>NC_133086.1:0-2710000 GCF_019914945.1 Typha latifolia | reverse complement strand
GAGTTCTCTGAAATAGAGCCAAATAAGCAAATAAAAAGAAACTACTTAGCCTTAAAGTTTACTTAAAAATTCTAAAACAGGTTACAGCTCTCTGCAAAGGAAAAGCTTATGATAGTATCATCTTACAGTTAAGACATTCATCTCACCTAATTAGCAATCAGGGAAAAAAAAAAGTAATGTACCATCATGTATTCTTACAGTAAGATTATGAGGCTTACATCCAGATTGACCCTAGTCCAGCTTAAGATTGCATGGTTTCATCGTCGTCTCCCTCTTTTGGCACTTCGCTAAACATGTACTGACTCTGATACTCCATTAAATACTGTGTCGATCTCTTGACATCAAGAAACAGCTGGTACACACGGCTTACATCCTCCATCTCAACCATCTTACCTTTTCGCTTCTGGCAAGCCAATGCAGCAGCTGTGATCAAGTGGATTGCATACCTCAAAGAGGTTTCCACACCAATCTTTGTTAGCAAAACCTTAGCATCCTTGGACATCTCCACATCTTCCTCTTCACACCTGATGTCTAGAATCTTGCCAATCTCCTCCTCTGTATATGGCTGAGTTGATATTATTAACAAGCGATCTAGGAAGTCAGGCGGGATTCCGTGGGGTGATCTATAATTTGTGCCACGGATGGTTGTGATTCCTCTATTTGTTGCAATGACCAAGATAGGAGCCATCTCATTCTCCAATGCACGGTTCAGGAACGAGAAGCATTCGATGTCAAGCATGTGAACCTCATCAATGAAGAGGACACCTGGGATTATATCAGCTTTCCCCTCCTCCCTCCACTCTGCTACCTTTGTATCTATCTGTTCTCTAACTTCAGCACGAATTTCGCCAGTATCGCCAGTGAAAAGAGCAAGAAAACCCTGTGTTCTGAAGGCAAGCAGAATTAAAACAAGATAAATAGCCCTATTTTAAAGAAAATAAGAAGCATATCTTCTTATATAACTTGTGTTTCCTTATGAAATTGCATATAGTTGTCCACCGATAATGTCATGAGATAATTGAAATTTGAGAGTGCAGAAGAGCTAAGTAGAGTCCTTTGCGATCCATCGAGTGCTAATCCTTGCTGAAAAATCTATTGCTCCACAGTTTCTAATGTATCTTCAAGAATTCCCATTGTTTAGACAGAAGGTGATCTCAGACAGTCATACTTATTGCTGATCACTCCCAGACACCGTACCAAATCAGTAAATCAAGATCATCAAATCTATTCAACCTAAAGAATCTTTATCAGATCCAAATATATGATGCTCAACTAAATTTGTCAAGAAAAAGGTGCATCTTTTTTTCTTCCACACTTGGCTTGAAATTAGTTGTTATAGTTGATCGTAATGATCAATGATCAATTGTGATTGACTCTAATGATCAATCTGGTTGTAACTTGCCATTTCATTTTACATGCATACTAGCATGGCATATTTCAAGCTTTTGTGGGCCAAACTTAGTTGCAGTGATGCTTGAAGCTTTATTAAGCACTGACCCTTTTGAGTAGAGCGAGGGTTTCTTCTCCTGCATCAGATAGAAGATGAAGAGAAAGGAGAAGAGGTGGTTGGGAGAAGTGTATGTGGAATCCTCCAAGAAGAAAAAAATATTTCTTCAGATTTCATAATCAGAAGATTCCCAACTTCTTATTAGCCCTCCTATATAAAGAGAGCCAGATAATATCAAACCACAACTCAAACTAATTTAAAATGTTCTCAATCTATTTAGAACCTTCAACATAATTTTAAAATAAGAATCAAAACAACTAAAATATCCACTTTCTCAGTTTCTTTTGTCCTAATCAACTGAAGTTCAAAACTCCTAAATTTAAGCAATGACTCGAATCAGAAAGGGAGCAAATATTCTCTTAGGTACAGTCCAATCTTGAATTCCTTTGTTGCTAGATAGATGACATTTCAATGGGTAGGGTTGAATAAGTCAGCTTAATACAGGACCTTGGACAACCAAAACTCAATAAAACCATAGATTCCTTTCATGACTGGCTTTCAAATTACAAATACCTCACGGAATTCTAGACATTATATCTGGCTAATTTGGAGACCAATGATGTTATGCCAATCTCAGAACAATGCTGGATGATCAGAAAGGTACTTGAGCAGCAATTAAAAAATAAGATAAAAGAAACTCTTGTGCCAATTTCATCCTAGTCAGGTTACAAGAAATTATTGAAAATTTCAAACCAGATATCATACAGATGCAATTTCTTCTAGAGTAATGAGTACTACAGTTACGCTAGGAAAGATGATGTCAGTCTTTCAACTTTTAATTATTAATAATATCTTTGTTAAGAAGGAAAAGTATTTAGATGCTTTTTATAAGTCGACCAAATAACAGTTAAACAAGCTTTTACCTTACTAAAATAACCTTTCGTTGTTAAATTTACTTAAAGAATCGAAAAATTAACTCACAGAAATGTTATGCTTACACAGGGTAAGATGTTAATTGCACAATATAGGTCAACGGTGCCACATACATGCTTAAGAAATTGGATGAAAAAGATTAAACTAACAAGCTGTCCCAGAGTTCTAATGGGATTCAAGAAGAGAGAAAGTAAAAGAATTTAAAACAAAGACAACAAAAGAAGAAAACTGAAATCTAAAATAAGATGATGCTAATAAAAATTTGGACTAAGATGTTATTGTATGTATATAATATGCCTGGTATTGAGAGGGCCTAAACAGATGCATAAGAATTGTTTCTCATACTTTTGTATTTATGGTCCGACAATTTCATGGAAAAAGGAAAACCTAGGACATTTCATTATATAAGATATATAGTGCAACAACTAAAATAGTTGCAAGCTTAGAATTAGAACATAATGGTTGAACGGAGTAATATCTCTACTATCTTGTGTGATCCATCACAATATGCCTTAAGATAGCATATAATTTTATAGAACTAGTCAGCTACAAGACCAACAATGTTTATGGATGATAATTTAACAACTAGGAAACAACATAAGCAAAATTAGACTGTTGGAGAGATAAGGATATTAAAGCAAATGAATCGCATATGTACAAATGTAGCAAAACACAAGTTAGGACACCACCCATAGAGGATAGATTATGGGAGGATAGAATTTAATTGACATGAACAAGCTGATAAAGACCACCTAATTTCACCAATACAGAAGACTGATTTTTTTTTTTAGGTTATGCATGGTGAGTGAGGGAAGACCAAAACTGATATGAGAAATCTAAAAGGATACAGTAATTGATTTGGGATATAACATCTCAAGTAAGCATTTAGCTAAAGGAATTACTAGCCTGTTTATAATGGAATATTTTGTGTCGTTGTCCACGGTGAAACAAACAGAAATGTGATCCAAGCAAGACGCAAAACTTCCTCTATACATTTATCATCTTACGGTTTTGGGTTTATTCAGATAAGACAAGCTAAAGGATAAAACCAAAGTTCATACTAACACAGTATCTTGGTAATTATCCTACTCATAGATACAACCAAAATCTAGAACATGATGTTTACAGGGCCAAAGAGAGAGAACAGGGGCAAAACACATATACTCAAATAAAATAGCAACTACAAGAAGAAGATAAAAAAAAGGTTTCTCAAGATCACCATACCTGCTATTGATGACATCGATCTCATGTAGAGTAACACAATGCACGACCTCCTTCCGCTTCTGCAGCTCTCCCTCAGGGCATCTCACGAACTTTGTATGCGGCCCCACGGCATCGTAATCCCTAGACCTTCCAATAGACCTTCCAAGCTTGGTAACCTTTCCAGCAGCCTTATCAAGAGCGATAACGTCACCGCTTTGCACCTTCTCCTTTGCCAAGGCTTCAATCATCTTCCCGCCCAAATCATACACAGTCTCCATATCAGTGGTCTTTAGCGTCAATCTCCCTGTCTTCGTCGCCGCCGACGAGGAAGAGTTCCCCGCTCCAGAGGCGGGGCGATCGATGGAGATCTCGACGACCTCGCCCTCGATGATCTCGGCTTCTTCCTTGATTCGTACGCCGATGGCTTTGCGGAAGGCCTGAGTCAAAGCTTCCGTCTTGGAGACTTCTAGGGAGAAGAGCTCGGAAGCGGAGACGGAAGCGAAGGGGGTCTCTTGGCCGAGGGACTTAGCGAGGCCCATAGCGATGGCGGTCTTGCCGGTGCCGGGCTGGCCGGCAAGGAGGATGGCGCGTCCTGCGATCTTTCCGCCCCTGATGAGCTGGAGGATGAGTCCAGCAGCCTTGCGGGCGGGGAGCTGGCCGACCATGCCATCGGAGACGGCGCGGGGCTCAAGGGAAGAGTCGAGTCCGAGGCCACGGATGTGCGAGTGGGCCCCGATGCGTTCGATTCGCGTCAGGTCCCGGCTCTCCGATAGGCGCTTGAGCTCTGCCATGGATAAGCAGAGGAGATGAGAGGAGAGGCGAGATTTAGAGCTCGAGGAGGAGGAAAGAGGAGGGTTTCGAGCTTTTTAGGAGGGGTTGGGGTTTGGGTTTTAGGAATCAGAGGGCTGGAGCCAAGAGTCATTCGTGTGACTTTACCATTACACCCTTGCGACGGGAGTGGTGGATCCGATAACCCGTTAACAAACGGAATATCCATGGAGCCAAAGGCTTGTACCCGATTTGCTGCTTTCGGATTCTAGCATCGACCACATAGTGCATGGCAAAAACTTTTCTCTCATGCTATAATTTTTTGACACAAGAATATCATGATAATTAAGTATAACTGTAAACAATGACTGATAAATGCTATTATTCACATTCTTTTGGCAATCATACACCCTGGATAACAAGTCATAATAACCATGAGAGATTGGTACTAACTCTACCCTTTTCTTGGTAATTTGCCTATGATAAGGATGGCATAACTACACTAAAAGGCCAAACTATTCACTATATTTTGCTTTTCATTTGGCTACATGAAACTCAATTGCAGATGACATAACATGAAAATTACAGTATTCGCACATAATATGATCGAATATATTATTAGCAAAGTGATGATTGCACGAAAAGGTGGCACTGAACAGATTCAATCTTAAAAAGAAATAAGTCTTGAGGAGAAAAATGAGATAAATAGGAAAGGAAAGAAATACTTTCAAGCCACGCAGAACATTTAACAGAGTTCAAAAGAATAAAACAGTCAAAGGTTCATTCATGACGGTGTGGGATGGGCTTCCCTAGCTTCTCTCTTCGCTTTGAAAGTTTTGGGACCTTTAAACCCTGAAGCCCAAATCGCCACTATTCCACAAGCAGCATGAATCTTATTCTCAGATGTAGTCAGTGTTCAAGCGACAGGTAGTATACAGGTAAACCAGCAAAGTTTTTTCAATATCTGCAACACATGAAGTAAGACAGTTAGAACCAAAATATTTTTTTCTCATAAAGCCAGAATAACTTTTTAGAAAGCTTCCATTTCTACCAAACCAGGACATATATTTGGTTTTCAATGCCGGTAAAATTGATGCTACTCAATATAGATGCATTACAGTAAAGCATACAAGCTGATCCCTATTGAGGAATGCATCTAGACCAGCTTCTCTAATCACATAAGTAATCAAAAGGTCTACTATTCATTAGTGTATTCTTGTCTTTCCCACAGGTTTATTCTGTGATTTGATGTCATTGTGTGTCAGCACTACTAAAGGCAGAACAAACCACTTCTTTGTAGACAAGAACTATGGGTGGTGTGGCACATTATCTCTGATGGAATTGTCTGTCATTATAATCTGTCATACAAAAATATGTTTAGCTGAAAGACTTTCTTCCATATTAGATATTTCTTCTGAGATGGACATTAGTTAGCTTGCTGAATGGAAGTTGGAGCCAATAAATGAAATCTTCTGCACCACTATATTATCTTCTGCAAGAAGGAATTAAAGAAACTTCATGGGGTAAACAGCTATAAGGAGAGAGAGTTTAAGAGAAGAAGAACATGCTGGAGTACCTCTAGTGTGGCGATCATAAAATTACAGGGATGAATCAGATACAATTGCACAAAGGTTGATAGATCCAAGAATTTGGCCATGAAATCACTTAACCTGATACTTCTTACACTCAAAAAGTGAAGCGGCCTACTTATATAAGACAACCGCTTGGTATGGCTTTGCAAGATACTCCACTAAAGAACACTTCTGAACAGTCAAGTGGTAGACTATTTTAATCTAAAATCTTATTTGCTTTAACTTAAGAATCAACCAATGTCTTTTACTTAAATGTAGCATGTTATATTTTAACACACACTTCTTGGCTGCTTAAGAGGTTGAACTATAGGACCATGTAAGGTATGTTGACACTTGGCACAAGTACTAAGTTTTTCAACATAGTGCTACCTCAATACTGGGGTGAATCTTTCACAGCATTTTCCGACTTTGACACTGAACATTGCCTGTATATTGCATTAGCAAGACTACAAAAGTATTAATGCCTGGATGCAGTTATATAAGCAAAAAAGGTATTTGAAAAAAAGTTGAGCAAGAAATAGTCAAAAAGGGAAAGTGGAGTTTCAACTGTCAAACAACCCTGTGGTTATTCTAGAGATCGCTGAAGAAGTCTTTTGTTTATATCAATAGTTAAAAAGAGCTATGATGGGCCATAACTTGCAAGAATGACTTCATATCAAGATAAATCTAATATACACTTAACTCAATGCAACATCTTGGATGAAAATTTTGTCCAATGTAACTTTCTATTTTATCTTAAAACATATGTTAGGTATTTTAGTCTTTAGATATTTAGTCTCTTTCATGAACTGTGGTGCCAATCAGCATGGTTGGCACAGATCAATATGTGTTGTGCCAATAAATTATCGGCACCCACACATAGAGAAGAGTATCTCGATACTCCCTCATGGTTACCCATGCCGATGCACCATTAGGAATTGATAATATTTTATTTTAAACAAACCTAACTTGGAGTCTCTTTTATCCCTTTGTGATTCCTCTTTGCATTGTAGTGCTTGATCCATATAGATTATACTTCAAATTTTAGAAATCAAATGGAAATTTTTATTTTCCCAAAGTTATTTGCCCCAACTTAGAAGATCTTAGAAACTGTGAGAACAATGATGAGATTAGAATTTAATTGCATACGTTATACTAATATCTAGTATTGAAAGATTTTATTATAGCCCTTAAAACCCATTTTCAGGTTCAATAAAGGCTTAAGGATTATTTTCTTGATATGTCAATATTATTTAGTGTGCCAATGACACACCGGCTTGGTATTACACGTCCCCGTATCTGAGCCAAGGTCTTCACCCTGTGTCTTTGGTACAACAATTCTTTGGTCTCTTTTGACTATTATGCCAATTCTAGAGTAGCAAAAGTAAAAGCCCCTTAAACTAGCTTTAGGAAGAGGTGTCCATATGTTGTGCGGCGCATTAAGATCAACTAATTAAGAAATAGAGAAGCCTAAAGGATACAGAAACTACTATTCTGTTAGTAATCCATAAAATGGTGAAGGAAAACCATTTACAACTAGTGCAGTTTATGTACTTGTACCAGTGCATTAGAATAAAAAGTAAGTAACCCATTTCAACAATTTCCACAAGAACATACCTTTAACTTCATCCATTCAGTTCAATTTGGGTGCCTGATGATCCTCTGCAACACAACAGTCCTCGCCTTCCTGATGTCCCTGCTACACCGATCTGCCTGATCCCCCAAATCCTCTATACTTTTCATAAACACCTCCAGCTTCTTCCTAATCTCCTCGATCCCAAACTTCACCGCCTCCTCGTCCCTCAGTGCAAAATCAGCATTATCCAACAGCGAGCTGATTTGGACCTCCAATCGATCAAGAAGAATACGAATACTCTCCAAGTCCTTGACCGCGATGTAGGTTCCGACTTGAATTGAGCTAAGCACCTCCTTTTGTCCTTTCAGTGCTTCTTGGTAGTCCTTCAACAGTGAGTCGATCCACTTGCCCATAGAACCAACTGGGATGGATGACGCAGCAGCCAGAGCAGCGGCAATTGGAGGTGCAGCTATAGCAGCCGCCACCACCGAACAGATTATAATTGCGGCAAAAGTGGCCACAAAGATTATGCTTGAAACCTTCCTCCATGCCTTTATGGACTTGATCTTCTTGTCGAGTTTCGTCTTGCGCTGCTGCAACTTCTCAAGCATCGAAAGCTGCTGCCTGTATACGGATTGAAATACCTGGAAGAATTCCTCGGTGAACGGATCGCCGGCCGCCTTGAAATGCCTCAATTCTTCCAATGTCCTTGAATACTTCTTCCTACCATCTTCTTCTTCTTCCAGCTCCTCCTCTTCTTCGAATCGCTGGAGCGCAACATGGACGATCAATTGGGAATCGCGGGCCTTCTTAAGGCACTTCTCAAGGGCGGTGCAAAAGTCGAGAGTTTGGAGGCTGTTCTCGAAGTAGTCCTCGACGAGGTCGAAGAGCTGAGGGTTGTTCCATATGTCCTTCTTGCATTCCAGGATGACCTTGACGACTTCTTGGTTCATCTCCAGGAGGCAGCCGGTGACCTCGCGGAGGGAGTCAAAGGAGAGGGACCGGACCTCGACACCCATGGCGAGGGTGGAGATAACGCGGCTCGTGCGCTGCTGCAGCGTCGTGTCGAAGGACCGGAGATCCGGGTCGAGGCGGCACGCCGCCTCGTAGGAGCTCAGCTCGGTCAAGTACTCCATGGTGTTGTGGCCACCGGCGGCGACTTGAAGTGCCGGTGTCCCAGGCCTTCTGCTAAGCTGACCACCCATCTAGGAAGCGGAAAGGGAAGATTTTTGCGGATCAACGAGCTTGTTCAAATATACCGAAGAAATACGGATGGCCCAGATAAGAAAAGTAGGTTTTTTATGGGGTTATGATGAAAAGATTGAAGCTTTAGGTGGTTTTGGAGTGGATTTGGGGAAGGGAAGAAGAGAAATAGAGTATTGCGGATGGAAGAAATAAGGACGACTCCAAATGAGAATAATTGGGGTTTTATGGGACTATAATGAAAAGATTGGAGGAAAGGGAAGAGGAATGTGGGATATGGAGATGTTCTACGGAAGAAATAAGGACGACCAAGACGGGCAAACGGAAAAATGAGAGCTTTGGATGCTTTTGGAAGGATTGGAGGAGAAGAAAGAGGAGGAACAGAGGAATGTGGGATGTGGAGAGATTTTTAGAGTGGGGGAGGGAAGGTTAAAAGGGAAAGAGAAGGGAAGAGGAAGAGTGTGGTATTTAAGAATGTCTTGCACGCATGATAAACGAGGGTAAGGAAGGGAAGAGGCAGGGGTTGATCAGGTGGGCAATGGCGATAACGGGAAGCAACCTCTCTCTCTCTCTCTCTCTCTCTCTCTCGTTGCAGTTTAGAAGCGGGAAGCAAGGTAAAGATAGGTTGGCATTGACAAGAGAGAGAGAGAGTGGAGAAGGGAGAGGCAATTAAGGAAAGAAAAAAAGAAATCAAAAGAGCGGAGTAGAGCAAGTATGAACCAGAGAGAGAGAGAGAGAGAGAGAGAGAGAGAGAGAGAGAGAGATTCTTATAGCAATATGACATCAGCTAAGGAAACTATTCTAAAACTGAAATGTCCACGTTGCACTTGCTTCCTTTTTTTGGCTGTGTGTTTAGTCGGAACACACAGGCCCTTTCTCTACATCCCCAGACGTTAGCATTGCAATAATTAACCATTAACTACACCAATTCATCGTTCTATTTTTCTAATACAAACCCAAAACTATCATTAAACCATCAAAACTCTCTCATTAGCATTTAAAAAAACAAGGAGTCTCATTAGCAATTTCATATGAAAAACGTGTACATTGCATGCTCAACGATTTATGAAGGCGTCAGACCAACTCAATAGTTATTGCTTGAAAAGATAAACTTGTATTATAATGCCACTTACGTGTGCTATTCTCTACTAATTACATCCTCATGCATTCCATCTTTTATTCACTTCAGTGATCTCAAGCTTGCCTACGGGGGGGGGGCCACGGCCTTTGGCCTAAAAAAAAAGTGAGATGTTTTTCTTTTCCTTTTCAATTATCTTCTCGTTTAAGTAAACCTGCCCCTAAAGCAAGGAGATGTAGATGACATTTGTGGGTGGTTGTTGCTACTAGAACACGAACAAAAGGTCAATTAATTGGCATCGATTAAATGCTTGCCTGTTTCAGATTTTATGCCGTGTAATTTAATTCCGTATATTAGGATATATATTTTTTATTAAAAAAAGTCTCAAACTTTTCTCTTTTTTTAGCCCTTGGCGCCCCGTCCGGGGGTAACTAGGTAATTTTAGTTGAGCGCGAGATTCTAGGCGGTCGCTTTCTTCGACCGTTCCGCCTGCAAAGAAGCTAGGCGCGGTCGGCAGCTTACGGTGCAAGTTTGGGCGGTCTCCGTTGCGACGGGGATCCACCTTCGCTGACACGTGGCGCTCCACGGTAGGTTACGGGCGCTGTAGGATAGACGAGTCGCCACGTCAAAGATAACCAAACCCCAGATTGAAACATAGGTCCGAGGATTTAGCACGACAATTAAAGCAAGAACGGGAGATAGTCTAAGTATGTTTAAATGTACGTATATATTAAATATCGGTAGTGAGAAGGGAATGGATAAGCTTTGGTGGAGATGCACGTGCTAATAGTAGAATGTCCATCTTTGTTATATAAAGAACTAAATAGAACGTTAATTAATACATCATGATCGACCATAGTAGAACTTTAGCTTCGTATCAAATTCGAATCATGCAATTAGTCGCTAAGTTCGGTAGAGATTTCAATAGGAAGTTCCTATACCCTCTTTGATTCTTCGCAATAGCTCAGTTGTATTTGGTAGGTTCTCTTCTGAATTCAAAGATTCTTCGATCACAAGAGCTCTGTTGACTTGATAGGCGGCTCGTTTAAATTCGAAAGATTCTTTATCCACTTTTTATGAAAGCGGGAGCTTTTCAACTCCTCATGAGGCAGTGTTGTACAAGTATTCAGTTTACAAGTCAAAAGAATTGGGTGAGCCCTCCTTAGCACGAACAATCGCACGGAGTCAAACAAGCCAATAAGTGCAGTCTCTTTAGTTGTTGTTTATAGTAGTCATCACTGAAGATAACGAGGTCTCAAAAGTCAAAAGACCAAATACAAATTTTGGTTGAGGATAGCTGTGGATATACTGAGAAGGAGAGACGACTTTTATAGCGTGAAGCAAATATGTGGGATTGCGATTCATAAATAAGACAGGACTAATTTGTGAAAAAAATGCTCCTTTTTAATGCTGCAAACAAACGCAATCTTAGCAAGAGTATTAAATTAGAAGAGAGGTAGTTATCCAAGGATAGCTTAGCTACACGCAAAGCTTATGTATCTGCTTCTCACAACTGACTTGTCCAAGGTTTTTTTTTTTCACTTGAGTTCTATAACATTTATTTAGCTTGACTGAATAAACGAGAAGCCAATAGTTAAGGTCCTGTAATTCACCAAATCTTCGCAGGAATTGACATCGTAGGGCTAGCAGATGATTTAATAGCTAATAAATAGCTTAAGTCTGGATTGACTATTGCCGTAACTTGATCGAGAATAACTGCAATTTGAACCCCTAAACAGGTCTCGACAGACATGCAGAGCTAGCAGATCTCAATGCTGCAAGTAATTAGACATAATAATCGCATGATAAAACCTGAACACTTGCATAAAAAGTTGTCCAACGACAAAAAATTAATGGACAAGCATTTACACTCGCATACACATGAACAAAAAGGATAAGAACAGCAAGTATGAATACTAAAGCCAAAGGAAAAGATGCAATTGACTGGAAGTATATATACATATAATGGACAAGCATTACACTCGCATACACATGAACAAAAAGGATAAGAACAGCAAGTATGAATACTAAAGCCAAAGGAAAAGATGCAATTGACTGGAAGTATATATACAAAAAATTAATGGACAAGCATTTACACTCGCATACACATGAACAAAAAGGATAAGAACAGCAAGTATGAATACTAAAGCCAAAGGAAAAGATGCAATTGACTGGAAGTATATATACATATAAATCACATATGGTAACAGAAGCCTGTTGCGCGTTGGGTCAGACAACTGTTTGCCAGGAGTTTTCAGCAGCTTGACATATGTACAATCGATGTCTTCTAACATATACACTATCTATCGTACATCAGGATCAGACGAATCAAACAAGCTTGACATCAGTGTAACAATACTATTACATATATATTCTCAAAACAATACAACTACATATCTACGAGACTAGGACACCAGTGACAAAAATGAAACTATTTTACAGTAAGTCTATGGTCCATATCTAAACATAACACTTCCTGCAAACGAACTTGTCGGAGATAAATGGCTGGGTTTTGATTAATGCCCAGAAGAAAATCTAACAGTAGTAATTCTTCTAGTTATGCCAAGTTGATGGTGCTTTATCATTAATGTGAAACCATTCTTCATTGCAACTTGTAGATCAGTATAAAGTAAATTTCGATACACTTAAAGCTGTTGATATTCTTTAGATTCTTCCAACCTCTTTAGCTTGGCAGCTGCTTCTGAATGTAGAACCATGGGGGCAACGACGCTCTCTACATAGTAATATTAGAAGGATCTACAGTTTTACTATTCTATTCTTTTTTTCCCTTTTCTTTTTCTTTTATGGCGAGAAAACTTGGCAAATGCAGTATGTCAGGGACAAAATGTTACAAAGCAGCAGTACTTCCCCAACTTTGCTATTTTACTAACAGACCTTGTTCCCTGTCCTGGGGGGGACTTGCTATCCTGTGAGCTTTCAGAAAATGTGCAGTTCACCTTGCTGTTCTCCGAACTTGAAGAGGGGGAAGCTCCCTCATTGTGCTGCAGTCCAATAGTAGGCAAGGGGGACTTCCTATCCTGTGAGCTTTCAGAAAGTGTGCGGTTTACCCGGCTGTTCTGCAACCTTGCAGAGGGGGAAGCTCCCTCATTGTGCTGCAGTCCAGTAGTAAGCAAGGGTGACTTCCTATACTGTGAGCTTTCAGAAACTGTGCGGTTCACCCATATGTTTTGCGACCTTGCAGACAGGGAAGCTCCATCATTGTGCTGCAGTCCAGTAGTAGGCAAGGGGAACTTACTACCTTGTGAGCTTTCAGAAACTATGTGGTTCACCTGACTGTCCTGCGAACTTGCAGAGGGGGAAGCCCCCTCTTTGTTATGTTCAGTAGTAGGCAAGGAAACAGTTTGGTGTGAATCTTGGCCATCATCAAGCACTGAATTGCCAGGCATGCTCTCTGCAACCATAATGTCACTGCCACGGTCACGAACTAAACCTGTCAACAAACAGATGCCCGTGAAGCGTTATGCAACATCGACATTACAAACAACAGATCAAAATCAAAAGCCAAATCCGTATGACATAGTAGTAGATAAATTCAGAAAAAAAGCCTACATAGTGCTTTAGAACAATTGAAAAGGCACAAGAATAACAAAAATTGTGAAATCCAAACTGTAATCAAGAGCTTCACTTTGAGAGGTTTTCTGTTTTCAGATTCAGCATTTTAAATATTTGTTTATTTTTTAATTTCAATGTGGCAAAGAAAATTAAAATTATAAATGAGAGAAACATAATGAAATTCGAATTTAAGACCACTGAGATGATAAAGTAATGACAGTAGTAAATACCTTCTAACCAAGAAGAGTTAATTGTAGAAGATTAAGACTTAAAGGCTTTAAGGGACACAAGTTGGCTAGAACATTACTGTTACAAGAATATTGAAGTATATGTGTGATACAAGGATAGTGTACAGCTTCAGAGAAATATAATTCGAGGAAGTATAAGAACCACATCAAGAACAAAGAGAAATTGTTCTGAGACAGATATATGCACAATAACAGTCTAAGACTTGTAATGGGCTCAAATATAGGGTGTCCATTCTCGACAGCCAGTTGTTGCGATTTCCAACAACCTAGGTATATTGCATGACCTATTGTTTATCTAAAACATTTAAGTTTTTAGTTCTAAGTTCTAACTTTTAAGTAGTTGAAATCATGTGAGAGAATGCATCTAAGATAGACAGGCAGATATCAAAATGATATATTGACAAGTTTATAGCTTATATACTTGGCACATTTGCCAATTGGAATGTAGTAATGGGTAACATTAGTAGAAGATGTGATTTGGCAAACTTAGAAAGAAAATAACTACAGAGTGCAATAATTCATTAAAAAGCATGGCATGCAATCAAGAACATGATTTAAATAAAGTAAATAAAGTACTCAAGGCTAGTATACCTGGTTCAGGTGGAGACACAATCACCCGATTTGATTGTACAGATGCAGATATACTAAATCTGCAATCTGCATGCTCTACCTCCATGCTCAGGTTATTTTCATTCTGAAGATCTCTCAATAAGGCATCAGCATCGAAATATTCATCAGAATTTATTGACATGTTACTTGAATTGTCTGAACTTGTTGAAGATGAATCCAGACTTAATAGATCATTCATTTCCAAGAAGTCCTCTCTAGAGAAATCATACAAAGCATGCATCTCCTCAGCAGAATTTTCAGTTGTTCGCTCGTCTGCTAGTCTGTTAGAGTCGGTCACCTTCCGTTGATCCCCCAACACCATCTGATCAAAATTTATTAAAAATCAAAATGAAAATCTCAAAATTTCCAGGCATTCAATCTATAACGATTGATAGAACATAAGCTCCCACCTTTAACACTTCCTATGAGCTTGAAAAATTCAGAACTCAGTGACAAGATCAAACATCAATAAAGCAATAGAAAAAAAATAATACCTATAAGATAAATAAGATTTTATGTTTACTATACAAGTAAACCAAAATAACATAAAGTGAAATCCATTTCAACTGGCTTTGTTGTCAAAAATTTAATTTAACCATTTCAAATCAACAACCCATTTAACTAATTAATCACAGCACCTTCTTGTAATCATCTAATAGAGATTCACAAAGCACTATATCTTCCATGATGCAAAAGTAAAGAAAGGCTCCTACTAGTTGCCCAGGATTTTTCTTTTGAAATTGTCATTTTCGTAGAGAGACAAGGTTTTACCTGGGATTTGTCTATTGTCTCCTGTGACAAGAAATTATTTTCTTCTTGTTCTGCAAGGCATAGCAGATAAGATTCTAACTGGCCACAATGAAGATCAGCATTTTTCAAATGTCTATCCAGTTCCTCACTATTTGAACTCTGCCCAGATTGCAAGACTCTAGACAAATAACAGTAGTTCTGCAAGTGATATAACTGCATCAATAATCAAATAAAAAGTACCCAGAGGTATTCATATTAGCTAACAACTATGTTGCAAAAGTACCTGTGCTGTATTAAATCCTTGAGCCTTTTGTTCAGCCTGATATTCATGCATCATCCACCCAGTTTTTTTTCCACATGGTGCTTGGCCTTCATAAAATTCCAGAATAGTTTTGTTCCCAATAGTCGATATTCTGTGAGCATCCATTATTTTCCAATATCCAAATTTTGTCACTCTTACATCATTTTCCCCATTTTCTCCTTGGTCCTCTAAGTTGTAGAGGTACCAGCTGTTTTCTGCAAAACAATATTTGCTACTCAGCTGTTTTGCAATGTGAATATACTCTGACAGCATTTTAAAAAAGAAGAAGAGGAAGTCTGATGCAAGAAGCAACTTAGGTATCATCATGGGGATTAAAACACTCAACAAAAAAGAAAGGGACTCTTTGAAAAAAAAATTTAAGTGACTCCTTAGACCTGCAACAGCAACAAGGATCCAATAATTGTATACTAATGCTAACAATATGCTGAATCACATTGAATTCCTGTTTACCATATGGAACAAACTATATTTACTGAATTTCACTAGTTTCTTGTTCGCATAAATCAAAGCACCGAAAACTTAGGATCGACCACCCAAAAAATCAATACATATTGGTAATGTCAGCCATATCGGCCACCCGTATAGGATCAGATTAATTTATAATTACATAAAATTTTAAATGTTATTTAAAAATATAAAGAAATTTTAAAATTTTAGAAAAAGTGTCAAAAAAAATAAGAAAATAAAAATCACTCATATATGAAGCCTAAAAATTAAAAAAGTATTCAATCAAAACTATAATGAATTTTGAGCTAGATCTGATTAATTTATATGCTCATGAATAATTATTGCAAAAATGAGATGAAGAGAGATTTTTTTTTTCCAGTATTGTTCTACAATCATAAGAACAAGAGAGTTAAAGAGTGGAAGAGAAAGAGAGTGAGAGAGAACATAAATTTAAAAAAAAAGGAGAAAAAAGCTCACCCGAGTTCAACGAAGTCTGGAATAGCCGAAAGAGCTCGCCAAATTAGCAGTCCGATAAGCTCGGTGAAGCGTGAGAGGTGGGAGTAGAGAATGAGAGAGAGATATAGAGTAAAAGCTAAAAACCTAAAAAAGAGGTAGTCAGGGACATCAATTACTGATGTCTCTCAGGTTAGATCCATTTCAGAGCCAACCTAAATCTTAAAAAAAGAAGTTTTGGCCGAGTTTTGACCAATACGACCGATACAACCGAGATGGATTAGCCGATATGACCGAAACGGATTAGGATCAGCTATGATACTACATTTAAACCAGTCACCGAAAAGTTTTGGGTCAAGATCGGGATTAGTTATGTCTTTGCCAATCCGTTTCATGATTGGTTGAAACTAAGATCTGTGGCATAAGTGTTTATTAACAAATATTTCTTAATTTTCTTAGTTTGTTCAAAATTTGCAAACTTGTTTCCTTCTGGTTAATGGATCTGATTTCAATATCTCGATTTTAGCTCTTGCTTGAATTTCAACCAATAAAGATAGAAAGATCTTCAGACCGATACAGCAGGGTGTCGACATAATAACCCTTTGTCCATCAAAGAGGGAAGTAGAGATGAAATATGGAAGTCATGGAACACTTGAGTGGAGGATTCAAGATAGTTGTGGTACTTTCCAAAATATTGATGGCGATATGGCATATATGACTCATTAGAGCTTTCAACTAGATAGATATAATTATATGATCTATGGAATGTTTGAAATGGTATATTTGATATTTTAGGGAATTAAGTGATAAATCTGTAATCAAAATTATGACTCAAATATTAAGGAAGCTACAGAGGATGGCTTTCCATGATGGCATTTGACACCAGAACTGGCAAGAGCTTTCTATTAGGGCCCCATACTTCCTAGAAAAAAATTAGAGCGGGTGTAAAACCATGAAAGTTTTAATCATTAACCTACATCAATTGTAGCACTAGTAAGTAGTGTGCCTATGATTTTATATTGGTGACTTTTTAACAGCACAATATTGTCTCAATTAGATTTATGAATTAGACCATCCACATACACTAAATTGTAATATGAAACTGTCTTTACATATCTAGGTCAAATAATGTTATCTCATAACAAAATTGCCCTATTAGCATTTTCATTCTGTTTCCACTTGTCATAAATAAAAGGATTCAAAGTGAACCTTTTTGCTTCTACCGATTTGTTTCAGATTATCTCTTATAATGTGATTTAAACTTCACTTTTCCTTATAAGTAGTATCACCTCCAATATGTAACAGTAAATCTCATAAAAATTTTCATTGACTAAGCTGCAGACAAATGTCCTATGCAGGGAAGAACCTAAAATGTCAGATAGTAACACAAAGAAACATCAAACAAAAGGAGGCTTTTCTAAATTCCTTTACAAAGTAAAACAATTAATCGACAAACAATATCACCCTAATAATTCAACTAGACCGTCAAGAACTAGAAAATGTGTGACAATTTGCAACAACTAAAATTACTATTCTCTAGATAAGAGTTCTCAAGATATGGTCAATACCCAATATATATAACAGTGCACATGCATCAGTGTAAATTCAGTTTAAAGTAGGACAAACAATTAAAAGAAAGCAGTTATCAGTATGAAAATGCTAACCAGGAGAACTCCACGGTTCAACCATGAAAGGGTTCACATCTATGATCATATTTTCTGGTATTGGGTCTCCAACTTCCATTGCTCCCAGAAACAGTATATATTCTTCATCAGTAGAACATGCCTTGAAATCTAGCAACTCAGATATAGGGGCTGAAGGACACATGATCGACCTTAATTTGGCAACCATAGGAACTTATCAGAAAAACTTCAATAAACAACTCAGTCCAAAAACAAGTACTCTCAAGGTCCCTTCCACTTGCTTTCACTTTTGAATAAGTTCAAAATTGGAAATCTTGCTAGATTCTATTTCTTTTTGTTTAAAGAGCTGTGCAAGAATTGGCAGTTTTGTGACTGGTGCCTTTTCTTCACCAACATATTTAACCTTCTAGAAAAGAACAATAAAAAGCTTTCCAGTGGACTGCTTCGATTGTCCAAAATAAGTAAAGCATAAAACACAACCTAAGAAGATTCTCGCAATTAAGGAATATGCCAATTTAGGAATTTTATCCATTGTAAAGCCCACCTCCTTCAAAATCCTTGAAAAATAAAAGAAGAAAACGGAATCAAACCACCAAAGAAAAAGATTAGAGAAGTCGGGGTAAGGCTCCAATTAAGAAAAAATTCCTCGAATACAAAACGGATCCCAATCATTTTCCGTGTTTCAAATCCCAGAAAGTTAGATTCATCGAATCTTTTACCTAAAACACATGCTACCGACGAAGAATTCGAATCAAATATCGACGTCCACATAAGCCAGATCTCCATCATTCAGAAGCACATCAAACGTATTCTAACAAAGATCTCAGGATACGGCAACATCCAAGTTAATCAAAGGATAATCAACGAATCCAAAGAAGAAGATTCGAGCATAATCCGATACCTATACCTCGAGCTCGGGATTCCCACTCATCAGCTCATTTCATCAAGAATTACAATCAAGAAATTGCAATCTAACCTTGCAACCGATCCGCAAGGAGCTCCCTCTCCCTCCTCTCCTCTCCTCTCCTCTCTATTCTCCTCTTCACTACCCTTCGCTCGCAAGTCGCAATTGAGGAGAGAGCGGGTAGAAATAACGAAAAGGGGGAGTGGACTGGGTTTTATTATCGCTAACTACACTTAGAGAACCATAGTCGGGATTAAACCGCGCCCACAGTTATTAGATTGAATACCACTTCCCCCCCTTGTAGTTGAACCTATTTACCGCCGCCCACCACTATAGCATGACATCATCTTCGCCGTCGATAACGGCCGTTGTCCTCGTCATGGGTTGTCGGAATCGTTTCTTTGCTTACGTTGCAGTGGAGATCTGCACGTGCCATGCACGTTTGAAGTTTTCACAATTTTCTTTTTTGATAATTAATTTGCTATAAGCTTGACATTATTCTATCGTGTAATTTACATTAGCAAGTAACATCTACTTTGGTTACAACCCCGAGTTCACTGTGTAACGGTAGATAGTTGTAAGATATTTTCTTAAATTATATAAATTAAATATGCATAAAATTTTTGTTTTTATTTAAAAAATAGTGTTGTAGGAATTCGATTAAAAATTCATTCTAACGATATTCGAATGCCCTTCATAGAAATAATTATTTTATTAGAAAAGCTTCTCTTTTTAGTCCGAAAAAATTATCATTTCGAATAGATGTATCCTATTATAAAAAATATATATATATTTTATCTCTAAAACTATTTAAATAAAGAGGATGACAGCATCTATAAGAGAATAACAATAATTATACTCTTTGATGTCTTTTTTCATACAAAATTATTTATTTTAATTTTTTTCTTAATTTTTGGATTGATGATTAATCTACACGATTTGTCCGAAGTTCAATCCTTGCAAAACTTAAGAGTGCATTATAGTATAAAGATAAAAGATTTAAGAGTTCATCTATACATTAGTTAAAAAAAGTATTAACTTTAACAAAGCTACAAGTATCTTATCTCAGCAACACAAATTTCTAATATGATTCCACCCAATTTCACAAATTTCATCAAAAAAATATTCCAGAGATATGTGATGATACAATGGCTTTGACTCTTTGAAAATTTGGGATGGACGGATAGTGACAAAAGGCGGAGTGCTTAGTCGCATAAACTTGCCCATAGACTGATTTTAATCTAATAAAAATTTATAGAATTTTTATCACACCTATCCGTATTAAAGTACTCATTAATAAATATACTTCTCGAATTAACTATATATGTTACCTCCAGAAGTCTTAACATCCGCGTATTGGCGTATATGCACGTAACGGACGATGGTCAGCAAGGGAACTAATGGCGTTATTGTAGAGTCCATAGAACAGCAGATAAGGTCGTAAATCCAATATATATATATATATATATATATATAAAGATGGTATATTCAATCCCGGCTCTCTGGATTTAAGGTGGTGATCATTTGTCTCGATTGACACGTGGCATGAGCCGGAAGTGTGAACGCAACTCTGGTGAGGTCCTCTGGTCAATATGTGGGTCCCGTTCCTCCTGATTGGGTTGCCCCTGTGGTGATGGTGGACATTGGTGATTAAAGGCTTAAAGCTTCTCTCTCGAACCTTCTGAGATTGGACGGCCGAGATCGTCTGATCAGTCCGTTGACTAAGTCTCCGGCGACGGTGGGGGAATGAATAGGAGGAATATTCCAGCCTAGATGCCTTGCGACGTAAATCCCCATGGATACGAGGAGAGAGATGCAAAAGTTTGCCATGATCATGACTCATTTGTCGACTACTCCGACTGCTGCTAAAAGTCAAGTCTTTCGACATTTTGAGCTGTAAAATCTACTTGGAGATCGTGTTGGAACTCCATTGACCAACTCATCAAGTTGAGCTCAATTAACTTCATACTCAAACGCATTGAAATGGAACTATTGGAAGATACAGAGAAGAGTAATAAGCATCTTTCACTTTTACCGAACGAAAACAAAGTATTAGATATAAATATTTCCTATAAACAAATCGAATCCAACCAACCAGAGGTTTCCCTTTCCTTGCATAGTTTTTCTACAAGACAGATACCCTCGTCCAGAGAGTTTAGTCCTCACTCAGGACAACTAGATTATGATCCACCTTGTAGATTTAAAGAAGCACCTTTTAAAAATTTATTTCATACACTCTGTTTATATAATGTAGTATGAGAATTTGATTAATTTCTGGCCTCCTCCATCAACTTGGATAAAATAGGGTAGAAAGGATAGATATTGATGTCTGACCAGTGGACAGAGGTCAATATTTTGTAGTGAGACAGGGTAGAATAGAAAAGAAGATTCTAAATTTGACCTAAATTCTGCACCAAAGATGCTTCTGTGCACATAAGTCTTATTCCATCTGAGTGTAGAGTTACCCTGATTAGCTCAAATTCCCGATGCACTTTGAACTAACAAATCTGATACTAGGCGAAGACAGAGCAATATTACATGAAAGAGTTATCCTCAATAAACTTAAAAGGAAAGTTAGTAACAAAATTGCCATGATTTACAATAAATAGCAACCCTGAGCTACTTGAAGAACTCAAGGCTGCAATGTAGATTTACAAAATGAAGAAAAATGAGTATCGTGACTGATAATTCCAAGTTCTGACTGTGCACAAGTAAAATCAGATCTTTTATGAGAAAAAATCAGTGACCTCTATTTATTTGGCACGGCTTTATTTCTCAAAAAACCTTCCATCTTAGCCCAGTTAATCAAAGTATGCCATTTCCTTGATTATGGAGGAGCAGCAGCAAGCTGAGTCCATATATAAGCAAAGTGGCTGGTTCCATCCCCATTGGAATTGAATCAAAGAAGATTATTTAGGAATCAGAGCTTGTACCTCAGGCAGCCATGTGACAATAAGGTTAATCTATTTTGAGCTCCTTTGCTGATTTAGGAAGGTTGTATAGTATCAAACCAAGCACCAAAATTGCAGCACCAACGACGAAAGATGTGCTTAAGCTTGAGCCTTCAGGAATATAAGGTAACGGAAGCGAAAGAACATAGATGGCAATTGGCACTACATCAAAAATAGACCATTATCAGGCCCCCTCACCAAAAAAAAAATCATGTATAAGTGACATCTTTTGCATTCTAAGTAGTCTGAGGCATAGTTTCTTTCCCCACTTTCTTCCTTTGTTGCGACTTACTCTTTATTTGTTCATATAAAAATGTATAAATACACAGACAAACAGAGGAATAATGGAACCTGCTAAGGTTGCTGCAAGTGAAGCGACTAATGCAGATGACATCTTCACCAGATTAAGCAATGATATGTTGAAGGCCATATTCATCATTATAAAAAGTAGAGGTAGTAATGGAGCTCCTTCACAACCTGGAAAATGGTATAACTTAAAGTATTATAGATCTGCTATGGAAGCAACATACACTGATACAAGGACAATCATCTACACATCCACAGACAATTTGTCTCAGTAGTAATGAGTAAGCAGATGCAACAAGGCCTAGGTGGCAGAAAAAACAGGATATTGTATACAACTACTTATACTGCACATTTCCTAACTCCCTCAAAGCTTTTCTTAGTTAATTTTAAAAGTCACATTCAGCATGAAAATGTATACAAATTCATTATAAAACGATAATGGTGTTAAAGGTTGATATGGTGTTTAGTGCCATGGGCAGAATTATGCTCATATCCTATCAATTCAGTTTCCTGCTCTTCTTCCACTTATTTATTCTCATATATCTTGCTCTCAGTAGCCCTTCAGGAATCATACAGGTGAAAAAGCAATTATTCTTTTCCACATATTGAAGATTGACTTAGAAATAATACCCATATCAGGATTAAGCATGATGTGACGGTTCTCTCTCTGAACTAACAGAGCCAAGCTGTACAATGTAACAGAAACAACACTACTTATCTATATTTATAAATACTTATTTATGAGTTATGACACATATGCAGCATATCAAGAGAGGGAAAGAACGAACTAGAGGAAAGCGCCAGCCATCCTATGAGGAGAAAAAGTTACTATGACAATATTAGAACAACCTAAAGTAACATCAAATGCCTACTTATTTGGAGCCCGGTGTCTATGATAACAACAGTCATAAGAATATAATGATTGTTAAGTTTTCCTGTCTTATATTACAGGAAAACAATTCAAAGATACTACTAGGAGCAAAAAGACTTGCCTATCTGATTGCCTCCGATATTCAGAAAACATGCAGCACCACTTTTCAGGTATGCAGGGAGCTCAGCAAAAGGAATTCCTCTCATGTTAGAAAGGAAAGGAAGGAAAAGAAACACAAAAAGAGCCTGCATGTTCAGAGTTGAGAAAACTGAAATTGACATTTTGAAGATGCCCTTATCTATTTCAAAAGAAATAGGCAGATGAATACCATAACGGAAACCTTACAGTGTGGGGAAATTACTTATCACATCAAGATTACAAATGTTCTATTTTCTAGCCTCTTCAAATTAAGGAAGGAATACAAATGGGATAAGAATAACTTGATGAGTAGAGTTCACCTGAAAGCCAGATCCAAAAGAATTAACCACGAATATGTCAAGTGGTTTTCCCTGCAGAAATATTAGAACAAGTATTAAAGATAAAGAAAATTTCTTGCGAGAAAAAGTTGAAATATTTATGAACAACAAGAAAGATAGATGTAAATTAAGCACTATTATCTCTCTCTCTCAAAAGAATGGACTACATACTAATATAGTTTTTCACCAAACAAGTAACAACCTGAAGACGCCTTGCACCATCAATGAACACAAACTCCTGCAATAGAAACATGTAATGTAAAATTGCTTCAATCAAGGACAGTAATATAAGCTTAATAACCTCCAGTGGCCTAAACCTTGAGAATGGATGCTCCAGCTTGAAATGCAGACGAAGCTACCATTAGTGCTGGCCATATAAATTCAATATCAGAAAGAATTTGACCCTTGTTTGCTCCACTGCAGTCATATAAAACAAAGAAATTAGAGTCTGAAAAGTTTCATTGTCCAGAAACAGGAAACAGCTGCCAACATGCAACAGCAGGCTTAATATGAAATTACAAGTTCATTATAAGGACAATATACATCACTATGTGCTTACGCAGCAAAAGATAGTTTTGGCATGCTTATCTGGGATTGTCTTCTATTTGGCAAGTTTACTTATCTGCTCCTTCGAGTTGAAGACCCAATTGATTCATAGATATTATGAAAAGTGATTGGATATGCTTGAGAAATTTAATTAAAGACTTTATGTCGCAAGTTTATTCAGAAGTCTCATAACTCAACAACAAATTTTAAACTCTGTTTCTTATTAGGAGATAGAAGTTTAGTTGTTTTTACTTTTTAGAATGTTTTATCAACAATTTATAAGTGATTCATGGACAAATTGGTGGGTGCAAATAACTAATTAATTTATTTCTCCTCTAATTTGCCCTAACTCCATTTTCTAACTTCTCTCCTCCTCTACTCTCTTCTCTCTGGTGCAATTCAAACTTCAGCGATGAATTTCTCCTCTCTTCTACAGGATAGATCTTAACCAGTCTTACTATAGCTCACCAATATATTGAAGTTAAACTAATTACTTCTACTAGTATAACTACTACACCCTGAGTTTTCAACTCGTGCATACAAAATATGTTTAGATTCATTAGATGGCATCACAGAGGTACTGACATTTTTTAAAAGTAAATCACAGAAGTATGTATACTGGAAGTCACGAGCATGATCCTGCAAGTTGATACGTGAAGAACATTGATTCCAGGCCTGGAAACGACCAACAACTTACATTTGGCTAATATTGCAATACTTATATTTCTCTGAGACACGCAAAAAAAGATACAGAAGCTGATGCAATTTTGATTTTCTTCATGCAATATCAAGACATACCCACAATTTTCTTTCTAAAGGAACACGAATGATGAACATGATAACATTTGAACATTATTATAGCAAATTGGCAATTATTTTTATCACAATGAAATACCAGTGGAAAAACAAAGAGCACAGAACAATACAGCTAGCAAGTAAGAGAAAAAAAGAAACTAGTATAAAATGGTAGACTTTGTATGAAAGAACCTGATTACCTACCTCATCACTGCTAGAACAACACCAGCAGTCACAAGGAAGCAACCAAGGATTTGGTTGAGTGAGTACTTCCTTCCCAAAATCAGGACAGAGAAGATAAGCTGCCATACCAAGAAAGACTGCAAAAGACCCAGCAGATGGAAACACAATGATATACTTAACCAAAGAACTTATCAAAAGTTGACTGCATACTCTGAATATGCGGCGCCATTCACTAAATAGGTGTTTGGAGAACACAAGAAATACTAATCTTGCGAGATAATATATCAGTAAAATGTTATGATCAAATGATCAGGTGTGTTACAATGGATATACTGCAATGAAATTGAAATACAAGAAGTACTACAGGAAAAACTTAAAATATAACTGGACTAAAATGCAGTACCTGAGACAGTATTGGAATGGCTGGTCCAGGTAGCATTGCTGTAAATATCAGAAAGAAACAAATCATTTGAACCAAGCTATATCTAGTGGAGAAGTTTGCTTCTTTTTCTTGTGAACATGTAGAAGCAGATCACTCTAAAGAAGGCAAAGAACAAGGAAAGAAGATAGACTCAGTCTAAAATAAAGGAAATACCAAAATAATCATTTACTTCATCCTACCTTAATTTTAAAAAGCAAAAGGTCTATAAGAAGTACTTTTCATAGATTCACTAGTCACTTTAAGGAGTTAAACATTTGCGAATGAAATGAAAGAGCATTACAGTTTAACCTTCATCTAGTGAAAGCACCATGGCAAAATACACCATCTGTAAAGCATCTTAAAGAGATTCGTCATAAAAGAAATATTCTGGAATTACCTGCAGCAGACATTCCTGAAGCAACACCAAGGGCTTCTAGAATACCAATTGCTACAAAACGAGTTTTTGGAAGTGCCAGCATTTCTCTAGTTACAATCCCAGCACGAAACCTGATGTAGAGAATGGAGAAGTATACTGCAACATACCTGTCGTAGATCATGTTACATTTCTTGTACTTTACATGCATGAAAGAAATATAATGTGGTTTCTGAATAAAAAGATAATATTATATTAAATCCGATCAAGCAAAACATGTGCATAACAATTTGCAGTTCCCATACAAACCTATGTGCAATTAAAAAAATAAAAAAAAAATCTCAACTTGCGAAAGAAACTTACCCAAAGGTGGTGACTTGGGCTAGGAAAAAGGGGTAACTTTTCATGGGCACGAGCGCGAGCTTATAAAGAACCCGATTCATGACGGCCAAAAGAACCGTCGCGGCCGACCCCACCGCGATCCCCCCATGGAAGCCATCTCGAATCCCCGCGTCGCTCTTCAAAGCTCGAACCGGAGCAAGAACCAGGGGATTCCTCAAAGGGTCTGTCCTAACCCAACCACCGCCACTAAAATTACCGGAACGGCGCCGACCCAAGTGATTCATGGAGGCGGCCACAAGAGGAAATCTAGGGTTTCGAATTGGGTTTCTCGAGATTGGGCGGTGGATAATAGGAAAGCGAGGATGGCGAGGAGCGAATGGTAAGGAGAAGAGCTCCATGGATTTAGAAATCTGTGGGAATTTGTTCGAGCGGCGGACATGGACGTGCCGTGTTTGTTTGGGCTGTGCTCCAGAAGATCGGAGGATTTAATTTAGCGGGTAGTAGTTAGGTGAAAGTTTGGTTTGGTTTAGTAGTCGGCAACCGATGCGAATGGAGAGCCGACTCCTCTGTCCGCTACTTACCCCTTTGGATAAGGGTGAAAATTGTATATAAAAACTTGGGGATGTGAAATCAAAATTTTCAATTAGATAATTTCTTATCACCCTACCATCATATCAAATTAAATACTTTTCATATTATTATCTTTGTCCTCTGTTACCATATCACTCATGAAGCATTTACTAATAGTCCAAAAAGCAATTTGTGACTGTGCAAATCTAACTGTACTTTACTGGATCCATAAAAATAAAGTAATAAAACTTTGCCAGCTATTTTATTTACTACTCTAGTGAAACTAAACGTAGAAACAATAACATAAAGATAAAACCACTAAAAGTTCATATCCAATTACTCTATTAGATCAGAGAACATGTGGATCCCATGTGGGTCCAAATTATTTTTGGCACAGTACAATGTTCCAACTCCTTTACATCCAGAAGTGGGTCACGGATCATGATCCATCCCCAAAAGTTTCGGTGATTGCCAACCGTTTACCCAGGTATATTATTATTTGGAATCCAAGTATTTCTTTTATTTTCTTTTAAGATACGTTAGATAATATAGTAGACGTGTACATTTAACCTTTACGATATGAGTTTTATTAAATATTAAACAATATTATTCGACAGATTCACTAGAATAGAGATAGGTGGAAGAAGGCAAAGAAATTATATTTGAATAGTATGTGAGGCGCAAAATTACTTAAATACATAGTGTTTATTGTTATAATGCAGATATATTTTTCCAATTAGTTTGTCCTCCCTCTTTTCTCGCTTTCGTGTTCTTTTTCTTTATTCAGTTCCTCCCCGTTGACGATAACGGACGATTTCTGCCCTTCTCCTTCGACGGCAACGCCAAATCTCTTGAAAGATCCAGTCAACTCCTCTCCGTCAATATAATTTATATATATATATATATATATATATATATGCTTCTCAGAATAAACAATCTCTCAACTTTTCTTCGATTTGGTGATCTTCGAGTCGCCGTCTCCTCCTCTAGGGTTTTGTGTATATTTAGGGGGAGATAGAGAGAGGAGGAGGTAGAGAAGAGAGAAAGAGAAAAGAGAGCAATGGATCTGGAGAAGAAGCCCATGGTCTCGAATGTGGGGGCGTGGGCAATGAACGTGGTCAGCTCCGTCGGGATCATAATGGCGAACAAGCAGCTTATGTCTCCCAATGGCTACGCTTTTAGCTTTGGTAACCTCTTCGATCTATCTCTTCTTTGTCGCATTCCATTTTGGTACGATTTATCCAACCTACTCGTTATGTTCTGAGGTGTTAGGATCTCAGATCTGTGCGTAGCTGCGTTTAGATGAAGCGATTCTGTACCTTTTTTTTTTTGTGGATTTCTGGTGAATTTATGCAAATATTAAGGCTTTAGATGTCGTTTGAGTAGATGGGGATCAACTTGGACTGTGCCAAGATTCCACTTTTTAACAGTAGGAAGTATCAGATCTAAGCTTCTGTTGAGTATTGTTATTTTGGATTGTCATAATTTTCTAATGATAGTTGGAATTCTGCAGCGACGACCCTAACTGGATTTCATTTTACGGTGACCGCGCTTGTTGGTTTTGTTTCGAATGCAACTGGCTACTCAATGTCTAAGCATGTTCCTCTGTGGGAGCTTTTATGGTTCTCTATTGTTGCGAATATGTCAATTACGGGGATGAACCTTAGTCTCATGTTGAATTCAGTGGGATTTTATCAGGTCTCTTCTTTCGTGCCTTGTTAATAAAGATTACATTTTTGGAGCTTATGTTGGTATATGCCTGAACTTGAGTTGTCTTGTGAAATTTGCAGATCGCAAAGTTGAGCATGATACCGGTGGTTTGTTTGATGGAGTGGATACTCCACAGCAAGAACTACACAATGAAAATAATAATGGCTGTAGTTGTTGTAGCATTTGGTGTTGGTATTTGCACGGTCACTGATGTGGAGGTCAACTTAAAGGGTTTTACTTGTGCATGTGTGGCCGTGTTCTGCACATCTTTGCAACAAATTGTAAGCATCTCTATTTTTCTTCTTTCTCAATATATATTATTTGACCTTGTCTACGGATTGCATCGTGAATAATGTTGCACCCATAACAAAATGTACCGAAGCTGCTGTCTGATTGGTGAGAAACAATTTTAAGCAACAAAGAGTGATGTCTATTATAATATAGTATTTAGATGAAAATTTTACTGCCCTAATGATTCACATTTATAACATCATTCTAAAAATCGAGGTCCTCGTAGTTAGAAGATTATTTGATTTCTAGGATTGGGTCACACATCTATCTGAACTAAAAGGCTTTAACATATTTTAATAGCTGATGGGGTAATATGTTCCTTTTCCAGACAATTGGGTCATTTCAGAAAAAATACAACATTGGTTCCTTTGAGCTCCTGAGCAAAACTGCACCGATCCAAGCAGCTTCTCTTCTTCTGTTTGGCCCTTTTGCAGACTACTACCTTAATGGGCGCTCCCTGCTGAAGTACCACTTTTCTGCTGGGGCAACTGTAAGTATTCCATTCATGATTAGCTCTGCTTGCATATAGAAAGTAGATAGTTTAATCTGATAGTTGAAAACTTTAAAATATGCAATTTCTACATGTGCATTGTGTATGATTAAACAATAAAAATAGTATTCTTGACGAGTTTGCTGCATTTCTATCATTCCAGTTGCAAGAGACCTGTAGTTTGGTTATTGGAGCTAACTAGGCTTGATAGTTGATATCCAGTATAATTAGCAAGCGACATGCACTTGCATTTAGCTATAGACAAGAAATTCACATTCTCCTTTTTCTATCACCATCTTAAGGCATTCTGGGTTGATTCTGATACCGAGTATTTGCTGTCTATTGATTGTGCAGTTCTTCATTCTCCTCTCGTGTTCCCTGGCAGTCTTTTGCAACATGAGTCAATATCTCTGCATCGGTCGATTCTCTGCAACATCCTTCCAGGTCCTGGGTCACATGAAGACCGTGTGTGTGCTAATCCTAGGGTGGATACTATTCGACTCTGCCCTCACTGTGAAGAACATACTCGGAATGCTGCTTGCAGTTCTGGGAATGATAGTCTACAGTTGGGCAGTGGAGTCTGAGAAGCAGCAGGCTAAGCTGGCTTCTTACATTAGGGATGATAACAAGTTGGATGGCGAAGATGTAAAGCTCCTAAAGGAGAAAGTAAACGGTGCCACTGCGCCGGATCTCGAGTTCGGCCAGTTGAAGAGCTGATTCGTTTTCACTGATTCTATTTTCGATTTTCTTTTTCTTTTGATTGCTTGTTGTCCGATTATTCTTCTCTATGAAATTGTTTCCGGTTTCTAGTCTTCGTTCATCAGATTTCCTTAGCCTCCTGTTTATCATAGTTTTCTATGAGATTTTTTTTCTCTAGAGAAGTGGAATTTTACCGTGTCTTAGTTAAAGCATTAGGCCTCATAATGGGTACTATTTTCATCAGACTAATATTCCCAACAGAAGGAATCTAAATCGAGAGATGCTACGAAAATCTTGAGGGGATAGGAGTTACAGGGAAACCCGAGGAAATTAAAAGTTTGCCAGACTTAAATTTTTTTTTTTTTTTAGTAAAGTAACTTCTCGTAAGTAACTGTATAACATACAATATATAAAAAAAGTAAAAGTGTAACTCTTTAAGGCACTTACTTCCCACTCTATTTTCTTAATTTAAACACTATAAAATAATGGACTTTCATAACATTGTTGCTTTCATTCTTTACTTTTACTCAACCAAATACACTCTAAACGCTGGCTGGATAGATCCTGTTTCTTTATTGCAATTGTGCTGTGTACTTGGTCTTCATGATGTAGTGTACTGAAAGAGTATTACGTGGGCTGAAAATTGATAGCCCAATGGGCCCAATAATTGAAGTCGATGGGGCCATATCATAATTAATCTAGTGTAGACTGTTCTCAAATAAATAAATAAAAATAAAAAAAAACCCTAAAACCGTAATAATCGGCCGAACTTTTTAAGTACCAGTTCAGCACGCCCGGCCTCTTCTTAAATTGTGTAGACGATGGGAAGAGTCGGGATTGCGGCGTTAGGGTTTTTACTTCTCACGCTTCCTTCCCGAATCCCTCGAATCTATCTTCTATCTCTTATCATCTCCTCCTCCATATCTTCTTCTTCGTCTTCTCTATCTATCTAGATATCTATATCTCGAGCCTTCATAATCCCAGATGAACTATGGCAAATGTTCATCTGATTCATGGGAGGCCAAAACCGATGATGGAAGCTTCGCTGATAGCGTCTTCTTTCCCTTGGAGGCGTTTCATTAGTAGCTCACCACACAATCTCCTAAAATTCTTCTCTCTTGACATGATATTTCATATTTACCTTTTCTATTTTCACAAAAGTTTCAGTTTTGATGCTTTGTTGCATACAGCCTTCTTGAATCTGGATCTGGACACATTTTTAGGTTTTTTTCTTTTTTAATATGAATTACTGATTCCTTTTCTTCTGTACTTTTTCTCGGTTATACGTTTGAGCATTAGTGTGTTTAAACATGGGATTGCTACCTGATGTCTCATTCATATCTATCAAACTCTAGCTATACAAAGATTGTGAAGCTAGACCGATTATTTTAGCATGCACTCAAAAAAAAAAAACGAGTATCTTTTTTCCCAACCATCCATGAGAAGAAAGAATCATTTTGCAAACGTGAAATTAATTTGCCGAATGAATTTAATTTGAATTACTTGGGTGTCCACAATGAGCTCATGAGAGTGTAATCTTTGCTAAGTGAAATTAATTTAAATTACAAGTTGTGAGCAGATATGTTAGTGCGAATTTTAGTTGATATATCTCTTACAAATATATTTCTTGATCCAAAAACTCGAAAACTATCGATTAAAATGCATTTCAACACTCCTTTAGTTGAAAGCTGAAGCTCTCAAATTTGCGGCGGAAACAATTGAACACAAACTCCCTAATATCGTCATCATCAGGCGCTCGGCAATTCTATAACTTAGATGTTATTTTCTTCTTCCACTCCTCTTATCTCCATTCGCCATTCGGTTGGTTGTGCCGAGTGACTGGAGTTACATTATATATAGAGAAAAAAAATTTCTTTTTGATCACTCATGAGCCTGAAATCTAAATATAGGCCAGACAAAGAGCCTCATTCCTAGAAAATCTGATAGAAATTTATTAGATCTGTTGGCTTTTCATAAAAATTATTATATGTTATATAGGGACATATCAGGTGCTAATAAATTTAGGTATTTCAGGTAATGTGAATTACCATATTACTTTAGTATTAGAATCAAAATAGAGAATAATAGGGTGTAAAGCGTAATAAGTCTAACGTACAGGGTGATAAGTGCAAATATCATATAATACATTGTTACTCCACAAAGCTTCGAGCAGGGTTGAAATGGAGCGTAGCTTCTCCGACAAGCTCAAATCCTTCATGGAATCCGGTATCTACCCTTTGCTCGGGTCTACTGTCATCTTCCTCGATCCCGTGCGACTCCTTAATGAATCCTACTCCCGGTTTACCATCTCTCCTTCGGCTTACTACTCCCGTCGCTTCGACTCCAACCCTAACGGAGATCTCGGAAGAGAAGGCGAAGCTGAGAACCTCTCAGAATCCAAGAAGCGGAAGCGGAAGCGCAAACCCAAGCTTAGCGATCTAAACGAGCGGGAAAGAGAGGCGGAGAAGCGCCATCAGGTGATCCTTGTTTAAATCTCATCTCTTGTTTCGCTTAAAAAAAATCGAAAAATGGAATTCTTTTGTAATGTAATTGATAGGATGCGAGGCCTTTGTTGTTGAGAGCGCATAGAGCACTACTTGAAGCTTCCGATCTCTTGGAGATGCTTCCCAAGATAATTGACAATGGGAGCTCATCACATTGCCGGAGAAGAGCTGACGAAGTTAATTTTGTTGAACTGGGGAAGCTTTGGCAAGCGCCTCTCTTTGAGATGTCTTTGTGTTCCGGAGCTCCAAATAATGTTGACGAAGGTAATGGTTGTTGATAGTTATAGTGCTCATATGCAAGAAACACGTTGTAACACAATAACGAAAAATGATTCAAATATTGTAGATTAGGTGAATGTAACAGATGCATCCTATATCCTCTGAGATTACTTTTAAGTCGTTTGCCTGTGCATGTTGATGAAGTACTATACCAGTAGATAGTTGCACTAATATCTGATCCCAAAATTCACCATTTGAGCATCATTTTATGATTATGGCTTACCAGGTGTGGAGTTTGACCATTGTGTTGAAAGGACAGTAATTCCATTATTTAATAACCTAATCAGCAATGAAGCAAATGATGATGAAGAGGCTAAATTTCAAAGCAGTCGCTATATTTTACCCAGCAGAAGCTGCTTCCAGATGGTGTGAATTTTATCAATTACATTATGCTAATGTGGATTAGTTATTTTACAATCAAACTTCTTCATAGGGCTTGCAGGAGACATCCTGTCAAATAGATGGCTTAAGATTTGCTTATAATTTGCTATTACTGACATTCCTCTTTCTTTTGCATTTATATGTGGAATATGGTGATACAATAATATGGAAAGTCTGACTTGAGGCAAGTTCGTGATCTCATTCCTGGTAACTTTCCTGATTTTTTACTAACTCATGTATAATAATTCATTACCTATTTTTAGGCAATTCATGTTCTGATATTTCTATTCCTTGATAAAATAGCATATGACTAATGAGACAATGCCAATTTGTTTCCAGATAAGTCTAATGAAGGATTTAATCTTATAGTCATTGATCCACCATGGGAGAATGGAAGTGTTCATCAGAAAGCAGCGTGGGTTCCTTATTCACTGATTAATAACTTCATATTTGGAGTCTGGAGCAATTGTTTCCAAACTTTTGTTGTGTTTTGTGCTATATCCTTGGTAGAAGAAATACAATATGACATAGTTCATCATTAGCTGACATAATTGAATTCCAAGAGGAATTTTCTGACTTTTAATCTTGTATAAATCTGGCATTAACCAAATATATTAAAATTTCCATTAACATAACCAGTGAAGTTATTTTATTTTGTTTTGTCTGTGATTTGATTTGTTCTTTTTATAGATGTTCTTTGTCCAAAGAGAAAATTGGATATACAAAAAAGATTCAGATCGTTGTAGCTAAGCTTAGGAAAAAGGTTGCCAGTAGGGTTACAAACCTCCTCTTGTGTCCTATATAGATTTACATGCTCTTGGAGAAGGATGAGAGAACAAACCACTTTTCATTGTCTAGCAGCAGGACTGCAGAAGTTTAGGCTGTGTGACAGTATACATTACTTCATCTAATGGTACCAGGTTCTTTTTCTTTGAAATAATACCAGTGGAAAAAAGTTATGCATATCGCTTATTGTGGGCATAATGTGTATGACCATGTTTTTCATTGATCTATGAAAACATGTGATCTAATGGAGTATCTTTTGGGATACCTTTTATGAAAGTTATACTCTGATCATTTGTATGCAGTTTGTTCAAAAGTGAATGCTTAAAATTTGTTTTATTGGTTTTAAGACATGTCATCTATGACATCTTACCTATAGTATGATTTCATATTTCAGGCAAACAATATTTTGAGGTGTCACTGTTGTAGAAATTTCCTTGTAGGTACCCTACATTGCCTAACAAATACTTTTTGTATCTGCCTGTGAAAGAACTTGCTCATACAGAAGGAGCCCTTGTGGCTTTATGGATGACAAATCGAGAGAAATTGCGCATCTTTGTTGAGAAAGAACTATTTCCTGCTTGGGGAGTGACTGATGCTGCAATCTTTTACTGGATGAAGGTGGGATGAGAGTACCAAATTTTCTCCTATTTGACCATTTCTTAGCCTATTCCTCAACACAGTAAAGTATGTTGTTCTTTTACTGTATGCTGTAGAAACTGCCAGATAATTAAATCACAATTTCAGCTGTGATTGAATTTTTGGTCTGAAACATTCTATAGGTGAAACCAGATGGCTCCTTGATTTGTGATTTGGACTCATTTCATCACAGACCATATGAGTGCCTTCTTCTCGGATATGTTAATGTGGTGATTTTCTCTATCAATGGCTTACATAATCTCTAGTGATCTGCATAGATTTTCTTTTCATAAGCAGATATTTTCTTCTCTTTTTAGTCCTTCTCTTTTCTTGCAGAATGTTGATTCTCAATGCCTAGCAACACACAAGTGTTTGAGAAGCTGTCAAGTCATTGTAAGCGTTCCTGGTGCTCATTCAAGGAAGCCTCCACTGGGAAGTATCCTAACCAGAAGCTTGTTTCATCCTCTAAATCTTGTTTATAATTGAGTAACCTTAAAATCTACTGGATTATATAGTTTAAAGTACATCATCTAAATCTAAATGCCATGTCTGAAGATCCTTTGTTATTTCCAATTTAATGTCCATTTTGGCCATATAGGAACCAAGGCCGTTGAATACTTGATTATAGACACATACCAATGGTTCCCTGTTCTCTCCTTGGCACTCTGTTTTTTTTTTTTTTTTTTTTTTTTTGGCATAGGAATTTCTCTTGGTTCACTATTTTATCTGAACTTTTTACAATGTTTGCCCTGTGTTTTAATAATAGTATGGTTATTGCCCTAAATTTAAAATATTTACAAATTGGACCAGCATTTTTGAGCTTTGCCCTGGAGACCCTGGATTAGATGGATCCTGGCATCGTTTGTGACAGGATTTTTTTTTCCACTCACTTTCTCTAAGAAAGAATCTCTTCCTCTTTGTGACCCGAGCTGCCAGTCTGCATTACTGCCCGGACCAAAAACCTGCTGCTACTGGCTCCATCCCTTAGCCTCATGATCCACCTCTGCTACTACTCGTTCTTCCAAAACCCACAATCACTGATTTGATATTCTTCATATCAGTTTAAGTTGATGGTATCTTGGTACTGTTATTAACTTATCGTTTAAGTCTATCTATTACATTAAACTGTAGGGTAGTTATTGGACAAAAATTAAAGCCCTGGTGCTCGACTTGTAATACTGCAAATGAAGGGTGTGAGGTGCTTTATCAGAATGTAAGGTGTAAATGGTCATTTTTCATGAATTACATGACATAGTAGATGATGTGCATAATATGATCTAGAATTGCGTGACATATTTGAATTACCAGATAGGTGCTTCTGGTTTCTATGGAATAGCTTATTTTCTGACCTTCACAAACTCTATTTTATTCTGTACCTCTGTAGCATCTGAAACTTCTTTTGGTTATTTAACTGTTAATGATTATTTAATTAATCTATGTAGTAAAGATATACATGAGTTAATTCTCAAAACGTGGGAAAGAGACTAGCACGTATATCTTTTGATAGACATTTTTTTAGGTAGCTACTGACTTGTGGTTTTTATGGAAAAAACTAATTCTTAAATTTTCTTTTGGCGAACTCTTATCCAAAATTTATCCTCATCTCTTCTGTACTTTATCCTTTTAACTTGTTTGAAGCAGCACTTCTATTTGGCAAATATTACAACTAATCTAATCATAAGAGTTACTTAGTTCAATCCTTAACCATCTTGAGAATTACTGTTGGAACATATACCAGGCCCCAAGCCTGCAAAATGTATAGAACTTTTTGCTAGAGAGATGGTGGCCGGATGGACCTCCTGGGGAAATGAACCGCTTCACTTTCAAGATTCAACGTACTTTCTGGAAAAAGAAGGAAATATTGCGTCCCCTGGAGGGATTAATTCCCTTGGCAACAATTAGTTTGTCTGGGATGCAGCTGAAAACCAGGTTGGGTCCTTTCTATTATCTGTATACACAATTATATCCTCCAATCTCTTAAGCTTTTTGTTTAAGTAATGATTTGCATCATGTAAAGAAGATATGAGTCTTCACTACTAGGTTCAATGAGAAACTTGGTTTTGAAATTCTTGTTGCAATGTTGCTTATGGAGCTCCTAGTCTACTCCTTTCCTGTCTGGAATTTTGGATGATTTACAGAAGTTGGATTTTCTTATACTTGCGTAGATAATATCCTTCAGATTAGAACTTATGGAACAAGATCCTTCTCTAATTAATCTCTCGGGTAATACACGATCCTTTAGTCCCTGAATAAAGATTCTACAATACGAATAATGGAAAGATGACCGTCACTTGCTCATTATTAGTCACTTCCATTGGAGCTAAGAACTGACTAGTATTGTTTGTTTGTTCTTAGCAATCCATGCAGTTCTTCTCTTCCATGATGACTCCTGATGAAGAAAGCATTTAATCATCTCGACTACTGTACAAGTTGCTTATCAAATTGTGATTAGGAAGCTGCTCTTGCTGGAGACTTGAAAGCCTATCCAAGAGTGGACCATCACGATTGCAATTTCAGCGTAGCCTAATGAGCTGTCATTGCTGACTCCCAGAGCTATATAAAAGGCCATACAACTGAAGATCTGTTGCTTTTCATGCATGTTTTTCATTTTTTCAAGAATTCTGAGGACTCGATTAAGCATAAGAGACTGGTTCTTCTGCAGATTCGTGTTAATGTTTGATACTACCTCTTTGTGGTTACCAGGTCTGCTTCGGCATCATTCATCAAAGGCTATTCATTAAATTACACCTGTTGTCCATCCTTTGCAAACAAATGGATGTAGACTGTGAAGGGATCTTTGCCGTCTTGTTGTAGAAAACTTCCAGTAATTCAAATGAATGAGATACTGCTAAGACATTGAAAAGCTATATTCTATCTCTAGATCACTGTACAACCTGATGCAAAGTGTTCGGAAAAATATAAAAGCTCTTCATCCATGCCCTTCATATTTATCTTTTTAGGACAAAGAGAGATATAAGATTTGATGTATTTAAGGATGTAATATGAACATTAAGAACTTAAGTGCTTTAACCGTTTTAAAAGATAATTATCTATTTCTTAATTATAATTTCAGTTTTTAAAAAATAGTATTTTTAAGGGATTGGTATGTCCCTTTTTTATCATCAGATTAGTATTCTTAATAATTTAGAGAGGTATTAAAGTATTTGCCAAAATATAATCTTCATTTCAGATTGTCTCTCTGCTTTACTCACTGGATTTATCGAATAAAATGATATCTCGTTGGTCATACAATCTTTATCAATTGCTTGTAATTTAATCCTTTTGTCGTGTAAACTGACTGCGAAGTTTCACCCTGTTGATCATGGCTGCCAAGTACTCGCCATGAAACAAACGTGCCCACTCACCGGTTGCTTCTCAATGTCTCCATTTGAGTACGTACTTTATCTCCGTGCAACACTATTTTACAAGAAGATGGAAACTACCACTGAGTACTTGGCACTGTAACTCTTTTCCTAATAAACTAGACGGATCTCTTTATCTTTTAATATTTCATTGATTTTATGGACAAACGAGAAAAATGACATCAAACTGAAAAATGTATTACGTACATGACACATGTCGTGTAAATTAAAGATGAAATAAGATCATTTCTTCAGAATAAACTAAATGTATATATTGAATGGAATCCATGGATTACCAATAGCCAATATAGCTGAATATTTGGTGATGAAGAAGACTAATTTTTCACTCGTATAAATATTAGTGGAGCCTGACCTTCTCCACCACTCTCTTCTCTTCTTACCCACTTCCCACCACCTGATATAAGTGATAAATCTCCACTTTCTATTCACTTTCCTCCTTCCCTATTATTTTCTATCCTTTTTCCCATTTATACCCACCCCCTCACCGTTACGGTCGACGCTTATTATTACTTGGGAAGATTCACATCCCCTTCTTCCTCCTCTTCCAATTAAACCGTCGAGCTTCAATCCAATTCCAATTATTCTTATCCATAAACCCCCCGCTCAATTCCCATGTCTTGCTTTGCTATACATCTCTTATCCAACCCCATGGTGGGCTCCTTAACCCACCTCTCCCCCCGCTCCTCTATACCCTGGCGCCCGACCGCCTCCTCCCCCCTCCGCCGAGGTCAACCCCGCCGCCACCACCGCCTCGCCATCTCCGCCGCCTCCGCTGAGGTTAACGCCTCGACCACCACCGCCGCGGCGGTCGACTTCGACTTCAAGTCGTACATGGTCTCCAAGGCGGCGGCGATTAACGCTGCCCTCGACGCTGCCGTCCCCCTCGCCCATCCGGAGCCCATCCACGCCGCCATGCGCTACTCCCTCCTCGCCGGGGGCAAGCGTGTCCGCCCCATCCTCTGCCTCGCCGCCTGCGACCTAGTCGTCGGAGCTGGTGGCGACCTCGTCGCCCTTGCCCCCGCCGCCGCCGTCGAGATGATCCACACCATGTCGCTGATCCATGACGACCTCCCATGCATGGATAACGACGACCTCCGCCGCGGCCAGCCCACCTGCCACCGCGCCTTCGGCGAGCCAATCGCTGTCCTCGCCGGCGACGCCCTCCTCGCGCTGGCCTTCCAACACCTCTCCGATCCCACATCCTATCCTGCCCCAGTCCCCGCCGCCCGCATTGTCCGAGCTGTCGCCGAGCTGGCGAAGGCGATCGGTGCTGAGGGGCTCGTGGCGGGCCAGGTGGTCGACATCGAGTCTACTGGCCTCGACATCCCAGTTGGCCTTGATCGTCTGGAATACATCCATGTCCACAAGACCGCCGTGCTCCTCGAGGCTTCGGTAGTCATGGGGGCTATCATAGGCGGCGGTACAGATGAACAAATTGAGCGGTTGCGGCGGTATGCAAGGTGCATTGGGTTGCTCTTCCAGGTGGTTGACGATATCCTTGATGTGACCAAGTCGTCGCAGGAGTTGGGGAAGACGGCTGGGAAGGATTTGGCCAGTGATAAGACGACGTATCCAAAACTAATTGGATTGGAGAAGTCGAGGGAGTTTGCGGAGGAGCTGCTGCGGGATGCTAAGAGTCAGATTGCAGCGTTTGATCCAGTAAAAGTGGCGCCTTTGGTTCACTTGGCTAATTATATTGCATACAGGCAAAAATAAAGATATTGTAGCTGATGGGTAGAGTTAGATGGAGTTCGGAAGCTGCTCCGATTTAAGTTATCATCATCTTATCAATGGGTAGGCCGCCGATGCTCACTGCATTGTTTCTTGCTGCTCTACTTGTTAGTGATGTTGTTCTTCTATTTATATTTCTTCCTCAATTAGATGTTTGGCAACATGGTTTAGTGTTATGATATTATGTAGCCCATTAGTTTTATCAATTATGGAAGAGACCCACCATTGACTTTCTGCATTACCATTCGCCTTCTACTTACAGGACTCTATGCAATGACTGCTGAGTTTTATAGTCAATGTTCCTTTAAATGTTACCTCTCCGTATTTCAAGCCTGCTCCATATGTTGTTTCCTGTTAGAATCTCAATGACAGGAGCTTTACAAAACCTTAATATTTCTGTTGGCATGTCATATATTTAATTTCCGACTCGGCTTAGAATTTTCTGTTTGCGTAATCTTAAAGAGAAGGGACGGACATTTCTCTTAATTTATGGCTGCAGATGGGCGGGCTATTTTGTTTAGTAAATATGTTTGATAATCAAACTGGGCTTGGAACTCAAAGTTTATGTTTGAGCTTGGTTTGTTACCAGTTAAAAAGAGTTTGAACAAGCTTTTATGAATCAAAGCAGAGCATTATGTTGATTTTACAGTATGAAATTCTTCAAGCTTGGTCTTCTTTATGTACCGAGTCTTAGACAAGCCTTAACTTGGGTCGTTCAATACAGACAAGCAAAACTAGCTATTGTTGTGCCAAACTTGAGCTGTTCATGAGTACATCTCTATATTTGAAGCATTCCTTGGGCAGGTAATTTTTTTTCTTTTTCCTGAAGGAAACAGATAAAAACTCGATAGTTAACCTAAACTGATAAAGTAAAGTAAAATATCCCTCTCCTTACTTTTCTAGTGCCAAGCACCACATGAAATAGATGAAGCTTCTCTTCATGGACATACATTGCTTAGCACACATTGGTAACATGTGAAATACTGGAATTGATTGACCTGGATGTGATCATTTTCCTTCTTCTTTTTCTGCTTATCATTTATTGTGTTTTTGACAAGCTGTCACATCCCTTGGAGAATGTGAGGAAGGCATGGGAATATGTCTCTAGTTGCACTTGGTTTATGGTGATCAAATTCTGGATCTGCAGCTAATAATGTGGTTGGCTGGAACTAGTGGGTCAAAAGCACCAAATTCTAGATTTTAAAAGTCTGATGCTGAAAAACAAGTGATTTTTATTGTATCTCCTGTTTCTGATTTTAGACATTTCAGATCTTGATTTCGCAATGCCAATAAAGTGACTTATATGAATAGAATGAAATTGTTTACAGGACTTTCTCTATCACAAACAGGACTTTTGTGAATGGTTCCAACTACTAATTTGGTGGGGTAATACTTCCTAAGGGCTGCTGGTCTAGGTGTTAAGCAACTATATATTCATTTATATTATATCATATAAAACTTACCCTGTAACTTGTTGAGTAGGCTATACCAAGCTGCATAATTATTTTTATTTCATAGGGTATCCTTGCTGTGTTTTGATTACTGCACATGACAGCATTTCCTTAAGATTAGATCTTTAGCAGAGACAGCATATTTTTTAAAAGTGCATGCTTTAGTTTGCACGTTGGAATGTAGAGAATTAATCATTTTCAAGAAAGAAAAGTCAATGACTAATAAATTCTGATACTTACTGGTCGATGTTTAATGTTAGAGAATTTTATTTGGTTCTTCCTTTGGTGTTGTTTAGATAGCATGAATATATCACCCATTCATATCCAATACAACGAATAGTATTATTTCTCACAAATACTTTTAATGTGATATTATTTTATCCATTAATAGTGATAGTTATAAAATAGAGAAAGAAACTATCAATGGACACGATGATATTATATTATCTTGTTTGTAGAACGTTTGTAAAATGTTTATGGGTATAGCATTACTTCTAAAACCTAGAGACTACCGAAGAGAAAATGCAAAAAGAGGAGTCCAAGTAGAAAAATATGACTAGCTAACCTTTTTTGCACAGTTCTGATAAGAATGAGTTCAGCAATGCATAGGCTTTACATTGGGCAATTCCCCTGCTTTTGTAGTCCATCGTGTAATATTTGGTGTCAACCTGATAAGATAAGATGACTGTAAACAATTGTGATCAACCTGATAAGATGACTGCTCTTTGTTGATGATCACTATCTTGTAGAGGCTGGCTTTAATAATCTTAAGCAGCAATGCTGTTAACCTTTTCACAGATTTAATCTGCTTTGTTATCGAATAGAAACAGTTGTGGTCAATCTGATAAAATGACTGTCCTTTGTTGATGATCATTATCTTGTCGAGGCTGGCTTTGACAATCTGAGGCAACAATTGTGCTCAAGCTTTGGTTATGTTTATCATCTCAGTACCAACTCTGCGGAAATCCAAATATGTGCTCCACTGAAATGTACTCTCTACTTCTCAGGTATGTATACAAATGGTTAAAGGCTATTTAAGAGAAAAGATCCAGCATTTGCATTGATGCAGCTCCTGAAGGGAACATGTTATTTTCTTCATTGATGGATAGAAATACTCATCAATAAGAGCTTATCCTTCTGTATGGTTTTTATTCCCAACGATAAGGAAATTCTTTCTATGTGGAAAAGTTGTATTTATTCCAGCATTTCGGTTTATTTATGAGAAGATATTTGTGTACGTGAATTTCTGCATGGCAGTAGTTAGGTGTTTACATAAAAGAACTGAATATTTTTATATTCAGAGCAGATAATTATTCTATTCCAGGTAAAATGAACTCAAATTTAAACTCAATCTGATCTTTGGAGTAAAGTTGGTTGCTTTAAAGTCTCACTGGAGATACATCTCTTGCTTGTTATGTCTCAAACATTGCTGTTTTTATGAAAGCTTCAAAAGAACTGAAAATAAACCAATTATAAAGCCAAAGGCCAAAGATATAGTTCACATATTTCTCGTGTCAATAAGGTTAATCTCGATGTTAATTCTGGAAAAAGGTGAATTATCTCAAGTAGTTATTATACCAGCTTATCTTTAAAAAGATATATAATACCTTCTCAAGCTTTTCGCATCCTAGTTTTCATTTCCAGTAGGACTAAACCTCACATTGCCTCGAAGTTAATGTTAGATTAATGGCTTAATATGATAAATCGATTTCAAAGCTAAGTGTAATACTCAATTGCATGGATAAAGGAGGACAAGCACACCTGTGATGGAATATTTATATATAAAGAATTGGTTGGTAGTTAGTTAGATTTTATATATAAAGAATGGCTCAAATCAGACTGGATTTTGTTAATTTCCTCCTGGATTTAAAGCAGAGTCGGTCAACATCCATCCACAAAAGAAGCCCAAGGCCCAAGTTTAGATCATTAGACAAATAATTAAATCTCGACATCACGTAGCAATTTGCATGCCTCGTCGTATTATTAGTTGCTAATTAATTAAAGCTCGAGGAAACCTCCTCTCTACGCACTACACGCGCGGGCGCGGCTCCACGAGGGTCCCCACTATATTAATTAGCCGAGACGCGGACGATTGGGACCCACGTGCCCACGTGCAAAAACGTTCCAAGTTCCCCAATTCCAACTTTTCTTTATGTCATCACTAATAATTTAATACACGCCAAGATGGTAGACGTTAATTAAGCTAATATATATATATATATATATATATATATATATATATATATGTTATATAGGGGAAGGGGGGAAATATCTCTTACTGTTTTCTTTTTAGTGTATTATCTATTTATTATGTCACTAAATAAATTTTACATGTCAGTAATAGTATTTAACACAGTCTGGGGGAACTTCTCAGCTGGCCTAGCAAATCAACATTGTTAGGTTTTCAATTTAAATAAATAAATAAAACTCTCCTCTTCATTTGAAGTCTTCTCCTTCTCCTCTTTTGTAGAGATGAGAGGTTTTTCTCCCTCTAATGCTATCGTGTCATTTTCTATACTTTTGGTCCCTATTCTCTCGCCTTCCAAATGGAAGAACGAAGTGTCCTTATGGACCCTCCTTGCTGCTCGTTACCATGACCTCGCCTACTATCCTCTCACTTACCTCCTTTAAATTCAACTGCTTCATTTGGCATGGTTATGCGTGTTAGGCCTTCACTTGATAGAGCCATCGGTTTCAATGGAGTTAGTAAATAGTTTTTTATAGGATGACACTTGTAAATAAGTTATAGGATGACATAAGTTATTCAATTATAAATGAAATAATTTCGTATTGTAAATAATTTTTTATATATTATAAAACAAATTGATATGTCAAATCATGAATAGATTAAATAGCTTGAGGTAGTAAATACGAATGAATTCGATATTAGACTAAACTCAAATTATTTTACATTTAATTTTTTTTTCTTCTATTAAGGACAACTCTAAAGATATTTGGACCTCTCAAACCTCATGTTCTAAGGTTCATCGGTTCATCGCCGTATCCGCTCCTGACTGTGAATGAGTGATTTTTTCATTGTTGTTATATGCTTGATTTAATGTTAGTCCGATTTATATGTTACCTAGATTCATAATTTGGGCGAGTCTTATCTCTCTCTCTTTTTATTTTCTCTCTCTCTATTTATGTATCAACTTACAAACAATTAATGAATTTGAATGCAATGACATGCGTGTACGAGTCTTCCCCTCTACCACAACACGTCTAAGGTAACTGTAGCACCACTTTAACGAAAACTCTTAGAAGGGCCTCTGCACGTGCGCTTGCCCGTCCTGTCTTTCTCTAGTGAGCTGGCCGTCAGATCATGATCTAACGGTTTCCGTTTCAGTTTCGGGTTCGATTTCGTTACGAAAATGGTGGAACTTAAAGATCAACTAAAGTAACCAACCAACTCTACTAGAGTAGGTAGGTAACTTCTCCGTGACTAAACAGCGCGGTTAGCTTAGAAGAACAGTTTGACAGCACGATGACTTAGAGCAAGTCTCGATAATATTTGACGCATATACTTTGAAGCTTAGACTAAGCAGCTAAAAGCTTAGTGAGACTTAAGTGTCTCTATATATAAGGAGAATTGACTCTTTGTCCAATCCATTTATAACATTCAAGCTCATAAATAATCTTAAAAAATTAACTAAAGTATATATAATACAATTCAGAGTCTTATTAGCAACAACACAAGATTAGATGAGCTAGAAATTGATTCTTCTTTTTAATTTAGTTGTTTAAAATCTAAATTCGCAATCCCTCAATTGTTATCAGTCTAATCCCAATTTCTAGTAGCAAATTTAAACCATTCTAATCCAGGCTGACTGCACGAATAAGTTGGCATCCAGCATTTGATTAGAAGAAATTAGTCCCTGTTAGAATTGAAGTTACACTTGGACCAAGTTGGAAAAGAGATTATTCGTCTTATATATATATATATATATATAATTTTGTGATCTCTTGCAAAGAATTAACTTGCCCAATGGGACTGAAAAGTAAAAACACACATATTTCAGGTACAGGGGTTAAATATAATTTAATTCTTGAGATTGAGCAGTGCTGCTGCCTTCTGCGTCTAAACGCAGAGTGAGTACAGGCTTTATCAGGGGCATAATGGACATTTTTAAGGCGGAGAAAAGGATTATAATATCACTCCGCTATTTTTACTTTTCCACACATGGACCCAAGAAAAAGGTGCCGGCCGGCCGGAGAGGGGGGTAGTGGCGTTCCCCTCGGCACGTGCGAGCGGGTGCCGTGGTCCCCGCCGAAGTCGGGCCGACGCGTGTCCGTGGCAGGTGCCGCCTCGCACGTGCGAAGCCGTCACCGCCGCTGTAGCAAATCTTTACCAGAGGGGTGGGGGCCCATTAAATGCACTGCGAGTCCTCGAGTGTAATTACTGGCGAGTTGCCAGTTACTTTTTGACAATTTCAACATAGGAATCTTTGGACACCCGATCGATCCTGGCCGTCCGACGGCTCTTTTTTTTTAATAAATTATTTATGAGCCTCAGAAAGCTAGATTGATTAAACAAATAACCGATCCTCCTTAAATACATAGTTATGCAGCATCGAGTTTAAATAAATATAATAAATTATTTAGTCTAGATTTTAAGTAATATGTGTCGTCGAATAATTATTTTAAATTGACTATTGTCGAGACTTGCTTTAAGCCATCTAATTGCTCCTCTAAGCCAATTGTATAGCTATCAATAAAATCAAATTGTTGAGCTAAACTATTAAATAATTTTTTACACAATAATTATTTGGGGTTAAAATTTATCTCATAATCTCATGCGAAAGAGTACTTACTAAGTCTACCTGAGTTAGATTGGTGCAATTCGATAACTCTTTTTTTTTTAATTATTCAAGATTTCAAAGACTAGACGGGGGATCTACAAAGCCAACTCTTCGTGGATATAAAAATACTAATATCTCGTAATTTTCTCGATCACGTGGAAGGTACCCATTCTATTAGAGTAGGTTGGTGGTGTTGGCTCGATTAGATTACGGTCAAACTAGCAGTCCAGGGGAGGGAGCAGATCGTCTGCTGACTAGGATGTGGGAAAATTTTGCTGCGATATGAGCCATCTGTTGTAAATCCAAGTTGCATAAAGCTAGACCCCATCCATAACCTGATCCAGCTCATGCTTCACTTCATACCCAACCAATTAATATGCATCACAAACGACCATTTAAGGATATCGATCACAAGTAAAGCAACCCAAAATAGACAAAATGTAATCCACCGTCACACCTTGTGTTTGTTTTCTTCTCTCCTCTTCCGCAACTTAGTCTTCTGATCTCAGTCAAAGCAAGGACTGCAGACACACACCCCCCCCCCCCCCCGCTGCTGTCTGCCTGCTTAAAATTAAATAAACTAAAGAATAGGATTGGAGGCACTCCAAAACCCGCGCTTGTGACCGACTAATCCTAGGATTAAGGCACTAATAGGAGATAGTGGAACGGAGGGCATTTCGGTCAATGTAGTTGCCTCCTCAAAAGAAGTGAAGAGAGAGAAAGGGGAGAGGGGGCCTCCCCCACTCTCCTGTCATCGAAAGAATCTATCCAATCTACTTGCAATAAAGAAACGTACTCTCCTCGTGATCAATCTCAGACTCCTCTGTCCAAAAGCAACAGAAGAAAAGAGAGAGAAAACAAAGACAAAAGAGAGGAGAGAGAGGAGAGGAGAGGAGAGGAGAAAGAAACGTTTACCCATCTCTCCGCCCTCCGTCGTCTGCAAGACCCAACTCCCCATTTCGTCGCCATTACCTGAAACTCTTGAGTAAAAAAAATTTCGAGTTTCTAGAGAGAGAGAGAGAGAGAGAGAGGGAGAGAGGGAGAGGGAGAGGGAAGAGGAGGTGGGCGGGTGGAGAGATGACATCGGGAGCAGGGAGGCTACCGACGTGGAAGGAGAGAGAGAACAACAAGAGGAGGGAGAGGAGGAGGAGGGCGATCGCGGCAAAGATCTTTACTGGGTTGAGGAGTTTGGGTAACTACAAGCTTCCCAAACACTGCGATAATAACGAAGTCCTCAAAGCTCTCTGTGCCGAGGCTGGGTGGATCGTTGAGGAGGATGGTACCACTTACCGAAAGGTCTCTCTTTTCTCTCTCTTTGGCTCTTTTCTGTGTGTCTATTTTAATTTAATTTTTGGCTTCTGTTTTGTTGATTTGGTTAGATCTGGGTTGGTTTTCAGACTTGGGGGATCAAGTGATCTGTCCCAAGTTGGGATTTTGATGATGGGTTTTGGGGCTTTTCTTAAAATAAAGGCATAAGGATCATGATGCTTCATATATTTTTGGTTTTTCCCTTTTGGGAGAACTAAATCTAGACTCAAATTAGTTGGGATAAAGGGTTTTTTTCGGTTACTTATCCATAAATCTTACTGTCTTGCAACTACGCACCACTTCTTTGTCTGTTTGTTATAGATCTCTTAGCAGTATGAATGGTCATTTGTTCTAGTTGAATAGATAGATCTTTGATATCTGATCCATGTTACCCTTTCTTGTCTCTAACCCGTCTTTGGATATTTCATCTGTTCTTTTTTCTTTTATTTACTTGTCGGCGTATCCTTAATGTTTGCCTTTTGGGCTTGAGCTGCTTCTGCATTTCCAAATTCTGATCTGTGTTTTGCTGAGACTAATTTGACCCTCTTTGTTATGCTGCACATCCATATCCCTTTTAGCCTATTGCTTTTGTTTCCCCTGTGGAAGTTCTGATCTTAATTAGACAAAACTAAAACTTTAGACACAAAATAATTGCATCTATGTTTCTTTTGACTCTACTCTTTGGAGGCAGTCCTCTCTGTGTTCTGCCTGAGCCTAACATGATGGTGTTTATAATTGATTGGGTTGTGGAAAATTGCGTCTTTACTATCAAACTTTCTTCCCCTTTTGCCTTTTCCTTTGTTTCCTGTCATGCATAGCACTTGATTTGAAGAGGGTTTCTCTTCTACCCCATGCTGCTTTTCAAGTGAAAAAAAGAAAGCCGGGAAGAGAAACGCACCACCATTTAAAGTGAAGAACATCACCAAGACACAGATCATCAGTCAATACAAAAAAAAATTGTTAGCTTATGAAAAAGATTTTAATTTCTTTACGTAATTCACAGCAAAGTCACTACAAGAATAAGAAATACTTCTGTCCTAGATACCTTATACCTTTATTTTTAGACATATCCTGTTGACTGTATGTAGTTGTGAATCTCCTACCTGTGTATGCAATGCATCTACTAAGTTCTTCAATTTACTCTTGACAGGGTTGCAAGCCACCTACACCGCCTCTGGAAGCTGTCGTGGGAGCTCCATCAACAAACTTAAGCCCTTGCTCCTCTTCTCACCAGCTGAGTCCACCCTCCTCTTACTTCGCCAGTCCCGTCCCTTCCTACCATGCTAGCCCCTCATCGTCTTCTTTCCCTAGCCCTACCCGCGCTGATAACAACTCCAACAACTCTAACCCAAGTGTTAACCCTTCTTTTCTTCTTCCTTTCCTCCGAAACCTTTCTTCCCTTCCTCCTCTCCGTATCTCCAACAGTGCTCCTGTGACCCCACCCCTCTCCTCTCCGACCTCTTCTCGCCCGCCTAAGCTTAGGAAACCAGATTGGGAGTACGCGGCATTCCGTCACCCACTCTTTGCTGCCTCTGCACCTGCAAGCCCTACCCGTGGCCGTCATCCTGGGCATCCTGCCACAATACCCGAATGCGATGAGTCTGATGCCTCCACTGTTGATTCTGGTCGATGGGTTAGCTTCCAGATGACTGCTCCTGCATCCCCTACCTTCAACCTTGTCAATCCAGTTGCCCCTCCTGCAGAGAATGTGGTGAGTCCTGCAGGAGGAATGCAGGACAGGGGACGAGGCGCTGCGGAGTTTGAATTTGAGTGTGGGAGGGTGATGGCTTGGGAAGGGGAGAGGATTCATGAGGTTGGGGTGGATGATCTTGAGCTCACATTAGGGGTTGGCACTGCCGCCGCCAAGTGAGGGGTCACCTCTCGTACTCCGCAGCTTCTACATCATCTGATGATCTGAAGGTTTAGCTCAGTTCCTGGTGTTCAGTTCTCCTCTTTGAGGTTTTGTGGCTATTTGCTTACCATTTTATGGTTTGCAGTAACATGACGACGGTGCATGCACACAGATTCTTTTTTTTCATTGATTTGAGTTCCTGGGCTGTGTTCTGAGCTATTTGCTTTTGTGGCATTTGCTGCTGGAGTCAATTTCTGGATCTGTAATTAGGGTTTACTACTTGATTGTAAGTGGTGAGAAAGAATGTGGGAATAGTTTATCTTTCTTCCTCAACAGGCTAAATCTTGCTCTGAGAATGCTGCTATAGGTTTTGTTTCATCCTGAGATAAGATTTGCTTGTGGGTTACTCCCGAGTCAGGGATGTAGTCATTTATTGCATGTCACTGGGGCTGATGAAATTGGCATTTATGGCATTAATTTCTTTCATGATACTGATGAACCATTTAGATGGATAGAAACTGCAACTGACATTCGTGTATTGCAAACAGCACATTTACGCATGTTCACTGGAACAACTCATGCATGCTGTATCAATAGCTGCTGCGCCCAATTAGAAGGTGCTTGACATTGCTCACCTAGCACTCAAGATGCGGCAGCTCAAGAATACAAGTATTTAGGCCAATCTCAACTATATAACACGTGTTTATTTTGTTGGAAACTTTATAATATGAATCTTCAAGAATACAAAGAATGCATACAAGGGTTCCAATCACTGGGTATCGCATCAAGCTCTCATCAATTCTGGGTTTGGAAAGACGATCAAAGAATTGGACAGGGTACAGATAGCATGCTGACTAAAGTTGTAATATTAAAGTTGCAATATATACCATATTAAAGTTGTAATATCGTTGATTGATTTAAAAAAATAAATAAACTTAAGGGCATCGCAAAACTCTGGAGTTTATGCAGGGATTTAGAGTTCTCCACAAAGATGCGTTGCTGGGTCAAGTGGCAGCAGGTAGCTTCAGGGGGACCATTCCATGTGATGGGTGTTTGTAAATATTGTAGATGGTTAGATATATAATGAGCTCATCCACAAAGCACAGCAGAAATTCATTTGCTTGCAAATTATAGATGGGCCACCTGAAAGCACTACATCAACTAAGAACCTTAGTAAGATATCATCTTTGGCATAACAAGTGAAGTAAATATGCCAGTGGAATAATATTCATATGGTTAAAACTTATCTCTATCAAAAGAAAAAAAAAACAAAAGGTGAGGTAAATCTGTCAAAATCTGCTTCAATATGTACAGGGATCGTAAAGCATGACAGGGAGAGCTTATCTCTTTGATTATGCTGGGATGTTTATAGATCAATCAGCAATCATATTTAGGAGCGCAAAGTTTGATACCAAAAAGAAAATGTCAACATGGGCAAAAAAAGTGGATTCAAGAACTAAAACAGATAAAATTATACAATCAGAATGATACATTTCTGGTGTCTGATATCATACACACCGTGCAACTGTATTAGAAACTAAATGATACAACTATAAGTGGGGAACTACAAGCATCAAATTACTAACACAAGAGTAGACATTACATGGTTGAACTCCTTCCATACAATGTTAGCTTACTGGTGACTTCTACTGATGGTCATTTTTACACACGTCCACCATGCTGGGAGCTTAATCCTGCAAGGAACATGTTTGAATTATCCTTTTTGTCAATGATAAGGACTCAATATCTTTTCTTGACTCATCAGTCTGTTTTCTGTTGCAATCGTCAAATCTGAAGCAGCTCAAAAGATGGTCATTGATAATCCCTGCTGCTTGCATGAAAGAATAGATTACGGTTGGGCCAACACACCGGAATCCCCTTTGCATTAAGTCCTTGCTAAAGGCTTCTGCTTTTGGCGTCTTCACTGGCACTTGACGAGAATATCGAAATCCATTTACAATTGGTTTGTGGTTAACAAAGTTCCAACAGTAATTGCTGAAGGATCCAAATTCCTCAATTACCTGTATAAATTGCAGACTTTCCAATTTACTTCAGCTTGATAACATGTATAATTTGTATATCTATCATATAGTCAACCTAGTTTGCCTCTATAAAAAATGTATCTGCTTGTATTACTCATCCATGACTAAGATGTAGGAAAATCTAGCATTATTTGTGAACATGGAATTTGAAGTGGTGTCTTACCCTATTCAAGCGTTTGTATGGGTAATAAGAATAGCAAAAACTTTATTGAGGCATGATACCATGTAATGCAGCAAGCATATACTTCTCTTAATATTGTGGACACTTTCTAGGAAAATGCATTCATTGCCTACTTTATTTACAGTTTGAGGTAGGTAACCCAAATACGAAGTACCTAATTTTCCTGTTGTTTTCAGAAAATAAAATTAAGGTTTATGTTTCACAATAAGTTAAGTCGAATGTCAGATCGGGCTGTCGTGTATTAATTTGTATTAATACGATACGGCATATTAGTAAAGTTGGGCTACATCTCATACATAAAACTTTCAATTAGTTTCATAGACTATTAATTGCATTTATTTTCTTTTAAACTAACCGACCTACCATTTAAGACATTACACATGTATATTACAACTACTTTTATAATACCATTACGCCTATGGATACATTGCCTTCCCAAGTACCGACCAAGCTTGGCATGCACTAGGATACCTTTCCTATTACCAAGGCTATAAACTATGGCACTAGCGAGCAAATTTTGATGGTTAAGCATGTGCTTAACTAGAACTAACTGAGTTATTGTTCCATAGTCTTTAGTGGCAATGTGGCATAATGTATAAGGAAAACAAACAAAGGAGTGCTCATTGGAATAAAATCTGCTTGGAGAGGCACAACAGGAAAACTTAGAGGTAGCTAATACGGTTAAGACTATCTGTTTTGTTGCAAAAACCATTTTGTTAGAGAATTCCATAAGAATTTCAGGAGCTGCTCAATCAAAGTCCGGCAAGTACATGACATTGGAGGTAAGGCTCATTAAGAAAAGATATTGTAAATGCAAGAGGTCACTCACATGAACACCCCAAGGGAACACACTTGGGATGACTCCAACATTAAATGCGGATAAATGTGGGCAAGACAAGCGGAATGGTGATGAAATGGCAAAGGAAAAAAGATGAATCATGAGATTGGATGGATCTGAGCACAAGATCTCAAGATCACTATACCTTTAAAGCCAGGTTTCAAACTAAATTGGAACAAAAAATAGACCATTAAGAAAAACTTGGAAATCTGGACCATGTTGTTAACATTGTGATCTAATATCACAAAATATTTTGGGTAACATGCAGTTTACCTTATGCATTTGCTTAGCATTCTCCACAACTGCCCGTATCTTTTGTTCTGATAACAATGTGCTACCACTTGAACTGAGCGAGAGTATCTTTTTCTCAGTAAAATTGGCCACAGAGGAATGATTGAAGTCGTCAAACAACATCCTGATAGAAGTAATGTCAAGCTCAATTATTCTTTTACCCAAAGAAGAGTAACGGTTCTGCATATAAAAGCATACCTGAACATATCTCTCTTGCTCAAAATCATTGGCCAGCTGAGTTCAGATAATGCTTGTGACAAAATCAGCAACTCGAACAGCTTTTCGTCATCATGCACCGGGATCCCCCATTCTTCATCATGGAAAGAGATATAAATTGGCTCTGAAAGGAAATGAGACAAATGCATCAATGAGTAGTATGTGCTTAATCAGGTAAAATCTGAGTTGGTAAATATCTCCATAAAGCAAAACCAACTATTGTTTTGTCATAAGTTTAAATTATTATTGGTTATTAACTCACTCATTTCTCTAAAAACTTTTAAGTTTTTAGAGAATGAGGTTTCTATCTTTTACATTCTAACACTCTCCTCATTTTCAGGCTTGAGACATTTTTGAGAATCCCAAGAAGTGAACTTAGCCTTAATTGTTAAAAGATTTTTCTATTTACTTAACAACATCAGATGCACCGAACACTATTAACTCAATAATTGCTCTAAAAGCTTAAGCCCGTAAAGAAATGAGCTTTTATCTTAGTCTAACATATGTGAAAATGATTTTAGTTCCTTTGAACTCACATATTAAGGCATGTTCTGTACAAGTCTAAGAGTGGGCTTGCGATAGTTTCTTTTAAATTTCAAAGATCCCCATAGGATGTGCGCCTGTGCGGTATCACTACTCTTCACCAGAAAGAGACAATAGACTTAGAATGGCAAGGTTGGAACTATCTATCATTGTTCTAACAAAGTATATCCATCCCATGCAATTCTAACCATGAAGGATCAAACTTCACTAAAAATGGAGGTCGTGCCTCCACCGCATCCGAGATGTCCTAGCAATTTGGCTAAAACATTAATGCTATATTACTAAAATCACGTACTACAACCTGTTACACAAAAGAGCTAAGGATAAAGAACTCCTGGAGTAGCAAACTAGTCAAAGGTGAAATCTTTATCTACGAAACGAAATGAATCATAACAATTTACACCAGATTGCAAGAAAATCGACCAAAAGGACCAACAAGTACAACTAATTCGACCAAAATGTGCAACTCACCGGAATTTGGAGTGATCCAAGCGCACCTCTTCTTCACTAGCGCCGGCGAAGGCGACACCAAACCCAAATCTATGCCTTCAGGAGCAACCTTTACGGGTTTGGCCCTATTCGGTCTCCTCATGCTCATAGAACGTCCACAGGAAGAGCCCGAGGAGGACAACCCGTCTCCCGAGACGTTCTGGCCTGATTCCGGTGAACGTACGGCCACTTTACGGTCGTTCTTGATGGTTTCCTTCTTCTTTCTCGACACCACCGAGCTCGCGACTCGAGATCTGGTGGTAACGGCCCGTAACCTAACCGGAGGAGGAGCGGATGGCTGCTTCGACGAAGACTTCACCTCCATTACTCCCGGCATTGTAGGGGGAACAGAGAAGAGAGAGCGGCTACGGAGGATTTTAAACAGGGGAAAACGGACTTTTGCTTGATGACTGGCTATAACCGGTGGCGGCGCTTGCGTGCCGGTGACTCAAGTCGATTCAGTTTCAAACGGGTGGGAGACCCAAGAGTCGAATCCCAGAAATGCCACAGATTATTATGTCAAATATCACAAATACCATTCTTCACTTAGTTAAGGATAATGCAGTGTGATACGGACAAGAAGAAATCGGGTCTTGCGACCCCGGGAGCCAAAAGAGTCATTTCATGAAGAGACGAGGGGTTTTAGGCAACCCGTCGCATTCCGTTGCTGCTGAGCTGTGTGGATAATTGCTTGGCTTGAAAGTACCATACCGTTAAGGAGAAGCATGCATCAATGTTCCATTTTCATAGTTTTATAGGCAAAAGTTTCCGCTATATATGACAAATGATTCAATAAGAATAAATAATTTCTCTCTTCTAATCTAACTATTAAAATTAAATAACATTAAAAAATATTAATTAGAAGTATCGATCAGAGTTCTACGGAGTCCAACTTAAAGCAAGCAAAATTTTTATATAGAGCAATGATTCGATACAAATTAATTAGTTATTATAAAAAAATTTATTTGTTGATAAATTAAAGAGTATATACAAATATTTTATATATTTGACTAGATTAATAGATAATTATGCTAGAATATAAGTATTTTTTTATTGTTTACCTTTATAATTGTTTCCAAAGCTGTTAAGATAATATCTCTATTGTTGCACTATTGTCAAATTAAAAAATAAGTAAAAATTGTTAAACATGATAGCATCATATCTTGCCTAACAGAATAATATACGTATCGGATACTGATACGTATCCAATACTGCCTCGATACGTATCGGCTAAAGAAGTATCCTATTTGAAATAATTAATTTAATTTTCCAGTACAGATACATTTTTGAATTATTTAAGTTAAACGGGTCGGGTCTGAAAATAAAACTCATTTAGAACCCGTTAACCTACTAACCAACCCGTTAGTATTTAACTAATAACACCTGATATCGCTCAGCTCTCTCGTTCCCCCCCTTCTCTCTCTCTCGACCTATCTAAAACCCTCTCTCTCACGCGTCGGCGGCGACGCAAACCTTCCTGCCTCCCTCACGCGCCGGCGACGAAGGCCTCCCTCCGTCCTCCCTCACGCACCGGCGACGAAAGCTTCCTCCCCTTCCCCGCGCGGCGACTCCCTCGAGACGACTCCCTCTCGCGACGACGACTCCCTCGGCAGCGACTCCCTCTCGCGACGGCGACTCCCTCCGGTGACTGAGGTACCCTACTTCATCTCCCTCCCTCACGCACCTTCCTCCCTCCCTCCTCTGTCTGTGATATCAGAATTTAGGATTTTGATTTCGTTTATAGGGGTTTTGATCACAGTGAGCTGATTGATGCTATTTGAGTAATTTAGGATGCTAAATGATTACAGTGAGCTGGTTGATGTTTGTGCTCACTCCCTCAGTGCCTCAGTGCCTCACTGCCATGTTTTAAAAAAATAATTACTGCCTCTCTGCCTCACTGCCTCACTGCCTCACTGCCTCACTGTTATGTTTTAGAAATTAATTACTGCCTTACTGCCATGTTTTAGAAATTAGTTACTGCCTCACTGCCATGTTTTAGAAATTAATTGATGTTTTCTCTGACTAAAGCATGTTGATCACAAGATAAGTTAGAATGATATGTATTAAACCATATGTTATATTGGTTTGCAATATATTAAAACTATATTTTTATTAATTTTTTATTGCCGTATCCGTATCTTAGTTTTAAAATTTATCGTATCCCTATACCCCGTATTGGTATCCATGCTTCACAGTCAGATTGAATGCAATGATATCTACTATTCTCATTTTGGTACATTATTTGTTGAATATTGATATATTCTTTGTCTAATTGTCTTTGATATCTATTACTCTCAGTTTTGTTGTTAAATGTTTATGTAGATAATGGATATATTGAAATATTGAATGCAATATTATATATAGCAATATAGGTTGTCATTAGAATATAAATTTTCTTTTGCACATACACATGTATAGGTTGTCATTAGAATATAACATTTTTATATAATTTTTTAATTATCGTATCCTAGACATATCGTATCTTATTTTTTGAGAATTTATCGTATCCCCGTATCCATATCCGTACTTCATAAACGATTAAGGGTGTAGATGAGCCGAGCTTGAGGCCGTTGGATTTGGGACGCGAGAGATCTCAGTCCGTTCTTTCTTTCAGTGGGTAAGGAACCTGCCACCAAATTAGTTTGGTGAGCCTAGCTTGGGATTTGGGCTCAACTCGGCTCAAGTTGAGTCAAGCTCGAGCTGAGCTAGACCGAGCTTGAGCCTAGCCTATTTTCGAGCTTAACTCAAGTTGAGTCGGACGAAGCTTGAGCCAAGCCCAAGCCTGAAACTAGGCTAATTTTAAGCCAGACTAAACCGAGCTTACTATTTAAGCCGAGATGGACCCAAGCCTATTATTCAAGCCAAGCCAGACTGAGCCTAAATTGTCAAGCCTTAAAATGAGCCAATAACTATTCAAGCTTAACCAAAAACTATTATATATATATATATATATACATATATATGTATAATAAAATATTAGATTTGAGCTAAGCCTAAGCAAGCTAGCTCTGACTTAGGCTCGCCTCGAAATACAAACAGAAGAATTGCTTAAATTCAAAGAAAAGGTGCTAATTGGTGCTGCCGAAGTGCTAGGCCAAAGCCAAGTTCAGATTGGTGCATCTACTTAAGGTTCAAGATTACAAATTCAGAAACTTGGTGGCAAAGGTTTGCATATCCAACTTGCACTATGGTCTATAGGTGTTCTCCAAAAATTAGAAGACCGAGTTATCCTAGGTGGCCAGACCAAGTCCAAAATTGGTAAATTGCCATTTGAAACACAAGTCTTCACATCCAACAATATAGAAAAGTTTAAGGTTGGCATGCCGGCTCTCTCTTTAGAACAACATTGATCAAAACCTAGAACAATTTCAAAGAAAAATAAGTATGTTTACCAGCCAAGTATCATTCAAAGAAAGGTGTATGCAATTTGTTAGACCTCACAAAACATCAAACATTACTATCATTCTAGTAATGTGGTAAGGTCTTATTTGATTAATGTATAACTCTCTATTATTTGCAAGACATTAAACATGGCTCGCTCTAAAAATATACTTAAATATAATTAAGATGTATAACCTTGAGTTGTACATATTAATCTATCTCATGTGAGAAAATATGATAAAGTTACCACTAATCCTTTTGGCACCAAAATATGTATAAAACTTTTATTTGTGTTGAAGACTTATACATGCCTGGCGGATTTACTAAGTGTAGGGCCATTGGATAATTTCTCGCAAACTTCATTTTATGTATGAAGTTATTGGTTCTGACATTATTAATTTTCAGCAAACTCTGATGCTTAGGGATAATGAGAGCTCTCCAATTATGTGGAATTATAATTTTTCTAAATTAATTTTGGACACACATAAATATATACTAATTTGGAGTTTGATCGTTTAAATTGAAGTATAAATGAATCGAGCTTGAGCGCAGTTCAAACCATTGAGCAACTAGATTGCTCGCGTGAAGGTTGTTCTGTCGGCTAAAACCCTCCTCAATAGTTCATGTTCATAGTCGTGCTTCTTTTGCTCTCGCCCCCTCTATCAGAAAGGTATGCCTTTTGTATGTTCTCTCCTTCTTGATCTTAAAGTCTCTCAAAAAATCATTGAGCGAGATTGTTTGATGGATTTTTTTTTGCAAGCTAAGTGCCCGATGTCCTCTGCTTGGAATTAAGTAGTTAAACTTCAACTTGTAACCAAAGCAACATATTAGAAGAAATCTACCAACAAAGGCACATGTTTCAAGCCGGCTAGTAGAAGAAATCTACCAACAAAGGCACATGTTTCAAGCTGGCTAGTAAATGCTATTATTCAATCAAGTAGGCAGGGGTTTTGGCACTACCTTTATACCAGTTCCAATATTGATATTAAATATAGTTCAATGTGTTGTCACAATCTAATATAATTGAGTAAACTTGAATTCTTCAGTAAATAAGAAATTAGCAAACTTTAAAAGTAAGAGTTGCTAGTGTGCTCCAGTTAGTGAAAATTGACACTCTCTTTGTCAGATTGAAAAAGGCTTGTTCTCCCAAGTTCAGTCTGAATATGAGAAACATCAAGAAAATGTAAATAAGCCTTATATGAATAATTGTTAAAACAAAAATATTAAGTTGAAAAATCTAAGAGTCCTGTTGCACCAGAATTTTGTTGTGCATAATTAAGCATAATGCATGCGGTCAAACTTGACTAAGATCAACAAGTCCATACTTAATGCTAGCAATTACATCTATAGTGCGCAGTTATAACTCAAGCGGTATTTTGTTGTGCATAATTAAGCATAATGCATGCAGTCAAACTTGACTAATATCAACACGTCCATTCTTTAATGCTAGCAATTACATTTGTAGCGCCTAGTTATAAGTCGAGTGGAACCATTTGCTTATTGGAAATTTTAAACATAAGCAAATCAATATGATACACAAAAAGATCATGAACATTCCCACAGCCAATGAAATGCTTAATATTGATGACGATTAAGACGAAACATGCAATATTGATTGATAGAGGCTTCTCAAGAACATAAAGAATCACTTATGTTTCGATAGAGATAGAGTAAGCGATGCCTTCTGCAGCCATTTGATCGAAGATCGTGAACATTCCCACAGCCAATGAAATGCTTCTCCCCGTTCAAGAGCCTCTTCGTTCTTCCTTCCTTAAGGTAAAGTAAGTTGAAGAGTGACAAATATTTCCAGAGGTATTTCGTCGGACATTTAGCTTGCATAAGAAAATCCATCAAATGATTTCACTTAATGGTCTCTTGAGAGACTTAAGATTAAGAATGAGAGAGAAAGAAATGCATACATTTCTTATTAGAGAAAATGAGAGCAGAAGAGGTATGGCTATGAACATAATGCGTTGCTCTTGAGAGTTTTAGTTGACAAGAAAACCTTTCCCCAAATAATCTAATTGATTGATGGTTTGAGTTGGGCTCGAGTTTGTTTAATTTAGGCTCCAATTTAAACGATCAAATTTCAAATTAGTATATATATATGTATCCAAAATTAATTTAGAAATATTATAATTTCACATGATTGGAGAGCTTTTATTATCCTCTAAGCATCAAACTTTGCTGAAAATTAATGATATTACAAATCAATAGCCTCGTACATAAAATAGAATGAAGTTCATGATAAATTACCTAATAACCATGCACTTAGCAAATCGCTTAGGCATATATAGGTCTTCAACACATAAAATTTGTATACATATTATGTAACCAAAATGATGGTGATAACTTTATCACACTTTCTTATATGAGATAGATTAATATGTAAAACTTAAAGTTATACATCTTAATTATATTTAAGCATATTTTTAGAGCGAAAGTCATATTTAATGTTTTTACAAATAAGAGTGAGTTGTACATTAATCAAATAAGACCTAACCATGCTTCTAGAACGAGAGTGATGTTTGAAGTTTTGTGAGGTCTAACAACTAGATTGTCTCTAATAGCTGTCAAATAATGGAGCAATAATAGTAGAAATTATTGGAGGATTTCGAGACGAGCTTCTAATTAGTGCAATCTAGCCATTAAACCTAGACTCTTATATTTTCTAATTTGGACTCTGATCATTTACAAGGAGCCTAATTTAATTGAGCTTAAGCTTAGCTTAAACCATCGACCAACTAAATTATTAGCATAAAAGTGTTTATGTCGACTAAAACCCTCCTCAAGAGCAGTGCATCGTGTTCATAAGCACGCCTATTCTGCTCTCTCTCTCTCTCATCAGAAATGTTTGCCTTTCTTTCCTTCTTGATCTTAAGTCTCTTGAAACTATTGAGCGAAACCATTTGATGAATTTTCTTCTACAAGCTAAGTGCTTGATGAAATTTCTTTGTAGATATTTATCGTTCTTCAACTTGCTTTACCAAAAGGAAGAATGGAGAGGCTCTCGGACGGGGAGAAGCACTTCATTAGTTGTGGGATTGCTCAAGATCTTCGATCAGATGGCCGTAGAGGGCATCAATTCCGCTCTATATCTGTCGAAACAGGAGTGATTCCTCAGGTTCTTGAAAAGTTTTTGTCCATCAATTTTGAATGTTGCATCTTAAATTCACTATTTTGATCTTCTTTTTATGTACCATTTTGATTTGCTTTTGTTTGGGATTTTCAATAGGCAAATGGTTCCGCTCGAGTTAGATTGGGCGCCACAGATGTAATCGCTAGCATTAAGGTATGGATGTGTTGATCTGAGTCAAGTTTGAATGCATGCATTATGCATAATTATGTACAAATTCTGGTGCAGCATAACTTTTGGATTTTTCAGTTCAATATTTTTGTTTTAGCAATTATTTGTGCAGGGCTTATTTACATTTGTGTTCTGCTGATGTTTCTCGTATTCACAGGCTGAACTTGGGAGACCAAGTCTTCTCCAACCTGACAAAGGAAAGGTATCAATTTTCGTTGACTGCAGCCCACTAGCAACTCCTATATTTGAGGTTTGTTAGTTTCTTTCGTTTACTGAATAATTCAAGTTTACTCAACCAACATTTAAGAACACATTGAAGTATATTTAATTTAGAATGTTGTAATATCTTTCTCCAAATTTTTGTAGATTATAATTTGTTAAATATTTTAACTGTCAGCACTCTTACACAAGTGATGTCTGGTAGCCTTTACATTAAACTGGTATCGAGCTAGTGCCAAACCCCCCCCAGCCTACTTGATTGATTAATAGCATTTACTAGCAAGCTTGAAACATGTGGCCTTTGTTGGTAGATTTCTTCTAATCTGTTGCTCTGGATACAAGTTGAAATTTGATGTGTGAACTTTGATCCAAGATTAGCTTATATGGGTTTCTGCTTTTAAGTATTAACTTTATCTATATTTTTTATTTTTGTAAGATGGAACTCTAGTTCCGGTTTCTGCATTCAGTGCATACTTAACCCTTGGTTCTTAGTTATTAACTGCATTTTGGAATTTGGTCATAAATTCAGAATGTTGACTGCCTTTTTAATTGAATTGCACTTTGTAAAACTTCTTAGGGTCGAGGTGGTGAAGAGTTGTCTACTGAACTCTCAGTTGCACTACAGAGATGCTTTCTTGGTGGTAGGAGTGGGGCAGGTATTAAACAGTAAAATTCCTAAGAAACTCGCAATTCTCCTTCAGTGGATTTGTTGTATAGGGCTTCTTTTGCTCACTTAACTTTAGAGAAAAGTTTAATTGAGTGAATTATCTGCTATATCGTCCATATGGTAGTCTGATGTCCTATTTCCATCTTTGATTTGTAGTCTTCTTAAATCACTTATTAATGCACTTCTGTATTGCCTTAAACAATATTTTTTTCACTTTTATTTTCGAAAGAAACTGCACTTTTATCTGCCAGTCTGTCTAATGGGTGATTTTGGCCTTCAATGGATTCTATATAAGCTTGATGGAATTTCCAGGGGCTGGAATCAATCTCTCCTCTCTGATTGTTGTTGAGGGTAAAGTTTGCTGGGATCTTTATATAGATGGACTTGTCATCAGTTCGGATGGTAATCTGCTGGATGCATTATCTGCTGCTATTAAGGTATTAATATTTTTGCATTTGTTCTCATATCAAATATAGATTCCAACTGGCTTTCTGCTATAAATTTCCTCAGTGTTAAAAAAGAAATTGAATGTGTCACATACGGCAGAACTATGTAGTTTTTGAGAGATTCTTGGTGATCCCTTATTCATGGTTTGTGGCCAAACGACACCTAAATCTAGAATAAATAGTATTATGGTTAACGTCCCCTCATGCAACTTTTTATCCATGTTTTCCTATTCCAATTTGGAGTTGCAATAAGCGAGGGAATTTAACCACGATTAAGTTCAACATAGATAATTAATTTTTTATTGGATGCTTTCAGTTTAATTCAGTGCTGTACATTTTTGACAGGTTGCTCTGAGCAATACGGGAATACCAAAAGTTAACGTAGTTCTTGCTGCCTTGCCTGATGAGCAACCTGAGTTTGATATTAGTGATGAAGAGTTTCTGCAGTTTGATACTTCTGGAGTTCCTGTCGTAGTAACTTTAACTGAGGTAAGTTGATTCCACCGATTATGAGAAGACTTCATGGGAAATAATACACTATCATGATTCTAAAGGAAGTATCTTTGACCGCATGGGTTGTCTGAGGTGTAGCCCCCCTTAATGACCTCGTGAGACCGCAAGTAACCGTACTCAATATGCCATACTTAACTAAGTTCATGTAAATATGGCAGTTTGTGGTTTTAAATATAGATCCCATAGCTTCTAAGTTTTCTAGTTTCAGAAAAAAAAATGGTAGTTATTAATGTAGTAAAATACACGTTCAAATAGAATAATATATACATTATTGAAAGGGTGCATATATAATTGAAACAATCTGCTTGTTGTTTTGACTGAGTTACTGGTAAGTGGTTATAGTACTGATGGATTATCTTGATGTGGCCAAGCTAGTTAATGTTTGAATAAGACATTGTCGCTGATTGTTAGCAGGGTTTAGCCACTAAAGACAGGATTTCTTTGAATAGGTCACTGAAATACTGATGTATGATTTTTCACTTAGTATATCTGCACTCTTATGTTTCTACTCAAGTTCCTCAACCTTGTTTGTAGCACAAATGTCTCAAACGGATGGACAAATCCTCATGATATGATAGTAGAAACTACTACAATTTGAACAGGTCATAATGAAAACCCCAAATTTAGGCAACCTGTAGGAGCACTTCTCCATGTAAACTTGTAAATTATCCTACTTTAATTTATTGTATGATGTCCTTTTTCATTCTCTATTCCTGTTAAACAATGGAAAATTCCATGGATAGTTTTACTGCAGTTGTATTTTACATTCTTAATCCTATATTTACTTAGACATTAAGTTGGAACTCGGAATTTCCTTCCATTCTGGAGTCAATCAATTAGAATGACAATATAGTCAAACGATAAATAATTTTACCTTGTCTATAAAATGGCCAGTAAGATTATCCATATTCAACTCAAAGAACTTGCAAGTTATTATTGGCATTACTGCAATTTCACCAGTGATAGGGTTGGATTAAGAAGAATTTCCAATTTATCATACTTTTTTCTGGTTTAACAGGTACTATTGATAGGCACACAAACTCACATATATATATAGGAACCTTGTCTTAGTGTTCTTTCTCAGGTCAAAAGAGACCCTCCTAATATGTGTTCTCTAGGAAACATTTCCATCAAACCTCTTCATAAATAATTATCTTGTATGGTCGATCTATTTTTCTAGGAAATTAATTGATTTTCAGATCGTTGTATTATGATTTCACCAACCTTTTATTGCTATATTGTGAAATCTGCCTAAATTGTTTGTCCTATAATTAAACATGGCTGGCCTCCCTTTGACATAGTCCTTGATATGTGATGGTTGCTCTTCATCTTGCAATGTTGAAACTTTGTCTTCCTCTTCTGTCTAGTGCCAAGAAAAGGATGGTCTATTAGAAGCTCTTGCACATGGTTGAGCCTATCAGTGTCCTTCATTGGATAAATATTGGTACTATCCTATATATGACTTGAATGTTATATTTTTCCCGTTTCTAGGTAGGGAGGCGCTACATTGTGGATGCTACTTCAGAGGAGGAATCCCATATGAGCTCTGCTGTCTCTGTTTCAGTGAATAGGCATGGACACATATGCGGGTTAACCAAGCGAGGAGGTGCTCCGCTGGACCCAAGTATCATTTCTGACATGATATCCGTGGCAAAGAGTGTGAGCCAACAATTAATAGCCGTATTGGATTCAGAGATTGAAGCTGCAGAACAAGTTGAAGAATGATTGAGTTTATAACAGCTTGCCTTGTGTGAAAAAGGAAGAAAAAAGATTGAAATTTTGTATCTACTGATAGTAGTAGATGTTTAGTCTTCTAGTCTTTACGCAGCAAAAAAGATCATGGTTCTTTAACATTGTTTTGAACGTTCAGCTTCTTTTATAAGCTGTTGACTCCCATTATCCTCGGATCATTTGTTGTAGAAGGATTGAAAATCAGGTGTACCATATAATTGTGCAATTTTTTTATTGATTCATTATGCATCCAATTATCAAGTAGCTCTCACTGTGCGTATACCCGAAAACAGCTCTGAGATCTTGTTGAATCGTTCCCTTATTATGTTAGTGTGGATAGCTTATATACATCGTTTAGGAAAGAAAATATGGAAAGGGCAAGTGATATCAGTTCAAATGATTCAAATGCCATATGTTGTGAAATTTGAAACCAGACGTTACCTTGTCTTCTTATTACGTGTGCATGAGAGAAGTATCTTATTCTTCCACTAATTTCAAGGGCTAAGTGCACGTAAATACAAATCTTCGAAGGATATATATGCAAAAAAACCCAACTCTCTTCTCTTCTTCTTCTCCGTTCTCTCCCCCCCCTGGAATCTCTCAACTCAGAAGAGTTTCTCGTCTTCCAAATGAAAGCTTCCACCTTTCGCTATTTCTCGTCCATCTCCAACAACACCTCCAAGCAAAGCCCTAATCCCAATCCAACCCTAAACCCCTTCGCCTCTCTCCCAATCCCTCACCACACTCTTCCAGATCCCAAAGGCCAAGACTTCGACTTCATCTCCGTTTTCCACAGCCATTTGATCCATTCCGAGTGGTCCAAGCTCGATTCTTTCGCCCAATACCTCACCCCGTTCCGGTCCACCCATCTCCTCCTTCGAATCAGAGGGGACCCCGTTCTCTCCCTCGAATTCTACAATTGGGCTCTTCTCCACAACCCCAACTCCCAATCCCTTGATACTCAATCCATAATTCTTCATATACTCACCAAATCCAAGCGATTCAAGTCCGCCGAGTCGATCCTGAGGAGTTCACTGTTGTCCACTTCGCGGATTTCCAGTTCGGCACTGTTCGACGCCGTCCTCCGCTTGTACCGCCTATGCGATTCCTCGCCAGGTGTGTTCGATTCGATTTTTAAGGCTTATGCGCATGTGAAGAAGCTTAGGGATGCGACAAACACGTTTTGCCGGATGCGGGATTATGGCTTTCTTCCAAACATTCGATCTTGCAATGCTTTCATAAGCTCTTTGATTGGTTTGGGCCGGAACGATGTTGCTTTGGCTTTTTACCGTGAGATGCGTCGGTGTCGGATATCGCCGAATGTGTTTACTCTTAACATGGTCATGTCCGCATTTTGTGAGTCGGGGAAGTTAGACAAGGCTTTGGATGTGTTCGGGAGAATGGAGAATCTTGGCTTTAGTCCTACTGTGTCTTCTTTTAATACGTTGATTGCGGCACACTGCAAGAATGGTCTTGTGAGTGCTGCTGTTAAGCTGAAGAATTCGATGCGAAGTAAAGGCTTGGAGCCAAATGTGATAACATACAATACCTTGATCAATGGCTTTTGCAAGGAAGGGAAGTTGCATGAGGCCAATAAAGTTGTCAGTGAGATGAAAGCAGCAGAAGTTAGTCCTAGCACTGTGACATACAATACTTTGATCAATGGTTATAGTCAGATGAACAATAGTGAGATGGGTTCTAGGCTCTTTGAGGAGATGGTAAAGAATGGAGTGGAGGTTGATATCGTGACTTATAATGCTCTTATATTAGGGCTCTGCAATGAAGGAAAGACAAAGAAGGCTGCCTATCTGGTGAAGGAACTTGACAAAGCAAAGATTGCTGCGAATGGATCAACTTTTGCTGCTCTTATTAGTGGGCAGTGCAAAAGGCAGAATTCTGAACGCGCATTTCAAATTTACAAGGCAATGAAGAAAAGCGGGTTTCTTGCGAATCATGATATATATAAGCTGTTGATATCGACTTTCTGCGGGAATCAAGACTTTGAAGGAGCAACAGAAGTACTGAGAGAGATGATGGAGAGAAGGATGGCTCCTGATAAGGCTTTGCTGTCAGAGATTCTTATGGGGCTTTCTGGTACTGGGAAAACTCACTTGGCCACTAGATTACAGTCAGAGGTAGTCGACTCAAGGCTCATTCCTGAAGTTTATTTTAAGAGCGAATATGGAAACAAAGAAGTGGAAAGCAGATGTTAACAAACAGGGAGGAGAGATTTTGAGTTTCAATTGATAATATATTATAAAACTGGCTGGAAGTTTACAGAAATAACATTTATGAATTCGCACTGAAGATGTCAATGAGCTACTCATGAAGAGCTGCTTTCGTGTGCCATCAATCTTACAGGTCTCCTCATGTTGTAATTTGGCGTATTAAAATAAATTATAAACTTAGTAGCTCAACAATCTTGATATCATTTTTTGTGGTGGCATTGTAGCTAAAGATCATTGAATCCTTACAATCGGGTTATTTCTACATCAAGATCCAGATGATATGTTGAGGGTGAGAGCCATATTTCGGGATGATTGAGAATTTGAGATACCCTGATACTGTCATATCTGGGGAAACATAACATTGATGAACTTGTGGGCTTTCAATTTGGCTCCTCAAACTATCTAAAAGAATCTTAATATGAGTTGTTGCCAACCAAAAGAACTGGATGCTGAAGCTGCATTTTGCAAAAATATTACTATTTCTTTGGTTTTTGCTACTCTGCACAGTTAATTATCTCGATTCTTATTAGACTGAGTAAGTAATCTTATTGTGATACCAAGTTACTAGAGATTTATTACACAGTTGAAAAATATATTGTTCTTGTACTATGATTGCGCATGAGAAATTGTTGGTGATTTCTGGTTTTCCTTCCTAATCCTGGCACGTGGATTCTCTTCCTTACCTGCACTTTTTGCCGGTCCCTCTTTTTCTTTGCCATGGAGTAATACCAAATATTGCAGGGCATGTGTTATAACTTGAAATATTAAAGCTGATTAAAGAAAAAAAAACATTTATATTCTATTATTGAGTAGAGCAAAATTTTCTAGTTTCTGAATAGCTTATAGGATGGGCATGCACTATAGGCTATAGCTCACATTTAAGACGGGGCGAGCTCTTTCATTATCGAAGAGCCCCCTTATGTTAAGAACTCCAAGTCGATGACTTATCTTGTGGTTTCTTTATTTGGATCTTTTGATGCAGAACTTTTTGTAATAGTTTTTCATAAGATTATTGGCAAAAGCTAATACTTCATATATGGAGTTCCATGTATTATCACTTACGCTACTCTTCAGAACTTTTAGCTTTCCTTCAGCGGTACAGTTATTGCTGTTAATGCTACTATGAAGAATCTCACTTGTTATATTTATGCTATATGCAGTATAAGATATTCCTATGAGCATTGGAAATCAATCTGACGCATCTTTCTGCAACTACCGGAAGAGATTCCAGCTACATAATTTGAATGAATATCTAAGGGAGGTGGATGCTCACTACAGAACTGATACCGTATAGTTCCTTTATGTCATAAGGAAGGTCAATGTATACGCCGCGGTCATATTGTGGAATCGCTGAAGTCATTTGGTGATGCTCGCCTCTATGGAAGATGGAACCTTATCGTCATCGCTGGGCTCAGTCACATTTGGAGATGAAATAGAAAGCCTCTAGGTTTTACCTCCCACGGGCTTAAGCTTTAGGTTAGTTAAAATTCTATTATCCATCTTTAATCTTTACATTTTTGGTTCTGCTGCAATTTGTTTCTTCGAATTTTATTCCCTATTTTGGTCTTGACAAGGCTTCAGTAGTTCAGTGAGTAATTCGATCTTCTGTAAAGCAAATTAGGCTTCAGTAGATACAGAAGAATGGTTGTAGTCATCAAACAACTTCTTGACAAAAGATATTTATGTCAATCACAACCACTCCTTTTACGCCAAGAACATTGGCTCTCTGAAATCTGTATGCATATAAAAGCACACCTGAACGTGTCTGTTGCTCAAAATCGTTGGCCAGCTGAAGTGTGCTAATGCTTGAGACAAAATAATTTAGCAACTCAAAACAGTTTCCCTGTCATTGTGAATTTGGACTTCCAATCTTCATCGTGGAAAGAAATATATTGTGGTTCTAGAAGGAAGTGATACAAGTGCATCAATGAAAAGTAGTCCATAAAAATAAAACTTTATAATTTGCATCATATTTGCGAAAAGAAATTATAGTCTTTTTAAGCATATGTATCAACCATTCTAGAAGGGAGTGTTGCTCATGCACCAAGATTATGATCAGAACTGTTACTTTTGGTCCAATTCAAACAGTAAGACATGCCATGTTGGACTAGGCAGCAGTCGGAAGAGTGATCGGAGAATAACCATCAAGAACTCAACAGTGAAATGAGAATCAACAAATGGATTATTAACTAAGAAACGCACACAACTGCAATTTTGCACAAATGCTTTACTTGTATCTTTGCCTCCATCGAACCGTATCTCTCAACCTTTTATGTTCTGCTGCAATTTTGCGTCTTCGGAATTTTTTTTTTTATTCCCTATTTTGGTCTTGACAAAAAGCTTCAGTACTTTTCTAAAGCAAAATCTCGCCTTGACTTCGGAATTGCATTGCATCCCGTGGAAGCTCCACCAGTAATAAAGCATTTAGGATCTTCCGAATGCTGTAACTAGCTGATAGAGAGACCTCACCCATGTTTTCTTAAATCCGACATTAAAAAATAAAAATAAAAATAAAAATAAAAGAGAAAAAAGAGAAAGGAGGGAAATCTTTTCTTCTTCTTCTTCTTCTTCTTCTTCTTCTTCTTCTTGTTTCTTTTTTTACGAGAGCATGCACGTTGCCTTATCTCCAAAGCATGCACCCACATTGTTTGCTCAAACTGATCATGCGAATCCTCATCCAATGCCAATAGCATCTCACGATAGCAGGTGAAACTATAAACGAATCTCCAGTTAACATAGCGCATACTGGGGGGAGATATCTTTTCTTTTTAGCTTCTGTTCTGAATTCTTAACGGGCTGAAATGGGGAGAGGAGAAAAAAGAGCCGCCTGGAGCTAATTTTTCTCTTTCCAAAAATAGAGAAAAGAGAGGAAGAGAAAGAAGAATATATAAAATACAAGCATGATGCAAATAGGAAATAATTAATAATGTCAGCTAACTATATTACTTATCACAAATTTTGAGATTTATCGAATATACGACAAAATCATGATGTCCTAACACTATCTAAACCCAAACTATGTTAAGGACGTTTATAAAGATGAAGCCATAATTAATTATATAACAAAAAACAAAACAAAAAAAGCAGGATCACCGTCATTCATGTGTTGGAAAATCCTACACATTATTGGTATTACTCTTGGTTATGAAGTGTTAGAGAGGCACAATCTCCAACGGCTACATCCATCATTTGAAAATACTAGATCGCCTCTTTTATGGGCCTGGTAAATGGGCCATATATTTTTCCTAGTTTATAAATTGGATTTGATTTGGGCCGAAGTAAGCAGCAAAATTAATAGTCCACTCACATCCTATAGAAATATATGAAAATAAATACACTATTAACTTCCTTTTTCTTTTGGGAAATTCTCACACATGAAACGTAACATGTGGGGGAATTTGCTTACCAAAGAAAAGTGCTGACGTGGAATGAGTACGTCACGCCACACATCACATCATCTTGTATAAAAATATTTTAGATAAAAAAGGAGAAGAGCTCAGGGAAGCGAGCTCCAGTTAATAATGGCCACCTAAGAAACCCACAGGGGTTGACAGCTTAGAATGTGAGTAAAGCCTCGCAAAAGTAAAGGGGTACGAGATGCCACGTTTCGGCCTACGAAGGCCGTTACATGTCTAACCTCTTCCCTAATCCCGTATCTAATGCCTACTTAATCATGCTTAAGCTCGGAATCCATCAACTCCTCATTAGATTAATCCTCCCAAGGCCTCGAGTTTGGCGCTACGAATCTGTTTCCAACCATCCAAAGGGCTCCTCTTCCTCTCTCTCTCTCTCTCTCTCTCTCTCTCTCTCTCTCTCTCTCTCACTTTACTTCTTGGCCTTTGCTTTGCTTTTGCGTGAATGTTCCAAGGTCCCCCCTACCAATATGGACAACTACTAGAGAGAGGGAGAGAGAGTGAAAGAGGACAGAGAGAGGACTAATTCATCAGCTCACTCTCTCTCTCTCTCTCTCCTTTTATTCAGTGATGGTGCTCAAGCTGTAGCCACGTAATAGGCTTATCTAAGATTCATGAACCAAAGAATAGTAACACCTACACATTCTAACTTTATTATGATAAATGTATCCCTTGCTTTTGGCATATGGCTTTTATCAGATGCATTTTTAAGCAAGAAAAAAAGAATATATTGACTTACTAATGAGTATATGTTGATTTTTTTTTTTTTGGGTTTGTTAATGTCATATAGATGTTCTAAGACCCTAGCAACTAACAATGTTAATTAATTTAGTAGTGTTGGGTCTCTCATATTCCAACAGTAAAACCAGCTTTTGAATTGCCTTGGGCTTAAAGCTAGCTAGCTCTGATCCCCTTAAAATGTGGCATAAATTATGGCAGGTTTCATGGATTTCTAAGTCACCAGCACTCAGGCTCAGGGCGATTCTTCTTAGCTAGACTTGAATAGGCGCAAAATAGTATGGCATTAACTATATAATTAATGAGAGGTAACAGTGACAAATCTCGCAGCTTATTATCTCGAATCCGGCCCCCGAGGAGCATGCTCTGGCTGGATTATTGAATTGCTAATTTTGTCAGACCTAGTACAAAGACAGCTAGTTAATCGCGCTTTGGTCTTGTGAGGAGTAGATTGACAGTTTGCTTTATTGATTGGCACAGGTGTTGGTTTGGCATAATCTAGTAATAAAATCTAGATCTTTTAGAGGAGGAGGGGGGGTTTAGGTGGTACTAATGTGCTTGCTTTCAAAGTTGCAAGTCATTGGCATGCATGCCACTAGTTGGAAATGGGGAAACAGAGGCAAGGGGTGTCTGGGATAAGGATGGCACCCTTTGTTTAAGGATATATAATCCACTTGGGTTTGTCAAAGAGTGATGGCAAAAGGATGGGCTTAGGATGGCATGTGAGGGGTGGGAATCCAAATCAAAGCAAGCATGCATGCGTATCTTTCTCTCAGCTCTCTCTCCTCTCCACTCATTTTACAATTTAATGTCTACTTTGGAAGCAATCAAACTTTGATAGCTTACTTAAGAGAATCTCTCTCTCTCTCTCTCTCTCTCTCTCTCTCTAGCATAATTCAATCATCCTTATCCATTATTTACCTTGGTTTAATGAATTGGCACGTGAGTCCATCAAGGGGAGCAACTAGGTATTTATTATTATTACTATTATTATTATTATAAGTACATCTCATGCATGGTCACCTTGATTCAAGTGGCCCTTGGTCTAGATTGGGACTGTGACCTGCAGGTTCATTTTTCTAACAAGTACTTACAGGTTGGTCTAGCTTGTACCTCATTTGGGTTAATTGGATCTACTTGGATTTGATATAACTTTGTTAATTTAGAATATAAGCTCGGTAATTAACTTAAACTAATTGAGCAACGCATGAACGTACTCATTATACTTCCAGGTAGATGATATCTAGAAGCAAAACTGTAAGTGTGGCATGACACGTTGTAATGTCCATGCAACTTTACCTCACCCACATGATTGTCACCTACTGACATACTCCCACTAACATTATTTTCCTCTATCTATACCATGGCCTCTCCTAAGCATTTGCAAGGTTGGACCATCTCAATTAGCAAACATGGGGCCAATGTGGTTCTTCTTTCTCCTAACATCATTCAGGCTCATGATCTCTTCCCTACATAACTTTAGTGGAGTTGAACCAATAGAAAGACACACAGTGTGGAATTATTTCATGGCGATAAGCCCACATTGCCAACTCTAGTGACCCTAATTAACTTTGCCTTCTAGAACTCCTCGGCCAGAGAGTTGGTAATGTAGCCCCCCACCCCTCTCTCCCCCCAATATAAGATTGGAGATAAGCTTTGCAAGAGAGTGAAGAAAATGCAAGGACTGCTATATATGGTACGAGGATAAGATCTAGCTCAGAGAGGCAAACCAGCTAGCTACACACACACACACACACACACACTTGCAATGCAATATATGGGGACCCCTCTACTACTTTCCATGCATTATAAAAATTAATCCTCTCCGAGAGGTAAATAGATTTTCGAATGCAAATGCTAACTCCAAGTTAGGAGTCATGATCCCATAGTACTCTAGAATTCGAGAGAGATCATAAGGAGTAGGTAAATATACAAATAAATAAATTTGTTTGCATGTGTTTCACATTAGTGGTCGTCTATATATGTATATCGTGTAAGTTGTCAACATTTGTTTGGCTTGAACAACAACAAGGACGTACGCAAAGCAAAGTAAAAGAGTTTGAGAACATGTGAACACTGGTTACTATAAACGGCTGCCTCCTTTTGGTTCGATGCAAAGGAGAGGAGGGGGGAAGGGAATGGAGAAGTTTGCATGAAAAGCATTATCTACTGCATCTGCATGGAATTTGGATCATGTAGGCACCCAATGGTGGGGTGGCATGCGTGCAGGGGGATTTGGTGCAATGTGAATGGACCAGAATAGGCAAGAAGGCGTTAGGGCCAAGCAGAGGGCGAAACGTGGGCGTATAGGGGACTACGGTCCCCTCTTTAGCACTTCTAGACTTTGTGACAAGTGTAAGTCCCAATTGGTGCGCCCCATGTGCACACATCTGTCTCCATGTTATCCTCTCTCTCTCTCTCTCTCTCTCTACCCACTCCCATGTTGGATATATTTAACATTTGATCCAAAAAAAAAAAAAACTAACTTTGGTCTTAATGAGAGAGAGAGAGAGAGAGAGATATACGACACAGTAGTTCTTCTTAGTTATAGCGACGAGTGCACATAAAGGGAGACCAATGTCAGTCAAATCATCTTATCTCTACGCTCTTTCTTATAGCAAGCAAGATTTTAAAAAGTAAACTACTTATCTTCGAGAACATCGATCATGGTCGCAACTTAGATTGGCAGTGGTAGTAGCTTCTTCAACTCGAAGATATATCCATTAAAAAGAATAAGGTAAGGTTCCTGCTAAGATTGGCAATTCGTGGTTCAGGCTACCGTGCTACACGCGCATGCATAGCTAGCTCCATTCCATTTATCTATCTATCTATCTATCTATATATATATATATATATATATATATATATATATACTCGTCTCCATTTTGGGTATTTTTTAATTGTTGTTGTTTCTGTCTAGTTGCATGCTAACAACCATGGGAAAAAGAGAAAACAGGAGGAGTTATGAAAAAGATTAATGGCCAATCAGAGTAGAGTCCTATCTCCAAACGCCAATCCATTTATATCCCTTTTGGACTAACGACGCCTGGACAAGAGGGGGGGCATTATGGGAAGAGCACTGCCGTGCATATGACCACAGGTCTGGAGTCATCCATCAGGCCACAAGTCCAAAAGAGGGGGCCTCCTCACCCCCCCACGAGGGTGAACAGGAGAAAGCCTTCGTTCGTACGAGGCCTTTTAAAGTGGCCAACATTGGGATATGGGTCTATTTTGGGAATTAGCTTTTTTTTTTTTCTCTCTCTCTCCCACTCTTTTTTTGTTTAAAAGAAGAAAATTTGTGCGTTAAATTAATTAAAAGAGGATTGGAGGATAGTGCTAAGTTTGTGAATGGATGATATTTACATGAATATAGTTAAGTAGGTACAGCGGCTCGCTCGCAAAAGCTTTGCCAAATATTTTCACAACCCTCCCCCCAATGCCATCCATAAATAGTAGCAGAATAAGAAAAAGTACGCCCACAGTTCCCGAAATGCCCCTCCGTCCCCATCGCCTTTCCACTGAAAGCGCCATCTCTCCCACTGGGACACGTGTCGGCCGCTGCAGGGCGCTTGCAGGAAAGTCCTCGCGGTCCCTTGCACCACATCGAGTAGGGGTAGCATCGTAATTTCGGCGGCGCCAACGTTAGAAGTCCTGTTTCCTGGAATCCAGTAGCAGTGGTGCAAATGGCAGCCCCGTCCCCCGAAGTCCGAACTAGGTGTCACGTTCGGATACGCCTCATCTCATTTATAGTATATGTAGCAATCCCGCTATTTTCACCCCACCCCGTGGGCAATTCCGTCAAAATAATTCCCCCCACCTCCCTTATAAATATAGGCCCCTCGAGGCTGTCCACCAAGGCTCTCAAAAACAGTTACTAGTCCCTCCCCCTCTTCCCTAAGAATCAAAACCAAATCAATTTCTTTTTCTTTTCAAAAAAAAAAAACTCTCTCTTTCCTCACCTAGAGAGAGAGAGAGAGAGAGAGGCTATGTTCTTTTGCTGGACTAAAAGAGAGAGAGAAGGAGAAGGAGAAGGAGACGAAGTCATTAAGTCATCATATTTGTGTGCAGCAGCAGTATGGCTAAGGCTGCAGGGATGAGCCACGGAGAAGATAACATGCTCTTTTCCTCCTACGTTTCCTCTGGCTTCTATACTCAACCCCAAGATGGTACGCATAAGTTTTTATCCGACCTTCGATGTAATGCTAAGGTAAATTAATTACACTTGGTATATATGAGCAGGGGAGAAGAGAACAAGGCGCAGGAGGAAGAAGTCGAAAGGCGATAGCTCGGAAGGGGAGATGAAGAAGCGAAGGCTTAGCGACGAGCAGGTCAAGTTCTTGGAGACGAGCTTCGGGAAGGAGCGGAAGCTGGAGACGGGGAGGAAGGTCCACCTGGCCAGCGAGCTAGGGCTCGACCCCAAGCAGGTCGCCGTCTGGTTCCAGAACAGGAGGGCCAGGCACAAGAGCAAGCAACTCGAGGAGGAGTACGTTAAGCTCAAGTCCGCTCACGACACCGTCGTCCTCGAGAAATGCCACCTTGAGAACGAGGTAGTTTTTCTTTCTTCTTTTAACTAACTACCATCAATGAATTCTCTCTCTCTTAAATCCATATAGCAAATGTTAGTATTGAACTTATGTAGGTGTTTTGTGGTAATAGGTATTGAAGCTAAAGGAGAGGCTTGTAGAGGCCCAAGGGGAGATAACAAAGCTCTCTGCCGGCGTTAACGGACCCTCGGGTGGTGGCGGCGGAGGCGGCGGCGGCGGTAGCCCGAGCTCGTCCTTATCGACAGTGACTTACCGCCCTCTGGTTGGAGAATTTGGGGTGGAGGGGGAGGCTGACTTCTATATGGATGATTATAACAACTATCCTAACTACACGATGGAGTGGGTTAATTTGTATGGGATGTAAAAAAGAGAGCTACTAGTAGTGTTAGTTTTTGCGCTCATGATTTATGTGATTAGTGTCCGTGTAAAATTGAATGTCCTATTCCCTGAATAGTATTAGCTACTCCTGCTAACAAGCAAGGTTTATCTCTAGTAGCTAGGAGGGTAAATTTATGTATATTGACCTTGTAATTGTAACAAGTAGCTAGCTAGATCGTTGTACTATAGTTGTGTTTGCTTTCAAGGCAAGTGGGACTATTGGTTAATTAAAGCATCAAGATGTCATATATCTTCTTAATGTCTCTGTACGTACTAATTGTCGTAGTTTACATGTACTACTAATTAAGCTCTCTCTCTCTCTCTCTCTCTCTCTCTCCTTGTTGGTTTAATTGTTTGTGTGAAAAAGATTGAAAAGGACATTGAAGATAACAAGGATAACAGATCTAAAATTGAAGGCATCCATTAGGAAAGCAACATGTGTCATAACCCTGCCGATATGAGTACTTATGCCCTTCTTTTGTGGGTTTTGTTTGTTTCCTCACCTTTCTAAACTTCAAACTCTTTTCCATCTCCTGCTTCTCTTTTATTCCGACCCCCACAAACTACATCTCTCTCTGTCACTTCACTTCAGGTGTGTGTGTGTGTGTCAAAATATGACATAGGATGAGGGACCTTTATATCCTCAGAGCCAGGAGTGGCTTGAAAGAGTTGCATCCTTATCCATCCTCATCTATGGCAAAAAGCATATCACATGAAACGGTCTCTTTCCCTTTCCTTGAAGCACTACTTCCTTTTGTCACAGTGCTAGCTTTTGAGGAATATGCTTGTCTTTGCCTTTGGAATGTATAAACATTGTGCTGCCATGCAACGCCATTTTTGAAGCTACAACCATATCAGCCATCTACCTTGGAGGAAAAAAAAATTAAATGAAAAGGTCCCACAAATGCTGGATATTAGTGAGACAAGATGTACACAGACTTACTCACTGTGGTGCAAAGGAAATATGATCAAGAAACAAGATATATAGTAGATGTTCTGAGTCTTCCCCAATTTCAAATTGATGAAGATCACATCAGAAAAGGTTTTAACTACGAGGAAATTAATTTATTAGCAAATCATAAAGCCGACGACAGACTTAACTACTCGAAGTGGGACCTATGACATTGCAACATCCCAGAGTTCATAGCATCGCAAAAATTATACAAGCACAACATGATTGGAAGCTCACGAAAAACTTAATTGGTAACTTGGGCAAACCGATCAGCATTTAGATGTGTCAGATGAATACAGAGCTACAAAGAGTTGCTGGAGCACTATTATTCGCGCACCCTAAACAGAATTATACAAGGAAAAACATACACTTTGTTTGGCACAACATACACTTCTTTTGGAACTGACATCACAAAGAGCACTCCATTCCTTACAAGATCGATCCCTTGCATGACAATCCTTTCAGGAAAACAGATGCATCACTGTCGTTCTGAACTCCACACTAGGATTTGTTCAATAGTTGTCATTGGAAATAAAGATGCCTAAACACGCTAGGTGCTTTGTCAAATATGCTCAATAGAACAACCCTTTTTTTTTTATCTCTCCTTCAAAGGGACGGTATTGGACCTTCTCAACTCCCATGGTGGAAGACACCCTTTTAAGGGAGAGGGCAGGAAAAGAGAAGATGCTGACATTTGCTTCTGACACATTGAGATGGAAGAAAAGCAACTTAAAGCATTTGTCAACCTCCTTTTCTCGCCATCTTCTGCTTGATAATCAGGGTCATGACGGACAGCAGAAATCTTAAGGGACTCAGGAAGAATGCAATTGCAGACAGCACCTACGGCAAAACAAGATCAAACACTTATGTATTAATCATGTTCGTTCATTGATCGACTTATGGGAATGCAGGAAAATTATTATAACTAGGACTACAATAAATACACAAGATAGATGATTCGACAGGCTAGCCAAATTTCCTATGTATAATCTATTGAAACTCCAGGTGTAAACTGCGTAATAGCTTATCCTCAGTGAGACAGAGAATAACTATGCATGTGTACAAGTCATTATTTGCAGTATAAAACTAGAAATGAATTATAAGCAGAGCTGCCTGTACAGGTACATTAAGTGAGACAGCACCACACAATCACAGCATGAAGCTGAAGATTCTTACATGATAATAGAAAAAGATTCAATGCTGGATGAAGATCGGCAGATAACTTATTGCATACGTGAGCCTTCTTAGCTAAATGAAAGGATATCACACATGTTAAGCATAAAGCATAAATCCAGAGAATAGAGAAACAAAAGTAATCCTCTGGTTGGAGTTTGAATTTATATATCATGCCTGATAGCTAATAGGTCAGGCTAGATCTAGACCAAGTAGAGAGTCAATATGTAGTTTATTTTAAAAAATAACTCTACACAGCATGCCAGTCATTTGCTTTTCCTCTATGTTTGCTGTGCAAGCAAACAGCTAAGCTAAGCAGGTCATGAACTGATACTTGCATATACAGAAGACTAGAGCATTCCTGAAAATAACAACATTTAAAGTTGTAAATAGGGAATATAATAGGACAGGTGTGAAAATAACAACATAACCAAGAGTTGATGAATTAAAAAAACTGAATGATCCTCCTGATACTCAGCTAATGCATCAAAAATATGTATACCTATCCTGGCAAGGCGATTCACCCATTTTGGAATTGAGTTCCCAGTCAACTTATGACAGATATCTTTGCAGAAATGATTGCAGTTCTTGACGATCAAATGATAGGTATCTCCATTGTAGTTTACTGATTGAAGCTCCATGAACTCTCTAACCTGCATTGGATCTAAGCATGTTGTACCCATGAATATTGATTTCCTAAACCTGAAGCCTGGACATTGACGAGGCTCAACCTCAAATACCCCACTTGTGGGATAGTCATGTGCTCCAAATGCATATTCTACACCGTGAACTGCAAAGGCAAAATAGAGCATTCAGAAAGGAAAGAAAGAAAGAAAATCAAATCGAGATCAACATAACTGCAAGTCTTTCAAAACAAAGTGATCCTATGAATATATTCTCAGTTTCTCGCACTATTAGGCACACAATTCAGACATTTCATTACGGAGATCAAGTGTTTGACATTTTATTAGGGAGATCAAGGTTTCAATATTTTATTGGGGAATCAAGATAAACACAATAATCATATCTGTAGAAGAGAATGTTGTTAGCTAGCTAATCATATGTCATCATATGCATTAATCAGTTGCATGCCGTATTTTGTGTTTTAGGGGATTTGCATAAGTGGATATGTGAGCTCATTCAGACAAATGGCGTTGTGAGAGAAGACAAGACCAAAATTGTCATGGTACGAAATAGTAAGAACAACATGTTAGCACTTAGTACGTCAGATCCCTGATCAAAAGCAAGCTGAACAGAGAAAATAAAAAATATTACCTAACCAATATTGTTGGAATTAAGGTCCTCGTTGTGCACAATTAACATCAAAATTGCATGAAATATTTGTACAATGCATTTAATAGTTCTTGCAACAGATTAACTACTGAAAATAGTATGCACAGGAAAGTCATACTATCTTTGAAGAAACACATGGTAGTAACTTGAACATCATATTGATCATTCACCATTCTCATTTAGACTAGAAAAGTTAAGGTAGTCAACATTCAAGTAGTATGCATGATGTAAGATTGTAACTATTAGAACTATAGAAGCACACAATCCAAGACTTACGAATCAAGGATGCTTGCATTTTCTAGGTGTTATCAGAAAAGGTACTTCTAAGGTAGTTCACAAATACGAATAGATTACTTCCTTGAAGTATACAACATCATAAATTTACGCTATAATTTCAGGTATACCTAGTTCGGACATTTCAGGCTACTTAGTATCTAGAGTCATACAAAGTCAATTTGAACAAGACCACTACTTTCTAACTCTTATTAGGTCCAGAAAGCTCCATTTTTAGTAGATATGATTAAACTTCAAAATCATCAAAGTAAACCAAGACACAACGACAATGATAATGGTCCAAGCATCCAACACATATTACTTAACTGTATTGGCTTACAGCACATTTAGCATGCTACAATCTTTTCAGCAGCTTGATGGCTTTGGCTGAAAAATAGAGATTGCTGGCTTACAGAGTTACAGTACATCCATCTACATTTTGCAGGCTCAGAGTTCGAGGTTTATAGATGCATAAAGTGTAAGGCAGCCAAAAGAAGCATATGGGAAATAGCCACAGAAAATCCCTCGTAAAATCTAAAATTACGTATTATATATTGGGAGTCGGTAAATCTCTCACAACTTAATTTAATTTCCTAAACAGAAAAACCATATCCTGCCTGGCTTGTGCAAATTAAGCCAATGAAACAAAAAAAAAAAAAAACATTGACCTAGATTCACAATGCTGATCGAATAAAACGAAGGGCAAGTAGTACCTTCAACCCCTGAGTGAAATATCCCAAAACCTGCCCAATATACGTAGCCATTCATGGGTGTCAGATCATACACATTGAGATAAACTGGAGCATTTCCTGATGTTTGACTGGCTGACCGGACCTTGGGAAACATACAGAAACGAGGGGCGGATTTCCTGCTCAAGCGAAGCGGCACGAGGGATTTCCATCCCTTCCTTGAACTCAACTTCATCTTCCTTCAAGCAGAGTAAAAGAGAAGAAAAGAAAAATTAGGATTCATGCCCTAGCAGCCGTGAATAATACACTAAATTGGACGGAAACAACAACAAAGTTACATTTTGTTGATTAATATCCTCTTCTTTTAGTGAAGGAAAGTAAAGATCTTATATATGAAGAACCTAAAGAAACCCAGGATGAAAGAAGAGGAGATTGGAGTTTGGTACATCTAACTTATAAAAGTTCAAAGACAAGGACTGTTAAGATCGAAAAGAAAACAAGGAGACAGCAAAAATGAGTCGACTTTCTTATAGTTATAGGAAATATCATAGAAGTAAATCAGAATTTTTTTTAATCTACAAAGCATGTCCAAGATTCAGTGCGTAAATATAAAGCTAAGAAATTTTACCTACATTCCATCAAAAGATCCTCATACAGAGCGAAGCAACCAAACCCAACTCGAATCTTTGAGCAATTGAAGAAAAGAAAACGTCGGAAACAAAACAAGAAATTAAAAATGAGGCGAAAAAAACAAAGCAGTCATCTTTTCCCAAATCCCCACCACAAAAGGCAGACCAGAAACAAACAAGAACCCAAGAACTGAAAAAAGAAATAAAAGTTCTTGAAGAAACCCAGAAAATAGAAGGCGTCAAGAGGGAAAAGGGGAAGAGGGCAACCCACTTACCCCCCTCGGAGGAAACCCAACTCAGCAACGGAGGAGACCACCTATTCCCACATGCGAAACCGCCATGGGAGGTCCCAAAGAACAACACCAACCCTTCCCCATCTCAATTAAGACGCCTAGGAGAAAGGTAAAAAGGAGATCTCACGGGCCAAAATCTACTGTGCGCTAAACTGGAATCGCGGAATGCGGCATCCGAGGGAAGAAAAACACAGTCTTTGGTTGGAGAATCTCCGGAGAAATTTGCCAACAAAGATCCCTCCTCTCTCTTCTCTCTTCTCTCTTCTCTCTTCTCTCTTCTCTCTTCTCTCTAGTAAAAAAAAAAAAAAAAGTAAGGACAAAAGCCTTTCTCAGAAGGCGGGCTTTTTTACATTTTTAATAATTTCCGGATGAAGAAAGGATTAGTGGAAGTATTAACAAATAAGAGTCGGTCAATTACCTTAAAACTAGGGCCTCTCCTAATGATTGAAGAAGCTTAATCGCGATCCAACGACTGTACTATTGCCACGTGGCTCTAAGATTGACAAAAGGGTTTTAACTTTGTACGAGAGGGTTGGTTTTAGGAGCTACAGTCGTCTTAGCAGCGGAATCCTATTAATATTGCTTTATCTAACATATAATTAAATTTACGAATTTATGACCTATTATAAATAATTAATAAGGGAAAGGTCCATTTAACACTATATTTTAATTTATTTATATTTTATGTTCTTTTAATATTTGTAAATCGAGTCGTACTTATTATCAAATATTTGTAGAACTGTTAATTAAACTTAATCAAATTACTGTGTTAAATTATCTTTACTAAAAATATTATAAAATTATACTCATCCAAGCTATACCAAAATTTATTTACTTGAGCTGTATCCAACCTTATCTAATCCATGTCTGAAAATAAAGAAGGAACAGTTTAATCTAATTTGCTTTATTTTTCTTACTTTGATGTCTCTTACCTAAAAAATAAGAAGAAAGAAATAAAATCGGCTTAATTATTTTAGGAAAAAATATTTTGTAGTTAATGAATTCTTTTTTGGTATCATCTGCTCATCTAAGTTATAATATTTTTTATGCATAGATTAAAAAATATGATGTTAAACTTTAAAATTTAGTGAGAGGTTTTGTTCTTAGTCTCATTAAAGACCAAAACCGCAACCTCTTTTTTTTCCGTTTTATTTCCTCTAACATATTATATCGAGTACGGATAGTGTAGTACAGATCATCTATCAGAATTATCAACAAAGAGATACTAAAAAAGAGACTAAAAGTTTGGATTTTTCCTTCCTTTTGCATCGTTTACTTGTTTTATTAGATACAATGGTACTTAGACTCTATTAAATTTTAACTAATATACTAAGTTATTTAATTTAGACTTTAGGTCGTGTGCATCGCCGAACTATTACTTCAAACTAAATATCACTAAAATTTACTCTAAGTTGTCATGCTGCGCACCGCTGAGTCATCAATCAAGCTGAGCTATTGAATTAAGCCAGCAAACTACTAAATAATTTTTTTTATAATAATTATTTTATGATTGAAGTTAATCCTACGATATTTGGGTTGGTGCCCTTTTGTATCAAACTCTACCGAATTGCTTCCATTAGTTTTAACCGTCTTCAAAATGTTAATAAGAATAATCTTGCATCGTAAGAGCGATGATTCTTTTGTTTTTCTTGGATCAAATTGATCGGGTAGTTATGGAATTATAAACCTCGGAAAATAAGCAAAGTCAACCCCATCGTGCGTGTGAAATGGCCACTTCAGATACACGTCAAGGCGTGCTGCTTAAACATACTCCATTAATCAAAACCATCAGCAATTTCTGAAAACCCAAAGTTGGAACTATAATTAATTAGGTTATGGATTATTCTTCAAGATTTGGAAAGGAAAAAGAAAAGAAAGGGAGGCCATTTGTTGTCTTACAATTGTCTTATAATTGACTTTAACTAAGATTAAAACTAAAGTGGTACTCGGTTTTCGTGCATAAGAGATACTTTTTTATAAATTATAACTCTTTTAAATATATTTTACAACTAAACACTCACGTAAGTAAATTTTAGTCAAATTTGTATAAGTTAAGTCACTTGACAAATTATGCAAAAAAAAATTATCACATGTAAAAAGTGTAATAAAATTATGCACATTTTTTAAATAATAAATTGTTACGAATCAGATCTGGAACGATCCGTTCTAGGATGATTATGAAAATTTAGATAGATATAGTTTTGTGAGGTAGGGTTCTAATAGCTCTGGTTTTATCTGAACCGAAGTTTGGGATGAAAAGTTAAAAATAAAATAGTGAAGATAAGTTAGAAAGGGCAGAAACAGTAATTTTTGACACTGTGGCGGTCGTCGGAGGGTGGTGAACGGCCTAAGATTTGGATGCTTGAAAATGATCTATGATTATAATCTACTCCTGTAAAAAGATAAGGATCAAAATAATAACAGGTTAAACTCAAATTTCTCTCAACCCTTATTTATAATCCGTAGTAGATCAGATCCACATGCGGATTATCCGATTTATTTAAAATTTAAAATAATAAGATAAATTAAGTAACTAACTTGACTCGACTTAACCCATGTAGTCGAATCGTAACATAAATTTAGTATAATTAATATATTTATTCATAGTTAGTAACTAAATGCAAATTATTGTATAAATTTATTCAAGTCAATTATTATATTTTTACAATCAAACAATAAAATATTAGTAAAATTATAAATATACATAATTTATATTTAAGAGATGTGCATCAAATTATTCTTAAAAAAATTTATGCAAGAACCAAACAATGAATAAATCTAGATAGTAAAAGAGATTTTTAATTTTAAATTTTTTGAAAAAAAAGAAGACTTAATGATGTCTTAAACACTCATACAACATATTTCTTTTTAACCAAGTATTATTCCATGGCAAAAGATATTTTTAATTGCCACCGGTCAGAGAAATATTAATCTTATATAAAGCACAGGAAATAAATAAATAAAATCTCAGGGCTACAATACAGTTGTGATTTATCTAACTTATAATTAATTAAAGTCTAAGAATTCGTAGAATATTTCAGTCTGCAACGAGTATTGAAGTCGCGGCAATCACCGACAATCACCTTCAATGAAACTAAAAGAAATCTTCGAAAGGAGAAATCTCTTTTTACTTTTTAGCGTACTGCGCTCATCGGCGCAATTGGTGGGTAGAGTTTTGAGGGAGAGAAGTAGTAAAACCCGTGCAACCAAGGCAGCGGTAAAAAGGTACAAAAAGAAAAGACCCACGCCGAATCAATGACTCGTAGCTTCCTCCTCTTCTTTTTTTTCGTAACCAGTATGGGGCACGTGACCAGCATGTGATGGATAACTTTCTCTCTCTCTCTCTCTCTCTCTCTCTCTTATTTTCCCTCCTTCCTTTTTTGTTTACGAGCGAAACTAATCCAAATCAGGTCACCCCTGGGGCTGCAACATAGATCGAGAGTTCAATTCCTTATCCTCCCTAAAAATTAGAGTTAATATTTGATAGATTAGGAATATTGTAATCCCAAACGTCCAATCTTAGCATTTGAATCACTTACTAACTCATAATCTATCAGAGAAAAGAAAAAGGACAACTAGAGTTTAGGTATCGTTGTTAGCGTACTAAGACCCTCAGTTGGATTGGGTTAAGGTCGGGCGTCAACCAAAATTTAATAAGTAGGACAGATCAATGTCAGCTGGCATAAGCTGGAACGGATACAACTGGTATAGTAGTCATTAACAAACAAGACAAAATGACAGATAAACAATGATTAACTAGACGCAGCACTGTGACCTACTTTGGTTCGATATATTTACGTCCTCTTACTCCGCCTACTGTCCTCCTGGGCCACAGATACAGACCTGATTTGAAAGGCTATTTGTTTATCTGTTAAGCAAGCTGATTCGGTAGTGTTCCATCAAACAGCCATCGATGACTTCTTTGGGCTTATTTAAATAAGTTCATATGTGCCAAGGGTGCTATCAAGTTTATCAAGTAGTAGTATATCACAATACTTCACAAGTATGCATGTCCAGACAGGATCAAACCATCAAATGAGTATCATGTTTCATTTTCGTGATCCATAATCAAGATAAGTAATCTGACCTGGATTTAGAGTGTTGCAAGATGTAGACAAATGGAAATATATGTGTGGACTTGGGCATTGTATGCGTGACAGGCAGCTCTTTAGACAATTGGACTATAATCCATTCCTATATCTGACGGACATCTAAAGCCTTGTATACATCTTGAACAAGTGTGAAGTAGATCTGACGTACTTTACATCATTCTCGAGCAAATTAAAACTTGCAGCCCCATATCAGAACGAATCGAGTGAATTAAATTCAGTCCATGCCTCCTGCAAGAACAGAAAATTATTGATCATGAGGTTCAAATACATATTTAACTTGACAAGTACGAACTAGTAACTGCTAGATGAGAAACTAAACTTGGCTACTTTCACAGCTTACATAATCTAAAGCCCAATAATGATTCATAAGACAACAGTAATCATTCAACCTTTTGAACACCTGCTAAACAAGCTATGCAAGAGTGGCGGCGCCCTTGATACAAAGCGAAATAGGGGTCCTTGGTTATCCCTGCTCATTTTTATATTACTTAAACTGGAACCAACTACTCTCTGATTTGTCATGAGATTACATGACTAAAAACTCGCTATGCAAGGAGCTGTTAAACCTTACCTTTTTTCTCTTAAATCGAGCTGTGGTCTCTTATCAATGTCTCATTCCCTTCATCTTGTGCGACAATGTTTAGTCTACCTCCCCCCGCCCCCCCCCCCCTCCCTCTCTCTCTCTCTCTATATATATATATATATATATACATATACATATACATATACACACACATATTCTTTCTCATCTTCCCTGGATGTTTTGATTGCACATCCCCCCAGTCCATGAGCAGTGATGACCTGAAAACCATTTTAAAAATATTTCTGACAATCCCTAAAATCATAAGGTGAACCAGATGGCTTGGCCCAGTAAGCTGGTTGAACAAAAAGATGGCATTTAGTAAAGTTTTACTTCTTTTGCCACAGTAAACTTCCATGGTGAAAAGTTGAATGATCTTACAGTATGAGATAGGCCGTTCAGTACGTGTGGAATGATAAAAGTGAAAATGGAATTTCCATTCCTAAATATCATTGATTAGCAACTAAGATTTACCTTCAAACTCATTCTTACTTTACAAGATAGAAACTAATTGCCATTTTCAAATTTCATTTCCCACACATCACATAGAAAGGCTAAGTATAAACTACAGAGATGTATGATGCATATCTTATTAGTAAATTTCCAAGATCAAAGTTAATAATGTCCACATAAAAAAAATAGCAATAAGCTTGCAATATGACTCAAGTACCTGTAAAATGTCAAAAACTTTTTCTGCAATGTACTTTTGATGCATGGCAGCACCCCTCTGCTGGAGCTTATCTGGATGAAGACAAAGCAGTGCCTTCTGGTAAGCTCTCTTCACAGATGCTCCTTCAATAATATTAACAAGTGGAACTGGTTTCCATCCACTCTCGGGCCAAAGAATCTAGAAAGTAAGAAAAAAAAATTATAGTACTTAATTAAGAGTTTTTTAATTTTAAAATTGATGAATCGGAACAGATTGTTCAGAAATTCAATAAGGGTAACATTTACTCGAATTATGTATTTACACTCTACATGTGAACTAACCTTTTGAGCTGTCTATGATGTTTAGTTCAAGGCATTTTAATGAAAAGATTAAGAAAAGTCGATCTATAACATATCGGAAGCTAGGTTTGAGTTTAGGGTTAGTCCCAGAACTCGATTAGGGGCTCTAACTACATTGAATAACTAAACACTACTTCAAAATTTAAATTTTTCTGAAATTATAATATTACCTCCGAAATAACTTGCATTTATATTTTTACAAATTTAATAATAGCATTTTTGTACTATTTGCATTACACATACTCAAATTTTCTTAAAAAATAATATTTTTTTTTATATCACATCAAAGTGATAATGGCACCTCTATTTTATATCATATCTCGTATATCTTTAATTTTCCTCCAAAATAAATATATTTCTCTTTAAAAAAAATTTAAAACTTACTAAGTCCGTAATAACTATAATATGGTTACGGGCTTGCGAGCTTGCAATAATTTACTTTTTTTAAAATAAAGTTTGCAATACCAAAAATATATTAAAAATATTAAAAAGATAATGTAAACCATGCGGTCTTATAACAAGAAAAATAAAATAGTAATGTTAAGTTATTATTTTCAAAAACAATAGTAACCTTACATTATTTCAGAAAAATAAAAAAGAATATGTAAGCCCGCTTGTGAACAAGCGCCATTGCTCTTGTGGGCTTACGTGCTTGTAAGCCCACAAGCGTCATTGTGCTTGTCGGCTTACAAGCACGTAAGCCCGCAAGTCCACAATGAAAAGCTCTTTTTGATAAAAATGAATATTTTTAAAATTTATCATCAAAGTTAGAGGACATTTTGGCCCATTAATTTTATATATCACCTATTTTCCACTAAAACTGACACATTTTTCACTTTTTCACATTACACAAAGATAATAATTACATTTTAGTCTATTTTACAACCAAAAACTATATTTTCTTAGCCTTGTTAGAGGTACTTAAACTATGACCCAAAAATGGATCCAGTTAGCCACGTTCTAATAGACTCTAAATGACTAATCAACACCATATTTTGCTATTTTTCTTCTACTTTTCACGTTTGTCTCCCTAATATTGTAATACTTCTCTTTCCTTGCCATACAATTTTTCCATGACACAAGTCTTTGTTACCTCCTCTCCTGCCCCGAACCTTCCCTCCAACTCCATCAAGACTTTCCAAACTACCTCCATCCACTATCCAATTTATGATATTTGATACAACCTGCCCGAGCTACTTGAAAATTTCTGCTCTAAAGCAGATGATGTGAAGAGGTGAGCGGAAAAGAAAGCTGAGTTTAACTGCTCCATAGCAGATTGCTATAAATCTAATTTTCAAATAGCATCAATGTGGCTGGTGGCCGGCTTATAAATACATGCATAGCATTAAGGCTTGGAAGACAATAATAAATTGTTGTCATCTTGAATCACTTTCAGATAGTAGTAGCAACAATATATGATCTACAATTCTACATAATGACTCAGTTGAAATATGATCTAGCAATGACTATGGCAGACCATGCCAGAAAGCTTCCCAAACTAACCCAAGTATTGAATCAGAAAAAAACAATCTAACAAGTTAATAACACAGAGACAGGGATGAAGCTCAGTCAAAATGCATGTTAAGTAAACCATTTCCCTGCGAGAACATTGCTTTACATTATGCAGTCACTTAGTGGGCTCTCTATGCCTGAGGGAAGATAATACCTACAATAAATATCCAGCATTATCCCTGTAGTAGCAAAGTATAAGGATGAACGAAAATGATAACACACTGTTCATCTTCACCTTGCTAAAAATTGTAACAGAGTGCAAACAGATGAGAAACACCACTTCTATTGTTTTCCAAAAAAGAAATTGAGAATTAGCCCTTATTAGTTGGCTGCAAATCTCATACTCACATGTTGAAGAGTTGATAGCAGTGATCTAATATTTCCTTCTTTTCCTTTTGACCACTCTCGTATTTTAGAATCAGATATCTGATTTGCAGCAACCAAAAGAAAAATTAGGAAAAAAACATGTAAATGCTAGTTGATTTGAATCCAATTTTGCAACCTACTTTGATTTGATCTTTCTGCATATCCTTTTGCATAGGTTGATCCTGATCATCAGATAATTGTTCAACCTGGTATTTGAAGTAGCAAAGAAGCAAAAAACAAAAACAAAATCTTCAGGTAAAAACATTCATCACATAACAACAAAACTTCTTTTTATATGGTATAACTATGAAGCAGTATGACTATCAAATTTGCAGTAGTCTGCCAGAACTCTCTCTCTCTCTCTCTCTCTCGGGCGGGCTAGGGCACCCGACGAAGTGATGGCGAGTGGCGATCGGTAAGTGGTGAGCAATGGCGACGGCAACTGCAAAAGCGAAGGTGAGTATCCCTTACCTTTTTCTCTCATTCTCTTACGACACGACCGACAAATGCCGTGACACGTGTTGCGCCGTGTTGTGCCGACCACTGGCACGGTCCGTGCCTGTGGCACGACCATCGTTGGTTTAATCTATATGCATGCCACCTATCTATAAGAAAATATTAAAAGGCAGCATTGGAGAAGCGAGAAATAAGTTCTAACACTACTAAATTCATAATGAGGATAATCCCACTATTGTCGCTGACCCTTGCCAGGAGAGGTAGCAGCTCCTCATTATGCCCTGTTCAAGGTCTGTAGAAAAAATCATGCTACCGGTAGCGACTGAAGTGTATTATGCTGATTTATGTTGAACTTCCGTGACTCAATTAAATTAGCACAGTTTCAAATATAGGGCAATTGATGAAAAACTCAGTCGCTAAATCCAGGTGGAAAATTTGTCCGCCTGAAGTAAACATGGCTCCAATTGCTAAGATGACAAACATCACAATCTTCGACTTAGAGGTGCAATTGGCACTGAAATGCAGACCACTAAGTCCAATGACAAGAAACCCTTCTCTCAATGAAATAGAAATAGTCACCACTGGTAGCACGTGAATTATACATAGATTAGTGAATTTGGTCCTTTAATCCATAAAAAGACATCGACGTCAGAATGAACTAATATATCCAGAAGGCAGGAACACTGAAGGTAGAATTCTCACATTCAAGGCTTGGGATTACCTAATTTGTAGAATGACAATAAAATCCCTAAGTTGAAGGAATTCTATTAAGCCCATGAAGGGTCCACTGGTTATCAAGGAAAAATAAGATTATTTTTATAGCAATTTCAAGATTAGGCAATCCATGCAATTGACATGCATCTGTTATCTGCTTTCATATGCTTTTCATTAGCAATTTTATAGTGATGTATAAATCAACATAGAGGAAAAGTTAAACATACCAGGCATTCCTCAAGATCTTCAAAATGAGATTCCTCAGCATCTACTGCATCGACTACTAAAGAATCCAAAATTTCAGAAGTTAGACTACAAGAAGCTTACACATGAATTTACTAATGGAAATAGCATAAACACTTATATTACAGGAAGATATCAAAAAATAAAATAAGATCAGTAGCTTCTATGTCTGATTCTTTGCTCAGATGTAAGAGTTCCTCGGGTTTTTATTTTTCCCTAAAAGATAGATGTAACAAGAGATGAGAGCCATCCTTCTCTATTTCATGAAGTCCTACGAGGTATCAGCTCAGCAAGGAAGTCCATTATGCTTGACTCTGAAGCAGCAATAGCTTAAACCTTGCAGTAATAAATGATCTATGTACTAGAAGTTAAAATGGTGCCAAATTAGAGCTACATTCACTTACTGTTTTCCTTTGTCTCGATTTCTCTTTTATCTTCTCCAAACTTCTATCTTGACTTTTCTACTCTATGCTACCTCCACTACTGTGCAGGAAATGAATGATCAGTGGACTTTAAACTTATATTAAAACAGTGTTCCACTATCCATCAAAAGGATCTATCGAAAAACTTTACTTGAATTTACTTTATTTCTTTTCTTTTTCCAGATCCTCATACTGTAGGGTCTCAATAACAGGAGATTTCAGCAAAAAGAAGAAAAAGGATAACGAGAATGTTAGTTTTTGACTTTTTTCCTTTATATATTTCTAGCATAATAGCATTACTCAAAGAAGTTGAAACGCCATCCATTTAATGTAGCTAACATCAAATTCTTGGCGAGTTAAAACTAATTATATTTGCATTTCACGCTTATTCAGGTTTAAAAGAACTAACCAGAGCATGGTTCAAATGTTTCATTCCTTTCAGGAGAAAGGTCATTGATTCTATGGACATCATAACTCATATTAGGGAACTCTTTCTCCATCTTCTCTAGAGCTTCATTTATCTGAAATAATTAGAAGCCACTTAGGCAAACATGCTTAGTTACAACTTACAAGTAGGGTATTGATAGTATCTGATTATAATTTTCCGAGAAGATGGTGAACGTACTGGAGAAGAGATAAGTGGAAATGCACTTTTATCATTCATTTGTGTTGTTTTAACTTCCTCATTTTCCCTGAAATCAGAAGCACTAACTTGGTGTTCAACTCTGTTTTTGGTCCTACTTTTTCCTGTAGACCTTTGATCTCGAGCTTCCAGTGTGGATTTTCGCTTTGGCGAACCTTCGGTATTGAATATTCTGATAAATTCTTTTACCTTTCCCTTCACTTTGGTCCCAAGCACCTTATCTTCGGAAGGTTTTTGGGTGTCTCGCTCCTTAGGCCTAATTTCTTCCATACGAGGGATTTCCCTTCCTTCTTGCTCCTTAGATTTTATATCATCACTAGAATATTTTATTCCTCCAGAGAAACCTTCCACGTCTTCATCCTGTCTAATCATAGACTCACTTCCTATAGCCAAAAGGATGTATGAAACATGTAAGATTAACTAAATTAGAAAGATCAATCATGTTTAAGTTGTGCAAGTTGGCAATGATTTACCTAGTTTTTCAACACCATCTTTGAAAAGCTGATGAAGATTCTTCAATTTGGATTTTGTTTTGTCAGGAAAGGTAAAAAGAACTTCTTCGTTAATGTCATTGTGTGTACCTAATAAATGGGAAAAATGGACGAAAAATGTTAGGGAATATGTCATCATGCTGTACCGTGTTAGCTTAGAAATTAAGCATCAACAATAGCAATAGAAAAAATTAACTCCAGAAGACCTGATTGTTTAGTTACTTCACTTTGAAGGTACATCCTCTCAAACTCAGCTGGTTGAGTGTCTTCCACACTTGATGAATCTGAGTTATCTTTTCTTTGCATAAAGACATCATTTGGCAACTTGTAATGTTCATTTTCTGTTTGGCTTTTGGATGCTCCCGTGTTAGTAGAAATATTATCATCATCGGCAAGCAGGTCAATTGCTTGTATGACCACTTCAGGAAATCCCCTAAGTCCGCTTACCTTTTCACTTCTTTCTTTTGGAGTATAAGGTAAGATCAGTGAGACTCCTTTGCCTGCCCACTTATATATAGAGAAATGGAATTGACTGCTGTTGATGTAGCTCTCTAAGCTAGTTGCATATCTTTGAGATTGACTTTCCAAAGAACTGGCAGTATTAATAGAGTTTGGTTTATCTCCATTACGAGAAAATAACCGGGATAAAGAGCTATGGCGGAACAGGCCATGGGTATCATTTCTCAAGTCATCTTGTTCAACAACTGGCCGAGTTGGTAAATTGGACATGGAAGTATATGGTGAAGAAGGAAAACTGTATGCATCAGGAGCTCCATCCTCATTTTTATAGAGAACATGCCGAGTGGGAGAACCAAATGTTTGTTGATCTATGCCTTTGGCCAACTTCATGGAGAGGCTGGGAATATTAAAAGTTGATGTCAGAAATAGGAGCAAAGCAACTGACATAATAAAAAAATTGTATACAGTAGCAAACTGACTTAATTACCTTAATGTGTATAATAACCCAGATTAGAGCTTGTTGAGAGGCAAGAACATAAGTGAGATAGCTAAATTAATGACAAGGATATTACCTTATGCATAAATTTATTCCGAATCTTTAGTTGCATTAATTCTCTCTTTGGATGGAACAACCTGTATGGGTAAGGGTGAAATTGTGGTATGGAAGGTAGGAACTCAGATACACTACTATGTGAATTTGAGAATATGTGTAGTATTACAAGAGTATGATGGATGAAACAATTGAATTTGTTCTCTGCAAAACTTGGTACAAAATCGTTTGACAAACTTTTATGTATATCAGGATCAAGACTTGTTGGCAGCATGTACAGATTCCTTGATGTACAAATAAATCAGCAAGTTGTCATGCAGAAATCCTCATTCATGACAGACATAGACATAAGAAACGGAGGGGAAAAAAGAAAATATTCGTTACAACAATGAAACTGCAGACCTTGGAGTGTTCAAAATAATGCAAAAGATATCGAGTTTAGAAGAGTATAACTAATATTCTAGAATAAGAGGTAGCATGGTGCTGAGGCTGAGGTGGCACAATCTAATGCTTAGGAAGACTACCTTTTGAGATAAGGGGATAAATATATCAGAGATTCGCCATTCAATAAAGAGATGCCATTATATGAATCAAGTTTGAGATCACACAATTAGAGTATCTTAAGTCTCATGCTACAGACCTAACAAGATCTTCACTTTATGAAATCAAGCAAGCGTTAGACTTCCAAAGGACGAGAAATAAAAGTTAATTTCAAAAATTTCACATTTGTAGCCAAAATAACGTTTACTAACATAAGCAAATAATAAAATTAAAGCCAAAAGATATTAAAATAACAAACAACTACAGAAAAAAAAGGGGGAAAACTTGTTCTGTGCACCTCCCACAAATGACTCATACCTCGGCGGCAAATGTTGGCTCGGGCTGAGGACCCGCGAACCGGGGGACGAAGAGAAAACATCCCGATCAACCCTCTTCGGCGTCGAACACGAAGAATCGCTTCCCGGAAATATATCGCTATAGAAATCATCGCCCAGATTTCTTCTCCTAATCGGACTATTGATCTCCCCGAAGACCGGCTTCTCCCCCAAACCCGACCACTGCCGCCGAGACCCCAAGCTGTCCTTCCCAATCCCCCTCTCTCGCGACGACGGGTAGGAATCGAAAGAATCCGGATCCGCTAAGCTCCGGCGCCGCTCGTACAGGGAAGGCCGCCTCGGCGGGCCACCGAACACGTCCTGGAAATCGACATCGGAGCTCCTCTTCGAGTAGCCGATGGTGTGATCTCTCTCCAATATCTTCTCCATAGCAAGATCAAAATCGCAGCATTTGAACCATACTTATAAGAAGATCGAAAAGTTCGGATTCGCTGATCCGGAGGCGAATTGCGGTGGAGAAGAGGACAAAGCTTGGGGTTAGGATTAGAATTGGGGTTGGGCCCGGGGAATCGATACATTTGTGGACGAGGAGAGAGGAAAGAGATGGCATGGGTTGGAGAGGAAGACGAAGGGAGGAGAGGTGGGTTCAAGTACACATTATCTCGACCACAAAGTAGCCTATTATACTTTCTGATGGCGGGCGGAAGCCTTCACTTAAATCTACTTAAATTTTGCAATTAAGTATAGCCTGCACCTTTTTTTTTTTTAATTTGATAAACCATCTCATGGAAATGGCTAAACAAACCAACAATCTGAGCGTTAATAAAATCCTCATAGCTCCATCAGATGGCGACGGATGGGTCCCGCCAATTGTCTACGTGTCACATTTAGGATCACATTTGCATGGTCCTTTGAGTAGGCCCTTGTCGGGTCAAACATGCCATGGATCCACCATGCATGCATGGCATCGAGACCTGCTCCATGATGATGGCTAGTTGTGTGAACTGATGGAAGTGACTCGTGTCAGCGTGTAAAGCACGCTGACTAGGGAAGGAAATTAAAAAGAAGACTGACGTCACAAGAATATGTTCCAATTGTGGGCCCAGTCTATATCTCGTCCGTCCAATCGTATGATTCAGCTATTAACATATAGAGACATACATACTGGTCTTCTACGTAAGCTATGCATGTAAATGCCGAGCAGAGGTTTCCCGTTTGTTTGTGTGCCGTGCGGATCGGATGTGCAGAAAGCTTTTCAATTTGGTTGCTGCGTTCGAACACTAACCACTAGCTTTTAGCCTTTTACCTAAGAATAATAGTTTACATATGCAATTATGCTTGCATGGTGCAAGAGTAAGACTGCTTGGTTACACATATTAAATGTCAGTAGTATATTGTCTATTTGCGGGGCTACCCAAGCAAAATACAAAATCGAAGTAGCTTACTACAATTGAGCACCAACTTAAGTGGATCTGACTGAATGAGAGGTGATGATCCTAGACCCAAAAGGCGTGTAAGTGCGGTCTTTACAAAAGCCTAAAGGCTGGACGGATAAAGGATTCCTAAAGGATGAGACATATAGGCCAGTACACAAAAGGCTAGGGTTTAGCAAAAAAAAATACGTATGACTTTTATGACACTGATCTCCACCAAGGCTAGCTAAAATTCCCATGACAATAAAAGAGCGGCAATGATGGGAACAACATGTGTCTATAATGCAAAATTATTCTCATCATGCCTTGCTTTACTCACCATTTAGTGATCATATTCAAAGTATATCTTGTTGGGGGTTCAGCCCCCTTTGGGTTTTAGGACACGGCTCCTACACGATATGGGGAGGAAGGAAGGCTCGCTAGCTTGTGTCTCACAAAAGCAAGGGGTTGTCAGATTCTACTAGCCAAAGCCATGTAGAAAGGTGACCATCATTGCCCACTCAAGAAAAAGGCAAAGTGGCCAGACATGCATGGCATGGGTGAGGAAGCAACGTTGCTATGCTACATGCTGATGAGGTCCCCTAGCTAGCTAATGTGGTATAGTGGATACTTTGGATATGTGGTTTAGCTTTGGGCTTTGATTCACCCTCATCTTCTTCTTTTAAGAGATTTATATATATATATATATATATATATTTACATATATTGTGGCATGCATTCTTGTGGATTTAGCAAGCCAGGTCCCGTCTCTGTTGATAGGAACAACAGAATGCCTATTAAGGACCATTAAGATCGTCTAAAACTCAGGTTACACAGAATTCGTATGCATCTGGATATTTGGAAGCTAGCGATTTAATAGCAGAGGTTAGAAAATAGAATCCTGTGTCAGTAGCTTAAGCACTACCAAGGGCTCATAAAAATCCCGAAAGCAGCGGCTTCTCCTTGAAGCCTAACGAGATAAAAGAGTCCTTTTGAATCATGTCGCCCATGTCATGTGCATTGGTCACCAGATGCATGCATCCATCCGTCATCCCACGCACCAACGTACGTCTACCATATAATCCTCCGCGTGGTAACTGCAGAAACCCCCCCTACTCCTCTTAATTAAGAAACCGGACAAAGAAGAGACCAGAAGGCAGAAGGAGATCAAGGAGAGGGAGAGAGGGAGAGAGAGAGAAAGAGAGGTGAGAGTCCAAGAAAGGCTCATGAAGTCTTTTAAATCACTCACAACCACTGATCAATTCTACTACGAGCCGACCTCCGTCCTCGATCCCAACCTGACATCCAGCCCGGCCTCCGCCGTAACCGCCACCACCACCACCCCCCCTAACCTCCATCCCCTCCCCCACCACCACCACCTCCTCCCTGCACCTCCACCAACCGACGATTGGGACCCAGTCGCCTGGCTTCTCTCCGACAGGGACGACGCCGACCTCCTCAGGCCCCCTCTCATCCCGCAGTCGTTCGATCCTAACACCCAATTCTTCAACCCCTTAGACGACTTGTTAGTCTCCAATTCTTCTCCTCCCTTTGATCGCAATCATCTCGATTTGCTCCTCCAAGCTGCTACTTATACTGAGTGCGGAGATTTCGCCTCTGCTCAGGGGATATTGGCGCGGCTCAATTATTATCTCCAGAGCCCCTCGGGAAATCCGATACAACGCGCCGCCTTTCACTTTAAGGAAGCTCTTTTATCTCTGCTTCCTCATAATCCCTCGGTTTCGGAGCCGCCCCTCTCCGCCGCTCAAATCGTCCGACGTATTGGAGCCCACAAGGCCTTCTCCGACCTCTCCCTCATCCCCCAGTTCGCCAGTTTCACCGCTAACCAGACACTTCTAGAAGCATTCGACGCCGCCGGAGCTGCCGCCTCCGTCCACGTCATCGACTTCGACCTCGGCCTCGGCGGCCAGTGGTCGTCCTTCTTCCAAGAGCTCGCCGCCCGAAGCCGCACCACCCGACGCCCGTCGCCGGCCATCCGCCTCACAGCCGTCGTTCCCGACGAATCTGGGGGCCCCGAGGCAGCGCTCGCAGCTGAAAACCTCCGGGACTTCGCCCGCGGGCTCGGCCTCCGACTCGCTGTCGACCTCGTCCTTGCCGCTTCGCTCTCCTCACTCCGCCTTGCTGCCGGAGAGCCCGTCGCGGTCGTGCTATCTCCAGCGATCTTCCGATCCCTAGGCGGCGCTCCGGAGTCGTCCGCTGCGCTCCTCCGCTTCGTCCGCAGGGCATCGCCGCGTGCCGTCGTATTCGTCGATGCCGATGGCGGTGGAGGCGGAGGAAATTCTCTGCGCCAGAGCGTCGCCGACGGGGTGGACTACTATGCGGCAGTGATGGAGTCGGTAGAGGCGGCGGCGGCGGCGACCGGCGCGGGGGACGAACCGGTCCGGCGAGTCGAGAGGGGAGTGGCCCGGCCTAGGGTTTTCGGATCGGTTTGTTCATGGTGGACCCGATCCAACTCGAAGCCATGGGCAGAGTTGCTATCGGATTCCGGATTCGCCAGTATGGCGTTCAGCGAGTTCGCCGAGTCGCAGGCCGAATGGCTCGTGCAGCGTGCCCCGTCGGAAGGATACGACGTGGCGAGGAGGGATGGGTCCTTAGTGCTGACGTGGAGGGGAAGGCAGCTGGCTGCCACGTCAGCGTGGAGGTGTTAATGGAAGTGGCCGTCGTTTTATTTTTAGTGCCCTTTGTCGTTAGTGGGTGTTTGGTAATTTGGCTTCTATTATTGTTATTGCCTCTTTTTTTTATTTAAAATATGTAGGTTGAAAGAAGAGGTGGTGGCAAGTAGCTCTCTTTAATTAATGGATGCAGTATATATTTCAATCTTTTTCACGTGAAATGATTGACAAATAAAAGCGGATGAAACAAAGCGGTCATTAACATTGTACATAGCTTATTTTGTCTACTTTTAAGAGTTCTTTTCTACTATTTTAAACCTGCAGTTAATTTTTTTTATTTATTTACGCGTCTAACTTACTTTAAATTTTATAAATAAAATTAGGTACATGTTATCGTGTTGACTTACCAATATAAATTATTAAATAAAAAATGATTTATATAGAAATTTATTCTTAAAGACTTACCAAAAATTTCTTAGATTTTTAATTTCTAAGTAAGTCCCTATTCAACATGTGACTTATATATTTACAAAATACATATTTTCATATTTAAATATTTTTCTTAAAAAAAATTATAAATCAATCACCATGATTTCAAAATGTTACGGAGACCAAAATAGAAAGCAACTTAGGAGGAAACCTCTATCTTAGATGCAACTATAGTCTATGGATCTATTCTATTAAATAATTATAGCTTTACGAAAAATATAGTTAATTTTATAATTCTAAGAATTACAAGATAAAACTTTAATATCATCAGCAATAGAGTCCACAATCCACGATGTAGGACAAATATTATTAAAAATGTTGACCAACATTAAAGAGTCCAACTTCAAATAGATATTTGGAAGTTTTGATCTTCTAAAAGAGCTTAAGCATAGCCATCACCTCCGCAGCCAGCAGAGAACTAAAAGTACCACACCGAAGTCCGAACACATGCGAGGACTCCCAAAATATTTAAGTTTTGAAATATAATGAACATGTAAATTTTTTTTGACAGGACTAGTTTGGTAAAAAGAAAAAAAGAAATATTAACATGTGATGTCTCATGTCTTTCAAGAAGGTGCGGAGGTGTGGGCCGTGGTACAATAGTTTCACGAACCGTGATTAATTAATTAATAAACTCCAAGAAGATTCAGATGGTTGGGAGAAAGAAAACGTAAATGGTTTTTACAATCCCTTGGTCATCAGCCCGGCCCACTTTAGAAGCCCACGTTACTCTTGTCGTCACTCTCGATACGCTCGAGGAGTTCTCACCGTCTCGCATCAAAAGTCGTGCTCGGAGTAGGATAAGAATCCAGGTCCTGCCTCCGTCCGCATCCGAAGACGTGGTGCCAATCCGCGTATTGACCTACAACCGCATTCACGTCTCCAGTCGCCATCCCCATGCCACGTGGGGTCCATGCGCGTGGGCCTCTCCGACCACCCCACGTCGCAGGGCTGCCTCGGAGTTCTTGCCACCTCCCTCTCCATATTTAGAAACCTCACTCCTTCTATCTCAAGAGTGCAAGGAGTGGGATCGATCTGGCCGTCTGGGGGAGCGAAATGGCTATGAAGGCTTTCGTTTTGGTGTTACTTTTGTTTCTATGGGAGCTCTCGGTCGTGAATTCCGAGGAGGCCCCCAGCTTTGGTCCTCTTGTGGTGGCCAAAGAGAGCAGGAGGATCATGGTGAACACTGAATCCGGGATGATCGCAGCCGTTGATGTGCAGGATGGGACTAGGGGTGCTTATCACCTACAGTTCATTACCATGGAGCCCAGCTCCTTGTTTCTCCCTGTGCTTCTCCACACCGACATGGTTTTTTTTGTGCACACAGGTATGCATAAGCGTCAGTGCATGATGCCACTGTTAATCAGCTAGTGAAAATGCAGGGTGTTATATGCAAGTTTCAATCAACTTGTTAATTAAATTTTGTCGCAGGAAGGGGCAGGGTGAGCTATGCTGGAAGAGATTCCAAAGAATCCACCAAATCTATCGATGTGGAGCGTGGGGATGTTTATAGACTGGAGCAGGGCGCAGTCTTTTATGTACAAAGCTACCCTTCTCAAACGAGAGAGAAGCTTAGGATTCATGCTATCTTCACCACAGTTGACCGGGAGAATCTCTTGGTATACTCTTCTTTCGCTGCTATTATAGTCATTGCTTCCCCCAAGTTCTTGCCTTTGATTGGTTGTTTTTGACACTTCGTGGACCAAATTGACAATTGGCATGCATGCAGGAGCCATCGTTTGGACCTTATTCAAATATCACTGACTTAGTGCGGGGTTTCGATGAAAGAGTTCTCCAGATGGGTTTTGGGGTAAGTGGCAGAGTTATTTAACATTGTATGGATAGCGGTGGCAGAGTTAAAAGTAAGTTCTTCTCTTTTATCGCTAAAAGGTTTCTGAAGAAGTTATACGAGACATCAAAGGGGGTGAGAGGACTCCATCTATCCTACCTTACACTCGTGGGAACGAGACAGAGAAGCCAAATTGGAAAGAAGGGGTACTTGAAGCTCTAATTGGGGTTAGAGATCCAACTTACTTCATGAACAAGAAGAAGAAGACTAAAGCTAGGACATTCAACTTCTACAGCAGCAAGCCAGACGAGGAGAACTGCTATGGATGGAGTACTGCAGTGACCCATAAAGACCTCCATGCCTTAAAGGGCTCCAACATTGGGGTGTTCATGGTGAATCTAACCACAGTAAGTCATAGGTTTGCAATTACATTTGGCCTCCTGAACAACTCTTTATTCTTGAATTGGATTGAAAAATACTTTTATATCTCTACATGTAAAGGGTTCTATGATGGCGCCTCATTGGAACCCAAAAGCCACCGAGATTGCCATAGTGGTCCGAGGGCAGGGCATGGTTCAAGTTGTTTGTCCCACAGACCCATCTGGGCAAAGGAGTGGCACTTACAAATGCGAAAATTCATTGTTTAGATTGAAGGAAGGAGATGTCTTTGTTGTGCCAAAGTACCATCCCATGGCTCAGATATCCTTCAACAATGACTCCTTTGTGTTTATGGGATTTAGCACCAATGTGGGTAAGAACCATCCTCAATTCTTGGCAGGGAGTAGGTCAGTGCTTCAAGTCATTGACAGGGAGATCTTGGCAATATCCTTCAATGCTGCAAACACCACAGTGGAGGGGATATTAGCTTCTCAGAATGAGGCTATAATCTTGGGTTGTACCTCATGTGCTGAAGAGTTGGAGAGTAAGATGGAGGAGGAGATTCAGAGACAGAGGCAAGAAGAGGAGGCAAGGAGAAGGGAGGAGGAGGAAGCTAGAAAAAGGCAGGAGGAAGAAGAGGCCAAGAGAAAGGAGGAGGAAGAGGAAGCAAGGAGGAGAGAGGAGGAGAAGGAGGAGGAGGAAGCAAGGAGGAGACAAGAGGAAGAAGAGGCGAGGAGAAGAGAACAGGAGGAAGAAGAAGCCAGAAGAAGAGAGGAAGAGCAAAGAAGGCAAGAAGAAGAAGTTAGACAGCAGGAGGAGGAGGCAAGGAGAAGAGAGGAGGAAGAAGCTAGAAGAAGACAAGAGGAAGAAGAGGCCACCAGGAGAAGAGAACAAGAAGAAGAAGAGGCTAGAAGAGAAGAAGAGCAAAGAAGGCAAGAAGAAGAAGCTGCTAGACAGGAGGAGGAGGAGGAGGAAGAAGCTAGAAGAAGACAAGAGGAAGAAGAGGCCACCAGGAGAAGAGAACAAGAAGAAGAAGAGGCTAGAAGAGAGGAAGAGCAAAGAAGGCAAGAAGAAGAAGCGGCGGCTAGACAGGAGGAGGAAGAAGAGGCAAGGAGAAGGGAGGAGGAACAAGGGAGGGGAGAAGGAGGAGGAGGAGGGGGAGGAGAGGAAGCAACCAAAAGAGAAGAAGAAGAAGAAGAGAGAACAGAGTGGGGAGAGGCAGTAGAGATGGGAGTTCTATCAATGGGAATGCTTATTTAAGTTTTAGCAAGCGAGGTTTCTCTTTGAAAGTTGAGAATAATGGCGTATGTTGGATAGAAGTTTATGCGAGTCTCAGTAGCTCTTGTTCTAGTATATTTTGTATTCTTGTTTGTTTCCCTCTCTGTTCCCTTGGTCGTATAAAAATTTCTCCAGAAATGAAGGTCACCTTTGTTGCCGTAAATATTGAATATTCTAATAAGATGACCACTTGTTGGGCTTGGGGAAGAATAGTCGTCCAAATAGTTGTTAGCCCATTAGATCACTAGGCTGGCCTCAAACGTTCAAACTCGGCCCATATGGGTTCCATCTGATTTCAAACTCACAGTCTCGCACTCCACGGCAGATAAGAGACAATAATAGTCATCAATGGCGACGTACTATTTGAAAGCTAAAAAGACCATTCATTCTCCTTTCTCTCAGTAAAAAGGAAGCTATTATATTATTCTGCCTTTCAGTACCTTCAACGTGTATTTGTACACATCTTCACAGCTCGTCTAGTCTTTTCAATTATTTCACCTAATACATTATTTCTTTCTTCCTTTTTTTTTTATTGGTATAGATCAACAGCAAAAAAAAATTAAATCTTATTTAGTTAATTAATATGAGATCATACCACTGAGTTTAAAACTTATTAGTTATTATTATTTTTAACTGCTTATTTTTTAAAAGTAATTATGAGTACGTTATGAGAGAATTAAATTTTATGACTTATAAGTTGATAGAACCTAACTATTGAGTTTATATATAGGATTTATCCGGGGAGCCCTTGTAGAATTTATGTAGCAAATTCTTGATACAAAGCATCCGCCGCCCTTTGTTGTTAGTCTAAAGTTTGATGACCATCGTGTTCAAACTTTCACTAAATCCCTAGACATCGACGTCTTTTAAACTGTAATAAAGAATAAGTAACATGGAATAAGGATAGAGATGGGGATAGCATTTGGCACCGTTAGCTGTGCCAATTAAGGAGCTTCGTCCTTGCTTTCTGTGCCTTGGCAACGTGTAACGTGTCGAATAACTCCTCTTCCTTCCTCTATCTTATCCTCCTCATCCATACATTAATTTTGCCGAGTACCCTCAAATTAAACACCCCACCCCCCTCAAATTTCAAACACCACCTTATATTTTAGTAATTTTGCTTCTCTTTTAATTATAATATCACAGGAACGTAGGGGATTATTTTTTTCTCCAAAAGAAAGAAAAAAGAGTCCCTCTGCATCACTGCTCCCCCAAGTAAATGCATTGGTTTGACGAGTCGGGGAGGGGATTAATAGTTTGCATGAGTTTTCGATGGATAGCGTGCAGCATGACACGAGTAATCATGGCCACCCTGTTCAACAGTGACGTGTCCCAGGTGCAACAGAAATTACTTAATGGCATGCACTGTTGGCAAACACCCAGGCCTCTCTGCCTGACACGCTGGACCACTCGGTGGTCCCATCCTTATAAGAGTAGTTGATTTCTATTAATTCCATCAGTCGGTGGTTAATACATCTGTGAGAATATTAATTTAACTTGGGCCTCCATTAAACTCTACAGCAGATTGAATTAGTGGGACTGTAGAGGAGATTTTCTATCTTTCCTTCTTTCTTTCTCTGGTGGGTTCAATGTCAACCTAAAGCCTACAACAAGATGTTGTTGAAGCTTTTTCTACTGATCTGGTCTAGAGATTAATTTGGAGGCATAGACTATACTTGTCCTGTAATATTATCCATGTATATCTTATATCATGCTTTATTTAAATAAGAATCTTAAAAGTTATAGCACTCTGTACTTCCCCACAGGAAAGAAGAAAATCAACTTGAAAATAGTGTCAAGAACGATCAGGACAAAACAGAGAAACTCCTATTGAGATCGATCAATTATGGAGGTATTCAGACACTTTACTTCAAACACTACCTAGGACAGGTAGCAAAATCCTAGGATCCACATCTTACTACCAACTCCTGCAGTAGCAAACACATTTTAAATATTAGGGGACAAAGGTTAATTTCTCTTGAACAAACCTTAAACTTTCTCCGGCGAGTTGCAAATGATACCAGTGGACAGTTCCTCACTTCTCTGGAGTAGCACTTTTTAGTAGTGAACCACTACACAACCCTAGTGCTCCATACTGTGCCATCACAAGGCAATAAGGTAAAAAGAGGAATCAAACATAGCAACTTTGCAAGTCATGGGTCAGTATCAAAACCAGAATTTGTGCTATAAGACCAAACTACAAAGAATAACCCAAAGCCACTAGAAGTCGAACGCACCATGAGAAGCATAAACGAACGGTTTCTCTTTTAGCAATTGTAGAGAAGAAAAGCTTTACCTTGTTGTCCTCCTTATCTCAAATCGTGTCCATAACGGAAGAACCCAAAATTTGTATGAACTTATCTACTGCAACATATTATAAATTAAGACAAAAGGGGACTTAAAGAAGCCAAAATTAAACAAAAACAAAGAGCCCAAAAAGAACCAAGTCTAACCTCTCATCTCTTTTTTTTAGCGAGAAAGAAAAAAAAAAGAACTTAAATGGAACAAAAGAGAAACTTCCACTTTACAACATCCTTCCTGAACAACTCTCATTGCCCTACTGCTGTGATCTCCATAGCTGCAAGAAAAACAAAGCTCAACAGAGTCCAACAGCATTAGGCTACAGAAACGCCGGCCTATTGGGCTTCCTCTCTGCCCCCTCCCACGCCTTCCGCGGTGAACTCCCAGTCCCGAAAGGCCCAGCATTCACAGCTCCGGGTCCCGCTCCGGGGCCGCCCATATCGATTCCTCCACCAATTGAGGTGATCAATGCCGAGAGGCCACCGGTGGCCGAGGCCCCGACTGGCCCCATTCCTAGACCAAGAAAATCCAAAGTGGCCGGTTTCGGCACAAAGATCGAAGAAGGACCCATCATCAAGTCTGGAAGTCCTGCAGCGCCGCTGCTACCATACGGTAAACCGAGACCGAGCCCGGCTGATAGAATCGGGGCCTGTTCCGGCTCCAGTTGGTGGTGCCATTGCTGCATGTTGTTATCTTGGATGCTCTCCTGGTGTTGCCCTGAAGAACAAGAGGGAGTGGCCAGCCCAAAGCCTCGAAGGAAGGAAGAACTCGAAGAGGTGACCCCCATTTGAGAAGCCTTCTGGAGAAGGGCAGTCGCAGAGAGATGCGGCGACGGAGGCGGGGGAGCGAATTGGTGGCGATCGGCTGCGGGCTGCAGAAACAGTGAATTGGGCCCATTGGTGGAGAGGCAGAGAGAAGGAGGCTCGACGCCAAGGGTCCGACTAGTCCGCCCCATGGCTCCGATGAGGTCGGAGAAAGTGGTGCTCTGCGATGCAACTCCGGGGGCCGACGCTGTGGCGAAGAGGCTGGCAAAAAGGCTGGTGGTGGTGGCGGTGGTGGTGGTGGTGCTACTGCTACTTGAACTGCTATTGCTGCTACTGGTGGTGGTGGTAGTGGTGGGGTTACTGTTGTTGGTATTGCTGATTGCAATGGAAGGCGGCGGCATGTATTGAAGCAGCCCAGTTGGGTTCTCCGGCTCTGAAAGCATGGAAAGAGAGTAGAAAGTAAAGACTGCTCCTTTTATTGCATTGGGGGCCTTCAATTATTTAAAAAGAGAAGGGAAAAGAGGAGCAATGATGCTTTAGGAGGAGAAGATATCAACGACTACTATATCTTTTGCTTCATCATCTCCATCGAGGTTGCAGAGATGGAAAGCTCCGTCCGGAAATCGAAAGGAGGCAGTGGAAAGTTTTAATCAGTGGAGGCTTTTGCGCCAAAAAAAAAAAAGGCCATTCTCCTCTCTGGATCCCATCTCTCTCTTTCTCCACCTTATTCTAATGGATTCACATGTGTGGGAGAGAGAAAGAGAGCTTCTTGGACAGAAGGTCTAGCCATTACAAGACAAAAGACGTAAACAACAATCTCTACATATCCCGTTTTTTATTGTCTCGATCGCCACAGATCCGACATAACCATACGGAAAGCTCTCCAAACTCCCCACTTCTTCTCCTATCTCCCACCCCCTTCCGAACTAATTAATTACTCTAATAAGTCCAAAATTAATCATTAAGTAATATAATCCAAGATAGCACCAAAAAGACCCACCTTCCTGCGGCAAAGCGGTTGCCACGGCAGCAGGGACCGGCGGCGGCGGCGGTGGTTTACCTTCCTCCGGAGGCGGAATTGGAGGCGGCGCTGCCGGAGGTGCTGCCTGGTTCTTAGCGCTTTCCTCCGCCAAGGCGTCGCAGAAAGCACGGTGAGTGATGAAGCTATCTCTCCTACAAGAACCGAACAAAAACCCCGACACCGAAGGATTTAACATTCGAGGACAACAATTGAAGATAAATCACGCAACAAAGGTACCTGGAGAAGAGGGTTCCACAATCGCAGCGGTACTCCCGAGTGCCGCAAGTCTTGGAGTGCGCCTTCCAATCGGACTGGACCGCGTACTTCTTCGAGCACTTGTCGCACTTCCACTTCTTCTCGCCGTGCTTGCGGCAGAAGTGTTTCTTGATCCCGGTGAGATCGCCGAGCGCTCGAGAGGGCTCGTGGTGGACGCAGCTCGGCTCCGGGCAAACGTACACCCTCTTCCTCACCTCCTTCCCCGTCCTTTGCCTCAGCTTCCACGGCAAGTTATGCCCCCTCCTATGAAGCTGGAGATTTTGGTCTCTTTGGAACCCCTTGTTACAGATCTCGCACACAAATCGATTGGTCGCCATCAAAGTCTTCGGCGACAAAGCGATCACCTCCGCATCCGGATCTGAAGCCAATATATACCTTTTTTAAACACCATTTTCAATCGATATCATCTACTTTCCTCATCTTTTTCTTTTTTAAAACTTTACCTGGCATCCCGGGGAGGTTTCGCTTCTTCTTCGGAGTAGGAACCGGCGGCGCCGCCGCCGGTTGACCGGAGGATGAGACGCTCGCCTCACCGGAGGCGGAGTTTGAGACCGTCATCACCGACGAATTCTCCAATTCCATCGGCATCAAATACTCCTCTTTTTCTAGTGGAATTTTAAAGGAAGGTGGAAGACGAGAGAGAGAGAGAAAGAAAGAGAGAGAGAGAGAGAGAGAGAGAGAGAGAGAGAGAGAGAGAGAGAAGCAGCTAGAAAGCTACCAGTCTCAGATCGCTGTATCCTTCAACCACCAGTCCAACTCGGCCGCTGAGGACGGCGGTCGTACGGCTCGAACCGGGATTTCCGAAATCGCCGATTCGATCGTAAAGAAGTGACAGGGTCGTAGCGTCCCGGGTTTCCGATATCTCCGATCCGGAAGTCCAGCTCAGCCGAAACGCGATCCCATCTCGACTGCGATAAATTTCTCGAGAGGAGCAGGGGGAGAGAGAGAGAGAGAGAGAAGAGAAAAAGAGAACAGGAAAGAAACAATAAGAAGTAAACTAAAGCGGTGATGGAACGAGAGGGGGGTAAGCTCACCGGGATTAAGGCCGAATAACTATCGATCTCATCCGTCCACTTGTCAACCGAGTAGCCTGTCTAGAGGACTCGGCATCTGTCCGATGGAGTCAAGATAAGTGGCGACCTTCGCCCCTTTTGTCGTTTAGCACTCGGCTCTATGCGGAAAATTATCCCAAAAATAAATCAATTAAAAAAAGGATAAAGGGCATTACCGTAATTTCATTAGGCCGTGAGAAAGTTGTTGGCTGGCCATGATCGAACACGGGATAGCTATCGATCGAAATTCGAAGGGGTTAGCTGCCACGTAGCGAGTCAAGCTCTTTCAACACCCAACCGCTTCATTAAAACGTATTAGTTGAAGTGGGATTAGCAAGTTAATAACGTCACGCCAAATGATTCCAAGATATGGACGTTGTTCTTTTTATTTCTGGACACAAATTTCAGCTGCTAACCATTGCAATTTGGGAGGAAAGCTTTTCCAACTTAATTAAGAAAACTCATCAAATCCTACAGAGCTGATATGCATACTGCTAACGTTCGCTTACTACAAGTTGCTTTCAGAGAGACAACCATGCAGTTGGCATATCTCGCATTATGAGTTCCTTAAAAAGAGGGTTAGTAATTAATCAACATTTTAGATATTAAGCGTGTCAAAAGTAGTCTCGTTAGCTTAAGTTTCGGTTGACTAAGATTAAGGCTCAAGCTAGGAAATGCCAAAACTACCCCTCATCAAAGTCGGTCGATCCACAAAAAAAAAAATCGGTTCCTTTTCGCATTTGGCAAAGGCGGTCGAAAGACTAAAAAGAGGCGCACTCCCGAAATACAGGGGCAATTTTGTCCTTCAGAGATAAAGATTCTCCGCTGACGGCCCGAGGAGCAATTTTCCGATGCTCTGAAGCCTTGTTTTTGTTTTTTACAAAAAGGTCCTCCAAGGACTGGAAAATAATAATTAATAAGAATCTCATGCAAAAGGTGATAGATAGATAGATAGATACGGCAGCACCGGAGGATCGAAGATGGATACAACCAAAAAGCCGGCAGCGATTTCTCCACCCCTCCCCCTCCCGTTCTTCTCCCCCTTCTCTCTCATCATCACATCCATTGACTAATGCTTTGGCTCTATCTATCCTATCTCAACTTTTTATATGGATTTAGTTCACTTAACTCCCAGGATCTATTCATATTTTATCCGAGTCCCTTTGTTTATACTCCTTTGTCCTTTTCACAGTCTTAACCGGTTCTTTCAAGCTACTTAATACTTTGTTTAGTTGTGGGTTCTGCATTTGTTTATTTCATGGAAGGAGGAGGACCTTTGATTAATTTTTTTTTTCTTTTTTGTTTTTATCAACTTGGTCTTCTCCCTGAGCATCTGAGATAATCGATGTACTAAGGTTCTAAATGCTAATCATTATCTTAAGATTACTCGCCATCATATGGACTATTCCCTTGCTTACACCTTCGCCGTCCTTTTCCTCAAACCACTTCACCCTTATCCCTCCTAAATAATAAATAAATTGTTAGTTTTTATTTCTAAAATATTTAACGTAAATTATTTATACATAGTATAAATTCAGTTTTATATTTTTTTTAAAAAATAAATAAATATTATTTAATATATAATAATAAATTTAAGAAAACTCTGGCCTGTGAGCACATCGAAGCGTAGCTGTCTTAAAAATAATGGCGTCTTTTTGTGCAGGGTTATCTGCATCTCTTTCCTCTAAGGTATAATGTAGAATCTCACTCCTCCAATTCGATCAAAAATAATAGATAAGAAAAATTAAGAGAGCAAAGTAGCTAAAACTTGACTTGAAATTTTTGTGTTGTTGTTATTTTATTTCTCGTGAACAAATAATGTATTTATAAGTATTTGAGGTATTTTAAATTTCTTCAAAACTTGTAACCCTCAAATAAATCGGCTCATTAACTATTTAAAATAACCGTTACAACTATTATAAACCTTTTAAAATTCTTGTAATATTTGAATTTAAAATTCCTTTAATTACTAATTAAAGTTTAAAAATTTTGAAATTAATAACATAATCGTAAATCAAAACTTATCTATATTTCGAGTTAAGTTAACTACATCGAGAATATTACTAAAATATTCTTATCCAATCTAAACTCATTGCACACTAAGAATATCATCTCCTCTAATGACAAAGTAGTAAACAATAAACAAGAGATAGTAGATCTAGAGGTCGAGATTTAGCGTTTTGATTACGTTTCCAAAGTGTAATCTCTCCTTTCTTTTTTCTCCTAATATGAAATTTATGGACAAAGGAGAAAAAGGCAGAGTCGTATATACCGTCTGACAATGTAATAGTGTTTTTATATAATTTATAAATATTTTTAAAAGAGAAAATTTTATATTTATTCTTTTAAGGTTAGGTTTAATTTAATTATATCATTTTATTCATTTATGGTATATACTATTATTATTATTATTATTCAACATATTTAATCAAATTAGATATTAGATTTAGAGAGTCTCAAGAGAGAATTTGATAAACTTTACAATGCCTAATTTATAGTATACACTATCTATAATCCAAATTTAATTACTAATTTGATCAAATATAATAGAGAAATAATCATTTTTAGTTTGAATATAATTATAAGGGATAAAATGATAAATAAAAATATAAACGGTGAAGTGAATTTATGCCTTTGGGCTAAAATATAATTTTTTATTATTTAAAAATCAGAGCATATAAACACTAAATACATATAAAGTTACCACGTTAATGCAAAATACCCTTAAGTTAGTTTATACTGTTTTAATCCTATTATTAGCTCCTTTAAGCTAATTAAAACTAGTTAGGTGATGTGGTTGAGAGGTCTTATTCTTCTATACGACCAAATACTGTTAGTTGTAAATGATCATTAGTCAGAAAACGATGCGGCGAAGTATAGAACCTGAAAAATATTATCAATTAGCACGAGGAGGACTACCTTTGGGATTCTATTTTTAATTAAATTCAAGTTGATGATATTCTACTAATTTTATCTACAGTTATTCGCAGTATTTTTCTATGCGTCTTCAAAAGTCTAATACGAATTTCCTAGCAATATTAGTACGTAGGCCATGAGATCTTCTTGTATCTATGATGTCGTCCAATTCCTTTAAATTAATACTCAACTTGTTATGTTGATAATTATATATGTATATGTATATATATTTATTCTTCGTACCCTTTTCCCTCTACAAAGCAAAATAATTCAAAGTCCTCCTAATTTCGATTTTTATAAATAGGCATCTACAAAGGAAAAAAAAAAGAAAAAAAGAAAAAAAAAACTAGAGAATAGAAAAGATTACGTGAAGAAAAAATGCATAGAAAATGACAAGAAATCACGTAATTAATTAATTATTTATTTGACGTGCTTATAGTATATGCATAACATGTCACCTTATAAAAAAAATACACTCTATGTTTTATTTTTATTGTCATTTATATTTTATCATATAGATTAGTTACTATCAGCTGACTGATATTTTATTGTTGTACTCGTATATTACTGTTCATATGATAAGAGTATAAATAATAACGAAAGCAAAGGGTGGGTTATTTTTAATAGTGTCTGCCATTTACACTGGCTGCTGCAAGAGTACTCTTCTGCCACCGGAGTTATAGAAGAGCTTGCACCGATGGCAATGGTGCAAAACAAGAAAATGGAAAAAAGAAGAAGAAGAAGAAGAAGAAACATTAGAGGCGATGACCACGCCGGCTTCATCGCTTCCGCCAACTTACCTCGCCGGTCAACTTCGCCGCATCGCCGAGTCTCATCCTGTCTCTACTCCGACGAGGGTTGCTGTTGGAAAAGCGGCATTTTGATGGCTCTCAGGCTACTCCCGTCGGGTTCATTGCTTGGTTCTGACTTTTTATTTCTGGAGGGGCTATAGAAGCTATGTTGCTTCAAGATCTGTATGGATCCTAATAGTTCTATGTGATTTAAGTATTATTTTAATTAAATCTTATACATCCTCCTTTGCGCTTGGTGTTTATATATATTGCTTCATGTTGTGTGTGGGGTTTTTCAAAATCTCTCATTTGTTATGTGCATCAATTTTATGACATCTTGGAATTAATAAAAATATTATTATATATATATATATATATATTAGAAATATAATGTATTTGACATAAATTTTTATTAACTTTGAGTTAAATTTTAAGTGGGGACCACACATTATTAATGATGAATTAATGATGGAATTAATTTAGCTCAAAGAGTACTTTATTACATATATTCACTTATTCAAATCCATAAAGAAAAGTGAATGAAAATTGGCTTTAAACTATGCATCATGACAATGAAAAATAAAAAAAGTGAGTTTAGTACTATATTAGATATTTGAGAAATGTTAGTATGATATATAAGTGACAAACTTCTTACGGACTTTAGGCATGATACTATGCAACTTAATTCATGTACGCATACCGCTCGACCCGACTCTATTCAATTCACGCGTGGGACAAGTCCAAATTATTTTTTGCCTGATACATGTTCGGATTTAGTTAAGTTCGAGTAATGTTCGGTTTGTTGAACCTAATGTCAAAATAATGTATCCTTTCATAATATAATTGTTAATCAGTTCAGACCTGAAATAGTGCATCCATTCATGACCAGTTGCATCCCTTTGTCGAGCATGTTTAATCCTATAAATAGGCTATTAGTCTATATTAATTTAACATATAATTTAGTTCATTCCTTTTAAGTCTGGTTCGAGTATTTAATCAGCATTTGAAAGAGAGTACAATACAGTTTAAATTTGACAAGATATTTAAATAGTTATTTCATTTTGAGTACAAGACATTCATTGTATCATGGGAGACTAATATCCATTGTTCCAGAAGCAATTGGTGGAAGACGAATTGGTCTTAAAGAAATAGTGTCCAACACTAGGCTTAACTATATAAAATTTTATATTCTGTAATTTGTAAGTTTATTTAATTTTATTTATTTATTTTGGATGATATTTTTTATGACTTTTAGAATCAGATTATTACCGCCAGTACTATTAAGTTACAGTGAAGGTCATAATTATTAAAACTTTGCTTTGAAGCCCTTCACAATATCATCTTGTTGATTAGAGTACTAAAAAAAACATATTATAGCTGAATGCAGCAATCGGAGATTTCAAATTAACCAAGATGAAGACAAAAATTTACCATAATTACACTTATATTATCCAAGATCATCATAGGGAGTCAAAAGTTGATGAGAAGTAGAAAGTAAAAGTAATAATTTTTTGAAACTCTCTTACTTCACGATATATTTGGATGAAGAAAAAGCGATAGAAAAAACGAGCCCGTCATTTTACTAAAATCACATAACTTTTTTAATTTAAACTAATCTACTTCTCTTCGCTTCTATTAGACAGCTTCACACTTTTCTATGAAACACTAATAAATTATAATTACTTACTAGCAGTGATTTCACTATTTTTTTTAATCACATTCTTCCATTTACTGTTTATTATCAGAGAGTAAAACTCACTTTTTTCTTCCTCCTTTATTCTTTGCAAGTCTAATTCAAGACCGGCCATCTGAATCCCCACACTGCACACACACATATATATCTCCATACTGCATTGATTTTATAACTTTTCTTTATATACAGTGTCATTAATACTGTGACGAGGCACAAATTGTTCCAACTTTGAAAGGCATTTACTCGCTTCAGTGATCACCATGTATGAGGGCTCTGGCTTTCTTGGGATTGTCTTCTTATGGAGCTAGCCACACGCATTTATGATGTGCATTGGATTGCAGAGCCCTGAGCAAGTTGCAGCCTTTCTCAGGCACTTTTGAGAGCCCACAGAGGCTAAAAGATTTTAGCCAACTTTGGCTTGGAATTCCCCACCAGCTTAAGGGTTCTGCAAACAATGATGCACCCAAGTCTCATCCAGTATTGTTCAATTGAAAAGTCATGTGCCATAAAACTTCCTGATGCGATGCCAAGAATCAAGATAGAGAGTCTTTGGTAAAAGTGTAACCCTTTCAAATGGCTAGTGGTGATGGCTCGGATGGAAATGGCAAAGCTTTTATTAGAGAGTCACACTTTCTCTGGGGCCCCTGGGCATTTGTAGGGTGAAAACTTCACATCTACCACTCCTTTTAACTTACCTGAGGAGATTCACACTTCCTTTTTGACATATGTAGTGAGGGAATATTCACGCCTCCTTGTCTCCAAGTTTTAGATTAAAAGTAGACAAGAAACAATTGACAACTCGATCAATAGCAAATTTTCAATGTTTACTCCCGAGGCTTTTGGTTTATTCACACACAGCCACCAACTGAAGTTTCCACAACTATAATGTTTTGTAGGTATTTATTTATATACCACTTAAAATACACAATTTTTATGTATATACTCTTTTAAACTCTTTAGGCTTAGGCTTAGGCTTACTTTATTTGAGGAATAATATCAATTCTAAAATAAATATTTCTGTTTATTATTCTCAGAATGGGATCTTTATTTTATAAATAACCATTCTTATATTCACTTATATTCTAAAATAAAAATATAATAATTACTTTTGATATAAAATATCACAAATAAATTAATATATAATATAAAATATTATTTTAATAAATAATATTTGTCTTGTAGAATAAGATTATTATAATATTTAATTGTTAGTGTGGAAGTTATATTCTAAAATGAACAAGAGATTAAACTAAAGGTTAAATTTTAATATAAAGATAAAAAAAACATCAGTATTCTAGTATCTATGTTAGTTTGTGACAAATACATATACTAGTAATATATTTTTGAAGTGTATACATATAAATATAACATACAAGCAAATAAAAAAATTTTAAAAAAAATACACACGAAAAACATTTTTAATTTTTGGATCTTAATGATTTATCATCCTGTAGATATTTTCCTCAAAAAGAGAAGTGGAGCATCAGGTTAAAGTTGGATATGACATCATTACACAAATTATACAAAGCCAGCCCGGGCATGATGGACCAGCTTCTCAAATACAAATTCTTCTTAACATCAACCAGTCAGTGTCTGAAACTGCTCATGAAACTTAACAAACATTTCCAATTCTTCAACTCACAGCATGTCAGCAAGATATTGCTCTTCATATGTCTTAACTAATTCACTGGCACGAGAAACAATCCGAATTGTGCACCTTACATATTCCAACTTCAAGGACATGTAATTGATACCTAAGAATAATCCATAGGAACCAAACAAGCCAACACATACACCTTATGTATGCTAGAAATGTCTGAAGCAACATGGCATGCCAACAGAATAACCTACAGTATAGCTAGTATATAGAGAACTATTAGTATAGTAGCCTAAAAGAATCTAGCCATCGTATTCTCCTTCAGCAAACTTGCTCTCTGGATAGAAGACTGCAATGACTTGGTTTCCTCCAAATTTCCTTCCATTTAACCCTTGTCTAGCTTTGGCTGATCCCTCCATATCTGCATACTCCAGAAATACCTGAAAGGTGAAAAAACCCAAATCCCTAAAATAAGTGCAATTTGGAGAAGGGGTTGAAGTGATCTCCAATTCACAAACATGAAAAAGACATGGCCCAATCATGATGATTTCGCGAGGTGAACCACCAAAACACAGTTTATGTATTAGGTGCAAAGCAATAGAGTGATCATGTACAGTGCGAAAGCAGACTGTTTAAGATTGTCACGTAGACATAGCACATCAATTCGTCAAAATTGAACACTGACCTTTCCAACACCTGCAGCTGGCTCTCCATTGGGACCAGGGCGGGGTATGACAACATTCATCAATTTACCTGCAAGAGGACAAAAAGGTGTTCAAATTGAGAAAGGAACAGTGAAAATAGTAAAGGGAGCTTTAAGAGAAATAATCCCATGTCAAAGTGGGCAAGGCTTTGTTGGTAATGGCAAATTGTTGCATTAAGGAGACTACTAAACAAGAGAAGAAATTTTTTTTTTTTTTTAAATTTAGAAACATAGTAAACACCCAATGCAAAGACCATTCAGGAAATATATGTTAAAGAGTTAAAACGAAAACCAGACTACTACTTACCATATTTCCCTCCTTCTCCCCTCATATCCTCCATTATGTCTTCATATTCCTCATCATCTCTCAGTTCATCCGCAGCAACAACCTGAGTTAGGCATAATACCTTAGTAGGAAGGGCTCCTGCCTGGTATACAAGCCTCTGTACCAAAAGATGAAAACTTAAATAATATAAGAATAAGCAATGTGAGAATTTTTTGGAAAATTGAGAGATATTCCAGGAGAGAAAAAAGTAAATAACATTCATAGATCACACAGTTCATCCTATAAATTAGTATAAAAAATTGTCATGAAAATGCTGCACCTACCATCACTTACAATTTCTCAATTTTATCCCCTATAAACTTCACATTACTACCAAAACAAAACAAAAAAGTGCTTTCTTCTATCATATTTTAGATCCAATAAATATTCTAAAAATAAATGGCAGCAACAAGCAGAAATAGTCTTATCATGGAATATGTCAAATAGTCGCAGTTAGTACCTAGTGCTTAATGTGAAAGCACTTCCTTTTTCAAGACTTGTCATGTTTTAGACTAGCTCACGTATTAAAAGGCAACCCTACTTGATGGTGTAAACAAGTTTACAATTAGTCCACGGTGAATAACAGAATGAGGACTTTCAAGAAAAAGAGAAGAAACATCTAGTTTGTCTTGTATGTTTGTCTCCAAATTATTATAATTTCCAACTTCAATGTGCACCTTACCTGCATTGCTACCTGTTGTTGTGCCTGCAACAGTACATTTTCTTGCTCTGGTCTGGGCTGTGCTGCACCTTGGTTTGCTCGTCTAACAGTAAGAGTTTTATCTCCCATTTTGATGCCATTAAGAGCTGCACATGCAATGTCTGTGACAGAAAGGTCTTGATAGACACAAAAGGCATAACCTTTTGAGTTACCGGTTTCTCTGTCCTTCACAAGATCAAAACCTCGAAGAGGCCCAAAGGACTCGAGCAATTCCCTTACTTGGGCTTCTGTGAAGTAGTAGGGAAGCCCACCAACAAAAATGCGATCTGGACCTTCAAGACCGCCAGCTGAACCTGGTGTAAGTCCAACTGCAGCAAGATTAAGATTAGGGTTGGGTTGGCTTGGACCAAGTGCAGCGGCGAGAGAAGGGTTGTAATCACTTGGCCTTCTGACCTTCACCGGTGCACCCTACATATGCAAAGCAACAAGTTCACAGAGGTCACTAGGAACCCTTAACTTTAAATATCAATCAATCAACGGCATTTAGAACCACAAACCTCAAAAATGATACCGTCCAAGGCCATTGCATTGCTTGCTTCCTCAACGGACCTCATCTCCACAAAAGCAAATTTCTTCTCATGATTTATATACACGTTAACAACAGCATCACCTTACATAAAGGAAGAGAAAATCAGGAACAGCAAAACTTAAAAAATAACCACCATGAGTCTTTACAAAGCACAATAGTTGTTCAATCACTAACCTGGACCAGCAGTATTTCCGCCAATAGCAGACATAACCTGGCTAAAGAATGTTGCAACCGACTGCACATCAGTTTTATAATGTCAAACATACAGTTGCAGAGAAGCATCGGATCGAGAAATGAGGAATAAGTGGCAACAAGCCAATAACTTGAGAGCATTATCCAGAAGTATTCAAATAAGAAGTTGCAAGACATAAGAAATAAGTTGGCACAGAAAAAACAAGAACTACAATATCAGCCATGAAACTTCCAAAATGAAATCAGCACATAAATAGAGTGATAACCTGCTCATTTGCAGTAGGGGAAAGGCCACCAACATACACACGCCGAGCATGTCGAGTTGCCTAAAGGTACAAAAATTTTGGTTACAGTATGATGTCTCACAACGTACATATAAAAACAAGCAATTGTATGGTTGTACCTGCTGAGTCATTGCTTGAACAGGCATCACAGGGAGGGTAGGAAACTGTCATAAATAGACACATGAATAATACAAGTAGGACACAAATATATACTGACGAGCACAAAAGAAAGTCAAACAAATGTTTAAAATGAGCCAAACTCACCTGTCCAGCTGCCATAGGAAATATATTTGGGAACATTCCAGGAAGGGTAGTAGTGCATCCGGTTAGTTGACCTGTATAAGCAAATTAAGCTAGCAACAAAACACAAAATTCCTACAATGATTAGAGAAAAATTTATGCACCACCATCATTTTATGCCCTCATGGAATTGATCTGGACTCCAAAATAGAACCCATCAGAAAAGAAAAGAAATATTATTTGAAGTGCAGAATGGAAATTTGCAAGACTACCAAGAAGGAAAGAGTTGCCGGTTGAAGACGAAAAGATATCAAACCGGTGAGAACTGATTGCGCCTTGAACACAAAATCTACAGTAGTCGGCTCACGCCCATTGGCAGCAAATTGGGACAAGGGGCTCAACATTGCCTTCTTACAACAACATATATATACAAAACAAACAAACAACCACCAAAAACAAGAAAACACCAAATTTTGCTCAGTTTCAGAATTAGGTCACTAAGTATAAAAGAAATGGAAAAATAAGTCTTCCAGATAGAGCAGATTCATTTCTAAGTGATTTCAGCTTCAGTTACTACCAAAAGTAGAAGTCTCGTGCACAGTAATGTGAATCCTAAGTAGGGAGCAATGCTCACATCCCCTCTGCCATTACCAGAGGCTGTTTCCAAGATACCAAAATAAGTCTAATAATAACAACAGCTTACCCGCTCATGGTAAGCATTTCCAGTCATTTAAGACAAACTAGCCAGAACTGCAAAAACAAAACCTTCTTAAGAAGTCAGAGGTAATCATACCTGTACCGGTAGCATTTGGTATCAAAGCAGTTGCAGGTGGTGCCATGTCAAAACCACTGATACGTTTGCTGCTTTACATCAGACAATTGTTAATCAACCAATTAGCCCATCAATATCCAGTTACATACTATAAAATAGGTAAGTGATAACCTAAAACTTCAGTGTTTTAATTATACAACCAATGCTTCAACAAAAAAAAAAAGAGTTCAATAACACATCATACGGACCTAAAATTGAAGATCACATATTACAGTCCGTGACGCAACTCAACTTGCCTATAGGCATGAAAGGAAATCAGTTGTATAAAAGATATCTCATATGAGTTCCATGTGCAACATAATTTACTAAGAGAAACTCCATATATTAGTAACTTCAATAGCTCCACTCTGCCACACTTGTTTGCCTCCACTTCCTACCTAAGCTACTTGCTTCCAGGAACCTACTGCTTCTACAAAGAGCTTTCCGGGGGACCAAACAGCCTTCTTTTTCAATTTTCAATTTTGCAAAAGGACCTCCTCAACTAATCAATGTAGAGGAACTGCCATAGTTGTCCTATAGGACGCTCACAGTTCCCAAGAAAGTGCTTGACATCAAGTAAATTGTGAGTAAGGAAAAATAATTTAGTTAGATATAGCAATGCAGAACAGAATGAAGACTGAAGAGCACAGCAAGGTTTTAGTGACACCATTTCAAGTCACAGACTTAAAGGCTTGACCTCATATCAACCAATGCTAGATAACTCATAATATGATTACCAATGAACCATACTAAAAATCTTTGATCTCTTATTAGCATGAAAATCAAGAGAAAAATAGCACAATCATTATATTATCCACCTAAACACTATAAAAATGATCTGTACATTCTACAAGATCATCAAATTAGAGTTTAAAATAATATAGCAAGGTCTCACAATCCCCATTTCTATTTTCTTATGTTGCAAATAAACATCTGTCCAGAAAACGATAATTTAAAAACAGATTCCTCGTGCAAAATCCACAAAAGATCACTGCATGCACAATGAAATGCAAATATATTGCAAGAAAAACGGATCAGTAAAGGCAGCAAACATACATATTACATACATATAAATAGAGACATGGTTTAGGTTATCACCTCTTCGATCTTGAACGAGAGTGAGAGCGAGATCTTGATCTATGATGAGATCTACTCTTTGATCTAGACCGAGAACGATGTCTGTGGCGCCCATCTCTATCTCTTTCATGGTCCCTATGCCTAAGTTTTACAGAAATAAATGAGCCACAGAGTAGAAGAGGAAATATTAATATCAAACTAACATCTGAAGATGTAAAAGGAAACTATAATATAATGCATCCATCGAACTCAAAGATATTCACCCTACCTATCACGGTCTCGGCTGCGGTGGCGTTCATGTTCATCTGATCTATCACGGCCATGATCCCTTCTTTCACTTCTTTCCCTATGGCGATCGTGATCACGTTCCCGGTCTCGATCCCTATCCCGACTTCTCTCTTTATCCCTGTCCCGGTCTTTGTCACGCTCTCTATCCCTATCACGATCTCTATCTTTGTCCCTCTTTTCCCGATCCTTCTCTCTGCTTTTAGATGATCCTCTTTCGTAATTATGCGAGTCATGCTGCACAACCATCAAATTTAACCAAATTACAAACTTTATAGGGAAAAAATTTTGTACAATCTAAGCAAACAAGCAAATCCAACTAAATTACATAATAAAGCACGGTTTTAAATAGTAGTGTGACATACACTAATCCAACTAAACGCCATCCAAGAGAATCATGATCCACTTTGCAAACCCATATCTTTAGAAAACCGACCTAAAACGTTCAAAATCAAAATAAAACAACCGACCCTGACAAGAATTACATGAAGAGAATCGATTTTTCAGCGGAATATCCAGTATATTAAATAGAAGCACGAAGAAAACCTTATATTAAACCCTAAAAAGTTTAACCATGCCACTAAACTCGACACTTCTCTAGGACTAAAAAACAAGTAGACAATGAAATCGACCTGGGATCTGGAGCCACCGAAGTCGTCGAAGCCGCTGTTATTCAACGGAGGTGATGCACCTCCGTACTCGTACCCATCTCCGTTTCCTTCATATCGTCCTCCGTAATCCTCCATTGCCGATCCAACCTTTTTTGTCGCTATTTCTCGTTTCCTCTCGCTTTCTCCAGTCTAGGGCATCAAATTAGATGGGAGTGCCTAGTTATATAGAGGCAAAGAAGAACTCGAGCGCTGAGGCGATAAAACCAGAGTGTCAAATAAGTGATTAGCCAAGTTTGGTCGAGCTCCATTAACACGGTTTCCTCTTAACTCATTATTAACTTCACCAATAGCACAAATTGTTGAGGGTAAAAATACCTAGCCCTTTACTAATTTATAAAACAACAACAGGGGAAATTTTAAATTGCCCCAATGTGGTTTTACTAAAAAATTAAACTATCTTTTAAACTTTTATTTGTATACTTTTACTCCTATGTTTTAAATGCTAATATGAAACTATTAAGTTTTTCATCCAACGTTAACATTAAAAATATAAATTACCATAATATATATATATATATATATATATACTAATAATCCTATTGGTTGAGTAAATATTAATAATCTAATTGTGGTAGCTAGATAGTAATTTTAGATAAGAGAAGATATAAGAGGTTGTATTTTATTTATACTACGGATAAAGATTTATGGGTATAATATAGAAATTTATTTATTTTAATAAGTTTGGATGTAAGAGCTAATAAAAAAATAGTTTGATTTTAGGCATAGGCAGTTTAAAATTTATATAAAAAAATATTATTGAAGCCATGTGATTTGTGTTTAGCAATTAGATTCACCGCTAGACAGTATTTACTACGTAATAAGAATAAGAACCAAATAAATATATTCACAACTATCACCTACTATTTTCTTATTTAATGTATTTTTATATCTATCTATCGACAATATATTTAACACGTTCTCTTATATCCATAAAATTATTAGCGGCGAAGACATCACACACCCTTTCGCACTTCCATCTCAACGGTCGCAAGACAAAAGGACTGCAACAAAACCCACGGAAACAATACAAGAGGCCTCACTAACTGCAACAAATCGCTTCAAGTGAAGCAATGGAGGAGACCATGCCTTTGCCACTGCGGGATCCCACAACACATTCCAGGACTCTCCAGAGCAGATACATAGAAGCCATTCCCCGTGGTCTGCATGTAATTGCGGTAGGCGGAAATGTCCCTAATGTTTTGTTGAGACGACGACTTCAAATGCCACCAACTAGTCTAGCAGACCAAGGAAGTTGGTATCGGCAACTGAGAAGACCACTCCATAAGGCAACATTTGTGATAGGAACATTGCTTTATGTTTGTCTAGTGATACTTACAGGTTCAAGGTAGAGTAATTTGCAGTGTTTGACATGAAATATATCCCTGATGCTATAACTCTGATAAGAGAGAGTCCTATTCCTGTATACACGTTGTATCATCTACTTGCAAGACTATCCATTTATCATTCTTGTTGAACATATCTCAGTTATATTCTTGTCGACATTGTACTCGCTGTAAATTTGGGAATATGGATTTGAAGAAATGGTGATAAGCAGTAAATCCCAGAACTCGTACATATAGTGGTGATATATACATTTGCAGTGCGGTTCCGGAACCTGATGTACAATGTTCTGGCCAGAGAAGAAGTGAATTCCTGCTGAGTCATACTGGTACATTGATATATTATGCAGCATAATTTCTTTGCGGATGGATATCTTGTAGCTTATTTGTCTTCCAAAGGACACCAAATCTATGGATGTCAACCTTGACAAGTTCTCAAGAGAAGAATGTGGACTCCTCATTGGGCCTTGATGTTTATGTACTTCTGAGAACACCTAATCCACAGATTCCAGTAGCCTTGCATCGAATAATATAGTTAGGAACCAGGTATAAGACGAAGCTCTCTCTTTTTCATTTCGTGCCAGATGGCGACGAACATTTTGATGTTTTCTCACTCTGTAGGACATCATAGTTCATGGACGCCAACTGTGACAGGTTCTGCAGGTAACAGGTCACTCATTTTAGTCTTAGATTATGATAAATTATAGAAAATTAAGTAATAGCTTTAAACAATAAAATTCAAAGGAAATGATTTTACCTTGAAGGAGAAATTGATTGAAGAAAGATCAACAGGAGGGCAGGAGTCAATATCTGCCAGCATACTATGTTCATCCTTCAAAACAATTAAACAGAACGACAGAGTGATAAAAATGTTCCAGGTTCTATGAGCTGTGCATTACCACACCGAAGAAGAAATTGGATATGCTAAGTAAAACAAGTCTATAAGTAATTCATTTTTCCGAGCAAATGGCCAATGAATATCACATTTCCTAAGCATATGATAGAATGAATTAAAAAAAATCTAAATAAGTTGTATCAGATATATAGTATACATAAAAGGTGAAAATCTCCGTGTATGATCAAGCTATCAAAAAATAAATAATAAAGTAATTATCAAAAACATGAACAAAGATGCATACATACATTAACATCAAGGCCAGAATCTGAGCTAAACTTAGATGCATTGGAGTCGCAATCGCTAGAATTCTCTTCATTAGGATTTTGAGATGAGCTACGTGAATGCCGTGACAAGAAATAGCTTGTATCATCTGCACTCTCAGGGTGTGGGATGAATGCAGCCTGCAATGAATATTTAGAAGCCGTAAAGTTTCTTAACACCTTCAAACCTCTGCAGCAAAGAAAGTACCACGAAATTCTTCTAAATATCTGATATGAAATCTGTAAATCTGATACACTTAATTACTCTTTTCTAAACAATGATATACAGCAATCTCCAAGTTGAAAAGTTGTTGATCATCAGGACAAGAATGACAAAATTAAGCTAAACAACAAGCAAGAAACAGTCAAACTGCTGTTAACTATATAGAAGACTAGAAGAGATCTGTTAGATGCTGAACCAGTAAACATAAAAGAGCAAACAACATGCTCACAAATATTATAAAAGCAGCAGTAGTTTTGTATCGTAAAAATTATGATTTTGAGCTAATATACTTCTTAGAATTCATTTTTCCCAACACACCTAACAAACAAACCATCTCTGCGATAACAAGATTCAGACCAACAATGTTAGCAGTTCTAAGAGTATATCTAGGAAAACTTACCAAGTAGTCATATACTGTTCAAGGTAATATTCCTATCACGCTAGGCCAACATACATACAAATAGAGAGATTTATAGAGACAGTTACTGAGTAATAATTTCAGAAGTTAAAAAGAAAGAAGAAAGCATAAATTCTATGCTCCATCTAATAACTTATGCATAGGGTGTAAAATGAGCCGAGCCTGAACGAGCCGGCTCTAGCTCAGGCTCGGCTCAAAATTAATTTCAAACCTGTTTTTTAGCTTTAGGCTCAACTCGAGCCGAACTCGAGCTGAGCCAAATCGAGCCTAAGCCGAGCTCAAGCTTGAATCAAGCCAATTACCGAGCCATACTTAAACCCTGGATCGAGTCAAGCTGAGCTAAGAACTATTCAAGTTAAATTAAGCTTTAATACTTAAATTAAATAAAACTTTACTAAAGCTAGAAATTTCAAATTTTAACTAGTAAATATAACAGTAATACAACTCTAATACTAAAAATAATATCAAATTATCAAATAAAAAAGCCTTACACAAATTTCAAATTTTAATATAGCACTATTCAAGCTATCAAGCCAACTAATTAAGCTAAACAAAGCTAAATTAACTAACACTTAAAAAGCCTCTGACTCAACGATCGCCTCTTCGTCCTCATCACCGCCGAGAACGGTGCCTCGCCGATCTCCTCTATTTTCGAGAAGCCTCAGATAGATGGCAAGAAAGAGAAAGAAGGGATCAAGGACTTTGTCTTGGTTTAGATCGACAACGGCCACTTGATGGAGTCTTCTCTATGACACTCGACGGTGACGCTGATGTGGCAATTTAGCCACGATCTCCACCAGCACCGCCATAGTGGTGGAGCGATCTCGAGGTTCGCCGTGTAAGGTCGAGCCTCAGCCGTTGGAGGTGCCACATGGTCGATGCCGAGAGGTGAGCTCCATAGAGCAAAAGCTTTGCAGCGCCACCGCCATGGGTCGGCCAGCTCCACCACATCGCTCCATTACGACCATTCGAAGAAGCTCAATGGTGGAGAACGAGTTGGAGGAGGAAGCTTGTCGGAAACAATCTTGCCGATGATGGAGAACGAGTTGGAGGGCGTGGCGCGCGGGCTGAAGGATTTGTGAAAGGGATTTAGGGTTTGGAATTTCAGATTAATATATATAGCGAGCCTATCGAGCCGAGCCTAAGCAAGTTGACTCCAGCTCAGGTTGACTTAAAATTAATTTCAAGTCAGTTTCAGTAGCTCGGGCTCGACCCCAGCTCGACCAAGCCGAGCCGGACTCGAGCTTAAGCCAAGCTAAGCCCGAGCCGCTCGTTTATATTGACAGCCCTATTTATGCAGCACCCTTAGAGAAATCAAAATTATTGCAAAATGCACCTATACATAAACATCATATTTGGTTCTCTCCATCGCCTTTTATGAACCTGAAAATTCTGCAAAAACAATGTAACTTAATCGTGTGGCATAATCGCAAGAATTGCTAATTAGCATTGATGACATGTTTAACAATTCTCATATATAATTTATTCTAAACCATAAAAAATGCACACCTTCTGCAAGGCGAGGTTGTCCCAGTGAACTACATTGAAGAATGGATGTGCTTTTACCTGTAAATAGATAGAAAATAAAAATTCTAAGCATATTTTCAGTTTTGTTAATAATTCAATCTTTACAAATGCAAGACCATAATAAGAATATTGTAATTAGCATATTACTGTACAACCTCTGCTGCTCCATTAGCACCAATACGTAGATCTGGATCTTGAATAAGTAACCTATAGAAAACAGAACTTGATTAAGCAGTCATACCTAATAGTTTGGTTTACGTATAGATTACACTAATGTTTTATGGAGCCAATTGAGCATTGGATTGGAGATCAAAGTAAGATGGATATGAATCCCAAATGTTATATCCTTTACTAGATGGACTGGATATGGTTTGCCACATTTGAATACCCAATATAGCAATACAAAATATATAATATTTTAAATCCCTAAAGTATATTAGAGGTTAATATAGTTATCAATTTGAACGATGCAATTCTTGTCCTAGCATATCAAAGAGACAGCATCTCAATCAAATAAGCTGTGAGAATTAGATAATAAAGAAAATGAAATCAAACCTGTCAATCAAGTCTTTGGCCTCAAATGACATATCAATTGGAACAGAAGGCCAGGGAATTCTCCTATTTAAGATGTTGTCAAAGATTATCTGAAAAATCATAGAATATTGTCAATTGTCATTAGATGTAGTTCCATGTCCTAGGCTATCCTCTTCTATGTCATACATCCAAGTATAGATACCACAATGAAACAAATAAGCTCTCACCAAATGCCCAAATAAAAGTGATGCAAGTCATTTATGGACATGTTCTTACCTTGAACAGGAACCCATAAATTCGTGATTCAGTTTAATATAATAGCAACTTCAGGTTGCTTGTAATCATTAGTCCTATTTTAAGAATTTGTATGTAAATTCATTTTTGAAGTGTAACTAAAGTAGTTTATCTCTTCCCAAATGCGCTTTATGGAAGCCATAGTTTAGTATTTGGAGTTTGCGAGTCTTCTGTTACAAAAATCTCAGCTTCTGCAGAGGATTAGAACACTTAAAGAACTAATATATTTTTAACATGTATTGTTAGTTGTTACGAAATCATAGTTTCTAATGTTATAATAACACATCTCTCATTGCAGAAATATTACAAATTACGTGAATCCTGCAAGCTCAGATATTGATTTTCCACGTACCAGTTAAATGACTTGGAATTTTAATCCCTTAGCTAGCCCCACTAAAATGTGGAATATTAATTACACATTATGATTTGTTATTGGACAAACTTTACTAGTGCACATTTGTGCAATTTCGAAGCCTCTTATGCACCACCCATCAATCCAAGTAAAACATTTGACTTTTATTGCCCACCAATAGACATCCTCTGTTGGTAATAAGGAATATCTATTCATGAAGGTACCATAAACCTCATCCTGTGTAGTATAAAGAAAATTAAATGATAAGAGCAAATCTAATAAGAAACTACCTCAGGAAGGCCTGCAGTGAAAGGTGGAATACCAGTTATGAGCTCAAATAAGACGATTCCTACAGACCACCAGTCTGCAGCATAACCTGTAGTAAAATGACAAGAAAGTTGACTCCATCTTAAAAAAGAAAAGAAAAGAAAAAAAAATCGAAGAAAATGCAAACCATGTGCAGTTCCAAGAAGAATTTCCGGGGCCAAATAGTCTGGTGTCCCAACAGCAGAATAGTGCTTTCTTTTCACTCTCTCATGAGAATGCACAGTAAAAACATGGTGACTCTGAGATTCTGACATAATCGAACTAGTTGTCCTAGTGCGCTTCAAAAGAATTGCACTATTGATTAAGCCAATCTTTGATAGACCAAAATCTGTTAGCTGGTATAAGAAAGAGTCAGTGTATTTTCATCCATGCCGACATAATTCTTCAGATCATGAAGTTCAATCTGCAAAATTGTTTTATAGAAAGCAAGAATGCAAGATTACAAGCTATCATATCCTTCCACTTGAAGGGCCAAAATTTACTCATGATTTTGTCATAGTACATCTTGTCAGAAATCCTCAGGATTTAGTGAGCTAATAGACCAATATAATCATGTCAGCTTAGAAATTTCACAGAATCTTAAGTTCTTAAGTAAAACCTTAATGTGCCCATCACGAGCAATCAATATGTTGTCTGGCTTGAGATCACGGTGAATGATGCCCAGTGAGTGAAGATATTCCAAAGCAAGAACCTTACATTGTGGAAGAACCATAATAAAGATATCTTCTAAGCAATGATAAGTAATCATTTGTAGTTAGTCTGAACAAACCAGTTCAGCAATATATATCCGAGCTATCTCTTCCTCCAAGCAACCAACTTTTCTAAGAAGGGAATATAAATCGCCACCATTTAGATATTCCATTACTAAATAGAGATTATCTCTGCAGGTAAAAGAGTAAAAGAAGCGAACCTGCAAAAGCATGAGAATTGTGCGGAAGGAGATTAGGATATAAAAAGTAACTTCCATCAATATCAAAATTAAGGTATGGCAGAAGGGGAAAAAAATTAGTAACACTTAGCTCATTTTTGTTTATCTATTTCATTAATCATTATATGTGAAAGAATATAACAACTAACAACTTTTCTCATTGCATTAAATGATTAAATTCATTCAAAACATAATTTAAGATAGCTTAGGAAATTGATCCAGCAGATAAGAATTGGACTCGCACCCATCATCTCTTACCACAAATGGGTTCCTGACAGTGATCAGAATATTGCGCTCCGCCAATATGCGCTCAATATCATTTTTCCTTATCATACCCATTTTCTTTAGTACCTGCATCACAAGGATTAAAAAAATCAGCAGCTTATAATTCTCAGATCTGATATATGATTATACAACTTACAATGTGGTACAGATTTCTCAATACATTCAAATATTACAGTAGAAAAACAACATTTTAATAACAAAAAATGATTAGAAATGGAACTGCCTGATCACAGAAAGTCCACTTTGGGCTAGTCTAGGTTTATGAGCTAATGAAAGGAACTTGGTGTTATCAGAATTTCGTATACTTCTTTAAAGCAAATTACACATACTGATTTTTATAATCAACTCATATTGGAATTTTTTCTCCTTATCTGTCAAAACATTCTCCCATCTCTCACTCTCTTAGAATTGTAGGCAACTAGGCATGCAACAAATTATAAACTAGCAAGAATAATTATCCATCGAGGAAAAGACACTCAGCACTAAAACTGGGGAACAATTGCAAACTAGGATACAGAAAAAAAAAAGTGTCCACTTTGAACAGATGGTGGATTTGTGGGTGTCAATAGAAACCAACTCATGTGGGTAAATTTCCTTCATATATAAGCTATTCATGAAATTTATGCTTTAAACCACATCATCTGACCTGCAAGGGAGTCTACTGATTGATACACTGCAGTAAACGGAGTACGCAAATGAAATGCTTACGTGCACTCTAATGAATTGCTCACATTCCAGAGAAAGAAGCAATTTATTAATGATCAGGCATAGCAAACTTTGGAAAATGACAGCTTACTTACTATAGAGTCCATGTCTGATGCGCATATAGATTCACATTTGTTAGATTGCCGACATAGAAGAGACGGTATGCTTTAATATTATCCTTTTCATGAAAAATAACAAACCAACAAATATAAAGCTTCAAAATAGGATAATGCACTTAACAAAGATTACAAAACTATCTAATTTCCTATTTGAAATAGTCATTTGCAGCCTTTTACTTGGTATGCATAATTCTTTAGCATTTTGAAGACAGTAAAGCCTCTTAAACTGCAAAAACTGGGCTATTTCAATCAGCGATGAAAATAAAGACATGTATTTAATATTTGATCAATGTTGCGGACCAACTGATAAAAGAGACTGGAACAATCTTCTGATTTTACAATCCTTTGGCCAATTTTTACTGCACTTAATTATTGTAATTTGTGACTGCTGATCCAAGATATGAATAATTCTGCTTTAAAACACAACTACATTGAAAGGCATGTAACTAAATTGGTGGTGCTTCTAAAAAGGAACAAAAATGGACTCCTTTTATGTACCTTTATTGCAAATAGATCTCCTGTTGTCCGTTTCCGTGCAAGAAAAACTTTGCCAAAAGCCCCTCTGCTAATCGGTTTGATGATATCAAAGTCATCAATACTTATCCTTTCCTTGTGTGAGGAGCCTAAAGGAGGTGATGTTGTACATTGTGATGCATTCCAGATGAAACATCCTCTCATTTCTTTGTGTCTGATGATACTCTTATTCCTATCCACCAGTTTCACAGATAACAGATATTTCTCCCTGAATTTCCTCAGCATGGAGTTATCCAGAAATCAGAACCTACTGTTATGGTTATAAACTTGTAGTTTGCATAGAAGCACATAACTACATTAAATATGAAGGGAAATGTGAAACGTAATTCAAACACTAAGGATTAAAGCTCACTTTAGCAAGTGTTCTATGCGGTGTCCGAATGTGTCTATCACTAAACCCTTGATGTCATTATGATGTAGAATTTCCAGTAAATTGTGGAAGCACATATTCAAAGACTCAGAGGCCCTTTCATTTGCATAATCAGTGCTTGCAACTTTACGAGCTACATCAGCCAATTCATTCATCTGTAAAGGGAATCCATCTCAAGACACACAGAAAATTTGCTCGTTCTCGAAGTTCACAGGTCATGCAGAACGAGGAACATCAGTTTCACAAGATGGATAACAAAAAACAAGAACTCTTTCTTGCCAAAATGGCTAAATAAAATGGATAATGAAAGAGTGTAATTTCCATAAATTGTGATTAGAAGGCATTCTACCTAGAAAGAATAATAGGGGATATTGCAAAACTGCTAGATATAGCATGCATGTGCTTAGGCCTCAGGAATGATAGATTTCTAAGAAAATTAAAGCTAAAATTTTATGTGGAACAGCTATACTTGGATATTGGCAATGGATCTAATAGCTAATGGCTTGTGCAAGAGTTATAGTTTGGTGCACTTAGCCACATACAGATGCAAATATAGAAGTTTGATGTACAAGTCATGTTAACATGGCTGTTCTAAGCACTTGATGGAAAAAGGCAAATAAATACCCTTACTTATTGCAACAACACAAATGATTTGGCGAGAAATGAGAAGACAAACGCCTACAAGCTTGAAGAATAATTGAATAAGAGCAATATAATAATATGAGCTTCACGATTACCTTGATGTTACAATTATATGTTATTTTATAGGAAACATGAATCCAATCAATAACAATCACTAGAAAATATATCTCGTGACTAGTCTGAGCAAGTTAGGTCTAGTAACTCTTCTGACATGATATGATTTGATCCATTATATTCTCTTTTACTATTTCTATATTCTCATTGTTTTTATGAGAGCTGTGCATAGTGTGTTCATCATAAATACTAATTTGCTTTTACATGTTGCCTGTGCAACTACAGGATCCCCTTTTCGCATCTACAAATGCTAGCATGTATCACCAAATATAAGATAATGGTTATATATATTATATATTATATAATACATTTAATGCACTATTGTTAAGTCTGTCGACTACATCCACGCAGTCCCTTTATATTCCGGGAAAAAGAAAAGCAACCAGGCCTGCAAACTATGGAGTGGAATAAGAGGAACATTCTTTTGTAATATCCATGGCACAAAAACTTCAAAGTTCTGTATAAATCTCCAGAATGAAGGGTTGACTAAAGCATCAAATTTTCAAATAGGGTCATGCCGCTACGAGGTAATTTTCTTCTATGGTCATTCATGATAATTCCCTAAAATGCCAAGGAGGAAAAGAAATTCTTATCTTTCTACTAAATTTGTCTTTAGTGAGCAATGAGCATCAATGCCAACACATTTTATAGACAATTAGAATTTTTGTAGCATCAGGCAGTAATGAAGAAAAGAATGTTTGACATGATGAATGAGTCACCTGTTTAATATTCTCATGCTCAGACTGGTTGTTGTGCTCTAACCAGAATAGGTCAAAGTGGCTTGACTTGGGAGTATTTGTAGATGAAGTAGGGGTTACGTTACCGTAAGGACTAAATTCATTACAAGCTCCAAATTTAACTGATAATATGCTCTTCAAACTATTGAGAGATGCAGCATGCGAATCATCTATGCAAGCTGTATCCATCTCATGCAAATCTTCAAACATCCCTTCAGTACCTTTGCTGTGCCACTCTTGTACTTTAGGTGATTGTTCTTTGGATTCAGCTACTAAGGTAGTACTTTTTGCTGTTGAAATCTCAGGGCTGCTACATGATGCATTCACGATCTTGTTGTAAGAATCCACAATTTGTTCCAATATATCTGAAATTTTATGTAACTGATCATCCATATTTTGACATTCTGAATCACACTTGTCAGCATATGCACAAATATAGGAGTGACATTCCAAATGAGAAGTTGGAATCTTCTCCTCACATATCCTGCACATCACCAAATTCATCCCTTCAGTACGGTCTTCTTCACGAACTGAGTCCTGACTAGGCTGAATCATCAGATCACTAAGAAGACATAGTTCATTATCATGACATTGCAAAACACGGGTAGAATTTCGAGCATCTCCTTTGATAAAGCTCTCTATTGAACAGGACAAAGTCTGCAAAAATTGCAAAGCATAAGTAAAAGACATGCTACTTCCACAAAATCATAGCGACCACTGAAAATACATAAAGAGACTAATAAGGCAGACCTCACTGTGCCCTTCTGATGAATGTTTGGATAGGCAGTATTGCTCAACATTTGCAGGCTTGGGAACCCATTTCATTTCGATAGAAGGAACCCTTTCTAGACACTGCCTGATTCTCTCAAGAGAATCCTCATTCATTTGCTCACTATCTTTATGAAATTGCAAAAGTCTTGTGCAGCGTGTTAAAATAAATAGCATGTATGTTATGAGTTTTCCCATGACAACTGACTCAGATTGCTGCCTCCTTTCAGAGAGATCCTGAACAATTCTCTCACAGTTTTCACGGAACTGACTAGAGTCCATCTCTATGCACTGTTGGGAGAGTACTATTAAGTCTTCAGCTGTCCTTGCTGCTTCAGACAACAAGCCCTTTTTAGTGGCTTCTTCAATATCCCATACAAATGCAGCCAGCTCTAAATTTACTTCTTCTTTGGCATCATCAAACTTCGTATTTAGTGATACCAAGAGATCCTTGAGAATTATTGAAGCAAATTTTAAAAGCTTACATCACCAATGAACAAGAAAATGAAAGAGTTTCAAAAATAGATGGCTCAAAGTTACCTTTAAATCACTGTAACTACGAGTTTGGAGCAGCAAATGGTGATTATCACCCTTACGTCTTATCTCATGTGAAAAACTTTTTTTTCGGTGGGGTGAATTACTAAGGAAGTTTCTGTCTGGTAGTGATTGCTTTCCATCAAAAGGACTCCACTTTGTAGAATTTCTAGGATCCAATACGTCTGCCTTATTAATCATAGGGTCTGATTTTTGACTCTACCAAATAGAAAAATTAGCTCACATAAAGGTTTAAAGCTCACCAGGTATATATACATATACATATAAGGTTGACGCCTTATGCATAATGAGAAAAGGTTACCTCGGAGCCAGTCGAAACAATACGGTCGACTTTGTTCATACTCTTGCTTGTTAGGTATGAGCTAAACCATCGAGAAATTCTCCACCCTTTACGAGGCCCTGAATGCATATAAACAAACAACATCAACCCATATACTGCTACTTGATCCCTATGTTGGGTGACCTTTTTCTCTGGGAGCAAGCCACTGTACATGTCTTACTAATGGAAAAGAGAGGAAAAAAAATATTGCAAACTCAGCCCCTAATTTTCCACTACATCAATCATGAAACTAATTAAGATCCGTAAGTGAAAGGTTTTAAGGTTGGTATGCAATGAAAAGTGACGTATGGTTCAATGGTCAGATATTATGTTCATAAACTGTTCCTGCAGCAGGCAAATGGTGAGTTTCTTCGACGTAAAAGCAAATAAAAGAAGCATGCTCAATTAAATTGAAATATTAGAATCTACGGTGAAGGAAAATAGTTTCATAAATTTCACCAAAAACTTACAGTGAAGGAAACGAAAATTAAATTCTAATGCTTTATGTCAACAACAAACACTGATAACTCTTGCAAAACTTAAAAGCCATCTCCTCGCTCCAGATTTTCAATCTTTGCAACCGAAAGGTGTCTTGCCATATATGTTACCCAAGCATCAAAAATATATCACCCCATGATTCCAATAAATTCTACCACAGGTTCCATAAACAGCACAAAAAGACATATAACCATCAAAGAACGTCGAAGAATAATTCAGAAACCAAAAATGCAAACCTTTCCAATCTCCCCTCCAATTCCCAAACCCAACGACCTTATCCTGGGAATCATCTCCGCCTGTGCCCGACTGGTCCTCCGCGGAAAACCGCCGTGTTCTTATTCGATTCAACCCGGAGGGAATCCCACCCCGATCGCCTACCTCCTTCTTCTCCATCGGAACCCAAGGACACCTCCAAATCCCAGGAACCAATATCAAGCAACATATATCATCCGCGATTCCCAGAAACGACTCGATTCGACCACCGAATCGAGCCGTCTCCCTCTCTCTTGCGCTTTAGAGAGGTTTAGGATTCGTTCAAAGAAAGCGATAGAAAGGATGCCAAAGGAAAACCCTAGCGTGTGCGAGAGAGAGGGGAAAGGAGCTGAATTCGTCCCGCCAGCGAGGGAGGAAGGCGTTTCAAACCGTGAACTCTTCCTCCTTTCCTATTTACCTTTTTCCTGTTTTCTAATTTTGTATATATGCAATTTATTTATTATTTAAAAAAAACATTTTGTCTTTATTACCATTCAAACATTACCGTATATATAACAAAATTATCATACATTCAAGAATTGCATCCTATTTTTAATCCCACAAATGAGATAGATTAATTATAAATATAAGATAACTTTAACACTCTTATAAGGTTATTTTAAGGTTAAATTAAGAATAGAAGGAATCAGATTTTAAGGTTGGATATTTTAAGTTTTTATATATTTTAGTTTTAATACTAATGGTTGTTATTCTGTTAGGGGAAAGTTAGCTAAGAGTGATTTTAAGATATTAAAAATAAAATGTAAACGGTTAAATGATAAATCTCTAGGTGGTACCGTGGTAGGATGTGAATAATAATAAAATTAAAATATAAATATTTTTGATAAATTTTTATATCGCATAGAACCCACTGCAAAATACTCAGACTACTTTTTGCTAACTAAAATCTAAATTTATTAAACAAAAAATTAAATAAGGAGAAAGGAGACGTTCTCTTAACTATATATATATATATATATAAACGAAGGTAAAATATATAAGCAAGGAAAATATTTCTTTAAATTAATTGGAGGGAATCATTGAGGTAAGAAAGATATCAAGATCAACAAGGACGGGAAAAATCAGGCAGTATAAAAATCACTATTCTTCGGAATAAAACAAAGAATGAGGTAGTTTATGCGGAAGCAGAAGAAGACTATGTGGAGTAGGATCAATAGTAAATCTCTTCAATGGAAAGTTGACAACCTTCTGTTTCATGTTCATGCAACCATTGGCGATCCTAATTTGCCCTCTAACATGTAAGATTACTATCCCAGTAACTCACTTTCAGTGTGTCTGACATTGACTTACTTATAGAACAGCCATTTCGTTTTATCGATGGTCATGTCAAAACTTCTAGTCATCTTGTCCAAGCTTGATGAAGGAATGAGTTTTGCACTCATTTCTTGATGTGGAGATGCTTAAAATCTTCATATTTTGCTCTGACTGATCAGAGAGCGCGGTAGCTCAAGCAAGCAGTGACAGCAACTTCCTAGAAGCAAACATAAGCAATTGAAATTGAATTCGTATCCTGATCCATATCTTACCAGAAAATGAAAGTCATTCTAATGTTCTTTGAAATTGAGAATGTTTGTAAGGAATCCAATATCTCGAACGCTGGAATATTGTCATCCGGGGAGTTTTAACTTTAGTCAGCTTGTCTTCAGTCATCTCCTCTGTTAAGGCTACTGCATCTTAGATAGTGCAAATCATATTCCATGCCTCCTCTTTCAAGTTATCAATTTTGGTTTAGTCTCTGTTTGCCGTTTAGTATGATTGTGTCTTTCACCTGTGTGCGTGTGCGCAAGTAGAGTTTTGTTAAGTGCAATAATGATAGTTTCTTTCAGCAGTGCAGATAAGGGACTTTCACCCATTCTTAAATATTTTAATCAAAATTGGATAACGACTAGAGAGTGATATCGAAATTGTTAGTTAGTTGAGATGGATAAACTAACTTTATTTTAACCTCAGGTTGATTTAACCTTAACACTGGTGATAGAAAAGAATAGAGTAGGAAGAGACAGCCTGTAAATTGTCTATCCAACTGTAGAAGAATTATTCTAATCTTCTACTTCTCTCTCAGGTATACAACTTATAATGCTGAAATGAACAGCAATGCCAGCATTATCAACATGTGGTTTTGTATCACTGTCTAATTAAACCATGGACGAAATGAAGGATCTGCATAAGAATGAGGCCTCAAAATTATGGGAGTAACCTTTGCAGAAAGCCAAACATTTAGTAGATTGTCAGGACTCCTCCAATTATCTTCAAACCAACAAATGTGACAGACACCTAACGATATCCGAAAAGATGAGACCACATTTAGCCTTTGCCAATGCAAGGAAGATCTCTCTTTAAGGTGAGCTTCAATCATACTATATAGGTCCCAAATATCTCGTAATATTTTCTTGTTCATGAGCATAAGCATCACGAAACAAGATATGGCTTCTGATCTAGGAGAAAGTAACAAGGTTTTCTTTCTTTTTGCAACATAGATTTTATCTGGACTCTCTCTCCATAATTCGCCAAAAGGGCGAGTGCACATGGTTTGTATATCTTGATGTTTCTTTGTGAATACTAATGTTTGTTGATAGCAGCCTCCTATCCCTGCATTTACCTTGTTTCTTCCTATAGAAACCCATGTAATTCTAAATTTAATTCATCATAAATTGAAGTAATGTGAAGTTGATGTGCCTGTTGATGATTGACTGCATTCTCTTGCCAACCTCCTCATCAAACCACTCTAATATGCCATTTGTTCCTTCTCTAGTCTGCTATTAGATTGTTGTCCTTGCATTATTATTTTTCAGTCTATATAGCTAAGCAGAGAGCTTTAGTTATATAAATTATATTAAATGAAAACTACAAAATAGCTTACCTTTAAATTTATTTAGGCAATAGGTCCTGTACAGTCTGTTGGTATAAATCAGCTTCTCTACCGTTTGCAAAGAAAAGAAAATAAAAAATTGGTCAACATAGTAGCATTTTCGTGTGAACACTGGACACACTAAAATGTTCAACTCATGCGGCAATTGGATTTTGAGCAGTTTTCAATAGAATCGCCATTCAGCAATATTTCTGAAATTCTTTAGGGAGAATTATTTAGTAAAATAATTCCTTTTGCAACAATAATATAGTCCAGCAATTCTTACTTCACCAATGGTGCACCAGCAATCTGAACCCACAACTTATATCTTCTCGTCTCTTTTGTTGTTTCTCCCCTCATATTTGTTTCTATCCAAATTCCAATCAACACATTAATGAGCAAAATTCCAATCAATAGGAGGCTGTATCCTGGCCTTCTCTTTTCTACATGTCCCCTTCAACACATTAAAAGAATCCCAGTGCATTTGAACTCTCATTCAGCTTCTACTATTTATATGGTCATATCCTTGCTGTCATACCAAGTCACCCCACAGCCTTGTAGTTTAAAAGTGGCAAGCATGATTCTTGTCTGATCTCAAGTCTTATCAGTGTTCACCAACATAGTCTGAGCTCCAAATATCAGTAAGCTTCTGTTCTCATTCCCATATGCAATGCCTTTCTAATGTTAGTAGTGATTATATAAGATATTTCCTCGAAAACAAACCAGATCTTCAGTTGGCGACACAATATTAACTTTTATATTGGTTATTAGTTATTAACTCTTGTATTAATTATTAGTTTATTGCTTAACCATGAACTTGTATGCTATCTGCTTCACTTACTCCAGATTGATCAAAATAAAAGGAAGAATCCAAGACTTTGCTTGCTGTTCTCTTGGTTGTTGAACTTGTTCTCAGATGGATAGATACTGATCGCTTTCCTATAGCATATCTGCTCATTTGCTATGGCTGATACTCTGATTTGATTTCTTGTAGCAGTAGTGCAAAGAAGAGTTCAAGCTACAGTGAGTTCTCTTCAGGAAAGAATACTCTCATCTTCTATTGTGGCAAACTCAAGCTTTTATATGGATCACTCATGAAATCAAACAAAAAGCAGGTATGGGTTCCTGGGCCCTTAATTGTAGGAGCAGGACCTTCTGGTTTAGCAACTGCTGCTTGCCTGAAACAGAAAGGAGTCCCTTCCCTGATACTTGAGAAAGACAGCTGCATAGTCTCATCATGGAAGCTCAGGACTTACGAGCGCCTAAAGCTTCACCTTCCCAAGCAATATTGCGAACTTCCTCTCAAGCCTTTCCCCAGGGAATTTCCAATATATCCCACCAAGCAGCAGTTCATAAGCTACTTAGAAGCATATGCTGAATATTTTGCGATCGAGCCTTTGTTTGGCATGCATGTACACCATGCAGAGTATGATCCTGGCATTGAATTCTGGCGTGTTCATGCTAATGACTTGGAATTTATATGCCGATGGCTTGTAGTCGCGACAGGAGAGAATGCAGAAGCCATTCAGCCAAAGATCAGCGGGATATCAGAGTTTCGAGGACAAGTCTTGCATACAAGCTGTTATAAAAAAGGAGATGATTTTAAAGGGGAGAAGGTTTTGGTTGTGGGCTGCGGGAATTCCGGGATGGAGATTAGCTTGGACCTCTGTAACAATGATGTTCAAACCTCTATTGCTGTTAGAGATAAGGTAAGATGTTAATATGTCCTTTCTTTGATGTCTGCCTCTTCATATTATTCTCTTCCTGCTGTAATTTTCTTCTAAGATTCCACCCGAATGTCTTCCTTCTGTATGCTAACGTTCCTTGCGCTAAATCAAAATATGGCTATGAAATAATCATTCTTCGATAAGTTTGTCCAAATTATTTCCCTCTTGGCTACATCTATACAGGGAGGGAATAATTAGTTATACCGCTAGTTCCTTTCAAATTCTAGTGCTGTTAAATTCAGAAATAACACCAAGTCTTTAACTTTTTTTTCTTTTTTTTTTACTTTCTATCATTCATATCTTAAATGTGTTGTTATTTTCTTATACAACCACTTAATTTTGTCTTGTTTCTATACATATTGTACTTTGGTTTCTTTATCTACTCTACCTCTTAGATTAAATGTCAAGTACTAATGAATGATACCAAGCTGCTCCATTCATGCAATAAACAAGCTAATTCTACCAGAATAACATGTTACCATCCAAATCTAGCAGACTATTCAGAAGCTCTACTTAATTATTGCTCTTGTTCTAAATTTCTAAACCATGATTGGCTTTTCATGGGCCTGGCAGTTGCACATCTTGCCAAGAGAGATACTGGGGATCTCAACCTTTGGCATTGCAATGTGGCTACTCAGATGGTTCCCAATGAAGTTGGTCGACGGCTTCCTACTCTTATGCGCAAGGTTAATACTAGGAGATACCGAAAAATATGGGCTCAAACGACCAAAGATTGGACCTCTTCAGCTTAAGAGCACCACTGGGAAGACCCCAGTCCTAGAAATTGGAACAGTTGAAAAGATCAAAAGCGGCGAAATAAAGGTTATAAAAATATTTCTTTTATTTTTCTCTAAATTCACTGTTATCCTGATTGCATGGAACTAAAGGCACAGGTCAGATATCTCACATTCTCTTAAGTTTCCACATCCTAAGATTCCATAATCTCGAATGATATAGAATGAAAGCCTATCGTGTGCAATCATGCGCAATCATTTATCATACTCTTCGAGGAAACAATTAAATCAAGTGACGCATAGAGTTTGATTATTAGGAGTTTCATAATGAGGATTCATAATGGCAGAACATGATTATTTTTTGACTAATGAACCTATCAGTATCAAAATAGTCTTCTGATGTTGGCTTTACCTGAATTTAGACCGAAATTCTTTCAGGTGGTCCCTGCCATAAACAGGTTCACCGATAAAGGCGTGGAGTTTGTGGACGGTAGGCAGGAAGAATTCAATTCTGTCATCCTAGCAACAGGCTATAGAAGCAATGTTCTTTCATGGCTCAAGGTATGCATAACTGTGGTTTAGTACATAGAATCAATCATTGTATTAAACGTTTTTATCAGGGGAAAAAACCAAGAAGAAGAACAGGAATAGAGGTAACTGGAGAGATGTATGATACCAAGATAATCCTCTATCTTTCATGAGCTAGATCACTTTGATATGGAAAAAAATGATATGCATGTCACTGTATTAAGGCTTCCACAGGTATAGTCTCAGGGACATCGATCACAAAATTACAATCAAATTAGAGATGAATAATTAAACATGTTAAAAGTTTACCTCCCTTTGACGCAAGACCCACGTCAAGTCAACTAGATGGGAGGTGACTACGTGCAGTAATGGAAAATTTCGTGGTGGATGTGAGTGATTAATATGGACTTGCAGGTTATCATGAGCAAGAGGGTCCTATTTAAATACTGTTACCTCAGCAATTTGAAGACAGTTTTAGAAGCTTGTGCACTGCAAAAGGCTTGTGCAATTATTAATATGCAAGCATGGGCACTGACAACGATATAAAGGAAAGCATATCTTTCAACCATGACAGCAACTCTTTTGTCCAATGTTGTCAGATCTAATTGTTCTTTCACACTGGATTATTCTGTACAACTTCTCATTCTTAATAGGAGATGGGTCATGCAAAATTATTTATCACATGCAATGCACGAATTGGCGCTCTCCCAATTAATGCAACTAATAAGAAGAAGAGAGAAAAGAAGAAAAAAAAAAGATTCTATGATCAGAGTTCCTTTCGTTAGTTCAGCTTCTAAGTTGTCCTGTTCACACTTTTGTACACCTCTCTATGTATGCGTGTGTGTTGATATGTGCTAATATCTACATGTATACCAATGTCTCTAACCACGCTATTGTACATTTTTAAGGATGGGAGTTTCTTCAGAGATATCGATGGATCCCAAAAGAACCAATTTCCAAATAGTTGGAAAGGAAAGAATGGGCTCTATGCAGCCGGTTTCACCAGACGAGGATTGATGGGAGCTTCCACTGATGGCCAGAAGATCGCAGAGGATATTGCCTGTCAATGGAATGCCAAGACTCCTTTAGAATTCTAGATATGATTCAATTTCTTCTCTGCTGGAAGCTAGATAGTAAAGCTTTCAACATTTCACATCAGTCAGGCAAAAGTTGCTAATGTGCCATTTTACTTCTATCTTTAGCTAATGTACCCACATAGGGGTTTCATTGCATGTGTCAAGTGATAGCTCTATCTAAGTTTGAAAGGCAGATGATCATTAATAAAAATTAGTTCAATTACAAGCTGCATAATAATATCAAGTTTGATTTTCACCGAGCATCTTAACTGGTTTGGGTTTGTGAAATTGTCTCAACTTCTAGTGATTCATAGACATTATTCTTGCTGGCAGAATCTTGTAATATTACGTACTCAAGTTTAGTTTGCATCCTCCAAAGTCCAAATCCTTTTTTTCTTATTGCATATCATGTTGTGCATAAAGAATTAATCAAAGTTGTGACTCTACCGACATATTGAATAGATTTTTACAGCACATGTCAAACTGATGTCAAGATTCAGAATTATACGGCTGTTAGTACACAAAATTCATGAAATAAAATGGACGAATAGTAATCAAAGGAACCGTCTATGCAGAATTAAATTATTTACATAACAAATAAATCTGACAGCAAAAAGGAATAAGAGAGGAGATCTTACTCTATCTTCAGGTGGGCTGGACTTCTACTCAGAAAATGAGAGTCAAATACCAACTAGCCTGGTCCCTTTTGTCACCCTCAACAAGACAAGGACAATGGAATACAAGAAGATGCTCTTCTGAAATGAAAGCTAGACCTAGATAGTTATTATAGATGGCATGCAATGTAGCCAAAAGCTTCTTTTCCCTAAGGCTTTCATTGTGCTGGCATGCAATGTTCTCATGGTACTTTATTTTCTCCTTTTCAATTTGAAACAAATATAATGCTTTTCTAAACAGCTTGCGTATTAGTGAATTTATAGTGTTAATTACCAGAAGATAAATAATATTGAAAGGATGATGATGTATACGATTCAATCAACTGACCTTATTTCAAGTTCTGCAGAACACTTGTTTCTGGAGGTCTTGTCAGTGTTGTAAACCTCATTAAATAAGTGAGGATTCACCTACTCGTTGCATCAGCCTTACCTCTGCTAGAGTTTGATTGACAACCCCCCCGTTTTCGAGTATAGATTTTCTTTGTTAGGATATTTATATATAACCAAGTATGCAATTCGTATAAAGGGCCCTCATCTTATTTCTCCTCTCATATTGTGTATCAAGTTGAAAATATCTATCTCCAGTCTTTTCTTGAAATAAAAAATAAAAAACTTTTTGGGCAGATCGTAGCAGAGCAGTGAATACATCAGAACTGTAGAAGAACCACAAAGAGGTGGTTAACTAAATATAATGTCAAAAGATTGCAATCGTTTCTGCTAAATAATGATGAGTATTTCATTTCTCCAATATCTTTCTATGTGTGCTGAACTCCAAAAGATTACTGATCTAATTCAAACACGCTGGAGAATGATAGGTGTTGGCACTCTGCAAAAGACTACTTACTATCTCTCTACTATATAATGAGCAAATTCGCTTCCAAAGTATTCTAATTACCATCTCCAACTAAGCTTAGAGACCCTATACTAACAAGAGGATCTAGAGAGCAAACCCTTAAATCTTTTTCTTCTCTACTAATAGAAAAGAGAAGAGAGTAATATTCTTTTCTCTACCTACTCTCACATATATTTGGGTCATATAAATCCTGTTATCTTTTCAAGCCCTCCACTTAACTTTAAGTCATATTGGTGAGAATCTAAACCAACATAATTCACGATTACAAGTATTAGCCGATACTGATATGTACCATTACTGATCTAAAACTAGGATCACAGCTAAAAAATTTCTTATAAATTTTGGCCTTCTATTGATCGTATCAGACTATCAATCAAATTTCGTCAGATCGTTAAAGATAAGTCTTGTGAATTGTTTAGAAAGAGGTCTTGAATGATTACTGCATGGGAATATCGAGATGTTTGCCCCCCTTCTTCTTGAAGTATTTTGACTACATCGACTTTTTCTTTAAAGTCCACCGTGAATTTGTGGGTCACTAACTCTTATTGTTGAGCAACCCTGATGCTTTTACGCTATTCCAGTTTTGGTGGATAGCTCACCAACTTACAACATAATAATTGACACTCGTAGCTATAATAATAGCAGCACAGTTTTAGATGGGATCATTAAGCCACTTGATGAATTATTTTTAGGAATCTTTTTAACCCAGCTTTATTTTTATTATCATCCACACTCTTACTTAAAGATACCACTTATTTTACTATTAGAGAGAAAAAAAGATTAACAGTAAATTATTTTAAAAATATTTTAAGTAAGAAAATTAGATTATTATTATTATTATTATTATTATTGAGTTCTCTCTCTTTTTTTTTAATATTTGTATAAAGAATAGAGGAGTAAATCTTCAAATGATTATAATCTCCAGTTTTCTGCATAAACTTGGCTATTCTGGTGGAGCGTTGACTCAATCTATAAGGAAGAACTTCAGCATTCTCACCACTATAATGAATTGTGTAACATATTATTATAATTTATTATTTTTAGGATAAAATTTTAAAGCCTAAACGAGAATTAGATGGCAAGTGGAGCCTAAATATACATAGGTTTCATAGGTCCTCTCTAATATGCTTCCTGATTTCTTAAATAACTCACTCTATTGTAATAGGTTAAGTGACGCTGCGATGGAAATCAATATGTGATACATATATATAATATTATAAATTATTTATAGTGTATAATGTTGTGCTCTCTATAGATATAATAGCAAGTGAAAATTGGAATACATAAAGCATGATTTTAAAATCTAAAATTTAATAATTTATAATACACGGATAATATTTAATATAAAATGAGCATGCCCGTAACATTAACATTAATAATAAAACACGAGTATTAACAATACAAGTAACTAACTGATAAAAAGCTTAAACATTGCTACGCGGAACCTTTCAAGCCTCTACCAAATGCTATATTTTTTCTTTTGGGTTTGTGCACCTAGATCCATATAAATTAGAAATTGTTATCAAGAAGTCATTTAAATTTTTTAATCGTAGCTGATATGGTTATGGTAACCAAAAAGTTTCATTACGGTGATAACTGCACAATATCTTTTCTCCAGAGAAATTAAAGTCATTACCGAGATTTTTTTTGATCCAATATACAACTTTCCCTTACCTCACTAGATTCATCTAAACGGATCACCAACTCACCACGATGATCCAGAATATGTCTATTAATTGCAAAGTAAATTTAGGCACCACACAGAATTATTCAATCTAGCACACAAGTGTTTCTAAAGTAATGTCTATTTCATAATTAAATAAAATTAATATATTTAAATTTTCGAAGAATAATATTGTACAAAGAATACGGTAATTGATGACAGATTGTATACAAATATTTTTGCAGAATATTAGCGGAAGTAAAAGTAAGTAAATCCAGATTGTGACTTTAGACATCTCTATTCCCATAATTCATTTATAAATTATTCATGATAAATGGCATTAGAGTGCTGTATATTTTCTAAGATTATATATATATATATATATATATATATATAAGTTATCTATATAAAATATGAACAAACGATAATCGAGCTTATTTGCTTTGAGTTTAGACTTTAGAGATATTTTTTAACCGGATCGAGGACCTCTTAACTGGTTCAGTAAATGCACATCTTTTTATATTTTTTTTATATCTAATCATATTTACTCTTTATAAAATTATAAAAAATTTGAACTAAATCTTTTATAAAAATATAATTAAAAGGAGGTCTATTTTTATAAACAAAATATTATAAATAAAAATTTCGTCTTATATCTTACTTTCTATAAATAAAATAAAATATTAAATAATTTCAAACACCTGAAATTCTATTCAAGTATATTATTTTTACTATGTTAAAAAATATAAAAGAAATCATAATTTTATTTTCTTAAAATTTCCTAGTATGATAAAATGGGTCTTTCATAAAATCAATCTAACCTTGATACCTGTAACTTCGTAACAAAAATATTTAAATAATACATTCTTAATTTTCTATGCACGTAGCCATTTTAGCGTACTATTTGTCGGTACGATATGCTGCAGTATTTTGTCTTCTCTTTTCCTTTTCTCCCTTTCAAGGGTTTATCTTTTATCTGAATCTTCTGCTCTTTTAGAGATGAACAAAAATTCTTCTACTTATTTAAAGAGATACATACTATATAAACAAATTAATTTGATTTAATCCACTCCTACTGTCCTACAACGTAAAGGGTAGAACTAAATCTTTTATTATACAGAAAATTGTCTCTTAATTTTTTTTTTTTATATAAATTTTGGGTCGTCGTAATTTATATTATTATTATAATTTCGGACATATTAGATAACTAATTAACCTAAAAAATAATAAGTGGCCTATGATTTTTATATTTTAGCATTCCCCTTATTTCTGGATTGGAGACTCGTGTGCTCTTATACTAAGATAAGTCACGAGTTAACCAACGAACAGTTAAGTCGATAAGAAACAACCAATTCCACTAATACAATATGTAGAATAAATAATAGATAATAATATATGTTGTCCATCACAGCATTATAGCTAGATACTACTAGATACTACTAGACACAGCATCTAAAGATATTATCTGGCGTGAAAAAACTTAAAAGGAGGAATCATGGAGGATGAGAAAAGAAATTTGAAAAAAAAAAAAGAGAGAGTAGGATACTAAAATTTTCCTCTATTTTATTATACGAAAAGGTTAAATTGGTCTACTCGTTATTACTAGAAAAAAAGTGCGAGGAAAAAAAAATAAAGGAATTTATACTCCTCACTATTTATTTACATACCACACTAATAAAACCACAGCAGAGCAGAACACGGCAACGATAATTCCAAGCAAAAGCCATGCACAACAAATATTATTATTATTATATGATATCTATAATTTTTTTATTTACTACTTTAGTAAATATTTGGGAAGAAGAGCAGGAGGGGTAGCGGAGGTGGGGAAGATGGCATCCCAGATATCCCCAAACGCATCGACGATAGCCTTGTGGTGGTGCCTCGCGTTAAGCGACAAGAAACACTGCAGAAGCCGCTCCAACCCCGCCGAGTCGTAGATCTCCTTCTCCACCACCATCTCCGCCATCGACCGACGGAAATCCCCACGTGGGTCCTCCGACCTCTTCACCACCGCGAAGCTCCCACCAACCTTGTCCTCCTCCGCCTCCATATCCTCCTCCTCCTCCTCCTCCTCCGTGGCTCCTATTCCGCTCCTCCCCATGCGCACATTATCTGACGACCCCGTGGAAAGCTCCTCGTAGAACCCGTCGACGCCGCCTTCCTCTCCTCCTCCCCCTCCTCCTCGTCGTCGCTGCTGAACCATCCGCTGTCGGACGACGTGCTCGCGCGCGCTCGCGACCGCCGCGCAGATCTCCGACGCATGCGGCGGCGGGCCGCCGCGTTGGAATCTATCTTGCGGCGGCGGGGCGGAGAGTCTCCGCCACCGCCGCCGCAGGTGATGACGTGCCACTTCTCCTCCTTGCGCCATAGGTACGCCGGGGTGCCCCTCGCGAGCGGGAGGTCGTCGGCCTCCGCGTCCGCGTCTGCGCCGGGGGCGGAGGAATCCCGGCGGAGGCTTCGCCGCCGCGCCGTGCGGCAGCCCACGGGGTGTTGTTGTAGGCTGATCGGCGCTAGCCGGTACAAGATCGGGGTAGTGATGGCCATGACATCGTCGGATTTAGGGCGGCAAAAGTGGAAGGAGGGGAAGGCGCGGGAGATGCGGAGACGGAAGCTCTTGGCCATCGAGTGGGAGACAAAGGCAGAGAGGGAGGCGTGGGAGAACAAATAATAGTACGCGAGGGTGTGGGCTGCGTTGGGATTTGGAAAGTTTTGGAAGGGCTTAATTATAAAAAGTTAAACAAACGTTCACTGGAAGTCTGGAAGCCGGCTGGGGTCGGGGCGAGTTATAAGGGGGAAGTGACGGGGACTAGTTTGACGAGGTCGACTCGTGATCTACGATAATCTAAAACCGACCTCCTCCTCCTCCTCCTCCTCCTCCTCAATCTTCCATACATATATTATAACGTACGTTAAATTCGAAAATCCTTAGCATCAACCAGTAGAAATACGTACTCACAAAAATTCCGTTTTATAATATAGAAGTCACCAGATTCTTATTCCGTTTCACTACTACTGGAGTTAGGAGTGGCCTCACGTATTACTCGCGTGAACCGTTCCCAGGTTCCCACCACATGCAACTGTGCGTGTGCCAGTTTCGAGGCCCTGACACCGTACCTTTGACGAGTTCCCACTGCAAGAAACCCGGGGGCCCACAAGTGCGCCACAGTTAAGTCGTTCATCCATTCTTCTCTATCTATTAGCATTTAATATCAAACAATACTGTTATCTTCTTATTAGGAACAGAGACGACGGCTATTTCGCTATTTCTTCGTGTTGATGTTGATGTGGAGCACACCGAATGGAGGAGAGATTTTCCTACATGCCAACAACGGCCACCGAATGGCCAGAGGTGTTCTTGCCTGACTGGATACAGCGATATAAGCCCATGTCATACCTCCACGTGTCGGTATATCCACAGATTACACGACAAATTGGGGATATCACCCCACCCCACCCCACGTAATCCGGACGCGTAGCGACTCCTTCTCTCTTTTACCTAATTATATATTTTTTTTAAAATCACGTCGTGCCATATCGGGGGACGTGATACAATCGTGGACATCCATTCATGATCGGACGGACTGGAAGATTTCCCTTCGTGGGCCCACTGAGCCGTTCGATCACGTCTTGAGTGGACGGCTGCGATAGAGACTGGGCATGCACCGTGGAGTCACTCGTTACGTAAACTCTTATCTATGCGGACCAATAACTCGAAGGCCAATCTGGAACGGGAATTCTTTACTATGTTATAGTGCGCATAGATAGAGTTATGCGAGTGTTAGCAGCGGTGGTGTTGGCAAGCTGCTCTCCTTTTAAGAAGGATTTTGATAAGATTTTTATCTTCGAGGCTGTACAGTCCCGTCGTAATGAAGAGGACGTATGTTTCTGACGTTTATTTACCTACGTGATGTGTTCTTATCTTTTCTTTTCTTTTTTTTCATTCTTTATCGCTTTTGGTTTTTGGGTTAATAAAAGTGATGTGTTCTCATCCTGGATGACCTCAAAGGCGTCCCAATTTTCGGGTTCAGGAGGAACTTTTGACTACAAGAGCGGAATCCAATGCACCGTCTGGTACCCGGAATAGAGCTCAACTGTGAATTTAGAACTATAATTACTTCCTGTAATTAATTATTGGGTCTAATGTGCCTAAGTTGTTTTAAAGCCCATTTATTGGCTTATCTCAACTGACCCAAATTTCTAGTCTAAGCCCCCAATGAGATGTCGGGCTCGAGTCGAGCAATATTACTAATAGGCTGAGCATAACGAGCTACACTTAACAAACATTATCTTTTATAGAGAAAAATTTATATATAGTAGTTCGTAATACACCAAACTTCTGATTTGCAACTAAATAACCATGGGAGAGTAATGGGCCGGACTTTTGGGCCAGGCCGGTTGGGGCAAAGATCTGGCCTATCTTGCCTTTGCAATTTTGGGATGGCCCGATTTAACCCGATTAATCTGGTTTCCGTATGGGCTTGGGTGGACCCAATCTCCAGCTTACCTCCACCTGCCACCCTTTCCTCCTCCTCCTCCAACGTAACCTAATCTAACGATTATAGTATCCAATTCTCAGCACCGGTTTCAAAACTAAATTACCAAAAAAATTGGCATATTAGTTAAGAATATTAGATTACGTGTGCCTAACTTCGAGTTACACGTTTTTATTATTATTATTAAGATTCTCTTTCTATATGATTCATGATTGTGATAGATATTATTATACCTTAATTATAGGAAATATAATTTGATATTAAACAATATAAATTTGATTATTTAGAGATAGACTTTAATTTAAATATGATTATCTATCTCTATATATCTGTTATTCAATTTTAGTTTAAAATAATCTTCAACTAATGATAGATAAATAATAATAAAAAATGAAAAAGATACAATTTAATTAAACTTTCATAATGTTAATTATAAAAAAACATCAATACCTTTATTCAGATATATATATTATTCTCAGTTAAGAATATATATATATATATATATATATATATCTTTTAGTTAATAAATTATTAAGATAATATAATTATTAAAAAATAACAGATAATATAATATATTTTAAAAATAAATAATTACCTTTTAAACGGGTAATATCTCACGTAAAGTGCTGATATCTTTTTCGCAAATCTTCTCTTTAGTCACTCGGAAAGAGACCACTCAAAACTCCACGCGAAGAAATTAAAAGGACTACTTTCGTAGTGGCAATTGCTTCGGCTGGCACGCGTGCATGCATCAAGTCAAACGTACAAATAAACCAATATTCTGATAACACCCTTGTGTGCCAGTGCCAAACATTGGGACTTATCTATCTATTATCTTTATCCTGCTATGGTTCAAACTTGAAACTGACTTGCATCACTGTTGCCCAACACTGTTTGAGATTTCATATGTGTCTATTGTTCCCTTTCAGATTAAGCTTTCGCAGAACAAGATAGCCAATCTCTCACGGTAATCCTTTGCAATTTGACTGCAACGAATTCGAGCAATTAAAGACAACGTATGCAGAATCCAAATGGATACATGTCATGAAGATAGATCAAAGCTCACGTCTAACGTTAGAAGGCGACAAGACGATATATAGATTCGTCATGCATGTCGTGTGGGGTCTGCGGAGAGAAGGCTAGATTCCAAAGGAATAGTAATTGGATTCAGTCCTTATCACAATATGCGTCAAAAATTACAAGTTGCCGCCACAATTTTCACGATCGAGTTTTAATAGATCGTCAACTCCGAACGGTCTTACGGGCAGACTAATAATGTTAATTCGATATCCTTGGTAATGTTGGCCACGTCATCTCTCTCTCTCTCTCTCTCTCTCTCTCTCTCTCTCTCTCTCTCTCTCGTACCAGCAAGTAGTTGACTTTGAACGGATCGAGGACCTGGAAGTCGGATATAGTGGATAAGCACAAGAATAAAAATCACAGTTGGATTATTAATAGATGCGGTTGGTAACAGATCAAGTAGTAATAAGTGGCATCCAAAAAATTTCGATTCTTGAGCAAGGAACAGGCCGTGACCACAGCCGACGGTAACCGCACCGCACTATACTTACAACACTCATTACTTCCTTTCTATATATATATACGCATAGATTACTCGTATTAGCTGTCTCTCGTATTAATCCCCATCCTTATCGAATATCTTGCGCTCTTTGTTAATTGTGATCATAGAATAGATGGAAGAGGAGAATGCGAAGGGCTCTGCGAGTAAGATGGAAGAAGGAAATGATTCAGTAATCATTAGTGGGAAGGAGACGAGGAACAAGTATGCTTGTGCATGTGCTATCATAGCTTCTATCATCTCCATCTTGATGGGATACGGTAAGCTAGCTCTTCCCATAAACTTAAAAGATAAACTTCTTCTTGTTATACTGTTTGCGTGGATTTATTATTTGCAAGATTGAGTATTTATATATATTTGCATGTCCGAGATATTTACAGACACGGGGGTGATGAGCGGCGCAATGCTCTTCATCAAAGAGGATCTCAAGGTAAGCGACGGCCAAGTCGAGGTCCTCGCAGGCATCCTCAACATATGCGCGCTCGTTGGATCGTTGACCGCCGGCCGGATCTCCGACTGGATCGGCCGGCGCTACACCATCGTCCTCGCCTCCATCATCTTCTTCGTCGGCTCCGTCCTCATGGGCGTCGCGCCTTCCTACGCCGTCCTTATCTCCGGACGGTGCGTCGCTGGGGTCGGCGTCGGATACGCCCTGATGATCGCCCCCGTCTACTCCACCGAGATCTCCTCCCCGTCCTCCCGAGGCTTCCTCACCTCCCTCCCGGAGATCTGCATCAGCATCGGAATCTTGCTCGGTTACATCTCCAATTACTTCTTCGCGAAGCTGCCATTAGTCTACGGGTGGCGCACGATGCTCGGCATCGGCGCGATCCCCTCCCTCGCGTTGGCGATCGGCATCTTCGCGATGCCGGAGTCGCCGAGGTGGCTGACCATGCAAGGCCGGATCAAGGAAGCGAAACGAGTCCTACTCCTAGTCTCCAACACTCCCAACGAAGCCGAACTACGCTTAAAAGAGATCAAGAAGGCGGCGGGCATCGCCGATGATCACAACGAAGACGTCGTCATACTCACGAAGTCCTCTCACGGAGAGGGTGTATGGAAGGAGCTATTACTACGTCCTACGCCGCCGGTGAGGCGCATACTAATCGCCGCCATCGGAATTCACTTCTTCGAGCATGCGACCGGCATTGAAGCCGTCGTCTTATACAGCCCTAGGATTTTTAAGAAGGCAGGTATCACGACGAGGAACAAGCTCTTGCTTGCAACCATGGGTGTAGGTGTTACAAAGACGTGCTTCATATTGGTAGCTACTTTTCTAATAGACAAGGTTGGCAGGAGGCCTCTACTACTGACTAGTTTAGGTGGGATGATAGTTTCACTCACTGGGTTAGGGTTTGGGCTCACTGTGGTTGAGCATAGTAGTGAGAGATTGGTGTGGGCTATCGCACTGTCCATCTCAACCGTGTTCTTATTTGTGGCATTCTTCTCGATGGGGCTTGGGCCAATCACCTGGGTGTACAGTTCTGAGATCTTTCCTTTGAGGTTGAGGGCCCAAGGAGCTAGTATGGGGGTGGCCGTGAATAGGCTGATGAATGGAACTATCTCAATGACCTTTATATCACTCTACAAGGCCATTACAATTGGTGGGGCTTTCTTTATGTTTGCAGGGATTGCAATCTTGGCATGGATTTTCTTCTTCTTCTGTTGCCCTGAGACGAGAGGGCGGCCTTTGGAGGACATGGAGGAGGTCTTCAGCACTGGGTGGACTCCTACTACCAAGAGAACGGCAGCAAACCTGGATGGGTTTGAGATGGGGAAGTTTAAAGGTCATGAAGCAAGAGAGAGACCTACTTAGCAAATGTTTGATGCATGGATAAAAGAATATATATGCTAGTGAGGAACTCTATCTACTAATCGAGAAAAGTATAATTTTATGTAGTCTTATCCACTCTGTCGTCTTTGGAAATATTTTATTGGCTTACATTATAACAAATGTTTCCATAGTGGAATTTTATGCAAACGAACGTGGTCATTTGGGATCACATCTTACAAGATGTTTAAGTATGGTTGTAGTTAATATTTGAGAGGATCAAGATATCAATCACAATAACAAAATGATCTCGTTTCCCAAAGCTACCTATGGATAACAACAAAGTTAGACGCAACCAAAAGGACAGCAATGTCTTCATGGTATCTTTCTCATTTTGTATGCTGACATGCATATCTTTAGCGTTAATTCTATAATCGAGCATTTCATTTAGGCATTAAATGCAGTTATATATTTCCCCATCTTAATGGAGACGGAAGAGAGCCAATTATACCATCCATTTTTGACTGACGAAATAGAGATCCTTTTGGAAGTTGGCAAAAAAGTCATGCATATATATCAAATGATTTTGGATTTTTGGATTGCCATATAGTGCCACTGTCTTCTTCTCATTGACTTGAAGACTAATTTTGTTTGGTTTCAATCTTGGGCTTCTCTTCTTTTTCTCTTTGACTCTTATGACATCTCTACATCCAAATGGTCCAAACCAATACTAGTGGTGGACCACAAAAGTCCAGAATGCTCACTACCTTCCATCTACAACGTCTATCCTTCTTAATTATAGACGGGCTACATAGCTACGGCGTTGAATTGTAGTGAAAAGTAGTGCAACTAACTCACTCTATATACGTGTCTCTTTATCTTCGCAATTAGAAATTGTGGGCAACTAAAATGCTTCAAAAATTTCGACCTACTTTAATCTCGGTTAGTTACAACCAATGTGTTTACTTAACAGTTTGGAATAGCGAGATGCCAAATGAAAACTTTCCAAACCTTTTTAAATTTAACGATGGTCGATGAACAAGTTCCAATGCTCCATGATGAGAAAGTGTAGAATAATATCAGCATTTGTAGGTATCCGATTATCGTGTACTAACTAAATAGTAAATAATATAAAGATAACTAGCTATATATATATATATATATATATATATATATATATATATATATAACTTGGACTTATATGGAAAAATAAATCACCGAATAATGGAGCCAAAGAGAGAGCAGTAGTAAGGGCAAAGTGGGTTTGGGTTTCTTCTCCTTGTTTTGGTTTTGGGTGTGCACGTGATTGCACGTTGCGATGGGACAAGCCGCGTGCTTTATTTTTATAAGCAAATTACAGCTGTGGACGTACTTTTTAATTTCTTCCCGTAGACTGGCTGTGGACGTACTTGGTGAGTTGGTAGTGGAATAGTGGATTGGGGATCGCTAACCTGAGTCTTAATTTTCTTTTACTTTTTCCCTTTGAATTTTTTTAAAGAAATTTTACAAATATTATCCTCTATTTTATCTATTTTATAATCCACATCTTGTTTTCGAAATTTTTATAATTCGACGCCTATTTTTTTTTATAATTTTTATTTAATATCTTTCTTTAATTTAAACGGTATCAGTAAAAAAAAAAGTTATATTATATAAAATTTAATTTATAAATATCTAAATTATTCGTGACTTCTTTAGAGGAGGGATAAAGATAAGAAAAAAATAATTGTGAAAGTATTAAAAATAAGGTGTGAATAACAAATTAGATAAAATATAGGTTATAATTGTAATATAATTTAAAAAAAAACTAAGCTAGACCTCCGATTTGTTTTTCAATAGTTTATACTTATATACGAAGATATATGTATTTTACTACGACAGTAAAATTATTGATCTGAATAACAATTTTTTTTGTAAAAGTCGATGTCCGATTAGTGATTTATGTAAAAATAAATTACTGAATTAAAAAACTATTTATACATTAAAAAAAATTGACCTTGGTGGCACAAAATTTTTAAGTTAATTATAAATTCATAAATTATAGGTTAGAAAAAGAAGTAAACCTTTTCTATATATATAATAATTGAACTAATTATTCTGAAAATTAAATCACAATAAATTTTAAACTTCAAATAATGAACATACCGGGGGTGGCTTCACACATATATTGTTACTAACAAAGAGAGGAGAGGAGAGGAGAGCAGTAAGAGGCCAAACACTTGGCTTGGCCACTCTTGTACACAATTCCTTCTTCGTAACAGAGACGTAATTAGATCGCTTCTCTATATAAACCCATTCACTACCCATTCCCATCTAATCCTTTCATCCCTCTCGATCGCACAAGCATATTAGAAATGAGTGACCAAAGCCGAGAAGCTAAAATGGCTTCTTCGGAGAATGTTGCAGCTGAGAAGGAGGAGTCCTTTCCAAAGTTGGTAGCTCCACCAAAGCGCCGAAAAAAGTTCGCCTTCGCCTGCGCTATGCTCGCCTCCATGACCTCCATCCTCTTAGGCTACGGTAGCATTTCCATCTACCGCCCTACTTTTTTTAATCCAAATTCGCAGTTGTATACTCATATCACACGCTACGTTTCTTTTTTATCATTAATTTCGATCAGATATCGGAGTGATGAGCGGAGCGGTGTTGTTCATCAAAGACGACCTCGGCATCAACGACACGCAGGTGGAGATTCTTCTCGGCATCCTCAACATCTACTCCTTGATCGGGTCCTTCGCCGCTGGCCGCACTTCAGACTGGATTGGCCGCCGCTACACCATCGTCTTCGCTGCTATCATCTTCTTCGTCGGCGCCCTCATGATGGGATTCGCCCCTAACTACGCCTTCCTCATGGTCGGCCGCTTCGTCGCCGGGGTCGGCGTCGGATACGCCCTCATGATCGCCCCCGTCTACACCGCCGAGGTATCCCCGGCTGCCTCCCGGGGCTTCCTCACCTCCTTCCCGGAGGTCTTCATTAACTCCGGCATTCTCCTCGGCTACGTCTCCAACTACGCCTTCGCGCGCCTCCCCTTACATCTGGGATGGCGATTGATGCTCGGAGTCGGAGCCATTCCGTCTGTTTTCCTCGCCGTCGGGGTCTTGGCGATGCCGGAATCGCCACGTTGGCTCGTCATGCAAGGCAAACTCGGTGCTGCCAAGGCGGTGCTAAAAAAGACGTCGGACACCGCCGAGGAGGCCGAGGCGCGACTCCTCGATATCAAATCAGCCGCCGGGATCCCACTCGACTGCGATGACGACGTAGTCATCATCCCGAAGAAAACCCACGGTGAAGGCGTGTGGAAGGAGCTACTAATCTATCCAACGCCTCCGGTGCGCCGCATACTAATATCAGCGGTGGGGATACATTTCTTCCAGCAAGCTTCCGGCATCGACTCCGTCGTGCTCTACAGCCCGCGAGTCTTCGAGAAAGCGGGCATCCAGGAAAAGACGAAGCTCCTCGGCACGACGGTCGCCGTCGGCTTCACGAAGACAGTCTTCATCCTCGTAGCTACGTTCATGCTCGATCGTGTAGGTCGACGCCCATTGCTGCTTTGTAGCACTGGTGGTATGGTGGTTTCGCTTCTTGGGCTTGGACTCGGACTCACAGTTATCAATCAGCACCAAGATGAGAAGCTTGCATGGGCGATCGCTCTTTGCATCGCGTCCATATTAGCTTATGTTGCGTTCTTCTCCATTGGGCTCGGGCCTATCACTTGGGTCTATAGCTCGGAGATATTTCCTCTCAGGCTTAGGGCGCAGGGGGCGGCCGTCGGCGTGGCGGTGAACCGCGTGACCAGTGGCGTGCTCACCATGACCTTTATCTCGCTCTACAAGGCGATTAGCATCGGCGGGAGCTTCTTCTTGTACGGCGGGATCGCGGCGGTGGCGTGGGTGTTCTTCTTCACCTTCTTGCCGGAGACGCGGGGGAGGACCCTCGAAGGGATGGGGAAGTTGTTTGGTGTAACTGAAGAGAAGGAAGAGAAGAGAGGAGGAGGGGATGGAGTTCAGATGGCGAAGTCAAGTGGACTGAGGGAGTGATTTGCAAACAGTAAGAGGACAGGGTTGTATTTGCAAAGATGTTATATTATTATTTCACTGACATGCGTCAATGTGTAAGAAGAGACGTAGGTAGATGACCGCCAACCGAAGGCTTCTGGTTTGGGTTGGAAAGTTTAGAAAGCTCTCGTGAGTATTGTGAAAATTAAGGTAATTTCCTAAGTCTGGGAAATTATTCAACTCTGGACCTGCATTCGAAAGCATCCATATGAATGTTACTGTAGAAAAAATTCTCATTTACTGCTCGACTTTTTTTTTTTTTTTTCCTTTCTTTCTTTCTTAAACAATAACTTAGTGAAAATGACGCAAACAAGCAGTAAGAAGGACATGCCATTATTTTGGCACCGACAAAAAGACTTTAAAGTTACTTCCCAAATTTGGGGACGTCAATTTTGGACTGCAACTAGTGTCCAGAAGAATGTTAAGTATTCTCATTTAGTAGAGATTACAGGACATTAGGCAATTGTGATTGCAACCTACTATAGCAAATTAATTTCTTGTTAAGACTCTCTGTTCCTGGTAAATAAGACTTGCACGACGGAACAAAAGAGAAACTAATTAATGTATCACTCACTTATATTGCTTTGCTTTTGACCAGGTGGTAACTTAGGTGGACGAGAAAAGAAAGGCAAAGATATCCGGAAACAAGATAGATATAGTAAATGGAGTATGTTTTTGCCATGCACTTGCAAGGAGTAATCCATGATCCTTCTAGGGAGATACAAAGTCAAGGCATATAGCTACAAGAAAAGCAATTTCTTCTGATTGTCATAATTAACTCATATCCCAGCAAAAGGAGAAGACTGGTGAAGTTTCTTTCCAATCTCGAAGTGCTTTCAGTGATCAAGTTGGCTATACCAAGGGGAATTATGCCTTTAACCATAAGTTGGAGTATGTAATCTTAGAGAATCAAGACAGACTCCATTTATAGTGGTGAACTTACCTTTTCACTAATAGGGCCATGCAGAGCTGTTGCTTGCTTAGGGAAGAGTTCAGAAACAAGATATAGACAACAATAAACTTTCACTCACTAGCTATTATTACAAGTATTTAATGCAAAATTAACACAGCAGGAATTTACAAAAAATTGTCCTCTTGCAATTCATTGTTTCTGAGTCCTGACTAAGGTTAGCTTGAGCTGATTTAACACCAAGAAAATGCTTCTACATAAACAAAGTATCAAGAACTTTACTGCTTTTCCTTCTTACTGTGACCATCAGCTTCATCACTTCCACTTGGGTTTCCAATCCCCTGAAGTACAGATGCGAACTCCAGACCCAGCTGTTGTTTGGCAAATCTAGCATATGAAGACCCAGGTGCAGCTGGTGGCACTGTAAGCTGCCACTGGTTGGAGAACCTTTTAGCAGATGAAAGCACTTTTGCTTGACCCATCAAATGATCAGTATTACTGATCATCAAGTCCCTATCGACTCTGTAATCAGATTCAGATGTTGTGCATTTGGTCTCATTTAGATTACTCCCTTGATCACCCAATTGGTCCTTTTCTCGATCTGCTTTTGATGAAGATGTTCCAAATAGAAGATTTGGTTGCCAAAACACAGTCTGATTCAGTTCCCGATCATCAAATTTTGTTGGAGAACGGCCATGAGAGTTAATTTTCTTTTCTTCCTCTTCTTTAACAACAACTGGATGATCCTTCTCCTGAAGATCAGTAGTCTTACTTTGTTTTATGCTTTCCGCAGGCTTTTCCTTGTCCTGATATCTTTGAGAATGAAACAAGTCAACCAAGTCCACCTTGGCAGCTGAACGTCCTGATGTAATTGCTGTCATGGGAAAAGCCCTCTCTGGAGGCACAGCTGGAGTATAATTAGGTGGGAGTAAATCATTCCAGTTCTCCAGTAGTTCTTTATACACTTTACGAAGGGTAACCTCTGTTAGACCTGTCACTTTGCAGATCTCAGCCTGAGTTTTCCGCTTGTCTTCCAGTTGGCATGCCAGGTAAATAGCAGCAGCAGATATGCTGATTGGATTCCGACGTGTACAAAAGCACTTATTGATGACCACTTCTCCAATATGAGCAGCGAGTTCCTAAGAAGTTAATGCCAACAAAAAATGCTAAGAGTTTCATACTAGCCAATGTAATTTTTCACATAGGTTGTACCTGAGCAGATTTGTTAAGCTGGAGGAGAGTGCAAAATCTGGGCATGTGAACTGATATTGAATTGCTGTTAAGCGGTTGGCTTAGTTTCAGAGCTTCACCAAGTATTTTGATGTACTTTCCAATCTCTTTCTGAGGAAGATTGCTTGCGGTAGAGATTTCCTGGTTACATAGCAAAAGGAGGAGAGTGAACATTTGAAAATACGAGGGCCTTGGTAGCCATGGTTTTTTATTTGTCTTTTGACAAGCCTTTGTGGCTACAATTAATTTTGCAGCAAGATTTGCCGTTCAGAAGTAATTCAAGCAGTAAATGCTTCAGCTTACAAACAATTTTCTTGCTCGGAGGGAAAACATATTAACACTAAAGGAGCATAAACTTTGAAGTAGTGGTGTGCTGTTTAGCTACATTTCTATAACTGAAGAGATGGATAACTAGCAGAGACACAAATAACAAGATGTAGTTGCAAATATAGAGATTTCAAATTTCAAGCACTCTGTGAAACACTCCCATTCATCGAAACAGTGTTATTGAGATAAGGAAGGAAATTTGTGGACTAGAGGGCCAACAATACAAAAACATGGTCTGCAAGGTTCCTTTAAACAATGTTGATCTCATATATGCTAACAAACCAGTAGTCGTAACTGTCATGTATGTCAAAAAACTGTCTCAATCAAGTCATGACTGTTACGGAAGATAGTAAAAGGTGTTCTGTATGGCTATAGGCAAAATAATATAGCATACTGGCATAATGGACTTGATTCCTTTGATCATTGTCCGTCAACAAGTAGGTTTGCCATTTAAACCTTCAACAAATTATATTTAACATAAATAAGATATTACATTAAAGACATTAATAGAAGGAACTATCCGCATCGTGAGGGTAGCTTGCATTAGAAGTTAAATTGGGCAAGATAAACTAGTTCTCATGTCTAATGTATGCATACAAGAATTTTGCCTGTTGATCTGAAACATCCATAAGGCTGCCAAGGACCAGTCCTCTCTCTAGATTATTTTCTGAAATTAACTGACAGCAGGATAAATGCCTATATCATTGACACCAAATAGAAGTTTTCACGAGAATAAGAAAACCAAACCCAAATTTACCAAACTAAACTTGAAGCCTACAGATCAATAGGAAAAAGTATCATAGGACTTACAAATCCAAGTTCTCAGCATTTAACTGAAGGCTTGACTATTTTCATCTATCATACTTTGGCAAACAAGCTTGCACCAAAGGTGCTAAAACTTTTACTATGATTCACAAGATTCTTCACATAATTATGAGAAGACAATAAAGCACAGGAATAGAGAAAAATGATGTCTGTAAAGAGCTGCGTTGAACTTCTGTACTGTACTAGCATAATATGATAAGGTGTTTATTTTCCTTTCTGATCGATAACTTAGTATGATATGATAACATCAAGAAATGAATCATCTCTTTACATGACAAAGGAGTTTTATATCCCCAAAATTAAGCTTCAGTGTAAAACAACAAAAGTTATATCCCACAATAGAAGGCAACTATAGCTACAAACTCATGCCCTAAATTATCAAACACTTGCCCAGTGACCCAATTTAATAACAAAACGGACAAACGGGAAACGGGTAATAGCAGAAAGATCTAAACCTGGAGAGTCCTGGGCTCCTGCGCCTCGCGAATAGCCTGCACGAGCGCCGCCGTAGCGAGTGCCTCGACACTCCGGTTCCTCAGACAAGTAGTAGACGAGCAATCCTTAAACAGCTCGAAGGCATGGTCGGCGATGTCGTGGTCCAAACCTAGAATAGACGCCACATCGAGGATTTGGAGGTAAGCCCTCAAATTGTCCACGGAAACATGAGGCCCAGACGAATCCGTGGAGGACGAATTAGAGTTACAATCGAGGGCGCGCTCGAGCTCGGCGAGGTGTCCGGAGAAGGAGGAGGAGGAGCGAGCGAAGACTGGGGTGGACTCGAGGGACCAAGTGGAGAAGGCGGTGATGAATCCGGTTGGGTGGAAGGGGTCTTCGTCGCCGGCTTCGGCGTCAGTGTCGGTGCCGAGGATTTTGGGATGGAGGTCGGGGGTGACGAGGGGGAGGGGGTTGTCGATGGCACGGAGGAGGAAGAGGGGGTGGGTTTGGGTTTGGCGCTCCTCAATGACGCGGCCGCAGGAGCAGCACTCGGTGACGGAGCGGCCGGAGGACGTGGCGGCGCAGCGGCCGTGGGTGGAGGAGCAGTAGGGGCACCGGACTTCCCACATCGATTGAGTCGGGACTCGGGAGGAGGTACTCTGCTGCTCGAGCACTAGTCTACTTGTAGTAGTGATCAATCAGCGGCTTAGCCCGAATATTGTCGAGCCATAGGCTTAAAAACTCGATATGGGCCGATCCGAAAACACTGTCTTCAAGAGGGTTCATGGGCTGGGCTTTTTGACTACAATCGTGTTAAAATCCCAACCGTCCATACGACCGGATAGCGCCGTATGCAACTTCCAATATCGCCTCGCCATGGTCGTCTCCTCCTTGCTCTCCGCAGCGGTCCCGCTTCTCCCTCTTCGCAAGCCCAAACCCTCCCTCTCCTCCTCACTCTCCATCTCTTCGTGTTCGTATTCGTATTCGTGTTCTTCTGGGATCTTCGCCACCCCCGAGACCATGGGATCTCCGCAAACCCTAAATGGACTTGAGAGCTCGGCGGTGTTCGAGGTACGTGGTCACTAGAATGGCTACTATGTCCTTTTGCTTTAGTTGAGATAGTATGATCGATGGAGTTATCCTTTCTCTAGGTAGAGGAGAGATCCGAGGTTCCTATGCCGTCTGTTGTTGCTGGTGAAGATGATGAACCTGACAAGGTATTCGATTCTCAAATATTACTAATTTGGAGTGATCCGGTGTGATTTTTATTCTTGTGTCGTTTTGAATGTCTATGTTGGAATGCTAGATATTGTGTGATTTGAAGATGTTATTTCTTGTTGCAATGTTGTAATATTGTTGTAATGCAAAAGAAATTTCTATACCACATATGCCACAATAATCGCGTTTCCCCAGATCTCATTTTGGCTTATTTATTTGATCTCTCTCACATTAGTTGATTTATTATGACATTTACAATAGGCAAATGTGCAGCCACTGTTAGAAGCTATTTTTCTTGAGATCTTCTTCCATACCCTCCTTTTCATGTGGGTGTTTAGTATGAAATACAAATCGAGCTGTTGAATTGGATATTTTGAATACTAAGAGAGGTGGACATATTTAAATTAAACTTTCTATTGATTTTAAATCAAGATACTATATTTGAATCATATGTTTCAAAGAAAAATGATTTGAATTCGGGTTTTAAGTATATCATAGGACAAAAGAGATTTATGTGGATTGGATGGAGATGTTTGAAGTAGTCTCTTATCATTTTGAATCAAATTAGATAGCTTTGATTCTAATCTCTTATTGAATATTTATCTGTTATATTCAAAAGGAGAAAAGAGATGTGTTTCAAAAAAGAGAATGTGCATACATAATTACTTCTCAATGACTTTCTAGTTCTTAAATTTCGTAATAAAAGAGTACCGAGAAACTGGTACCGGATATAAAAAAGAAGAGAAATTGGCTATGTTGTCTGCATGATTTATGTCAGGAATTAGAATAGGGTATTGAAGTATTTGTTTCTTCTTTTACAATATTATTTCTCTGCCTTAACTCTTGGTATGTCTTCGCCTGCAGTTAGTACCTGGAGTTGGTTCACAAGCCTCCCTTGAAAGGCCTGATACATTGTTAGATTCATCTCTTAATGGAGTCACCAGTATATCCCAACAGAAGATAGTTACAAGAAACAGTTATGGTGAGAACCTTGCCGGAATTTTGCATGAAGCTGGTTCTGCTGATCTTGTAATCTTGTGCCATGGATTTCGGTCGTCAAAGGAAAGCAGAACCATTTTGAACCTTGCTGATTCCCTAACTTCTGAAAAAATCAGCACTTTTCGGTTTGATTTTTCTGGAAATGGAGAAAGTGAAGGCAGGTTTCAATATGGTAATTACTGGAAAGAGGTTGAGGACTTGCGTGCTGTAGTATTATATTTTTCTAAGCAGAACCGACAGACAAGGGCTATTGTTGGGCACAGTAAAGGTGGAAATGTGGTCATTCTATATGCTTCCATGTATCGTGATATCTCTATTGTTATTAATGTATCTGGTCGCTTTGATTTGGAGAGAGGCATTGCAGATCGTCTAGGAAAGGATTATATGGAAAAGATTAAACAATATGGCTTTATCGATGTGAGAGACAAATTGGGGAGATGTATTTACCGTGTAACTGAAGAAAGTTTGATGGATCGTCTGAAGACTGATATGCAGGGTGCATGCCTGTCAATTGATCAGAACTGTAGGGTCTTGACTATTCATGGTTCTGAGGATGATATTGTACCACCTAAAGATGCCCTTGAGTTTGCTAAATTCATAACCAGCCACCGATTGCACATTATAACAGGGGCCGATCATAGGTATCTGACACATCAGTTTGAGTTAGCTGAAACTATCCTGGAATTTATTAGATCCTTTTAAGGATGCCAGGGTACAGTGGGTGACCGAGGGGATATTCGATCTTGGCATGAGCTCATATTTGTTACCAGTATACCTTTGATGAATCATACTTGTGCAGCAAAATTGTCAACTTCTTTAAATTTAATTTTTTTTCTCAGGTAGGTATGTTTTCTGTAGATCTTAAATTGAATGATCTAGTTTTAACCAAGATCAGATTATTGATGCAACATAGAAACTTTTCTCTCTTATAAATGCTTATCCTGGATGTTGGAAAAGCTTTCTTTTCATTAGATTAAGAATTGTTTTTGACTTTTTGTAGCTTTTCAAGGGTGTCCAGTTTCATTCTGAGATCCGGACTCATGAGCCACTGATTGATGTAGTGTATCCTACTGCCAAAATGATGACTCACTGATGCGAAGCAACCTTCCTGCTGGGTTGGATGTGGAGGTCTAAGTTTTGATTTTGATCATTTGATGTAAAATTCATCTATTGAAAAGTTCTGCAATGGTGATTCTTTTGTTCATTCTTGGAACATGTTAATTAGGGGGATTTTGTTCAAATCCAAATAGAAAAGAGGAAAAGTGCTAGGCTTTCTCTTAACATGTGTAGAACTGGGGAGAGAAAAGACAATGATTGACCATTGATAAGCTAACATTCACATCTTTTCGAATACTCGAAGGTCTGTTCTGAATTATTTTGTGAAGATGACAGGTCTTGTGTGTCTGGGCGTTGTAGAAGAATATTTCAGTATTTCACTTGCTGTGATGTATATTTAAATTGATGTGGTTGTTTCTATTGACTGTGAGTATGAATTGTTTGCCTTCCCATACAAGTATCTTCATTCTATTCCATCTGTCAGCACTGAACTCAGCCTAGTTTGCATCTCTCTCTCTCTCTCTCTCTCTCTCTCTCTCTCTCTCTATATATATATATATATATATATATGTATATATCTTTTTCCTCTAAATTCACAAGGATGTGAACTCGGTCAAGCTGTAGACTTCCATAGCCATCGCCATACAAGCAAAGATGGCCTTTTTCTCTGGTCAAACATACTTTCATATTATTATTTCTAGCGTCTCGTCATCCCAGACGTCACCACTCATCTGAGTCGATCCGTAGACTTCTCTCTAACTGTGCTCCCTGTTTTGCCATAATAAGACTGGTTCATTTAATGGGACCATCGTGCCCCAAGCCATCCTGACCAATCCCTTGGTGGCCATGATACACTAAACTGCCACAGGTGATCAATATCCTAACTGCCACCAACGACTCCCAATAGAACTGAAACAATAATTCAATCGGTATCCGTGAGAACCTTTGACCCATTTATAATAGCATTAAGGTGGATAATGTCTAGCCCCCACTCTCGCACTCATCCATCCATCCACGTCTATATTGTTGTCACTAAGACCGTCTGATCGTGATCCGATGATTTAGAATTTAGAAACCATTCCCCCTCTCCCAAGTTTCATACCTCGTCCACACTAATAGCGACGGAGCGTCTTATTATAAAAAATATAATAAAAGGAAACATCTTCTTCGAAATTTCTCACTAGTTAGGATCTAATTCTGTGCAGTCGCTACTTGGCACCGCTTGATTGGCCGAGTAGTGCCACTCATTCATCCTCGGCTGCAGAGGATGTGCTACACCAACCCCCCATCCTTCGCTCCAAAGTGTATATAGAGGGCCGGTCCATGACTTGCATCCCTAACCCAACTTTTCCTTCCCTTTCTATCTCGGTTTTAGCTTGCTCTGCTCAACCCACTGCAGACTGCTGAACAATGGCCACCTGCAAAGCCTTACTAAGCCGCCTCTCCTTCAATCGGACCCAATCTAAGGTCACCGCTGATCCCTTCTCCGTCTACGTTACCGATGTTTGCAGCATTCATTCCTCAGACTATACGACTGACGACAACGTCGATGTCGTAGATGAAGTGTGGGCTAAAATATTAGAAGAAGCTCGCTCTGATATCATAAAAGAACCATTCCTCCAGGACTACTATTTTCACCAGATTCTTTCGCGCAAGTGCCTTGAACACGCACTCTCGGCTCATCTGGCTGCTAAACTATGCATCTCCAACGTAATTCCAAGCAGAGTTCTGGAAGAAGTCTTGTTTGCCACGTTCGCGAGGGACCCCGAGATCCGACGAGCGGTGCGGGCCGACCTCCGTGCGGCGAGGGACCGCGACCCGGCGTGCGCCAAGATGGTGCACTGCTTCCTCTACTACAAGGGATTCTTAGCAGTTCAAACGCACCGCGCGGCGCACCGGCTGTGGACCGAAGGTCGCACCGCGGCCGCGTTGTTACTCCAGAGCCGGGCGTCGGAGGTGTTCGCGGTGGACATCCACCCGGCGGCGAGGATCGGGAAGGGCGTGCTGCTCGACCACGCGACCGGGGTGGTGATCGGGGAGACGGCGGTGGTGGGGGATGACGTGTCGATACTGCACGGGGTGACGCTGGGCGGCACAGGGAAGGAGAGCGGCGATCGGCACCCGAAGGTGGAGGACGGGGTGGTCGTCGGGGCGGGAACGAAGATTCTTGGCAATGTGAGGATTGGTCGGGGGGCGAAGGTCGGGGCCGGGGCAGTGGTGCTGAAGGAGGTGCCGCCGAGTACGACGGCGGTCGGAAACCCGGCGAGGTTGGTGGGGAAGAGCATGGGCCAAAACTCGTAACTGGATTAATTTCTTAGATGTAGGAGTTCCGGTGATGGAGCTCAATGACTACTGAGCTCCTCAATTTGTTTGCATTATTGAATCAATAAATCCAGTCTCACATTTATATCTAATAAACAGTCAAAATTGTATACTTGGATCACTAATTGGAAGCTAGTCTCAGAATCCTCCAATAATTTCTGCTATTATTGCTCCATTATTTGGCAGCTATCGAAAGACAGTCTTCGTCAGACCTCACAAAATGTCAAACATTTCTCTTCGTTCTAGAAGTGTGGTTAAATCTTATTTAAGTAGTACATAACTCTTTTATTTATGACACATTAAATATTACTCTCTCTCTCTCTCTAAAAATATATTTAAATATAATTAATATGTAAAAGTTCTATATATTAACTTATCTTACATGAGAAAGTCATAGTAATCTGTCCTTCTTTTGCTACCAAATATGTATAAATATTTTATTTGTATTGAAGACTTACGCATGCCTAAGTAATTTATTAAGTGTAGAGTAATTGGGTAAATTATTATGAACTTATGAGACTAACACCGATAATTTTCAAAGAACAACAAGTCATATATAATTATAATTTTATTAAATTACTATATATATATAGTAATATAAAGTCGGATTGTATACATAATTATGTAAAACCCTAGTCTACTCAAGAGTCTCAGACCTCGTCTCTCTTAAATCCCTCTTCATCAGCCGGCACAAAACTCATCTCCATCTCAGATGACTCCAACGGTCTGAACCCTTCAAAACTCATCTCCGATCTCTTCACTGTGCCGGTTGCGGCATCCATCCCTCTCGGACGAGTGAGTGTGACTTTAGCGAGTACCACATCTTTACTGCTGTATATTGTTCTGTTCACTGAAAGTTTGCCCTTTCATTGGATCAAAAAATTGTGGAAAGGGAAAGCGACATCAATTCAGATGATTCAAATGCTATACGTGTGAAATTTGAAATCAGACTACCTCGTCTTTACGTCCGCATGAGAGAAGTATATTATTCTTCCACTAATTTCAAGGGCTAGGTGTAGGGTAAATACAAATATTTCAAGGATATATATATATGCAAAAAACCCAACTCCTCTTCCACTTCCCCCTGGGATCTCAGAAGAGTTTCTCGTCTTTCAAATGAAAGCTTACACCTTTTGCCATTTCTCGTCCATCTCCATCAACACCTCCAAGCAAAGCCCTAAGCCCATAAAAACCTGTGGCTTAGTCGGAGGATCGACAACCGGAGATGTCTGATCTGGCGAGGCCGCAAGCTGCTGTGAATGCCTATAAAAAACCTATAAAGGAATGTCAATCCAACCCTAAATCCCTTCGCCTCTCTCCCAATCCCTCACCACACTCTTCCAGATCCAAAGGCCAAGACTTCGACTTCATCTCCGTCTTCCACAGCCATTTGATCCATTCCGACTGGTCCAAGCTCGATTCTTTCACCCAATACCTCACCCCGTTCCGGTCCACCCACCTCCTCCCTCGAATCAGAGGGGACCCCGTCCTCTCCCTCGAATTCTACAATTGGGCTCTTCTCCAAAACCCCAACTCCCAACCCCTTGATACCCAATCCATAATTCTTCATTTACTCACCAAATCCAAGCGATTCAAGTCCGCCGAGTCGATCCTGAGGAGTTCACTGTTGTCCAATTCGCGGATTTCCAGTTCGGCACTGTTCGATGCCGTCCTCCGCTCGTACCGTCTATGCGATTCCTCACCAGGTGTGTTCGACTCGATTTGTAAGGCTTATGCGCATGTGAAGAAGCTTAGGGATGCAACAAACACGTTTTGCCGGATGCGGGATTATGGCTTTCTTCCAAACATTCGATCTTGCAATGCTTTCGTAAGCTCTTTGATTGGTTTTGGGCCGGAACGATGTTGCTTTGGCTTTTTACCGTGAGATGCGTCGGTGTCGGATCTCGCCGAATGTGTTCACTCTTAACATGGTCATCAGGTCATGCCCGCATTTTGTGAGTCGGGGAAGTTAGACAAGGCTTTGGATGTGTTCGGGAGAATGGAGAATCTTGGCTTTAGTCCTACTGTGTCTTCTTTTAATACGTTGATAGCGGCACACTGCAAGAATGGTCTTGTGAATGCTGCTGTTAAGCTGAAGAATACGATGCGAAGTAAAGGCTTAGAGCCAAATGTGATAACATACAATACCTTGATCAATGGGTTTTGCAAGGAAGGGAAGTTGCATGAGGCCAACAAAGTTGTCAGTGAGATGAAAGCAGCAGAAGTTAGTCCTAGCATTGTGACATACAATACTTTGATCAATGGTTATAGTCAGATGAACAATAGTAAGATGGGTTCTAGGCTCTTTGAGGAGATGGTAAAGAATGGAGTGGAGGTTGATATCGTGACTTATAATGCTCTTATATTAGGGCTCTGCAATGAAGGAAAGACAAAGAAGGCTGCCTATCTGGTGAAGGAGCTTGACAAAGCAAAGGTTGCCGCGAATGGATCAACTTTTGTTGCTCTTATTAGTGGGCAGTGCAAAAGGCAGAATTCTGAACGCGCATTTCAAATTTACAAGGCAATGAAGAAAAGCGGGTTTCTTGCAAATCATGATATATATAAGCTGTTGATATCGGCTTTCTGCAGGAATCAAGACATTGAAGGAGCAAGAGAAGTACTGAGAGAGATGATGGAGAGAAGGATGACTCCTGATAAGGCTTTGCCGTTAGAGATTCTTATGGGGCTTTCTGGTACTGGGAAAACTCACTTGGCCACTAGATTACAGTCAGAGGTATTCGGCTCAAGGCTCATTCCTGAAGTTTATTTTAAGCTTGAATATGGAAAAAAGAAGAAGTGGAAAGCGGGTGTTAACAAACAGGGAGGAGAGATTTGAGTTTCGATTGATAATATATTATAAAACTGTCTGGAAGTTTACAGAAATAACATTTATGGATCCGTGCTGAAGATGTCAAATGAGCTACTCATGAAGAGCTGCTTTCTTGTGCCATCAATCTTACAGGTCTCCTCATCTTGTAATTTGGCATATTAAAATAAATTATATTAGTGAGTCAATAATACAATCTTGATATCATCTTTGGTGGTGGCATTGTAGCTAAAGATCATTGACTCCTTACAATCGGGTTATTTCTACATCAAGATCCAGCTGATATGTTGATACTGTCTTATCTGGGGAAACATAAACATTCATGAACTTGTGGGCTTTCAATTTGGTTCCTCAAACTATCTAAAAGAATCTTAATACGAGTTGTTGCAAACCCAAAGAACTGGATGCTGAAGCTGCATTTTGCAAAAAGGCTACTATTTCTTTGGTTTTTGCTTCTCATGCACAGTTAATTATCTCGATCCTTATTAGACTGACTAAGTAATCTTATTGTGATGCCAAGTTAGAGATTTTTTACACATTTGATATATATATTGTTCTTGTACTATGATTGCGTATGAGAAATTGTTGGTGATTTCTGGTTTTCCTTCCTAATCCTGACACACGTGAATTCTCTTCCTTACCTGCTCTTTTCGCTGATCCCTCTTTTTCTTTGCCATGGAGTAATATCAAATATTTCAGGGCATGTGTTATAGCATGTAACATTAATCTGATTAAAGAAAAAAAAAACTATTTATATTCTATTATCGAGTAGAGCAAAATTTTCTAGTTTTTGAATAGCTAACTTATAGGATGAGCATGTGCTATAGCTCACATTTAGGACGGGGTGAGCTCTTTCATTATCAAAGAGCCCCTTATGTTAAGAACTCGGTCGATAACTTATCTTGTGGTTTCTTTATTTGGATCTTTTGATGCAAAACTTTTTGTTATAGTTTTTCACAAGATTATTTGCAAAAGCTAATACTTCACATATGGAGTTCTATGTATTATCACTTACCCTGCTCTTCAGAACTTTTAGCTTTCGTTCAGCGGTACAGTTATTGCTGTTAATGTTACTTAGAATACTCTCACTTGTCATCTTTATGCTGTGCAGTATAACAGATTCCTATGAGCATATCTGACGGCATCTTTCTGCAACTACCAGGAGAGATTCCAGCTACATAATTTGAATGGATATCTAAGGGAGGTGGATGCTCACTACATAACTAATCTGGGTTTCTTTTCGTTTATGCGGCAAACTCAGGAAGAAATTTTTCGACCCAATGGAATCGGATAATGTAGATAACTCTTCCTTTTGTCCCCTCACTTGCAAATCAAGAGATAGAGTTCTGCTAAAAAAAAAAGGAAAAAAAAATCAGACTCGGAACTCGCCCAGAAGGGTTGTGCATATGATATGCACGGCAGAACATCTCCTCCTGAGTCCCTAATGTTTCCATTTTGGATCTCTAGCACTTCCCCGTAGCCGAATTATGGTGAAAATAGCAGATTGCTAACTTTCTGGATTGGCTGTTCATGTCTCAGGTGGTTAATCTTGTTTGCTAATATTCATCCCTGCCCCCTACAATGATCTGTTTTAAAGCTGAGGAAATAGTGTTTTGAACTACTCTGTTATGTCATATTTGTATAACCAAATTTATTGTACATTGGGATCTTTGAAGATGCTAAGTTTCTGGATGTCTTGGCGCGGTAAAGCTTGCCTGCTAATAGCCTCTCTTTTCTCTACAATTATTGATACCAAAGCGTCAATAGGATAGTTCTCTAATGGGACTTATGTTGTATAAGACCTCCAATCTTCAAATTCCAGATACAATTTAACTGTGGGACACTAATAAATTTTCACTTAAATGCTTAATACCGAAGCCGAGAATGTAGCATTTGGAACTACTCTTATGTCTCACATGAAAGTAATAACCAAAGTCCACAAGATTGAAATGAATTGCTAGGCCGGGCTGGACCTGGGCCTATGAACATTATCCCATCCTTAGCAACAGATCTCACTTTACCCAACATCGTTTTAAAAGGACTTTTATGGTGAACTTTACGTGTTGAATCCCAAACAAAAGGCCAAGGAGACCCTGTACCAAAGTACAAGCCAACCAAACCAAACCAAACCAAACCAAACCCCCTCCTCACAACTCACAAGATGACTGCAAATAGGACACACAAAATCGCCTAGGACTCCGATCCAAACTGCTCCAGTTCAAGCACATACTGCCCCCTTCTCTCAGCTAAATTACTCACTCAAATAGTTGAAAGTTCCCAAGAGCTCTCTTCTAAGAGAGTAGTTGGGGGGTTTCTTTGGATGCCATCCCTCACCTTTTCTTATTTTCTTTTTTCCTTCTTTTTTTTTTTTTCTTTTCTTTTCTTTGTGTTCCTCTCCTCGTGTTGTAGCATCCTAGCAAGAGACCGTTCATAAGAGTCCATCCCTACTCGGTACTCTTCTCCATCTCTTTGTTTGTTTTCTTCTCTCCTTGTTCTCTTGTGATTTCTATGCACATGTGTAAGAGAAAGGACTCGTTTTGCCCAAGAATTGGAAGGTTGGGGAGCTCTGCCATCTTGACCTTAGTAGAAGGGATAGCATGGATGGCGAGAAGTCCAAGATTGGTCTTGTGGCCTTTCTGTTGGATTTGCTGATGGATTAAAGAGGAGTACAATGTTGTTTATTTAAGTGCCTGTCTGTTTGACTTGATGTTCGATTAGGTTAATTAATTCTCTCCAGCAGTGATTCTTGGGGGCGAGGAGACATCACGTGAGGTTTTGGACCTCTCTCTTCCTCTCCTTCTGAAAGGAGGAATCTCTGAAAAGTTCATCTGAGTTCCAAAAGGGATGTTAACCTAGTTAACTGATGGTCCTCGGGGTCTATACTTTTTTTTTCTTAATCATAAAAGTTTAGAAAATATTATCAAAAACAGTTTGTCGAGATTTATCAGTTGACCTCCGTATTTTAATTTATTTTGAAGTGCACCACAGGAACAGATTGGATATCAATACATTCTCCCTCAGTAATTTATTCCTCTATTCTTCTTCTTAATTCTCCACGACCACAGTGTTTTTTTTTTTAAAAAAAAAATCTTTCTGTGAAAAGATTTGACAAGGCTAGTGTTCAGCTCCGATTTCAAACTTTTCCTAAAATTTAATCTAACATCACATCAACAATTTTTTTTTCCCAAAAAGAACATCACATCAATAAAATTGGTATGGCCTTTAGCATTGGATGGGAAGCTTCGTATCAACTTCACCTCCTAATGCAGGAAATTACTGGAGATGGATACTTAGCAGTATTTGATTGATTTCCACATCATCCAACTAAAAGTTAAAAAAATTAGTAAGAAATCACATTTAGCTCCATCTTTCCCGGTACATGTCAGCAGAATTTTATACTACATAACCCAGAAAAGTTTCACTCAACGGGCAGTAATGGCGGCCGGAGATTCGCGCCGCCCTCGGTCTGGGCTTTTGCAACGGGTCATAACAGGTAGAGGTAGAGGCTGATTCGATTGAGTTAGTTCGTAATAGTACTGGATTCTCTCGGGGGGGAATTAGTTGCTGAGTGTAAGTTGTTACTTGACTATTTTATAAACCGTCGAGTTTTATATATTTAGAGAGAATAAAACACAGTGGCTGACTCGATGGCCAGGCCAATTTTATTGGGGTCCGCTGACAGCAATTGTGCCTCTCTCTTGTTTTCATTCATACCTTATCATAAAGAGTATTTATTATTTACCTTATTTATTTAATTCATTTTAATGCTTCAAAAACAAGTTTTTAGTTAATTTTCATCTAACAACCGCTAGAGACAACTTAAATTTTTTATTTTTTTAAAAAAAGAAGAAAATTCATTCTACATAACACTCCATATTAGAGCAGGAGGTTCAAAGCTATTCAAAGCTTTCTCCTTGGTGATGGATAGGCAGCGTTCATCATAACTCATACCACCTCTCGTTTGTCTTCTGGTTGTCCTCTCTGTCCCTCAGACCCTCACCAATCCCGTATTCGCATTCCCCTCTTCTTGTTTGCAGTTCCTCTTGGAGTTTTGCAGCCGTGACGCATAGAACGAATTCCGTGTGAGGGTGGGCCGAGGGCGTACGTCGGTTGGAATCGGGAGTAAGGGAGGCAGGCAAAAGGATCCAACCGACAAGCACTCCAAGAGAGACAAAACACCAAGCCCATCATCACCTCAATTCAAGGCAATTTACTAGCTACCCTGGCCCCCACCTTTTTTTATAAAAACTTACAACCCTCTTACTCGCCTGCTAATGATATTTTTACACAAAATTGAAATGAATTCTAGAAAGTCTTGAGCCCCTCGATAAAAAATTAGCAGACATTGATCGCGAATGGTTGGCAAGCCAGTTGGCTGCCAGATTAGCGCATCTCTATAATTATATTTGATGATCGTATTGCCAAAAGCCAATAGCAAGATCCTGATATGTACTATCAAGTTTTATAAGGTCTAAGAATTCATACTATTTTTTATACAGTTGATCAGAATCTGCGAATCGATTTTGATATAGAGATTTTGAATGCTTAGACTCCTGGCTTGTATCAGACTCTTAAAGTCTAAGCTTCTGTCATGATAGCTTACCGGCACCCCCACTTGCCAATAATATGTCATAGTAAGAATCTCTGAATGTCCAAACTACTCCTCTCTATTAGCCAATTGCACAGAGCATAAGCTTAACCTAACTATAATTGGACGGAGTCCAGCCAATAGGAGGACCCCACCTTTTTTTTCCTTACTTCTTTGCTACCACTTCTCAAAAGAGTTTTTTTTTACTAAACTAGTATTTCAAACTTTATTTATTCATATATACCATCCGTCAGGCTCAAACTTATTTTAGAGTGATGATGATGTGAGCTATAGACGCGAGACAGTATAAATGATAATTTATATAGAAATTGAGTTGTACCAGTATTTACTATTTTGTACTCCTTTGTATTAGACGATGATTTATATAATACATGTTGAATCATAGTGCACTCTCATATTAGTTGTATCTTGATGGTTTGTCGTGGCCTGTGTGGGCCCCCTGTTAGATTATGTAGTGGTCTAGTGCATATTATTTTGGACTTGGATATTCATATGTTAATAGAGTTATTTGATTGATAATATGATTTGTTTTGTGTTGGATTATGTGAGCATGGATATATTAGTAGATATTATTTTATGATGTCTTGATTATATGTGCACAATAGTGTATCTGTGGGTGACGGTTCCCGCCCGACCTGTCGCATGCATCGCGCGTGCCGTGTGGACGCGTGGGGGTGCACGTGCTCATGCCGGGTGGAGCGTTACAAATATTATTTATTTCTCTGACTTTTTTTTGCTCTTCCTTTTCTCTTAATTCATTTATTATAAATTATATTTTAGTCATTTGATAAAATATTATTTTACTTTATATTACATCAAGCAGAATTATTACCCATTATATTAGTACACAACTAAATATTTAAAAAATTTTATGCTAGTATAAAAAGTTAGACGGATGAGTATCGAGGAGATAATAGGAAAAAAAGATTGTTACTAAAATAATAGTTAATTAAAGTGATGTCTTTTTAATGGTAAAATAGTAATTGGTAAAAATATTTAATATAAATGCGTGAGAGAAAGAAACTAGTATTTCTATAGATAAGTGATTATTTATTTACTGCATTAATATAAAAAAACTTCTATGAAATTAAAATGTTTATCTATTATTTCACATGCGAAAACGAGCTGTTTAAATCCAAACATTTGCATCGAGAGTAATCTCTTTTTTGTGATCTAATTCTATTACATAGTTTATTTTTTGGACACAATCATCTAAATCCGATCCCATTGTGTAGACAAAATTGCACCGTTGCCGACTGTGCTTTGACATTCGCGCTCACCTCTTGAGAAAAGAAAATCCATTAGCGGTGAGATTCTTGTTCAATAATGCAGCTCGTACTTTCAAATACAGCATCATAGGATGCCATCATGCGTTTCCTTGGAAACTTGCCGTGAGAATAAATACATTGAATCCTCCTACCTTAAGCACTCTCGTACATTATTACCCTCTCTACTGGAAGGCTAACTTTCCAAACTCTAATTAATGCAAAGGCCCCTCTTCTTATAAGATGCATTATGTGGTCAGGAAGAGACATATATCATTATGAGGAAGAAGAGAAATTAGATAGATAGATGGCCCTCTATTGATCTGGGAGCTTCACACTGGCGTGAAGGGAATAAATGCTAGTGTGTCTTTGCAGATTAAAGTCTGCAAGTGGTGTCAGGATACCAGAAAACCCAAGTCCTTGGATGGGATCGACCTAGGAATCAAGTGCAACATATCTGATGATGATGTCAATAAGCTTACAAGCATTTGTGTATATCCTATCTTTTACAAACCCATGAGCTTTAAAAACTATTTAATCTCACTATATATATATATATAGCCGTTGGGATGCAATTTTAACTAAACGATTAGGGTTAATGCGTGGCATGAATCTTAAATCAATAATTATCATTAGGGGGTAATACGATTATTACGAATGAGAATAATAATAATGAGCACCAGCTCCACAACCGAAAAAAGAGCCAAAAGTTCATTTTAATCCCTCTGAGTTATTATTATTATTATTATTATTATTATTATTATTATTATTATAATTATATTGTTTTAGATTTCCGAGGCACGCAAAGAAATAAATGCACTTACATGTTACGCATCTCCACGCTCTTGGCCCTTCTTGGTTGGCCCCATCTCTTCGTCTTCGAGATACCCCTCCCTCCCCTCTCACCACCCCCTATAGGCTGCTACTAGCACTAGGAATTTGGAAACTAGGAGTCAATTCCCAATTCCTCAAATACCCTTCTTTCTTCTTCTTCTTCTCGTTATTTATTTCTCTATCTCTTCCGACTCCCTTTCGTTAGTCCTTGCCATGGATGATGAGGAGGAACGTGAGAGGTCGCTCCGGGGATTCAGCATAAACGACAACGTGGACCTGCTGGTCGAGATACTTAGTCGACTCGACGGCCGATCGCTCGGGGTGGCGGCGTGCGTGTGCCGGCTGTGGACCACGGTGTGCCGCAGGGACACCGTATGGGAGGCGCTCTGCGACCGGCACGTGGCGGGAGGGGCGGGTGGGCCCGGGACCCGGTCGGTGGTCGCGGCCTTGGGAGGGTACCGGCGGCTCTATCGGCTCTGCGTCGGGCCGGCGCTGGACCGGCTCGGCCGGTCCGGGTGGACAGGGACGGAGGCCGACCGGGCACATGTGTCGCTCTCGCTCTCCCTCTCGCTCTCGCTCTTCTCCATCGATTGCTATGAGCGGCTCGGGGGAAGGGAGCGGCCCGCGTCGCTGCTCTTCCTTTGCAAGCCTGTCAACGTGTCGTAATCCTCGCCGTTGGATCGGATGCCACGCCGGCAAGTCTGCTTGTTCCAAAACTTGGATGATTGATTAGTTGGAAGGTTTAGTGGGTATTAGTATGAGTTTATAAATCGTAAGAGGAAAAGGAAGAAATATTTTTTAATTTTTTGTTTATTGGATAGTTGTAATTTTCTTTATTCGGTTTATAAATAATGGATGAGATTTTGTCCATGCCTTTTGTCTAATAGTTGCGGATCGCATTTCTTTTATTTTGATATTTTTTTTAAAATTTTTATCACGAGCATTTTGAGGTTACAATGGTTCTATTGTTTCATCACTGACTTGTTTATCAAGGCGAGTAAAATTTTATGAACTATTTTAACAATTCTCTTATTCTAGTCCATGGATATTATAGTTATTATTTTATCGAGTCCAAAGTAGGCATATGACAGTTACTACGGCCAACTAACTTGACCAGAAGAAGTGGTCCAGACGCAGGAATCTGCTCAAATCTACGTTCTCACGAAGTTTTCTTGTCCGAATCCAAGACCTGGTCCATTTCAATAGCTCCGAACAAACTATTATCTAACTCTGAAGTATCTTATCAGCTCAGTATTTTCTGTCTACTTGCAATACAAGGCCTTCCATCATGGGAATATAAAGGTATTAAGATACCATATATATATATATGCATATATCCTTATGTGGGCATCCTCAGAATCAGCATCTTGCTAAATATTCTCAATTGGGCTGAATTAATTCGACCAATATTTCCTTTTCATTCATGGAGAGCTTAAACTTCTGAATATATATTCATACATCTGGATACAGTCAAACTAGGCCCAAAATAAACTAGCTGATTACGGAAACGATAACTCGGATAAAAGCATTCATAACACTCTGGAAATTAGAAAAAGAAAAATAGAGAGACCGACTCTGACAGCAACATATTTGGGTATTACAGTAGAAAGACACTTTAGAGTACCATATGACTCACAAGTAATGTCAGAAGGGACAGATTAGATTACAGATCTTTATAAACCCTGTCCCAAACTGCATTTTTCTTGTGGTAGGTGAGAACTCAAACAATCTGCCAGACACTTGAAAAACAATTTACTTTCCATTTGCCACTACGCCATCCCACCACTTGTGGCCGTCCTAATTATCTGAAACAAAGCTGCAAACCAACAAGCAAAATATAGAATGTTATTTTAAGTGTAAATGAACAGATTACAATAACATATATGGGATCAAAATATCTTCACTTATAATTGACTGAGGACAGGAGGCTTTTCACTTGTATTTAAGTTAAATTATATTTGATTTCTGTAAGATTTGACTATAGATCGATCGTGCCACTTCAAGATGCCAATGGCTTCATGCTGGGGAATTATAAGTGGCTGCAAATAAATTTACTAATTATATGAACGTTGTTAATGTAAAGACAGTATCCTGTAAGGATAATGTTATAATAAACTAGTAGTTTTACCGAAATATCATTACAACAGAACTATCTCATCCTCATCTTTACCATATTAATTGGCTTCATCTTCCTGGTCTCATGATGTGGCTCTTATTTACCAAGGTAGAAAGGGTCATATTAGCCTTTGTGTTGCAGAAATCAAAGAGCTACTCGACCTATTTGGAAAGAGCTACTCGACAGCCTATCTGATTTTCCACATAAACAATCATTAGATGATAAAAGCCAAAATGTATGACTAACAAAATATAACAGTAGTGTCTTATTATACATTATCAATCTGTTAGCCCAAAGCCAATACTTTAGAGAGAGTAACCGTCGAAATGACAGATTACATCATTATTAAGTGACAAATGTGTTAGGTTTATAATTTCTAGCAGATCTCATTACATGGACGCAATATCATCCTCATCTTTAAGGTAATCTTTGGTTATTTTTCATTATCCATAATCATTTAGCTCTTATTTTCCCAAGAGATTATAATTAATAAATAATTATAACTACGACAAATGTCAAGCTTTCCAAACAGTTGCCTAGGCAATGTCAGCCCTTAAAATCGGTGATGCTTATCCTAAAGTTCCAGGCACTCAATTTTCCATAAAATGCCTGACTGGCAGAGACCAAGATGGTCCAAGCAAAAACACCTTAGCTAGTCCGCAATCTGACCATGCATAAGATCCTGAAGGAAAACGATGTCAAGAAATTCCTATGGGAAAGTAATGAAAATCAGAGGCATAAGTACTAGTCAATAACATACCAACTACACAGATGAATGGAGATTCAAGATCTAGAAATAATAAAAGAGACCTTGTCTGAAATCTGAATCAAATGGCAATGCAACTGTCAAAGGACAATTCGTGCAGGGATGTAAGAATCAGAACATTTTGTTAGCACGAGATATAAGACTCGCCAAAAATCCAAAACTCATCTAGCCATCTAGCATAAAGAGATTTTGACCTCAATGCTCCTTAATCAGGCAGAGATATTGGGTGTCATTTGTGTCCTATGTGTAGGTCACAAACTCATGCCAATACAGGCGCTTCAGGGTAAATGAGTACACTGAAGTAATTCAGATAACATAACATAAAATAATAAGAAAAGAAAACATCTACTTCATCAAGCATCCTATGAAAGAAATAAAATTAAGGAAAATATATGCAGATATATTGGTAGATCAAAAAACAGCAACCACCTAAAATATAATTTCTCATCATATTACATTTACCTTCAATTAACAAAAGAATCACATTACATCATACATGGTTTTTTTTTTTTTAAGAAATACCCATAGGTAGATATTAATTTCAGAAGTTAAAAGCATGATGCATAATAGAATAGAAGACAAAATAGAGATTAAACCCTTTTAAAGCCCCAAATCTTAGGTACTTTAAACCTCCTCAACTGAGAACAAATAAATAACTTAAAGACATAATATACATTGTTGATCCATTACCTAATCATTTAAACTTTTGGATCAACTAGTGATCTAATATATGATATCATAATTAATTTTCCCAGAGGTTATAGTATCACTTTACCTAATGGTTTTTCTAGATGGTCACACAATTCATTATTTTTCATCTATCCACATGCGGCATTAAGGGCCACACATAAAAGGAGATCGAATTAGGACAACATACATGATAGCTTAAGCTTTTTTGTCAACTAATCGATATATCAAGTTAATGTGCAGATAAGTTAAAAGATGAAAAAGTAAGATGTAAAACTAAAATCAAGTTAGAAGGATGACGCAACAAGCAGAGGAGATGGGATTAGGGTAACATACATGATCCGATGACCACAAAAACAAAAAATCCGAGCACCATAGGCCCAACGGGATAGTCATTCCCTTTCTTCACTGTTGTCTCAGGAACAAGTCCTCTCTTTGTTATATTCTTCTGAAACTTTGCAATTTTCCTGTCTGCAAGACGCCTCGAAGTAGTCTGTCAAGAATCGTCAACACATTAAAAAGAAAGAAAGAAAGAAAGAAAGAAAGAAAAGAAAAGAACAGATCATATTCAAACAGGCATACAGAATCCACTCAGGTCCTAGGAAGAACGTTAACCAAAATCATGCCCTAGCCGTCTAGGGCTCGTCAAATAAATCGAACCATCAAGAGTTATACAGCATAGACCGATCCAATATCATCAACGGTTTCTCGAGATCAAGATGCTATAAGATAATTGAGACATCGAGAGATCTAGAGATCACGATTTTCCCATCAAATCACACAGCACGAACAACAGATGGAAGATTTCGACGGAGAATTGCGAACCGGAAGATGGCTAATTCGAATTCGATGCCTGGCGAATTAGGGAATTTTACGAATGAGAGATGAAATGCTTACCATTGTTTCCTAGAACTAGAAGGGACCGGTGGGAGAGGGAGAGGAGGCAGAGATCCAGAGGTTGTCGTCGTCAGAAGACCAACCGTATAGAGTAAACGCCTTTTACTATATAAATTATACCTTCAATTAGGGAACCGAATAGGATTCCGGCGTGTATATATGTGGGGTAGAAAACGGGAGAGTTTTTTTGTGACTAGTTTAAGTCAGCTACTAATTTATACTTCGCTACTCATAAGAAAATTTTAAAAAACCCTAAAAAAAATGTCTAAGTGAGAGGAAAAATATTTTCACATAAATTGCCTTTTGACTAGGCGACTTCACTATAAATTATTAAACTATAAGTTAATTTATATGATACTTTTCCCACTTTAATAGTACGAAGAAATTCACGTCATTCAAGAATTAAGAATCTCTCTCTCATGGTGTGGTGGAGCTTCTGGATGACAGTGGATCTATGGCGACCCACAGGATCTTTCTACAAAGTACTCGGCAGTTCGTAATCTACTGTCAGATCAGATAGATCATGTGATGGGAGTAAAAGTAAAAGTTGAAAAATCTTTTAGAGCAAAATACACCAGTTTCACAAGCTCATTGCAACATTATGTCATGCAGCTATTACGCATGACGAAAATTTGCAGAGTTGAAATTTTTCTCCCACTGTTCAAAGAGAGCCCATTACTCCATGTATATAGCTGCCAATTTACCAACGTCCATTGCTGTTAGCTTTGTTTTTCCCATACAAGCGGAATAGGTTGAAGGCAGAGAGACCAGAGAGTAGGACCATGCCAAGGCTAACCAAGAAGGCACTCGCAATACCTTCCCCTATTTGGGTGCAGTACTTCCCATAGAGGTTGCATATCTTCATCCACTGCAGCTCTGGCTGACCAAATTCTCCGATCACCGCCGATTGTGCCGCTGCTGCCACTGCTGCAAGTGCTATGTATGCCATTACCTAAAAGAGGCACCATGGGACAAAATACCAAAAAGAAATAAGAAGTTGATGTAGTAACTGCCATTATCTGGTAATCCAAATGGAAGGGAATAATAAGGCACCATTTTTCTCTCTGTTACACCCAAAAATGAGGATATCAGATAATCTCACTAGAGTATTCTTATCATCCGACAACTTGTATCTCCCATCTATATCTCTACTAATTTCATGTTCAGGAGTACAGTTATATGACCGTCAACCTGCCCAACATTGGTGGAAAGAGGATAGACATTTGGCTTTAAACTTTGCGTAAGATTTGGTCAGGACCCTCCAAGGGCCTGAACCCTTTACAAGCTATCATCTGTCTTTAGGACAGTAAAATACCTGATTTTGCAAAATCTTCCAAAAATGGTTCATGCATTGCAGGGAACTCCAGACAGAGTAGTAATGAACAATATCCTAAGTCCTAGCCTAATACCATGATGTCGCTAATGCAAATGGCTTGATTGTTTCTAATAATTTACAGCACTTATAATGGTTCAATAGAAATTGTAGTAGGTTATTGTCATAAACCACTCGTGTGACAAATAAATTAAATGCTCTTGAACTGTTAGTACAAGTTCAGGAAATCTTACTGCAGAATGTGCAAATGATCTACATGTATATAAGTAATTATTTTTTCTCCACTAAACCAGATCCCACAATAGCAATGCTCTATCTAACTTTGGAATTATTCAGGTTGTTGGTATCTTACAAAATTTAAATGCAGCTCAATCTGTGGTATGTCCACCTAAACCACACATGACAGATCCTCCAAAAACCACTGATATATATATATATATATATATATATATATATATATAGTACTCTTAAAAACTCCACAACTATAATAACCAATAAAATCCCATCTGTGATCAAATTATGATAACGTTAGCATTTATTTCCAGTATAATGGATTAGGGTATCATATCAATCATCCTTCATTTAAGCTGAAAGTCCAGCCAAATTCTGGCTGCAGGTCTCTATCATGAACCAAAATGAATTAAGAGTGTTCTATCTTGATTTTCCTGCACACTATCCTTATGAAATGGAAGCAAGTGTATACAAGCATTACCATATGTAGAAGATGTTGAGAATGTTCATCTCATCATACCTGATCACAAGAGAAGATAACCCAGGCTAAGGCCTTGTTGCAGAGTGTATTCCCTCTAATCATGCTCACCACACACCTTACCCCTTGGACCAGACTATAAAATGCAGCCATAGCATTTGCTACCAAGAGAAACCTGCAACCCACTAATGTATATTAATAAAGGTAACATCACAATCAATATTATAAAGGAAAAAAAAAACATCATCTAGTATCAGAGCTCCACCAAAACCACCAAACTAGTCCTAGTGAGAGAGAAAGATGGAGAGAGGATTCCATGGGCTTACACCAAGGCCTTCATGTCTGTGAACTTGGCCTTCTTTTCCAATGAGAAGAACTCCCTGACCTGAGTGTCTGAGCCCACCAGAGCAGCAGCAAGAACTCCAAGACCACATACCACGCATCTCAAAACCACCTCGGCCACCTTCACCCTCCTCTCCAACTTCTTCAGCTTCCCACCACCATAGTACGCAGGCACATTCCCAGGCCTAATCCCAACCCCTGGCCTCATCTTCTCAAAATCTAACACCAACCCAAGAGAGCGCACAAGGCAACGAAGCTAACAAGAGTAATACCCCAAAACAATCAAAAGCCACCAAGTCTCTCAACACTGCCTTGCTACTGCTCAATAGCTGAGAGGCCTGCCAAGAGTGGAATATAAGTACCTGTCTTCGAAAGTTTGCAGAGCCTTTAATGGGCTTTGGGTGGAACAAAGGACAGTGACATTGAATCGAAAATGAACAAGTGAGGCCAGTGTCTTATGGGACCCATCTGTTCTGTAGTGGTAAGAAACATATAGTGATGTGAACTGGTCGACACGTGGCCCGCTGGTGCGTGCCTTCGAAGCAAAGTAGGGGAGGCCGTATGTTTGCTTCATCCATTTGAGAAGAAAGGTAAACTTTAAATTACCCATTGCAGTTATGTCTAAATTAAACTTTCATTCCATTTCGTTGCCACTCAACTTGCGAGCGACTCAGTTCAACGGCTTAACCGTGTATAAACCCCTAAGACACTTGGATTATTTGCAGAAGGGTTGTGGGAATTTGCTGCATAAGAGGTGAACTAAAGTTCTATGATGGTGCTGTCTTACAGTCTTATTTGATGAATTTTGATTAAAATAGACTGTAAGAAATATTTTATTTATTTATTTATTATGGCCTCCTTTTCCAAGGTGATTCCCTTCGTCAAGATGTCGTAAATTACAGTGGCGAAGAACTTTGCGTATGAATGCAACGATGGTCCTATGCAAGCCGTCATCTATGACATAAGCTCCCTTCCCGTGACCATAATTGATAATTCTCTCCTGTTTGTATTCTTCTTTTGGGTTTTTGTCTTCCCACCATCATTAATAATTAATCCAAGCATGCCCATCATCATTTTTGTCTTCCAAAGTAACTAGATCATATGGTGCTGGAACGCTATGATTGGTCGTTGTTGGGTCCCATCTTCAAGAAGCTCTCGACGGGTTTGAGATGCATCTCCAATCCATCATTGGGAGATACCTTCCTGCTGCCACGAGTAATCCACTGAGTTATCTATGGGTGGGACCAACTTAATCGATCTTCTAGAGGAATGATCGTGAATCCATTTAACCTTCTTTGCAAAAGAATCCAACATATCCCGAAGGAAATTTGAGAAGTTTGATTAAAGATGTACCTTTGTCTGAAACAAGGCATGCTGAATAAAAGCCCAACCCGAATTGATCAATCTAATAACTATCAATCCGAAACCATACAGTCATCTTCAGAAATCAACAAGATCCACCAAAGAAGAGATGAATTATAATATCATAGTTCCAAGTTCATCATACCTTCTGTGCTTTCAGAAACTTTGCTGTTCCAGTTCCACAATGTGCTATAGTTCCTAGCAAGTCAACAAGTTATTGCCGGGTCATACCAATCCAATCCACACTCCACAAGAAGAAAAAAGAAGGTTGTAGATACTCAGATGAACACCTACATTATTGTAATTATTCCATTCTTTTTGTCAGCCTAGATGTGGATATCAAGGCCAACAGCTTCCTTCAAAAGTTCAGGTTCCACTCGTCAAGTGCATCACTAGCATTGCTAAGAAATACGAATAGGCAGATGCTCATTATAAAACATATTCAAATTGCTGAATCATAAATATATAAGGAAGCTAGTCTATGCATCAATATGGGAGAACCAATTTAATATCAATAACTATAATGCGGGCTGGACTATAAGGGGTTTAAACTTTAAAGGCAATATCGGACTACATTTCTGAAAGTTTATATGCTTACAAGTTGACCAGGAACTTAGCAAGCAAAGCAGCTTGTGAAGTGGTCCTCTACATATTTTCTAGAGTAGAGAAAAACTGCATAAAATGCAATCAGAAAATATAAGAAAAAGGTAACCAAGTTTAATTCACATGTCTAACCTCACTCAGCTAATCAACTGCTGAAGAAATACTTCCTTTTTGCTATATAAGCTGTGAACTATCAGGCCCATCAGGTGATTAACCCACCAAAGATACAAAATAATGATAATCCCACTAAAATATAGAAAAAGTTAAAGACTTATGATATTAAAGGAATACCTCAGCCTGGTACTCAAATTTCTCACATTGTTGATCAGATGTATCAAATGCTGCAGCAGTTGACTCGCATTGTTTGCCAACAAGAATGCAGTTCCTCAGTGTTGTGTTTCATATCATCATGTTTAGTAAATTCTGGGTTTGTAAAGATAGAAAACCATCAAGGAAGTCCATGCTCTTGCTCTGATACCTGAGGAAGAATAGAAAAATTACAAATAATCGATACACTATATGAACATCTGGACACCAAAGAAGCTACCATAGAATAGTTAAATTCCGTGGACGAAAAGAAAAATCATAAGTCATTGATAAGGATGACATGTTGGCTGAAGATGTTAGGAATGAAACTAAACAATTAAAATGTAAAAGGATCTCCAACTAACCCAAAGACTTTGCCTAAGAAAGGAACAACTAATGTTCTTAAAATTGACACATAGTTAACAATGACACTGTATAATGATAAAGAGAATAACCAATAAACAAAAATCATAACTTCCCCCCAGTAGATATAGGTACAGATTCAACCAATCCTCTTCCTCGAACTTGATGGATATTAATTAGAATAGAACTAATCCTAAATTTCAAGCAAAATATCCCCTTATTTAGCAGGACTAAATGCAAGGCCCCTGTTTTCTGAGAGCAATTACTTTCACAAACTGCTGAACTGCAGATAAGAAAACAACGAAAACTAAAGCATTTGTTATCCATTCGTCATGCTTAAAACCAATCTCAAGCCCTAATTTTTCCAGTTCGAATAGTTACTATACAAAAAACCCAGCAAGAGATGATAGACCTTTTCCACTGTAATGCAAGAACAACAACCCCATTCATAAGCAAACCATTGCAATCAAACAATCATGATCGAATGGAAACTAGAACAACAAGACCCATCACTAATCCATGCCTAAGAGTAGGAAAACTATCAGAAGGAAAAAAAAAAAACACAACTTTTGGGATTTAAACAAATGGGTGTTCTCGGCAATACCGCGTCCAAGACTCGATATCTTTCGACTCCACTAACGCGAGCAGCAACGGAGACGGCTCACCTCGAAGCCCCGAACATCTCTCCCTCTTCTTCTTCTTGGAATTCATAGTAATTCGAGGCGGGCAGGGGAGAAGTGAGGGTCTTAGGGAAGTATAATAATGGTTACTTCTCGTTTTCTGCTGCCTATCGGATGTCAGATATGTAGGAAGATCCGACCCGATTTCGTGGCCCTGTTCTTCAACCCCTACAAAGAGATTAGACCAAGGGGTCTTAATGTCACGTTGTGTGTTTTCTAAAAAAGATCTACGTGTAATTTAGCCAAAGAAAAAAGAAAAAAGAAAGAAAGGCAAGGTTTGTCTCTTATACTCCAATTTTCCTTGTTTTGATAAAATTATATCATGGCATTTTTAGGCGGTAATTGTCACTATATTTTTTTAATATTATAATCATACTAAAATTATTGAGCCCTTTTCAAAATCTCATTGTATTACTTATCTCTAACTAATCATAGCTAAAATTAAACTTATATTAGAACATAATTTTTTTTACACTCTTATAAATTACTTAAGATGGTTCAAACGTTATCTAAAGTTAATTGAATCATAATATAAGAAAAAAAAAATTTACACAAGAAAAAGAAATCAGCAAATATATGTTTTAAACTCTGAACTTTAAGAAATAAAATATTTTAGTTAATTATATGTATGTGTTAATTTTAACACTAATCAAATAAGAAATATTATAACCATAATAGCAATTTGGGGAGAGTGAAAAGTTATCTCAGTATCATCAATGACTTTGATATCCCAATCTCTTTGTACTTGGTTCAGTACATAGCTTGTAAGCAGAGTACTGGAACTAAAGAATGACATTTTGCATAATTGAGGTACTTGATTGCTGCTTGACAATTCTTCAGACTGACTGTTGTTTCGACAAATAAGATTGCTGTATACCTGCGAAAGGGTGAGAGTTTCTCTCTCTCTCTCTCTCTCTCTCTCTCTCTCTCTCTCTCTCTCTCTCTCTTTCTTGGAATGCCAATCACATCCCCTCCTCCTTTTATCTTATACTCTTCCTCCTCCTCTTCTTTCTTCTTCTTCTTCTTCTTCTTCTTCTTCTTCTTGGGGTGGTTTGTTATAAACCAAGTCTTATTCAAGCTTTTGTTTTGAGCCACTGAAGTTATCATCATGCTTGCCCATATGACCATGCATGGAATACTAACTCTATAGACTTTGTTCCTTTTATGTTGCAACATGAAGTATGGATATATTGCTTGTTTCTCTATCATGTTATTGCTTTCATAGTTATGTGTATGCATTTTGCTCACTAGTTCATGTGGTAATGTAAATGTTTTTACTAACACTAGCTCAAAAGTGCTCGAGTCTATCACTTAGATTATTTCATTTCCATCTTCAATTCAGCTTTGTTTATTCTTTGGTCTTATTTGCAAAGAAAATCACTTCCCATTCAAAAGTATATCATTTGGCACTCCTCTGCATTCCAGTGACTAGGTTTTGCCACAACTTAAAACACTAAAATATAAAATCTTTCCTTGGACCGTTTAAAAGAAAAAGAAAAAGAAAAAGAAAAAAAGCTAACCTTTACTAACTTACTAACTTTCGGTAGATCTCATTATGTGATTCTTTTGATAGAATTAAGAAGCAATCAATCATATGTGAAGATGCCGCGACTAGTAATTACATTGCACTCCAAGATATTTCCATTCTAGTTACAATACAGAGAGAAGAGAGAGGCTCAGAAAAGTATAGAAAAGAAAAGAAAAGCAAATCCAGAAGAGAAGTAGAAGCACAAGAGAGGTAGCAGTTTTGATTGTGATCACAGGTGAAGCGAAGTATCGACTTCCGCATCATTACAATTATTTGCCCCGAGAAGCGGCAGATCGCCATTAAGGGTTAGCCCCTGAGATGGAGGTCCCTGGAGAGGCCTAGAAGGCCTAATTAGCTCGGGGTGGAAGAACCACTTTGGGTGCTCACAGTGAGCTCTAGAGCTTGACCTTTCGCCGCCATTGGCGAAAACTCTTTGCTGCTCCCTCTCCTCCCTCATCTCCTTGACTCTCTGGAGCTGCCTAAACCTCTCCTGGAGGAGGGCAATGGAGGAGGAGTGGAGGACTGAGGTCGTCTCATTGCCTTGCCTCCCCATGAGAGAGGGATTAGGTGACTGGTGTGGGTGTTGTATTGGTCCTCAAGAAGGGGGGCTTATTTAGTTGGGTGGCAAAGTGCATTATTTATAGGGGGGAGGTGTCCTCATGCACTCATTTCATATGTGTTTGTGCCCTACTGATTGATCCTGGATGATGTAAATGAGAGAGGAGAATCAAGAAGGGGGCTGCTAAGTCCAAGACACAAAGTCTTTTGGAGCTATCTGAGGAGTTGGATTGGTGGATGTGAGCAACTTTTTAAAGGGGAATAAGGGTGGGAGAGTAGTCCAAGGGAGGATGGAGGTTTGCATTTGGAGGGAGTTCGTAGAGGAATATGAGATGTGTGATGGGTGTTGTTGTCTTTGAACAGGAGGGTGTAGCCTTTTTGTGGTGGGCTGGATTTTGACCCAAAGGGTTACAAGGAGATGGATATAAATTACATAATTTCTTTCGTTATTTATATTAGAGGAATTATTATTTTTCCCATTTCAACCCCCTACATTATGTGTTCATTTTAGATTATATATATATATATATATATATATATATGATTGGACCACTACACACACACACACACACACACACACACACACACACACACACACACACACACACACACACACACACAACTAAACAAGGTAGTTAAGCGATCCCAATTGTGTTGCATTGGCTGATGGATCCTCCCATGTGCCAGCATCAACTTGGGGGATTTAATGCACCATATCTTTCTGTGCTCCGTATTATATGCCCATTTCCTCCACAATGTTTTGAGAGGTGGTGTTATTAAGTACTATGACTACAATGGGGACAAGAGGTCATCTAGGGTTTTGGGAGCAATCATGGGGTTTGATGAATTCCTTCATGAAGATATGGCAAGCTTCCTTGTTACTTTCCTTGTCCTGGAGCTGTTTGGAAGGGAATGGCATGCAGGCCCCAGATCTCTAGATGCTGCTGTTATCATTGCTTTTTCTTTTTTCTTTTTTCTTTTTCTTTTTTTGACTGTCTCTTTTTTGCCACTCTCAATATACCCCCAGTACTATTCCCTGTACTCTAAAAATTAGCTGTTTGATGGTTTTTGGGGTCCATCATCCAGTGGGGGAAACACAAAGATCACAGGATAGTTAGGTTAGTAGAGACATGGCCACATTCCCTAACATGATGGGATTAGTGTATGCAAATGGGATCACACTGTGCTATCAATCTAGTCACCTCTTCTAAATGCTACCAGGCAAGTTAGTATCAATCTATCATCAGAACACCAGATGTACTTCAAAGAAGCAATTGAAAGTTAAAAAATCAATAATTGACCATAAATGAGAACATAATGACACACTGCTGCATATATTAAGCTTGTGAAACATCTGATAGTAAAAACTCCAAGTTACCTTCAGTTAGTACATGGTAAATAACTCGTCATACAGAAGGCACCAAGTTGATACTGGGAACGTGAAAAGGATTAGGAAGCTATGATACTCAGATCTGATCGAAGTAATAACCAGCTTTTGCAGACCATTGTACTGAATATTGTTTGGAAGTAAGATCCAAACAGGTCAGTCTGAAGTTTTCGAAATTTGTGCTACTCAATCTAATTGTGATTCAAGAGTAGAATGTCTTTGCTAATATGGTAGCTTCCAGTTCAGACGTCATTGGACCCATCAAATTGATTGATCAAACATGTAATCATAAGATGCACTACTTCTTTTTTTTCTCTCCCATTGCATGCCATGTGGTATGATTTAACATTTAAAACTCCCAAAGAGACTGTAGTACCAACCAATTCTAGTATCAAAGTGACGTTAGTTATTTGACCTGGAGATTACACAAGAATATAAGACTATTCTTTATAGCAATCAATCATAACATCCAAAGAGAATAAACACTTTCCTTTCCCCACTTTGCAGTTTCATGTCCCTTAATGAAATTTAACTGACGTCCACCCCAGCCTTTTCTCATAAAAGGTGGTGCATAGATGTAACATTTTGAGAAGTAAACTGAACGGAACTGAAAGATACTGCTATTGTTTGTCTATTACACCTACAATACAAGTATCACATGCGAACCAACTAACTATTTCTTACGTTTTCAATGACTTCTCGTTATTCATTATACCATCAGATCCGTTGTTATTTGATTATCTTCATTTCTGTTTTCTAGATTGATCTTCAAAGCTACAACCTGTAACACATATCTTGACAAGACTCCAATTTAGACTGAACTATATCAGCTTTAACTCAAAAGCAAGCTATGCCAAGTCTGGCTAATGTTTGATCCAACCCAAGGAAGCAATCAATTTGATTTCTAAATATTTTCAGGAGTTAATTCATTGCATTGTGGGCAAATCTACATTAGTGAGAGTGCAAAGTACTTGAATTTAAGATATCTGATATTCAAGAAAGAGAAGACATTGTTCCACCAACATAGGTTAGGACATCCCACAATAGTTTGAAACAAAAATACCTAAGAATGTTTAATGGCTCGTCTTTGTGTGCATGTTTGTGTAAATCCAGGGGGAAGAAATGGATAAGTACTTCAATTGAAGCTAATAATATTTTAAATATTTATTGCTTCTTAGTATTAACAATAATTGATATACAAAATATTGCAGTCATGATCCATCATGATGTAATATTGATGGCCTTGATATCAACAGTATGCATATCAATATCAATATCATCAAAAATCAAAGTACAAATGTAAAATATGTTAAAGGAATGTAAACTCAGTTAATGTTATTTGAAATGGCAACCAATTACATTAAAATTTCAGAGTAATTCACAAAAAGCAATTGGCCATGGTTAGGCTTGCATGTTTGTCATGCAAGCTACCAAAACCCACCATCTTTAAAAATTATTGAACTATTATCAATGAAATTCAATTTAGAATGAACGATGTACACAAAAGTAAGAAAATCATAAGATTAATGATCCGAAAAAAGAATAAAAAAAATTCTATCGTGTTGTGTCAGTAATATGGCTGCATTATGCCGCAATGCTAAAGGTCAAAAAACTACCTTTGTGCTGCTTCTGCTATTAGTCATGTCTTGCTACAAGGTCATTTGCAGATCTTTCTGATCGCCAAGCTCTTTCTTACATAGTGAGCCTGCTGAACTTCATATTGATGCATACCAATAATGAAATGATCTGGTGTTTTTTCTTATTGAAGCTTCCATTGTTCATCAGGTTTTGTCCAAATGTATTCTGCAAAATTTTCCAGAAAACTAGAATGAATAAGATAAACCATGTATTTGTGGTACCTTGCAAAAGAGCAATAACGTTACTCAAGGAAAATATAACTACAAAATAAGAATGTAACAAATTACATAACTATGGAAGAGCCACAACTATTTAATACTCTGTGTTTTCCTCTACCTATCTGCAATTCTACACATAATTAAGAGGCTAAAATAATGGCCATTGAGTTTTGACCTGTAATGTACTTCTTGTCTAATAAAGAATTGATAGACTACTTATCTTTTATAGCATCTCCTACCAAAAAGTACATGAAAAGAAGCATTTCAGGTTGTAATGTAACCTAATTATAAATTGAAGAATTGCTGAAGTGCTAGGCCAATAATGCGTAGTTTGACCAATACAACATCAGAAAGGAAAATAGAAGAGACACTAACAATAATCTGTCGAATAATATGAAACTGAAAAAAATTTCCAAATTAGAAGTTCTGCCCTCTAAAAACTAAAGTTACATTCCACTGCATGTTCACCTTCTGAATCAGAATGGTAAGGATCTCACTTCAGCTCTTTTGTGGATACAGAACCAGATTGATATAGCTCAGTCCACGCCCTGAAATAAGCACAATGTCAGATACTCAGATGCACCAGTTATGAAAATTGTAGGAAAAAGGAAACATGTTAACAAATTTACATGCCCTTCGAGCTCACCATCTATAGAGACAAGGAAGTTGATTTAACTGAAGCTGATAAAAGATCTGCTTCAGAAAAAGTAAGGGCATAAGATACTGATAGTCTTGCCCGATTGCTTGCTGATTACACAATTACGCCTCAAATGCCTGGGCATTTAGGTAGGTGGAGTGAAAATTGCAGAAGTGATCCTCAATTGTCAGTCTTTCGACGCTTACGTACATTTCATTGACTACTCTTCTTTGGAAGCTTCCCTGGATAGAATAACATAAGTTTGAAAAGAAGGTCTAGAATTCCTAGATTCCATAATGTGAAGAAATTTCATACACAAATCTTGGTATCCTCCCCTTAACAATCCATCAATGAGGACAGTCCACACAATCTCATCAGGATTCCATACTTGTGTGAGCATATTTTCAAAAATATTTTGGGCTTCCATTGTCCTACCAGCCTTGCATAAAGAACATATAAGTGCTCTATAACCAGTTAGATGCAGTTCAAAACCTTGGATAGTCATTTTATTTAAAGTATCCAAAGCAAGATCTATTTCAGAGTGACTCGACAGCACCTGTAACAAAGAACTATATATCTCATCATCTGGTAATACATCTTGGTCAATCATACTCTTAACCAACTGATCTGCTTCAAACCATCTTCCTTCTCTACATAAACCACTTACCAGCATGTTGTATACTTCAATGGTCAAGTCACATCCAAACTCTACTAATTTAGTCAAAAAGTTAGAAACGATGTCACAAGTTATGACCTTCTCATCAAAGCTGCAATTGGGGACTGCATTTGGCAAAGCTGCAAGTTTTTGATCCATTATTTGGTGCTTTATACACAAGCCTTTAAGCAAAACACCATATGTACGGTAGTCAGGTTTACATCCAGCATCAATCATTTGTCTCAGAAGTCCAAAAGCAAGATTGACTTTACCTATAACAACGTAACCATCAATCATTGAAGTATATGTAACTTGATCAGGTGCTAACCCTTTTCCTTCCAATGCTGCAAACATTTTCTCAGCCTCCTCAACATTGCTTTCCTGGCACAGACCATAAATAAGGGCACTATAAGTGTGTAGATTGGGTGAACAGCCTTGATTTGTCATCTCATTCAATATTTTAAGTGCAGTGGATGTGGCACCATTCTTGCACAGACCATCAATCAATGCAGTGTAAGTAATAACATTTGGGAAAATATTCCGGTCAACCATCTCTCCACGTAGCTTTTCCGCTTCACATAAGCGATTCTGCTTGGAGAAACCATTTATTATAGCATTGTAAGTCTGCTCATTTGGTTTGCAACCACTTTTCTCCATCCTCTCCAGTAAGAACAAGGCAGTGTCTAGCTTCCCATCCTTGCTGTAACCATCTATTAGTGCACTGTAAGTAACCTCATTCGGAACCAAACCACAGTCCTCCATTTCTTTAAAAGTCTCAGAAGCTAGATCTAATTTTCCTCCTCTGCAGAAGCCACAAATGAGTTCAGTGTAAGTCCACTCATCAGGCTCACATCCATTTTCCTTCATAAGATCTAGCACCCTAACAGCATTATTGAGATTTCCTAAGCTGCAATATCCATTTATGATGGTGTTGTATGTTACCTGATCCACAGAAGGGCCTTGTGTTAGCATCCTGTGAAAGAGAACCATGCCTTTCTCGACTTTACCCACTAAACAGAAACCCTTTATCATCTCATTATATGTCCTTGAATTTTGTGAGCAACCTCTCATCTCCATTAGATAAAAGATTCTTACTGCAGACTCTATTTTCCTTTTCTCACACAATGCATCAATCAAAGCATTATATGTTATAGTATTTGGTACCAAACCATCCCTTTCCATTTTATTAAACAATCCAATAGCCACTTCAAGCCCATCTGATTTGCACAGCCCACTCATAAGTGCTGTATATGTCTGAACATTTGGCAGACACCCTCTCTTCCTCATACTAATAACTAAATTGCAGGCCTCTCCTACCCGTCCAAGGCTACAAAGAGTGCTAATTGGAAGAGTGTATGTATACACCGTTGGCTGTATACCTCTCTCCACCATCTCTTTCATCAAAAATAATGCTTCATCTACCCTCCCTGCATCACAAAGGCCATTAATTAGTGTGGAGTACGTTGCAGAATTGGGTTCACAGCCTTCCTTGATCATCTGATCCAAGACTTGGAAAGATGAAGTCAGATCACGGTTTCGGCAATGACCCAGAATCAGCGACGTGTAAGTGAATGTATCAGGCTTCATATGACACTCATAAATTCTACCCAGAATCAGCCTCGCCTCCCCGACCTTCCCATTCTTGCACAAGATATTGATCACCACATTATACGTCAAAAGATTAGGTTCCACGCCACTGCCCAGCATCTGGTGGTAAAGATTCATGGCAGTTCCAACCATTTTAAGCCTATTCAACTGGATTAACATAGTATTATAGCTGAAAAATCCCAACTTGAACCCCTTCCTACTCATCAAATGCAAAAAATCGATCGTGCGAGCCATCTCTTTCTCATTCTGACAAGATTTGATCATTTGGATCCTGACCCGGCCAGCGGCAGCAAACATCCGAACAGTGACGAGCCTGTTCAGCAAAACGAAGAAGCAGTCTAGGTTATGTTTGAGGAAATGCCTCTGAGAGATCCAGTTGAAAAATTCCAACACCCGGTTAATATCGCGATAGGATTCGATGATTTGGGCAACATGGTGCGGAAGGAGTGCAGGGGCGAGGCGGGCGAGGTCGTGGCTATCTCTCCATCTGGGCTGGGAAAGGATTTGGTGGGCTTTCGAGATAAGGAGAGAAGGGTCTTCTTCTAGTTCTGGGAAGTCGGATGAGATTGAGAAAGAGCGGAAGAGGGAAGAGTAGGAAGACGACAAGAAGAGAAGGAGAGATGGGTTTTGGGATTTGGGGAAGAAGAAGAGGGGTCTCGGCATTGGAAGCAATGGGGGTTTTCATCTCATGAGGATAGGAGAGAAGAGAAGAGAACGTGGGCAATGGAAGGCCACGACTTTACGTTTAGGGCGAGAGAGAGAGGATTTCAATGGGAGGAGGAGAGAAGGAAGAGGATGGTAGGGAGAAAGGAAAACAAGGGGTATTAATCCTGGTGGAATCTGGAAAGCTCAAAATGGTTTTGGACTTCGGAGAGCTTCCACTTGGTATAATTTGGTCTCTAAATTTGGTCAAGATGTGAAGTATAGTGAATAAAAAACAAAAATCCATGTGATCTGATACTTAGCGTATGCCAAATTGGCAACTTGTGCTAGTTATAAGACATATTAGGGAGAGGCGTAATGAATTAATGATCTATGTTATTTGGCGTATGTATTGTATGTGCTCTAATTTATTCGGGTTAATCAAAATTATTACTGAAATATGTAATCGAAATAAGAAATATTATAATTAGGTTTTATAATAATGTTAATTTTCTTCTAAAATTTTTAATATTAAGTTCTTATATATTTACAATAATAATTTAATAGAGGTACTAAGAAAGAGAAAGGGTGCTTTATCTTCCTCCTCGGAGTGGAAGATGATCTCCCTCCAAACTCCAACTCCCCTCTTCTCGTCGCCGTCCACCAACCCACATCTCCCACCATCGACTCCCGACCAACTTCACCCCTCCCTCCTCCATCTCTCCCTCTCCCCTCGCGACCTATCCCAACTCCACGCCGTCTTCATCAAATCTAACCTTTCCTCCTCCTCCTCCTCCTCTTTCAACCCCCTCCTCAAACGTCTCGTCTCCTCCCACCACTCTCATGCTGCCCTCCTCCTCTTCTCCAACCTCCTCCTACTCTCCCCTTCTCCTCCTTGTTCCTCCACCCTACCCTCCCTCCTCAGAGCCTGCGCCAAACTCCAAGCTATTTCCGAAGGGAAACAGCTCCACGGGCTAATTCTAAAACTTGGGTTCGCCTCCGACCCGTTTTCCCAGACTACCTTGGTCAGCTTCTACTCCAAATGCGGCGACTTGGGCTCCGCCCAGGAGGTGTTTGAGAGGATTCCTGAGAAGGATGTGGTTTCCTGGAATTCTCTGATTGATGGGTACGCGAGGAGTGGACAAGTCGAGGTGGCAAGGAAGTTGTTCGATGAAATGCCACAGAGGGATTCGTTTTCTTGGACTTCGCTGGTTTACGGGTATGCGAGGAACGGGGAGGTTGGGGTTGCAAGGGAGATTTTTGATAGGATGCCAGAGAAGGGTGTTGTTTCCTGGAACGTAATGATCGATGGGTATATGAAAAGTGGGGATTTTGAGTCAGCGAAAGGGCTGTTTGATAGAATGCCAGTGAGGAATGTTGTCACTTGGAACTCGATGATTACGGGGTTTGAGAAGCTTGAGCTTTTTAAGGAGGCTCTTGGAATTTATGATGCAATGGGTAGGGATGGTGTGGTTCCTAATGTTGTGACGTTGGTAAGTGTGCTTTCGGCGGTCTCTGGGTTGGCTCTTCTTGAGAGGGGTATGGCAATTGATAGGTATATTTGCCAGAATGGATTTGATATAGATGGTGTCCTTGGAACTTGTCTTATTGAGATGTACTCCAAGTGTGGAAGCATTGAGAGTGCTCTCTCAGTTTTTAAGAAGATACATAGGAGGAAGCTTGCGCATTGGACTGCGATGATCATGGGCTTCGGGATGCATGGCATGGCTGATCGTGTGATGGAGTTGTTCAATCAGATGCAGAAAGCTAGCATTAAACCCCACTCGATCATTTTTATCGGATTGTTGAATGCTTGTAGTCATGCAGGAATGGTAAAGGAGGGGCAGCACTATTTTGAACTTATGAGCAGAAAATATGGGATAAAACCGACCGTAGAACACTACGGTTGTTTGGTGGATCTCCTTTGCCGCGTCGGCCAGTTAGAGGAGGCAAGGGATGTGATAGGCCAGATGCCCATGAAACCAAACAAGATAATATGGATGAGCCTACTCAGTGGGTGCAAGAAATATGGAAACATTGAGCTTGGTAAGTACGCCGCAGATCGTGTGATAGAATTGGCTCCAGATGCCACTGGATGTTATGTCCTTCTCTCCAACATCTATGCTTCTGCTGGCCTCTGGGATGGTGTCTCAAAGTTGAGAGAATTGATGAAAGAAAGAGGAATAAGAAAGGATCCTGGTTGCAGTATTGTGGAGCATGGTGGTCATGTTCATGAGTTTGTGGTGGGGACTAGATCTCACCCTCAAACTGAAGAGATCTATTGCAAGCTGAATGAGATGGGTAGCAAATTAAAGCATGCAGGATATATTCCGGACACTTCACAGGTTCTCTTGTGTGTAGAAGATCAGGATAAGGAAGCAGAATTAGCTCATCATAGTGAGAGATTAGCTATTTCTTTTGGGCTGATCAATGTGGAACCAAGGGCTCCAATCCGAGTTGTCAAAAACTTGCGTGTTTGTAACGATTGCCATACTGTAACGAAGCTTCTTTCAGCTATTTATGAACGTGAAATCATTGTCAGGGACAATAGTCGCTTCCACCATTTCAAGAATGGAAAATGCTCATGTATGGATTACTGGTGAATTTTTCATGCTTAGTTTTCTTGGTCTGGCTTTCTTCACACTGAGAACTGTGAGTTTGATTCAGAGTTTCACTCGTAACATTGCACAAGAGGGCATCGCTCACAAAATGGGATAACAAGAAATGAGGGGAAAGTGGCAATGTCCACTGACCTTTCAAGATAGATATAATGTAGTTAGTAAATTTTTAAGATCTTCTGGACATCAGAAGCAAGAGAAAATAGGGGAAGCATGAAGTAATTGGATCTCTGGTTATAGAAGATGATACACTTTAGAGTGGATTCCCACAAGAATTTGTGCGTTTGAGAATTTTGGTGTGGATAACTTTCTGGTTTTGATCTTTACGCCAATGACAGTATGTCCATCGCAGTTCCCTGTGCCACAATTTATCTAAAAGTGTAGAATCCACTGTCCAGAATTTTTTAACAGCACCTCTGTCATTATTCCTCCTCCAATGATCATGGACATTTCTCATCTTCGGCTACATCCTACTATTTAAATCTTTAATCAATATGTCTTTCTGGCTTCTACGATGTCATGCATGGTGAGAGAATTTGGCCCACCTTGCTACAACGAGTTCCACAGTGGAGATACGTACAGTCAACTTCTCTTCCTCCTGCGGTCGTTCGGCCTGCAAAATTATCCTCACACGGCGAATTTCTATCCTCCTGCCGTCCTTCCACTTATGATTCATCCCTGTTTCACACGATATCCTCACAAACGATCACTTCCCATGCGGTTGAAGGAACACACACCTATTTCACACAATACTCCGAAAGCTGTCTGGTTTGCAAATACTTCCTGGTGGAACACATATAAAAAACAACTTAACGGACCAAGGAACCACAGTTCCAGAATCATGCTCTTAATCCTCTACATACCCATGTACATCTAGATTTGTCTAAATAAGATCACCATGTATGAGCAACAACGCGTCAACATTCTTTGATCTGATCCTCATGTATGGCACCAGTCTCGTAATTAGTAAAGAAAAGATGGAAGATAGCAAGCTTTAGAAGATTCCGTTATAAAAAGACTTATAAGATTCTAAAAACAAGAGAGAAAGCATGACTGTTTCCAGTAACAATCTTCATGGATTTAGTCACTCTAAAGACTTACATATGGATAACAAATCAACAAATATACAGGATAAGTGAACATTGCAAACCATATATAAGACAACATAGAAGAACCTCAGCAACCATATAAGCAACACTAAGCCACCTTTAGGATCAGGTTGAACAGAGGAGAACCGAGGGGGCATGGATCTGCTGTACCACGGAAGAAGAGGCATATTTCATGTGGAAACTCAGGGTTCCAGCTTCAAGGAGACAACACGAGATTGTCTGTTCTGTTTGGCAACCCTTGCAAACACGGGAGAGAGACATGAAGGAGCCCACCATGGTCTGCGGACTTCTTGTTCTCCTTTTAGGCAGGCAACTGCATGTACAAGCAACAGAGGAGTCAACATTTAAACACTGGTAATCTTTTATGTGGCAACGGAACCTTCCATTAATGTTGAGAGATGATCTCAGACAGAGTATAGTGAAAACCAATGAAATATAAAGTTGCAGTTGTTGTTATGTAGCAATCACTCATTCCTTTGGTTGAGATTATCTTGAACTGGTATACTGTTCAATATAAATGACTTTAGCTTCCCTGACCGCATAGAGTTCACTCAAAGGTAAATGCATAATAGGAGAAATTTCTATTTAGGCTGTGGTAGCAACTTCAGAATCTTCCCTGGAATCTCAATGTAGCCTTTTCTTAGAAATTTCCAATTTCCATCCATGTAATCCCAATGTGCACACTGCTCCCTTCATGGTAAGGGTGGAACTTTGTGCATAAAAAAGTAATTCCAAACAATTTAATCCCTGTAAAACATACAAATGCTATAAATGCATCCACAGTCAGATCCTGTGCTTGATCCTTATTAGTATACTTGAATATACTTCCACAGAAATATAGAACAAATACTTTGGATTCCCAGACCCCCCACAGAGGTCAATTAAGGATTGTCTTGATGAAACAGTGGATAAATGATACTAGGGATGACAAGATATAGTAGACAAAAAATATAGAGTGCACAAGATGCGGATTTTAGATCACAGAAAATTTTAACATTTAAGAAGGCACACTTAAGCTATCGGACTGATACCCTTTAAAAGACATTGAAAGACAAAGGTGAAGTAAGAATTGTAAAAGGACAGCTGAGGTTCAGCTTGAAGTACCAAGCAAATGACATAAAAGGTAAAAATAAATATGGTACTAGCGTGAGCTCTAGGGGTTTAGCACTTTCTTAAACTCCATTCAGTCACTCTTATTTTGACTGATGGAGCTTCTTACACAATGAATTTGATTCTCTATGTTAATTCTAGTTTTTTTTTAAAGAGTTAATTATGTCTACACTCCTTGAACTATACTCGAATTTTATGGGGACTCCCTAAACTTTTTTAGGTTACAATGTCTCCCAAATTTTGGATCGAAGTAAAAACACAAACGGCAATTACAAAATACACCTAATGACAATTATACATTTAATTAATATATCACAATATTATTACTTTTAATAAAAATAATAAATTATATAATTACCCTCGAATAACTTAACCTCTCCTTTCTCTAGTCTCCACTTGTCTTCTACCTTCGTAGACATCAGGCTATGGCGGCGATGTGTGAGAGGAAGGGCGACAGCAACGGCGGAGGCATGTGAGTGGGAGGGCAACGACAGCGAGATCGTCGCTGCCTCTCGCCCCACGCGGCGCGGTAGTGAGCTCGATGTAGCCTCTCCGTCCCACGTGACACAGCAGCAAGCTTGTTGCGGTCTCCTCATCCCACGCGGTGATGATGAACCAATCTTGATGCCACAGAGGATGGAGAGCTCGCTTGCTTTCTTAAAGAGTCTGGCGTGTCGCTTCAAGAAGCACACTTGCCAGGTCTCCTCATTTTGAATCCTCTTTATCTCAATCTTTTGCTGCCCCATGCTCAACTTCCTGCCAACCATGGTGGATTAAAATTTAGGAATGGACTTTCAGTTCCCTTATCTGACCGCAAATCCTTCTTTTTGTCAATTAGTCGAGTGCAAGGTCCCAACTGACATGAGAATGGTTGAAATGCTAAGTAATCAACTGCATGTTGACCATGCAATTCATATTGGCATGCAGTTCCTTTCCTTTGATCAGGTGTTATTGGATTTTGTTGTCTCAAGTCGAATGGTCCATAACACGGTACCTCTATGTAAGGAACCACTATCAAACTTTGACTGTATTCTCCTTATCCTATAGTAAAGTCTTTATACTCAAAAAGCTCTGACCTTTTCTGTAAATTGGGCGAGAGCTGCTCCGTGACAAAAACCTTGAATCCACTTTAGCAACACACGCTATTTATGAAGACAAAACGAAAATTCCAAGCTCGCCGCGGCCTCCCCGTACTACTCAGCGCGACAACGAGCTCACTCGCAGTGGAGAATTGCAGGTGCCCTCGCCCTAGGGGTGATGGGCCTCATCGTGGGCAGTAGCGTCATCGGGAGGGGGGGCGGGGAGAGAATAGAAGCTAGGAAAGGAGGAGGGAGGGAGAAATAGAAGGGAAGGAAAAATGAAGAGAGAGAACAGGGGGAGAAGAATGAAGATGAGGGTGATAATGGTGAATGGAAAGAAGACGATTGAATATAATAATAAGATAATTAAATTTTTATTAGAATATTTTTTTATCCTATTTTAATTAATGGGTCATATAAAGGTTACAAGAGTATTTAGATCATTTTGAGGTTAATTAATCTAATATAACTGCCACATAAGTTGACTAGTCCAATTTTGTTATGGTACACTAATATAATCTAAAGTTTATAGGACATCGTAACCTAAAAAGGTTTAAGAGATTCCTATGAAAACTGAGTATAATTCAGGAGGTGTAGACGTAATTAACCCTTTTTTGAACCAAAAGATGTTTAATGAAGTCCACCATGAACTATACTCAGGTTAGGCACTTTGCTAATGACATGCGTCACACCAATGTTAAAGAGCAGAGCATGGTAAAATGTTGGATTGATAACTCATCTATCACATGCACTAAAACCACATTTGTCTTACAACTATAGTTCAAAGTATACTAGATATCTAGCAGTAAGGTTACTAAGCATGCGAATCTGTGGGCTCGTGGCTCTCAAAATTAAATATGAAACTCATAAACTCTACCAAGTGTCAATAACCGCTAATTCTCCAAGTATAGAGTCTAATAATATCTCCACAAGGAGCAATCCAACTTGAGACGTAACAAATTAAGAGATTGAGAAAAGTAGAAAACTAAAAGTATAGGAATTTAAATGTGAAACTACAAAACCAGAGAACACAAGAAGTTGCACACATTGATTAAAAATCTAACATAAATTTGTAAATTTCTCTTCATATGATTCTTCATTGTCTCTCAAGTCTTATGTATGATGACGAAAATTGCTTCTAAAGAAGTCCAACTTATCAAGTGAAGTAGATGAAAAGAATCATAAATCATCTGAACTCCATATGCTCATCCTACATCATCCTTGCAGTTGATTCATAATCATCATTATTCAATGAAGTATAAATGCCCCCATTTTTAATGCCCTTTTGGAAAAATAGAATCTTGCAGATAGTTTTAAATGATCATTCAAAAATAATGATGATTAAAGTTAACAGTGAATAAGATTCTGCAATGGAACCAACCAAAACTATCACTCAAAGTTCTAACGTACAGTTGCATTACTCCAAAATGAACTAACTAAAATAGTTTTGAATAGAAAATAAAATTATTCAGAAACAAAGGCTCAACAACAAGCAGTCATTGTAATTCCATAGCAGGCAATAACTATAATATCCATCCATTCTCATTCAAGCATGTTATAATTGGCCTTCAATGAATCACACACACACAATAACTATCTAATTCTTTGTCATGCACAAGTTTCCTTAAGGTGGTCCTGAGTTCAATTAGCCATAGACTCAACATATGTAATGACTTTGTCCCTTGAACTTAAGCTTTAATCAGTTACAGATTGTACTAGGTTTTTGGCTATGTTCAGTTGCCTAGTTCTATGGGCAGATGCACAAAAATCAAAACAAGAAAATGTTACATATCATATGGAAATTAAGATTTTAGAACTGCAACAAGGTAATAAAGTAGGTATAGCTATGAGTCTAATAACTTGAATTACTACATATAACATATAGATCTTGCATCAAGATGGAAGAGCACCACATCTGAGAACAAAGAAGCTCCACTGGATGTTCCTGCCCATAAGCAAACTAACTAGCACATTGTTAAATTAAAATAACCATATGATTGAGTCACTACAAAATGCTTCTAAGCTTACAGATTAACAATAATGGAAGGGAAAGATTTTGAACTGATATTTCTTTTTTTTACTTTTATGTTTATCTAATGAAACTAAAAAACAATCAAGTACATGAAATAAAAAGAAGATGAAAGCGAAAAGGTCCAGCATTCTTAAGAAACAAATAGAGTATGCAATGCCAAAATCTCACTATAAGATTTTTCCAATGTGAGATATTAGGGGGAAAAGCATACGGATTACAATGGAAAGGATAAGCATGACTGAAAGGAAGAAAAGGAATGTTTTTCTTTTGAGGCATGAATGTTTGCAAACTCCTTAGCATCTCATTTGCAGAGCAAATCTAGGAGCAAGTTAAAAATGGGAGCCTCTATTAAAAGGCATTGTGTGCAGGTCTCTATCTTAGCATCAAATCTGCTAAATGTCTACTAGGTTACTAACAACAGCATACCCAAACGACAATGTGTACAGATGGTATGGTGTATTGACACGGATTTTATTCTGGGTGAGTAATAGGTCTAAACAACAGAGAACATGGATTTGTTCTTCTACGAAATACCTTCTTGATGTGAAAAGTAGAACAATAACCACCTGACTGAATCTATTAATAAATGCAATTAAACAGAAGTAACAATCAAATTGATAATAAAAGCCAACTACAAGGAGAGACGCATTTGATGGATTGCTATACATTTACTATACATAAGGCCCCTGTGAAAATTGCGGTTGCAGCAAAAAATCGCTTACGGTTCTTTCTTCAGCATTCCACACATTTCAGATCACATAATAGAGAAAGTGTCTAGACTACCACAGCTCCTGAGATTAGGGTTTAATCTGTGATAGGTCATAGGTAGACCCAGTAGTCAAGTTCAATCAGACAAACCATTGATGATCTTATGAATGGATTGCATCTCGACACTTCCGTCAGCTAATTAATCTATAATCTGATCAATGGATTCCTCTTAATATTACCAAAATCTTGTCTTTCCATTAACAAACAAGTGACTTTCAAACTGCAGAAGCAAATTCATTTATAATAATGTTGGTTCAAATGAAAAGACAAATATGAAATACATAGTTCAAAATACAGGCAATTAATTGGTTAAAAAGTTGTAATATACTGAAATGATCAAGACAGAAACGTTGATGTAGAATCTTGACATGCAATCATCATTAGAAATATGATAGCGGAAAGAGCAGAACCTTTGATGCGCCTTAGCTCTTTGCAGAGTGTAATAAAATCTCCCCATTTCATGTGGCATCGCCTGATAAACCGCAGAATCTGCTCCGTGGTAAACATCGATAAGCTTTCTAGATACTCTCCATTGACACCATTATCTTCAAACACTTGGCGGTAGCTACCGAGATTTATCTCTTCCAACCATAACCCAACATCCTGAAATTTAGGTAACTTATTTGTGCAGAATTCAGACAGATAAAAATGATAATCTGCCTCTTTATTAGTAAACTTAATATCAGCATCTCCAGATGCTTACCTAAGCATACAAGAAGCTTACAAAAACTATGAGCTTCATAAAAGTGCAAATGATATAGTTTGGCAATGACTCGATCAGAAGTTGAATTGCTTCACATGAATTGAGGCATACACAAGGGTGAGAAAATCCTCGATGTGGAGGCCACCAAGGATTCAAATAGGATTAGAAAACCAATATGTACGCCTGTTATACTCTGACAGAATTAGAAAAACAAAGCCGCATATTATAAGATAATTATATTTTCTTTCCTTTATTCCCATTCCTCGGCAGTTGAATTACTTACAGAGAAATTAAGAGTTAACATTAGAATACATGCATTTCCTGACAAAATACTCAATCTGGAGACAGCTAAGGATCCCATCAGTACTACAAAAAGAGAAAGCACTTAAATTGTGGCCTAGGAGCCAGGGAAAGAAAGTTGCAGTGAAGTCCTAGACTCCTAGTTGCTTTCCTTCATTCCTATTACTCAAAAACTGCTCCAAGTTGAATCAGCAACGAAGTATGATCCCTTTAACTGTTTCCAATTAGATAGGATTAAAATCAATTATGCTCCAAAGATCATTAATCAAAAGGCGGGCATGTTTTTTTGGTCAAATAGATCAATGCATTAACAAGTGAACGAAGCAAGACTTAGTTGTCATCCTATAATTCTTTGGGCACTTACATCCATGTAGAGAAAATGATCTATACTGGTGATCCCAAATAATTGGGACTAAGTCTTGGTTGTCATTATTATTGCAGGAAGATATACCAATTTGCTTCAGTTCAAAATTTGGTTAAAATAAATGCATGACTATTGTCTATCTTATACAAGATAGTCAGGGTGGGGTTATCATGACCATCAATCAAAACCATCTAATTTCTAAAGTATCCATCCTTTTAAATTTTTAATGCCCAAATATAAAATAATATTGACATTGTTCCAACCAGTGCCTGTTTCTGCTTCCAAAACAACCTATTCATGAGGACCAAATACATCCTCCGCCCTCTTCAAGTAGCAGTCTATTCATTATCTTACTAAAATTGATGAAGTTATTCACGACTCGTTTAAAGGAAGTAAGAATAAGATGCCCATACGGAAGATGATAGGAAGGCTGAACTAGTAAAAGAACAAGGAACTTGATTAACACAGGGTGGATGATTTAACCTCCTTGTGAGATTGCTATTCTAACAAAAGTTGAATCACCCTCCCTTGATCACGAAAGATAATGTTTTTCTCACAATGACCCTATTCCAAACTAATATCTTTTTTCACCCTAAATAGGACGATCTATATTCTAATTTGACTCGATACAACTCCGGCATCATAGGTTACAGTCGGGACAAAGAGGAATGGCAAGGGTAGTCGGGTACACGTCCCAGCACTTCGGAGTGCACAAGTTTTAGAAACTCATGAGAAATTTATCCTTCTTTGTACAATGAGCAAAATCGAAAAACACAGCCAGATTACATTAAATTAACCAAATCAAAATATGTTACCCATTAGCAATTCTGATTACAGATCAGATAACAAATCCCCAAAGATGAAACCAAAATTAAAGATAAAGAACAAAATGTTTTTTTTTCTTTCTAATCGCAACATTATAAAGTGCGCTAATGACAACAAGATCTGAAGAAATGAAAGGGAAGCCAAGAAACCTACATACCTCGACGGTCCATATGAAGAAATCCAAGGGCTCCGGGGACCGCCCTTTAGTCATCTCCCTCTTTCTCGCGAAGAAAGCCTACAAAAACTTTCAGAATTCATCAAATCCCAATTTGGACCCCAAAATTTCCTCCCAATCCAAAGAAGAAAAAAAAATCCAAAAGATTACCGTCTTCGGATCGGGAGAAGGATCCCTACACAAGCGGAAACCGAAGCGAACTCCTCCGCGGCGGCACCCAAATGGCGAAGCGACTCCGATTTCCCGTTTCCGAAAAAGCAGAGAAGTAGTTCTCTCGGTAGAGTGTGCTTCTGAAGGGGGAGAGGTTAATTCGGCTTGGAATTAAATTTCCCCTTTATTTTATTTATTTACGTCACTGCAGGAATATATTACATTCGTTACGTCGCATCCTCTGGTTGAATACTAAATTCCATTCCTGCAACCGGGCTTGCAGAGGATCGATTTCGTTGAGAGTCTAATACAGTGGGGAGATAAATGGGGACCATCCTCGGCATAATTACATGTTAGCTTTGACTACGGATATACGAAGTGGGCACTTGGCACCAATTTATTCGGGACCACTTGCACAACCGAACTACAAAGCGTGCACAAGATCCAGGAAATATTATCTTTCATCCGACGGCTGACATCGTCCGACGATGCTTAGATTTTCGTGTTCTCTATTCGTTTTTTAGTTTCTCTTCTCCTCCTCCTCCTTTTTTTATGCTCAAAGTGTAGGTCATTTTCTTGTGCAAGATTGTTCGGCATGGGAGGACATGCCGATTCATATATTATCGTATACATCGTGCCAGTGATTATGGATCCATCACTGTCATCACTAATCGTTGGCCGCAACGCTACAATTTATAAGCGCGACCCGTCACTTTACTAAACTTTATCATTTTGGCACAAATCTTTTGTAATTTAATTATACTTTTGAAGCACTAGGTCCAGTGAAGGCCCCCATCTCATGGTTATAATAATCAGTTTTTAATGTCTAAACTCCGTTTAAATTTCTTAATATTAAAAGATAGAATTCCATTTAGAAATGATTCTTTATCAGTTTAATTTAATTTGATTCTCTATTTATTAAATTTTAAATTAAACAGAGAGATATATAAATTAAAAATTAATTCATAGATAAAATTCAGTTTAAGTTTTCATCAAGTTAAGTATAGAAATATATATTTGTCTGATAAATTACTAAGATAATATTAATTGTCAAAATAAATATGAAATTTAAAAAGATATACATAAATACAAATTTATTTTAGAGTCATCTAAAAAAACTTGTTAAATAGTCACCGGGTTAAGAGATTTTTAGACCAGTATACAAGTAAATATTCATTTTAGTCTTGTACATATGCAAATAAATTATTTATTTCTTAAAATAAAATTATAATTAATAAATAATAAATAATCATATGTTGAGCCGATTATAGCACTTACATTTTCAGTGTCCTTATTATACCAAGTATATCATACTTTTAGATATTTTTTTACCCTAGAAAAATAGATAGATACAAAGGGTATAGAATATGAGTATTTTTCGTTGTAAATATTAAGATTGACATTTAATAGATTTTGTACTTAGAGTGTTATATGTATGATTTTGGCTATTTGTACCCCATTTTTTAAGAGATTAGTATAGCGTACCAACTTACATATCGAGCAAATTAGGTTCTAATTTATGAGTTAGTTTGTGACCTAATATATATAACAAGAGAGAGGGGATTCCAGGATTGAATGCTAATGTATCTACGAAAATTTTATATTTTACACCCAGCCATTTTACCTATTGCCTTATATTTTAATATTTATAAATTAAATTATCTATTTTATTAAATATGTGCATAAAAATATTTTACTGTTAATTATGTTGATTACAATTAACTTAACTACACAAAGAAAAAATTACCAATATATCTTAACCCAACTTAAAATACCTAAATCTAAAATACTATACCGAACTCAAAATACTCTTAGTGAAATTTATTACTAAAAATATATTATTTAAAGTTAAGATACTAGAGAAAAAATGTAGGTACTTTAACTATGACTTCATGGTCACAAAGAAGCTCAGCTCAGTTCAATGCGACTTAAAGTAATTGCTTAGGTTCGCATAGTGCAAGAACTTAGAGTCTATATTAACTAAAGCTTGACATGATATGATATATATGTATTTAGTATTTAGCAAAATTTGGTGTTTAATCGACCAATGTCTTAGTCTTCACTCTTCACTCTTCACTCTTCACTCTTCACTCTTTGAATGTATGTAAAACAAAAAAAAGTCCCGAGAATGAACTCTCGTCGTCTCTTCTCTCATCTGCTACCTTCTCCTCTATCATCCCCCAAGAAAGATGAAGCTCACACTCCCCCGTCCAAGCCGGCTTCCCCCTCGGCCTTCTCTCCGCCGACGAGATGGTGGTCTACTCCAATGTTGCCTCCCTCCCCCTCCTCCGTGACTCCTCTTCCCCTCAAGGCTCGCAAGTGTTACCGCGGTGGCGGTGGCGGCGGAGCCGAAGGCCGAGGTGTAGACGAAGGGAGTGCTCACCCAAAGATAGCCATGGACAACTTAAAATGTGAACGAGAAATTGTGAAAAATATGTGAATTGTGAAATATAATTCTCCCAAAGATAAATAAAAAGGTCATCGGGTTACTATAAGGGTTGGGAAGTCGAAGTGTGAAGCTGCGGCCAATAATGGGAGTGCTAAAGGCGCATAGGAAGTCGTGCTCGCCGAAGAAGACAAGCTTGTTTTGCTGGTAAGACTATGTCTACTGCTTGTAGAGCAAGGATGTCTAATTAACAAATTACGCTCTTGAGCTCCATAGGAAATCGTGCTCGGCTTTTAATTAATGAGTAATTCAGAGCTTTCTCGTTCTCTCAACTGCTGTACAGTCTCGCACAAACAGGAGCTCTTCAATGACTCCATAGGACAAATAGAGCTTTTCTTTTATATATATGCCAAGAGATGGTTGCGCTATTAGGTTACAGTCAGTGCTTGTAAGTGATTAGATCTGACCACTTTTGCTGGTTGGTCATTGTGGTCAAGTCTAAGCACTACAACTTTTAAACCTTTTAGTTATTGCTGGGTGGATAATTTAAAATCTTTCTACTTTTGGAGTTCTTTTAGGTCGTATCTTATAGCTCATGTCAAACAAATTTCGGTCTATTCCTTTTTTTTTTCCTTTCTGTGTATCAGACTCTTATATTATTTTAAATATTAATAGTTTTTTTTTATCATTCATAAGTCTGAAAGTTAGATATGGACTGAACAAATGGCCAAACTTTTTTAGATACAGAGGCACTTAAGCCCCCCGCCAAACTTTTAGCTGCCTAATGTAAGCTTCAAATTATATGCGTAGCCGAACAATTATTTTGAACTAAATGTCATCGAGATCTATTCCAAGCTGTCGCATTGTCGAGCTATTCATCATCAAAGCTAATCGTACTGCTGAGCAATCAGCCAAATTGAGTCAAGCTATCAAATTACCAAATAGTTTTTCCACAATATTATTTAGGATCGAAGTCGAATCAATTAAATATTAATAAATTGCTCCAGTGTACATGCTTTCCTAGATATAGATATCTGTTGTACATTTATACAAAGTCCACGAGAAACGGTGAGTTGTTAGTAAGATCGGCTGCCATCGATAAACCACCGTTTGGGATGAATTATATAAAATATAAAATCGGACGCCAAAGTCAGAGTATTTGAACGAATGTGTACTCGGTAGTACGGAAACTTCGCATGTGGTCGCGTCCGTCGGCGTGGTAGATGGGTTAAGAGGAACTTTCCAGAATGAAAAGATAATTAAAAGGCGTTACGCGGAAGCATGTGGATCAGACGTTCCTTCTTCTAGTCCACAACTCGCGTTGATTTACAAAATGACCCTCGGTCTCTCTTTCTGGTCTACAACTCCTTTCTTCGCAATGATTTTTTTTTTTACAATTTTTACATTTGGTTTAGTATTTTAAGACCACACACATCATGATTGAATTAGCTTTGCGTAGAAAATTGTTAGGCTTAACAGCAAGCGGAAATGCGACGACGGTAGGCAATGATGTAATTGTAGACTAAGAAAGGGGGCATTTGCTGTTCGGCGTAGCAGTTTACTTTATTGTGAGCATAAGTTCTCCCTTTTCCACTCGTTAATTTGTGCTCATCCTGGAGGGCTGGAAGTGAACAGGCATCGGAGATTACTAAAAGGGTATGTCAAGTTCGATCATTTTCCAATAATTTTCCACTAAATTTGTCTATTTGGAGCCGTTTATGATGTCTGCGTTCTCCATAAGCTGTGTTTTCCTACCTAACCTAGAGATCTCTAAATTTGGCATGAAATCGTCTTGTTCGGTGGAATAATGATGTGGGTCTCTTTGTTCCTGCTTGATTCTTTTATACATATATATAGTTTTTAAATTTTGCTTTAGATTCATGAGTTAAATAGTATGTTTTCATGGCGTTTCCATGCTGGTCTTTTCTTTATATAGGGAGGATTACTAGATCCTCCCTATCTTATACATTTTCTTGTTCTGGAGAACTCAATTTGCTTGTGTAAACTTAGTTCGAGGCCGTCAGAAGAATCGAAGGTTTTGGTAATAGCTAGGGCCTCAATTTCATCTGTTGTGAGGATCCTTTAGAATTGGTCCTTAAAATAGGGTTGAGAATTAGATGTTGCTCAAGTTCTTTTTAGAATGAAACAATTAGTTCATTTGATTTAAGAGGGATGGTTCACAGTTCACAAGTCACTTGCATCTGTCTAAGCTGAAGTAGATTGTTTTTACAACTTTTCTTAATCACAAATAATTATATAATAGAACTTTTAATTCATTTAATCATTGGTAATTTTGAGTCGTTGGCCAGACATTTTTTTGAGATCAATGCAAGTTTTAAAATCAGAATGAGAGCTACTGGGAAGGCGATACTGGGCCCCAGAAGAAGAAAACTAGAAAAGGCCTTTATAAGAAAGTCCAAATTCTAGAGGTCATATGAAGTAACAGCTACTTCTATTCAGCAGTTGGGAGAGATTTCTCAATGTGTTATTTGCTTTATAATCCTTTCGTATCTATCCATATCTCTGGCTGAAAACCATTTTCCATACACATCTCATATTAGTCAAATGCTAATGGAACTCCACTTGTCCAATTGCTTCTCTTTTCAATGTTAGGTGGCTCGTAGGTCTATTTATTGTACAAAACATGAATATTCATCTGCAAAGTTCTTGAGATCCTATATCAGAAAAGTTCTTGAATCTGCAACAAATGTTGAGCACAAGCCAGTGAAACTTTTTAAGAATAGATCTGCTATAGTAAGAGCTGTAAAGAGAGCTTAAGTTCTGTATGCAAAGTTGGTGATTGTGGTAAATATTAATGGACATGATTATTAGCTATCAAGTTGTGATATGTATAATGTATGATATGATTCAGCTGCAGTAACCTACATCAGCATTCAGTCAGTTCTATCTTCATCTTTTCTTTTTTTATTTTTTTTATTTCTTTCAGTTCTCAATACTGAACTTCAATATATGACTTGCCAAAGTATCCAAATCTAGTCAGATTCGAAAGATAGTATTACCTGCAGTCATGATTGATAGTTTGATGGAGTATGTTCATAAGTTAAACAGGGTTGGTCAACTGATGTTATTGATCATCTTGAATTCAGCATTTGCTGCTTAATTGAGTAGTAGAGGGAACATTTATGTACTTCAGGTTATTTTTCTAAGGTATTTTTGTTATGACTTTTGATGTTGTACTTATAGTCAAATTGAGTTCATAAAATTAACTTTGATAAGCAGGATATTTTCCTGTCCAATCTTTTGTGATGCCTATAACAAGGGTGAGTTTCTGAAATTTGTATGGTTTTATAATAAATTGTTGAGTAAGTCTCAAGTTGGCTTATCATCTTCTTTAATAACCTTTTTCTCTTCAGCGGTCCCTAATCCCATACTGCCCAGAAACTTTAACCAATCATATCCTGGCCTGCCATGTTAGCGTTATCTATTTGAAATTCTGAGTCTCAAGAATCAATTCCTAGATTCAAAGCTAAAAATGAATATTAGTATAGGAAAGAGTATTCTTTATCCAACTAAAATGATTAGGAATATTTATAGTATTATTTCTTTGCTGATGTGAAATTGCAGGTTTTTTTTTTTCAAGTGGTTGATTGTAGGGGTGAAAATGTTTGGACAAATATCATATCTGCCCCAATTCCATATCCGGGTTTTGTTGAAATAGATCTCAATTTGTCTATCCATCCTCATATCTTGATATGATATTGGTTGAGGAATCCTATCCGAATAATTCATATCAATTTAGTGTAAATTCTATGAAGATAGTGAAATAAAAATAGAATAAACCTTGTTTTGTCTTTTTCAGTGAATCTCTAATACATATATACATAAAGGGCACATGCCTTATTTTCTCTGATATATAACTTATTATTGTAATTCTATTTATTTTAATCTTGAAAGAAACTAACAAATGGTTTTATGCTCCACCAAAATTGCCTGATGTGCAAGAGCCAGAGCTCATTTGGACTAAGACTGAAATTGAAATTGGTCTATCAAATTTGTAATATCTCTTCATGCTGAAAGGCAGTATTCTATTGTTGCATGCATGAATAACAGAACTGATGAACAGATCAACTTTTTTGGTAACAGTACACATTTGTATGACTTCTACTAGTGTTCTATGCTGCAAAAAATTGGCAATGCACTTAAACGCTTATTATTTGCTGCAACTCATTCTTCCTCTTTTTTTTCTTTTGGTGTGCTGATATGTTCTTTCTCCCAGATCTATGTTGGTCTTAACCTCAGAGAGATGAGGCATTGATCTTCCTTGATGAATTAAGATGGTACCTTGAGCAATAGGAGCTCTTCAGATATGAAATATATGCCATTTCCATTTAGCAACAAAGACCGAAACTAGGGGGATTTAACAAGACGACAACTTTCAGTGTTTTGGATGATACAATCTGGTGGCAAGAACACCAAGTATTTGGTTAATACAGTCTGAGATTTTGACTTGCCGGCTTCTCCTATAAGGCATACAGTGATAACAATGCCTAAGCAGCGCAACTATTCACATAAGACCCAGACATCGTACTATAATCATAATTCCATGTCAGTAAGAGAAGCAGAATCCCATTTTCCACTGCAAAATCACCAATCCTTTGACTGTCCTTCCTCTGATGATGGATCCCAAAAAACAGATATTCACTCTCAGACAGCTCATGGTCAGTTCTGCACACTGGATTCTTCCATCTCAAATGGTTGTTATTCAACAACACTCAAGTCTCCTCTTAATTTCTCTCCTGCAAGTGGAAGCCCATTATCACAGCAGGATGGTCAGTCAGACAACACTTATGGATCCCCTGTAAGTGCTTCATGTATTACTGAGGATCTAAATGATCTCAAACTTAAACTAAGGGAACTGGAGAGTGCAATGCTTGGGCCTGACTCTGACATAAATAGCTCAGATAGCTCCTTCACCAGCCACCTTTCTCTGGAGGCAAGTCAATGGAGGCAAACGATAGGGATTAATAGAGGAGACTTGAAACAAATACTCATAGCGTGTGCTGGAGCTGTAGCTGAGAATGATATGCGTGCACTAGATTGGTTGATTCCCGAGTTAAAGCAGATGGTTTCAGTCTCTGGGGAACCGATCCAACGTTTGGGAGCATATATATTGGAAGGTCTTGTTGCTAGACTTGGTTCGTCTGGCAGTTCAATCTACAAAGCTTTAAAATGTAAAGAACCTACGAGTTCTGACCTTCTCTCCTACATGAACATCCTTTACGAGGTGTGTCCCTACTTCAAGTTTGGCTACATGTCAGCAAATGGTGCAATTGCAGAGGCTGTTAAGGGGGACAACATGGTTCACATCATTGATTTCCAGATTGCACAGGGAAGTCAGTGGGTAACTCTAATTCAGGCCCTCGCAGCAAGGCCTGGTGGACCACCATGCATAAGAATCACTGGCATTGATGATTCTTTTTCTGCTTATGCCCGAGGAGGTGGACTACATCTAGTGGGACAGAGACTGTCTCGGCTTGCTGAGTCATGTAATGTGCCCTTTGAATTCCATGCTGTGGCCATGTCTAGCTGTGATGTAGAACTCGAGCATCTCGGGGTTAGGCGTGGAGAGGCCTTAGTTGTGAACTTTGCTTTCCAGCTCCATCATATTCCTGATGAAAGTGTGAGCACTGTGAATCACCGAGATAGGCTTTTGAGGATGACCAAGAGCCTATCTCCAAAGGTAGTGACTCTCGTGGAATTAGAATCCAACACAAACACGGCTCCATTCTTCCCAAGGTTCTTGGAGACTCTTGATTACTACAATGCCATCTTTCAGTCAATAGATGTCATTCTCCCTAGGGAGGACAAGGAACGGATCAGCGTAGAGCAACATTGCTTGGCTAGAGACATTGTTAACATAATTGCTTGCGAGGGTCCTGAAAGGGTGGAACGACATGAACTTTTTGGAAAATGGAAGGCACGGTTTACAATGGCTGGATTTAGGCCATATCCTCTGAGTCCTACGGTCAATGCCACCATCAAGGCGCTGTTAGAAAGTTACTGTGAGAACTATAGGCTTGAAGAGAGAGATGGTGTACTTTATCTTGGCTGGATGAACAGACCTTTGGTCGTCTCTTGTGCATGGAAGTGAAGTGCTGATCTAACTAGTAACCTGGTATACCTATGAATTGCCCTTTAGGGTGTGTTAATCTGAAGATCTAGCTCTATTATTTGTTAAAAGTTAGGACCAACTTCTTGATAATAATCATTCGTAGTTTGTAACAACAAACTTGAAGATTGGAAAAGTGCCTTGAAAGGCGTAAGAGTATGTCATCCTGGTTTCTTCTGCCTACATTCATCATCATTTGTCTCACTTTACATTATTTGCTTTATCTAAACTCTAAAGTATACACACTGTATGTATATATGTATTCGATAGACTGAGTGTAGGGTATATTCATAATATTAGGACTTTTAAATTGCTTAACAAGGAGGAAAAAAATTGCAGATAATGCTGATTGGAGTTACTAGGATTATTTGTTCTTTATACAATCTTGACTTCTTCATCCACAGTTATCTTCTTTATAATCTCCCGGCGATAGGAAATAACAAGGTCGGGTGGTTTTTTATTCAAAATTCGCAATCTGAGAGTACATTTGTGAACAGAAGTATTCCTGCATTAATTTAGATAGTGTATTAAGATACTTTCAAGAGCTAGACCTAGGCATTTAAAAGTGTAGCATTATCTTAAGGAATATCCTTCACTATTTAAGTGTGGTTTAAATCAGTAGAGAAGAGAAGGGAGGAGAAGAAAAAAGAAACAGTCTTACCTTAGGGAACAGAAAAATATAATAGGTGAGATGGAATCAAACCCTGGGCCTCAAGATGATTGATGCTCACTACCTTTTATATAGGAACTCAAATATGTAATACTTGGTAGATAGAGGAACAAATCGTAAAGATTTCAGTATCGATCCTATTAAAAGAAAACTTTTCACATAAAGTTTGATTTGGATTTAGCAGATATACCTAAAAAGATAGCATTCATGCATCTCTGTTTTAGGCCCACTTGAACCATAACTACCTTCCAATGTTACCTTCACAATAAAATTACAATGATGATTTAATCAAAAGAAAGAAAAAAAAATGATGATAGCTTTGACTAAACTTATTTGGATTTGGATTTGGAATTACATACTAATACATGTATATACTTGTAACATGGATGTACTCGACTCGAAAACGTTCATGCACACAAGCTACCTTCCTGATCGGTTGCAGTCTTGCAGAGCACCAATTTAACCTATTGATGGAAGCATGGAGCTTTACATTGTAGAATTGTAAGTATGTGAACGTAGCGAGTTACAAAATCAACAACAGGAGGAGTTCCAGAGTGTTAAAAAGAAAATCCAAATCAGAACTATTTGCAGGACAGTGCAACTTATCTCCTCATAAGCATTGCATTACATAATTGAACAAGATTATACAAGTTACCAGGAATAATATTCACTGTCTTATTATGACCTGAAAATTGAGAAATATCTGAAGTTGGAATTGTACAATAACCAGCTGACAATCTTATGGACCCAAGATTAAATTCCCAGCGTTTGTATAATACAAGTGAGATGAGTAATTCATAGGTGTTGTTTTGAATGTAAAGCCCTCATTTTTGTCTTCTCTAGATCCATATATTTTGTTGCTTGAACTTCCGTATAGTGTTACAGGGGTTGCTTGAATAACTGCATTATCGGAACCAGAACTACCAGGTTGCTTTTGATGTTGATGAATTTGGTCTGCTCCTGAGGACTGCATCTCATCTGCAGTGCTGCCGTGATTTGGGCTGATCCCGACACCGAGGTCAAGGCTGATTGTGTCGCTCTCATCTGGTTGACTGTATTGGTGGGAGATGGCCCTTGCGTCGCATGCCCTCAACATATCACTTAGAGCTGTTGGAATATGGTTGTCGATTGGATTCATATTATTTGGTACTGCTGGTGCAGACATCTCATAGCCAGAAGTCCTTGCAGCAGGTACATCATGATTGTGCTTGCCCTCGTACGTGGTTATTACTGCTTTCGGATCGTGTGATGCCCTCTCAACATGTTTCCTGACAGGACATCCTATATATGTGCATTTGTAATAACTCCTGTAATTCAAAAAAAAAATTACTTGGTTAGATATATGAGTATATTGTTATCTTCCGAGGGCCACTGCAGTTGTAGTTTAATACAGTTCTTTCTCTCCTCCCTACTGTTCTCTTATCCCTCATCCCATAACAAGGGTGTTTAATATAATGGCAGTATTTACTAAGAAATTTATTTGTTCACATATACATAAAATTCCAAAGATTTTGATTGCTTGTATGTTATCTAGAATAACATGGTGGCACATATATAAATTCAGACTTTTGTATATAGATGTGATAAGGACAATGCATTGTATTCATGGGAGTTATGCATCTGCTGAAGTTCGACCAAAATGCTGTTAAAGCTTACCCTTCAACACTGACAGTATAAACATTGTTGGTGTAACATTTAAAATGATTACAAGCATATCTCAGGATAAATCCAGATAAACGGGAGTCTGGATGCACAAGACCACTTCAAACCATGGGAGTCTCTAAGTTACATTTCAATGTGCAGGAAATCAGTGCACTTGATTAACATTACTGATAATAAGATATACAAAAGGAAGCATATTATATGCTGGAATATCAAAGTTTACCTTGGATTAGGATTTCCTTTCACAACTTTCTGACCATATTTGCGCCAGCGGTACCCATCGTCCAAGATGTCAACTTCACTAATAGTTTGAACAACCACACGTGGTTCACGGTTCGCTTTACCAATCGTACTAGAATCAATGCCAGTGACATCCAATTTCCTGCTTAAAGTCAGAAAAAAGAAAATATTAGAGCATTTTCTAAATTTCCACACATTGAACTCCATTGTTATGAAGCCACCTCCGCTTTGACTCTGGATCATGATCAAAAGCAGCAACCTCATCACCAGTGTTGGCTCGCCCACCTCCTCTAACATCAACATCATCATCACTGGCTGATCCAGGAGATAGCTCACTCATACAAATTGGATTGACTTGATGAGAAACGTCATTCAGAGCATTTGATGACTTATCTGCAGATAAATAGCTAGTTGTATGATGCACCAAAAGGAGACAATTTTGCATTGTCAGAAGAAATGCACAAGATATTTACTTACCTTCACCGCTTGCTAAGCCATCAGAGTTTTCCTGTCCTGGACTGCAGAGAAGTGCTCCAACCGCTAATCGGCGGTTAGGCTGGGGTTTAGGATGATCATGCCGTCCTCTATAGATAATCTCAGTTATTTGTCCATCATGAGAACGTTCTAGTTGCTTTTTAACTAGGCAATTAGGATGTGTGCATTTGTAATAGCTTCGAGGATTTTCACTTCCTTTAACATGTTTCTGCCCATATTTACGCCAGTTATATCCATCTTCCGCAAACTTTTCAACAACAGCGATGGAACTAGATCCACTAGGATCAGATTGTAATGCCTGTGTGTTTTTCTCTGAATCATTTGATTGCTGTAATCCACAGAGAAGCTATTTCAGTCAGCATATTAACACTTAAGTTTTTCAACATGTTGACTTGATGCAATTTCTATAATTACCGAATTAGTCAATTCATGTGAAGTGAGAACCTTATTCTCAGCTATAACAAATTTGCTGGATGTCAATGTATGACTGTGGGCTTGACTTTGATTTAGTACAAAAGGTTCTTGGTGTTGTAGATTATGGTCAGCAGAACCCTAGAGACAAAAGAAAAAAAAAGAGTACTAGGGAGATAGTAACAAGTAACAACGAAGCCATATTCATTCAGAGCCAAAACAATAAATAGGCATAGAAAGACCAACAGTCCTAGAAAACTCATATTCAGAGGATAACCTGGGTCACAAATCAATAAGACCAATAATACATAATCAAGCGGTGATGCAGCACTGGACAACAGTATTATTTAAGAGATCAAAGCAACCTTCAAAAAGACTATTATAAGCTCTAGATGAATAAGATCCATCAAATAAACATATTTTCTGATTGGACCCTCAGATTTAGTAGAGTTCCAAAAAATTCTCATTTGCATTCCTACCAAACTTCTCTTCCTCCTAAAATAACACAGAACTGAGCCAAGAGAGTGGATCCAGTATAGAGGGAAGAAACCATGGAGCTAGAGAATGGAAAAGAAACAAGAGAAAGTACATATGCTGTGCAGCACCAATGGGCTCGAAAAGTTCTCTTCGCATAGCCCAGCAGTTATGTTATGAACTTATTTTTTAACAGTGAATCGATTTTCACCTATTTAGTCAGCACCAGGTGAAAGAGAAGGTATATATATAATAGTGAATCCATCAAAACAGGAAAGAAAACTAGGTCAAGTTAATTAAGCTGAACCAGTCTTCCAGCACAATTTTCTAAGTAAGCTCTAATTGTAGTTTAATTGTTTTATATGCTGGCAAACAACTAAATCAAGTCGCTAAAATTCTAAAGAAATGACATGCTTTCGAATTTGTAATAATTTTGTGAGATTTACAAGATAGTTATGTACTTCACAAATGTAACAACTATAAATTATAAAGAAGGAAAGTAACTGAAGTTTGTGATATGGGTACAGCTGACGGCAGAAATGATCCTACATGGGGCTTGAACTCGAAATCTCCAGAGCACTCATCATTATATCTACTGCTCAAAGAAGTCTCCCTTGATGAAGTTAATGTCTCTGAATGAACAGTTTTGTTCATCACATAAGACATTTTGAAGGTACCGGTGGTTGGTGAGGGCTCAGACTGCAAGAAGACAGCAAACAAATAACTTTTTTTTACTGCAGTGATTAGAAATCGGATGTTATATTCACTTCTAAGATGAAAGAAATGAAAGAATTTGCAATTCCACTTTAGCAGTCCATGATGACTCCATTTACTCTATATACCTGCAGAACAAACTAACTAAAATAGTATCACATATAGTCACAAAGTTTACATTAGATATATCCTTAAGCTATTACAAAGAAGATTTAAAAGAAAAATGATATGCACTAGGTCCAACCATCAAATCAATTACAAAAGTGATGCCAAAATACATCCTTCCAGAAGATATTTGACTGCAGGACCAACCAGACTAATCGTTGGTCACTTGGTCCATTAAAAAAGCTGTAGTTGTAAAAAATTTACGAATTTGTAGGGAAGGCAAGTGGAGATATTATTAACATCCCTCTAGTGTAAAGATGCTTTTCACAAAGAAGCAACGCAAACTTCCAAATACCAATGTAGAGACATCCATTCCCATGCACAATCATCTAAAACAGAATTTTAGGTAATAAAAAGAACCAGGAATACAGAATTCATGCACCTCCCCGCCTCCAGTACCTTGCGTACAGCATTTCTTAATTTACACCAAACTCAAATATCAGTGCTAGACAAAGTAACTGAAATGATACCTAATAAGAGTATGATATATTGATGTATAAGCCAGCTGAAGCAAAAAAGTTCGTTCAGTTAAAAGACCAAACCGAAACTGAAATATTTTCAGGCATTAGCTAACAAAACAACCATAAAAAAATAATACCATTTCATTAGTTTCCTTCATATTTGTGACCATCTCTTTCCAAATGGCTCTGGCTTCATGGAAGAGCCATTTATTGAGTTCAATAAGTGTATTCCAAAAGAAAATCAATTAACAATCTAGAGACCATCAACAGGAGGCTCACGACAAACTGATTTTATTGAGATCAATAAAGAGCCCCACAGGAGAAACACCCAGATGATCTTCTTTTTTTCTCTCCATCTCCCAAGTGGAAATAGTACAGAACAATTCTGCAAGTACATGATGTGAGGCTTATGACAAAATCAGAGCCCCTCTCCAAATGAGCTCAGAGAGCATAAAAGTACAAGAGCATCCATAAAAGAATGGGTTCCCCGAAGCATATTACACCAGAAGAGGTAAATAAAGTAGAGACTAACTCAAGAGATAGATGCGCAATCCAAGTGACTGGTAAAGCAGGTGTTTTCTTATAATTTGATGCCAAATATACCCGCATAAAGGTGTGGAAAACAGAATGACGTGAAGTGGGCATCGGAATCCCATTAACGGCCATAGATGATGGAGTCCACCAACTTCTCTCTTTTTTTTCCCCATATTTTTGCCTCCACATTACCTAAAAAGTTTGAACTCGAGACCGACACAATTTGGCATCATAGACAGATCATATACATTCATAAATTGACGGGAGCACTGCTGCACACTAAAGCAAAAGCGAAGTTTTTAAGTTTTAAAGAGAGAATTTGGGAACAAAATTTTCAAAATTCATTTTTTTTTTCTTTTGTTGCCACCTACAGAGCAACAAATTGGAGCCGATCCACTCACGAGTGAGAATCTACGTTAAGAAATGTCGAAATCGTGGTTAATTATAATTCTTTAAAGTGAGATTTTGGTGGCAATTATAAAATACTTAAAATTATTCTTTTCCACCCGCTCAAAAGAGAGCAAGAAAAAACAACAGGTTCTCAAATAAAATAAAATAAAATAAAGAAGAAAGAAACTCGATCGCGACGTCTCAAAACTAGAAATTATTGGCTAAATGGAGCGTATTGAGCACAAAATAGAAGATGGGACAGATATCGTACCTTGATGTTGGTGAGGAGGACGGGGGATTCGAGCAGCGCGGAGGGGCTAAACCCGGAGGGGATCGTGAGGCATGGCTCCCGCGAGATCGGGAGGCGAGCCGGCGACATCGACTTGTACCTCGCCCCAACGAGCGACGAAACCCTAGGATCCGCCTTCCCGCCACCATTCCCGGCGCCGAGACCCTCGAAACGGAGCTCCGACGATGGCGATCCTTCCTCCGACACTCCGCCGGCTACCTCTCCGTCATGCTCCTCGGAATACGATTCCATTCTTAAAATCAGAGAGATGGAGAGGAAGCGAAGAGTGGAGCAGGAGGGTGACGGGTTCGGTTTCGGTTTCGGGAGATAGTGGGAGGGGTATTTTGGGAAGTTTAGTTTGTCTGGGACTGAGGTGATCAGCTCGGGCATGTGACGAAGTTGACTTGCAGAGCGTTTTCGTGATGGGAGTGGTGGTTTCATTTGACGGTTTTGTCCCCCCCCCCCCAACCCCGGTTTGTAGTTTCCTGTTTGTTAGTGCGGCGGGTTGCCTTTTCGTGTTCAGACGAACACGAAACAGGTTTCCATGCAAATGACGATAATACCCGTATCTGAAACTCCTGTTATAATAATAACTTGGAAGAGATGAGGCCCATGTGCCCTACTTGAAACACTTTGTTGTTACATTAAACATAACTTAATCATTCTAATTATACCTAACGGCCTAGACTTTTAAGTCAAGCAGTGATTTAACTATTAACGTGCATTTTAACCGGAGGAGTCGTATATAGAATATCAAGCATACCTGTGCCTCGATAGAGTTGTTTCTTTTCTTTTCCAAATAGGATCTCAAGAAGGGCACTGAACATTGGTGGCTACTTGTCCACTAAATCAAAGATCTACCCGTAACTGATCTTTTTCTTGATAAAACCGGCATGCACAAAAAGAAAAAGAAAAAAATATTGTAGGTTTGTAAGAACCTCGAGACCTCCGATACTGAAAAACGATGGCCTGCATTGATCCTTCGGCACATTAAAACAGGCCAAGAGCTGCAAGAAGGCCTGAAGTCAACTTGGTTAATTCTGGCCGCCATCCGTGATATTCTCCTTCCGCTCCGCTGCGAGCTTCTTCGCCTCCTCCCAAACTTTAGGCTTGATCTTAGGAGCCAGCTAGCTCCAAGAGATGAATACAAGTTCTCCGGATCGCTTGCAGCTGACCGTCATCCTTCTTTCCCTTGGATCCTGCTAAATTTTGATTCTAGTTTGCTGAGGCGGGCCTCGGTGGACCTCTCAATGGAGGAGAGGTTGTCGTCGAGGGAGGAGGAGAGGGATTCGAAGGCTTTCCTGAGCTCCTCGTTCTTCGTGTGGGGGTGGGTGGGGGAGATACCTCCCTGTGGCGCCGCGATGTCCACCGTGGTAGCCATCTCGATTGGGATAAAGGAAAGGTACGTGCATGAGGGAACCCGGCCTAGAAGAAGAAGACTAAGTGGCCATAATCCAAACAAACTACGACGGAGAAGAATAACATAGTATTACATCTATTACGTGGTTGTTGCAAGAGGTCAACGGACACTTCATCGATAAGTCAAAAGTCGACTGCATTCGGGGAATTTGCATATAACCCCTAAACCAATCAGAATTCCTCTTTCGCATCCTTGCATCACGTGCAGTGCACGTGAGTAATGCCCAGCGCTTGCAATCATGGTCCCGGAATTAGAATGTCTAAAATTCCGGATCTGGACTTGGACCTCCCATCAGATCCGAAACAGCATCGGCTTGTGCGTCCGAAATATTATACCAATTATTAAACATCTGCACGCGATACGAGCATTGGAGATTGACTGAGATAGTGAGATCCCATTCTTTAATTGCCGAAGCACAAATCCACAGCCAATTCCTTGGAATATTTTGATAATTTTCGCCTGAGAATAATACAGAAGTGTGAAAGGGCTGACTGAGATGAGTACATAAGTTATGTGCATAGTATAAACTCATTATAATTTATTTGAAAAAAATAATTAATTTAATTATCCCAGACTATATTCAACGATGCTTACCACTCATAAATTTATTAAAGAAAAAGCAAGCATACGTTGAGATGAACCAAAACCAAAATACTTCGTGTGTCACTCGTCTCAGTCCTAAACCAGATAATGTACGCAGAAGAAAAGAGAAAGGAAATTAGAGTAAGCTGTTATTAGCTAAGCAAAGCCCATCAATTGACCGGTGATATGAGAAATTGCCGAGGCATCGGAGACCGCGGAGCTTCGGAGTACGCAATCGAGCGGCCCCCGGAACGCCCGAGATTTCCGAAGCCGTGCCGTCTCGGGCGTTAGGAGGGACGTCAAACAAAGACTACCTCTACCACCGGTATTCACGCTACGGTCACCGCGGTGGGAATAAGATACCACCAACAAAGCTATGCCATGGAGAAAGCCATACGTCTGCCACGAACATCGAAGCAAAGAAGCAAACGAATGGCGATAAGATCCAACAGAGGATTCGATTCCCCAAATACTTCCATGAGGGCCCCAATTCCAAGCCTTAAAACTGGGATTCAACCCCCATTCGTGCGGCCTCAGTCACTGTTCTACAAGCTCTCTGACCATAGACTTGGAAAAATAAAGGGATGCATCAAAGAGTGTGACCAAAAATAAGATCATAAGCAATAACAACTTCACAAATAGTCCATACCATTTTCTCCATTCTAGCTTGTTTCTCTTCATCTCTACTTAATCTTGAGGTCGGATAAGATTATATAATACCAAGATATGCATTACATAAAGATACCAACTCCACTACTTTCCCCAGGTCTTCCTCTCACTGTGTAGTTCCTTCTAAGAATTCTTGTTGCAGAGAGATTGTTGGGAGTCCTGGTTGGAGCCTTGAAATTTGCCTTTGAAAGCCACGGATGAGCACAAATTGTTGCTAAATTGACAAAAGCTTTCTCCTTGGAATTGATATAGGAGAATTTGCATATACTGATTTTGAGAAATAATGGAGTCTACAAGTACACGAGCAAGTCCTGTGATAAAGAGTCCATTCTCAAGTCCAAGCACAGGGTTCCTTCTGCGGAGAAGAATACTTGCATGGTAAACATCAACATCACTGCCTTATGACAAACTACTTCCATTATTAGCATTCTTCCAATAGATACATACACATATATGCATTCTTTGCAGTCTGACCTATTCTTGTAAGTGTCTTAATCTTAGGAGCCAAGAAACTGGCTTGCCGCCGTCTGTTTGCGTTCGGGTTGAGGGAAGAAGTTTCGAGCTGCATAAGGTTAGAATACAATCTGTCAGGTTTGAGATACTGGAACTGTGATCTCTAATTGTGTAGCTGATCTCTTTGGTCCTCATGCAGTCCCCTCTGGCTTCCAAGTGTGGTTACTTAAAGAAGGCTTTTCTCAAAACAGCAGATGTCGAATTGCCCCCAACATTTCCTGGTGGATCACAGGCATTTGAGATGGTTGCACTGTTCAGCTATGATTTCCCACTCTCTTTGGACCCTTTTACCGTCGTGGCCATCCGATGTGCAGCAGAATTTCTAGAGATGACGGAAGATTATGCGACTTCAAACCTAAGGCAGAGGTCAGACCTATATATTAACCAAGTTGTGTTACAGAGCTGGGATGATACACTGATAGTTCTACAGAAGTGCCAAATGTTGCTTCCTATATCTGAAGATCTGCTGCTAGTAAGCAGATGCGTCGAGTCTCTGGCCTTCATGGCCTGCATGGAGATTCTAGACCCTGAGCAAAGAAGAGACCGACCTGTCATCAGTCTGCAGGCTTTGGCTGGCCGCGCTTGGAACTCTGAAATAGTCAAGGAGATAGCTGGCCTAGACCTATGGATCAAAGATCTCATAGCCCTCCCCTTTGAATTTTTCAAGCGGATTATTGTGTCCTTGAGAAGACAAGGAATGAAGGAGAAGTATGTGAGCCCCATCATTATGTTCTATGCCAACAAATGGGTGCTTTCAAAGAAGACCCATAAGTTCTGGGAGAACGTAGCTGAGCAAAATGGCGCTGATGATGCCAATAGCAAGGTTTCTGCAATTTTACAAGGAATACTTGAGTTGCTTCCAGCAGGAGAAAAGGCTAGTCCAGTAGTTCCAGTGGCATTTTATTTTGCCTTGCTTTCAAGATCTCTGACACTACAACTCAGCGAAGAAAGTAGGGGGAAGTTGCATGATCAAGTAGCATCTCTCCTACACTTTGCGCGAGTAGAAGACTTCCTTTTCCCCCAAAGCGGAGTAAAATACATTACGTCTAACCCAGAGCTGGAAACAATGGAGAAAATCATTTCGATTCATCTGTCCAAGAGTGAGACAAGTTATATGGCAAGTACCCCTTTGCATAGCGGCTCAGCAGTTGCAGAACTATGGGATCGTTATCTCTCACAAATTGCAGTTGATCCAAATCTAGGACCTGGTAAATTCAAAGAACTAATAGAGATGATACCAGTGACCAGTCGACAGACACATGATCATCTATATGAAGCAATGAACACCTTTTTACTGGTAAAGATTCTCAGAACTTATTTATTTTCTTCATACCACCAGCAAGTTCCTTTGATATTTTGTTATTTCTTTATCATGGAAGGTCCAACTTTGAACCAGTGCAAGAAAAAGATCTTGCTATAACTCACGGGTAACTTTTCAGGAACACCCACATTTATCTAATGAAGAAAAGGCTTCAGTCTGTAAATACCTCAACTGTCAGAAGTTATCACAGGAGACGTGTATCCAAGCAGTTCAAAATGAGTTCATGCCGCTCCGGCTGATAGTTCAAGCACTCTTTGTTCAACAGTTGCACACTCATCAGGCCTTCAAAGACTGCTCGGAGTCTTTCCGTTATATTCACTGCGGGGAATTCTCAGGAACTATTCCAAGTTCAAGGTGCCAGTTTCTCAAAAGTGAGAATATAGGAGAAACCCCATATAAGCAAGCAACTGGAGTGGAAGAGAATATAAGTGCGCCGTTCAGCTCTGTGCTGCACAATGGCCTTGCCATCCAGAGTACAGGACTGTCTGAAGGCGAATATGAGTCTACAAGCTTTAGGATTCAGGCGCTTGAACAGGAAATTTTTTCATTGAAGCAAAGCCTTCAGAGAAAGAACAGTTCGAAGGAATCAGCTCAGAAAAATCCCAGAATACCGAGCTTTAGGCTGCTTAGATTGGAGAGAAGGGCCACCGTTAAGAAAAGAAATCCAGTTGGCCAGGCTAGAAGTTGCATTGGCTCTATGAGTTGGACTTCCCAAAGGAAGTATGCTAATAGGATACTGAAGGTTTTCAGGAGAATAGTCATGTTAGGAAAGGCAAATCTAAGATAAAAAAATAATAAAAGCTTCTTCTGCTCTCCCAAATGGTTCGCTTAGTTGTAGAAGCAAAACCTTGCATGATATGTATGACTGTTCGAAATGAACCAGTAAAATGCAGGGAAAGCTAATGCGATGAGGATCTCATGTTTCTAATTCTGTGGCAATAGTTTCAGTCAGAGATAATGTAGTCTATTAAACCCCTTTGGTTCTTTTATCTCATATATTCAATGCTGTACAAGAACTTTGCTAACCCCTTGGATTTTCAGCTAAATACTTCTGTGATCAAGATCTTGGTACTCATTACTCAGATAAGTACCATTGGTCACTCAGCTTACGAGCTGGCATGAGTATAAAAGAAAAGGAGAGCATCCCAGTGCATAACTTATCCACCAATGTAGCATTTGAGACAGGAAGATATACGCAAACTTACCCTCAACACTGAAGATGTTGTTTACATGCTTGAATTCATCCCTTGGATGGTAGTGGGGACAAATACGTCACACTAGATGACATCCTCTTAAAAACCTCACACAATCTCATTTATACCTCAATGTCTATCAATTATCCTCCAATAAGATGCTCATGCCTAGTTTATAGGTAATGCACATGCCTATGCAATAAAGTTGCCTGACAATGTTATGTGATAATGATCATGCTTTACAGATCTTTAGCCAAAATTTGTTATAGCAAGAAAATTGCTCAGAGCATTCAAAGATTAATATTCTACCTAATATTTTTCAATTTACTGCTTCCTGTGTTGGAATGTTAAGTTCCACAGATTAATATTCAATGTAGGGTTGTGATGTTACTAAATGAACTGATATCAGTATGGCAAATTACTTTTTTAAACAACTTATCAAACCATTATAACATTCAAGATATCTGAGAGAACCATGTGTATAAGAAAACAAGCATCCTTTTATACACAATAAAAAAATCATAATCTAATAAAACAACATGGGTCAATTATTGAGTGTATAACATGTTGGAAAGTTTGGATTATAACCTAAATTTCACTCTCTTAACTTTCAAGTACTTGCAATTTGCAGTATCTCAAAACAGGATTCATATGATGCAGCATCCATCATACTTAGAAAAAGACATGACAGAAGAAATAAGCAAAGAAAGATCAGTGCAAACTTAAATTCCTAATGAATGCTCAATACGTGTTATGTATCAAATTGAGAAGCATTAGTACATACCACATCATATAAGGGTGTGAATTGATACTAGATGGAAATCCCAGGAATGCAGCAATTCAGAAGATTAGCATCACACTGATTGATTTGCTCACATAACATGTCTTACTGCCATATCCACTTTTCCAGTATGTCATGCTTTATGCCTTTTCTCCTGAAGCTATGTGAATCACCATAAAATACAACAAAATCAAACAAATAGCTATCTCTAACTCTCTTTATGGCACTGATATAAAATGAAGTGGTTCCTTAATGAAGTTTTGCACCATTATCGCCCAAGTGCGGCCATTGGGTATTATTCCACCATTTACTGCTCTATGTAGGAGAACACTGGCATCATCAAGCATATTGGCCTTGCAATGCCAGCTAATGAGAATATTGTAAGTGATCACATCTGGAACTACCCCTTCATTATGTAGCTTTTCTAAAAGATTCAGAGCAGCGTGCATCCACCCCATCTTGCACAAGCCATTTATTAAGGTATTATAAGTGACTATATCAGGTGTAAATCCTCGATTGAGCATTTCTTTTAAGAGTTCGAGTGCTTCATGCACTCTTCGCTTTTTACATAGCCCATTAATTAAAAGATTATATGAAACATTACTAGGTCGAACACCCTTCTTCATCATCTCCTCAAACAGTCCCAAGCTTTTCTCGACCTCTCCATCTCTGCAAAGTGCTTTTATCAGTCCATTGTAGGTTATAACATCAAGTGAGCATCCATCAAGTATCATCTCATTAGTAAGTTTTAGAGCTTCTTGCCACTTTCCCTTCTGTAATAAGGCCTGGATTAGGGTATTATAAGTTACACTATTAGCAACGACGCCTTCCAATAATAAATTCTGATATAAATACTGTGCATCCTCCACTTGATCATCCTTGCACATCTGATAGATTATGGAATTATATGTACATGCATCAAGCTTGCAACCTTGCTTCTTCATCTCTTCAATAACTCCCATGGCGTCGTCGATTTTTTGGTCCTTGCACAGACCATGTATGAGGCAATTGTATCCCACAGAATTAAGACTCAAACCTTTTGAAGACATTTCCTCTAAAATTGCATTAGTGTCCTCCCACAAACCATTCTTGCAAAAACAATGGATTAAAGTAGTGTAAGTGATAACATTCGGCATGCAATCTTTTGTCCTCATCTCTTTGAGCAATTGCATAGCTGATCCCAACCTCCCTTCCTTACAGAGCCCACAGATTAGAATGTTGTATGTGTAAACATCAGGATAAAACCCACTTGATATCATATACTCGTAAAGATCTTTCGCTTCGTCAAATCTTCCTTCATTCAAATATCCATTCATAACCGTGTTAAATAAAACCACGTTCAAATTTGGTACTCTATTTAAAAGAGCTCTTGCTTCTTCCAGTTGCCCCTTCCTACACAAGCCTTGCAACAAAATTCCATAGGTTTGTGCATTCGGGCTACACCTTCGAAGTAGCATTCTGTCAACCAACCTTGCTGCCTCCCTCACATTGCCTATCCTGCAGAGCCCACTGACGACATCATTGAAGGTACTCACATCAGGTGGACAGCCCATAAGAAACATCTCCTCCAAAAGCTTCAACGCATCATGCACCCTACTCTCCTTGCAGAGAGCATGAACCAAAGTCTGATATACAACTGCGTCTGGCACACACCCATATCTCGCCATGCCTCTGAGCAGAGAGCACGCAGAATCTACCTCATTCACAGAGCACAGCGCCTTCATCACGATTGAGAACGTGAAAGTAGTCGGCGAGATCCCTCTTCGAAGCATCCGACGAAACAAAATCGCTGCGTCCCTGTAACAATTCGCACCGACCAATACATCCAATGCAACATTACATGACCGGAAGGTCGGTTGGCAGCCAAACAACTCAGACATTTCATCAAGCATCTGCGTTGCGGCACCCGGGATGCCAGCTTTCCCGTAACAACTAATGAGAAAAACAAACAAAGGCTCTTTCAAAACGATACCTTCCCCTTTGGATCTGTAAAGCACATCATATATAGTCTTGTACTCACCGGCATCGGCCAATTTCCTGACGAGAGCGAAGTAGACGTCGAAGGTGTTGGAATAGCCCTTTTGGGAGGAAACCCAATTAAAGATCTGCATTGAAATCGAGATATCAAGGGGCAGATCGAGAAGCTTGCAAAGTCTTCGCGGGGTGATGGAATTGAGGGATTTCCGGAGCTGTTCGAGATCGAAGGGTTTGAGAAGCTCCTCCCACTCGTTCTCGGAAGCCATCTTGGGGCCATGAGACCCGTCGTCGCTTGCAGAGGAGGAAGAACACAGGAGATTACGACGGTAGCGATTGAGAGGAGGTAGCTTCTTCGTGGTAAGAGGTGCAAAGTTCCATCTTTTTAGCATAGCTCCTCATAACCGACTTGGAAAAAGGTGAGGCTTCTATGGCGGCAGCAACAGACAACGGGGAGCAGCGGAAAAGGTAGCAGGAGAAGAATCGACGGCGACGGCGGAAATAGCTGGAGCGGGAGGTGGTGAGGGTACGAAGAGGAGGAATGAGGAGTTCTCCGGGAAAGAAACGGAGACAACAACATAGAAGAGGGCTCTATTTGCTTGATATCCCTTACTCACACAGGCCCAATTGGACATTTAGGTCCACTTTACTTGGGGCTCTATTTGCTTGATATCTATCCCTTATTGAGCTAAAGCTATAATATTGCCTTCCCAAACCTCAACTACCTGCTTTGTTTGGTTTGAGACTAAGCCCCAAACTCAATTAGTTAATTTTATTTTTTAATCTTAAATTTTTTTAAAAGTAAACTTAGTTTAAAATAAAATAAAAATTAATAAAATATTTAATTCCTGAACTAGTTCAGTTGGATCTGTGAACTCAAAGCAAATAAGACCTTTTTATATACAAATTTATCAAAACACCTTATTCTTTTCCTTTATCATCCAACCATATAATTATTTACTTCTTTTTTTTACATAATTGCTATTGAAAACTTTTAAAATATAACAATTATCTTTACATTTTCTTTTAAATATCACAATTGCTAGGAAAATCTTTTTATTCTTTTAGAATTACCATTGTGGTTAATTTTTAACAAGGTAATTGAAATTTTAAAAACAAATATATATATATATATATAATTGACTAAAATACCTTTTTTTTCTTGAAGTTTAGGGCATGGAATATCAATCGATGGTTTTTTTTTTCCTTGCGTAAAATAATTTTTTTTCCCTTACACTATTAAATTATTTATACAAAACTAAATGGTTAAAGAGTTGAGAGGGTTAAATGCCATCATTCTCACTGCCTTTAGAATCATTATTACAATGAGCATAGCTTTCTATATTACCTCTTTTTTGAAACACATCTCCTTTCTCCCTTTTTAAAAAATATATTTAAATATACGTCTGATTCAAATAGATAAGAGGCTACTTTAAACCACTCTCTCTCTCTCGTTAATATAAATCCCTTTTGTACCATGATATATTTAAAAACCAAATTCACTTTTTTCGTTTAAAAGAAATTATTCAAATCAATAAAAAAATTAATTAAAAAAATTTCACACATGGTATTCGAAATATTTTCCTACATAACAATGTTTCTTTAGTCGCTTTCTCTAAATTTTCTCTATCCCCTAATTTTGAATTAAAATTATCTTTTTTATATTACAGATTAGAAAGTAAACATCAAATTATCCCTGCTATATGTTAAAAACAATATTTAAATTAGTCTACATATAAGCCTAATTATAATTTTACCTTTGAATGGACGAAAATTACTTCAAAAATCATATCTCATCTCTCCAATCATTCATATATCTCCTTCTAAAAATTAAAAAAAATTACTTAATCATTTTATCTATCTCCATTCTTCTTACTAAAGTTTGGATTGCAACTTGCAAAGGAGCTGAGCCTACATAGTTACGGTTCATACTCGATCTAAAATTAATTTTATATTTATTTAAGTTCGACTCGACTCAAGCCCAACCTTTGAACACCACCTCCCCGGCACCCTCTTCCTTAATTTTTTGTATGCAAATATTATTGGTAACTGATGTGATTTAGACTAGATCGGATCACCTCGAAAGACATTGGGCTCAATGGATTGAGTCTAGTTATCTTATTTATTATTCTTATATAGTTTAGACAAAAGTATTAGTAGGTTAAGATTCTATTTAATTACTTAAATTCAACTCTATACAATTTCAGAAAAATATTCGCAGAATATTCTACTGATATCTGAATAATATCAAGCCAATTGGATAAGATGTCAATCTCTAGATTTACAACTTTGGTATTCACGATTTCTCCAGATTCAAAATCTATAAGGAAGAGTAATTTAGTTAAATTTGTTTGACTTTTTAATTTAACCTCTATAAATAGGGCATTATGATTTGTATCTTAGATATATTTGGAATGAAAGATTAATTGACTTTTGCCCTAGCATCTCTCTCAACTAGACCATTGGCCCCTCCATCTTCCTCCTCCTCCTCTTTTACCAATTAGCTGTTGGCGATAACAATCTGATTCCAAAAAATCCGATCAAAATAAATTAAAAATAAACTTACAAATTTCAGAATATAAAAGGATACAACGACTGCCTTGCACTGGAAAGGAAGCAACTTTCTAATGCCTTGAATAGACCTGAACCGTGCTGTACTCTCTCTCGACCAGTAGACTCAAACTTAAAAGACTCGACAATAAACTCTCTTATATATGTTTTTATTATGCAGACTGACAGCCTATTTATAGAGGTAAACAGGCCGAACCCGTATCAGGCAAAAAATAAAATTGGACTTTGACCCGTGCGTCCGAGCCGAGCCGGGCCGGGCGGCGCGCGTGTGTGTGTTAGGTTGCATAGTAACCTTTACCCACAAAATAGGTACCCCTTTTGGGGCCCAAAGCCCATAAGAAGTTTGTTGCTTATATACCATACTAACATTTCTCAAATATCCAATATGGTACTAAACTTACTTTCCTTTATTTCCCATTGCCATGATACCCACTTTAGAGCCAATTATCATTCACTTCTCTTCATGAATTTGATTAAGTGAATATATGACAATAAAGTATGCTTTGAGCTAAATTGATTCCACCATTAAACCATTATAAATAATGTGTGGGCCCCACTTAAAACTTAGCTCAAAATTAATAAAATATTCATGTCAAAATCATGAAATTACCAACAATCCCCCACATGAATGAATTGGCTGAAAATGCATATGAAATGCAGACTTGATCGAGAGTACAACGAAAAGTTACCGCATCAGGATAGGTAGCTTTTGGCTTTGAACCTTCAATAGTGAAGTATTATCGGGTTTATTCGCTAACCAGTGAACATGATGTCTTGAACTGTTCAGCTTTTGTATAAACCAAGACAATAATACTCACACAGCTCTTTTCAACACAAGTCGGTTCTATATGTTGTGTCCATATCGGCCCCGGACGCGCCCGGTAATTCTTTGAGTGCTCTAGAGATTTAGCCTTGTCATCTCATAGAAGCGGCCCACTTCACACTCACATAGGTGACCTCTTATTAAGAGTATCCCGCCATACTCCACTTGGATTTCCAAAGTATAAGAGTCATTAAAAGCATTGCTTACCCTAACACTTAGTACAGGTTTATCACTATGTCATCATAGGAAAGGTGTAGGAAATTTAATTCCTTAGTGATTTCAGAGAACGCCCCCACAACTCGGTTGTCCCTTTGAACCTAGATCTTGGGATCTCCAGTCAACTAGGTTGGGTTGCCGTTGTGTCGTTACTCTAGGTGGTAGGCTTCAAACCCATTCCCCTCGATGAACAATATACTCGATCTCTTGTTAAACCCTTAGTTAATGGATCCGCGATGTTATCCTTTGATTTTACATAATCAATGGATATTATACCATTTGAGATCAATTGTCGCACCGTATTATGCCTACGACGTATATGTCGTGACTTACCGTTATACATCGACTCGTGCCCTTCCTATAGCCGATTGACTATCGCAATGTATGCAAATTGCGGACACGGGTTTTGGCCACATAGGAATATCTTCTAAGAAATTTCGAAGCCATTCTCGCTTCTTCTCCGGCCTTATCTAATGCTATGAATTCAGATTCCATAGTAGATCTAGCTATACATGTTTGTTTAGAAGATTTCCATGAAATAGATGCACCTCCAAGTGTAAAGACATATCCGCTCGTGGATTTGGTATCTTTTGTATCAGATATCCGTTTGCATCTTTGTACCCTTCAAGTACTTGGATATCTTGAATAGTGCAATCCATAGTTAGTGGTGTATCTCAAATATCCGAGTACCCTAACTATCGCCTTCCGGTGATCACCGCCTGGATTACTTGTATATCTACTCGGTTTACTCACAGTACGCAATATCCCGGACGAGTGCAATTCATGATGTACATCAAACTACCTATTATCCGAGAATATTCTAACCGAGATATACATACACCCGTATTCTTTGTGAGATGAAGATTCACATCTATAGGTGTTCTGGCTATATTGCTACTATCTTTATCAAATTTATCGAGTATTTTCTCAATATAATGTGATTGAGATATAACATACCCTTCAGTTGCCTTAATGATCTTTATACCAAGAATCACATCTGCAACTCCCATATCTTTCATATCGAACTTTTTAGCCAACATGTTCTTGGTAGCTTTAATGACATTAATATTACTACCAGTTATTATCATGTCATCCACATATAGACATACAATGACATAATTATCTGAAGTGCATTTCACATAAACGCATTTATCACATTCATTAATGTGAAAATCATTTGACATCATAACTAAGTCAAATTTTTCATGCCATTGTTTAGGTGCTTGTTTAAGCCCATAAAGAGACTTAACTAATTTGCACACTTTTCTCTCTTGTCCTGGAGCCACAAACCCTTCGGGTTGTTCCATATAGATTTCTTCATTTAATTCACCATTCAAGAATGCGGTTTTCACATCCATCGATGTATTTCCATTATATAATGCCGCAAGAGCAATTATTAATCGGATAGATGTTATTCTTGTTACTGGTGAATATGTATCAAAGTAATCTATTCCCTCTCGTCTGTCTATATCCTTTGACTACAAGTCTCGCCTTGTATTTGTCAATTGAACCATCTCGCTTTCATCTTTCTTTTGAATATCCATTTGTAACCCAAAGGTTTACAACCCGGTGGAAGATCCACCAATTCCCGTGTATGATTTTGCAAAATGGATTCAACTTCACTAACAATGGCTTCTTTCCATAAAGGAGCTTCAGGAGTAGACATTGCTTCCTTATAACTCTGAGGTTCTTTTTCTAACAAATATGTTAGAAAATCAGGACCAAAAGACGTAGAAGTCCTTGCCCTCTTACTTCGTCTAGGTTCAATATCATTTCCTTCTTGCATAGACTCTTGGTCATGCTTATTTTCATAAGTTCTTTTGAGAGAACTTATTTCTAATGTAGATTTATATGGAAATGTATTCTCAAAGAATGATGCATTCATAGACTCAATAATTGTATTCTCATGTACCTCAGAATTATCTTATTTGTGAACCAGGAATCGATATGCACTACTGTTATGAGCATAACCAATGAATATACAATCAATAGTTTTAGGTCCAATTTTTGTTCTTTTAGGAACTGGAATTGCAACCTTTGCTAGGCACCCCCACACTCTTAAGAATTTATAGCTAGGTTCTCGACCTTTCCATAACTCATAAGGTGTTTTATCCAATTTCTTATGGGGTAACCGGTTGAGAATGTGATTTGCAGAAAGCAAAGCTTCCCCCCACAAATTCTGGGGTAAACCAGAACTTATTAACATGGCATTCATCATCTCTTTTAGAGTTCTATTCTTACGTTCAGCAATACCATTTTGTTGTGGAGCGTAAGGAGCCGTTATTTGATGAATAATTCCATTTTCTCGCACATATTTGTGCAAATGGTGACTCATATTCACCACCTCTATCACTTCTTAGCATTTTAATCTTTCGCTAAGTTGGTTCTCAACCTCTAATTTGAAATGTATAAACATTTCTAATGCCTCATCTTTGCTTCTTAGCAAATACACATAACAGTATCTTGTGCAATCATCAATAAAAGTAATAAAATACTTTTTTTCCACCTCTAGTTTGAATAAATTTCAAATCACATACATCGGTATGTATAAGTTCTAGAGGTTCCGTACTTCGTTCGACGTAATGAAACGAAGTCTTAGCCAATTTGGCTTCAACACATATTTCACATTTTTTATTTAAATCAATATAGAAATTAGGCAATATGTTATGATTAATTAATCTACATAATGTACCATAATTAACATGTCCTAATCTACCATGCCAAATTTCATAAGACTCAAGCAAGTAAGAAGAAGATTCTTCTTTATTTATTTTTGGAGTTACAGTCATTACATTCATCTTAAAGAGGCCATTTGACAAGTAGCCCCTTCCAACATACATGCCATTTTTGATAAGTACAAACTTATCAGACTCAAACACCAACTTAAACCCTTTCTTACTCAATAATGATCCCGAAACCAGATTCTTTCGAATGTCGGGCACATGCATTACATCATTAAGAGTAAGTTCTTTTCCTGAAGTCAATTTTAACACAACCTTTCCTATTCCTTCCACCTTGGAAGTTGCTGAATTGCCCATGTAAAGTTTTTCATCCGTCATAGCAGGTTTGATAAGACGAAAACATCCACCTATTGGCACAAATGTGTCGAGTAGCTCCAGTGTCTACCCACCATTCTTTAGGATTACCACCAATCAGGTTTACTTCCGAGACAACAGCAGAGAGGTGCATATCATCAACATCAGAACGAAGGTGTTCTATTTCATTGGCTTGTGGCTTCTTCTTTTCAGAGTTCTCCTTCTTTGAGTTCTCCTTCTTTTTCCTCAAGCGGCAGTCCTGAGCACGATGCCCTTGTTTGTCACAGACGTAACATTTGCCCTTGAACTTCTTTGCATTGCCACTTTTAGAGCCTTCGCCAGTGTGCTTCCTTTTCTTGTCCTTTGTGGACTCCACAACATTTGCCTTTGATACGTACTGGCTTCCAATTTTCTTTTCAGCAGTACGATTGTCTTCTTCAATCCTCAATCTGACAATAAGTTCTTCAAGTGTCATTTCCTTGCGTTTGTGTTTTAGGTAATTTTTGAAATCCCTCCAAGATGGTGGCAGTTTTTCTATAAAAGCCGCCACTTGGAATGATTCATTAATCACCATCCCTTCAGCATGAATCTCATGAATTATTACTTGAAGATCTTGCACTGGTTAATCACTGGTTTAGTGTCAACCATCTTGTACTCAAGAAATTTACCGACTACAAATTTCTTTGCACCGGCATCTTCGTTTTGTACTTCTTGTCTAAAGATTCCCATAATTCCTTAGACGTTTTTCTTGAACTATACACATTATACAACGAGTTGTCCGGTCCATTGAGGATATAGTTTCGGCAAAGGAAGTCGGCATGCTTCCACGCATCCTTTGCAAGCAACTACTTGCCTATCGGTTTCCTCCTTTCGGAGTTCGGGCACATCTTCATGTAAGAATTTAGCCAAATTCAAGGTGGTCAGATAAAAGAGCATCTTCTGTTGCCATCTCTTAAATTCTGCACCACAGAATTTTTTAGGCTTTTCTCCATGAACTGTAGGTACTGGAGGAGCAGTGATAGGGGAAATAGTACTCTTTACTATTTTAGCCATCTAAAAGAATGAAATAAAATTAAAATCCGATAAGAAGAAAAGAACACTGATTGGAATCAGAGTGAAAACCAAGATTGGTCTTAAGATTGTTGGCGATAACAATCTGATTCCAAAAAATCCGATCAAAATAAATTAAAAATAAACTTACAAATTTCAGAATATAAATTCTGAATAGTCGAGTCTAGTGTTGGACACTATCTCCTTAAGACCAATTCGCCCTCCACCGATTGCTTCGGAACAAAGTGGACGTCGGTCTCCCAGGATACAACGACTGCCTTGCACTGGAAAGGAAGCAACTTTCTAATGCCTTGAATAGACCTGAACCGTGCTGTACTCTCTCTCGACCAGTAGACTCAAACTTAAAAGACTCGACAATAAACTCTCTTATATATGTTTTTATTATGCAGACTGACAGCCTATTTATAGAGGTAAACAGGCTCGACGAAAAGATGCAAAATCACCGAATGGATGAACTAATTTATAGTTACACTGTGAAAGGATAACCAACTAACTGAATTGATTAACTGTTTATCGAAGGGACACACCACTTCGATCCCGAATCAAATCAGACTTGAACCCGAACCCGTATCAGGCAAAAAATAAAATTGGACTTTGACCCGTGCGTGCGAACCGAGCCGAGCCGGGCCGGGCGGCGCGCGTGTGTGTGTTAGGTTGCATAGTAACCTTTACCCACAAAATAGGTATCCCTTTTGGGGCCCAAAGCCCATAGGAAGTTTGTTGCTTATATACCATACTAACATTTCTCAAATATCCAATATGGTACTAAACTTACTTTCCTTTATTTCCCATTGCCATGATACCCACTTTAGAGCCAATTATCATTCACTTCTCTTCATGAATTTGATTAAGTGAATATATGACAATAAAGTATGCTTTGAGCTAAATTGATTCCACCATTAAACCATTATAAATAATGTGTGGGCCCCACTTAAAACTTAGCTCAAAATTAATAAAATATTCATGTCAAAATCATGAAATTACCAACATTAGCACCTTCTAATCTCCCTTTGTCGTCGATCCCCATAGTCCCGTATGGCAGGCCTAGTTATCCACTTTTATCTATTTATCTTAACCGTCTCTACGTCCCATGTAATTTTAATCACAGTTGTAGGCCAATCACAGCCTTCAACCATCTATCGCATTCGCATCTGTAAGTCACCACCACCATCATCTATTACTGAGCCACCTCTATCAATTACTCGGCCTCCAATCCATCATCAACTCCATCCTATATCTAGGAATTCGTGAGCTGGTTTGTAACATAAACCAAATTTGGTGTGATTTCTTGCCCATTTTTTTTCCTCTATCTCGTTTTCCAACCCAACTGTTTAGGCTATTTATACACATGTCGAATACAATGAGAAAATTTAAATCTAAGGCATTGGACGAGTATTTATCATAATTTTAACAAAAAAGTTTTAATTTTTTTCTCACTTTATATCACATTAAAAATCATTATTATATTTTAAAATATTAGCTATCATACTAAATGTATTCGCCGAATAAATTCCTCGTTTTGGTGATAGAATAGAACAAATATATATAATGAAATAATTATTATACCATTAGATTAGGTTAGATTATATTATAAATAAATATTAAAATAGCTAGTCTAAATTTCCGAGTAAAAAACGGGTAAGTCCGCAGTCTATACTACTAACTTCACTCCTTGACCTGATAAATAATACGAATACCAATTAAATGAGAGTTTTTGGTCCTCTAAGTAAAAATACTTTTTTATCTTATCCTAAAACATTAATTAATTTAATAATATATATATATATATATATTATTTTAACTTAATCTTAAAAAAATTACCTAAGGATAAAAATACTGAACTAATTAGTATTTTTAAAAATACTAATTAGTTTAGTATTTTTATTAGGGTTACAGTAAATTAGTTTCTATATGGTAATAAGTTTGAGATATAGTCTTTATCCTATCCTGGGATATGATTTCATAAGTGCTCGGATTCATACACCGCACAAAGTTTCTCATATTGCTCTGTAGTTATTATGTTTTACTATACTCTGTGTTTGTTTCTTAGTGAAACATAACATATTCCTTCAAAACTAGCAAGATGTGCAAATTGAAGCTTATCCATATTGTATTTATTCAATTGCAAATATATATATATATATATAATCAAGCTTGATACATTCTACCGCTTTAGCCGTAGGAATAAAGCTGTTAAGAAGGGACATCGATCATCTCGAAGATTAATTTCCTATGGTAATTATAGAATATCTGCGTATCTATAATTAAGTTTTTTAAAACCCTACTTTATTATAAGTATTTATTAATCGACCCTGCATTATCAATTTAATCCTAAAAAAATACTCTCAATTAAATTTGTTAGGTTTATATGTATTTATGTATTTGACAAATTATATTTTAAAATATAATTTATATTTATATAATGTGTCTAGATTTTATTTGTAAGAATATGCACAAAGTATAAGATATTTGATGAAGAATATTAAATTGAAAAATTAATTTGTTATAGGTTTTAGTAATTAGTTTCAATCCGTAGTTTTTTTGCCTCAATTTTTGTGTTGTAAAAGTAAATTCAAATTGAAGCCAAATAGCTAAAAAACGATAGTTTTGGTTTACTAGAACCATCAGCATGTTGTTTCAGCTCGGTGGAAACCAAATTCTTTTCCTCAGGATCCGGTGAGTGGAAATAGGGAACGAAGTAACTAGACTAGATGGATTTGGTATAATCTCTCTTGATTTTAAATTTTTCTACGTAAAAATTTTTGTGTTTGTGATCGTCTTTTTTACGCTTTATTTTTCGCATATTATTATCGATAGCGTATGATAGATCTTATCTCATAGGGCATTTCTTACATTTTTCAATTAATATAAGAGTATATCTAAGTTTTTATTTTTTTATTTTTTTTTTAAATTTAACGTAACAATGATAACAACAAACGGGGCCGAGAATATTTAATTATTTTTAAGGAAAAAAAAATACTACTTCCTTCTTTAGCCTTTTGGAATTATAATTTTGCGGCAGCCAAGAGAAAGAGAAAGAGAAAGAGAAAGAGAAAGAGAAAGAGAGTAGAGAGGAGATTAATAAGCCCTTTGCCTTTTAAAGAAGATCTAATAAGGATTAATGTCGGAAAGAAAAAACCAAGACTGCCCCTGGATTTTAACCGGGGGAAGAGGGCTTTTGATATTTTAGACATATATAACTAATTACCTTTGGTTAAATATTTTTTTAAGAATTAAATCTGTAATATTAACAAGATAATGTGTAAATTATAATACAAACAAAAGACATGTGTTTTTTTATCAATTTCTCTTTTTATGACAAAAAGGTACATCGTTCTCTCTCTCTCTCTCTCTCTCTATCTATATATATATAATATATTTTTGTGTGGCTGAAACCGTCGATGTTACACGAGTATTATTCTAAGGCCAATCATGTACTATATTTTTTTTTAATTCCTTTAGAATTTTAAGCCTTTTCAGGACCACACTTCTTATCCACACGATCCATCAACTGTCCTCTGCCTCCGAAAATTGAGGACCATCCCAATTACACCAAGAGAAGAGAGCATAGCAAAGCAAGTGGATGAGAGGGCGAGTGGTCCGGAGCGGAGCCGTATATAAAACACGATATCCATGAGCCCGTGAGGCCGTGACCTACTTTGATATTATTATGTCTGAATTAATTGGATAAGATCTGTGTAAAGAGTTTATAGAATATATAATATGAAATAACTGTTCAAGAAGCACTTGACTGTATTTAAAATAGTTGGTTAAATTATAGTCATGTGATCAGATTATTTAATTCGAATTTTATTTTTGTGGGCCCATGTTTTCTTGTCTGATCCTGACCCGGAGGAATTGTCTTCATCTCTGTGCCAACCTTTCGGTCCCATCCACTCCTCCTCATCCAAATCTTTAGACGCAAGAAATTTACTGCTATTATTAAAAATGAATTTAGATTTAAAAATATTATATTACTCTCGCACAAATTATTTAAAATAGTTTTACGTACCTAATATCTTAGACAAACAAAAAAAAAGAAACTTTTTAATGTAATACATTATTTTATTAAAATAATTTCAAAAGAATCAATATAATATAAAATCCTTTTTATGATAAAAAAAAAGGACCCATGTGAATCACGAATTCACGAAAAGTCACAACCAGATCAATGAAGCCCAGGAGCCGAGAATATTGGGAGTATATCCGCATGTGATGGTTTATGGTTGTAGGACCATTGACAGGAAAGATTGGTATTTTCTTAATTTTTTTTACCACCTCGAATATTCTTCTTTAAATTAATTAAGGATTACCTTTGCTCTAAGCTAATCCATCTCTGATGCCGCCAGGTTAAATAGAACAGTCATAGCTATTACCAGCACGTTATCAGTGATATGTTAATGATCAACTATCCTCGATCTATTAATGCAAGCTGAGGGTGTTTGAGCTTGAGAGAGAAAAATATAGTTAGATAGGCAGAGAGAGAGAGAGAGAGAGAGAGAGAGATGGGAGAGATGGGAGATATAGGTACTACTGTCCTACTGCTCTTGGCCCATATAGCTCTCGCTGCCGCCGGCCCGTCGGTTATCATCGTCGGAGCCGGATTTTCCGGTGAGTTCTATCGATGTCAATTTATACACTCACTCATCATTAATAGCATAAGTCGTCAGAAACGTTTATCCATACACACATACCCTCAGGGATCTCGGCGGCGAAAACCCTGTCGGATGCCGGCATCACCGACATCCTCATCCTAGAGGCCACCGACCACATCGGCGGCCGCATCCACAAGACCAACTTCGCCGGAATCAACGTGGAGATGGGAGCTAACTGGGTGGAAGGTGTCAATGGTGATCAGATGAACCCTATATGGACTATGGCTAACGAACTTAAGCTAAGAAACTTCTACTCGGACTTTGAAAACCTCTCCTCCAATACTTACAAGCAAGGGTAATATACATCCATCACTTATTCATCCTTGCTACTGCAAATTAAGAGCTCTGTTTTTCTACTACTTTTTGATCGATCACTTATTAGTTTATAGCTTGTACTCTTTTTGGTATGCAGTGGTGGGCTTTACAAGAACTCAGAAGTCCAAGAGGTTATAGACTTATCTGACAGTGTACATTACTGACGGTGAAAGTTTATCAACAAGTTTACCTTCCAGTGGACGCAGTGACATCTCCGTTTTGACAATGCAACGCCTCAAAGACCAGTAAATACCATTATCGTCCTTTCACATACTTGAAGAACTACTAGTTAGTGTTAGTATGATTAATTTCTCTCTATTATCTACTCAGTGTTCCTTCGACGCCATTGGAAATGGTGGTGGACTACTACAACTACGACTACGAGTTCGCCGAGCCGCCGCGTGTGACGAGCTTGCAGAACACCGTACCGTTGGCTACTTTTGCCAACTTTGGAGAGGACGTTTACTTCGTGGCGGACCAACGAGGCTACGAGAGCGTGGTGTATCACGTAGCCCACCAGTTCCTCAGGACCAGCAGAACCGGCGCCATCGTAGATCCGAGGCTTAAACTTAACAAGGTGATTTGATTAGATAGCAAATTTTTGCTTATGTAGTGTAAAGCTAAATAAGGCTGCTCATATATAAGATTATTTTATCCGAAAAAAAATGTGCACTTCACGTGTCCATGTTCATTCTTTTACCGGCATCGATAATGTGCGCCAGATTAGATATATAAGCAAAAACAAGAACTGACGGTAAACCGTCAAATCTATTATTAATTAATATTAATAATAATTATTATATTTTTTTAATATGATTTTTATATAACACACTCTGTATTTTATTTATTTTGTGATTTACATTCCGATTTTTAAGATTTTATAACACAACCGCTCATTTTTTCCTATAATTTTTATTTAACATCCTGAGTTAACTTAGACAGTACTAAAAAAATATATATTATATTATAATATATAATTAATTTATAAATACCTAAATTACCCTTATCTTTTTCTATCATTATTTTCTATTCCAAAGAAAGAGGAGAAGAAGAAAAGGAGCAAAAGGAAGAGGAGGAGAAGGGGAGGGGGGAAGATAAGGAAATGCGGTGACGAGAGAATGGTAGAGTTATTTTAATAATTTAGTCGACGTTAGTTAGTCAAAATTGCATCAACTGTTAAATAAGAATTATAGAAAAAATATAAAGGGTAGAGTTACAAAATTATGAAATACGGAGTATAAATTATAAAATAGATAAAATATAAAATATAATTTATATATATATATATCTAAGAACATCCAAATAGTAGTACTTTATTAAAAACAAAAATTATCTAAATTTAATAAGTTCGAAATTTAAGAAAGAGAAACAATATTTCAGTTTAGCTTAAAATTTTAGTAGGGTTTCAAATTTAAAAATAATTTATAAATACCTAAATTACCCTTATCTTTTTCTATCATCATTTTCTATTCCAAAGAAAGAGGAGAAGAAGAAAAGGAGCAAAAGGAAGAGGAGGAGAAGGGGAGGGGGGAAGATAAGGAAATGCGGTGACCAGAGAATGGTAGAGTTATTTTAATAATTTAGTCGATGTTAGTTAGTCAAAATTACATCAACTGTTAAATAAGAATTATAGAAAAAATATAAAGGGTCGAGTTACAAAATTATGAAATACGGAGTATAAATTATAAAATAGATAAAATATAAAATATAATATATATATATATATATATATATCTAAGAACATCCAAATAGTAGTACTTTATTAAAAACAGCATTTATTAAGTTCGGAATTTAAGAAAGAGAAACAATAAAATTTTAGTAGGGTTTCAAATTTAAAACTGTAGGTAGCCAAGTCTGAAATTGAAGTGATAATCCAGCTGTAAAGGTCTTTCACGCACTTTTTGCTTTTTTATTAAACATGTACACTTTTGTTTACACTTACTTTTCGTTTTTTTATTAAACACGTACACTTTTTGTTGTTTTGGTATAAGTCCCAACTTTATGTCACATCGTCTTCGTATTTTTTTCAAGGTAACATTTATTTTGCATAATTGTGCATATAATTATAATTAAAAATTAAAATAAAACCCTGTCAAATTACTAAAATTCCTATATTATATTTGTTAAACAAACTAATTGCAGATAAGGATAATTTGAGTATTTTCACTCAGTTTTAGTATATTTATTATAATAATAATATTTTAGTAATTTGGGCAAACTCTATAAATTTGAAACAAAACTCTAACAATTTTTGTTTAGCGTAAGTGCAATAACTTATTTAGTAAAAAAAAAACATAAAAAGGGGTACAGGTTCCAAAAAAGTATATTAGTTAAGAAGATTTAATTACGTGTGCCTAACTTCCCGATTTTCTTATTATACCTTGAAGATTTTAACCATTAGAGCATGCTCTAAATATGGAGTCAAAAATGGAGCAAGAGCCCCGCTGCACTCCAACGCACCGGACTCCATATATATATATATATATATATATATATATTATTATTTTAGTTATTTTAAATTACTTAATAGGTCATCTTAGCGTTATTATTTTTTTAATAAAAAATATATGGTTAGAAAACTCTCATCGAGATCTTTAAAATAAGACTAATATTCAATGGTTTTAGAAGTAATTTTAAATTATTAATTTTTTAATTAAACGCATCGAAAGTACATTACACGAAATAAACTTAATAACTAAAAATATCAAAATTACATTACATAAAATAATCAGAAATTAACCAAACATAATAAAAGCAATAGATGTTTAATATTCTCATAAGTCATATTCCTAGACACCGGTTCTGTAGCCACCGGTTCCGGTTCTGGTTCCGTAGTCATATCTAATGTATTTTAATTTTTAATATTTACATTGGGAATAATTTTGAGTAATTATATTTTAGGACACATAATTTATTAGACTCATTTTTATAAATAATAAAAAATTTAAAATTTAAATTAACTCAAAAATAATTTAATATTAGACTCATTTTTATAAGTAATAAAAAATTAAATTTAAATTAACTAAAAAATAATTTAATTAAACTCATTTTAAAGGTCATGATTAGACCTTTCCAATGTTATTATTTTTGTTAAAAAATAATTAGTAAAACTAATTATATACTCAATTTAACTAACTAAATTATTCAATAAATGATACAAATGGAATTAAAATTATTGAATATAATAATTATTGGGTAATTTTAGTATTTTCAAAAGGTTGAAATGACAAATAGAGTCGGGCTCCATTTTCATGGTGAGGCTCCAAATTTGGAGCCCCACTATTCCTACCTTCAAATTTGGAGCTAATTTTAGAGCTCCATTGGAGCTCAATCGAGTTCCAAATTCTAAATTTAGAGTCGGGTTGGAGTTGCTATTAGATCTTCATCAAATTGATTAATAAACAATTAACTTTACAGTACGAAAGAACCGTTTTACAGGTTTTTTTTCCATTAAGATTTCTCTCTTAAATATAATTATGTCTTAATTATAAAAGATATCATTTAATATTAAATAATTTAAATTTAATTATTTTGAGATAAAACTTCAATTTAAATATAATTATCTATCTCTATCTATTAAAATTTAATTTAAATCAAGCTTAAACTAATGGGAGATATATGTAAATAATAAAAGATAATTAAAAAGATAAAATATAATTAAATTTTCATCAAGTTAATTATAAAAGACATCAATACCCTTATTTTGATATATATACATTACTCTCAGTTAATGATATATATGTCTTTTAGTTGATAAAATATTAAGATAATATAATTGTCAAAAAATAATATGCAAAATTATATATCTAAAAAAAATTACATACTGAACCGGTAATATTTTTTAATTCTTATTATACACTTAAAGATATTAACCGTTAGATCTTTATCAAACTGATTGATAAATAATTAACTCTATGGTAATACTACATGCAGCTGGTGAGGCACATCAGCCAATCACGAAGTGGTGTGGTGGTAACTACGGAGGATGGATCGGTTTATAAAGCGGATTATGTCATGGTCTCTGTTAGCATTGGCGTCCTCCAAACTAAGCTCATCACATTTGAGCCAGCCTTACCTGTAAGTTATATATATAAACAAAATGGAATCGTATATAATTTTAACTTATACTGAAGTAGAAATCTTATATTATGTACGTATATATATTGTATCAGCAATGGAAGATCCTGGCATTGTATCAGTTTGACATGGCCGTGTACACCAAGATATTCCTAAAATTCCCCCACAAATTTTGGCCTGAAGGCAATGGGACAGAGTTCTTCCTCTACGCAAGTGAAAGGAGGGGATACTATCCAGTGTGGCAGGTACGCGTTAATCTTTCAACCGGATAGATAATAAATAAACAATACTTAAATTCCCAGTCTTTTACGATGGCAGTGCTAAATAATATCAACTTGTTCCGCTAATTAATATGCATGGACGTACTTACGTATAGCAATTCGAGAAGCAATACCCGGGAGCCAACGTGCTACTGGTAACGGTGACCGACGAGGAATCGAGAAGGATAGAGCAGCAGCCGGACTCGGAGACGAAGGCGGAAGCCATGGAAGTGCTGAGGAGCATGTTTGGGAAGAACATACCAGAGGCAACGGATATACTCGTCCCAAGGTGGTGGTCTGATAGGTTCTATAAGGGCACTTTCTCCAATTGGCCTATTGGTGTTAACCGCTACGAGTATGATCAGATTCGGGTACGTACTTACCTACCTTAACTACTCTTCTTCCACACGTATATACCTATCTTTGCTCATTAATTGCTCATAAGAATCGATCATCTTCTCATATATTTTTTTCATGCATGCAGGCGCCGGTGGGGAGGGTTTACTTCACCGGAGAGCATACAAGTGAGCATTACAATGGCTATGTTCACGGAGCTTATCTTGCAGGTTTACGTCTCTCTTTTTCTTGTATACCCTTCCAAAATCACGTTATATTATATCCCTCTTAAACTTCACATATTAAACTGTTAGTCTTTCGTCCACTTCAGAATTTTTTTTAATTTAATAATACATTAGGTAAACATCACAATAACCCTATTAAAAAATGTAAGCACTATTCATTATATTTATATCCTACGCTATATTTATCCCATCAATTTAATAAATTTTATATTAAATCAAAGAAATATCAATAGCAATTTCATAAATTTTTTCATTCATTTTATATCACATCAAAATAATTATTACGCTATTCTTTTATAATATAAATAAATATAAAAATAATTATTTTAAAAATTAAAAAAAATATTTTTAAGAATTGACATTATTCCTAAATAGAGGTTTAAAAATATAAAAAGAGATGCTAACAGTATCTAGTTCTTTTCATCCATTAAATTTTTAACAGTTTATCCTATTATTGTCAACAAAAAAAAGAGTAGCATCTTAAATATAAAATTTAGAAGGATACATACACTAAGAAGGAACTTTGGGCTATTTTATTAATTTCAAAAGGAGATGATCATATTTGTGTTGCTTATTATATGTGCGTAGGAATTGATTCTGCAAACATGATGATCAAATGCATCAAGACCGGGTTCTGCAAAGTCACAATCAAGGACAAAGAGACCTAAAAAATTCTCCAAGGTAATAGGTTTTTCCACCACAAGATAGTGATCTTTTTTTAATTAAAAAAAAAAGTGAATACATTTGAATTTATACAGAAAATTCTCTTCTCTTTCTCTTTGCAGGCAGATTGAAAAATAAATAAGAAGCTATGATTTTTGTGGGGGATAACTAAGGCTTTTGGCATGTTCCAAATTTTATTTTGATCTCGTGTTGTTCTACGTATCATTATGTGTAATGAACATCATGGCAGTGTTAATTGCATCTTTTATTAGTTAATGCAACTGAGAATTTCTTCGCGAACTTGATTATTTTATGGATGGAATTTTATATTTACGGGTGAAAAATGTAAGGATAATATGCAAAAGTATAATAATAAGACTGCAAAAAAAATGCATATATATATATATATATATATATATATATATATATAATGCAAGGATTGTGCATGAGCTATATAGATATATATGTGTGCAATCTCCAAGATCCCAAGCCCAATTATTTGAAAAGGCTATTCATTTGTCAATTGATCTGTTTCTGGCCCATTTGTGGGATCTCGTATTCATAGTTTATAATCAAACACTATTTTAGTATAATTAATACCATAGTTTATAACTATTTCTTTATATTCTTTATTTTATATTTTTAATAAATAAATACCTCTTTATCCATGACGTCCTTTATTTTAAGTATTGCAAACAAAAGGGAAAAAAATAACTAGGGATAACTCCCGTCTAAATTATAGATAACACGTAAGTGTAATATAATTTATGAATTACTTTATTCTTCTACCAAACGAGCTAATATTAAGGTGACTCGCACAGTAGCAGTGGCCCATATCCAATTAAAATGAGCCCATATATATATATATATATATATATATAGAAACAGGCAAATAAGCCCAACGAATAGCTGAAACTTGTACTGATAAGAAGACATGATATGATCTCATTTCCTGCGAGAGATAGATAACTTTCTCTGTCAGTGTTGCTGCAGATGTTAGAAGTGCATTAATTGCCGATTAGGTCTGACAAAAGTTGGCGAGTTGAGTTCAGTCTAATCGAACTTAGATTGTAATAAGTCAACTCGCCTAACCTAATTATTAAATAGGTTGTTTCATTATTTATTACTTCAACCTATTTTTTAATTCGTTTATAATGTTAAAAAAAAGTTATTTATAATTTGAATAAACCCAAGGCAGGCTACTCCTGGAATGCTCCTCAAGAGAATCTGTAGCCTATTGAACCTTGAATTAAGAGAACAGAGCTGAGCTATCTTTCTCAACGCTATTTATTGCTTATTTGCTTTTGATGGCTGGAAATATTTATCTTAAGAAGAAGGCAAGGGGAATAGAAAACAGACTAAAAATTAGGTATCGTTACAACCCAGCCTAAGCCTAAGATTCTTGGTTCAATCTAAACTAGGAGTAGTTTGATCGAGAAAAAAGAGGAGTAGAGTAGCCCCCTTAGAATCGAAGAAAGTCACTATCAATAAATTCCTGAGCAACAATAAATCAACATTTAAATTTAAATAATTTGTCTTACTTAATAATTCGTTTATAATCGGTGTAACTTGTTTAATAAATAAATTATGCTTGCATTTAAAAATTCTGAATCTTTATAAACGAATCATGTTCATATTAATAAGAATTGGTAATGAATTACCGCCCGTATACCGATCACATCCGAGGATCATAAACTAATTAAATAAAATGAAGGATAGTATACAAAAGGATATGTAAATATATTAAATTATTATTATTATTTCTATTTTAACCAGTGCAATCTTTATTAGACTTATTGGGCCTTCTACTACTATTACTTGCGATGTGTTATTATCACTTAAAATTTACTACAATTCCATCTAATTAAGCATCTCATGCTTATTCCAGTTTCAAAAATTTTCTTCTACAAAGTAAATATCTCGCATTAAATTCTTTTGTCGATCCATAACAACAGCATTCTTACATCTCTGGCTGTAGACTAAGAGAGAACCTAAGTCGTACTGCTTATTAAGAAGCACATTTATTTTAAAGTTCTCATTTGCTTGTTTAAGCAATAGCTAAGTATTGAATCATAAGACATGAATCACCTACTACAATGGAAAAATATAAGTCAAATTTTGTTACTACCTTTATATGTGCAAGATGGATAGAAAATATTGGTCAGCCAAAGTGGCCTGACTTTGAAATTAACTCAAAGAACTTGATCCAATTTAGTCTGGAATTTTGAGCCTAGGATGCATTTAATATACTAGAATTAAAAAAAAAAAAAAGAACTGGGCCATGAATGAGCTTAATCAAAGTAGAAAGTTTTGATTAGGTTTTTCTTAGGATTAGTACATTATTAAGCCAATCCAGCCTGGCCTGGTCCATTTACATGCTTGTCATGGTCATCCTTAATGTTAGGGAGATGATTGGTATTAGATGCTTGAATTAATCTTATTTCAAGAATATATATATGTATATATCTAGACAGTGGAACAAAAAGGAGAATTTATTAGAAACATCTTAGGTTAATCTTACTATGCGAATATTTATATTTTACTTTTAATGCCTATAAAAATATACTCAGTTAACTTTAATCTAGATGGAATAACAAATATTTTTTTATTAATTTTAAAAATAGAAAACTAAATATCTCTTGTTTATTCTTAAATCCTAGTTAATTTAACTCATCTTTACGGTAATTATTGGTTAAACAAACTAATGCTGGGATATTTTTGAAATATTAAAAGTAAAATACTATGGTAATGTGCGAATGATAATAAAAGCAAAATAAGTGATATTTTTTTTCACAAATTTCTAAAGAAAATGCAATGCTAGAAAATCTAATGACTAGATATATTAAGTTTTCTATGTGGATGCTTTGAATGGACAAGGAAACTGTTACCAAAAAAAAGTTTATTTTTTAATGAATTTTTGTAATGTTTAAAGTTGATATTACTAAATAAGATTGATAAAGAGAGGAATGATGAGTCTTTGTAATTTAATTATAATTATTGTTTAGGAATAAATTTTTTTTGCCTTCTAAATTATCATCTTTTTTATAATAATTCTTTCAATTTTTCTTATATATAATGACCGTATGAATTATCAGAAATATCTCACTTGATAGTTTAAGGGGGCGAAAAAAAAATTTATCTCAATTTTCGAAATTAATAAGATTAAAATTTAAAAACTGAGTGTATATATATTTTTGCTATTTTTGAATGCTCCTAATTTATATGTTTTACAGTCTTCTGTTGCCAATTGAAAAATAAAATTTGGCTAAGTTGCAAAAGGATGAGGAAGGACGAGGGGGGGTGATTTGCAAGAAAAGGCCGGTAAGAAAAAGAAAAAAGGTTTTTATATTAGTTGTTTGAAATGTAACGCACCAAATCATCATCATCCATCGCCTTCTCTACCACCTCATGTGCATCTCAGGATCTCTTCTCTCTCCTCTCTCTCCTCCTCCTCCTCTTCTTTATATATCCTTTGTGCTCTTTCCCTTCTTCGCTAATCGAGTTAACCGAAATTGGAGGAAGAAAAAGAAAGGGGGAAACAAAAGGGAATCGGGAAAGAGGTATTCTTTCGTGTTTGTGTGTGTGTGTGTGTATATATATATATATTTATATATATATATATAAGACAACGAGAGGAGGAGGTGAGGGTGTGTGCGCTGCCCCCTCTTTGTTCTTCCGATGCCCACGTCGAGATCTTAAGGACAGAGAGATCCCCTCGATCTCGCACCGGAAGCGCCTCAGATCGATCGGTGAGCGACCGTCCAATCCTTTTCCTTGACTTGCTATCCGATGTCGTCTCAATTGCGTCCTTGTCTGTCTTATCTGTGTTTTTGGATCTATCTGGTGAGGATCTGAGCTTCGTTGATTGATTTGGTTGAAGCCCATTTCTGGATTGTTGGATTTTGTTGGATTGTGGATTTGGATTGGATCGTGCCGGTCTTTCTTCTTTGCTAGATCTGATGTCGAGCGGATTGTACTTATGCTTTTTTTCCAACTGTTGTATAAGGTGGCAAAAAGATCGAATTTTGTTGAATGGATGTTGGTTATTTGTTTTGGTTCTTGTCTTTTAGATCGGATCTGGTTGATGGTGTTGCCTGCTGAATTTGACTCGTGTCCTTTGTTGTCTTTTTGGATGTCGCTCCCTGCGTTCCTTTGGTGATGGTGGATTTGATATTGCAGGATTGCAGAAACGAAGATGGAGTCGGATCTAGGCAAGCTTTTTATCGGGGGAATTTCCTGGGACACCAACGAAGACCGCCTTCGTGAGTACTTCAAAAACTTTGGGGAGGTGGTGGAAGCTGTGATCATGAAGGATAGAAACACTGGGCGAGCTCGTGGATTTGGATTCATTGTGTTTGCAGACCCAGCTGTTGCAGAGAGAGTCGTCATGGAGAAGCACATGATCGACGGGCGTATGGTAATTAATTCACCTTATCTTTACTGAATCTATTTAGTTGTTGGACATTATTGTTGCATTTCTAATTCCATGTTTCTAAGACACATAATTCAGTATCTGATTCATCTAGGCATTGCCATTATTGGGAATTGTGAATATTGGATGATAATCCTGCAGAATTCATGACATTGGTTGATGCATTTCTTAGGTGGAGGCCAAAAAGGCTGTCCCGAGGGATGATCAACTCACCCTTAACAAGAACAGCAGCAGTGTCCATGGTTCTCCTGGTCCTGGCCGCACAAAGAAGATATTTGTGGGAGGCTTGGCATCTACTGTAACAGAAGCCGATTTCAAAAATTACTTCGATCAGTTTGGAACTATCACTGATGTTGTTGTGATGTATGATCACAACACCCAGAGACCGAGGGGCTTTGGGTTCATCACCTATGATTCTGAGGATGCTGTAGAAAAGGCGTTGCTCAAAACCTTCCATGAGCTAAACGGTAAGATGGTTGAGGTCAAGAGGGCTGTTCCCAAAGAATTGTCCCCTGGGCCAACCATGCGCTCACCCATTGGAGCATATAACTATCCACTGAGTAGGGTCAATAACTTTCTCAATGGATACACCCAGGGGTATGGTCCGAACTCTATGAGTGCCTATGGAATGAGGACGGATGCTAGGTTTGGACTCCTAACAGGAGGCCGTAATGGTTATCCCTCGTTTGGTCCTGGTTATGGGATTGGCATGAACTTTGAGCCAGGCATGAACTTAAGATTTGGTGGAAACTCAAATTTTAATAATAACCTCAATTATGGAAGGCAACTGAGCCCTAATTACAGCGGGAGTTCAAGTAGATATACTAGTAATGTTGGCTATGGTGTGGGTAATGATGCTACTGGATCTGTGTTTAGTTCAGTGGCTCGTAATGTATGGGGTAATGGCAGTCTCAACTATACTACCAACTCCACAAGTTCGAATGCCTTCATGACTTCTGGAAATGGAAGCCTAGGTGGATTTGGCAACAATAGTGTGAATTGGGGCAGTCCGTCTTCTCCTATTTCTGGTCATGGCGTGGGCAGTGGTTCAGGCTATGCTAGCGGAAATCTGGGTTATGGATCCGGAGAAAATAGCTTTGGTCTAGGTGGTAACAGCTATGGGAGGAACACAGGTTCTGCTGCTGTTAATTCTTCTTTCCCTGTATCAAGCAATGGATATGAAGGAAACTTTGCACATTCATATGGTAGTAGCTCAATTTATGGAGACACTACCTGGAGATCTGCATCTTCTGAGCTTGATGGGACTGGTCCATTTGGTTATGGGCTTCGCAGTACAGCTTCAGATGTCACAACCAATGGTCCAGAAGGTTATAATGCCCGCTATGAGGATACTAGTAGGAAAACAAATAGAGGTGAGAGGCTCCTTCCTTTTTCTGCTATACATTTGTAATCACTATCTGTTTAGCTAAGCAAAGTAATTTAAATAAGTAAAACAGTGTGGTATATTTGGTGGATTAGTGGTTAAGGTACTTAATGATAGAGCTAATTAACCCTTCATATATTCAGTTAACATGAGTTCCAGTCCTATTAATGGGTAAATCAGTATTGTTTTAACAGTTGAATTTGAACTAACAATTCACATTTTAAGTGGAAAACACAATGTTAGAAGAAATGCTTGAAAAATGTCTCATTATGTGTTGAATAATTCTACCTGCAACCATTTGTGTTTTATAAGAAGTGACATGATGAAGTTCAACACATTTTGCAAAGAGATTGTTATTATAGCTACGTAACAAATGTACCATACATTTCTGTACTTTGCCTGTATTACTTGTACAGGACGGCATTGAATAGATTGATTTGATTTTTTTTTTTTTTGTTGTTGCAATTTGCCGTTGTATAAGAGTTAAATACTTTCAGATGGTCTGATTTTAATGTTCATCCAGTTCCTGTGGTACTTGGATGATGTGTTGCAATCTATTGTAGCAAGCACTAACTATGACTAGTATTTACCATAATGATTTTGATAGTTTATTTGAGTTGCACTATTACAGGACAGCTTTACAGACATAGATAAATGGACGCAGTTACCTAATTTACCTCATAGTAGGTAGTGGGTTTAAGTGTACATGATGTCATAAACGTTCTTTCGATCTGTGAGTACTGAGTTGCGCCTCTAAGAACGAACCTATGATGTGCTATTTTGGAGATTAGTATTTAAGCCACATGATCATCTGTAGTCAAACTTTTTCTTTAGAAGATCTTGGGAGATATTTCACCTTTCATTGTATAGATGATTGAGCCTCAATACTAAGCCCCATGCACATGTATTGTACACTATTAAGCTAATATTTAAAGATATAGAGCTACAATTGAGTTATACTCTGATGCCGAAATCATTGACATATTACGTCGGTACATCTATCAGTGCAATTTCTTCTTCGGAAAATTATTCTTGAGTAAATTTTTTAATTACATTTGATTTTTATAGTATTTAGAGTTATATTTATTTTTCTTACAATTGTTTAAAGTGTTATTTACTTACTGTCATTGTAAAGTCTATATATTTGCTAAATTTTTTTACTCTTTAATTAATAAAGAAATGAAATTTTTTTGAGGTTTATCTCTAATGTGAATTTTGGATATGAAACCTTAGTTGAGGATGGAGGTGTGAAATTCTATTCTTTTTTTTTGAAAATTTAACTATCATTGTTCTTAGAACCCTAACAATTTTGTTATTTCACATCATACTCTTTGCATATTATTATGCATTCTGCAGTCTACACTGTAAAATGATGTACATGCACATAGCAACAATCATCATGTGAGATTGCCTCTTGTTCAGTGGTGGCATACCAATAAGCGAACAAATGCCCCCCTTTTAGAGTGATATTACTGCAGTATTTCTAATGGACGATAATTTATATCTAGATCAAACAACATATATGATATATCTATTAACAGATATTGAAGGTTCATTATCATGTGATTTCTTGTATGTGAGTTTATGCCAAGCGAAAGATATATGTGGGAAATCAACTCAAAAAGGCATTGGTTTGATTTCATATAATGTGTAAAAAGTTTGTGAGTAATGTAACTACTATTGAAGTTTCTCTGAAAGCAAGTGCAAAAAGTCTTAAGGGAAGCCTAGACTTATTTAATGTTAGATTTACAATGAATTATTGGACACAATTGGATTGTTAATGAACTTCCTCCATCATGGTCTCACTTTTTGACTGAAGTATACTAGTTTATTTTTGGGTTTGGATTGAAACTAGGTTTCGGTCCGATAAACTAGCCAAAATTTGACTAGGACATATCAAAACCGATTCTAACTAATTGATACTGGCTGATGTCACCAAAATTATGTAGCTTCAGCAGAACTTAAGTTGAACTGATCAAAGCTTGTTGAAGTTGCTCTTTTTGGTTAAACTATATTCGCTTTTAAGTCTCCTTCACCTAGAAATGCTTCTCGTTGGTTTTCCTACCAATTACTTAAACCCAAAAATTGAAGCAGGACAACTTGAGAGTTGAGAGGAATAGAACATGCATATATAGCGGATATATGCAGATTTTATTAAATTCTGATATATGATTGTTAAAGTTTGCTCAACTTTCATGCTAGTAGCTGCTATAGTATTTCAATCTAAAATAGTTGACAACTTGACATGAAACTTTATTTGTTTCTCAATATTAAGTATTAACTTTGTTAACTTACCAACTAATTTAAAACTTTAAGCTATTCAAGAATGGTGATTTTATCTTTTATAACAGTGTAATCTCTTCCTAACTTCTGGGCTCAAGACATTTGAAAAGGCCCATGAAGTGAAGTTTAATTAAATAAGTGGAAACTATTATATCTTGAACGACATATAAGCTTGGCAATATTCAAACTTAGAACCTTCACCTCTTATACTATGTTAACTCACTGAATACTATAAAGCTTAAGCTATTAGAAAAATGTGTTTTTATTTTTTTATACTAACAAACTTCAACATTGAACTACTAGAACTGTACAAACTGAGAATATAAACTAGAGAAATGTGCTTCATAGTGATTATTGGACTGAAATTTGAAACTCCAATTGGAACTGCTGGTCTCAGCGAAGCTGTCAAAACTGAGATTGTGCCGACTCCAGAATAAAAACAAAAAGTGAAAATGAATTTCGGAAGATTTCACTCTCTATGTAGAAATGCGCCTCTTAACTAAATTAAATTCCTGCTTTTAGTATTCTGCCTCTATAACATACCTCCAGGTTCCTTCTTTTATTTTTCTGCCTTGTATTGTCCTTTCATACTTTGCAGTTCTATTTTTTATGGACTTTTTGTTCAATCAAGATTAGGATCTTCTTTTATTCAGGAAATGACATTAGTTCTATTTATAATAGAGATTTGTGTTCTTAGATGTCTCCTTGAAAGTCAGGTTGTTCACGGAGAGTGCTTTGTAGTGAAAAAAATACAGGAAGAAATTATTCCAAATTGTGTTGTATATTGGGAAATGGTTATTACAAAATGATAAATTTGTATAATTCATCAATAATATTATTGTGGATTCCATGCCACATTTTGCTCCTATTATTCTTGTTAGCCTTTCTCAGTTCTCTTCCTCCTCATATTTAGCATTCAATCTACTACTGTAATAAGATGTCGACATTCTCTACTGCTGATGTACTCAACTCATAATAATGATGGTAGCAACTAACTTCAGAGGTTTTATAATTGAAGGCCATTGCATCATAGAGCAATCCATATTTTGGATTATACAGATATGTTTGCTTTGCTGCAAGTTGAGCTTATTTGGATATTACAGTCTAGAAGAATTCCTTTTCCTTGATGTAGCTTAATTTTTCTGGGCTGCAAGTACGCAGAAATTATGGAACACTCATAGTTGAGATTTTTAAGGTATCTATGTAATTAGTGACAACCAGAAAAGTGCCCAACTGCTGGAGGCACCATCACTGCATAGTGTCAACATGTAGATGTGCTAGTGAATGTTGATGCAAAAACATTATGCAACCATATGTTCAGATCTCTGTTTCTCATATGCAGTTTTCTATGTCATGCACTAATATAGAACTTTTCTTGATGAACTGGAGAACTTATAGAGAAGTAACAGGATTTTATATTTTGTATTTGCTAATATATCCCTTTCTTTGGTAGTAACTGCAAATGCATTTGTTCTCTGACACCCCTTTGATCTTTACTTGCTCAGGAATTGCTGCCTAGAGAGATGATTCTTTCAGTACAGAGATTATCATAGGTGAAGAACCCAGCCAAATCTGATTCATGTGAATTTCAGAAATCTCATTATAAGCACGGGTTAGTTAATTATTTACAGCTAACCGGAGAGTTGGTTCATGAAATTTAAAACTCTGCGCATTCAAAAATATAGGATTTTGTGTACTGTTTGGGATTTTAGTTTCATTTCAACAGTGAGTTTAGGTCTTCTTTTGGGTTTTGATTGAGATGTGCAATCTGATTGCGGAGTATATTCAAAAGAGTGTTCAATATATTCTGGCAGTGCGCCGATGGGCTTCCTTTTATACGAAAAGCTGCTGCTGTAGCATTGTGTTAGCTATTTGTCGGGACATTTGTTCTTTCGTTTCTTTTTCATTATCTTAATGCAGATGTATGAGAGATCTGGTCTATTTACTGGTTAAACTTTCTGGGATACCATTTTGGTCCCCAAGAATAAGGCTACCACTTATGCTGATTTATTTCTAATCTAATTTGCTTCTAAGAGACTTTTTGAAATATTTCTAACACCTGTACATTCTGTTTCATTTTGATGGTTTATATACCCTCTTTTTTTATTAATTGACCCCTTTTTTTTTCAGTCTCTTGGTCAAAGTAGGACCACCGGGACAATCAATGATTACTGTGTTTAAATCCCAACGACTTATTATTTACGAAGTGTTGGTCTGCATTAAATTCTTGGTACTTCCTAGAGAAGCATATATCATATTACATACCTATGTGTACATAGTTTTAAGTTGCGCAATAAATCACCTAAACATGCACAATTGTCATTTCTATAGTAGTGTTTGATCAGATAGTGGCAACTGTAGCGCTCTGACTCGTTCATAATCGTCTGAGCAAAAGGGCCAACCTCCATAAAAGTCCTCAACACTGACAAGGATACTACTATACAACAACATCTATCAAATATCAATACATATTGAACTTTTATTAGACGTGGAAAGGCAACCATGAGGCCCAGCAATAGCAATAGGTGGCTTAGGTCAATCCAGTGGGCTAGTGCAGTACCCTGACCTTTTAACATCCATTTAATTGAGTCACCATTGGCAATATCCGTTTATTTGAAATATCATTAAGTTCCCACCTCTCTCTCTCTATCTCTCTCAAGAAGAAAAAAAAAAATCATCTTGGAGATATGGACTTGTTATGAGTGTACCAGTAGTTCACACCTTAACAATTTCCCAGGAAAAATTTAGAGGTTTGTATCTCTAAGGTTATATCAAGTCAGTATGTACCTAATAGATAAAAGTTTGGATAATTGCCCTCTAGCCATGTAGGAGACCATAACCGCATCAAAATCCATAAGAGCATGGGCCCTCACTTCAAACCCTATAAGTTCTTAAAATGTAGCTTCCTCCCAGAAAGATAACCCTCTCCAAAGTAGTCTAAGTATCCCTCACTGAAACCTTCTATTTTTCGTATCCCACTGTTAACTGATGAGAAACCCTGGAAGCCTATCTTTTCTACCAACATCATGGAATGCTTCCTAAACTATGCTATATTTACCACCACAACCGCACAAACTTACTACCACCCGGAACACCTCGATAATCTATTAGAACCTATGATTTCTTTTTTCTGAGAGCAATCAACAAGAGATCAAATAGCAATCACCAGATCATCTTTCAATGTTCTATTGCCACAACCAGAATTATTACTGGGTACTTTGCATGAGAAAGAATGTAAATACCTTGTAGCAAGAAGTCGACAAATGGCCTGAACATTTGTACCGAGTTTTACAACATAGCAAGAAGAGATGGCCATTATAAACTCATCCTAAAATACTTTCCTAGTATCAAAACAACTTAACATCCACAGAAGAATCTCAACAAGTATTTACACATCGTATGGAATAGTAGCATACCAGTTTTAACTTATTAGTTATGGTCATATAGCAGTAAACAACAAGGAACTGCAACAACATCCAACTTACAGAAGATCATCACTAAAGAGTTGAGCATGATTAGACTTTGAAAAAAAGGATCAAGCAATTAAAGTTAAAACCATCCTGTTCTCTGATTTGCTCTCTATGATTGGATCCTCAATAAAGTTAAACTTCTAACCAGTTTTACGAAACATATAGCGCATTATAAAATTAGGTGATATTCAAAACAAAACAAAACAATTTGTCATTGAATAGAAAGACAGTAGACTAATAAAGGTCCTTTGAACATGTAAAAATCAAGAACATAGTTAAATTGGCATCTAGCCTTCTTGTGGAAGAAGGGAAATATGTCTCTTAAGAAAATTGAGCGTATGATTACTTAGTCGCTGTTTCTGTATAATCCGCAGTGCAATAGAAAGAATATCTCAAGAGATTTTAATGCTATTGTCAAGTAAGGCTACTCAATTCAAAATCAAGCAACAAAACTCTACAGCTTATGACCTCCGGTACTCGGGCAAATTAAAGTCAGAAATTTATTTCCTGGATACATAGAAGGAATAATTTCTTATGGACAAGTATTATACTTCTGGATTCATCTAGTAGGAACTGGGATAGAAATAACCTACCAAGAAACTCATGTTAGATGACATGAAAGAAAATTCTCCAAGATAATATTCAATACTGAACACAAACAAATCACAACTCCATTAGCAACACAAAACGTAAGGTGAGAGTTCCAAATACATGTAAAGGTAGTGACAACAAGTTTACCATACTAAAGTTATCCATCATCTGATAAACCTAAACAACAGATAAATTATTGCTTTCCTTAACTACTTAGCATTAACCAGTCATTGAACTGCTCTAGAGTCACCTGTTTATCCTTGAAAGAAAACTTTAGAAGAACGCCCTACTTCCGTAGAAAACTCTAGCGCCCGTTTCTTTTGATGGTGGTGGCTTCTTGTCAGAAGTCATATTAGCATTCTCAGTGGTGGTGCTGCTGTTCTCAATGTCCATTGGAAGTTTCATTTTCGCAAGCGACTCTATGGACTGCTGCATGCTTTTCATGTACATATCAACAATGTCTTGCTGGACAACTGATTCCTTCGGTTCAATATCAATGCTAATAATAGGCTTGATAATTGCATCCTCTGACAGCACACTAGATTCAGCTTCACCTTCTGTAACCTCTGGGCTTTTATCTTTCCCTCTTGGAGATGCTGTGCCCACTGACGGATCAGAGGCTGATTGAGAGGTGGCAGGATGTGCCGAAGAAGAATCGGTAGTCGTAACACTGCTCGAAGGGGTATCATTCCTCAAAACTCTAACAGGATCAATACTTTTATCATTCGAGAAGCTCTCAACGACACGAACCCCTGCATCATCATCATCATTATCATTATCATCACCATCAATAGGGTGGTTGCCGTTCTCCATGGCGATCAAGCTCTCTGAGCTCTGAGCATCCATATTGGAGCAAGGGATCCCAAAATACTCTGAAACCATAAGGTGATTCTCATTCACAACCTGCAAGTCAGGGAACTCAATCTTCTCATACTCGCATGGAATCGAGTCATCATTCTCCGAATCTGGAACAGGAGCTGTAGGAACCAAAGTTTTGGCCGTCGGCGAAACCGGTATGACCTCCGGCGAGGAACCGACATACGAAAGAGACAGCTGAACGAAACCGGCCGGAGAATGGAAGAGATCGGTGGAAGAGAGCGAGAATTCTTGCGCCAACTTCCCTTTCCCGACAACGATATCAGCCAGAGGCACAAGAGCAAACCCCAGAAGCTGGTCTTCAAGGTAGTTCTTGACCCTGCTCAGCATCCACAACTCACATTTGAGAGAAGAGTCGAAGTTTCTCACATTGAGCCGGAGGCTCTCATTGAAGACTGGGCTCCTCCCGCCGCCATTGATGGTTTTGGTCGAGATGGCCCCGTCTGGATCATTGGTGAGGCAGAGCTTAGCATACACATCTTGTTTGTGGTAGATGCAAATGTTGTGGATCTCTCGAGCTTGGTGGACGAAGACATCGAGATAGCCGATAAATTCTTCCGAGGTTTGTAAAATCGAGTTTGGCTGCTGACTGATTTCACCGCTCAAATTGTTCGAGTTTTGGGAAGACTCCATTAGACTAAACCAGGAAAGAAACGCACCTGGAACAACAAAAAAGACTGAAGCTTTAGCTCAAATTAAAGATCGGACAGCAGAAATTTCCAAAATTGCAGCAAAAACACCAAAATCCAAACTTTAATACCTCACAGCAAGTACCGAGCCCCCCCCAAAAAAAAAAAAAAAAAAAAAATCCCAACACAAACGAGAGATCCAAACCGCAAATTTTCCAGTAGAAAAGTAATAACAAAACAAAAACCCACCTCCCACCACACGAAAAGAAAGGAGGAGATGCAAGGGAGAGCCAATCAAGGAGTAAAGACTCACCGGAATCCGCGGAGGGAAACTAGGCCAAAGAGCGCAGAAAGCTCAGGGCAGCCGTATGATCCAGAGGCCCGAGAGGGATTAAAAAGTAAATTAAAGAAAAGGGAGGCGGGTCACTGAAAGGCTGAACCCTGTCGCTCGCTTTTTACCAAAAGTCAAGGGAGTTAAGTGCAAAAATTATTTGCAGTGCGTGATACCCAAAAGACCAATCCCGACTCCTCAAACGATCAAACCTCTCCGAAAGCGAGCGGCTTTCCACTCTTTTAATCCGGACGGAGGAGGAATAATCCAGAATGGTGCTAGTGCTTTCCTACTGGGCCCCACCCCCTTACAACATTTTCCTGTCCTTTTCTGCAAACAATTATATAATAATCACCCTCCTTTTATTTAATATTCTTTTTTTTTTTCTTTTTAGCCCCCCGCCCCCCCTCCACTTACACAGCCTTCGGATAAGATCCTGCTCCTGTTGGCTGTTCATCAATGTCCTCTAAAAACAATTGGTATTTTCTCGTAAATTAATTGATTATGATGGTTAGAATCCTGTTTTAATGATTCTATTACGACTCATGTACTTAGTTACCTATAGCTATTGTAGAATATTTCGAGCAAATTGTTTGGTTGATTTATTAAAAAAGACCCTACGTTCTACCGCTATTATAATAATAATTATTATTATTATTATTCACGCTATGCATCTCAAAACATCTTGCATTTACTTTTCTTAATAAATAATCACTATATATATATATATAATATTAAAGTAAAAGTAGAAGGTAAAATTTACAATTTAGGTATTTTTTAACTTTTTATTTTTATTCACTCAATGTATTTTTGAAGTATAGGATGTAAATGATAATAGAAACAAAATGTAGAGTTTTTTTATATATATTACCTATAAGGACATAACAATTATAAATGGTGAGCACTGTAATTACGCAATATTATTCCTTTTATATCTTAAGTTGAAAAGGTAGAGTCATAAGGAACATTTCACCTAATAATTTGTGGCCATAAATAAGGGCAAAAGCACTGTCATAAATAGAAGGTAGATATAGCATAGCTGCAAACTTTTCTTGCATCTTGGCACCAATAACCCTTATTTTGAAGCTTTAAAATAATTTAAAAGTGTAAATAAGATTAGAGGCAGGCAAACTTAAAATAGTCATAGAAAAGATCTCAATATAAATGGTTGAACGACTTTTAAATATGCCAAATTTTATAATAAATTTTTTTATATAAACCATTTTTTTGATTTAGCGACTTTCAAATATAAATTATTGATCGAATTAATTATTTATATAAAAAACTTTCCTTCGCGCTTAGCAATTTTATTAGATGATTTAAAATTTTAATATAAGTCATCGATTTGGTCGTTTTTAAATACACTTAATCTTGTGCTTAAATTTTAAAATAAATATTTAGAGAGCTAATTTGGTGAAGACTCTCATATTAATTTCTTACTCTAGGTAAGCTAAGTCTATGGATGGCTTGGAATAAAGTTGGTAGGTGAAATGGGGAACCTCTCGTTCCAACTCCAAGCTGGAAGCTAATGCCAAAGGATTAAAACCTTTTTAATGACCAAGCTGGCAAGGTATGTATAAAGATTGTTTGATTAGAGTAAGGCATATGACAAAACTTATCCCTAATTATGATACAAATAGTCCATATCTTTGTTAATTGATAGATTGAAAATGATATTAGGTAAATTATAAATTGCCCATATATAGTTATGTCTAGTATCAAACTACCTCATAAATTTTTTATTTATATCATTTTACCCCTTTATGGTTTAGACTAATGTGAAACTATTAATATTTTATCTATAAAAAATAAAAAATTATCTGAGTGAATTTTTCCACCATAGTAAATTGATTTCATCTGCTTCTATTAAATTTACTCACCCTATCCTACTCTTTAAATTTAAAATAAAATGCACTTTTAACTTATTTTATTTGTTTCCAATCTAAGATACAAGAGGATAAACTGATACGAACATGGCTGAATCATGATAACTCTGAGCATTTTTTGCCTGGATAACCGTTGTGCTAAACTTCTAAAATCGACGCTTGAGGGGCTTATTGAGACCATAGAACACTTTGCATAAGAGGATACAAGCATTAAATCTTAGTTAGTATTTAACTAATACAATGTATCTCCTTTTAAATATATGATCATAGAAGAAAATTTTAAATCATATTAAAAATATAGGTAGAAGATTCATGTTTACTCTAACAACTAGATTAATACTACAGGGGTATTGTAGTAATCATGTTTCATCATATTAGTTTAAAGCACAGGAGCAAAGATAGTTTGATTTAAATATAGCTAAATGGTGGCAATTTAATTTTCCTGTGATATTATATTAATTATTAATAAAAATTGTCAGTTTATTATCTGACAACTAATTTTTTTAAAGTTGGTTGGTTACCTAAAATGATATCAGAAGCTATTTTATTGTTTCATTGATTCAAAAATTTAAGTGCTTTGGTAATACATGCATATCATAGTGCTCTCTATACATGTCAAAAAAGAAGTTATTAGAATGCAATTCAAATTAGACTCCAATATCCTATTAGATAATAAATTGATCCAAATGTTTAGACTATATATTAGGTAGCTAAGCAGTAATAGTTTTAGCAAACTATTAGAATGAAAGCATTATTATTTATACTCTTTGAACCAAAACAATATGATAGAGGGCACAACATTTAGCACTTGAATGATTTGCCACAAAACTTATCGTGAAGAATTAATATTGCTTCTAATTAAAGCTCATCCTCCCCTTCACCACTTGATCAATCCCCTCCACTCCTCCTCCTCCTCCCTTCCTCACCTTCTCCTCCTCCTGCCTCCTAAAAAACACCACCCATGCATTCACCTCCAACGCCACGCAAACCCCGATCAACGTCGACAAAGCCAAGCAATACCCTAGCTTCCAATATGACTGCCCTAATCCCATCACCTCAAACCCTTGGAAAACGTTCACCACCCCTAACACCACGCACCCGTACCCTACAAAGTGGTGGTAGGATTTCCAGTACTTCCTAAACCTATTCGTCGTCTTCGGCCGGAATAGCAGCGCCGCCGACTGCGTCCCTCCCGCGACGAACGCGGCCAACCCGAGCCCCCGGTGCAGACCGTAGGTTACGCCCTTCGATGCGTTCCCCATGACGATCCCGATGCCGAAGCCGGCGGCGCCTAGGAAGAATCCGGCGATTTGCACCGCCGCATGCGCGTAGAACCACGTCGGCCCGACCGACGTGCATGGCCTTAAATACCGCGCCACCGCGACTCCTAATGGTAGGAGGAATCCCCATGCGATGGCGTTCAAAATTGCGTGTGTGGATCTAATTATGTTTGAGACTGTTGGGACCATCTCGGTGGCGGTGGACACGACGTCGATGGTGGCAAGAGAGGAGAGGTCGGAGGGAGTGGTGGGGTGGATGGTCGGAGCGTAGCCTTGGACGTAGAGGCCGCGGTTCCACACGTGGTGGATGCGGGTGCGGTTAGGGGAGAGCTTGACAGTTGCGAAGATCTGCACGGCGGCGCCTTTGTCGATGTAGCGCGTGGCGTGGAGTATGGCGGAGGAAGAGAGGAGGGGGATGTCGAGGGGGCGGGAGGTCAACGGGGAGCTCTGTAGTTTAACAGAGGGGTTGAGGATGAAGGGGAGGAGGAGCAGGCCACCGGAGGAGGGATCGGAGAAGGCGATCAGCGCGCGGGTGCCGGTCATGGCTGCGGCGTCGGGGTTGATCCCCCACGCGACCCAGCCGGATGGGGAGATGAAGGTGGAGGAGAAGGCGAGGTCTAGTGTGGCATTGTGAGGGTGGTAGGTCCATGCAAGGGAGGCTCCTTGAGAAGGGAGACTAATGCACTTTTGGTAGGTCTTCAATGGAGTAATCGTAGTGCAGCTTCCGGTACCACCACCGCCGGCAGCGGCGGAAGCAGATGCCAGTAGGAGTGAGAGAAGGGGGAGGAGGAGGAGGAGGAGGAAGAAGAAGAAAGGCATGGCATGCACTTGGAGTTTGAAATTAAGAAAGAAAGAGATATTGGAAGTGAGATTAATATGTGATGGTGTTAGTGAAGAAGAGCTAGTATGGAATCATAAGGCTTAGCTTGGAAGTTAAGGGAGGGGAAGTTAATGGAGGTAGGCTGTTGTGGGGCTGCATGCATTTGAATGTTTTGTGACTTAGAATTATGTTAAGTTAGAGGAATCTTTGTATGGAGTTTGTGTGTTGGAAGAATTAATGATTGTTATAGAGCTTGCTTGCTTTAAAGGCAAGCTTGAGGTCTACTAGTGCATCAAATGCTTTGCCTTCTATAAAGTAAAGTAAGAAACATGCATGTTATCAGGAAAAGTACAAGATAGAATAAAAGTTAATAATATACAGTTGGCTTTTTAGTATTTGACAGAGTTATATATATTGCTTAATGATATTGTGATGACATATTTGCGCAACTAAAATTGTAAGCAGTTGCAATGTGCCAATGAGTAATGATTCTACCGACTAAAAATTCCCATTATGAACAGCACTAGCAGGCATGCAGCAGTCGATCCATATTGGCACGACGATAGTTGTAGTTGATCCATGTAGGTACATATATTAAATTAATCACTCATTTGATCTTAGAAAATCTAGGGATAATTATATCTTAGACTTGCCTATCTCCAGGTAGATCATCTCATCTTATTTTCTAGCGAGTCCTTTTAACTATAATTTTTTTTTAAATTATCTCTTCCGTTAAATATTTATTTGATTTTTTTTTTTTAAATATGAGGGTACCGTTTAATGAATTCATATGGCACGGCCGCACAGTGCATATTGTTCTTTTTTTAAAATAAAAATAAAAATAGTCCTAAGCCTTCTAAATCCAGCTTGACTCGATTATATTTGATCCCTGCGTTGGCTAGCTAATACCAAGCCCTCGGGTTCATGGAGATCGGGGAGGAGGAGGAGGAGAGAGGAGAGCGAGGACGAAGCATCGAAGGGGAGAAGGTGATCTTGGTGCCGTACATGCGAGAGCACGTTCCCAAGTACCACGAGTGGATGCAGGACCCGGCTCTCCTCCTCGCCACCGGATCGGAACCTCTAACTCTGGAGCAAGAGTACGAGATGCACCTCTCGTGGACCCAAGACCCGAAGAGTAAACGCCCGACTCGGATTTCCTTGTTGAGTCCTCGGGGAGTTCGCTGATGGCGCTTTTGTTTTGCAGAGCATACGTTTATAGTGTTGGACAAGCAATTGATCGACGGAAGCCTTGTTCATGGGCAGCCTCACGTTGAAGGTCCTTTTTTAGGTTTTTCTTTTTATTGGTTTTGGTGCTTTCTATGTTTGGCCGTTGATTGTGTTAGTTTATAGTAAAAATTTTGATGCTTATCAAGTGTTTGTGCTATTGTCTCTGCGAAGTAGTAGAACTCCTGATACTTTGTCGGTCCTTTTTCTTTGTTTTGTGGGAGTTCCTGTGCTGTATCTGGTATGATGGATATGGTTGGTTAATCTCTTCTGAGTTTAACGGTTTTTTAAGTTCCAATGAAATGAGGGCTGCGGCCTTTTTGTCAAAAATTGTCTCTGCGAAGTTTGTGAAGTTTTAGGGGATTTAGTGAATCTAACGATTTGATGACTTCGTTCTTTGACGGAGAAGATGAACTTGAAGTATATAAGATTTTAAAATTTTGCGGTTATAATTGGTAATATTTTGTTGAAATAGTTCTGTTTGTGTTTAGGATATGTCATTCTTGGATCAATGTTTTGGCCAAGGGTTTGTGACTGCGGCACTACTTTATGTTTTCTATCTAGTTGCATGTTAAATGATTGTGACCTATAAGTCTCTATACAAATTTGGAAACTTTGAGGCAAACATCTAAATCTCATAGTTCATATGAGAAATTAGTGTTGGGAAATAGAAGTCTTATCCCCCTGGACCCATCTAATACACAAACCTAGCAGTGTCATGTACTGATCTCTGATCATCTCTAGGATTTATACCATAACCTGATAGTCTCTAGGATTTATACCATAACCTAGCAGTGTCATGTACTTATCCAAGTGTGAGACTCACTTGGTTAGGAGGCTTTTGATCCCTGGCCTTTGCATAGATATTTCATACCCATCGATTTTAGTTTCATTGATAAAAGCCTAAAAATTGACTAGATCAAACTAGATACTTTCATACCTGGTCCTATTTCAAGGAAATAGTTTCCTATGCGAAACTTTCTTTTGGTACTTAATAACCTCCTATTTTAAGCTGCATGTGATATATTTTTGATTTAATATTGAAGTACATGAATATTGTTTGCAAATTGATTAATATAACAGCTTTATGTTTGGACATTGTGGATGCCGATTTTGTGATATTTGTCTTTAGTTGAATCTTTTCTTGAGAGTTTACTTCAATAAGTAATTAAATTAGTACACTTTGATCTTGTATCATTAGTTTCTACTTTCTAGTATCCAATCTTATAGTTCAGTATTCCATTGTTATAGCTATGGTTGGTGATGTGAACATATACATGAATGATCCTGATGACCAACAAGTGGCTGAAATAGAGATTATGATAGCTGAACCAAAAAGGTACTGTAAGATTATAGTAATCTTATTTCCGTTTTATAGTACAAAAAAATAGAAGTTGTTCAGTTTCTTCCTCTTTTTTATATTGTTAAGATCTTTTTCTTAGTTTTTGTGATATCTTTCAATCCATTTGATCTTCTATGATTTAAATTCAGTGAAAAGACCATATTTACCACACCCAGTCAAAAAGAATTGGAGCCACTCATTCTTTTCTTAATTAAATAACTAGTAAATTCAAAAAAAAATCATAAATCCAATGAAGCATATAGAATCGAACACGTTATTATCTATATGTCTGATCAAACAATTTTTCATGCTTTCCATAGCACTTAACTTGTTATTGCTTCATTGACGATAGCTATATTGCTCGACACTTGTCATGTTGGCGGTGTACTGACATGTGGCACGAGGGGGTGTTCCATAGCACCTCTCCTAGCAGCAATCGAGGAAGCTGTTGCCATCGTCGTCATGCTCTTCTTTCCCATCGCTCGCATGCCCTAGCTCGAGGAAGAAGAAGAATCGCTGCTTGCATTACATATTGTAGCTTGAGGAAGAAGAAGAATCACAGCTTGCGTCGTATACCGTAACTTAAGGAGGAAGAAGGAGAGCGGGTCGAATAAAAACGATTCGCAAAGCGGCAAGTCAAAGTGGATTGTATTTATTCGACCTAACACAGCCCGCTCTCCTTCTTCCTCCTCCAGCAAAGGGATGCAACGAGTCTTCTTCTTCCTCGACCTAGGGCACATAGGTCGCGAGGGCGATGACAAGCAAGACGACAAGTTGTGAAGGCCAACAGAGAGCGATTTAATAGTTTCCCTCTCTCCTTTTTTCTCTCCCTCTTGTGGCACGGTTGGCAAGTGCAGTGGCACGTGCTGTGCTGACCTTGTCATATGCTTGACCATCCTTGCTTCACCCTTGGTTGATATTAGAAAAAAATCTATACTTTCAAAAGTACTTTATATTTTAAGAGCTTATATTTTATGAACTTCTTGATTTGCATCTAGTGGAAGCAACAAAACTTTAGCAACATCATGTTTACACCTTTTGCAATGTTCAATTCGGTTTTTGATTAATATAAACAACAGAGTTGAAAGCTTTATTTTGATTTTGTAGAGATGGAGCTCAATTATTTGATAATCTTTCATAGTGATGCTACAAAGTACAAACTATTTAAATCAAAGGGTGAGTCTGATTTATAGATCCACTTTTGGGGGCATGGGTGAGTCCTATCCAAATGAAAGTGGGTCTGACACAACTCATACTTGCTGTTGCTTTACTATTTATGATGAACTTCTCCAAATTAAATACTTGGTGTAGGCGTGTAGCATAGTTATTATCACAAAAGCCTTTACACCACACATTACACACCTCCACTCTTTTTATTTCTTTCTTCTGTTCCTCCCCCTTTCCACCATGTACATGGATGGTCATCAGCTTCCAGTGGTCTCTCTCAGAAACATGTTTCCTTCCAGGGTCAATTGGTATGTTTGAAAAGAAAATGTTTATAACATGAACTATGAGGAGCTATAACTATCTTTTGCTTAAGCAGATAATTGCTGACATTTTAGTCCATTCATTAATTCTGTTAAATTCTTTGGTGTCATAGCCGTGGCAAGGGGCTTGGTGAAGAATCAGTATTAATGATGATGGTATATGCAGTCGAAACTTATGGAATTCAGACTTTCCGTGTGAAAATTGGGGAATCAAACACATCATCACTTAAGCTCTTTAGGAAATTGGTCTCTCCCTCTCTCTCTCTCTCCCTCTCTCTCTCTCTCTCTACTTATATATGTGTATGTTGAATATATCAAGAAATTATCCTTATATATTGTTAATATTAATTTGCACTCTCATAATATAAATATAAAATATCATGGATGTATGTGGATGCAGGGCTTTTTGGATTCTTCGTACAGTGAAGTATTTAAAGAGGTGAGAATTAAGAGTTCTATATCTGCGCATTCCTTCGTTATGTACTGCTGGCACTTTTGTGTGAAGTAGAATTTTGTATGTTATTAACCAGAGTAACTTCTTGAAATTTCACTAATTAACTAAGCGATAGTCAGTAATCAGCAGTACACAATGACCTACATAGTAGGGAATTGGACTAGTTACAAATTCTTTGTCCTGTGCTACATTGCATAACTCTTCTTGATTACTTGTACTCCTACCCAATGGATAACATTTCCTCTTATATTGTTGATCAGGTGACACTAGAATTACCTGTGACAGAGCTCTCCCTTAAATGCCCTGTCAACTAAGCAGGTTAGTTTAATCTCCAAAATTAATGCATCCTTGGTTCTCATCATTATTCTTCTGGACAGAATTTGTATGCTTTTCAATATAATCTGAGATTCATTACGGTTGGAAATTTTCTTGTTTCAGTTTAGAATGAAGTTGTTTCATTTGTGCAGCTACTACCTTCATCTGATCTGACGCTACAAAACACTACTTGATTGGCCACTGATCAACTGCATTGAAGAAAATAAATGTAGGATCAGTGTACAGAGACTACAAAGAGTTTTGGCTAACCGCAGTACTTCAGCTAAACTGATGAGCTATAGGATTGCAAAAATTTGCTGATTGTTCTTTCCATCTAGATGTGAAATCTGTCGCTATTCATATGAGGGCAGGTTTCCAACCAAAAGTTTGACAATGTAAAACCTCGTCAACAGACCCAAATCATCACTTCCATTGAAGGTTGATTGAATGCTTGCAATAATTATATCCATTTGCTAAACTTGTAAAAGTATTCACTGGTGTGTTCATTAGTCTTTTCATCCTTTGCTATGAGTTGTTCATCATAATAAATCCGATAAAACGCTCAAATGATGGGTTTTGACATTGATTTTTTTATTGCTTTATAGATATACTAATCTAAATGAATAATAATAGATCTTAGATATAGATGCAACCTCCCTTTTTTTTTTAAGCAACCTCTCTAGTTAAAACTAGTAAATGACACTTGGACCATTATTTCATCCTTCCAGTTTCAGGCTTCGATACTTCGAAAAATATCCATATACAGCGGTAATTTTGTAATTAGATTAAAAGAGGAGACTGACTATTCTTTTTATTTGCCCGGGCGGTGAGAGAGTTGGCAGGATAGATGGCGATGGCTTCCTCCTCCCCCAAACCCGAGACCGACTCCGACGTCGTGGAATGGAACGGAAACCCTAACCCTAACCCTAATCCTGACGTCCCTCTTGGTTCGGTGCCCCTCGTCTGCCTCCTTAGGTTCGCCGGCGATTCGGCCGCAGGGGCTTTTATGGGCTCCATCTTTGGCTACGGTCCTCTTCCACTTTCCTCCTGCGCCTCTCTTTATGCTTTCGTTCTCCCTCTTTGCACCCATCAATTGCAATTGCTCCTTATCTGTCGGGTTTCTTGTTGTTTCTGCATGCGGAATCTTTTGAATATTTGGTTGTGTAGATTGGAATTTCTTTTGGGAAGTATTGATTCCATCAGAACTCCTCTCAGAATTTATACATGATATTTCTGCTGTTGGGTATTCTGGATAGTCATGCATATGAAGGCCAATTACAGGAATTATTTTCTAGTAAAATTATGGAAGAGTGGATCTTGAAGTAGTAGAAGCAATAGCTGCTTATATTTCTGTTAATGCTCCACCTTGTGCGTATGGTATTCAGTTCTAGGCTCCTGAAACAGTAACATCTGCCAAAATCAGGTCATTTGGTGACAAAGATTTGCAATTCTATATCTTGCAAGCCGCAATGAAACAGTTTTCTGTTTGCAAGGTTATTTTATTTGCTTTTATGGTTGAGAATGCAACTGAAAATGTTAACATAGTCAACACTGTTTTTGTTAGGTGTATCATAAATACTGAGATCTGATGTTGTTGAACTGCAAAACTTTTTCTTCTTTTTAGGAAAAGTTACTTTCAACTGATTATCAAATTCTTTAAGTGCAATAAGATTCTCTTCTTAAGCTTGTTGCAGCTTTCAAAATTTGTGAAGATTATGTTATTGAGTCTGACTGTTGAACATTAAAATATTAATTCTTTCTTCTTCCCTTGGTCATCAAATTCTTAATTGATTTGCAAAATGCACTGCAGGCAAAGGTTTAGTGAGTAAGAAAGGTTTTCGAGGCTCCTTTGCAGATGCAGGATCTTCTGCTAAGGTACATGATTTACACAAAACCCAATTTGGACATATTTACACATTTAACATGATATTGATGTAATCTTCTAGCACTGTTATATTGTACCATATTCATCTAAATGTTCCTGTTTCTTCTATCAGACATTTGCTGTTCTATCTGGAGTTCACAGTTTGGTTGTCTGTTTCTTGAAAAGATTGCGAGGAAAAGATGATGGTATATCATCATTTTCCTCTGGATTCCCTTTTCACTTGCTATAGAGCTAAACTAAATATATATTTATTACTTTTGGTTGTACATGCAGTCATCAATGCTGGTGTAGCAGGTTGTTGTACTGGTCTTGCTTTGAGCTTTCCAGGTAAAGTTTGTCCAAACCATACAAATTAAATCTGAACGTTTAGTTAGAATACTTGTCAATTTTCGCATTGGAGTATCATTTGTATGGTATATATAGACTAGAGAACATGAAGTACATGCCAGTCTTATAATTTTTTTTTTGGTCCCAGTGGGCTATTGCCTATTGAGTATATGGTACATCTGTTTCTTTGGCCTCTATTTTCTTCTGTGTGTGCCAAAGATCTCTTTGTTTGGTTCATTAGTTTTGTGCTGCCATATTGAGACCATTGTACTACAATATCATGAGACACGGTATTGTGTTTGAATTTTAAGATAATGGTTTATTAGGAGCAAAGAGAAGATTGAAAAATGAAAAATCTAAGTAATCGTTCTCTTTACTCTGCCATCCTTCTAAAGTAGCAAATATGTCTCATGGTTGAGGAAAAGCTCACGGTTTCATGGCCTTTGTGTTAGGTATGCAATTTACCCATTTCATCCACATCTTTGCCTATATGTTGGGTATGCAATATATTGGGCCATGCTGCCATTACAGTTAACAACAACTGTCTTTTTGGGATGATGAAATTTGTCTTTGACTTTGTTGCCAATTTTTCAACTTGTATTCCTATTCTCAGGCTATAAGTAAGTTTCTTGATAGCATAGCTCAGTAACGGGAATATTCATTAAGGAATATCAAGGATCTGAATTATGAACAAGTGTGTTGGAAATCGGAGAATTATGTAAATTAGAACATAGAAGTGTCGAACTAGTAGATCTGAACAAACTCATTGTAATTTTATTAATATTGATAGTCTCACCTTACAAAAATTGTTTGGCACCGATGTGAGTTATTCTATCCTGATGATACCCAGTTATGTGCGCTGATATTTTCTAAGACTGTACAATAAGCAAAAGATGGATTTTGGGTTAAGTGCCTTCGTATCTAATTTTAGGCATCCTGATATTTGCTGGCATGTTATTTTTCCTGAATATTTGCTTGTGGCTGATGCTGATCATTGTTTTCTCCACTGCAAAAAATGATAAGGTAGATGCATATCAGATATATATATATATATATATATATATATATATATTTCAATTATCATAGCATGGTTTTCTAGCAGTACTAAAGTAGTTACATGAATTGAATGCAATGCTATTTGATGTGTTATGTTTGGTCTCAATGAACATCTCTCTGGAAGTACCCTAATGATAATTTCTCCTGGGTAACTTCTACTTTGATGTTATGGCACATAATAACAGTGGAGTGACATTTGACCAGCAGATTGGAGATATCCTGCTATACTCTTTAGTTTAGCAGGTTCTTTCTTCTGCTTTACATAAAATCATTTCTTTGTTGATCTATGTTGTCTATTTGATAGTAAATGTTAGCCCTCACTGATGGCATGCACCTAAGATGATTATTTCAGTTGTGGAAGTAGAAAACACCTTTTCCATCATAACTATTTTTTCTTTCTTCTCTACCAGGGGCACCGCAGGTGCTACTTCAAAACTGTCTCACCTTCGGAGCATTCTCGTGCATTATGGAAGGGCTCAATAAGCAGCAACCTGCAATGGCCTACCCTTATGGCACAACCTCTGGGCACATTGGACACAAAAGGAATGTTCTTCCCCCTTTCACACTGCATCTTCCGTCTGATGCCATGGATGGTTTCTCTTCCTTCTTTAAATCCATATCAGATCGTAAGCACACTACTTCAGGGTGACTAACATCTATCAGCATAACCAAGGTCCTTTTCTTCCTGTGTAATTTTTTTGAGATATCCGTCTTTGTATTTTCTGCATTTGCTTGACTAAGTTAGATTGATCTCTTTTTCTACATTTACGGAGAAACATTTGCCTTAGCTGCCAATGTGTTTCAACATACCATTAGATCAAGGCATCTTTCTGGGTTTGACAGGCTCTTGAGTATATATACCGACCGCTTAATTAGGAAGCTGCCAATATGTGCAATTTCTTTTTCATAATCTATCAAGTATCAAGTTCACGAAACAACAAGCTCTAGGAAATTCACTACTCTTTTGAGACCAGCCACTCGATTTGTTGCTTGCTTGTGACAGTTGGCACGCAGAAGAGTTTTTCCTTTTTAGAAATAACGATAACTTAACAATGTTCTAGTTAAACTGGTGTCGTTGGGATATAAATTGTATACACTTATTCAACATGAGCATCTTTAACAATTTAAGCAATATCTAATTGACTTGGCCGAAGAGTTAGTCAAGTTAATGTACCATTTATCTACTAATATTAGTGCTTACTTGTGTCGTTATATGTTTTTTTTTTTTGTTTAGTTTTGATGGTGGCTAATTTTTCATGAGGATTATACCCCTGCTCAAATTCTGTATTGTTCTTTTGTTTTGCACTTATAGATGCAAGGCCACTTTTTGATGATAATGAGTTAAAATCTAAATTATTTAACCCTAATACTAAAGGGGGAAATTATATTTTACCTCCATGTTCACTCTAAATTCACTTCATCTTCCTATATTTTTATAGTTATATTTAAATTGAAATCATTACTATTTTTATCATATATGATTAGTCTACCAAGACGAATTTAAAAATACTCATCAGAGACAAAATTATAGATTTTTTTCCTAATATATCTAAAATAATATTGATCGGGTTAGAGACGCATGTTTAATATATTCGTCAGTTTAAATCTGATCGATATTATTTTGGATGTATTAAAACATATATTTAATTATCTATAATTTTGTCTCTAATACGCATCTTCAAATTTGATATGTAAATTTTAATCAAATATGCTAAAAAAATAATGATTTCAGTTTGAATATAATTATAAGGGATTAAGTGACATAAATAAAACTATAAGAGCATGAATTGAAATTTAGGCATAATCATAATTGAGTAAAATGCAGTTTTCCATAATATAAGATTAGGGCTTGAGACATTTTACCTCCATATCTTTGGATAAAAATCACTTTACTCCTCGATCGTTTTTATATCACTAAACCTTTTGAAATTTTGATTGTCGGTGCAATTTTATTTTATAAAGTGTTATCAGTTTGGAAAAAAAAAAATACTTTACCTCTTTGAAGTTTTCTTTTGTAATCTTTTGTAACCTAAGCCACCTCGAACTTTCTCTCAGATGATATGTTTATTTAACAGAATAGGATTATTTAAATTTTTTATCATCAAGTCAATAACTGTTGCATGGATATACAGAACAAAGTTTAAGAGGAATAAATTGGTTCATCCAAAATTCGAGGTAAAATGTAGGGAAATTTTCAAAAACTCCCATGCATTATGGACTCTTTAGTTCAAAATTTTATCTTTAACATTTTCCTAAGAATCTCCCTATTTTCTAAAAAAAAAAAAATATGTAACACCCTATTATTACTATCAGAGCACCCTAATGGTACAAAATTAAAAATTAAGTATGAAATTTTGAAAACGTCACCTCGAATGAATAAGATCAAATATTTATTTGTCGATGATTCTTATATATTAAGGGGAAGTGAGTTAAATTTAACTGTGTGTATTAAATGAATATTTTCTTTATAAAAGGCAGGGGCTTTTCTAGGAATAATGAGAAGGTAGTGTTTGAACCAAAATAAACTCGTAATTTCACGGTAAGAAACAGAGGGTTATATATCTACATATATATATATATTTTATTTAAATCCATATGGGATTAGGGGATATTGGAAGGTTATATATACTTATAAACGACTCAGATGTGGCTAGGTGGTCTGGGACATAGACATCCCAAACCGCGTTACCCGGACGGCCCGGTCACCTCCTGGCAGAACCAGTCACGGCGCAGGCCAGCTCGGTCAACGCGTCCAAAATCAGCGCATCTTGCACTTGGAGCAGCCGGCCCAACTGGGGCCCGCCGCCTCACCCAACTTTGACAACTTGATGCCGTATCCATCCATCGCCCTCGATTTAATCGTGCCCAAGGCGACGAACAAATGGGAGGGCAAGTGTTCATACTTGTTGACCTGGCCTTTGTTTATATTCCAGCTTTACCGATAAACGTTCATTAGCAAGCAGCCAAGTAAGTTATACGAAGATAATCTTTTCCCCAATAGTTTATCCAACTGATAGAGATTAATCATTAACCCGTTCTTTTTTATTTTTTATTTTTATATAGATCAGGTCTAAAGGAAGAAGTAGTCCACAAACTCAAATTGACCAAATATTAGTTATGGATTGAATTCGTCATTTGGTTCTTGGAAGTTAAAACTTGTTCCTTTATTAGTTAGATTATCTATCTATTTTGTTCTAATAAAAACTAATGTTAAGCTGTTCTCCTCGCTCTCTCTCTCTCTCTCTCTCTCCCAGTTTTTAGAAGACCTTTTCTTCACCTACCCAATTATCTCTTCCTGCAATCCTTTTGACTTGGAAGGGAAGACCTGATCTCCACCTGCCACCAATCCTCATGCCCATCTAATATCATTACTCCAGAAATCCTCAACAAAACCTCACCCCATTCCTAAAGTTTGCAAGCATTCTTGGTGATCAACTCTCATACCCACATCCAGAAAAGGAAGAAGAGGAAGAAGAAGAAGAAGAAGAAGAAGGAGGAAAGACTTCTCCCCTGATGGCCTTCTCCATGAGGCTATCCTTTGTCCTCTGCCTCCTCCTTACTCTGTTCGTCCTCCCTTCCTCTGCTCAAACTCAAAACTGCATCGGTGAAACCTTCTCCCAAAACAGGCTCTATTCCTTGTGCACCTCCCTCAATGAGCTAGGTGCAACCTTGCACTGGACTTACCACCCTTCCAATGGGACAGTAGACATAGCCTACAGAATTGCCCAAGACTCTTCATCCTGGGTTGCATGGGCCATCAACCCCTCCTCCTCCGGCATGCTCGGTGCGAACGCGATCTTCGCGTTTCATGATTCCTCCGGCGTGGTCACCACCATATCGTCGATAATCTCCTCCAGCAGCTATTCGCCGACAATTAAAGATGAGAGTTTGAGCTTCACGGTGTATAGCAAAGACGCGGAGTACTCAAACAACATGTACACAATCTTTGCCAGTCTGCAGCTGCCTAGCAATAAAACGACGCAGAACACGGTGTGGCAGGCCGGCGCGGACTTCTCCAACGGGCTTCCCAACGGCCATGATCAGACCGGACAGCACACCTTGTCGAAAACTAGCTTGAATTTCCTGTCTGGGAGTGCCGTGTCAACCGGATCGAACTCGAAGCTGCATCGCAAGAATGTAAGCATCTAGTTACCCTCCACAGGATTTAATGGTGAAACTGATGATAGTCCCTTTTTATGATGGTTAATATCTAATTAATTGAAATTCTGGTTGTATGTCAATTTTCGCCTGGTTTGTCCTATGTCATGAATCTTGAATTATTTTGTGAAGTCTATTAAGTAATCAGATATACTCATGATAGGATTTAGAGTTGGGTACTCGTAATTTTACTACATGAAAACGGCACGAGCAGTAATTAGATTTACCTATACGATCTTTTCGAAATGGTAGTTTCGTTTTTGTTGTCTTCCTGGATTATATATCAGAGGCAGCTTATATACATCCATTTCATGATTTGGACAATTGTATGCAGATCCATGGGGTGTTGAATGCTGTGAGTTGGGGTCTTATCTTGCCTCTTGGAGTAATGAGTGCAAGGTACCTGAGGGTGTTCAAATCAGCTGATCCTGCTTGGTTCTACCTCCATATTGCCTGCCAGTGCTCAGGTTACATACTTGGGATTGCTGGATGGGGTCTTGGCCTTAAGCTCGGGAGCGAGTCGAAAGGAATTACATACCACACTCACCGCAACATCGGCATTGTCCTCTTCCTTCTAGCTACACTTCAGGTAACCTATTGTATACTTTGATCTTTTACCTAATAGTAGCCTGTTCTTCAAAGTCCTAGAAGCAAGACTAATTCTTTGGAGTGGATTTGTGTGAAGGATATTGACTACTTTATGTGAGTAGTAGTATTCAAATTTGCCATTTTTTATTCCATTTAGAATTCTCCCACTCCATTTTAGTGAGAAGGTCTTGTTGATTCTAACTACCAACCATTTTATGTGAGTAGTAGTATTAAAATTTGCAGTTGTTGATTCACTTTAAACCTCTCCCACTCCTATTTGGTGAGAAGTTCTTGTCGATTACTTAACAATAATACAACTCTTTGTCACACGCACTATCTCACCAAAGATAATTATGCATTAGTTAGTAGTAATCTTTTTTTTTTTCTTTTTTTTGGTTTGCTATGTAGGTGCTTGCGGTGCTTCTAAGGCCCAACAAGGACAACAAGTATCGCATCTACTGGAACATCTACCACCATTCAGTGGGATACATGGTCATTTTATTGAGTATTATCAACATCTTCAAGGGCTTCAACATCTTGAATCCGGCACACAAGTGGAAGAACGCTTACATTGCTACCCTTGTGGTTCTAGCTTGCATTTATCTGGTTCTTGAGGTTACTACATGGATAATAGTTCTGAAGAGGAGGAGGAGCTCCCAGAAGTTGCAGATTGGTGCCAATGGAGCTAATGTATATGGCGTCAGGCAACAGTCAGTAGTGTAATGTAATGTTTACTTGCTATATATACTGTGTGGTTGGAGTATATAGGATGGCTTTTGATAGAGTAGCTGTTCTTTTGCTTGGCACTTAGAGATTCTTATTTTTACAATTCTGTTATTGTTGAGCCTATGTACTGATGTCTCATTCTATAGCCATGTTCCTGATATACACTTTTCTGGTGATAGTTTACACTGCACTTCCTGTTTAATTGAGTTCCTTTCTTCAGATAGTTCTACATATATGTGTTAATCTTTTGGAGTATCATTATGTTATTTGTACTATTGGAATTCCAGAATCCAGATTCTCTCTCTACAATTATGCTACCAACTCCATGAGGGATTTCTTCTCCACCCCATTACACCTGCTCTGAAAAGATAATATCATGTAAAGCTTGCATCCTTGCATCCAAGTGGTGGGGGGATGAATAAATAAATAGTCATCCATTGTATAAATCTAGTAAAAGGGGGCATCAAAGAAGGTGTTGAATAGAATATGTTTGGGGCCAAGTCTTTGGTGTCTCCTAAAGCAGGTAACCTACTCTTTCTTTTAAGACTCCAATAAAATGCAAATGGGTCTTGGTGCATAAAGTCACACAATAATATAACAAGAAAAGAGTAGGATAAACACATATGTCATGTATATCCCTCAACTAGGACATCAGAAATTGATTTAGAGACAGAGAAAAAAATAAGAAGAGATTAGATTAATTAACAAGGTACAATGTCATTAACATCTCCTACGAGCTACACTGCGAGCTCGAGCTCAAGCTCAAACTAGGGCTCGAGAGACGCGAACCCAATCCAAGCCAAGATTGGCGAGCCTCCTTGGTTGGACCAGCTGGTACAGGAGAAGAAGATACTTGATAGGGTGCGTTCCCATTGAGCCTAGAGATTAAGAAATTTAAACATTTAAGTCCAATTAACACTTCATATTAGCAGTTAAGTAGACAATGGAATTGAATCATCTACCTACCTATTCTTTCTCTTCTCAAGGAACCGATGAAGAGATGCCTTTCTTGCAATGGGTAGATCTGCAATCCAGCAGAGAATGTGGAAATCGTCTATCAGTACTAATAGACGATTGCTAAGGTTTTAATTTGGTAGTATCCACATGAGAATTAGTTTAATTACCACAAAATGTAGGTTGAGGTTGTCTACTAATCACTGGATTAGGAGAAGTTGACGCAGTGGAGCTTCCCTTGCCTGTTGCTATCTGCATCAAATCCTTAGCCTTCTCTGCTGGGAAATTGTCAAAAACTAGCACTTCTCCTCCATAAAAGATGGTCAATTGGGTTCTTTCCGGATGCCTGGAAAATGCAAATTAAGACGGTCAACATAATTTCTCACGAGTAATCCGATTATGAGATTTTCCGAGGACTAATTTTCCGTACCTCACTTCCGATGTAACGTCTTCTCCCCCCTCCTCGTCCTCCGACAATTCGGCGCCGGGCATCAATCTCATGGTCGTCGGCCGCCGAGTTTTGCCTAGAAATTATCAATTGGGAAAAAGAAAATTTAGCAACTCAGTAAATAGGAAGAGAAAAAAAAGAAGAAAAAAAGTGAAATTAGAGGGTGATTTTTGAAAAAGTTCTCACACCTTTGGGGTTTTCCGGAGCGATATTTCCAAGGCCGAGATTGGCGATGCTGCCCTTCTCCTTGACGTATTGGCTCAGGAGGTTGCAGGCGACCGCGAAGTTGGTCTTCTCCCCCGAACTCCATTGCCTTCTTCCCATCTCTGCCATCTTCTCGCTCTCGATCTTAATCTCTCTCTCTCTCTCTCTCTCTCTCTCTCTCTCTCTCTTTTCCTTTCCTTTTTAACTTCGCCTTCGTCTTCGCTTCTCTTTCGTCTCTCCCACTCTTCTCCATGGTTGCCTATCTCTGCTTTATAAACCCCCTGTTTAGTGTTTACCCAGCTCTCGCGCACGTGGTTCTTTACTTTTCCCTAGAGTTGTGAAACACGTGCGCTAAAATTTTAAAATTCCCACCGGAATTAGATGGCCGTTTCTTTGTTTCAAACCTATTGGTAGCAGCAGGCTAGAATAGTAGAATATGATTTAAATTTTGTCACATTTCTTGTACAATAATTAGGAGTAGGACCCTATCTTTTTAATTATTTGCAATTTACGCCCTAATTTTTAATATTATAAATTATACGCTCAATATATGTAGAAAAAAAAAAGTTCCTCAATTACATTAATACTAATACTATTTAATCAGATGTGAATATTCCAATCACCGCAAATTATATGAGCTCTCTTCCGAACAATCTTTTAGGCTTTTTGCTTGGAAGTTTTTTTGAATAAGTATTTTAGTGGTATTTTAAATAAATAAGGTATTTTTTATACATATATGAGAAAATAGATGGCTCTATTTGCAAATATTAAAAAAAAAAGGTGGGGGTGTTAATAGCAAATTTCCCTTATTAAAAGTTTCTTATTTTGAGTGGCTTAGGAGGAGAGACGTGGGTTTCGTGGAAATTCCACCACATGCTGCAGCGAAAGAGAATATAAAATTGACAAGGTTGGATAACGACATTGAATACATTATTAGAGAATAGGAAGACAGCACGACTATTCTTGTCTTGTCTTGTATTTATTTATTTAATTACTTTGTCGTTTTAAACTTTAAACCACCATGTGTACGTCGACATAATAATATATTAATAATAGGGGCTAAAGTTAATGCGTGCGGATTCTGTACAAAGTGGGCCGCTTAGTTGAGACACTCACGAGATTCATTCCAGTATTGCCCCTCTGTGGTTATGTTGATCGACTAAAATACAGAGGAAAAGAAATTTTGAATTTTAAATATTAGATCCGTATAGTATTTAATTCATATTCAGATCTATATTTTTTGTTTAGATAGGTACGAATTTAAATCGCACAAGTATTTTAAACAGATATGCACTAAATGATTGGCTTCATTTTATGGGTACGAATTACTATAAGGTGCTCATTGATATTTAACATGGTATATAGTTGTATCAAGAGTCGATTTGGATCCTAACTGCAGGATACTAGGTTTGGAGATCCTGTCGTACCAATGATCAACAATGATGAAATGCCCACAACTTGGTGATTAGAATAGCACGTTTCTTCCGTGGAATCGAATTAATTCTTTATCAATCAATTTGATGAAGATCTAACGGTTAAGATCTTTAAGAGTATAATAGGAATAAAAGATATTATCGATTCAGCAGGTAATTTTTTTAAGATATATAATCTTGCACATTATTTTTTAACAATTATATTATCTTAATATTTTATTAAGTAAAAGACATATATATCATTTACTGAGAGTAATGTATATATATATATATCAAAATAAGGGTATTGATGTCTTTTATAATTAACTTGATAAAAATTTAATTACATTTTATCTTTTTAATTATTTTTTATTATTTACATATATCCTCCGTTAGTTTAAGATTGGTTTAAATTAAATTTTAATAGATAGAGATAGAGAATTATATTTAAATTGAAGTTTATCTTCAAATAATCAAATTAAAATTATTTAATATTAAATAATATCTCTTATAATTAAGGCATAGTTATATTTAAGAGAGAAATCTTAACGGAAGAAAAAAAACTTGTAGAGCGTTTCTTCCGTACTTATCAATCACTTTGATGAGGATCTAATGGTTAAGATCTTCAAGGGTATAACAAGAAAATTGGAAAGTTAGGCACAGGTAATTAATCTTTTTAACTAATATACTCTTTTTCTTATGTAATGTGGTTTTGGAACCGTTACTGGGAAACCGGTACCGGGTATGAAAACCGGCTATTATAGCCGTTGGATTAAGATTATAATTTTTAAAGGTACATTGAAGTATTTGCCTAAGAATAATCTACGACCTTCAAGATATGTAGGAAGGAAATATATATATATATATATTTTGATTTCTCTGTACTCATTATGGGGATCAAGATGCGTGTAATTACATATCTAGTATGCAAGGATAAAAGATTGGATATGGTTAAACATCATAATGTTAAAGTCCATCCATTTCTCTTCAACTTGATTTACACGAGATCTCAAAATTACTTTTAAAGTTTTTGGCTACTCTGAATGTTGTACATAAGTTCTGACGGAATGGATATCCATTGTATAATGTTAATTTCTCAGTGGTATCTTTGAGACCTTCAAATTGAGTCCAGCTTTGCTTTCAAAGAGGCAATTCATCTCAATCCTACCATCTGATTCTAGCTCAATTACTTGTACGAGTGAACAGGAAAGGTCGACAAAAGCAAAATTGTGGTGTTGCCTGTCCTAATGCGTTAGATCTCTGTCCCCGTAAATTTATTAACATTAGTTCAAGTGTTAAATAATTATCAAAATTTTCTTTATTTAGTAGAGCTTACTGCAACTGATCAGATAGAGGAAAATAAGAACATCAGATGGTCTGTATTCTGAAATTTCTTATACTTCTGTTGGAGTTCCTACGTACATTTCCAGAAAATCATGATGTTTACTAGTAGGAACAATTGCTCGTCTTTGGATCCCTAATTATGACACTTTGTTGAAATTGGTATGTCCTAGTATTTTTAACCCAAATTCCTGCTTCTCAAAAGCATGCTTATTCTACATTGTTTAGTTCTCATAGTACAGAAGACAACAACCACGCACAGATCCTTTCAGTTTCAATATGTTTTTCTAATGGGTTAATATTCAAGTTAGCTAGCAATTATTTGTTTCCTTCTAACTTTTGTAACTCTTTTTTACCATTGTTAATTGGCCACCATGATATATAATCGAGTTGGTTAATTTTCTTTTTTCCCCTTTGTCTGCAGGTGCCTGCGGGGAGACCCCATGAACAACTATACGTACAAACCCTTCATATATTAACCATACAAGATAACATCTTTTCCACACTAGAACATCCATTATTCAACATCACAGACAGCCATGCATCATGCAAATTCCGAGCTAGCTACATTTCGTCAAACGCCAGTCTCAACTCTTAGTAATGCGCCTGAAGTACCTGAGAGCTCGAAACCCATCCCAGGGCCTCTCCCACACCATGGCCAAGTACTGCAACACTGTGCCTTGCCTGCTCGTCACCTCCACCACCAACAGGTAGTTGAGACCCGCCACGAACTGCTTGTCGCCTTTCACCACCCTCCTGAACATCTTGCCAGCCTTTGGCGACGTCTTGTTGTGCTCCGCTACGGCGTACTCGCCAATCGCCTGTATGTTTGGTTCCGTTACGTTCTTGATCCGGGTCCATCCACCGACGATCAAGGGCTTAGGAGACGGCGGAGATGTTTCGTTAGATGCATGCGAAGTAGGGATGGTAGTGGCAAGAAGAAGAGGAAGAAGAGGAAGGAGAAGAAGGGATCTCATGGTGGTGTGAGCTCAATGTGGATAGGAGGATCCCTACTCTCTTTATATAAGGGGATAGGAGGGCCAAGTGTCCTTAGTTTATTCTCAACTTTGAGTGTTGACTAAGTTAATGCAATACATTTCAGGTGGATTAAGTCATTGCTTTTAGATCTAAACACTGGATACCACATTGGGTTTCAATCCTTTAGTTGACTCCAAAGTCGTGTGCGAGAAGTTCGATGGTATTTGTACCCTGATATTATTTTAAAAAGAGTAGATAGATAGTTGATAGAATATAATATTGCCTGTTGTCCCCTACTAGACCCATTTTCTCTACTAAATCAGTTGGATTCTATTGATACAGGGACTACAAAAGAGTACAGGTGAATGCTATATAGTACTATTTAACTCACAATATATATATAGAGCTGTGATAAATTTCACCATTCTGATCTGCTTCGTGGAAGAAAGTGGTGTGAGACAATCGAGTTCTTAGATTAAAGTGCCCCCTAGATTGAATAGTAATGAAGCCATTAATAGGTAAGTAAAGTAAACTAAACATTGGAATTGGAGCTAATATTGAAAATTCTAATCCAACTTGCTAATATAGTCCTAGACTTCTTGTATATTAATATATCACTAGTCAGTAGCCACTGCCAATAGCGTTAGCACAGTGAATACAATGTTACAAAGGAAAAGAGGTTTGAAGTGAACGAATTGATCTTCTTTCAAATGTTGATCACCTCTGAAACATAATCCTTTCTCTTTCTTTGTTAAGTCTTGGTATTATATACTATTATTTCGTTTTTATTTTTAAATTATATCATCAAATACAAAACAGCGATAAAATAGAAGTATTTCTTTCACGATATTGCATCAATTAACATAATCGGCATCGCTCACAGAATTTAGCTTGCAATATTTAACTAGAACAGAGGATCCTCGGCAACGTGTATAGATTACTTCAAAGTTGCACATGACCTAGCAGCCGATCGAACAACTATGAGCCTCTCAATTTATTACAGTGACATCAAACAATTTTATTAAAAGTATAATAACACTATAACACATAATATTATCACACAAAGCCATGCACGCATGTTATTACAAAGTATGTTAAGTTAACGTTATTTTTGCAGCCAGCTCTAGCTCTACTAGCATTTCAGTCATTCCCTTCCTCCTCTCTTCTAAAGAGGGCTTTCTTTTCGCAGTCGACATTTTCTTCCCTCTTGTCTCCTATCTAGAGTGACTATGAGAGAGGAGAGATCCTTCTCTCGTTTATAATTTTTTTTCTCCCTTCTTCGCCCATTCCACTAGTTAACCTTGCTCCTTTATTGTCATCTCTTTTCACTTCCTCTCCCTCTCCCTCTCCTTTGCCTTTTAGGTTTACAACCACTTGTGTGTTCGCGATCTTCGACTAGTTGCTGCTATTGCTATGTCGGTCTTTGTCAAAATTATCGTCATCAACCTCCCCACTATCCGATCTACCTCCCTTCTTTCCCCACATTCCATCTTGCCCTCCCTCCTTCCTCTATTCACCCCAACTTCTTCTTCCGCTGTAGTATCCACCAAGGCAGCTAGCCTTTTGAACTTAGTTTCTTTGCTTAATTTCTTTTACTTTAACCGATTACTATATGATGATTGTTGTGCTTACTTCAATGTTGATGTGGATAAACTAAAGTCGCAATTTTAGAGCTAATAAAAGCCCTTATTCTAGTGTTGTACTATCGTGGTGTTATTATGATTGCTTTATTTTCTTCGCCCTTTGGTTGCTTTATTTTCTTTACCTCTGATTTGATACAGTTTGTTTACTATTGTATTGTTGATGTTTCTCTAAGTCCTCGTTCATTTAAAAAATAATTTTTTTATTATTCTAAATATAATTTTATATTCTAAAATGACAACTAAACATCATAATAATCTCATTCTAGGATACAACTCTATTCATCAAAATTATAATTATACCACATGCTAATCCAATTACTAATTTATCCTTGTTGTACATCCAATTAAACTTCTTTATATCAAATCAATGAGGATTCATAGTATTTTTCTAAAAAGTAAAATAATTTTTCATCTTTTTCTAAACTTTATATTATATCAAAAAAAATTATTATATTCTTATTATAGAACACAAATAAATATAAAAATAATTATTTATGAAATAAACCCACGTTATTACTAAAGTAAAGGATGCCTAAGTGGGGTTATCCAAATCATTTCTCAATTTTCCTTTGTGTATCAATTTTTTAACCGGCAGTTATAATCTTTTGGTTTAAACTAAATGATATTTCTCGTATGGACTTTCCCTAAAGAAAACGTCCTTAAAGGATAAAAGAGATAAAAATATATTTTCTCTATCATCTTCTTATATATATATATATATATATATATATAGTTTTGCTTAGGGTCAAGGCCCAAATAAGTTAGGTATGATCGCTCCATTTCCGGTCAAGATAGGCTCCCAAATTGATATAATTAAAACAAGGAGATGGATCAACAGATCTAAATCTTTATCAAGAGAAGATAAACGCCAACCAACATCACAAAGATCTCCACCAAATTAAAAACACGTTACACATAACATCATCAATTCTTCACGGGCTTAAAGGAGATGAGCTGCTTGAACCCCTCCCACGTCTTCTCCCAGACCACAGCCTCGTACTCTCCGGTCGCCCCGCCTGCGTCCTTGGCCTCCACCACGAGCCGGTAGTTGACGCCGGACACGACTTGGGTCTCGCCCTTCACCACCTTTCCGAACACAAGCTCGGGCTTGGCCGCCTTGTTGTGCTCCGCGATGGCGTACTCGCCGAGCTCCTGGACCTGGGGGTCGCTGATGTTTTTGATGGCCTTCCAACCCCCGAGGGCCAACGCCCTGCGTGGATGTTTGGCGGATACATGAGACGGCGATGCGAGGATGAGAAGGAGAGGAAGAAGAAGGAGAAGAGAGAGGGATTTCATGATGGTGGTGTGGTGTGGTTTGTTTGGGCTGGAGGGGGTGGGATATATAGTGGAGGTAGTGGAAAGGGAGGATTAGAACGCCAGTTGGGAGTGGGAGGGTGGGCGTGGGGTTTCGGTTTTTCTCGAACGCATTCGCTGAGTGGCTATTAATATAATGGCAGGGCCTTTATCACTTTCCTTTTATTTATTTATTTTTAATTTTGAAAATTTGTTCTTCGTATCGGTGACTCCCCCCCCCCCGGTTTCAATAGGCGAGATGGGAAAGAATTTTCGTAACGGATTTGCCCCGTGAGGAGCGTATCAGTCACAGTGGGATATGGAATATGGTGGGTAATGTACAAAAAACAAATAGCCGTATTAGGAGGGTGTAACTTGCAAAAAGACTCTTGTTGTTTTTAAGTCAAAACAAAGTCCCCTCCTGAGCTCGAACATTGCTTCCCTCTTCATGATCTCTCTCCAACTCTCCCATGCCCAATCCACTTCTCGCGTTCTAAATCTCCTCCAAATCCCACCCATCTCTCTCCTCCACAATAGCCGATTACCTCCTGCTCATAGCCCAAAACCCAAGCCAAAGTCAACCCGCCCTTCCGTTCCCACACACCCGCTCCTCTCCCTCTTGGACGAAAGATGCCGCACATTGGACCAACTGAAGCAAGTCCAAGCTCAAATGGTTCTCTGCGGTGTAATCTCAAATGGGTTCTTCGCGGGCCGCTTGATTTCCTTCTGTTCCATCTCAGATTCTCCTAACCTTGGCTATGGCAGATTGATCCTAAGCACTCTGGAAAACCCAAATGTTTTTTCTTGGAATGTGGCAATCCGAGGCTATTCCGATAGCGATGAGCCGAAAGAATCTTTGTCGTTGTATAAGTTGATGCTTGAATCCAATGCGCGGCCGGACAACTACACCTATCCTTTCTTGTTCAAGGCTTGTGCTAGAATGTCTTATCTTAGATGTGGGATTGGGGTGTTTGTTCATGTGTTGCAATTTGGTTTCGATTCGGATGTTTATGTGACCAATGCGTTAATTAATATGTTTGCCACATGTGGTGGACTGGAAAATGCACGTAAGTTGTTCGACAGAAGTTGTGTGAGAGATTTAGTTTCCTGGAATACAATGATAAACTCTTATGTGCAGAGTGGGCATCCGAGAGAAGCATTGGAGATTTTTAGACAGATGCAGGTGGGAAACATTAGGCCTGATGAGGTTACCATGATAGGAGTTGTCTCATGCTGTACACAATTGCAAGATTTAGATCTTGGATGGAAATTTCATCAATATGTAGATGAAAATGGATTGGAATTAACAGTTCCTCTAAGCAATGCCCTGATGGATATGTATGTGAAGTGCGGAAATTTGGAGCCTGCAGAATCATTGTTCAATAGCATGGCAAAGAGGACTGTTGTTTCTTGGACCACCATGATAACAGGGTATGCAAAGTTTGGACTATTGGAATCTGCTCAACATCTCTTCGACGAGATGCCAGAGAGGGATGTTGTCCCATGGAATGCCTTAATAGCTGGTTATGTTCAATGTAAACGAGGTAAGGAGGCAATTTTCTTATTTCATGAAATGCAAGCATCGAATGTGATACCCGACGAGGTTACCATGGTTAGTCTTTTGTCTGCATGTTCCCAACTTGGTGCCCTAGAAATGGGGATGTGGGTTCACCATTACATCGAAAGAAGTGGCTTCTCCTTGAGAGTTGCTCTTGGGACTGCTCTGGTTGACATGTATGCCAAGTGTGGAAACATTGAGAAATCGCTTCTCATGTTCAGAGAGATCCCTGAGAGAAATGCACTAACCTGGACAGCGATGATTTGTGGTTTGGCTAGTAATGGATATGCAGGAGAGGCTATAAAGCACTTCTTAGATATGAAGGAAATCGGATTACAGCCAGATGAAGTTACCTTTGTAGGGGTTCTGTCAGCCTGTTGTCATGCTGGTCTGGTTAATGAGGGACGAGCATTTTTTGCTGAAATGAACACAAAGTATAAACTTCAAAGAAGGCTGAAACATTACTCATGCATGGTAGACCTTCTAGGTAGAGCCGGCCACTTAGATGAGGCAGAAGAGCTGGTCGAGTCTATGCCCATGAAGCCCGACACAGTAGTTTGGGCTGCACTGTTCTTTGCTTGTAGAACTCATCATAATGTTTCCATGGGTGAAAGAGCAGCATTGAAACTACTAGAGTTAGATCCGCATGACAGTGGAATCTATGTGTTGCTAGCTAATATGTATGTGGAGGCAAACATGAGGCAGGAGGCTGATAAAGTGCGGATTTGGATGAGGAATATGGGAGTAGAGAAAACTCCTGGGTGTAGCTCTATTGAGGTGAATGGTATGGTTCATGAATTCATTGCAAGGGACAATTCACATCCAGAGAGCAAAGATATTTACGAGTGCTTAGAGAAACTGACAAGGCAAATTAAGCAAACTAAAGGTATTGTTAACCTTTGTCAGGTTGGCATTGCATAGAGTGATTCTCACTGAAGCAGTAATGGTTGGCTAATGTTCTGATGTAATGTCCATTCTTTCAAGGAGTGATTAAAAATATGACAAGCATCAAGCACCAAGGAAGAACTTGGGCAGAGATTTTCAAGCATTGCTGTGGAAATCTGCAAAGTCATATATGCGGTCACCTGTGAAAAGATTGCTCAAACTCTTCGCTGCCAGATGCTTAGTGAGCAATGTAGGAGGGTGCAGAAATCATAATCATGTACCTACAGTTACAGCTTATTCAAGTGCCTGATCTACTCAATCTTTCTGAAATAAGAAGGTGAGATGATATAAATCATGTATCTCTAAGACTCCTAGGATTGCTTATTGAAGTCAGTATGCATGTTTAGAGGAACCTCTAAGTGAAATGATTTTTGGTATTTCTTGTCATGATTTGTGAGAATGTGGGACGGAGTTACCTTGATCTTATGCCAGTTGAGGAATTTTTCTGAAAAAACACAAAATATGAACTTCAGTGAAGGATGAAACTTTATCCTGCATGACCTTTTAGGCAGAGCCCGGCAGTTTGAGGAGGTAGAAGAGCTGGTCATGAGTCTGCCTATGAAGCCTGACACAGTATACTGCTGTGCTCTATTTCTTTTTTACATAAGCTGCTTGACGACAGTAGAATCTGTATTTCTGGCACACATGCATCTGGAGGCAAACATGAGGAAGGAGTCTGATGATGCAAGGATTTTGATGGAGTGCTGTGGGAGAAGAGAGAACTCCTAGAATTAGTTCTACCAAGCTGAAAGGCAGAGTTCATGAGTCATATATACATGGTGAGGAAGAGCACATCCAGAAAGCAATGCCATTTATGGGTGCTCCATGCTAAGGCAAATTGAGCAAACTAGTATTATGGTTGACCTTTGTCAGCTAGAGACTACATAGAATTTATCCATCTATTCTTTTATTATTCAAGGAGAAATGGCGGACAGCTGCTACAAATTTCCATAATCACTGGGAATGGTTAAATAATGGGCTGAAAGCAATGCTCAAACTCCATATCTCTGGACATCAATTGAAGGTTTACTGATCCCTAGCACTGTAATATGTGAGTTTGGTTTGAACTAAATTCTGTTTCTATAGTTTCTAATTATTCTTAGCATGTCCATATAATCTTTTCTTATGTATAATTCTTCTCTTTTCAGTGAAAACTACAAAAGAATCAGATGTTGATGATTTCGGTGGAACAACTTTATGAAGCAATTTAATTGCAGTTTAGTGCCTCAGACCTCTAGATATTCTATGTAGCATTAACCTTTAATTCCAAGAGTTGGGAGAAGCAATGTTTGCAAATTGCATTGTCACATTGATCATAAAGCTAGAGCAAGATGAAAATAACAGAGGCATCTGACAGACCATAGTAGAATAAATTAATTATTTCAAATTACTGAAAACAAAATTTTCTTATATATTTTTATTATTTTTTTATTGCACTCCATTTTTAAGGATTCTGTAATCTAAATTTTTTTTTCTTATAATTTTTACATAACACCGTGAGTTTTTTGGAACCTCTTTTAAAGCTTTAACCAGCTTAACTTAAACTGCCATTTTCAAACAGAAAACTATTTAACTAAAAAAATATTCTGTTAAAAATATTAAAGATAATTTTTTTAAATATCATAAATAACTTTTTGGTGGGGTTGGAAAGGGTGATTAGATCTACGAAGAGGTTGGGTTGGGTTAAGATTGGATACTGGCTTTAAACGGTTTGGTTAGTGTGGGTTTAGATTAGAAAATTTTCAAGGTATGTTAATAATTTAATCAACAAAGTATCATAAATCATAGAGCAGAGTTAATAGTAATTAGTCAAGTAACAGTCAGATGTTATATGAAAACTACATGGATGGGTTCGCCCGAGTATTAGCCGGAGCAGCCTAATCCAACTAATAATACATGGATATATCCAAAGATTGGATAGGAGAAATTATCCGCTAGTAAAACAAACACCTTGTAAATTTAGTTATTATTATATCCGAAGATTACTTTATATCATATATATTCGGAAAAAAGATAAAAGTTTTGGAGATAAACGATTGGGTAGATCTTGATGATAACAGAAAAGCTATATCTTACTACGACTCTATTGAACTAAACCAACAAGTCAACAACCGTTTGATTGTTATGATAGATCCTCCAAAATTCTGCGACGTTCTCTTCCAAGAACCAGTAGACATATAAACATATATCCCATAGCAAGTTGGGATCACAGAGATCAAGATGGCAGATCTTCTTTCCAGCATTAGATTAAAGTCACACCAACAAAGGCCTGCAGCATGCATGAAAGCATTGCTGTGCCTTGTTGCAGTCTCATTGCTGTGCATTCTCTACTTGGTCGTTTACGTTCAGCAGGCCGGTAACACGAGGTTTGATTATGTCAAAGAGCAGATTGAGACGACGTCTAGCGGCGTGGTTTACACCGCGACTACGATCAGCATCGTACGATCATCGGCCTCGAGGTCTGGCCGCCGGAGGGTCTTCAACTTGGAGGAGTTTGGAGGGGTTGGGGATGGGGTGACGTTGAACACCAAGGCGTTCGAGCAGGCGGTGCGCAAGATCGAAGAGCTTGGTGGGGGGCAGCTTAACGTCGGACATGGGAGGTGGCTTACTGCACCCTTTAATCTCACTAGCCATATGACTCTCTTCCTCATGAAAGATGCAGTTATTCTTGGTGCTGAGGTGAGCCATTAGATAACTTCAACTCTACTTGAGATGGTCAAAGGTGAATGAATAGAATACCTTTCTGACTAGGGATCAAAGTTTAGAATGCCTTTTTTCAATGAAGAAAAGGTTTAATTAACCTCCTAAAAACAGAGTTATGCTTTCTCTCACGTCAAATACTTTCTTAATTATTTGTGCAATCTAACAGGACGAGAAGCAGTGGCCTTTGATGCCACCATTGCCATCGTATGGACAGGGGAGGGAAAAGAAAGGACCTAGATATGGGAGTCTAATCCATGGTCAAAACCTGCTCGATGTGGTTATAACAGGTTAGTCAGTCAAATTAAGATAAGAAAAGAAAAATTACTTCAGGCCATGTTATGTTAATATTTTCTCTCCAGTTTTCTATCTTTAAAGTAAAAGAACAAAATAATAGCTCAGAGGGTGTTCACCATTATTTGGTTTTGCCAGATTTAAATGAAGGGACAAAGATAGGGACTAACACATTTCAGTTGATTCCCTTTTGCAAAAAATTATATAATAAAAAATGTTTGTAGAATTTACTTTGTATACTTGTCAATAATTTTAAAAACTTAAGTCATTAGAGAATAATAATTTTTATATTTTATGTTCTAGCACACTTTTTATTTTTCAGTTTAAAATATTTTGATAGACTTAAGAAGATGACTTAACTTAAGCTGATGGAGGTTTTATATTTTAAACAATAGATGTGATTAGTAAGATTTAAACTTAGGATTTATGCTTTTATGCTGTGTTAATTCACTAATTGCTGATGTGAAAAACAAAAGAACAAACCCATGGTATACATCAATGGAGTGTTGGAATTCACCGAGGAGAAACAAAATAGGCTATCTCAAAAAAGATTAGTCTTGTAAACAGTCTTCTAAACTTTTATATAGGTAAAACTAAAGAGAAAAATATACTAAAATATCTGAAGAAAGTGCCTAATAAATAAAACATAAAAGGCCGTCACCCGGTGGCATGCGACCTTATACTTTGTCTTACAAATGATCTAGAACTAGTGACCACACTAAATACTCTTAAAGTCCTAACAAGTTAGAAAATAGTGATTTTTATATTTTATATTCTAGAAGAAAAATGTTTATAAATAAAGAATGCATTTCATGTTAATTGAATTAGATTAGTTTGATCGAACTCTTCTCTGTTGCAGGAGACAATGGTACCATAGATGGACAGGGTCAAGCGTGGTGGACCAAATTTCAAAATGAAGAGCTAAACAACACAAGAGGTCCCCTTGTGCAGCTAATGTGGTCCAAAGATATAGAAATTTCTAGTGTAACCCTACGTAATTCTCCATTCTGGACAGTCCATCTGTATGACTGCAAAGATGTTCTTGTCTCAAATGCAACCATATTGGCTCCTCTTTACGGTGCACCAAACACAGATGGAATTGATCCTGGTAAGCGTGCATCTGTGTCTTTAACTTCAATACTTTTTTTTTTTTTTTTCTTTTCTCTCTATTTCCATTTTAGAAATCTGTTTATCTGGGCCAATGAAAAATGTATTGTGTTCTGTAAGAAATGTTAACCAGTGAACTAGAATCTCCTTTTAGGTATTGCTGACATTACACTTTTCCAGTTCATTCCTAGAGAAACTTATAAGAGACGATCATATTTTTGAACAAAGAAAAAGCTAAATTTTTTTGGCAGCAAAAGCTTTTCTTTTCCTGGTCTTCAGATACATTCTTCAAGGAGTTTACCATTCACACTCAATAGTAATATTCGTTTGGATTTGGATTTCACCCTCAATTACCATGCTTGCTTGGATTTGATGAAATTAACTTCATTCTTGTTCACTCATTCGGCCTTCTTGATTCTAATGTCTTGTTGTTCAATGTAGATTCCTGCGAGAATGTGTTGATAGAGAAGTCATACATTAGTGTAGGTGACGATGCGATAGCAATAAAGAGTGGCTGGGATCAGTATGGAATTGCATATAACCAATCATCAAAAAATATTACGATCCGCAATAATGTTCTTCAAAGTGCTGTGAGGTGAGTCCACTCTCCATTTCAGTATCCACCTTTGTACAAGTACATTTATCTTAGTGAGCCAAGGCAACTCATAAGACCATGACTATGATCACTCTATTAATCTTTAATCTAGAAGCATATTACTTTTTGGCTTATATGTTACTATACATCGATGCTTGGTTTCTGCAAGCCATGCGTCCATATAACTTCCACTAGTATGTGTTTGTATCACATAATAACTCTCTCAGTTTTGCTATATTATCCCGCAGTGCTGGTATCTCAATAGGCAGTGAGATGTCTGGTGGGATTTCAGATGTCTCAGTGGAAAATGTGAACATATTTGACTCAAAGCGTGGTATAAGGATAAAAACTGCACCTGGGAGGGGTGGCTACGTGCGTCGCATCTCATACCGCAATGTGACTGTTGATAACGCCTTCATTGGCATCATGATTAAGACCCAATACAACGAGCACCCTGATGAAGACTTCGACTCCAAGGCACTTCCTACCATTGACGGAGTTACGTTTGAAACTATCCGTGGCAACAATGTCCGTATCCCGGTCCGTATTGAAGGCAGTGAAGATATACCTGTGACAGGACTTAATTTCACTGACATGCAAGTGGGCTTGTCGAAGAAGAAGAAGCGTGTCTTCCAGTGCTCTCACGTCAAGGGGATCGCAACGCGGCCGATCTTCCCGGAGCCATGCGGCCAACTCGACCTTTATGATGAGTTCGGGCAGCTGGAGCGGCCAGCAGGATCGGAGATGAAGAAGACGAAGAAGAGGAAGAAGAAGGAGAAGAATGAACACACAGAATACTCCTTGGATTAATTGAAGTTGGGCTATGTTTTTTCTTTTTTCTCTTTCCTCTTTTATTATTGGGATTAATCACTTGATAGCAAAATAGAATTTGAATTGAATCTTGGGTACCACCTTAGAGACATGAAGTCCTAAGGGAATTAAGTTAATGGCTCTCTGTCTGTCGTATGTACAACAGAGACTTATACCATACATGATTGGCAATATGAATAGTAGTTGGATATATAATTGGTTCTCTCAAAATCCTAGTGATGCAGCAGCTGCTTACTACTTCTAATTGATGTCTATATATGTTAATCTAATTCTCTTCGTGAAAATGCTAGTACTGAAGTTTGACTGCCAGCTCCAAGAAGAATCTTCCATGTGTTTAGATCTCAAGGTATCTTTTTTACTGTCTCCAGTCAGCTTTATAAAGAATAACACATAGTAGCCTCTGGTCCAAGACTCTTAAGATCCTTCTTTTTGCTTTGCTTTTGTGGGCAGAAGACTCTCAAAAGCATTTATTCCACGTCATTTGCCTCCTCCTCCTCCTCCAAGTTGGTCCATTTCGCATAGAGATCAGTGAGGATAGCCACTTTTTCCAACGACCCTCTTGTGCTTCCCCTATCAAGCATCTAAATCATCATAATTAATCTTGGCAAAATTAAATTGCATGCTTATAAATATGGCCAGAGGAAGTTACGATTTGGTTTGACTGCTTACAACCAATCGATCCCTTATAGTGTTATTGCTCGGTCGTTTTCGTTAAGTAAACCAACTTACCCATATTATTCCTCAGATTATCTCCCTCACGCTTCATCAACCCCACCACCTCTAATCTTCGTTACTTCCAAGGCACACATAGTACGTAGCACAATTACCTGATCCACAAGGCAAAAGTGGGTCTCGTTATATAGAGTATGGTACGAAGAAAAATTACAACTTATTAACGTAATACTTAGCAGAGTGTAAATAAAATAAAATAAAAATAAAATAAAAAAGAGGTTTTAGCGGGGGGTGGAATAAAGAAATTCCAAGCGTGGGCCCTCCATTGCGTACGACCCAAGCGATGTATGTATGAGTATGATCTATCTGTTCCCGCCTTTACTCAACCCCGGCGCTTATTCTTATTCTTATTATTATTATTATTTATCCACCTCTTTAATACGTAAGTCTGCGAACGGAACATCGACACGTGGCGGGATTAAGTTGCGAGCCCCAGCAGTTTACGGACGAAAGGTTCACTCAAGAGTCAAGAGTCAAGAGTCAAGAGGTAGAGTAGTTGGCCTGCTCAACCGCAGTCCAATATTTATATATTATCGTCGCGAGATGTAACGTACGCACCGCTAACTGACCAAATTGCCACGCTCCTAAGGCTTCTACACTGGTAGCAACAAGTGGGGTCTTTTATCAAACTAAAACAGAAAAAGGAAAAAATTAAAATTAAAAAAAAAAAAAACAAGTGGTGTCGCATATCGGGGAGGGACCAGGTAAGGCGTTTCTAGGGACGTATGATCGAGATCGGGCGGCGGAGAGGGAGCGGAGAAGGTCTCGAGATGTGTGTCGGACGTTGTCGTGTCGTATCGCGCGCGTGGTGTCGGGAGAATAGGGACGATGATAAGTTGGTGAGCTATCGGGGTATAAAGAGAGGGGAGAGGCACAGGGACAAGACGAGCCCCCAGAAATAATACCCTTCTCCGAGAAGGAAGAGAGAGAGAGAGAGAGAGAGAGAGAGAGAGAGACGCTTCCTTCGATCGCTTCGGCTGACAAGGAACCCCCGGCATTGCCGGTAAAACGCTTGGATTTCTCCTCATTCTTGTGGAAATACGAGCATCGTTGCTCTCCTTTGATCTCTCTTTTGTCGGGATTGCTCGGATCCGGGAGCTCGAGCAGTTGTATTCTCCGTCTCCTAGCGGAGAAGAAGGATCGCGTCCGAGTGAGGTACGGTTGGTTGCTTCTGGTGTCAATTTTGGGTGTTTTCGGTTGAATCCTTTTGGTGATCGATCGTAGTAGGATTCTTGGCGAGTTTGTTAAGGAATTTGGTCGTTCTGATGTTTCTTTCGGTGATGATTGGGTAAATAAAGGGCGAAATGAAATGTTTCGCTGGATTTCAGTTATACGCTTTTGCTTTATGATGAATTTTTTTTTCTACAGTTGGAGGGTTCTTTTTGGTAAATGCAGAAGAAACGGGGGGAAGATGGCGAATGCCGTTGCTGATCTGTGAGATTTAGAGCTGGATCGTCTTATAACTGTAAGTTATTGGTAAGATCTTTGAACGTGACGGTGCATTGGTATGGAATAATGCAATAGTTCACATCAATTAGCTTCAAATATTTACCCAAATCTTGTAAGTCTGAATAATTTATTGACAAAATAACTTGGCTACATGGATCTACTGAATCTTGCGGTACGGTTTTTATTTTAGAATTCTCGAAGGAAGCCATTAACTAAATATTTTGAATCAGGCTCATGAAATCTGAGCTAATGTGTCGGCACTGATGCGTTTGCAGAAGCTGGTAGTCACTAACAGGCTCTGTTTTACTTCCTGTTAAGAAGAACAAAGTTTCGTCGATTTGATGATAGCAGGTATATTTAGGGCCGCCTTTTATGGGTTCTTTCTTCTTTTAGTATACAGGATCCTCTCTCTCTTTTTTGTTTTAAAAAAATTGATATATTGTTTTCAAGTCCCTCTTGTGGAAAAACGTAATTTATGAGAAATTCTTGTGAATTATGGCAGGTTTTCTGTAGACTAACAAGAAAAAATGAATGGTAACCGACAGATGGAGGTTCACTATATAAATACGGGATTTCCTTACACCGTCACTGAAAGCTTCATGGATTTGTTTGAAGGCCTTACATATGCTCAGGCTGATGTTGCTCTTGCAGAAGCTTTGCAGGATCAGGTAACTAAATATCGTCGCACATTTATCTCTGTCCATCTCATGAAGGAATCTTATTTGTTGCCTTTGTTAACTACCATATAATATTAAGAGTTTTTATTTCTTGCTGAGAGAGAACCTTTTATTAACTTTTGGGATCACAAGGGCCTTCTAAGAACGGCTGACTAATATTTTTCTGAAAAATATTAGTAGCTTCTTGAGTATCTCACTCTTTCTGCTGTCCACTTGCAGTTTTCTTATATTGTTGAAAATTGAAATGATAATGCATGCTTTAAAGATAATACTCATGCCATTATCTTCCTGCCTCTTAAAGTAGTTACTTGGTTAGTGCTTGTAAAATATTAAACCTCATACTTATGTCTTAGCAAATAGTGCTCCTGCTATAAAAAGGTAAGAATCTCAGTTTCCATGCTGATAAGTATCTGCCATGTTGTTGTCTCTTGACTCTTGAGAATTTTCTTTTCCTCAGGTTCCACACATTATATGCTGAATAAAGATATGCTTAATAGGCACTTCTTTCAGTGAACTTTATGTGATTGTGTGATTAACATGCAGAATAACCCATACTGGTCTATGATGCATACAAGCTCCTACAAGTATGGATTTTCTGGACCAGGAAGTAGCTCCTATTACAGTTTTGGCCACGTGTATGACTTACATGATTACACACATAGATTAGATGGAGGAAGGAGGGTCTGGGATAACCCTACACCTTTAAGCAATGTAGATTCATCACAAATGGTTCTGCATGGTGGTGAAGCTCCTAGTTCAAGTGCAAGTTCTAGCACTGAGGAATGTAAGTTTAGCCTCAATTTCCTGGTTATTGTTTCATTCTATTACAGAAGAATTTATAGAAGCTACAGTTGGAACTTAAAATAATCTGTTGAGAATATTATTGCATTACACATGAAAAGGTATATTTAGTTGGCTTATCATTTGTTGTTCTTTTTTATATCTAAAATATCTAAAGAAATGAGTGGAATGGAATTTGCATGAACAAGGTAAATGACATCTTGCATTTGCCTTAAATGATCAAAAAAGCTATACAAAAGTTTTTGTTGTCACATGATGGTCGACTGATACTCCTTAAATGTAAAGCTCAATGTGAATCTCTAGGAGATTATATGTGGCTTCATAATTCCCTTTTGCTCAAATACATAATTTGAATCTCTACAGGTTGGTCCCTCTTATTACTCTTTGCAACCCTTCTAGCTGAAGAAGTATGTCTCTGCATGTGCATATTAGCATGTCTCTGCACAATTTGTTTTTCTTTCAATAGACATGTATGCAAGTAGATAGCATATGACAATGGTACAATTGTACATAAATGGGGTAGCATGTAATTTTTCCCAAAAATTAGGTAACAACCTGTAGTTCAGATTAATGAATTAGAAGCATTGGTGAATGGAAAGAGTAGCCCATTTTAGTTGTGGTATCAGAATCTGATTCCAGACAATATACATGAAATAATGTATTCTAGTAGAAACAAAAATAAGGTCTCCCACTCCATACAACCTACTTTCCACCATCCATTAAATACCTGACATCTGACAACCCACAGTATAGTCTATGATACTACGATCCCATCCAACGAGAACTTGGTCATAGGCAGTCAAATATTGATGCTGCTGCAGGTGGATGGAAATAAATGGATGGTTGAAAGAAGTAATCACTTGGCAATAAAAAACAATATATTAGCTTCCTGCTGCTAATTTAAAGGCAAGAAATTAAAATAAACTTGCTATGTTTAACTTCTTCCCCTCACTTCCTAGACTTCTTTCTTCCAGTCAGTGGCTTTAAATGTTTATTTACATATTCAAGTTCTTAATAAATAAAAAATTATTTATTCTAGAATGTATTTTGATTGGTTCTGCGATAGACTCCTATTTCATTTATTTTTTAATTGCAGGCATCCGAGCACACCAAACTGCAAGCAGCCCTCAGGTTTGTGAAGCTCCTTGGATGCATCTCTATAAATTATTATAAAACTGCAGAATTCTATGACTTTTATGGCTAAGTTGGTGATCCATGATCGAAGTTATCCATCACTTTTTCAAGAGTTTTTGTTTAGCTTCTCTTTACTCTTGTTGAGCAACCTTTTAAATATTTGAAGAACTTGTGTAGACCAACTATTGAAATTATGCTGCAAACAATAGTGTTACCTTTAGTTGCATTATATGAGAGCACTTTTTTTTTTAAGTTTTCTTGGCTATCATTCTTCTTATAATGACTTCATTTATGGAAGCACTCTTCTAAAGTTATCAATCTTCTATGTGTTCTTTGATTCTTCTTTCTTGGACAGGACTTTAGGGTGCTGTTCTTCTTTCCCCTTTTTTTCTTCTTTAGGTAACATATTTGTGTTGTCCTTTCTATCATTATTTCTGATATAAGGGCTATATAAGGCCATCCTTCATTGTGGAATACAGGTGCTAGGTGACACTCTTCTTGGCTTTCTCTCTTGCATACATTTATTCTTGTCTTCTCTCTTCTCTCTTCTCTTTCTCTCTCCACTCATGTTACCTCAGCCATTAGATTGCCTTTGGAAGGTTTTATCCTCTTTGATTTAGATGCTTCTCTGTTGTGATCATGTCTATTACTGATCATCAAATTCTATTGTACTGGTGACCTCAGCACCTATTGGCTTATCTGTTGTTGATTTAGCAATGGTGGATCATTTCGCATCTGAGTTTTCACCTCCACCGATCAGGTGATCGTTCTTTCATCTGAGCAGTCTATCTATTAGAGATCTGCCAGAACTCCTCTTTGATTCCTGTTATTGATCTGTAGCCAACTTCTTCAATCACTAGTAGTTCCTGATATTATTTTGCTTCCTTTTTTATAATGTCTTACTTGTGATATCTACATGTTGCCATACTGTGATTCATTTTCCATTGCTGAGATGGACAAATAAAAGTAACCAAGGGCGATCATTATGCTCGTCCTCTTTTAAGGATGAATATAACAGTTGACTTATGATGGCGTTGAATAATTATCACACATCTTGATTTCTGCTTCCCAGCAATAATTAAAGACATATTTTTATTGAAGATTTACATACTTAAATATGGTCCAGTTTGATATCTACACAATGAAAAGAAAAGGTTTCTAACATAACATTTGGACCGCAGCTCTTTTCAGCAGGGCAGTGCCCTGTTTAGGCTGATCATTTTTGTGCTGGAAGGAACAACTTAATTTTTTTCTCCTTTTCTAATCTTTTACCTAATAAGATTCAGGAAATATATTAGTGAACTTATTTTCTTGCTTGGTTTGAGCTTATCTGTCGTTATTGTCGCATACTTGATTGGCATATATTCATGGATCTATATTCTTAGTTACTATTAAACATTGAAGGGCATGTTGAACTAGTTTTTACTGATAGAGCCTTTGATTATCTTGCAGGTCTTTTGGCAAGACAATATTGATCCTGATAATATGACCTACGAGGTTTTGAAACTTTTCATCACTTGAGATTGCTTTTGAGAATCTTTGTTGTAACATCATCAATTTTTTTTATGTGATGCATTGAATAGCTTAAGAGATATAAAACCAACGATAGCCATGCCACAGGCACGGATTGTGCCGACCACCGGCCGGCACGGCACGGCATGGCACATGTCGTAAGAGAGTAAGAGAAAGAGGTAAGGGACTCACATTTGCCTTTGCAATCGCCGTCGCCGTCGCTATCGCTTGCCGATCGCCGCCCGCCGTCGCCGTCTCCCGCTGCTCGCCATCGCTTCGTCAGGTGCCGTGCGGCACCCTTGTGCCACGTGCCGGTATGCTGCCGGCACGGCAAGTGCCGACGGCATCCATGTATAAAACCTTAGTTGATTTTGCACAAAGAGGCCAAGGGTGTGAAAATTTTCTATAAATCTGCTTCTCTATTGCCTTTCCTAGATAAGCAGAGTGCAAAATTCATTTACAATTTGAAACACTTATAGTTTCTCTAGAGGATAACAAATATCCAAACAATTATTCCCTTTTTCCATTGGGCGAGCAGTCAACAATCCATGCCTTAAAAGTTACAGCCTTTGAATTAGATAGCACAGTGCAACATGCTAGGCCCTACCACATAATCTGCTATTGCCATAGTACTATGCCAAATGTCGTGTATACATGCCAACATGTCATCAGCATGCCCCATGCAGGTGGCACTTTAAAGTGCATGTAAGTCAATAGGAGTTATGCGAGATGGATTGAATTAGCATGGTGCCCTTTGCTGGTGAGTTACTAGCAATTGTTAACCTGGGATTGCATAACTCTTCCAAATGGAGCTACATTGGCTGGGGTTGTTCATATTGAACCAGCACAGGCTGATACACAAGTGATGCAACTTGACAACTCACTTCCATATCAGGGGTTGCAGAAATCATCGAGATATTCCTTTGTACTAGTGTAGCACTGCCATGGTCCAGGATGGTTAAGACAGTCATCATGGTCAACATGGCCTTCCAAATTGCATAACACTTTATTTAACCTATAGAATATGTTCTTGATTAACATCATGTGGTCGCATTATATATACAAATTATTATTCTTACTAGTTAAAAGAGTTAGAAAGAATTAGTTATTAAAGTGATACACTTGTCAGTTGTCTTTTCTCCCACTTGATGTGTGAAGTTAAGTGTATGAAGTTTATGAACTCTATCGATTAATTGAGCTATTTTTGTCAACAGGAGTTACTAGATTTGGGTGAGGCAGTTGGAACTCAAAGCCGTGGTCTTTCCCAAGAATGTATTTCCTTGCTTCCAGTGTCAAAGTACAAGTGCCGCTTATTTTCACGAAAAAAATCACGTGCTGAGAGGTGAGGTTCTGTTTCTTTATTCTTTTTGACCACCAACTTGTATCTCCCTTCATCTTCAGTTTAAGCAGATATTGATTCTGTTGTCTGAACCCATCTCCATTTTGTTCATAGAATTATATTTTCTATTCATTTCCTTAACTGCAATGCTTGTGCATATTCTTCACTGATTAGCTCACATATATAAAATATAAATTTGATTGTACTATCAAATATTTTCATGGAAAGAAAATATTGATTTAGATGCATTACTAGCATCTCAAAATCTCCGCATATATTAATATAAGTTCATAAAATTCATTTGCTTTCTGACAAGAAGCTGATGGCTTATTATTCGCTGTAACTTGCAAATACTAAAAGTTTGGCCTTTTGTTATTTAAAAAGTGGGGTTTTTTTTTTTTCTATTTGTACATTCTAAAAATTCTTTTATGGATAATATGAGAAGCATTCTTTAATTAAGATACAACTTCTGATTCAGCAACCAGATATTGTTGTAGTTATCAGGCTTATGACATGGGCAAGGTGACAATCTATTAGGACAAGATTGAGAGGCTTGGAGAACTTATTTGGTATACTTTGGCACCTCTGGTGCTTCAAATCTTACCAAATTAAATATTTCTCTCCTGTTCTCTTGGCAGATACATCAATTTCATAAAAATGCTCTTATAAGTATTCCACTATCTACTTCCTACTAGTGAATGCAGCTCAGTGAGAATACAGGGATTTGAGATTAAAAGAAAATGGAGGATAGGGCAAGGTCAGTACAGACAAGGATAAAGAATCATTCAATACCAATTTTTCTGGTAGGACACGAGTTCCCATGTAACACTGCCAACTATATTTTCAGTTCATAGACCTCTGGAAAATTTGACAATTGTACAATACGTGCTTCTCCTGCATCCCTCTAATTTTTTTTTATCTTCTGCATCTTCACATAGTTTCTTCATTTATCTAGAGATATTGTGTGGACAGTGCTCTCTCATCTTAGCAGGCCGTATTGCAGTGTGTTAAAATTTATTTGCTGGCAATGAATGATAAAATAATATAGCAGTGAAATTTTGGGTGCATGAATTGTCTAGCAGACTAGCAGTGAAGAAAACTAGCAAGCATGACAAGATAATAACTTCTAATTGTCAAACTAAATGACACCTTTGGTTTCTTCATCTAAATGCCTTGGGAGTTTAAGTACCTGGAGACTAATCTGTCATGAAGTGATTAGCCATTTTATCAGTAATCTCTTGTACATTTTTCATCTCTTATGATATCCTATGATGTAATGTATATTAACTAATGGGTATATGGATATATTTGAGTTGGATTATATGTGAATTTTAAAGTTTCCAGTTTGATATCTGTAGAATGTAAAAGATTTAAATACACCATTCTCTATAACATGGTATCAGAGCTGACAGGAAGTCAAAAAATACACTTCCTTTGGTAACAGGTGCGTGATTTGCCAGATGGACTACAAGAGAGGGGATAGACAAATGACTCTTCCATGCAAGCATATCTACCATGCTAGCTGTGTGACAAGATGGCTTAGCATAAACAAGGTCAGAGGAGATTTCTCTCTATTTGAAGGATTACTGGTGATCTGGTAGAGTGATACTTCTTCCTCTCTTGCTGACTAGTACGAACTTGTCTACAGGCATGCCCGGTTTGCTTTGCTGAAGTACTCATCGAGGAACCAACGCGGCAATGAGTTTTGGTGAGGATGTAACTAGAAAATTGCTGCATATTACACTGCTTCAATCTTCCAAAGCCTTCTGTTTACATACACAGAGATTGCTTCCATGTTCCTCCATTCTCTTTGTCTAGAAGAAAGACGATCTAGATGAGTGTAGCTTATGATAAAGAACATGTAATCTAACAACTTGGATTCTATCTGAGGTTTGCCATGAGTTGTGTAACATCTGACCAAGAAATCGCTGATAGGTACATCAGATTGTGTTTTTATTTACTGAGGTTTTTTTTTCTTCTTCTATGGAGACTTTAAGGACCTAATATTATGTTATCAAGAATTGGACCCGACAATACTTAATTCTAGCATGCAGTCAGTTTTTTATTATTTTAGTTTTGGTTTTTGTTAACTTCTTTGCTTTGTGAACTGTTGTTATTACTGAAATTTTGAGAAATACCGACCTTGGATGAACTTCTCTTCTGTTGCTAAAGTCCACTTGTCAAGTATATAGCAGCATCAGGATTGTCGGCAATGAATTGATGATCAGATATTTTGTGGTAATAATAAACATTGATGAGTTCTGTAAGTAGGCATACACGTTCATCTGCTAAGCTATATTCATTTTTTTTTCTTTTTTAATTTCTCAATATGGTCTTTCTACAGTTCTAATTTTAACTTTTTTAAATGACAACGTAGGGAAGAACAACCTTTTCTCAACAAAAAGAAAAAAGACGACGTAGACTATAACAAACGAAATCATCTTATTGATAATTTTTCTAATACAACCAAATAAAATCAAATCAAAGCAATTTTACAATGAGCCACAACCTGAAATAGCACGCCTTTAAAGAATATTTCTCCTCAAGCTTCACCCTTCAAATGGTTTTCGCTGCATGGAATCGTAGAGAAATGCTCCGCAGCTAAAACCGAAGGGTCCAGCTTTGGTTTCTACTCCACACTGGAATGATAACGTAGGGGTACGTGATCAATGGCAGGGCCGCTAGCGTTTCCGACAGAGTGATGAGGATGGTGGATAGAATTAGTAAACATAGGAAGGAGATGGCGGTGGTGGTGGTGGTGGACGTGTTGGTGGTGGAGGAGGTGATCGACGTGGTGGGGGTGGTGATCGAAGTGGTGGAGGAGGTGAGGAGTAATGTGGTGGTGGAGATGGTAATGGAGGTGGTGGTGGGGGAGATGATGAATTAGAATGTGGAGGAGGAGGAGGTGGTGAAGAAAGTGGTGGTGGAGGTGGTAATGGAGAAGGTGGTTGGGGAGACGATGAATTAGAATGTGGAGGAGGGGGAGGTGCGGAAGAAAGTGGTGGTGGAGGTGATCTATGTGGTGGAGGAGGTGATCCATGAGGAGAGTGCGGAGGAGCATGTGATGGAGGTGGCATGTGAGGTGAACGTGGTGGAGATGGCGGCGGAGGTGACCGACGTGGAGGAGGAGGTGAACGTGGCGGAGATGGCGGCGGAGGTGTCCGACGTGGAGGAGGAGGTGAACGTGGCGGAGATGGCGGCGGAGGTGTCCGACGTGGAGGAGGAGGTGAACGTGGCGGAGATGGCGGCGGAGGTGTCCGACGTGGAGGAGGAGGTGAACGTGGCGGAGATGGCGGCGGAGGTGTCCGACGTGGAGGAGGAGGTGAACGTGGCGGAGATGGCGGCGGAGGTGTCCGACGTGGAGGAGGAGGTGAACGTGGTGGAGATGGCGGCGGAGGTGACCGACGTGGAGGAGGAGGTGATTTATTATCGTCATCCTCAGGAGGATGAGGAGAATGCGATGGAGAAGGTAGTGGTGGTGGTGTTCTTGCAGTGGATTTTGCTGCTAGGGAGATCAAACATATGAGCATGAGGAAGACTAATTGCGGCACCTGCCTCTCATTCTTGAGAACCATCTCGACTACTCTTCTAATCTTATCCAAGATTAGAAGAATTGATTGATTTTTTACACGAAGAACGAATTATGAAACTATCCCATTATATAGGCGTTGGCTCTTCTAGTCGTCCACTAACTTATTAGTTTGGATGAACTATGCACTATTAACTATCCCATTGATCACGTCTCCAGAAAGAGCCACCTAGTGCTTTCCCATTATGCGCGTTATGAGTAATATTTGTTGCAATGGCTTGAACTCATTACATGTATATTGGGTTGGATAAATTCTCTTAGCTGGATGCTGCATTACTTAATTAAAGACAAGCATATTAGACACAGGTTATTTATTTACATAGATGTCCTATTACAGTACTTAATGATTTAGGAGATTATATTATTGAAAACGTGGCTGAAACTATGCATTATTGCAAAGATAAAATACCAATTTACTGGAATTTTTACAATTTTGTTGATCTATGATTAGCTGCAGAACTAACCTTTGGCTTTTAAGGATTTTTCGTTTCTCGACTTTTGCCACACTAAAGGCAGGCAGGCAGGCAGACAGAATCAACGATCTTAAACAAATTCGATGCACTATAAGAAGCATTAAAAAGGGATCAGATTCATATAAAATGTCTAATAAATTGATTCACAGATTATGTTCTGCTACAAGAAATCAAAACTCAGTGACGAAAAAGAAAATACAAGAGGAAAGAGGCTAGCTAGGGCGTTTCAGTAAACCCCCAAATAGAAAAGAAATCTATTGACACAACTAAAATGTGTACACAATAAATAGCAGAAAATCTGATTAGTTCTGCACATAGATTTAGAGTACAACAAATTTTCTGAATCCTGTCCAGAGTGCTGAGAGCATTGTAGCTTCTGTTTATCCTCTTACTCTTTCTTTGCTCTGCTCCGTGCAACTCTTGCCGTCGTTGAACGTTCAGCCTGAGAAAACAGGATAAAAATGTGCATAACAATTGTAACCAGCAATAGTCCTGCCGTTGAGAACCCGATTCCTTTCCACGTGGACAAGAGAGCAGACCATCTGAAGAATCTGAATGCAGCATAGGACAAAAGGCACGACCAAAACAAAACCACCTGTCCCCCAAAAAATAGCAGGTTAGAACTCTCTAAAGGTAAAAGTATAAAATATCTGGGGCATTAAACATACATTTAATGGCATGAATCAAATGAATTTAGCCTGTTTTTATTTGCCAAGGGCTAGTTTGATTTTTCTGGTTAGCAACTGAATTCAGCATGAATCTGAATGCGCCCACCATTCAACCATTTTGGCCAGGTAGAACTCAGAAAATGGGAGGGGGCAATCGAAATTGTCAAGAAAATTGCCATTGCGTTATACATTCCAACCATCACATATAACTTTGGTTATTCCAAAACCAGCTTCTGAAGTTCAATCAGAGACACTTAATTTAAAAAAGAACTTTGAATTATTGTCCCACAGTTTGAAGTTTCTTACCAGCAAAGATTTTATGGGCCGACCAATTGGCCTGAGTTCATCACCAAAAGTACCTTCTGCTATATGTTTATCAAGTAAAGCATCCTGGCAAAGGAACAAGAGATTGAAATCTTATGGGAATATCAGAAGGCAAACATCAATTAATGAGATCTCCTCACATAGCAAACAAATCTTCTGACATATAGCACACGTACTGCATTTCAACCAGAAGCTCCTTAGAAACTGAATTCAGAATAATAAACTAGTCAGTAACTTGCCTTTGCCACAAAAACATCTTTACACCACTGGGAAACTCCCTCATCTGTCGTAGGCATATCGCTTGTTGCATGCCTTTTCATATGAACATGTACCTGATAAAATTTCAAATCAATATTATAAGAAAAAATAACTCTGAACTATAGTTATGTAGTTTTCTTCTATCTAGTCATTTACACAGTAAGTATATTTGGTCCAAAAGAGATGGTTAAGGTAGGACGGATACGCAAGCAAGGAGTAGATGCCCCAATCGGTCAATCGTAGATGAACATTGTAGGGTGTATCAGTGAACCTCATTCAATCCAGCAATATCCAACAATATAAATACATTAAATAATAGGGAAAACTAACGCCCCATGATCTACATTAATTAGAGTTGACGTCCAGCATTTTGGATTTGCTCAATTTGGCCCCTATACATTGCTTCCAATGGCCCAAAAAGCCAACTTAATCTTAACCAAATAATCACTTGTAGAATGACATGAAAAAAAGAGGATAAGTCATCTCCTTCAAAAAGAAAACAACAAAACAAAGTACTTGAAGCACCCTTCGTATTTCTATAAACCCTCTTTGTAGGTCCTCTTCCTCTCGATTAAAATGGATCTATATGCAGCACTAGCAACTTCTAATGTTCAAATAATTATTTTCAGGGAATCTCACATGCTAGCTGTGACTTTGTTTAATAGTAGAACAGTTTATACATCTTATTTATTTCTCAGGTTAGCATATCAAACATTATTTATTCATCATTATATGATATAATCATTAGAAAGGATATCTATTATACAAAATTAATATTTATGTTTATCTCTTTTGAATCCCTTGGTTTTGTAAATGGATACCTTTTAAAAAAAATTATCCGAATACCTAAAACCAAAATAATTATTAAAATTTCATCAATTTGACTAAAGAAAATAAAATATTCTTATTTTTGTTTTTACACTCTTTTCAGTTAATGGTATTTATATCTTTTATGTTTCAAGTACTAAAGATTTTAACCTATATTTGTTAAAAACTAACATGAAAGGTACATATGCAAAAACTATGGCTTTTAAAAGATATACACAACTGTGTTTTAAAAAGCGGCCAAGACAAGCCTTGGCGAGGATTGTTTGGTGGTTGGGCCGAGCAACGGTGGCAACCATTTCCTCTTCCTCCTCCTTTCTTCTCTTATATTAGGCACCATTTTCTTCTCTTTCACCTTTCTTTCACTCTCTCACCGGTTGCCACGTGTCCTTGACACACCCACTCACTCTTTTCTCTCTATCAATAGTTCTCTTATAGCTGTCAATCACCCAAATAATTTTAGCTGCATTAATATTAAATTAGATGCATTTAATAAAAACATACATATATGTACATACATGTGAATTGTGATATCTTATTGCTATAATTGTAAATTGCACTATTAAAATTTTTACATACATATAATATGTTGTATTAATATTATAATATATCATATATATTTACTTTTCATATATAAAAAATGCTAGCCCCCTTTGGTGCATGCCTTCTAGCTTGGTGCTAGGCAGTGGGGTGATCACCCCTCACTTGCGGCCATCTTTCAATACATTGATACACATAAATATAAAATTTAAAAAAGTATGCATACAAATAAAGAACTTTAGAACGGTATAGATGTAAATAAATCCTTTTATTTTTATTTTGAAGTTCGAACTTTGATTTTTCATTTTTCTCACAGTTCCAATCTTACACTCTCTATCACACCAAACATTGGGTAGTGACAAATTTTTGTTAGGAAGTAGTTTCCTAGGAACTCCGACTTTCCAAAATAATTTCACTTCTCTCATTTCCTAACAACCAAACATACACCATATAGGGATTGGTAGTCGGCATAAAATAATGTTGTAATATGGGACATTAAATAGTAAAAGGTACATTATAACAGAAATTAAAATGACTCAAATATGTGTAAAAGAGCTTCCAAAGGATTAGTTTACACATGCTACTTAGCTTACCACTGAAGATTGCCCTCTCAAAATTCTGAGCATTGTAGGTGAAGGTTGATCTTTAGGAATAGCTACAGTCACATCATATATGGATGGAACGAAAGGGCGCATGATATTTACAGCTGAGACGAATCCCTGAAATTTTCAGTAATTAAAGATGTCAATATGTAGTTAAAATATTTCAATTGAATAAAATTGATGGAAGATATACAAAACTACAAGAAATATCTAAATTGTGAAATGTAGAACATTTTGTCATCTGTCTTGAACCATAATTGGAATTTGGAATCACGCTTTAAATAAGAATGAAAAATATGGCTTCTAAAAAACCAAATAATTTTATAATTCTGAGATCTATGATACCGGAGAATAACTAAATTGACCAGTCCTAGACATAAACAATATATAATCTGCATCTGACTCATTGAGCCACAACATCATCATATGTTACATAAAATGATACATATCGGACATATCGGCCTGTATTAAATTAAACTATTTTTTAATTATGTAAAATTTAAATATTATTTTAAAATACAGAATTTTTTTTTAAATTTAGAAATAGTGATAGTAATATAAGAAAATAATAATCATTCACATATAAAGTTTACAAATAAAACAAAAAACAAAAAACAAAAAAAGTACTCACTACTTAAAAATAAAATATAAAAAAAATTATATATAATATATACTAATGTAGCATATATAAACTTTTAAATAAAATTTACTACCATAACAACAAAATATCACAAATTAACCATATAAGTATGTATGTATGTATATATATAAAGAGAGCACGACAGCTTAGTGAGAGGAGACATGCACTCACTTACTAGAATTAGGATCCCAACACAGAGAAGAAAAAAGAAGAAAAAACAAGAGAAGTAGAAGCAGAAGAAGAGCAAGAGAATAAGAAAAAAAAATGAGGAGCACATCCTTTCGTTAGGTCTTATATGGGGACATCAAAATCCGTCAATTGCAACCTGGATCGGCCGATACATCCGATACCCACACAATACCAACCAACTGCCTGGTATCGGGATCGGCCAATTTTTGGATCCATACTACAACTTGCCTACTAAGTTTGTCGGTGAGTGGCTCCAACAAGAAGGACCTCATCCAATAATCAAAATGGTTCCTTACTGATTATCTGCCCATCTACGCGGTCTATAGAATATTTCAAGTATAATGCAAATATAGACATATTTTAGTTGAGGTCACAAATAAATTTAATCGACTCACATAGCTGATAGCTGAATACAATAAGCAAGGATAATCTAAGTAATACAGTAAGCAACGGTAATCTAAGTACGTCACTGCAAAGATGCAGTAAAAACAATTAGCTTATAATAATTACTAGTGGATAAAGACCCTCAACTCACTGTATATAGAACTTCCAGATTGATTAATTTTAACTGCTCAGATCAAGTTAACATGGAATATTGCTATGCTCCACAGGTTGGAGCTGAAAAACTTGAAGCGTTATGCATAAATTTAACAAAAGAACACCTGTTACCAACTCCCTCTGTCAACCTTATTGCAAAGTTAGATAAACAATCTAACAAAGCCGGAAAAGCTTCTCTAAAACCCTTCTTACTATTTTAGAATTGAGCAATTATTCAAATTTGTGAATGCACAGACAGACTGTCAAAAGCATGCAGGGAAAGACAATTTTCTCAACTGATATATAAATGCCAAAAATGTCCAACCTTAGTACGAGGAATTAGAACATTCCTAGGTATTGGTAAACCCTGTGAAGCTGCATATTCTTGAGCTGCTAAAAGTTTTGCTGGAGTGAAGCGAGTACCCTCAACAAAAAGAGCCAGCCAAAAGGGTCTGGGAAAGTCCTTTAACCGTTGAAGACCAAACTGCATGTTGTAGTCATTTAAAGCCAATAAAAGGGAAGTACCAGTAACATTAATTAAAGCCCAAATGACAAAAGAACACCAGAAAGTGTAACATTCATCGGAAAGAATACTTTTAGTGTGTTCTCATCCTTGGCCCAGCTACGCTCCAAAAAGAGGTATTCAGTAAACCACATGGACCAGCCAATAACCTGCATTGACCATGTGAACAAACCACTGAAGTCAGAAAATAAAATCTTTCATGTTTCAATTAATATGGCACAAAAAAGATGCACTCAAGATAATGATAATATCAAATAATTATTTTAGATACTGCCATCTTGATCTTGTCACCAACATGGTTTCTAGCATTGCTGATAGTAGAGTAATTTTATTAGTGATGTGATGAGCGATGACTCTCATGCAAATACATAGTTAAATGATCATTTTGCTAATTTGACCAAAGAAACCTGTTCTTTCTTATTCTTGGACTCTATAGAGTATGGACATATTCATGTCTTAACTCTCGTGTAATATACTGTTACAGAACAAGAAAACCCAATCAATAAGCTAATGTGGTGCAAAGAAAAGTCTGCTCAAATGCTTTCCTTCCATACCATCTCAAACAAACATCAACGTTTTAAAAAGTAAATATCTCCGACACATCAGCTGTAATGCGAGATCTTAGTTACTGCCCAGAGTTCCTAAGATGTGCAACAAGCTCTTGTATAGTTCACTTATTAATCCTGTTTCGAGCATTGATATCCCCTTTCTCTAACATCATGAAAATGCGCACTTACTTTCATGGGCTACAGTATGACAGAATAGGATTGTCATACTTTTGTATACTTCGCTTTTATTGTCTTACATGGCTGACACTTCATTTTCAGGTAAAGAGTTCCAAGATAAGCTCAGTCTCAGAACAAATATATTGAAAAACTTACAGGAAGGAACTTTGATGATTTCTTCATGACAGCTAATGTACTGCCAAGGCATCCAGACCGCTGGAAATGAAAAAGTTGAGGATGAGTCGACTGTATTTTACATTATAACATGCATGTTCTGTGCTGTTCATTAGAATAAAAGATAAGCACCTGAGCTAAGATCCACCCAACAAGCCAATCGATATCACTTTTGTGATTAGAAATAAGAAGCGCATGCTCTTTACCTATAAAATCCTTCACATGAGCTCAGACAGGAGATGTACTACGTAACACAAAGTTAACATGCACAATGATGTCACCCGCATAAACCACAAAGAGTGCAAATTATGGTGTTGCACAATAAACTCCTTACCCATTGACTGAAAAGTTCCAGAATCTGCATACAATTGGATCTGCAACAAAGGAAGAAATAAAATGTTACTTTGAAATCTTTGAATAAAACAAGCATAAACTATTTGACAAAAAAGTTCAATAACAAATAAGAAAATGACTGAGTTGACAAATCAATCTTCTTTACAAACAAATGTGCAACATGTAGAATGAAAACTAGTGAAATAGAGAAGCATATGGACAACTCAAATAACCACAACAGTATATAAACAGATTCAAGGAGTGATGATGTCCATGGTGATCATGCTAGTTACTAAAATAAGGATGAGAACCGGATGCTCAAAATTTGCACAAAACCATTATTAAGTAAGCCGCACATTTAAAAAAGTAAGTTACTGTGGAATATGGACTACTTAAAACAAGTTAAAAATCTTGAATCATATTCTGATCAATCACCACAAATAGACGGATGATTGCTGTACTAGCTTTGGCAATTAATCTGCAGCAAATCTCTAGTTCTATGTGAACTGCCAAGCTATCAACTGCTAAACAATAGTGCCATTTAGTGGTTACTACTTGTTAACAAAAAACTTTTAACTTATCAATACATGGTAAAAGGTAGGAGTTTCCTTCTCACTTACATCATACAGCAACACTAGAATCTCCAGATGTTCTTGCACCTAGCTAGGCACTTCAACATCACTTGATTTCACTTATCATTTATTTTTATTTATCAATAGCAGAACTTTACAATCAAATGGAAGAATATTTATAGACATTTCTTCTCCAGTACTAACTTGACCTTTTCTAATGTAAAATAGTCAAAATGACTCAATTTTTCTGATAAATTGATTCGATTGGTGATAAACACCTTCATGTCATTACATACAGATGATCAACGGTTTGTTCTCTATATAATCCTCTTTTTGTCCCACCAGCAACTATTTTAGGCAACCGAGGTAGTAAAAACACAACTGTAAGTAAGTAAGTAAGAATGTTTGCACTGTAATCAGAAAAGAAAGGGCAATGATCATATCCAAAGCAGGGAGGAATACATTGTTGAGACAAAATTTCTTCTTAAATGTTACCTTAACACCTGCCCACCAATCAACAAGCCAAACGAGCTGGAGCCACAATAATTCAGCCAAGAACCTGTTGGTCCTCCTATAGAGACTCTTCGAGAAAGGCCTTATGGAGATGAAGCAAGTGGCCTGCAGCAAAATATCAAATCGATTTTGGCTGTAAAAATCTCAGCAGTAAAAATATCAACTCTTGTTTTCCCGAATTAAAAGCTGATACAGGAACCAAGTGTGGGGAAAGCTTATCGGGAAGAATGTAAACTATACCTAAACCATCCAAAGGAACCAACTTTGAATCAAACACTAACAACAAGCACAGTTGAGACGCCAAAACCACCAGAGCTTCGAAAATAGAGCTCCTACCTGAATGATGTTAACGACAAGCCCCGAGAGGAGGAATAGAAGACCGAGAGGAACCACCACCAGTGCAGCCGCGATCGCCATGGAGGATCCCTTCTTTCTCAAAATATTAAACGAAAAAAAAAAAGAAAAGAAAAGAGATAGATGAGAAAGGAATTGATCTCTTTTCTAACCTCAAATACTACAAATTAGCACTTGGGAGAAGAAAGGGAAGAGATCTACGAGACAAAGGGCCAAAAGGACCTCTATGTCTCTCGAGATTAGCGCTCTCTCTTCTTGGGTTGCTTGTGGTACCAACCTATATAATAAATGTCATTTATGGGATCCAATCACTCGCGGAAAAAATTACCTAGCCGCTAGTGGGATAAAAGGATGGTTTTTAACCAACTAAGTAGTGTTAATTAACTGAGATAAAAAAGAAAAAAGTGACAAATAGGATTATCTCAGTTCTCAGTTGGGTAATGAAATTGGGATAAAGAGGTGAGTTATCTCTTTTCCCAAATTATATAAAATTAAATTACAAACATATATTTACATCAAACCAAGAAAAAGATAACAAAATTAATTTGATAATTTTTATTAGATAAGTATCACAATCAAACATTCCTTATTTATTTACTAGCATGATCGTTACAGTCCTTATTAATTGGCTGAATGGAAGAAAAGTTCCCTCTCTCTCTCCATATTATATATATATTATATAAGATAGACATAAAAGAAATTATATGATATAAATGATAAGGTGGTATAGATTAAAAAAAGATAAAGTTAAATAACAATATACATCACATAATATTTACGTAATCTGATTTTGGGCTCCTTAATTTTTGAATAGTAGATTAAGCTCTTTTATTCGTTTAGCTCTTATTAAAAGCATATATTTAGATACATCTTATTATAAAATAAAATGTACATTTTGTGTACTCTTTAGGTATAATTTACGTCGATAATACATATTATTTTTTTATTAAATTTAAATAGAAATCTTAATAAAATTAAAAATATATTTTTATGTAGTCTTTGCCTATAATTTTAGAACACAACAATCTTTTATTTTTATTTTGCTAGGACTAAATAGGTAAAAGATGTCAAAAGGTGTAATTAGAAGAGCTCAAAACTGCCGATAACATAATTAAAAGATTTTTCATATAAATGGCACCTGATTTTGCACTAGCCATCGAATGTTTTTTTTTTTTTTTTTTTTTGTTGAGAATAAGTGGGTTTAGGAAACCAATTAAATTTATTAAGTGAAAAAGAAAGAAAATCGAGCAAAAACCCTAATCAAAGTCAACAGGCAAGGCTGAAGGAAAGAGGGAGCTTCATTGGCGTCAAATCTCAAAGAGGGAGACCATAAAGCCAGAGGGAGTGCGCCTCAAACTTGGAAATCCTTTATAATTCCCATCTGCTGCCTGCTACGTACCATCTGATTTTCTAGGATTGCTCCAAGTGGGCCATACACAATTTAAACACTCATCAATCAATAACATAAAAATGTGTGAAGGAATACAAAAATTTAGACATTAATCAATTTGATAGCTAGACCCTCGATCTGTCTTCGTTACGTTTCAACCAATTAAACTATAAGCCCAAACAAAGGAATGGTGCGAAATTTAGCAAATTATGCTGAAATTCAGGTCACGTTTTAGAGACAGGTATCTCACTTGGTATTCCCAGAAGGAACAACATAATTATGCAACATTTGCTAGGAGGCCAAAATAACAGTGTGAAGCATGGAACTGTCATCAATTCGAGACATAATTTTGAACACAATGACATCTTCAGTGTAGATTATAAAAGGGAGAGAGAAAATTGGCAAAATCTGGTAATTATTGCAGATCTAACATCACGCAGAATGAAGAAGCTGAAAGAGAACCTCTGAAACTGAGTTGCAAAACACTGATGATCAAATCTGTTGAAATAGCGATGAGGTATGCTATTACTTGAAGTCGAAGCCGGTTGCTCTGAAGTATGCAATTGTGACACTCAATTCTAAACCAAGTTGTCAACTCAATAGAGTCCTCCAAAGAGAAAGAACACTGTAAAACAAATATGAAACATTAGCAGGACTCCAAAGTAGTCTCTGGTAGAGTAAATCATAAGTTTGTTTCTCATATGTTTTCCTTCTACATTTACAAGAGAAGGACTACAATAAAAAGCAGTTAACTTACCAACATCTAAAATGCATAATGAACGAAATGTACATGAGTTTATTAGAACACTATACAACAGGGTCCTACCCACTTGTCTCAAAAGGAGAAAAAGGAAAGAAAAAGAAAAAGGTTTCTGTGTACAGTAAAGAAAAGAACAGCTACTTCACAAAGGTTGAAGCACCTCACGCCCAAAACCAAAACCATACGAGTAAAATCTTTTTAATTTATTACTTCCTAATATTGTCAACTCATTTTGGTACATATCCTAGTAAACTCTTGGCTATCCTATATCCTGAAATTTACAAGGCTTACAAATTAATAATCTTTAACCAATAACAATAGGCAAGAAGTTCAGAATTTCAGATGACCAAAGGAGACATTCAAGGGGTCTCTTTTAGCAAAGTTAGCAAGAGATCACCATAGAAGTTCATAATAGTTACCTTGCAGTGTACGCATCACAAAAGAATAGGAAACAGAAGATTCAGTAATTCTCAAGACATGCCCCCAAAGACATTTGAGGCTTTAACAAAGTTTGTATCATGAGGCCCCTATAATATATAACAAGCTTAGCAGCAAAAATATGGCAAAGAATGACCAGCATTGAATATATCAAGCTTGAAATTTCTTAAGAAATTAGGTACGTACTAGCTTTCAAAAGGAGAAAAAAAAACACCCTAACATTACGCATTTTGTGAAGATTTAAATATAATCCAGATGACAAAGAAGAAAGAAACAGGATGATGTATCTTATTCAATAGAATGAGTTCTGTTTTCAAGTTCCATATTAAAACAAAAGGATGCCAAACTTACTCCAAGATACAATGTTTCCGATATAGAAGATAATATGCGTACTTGAAGATGCTAATGAAACATTGAGCCATTGAAGTCTTGGACAAGGTTTTACTGTTAGACCTCTATAGCATTACAAACATCAATCACAGAAAAATATTACCATAAACCTAAGATCCATAATTCTTTCCAGTTCTAGAGAAAAAAGATCCAATGACAGTAATTTTCTTGTATGAAAATACACTCCAATACACCAGCAGCCTTTGATGATAAATTTCAAAATTAGTAGCATTCCTTAGTATAAAAGATGAAAACCAACAGGGAGCCATGGGATGTTTTAATCAAATCTGGTCATTTCTTTTATCAAGAACAATTTTTTTTATCTCTACCCGGCTTTTTTTCTGTCTTTTCTCTGGTTCTCCTAATGGTCTTGTCCTGGGTGCTTACAAATTGAGAACTTTGATGCTTCTATTCTTTCTTTCCTTTTCTCCTTTTTCTTTTTTTAGAAAGAAATCTTTCTTCTATTTATTGATGGAATCAGTTTGAACAAGCAACATGAACCATGAGAAGCATCAAAGTCTATGCAAATTTCATATTAAAAAAATTTCGAGTTGCACTAGTCCATTTTCTAGGATATATCTGCATGTTTTCTGAAATATTCTGCCAATAAAATATTATACCTTCTCTCTTTAGAGTAGTGAATAAAGTTTCCGAGCTGTCTACATACTTATATTTTACTTTAACAAGTTGGATACATAAAGGAAGTATATTTCCAGCAACTAGGAAAAAAACATATTTTACTAGAACAGGGCCTATTGTAGAGAAAATCCATGCTACCTAGACTAGAACACATCATAATTCATTTCATGCTACACTTCTTTTAATCATTGTGAGAATGAAGCATAAGATATTAAGATAACACAAAATGGATCATCTTATTGGTAGATGCTTGTATATTGAAATATATATGCATTGAATAAAATTCACAAACTGAACAAACAGTTGCAATGGTTCAGAGCTAAACATCCATACAGCAATTAATAACAATCACCACATTAACTTCTACAGGGGAATTAGTAGCAAAAGTAATTTCCAATGTTTCTAGAAGGAGAAAAGAACATTAAATTGAGTTTCAAAGTGTCAGCTTTAGATGGTTTCTCTTGAAGTCATCTTTGCACCATGACACTACTCTTATTTGGTTTCTTGCCAGATTAAGGAAAGCCTATACAGTAGGAATGTGTGATAATTAAGGTCCAATAAATATGAAGACGAAGAGCATATATAATTAGAATTATACTTCTATTTACGTCCAACATACGGACAGCATGAACCTAGTGAACTTCAATAATCTGAAGGAGACAAGATATTTCACAAGAATGTCCAAACCTGAAGTGTACTAGCAGCATATACCAGCAAACACTGAAATTCCGCAAGCACTGATATGTATTAACATGGTGTAACTTCTCAATTTTCTTCATCCTTAAGTACCCAATGAACCAAAAACATGCAAGTCGAGCAACCTATTATATTGCCCTTGCTCTATTTCTTCTTCCTCAACTCGATGCAATAGCAAGACCTCAATAATACAATCCTCCCAATCAATGCCTCCTCTGTCACCTTTCCTCTTCCTCCTCCGCTTCCTACCAACCGCTCGTTCTCCTGGACACTCATCCTTCCTGACTTGTAAATCAGCAGCAGCAGACTGAGGCTTCATAACCTCATTAATACGAAGCCTCGCAGCTTCGATCTTGGCCCTCCTCAAACTCCGCAACTCCTTACCATTGACAAATGATGGTGGTGGAGCATCATAGCCCACATCCCTCCCTATGATCTCCTCGAATGACAGATCCTTGTTGGCTTCCAACCTCGTTTTGCACGAGTCAGTCCATGCCTCTATATCCAGTCCCCCTCCTCTTCCCCTCTTTTTATTTCCTTGATCTTTCCCAAGCTCTCTGGGGTTCTTAAGACTAGCGAGCCTCTCTAAGACATTATCATAAGCACTCACTAGACACTCCCCCGACAGTTTGAGACTCTCCATTTTCTCATCATCACCATCGCCCTCGCCATTCTCGAGCTGGAAATACTTGCACTCCTCTTTGCCTGCGGTGAAAGAATAAGCATTTGCGAGTTCAGACGGATCGAAAGTGAATTCATCCAAGAAACTGGCTTCTTCTGAGGGTTTAGAATTGGTCTTCATCGCCATCAACTGGAGCAACAAGGGAGCATTCTGGACAAGGTTCTTAGCCGTGACGTCCTCTCCCCAGGGAAGGAGCGCCTTCGCGACGCGGACTAGAGTCTGTTTGAGCTCCTTATGCCGGAGCCGGCTTGTGGCTATGCCGGCATAGAGATCTCTGGCAATCTCGTCGATCGAAACGGAGAGTTGACCATTAACCTCGGCGACGAAGAAAATTATGGCGGCAACCATCGGGAGTGGATGCCTCCCTGTGGTGAGCGCCCACTTGGTGGAGCAGTGGAGGAGGAATCGGCCTTGGGAGATGAGCTTTTCCGGGTTATCGGCCGCCGACAACGACGGGGAGTTCCGCACGGCGTGCTCGAGGTATCGATCGGCGTCGAAAGCGGGAAGGGGAGGGAGGTCGAGGTGCCGCGCGAGGCGGCCGGCGAGGTGGGCGAGATCGCGCGGGTCGCAGTAGACGGCTCTCGCGACCTGGGCGAGGGAGACGGGAAGGTGGTGCCGGCGCATGACGATGTACGCAGACGCGGCGGCGAGGGCGAGGAGGAAGGCGGAGGACGGCGTGGCAAGTTCACCGTCGGTGGCGTCGAGGGCGAGGCGGAGGGCCTCGGAAGCACGGGAGGGGTTGAGGCCAAGGGAAGTGAGGAGATTTGATGCGGCGAGGGTGGCGGCATGGAGCTTGCGCTCGCGGTAGCCAAAGTCGCCGACGGAGTAGAGGAGTTGGGTGGAGGAGTCCGGCCGGCCGTCAGCGGTGAAGGTGGTTTGGGACACCAAGGCGGAGGCACTGTGCACGCGGCCGCAAGAGTCGCAGACAAGGCCGCCGGAGTCGAGGTCGGTGATCACACGGCCCACGCCGCACGACCAGCACCACGGATCCATCGCCCTTCGACTCCGAGTGGAGGAGGTTAGGGTTTTATAGAAAGAGTTTGAAACGGGTCGATTTCATATCGGATGCGGATCCATCCTGGGTTAACTTAATGGTTTGTAATCGTACACCATAGTGGGCCAAGTCCGGCCCAGCCTTAGGTCAAGTATTGCTTTGGGCTGGGCTGGTCCGGTTATCTTATTAATTTTACACTATAAGATGAATCTTGGCCCAAGGCAACATTTAAGGCCCCGAGTATAGGAAAGTCCTGTTAACATAGTAACGAGAGAGAGAGAGAGAGAGAGAGAGAGAGAGAGAGAGAGAGATCTCGGGAATCAGGGCCTCTCCTAGCATGGTAACATGTGAATTAGAACGCTCGTGAAAGCCAAAAATGTTGTGAGGTGGATCTTAAAGGCTCTCTCACTACTCATTCTTGTACTCTTCTCATCAATTAATGTACTCCTTTCATGCTCTGCATCTCTCCCATTACTAAAACCACATGTGGATGGAACTATTGCTACGCTTAAACGAAGCCTTAGTTCTTGAAGCTTTAAATGGACCTGATGAAATCCAGCTTCATCCGTTTACAAGCATTTCATTTAACTTTTAAGCATGAGAGATATCAAGCTAAAATTAAGCTCGAAACCGTGTACTCATGTTAAACCTTTATCTCCGGCTACTCCTTTTTATTGCCGTTTTCGGTTTACAGAATTTCTTCACTTCTTTTTTTGTATTTGATGAAAATATAATTGATATAGGTTTAAGTTTAAGATTGCGAGGAGAAGAATGCCCACCTAGAGATGCCTAACGGTCACATGCCTTCGAAATAACCAACCGTGATAACATTTAAACCAAACACCACTCCTCTCACTACTTATCCCGCGCCTTCTCTCCCCTTCTACTTCACTCGTCTCTTCCTCTTCCCCACTTCACTCCTACTACTACTTCTACTACTACTACTACTAACCTCCACCTATCCATGGAGAACTTTAGGAAAGCCCCTCCTCGGCCGTGGAAGAAGGGCCCGACCCGCGGCAAAGGCGGGCCTCAGAATGCCTCGTGCGAGTACCGCGGCGTCCGGCAGCGGACTTGGGGCAAGTGGGTGGCCGAGATCAGGGAGCCCAAAAAGAGGACTCGCCTATGGCTCGGTTCCTTCGCCACCGCAGAGGAGGCGGCGTTAGCCTACGACGAGGCCGCCCGTAGGCTCTACGGCCCCGACGCGTACGTCAACCTACCGCACCTCCGTGCCAATATCAACTCCGCTGTCATTGGTAAGGCGGCGCAAAGGCTCAAGTGGTTTCCTTCCAAGAACTTCTCTTCACTGATACCTTCTTGTGGTCTTTTAAATCTCAATGCTCAGCATAATGTTCATGTCATTCATCAAAAGCTTCAAGAGCTCAACAACTCTAAACTTTCTCTTCCTCCTCCCCCTCTTCCTCCCCTTACTACTACTAATTCTACTTCCTTTTCTTCTTCCTCTTCTTCTTCATATTCTTGTCCTAGTTCTTTCCAATATTTGGAACCTTTACCATTCAGTAAAGTAGCCAATGAAACAGAGAAGCCTCAGATTGATCTCAAGGAGTTCCTTCAGCAAATAGGTGTGTTGAAGGAGGAAGTCAATGTACCTAAGTGTGGTGAGGTTGATGGAAACTCAGAGTTGCCAGCAACAACCCATGAGAGCAGCGGAATAGATTCACAGATGTTGGATTTCGATCAGAATAACTTCAACTGGGATGTGTTGGCGGAGATGCGAGACATGGAGGAAGATCCGGTAGGCGTCAACGGCTGTTTGTATGTCGAGGATTTGCATGAAGAACTAAACTTGCCGATCTCCATATGGGATCTCTGATTGATCTGTCATAGCGGTAGATAATATAGTGGTGGAGATGCTTATGTATGTGCTTTTGATAACAGAGAGACCTCTGTTTAGCTACTTATGTGTCACTCTCTGTGCAGGATTAGTATGTTAAGTTGGTAAGATCTCTGCATGGTAGTGTACCTTTCCAGTGAAAGATCCGCTATAAGATTTGGTTGAAAAAAAAAAAACTAGCAAGAGTTTGATTGTAATACTCCTATAGCACTTGATTGCCTGAGTAAAGCAAGTGATACATAAAGTACATTTGATCATCTTCCTATATATTTTTCATATCTTATTGTTTGATACAAGACAAGTAAATATATCTGTGCATCTTCTATCCATTTTTCATACTCAATTCCTCATATATGGGTCTCATCGTCTTATAAAGTAAATTTGATGGACTAAAAGGATTCTTAAGTCTCTCTGCAAGGAATTAAGATTTCTTAAACAAACAAAAAAAAGCCAATAATTTGAGTGGACCTCCATAAACTCTGAATGTTAATTACGGTGATCAGGATCCATAATGCTCGCATGCAATTGGTAAATATACCAGAACTGCACATAATAATTTCAGGAAAAATAAAATATATCAAGAGGGAGTGGAAAGCGATTAGCTTTTTGTGTCAACTGTATAATGCCGCAGTGGATTCATATCTTTGTGTATACATCAAATGTAATCAAAATCGACAATAATTCATCCAAAAGAGGTTTAAAAAAAAATTCTCCCAATTGGCAAAATCACAACCTCCAACATTTTATTAAAGGGGGGTGAAGAAAAACTCGATCTCCTCACTCTCCTACCTGAGGGCTCGGGTGAAGGCAGTGAGGATACGGGAGATTCCGCGTCGGATTCGGGCGTACGCGCTGCGCGAATAGGGCTCCGCCTCCCTCGCCATCGTCTCAACCGCCTCCACGAATAGACTTAGGCTCCGCACCGGCGGCAAGTACAGCGTCAGGGGCGCCGCCGAGAACGCCACCGCGAATAGCAACTGCAGCATCTACGGGATCCCAAATCCAAACCCAGATCCGGATTAAACCTTTCCTCTAAAACCCCTTCTCTCTCTCTCTCTCCCCGAAGACTAGTAGAAGTATATAAAGGGAGGGCGGCCCACAGAGGTAGGATTGTTGTAGTCTGTGGAAGTGCGAGGAGGGACATGCAAATTAAACTAGTGGACTAGTCGTTCTGCTTCCATGTAGAGAGACGGGCAAAGGAGTTGACTGACGGATCGATCGATACTTCGGACGTCGTACTCTTTCTCATCCTAACTTGTATATAATAATCTGGGGGAATAAGAGAGTGACAGGGGGCCTTCTGGTGGTGCATTGTAGATGGCGTCTTCTTGCTTCTTTTGTGGGAGTAGTTGGTGCCAAAGAATGCTTCTAAGAGAAGCGAGCTTTTGATCAAAGATGTGTGAATGTGAGAACGGAGAAAGGCTATTATCACCTTTACTCTTGGTTGTTGGAGCTCCCACATGATTGATTAGCTATAGGTGTTCGGATAGTGATAAATTATATTTTTATTTTTACTTTTTAATGTATATTTGGATTTGGATTTCGCATTTAGATAGTAATTTTATTTGTCATATTTACTAATTATAATTACGGTCTTGTTCAGATATTAAGTATATTCATATTAATTTTGTAAATTTATAAGAATTTTATATATCATATATGTTAAAAAAAATTAGATTTAAGGAATCATAAGAATTTTTTTTTTTGAAATAGTCTTTTATATTACTATTTTACTAATTAATACTCTCTAACTCATAACCATATTCATATACATTGTTAGGATATAAATTTATTTTTTAACTTATATCCGACAAAACTCAAATACAGAAATCGAATCGGATTAAATTTTCTTTACCCGTGTTCACCCCCAACCCAAAGGCCAAAGAGCATAGATTCAGCATGGGTAAATTCTATTTGGGTTTAAGTGTAGATAAATTATTGGATGTGCATCCAATTAATCCAAATCGTGTTGGATCTAAATCCTATGCGCCATCTACATTCAATTTTGGACACAATTGGAAGTGTAAAGTGCACGCAATCTATAGTCTAGTACACATCCAACTGAATGCATGAACGAGTCGAATTGTAGTTTATCCCCCCATTCATACTTTATGGGAAGTTGCATCTCGATGGATTACATGAATTTCTTGCAGTCCTGTTATAATGAAATAGTTAAATGCTTTGAACTTATTGATAATAACCATCAACGAGTAAAAACATTGATCTATTAATGCAAGTTACCCGATTCCCCTTCCAATGAATTGGGCCCCATCCATTCGGTATATATATATATATATATATATTTCTAATGATCTCTGGGGATAGTGATAGAGGAGTGGATGTGAATAAGATATTGAAAATATATGCAAGTCACTTTAGGGATAAATTTATACTTTCCAACATATATTTATTGACTTTTTATCTCTCATTTCTCACGTTTTAAACTTAGTTAGGAATAAATTGTGGACTTAAGGATAAGTGGGTTAAGCTGGTTTGTATACTTACGGGCTTATAAGACTACAATAGGTCTTGTAAGCTAGCATTTCAGCCTTGTGTATTAAACTAGTTTAAAACTTTTTATTTATAAAGCTAGTTTGTGGGCTTGTAAGTCTATCATCAACCTTGTAAACTATTAAGCAGTAAGGTTTTAAGCCTATGTACAGACTTTATCTTTTTTGAAGCTAGTTTATGAGGTGTAAGCTTACAATCAGTCTTGTAATAAGTTTACAAGCAGTCTTGTAAGGCAATAAGCAGTTGCATTTTAATCTCCTTGTGGTTTTTAAGCTACTTTGAATACTTCAATTTTAAGCTGATTTGCAGAATTGTAAGCCTCCAAGCAGCTAAAGGAAATACCAGCAACCGATCTTGTGTTTTAAGCATGTTTGTCTTTTAAGTTAGTAACCTATCCTGCGCCATGTAACTAATACAACAACTTCATCATTAATTTAAACACTGTACAACTTTATTGATGTAACTGTTGAGTTTTTTTTTTTTTTTTTTCACCATGACTTAAGTTTTTCTGCACTGATGTAAGCAATCGTTTAATATGCTATTATATTTTACATGGTTGGTACCTCACCATGATGAAATATGAGTGTTTTTTTTATAAAAAAAAAAGGAGCACTAGCACGATTAGAAAGATGATAGAGGACATCGAGCAGACATGGAAAGATTAGTGTAAATTATTTCAAATATAAATTTATTTTATCCTTTTAGAAATTATCATTTATTTTTCTCTCCCCTATTTGGCCTTTTAAACGTGGTTAATAATTCGCTAAAATTAGTTGCTCTCTGTATTAATATGACGAAGGTAACGTCATTTACGAGTGCATCGTCGTCTCTTGTAAACACGTCACATTTCAATTGTTACTATCACCATGGCATCGACAAGAGTATTAGGATAACACTCGGTGTCTCCACGGCTCTCTTGTCAATCCAAGCCCCCATGATAGTAACTTGTTCGCTATTGTCCATGTGTTAATAAATGAAAAAAGGGTCTTAAAAAGAAGCTGGAATCTAGCAAATATTGCCTAATGCCACCATGATGAAAGACCTGCCGAAACGGACACTGCATCAATACATTGATGTCAAGTGTTTCTTGGAAGGAACCAACTTTGTCAATAAAAATATATTCCCTTCGTGAGAAGAAGAAGATGATTCCATCAGCTAGAGAGAGACACCTTAAAGAGAAATTATTCCTTTTCTGATGTGATCGCATTACATACGTGTACATACTCCATTTATGTGCATGCAAGAGGAACCAAAAATTTATCAACATAATACACCGACCTTTATGGAATTGGGATAGGCAAAGAGAATAATCTTAATTATGTATACACTGGCCAACCTTCGAGGAAGGGGGAGTGGTGGTTGTAGCAATCTTTCGCTTGGAGGAAAGGTGGGAGAAGAGAATGATGAGAGAGTTCATTCATTCAACTTGGAAATCAAGGAAAGGAAAAGAAGAGACGCCTCTCATCAACTCCTCCAAATCCCACTCCATTTTGACGTTATCACCCAGATCCCAATATACATCCCTAGTGATTGGTGCAGTATTCATGTTATCTATTGTGTGATTTGCATCTATATGTATACTCTCCTTAGGAGGAACAAAGAGGCCATATCCTCCTCTTGTAGGACTACTTCCCCCCATGGCCAACCCATGAGGGGTACTCCAATAATGACCATCCTCCAAACCAGTTGCAACTCGTGTTAAAGAAGTGGGTCCTTGGAATGGATCACTTTCGATGGTAATCGAACCACAACTTGCGTCTGGCAATGGCGCCGATAGGTTGTAGTGTCCGTTCATTAACCAACTTTGCACTGGTGATGACAATGATGATGATGATGATGATGATGAGTGCATGTACATGGGCTTGAGTTCATGTTCATAGTCTTTTGGAGATGAAGATGATGAATCCTTCAGCTTCTTTTTAATGGTGGAGTTCCAGAAATTCTTTATCTCATTGTCGGTGCGCCCCGGAAGACGTGCCGCAATCTGAGACCATCTAGAATAGACATAGAAATGTGGCATAAGATGCATGGCTAGCTATCATGATCATGCATATGGATAATGGACTATTACGTAGAAGGGAATCTCCACACTATCATCTAGAAAACCAAGTAGGTAAAAGCTATGACCATGTACCGCTTTCGTCTCTATAATCTTCCAGCTTTTTCCTAGGTGGATGCATGACAATCGTATGTGCATGTAATTGTTATCTAATGCATGTGTATGAGAATATACCAAAAGGTTGTACAACTATGTCAAGACGTCGACCAGCTAGCTACTTGAATAATATCTCAACTATGATTAGAGAGAGAGAGAGAGAGAGAGAGAGAGAGAGAGAGAGAGAGAGAGAGAGAGAACCTATTGCCAAGGATGGAGTGCAAGTGAACGATGAACTCCTCTTCTTGAGGGGTGAAAGCACCGCGCTTGAGATCGGGCCTTAAGTAATTGATCCATCGAAGACGGCAGCTCTTACCGCACCTTTGTAAGCCCGCATTCCTCGCGACATCACTCCAGCTCCCCTGCGCATTCGTAAGCATGTACGCAATAAGCTTGTCATCCTCCTCCGGTGACCACAGCCCTTTCCTTAGCTTTGTCTCATTCTTTGTCGGAGCGTCCGGTTTCCTCATTTGTGCCAACTTGTAATGCGAAGTGGATGAGTCCTGGATCTCCAAGTGGTTAATTTGAGAAGAATTAATGGACCTAGCTAGCTCTCTGTCTGTCTGTCTGTCTCTCTATATATATACTAACATGAATTCAGAACGGGGAAAAGATGAAGAAGATGACATAATGATGATGGCGATGGCTGTGAACTTTGCTTGAAAAATGGAGAAGCTGATGGAGAGAGGTATCCAAGAAGTCTAACGAGAACGGTTTGGAGCGGGACCTTGGAGAGAGATAGTCTTACTGTCTTTTACTCAAACTTTTGTCTCTTTGGTTGCAATTTTCTTCCCTCACAAGGTAAACATGGTGCAGAGATGATGAGAGAGAGAGAGAGAGAGAGAGAGTAAGATACTATAAAAGAGAGGGGGATTGTTTTATGACGAAGCTAAGTTTGTTAATTTGCTTGTAGTTCAAATAATGTCCTCGCTTCACCTTATACCATCATGCACTCATGTATATGTGTAGATCATCCAGGAGATGAGTGCGTGAAAGCCCTTTGCATGAAGTACACGCATGGCGATCAGACGTAGGTCCTCCTTAAAACAACCTTTTGTAGGTCCGTCGAAGATACTAAAGTACACCCCAGTGTCACTTTCTAGTATTAATATAACTCTCGCACAAAAATGAAGTATCAGATCTACTCTCCCAATAGGGAGCAGATCCTCTGGAATACTTGACAGCTTCGACTGGCTGTAGCCTGTACGGATTAACTCTGCCTTGTTAATCCACAGTACCTTCCTGATTGTATTTTCTATATTTGAGGAATGTACTTACCTATGTTCGCATGATGACATTAACGCTTGGTTAGTTGGAACGTCATCAATAGGTCATGATACCAAAAATATGAATCTTCCAACGTCGTTACCACTCAACTCATTGTTCACCTTTAGTTTTTCTTGAAACAGAGAATGAATTAGTGAGCTTTGTTGGATTTCCAAATTACTCCTCCTTCCAAAGAATTATGGGTTGGGAAAAAAGGGGGGAAAAAAAGAGAGGCAGGCAATAGATTACCTTTCACCTAATATGCCGCTCACCAAAAATCCCTACAAGAACACTCGCCATTCTCAAATCGGTGAAACCTGTGGTTGTCCCTGAGAACCACCGTCCTTCCAGTGCATTTACTAAGATACTTAATCGCAGTATGGCAGTCATTGCACACCCTCAAGTTCTTCATCACCCTTATGGCCACCCCCTCAGGCACTATCAGCAATCCAAGCCCAATGGCCAGCCTCTCGCTGTGGTACCTCACCGCTGCCGCCTTCTCCTCCCCGTCCACATCCCGCAACACCCCGCTCGTGTCCGCCTTGTAACCGGCCGCCTCCATCCTCTCCCCGACCTCTTCTAACACTTTGTATATCTCCTCGCTTCTCCAGTGGCTCCGGTCACTGGACACGAAGGTGTGCACCCTTCCCCCAGCCTCCAGCCAGCTCAGCCCCGTCTCCTTGCGCACACCACAGTCCCGCATAGCCTTACGGGCACGAGCTGCGTCGACGTACCTCCCTGCGGCTGCGTACGTGCCGGAGAGCAGCATGTGCGCGCCGGAGCTGCGTGATCCAGTTGCAAACAGCCGGTTTGCAGCTATCGCTGCAGTGTCCGCGTCCTTGTGGATGCGGCAGGCTGTCAGAAGCGCGCCCCAGACGGACTCCGTCGGCTCCATTGGCATTGTTTCGATGAAGACAAGAGCCTCGGGAATGCGCCCCGTGCGTCCGAGGAGGTCGACCATGGCGGCATAATGCTCGGGGCCTGGCTCGACGCTGTGTTCCGGCATAAGGGCGAAGTAGCGTTTCCCCTCGTCGACGAGGCCCGCGTGACTGCAGGCTGTAAGAAGGCAGAGGAAGGTGATATAATTAGGGCGGAACCCAGCAGTCTTCATATATTCGAACCTCTCAAAGGCAGCCGTGATGTGGCCGTGCTGTGCGGAGGCGATGAGGACGGCGTTCCAAGCGCCTAGATTTCGCTCCGGCATCTCCTCGAACACTTGATAGGCATGCTCGGCAATGCCGCACTTGGAGTAAAGCGAGATGAGAGCACTGCCAACAAACGGGGACACATCGAGGCCTGCCTTGACGGCGCGGGCGTGGACCTGTGCCCCGAGGTCGAGTAAGGTCGAAGCCGCGCATACACGGACGACGCAGGAGAAGGTAAAATCATTAACCTCGACCCCATCGAGAAGCGCAGATTTGAATAAATCAAACGCATCGGCATTGAGCCCCCCGTCGGCATAGCCGCAGATGAGGGCAGACCAAGAGACCACATTCCGGTGGGGCATTCCGTCGAACATCTGCCGTGCATCAGCGAGAAGGCCACACTTGGCGTACATGTCAACAATCGAGGATGCGACGAAGACATCGACGGCGAAGGGGGACTTCACAGCGAGGGCGTGCAGGGAGCGGGCGAGGGCGGGAGCGGCTATGGCTGCGGCGGACTTGGCGGCGGAGGGGAGGGAGCGGTCGGAGACGGGGACGCCGGCGAGTAGCATGGAGCGAAAGGAGGAAAGGGCAAGAGAAGGGAGGCCATTCTGGGAGAGGGATGAGAGGAGAGCGGACCAGGAGGGAGGGGAGGGAGGGGAAGGAAGGTCAAGGAAGGCGCGGAGGGACAGGAGGGGGAGGGAGCAGCGGGAGTAGAAGGTGATGAGGTGGTTGGAGAGGAGGGAGAAGGGAGAGGAAGGAGAAGAGGATGGGATTGATCCAGATTTGAAGAGGTGGGAGTGGAGCTGCTGGCCTTGGGGGAGAGCGCGGGAAGTGGAGAGGGAGAGGAGTAGGGAGGAGAGGGCGCGGGGGCAGGTCGGAGGCGGGTGCGGGTGCAATTTGGGGAGAGGGAGGAGGGGCATTTAGGGAAGTGTCATAATATTTTCAGAAAGGGTCAAGTTTAACGACGTGGTCTTGTGTTTATACCTAAATGATCACGCCTATCAGTTGTCTAGTAGCAAAAAGAGAGTATCTTTTTTCTTTTGACAATAAAAAAATAAAAAAAAAGTTTAGTAGTTGGGTGTTTCCGGCTTATTAGACAAGTCATGGTTCAATTCCTCTCTTTAATATCAAAATTTATATTTGGTAATTTTATTTCTTCAAATAGCTATATATGTATAATTAAAACTCATGCTTATATTTTTCAGAAAGATTGACTTTAATGTCCAACCTTATATAGCCGAGAGAAAGTTAACTCTTTTATCTAATCTATAATTAATATGATCCGTTAAAAAAAATAAAAAGAAGGTCTCACACTTTATTTGTTTCCCCGCTTGATGTAGATATTCCATCTAAAATAATAGATGCATCCTTCCTAACTAAAATAAAGCTTATTTATGCCCATAAACACTTTTTAAATAATTTACAATCATTGATAATTTTTTTCTCTACTACATAACAATCACTATTAATGAACAAGATAATACCACGTCATCTTTATTTGTAAAGTATTTGTAGACGTAACATTATTCTTAAAGTATTCATTTAATGAATCTCACTCAATCTTAATATTGAGTTAAAGTTTACTCTTTTCTTGCATAGAAATCTTGAGCTTACATATCTCGATCAGGAAAATTAGTGCTCCCCCTTAAATCGGCAAACCCCAATTACTTATATAGAACTCATTTATACACTTGATAATGGCACATCCTGCAATTCATCTATTATGCAAGAGAAAATGATAATAGTGCAAATGCTAGTATTTCACACTCTATCCATGATAGCTCGCAATTGAACATGTGCTATTATAGATTTGGGTATAAAATGCACTGTTGAGGATGAGGAGGAGGAGGCACTCTGCATGATGATGATACCTCGGCCTAATTAAATTCCCCACTACTCTGTAAGTGGATCTTGATCTCACATGCACAACTATGGGGAGACCTTGCCCAGACTCAAGCTTGTCTTGCATACTTCGACCAGCTCCATACATTGGTTTGTTCTTTGCAGACACATAGAGCCTCAAGGCCAAGGAGCTTTGGCTATCAACATAGGATTCCTCCCCCTGTTGGAATATGAAAGTAGAACAAAGAAAAGTAAACTCAATTAGTATGGTTGGTGGGATGGTTTTACTTACATAATTGTTTAGTGTTAGTGCTCCATCATTCTGAGAGTTGCTAGAAAATGGTTAGTCATGATAACAGCCACTTAAATTGAATCCAGCAATAAGCTTAATTTTATTATTGAAATCAGCATTGCTCTACCTGTGAGCTGGCAAATATCATACGCCCAAAAGCCATTTCCAATGATGGTGGGCTAATGTGCAAGCCAAAGACCTTGGAGTAGTTGTCGATCTCCATGTCGACAGAACAATTGCAAGCTAAGATATTAGTTATAACTCCAGTGCTATCCAACCCCTCTCCAAGGCTAAATCTCTCTATCTTTCCAATCTGCATGTGAAAAATATTTAAATAAATGAGCTTTATTGTGCAAGAATCATGTTCTTCAAACAGGCCCATATCTTTTTTCTCCAAACTTGTACTCCTTTTGCTGTCAGAGTATACCTTGAAGGAAATCTTGGGTGTTGGAGGCTTAGTTGCCAAGAAGAACACAAGAAATGCACATCCCACACTCATCACTAGCCTCCATATCACTTGAAACATGATGCAGCAACAAGAGGAAGAAGGGTCCAAGGACAAGAACTTCCAAAGTCCACTTCTCCTCCCCCCACTCTCACTATCATCTCCCTCCTGTCCTGTCACAATCCGAAGAACCTGGTGGCTGCCGCCTTTAGATCGGCTATCGGTGCTTTGCACATCATAGGCTACCTTCTTCTCATGGAGGAAGGAGTTATTGGATCCACGTGATGACGAGTAACGGGAGAGAGTAAAACGGGAGGCCTCACGAGAGTTGCGGTTCTCACTAAAGGTCTCATGGGGGAAGGGAGAGAGGAAGGCGGATTCCGATGGGTGGCTGTTGCCGTGGGAGGTGGTGGAGGGGCTCTCGACATAGTAGAGGGCACATGGGGAGGAGTGGAAGAGGGCTTCTTGATCTTCTCCTACGCCATGGTTTGCCATCTTGGTTGAGATTGGAGTGAGTTGAGAGAGAGGAGGGACAAATGTGTGAGCTTTTTATATTCGAGCGGGAAGAATGGAGGTATAGAAAGCTTATTTGAAGGTGCCATTATTACAGGGAGAATGCTTTTACTAAGGACAGGTAAGAGCTCATTAACTGGGACCATTAGCATTAGTACTCATCATTCCTATATGTAGGAATGTGATGTTATATGGGTGTAATTTTCCAAATCCTAAAGCTAAATGGTCTCTTACCATCGTGTAGAAGCAACCACTTTAAAGTATAGATGTTAAGATTGTACAAATAAACTGTATTACTTTATTGAGAAGCTAGTTGGCTTAAATCCACTTTTGTTTAGGGTAATTAATAACATACTAGATTAACATGTGAAGAACATTATACAAAGAGCACGCCCATTGTACTGGTAGGAGAAGACTAGGAGTGACTTGAAGGGCAAGACTTGAGGAGGATGTGATTATGAGCTCAATGATCATTCCCCTTATTATGGATACAAGTGGGTCACACATAAATCTAGTGGAGATGGTAGAATCATCAATTGGAACACTAGTAGTATATCTTTTGTACGTACAAAAATGAAAGAGCTACGGCTGTTAGGTTCACAGAAATGAGTACTGTTCTATGGAAACTAGTCTGCAATGTCAGCAATTCTCTGTTGATTGGAATGTTGTTGCTTACCAAGATTGATGTGTTGATATTAGAAGTCCTAAAATTGTACTAGGTCATCAGATAATGATATAACTATTCTTTTCGTAAATACAAAAAGTATTTTCTAATCTGTAATAGATAAAATACAACTGGTCATGTGATGGTAGATCAAGCAAATGAAAACCTTACAGAACAAAATGAAAACTTGATAAACTAGAAAAGAATAATAGGACACAGGGCTGTGGGAATACCTGTACTATTTCGTAGCATCTCAGACAAATATTGTGCTTCATATTCAGATCCAGAGATTTACTTGATGTACAATAAAGGTTGAGCAAAGTACTGATGCAAAACTTAGCAAATCAAAGATCAAAACTGTCTGATGAAGTTGTAGATGTGGTCAGTAACTTCATTTGCCATTTCCTGGTTAAGGAAGTGACCAACCCCCTTCATAATAACTGCATCATGGAGACCCGGCACGTATATTTTCATACCGTAGAACTTTATGTATAAGTTCATACCTGGGAAATGGTAAGTCAGATCTTGGTCTCCCATTATAAATTTAGTTGGTACATTTATTTCTATCCCAGACCATGGTGTAGTCAGCTCCCAGCTTCTGCACATTAGTCCCGGAAAAAAACAAGTAAATTAGTGTATCACGCAGTACATATATGAGCAAAATTGGAGGAATGGAAAGAAATTTGAGTTCTTCTCTGCATCTCCCCCATTATTAATTATAAGTGATGTCATTTACATATATAAAAGCATTGATCATAAAGGGTGAAGTCATTGGTATGACAACGATCAGTCAGAATTAGTCAGATAATTTCAAGTACTATACTTGAGTAAGAAGCTAAATAGCCTAACAGATTCAAGACAGTTTTGATTGACTTGGTCTGGCCTCATCATATTCTGTTCACTAAACTCAGAGGTTAAGAAGAGAGTTTACGGGTCTAAACACCGGTAATAGTTTAATGGTCCAGTAAAACCGGTCTTCTCAAACTTTCTGGCATAGTATTTGAGGTCCTGTTCAGAGAGCCAATAGGGCAATGTAATCTTTTCATTAGCTGAACCCCAACCTTCCTTGGGTATATACAGAGGCTCTGGCTTATGATAAGTGAAAATTTTTCTTAAGAAGACGTCGATTCCAAGACGAGCAATTTCTGCTTCTGCACCGCCAGGTTCCTGAAACAATTTTGATGCTTCTTTATGCATGAAAAGTTAAAAGGAAAACAAACTAACTCATGTAAGCTGATGAAATTCAAACTCAAGTCACGATGCTACATAGGCTATTATCTTCCATTGTTTTGAACAAGCTTGTGAATTAGACAATATACCTCATACAAGACTACAATTCAACCCATTCAAAGACTTGAGATGAAATCATTACAGTTTTGGCTACCAAACTAGTCATCCAGAATTCCACCTAGAAGTTGTAACTTGTAAAAACAAGTAATGCTAATTAATGTAGAACGTAATGCTCATTACAAACAAGTAACGGAAGAATGAAGAAAACAAGCAGCCAACCCGAAATCTACAGATGTAGTAGTAATCCCCATAGAGTGCTCTCAAGTACTCCACAGGCTTAAAGGAGGCATTTCGTGGTATAAATGGGACACTTAAGTTCACCAGGGCCTTAACTTTGTCCGGCCTAAACATGCAGAGGTACCAGGCCACGATTGCGCCCCAGTCATGCCCTACCACAAACACCTGGTATGCGGCATATACAAAGCAAAACCAATCAGCTGTCCACATCGTACCAAAATTTTATTTTCCTTTTTGGAATTCCATGAGAATGTACTATATACCTGTTGTTGGCCGAGGGCGTCAACGAGGGCGATGATATCGCCGACGATGTGGACGATGGTATACGAGGCCGCCGAAGCAGGGACGGAGGAGTCTCCGTAGCCGCGGAGGTCAGGGGCTACGGCGCGGTACCCGCGGTCCGCGAGGCGGAGGATCTGATGCCGCCACGAGTACCAGAGCTCCGGGAAGCCATGGAGGAGGAGCACCACCGGGCCCTCCCCCCTTCTCCGCCACGTGCATCATTATCCCGTTCACCTCCACCATCCTATGCTCAATTCCCAACTCCTCCATCTCTACGATTCTCTTCTTTCCCCCTTGGCAGCAAACTACAAGCTTTTAAGGTGACAGAGAGCAGCAATATGAGCATCCTATGCCTCTACTTTCTGACACGAGCTTTTGCAACGGATCCATGTGGCTTCAAGGGACAGAATTAAATCGGTGGTGGATTATTTTATCTTTCTATTTATGAAAGGTATTCTTCAACTCGACTTCTCAATGTAGATGCCAATGATTGGGCAAGAGAACAACCCTATCTGATACATTTGCTACACCTGAATGCTTGTTTGGTTGCAAAATTTCATCCAAACCATTAAACTAAAATCTATCTAAACTAACTGAAATCTCGTTACTTAATTGTTCCAAACTGCGGATCGAGTGAAACTGGAATTCCAAATCAATTTAAATATTCTCAACACTCCATACAAGTATTTGCAAAATTTAACCTATATTGCTATCCGAATGTCAAAAGTAACAAAGAATAACAGAGCTTACATCAATTATAAACCCGAATATAGACACAAGTTTACATATTGCAACCGCCATAGACTGATCATTCTCAACATTGTCAGCTTTTACTACAATCATCAACATTCAGACATCATGAAAATTCCGCGGTCCCAATTATCATCAGATTACCCAGTGGCCTTGGTTCTTGATCTGCAAATCAGATACAATATGAATACAATATGAGCATTCAAGAAACAAAAACACACTGAGGTATTGCAGACTGAAATCATTCTATGGCATAAACTATAGGAACAAAATGTTTCCAATCTTAAGAGCCATTTGGAGTATTATTTAGATGAATGATGTGATGCCATAGAGAATTTATCACTTGCTACAGAATGTTTGGAAGGCCTATTTGAGAGAAATGAGAGAATCCGATGTGTGACGAAAAGAAGTCATTAGAATAGCCAATGGCACAGAGGCATGCCAATCTATTGCAAGTTAATTCTTCAGAGTTTTCAATTTGTGCTACATAAACCAACTCAAGGCATGTCAAATGCTGTTGCAGCTGGTTGACTGATCATAGAATCTATCCATTTTGAAAAGGAATATTCACACCTGCAAGCGGAGCTGATTTTGTTGTCTTACCCCATGCTTGTGTTCTTCATACACTTTCTATTTTCCGAGAAAATTCTTCATTCATTAGTTTTGTTCCTAATAGTGTTTTTGGAAATTCTTCATCCTTATTTTTTATTATTTGACATTATTATATACCATACAAAGAATTTTAGATTCCAAATTACTTACAAAGGATGTTCAATACAGATTAGTAATGATACATGTTTCCATTTTGCTAGAGCAAAAAAAATCTGGGTAATACCACACCTTTAGGCTCCAAGAGAAAATGGAAAAAGTAACTCGAGACACAGAATAACAGGATCCAATCATAATTCCAAATGCTAAGCAGAAAGGAGCATCCTTAAGATGCAAACATAGAGAAGCAAATTGATGTAAAGATAATATCATACTGATACAAGCAGCATAGTGATGAAAGTACATTCATATATACAGATCAACTTGAAAAGAGATGTCAAAGAAAAATGAGAAAGAGGAAGCAATTACAGACAGCCTTACCTTTCAGTGCCACTAGTTGAATTCACAGCCTATGGCAAGGGGAAACTGAAAGAGTTATGAGAATGTGTAATCAACTCCGAAGAAAAGACCATGGCCCCCTTGCTGTTCCTATCCTGCATATATTGAGCACATTATTAGCAAATTCTATAGCACATAACTATTCAGACATGAATAGCAACAGAGCCAATATTTCAAAATGGTGAAAGCCTGAAACCCATGTCTCGGCTGTTCATTGTTTACTTTGACACAATGTGACATGCGTAAAAAAATTTGCAGTAGAAAATTAGAGCTTAAACATAGACCTGCGAAACACCCAACCTTTCCTTATACTATAATATATACAATAAAAGAAAAACCTTGTCTTATTCTTGATTACAGAGGATAGAACAGCTAATACAAGAGACACCCAGAACCATCCAATTTAGCATAGTCAGGACTGAAGAGCGCCATCTAACCAGTTACCACAGCAGCCAAGCATCATTGACTAGTATGACTACATATAGGAACTTTACAAAAACTACATTCTTTATTGACTACATCACTACATATCCATGAAAGGTTGATATGCTTATTTCTTTCAACTCTTGAAATTGACACTTTTCTTATTTGTACAAAAGAAAATCATGATAATTGATAACATATTTATCCTCATGAATTTGCACTTTCTTCATGAAAAACCCAGAATATAATATGGAGAACTGCATTCATCAAAAGGGCATCCAATTGCACAAAGATCCAATCAATGTTGTATCCTGGGAAGGCAAGAAGCACACAACCTTATCCTGGTTATAGAGAGGCTGTATCAAGACACAAATCCAAGGGTACTTGAGTGCAAGGAAGCAAGCATTACCAATAAGACAAAGTAACACCTCATATCAAACTTATAACAAGAAAGAGAATGAATGTAGTGGAATCTGGTTAGATAATTCATGCAATTACAAAAAACTAACAAGCATAAATCACACAAGAAGGTTCGCATTTACTCCTGGAATCAGTAGCATATCTCAGAAATTTAGAATTAAATTTGATTTTACCTCCAGAAACCAGCAGACATTCTTAGACTCATGTAGATTGTCAAAGCTATCCAGATTCCAACAAAACCATGACTAGAAGAGAGGACGACCAAGCAAATAATGCTGACAATGGCCACTAGGACCTAAAGATGAAAGAGTGTCAATTACCAAAATTAGGGTATAGGAAACGAGAAGGCCAATGAACAAAATATCTATGCCAAAAAAGCTTCTCGTTTACTTGCCATGGAATATGCAGAATATGCAAAATCTGATGCTCCATAGTTGATGCCGTCAAAAACGAAAGCCAATGCATTGATGGGTTGAGTTAGCGCCACAAACTGAGTGGACATAAGCAAATAAGTCAATAATAGCAAAAACTGGATAGTCCAATAAGGCTATTTAGTAACCACAAGGCCAGAGTTCAGTTATTTAAACAACATAATTCTTTGATTCCCTAGATTGAAGTAACATAGATACCGGAATTCCTATGTGGATGAGGTGCAGCACGCTGGCATCCTTGGTAAATATTCTCGATGCAAACTGTAAACCTATTCCAAGTATGGTACACAGGGCCAACCCTAGAACCATGCCCCACTGTAAAACAGTTGAAAAATCCATTATTGTTGAAGGAAATAGATGGATATGTACTGAAATAAAAAGAGAAATTACATACCTGCAAAACACGGGATGCAGCAGCTGCTGCCCTGGAATGATCCCTTGTAGCAAATGCACTTGCTAGTATTGCCTGCCAAAAAGTTTAAAACTACTCAACCAAGTAGTATAAAGTCAGGGAAAGACGCTCCAATCTAATGTGGAAGAAGAATTCTGATTCAGCAGTTGAATACTTTACAAAAGTACATGAGATGGAGTTTTCGAGTTTTGCTTGCAAAATCAGATGCAGAGGCTTGACAATCATGTGGACTAATTGCTTGAAAATCATTTCCTTTTATTTACTAAAAAATAAGATGAAATAAAATCAAGAGTGAAAGCAGCTTCTTTTACCTGTCCAGCAACAGCCAATCCATCTGCAAGAAGAGATGTTGCCAACCAAATCTGCAAGCAGATCTGAAATGCAGCCATGGGAATTGAACCTTCGCGTGCAGCCATTGATGCAGCTAGTGTCACACAAAATGTTACAGCAATGACCCTTGCAAGTAACAGAAAACCTGAAAGCAAGTCAAGAGAGAAAGATCTAAAGCTCAATAGGAAAAAAAAATGCAGAATACATAATCGTAGAGTAAGTGGTAGGCTTGTAACAGGATTGATAGTATGGTATCTGTATTAAAGAGAAAGGATAACAATGCCGTAAATAGTGGCCAATTATCATGTATAAATAAATTCAGGTATTACAATGAATTTATTCTTTTTTACTTTCGCAGTGAGAAATAAATTGCATTATAAAATATATGGAGAAAAGAGCTGAGTTAAGAAAGTCCTTGGCACCAATGCACCATTATGGGCGATAAACAGATTTATATATTAAGCATTGATAATGGCATGATTACGACTTAAAAGCAGGTTGTATTTTGTATAGGTCAAATGGAAAGTTAAATCTTAGAATAGTATCCATGAACACGGCAGATGCTTAGAGCACTATTTATTCCTGCATAAAGCTGCAAATATAGCATCCACCTCTCTCCTATTAGAATTCTACCTCTGAATCAAGAATATTAGAAAGTTCATTGTGCAGAAACTCTTTGACCCTGCTAGTGTATGTAGGCTTGAGGAGCGCACATGCCCTTATTAATCTATAAAATGTGAAGAAAATAGTGACAAGTACTACAATTAAAAACCACACTACTAAAGACCTTTACCATTTTTCAGGAACCGTCTGTACTGCAGATCTTTGAGACTCGGAGGCAGTACATCAACTTGCTGCAGTAATTTCCATAATAGTATCACCGCAATTAAATATCTGCAGGAACTTAAATTCTTTAGTATTACAGGAAAAACAACACAATGTTACTTATATAGGAGCTTTGACTTTTAAATGTATAACAGAAGTGTGCCTGTGTTATTAATCAGATAAAAGAAATTAGAACACTGTAAAGGCAACAGGTTGACAGAAGGTTAAAAAACAATATACTACTTACTGAGATATAACATGCGCAATTGCAGCACCACTGACACCTAAATGGAACAGAAATATAAATACTGGATCTAGAATAATATTGGTTGCATCTCCAGCCACTGGTTTGTTACAGAAAAACAAACTGGGTCAGACATTTAGTTTTATAGTGTTAAAAATAAGCAGGAAACCATAATGCTGAACTACTTCTCTATAGTCTAGAATAGAGAATCCATGACTAACCACAGTTTGCCAAAAATGATAACTTCTCAAACCATAATTAGAAAAATATGACCAAAGTCCTCTGTTAAAACCTGAAAGATAATACAATGACTAGTACAGATATGATACATATACTATGACCTGTTGATTAACCAAAAAGAATCACTAAATGAAGATAGGACATCAATGACACCTCATTCGTTAACTCAGTGAAGTCCTCAATTTCATAATCATAACATATACATAAACTTGAAAGGCCAACAGGAGCACCAAATGGGCGAGACCACACTTTTTTTTTTATAGGGGAGGTGACATTCTTACCAGTTGCATATAGAGGGGTTTTTGTATCCTTAAGTCCTCGAAAAACCCCTTGCATGGCCAAAGATAAGAGAACAGCAGGAGCACCAAGAGATCGCAGTGTCAAGTACCGACATGCTGGGGTCATCATAGGCGAGTCCTAATGGAAGATTATAATATTAAATAATCTTTCAATATGTAATATATACACATATGTAAACTTGGAAGGACACAAACTCCAGACATGTATGGAATAAGAGAGGGCACATAATCTGGAACAGAAAGAATTACAGCTCCAATGCATAGACCTCCAGTCAAAACTCAAGAGTACTCTTGCAAGAGCCCAGCGAATCATGCGATGTTATGAAGAATCTCACCTAGTTAATGGAAATAACATCAGTTAATCAAATTCTTTCTCATTTTATTCCTTTATCATTTTTGGTTGGCTTCCAATGTCGGTCAAAAGAGTCATCTATTTACTTATACACAGAGGTGCAGATACACGTGTGCTTATATTAATGTACGGATCTAAATGTGGAATGATCGATAATACAGAAAAGATCATTTACCCAAAATAAAAGAGAAGGAAAGGTTTATCCTGGAAGGAGGAAATCACCACAACATGCAAAACTTTGGCTTCTAATTGTACACTTCTCCAACAATTATGTAAAGTTACATTTTCTTAACTTCTTGTTATTATTGAGTTATTTAAATATCAATTGGATACTTCACAATTTGCATTTAAGATTTCAAGGTCAGAGTGCTTGATAGTCTGAACTAAACACTAAGCACACATATTTATTTACTGTGTGCTGGTAAAAATTCTATTGAGGATATCAGGAGACCTTTTTCCTCATGAAAAATGTAGTTCTGATCAGGAATTATATGCAAATTTGGGAAAATTTTCAAAAAGCTCTTTAAGTTTAATCGACAATATTACAAGTTTAATTTAAAGAAACCAAGCAGTTCTTCATTACAGTATCAAGCAAGTACTAAATACAGATAACCAAACATTTTACCATCTTCACACCCATGAAGCTTAAGATAGGTTTTGCTCCAAAAACAAGAACGAGAACTTGGAGAAGGCCAAGCACCCCACCAATCACTAATGCTGTAGACACTGATGGAATATGTCTGCGCTGATGCTTGAATTTGCCCATATTTGTATCAGATTCAAACGATGATATGTATGTAGTCTTATCGAGATCTGTTAAAGCATAATCAAGCCATAGACATAAGACAGAAAAACCAATCCTTGCAATCTGAATGTCATAGAACATCTGAAGAGAAAAAGGAAATTCCGAAATTTTTCTTATTTGGCCTACACAACCACTACGCTATCCTCGTTATTTAAATAAGATGCTTATAGATTAGAAATGAGTACCCTCATGACCAAGCAACTCTTTCATTTCATTATCTAAAGAAGGTCCATCATATTCTCCACTTTCTATTTCTTCATTGACCATTTTACCAGCTGCGTCTTCCTCAGCAACAAATGATGTAGTGACACTTACAAGGGGAAATATAGCAATCCTTGACACTTGATTAAACACAGCGATGGACACACCTACTGCTGCAAGCTCTACTGGACCTGTCATTATGAGAGAAAAAAAGAAAATTGATGGTTCATATCTCATGAATAAGGCCACGTAAATATGGTCAAAAAGATAACAAGATCTAGGAGCATTAAGATAGTTAAATGCACTAAAATAAAGAACAAAATAAAATTGACAAGTAATAGATTTAAAATGGTGCACACTGCAAATTGTTATTATTCAACAATTCTGTGGTTATTTAGCATCTCTGACAATGAAAACTATGTCTATAATAGAGACGGACAGAGTTCGCTCTACAATAAAATCGATCATCCCATCATGATGCTCCTTCAGCATCATTGAATTCGTAAACCCAAGAGAAGCATACTGGTTAAGCAACTAAACTTTACTACATAGGAAAAGCTATTATTTGTGGTAGGTAATTCTGCAATTAAATAGAAGCTTTCATCATTGTGAAAGGTCAACAAAACTGACCGCAACTTGGTTTCTCAAAGTGAAAACCAGAACACAAAAACTGTCTCGTCTCATTCCTAATGTTTAAAATTCACATCTCTCGCCTCACCAATCCAACATGCATGACCGGTTTCATCCTCACCACACAGGGATGAGGATAACCTTTCCTGTAATTCATACAATGACTCACCAAAAGGTACTGCATCTCATCCTTGCACAATTATAGAATTGGCCACGGCCCAAAAGGGTAAAGATCACTTGAATACAAATTTCAACTTCATCAAGCATCTTGACAAAATATATTTGATAGAAAAGGGAAGAAGAATATTGAAGAAAATTTAACTAGAAAGGAACTGACCTATATGGCCAATGAATGCGGTGTCTACCAGCGAAGCGATAGGATCAGCCGTCAAAGCCAGTGCGGCAGGGAACGCAATGCCTGCAATTTCCAGTCCCAGTTCATCCAATTTGAAGACTTTCCTGTAGAAAAAAGATATCGAATCCATAATTTACAACCAAACTAACCCCGAAATCCAAAACCAGAAACCAAAATAGGATCATTCAGCTCTATGTAATGAAATTGGTACCTCGCATCCTTGAAAAAAACACGGAGAGGCGAGTTTCTCCGCTCTTCAGACATCAAGACGGTACCTTTATTAAGCAACCCTTCATGCGAAGACTCCATGGACCAATCAAAAGCGACCCATAACAACTTCCGCCACCCCTGCTCGACTCAAGCTTTTCCAGTTGTTCGCTACTCTTCTCAGGAAACAAAGTACCAACCAACAAGCTGTAGAAGAAAAGAGACCAATAATATGTCGATAGGAATTCAATAATACCAACGACGTCCGTGCTCCGTAGCGTCCTCTATGGCGCCTTTCCCCCTCTCTCCTCGAGATTCCACCACCCACAAAGAGCAAGAGAGAGAGAGAGAGGAGGAGGAGGAGACAAAAGAAAGAAGAATAGAGCCTGGCCTAGTTATAGCCTATGCATAAGAGAGACTACACAGGGCCGACCTTTTCCTTCCTACCATTCTAGCCAGGTTCTAACTAAACCTCGGAATTTGATTTACTATAAAGAAGTGGAGTTTGTATTCTAGACGCTTTCGGCTTTCCCAAAGTTTTTACCCGGATGAAGACGAAACGGCAAAGAGAAGGCCAATTTCGCGGACTACTACAAAAGTGCTTCCGTTACCGCAGCACAAAGGACCATGGAATATTGAAGCGGTTGGTGGGTCCTCCACCTACCTAATGGTTGGAACTTAGAACAAGATACTCGGCGTGATTGTCTGTAGGGTAGATTATAGGAATTTCCTCCAACTGAATGCTCGGCAGCGAAAAAGTGGGAATCACGAGGGAAAATTAAGGTGTAAAAAAAAAAAAAAAAAAAAAAAAAATCTTCTCTATATTGTTAAGTATTAACGTATTTGCAATTTGACTCGATAGATAGAAGGAGGAAAAGGATGGATGGATAAAGTTTGGAGATATTTGTCCTCTAATTTGAATACGAGTTGTGCAGTGTTGTACTACCCTCCATCAATATTAGGAGGGAATGAAGGTAACCATCGGGATGCTGATCTTAGGCCTTAGGGAGACAGCCTGATCTAGTCCAGCAAAGCGAGTTAACCGAAACTGGGACGATTTATTCATCCAGCGGAGCATCCTATGCCCTATGAGAATAAAAGTAAAAAATATTCTTTTTTGTGAAAACACACACACACACACACAGAGGAGATGTTATATTGTGGTTGGACTTATAACTGTAAGAATCTTCAATCTTTTTATGACACCTGATTGCTTCTAAAAGAGGTCTTCTCAGCAGGCAGTTTTGCTGATTTCAGCAAGTTAATATTTGTGGTTATTTCTATTCAAGCATTAAGTTTATAAGGTTTCACTTTTTTATTATTTTATTTTTTGCGGTCTAAAGTTTAAATATTGACTGAATAAATAATCTAACAATCTCTAAATATAAAAACACTTTAGCTAATATATTAAGCCTCTTAGTTTAGATTTCTATTCGTGTGCGTCGCTAAATTATTGCTCCAAACTATACACCATTAAGACAATGTTTTAAATCATTATGCTTCAAGCTGTTTCTTCAAACCAATTATATCACTGATTCATCAACCGAGTTAAATCGCTGAGCAAAATCACAAGCCACCAAATAAACTTGTTCACAATAACTATTTAAGATCGAAGTTATCTTACTACATCCTTGGCTGTATAAAATAATACCTAACAAGTTTGGTTGTCTACAAAGTTTCACTTTGTAACTCAGGCTTCTGAAATAAAATGGGAAACTAGATCAACTCGACCTGAGGATATAAAAGCAAAGTTCACATAATATTGTCCGACTAAGTACTTATTTCCAACTTATCTGACTTGAATCAAGACTTCAAGCATAATAGAATCTTGCTATCTCCAAACAAACAAGAGAAAATCAGAATTTCTCAATCGCATTGCAAGTTCACTGACTTAAGCAAGTGAGCACAAATCAGTTGGTTCAATCGATACACTATACCTAGTTCTCACCCATGAAAAACCAAAAAGAAAAGGCAAAGAATTACTACTCAATAGCAAGATAACATATTTGCTATTAAATATCTGAGAGTACATTCTCTGCACATCAAATTCACCATCGACTAGATGAGAAGAACTACAAATGAGAAGAAAAACAGAAGACAAGTGACTCATTAACCTGGATGGCTGGACATCTGAAGATCACGTAACTACGACTTATCCTGCTTGTCAACTGCCAAAAGTAGGCCAAGCTTGTCAATGATTATAGCGGGAAATTCGCAGCAACCGCAAACAATAATCATGACTCCGCAAGAAGAAAAACAAAATTTTGTTTCCATACATGAATGAGAAACGGTTTAGAAGGTCATAAATGACGTGATCTATTATGTTCCTGAAAGTGATATAAGCCTCATCTGTCAATACTAATGAGTTACAAACTTCATAATATCCGCAGGGCCCAATCATTTGCTATACGAACATTGGGCTTTCGAATGGTATGTGCAACAGAATTTGACCCTCCCCTTATATTTAATGGACCAAGTTCAATGTCCACTTCATAGTTTCCAGGTTCAAGCACAGCTTTCTTCATACCAGATGGTAAGCCCAAAAATATAATCCTTTCAATAATGCAATCAGACGAGAATTTCTTCTCACCCAAATTGGCAGGTACTATGTTAATCGACGTTAATTTGCGCTCAGCAAAGACAAAATGGCGTTGGATGAAACCCCCCTGCTCGAAGTCATAACTTTTGCCATCATCAATATAAAGTTCCCCTTCCGCAGCAAGGGAACTATTAAGTGCTATCACCTGATAGTATATTGCAAAAAATTACAGTGAGACAAAGCTCAGTTGAATAGATTATCTTCTTAACTGCAAAGCGCAACTAGGCTAGGACAGGCGTACCAGAGTGTAGGGATCATTCACCATTTGAGTGGTACTTCGCCTGAATCTGTCTTTTCTTGGTATGATAGTACCAGCTCTCTGGAAACTGGGTATGCTATCTTCATAAACTTCCAGCTTGTGGGATACACTTCCAGCATATGGAACTCCATTTCTCAAGTTGTACCAAGACTCCTTGCCAGGCAGATAAACAGATACTGTTTTTTCCCCCTGTAAACATCAGCAGCCCAGATAAGATAGTTGCATCCACTTGCTTTTAGAGTTACATGAATGATAAGAACAATAAAATGTAACAAAACAAAATCATGTACCTCATGATAAATCCCCTGCACTAATAGACTCGGGCCAACCATGAAAGCCTCACCATTGTTATAAGTTTCTTTATCATCAGGAAATTCTAGCCACAAAGGACGCATAACAGGGATTCCACTTACACTAGCCTCTCTAAAAAGTGTATAATAATATGGTAACAAAGAGTAACGAATGTGTATAGCCTCTCTCATCAAAGCAGTTTTCCGCTCCCTGCAGTAATTAGACAAACCTACTTTCAATTATCTTGAAGAGTGTTACTTGGAATGAGGTGCTGTACAGAAAAGATTCATTAGAAAATTCTATGCTGATAAAGTTGTGCTGACAGAAAGAAGTCACACCAGTCCCAAATCGATGGCTTTCCTAACAAGTCTTTGAAGTTTTATTTATTACCAGATGAAAGCATGACATGCTAGGAAACATGGATACTTCTATATCCTCAACGCATCCATATTGGATATGATATTTGTGGGATACTTCATTTTTTGAAGTATCCAATTTTTTGAAAATAAAATGAATGTTGCGGATACTTCCGAGATTTCTATCAGTATAAGTCAAATAGAAAGATACTATTTTGTGAAAAGATTAGATCTAAAAGATTTCTTTTTTGTGAAAAGATCAGATTTATAAAAAAAAATTATGAAAAGATTGAGTTAGCTTGTTTATTTTATAATCTATGTTAGGAAATCATATTGCAATGGTCAATTTCTTCTAATTTAATAAATTAAATTTGTTTGTTTATCTTATATCTCTATTATTGTTTATTTTGTAATTTATATTAGGAAATCACATTGCAATGGTCAATTTCTTCTAATTTAATAAATTAATTTTGTTTGTTCATCTCATATCTTAATTAGTCATATACTACTTAATTATAATGGGCCTTTGTAATGAATGGTATTATTTAATGGATAAATTGGAGATCTCCTTATTTTCTCAATTAAGAAAATGCAAGTACATAAGTTCACTCTTCTTTTAATGGATAAATTGGAGATCTCCTTATTTTCTCAATTAAGAAAATGCAAGTACATAAGTTCACTCTTCTTTTAATGGATAAATTGGAGATCTCCTTATTTTCTCAATTAAGAAAATGCAAGTACACAAATTCACTAATAAATATGTGGACATAAATATATACATATATGAGCCATGTGTACTTAGTGCATCATATCCTTATGCTTCAAGATTTGTCATATTAGTGTATCGATATCATAGCATATTCATGCTTACATGGCATTACATCCTATAAAAATTGTAAATCAGTTTCCATACTAACTGCTGGCTGTATGGTTGTATGATGTATGCAGATGTACGGAGGATGAAGTTATTTTATTTGCTTGGTTTTGAGGGATGAACAGTTCAGTAAAGCAATTTTAACACCATAGTGAACAAGGCACAAAATTGAGCATCTCATATAAATCACCAAGAATCTAATAAGCTTCTGGCAACCTAGAATTCATAAACCCATTTATATGGTAAAAAGCAATGTGATGTATTGATGTAATAAAGGGCATTATCAGTCCATGTTAATTCAGCTTAACACTGTAGAAAAGCAATCAAAGGACAAGAAAACGAGGATCAACAATGGCAAGGAACTAATGCTTGTAAGGACTCTAAATGTAAAGCTTACTAAAGCCACATCCAGACACGATTTTTAGAAGCTTGATTAATCTAAAGAGGAATATAGAGTATCTATGACGAATAATTCATAAAATAGAAGGTTGAACTCAAAAGAGTGGACTTGTATTCATGCCGGTTCAGATAAAACATCACACTGTAACAAATCAAAAAGAAATAATCAACACGAATGGTATCTATTTCAAAAAGATAATCAGGAATTTTAGATGTATTTAAGTCCTTGAACTGATAGAAACCTGTTGTCATGGAACACGGAATAAGCTAAATAAAGACAATATGTACAATTGAATAAGACTGCAATACCAAAACTACAAAAGATAAAATTTAATCACATAAGAAAAACAAATTGGTTATTCATGTATTATATGGAATTATGGGTTAAGCTGCAATCTTGGAGCTTTAATATTCAAAGTTCCTTAATGCTTAACAATCAACAAATTACCCGAATAGCCAAGGCTCTCGTCTCTTCGTGTCATGATGAGCATGACCTCTGAAAAAAGGATAAAATGCACCTAGCTGGTACCACCTCACCAACAGTTCTGGTTCTGGGTTCCCAAAGAATCCACCAACATCAGCACCTGTATAAACTATAAATATTAGACATCATCCATCTACATAAGGTCCCTGCCCACGAGTCATATTGTAGATCTACTCACCAGAGAATGACATTCCTGTGAGACCAAGTGTTAAGACCATTGGAACAGAGACCCTGAGATGGTCCCAGTCTGCAGAATTATCTCCTGTCCAGACTGCACCATAACGTTGACTTCCAGCAAAGAAAGCCCTCGACAAAACAAATGGCCTGTCCTTTCCTTCACCTCGTTTTAGAAGTCCATTAGATGAAGCCATATGGAAGTAGTACCCATATGCATTATGCAATTCTCTGTGTTCTACATCACCATAATGTATTGCATCCCTGGGCATGGTTACCTGGCAAAGAATATCACAGTGATATAAAACACTATTTTACTGCAAAACAATATTTTGTGTTTGACAGGGCTGATTGACAAAGTACCAAGTCCAAGCAGTTTTCAATGAGTAAAAAAAGGCAATGATTGAAGATATGAAATGTCAAAGCAAACTTGTTCTGCCATTTGGATAAAAGGGAAACAATAAAAGCTTTATTAAACTTTCTTATGTGCACATAGTGCCTAAGATTAGTAGCAGAAAACGAGAGGGAGTAAGACAGGCTGTAGAGTGTAGAACAATAATCAATTGATGAAGAAGTATATACAGTTAGACTTTTGTAGTCAACAGAACACACTGCAACAAATGACATAAGATTTAGCAACAAATCAATTTCTTACACATCAAGGTCCTGCAGTTCTACTGTAACTCTTTCAAGTGAAAATGTAGCCAACTGCATGCCTCTCATCAACAAGATTAATAAGAGATGCTTGCTAGAACTATTATGCCTACAGATCTGCCAGTCCCTCTTATCTCAGCTAAGTCTAATAATCTGTGTCATCAAGACTACCAAAGCCAGCCAGATAGAGCCTCTTATTGATATCTCCATTTTGTCTTATTATCACTACTTTGATGCCAATCACAATAGGGGAAACTTTATGAATAGGGTGATATTCTTGGGCACCATTATACTGAAGGCCTAGCATGTCCTGAGGCCATTAATGATTCCAGTCTTTCTCTTTTGCCTCATGTCGTACTTCATCTATTTTTCACTAAGAAAAATCTCAGTTACAAGTTAATCACTTCATCAGTCATTTCAAAACAAATCCATTTACTTCTCTCATGCATGAACTGTTTATCCCCAGCTGGACAATCCAATTCTAGGGTATTTAGACTAGGATATTAATATTTATATTGCTTCCAGCTTATCAGCACCTTAGCAGGATATATTTCATCACTCTCAGCAAATTGCATAGGCCTTAGCAAAATCTATGTACTAACATATTACTTAAAGCAATCATTTCTCGTAGAACAAGTATCTAAAATCGCTAGAACAAATGGATCCGTATTAATAAGTAAATGTTTAACCATTCATAGCCAAGATGAGGTGCTATGGGGCATACCTCAGGGCCATTGAAGACCGACGGCTCATTCATGTCGTTCCATATATACAGAGAAGGAGTTGAGCCCTTGTAATTCTTGAGTGCAAACTTCTCAGCCCACCACTCACGTATTTCCGGGTTCAACATATCAGGGTATGAGGACGACCCTGGCCAGCACCACCCGTCAAAGTCCTTTCCTGTAGCATCCTTCACATAATACCCCTTCTCTGTAGCCTCATCGTGCAGATGGTACGAGTCATCGCGTTTAATGTGCGGATCCACGATAGTAACCATCTTCCTCCCCTTAGCAGCCAGCTTCTTCTGCATCTCCTCCGGGTTTGGGAACAACACCTTGTCCCAAGTGAAGTAGCGCTTGCCGTCAGTGTGCTCGATGTCAAGCCAGAGCACATCGTACGGTATGTCATGCTCATCAAACCCAGCATCAACCCCCGCAACATCCTCTTCGTCGCGATAATTCCACCGGCACTGGTGGTAGGCGATGGCAAACTGCTGCGGCATCGACGTGGTGCCCGTGAGACTTGCATACTGCCTAAGCACATCTTTTGGTCCCGGCCCAACAAAAAAGAAGGCATCTACAACCCCGGCCTCGCTCATCCAATGCGTGTCTATCCTCCCGGTATCCGGCTTGACAGGATCATCCCATCCAGGAGCAAGCACATCGATCTGCATCTCTGCAGCATTGAGCCAGAAGAATCCGGATGAAGCCTTCGCCCCGTGAGAGAGCATAAAAGGGATGGATCCATAAATCCCAAAAGGTGAATCATGAAGGTACTCAAACACATCGAGATTGAAAAGCCGGTAGGGCTCGGAGTGATCAACCCCAGGGCCGCGGGTGGGACGAAGGGAAAGTGAATTAGAGGCGTGCTCCGGGATCCCGTACACGAATTCTGCCCCGTGGAAAGATACGTCGAAGGAGATGGATTGCGGCCCGTGGGGCCGGGTGTCAGTGTGGCTCCGGAACCGCTCCTCCCAGTCCTCGTCCTCGGAATTCTTCGCTCGGAGCTGCTCGAAGTCGAAGAGGCCGTGAGAATTGAAGGAGAGGACGGTTTCGCCCGTGTCGGTCCGGCGGACGCTGATCTCAAAGGGATCGTGTCGTATGACGGCTTCGAAGCCGTCGCCGAGGTAGAAGGCACTGATTCCCGATGACGGGGAGGAGATGCGGGAGAGGTAGAGGCGGAGATTGGAGTCGAGATCGGGGAGAAGGACGTCGGGGACTCGGAATCGACGGCGGGCAACGGGGGAGAAGGAGGGGTCCTCGTCGATCTCGAGGCGGAGGATGCCGCCGCGGTAGACGGAGAGGCGGAGGAGGAGGGGGCGGTGAGGGTAACCATCGACAACCGATTCGATGGGCTGGGAAGGGATGAGTCGGGCGGTGAGGGCACCGTCGGTGAGCGTAACGTCGGACGCGGAGAGGGAGGGGAGGGAGTGGGGGGTGAAGGAGCGGGCACGCTTGCAGAAGGGGGTCTGCTTGCAGTTCCGGAACTCGTCCTTCTTCCAGGCGGTGGCGGATGAGGAGAGGAGGAGGAAGGTGAGGAGGAGGGAGAAGAGAGGAGACTGAAAAGGAGAAGTCATGGTGGCGGAATAGATGCGAGCGGTAGAGATGGTATGGGATGGATCGGTGTATTAGGCCATGATATTGAGCCGGGGGGAGTGGTGTAAGACGAGACGGGCTTCTAATTTATTGGTGCACCCGGGCCACATCCTAACCGTCCATTAGGGCGATCAGATCAAGATGTGCATTAGATTTTGACTAAGTATCCACCATTTATGTGTTATTTTCTCTCTATCTTGCACACTATGCTAAGTACAACAGGCACGTAGAATCCACTTTGAATACACCTGTAGTTAAAAATTATTTTTATTTTGAAACAAACAATTATCATTTTGCTCTTCGATTTTACCTTGCAAATTTTAGATTTTGTTTTACTTAAACTGCTCATTAGTAAATCTAATATCAGACAGACCTTCTCCATGGGTCAAGTCAAATGCCAGGATAACCAAAATTATTTTCGTAAATTATGTTATTGAAGATAAATCGGCGTCCTCTAATTCAAAAACCTCATTTTTCTACGCGCATAAAATCGCCCAACTTCAAATAAAAATAAGAACGAAGAAGATAATCTCACGATAAAATACTCAAATAATCACAATACATATAAATCATAATCTTCACTTTAAGAAATAATAACAAAGTATAGTCAAGTATTCACAAATATAAAATTACCAAACTTACGAGAGAAGCTCACAAAAGAGGTATGAGATAGAATAGATCACCCACCTTCTATCTAGTAAAACTCTAAGACGGATCCCTCTTTTTCTCTTATTCTTTAAGATGACAAAAAATTGAAGAAGATGAGCTAAAGTTCTCTTGACATACAATAACTTACTTTTATATGATTAAACAAGACTTACACATAATAAAATAAAACTATTCTCAAAATGTCCACAATGAGTATGAGGACTACCAAAATAACCTTGGTAATAACACACAAATTAGCTAGATAAAATAGTATGACAAAAATAATAACAAAGTTTTCCACTAATTTTTAACAGTAATAATTTCAGTTGTATACTTCGTTCTGAAGGTGTCACAATTTACTATTTTTATAAAGGAGTAAATTTATTATTCGTAATTTCAGTGAAATTAGGCCCACAAAACTGGGTCGGAGTGGATGGCTGACCCAAATAAATCCAACCCGGCCCACATGATTTCTTTAGCTCTACAAAATACACACTTTCCCGCCAATCCGCCACTAGAAAAAACCCAATTCCCCGCCATTACTCTCTTTCACCAATTCATCTGCACCGCCAAGGCCCCAAAATCTCTCTCTCTCTCTCTCTCTCTCTCTCTCTCTCTCTCTCTCTCCGCTCAATGATGGCGCAGAGGTGGACCCATTCATCTTCCTTGTTCGGCGATCTCAGAACAAGAGAGCTCGATGGCTTCAGAGGTACCTATCTCTTCCTTAAACTTCTCCATCCCTCATTTGTCACGATCCTAGTTTTTGTGCTCTTCGTTCCGTCCAGTCACCAAGATCCCTTATATCGGCGATCTCTCATCGGAGTCCGGTGGCCTCGGCGCTGGAGTTTTGGCGGTGGAGCACTTCGGTGCATCCACTCCTCCGCTTGCCGTCTCCTTTTGCAAGGTTCCTTCTAAATTTGTGTATTTTAGGGTTTGATATTAGCAAAGTTTCGTCTTTGTGGTGCTATTTTTTTCTCGGTTTTCTGTAGAATATGAAAAGCTCTCACCTTCTCGCGGTTTCTGATGAGGACGGATACGTGAGCTTGTTTGACACCCGCAACAGTATTCCTTCTTATGCTCATTGTCAGGAGAAATCAGGTTGGTTAAAGGAACTTTAGCCTTCTGGTATGATTCTATGAACTAGGGATTGGATTTTAGATTTCCCTGCTTGATCTGATTAGTCTTTTTTCCCCTGTAATTAGCGGAAGCTAGGGTTTGCGATTGGGTTGCTCACAATAATGCCATTTTTGACTTGTGCTGGATAAAGGTACTGCTCTTGGTAAACTCGTTAACTTGGTAATGTGCCAAAGCAGAATTTTTTTTCTTAGCAAAAGATGATGTGCAGTTCTCTGAGTGAAGTTGAAAGAGTAGGAAATGCCTACATAAATCTCTTCAAGTTAATCGACATATACTTATGCTAGTTCTTTCGTATTTCAGGACGATAAAGAAATACTAACTGCTTCAGGTGATCAAACAGTAAGTTATTGAGATTTACTCACGTTTATAGTCGTGTTTGTAAAAAATGATTAAATTTACAAGGAATTTATATGCTTTCAATGCCAAAGGATTTTGTTTCCTAATACATGATTATGCTTTTATCAGATTAAACTGTGGAATGTAGAAACAAAGAAATGCCTGGCAATCTTGAAAGGGCACTCTGGAAGTGTAAAATCACTATGTCTGCATTCATCAAATCCTGGTAACTTTTTTCCTGCTGACTACATCCTTAATTTTGGTTTATGTTCAACATTAAAAATGATATTGGTATTTTAAATTGCTACTTTAATTTGGATCAGACCTTCTTGTATCTGGCTCTCGAGATGGATCTTTTTCTCTTTGGGATCTGAGGTGCTGGCACAGTTCCAACAACAGCCGTGGGGAAGCGCGCCTCTCGTATGCCCATCTCATCACTTGCAATTTTAAACTGACACTGCCCGTATGCACTTTTCTGAGTTAACAAGTAGGTGATTCATGACTTGGTGAGCTTACTTTTATGTAGGTGCGTTGCAGTTGTCAAAGAAGCACATTCTATTGCTCAAGGAAAGCGGGTTAGACAAAGAAAGGTTTGTTCATTTGAATTACTCACAGCCTCATAGGCCATCTTATTGAATGTTGTGGTTCTTAGGCTGCTTTGACGAGTATTACATCAGTGCTTTATCTCAAAGATGAAATTTCAGTGGCCAGTGCTGGAGCAGTGGACAGGTTTGGAGTCACTTCCATGACTACTTTCACCTGCCGTTCTTTAGGTGTTATAGATGCTAAACTTCAATAAGATCCAAGAAATTTAAACTCTTTTGATCTTTCTGTCCCTCAATGATCCTTTAGATCAGATTGATTCACACTTGATCTTATAATTTGCTTGCTTCACGACAGTGTTGTGAAATTCTGGGATACTCGCAACCTCAAATTTTCTATCACCCAAACATGCCCACATGCTGAGCCTAGTACTGGCAAGGTACATTACATGTACTCTATTCACTAGTAAAAAAAGTCATTCACAGAAGGTTTACTAGAGCAAAGAGAAATCGTACTTGGCCAACATGTGAAAAGCAAATTGATATACTACAGAAAGTATACAAAATATGAGGCTTTAGCTTGTTCTTTAACAAAAACTGAATCTTACCTTTTTGTACTGAGTTCAATTCTGGATAACAAATGACTTCAATTAGCTGATTCTTAAAAATCTCTTTGCATATAAAGGAAAGGGTGCAACATGGGATTTCTTGCTTATCTCAAGATTCAAGTGGTTCTTACATTGCTTCTTCATGCATGGACAATAGGTACTGCTACTTATTTGTTAATTTAGTATCTACAACTCTTATACATAGTCTTTCTGAACTGCTCTTTTATCCTTATTTTGAACCTGCCAGGATTTACTTGTACGATGTATTTCACCTTGACAAAGGTCCAGTGAATGTTTTCTCTGGTAGCAAAATAGAATCCTTCTTTGTGAAGGTGAGTAGAGGGGAAGTATATAACGACTATTCTAATTTGCAATATTGACGACAACTAATGTCCTTGTTCTAGGAAGCTCTTTGTTTACTTACATGTGTAAACAATTGCTTTACTCATCTGTTTACGTGCTAGTGGATGCTAATCTCTCTCTGTAAATCTGCTTGACCAGTCTGCAATGAGTCCTGATGGAACTCAAATTCTCGGTGGTTCTGGTGATGGCAATGCATACATATGGCAGGTACTTGGTTAAAACTAGTACACAGAAGATCCTCAAATTTGACTTGTACATTATTTCATACGATGACTGTAATAGGTGAAGCAACCTGCAGCAGCCCCAGTAGTACTGAAAGGACATGAGGGAGAAGTTACTGCTGTTGATTGGTATGAACTTTTGGAAAACTCATGCTTCCCGATGTCTGCTAGTTCCCAAGTTTCACCTATCTTAAAATTTATTGTTTTGAATCCTTCAGGTGCTCGTCAGAGTTTGGAAAGATAGCGACTTCTTCTGATGATTTCATGGTCAGTTATCCTAGCTAAGATGCATTTTCCTTTGATGATCTTATTTTCAAAATTTGCCACTGCCAAGTGCTAACATTAGCTTATTTACTAGGTCCGCGTCTGGAATAGCATGGCAAAGAGTTACACAAATAATTCTCCAACAGCTGTTAGAAAGAGAGTAACAGCACCAAATATTGAAGGCAGAAGGTTGTTCACAGATGAAACGGCAACATGTTCTTCAGATACAGCCAACATTGCCTGTGCTTCAAAGGAAACACCAGAAAACTCACTCTCGCCTGTTAATACTAAAACACAAGAATTCAGCACACCTGAATCTGGGAGGAAGAGAAATTTTGGGCTGCTTCTAATGGAAGGAATGGAGATGCACAAGAGCCCAGAAGCTCCCTCAAACAGCCCGTCTTCTGTGCTAAACCCCCCTTCCTCATTGAAAAGAAGAACTATTCGCGATTACTTTCTAAGTACATCGTGAAATATTTAATCTCTGGGCATGTCTTCTCTTCATCAATAGGGAATTCGTACATTCAATGACTATCAGTACATGAATCTACAAATTGTAAATTAAAAGGTAAGGTTGTAATTTTGTACGAATTTTCCTGTTCATATTGTTAACATCTAAATTTTTGTTCATTATCGTTCATGCAGGATAATAGCCGGAAAGGAACAGGTTGGGAGATCCAGCTGCAGTTCGTTTTATCACTATAGCTTTTTGAACCCTGCTGAGATTGCAATATCTCGTACTCTTTAGGTGGTTAATATCCATAATCTGTTTTTGCCTTCCAATGACTTATATATCACCCACATTGATGTCAAGGATTTCCCGTTGCATTATAGTGATTTTTCAGTTGTATATTCGATAGCAACATCTCAATTTTGTCATCTTGATAAAGAAAACCTATCAAGAATTAGTTACTCTTCTATCCGTATTTGTTATTTGTCCCAACGACTTCCTTTGATCTGGACGGTGAACTTTTGAAGTTTGCTTACATCACTTCCCAAGGCAATGGCTTAGCTGATGCACATCGAGTGGTGTATATATATATATATATATATGAAGTGAAGCTTTCCCAACATTTTTTCCAGTCCTTTTGCCTTTAAGATCGAACTGAACTATTTTGGGCCCAATATAATTCCTTATGCGGGCCCATGGGTCTTGCCCCAAAAGTATTAAGCTCGAAGAAGAGTTCTTTATAGCTATTTAGCTGCAGAACAAATTATAGCAAGAAGATTATCAATAACTACTCGATTAGGTGAATTTTGAGCTCAAAAAGTTTCACTTTTATTTATTAACGTAGACAACAATTTAATTCCTTACCACTCGCGAGCTTTCACAAACTGAGTCTTAGAACGACCTAACGGTCAAAAAACAACGTATACACACACACAGACACAGAAAACCCAACATCAACGAAAACTAAAACGCCATGCCTCGAACTCAAAAGCATCAAGTACCAACCACACCACCATTCCATCTCTCCTCTTAGTCACTAATAACACTTCATCAAGTCCTTCCGGCCACATCCTGCGCCTTGCTCTGTATGGTCTGCCCTGCCTCCTTCGTTCTCTGTCCGACCTGCGCCGTCATCTCCGCCATCCTCCTCTTCGCCTGCTCCATCTCCTCCGGCGCCCTACTCACCATCCCCCTTACAGTCCTCGCCAAGCACGCCAGCGACGACAGCCCGCCGAGCCCGAGCGCCCCCGACGTCAAGAACCCGGTCACCGCGAGCCCCATCAGCAGCGCGGCGGGCACAAGCACCGGGCTGAAGAGGAGGAACACCGGAGTCAGGAGCGCGAGGCCGATGACGGACGCCGTCAGGGCGAGGCCGGAGAGGGTCAAGAGGAGGCCGCCGACGGGGAAGAGCGTGGCGACGGTGACGGCTTGGGATGTGGTGGGGCCCTTGCTGGGGATCATGGATTTGATGTCTTCCGCCATCGGACGCTGCTGCTGCAGCAGCTGGTGGCGTTGCTCCCTTTCTCGATCGCCCATCGTTACCCCCTTTTGGTTTCGTTTGAGAAGAGAACTGGAAAAGAAGTGAGGGAAGAAGAGGAGGGAGGAGAGGGTTTTATAAAGAGAGGGAAAGGTTTAACGCCAATGACACGTGTCGGGAAAGGGCGACGCGTGGTTGAGATGGGGTTTTGCATGGGCTACAGGTTGCCGTGCTTTGGAGCGGTGGGTGGGAGTGAGTTATCTTCTTCGCTTACTTAGCCATTTTCAACTGGATCAAGTCCAAGAAGTATCGGGCTGGGCCTAAAGCCCTACTAGCCTTCAGGAAGCCCAATTCTACCTTCGGTAACTGTAGTCGATGTATAAAGAAAATAGTTGAGGTTTTCCTAATCCTTCCTCCTCCCCCGCTCTGTCCATTTTCTAACCTCTCCGCCGCCATGCCGACGGTGAGCATCGGGAGAGACCGCCTCTTCGAAGCCATCGGCAAGACTTACAGTAATCGACCACCGATGCCCTCCCCTGATTCCTTTTCTTGTTCAGTCCTTTTCCAGTTCGCTGATTCGATTTTTCTCTTCCAATCGCAGCGCAGGAGGAGTTCGAAGCGCTCTGCTTCGAGTTCGGGATCGAACTCGACGATGTGGTAAGGCACCCGAATCACGCTTCTCGTTTTATCTCCTTTTTCTTTGAGTGTTTGATGCACGTACTTTTCTTATTGGGCCTAAAATTCTTGTTCAATAGACGACGGAGAAGGCGATTATTCGGAAAGAGAAGCACTTGGAAGACGAAGATGAGGATGCGGATGAGGAGGTGATTTATAAGATCGAGGTTGCGGCGAATAGGTATTGAGTTATAAACGCATTTTCGTTGAATGCGACGAATTGGATCTCATATTCAGGAATTTAGCCATGGTCACGTAGAATGTAGATGCATTTGGTGGACGACATGCTTCATCGTATGGAAGTCCTTAATTGTTATGTTGGATTTCAGGGATAACTTAACCTAAGACCTGTCAATGCATTGTTATGCTTCGTTTGCCCCACTTGGACTAGAATGTAGCTGCTGTCAGTCAGCATTTTAGCTTATTGTTAGGAATGACAATTCTTCGAATTATTAGTGTATAAGTAGCTTTCTACTGCTGCTATGAATTTAGCAAATTGAAATTTTGGATTTTATGCATTGCTTTTTTGCCCATTTGGTAACGTAGTACTTTATTGACACTGTACCACGTTTTGAAACTTTAAACCATGCAAGTATGTAACTAATTTTGGGATGGCTTTTGAATTACTGTTATCTTCATTACTTATTTACTTTTGGTTTGTTGGACATCAATGCAGATACGATTTGCTTTGTCTTGAAGGAATAGCACGAGCTCTTCGCATATTCATTGGGGAGGAAAAGACTCCGGTCTTCAAAGTCTCAGACATCCCACCTAATTCTATGCTCAGAGTACATGTTAAACCAGAGGTAATGGTTGAGTGCTTGAGGGTCTAATACTGTACATTGAAATTTCTCTCAAAAGTTAGTTTTTGTTGGATAATTTAGGAAACATGGTAATATCTGCACTATATTATGCAGTTTGTGTATTGAATCTGCTTATCACATAAATGTTGTATGGAAGGATCTTCTCTGAGTTCTCTCCATGATCATTTTGTCATAATCTAGATCCAAACTTTAGGTTTATTACTATACTTTGACCTGCCAAACATTGAATTTCAGTTGAATAGCCAATTTTATGTGTAGGATTACATTTATTTATATAAGGCACTCTCTTTTGTTCTTCGTATTGTGATCTATCTCTTTAGCAATTTCTTTTGCTTTGATTGGTCTAAAAGATCATGATCTTCTATGTTTTCATTGGTAAGAGAGCAATTTTGCCCTAGGTTTTGTTGCATCTTTTCCTTATTCTTTTTATTTTCCGAGTTCATCTTTAGCAAATCCTATTTTCATATGCCTCCATTGACTTCCTCTTCCTCTACCACCTTAATCTAATGATTCCCGTCTTTACAATTACTTACCGCTCCCTCTTCTTCTACCTTCCAATGCCATACCACCTCCAATAGCTGGCTTCACTTTTTAAGCTGCCTTCACAGCCATTGGCACTCTCTAATCACCTGCTCCACTGTCTCCCCTAGTCCCATCCATATACTCTTACCTATCTTCCAACTAGTTGCCACTCTTCTTTGCTCTGTCATTTCTGCGGCCTGCCAGTGACCACCAGCACCCTACTGCTTTACCATTTCAATTTTATTATTATTTTGTAGACCAAGTTTTTCTTATATCTGTTCTTTTTAAATTAAAGTTTTTAGTCTAAACTGCACATTTATATATATATATATGTGTGTGTGTGTGTGTGTGTGTGTGTGTGTGTGTGAGTACCTTGATTGCTGGCTCACAATGGATGCTTTTAGAACATTAGATATAGTAACCACCACTTTGGAGATGGGTAGAAAAGAATCTCCTAAGGGTGCTAACTAAGCTTAAATACAAGTATATTACCCAGGTCATCATATTTTATCTTTCTCGTTATCTTATTATTTCATAACTGAATTGGATGTAAAGATTTAATAGTTTACTGATGTTGGCATCATTTAACAGACTTCATTAATTAGACCATTTATTGTCTCTGCTGTCCTAAGGGGAGTAGCTTTTGATGAAGCGAGATACAATAGCTTCATTGACTTACAAGATAAACTCCACCACAATATTTGCCGGTTAGCTTTTTATGACAATTTACTAGTCTTTCCTTTTTGCAACAGTAATCTAGTACCATTATTTACCTGTGTAAGTTTTCTCAGTTAAGTTCACTACATTTGCCCCTTAATGCAGGCGGAGGACTTTAGTTGCTATTGGCACTCATGATTTGGACACTTTACAGGGTCCCTTCTCGTATGAGGTGAAATACATTTAATTAACGCTCTCCTTTTAATAGTTGAATCTTGTTTGATTCTTTATCTTCTAAGTTCTAGCAACATTTTAGTGTTGCACTGTTGCTTGTTACTTAGTTTTATTTTCATATAGAAGCACAGATTACTCAGGGTTAGTTTAATGGTAGGATATTAACTTGATTGTGGTTTGAGATTTTGGCAACAAAAGTAATAGATTGGCTTTGATCTTAGAAGTGCTTAAATGGTGTTGGGCAACTTTTGTTTCCATGGTCGATGATCTAGCAGAGGTAGGAGATTTTTTTGTTTTTGTGCTTTTCTTTAAAGTTGCTATTATAATTTATACCTATGTTTATGACATATTACAATCCATATAAGTTCATCACTAATTGAGTGATTTCCTTTTTTTTTCCTTTTCCAATTAATGGGGACCTGTAAGTGTTATACAACCTTTCTTCTTATTCTGGTTTACTGCATATACTAATCTGATAAATTTTCTTCCCTCAGGCTTTACCACCCACAGAGATAGAATTTGTCCCTCTAAAACAGGTAATTTAATACATTTCATCATATTTAGCTGAATGCTTATGCGCTTCTATCTTGTAGCTGCATTTAACTTTTCTTTGGCTTTTGTAAGAACAATGTGTTTGAGTTTCAAACATGCTCTTTATCTTAGTTAAGAATCTACACATGAAGTTTTACTAGCATAAGGACAAGCCTATATCATATCATTACAAGTTTATTGGTAAGTTCTGAAAAAGATGATCTTCATATTACTTTTGATGTGTGATGCTAGGTTCCTTGTTTCACCATATTTCAATACAATAGGTCATTTGCTGCCTGAAAGCTGATATTATAAAGAAGGGCTTTCGATTTTAGTGATATGATTGCATGGTAGCAGAACTGAGTATACATATGTGCGGCAAGTCAATATCCATGTTAATGTAATGGTATAGTGTGCTAGAAATCTATATCTGTTTTTGTATTTTCTCATCTTTTAATGAAGTCATTCCTCTCTTTACGTTTGCTACGACTTGTATATGTGCACAGAGACATATATTGAGCCGTAGGATGCATCTTCGAACTGCTTAATTGTAGCTGGTACAATTTCCTTGATAATAATCTTGGTATAATGAACAAACAGGCATAAAAAAATTCTTAAAGGTGGCCAAATATATGAGCTTTAAAGTTAAAAGAGAGGGTGAAAGACTTGGTATATAGTATGTTATATAAATCTAGAAGTCTTTTTGATGTATGCTTGGTTGAACTCACTGTTTATGATCCATTATCCCTACTCTGTTACATGAGATATTTCCTGTTTCAGATTTGTCATATTTCCTTTTAGTCCTTTTACTGAATAAATACTAATAAGTGATATGAGGTTAATGTAGCTACTTGGAGTTTACCTTTTTCCTGATAGTAATGCAACTATTCGACTGATGTTTTATTTTATTCCTTTTAATCTTTTGCTCAGGTTAAAAGCTTCAAGGCAAATGACCTAATGGAATATTATAAAGTAAGCAGAATAATACAATACTCCTATTATGTTCTTTTACCTATATGTAACACTGGCTTCGATAAGCCTAGCATGTCACTATTCTTGTAAAGTACTTTATTTTACCTTTTTGAGCTATAAATGCCATTCTGGCAGATTTGACATGCCTAGCTTCTTCCTCAAGCTTATTATACATTTGTCCAAAAATTTTATCTCAGCATTTGTATTATTGATGGGGTTCTTTCACAATTATTTTTGGCAGTCTGATATGAAATTGAAGAAGTTCTTGCATATAATTGAGAATTCCCCTGTGTACCCTGTGATATATGACAGCAAAAGGTGAGGGAATTATTATCTGATTGTTTTTCTGACATGTAAGCTGATTACATTATGCTGGTTTTGTCTTGTCTTATAGGTGTATTTTTCAGTTAGTATACAAATATTCTATCGACCAGGGCTGCTTGGGTACCCAGTTGTTCATGAATGGGGCGCGCTAAGTATCAGAAATTCATTTTGGGTTTCACTTTGTAGCAAAATAAGCTGAGTGTGAGCATCATTAAAAGCTCATTGTATAAACAAGCAAATTCAAGCATGAAATTTGGAAAACACTATGCTTGTGGCTCTATTCTTGAGGGTTTGCTTTATACAAGGATTCTTGTACTGAGCCTGAGCATATACAGGTTAAGGCTCAACCCAAGCTAGAGCCAAGTCTGAGCACTACATTATAATTCTAAGCCGAGGCAGAGCAGCCTACGATTCATCTTGGATTTTCCGTACAGATGACTTTGTGGCTCTTTTAAGATAATGAACTTATGCTAGTGGTTAGCCATTACAGATATTTTTATGAAGGCAATTATTTGAATGAATTGAGTTCAAATTCTTTTCCCCACTTAACCTCCTAATGGAGAGAGTTAGTAGCATTCATTTGTTTTTGACAATTTGTTGCTACTCTGAATGACATCTGGGTATTTGCAGAACGGTATTATCATTGCCTCCAATTATTAATGGAGCGCATTCAGCTATTACTCTGAAGACAAAAAATGTACTCATTGAATGTACAGCCACTGATCTAACAAAGGCAAACATTGTTTTGAATACAATGGTAGGCAGGGAAAGAGGGAACTTTTCTTTTCAGTACTTTTGCTTTAGCTGATGGCAAAACTTCTAATTACAATGTCTTTCTTGCAATTCTGTAGGTTACAATGTTCTCACAATACTGTGAAAGGAAGTTCGAGGTCGAACCAGTTGAAGTGATTTATTCTGATGGCAAGTCTAGCATTTACCCTGATCTTTCGGTTACAAAAATGGAGGTTCTTCTTTCTGATATTATTGGTCCCATTGGTGTCTCTCTGGAGGAAACAAAGGTATTACTGAAGTTATATATTATTATAGCAAACTCACAAACCTGTGGGGACTTATTCTCATCTTCGAATGCATATTTTCTGATTCCACTTATATTCGTTCATGAACTTAGTAGTAGTATACTAATATGCCATACTATTTTTCATGATTTTGCATTTCATTGATCTTTGTGACGTTAATATGCCATACAACTTTGTATTAGTATACTTAGTGGTCATTTCTGATCTTATCTGTCTGTCTGCTTTCTAATTTCCTGCAATTGAATTTGACACGAGTTGTTTAGCATTTGTGGAAGGTCTTGGTCTACGAACTTGACAATGATATTTTATTCAATTTTTCATAATGTATTCAATCTGACTGACAGCTAGACAGTCACGGTTGTTTAATTCTGATAGAGAAGTAGTCTGAAGTTGCTGCCAAGCTGGCTTTTCAACTAGTTAACAACATATCATCATGGACGCAAAGTTGATTTTCTAAACTCATGCTTATGTATACATAGAATAACATTGGCATGAAATTCTGAAATAACAAGGAAGAGCAATCCAACTTTCAGGCAGCAGTCCGATAACTTGATGGACTAGCTTGTTTGATGTCATCCTTAAATGAACTCTAGTGGTCAGTGTAGCTTGTTTACAAGGAAACTATGATACAAGTTATATGGCTGCATGCACTGATCTATGTGGAGTTTTGTCTGTGTCTGAGGGATGTTCCCCATTATGCTTGAGTGACTAACTGAATTTCCTAATTTCTGCATATTTTAAGAGAATCTCTATTCTTCTGGTCTTTCTGAACTTATTCTTTTTTATATTTAAAACGACCAACCAAAAGTACTGGATCAAAGTCGATAACAGGGACAGACCAAAAATTCGGAACATTTCCTTCTTTTCAAGGGACAGATTGAAACTGAATTTGATACCTAAAACCTTCTTTTTTAGCTTTTACTTGTCTAGAGAAGGCTTCAGTATCTGCAATGTTTTCTTGATGCATGCCCAGATGCAGTGAGATCATTGTTTAAACTTTAAAACTTTAAATCTCTATTTCGTAGAGGTCTTTCCTCTGTCAGACTCTTCTGAAGTGCCCTTCCGTCCACTCTGTGCTGCTCCTTGTAGAGCCCTATTCGTTGGATTGGTAGCTCCAGTAGCCGATGAACGGCTGCTTTTTAGAAGTAGCTGCAAATCCCTTGCCCTGAAGGAACATGTGCAAATCAGTTTGGAAATTGGCCAAGTGAAATAAATTTGTTTACTATCAGAACAAGCTTCATGCTTGTTTTATCTGCTTTCACTATTTCCTGTTTTAGCAAGAGTTCCACTATTCCTGATTTGAGGAATAAGCTGGCTTTATTGAGAAGGAGATAATTTATGCTGGAAGACCATGGACTTGAGGAATGAGGTAAGTTTGAGAAATTCTTGATGGAATACAAAAGTCAAATCACAAAGGCAAAGTCTATTTTCTGTCAGCAGAACTTGTTCTAGATAGAGAGCCAGAAGAAGGAAAAGATTTGAAAAGTTGTTGAGTTTCTGCAGGAAAAGATACTGACCCTAGGTTGATGGTGTAAGGGCCACTAGATAGGGATGTTGCATGTAATGCTTCTCTGTTGTTATTACTATTGTACCTCCATCTCATGGTTGCTGTGGCTTTGTTAGATGTTGTCTCAGCTTTTATGAACTTGCTCTAGTTAACCTACTGTGTTTCTAAGGGTATTCACAAGAAAATTTAAGCCATCCATCTTTCTTTCATAAAAAATTGTTTAGATAACTAAATTAATTCTGTGTTACTTCTAAATTTTAGTTCGCATTTCAGGTTAAGAATTTGTGTGTTTGCTATTTAAACTCCTGCCTTGGGTACAACTAAGAGAAGATTGTTAGACTTGTGGATCCCTGAGAGTTAGAAATTTGCCAATTTATATCTACCAGTTAGTACTCTCCCTAGGCTTCCAACATCTACATAATATTGTGACTATTATATAATGTAGTTACTTGCTTATTGTCGTATGTGCCAATTTATATGATTACATGCTTGTTTATTTTGGTTACATGGAAAGGAAATTGTTTGACATTTCTTGATGGTGGACATTAGCTAAATCTTTTGTGTATTTTTTAAGTTGTTACATTTTCGCCTTCCTTCCATTACTCTGTGTGTGTGTGTGTGTTAGAACAGATGATTACACATTTTATATGAGTTTTCTTAATAATTTCGTTTTACTTTATGATCTAATTTAATCATCCCAAATTTCATTCCTCAAATGAGATTAATTTGTTGAGTACTTGTCATGACAGGTCATTCCCCTATTGAACAAAATGCAATTGCAAGCTAAGTCCTTGTCTGCAGGTGAAAATCATAAGATACTTGTGTCCGTACCTCCTACGAGAAGTGATATTTTACATGCCCGAGATATCATGGAGGTGTGTGTAGTTATAGGAGAAGTTAGACTGAATTGATTTTTTGTATGTGAATTCAGTGGGTGCCATCTCTTCTCTTCTTTATCTTCACGCTCATCTCCTCTAATTTCTCTTTGAAGGATGTTGCTATTGCTTATGGCTACAATAATATTACAAAAACGAAGCCAAAGTGCATGACAACAGGCGGAAGGCAGCCTTTGAATCTATTTTCTGATAAAATTAGAGCTGAGGTACTGATGAGAGAACATAACCATTTGATTCCTTCTGGTTCCCTTGTTTTACAAAGTTCAGTTTCTGTTCACAAGATATGGAAGTCCTTTAATCTTGCAAGATGAAAAGGAAGAAACTTGTGTCTCACTTACAATTTACAAACCTATATATCATGCTCTCTTTATGTATATTATGCTCTAATACTATATGACTTTGGCTTAAGTTCCATGTTCGCTCAAACCATGCACAGCACTTTCATCTCTCCTAATGGATGAAAGAAAGAAATAGTCTTAGTTTGTATAAGCATGGCCTCCAAAAACGGCACTCTTTAGCATGCATTACACTGCATATTTCAGATAGTGTTGTCTCTGAAGATAGTATTTTCGCTATTACACGGCACTCTTTAGCCTCCAAAAACAGCACTCTTTGTCTCTGAAGATAGTGTTTTCGCTGGCGGAACTTAAGTTGCAATTACTGATAATTGGCTTCTTGATTAATGATGTTGCATGCTAGCTAATCCATTTTTAATAGCCATTTCATTATGGTGCATGTTATGAATGTGCTACTTAAAGATAATTGCAAGATAAGCTGAGCTAGTTATCTTCTGAATATGGTACACTAGTAACTAGGTGGTGCTGTGGTGGTGAACTGACAGCTGACACAAACACTGCAAGATAAGTCTATCTATGTCTTTCTTACTCCTTGGTGGATCCAAAAATCATTTATTTCACTTTCCAGCACCTAGACATTAAGCAAAAAGTCAGATGTATATACAAGGTCAAATTCTGCTAACCTGCATAATTACATCATTAGATGTAATATTGTGAGTTGGGGACGGTGGTAATCAGGCGATCCTTAATTTTAGATACTTAGGCTGTTTGCTACCTCATATCTCACCCAATCTTGCAATAATGACAGTATTGTCGCAATCATCTGACCATTCATGTTTTTGGTTGTTGAAAAGATCCAAATATTCCTCGTGGCCTGTGCTATGTGCTATGTGCTATTTACAATGCTTTTCTCCAGATAACATGTACTTGGATGGTGCAGACTTTCTTGTATGATTGGAAATCAAACATTGAATATCCATGTGAGAAACTTGTCTAGTAGAAGCACCCTAATGAAGTTATGAGATTTGGGTTACCGTCTCTAATTTGGAGCAATGAGAGATGATGCTAAGGAATGCTTGATAAAAGAAGTTGATTGAAGCCCATCACAATCACAGGTTTATAGGTGTGGATATGTAAAGGGTGAAAAGATGCCATCTACATGTGAGATCAAATTATGGTTGCCAAAATTGGTTAATCCCAAATCAGATCGGCCGATCTGGATCTGATCAGCCATAACCAATTCTGATCCTGACCCAAAACCAGTCTAGTGACTAGTTTCGATCTGGGATCGGCTAGTTTCGGCATCGACTAGATTGGCCAATCCATCTCGGTCATATCAGTCGGATTGGTCAAAACTTGGCTGAAACTTTTTTTTTTTTAAAATTCATGTCGAATCTAAAATCAATATAATCTAGGCTCACAATGAAAAAGACATGAAATGATGGAGGGTACAAAAAGAAGCTCCTCCTTGATACCCCTTTATGATGCCACTTGTGATGCTTATATGAGTTGCAACATGGGAGAGGGAAATATTTAGTATAGAATGTTTCTCCAGTCTTATCTGTATAGAATATAAAGAATTCTCAACTTTTAAGTGACTTCTATTTCTTGACATAACCTTTTATATAGTACAAAATATTGCTATTTTCAGCACTGCAATATTAGCTGTGCCATCTTTCACCTTAAAATGCTAATTGTTTTCTGGAAGGCTGTTTCTTGTTCCCTTTTGTTCGAGGGACAAAGATTCCCCATTGTATTTTCTATTAGAGTACTGTTTCATTCTACTTATAATAATGACTTCCTTTACTTGGCGGCCCTTGTTATTGTTGTGGGACACTTTCTTTTTGATAGTTAACTGAGAACCTTCCTAGTAAGTAACTTCTGAGGTCTGAGGTCAAATAGTTGTAGCTAAGTAACATAATAGTTCTTCTTTTGAGCTATGTTTTTATTTATTTATTAACGTTCTCTCGTTGAATGTCCTTCCATCTTTCTACAGGTTACAAGGGCTGGGTATATGGAGGTGCTCACTTGGGTCTTATGCTCGCATGAAGAAAACTTTACAATGTTAAAGAGGAACGAAGATGGGCAGAAAGCAGTTATTATTTCAAATCCACGAACATCAGAATTTGAGGTTTGTTTCTCATCCTCTTAGATGTCAACCCTCTATATATCTTCTTATACAAATTTGGACCTAATACACTTGAAATTTTCTCTAGATATAATATTAATTTTGATTTTTAATCATGTGTTTGATTGAAGGCTTAATGAGTCCCTTCCTTCTCCCAATTCGATTAATTCTCAACAAATGTAGTGTTTATTTGGCACTTTGGAATCCTGCAGGTTGTTCGAACAAGTCTCATGTCATGCTTATTGAAAACTTTGAAGCACAATATAGATCATCCAAGGCCCATAAAGGTACTCCTTGTGGAGATCTCCTGTGTTGCTAATTTGTTCTTTCAGTGATTGTTTATGTATTACTTTAAGAAAGGATATCATCTATATTCCTCCAATCTTTTACTTGCTGTGGGAAAACTGATTCAGTTTATTGATGTTGATTTCCATCTTCGATCCATCGAACCAACTGAACTAATCTGTCTTGTTGCTCTTCTTAGTCTGCATACTAACTTCCTCAATCTTGTGAAAAGTTATATATGGAAGTTAATACTTGGTGATTGTTGATTGGTTATGTTCATCCATGCGATAAACTTGCTTAGTTGATTAGTTCTTTCTTTTCTCATAACAACTTCCAACAATTATCTCCAACTAATAAATTCTGTTCTGTCTTCACATTTTATTTCTTTAAAGGGTCAGAACATCAGTTCCAACTCTCAGTGTGGAACTTTAGTTTCAGTATTTGGTGGTTCATTACTTCATTATATCTTGTGTGCATTTTCTTGCCATTGTTTCTCTAACAAGATTGGTAATATTTACCGGGGTATATTAAGTTCTTGTTGTCTGATGCATTTGGCTTGGCTGTTTTAGAGTTCTGTAATTCTGTTTGTATATGTTATCATTGCTAACTAATAACTCACAAAATTCTTGGTAGCAGAATTGGTATTAACTGCTTGTTATTGATGTTCTAATATGATATGCCGCTTCAAATTCTTGCATGCTAGATAGAAAAGATTTGTATTACTTTGAAAAAGTAGGTATAATGGAAAAGCTACATCTTGCTCTTCTTTTCATTTATTTATTTCCTTTGGTTATAGATATTTGAAGTTGGTGATGTGGTGACACTAGATGGGTCACGCGATGTTGGTGCTGCAAATAATCGTCGACTTGCGGCTTTGTATTGCAATGTGACATCAGGATTTGAGGTAGTAGATGTATTAGATGACTATTGGGATTTGGTTTTACGTTCTATTGGTATCTTTCAATATTTTAGGGTGATCATCATCAATGAAATTTTGTTTATTTAAACAAGTGCATCATGAAAGTGTAAGATCTTTTTACTGTGATTGCGGGCGGCAGGACTTCTATCGTTGTGTCCGAGAAAATCTACCTTTGTTTTCATTTGATCTTTCGTGCAGGCTGTATGCAGTTGAACCTTCCCCTCCCTCCTTCCATGGCTTGTTATTCTTTTCATAATAATTCAACTGCTTGTGTTTTTTTTTTGGAGCAACAAGGAAGCACAAACACCTCCATTGTAGAGGTTGTTCGTATTGGATATGTTTCGTTGGATATTATAGTAATGCAGATTAGGTACTAAGGTTAAGTATTCAAATTGGCAAAATAAATAAAACGGTGACATTTTTTGTGGGATATAGATTTTTAATCTAGATAAACTACACAAGTAGGATAAGTCCAAACTTTTCTGGACTAGATTATATTAACTAACTAGCTGCTATGTAATCATAGAAGGCTACTACAGTTCTTGTTAAAGACAGTTAGAAGGTTTTGAGGAAGTTAAAAAATAATTGATGGGCACTAATGAGAACAGGAAGGCAGGAGAGAAATACTAGAAGAATCATAACTGGACTCATGGATTATTTTCCTTCATTTATTATATTTGTCTGTGTGTTGCATAATGCATTGTCCAAGCCAACTTGGAAAAGGGCATGGATCATTGAAGATTATCATAGGATAATATAAACTCTTTTCCCTTTTTTGTAGCTTAGGTTTACAACACAAGAATGTGTTTTTTATGCATACTAATATATTTCGATCACATTTTATGCAGGAAATTGTGGGTTTGGTAGATAGAATCATGAACTTTGCGAGAGCACCTTATGTAAACATGTCTTCAGAGGTAAGCTTGTGACATCTGATCTAGATAGGTTCCTGTTTGTCACTCTCTGTTCATCTATTCTTCCATAATAATGACATCTTTAAATGATAAACAACTGAAGGAACCGGAATTTTTCCCAAGAAGACAATGTAGCATAATGTTCAATGGCAGACAAATTGGCAATTTTGGCGTTGTACATCCTGAGGTAACCTACAAAGTATCACAACTGTGCACCATAATGATTTAGGAGACTAATGCAGTAATTTTTTTTATGCTACTAGATTTATTTGTGTGGAAGGATTTATGCTTCTATATATAATCTCCCAGTAATATATATAAGATCTACTCTCTTTCATTGTTTTGATAGCATTTTGGCAGCATTCGGTTATCCTTTCTGTTGATTTTCTGTTATAGTTATATATACATTGTAGATTTTGGGAGCATCTATGTTAAGGTGGTTATTTCCTCAGACAATTCAATCTTCCAAGTGTTTCATGTTGACAATTTCATTACTCCTGCCCCAGAAGCTATAAAAACAAACGATCACCTGAGTTGGAGCATTATCTTTTGTACTTATACTCAAATATATGCTATTGCTCTTCTATTACCTTATTTATTTAGTTCCCATGTCAAGAGGACTCAGGAGGGCTTGCCCCCACATTGCGTAGTCTACAGAGCACCCAACCAATATGGACTATCCTATCTGCCAAATGGCCATACATAGATTTCATGACAATTACCCTGTTTGATTTTGCTTTCTCGTACTAAATTCTAGTGGGTTGATATCACATTTGACATCCTAGGTGCGAAAAGTGCTCTTTTTCTAATCATCCTCCTCATCTTTGACTTGTGCTTACTTCAAATTGTTATGGAATAGCTTGAGTGATGAGAATCCTTTAGAAGTCTGCACTTTTTCCACCATCATGTGACTAATTATGCTCGTTTCTCTCAGGTTTTGAAGAAATTTGGTATTCCCGACCCATGCTCTTTTGTTGAGATCGATATCCAGGGGTTGTTATAGTGCCTTCTACTATTGTGGCTCAATTGGGAAACTGCTGCTATTGTTTCGGCTCATTCTTTTTTGGTAGGTTTTATTGGTAGCTTAATATACTGGGTCATACACTCTTACACTGTTGGACATTCAAAACTCCCTTGCAAGCATCTCCAGGTTCTTGGAACAGTAAACTAGTATTAAGTTTTCTTTAATTTCCTTGTCAGGCTCTAGCAATATATTTATTTCTGTACCAGGTGTTCTTTTTTAAACAGATGTCTGTATTTACGATTGTGTTATAATTTTTGTCAACCCGTGTTGGATTTTTGGCATTTCTCTTAAGTGCACTTTGGTTTCTCTTGAGGATGCTACCATTCTTGCAGTATAAGCATGTTTTTCCTTAAATGGTGCATATTTTGCTTTACGTTCAATTTTTTTTTCTTAGATAAACCCAGGAAGAATCCTTGATTCATTTGTAAAAGCAGAACGCCTATCTCTACTTGGGCACCCCAAGGCTTTATTCAGATGAATTCAAGATCTCTTATCAAAATTTGCTTTAAAGACTTGAGGGGCTTACCAGAGAGAAACTATCACTGGATACAATATGTTTGTGGGCAATAGCATTATTCATTTGGGAGGACATGCTTCAGGTTGTATGAATGAAAAGAATGACTACTGGTATTTCTAGCATCTTAAACGTGTTACAAGGGATACTGTTAGAGGTCTAGTCTCCGATGCATTGTTTTATTTATGTTAATCAAAACCTTGCTAACTTGACATTGCTATTGCACCAATTAAGAGCACCTAAATTTTGATCATATGTTGGTCCAAACTGCCAATTGATTTCTCAAATTTGAAGGGTTTTTCACATTCTGTGCTTCATAGGGGGAGAGAGAGAGAGAGAGTGAGAGAGAGAGAGAGGGACAAATTTTCAGGTTTCCTCCTAGAAATGAGGGGAAGATATGTTCCTTTTACCACACATGATCATATACTAGACTTCTGTATCAGAGGTCAGAGTCAAAATTATGTATGCATGATTTCTTCTGTTTATTGCATGCCTTTACATAAGTGCCTAAAACAACACAGTCACTCAAAAGAAGGCCATAAATCATCTCCTGAGAAAATTCCAAGGTCCCCTTGCAGCTCCCATCCTGCAAACAAACACAAGGAAACGATTAAGTGGGCGCCCTTGAAGAAAAGCATTCTGTTGGTCATAACTATAAGGGTTGAAGGAAATTGTATGCCATTCATCATGGATCTTTTAAAGGCACATGGCCATGGGCAAGCTATCATACCTCAAAATGCTTGCAAATGTTCTTAAGCTCATGTAGATCGTCAACGCAATCCATATTCCAATAAATCCATGATGTGAAGATAGATATATCAGGCAAGGAATGCTAATGGCAGCTACCGCAACCTGAAGAAAAAAGTATCATACAAACCATCAATATCATCATCGTTGGAACAAATTACATATTAAACATCCTTTTAACTAAAGTTAGTTTCAGCGGATGATTGTATAAGAACTTGCCATAGAGTATGCAGAATATGTGTAATCAGATGCTCCAAAGTTAACGCCGTCGAATACAAATGCCAAGGAGTTGATCGTTTGCGTACCGGCAACGAACTAACAAATAAATGTGATGTTAAGAATCTTCAGGATAGTGAGAGTGATACTATCAGGGAATGTTCTTGTTAGAACTTAGATAATATACCGGAATTCCTTTGTGGATTATTTTTATCACATTGATGTCTTTTGTGAAAATGCCTGCACCAAACTGCATTCCAGCTCCAAGCAAAAGGGTGAGGGCCATCCCCAAGACGATGCTTAACTGGAAATCAACGTCTAAATTGTGAGTGGTGGGAAATTTTAGGATGATTTCTTATAGAATTTGAGAAGCCGCATACCTGCAATACACGAGCAGTAGCAGTAACAACTTTGTGATGATCCTTCTTGGCAAATGCACAGGCGAGTACTGCCTGCAAATAATCATAGACATTTGTTAGAAAACTAGCACGGCAAGGAGTGCAGTAAATAACCCAATGGTTGAGAAACAATAACTTTGCACAACAAAAGCACTGTGACATATGTAAGCTCAATATTTCCCAGAAGAGTATTCCAAGTTATAACCTGTCCAGCAACAGCCAATCCGTCAGCAAGAAGAGATGTTGCCAACCAAAGCTGCAAGCAGATCTGGAATGCTGCCATGATTGCTGGCCCCTGATGAGCAGCTAATGATGCAGCTAGTGTGACGCAGAATGTTACTGCTATTACCCTTGCTAGTAGCAGGAATCCTAATTTCCATAAAGAATACCCGAAAGATCTGATTAGAAGTGGAGATTATGGGGGTTCCAGGAAGAATTTCAAAGACTACTAATAGCTGTTATTCTAGGATCAGAACATAAAATTTGTGAATAACCTAAATCTAATTTGGCAAACTAAGCTTTGACTAGATGCAAGAGAATTGTGGGTTGATATCTATACCTTCTTAAGTATTGCATAACTTCAAGAACGCATGGATATAACTTTCTAAATTTCTTACTTCTTGTTATATATTTCTTTTATTTCCTTATTTCTCACAGTAAAAAAGCATGGATATAAAAGGGTGTGAAACATGACAGTTCAGTTTGAGAGTAGAACCAAATAAAAATAGCACAGTATTGCAGGAAAACTCACGTATAGCTTACTTAGGAGCTAATAACTTACCGCATCGAAGGAATCGGTTAAGTTTCAGGGCTTTAATACTAGGTGGCACAACATCAACTTGCTGCCATAGTCTACAAAATAGTATCACTGTTATTAGGTACCTGCAATGGAACGATATTTTAGATGTGAGTAAAGGCATTGGAATATAAAGATAATGACGTAATAAAAAGCTAGGAAACAGGAGATGGAATTTACTGAGAAATAACATGGGCAATTGCTGCTCCAGTGACACCCAGATGAAAGACAAACATCAAAATTGGGTCCAATATTATGTTTGTTATATCTCCAGCCACTGCAATGTGGAAAAGGGAAGGGTGATAAAGTGGCACTGAATAAGAATTAATGACATAAAGGAAAATATGTTGTTTAGTTCACTTAGGCCAACAATCAGCAGATATATTACCATAATTGACATTTGTTTAATATGCTTTGCAAATGTTACCATAATCGACATTTGTTTAATATTGGCATCTGGTTCATGTGTTCAAATACCATTCGACAAGCTTTTAACTTGATATCAGTAGCGGTATTATATGTTAATTAGAGGTGAATATATTACCTTGGATTTAAGAAACGGCATACTAGTGGAGCAACATGCATAACTCAATGACAGCCATATTGTAACACAAGTGGTATTTCCATAAGATGTTTGACAAGATTATATGAATGGTATTGTATGTATGCTATTTAATTAGGTATTAGGTAAGTAATTACCTGTCGCATATAAAGGAGTTTTTGTGTCCTTAAATCCTCTGAAAACCCCTTGCATCGCCAAAGATAAAAGAACAGCAGGAGCACCAAGTGATCTCAACGTTAAGTACCGCAATGCTGGTGCAAGCATGGGAGAACCCTATTAAGAAGTTAAACTTCAAACAATGAGAAAGAAAGACTCGATGACATGAAAGATCAGCATTATATGTTACTGAGAAATGTAAACATGAAAGTTCAGCATTATGTGTTATGAGAAAAACCTAGTATTCAAATTTCATAAAGTTATTAACAGAAGATATGACAAAATTAGTTGAGGAGATCAACCTAGTAATGGTACACGACAAGATCCTACAAACATGATATGTTAAAAAAAACTTGTAAAAAAGTTTACACTAGCTTCCTCCTCTAATCTCAAGCAAAACTGGAAAGGGTGAAGATTGCTTGCTTACTATTGATCCATATTATCATAATTAATTTTCTAACATTCTAAGTATCAGTCGGTATTGTTTTATTAGGAACTCCGGAACAATATGCATATAAGTAATTAGGTATTATTACTTCTCAAATCATTACAGAAATTGCCATACTGCAGAAAAGTGATCAAAGAGCCTCAAATATTATCAAGCTTCAGCAGAAGAAGAATAATTACTTACAGAATTCACACCCATCAGTTGTAAGACCATTTTTGCCGCAAAAATCAGGAAAATAGCCTGAAGAAGTCCAAGAACTCCACCAACAATTAGTGCTGATGAAACTGAGGGAATATATCTTTTCTTAAATTCACGTCGGGGTAGATTTGTGCACTCGGTGACAAGATATGATGTGTTGCATCCTGTGTTCTTGGACTCTGGATAATATAACCAGGAACGATATCATAATTAGTCAAGCTATAATTGATAAAAGAGATAAAAAAAAGTTGCACGCAAAAACAAAAAGCAGCACTTCATTTTTTTTCTGATGAAGCAGTTCTGTAAATATACTTATATAGGAGAGCTGCTGCATACCACTGCTATCAATTGGAGAAGCCTTTTCAAGGTCATTGCTTTTCTCTTCTTCAATGCTTTCGCTAATTATAGCATCCTCTTCTGCCACAAATGATGTTGTAACACTAACAAGAGGGTAGATGCAAACTTTGGAGACCTGGTTGAATATGGCAATAGAAACACCCACAGCAGCAATCTCCACAGAGCCTGTATTCCATAAATCAAAAAGTCAAATTGTCAAAATGTAGGAGCCAAAAAGAGTAAATAAGTACAGATATCAAGGGAAAGATCATAGATTGCATGGTTAACAGACGAAAACTTAATCCCTTTTCCCAATTACTAAAATTTAGCCATTCATTACTCTCTTCCAGTTTCCATTACTAAAGAATCTCTCGCTGAAATACCACGAGGAACAAAAGCATTTTGAAGTGGTTGACGCTCCTATTGTACCACTATGTATTCTCTGATAGTATTCAGCCCTTAATTGTCTATACAGAAACGAATCCAATCATAATATATAATAGCTTCCCCTTATTATAATTGCAATACTGAAGCTTCTGACAGAGAGAGGCCATGTAATTCCAGACAGGAATAGCACAACTAACAAGCCATTAAGAAGACATTAACATTTTTGTAGGAAGCCTAGTAGAATACACTTGATGACTGAATCATAAGGTTGCCAGTGAATCTTCAAAAGAAGATGAAAGGAATCAGAGATGTTAAACCTAGTCTGCCAATAAATGCTGTGTCAACTAGAGAAGCAAGTGGGTCAGCTGCTAAAGCCAGTGCAGCAGGGACAGCAATCCGCATAATCTCCAATCCGAGCTCGTCAAGCTTCAAGACATGCCTGTTTAACCAAACCCAACAATCAAATCAGATTAATTTAAACCCCAGAAACAGCAAATTGAATGAATTCTGAGAAACTGAGCAATGTTACCTTGTTTCATCTCAAACTACAATTTCCAGTAAATGGCAATAAAAGATAAGTAATACCTGATGTTCATCACAAAAAGATAGAGGCCGGTCTTTCTCGGCTTGTTGATCACTTGAGGTAACAACTCTTCCTCTTTGGTAGTGTCTTTGCCATTCATTCCTACCTTTGTTGCATTTCGGCAATCCAATGTTTCTTTGGTAGGATCAGCGATGGGGATTTCCTTCTCAGAACCATTAGCAGCAGCTTCCATCAGTTAGAAATGAAAACCTCTCTGATAACCAACAATGCGTCTGGAATTACAATGCTTCTTCTCAGCAATCTTTAAGCATGCAGAACAACACGAACTGAGGATACAGCACCAGACCTGCGAATTCGACACCTTGTTATATATGACCAAAGTGGTCAGTACAAAGCTCTGCACAAGAAGCACTACAGTTACCAACAAATGCTTCACTTTAATGAGCACAGGACAGCAGAAAGCGAGGTAGATAAAACAAAACTAACCCGGAACAGAACTCGTGAAGAATTTAAACCCCAAAATACCCGCCTAAAAGCTGAGGCAAAAGGAAGCTTCACACTAGATCTTCTCCAAGAACCCATATCAAAGATGAAACCTTTATAGCATTGTACCTCGAAAACTCTCATGCCTAACGCAACAGTGATGCTACATCAATGCCTTCACCATATCACGCCTCCCTCATGGGAAATAGGATCCGCATCCCGACAAAAAAATGCCATCAGTTCACGTCGTGTCAATGACGTAATATCAAACAAGTTTTTGATCAAACTAAATCTAAAATGTATACGCAAGTTGCCAGGTTAAAACTAATTCGCCTTAGTAGGTAAACCTTGGTTTTTGACGTCGACGGCGAGATATAATTCGATAGAAGTCGCTTATACTGTCACCATTTCTAGATACTTTTAGCAAAATAACACATTTAGAAGTCCCACACTAAGAATCGCTTGTGGAATTAATAACTTGTATGAATCAAAGCCACCATGTCAGGCAAAGGCTCTATCTGACGCATCTATTTGACATCTACATGAACTAGAAGTGATCTATACCGAGCGGAAATATGTTTAGAATTAACGTATTTGTGTGCATTCTTTTGTACTCTTATTTTGGCCAAAAGAATCTATGCCCCACAAATGATGGAGGCAATTGTACGCAATTATCAAACGGAAGGTATCCGCCACAAAATATTAAGAACCGAAGCTCTCCAAACGTCACGGAGAAATAGAAAGGATGCATATGATATTCCAAAGAGGGTCGAAAGACCAGAAGACAGCGAATACCGCGGGGTTTCCACGGCAAGGCGAAGGCGCTGCCTCTTTCTTTCTTTCTTTGATGTCAATTAGGGGTAACCATCCCACCCACCCAACCACATAACCTCTATCAGTGCATAAGATCGCATCTATCCACTTCGTGCGAGCTGTAGAGCGACTTATGCACGAAATGTGAGATGGGTTTTTGAATTCAACCCAAAAAATGGTCGAAAAATATTAGCTTTACGAGAACCAAAGCCCACTTCTCCCATTTAGTGCTCACCTCTTTCATCTCCATTTGAGGGGACAAAGAACAAAAGACATCCTTTTTCCTCAGTCCAAGAGTGGAGTACGAAACCAACAAGCAGGAAAAGAAACAAACGCTCGTAAAGTGGAACCCCATGCGATGGATTTGCGACCTGAGCTGGGACTTGGCATGAGAGTGAGAGAGAGAGCGGGGGGGGGGGGGGGGGGGGGGGGTAAGAGAAGTAGTTTTCTCATAAAGCAATACAGTAGCACCAAGTTGATTTAAGAATCCTAAATTGTAGCTATGTGAGGCTATTACTGGTAGACTAACTAAATCCAAGTTGCTCTTATTAAAAGAGTGGTGGTAGTGGGGTCTATATAAAGTTGTATTCACACGGTAATAGACTAGTTGTCTCTATTTAGTCTTAGTCCTACAATGGAGCATATGCTCATTAAGATAACATTCTATACATGCCTCCAAAGACTAGTTGTCTCTATTTAGTCTTAACCCTACAAGGAAGCATATGTCAACATATCAAGATAGAATTCTATACATGCATTGAAAAGATTCATTTTCCCCTATTTATTCTTTAAAAAAAACTTGAAATGCCATCCAAGCTGCAAACAAAATAGTTCCATAGGCAAAAGTTGAAACTGAAAAGAAAAAAAAAATCCTCGAAATTGTGCGAAAAATTAGTGAAAACATCTTCCAAGATCCTTAGTGGCACAATCAAGGGGAAGGATGGGTCATATCTTCTGAAACCCTGAAATAGGCAAATTAAAGAAGGGAGGGCTCCACTATAAAGACTGGCAGGGTCTAGTAGTGCAGTTATAAGGATTCCACTTGCTCCTTTGTCGTAAACAACGTCACTGCCAAAGTTTCTACCTTTAATGTAATAAAAACTTGTTTGAATTTATATTGATCCTAAAGTTATGGCTAAAGATTGATAATTTCTACTGCCTCCTCCTGGATCTCTCTCATAAAGAAAGCTCTATCCAACCTCAACCACATTCCAGTAGAAATGAACGCCCTTATTTCATGAGTCGACCTCACCTAGCTGCTATCAAGGACATTAACACATTGTACCTTATTTTAAAGGAATTTTTTAAGTTCATATTTGTAGGAAGGCCAACCAGCTGACTGACTAGCGAATACTAGGTGTATTCTCTTTCAGGATAAATTAGGGTGTTCTCTAGACAGTGTTTTGTTTAGCTATCTATATATTCTGATAAAAGAAGAGGATGAAGACCATTACAAACTACAGTAAGGAGCAAGACATAAGAGATGATTCAAACTCAATTGCTTCTGCTACTAATGCCATATCAAATTGCTATGCAAAATTTACAAATAAACAATCATGAGACTGGCAAAGAGTTTGGTGTACAGCATGCAAACCTTTTTCTCCAAGTGCTCAGATGACAAAACTCTCAGGATTTGCTCCCTTCTCTACTCAAGCTGAACAGTTCCTGTGTCTGTGTCTGTGTCTGTGTCTGTGTGCGTATATATATACATACACACACACACACACACACACACACACACACACACACACACACACACACACACGCAATCTCTTAGCATGCAAAGATCAGCACCGTCTTCCTCTCCTCAGTTGGTCCACGAAGGATTTGCAACAACGCAGTCTTGGTGGGCCCAGACATGTCTACCTTGTCGTCTAGCCTCGACTCCTCTAGCCCACGATGAGTGGAGCGACGTGTCATCACTTGGTTGGCGAGTAATGTGGGTTCCCCGAGGATCCGGCCAATAAGCACATGGTATTGCCTTGCAAAATGTTATCCGAGACAATTTTGAGGCCTTTAATTACGGCTTTATATCACCTCTAATTCGCCATTAGTGGAGAGACGAGCACTCGCGATGGAGCTCCTGCCTCTCTCTCTCTCTCATCTTTTCCTCCAATTTTAGAATGTGGTGGCAGTGTTAGGTTACAGAGAGAGAGAGAGAGAGAGGGGGAGTTAGGAGTGGGCTCCAATTAAAGTTAGGCACGCGTCTAACTTGATAAGGTTACTAGAATTAATATAGTTTGCTCACTGGCGCAGTCTATACTCTAAACTTGGGAGTCCACAATGGGTGGGGCACGTGGCAGGTCTTAATTGGATGTTGGGTATATAAAAGGGTAGAGTTAAAGGTGTGGCACATAAGGCAGTGAGAGAGAGAGAGAGAGAGAGAGAAGGGCAGCCAAAAGGAGCACACAGAGAGAAAGAGAGGAAGAAAAGGGCGCGTGGACGGCACGCTCAGAGCATGGCAGGCGTGTGGGTACGCAAGTTGAATCGTAGAGTGCTTATGGTTGGTCCTTTAGTCTTTCTTCTCTTTTCCGGGCAAACTTTTGCTTGGTCTTGGATTAGTCCAAAAGCATAGTAGATCGAGTTCATGGCCTACTTTGTCAGCCGTTCATATAGCTCATTATTTGCCGCCCAGAAAAAAAAGAATAGTTATAATAGTAGTAGTAGTAGTAGTAGTAATAATAATAATAATAATAATAATAAGGGAATTTTGTATTTAACATTGTTCGTTTTCAACTATTTGCGGTTTGTTTCGTGCATTTTCAACTATACTGTTGTAGTATAGTTAACTTAAATTAGGAGCTTGATTAAGTTCAGTTAATAATTCTAACATTAAGTTGTTTTATATAAATATTTGGTAAAAATGTATGATCTAATTTGCAAATATTAAAAATGCAATGTAATTGTAAATAAGTTTTAAGAAAATAAGGTGTTATAAGCAAAAAAAAATTAAAAAAATTGATAAGTCCTCCACCAATCATAGGATTGACCAATAGTGGCACGGCAAATGCAGTTCATTGTGTTGATGTGCTTCACTTTTTAATAAAATTTTTTCTATTTTTATTAATTATTATTAAATTAATTTTTTATTATCTTAACCGACATAATATGATACGTGGAGCCCTTTTTTTTAACTTTTTCTTATTTTCATCAATCATTATCAATTATCTACTAGGCAAGTTGAATATCTATGACCGGTTACTAGTTGAATTATAGAGGAGAAAATTCTCACACATGCCTTCCTAAGATTAAGACCACGGGGCCGGACCTCGACAACTAGAAGATAGAATTTATCAAAGATAAAGAGAAAAAAATAATAATTCACAAGTTGCATATATTTATGGTGTGCTAGTATTGATGCCAGTTGTTCTCGTGCATGCTCACTTCCCATATTATAAAAATTAAGAGAGACGTTACAACGAACAATACTATCAATAGATAAGTTTTAAAAATTATCGACAGTATTTAATGTAACATTCTCATATTATTCTTATGCCAACAAATAAAATTACTTAAATTATTATCAATTAATATTAATTTTAATGAATGTATTAAATTATATTATGTGTTGAATATTATTTATATTTAACTATTGCTTTCTCTATGATTAAATAAAGCATTTATAAAAAATAATCCAAAAATAAATACTACAATATAAATTTTATTACATATTAAAAATTAAAGATTGATATACCGTAGATAAAAAAATCTCTAAATATTCTAAAAAAATATTAAAAATATGCGTTTATGTCTGGGCAAGCCATTAGTAGCACAGCATGGCCATCGCTGGGATAGACAACTGCTGATTAGCCTTTTAACAAGAGAGACAAATAATAATACAAAAGGCCAAGTCCATGATAAAATGATCTCGATCATCGGATCTATGATCACAAAAGGAGATCCCCTAGTTGCGAAGAAATTATACAACAAAAGGAGAAATCTCATACTATAGAAGTTCTCATAGGAAAAAAAAAGAAGATTGAAAATTAAAATGTCCCAATCACCACATCGGGAAAATTCACCGGATGGATACAAAACTGTATCAATCATGTTCGAGAAAATTGTGTACAACATCAACCTTGTACTGTAGCAACTTGTGCTTTTTCCAAGCAACCTTCCCAAAATAAATCATCTACTGAAATTTTAAAAATGGAAGACTAAAATTCTCTTAACTTACTGGGAATATCCCAATAAAAATCAACTGCGACTGCCGGAAACTGCTCACCACAAGCCAATCGTCTTCCACCAGAAGCCTCCAACACCTAGCCAGATTAGTATGTTCACAATGGATACGATAAAACCATATCCCCACCATTTACTCAATGGCACATAGTTGGCTCCGTAGAAGACTGGTGCAGATCCTATGCCATAATGCGTAAGACCGCCCATGAGATTGGAGAGGAAGGCGAGGATCATTGCTGCAAAGAGAGGAGGGGTGCCCAATGCACTTGCCACTGACAAGAAGGCTGTGAACATGGCTCCGATATGCGCAGCCCCACTGGCGAAGAAGTAATGGGAATAGAAGTAAAGGAGTACAAGGATGCCGAAAGAGAGCTGCCAAGACAGACCCAACCCTCCTACAAACTGAAATTGAGGTGGAGATTTCATTAGTAGCAAGGAAGGAAGAAATCATAACATAGTATAGCAAAAGATAAGAAATTCATACTATGCATGCAAATACTGATCATAGTGAGAAGTAAATGATGTACACTGAAGGCTGCAGAGGTATGATCACATAAGCAAAAGCAATCTAAATATCCAAACAAATATTAACTGTACCACAGGAGTTGATGCACCTAACATCCAAAAATAATTCAAATATACAATAAAAGTCGATTTGCGCTCTTACAAGTTGATCTGCTGATAATAATGAGACGTGAAAAATTGTTATTTATTTTGTATCACTAGGGTCAAAAGAGCAAAGCAGGTATCCAGATAAAAGTATATGGTTCTACTTTGACCGTCAGTTTCAGCATCTTATCATTGAAACCCAACTATTGCATCAAACAGTGGTTACTGATAGTTTCTGTAGGTAACTCTTGATGCATTGACGAGCTTTTGTGGTGGCAAATTAATATTTACAGACTAGATCTCAAGTAGTTGTAGGGTTAATACTCCGAGTAACACATTTTGAGTAAAAATGGGTTTATGACCAATAACCAACTATTGATTCAGATAAAATAATAGATAACAGTAGAAGAATTCTAGTTTAGGAAAAGAACTCTAGTCAATTCTCACGTTGAACCGAAAGAAGAAGGAAAATAACCTCTAGAATGGGCCTAGATTTAGAAAAAGAAAAGCAAAAACATAAACTAGACAGGACCATGGAGTACGAGAGGAGCCACATCAGAGATTCATTACATTTTAAAACTCAGATATTTCCAGAATCAGCCATGAAAATCAATCTCTTAGATTGTAGCTGCTACCTTTCAAGTTCAAATTTCAAATTTGTAACTATGATGCATCCAAAGGAACAGCACAGAAAATAGTTCTTTACTAACTTATGTAAAATCCAATTCAAGTAGCATGACATAAAGCAGTATCCAATTCAATCAACAGTTATTCTAGGATCAGATTGAATTTATGAATAACCTAAATTTGAATTGACAAACTAAACTCTGAATAGAGTGGATGATGCAAAAGACTTGTGCATTGCTATCTAGAGCTTATTAAGTATTGTATAACTTCAAGAAACATGAATATAAGGGTGTGAAACATAAACCAGCTATGGCCCTAGATAGAGCTTAGGCTAAGGAAAGCAAAATCAGCCATACAAGCATGCACAAAGACGACCGTGCTTGACCCAGCTAGGAACAATCATGATCAACAGTACAAATAGTACAGCAACCAAAACTAATCACGTGTCATTGTTAATTAATGATATAGAGGCATATCTAAGTATACTGACATCTATAATCAATGCTATCATGTAAACTTCTATTTCTAACACCTGTAAGTAAGCTGTAGATTCATGAAAGATTGTCACTTAGAAATTCTTCAGCATATCATATAAAAATAACTTCATCTTCTATCAAGACAAAAATGCAAGGACTACAAAGAAGATACCTTGACAACTGTTTGACTAAACCAGGAGATTAGACCATATTTGTTGAGATAGCCAGCCATTGCAATCAGTGCAGCAAACCAAGTGAGGGTGTCCCATGCCACTGACTCTGCCAAACACTCCTTCCATGTTACAACCCCTGTTATGAGAAGAACGGATAAGCCAAGAATTGCTGCAGTCACTGAGTCCACATTCAGTGCCCCACCAAATATCCATAGCCCAACCTGATTGGAATGATGGAAGAAACAAGTTTCTGTGAGCAAAAGAAAGTCCCCTCTTTTCAGTAAGTTGTGGACAGGATCACAAGAAAATTTTGTCCCCTCCTTTTAGAGAGTTACAGACAGAATCACCATGTAAATTTCATCTTATAGCTGACCCCTTAAGCATGCTTGTATCCAATATGGCATTAAATATTTAATCGTTGCCTAATAACATTTTGTAGGACAAAGAGCAGCTCTAGGGAGAAAATGCATATACAGACATAACATAAGTACATGTGGTCCTAGAAAATGTCAGCTAGTAGTAGAAAACTAGAAATCTACTATAACTAAGCACAATATGTGATTTGGTGAAGAAGGGGAAAGGATTTACAAAATATTGATGAATGTTATAAAACATATTCACAAAGACAAAAATGTACACAGAATAAATATATAGTGATAATCAGGCCAAGCATCACCAACCTACCTGGTTATGGTGTGAGAAAATAAACAACAATGAATTTTAAGGCTTTAAGGATCATAAATGAAAAACTATAAAAGTAGGCACATAAATCCCAAAAAAAGAATCTGGCAAAATTGCTCGGGATAGAGAACGTTGCAGAGGATTCAAAGTTCTGAATGGTACAAGAAATCTAGCACATATCACATAATAGGAATTTTATAAACAATCAAACAGATGAATTTTGATGGTTAATACACCAAACAGTTAAACAGGTAGGTTGGCCAAGCATCACCAACCTACCTGGTTATGGTGTGAGAAAATAAACAACACTGAATTTTAAGGCTTTAAGAATATCTGGCAAAATTGCTCAGGATAGAGAACGTTGCAGAGGATTCAAAGTTCTGTATGGTACAAGAAATCTAGCACGTATCACATAATAGGAACTTTATAAACAATCAAACAGATGAATTTTGATGGTTAATACACCAAACAATTAAACTCACTTCCATGATCAACTTGGAGAGATAAAATTAAACAGTTTGCATGAAAAGTCTATTTTAAGATCCAAGTACTTAAAAGTAGAACGATGCATTTATAAAATTTTCAAAGAATGGCCTAGATGAAAGACGTATAAAAGGCAGAATGGCGACTTCTCCGAAGAGATAAAAAGGTTGCAAACAATGCACCAACAAAATCAAATAACAAAAGAAGGATCATTAGCAAAATTTACAAAGGGAAGTAATCATCCAAAAGCCAAAGATAACTTTATCTATGAAGTCCAAAATATAGATGCTGAGAACTTTAGCTTTAGCTTTGCAAAACTATCTTCGTCACTTATACTTTTCTAGGCAAATAAAGATATGTTGCAGCATAAGGAATCAACGGAATTACCCTCAAAATTCAATTAGCAAAACAAAAAAGTAACACTAGTGACTCGATCTACACAAACAAAAAACAGAAAAGAGCAACTTACCGTGAGAACGAGAGTCCCCGCCATGATAATCTCATTCTTGGTCATTGGCCCCATCTTCTCCAACTTCTCTCTTGCAAGTTTCGGCGCATCTGGGCTACTCTTCACACTTGGTGGGTAGATAAAGTATAGAAGCAATGGGACAACTACAAGCGACACCAAACCGGGAACTATCGCCGCCACCGCCCAATCCGTCCACCCGATCGTCTGCTTAATCGTATTGAAGGTGAGATTTGCACTAAGAGGGTTCGCGGCCATTGCCGTCAGGAACATCGACGACGAGATCACCGAGGTCTGGAAGCAAGTGAGCATGAGCCAAGCCCCGAGCCGCTCCTCCGTTCCATCTCCGACATTACTGCCACAAGCAACGCAGAGAGACTTCACGAGCGGCAGGAAGATGCCACCAGCGCGAGCTGACACGGATGGAATCGCCGGGGCGAGGAGGGCTTCGCTGAACACAAGGCTGTAACCGAGCCCAAGGGAGGAGCTGCCAAAGAGGGAGACGAACTGGTACGCGACACGGTTTCCGAGGCCAGTCTTGATGAACCCCCGGGCGAAGAAGAAGGCGAGGGCAATGAGCCAGGGAATGGGATCGCCAAAAGCGGAGAAGGCAGCAGAGAAAGTTAGGGTTTTGGTGAGCACGGAGGCGCCGAGGCCCATGAGGGCGACGGCTCCAAGGGGGAGGGGTTGGGTAATGATGCCGACGATAGTGGCGAGGAAGATGGCGAGGAGCTGCCACGCATTGCGGGCGACGCCGGAGGGGGGAGGGAGGAGCCAGATGATCACGCCGGTGGCGATCGAGGCAACGAGGGGCTTCAAGGCTGCGCCTTGCCACGGCGGACTAGACGGGGCGGTGGATGGGACACCTGCGGCGGAGGAGGCCGCGGCGGAGACGACAGTGGTGGTGGAGATCGGATCGGATCGGCGGAGGTGGAGGAGGGGTTTAGGAAGGCATGATTGGAGCTGGATACTAGAGGAGTTGGGTTTTAAAGAGGAGACGGAGGGGAGAGATCGAGAAGCTAGGGTTTGCAGAGGAAGACGACGACGGCGGATGGACAGGGTAGGGAACCCTACGTTGCAAGTGAGGGCGGAGGACGCCATTAGTGGCGGATTCGTTCTTGGAATTCCAACTCACTAGCTGAATGGAGTGGATCTCAGGAGATGATGAAGAGACAGAGAGACAGAGAGACAGAGAGAGGAATCTTGAGAGCAAAAGGAATCTTTGCGAACTCCGTCTTCAATTCCGGTGGTAAAAGGTTGCGATCTCCGTCGAAGTCGGAAGCCGATTGGAGCGATATTGGCCGTCCGTTTCATGTGGACGTGATGCTACTGGATGGATGACGCAAGCCAAAGTGGAGTTTTTGTTGCTCGACACCTGGCAGCGTTGGAATTAGTGGTGCCTGTTTGGACCGTTGGAGTTAAAGCGGTTGGAATAAGCGCAGAGATCCGAACTTGCTCTAGTCAAACAGACGAGCTCTGTTCTTTTCCGAAATTATCTCAACTTCCATAACAATGTAACGAAATAGGTGTATTGTGCAATTATTTTTGTAGAGTAGGCGTCTCTATCCAAGCATCAAATCCAATCGTTCGGCAAAATGAGTGGTCGAAGCGTATTAAGATGAACTTTTTATTATTTATAAAATAAGTATATCTTTTAAACTTATAAGCGAGCCACAAAATCTTTTATAGGAATAAATTAAATCTTTTTTATTCTATACAAAATTTAAAGCCTAGTTTAGTAATAAAATTACTATTTTGTTCGTAGATTAAATAACTAATTACTATTACTAATTTATATCTAATTAAGAATATGTTTATTATTTAATTTAAAATATTATCAATTCTCAATATAAATTCACTATTCTTTATTATTGTAATATCAATTTTGCGTATATTACTCCTTATACTAATATTCACCTAAATAATATGATAACTTAAAATGGATACAAATTTTGGACTGCAACTTAGTATCGGCAATGGGTATGAAAAAGTATTTATAGTGATATCAGCTCTCTTTCTTCTAGTATCAAAAATTAGATATTTTTTCTAGAATTTGTCTTATTCTAAAAGTGAACGGCCGAATAAACCAACATTCCTTCACTTGGATGTTGATCATAACTGATACAGTTAAGAAGGCTTCAATTCCAATGAGCTACTCAGCTGGAGAAGGTTCAGTGAATGATCTCACATTCAGATCACATAAATCAGATGAAAGGACAGAGAATGGACAACAAATTTGAGAGGCGCATGATATAAGAAAGTAGATACAATTATGCATTCTGTTGTTCAGGTAAAGATATTATGGGCATATCCAGCTTCATATTTATTAGCTGGTGTTGTAATGGAGTAATTAATAGTAGTTTCAGTCGTCAAAGTAAACAAGCAGGATACAGTTGTAGGAATGAACTGTTGTCCTGAAATACAGTCGATAATTCATAGATTCCTTTGGCATTTTGTGCAATGTGACAAGAAAAACTCTTTGAGCAATCATCCCCCCACTTGTTGCTGGAGTTGTTCCTGCCAAGACAATAAAATTTATGAATAAAAGCACTCAAGTAAAAGGCCATTATTCTTTGGAGCAAGTTCCTTAAACACAAGCATCTCACGGCCGCCCGCAAACCTTTGGAACTCCGAACAATAGTAACATAACTAGGTTCACACCACAAACTTGTGAAGAATCACATGGGGTTTAATTAGTGATCTAGTGTGTTCTGATAACAAGACCACAAATCCTTTTGACAGATATCCTCATACAGATGTTACCAAAACGCAAATGAATTAAAGCAGTCATATTGAGCAGCCAAAGTAGAACTTGTAGGAAGCTAACATGGAGTTGCCAGATAAAGCTATTGACAATTACCACCATCGAGGAGGATAACTACCTAATGTTCTAAAGCACTTCACATAACATAACTTTCAGAAAGTTTTCAACAGAAGTTGATGTGTACCTTATTATTAGAATGGTTCATAACTTCATATAATAAATATGAACAAATGAGAATGAAATAGCTGGCATATTCAATAACCTGTTGTCATGCTTTCACGTTATCTATACAAAATGTTCTGTGACTTCTGTCTAGCATTCAGTGAATTAGTAAGTTTTATTTTGACAATAAAAAATGTTTAAGTTACCAACAATATATCAACAATCAGTAACGGTGTGATCCTTCTGTTCATTCATATATATATATATATATGAGAACAAGTTACCTGTAAGATTTCAAAGAATCCTCATGATCAAATTGAGATAAAAATAACAAATGGACCAAAATAAATATTACCTAGCTTTTCAAACTCTTTTTACTTACCTCGGTCACAAAAAAGGCGTGGAATCCATATGGCACCCTATTAGGTAGATCCACAACTGCCACAGGATCAGACGACATCGTCTTTGCATCAATTACATCGATTTCAGATTTCCTTCAAAATGTGGAAGAGATTGTAAGCCAATCCTTTCACCAGGGCATTAGATAATAAAATTCAAAATGATCTAAAAAGGCAGATGGTTCCACCAAAACAACTTAAAGAGAAAAGCTATCTTAATGTTAATATCAACATGCAAATGTCTTAGGTGCATTTTGACCTTAGAAATGATTTCAGTAATGAACTTAACCCACAAAAACAGCAGCAAGAGTAATGTTTTGCAATCTTGCTTCCTTAAATCCAGCATTAGCAAGAGCCTCCAGTACACAAGATCCTTTTAAATGACTTTGAACAAATTTCAGAACATTCTCAAAGTTATTACAGAGCATTTTGCAATACGGGATACAGAACTGTCCTCAATTTCTTTTCAAATATTCTTGAAGTAGAAAATACAAGGAACTCCAGCAAACACAGTTATTTCAAAAGTCTAGAACCTCTAGTCGTATCGTATCACATATCATATCAAATACTTTCTTTATGTATCCAATTTTTTTAAAACAAAAATAAATAACAGATACTCTCGGATAAGGATAGTTAGATATAAAGATAAGTACTATTTGCAACAAAGTTGACCCTAGATGATCTCTAATATGAATTATCCATAAATTTGAATTTGGAGGGTATCAATACTGGGATTCCATGCCTCAAATGCATAATAAACACATGATAGATCTGTTACGAACCAGATCTAGACCGATCCGGACGTAAGAAAATTATAAAAATTTAGGTAGTGGTAGCCTTGTGAGTTAGGTTCTAATGGCTCTGGTTTCACCTATATCGGAGGTCTGGATGAAAATATATAAATACAATATTACAAGGATGTCGCAATAGGGCAGAACAATAATTATTCAACATTATGACGATCGTCGGAGTGTGACGGATGGCCAAGGGTGGTGGAGGACGACGGCTGCTGGAGGAAGATGATGGCTAGAGTTTGGGTGCTTGGAAAGGTTCTACGATTACGATCTATTCCTATGAAGATAAAGACGATCTAACGGTTATAATAAAAACAGTAAATAAGATAATAAGAAAATAACTAAATTTAATTAATTCTCAATGCTTTGATGATTGGATTAATAAACTAAGAAGCCTAGCCCCCTCTATATAGAGACGTTGGGTACAATAAGTCCTACTCGAATTTAGCCCTAAAAGCTTATATGACTCGAACTAGGACTTATCTTAAAGGCTTACATGACTTAATTGAACTTGCTTTAGTGACTTACATGACTTAACTGAATTTGCCTTAGTAGCTTACATGACTTAATTGAACTTACATTAGTGGTTTACATGGCTTAACTAGACTTGCCTTAAGGGCTTACATAAGCATGAATTGATTAAAGATAAATAGATTTAATCCATCGAGCCCAATGTTCTCATGATACGATCTGATCTAACTCTGTTCGCATCAAGATCAATGTTCTTTGATCCTAATTTATGTGTCTAACAATTTGTTATAAATGTCTAACGATGTGCTTAAGTATATAATTTCACAAGTAATAATTATAATAGTAATTTAATAAAATACAAGCTATATATTTTTGTTTGTAGATATAATCATTCCTTGTTTTAAGATTTGTTGTATCCACATAGCAGTATCGTGTTTTTCGCATCCATGCTTCATAGCATCGAGTAAAGTGGCAATCTCTAACTGATAGGACGGATGGGTTACTTTACAAGGATATATAATGCTACATGGATGATAACACCAGCTATGACTAGGAATATGAGAGACAGAAAAAGTACCCAGTGTTCTCATCATGTACAAAGAATATCAAGTACCCATCATCCTCTTCAGCAGTGATGCCAGGGTGGCGAGGGACAAATATAGCCTCTGAACCATATCTACCTGGGCCAAATTCAAAGATGCCTTTCACATTGCCTCCTACTTCAAGCTTCCTTTTGCCACTATCAGGCTCCGCATGCAAATCAAATTTGATGATGCCATTCACCTTTGTAATACTCTCAAAGGTTGTGGCATAGACAAATTGTTGTTTCCTGTTCCAGCAAGAAGACAAATTAAAGAAGCGGAGAAGCATGGATAATGATACTGAACTCTTTTATAGCTAGAAATATGATATTAACAATGCAAACACACTGAAAAAAAAGACAATATCTGACCTTTTTTATCTCCTAAATGTAAAATGATCAGTGACAGTAGACTTACTGCAAACGGTAATTACCGCTCGCGAAATCCAACTACTTACACTTGTTATTGTGAAATCTTCTTCTACCATTCAAGTCAAGAGCAATTACTTCTTTTGGCTTTTCAGTACTAATTATCTTTTACGGGAGAAAGCTTATCTTATCATTTTACTAATCACTAGTGAGCTGAGGACAGCACATTCTGGATGTTATACAATAGGGGTTTTACCCAGTAATACAAGGTCCAAACTAAAAAGAAGAAATCGCTAGGTAAGTCCCTGCTTTTAATATCATCAACTCACCACCATTTTGAGATGGTTCATCCCCAGGACGTAAGAAGTCCCAAATGGCTGCTACATGGTATTGAAGTGCTTTTCTATTTTATTTTATTTTATTTTGTAAGAATACCTAAAAGACTAAAAGATCACATGAGATCACCACCACTTTTTGATAGTGTTGATCACATTGCAAACCAGGGATACACAACATTGAGGGATGTAGACCTCACAAGGCTACAATAAGCAGCACAATTGGCTTTGCAGAAGAGAAGAAATATCATCAAATTAAGGGAAAAGAGAAGGAAAAAAACATTTCATAACAAAGAGCATGTACAGGGAAAAGAGAAAAGAAACATTATAAATAAGGAAAAAAAATCAAAGATGTTCCTAATCTAAACAATATCATATTGACTAATCTCTTGTCAAAGAAACAATAATATTGACTAATGTCTTGTCAATGAATTTATACTCCTTCCAATGGTCCAAATTTATGCAAGTACCTTCCTGTATAATTCTCATTGATCCGAGGAAAATCTACAATAGAAACTGATAGTTGCTTCTGAGTAGCAACACCAGTTTTCATGTTGAACCTCATTTCGTATCTGACAAAGAAAGCAATAGTCAGATCTAAAGAATGGCGAAATCAAAATAAAAGCTAAAGAATTGGAAACACATACAGCTCATTTTTAAAATTTTGAAGCTGATCTTTTGTGGTACCATTAACCATGTCCAAATCTGGATTCTCAAGGCGGCAAGTGATCAGAACCACCTCATCGCCTTCCTCCCAAGCATTTGCTAATGAAAAAAACAGAAAAATATTCAGATAGCTTGTTCTAGCACATATTGCACATTAAAAAGAATTAGTACAAAGAAAACATTCGAGAAGATTTTTTAACAAATATAGTTAGAGTTCTCGTATCTTACTAATCTAAGGAGCGAGTACGAAGATTTCATCTGCGAAGTTCCCTACCACAATCGAATTAGTTCTTCAACCAAACTTTTCAAAGTTGCACAAAATAAGCGATTCCGCACAAATAGGGCTACTATCTCTAATAATTTCTCTCTCAATTCCTATCTCTGCATCTCTATTTATATCCTGCTGTTCCCCATTTCTACTGTATTAAATCTTTCTTTGCAATTCTTAATTATAAGCTAGAATCCTGTTCAATTTAACTCTTATTTCTCTGTTACAAAATGGGTAATCAAGTGTCCTTTTTTTCTCCAAAGTAAGCAAGTATCCTGTTTTATTCCTCTCTTGAAAACATCAAACCTGGAGTCTTCTTAGAGGTCTTCTGAAATGGACAACTGAAGGTGCATGCATCAGTTTCTGAATATCTATTGTTTCAAAAGATAATTTAGTGCATTTCGTTGCAGTTATATTACAAATCTCATTCTTATAGTCACATAACCCTTTATAATTTCCGCTCTGCATATTGTTCATCATACCGATTAATTTTATCCTTTATCATGTTTATTCTTTTACTATTCTCAAAAATATTGTCCACACTACTCAGGCAATGTTTCCTGATTCAAAACTACATGACTTTGTAAAAAATTCACTCATTAAACCTATGGAGCCTAAGAAGTAATATACTAATATGCAGGGGTCGTGATAGGAGAAGGATAGTAGGTGAAGTGTTATGTGGGATGAGAGAGAGAACATTTACTCACATGAAGCACTGAAAAGGGACAGTGGTTATAAAAAAGAGATAGAATATACATATAACTTAGCAAGAAAATTCATAGATAAACGAAAATATTAATTAACATTGCCTCAGTTAATTGATTTATCTTAGTATAATTTTGATGCCTAGCTAGGGTAAATTTGGCCGTGGATTTGTGCCTCATGAAAACAATAACTGTTAAAAAACAAGGTGTGTTAGCATTCCAAGCCTAATCTCATTGATCGGCCAGCCTCTATTAAATAAGAGGTGCCCTACAGCTACAAAGTGAGCATAAACCTATACAAGGAAAGTAGATCAATCAGCATAAAGCTATACAAGGAAAGTATATCAATGAGCATAAATCTATACAAGAAAAGTATATCAATCTGCATATCTACATTTCCGGAGAATATATTTGGCACCCATCTAATTCTTAATATATAACAGAATCGATGACAATAATTGCTGTGATGAAAAACTATGACAGAAAAAAGTAAAATAATTCAAAGCATCAGACTAGAAGTAATAGAAACGGCTCAAACAAAGAGCCAATTAATAAAGTATCAGTTAGATAGGTTGATTATTTTTAAACCATGATATTAAGATTGTAATCTCTTCTGATGCTTGTTTTGCACAAATATATGAATAAGTAGTTCTGAAAGCTTCCTGACAAGAGAAAATGAGAGAATCACCATTATGAAATATGAAACAATTTGGAAGCTCAAACCATCTAATAAGCCGATCATCCTTTGCATATCGTGGAAGTACCCCAAAACGAGCTTTCTTTGTGGCATCAAAAGTGAAGATTAACTTCCCCTTCACCATTTCCTGAAAATATATATGAACCATGGAGTTTGACATAGATTAATAGCTTTTGTTAACCATCACAAGCAAATAGAGTATTACACAGTAGCTATAGTTGGTTCTAGCATAGTCCTATGAAAACAGAACAAATATATGATAGTTCAGCACCTTTGGACGGAAAAGTAAAGGCAGGTCCATGAAGATGGCATAATTTTCTGTGATGGCAAAGTCATGCATCATAACAGGATCTGGTATTGTTATTGGTACAGGATCGAGCATGACACCGTCCTTAGTAATGACCCGATAAGTGACATAGGGAGGTGTATGTGAATACCCAAAGGTGAACATTTCATCTGAAATCAGGGGTAAATCTAAGTTTAGAAGTGTTATCCTATTATTTGGGATTAATAAAAAGATGGTTTGTGGCTTCTGTCGCACCAGTGAATGGATCAACCTTTGGATGAGCACTGAATGAATGTGCCAACCTCTTGTCATAATCCAGCATTCCAAGAGTTTGCAGGTCTCCATCTTCCATAACTTTAATAACATCTGTGGGATATAGTAAAGGAGTTTGCATTATAAGTAACTAATGAATAGTACTGAAGTAGAACAATTCATGATGCACTAACTTTACCTACAACTTAAGGAACAGAAGTAATTTTTTACTGGTAGATATAGCTTTAACTGACTGAGAAAATTCCATGGCCAAATTAGATACAAACTAACTGGCAAGGAGGTAGAAAAGTAAAATATGTTTGATAAAAAAAAGTTCTTCAAAATATTGCAGTATATGTAGACAACTTACAAGGCTTATCTGCTTCTTGCAAAGCCAGAAGTTTACCATGATGATATATAAGTGCTGTATTACCTGAAGGCAAGATCAATAATTTAGTAATAACAATGATAAAGCTTGCTCCAATCAAGCGACATACTGATGCATATTTTGATCCTCAAAAGTTTTTGTGATTTCTCCATACAAAACTTAATCTATATAGCTGATGGTCTTTCAACAATAAGGAAAAAAGAACTACCTGTCCCGTTTCCATATGTCATATCCAATACTTTCAGTTTTGCTCGAAGAAGTTGCATTTGAACCATAAATAACCCAAACAATCCCTTAAGGTCTCCAATCTGCCCCATTGTGAAAGCACCATTTAAGTGATTTCAATATCGACATCACATAACAGCTGTGAACTAAAACTAATTATGCATTTGAATAGCATAACTTGAAAATCTTGACAGTTGTAGATAATGAAGATGATTTACATTATTCTTTTTGCTAATGTCCACCATAAAGTTGAAAAGATGAACAAGATGAACAATATCAACAAAGAAATGCAGAAACAAACACCACACTAAGGATGCCATCAAGGAAATTGAGGAACAGACTCACTCCCCAATCCAGAAAGAAGGATGCAAAAGTTCAGAAGGATATTTCACTAGTATTTGATTAAAATTGTTTAGGGAGGACACCATTTGAAACCTGAATCATCATTTTGAAGAATGTTTATAAGAGCAGCTTTATAGGGTAACTTAGCCATGCTACACAAGAGCAATACTGGTAGCATAAGATGAGTGTAAGATATAAGTTAGGTATCTGAAGAAAACAAATAATTTGACAAAGTTAAGGAATAATTCTACCTCCTAAATATTCAAAAGGTTCATAATGTTATGATGAAACAATGTCTACCATGTTGAATTATGAAAGCAACCTCTTTAGGTTAAGCAAAACAGCAAAACAACCTGAGGATTCATTAGAAAGCATGTAGCTGATTGTATGAGCTAACAAGTTTACCTTCATAAACTTTGGTCCACCAAAATATTCTTCTTGCTCAAGTCGCGAGGTTTTCACATAGCGTGAAACGTAAGTTGCTTTTCCATCTTTAATTCGCATGCCATGAATCATTCTGCAACCATTTAGAAATTACCAGTTGTAATTTAGTAGTTATAATTCAGAGACTAGCTATCAACTTATTACAAATCAATGTCATATATACCGGCATCTTCTGAAATAATTGAATTCCCGGATGCAATAGTAGCTAACATATAAGAAAATCTAAAGCCTTTACAAAAATGAATTCTCCAGTTGACTCACACAATAATTCACTTTGTGTTCTTGAATGAATTCCGCAAGGAACTAAAAAATTTGAAAGATTGTTGTAGTCACAGTATAGCTTAATTATGTGGTCCAGCAAAAAGAGGGTACCCTAATGCACAAGGCTTCCGCCTATACAGGTCAGAGAAGAGAAGACAAATACAGCCTTAGTCTCATGTCTAAAAAGGTTGTTTACATGACTTGAAGCCATGGAAGCATGGGTACCGTCACACCACATGATGCCCTCTATGTGGTACAAGCAATCACTGTTAAACTTTCTGTGGACAGATCTAGTTAACTTTAAACCAAGCTCTCAATTTTGGTATTTGAGATTTTGTTGAACATGTGATATCGATCATTCAACAGGAAAAGGAAAAACAATTACACAGTACCATGGACACGTTATGTACGTGAAAATATAGTGGAGAGGTAATTGTGATGACTTAAAGCATGGAGAAAATGAGATACAATAGAGATTGGTTCAACCCATCAGATATCTCTTCTCCCAAAAAAAATCTATAAAAACCCTGCCCTTCATGGATTTGATGTGCCAGAAAGCAATAGAGGTTGTTGGGAGTCTATTTCAGCTCTGAGAGTGCAGCATTTTTCTGTAATCATAAAGAATATGAGAACATTTAAGTAATTTTAAACTGAAAGTTGGCATTTCCTACACTAACCAATAAACAGTACCAGAAAAATGATGGAAGTATTGATATTTATAATTAGCATAAATTTACATATTCTAGCGAGATTAAACCAGACAATGCATAGGAAGTAGAGATTCCAGAAGATTTATTAGCTATAAGGATAATTTATTTTGCAAGTAATTGTAACTCTATGCAGCTTATAGCATCTATAAGGCATGAATAGCTATGACTAATAATCTACAACCAGATGTTAAGTTTCTTCAGCAGAAAGTTGTAGAATACGCACCCATCCCCATCAAACCTGCACAAGATGATAAAAATGTCTAAATTAGCCATACCATTTTGAAAGAGCTTGCAAAAAGAAACTTTCTCTCGATGCATTTGATCTTGCTAACAGTATTTACTGTATTTACTGTATATAGAAAGTAACTTGCTCTTTTATTCAAGTTACCTGGCAACCTAATTAAAGTAGGTTTGATGAATAGTAAGTGGTGCAACAACAACAACAAACCCTTCAATCCCTGATGGCTAAGGCATGGCAGATAGTAAATACATCTAAATCTAGTAGATTTAACTCTCTAAGTCTCTTTGAATAATAGACACTAGACAACCAACAATTTTACCTATGTAATAAGTCATGAGTTTTGCTTTAACAGAATTAGGATCTATACTTTGTTCACCAACAGCAGAAGTTCAATAATTGAGTAGGAATGCAATATGCAGAATTTGGTAAAACTCAGAGAAAATGGTTTACTGGATTTCTTAGAAATCTCAGAAATTACTCGTGAAGTATGCAAAAAGAATATTTTCAGGTAAATTCATAAGTCCATGATTAATTGGAATTAACTGGAGAAACTCTCAATAAGTCAACAAGTAAAACCAACTAGGTAAGGAAGAACCAAATCTGTTTATTTCACAGAATTCAGGAAAGACAAAGTAAAATGATGGGAGGTTTCCATACCAATGATATCCAGCTACTGGAACGAACTTTGGATTTGGCCCAACTCTAACAAACTCCCCATTCAAGCATTCCTGTCGAGCAGAAACTGCAACGTTAGTATATATCCAAAAAAAAAAAATTATATTTAGTCTATTCTGCAAGTAAAAGATCAAATAATGCAACAAAGAGCATAAAGTGGTTTCTTCAATCAGCAACCCAAACTATTTATTACCACAGGAAAACAAAACTAATTAACATTGTGTAAAAGACTAAGCAGAGGAATTATAAAGCTCTCCTTTTCTATTAAGGTTATAAGATTAGAGAAAATTACTCGGATGTAACAGATTCCACAGGAAAGTGCAAAAATATGAGAGAATATTCAACAATTTACATGCTGAAGTAAAACCAAATAATGCTACTTAAATGAAACAAATTCATGGTAAGGTCAGAGAATCAATTTCAACAGTATGTACAATAACCCCCCCAAAAAAAAAAAACCAGCCGTCTTGCAGCGGTAAGCATGACACAAAATTCCACCAATAAGGGTTTTGGGAAGGGTAGAGTTTTCTCATCAGAACTAGTCCTGTCGTCGATAACCTGTTTCCATTCTGACTCAGAAATAATTAATCATCGAGAATAAAATTCCTCCTAAACCCAGAAATAATTCGGAGATGTAACCTAAAATTGGAAACTTAAAGACAAGGAAAACTAACAACAGCCGCAGTAAAGACCTACGAGGGAAGAAGGAGATACCAGCGCAATAACTACACTAGTAACAACTTAACAACAGCAGCAGCAGCACTAGGAACTAAGCCACCACAAATCGGCAAAAATTGAGAAAATTTTCAGAAATTTCCAAGAAACCAATTGATTGGAAAAAAAAATATACTCACCGGAAGGGAGCCGCGGACGGGGAGGTCGGCGCAAGGAGGGGTCTCGTCGCGCACAGGGGCGAAGTTGCCGGAGAGGTAGTATAGTGGCTTCGAGGAATCGTGCCCAAAGTAAACCAGAACCTTCTCGATCAGGTCGACCGTCCGAGAAGCCAAACCCTTCCTCGCCCTCGGTTCCACCGCCACGATACCCCGCTGCTTCTCCTCCTCCTTCTCCTTCGCCTTCGCCTCCGCACCCATTGTTCGTTGGTTGTTCCGTCTCTTCCGTGCTGCTCCGGCTCGGATTGGATTAAATCATGAGGATATATAATACGAGAGGCAGCGCGGCCATGCATTTTCTCTCTGTCGTTACTCGTGACGTAGATTTCTTCTGTCCTTTTACTTTTGAATTAAGTGGGGTTGATTGTTTTTTCCCTATATCTTTTCTTTTGAGAGCTAGAAGCCCACAATCCTCCCTATAAACATACAGAGACATTTAGATTCATTAAATTTTAGATAATAGATTGAGTAGTCCACTCTAAGTTCTAAGTCATCACTCAACTCATCAAACTATCAAATAACTACTACTGTGAGCTTTTAATTAAACTAGCCCTCTTCCAAAACTTTCTTAGCAGAATAGATTATTCTTAAACTTATTTACTAAATGTGGTCTAATTTACTGTAGCCCTAATAAAAACGGTGAATTAATCAGCATTTGATATATATAAATCCCTTTAACTTAGTATTTCAATAATTTTAAAAAAATTATCTAGCGATTAAAAAGTTTTAAAAAAATATGAGATTATTTTGTTAAAAAACTCTACTATAGTTGGTACATATAAAATGGGATTGATTGATCGGCGACTAGTATTACAGTAAGAAGTGCACATTTCTTATCCTACTTTTTTACACGTCTATTTCATCTAGAAACTTAGATATAGAAATTGCTACCAAGTAAAATCACCAGTAGAAACAAAGATTTTTAAATATAAGTATTTTTTCGAATTAGCTACTTAAATAAAAAAAAATATAAATATCACAAAGAAAAATATTATCTTAAAAGAAAATTTTTCTCCTTTATGATTTATAAACCAAAACTTCTCGTGATCCAAAGATTTTCATTGTTAAAAGTAACTCTTATTTTAATGAAACTGATTCAATTATCAAATATATTTTTTTTATTTTTTTATACTAACTAAATTCACTTTTTAAATAATTAAGACTAAAAAATAAGTTAACTAATCAATCTCGATACTTAGCCCTAAACCAAACAAATAAATTTTGAAACATATTATAAGCTTTAAAGAGCTACATGAAAGGGGTACAAATGTGCAAGAGATGGCCTGGTGGCCACGTAGATTAATAAGCACCCCTAGTGTTCGGGAAATTTTTGCATCGTATATTCTTTTTAGGCAATTTATTAAAATTTACATTTAACATCGCGACTTCTCACCTATTTATAGTTCACACCCTTTATTTTTAAATATTAATCCATCGAATCATTTGTTTTATTAAATATATACAAAATATATCCTGTTATTTAAAGTTAAACTATTAACTCAACTATACTAAAATATTAGCAAAATATTCTTATTCTACTCGGAATATCTTAATTAACAAAAAAAAATACGAAACCTAACATAGAGTAAAATATTTATACTAAAATATATTACTAGAAAATCTCTCAAGCTAAAAGACTAGATAAAAAGTATGTGGAGGAGAATAATTCACTTTAATTATAGTTAAATTCAATTGTCTCATATAAAACTAATTGTACCTTAAAGGAAAAAAAAAAGGCATTTTTTATATTTTAGAAAATATTGGTTTGTACTTTGTAGTGGAGGTATTATTCCCATCTTCATATAACGAATTGGTAAAACAAAGTGTTTGATATGTAAATATTAAAAATATAAGATGTAAACCATAAATAGATAAAACTGTAGAATGTTAAATATTATTTTTTTAATATTTATTATCGTTTACACCCTACTAATGGAATTTTATTTATGTCTTAAAAACACTATAAATTCTTTTTTACCTGAAAGGAATTGAGAATTTTTTATAATTTTAAAATATCTAAATTATCTCTTGTCGAAGCATATTACTACATAAAACCAATTAATCACAAGACAAAAGTATTTTTATCCCATTTCGCACTATTTATCCTTTTCAGTAATAAGTTGGCTCAAAGTTTGTAATTAGTGTGTGTGTATATATATATATATATATATATATATATGTATAAATATCAAAATTAGAAGGGTATAATAGTAGAAAAAGAAACTTTGAGTTGTATCCATGCAAATGAGAGAAGAGTATGCCTTAATTTGAGATAAGTGTTGAAATGTCAGATAAACTCAAGATTATCTTCACACTAGAAAAGAATTAGAAAAGAAAGAAAGATAGCAAGACAATAGAGTAGAGGCCACAACTCTATGATCACTCCAATGAGTGTGATTTCATACTGGACTTTAAACGTACACGTGTTCAACTCGTATACCTACCAAATTTGTAATCGTAGGAGATGTATTTTCCATACAATAGTCATGTAGTGTCTTGTGGATTTGGTCTGGGCTGATTAGGTTGAACATATTTATTATAGTATTAGTTGTTAATTATTTTTAGAAAACTTATCGAGGAGATTGGGCTCGTTAGGTTGAACATATTTATTATAGTATTAGTTGTTGATTATTTTTAGAAAACTTTTGGCATCGGGTTTGTGTGGTATAATGTCTAGTCGATAATGTTCGGATGGCAGAACATAAGAGTAATCTTTATCGAGGCGTTCGGACGCCCAACCAACGTTATTTGAACGTCATAATTTGAAAGCAGCAAAACATCGAGACATTCGAATGTCTCAATTTTAGAGCAGTCTGCATCGAAATATTTGGACACCATCCAATAGCATTCGAAAGCCCAAATTCGAGTGCACATATTTAAATTGTCAACAAAGCGTTCAAGCATCCAACACAGAGATCATTTCATTTGAGGGTTAATTTGAATATTTTTAAGTTTCTTGCTAATCTTTAAATACGTGGAAGACAGTCATTTTGTGATTATTAAATATTATTGTCATTTTATTACTTTCTTCCTCATCTACTCTCTCAATCTCATTCCCCTCTCGTCTCTTCAATACCTAGTCCAGTAGAGTCGACCATCTTCTTCCCCTCCTTCAATAGCCGACCTGAAATGCATAACAAATTTGTTGTAAGAACTCCTAACCAAATCCTGGCCCAAGTTTGTGGGCCGAATCCAGCCCGACCCGGCCCAATTGGCCATGAATTAGATCTGCAGATCATTTGCAATTCAGAGTACAGGAATTTCCTGCACTCGAGGCACTAAGAACTCCTCCATAGGCTGCATCGTTAGAGGTAATACTATAATCCATCTTCGTATACAACAAGTAGGGAGTTAACTGCAAAAATATGGGAAACGTTACTTGATATCTTATTGACAAATACTTCATGGAAGAGTGTTAACAAAGATATACGGAGAGAAGAGTTAGTTCTCTTAAAACTGCCTCCAATGAAGAGAAATATAGAACCCAACACTTTTCTCCAATGAGTCATTATTTTCACAAGTAAGTCATGCAGCTGAAATCAGAGACTTGCAGCAGCACAAGAAGAACAAATTTCCACAACTACCGACATTCATGGAAGGGAATTAATTTGTTACTACCCGCATCCATACGTCAAAGGTACGCGTTATCCCACTCAAAAATTCCAGTACTGCTGTTACCATTCTTATGTCATGAGCTGCACCATTTATTAGAGTTTGGTACGGCTTCCCTCCTCCATGGCCATGGCCGCCACTAGTATCAAGTGGGCATCAACTAACTTGCCGACACCGGCAAATTTCCAAGGTTAGCATTCGATTCGGGAGAACATTTCCAAGATTCGTATCCTGTCAAATATTTGTGTGTGGAAAGAGGAGCGAAGGAATTGATAAATATGCAAGCAACAAAGAGATACATTATCCAAAAAGTAGGAATTTCCACTAAGGCTATTTCCCGTCACAAATTGTAATTATCCAATAAATTAACAGTATAAATAATTGCTACAATCAATGTGATTCATTGCGGATTACTCCTTTTATCTTCTTATTAACGAGTAATTAACAATCACGGCCTTATTAATGTGAACCACAAGGGATCAATCAGGTCCAACTATTATCCACTCCGATAGAATGTAATATATTGAAAAGCGATTGACATATATAAAAATCTTACCCCAAACCAACACAAAAAAAGAGAAAAAAAAAGTCACTGCCGTTCTTTTAAGTGGATGACCGAAGCAGTTCGATGGTAGTCCGCCTCAGAAACCACAAAAGGATAATCTATTCCAAGCTCCAGAAGGTGAACAGCGGATAAAGTCCAGTCTCCGAGATCTCTTGGCGATCACACAGCATCATCATTAAAAAAAAAAAAAACGAAAGAAAAAAAGAAAAGAAAAGAAAAGGCATGGCAGTGAATTCCTGAGATTGGAGCCATCACGAATAGAATAATTCTGAATCGAGATAAGGGGGTCACTGTCCCAGGCTCTCTTATCCATCACAATTCACAGGACGCGAATAAGATGCGGGTTAATTAATATGGCGTTTGTTGTATTTGTATTTGGTTTGCCACCTCGAACACCCACAGAAGAACCTCCACCATTACTACCACGAATGCGACAGCCACAAGCAAAAACCCCGAAACCACGCTGATTGCGACGGCCGTTCTATTAACCCCACAAATCCCAAAGAAGTTGATGCAAGTTGGTGTGGAGGAGCATCTCGGTTAGGGCTCAAATGTCATAGTCCTGACCAATAAGTAGGTGGCCACTTTTATGTACTGCAACGCCACTTACTTTAAAAGGTGTGATTTTTTCCCCCCTCTTCTTTCTTTTCCTTCACTACGTACTATTATAGAGGGGTAAAAGTTTAATTTAACGTTTTGTTATCATTTTATTTTTCCTTAGAGTAATTCATAATGTAAACTCAAATTTGGATATCTTTATAATATCTTCGAATTTTATTAAGAGAAGATACCATTAGGCAAAATATGTTGTACCGAATATTGAGGTTCTTAATGGTAAGCAAACAGGTATGAGATGCCAAATGATATCTTATCAAATCTTAGACTATTTTTCCTATCGCATAAGTGAGCAGTGGATTAGATAGTGAAAGAAATGATGCTCTGAACAAGGAAACTGTAAACATGATAGGCAAGTCGTCATGCGTACAGATGGAAACCTGGTACATCACTGCATAACTCAGAGCAAGTTGTGATAGCACTGCCGCAGGGATTAATTTATGCACCATCACCCTGCCATGAGTATATTTAATTAAGTTTAAAGGTGGAATAAGTCTTCGACATCCTATCCATGATTGGAATATCCAAGCTTTGCATTAGACGAAGCTCATCCAAAATCTCAAGCATTCATTAGTCCTGACTATCCAGGACTCAACCCATTTACCTTCAGAAGGGAAAAAAAAATCACAGAAAACCGAGTCGTCCGAGACCCAGATAGGTAGAGTATAATATTGTAGAATAAACATCAAGGAAACTGAACCTAATTTTATACCAGGATCTTAGAAAACTACTAAACCTGCAATCTCAAATAAACCACAATAAAACAAAAGGTTTGAACTATCGCAGACCAAAAACATTAAATCGGAGACTAGGGATCCTAAAGTAGATGCCCTAATCTGACCAATAATATCATCATTTGATTCCTAAAGTAAACCCAAAATGCTCAATAATGAATATGACATTAGGCAGTAAATAAATCCAACTCATGTGCATGATTACAAAAATAATACCATAATCAAATCCATCTAAACTTCCAATTGGGTCCTTAATTTGGGATTACCGGCATCTGCAGCTTTCTTAAGATGCAAGCATTGAGCATTGACTGCTTCACGCGCATAGGTTACTATAACAACAAACATACACTGCAGCGCTGGGGCGAACAAATTTTTTCTAAAAGATATCTGAAAACAAAGCGAAGAAATAATAATTAAAGGAGACAAAGTAACACAGACAAAGTAACACAAAGAAATTATGTACTGACATAATACCAATAGTGAAGTTTGTTTCTATGTTACATCATACAGAGACCTTAGTCACCATCTGACCAAGACATCAGGTCTAACAAGAAATACAACTAATTAAATTACCTAATTCAAAGGCAAGCATAGACCTTAACCAACATGTCTTTCCATGCTTTGCAGAGAACTGAGCTGAGGGCTCATTACTGAGGGTATACTCCACCCTCCGTTTAGCTACCAAATTAAATCCCATACTCTAGTTAGCATTTATGTCATGATTAACAAATGGACAATGTTAAGAGAAGAGTAAGAAATTACAACACTTTGGACATATGAATAAAGATAAGTCTTTGGAGATTAACATAAAGAAGCAAAAAATTTCCAGAACAGTAGAGTAAATATACCTGGGAAAGCCTTGAAATCACCCAGATTAATTATCTCCACTTCTTCATCCTTTGTCTGAACTACTCTTGAAGTAATAAGATATAATTTTCCTAACGAAAATGAATCTCTCAAATATTACCACCTTCAGCTATTCCCTTCCTCCTTGACCCTCCCAACAAACCAAAAAATATTATTTACTAAACAGTCAATGGCTACTAGTAGTAGCTCCTCTTGATACTCAGGTAAATATTTTTTCTCTTCATTTCATTTTCTTCAGTTACTAAACTACCATCTGATTTAGCTCCATCTGATCAAGCCATGCCCCAAGAACAGCAGCCTGTTCATGTCCTTCCAGTTGAGAACTTGAATTTGAACCCTCACTGCCACCACGACCACCAGCTCCAGCAAGTATTGGTGCCGAAGGTCCACCTGAAGTCATCACTGCTGCTGCAGAGCCGGCTAACTTCTCAGGTGGAGATTCCTTCACCAGTGAATGCACCCACGAAAGGTCTGGCTCCTCTGAACCACACCGCAGCTCAAAGGAGGATGACCGACGGAGCGGACCCAACTCCTCACTACTCACGCCCCAATCCACTGCTCCTGTGGGTGATCCCCACTTGGGCATGGATGAGTTTACAGGAGAACCCACCATCAGTGGCGTGCCAGAACCAAGATCACGGGAGCTAAGACTCCTTAAAGTCTGTTGTTGATGTTGTTGATGTTGTTTCTCCCTCTGGGCAAGCACAAGAAGGCGAGAATTCATAGGAGAAGCCTGCTCCATGCCACGGGGAGACATCCGGCTAGGTGGAGAGATCCCAAGTGAGGCCTGCAAGAGAGATGGGTGTCCTGGATGCTGCTGTGAATCAATGGCTTTTGGTGAGAAGACATTAGTATTGATAGGTGAGGCAAGGCTTTGTTGCTGCTGTTGGAATTGGTTGAGTATAACAGCTTTGTGAGATGGTGAAAAGATAGTCCCCTGATCAGAGTTATACCTTGGTGAGAAGGCCATCTCGGCAGAGAAAAGATCATCAAGATTTGAAGGGGTCAGGGTCTTGGTCCGGGCCACACGATTACCAGCCGAGGAGCCAAGACGGGAGTAGCATAGCTCATTGAGCAGCTGGGCATCAAGATCCGGCATTACAGATAGGTCATCCGCTGGCATGTCTCTGGCACTGAGAGATGTGCGTAACCTGCTTGATTGGAGATTGCTACCTGGAAGATGCAGTGTGGGCACGTTCTGCTGTGACCATCCCAGGGAATGACCCATTCCATTGGCCGACGGTGAGATGGGCGGCGTGAAGGGCGACATCATCGCAGCCGAGACAGCCGACGGGGATCCAGGCATTAATCCCATTGCCACCGCCATATCCATCGCTGCAGAGGTGGCTGACCGTGGAGATGGCACACCAGAGCCGGTGGAGACATACAGCGGACGGAGCTCCTCATTGGTGTGGGCAAAGAAGCAGACTCGTCGGTTACAGCTTGTCCCGTCCTTGCACAGCCGAGTGCGATACTGTGCTGGATGGAGCCAACACTCAAAAACCCCGTGTGCATACTCGCACATGTCCCCCCTCCTGCATGCCCCCTTGCGGAACTCCGGGCAGGGGACACAGCTGTAGTGGTACTTCCTCGGGTCACGCCGGCGTGCGTTCTCGCCAGGATGGACGAATGGACACTCAGTCCAATCATGCGAGTAGGCACGGGAGCATGGGCGGACTTTGAACGAGAACATGCGGAACTCATCAGTGGCATAGATGCTGTTCTTGATGTCAGGTAATGAAGGGTCAACTGGATACTCTCTCTTCTCAGACACCATGCCCTGGGGGAGATCAGCAAACTTGTTCGTCATCATCATCGGCGATAAGGCCAAATCAGCAGAAGGCAGCCCTTCTTCATTGGGAGAGGAGGAAAGTGGTGGCGAACTCGAGCCCGTCGTGAAGCGAAGAGCAACCTCGTTGTAGTTCTTCCTATCATCATCATCTGCAACTTTTGAGCTGCCAAGGAGTTCTTGGAGAGCAATCTTGACATCAACCAACTTCGGCGGCACGACAATCACGTCAGCTGGGCGGTGTCCATTGGCGTCCAGAGCATTCAAATCCGCGCCGGCAGAGAGCAGTAGCTTCACCGCAACGGCGGCGTTCGCAGAGCCGCCAGATGCCGCGCAGTGGAGAGCGGTGGTGTTCTCGGGTCCGCAGACGCGATTAACGTCGACGACGGACAGCGAGAGGATGAGGGCAATGACGTCGAGGCTACCATACGTGGCGGCGACCATCAGGGGCGTACGATGCTCCAGGACCACACGATTAGATCCCTTCTTGCGGCCGTACCATAGCCCGACCTCGTCGACCCCCGAGGAGTCCCGTTCGAGGGACCGACGGAATCCGTCGACGTCGTTGTCGGCCGCGAGCTCGAGGAGGCTCGTCGAGGAGTTATCGTCCGTTTCTACGGATAAGTCGCGGTTTACCATATCGTTGTCGGCGCTGTGGGTTTCGACGGAGGGCTTTATCCGCTCCGGTCCACCGCACATGCTTCTTCTCGGCAGAGATCGGCCTGCCAATTCCATTTATAGAAATTAAATGGGTGATCTCCGGAATCGGAGGATGTCGAAAGTATTTGGAGAAATAGAAGGGGAGAAATGGAAAATTTCGGCGATTTTGTAAAGTTTCGGATTTGTTGTCAGATTTTTCGGCAGAACAACTGGGAAATCACTGGAAAGGAGCAGGACTGAGAAGTCCACTGATTTAAAACTATATTGATGAAAACTTTCAAGATAACTAAAATTTTAGGGGGAAAAGAGGAGCGAGGAAATCCAAATCTCAAAGCAATGAGCAGAAGGGATTAAAGAACTTACCGGCTTTGCAAGATGATGGAGCTAAAATCACCTAAGAGACGAGCAAAATCGCCATGGGAAAGCCCAAGTCGGCGAAAAAGTGTCTCCGATCCCTAAGAAAAATGACGATCGCCGGGAAGAACTCAAGAAACCATCGAGATTTCTACCGGAAAGGAGGGCAAGAAGAGATGGGGAGGGGGAAAGGAAGAAGAAAGGAGAGGAAAAGGCTTTTGGGTTCTCTCTTTAACGTCTAAAATTAGAAAATAATAATAATAATAATAAATAAATAAATAATTGAAATGAAACGCTCGCTTGGATGGGTGACGACTGACACATTTGGGTAAATTTAAACCCTTGTTGGCCTCAGAGTTGCTTCTTTACTCTAAGTCTCTACCCCGGTTAAAATGAAGACCTGCTCTAAATTCGCCTCAAATCCAGAGCCAAATTCGAACTTCGCTAGACCGGCTCAGCCGGTGGAGAAGCGGGCGTGGACTGGTCGTTGGGGTCGGTGACCGGTTTCGTGGAGGAAGGTGCGGCGTGCGTGAGTGGAAAATTGTGCTCGATTGGAATCCGGAGTGGAGTCCACCAATCCGCTGCAGTATCGGACGCCAGGCCGTTCTCACATCGAGCTCATAGTGTCGTCAAATCCGATACGAAAAAAGCACAGTTGACTGGCTGTAGCCGGTTCGATAGGAATCATAATACTCAAAGCAGGGTGAGAATATCAAGTGCTTTTGTTCGACTTAGAAGAGCTTTTCTTAGTGAGAATTAAATAAATAATAAATTAAGTCCGTACCCCTCTTCCGATCTCGAAATTTCCGACTGGGCGTTTCGATGTCTTCCTTGTCGTATATCGGATAAAGTATCCGGACATTACTAATCTACCCTCATGGTACCTTAAAAGTTCCATCAAAGAAATTAAATAGCTGCGAATAAGACGAGGGTAATCTAGTCATTTGATAGTCTTAGACTCTAGTACCGCACGGGAGCAGGGAAGCCATGGCGGTCCACCCAGTCAAAAGTCCACTAATTAAACCGGCGGGATAGGATAATATCATTGTTTCTTTCACTTGCTACATGATAAAGATGTTGTAGACCGTCGATTAGTTGGTCTGCCATCTAGAATATAATGCGCCGCCGCACAGCAGACGGTAGTCTGTCCGCCTATCCGGTTACCTAGTAGTGGACGGTCACGATGGCGGGACTGGACGGGCATCGTCTTTTTTTGTATAAAGCCAAAAGTATGGGGGCGAAGATGGCGAATTAATGCAAAGCCACCCAGTTACGTCGCGCCACGTCTCATCGCACTACTAGTGAGCTTTTGGATATCTACACCAAATGGCATACGTATGCTGTCCTGCAGGTGCAAATTAAACGACCATTATAGTGATAAGTTCTTGGGATAAAGTAATAGCTAATAAGCACAAGAGTATCTCTCACACGTGCTTAGTTTCGATGCTTCTGGAAGAACGAGCGCATGAGAAGCCGGTAAAGATATCTTGCCGGTGAGGGGATCGCGACAAATTGGCGAGAATGCCCTTGGGAAGCAATCGGTCTTCTCTGGAAGGTTTAGGTCTGCGCACTGGTCAGCAAATATGCAATGGGCCACTCAAATTTAGGTAATATTTCTAATTTCTCTTGACAAAATTAGATCCCCTTCTGGTTTTGTCGGACTAAAATGCGCTTTGGTTGAAAGAAACATGTATCCATAATTCATCCCATTTGATCAAGAAGCAAAATAATTATAATAAAAATAAAAAAGATACTTCTTCAATCTTCACAGGGTTGAATATCCAATTTCCCCGTACAAACTACCACCACAAAATGTCAACAACCACTAACTAAACTCCACTAAAATCAACAACCTAAACCTAAACCTAAACCTGCACAAAGAACTAAATCGACCAAATTAATTACCAATACACAACCTCTGAGATTCAATCATAAACCACTTCGCCCCGGTTGGTGCGTTGGTGTTTCAGTCATTTTTCGAACAGACTTTGGGCCAATGCTAGCCCATTGCCACCAGCAGGCCCATGGCACTTGTGCCAGTCATCCTGGGATTTTCTCATTAGTGAGGCCTCATCTTTGTATTATCCAGTTACTAAACCTATTTATATATGCATATAAACACACACACCGAATTATAGATGCAAATAGGAATACCTGTAGCGCAGAACCCATGAATAAGGATCTGACATTGTCCAGTAAACTGCAAGTGAGCATTTGCAAGACGATCATCTAAACAGCACAATTGTTGTCGGTATGGCTGGAAATCCCAAAGAAGTATCCGACAGCGGTGCTCATTTCCAATTTTGATAGGATATGGACCAATTTCTTTGATAGTACATTCGACCAGCTGAGCAAGTTAGGTGATCTTTGCTTCTTCCCAGTAGCTGCTGTCTTTGTACGGAGAGATTTAGTTCACTTACCAAATTCGTGGGTGGCCTTGCATATCGTAGATAAGCTCTGAATAGAAAGTCGCCGGCAAGCTTGCTAAGTGAGCTGCAGTAGCTATATACCCTGAGATTTAGCGCAAGTTTTGATTGTAATCCGTGAAAATAATAACAAAGCAAGGCAAAAATTGGTCATCTTTCACCATAGCTAGGCAGTCTCAACCATACTATGGAATATGTAACTTGAACTTGGAATCTGATCAATCTATCCATTTACATCTTATATTTTTCTTCAAGATAAACAGTTGCCACTAATCACAGAAAATCCCATTCAACTATATCTAGATATGGCAGATGGAAAATCTTATCAACTTCCTGCAGTGAAGGAATGAACTTGATTATCAATAAACAGCCAGCTGTTTCCAGGATCCTTTTCCAATCCCATCTCCTCAATCTGCATTCGTAATTTTTTTACATCTTCCCAACATCCAGCTGCAGCATAGATGTTGGAAGGAAGTATGTAGTTTGAAATATTCAGAGGTTCTAATTCAATGAGCTTTTCAGCAACTGTTCTTGCCAGCTCAGTGTTAGGGGAAACTCGGCAAGCACTCAATAGAGCTCTCCAGATACTAATAGCTGGTTCTACGGGCAATGAACGGATTAAATCAGTAGCAGAATCAAGCCTACCTGACCGTGCAAGCAGATCCACTATGCAGGCATAGTGTATAGCCTCTGGTGTAATGTCATAATCTCTGGCCATTGCATAGAAGAGTTCCATTCCTTTTTCCACCAATCCAGAGTGACTGCAGGCAAATAAGAGAGAAACAAAAGTTACACCAGTGGGCCGCCTTCCAGTACCTAACATTTTGTAGAACACAGAAAGTGCATCTTCACCACGACCATGTATTCCATGTGCAGCTATCATCGCACTCCAAGATATGGTATCTTTCATCAAAATGTTTTCGAATATTTTTTCGGCATTACTAATGCTTCCACATTTTGCATACATGGTGAGAAGAGCATTTGCCAAAGGAGTATCTGAAGTCAGATCCTTTCTTACAATGTATCCATGCAAGAATCTTCCTTGTTGGAGATTTCCCATTTGTGCACACGAAGAAAGAACATTAAGCAGCGTAGCTGAGTTGGGAGATACTTCTGAATGCATCCGATGGAAGAGTGGAAGGGCTTCATTTGGCTTTCCATTTCGATTGTAACTAGCCATCATAGCATTCCATGAGATTATATCTCTACTAGAGTTCCAAAATATATGTAGTCCAGCTGATTCACATCCGCAGTCCATGTACATATCTATAAGTGATGTACACAATGTGGCATCAACGTCAAAACTATGTCTTATTATGTAACCATGAATTGATCTGCCAATGTTTACTGACAGGTTGTCCTTACATCCTCCAAGAAGAGAGACCATGGTATATGAGTTTGGCTTCGTCGTGCTTTGCAGCATCTCTCTGAAGATATCCCATGCCTGCCATGTCAATCCATTTCGTATTAATCCCGCAATCATTATGTTCCATGAAACTGCATCAGACTTGTCCATTCTGCAAAAAATCTCAAGAGAAGATACCATACAGTTGAATTCTACATACATGTTTAATAATGCATGGTCAAGAGTAACATTTCCTTTCTCCCTGGTTTTTATGGCATAGGCATGCAGCTGTTTGCCTTCATCATAGTTGTCAGATTCGGCACAGACAGATATTGCTGATGCAATACTGACAACATTTTCTTTAACACTTTCCAGCTTCATTCTCTTAAACAAGTTGAGTGCCTTATCATACAACATGCAATTTTTATATGCAGACATCATAGCATTCCAGGATGCGAGATCTTTCACAATCATACCCTCAAAAACAACACATAATGATTCTGAATTGCCACATTTACCATACATATCGATCAATGCATTTGCTATGAACATATCAGATGTATACCCATACTTGACAGCAAATTGGTGAACTTGCTTCCCGAGTTCTAAGCATTGGCATTCGGCACATGATTGTAGAACGACAAGTAGTGAAACAGAGTCAGGAGCTACATTCCCTTCCAGCATTTGGGAAAACAGATTCACAACTTCAGCAACATTGCCTGTTTCAAAATACGCATACATTATCGAGTTCCAACTCACCGTATTCTTTAATGTCATCAAATCAAAGACATTGCGGGAGGATTTATTACTGAACCTTGAATAAAACCCAATCAAGGAGGTTCCCACATGAGGTTCTGACTCCACGAACCCACGTCGCAGACAATAGCAATGGATCCCTTTCCCTAGCCTGTACTCGATCAGCTCAGCGCAAGCAGAAAGGAGACTCACCAAGGTGACCGAACTCGGCTCAAACCCCTCCCTTCTCATTCTAACAAACAGTTCTATAGCATCATCATAGTGGTTATTTCCAACACATCCACTAATCATAGCGTTCCACGACACAAGATCTCTTTCTGCCATTTCACCGAACAAATCGTGAGCGTCATCCATTAGCCCGCATTTACAGTAGAAATCAATGAGCGCAGTCCTAATCCTGACATCAGTGACCAATTGGGTACAAATAACATCAGAATGGATCTTCTGACCAAGGCTCACGTCCTGCAATCTTGCACAAGCCTTAATGACGAGCGGCAGAGTTGGCCTAAGCTTCGTCGGGGAAATGCCCAGAGCTCGTGTCTCTGTATAGAGTTTCAGAATGGCTTGGTCATTTTTGAGCTTCGCGTGGTGTTTGAGAACGGAATTCCAGTAGTTTGGGTCCTTGGTGGGAGAATTTTGCAATGAGATGGAAGGTGTGTTTGTGGAAATGTTCATCAGGATGGGGAAACTCATTTTCCTCCACACAAAAGGACATGAGACAGGAAATTTATAAATACGTCAAGAAAATTTATAAATAACACTCTATATTTGACAAAATTATTTTTCGCACTCTACCACACAAGTATATTTATTATTCCAACAAAATAACCTTAACAATCTTCGAATAATTTTTTTTAGAGTGAGATAAAAATAAAAATGAAAGATACATTTGCAATGAAATATTCTTTATGTTTACTAAGAGTATTTTTAAGTCATTAAAAAAATAGATAAATGATAAATAATTTAACTTACCTTTGATAAAATTTCACTTAAAATGAGGGACGTGTATTCGCCAAGCCACGTGTAACGCGAATAATGAGCCACAGCAACAACGCGAAGAAGCACGTGTCAACAGCTGCGTAAAGGTTAATACTATACGTATACGCATGAGACCACTATCCTTCCCCTTCTTATCTCTTCCACCGCCAGTATATACCTATAAAAACTCCTCGCGTTTCCTGCTACTTTGCATGCGCATGGTAGTAATGGCTGCTGTAGTGAACGAGACACCAAGTATTCTGGCTCGAGTTGATCGTTTGGACATCATGCTGAGCTTCTTAGAGGAGACTAAGGGGAACCGGTCGGCAGCGAGGAGTCCGACGTCGGCGTCGACGACTCCTAGCGATTCGATGACGGCGAGCGACGAGGGTAATTCTTCGGCCAACTCGTCGCCGAAGAGCTTCTCGAGGCGGCGGCTGTGCCGGCCGATGCACGACGTTGTGACGGAGACCAGGGCGAAGGGAAACCTCATCCACCGCATCGACCTACTCGAGTCCAGGATTCTCAAGGCAAGTCAACGTTAGTAATTATATACATATAGTAGTTAAAAGCTTTATCTTCTTTGTTGTGGTATTTGTATTGCAGCTGGAAGAAGGGATAGAGCATGAGAAGAGGGCAGGAGGAGAGGAGAGGAGCCCAAGGAGTGGGGAGAAGAGAGAACGTGGCAGAGGGTTGAGGAGATTGGTGAAGTCATGCATGAATGGAGGATTTGAGACGACGAAGTGATTGTTTTTTGTGAGTCTTGTTTTTAGTACGAGAAGCAACTAATTGAAAGCATCAATTGATGCATGGGAGGATAAAATTATATAAGAACTTATGTTAAAAGCTCAGCAATATGAACTGGTTAGGGCATGACTTCGTAATCGTTTGATGAAAACGAAAGTATGTATCTTTAAGTAATTTTTTTGTGCAAATAGAGTGACCTCGATCTCTAGGAATAGAGTTAAAATTGTATATAATTTGCATGTCCTTGTCTTGCTTAACCCAAGACGAAAGAAAATTAATCATTGGATTAGGTTGAAACATCTCTTTCATTTCTGGGAACAGAATCCATTTGCCACGTTTCACTTCCAACGCATGGCTTTCATCTGAAGAGCACTAAAAGAAAATTAATAAAAACACATACATAATGAGTGTAATATATAACACGATTATATAATAAATCATATTATGTTTACGTTGCAGCGACCGATGGTCGGTCAAGAACGCAATTATAATAGTAGTGTATTCTAAACTGTGAATTAATAAGTTAAAAAAATGTTGAAAAATATACTCCAAAGGTCTATCACAAATGACTAACTAATAATAATATCAATCAATTATATATATATATATAATTTAATAATACGAACCAAAGATTTACGTGGAAAATATTTCTAAAAGGAAAAAAAATTGCGGAGTACAAAATAGGATCTACTATTGAAAAAATTAGTACAAGAAATATCACGATGATAAATTTTCTCAAGGTCACAAAAGGACCATCCATCAATAAGAAAATTAATAAACCTTGCTTTAAATTATAATGTTGAAAAAATATTTTTAATATAAAAACTCAAGACACTCTTGTAGGTGTGAACAAAATCGTTCTATTTTTATATCAACTAAGAAGTCTTTTAATTGTAAACTCGTGTTGTACTTCTCACCCTTTTGTTGTTTTCAAATAATTTATTCGCAGTCTTAAATAATATAAGCAAGGCCACATATGAATTAGTATCCAATCTAATTATTTATTAGCTAAGTGAGTTACACCTTAGCTCAAATCATTTTAATTAGTGAAACAGAATCAAAGATTTTGAGGTTAGATGATTGAAATATACATTTGCTTTAAAAGATGGGGCATTTGTAAAAATTAAATATGTATAGTGTGAATTTAAAAAGTAGGGTATGAAATTAAAATTTTCTATTAAAAGTTTTAATTTTCTTAATACATATTTTTTAGATCAAAAGAATGAATCATTCACCACACTGTCACTAGGGGCTGTCGAAAATCTTGAATCTCAACTTCCAATTCATTAGTCAATCTTAAATCTGAGAACATTAGGAATATCAATTTAAATCATGACATAAATTTTGACCATATGATCAGCTATATTTTTTTGTTCACGGTGAATTAGAATGCAACAATAAAAGTATTAAAATGGTAAAATAGATCTTTTTTAATATTTTATCGCACGATATTAATATACGGAATGCGACACAATCATATTTCATAAAATAGGAAATAAACCACTGACCCAACTATGTGGGCACCCTTATTTCAAAATAAAGCTTATTTTATGAGTAAAATATATTTAAAATAAATTACTCAATTAACTTTAACAAAAAAAAATATCCATTCTCAAATCGAATTATTTTAAATCTTATTGAACATTTTCTGCATAATTATTAAAAGAGTTGTCATCATCCATTTTTTTTTAATAACAGCTAATTGTATCATTGATTATTAGTTTAATCTACAAAGTGTTTTCTCGAGTAGAAGCAAGGATTTCAGTTTGCACCAAATAAAGATGCAAACAGTTGATTAACTTTCTAACATGAAATATATTATATATGAAACAAGATAATTAACTTATTATAATTATAGAGAGAAAATTCATTGTATTCACCCTAAGTGGAAGACTTGTCTCTAAGGCAATCATTCTTCCTCTCAGATTTTGTTTGTGTACGATAACTTATTCTAGTTTTTTTTAACTTGATATTTTATTTTATTATTGTTTAACCAGTGTTTAGCTAAGTATAGAGCCTACGAACACACTCTCTCCCCCTTTCTTCGTGTATCAAATTTTAACTGGGTGTTGAATATTAATGCAATGATCGACCTATGGATTTTTCTATGAAAAAAAAAAGAATTCATTGGCAAAAATCAATAGTAATTACTGTTAGCAAATTGGCAAGAGAATCTTAGGTAAATGTTAGTGGGGGAGTGACCAAAAAGTTGCATTGATTGGACAGGCAGAAAAGAAAATAAACTGTGAAGTTGTAGTCTCTCAGATTCATCCAGGAAAGAGAGCCATTTTGAGAGAGAGAGAGAGAGAGAGAGAGAGAGAGGGAGAGAATTGGAGATAGATCGTTGTTGGGTTCCTCTCCAACACAAAAGTACTAGAAAAGAATATGCATTAGGAAAGGCGTCGGCTTCTTTGTTTTCCTTTACAAGTGCTTGACTAAATTCTTCTTCTTTTTCTGCCTCCATTACATTTCTCTACTCTTCTCCCTTTTCTTCAGCCTGCGCTTTTTCATTTCAGCATTGCAATCTTTCTCCTCCTCCCATGTTTTATCATCCAGGAGATGGACGCAAGCCAGCACAAAAGAAAGTTCAAGAGGATTTGTGTGTTCTGTGGAAGCAGAGCTGGAAACAGGCCTTCCTTCAGTGATTCTGCTCTTGATCTTGGGAAGCAACTGGTGAGGATTTACAACCTAGAATCATAAGAATTCATGACCTTACTGAATTAATCTATGTTTGATTGATCGCTTTGGATATATCCTTTTAAATTAAGGTTGAGAGGCAAATCGACTTAGTTTATGGAGGTGGAAGCGTAGGTCTCATGGGCTTGATATCTCAGACAGTTTATAATGGTGGCTGCCATGTACTTGGGTAAGACAATGCATCTGGCATACCAATCAAAGAAAAAAGAAGAAAAATTTTGCTCATTAATTCTTTTGCTTCCGTTGCAGGGTCATTCCTAGAGCTCTCCTGCCACATGAGGTAGAACTACCTTTCTATATTACCTATTAATTTATCTCCTTAACCTGCAAACTAAATTCAAACCCTTTTGTAGATATCAGGAGAAACGATAGGCGAGATGAAGACAGTTGCAGACATGCATGAGAGGAAGTCTGAAATGGCTAAGCATGCTGATGCTTTCATAGCCCTTCCAGGTGAACTAATACCTCCCCAAACTCACCCCCTTCTCACTACCATTTGGATCTTTCTTCAAAACTTCTCACAGAGAGATGAAATCCTTTTAGGTGGCTATGGAACCATGGAGGAGCTTTTAGAGATCATAGCATGGTCACAGCTTGGAATCCATGACAAACCAGTGAGCTTTTGTCATGCTTGGCTGCATTCTAATTTTTTATATAGATTCGGTGGATTCTGCTTACTTCATTGGGTTTAGTTGTCAGCCCATCTTGTGACATAAATTTTTGGGCAGGTGGGGCTGCTAAACGTGGACGGGTACTACAATAGCTTGCTTTCACTCTTCGATAAAGGGGTTGAAGAAGGATTCATAGATAGCTCTGCAAGGGGTATAGTCGTTTCAGCAGAGAGTGCAGAGGGACTAATGAGAAAAATGGAGGTAAATTATGGTGGGAAAAGAAAATAAATAATAATACAAAGTTAATGGAATTATTCGTTTTTTTGGACTTTTTCGGAGTTCTTTTTTTGCAAATACTCATGTATTCACGTGAAGCCTATTTGCAAAATCCACTGATTGCCTATTTAGACCCCTATTATATATATATATATATATATATATATATATTATTCCTTAACTACCGTCGGGGAGTAAGTAACAATTATCATTATAATTAATACAAGGGATATTTGCAAAGAAGAAGAAGAAGAAGAAACTCTTTTGTCTCCATTTATGCTTTTAAATTTGCTGATTGGTTTTCAAAGTGTGCAATGACATGTTGTTGCTCTTGGCTGTTGCTTTGCAGGAGTACGCACCAGTCGTTGACGGGATTGAGGTCAGAAAATGCTGCGAAGTACTAGACGACTTGTTGGAGTCTACTGCAAGTGTAGATACTCCCAAGCCATGATGTAAATATTAAGATTATAATCTGTACGTATAGTTGGGTTCTGGCTTGTGGAATGGAACCACTCCTTTGTTTTCGTCGCTGTGTAATCGAATCCTGTGAAGAATTTGACTATTTGGTAGTCTGTTTGTTTGATAATTCTCGTCATCATATTTAATGTTAGGATAGATACTACCATCAATCATGCTTGCAATTACAAGACATACTCTGATATGTACGCTAACATATCAGAGTATATGCAATCCAATCAATATCTTTCTCTAGTTTGCGAGCATTAAGCAGCCGCCACCCTCATCTGGACATGGCGGCTGGAGGTGCATCCTCCGCGTGGACCGTATCACGTCCTCCCCTACTCTCGACCTGCCACCTTTGCCCCCGACGAATTATTGACATAAATACCTCCGTAATTTATTTCACGAGCAGCAGCAGTGGCATTTTCGTCCTTTACCTTGACGGGCGTACCGGTGGTTTAAGTTCGTAATTATGGATCGTGTTTAGTAGTAGAAAGTATTTTGTTACATAATTAGGAATTATTGATACGGAGTAGGAAAAAGATAAGAGGAGTTGTGAGAGAGACGCGGAAGACTTTGATGGAGAGCAGAAGCGAGTAATTGATTTCCTTTTTCGACGAATTTTAGTTTCTCTTATCTATTTGGTTCTTAATTAACCGTAAAAGGTGTGGATTCCTGTAACAGTCATTGGTCGGAGATGGACTCGGAGGAAGAGAAACGTCTAGGGTTTGGTTTCTCGTGAATTGGTGAGTTTGGATTCGTTATATCTCTCTCCATCACTTCTCGTGCTTGACTACTATTTCCAGATTAAAAGGGGAACCAGGGGGTCCTTTAGGGTTGGGATTTTTCTCTGATTGTTACATAATTGCGGTGTTTTAATTATTTGTTTTCCATCGATTTTTGGCCGCTAAAACGATTGGAATTTTAGATTTCGACGACCAATTATTTGACAGGTTTTGTTCTTACGACCTTATGCTTTTGTTACCTCTAATCTTCTGCTGTTTGTGAAATCGTATTGGTTCTCAATCCAGACGGTAGAGTATCGGTTTGCTTAACTTATTTTCCTCTATTCGTTTCCATGTCTATTTATTCTTGTAGCTGGTAAGAGTTGCAATCTGAATTTGTTGCGAGTTTAAGAAACATGGAACGACCAAAGGATGGAAGCAATTCTGAAGAGCCGAATGAGCAAGGTGCTCCGTCTTCCTCAAGAGATGCGCAGCCATGGTGGATGGGACTTGGCTTTGGCTCTATGCCACCAGCAGTATTACCGCAAAGTGCCTCTCAAAACAGTTCAGGTGACACCATAGGTGCTCAATCACAGTCGAGTGATAGTGCAAATGGCATGGTTGTTAGTGGTAAGGTGCAGAACACAATACCAATAGGTTAATTTCCGTAGATGATCTGACAATACACCGTTTCTATTATGCCAATTTTTATTAAAATATTATTCTCTCTTTGTGTCAATAGTGTGCTGGGTTTTGCATATTAGTAAGATTATTAAATAGAACTTGCATTGGTTCTTTTGATTCAGGCTATAATGTGATTAGGTACCATGCAATTCATAAAAGGCCTACTAATGCAAGCGTTATTTGCTTCATATTTTGATTTTTTTTTGTTGTTGGAGGTTTTCTATACTTAGGCCTGTTCTTTCTCTTTAGTTTTTTATATGTATTTGGAAATGGAAAACTAAACATTGTATAAATGGATAAGGGATTCTAAAATTGGATATGTCAGCAATAGATTGGGCTGAATGGTAATAGGGCTCTTCTTATCTTCTGTGAATAATGATTAGTTTACTTTAATTATCTTTATGAATTCATCATTCCTACATATGAATAGTTGTACACCGTATGATCTTTCATTTCAGTCTAGTGAGTAACCAGAAGGTTACCTTATTCGACAATAGAGACTCATTAGTTACTACATCCATGCGAATTATGCAATTCAGTCATTCAGTGTAGCTGCTAGAAGTCACCTGAAAATTTGCAATGTTTCTGGGTCACGAGCATATTTTGGATCTATATCAGATTAATCCTTCTTTATGTTTTGATGCACCTGATTTGTGCTCTATACAAAAATAGTTGCAATGAAATACCGATGTACAGTGCAACATAACTCACAAAGATCTTATATGTATGGACAGATGAAAATCACAGAGAGGAAAACCAGCCAGCTGCCATGTCACCTATGCTACCCGAACAGTCAGCACCTCACACTCTGGAGCCTGGTCAAACAGTTGTGTCTTTACATATGTTTTGTTCTGTTGTTCTTCATTCTTCTTCTTTTTTTATTTTTGCAGCCTGTAGATATTATTTTATTTTGTCAAGTGGCTTTTATGCCAAGTAATCCTCGACATAATAAATGAAATATCCATTCTTATTTGGTACTCATCCAGAGTGTTTTGCAGACATATGCAACATATCCCTACTCTGATCCTTACTTTGCTGGCATTATGACTCCTTATGGAACTCATGCTCTGGTATGTTAGTTGCACTAATGGTAGTGACTACAAATTTGTTATTCTAAAGTCTTTTGCTATATACATTGATGTGACCTTTAGTTTATAAATGTTGCAATCATAGGATGTATACCTATAGGATTGATAGGACACCAAGCTCTCAACTATCTTCCAGGTCTAGGATTAACATGAAACACAGAGAAGTATGTTTCCTTGTCAGGTAACTTCTTACCAATATGAAATTAGGTTAGAGGATGATGTCAACATTCAATTAAGAGAAAAAGGAGAATGATGAGTATATGAAATAGACATGCAAACTAAATTTCCAATAAACTTTAGTTAGAAGACTACAAATTTCATTAGTAGCTTAGAAAATTATTGAGGCACCTTAAAATTTCAAGTGGACTATTGGGAATACTAAAAGATGTACAGCATACTTACAGTGACCGTAGATTACAAATCTGTTCAGCAAGACCCGTAATCAATTGATAATAGATAAACATAAAGAGAGTAGAGAATAGTAGAATACACAATATTGCAAAGTTGGCCTCGTCAAAACCTCAATCAGTCACCGCTCTTAGAGAGAGTTTCTAAGAGGCTTCAGTTACATCAATTTGACCCAGCGGCACCAAAGAACTTTATCACATCAACTTTAAAACTTCATCTAAATGTTTAGCCAGAAATAGTTACTGCTGCACCCTCATATGTGTTTGCATCCCTATGCGCCACTCCGCTTAGGTTTAACCTAAATATGACTTATTGTGGCTTTAGTACATGAAAATTTTTAATTACAATTATTATAGTTACATGGAAAAAGTCCTTTATTTGATCCAAGTATTTATCTTACATCTTCTCTTCAAAATATCTTATATTCTTATGTTTGCATTCCATCGCTTTAAGGACCTCTTGATTATCGAAAGCGTATGTACCCACATATGCATCCATGTTAGTCCCTAGATTGCCCTCATACCACAATTGCCTTTTAGAACATTGGAAATGATACAAAACTTCATTACAAACCAATGAAAATGAAATTATTTCCTAATATTAAAGACTCCCATCTACTGGTGTGAGTGTACATCAATCCTGGTAAGCAAGAACTAATCCCTGATAACCTATGGGATTTTCAGGTGCATCATCAGTTACTTGGTATACCTCAGAATCGCATGCCATTACCTCTTGAAGTGACTGAAGAGCCAGTATTTGTAAATGCAAGGCAATACAAGGGAATCCTAAAGCGTAGACAATCACGTGCAAAGGCTGAACTTGAGAATAAAAATATAAAAAAGAGGAAGGTAAGTGCTGATAGTAACAATATATGATTGGCAAAGGTAATATTTGACACTTCATAACTATGTTTTTCAAACAATAAATCTATTTGTTTTACTTTTGCTTGACGATCATGTGTTCGCATTTCAGATATCAATCTGAGTAAATAGGCATGTGAGAGTACTATTTCTCTTAGTATCTTATCAATTCATATGGTTAGATTATATGCAATTAAGCAATCCAATATTAGTCAGGGAATGTCTTTGACGGAATGTTATAATTTTTCTGTCCCTTGAAAATGCTAGTCTACTTTTTGGAATAAAAAGTGTCAAAAAAATCATCATTTTAGATCTTTATCAATCAGATTCCTGTAGTTTTTCACGTAGTTCATAGGATAGTATTTCACCCCATGTTGCTTATGATTCTAACTGCATGTGGGGCCGATATACTAAATGTCGTACTTATTGGAAATAAAAAAAATTGATAGCTTGCCTGCATTATTGAATCTTTATTCACTTTGACTCAAATGAGCACTTTGAAGCATCCTTTGCAGTATGTACTTTTTTGAGTCTCTCTGGTGGAACATGAACTTCCAATCATCTACATAGGCTTTCACTTAAGTGTGCATCATTTTGTGTTATTGACCTTGTCTTGCTTTAAGATAACAAGACAGATTTTTTATTATCATATATGTCAGTATGTCCCTGAAGTTTTCATCAACTTCGTTGTTGGTTGTGTCTTGGTTTCAAATTTGGCAAGGGTTACTCTTTCCACCACTTCATAGAAGGCACTCCACTTCATCAATTGCTTAAGCAAAACCTGAGTTAAACTGGAAGTTTTATAACAAAACCGGAAGCCATGATACAGTTTGAAGAAAATAAACATGAGAGTTTGAAGAATAGATATCATTAGGAATTAGGATAGTTTGGAACTTTACAATGATGTATATCTACATTATCTAATAAGCAATTGAGGTTACAGTAATTCTCTTGCCATTTAAACCCCATGTTGTCAATGTAGATATGTAGTTAAAGAATTGACTTGCTTATCCAATCTGTAAGTTCATTATGACTAGCATAATCACATTGCAGTGTTGACCATAATGGAGAATTTGGATTATGTTTTAATCTTTAAAATGTGGTGTAGCAGCCATATCTTCATGAATCTCGTCACCAACATGCAATGCGGAGAGAAAGGGGTTGTGGAGGTCGTTTTCTCAACACAAAGAACAATGACAGCAATGCTGCCAATACTCACCCTGAGAAGGTGAATTCAGGTGAATCTGCTCCAAATTCAAGTAGTACAGCCTTTGAATTTAGGTCGCCTGGAACCCAAGGCATGTGTGCACCACCAAATTGCAGCAACAGCAATGATAGCTACCAGCAGCAGTCTGGCTACGAACTCTCGTCCCATTCAGCATATAGTGGGACGGTGGAGGAAGGACAGCAATCTGGGACCCTGGAAAATCAGGCTCAGGATGCAGGGCAGCATCCTGGAGAATCAGGCCCCTGACATGGCAATCTGCATGCCGAGATGTTCCCCTTTAGTTTGGGCATTGTTTCTAGCATTGCCCATGTCCTCTTCTGGTTTGCTTGCTCAACCATTTCTGCTTTTTTTAGATGATTTCCTCATTCGTTATATGCGTGGGTGCTGGCAGAAATGCAATCTGGAGTCCAATGTCAGGTGTATCGTAGGAGTGGTAATTGGTAGATGTGAGGTCTACAGGCAATTCATTCTTGGCTCTCTCTCTCTCTCTCTCTCTCTCTCTCTCTCTCTCTCTCTCTCTCTCTCTCTCTCTCCCCCGTAGAAGAAAACATGCAAATGAGATAGCTGTGATAGTTTTTTGTTTCAGAAATTGAGTGCTACTATTAACTTTCTCTATGTGAAAAACGAGTCATTATTTGAGTTGGTGAGATAATAAATGCCACATTGGAACATGGTTCCTTCGACTTTCTTCATCAGTTTGAACTTTTCTGGCTGTCAAATATCGAATGAATGGTTGTATATGATGATGGGGTTGTGTTACTTACATATGTGGTAAAAGATGCAATTAAAATTGCTTGCCTGACAGGCGATCTTGTTGTTAAGCAGAGAGTTGTTGCATTGTTGACTGCAACATCCATGAGCTTCTACAATAATATACTCCTCTTGATGCTGATGCTTTTGAGTAACTTTCAAACATCTATACACTCTTGACATGATCTGCGACATCCTCCGCTTGTAAATGACAATGCTTTATAGTTGAAAGACTGCTTGGTCGATCAACTATCATTGTCCAACCTAACGATGGTGCTATCATACCAAACCAAACAGCCAAAAGCTCCTGAGATCGCTTGTTGATTTCTAAAGAGGGGAAGGGCTTGGAAAAAAGCACACAAAAAAAAAAAAAAAAAAAAAGTTACGACTTCCAAGTTCCAAACAGTCGGTAAACATCACACGTCAATGGAGGGCGTGATGCACTTCGTCACTAGAAGAATCTGGTGCCTTTCAAAAGAAGTTTTGGTCGACTCAAAACTTAAAAGTCATCAAGTTAAATTGATCCTCTGAGCTCATATCCTACCCATTTGGTCCATTAAGTTAAATTAATTCTCTCACATGATTAATAATTCCCTGCATTTATTAATGCTTAGATTCTTCTTCATCTAATCATATTTTGTATTTCATATGTTTCGCCAACACTAACTTGTGAATCACGTTAAAAAATCCAAAATAATTGCTCGAGACAAAACGAGCCACTAGGATGTTGCTTACTGCTAGTACGACTCGAAATTTAAAAAAATGAAACACTCATGATTTGAAATGGTAACAAAAGCACTAGTACAACATAGACTATGATCGTACAAGCATTTCACGAATGATATCTGAAAAGAAAAGGAAAATCTCGACCAGAAAGTGAACTTCACCCATGTTCCAGTAAATTATTGTCGCAAGAGAACAAATCATCAATTCTTTTCCTATTTGATAGCAATCTGAAATTTGGGTACCACACTTGTATGTCTTCATATTTAGTTGTTCTAGGAAATTTCACCCCATATAGTAAATCCAAAATTTAAGTCAGTAGTGGTGCAACTTCTTGGCTTGAGTACTCCACGAATGATGTTAAAGTAGTTTGATGTCATTCAAGCTATCTTCTGATGGGTAAATGTGGTTTATATTTAGTCCCCTCGTTCGACCAGAAGCACCTCCCTTAAGAGAAGATACATCAAGCACATACCTATCAAACGGAATAAAATTGTCCAAGTATAAGCTTCTAATCAGATTATCTTAAAAAAATCCAGTATTTAATTCAGAGTGAATGACTTACGAGTTACGGCCTGCTGCTTCAATTTCATTAGATTCAATACGCAAAAGAACTTTTGAGTCTGTCTTAGATATTGTATGAGACACAGGAGCAATATTCTGCATGACTGTTTTGACCATCTAATCAGAAAATGTGAAAAAGCAGGAAGAGACGACATAATTAAAAGATATAATAACTTACATGATTCATATGAAGCGCCGAAATTCTCATCCAAAGCAAGTATTTTCTATAGGAGATAAAACATTCATCAGAAAAATGGATACCAATCGGCAAATTCAATATCAAAATAATAAATAAAAGTGCAAACAAAACAGAACCGCAGTTAAACACCTTTAAATTCTCGTAGCATGTTTCAAGGTTGTCATTCACCAAAAAGTGGTCAAAAAGACCTGGGAACTTTGCCTGCTCAAGCTCCGTTCTGGCATTTCTGAGTCTTTTTTGGACTTGTTCTTCTGTTTCTGTTCCCCTGTATAGTCATGCAAGAGCATTCAAAATGGTTTCTATTGTGGATTTCAAGGAAAGTAGTGTAACCAATTACCAATCACACAAGCTATATAATATAACCTTGATGACATCTTAAAATTCTTAAATATACCGTGCCCGAAGACGCTTCTCAAGTTCTTCAAATGATGGGGGGCAGATGAAGATGAAAACTGCTTCAAGAGAACTAGCCCTCACAGATCTAGCTCCTTGAACATCAATGTCGAGAACACATCTCTGCAATCCAAAAGCATCGAAAGTTCGAAACTTTAAAGAATCATATCACATGCAAGGATAACATTATGCAGATACCACCAAGACTCACAATCTTCTATGTTCATGCGCTTGTTTTCTATTACCTTTCCAGCATCTGTAACTGCTTCAACTGCTTCAATACTTGTCCCATAAAGATTTCCATGAACCAATGCAGATTCAAGAAATTTTCCAACACTAATATCTTTCTCCATCACGTTACGCTCAGTGAAGTGATAGTGAACTCCATCTATTTCTTTCTCTCTTGGAGCCCGGGTTGTGTGACTAACAGAAAACCCAAATGTTGATGGGAACTCTTTCATGAGTTTTGTAATTAATGTACCTTTACCAACTCCAGAAGGACCACTAATCACGATTGGCTTTGGGCCATTGCCCAGAACCCCCTTGCTCCATGCAACCACTTCTGTCCCAAGAATCTTCTTATGCTCCTTAACAAATGGGGTGTCCACCTAATACAACAAAAATAGAAACATATTTATAGCTGAATAAATAGAAGGAAACCCAAAAGAGCAAAGCATGGAGAACTAGCAGACACAAAGGAATGAGAAACTTTCCTAATCCAAATAAACTAAACAAAGGTTTTGCATCTATACTACATAATAAACAATCATGCTGTGTAAAACCAGCCAATTTGATTTAGAATAATGAAGCACAAGAAACAAATAGGTCTCTACTTTGTGCCACTTGGCAGATATCATTATTAAGCATGACAGTCAGTTAATTGCAAGTATACCTCTTCATCAAAAGCTTAGCAATGGTTGAGGAAATCCAGAGTATAGATTGTGATCCAGATCACCAGTAGTTACTAGGTTCTGCTTTGCCTACTTTGGAGATAACAAACAAAATACCAAGTTCATAAAGTATGGACCATGGCAAATCGAGACAAAAGTCCTTTTGGAACCTACCCATTTGGTGGTTGTTAGAATTCTAAAGTTCCTATATTAAAAAAAGGAAAAACAAAGAATAGCATCTGACCACATAAAACAGCAAGTGAGCAAAAGGCCAAGTCCATAAGCATCAAATTTATATAGAGGGTCCATATCCACACAAGAAAGTATTTTGAGTAGTGCAGACCTCCAAAAACCAGGCAAAATCATCCAGTGAAGAATCCCTCTTAACAATTAATATCCTATCGTTATTTAAAATCACAGCTGAGTGACCCTTAGAAGGAACTGGTTGTGTGCCCAGAACTGTAGGAATCGACCTGCGAAAACAACTGCGAATTAGATCTTCTATCTCTAAACAAACAGTACGAAGAAAGGCAATAGAGAGTGCAAGTATCCCACCATGTTCCAGTAAACTTATCAAAAATTTTGATGCTGATTGAGGACTTAGCTCCATCACCAACTCCTCCTACTACATACTGCATACGCAAGCACAAGTAATTACATTTCACAAGATCTAAACTTACAAATAAAACAATAAGGTAGAAAGAGGGAATTTTTTTTTTTATGGACTCACTATCTTATCGCCAATAGTAGTAGCTGTCTGATAGTCTTGTGTTTCAGAAATGAAGCTTCCAAAGAGAAACTCAGGTGCTTCTTCTCCCTGTTAAAGATGAGATTTCTATCAGATCAACTCTCCTCCGTAGGGGAAATGGATACTCAAATTAACTTATACTAAAATACAGTAATTACAAGATAATATTTGCAAAGCGATCATAACAAGAGCAAAAATCATAAAGATCAACTTACCATGAAAGTTCTTGGATCTTAAAATTCACCCTTCAAACCTGGAATAAATGAAAAGGAAAACTCTCATTTCAAGTGTCAACCAACAGAAAGACAGACAGGATTTCTGATCTTTAGCTCCAGGCACGAAAAGTAATAAAAATAAGCGTCAATCTTTGCCAAATCACAAACAAATTAATCGTCCTATCTGATGTAAAAAAGAGGAAAAGCGCATAAATTTCAGATCCACATTCCGTCAGCATGACTGCAATCAAACAAGACATCTAAACAAATAAAATCCAATATAGAGTTCCTGACGGACAGGCTTAGAAAACTCCTTAGACCGCTAAAATTATGTAAAATCAACGTTCAATGCGAATATACTCATAAGAATCTTTTTCCCCAATGTCAATTGAAACCAATGTCAAGAACAAAACAGAAAAAGAGAGATCGCGGAAGAACAACGAAGGACCATCAGCAGAACTCAAAGCAACAGCAGACCAAGAGGAAATATAGAGCGGACAAGGTTAGCAAACAAACCCCAGCTCCCCAAAGAGCGGAAGAAGAGAAACCCACCTTGATCCGTCTGAGATCTTGGGATTCCGATGTCTCGGTTAGCGAAAACTAACAAAAATTTGGTTAAAGCGGAGAACTAATTTCCCTTAAAAGAGAGTAAAATAGTAAAAGATTTCCCTTTTCCAAACAAATCAATGGAATCGAGGGAAGAAGGGGGTCTATTTTCGGTCCAACCCACCAAAAAGCCTGTCCTTTTATAGTCCGCTCACCAGGGGAAGGACTCCTCTCTCTTCCTTCCTTCCAACCTGGTTCTCCCGAGCCGAAGAGCGAATCTGAAAAGGAACCGCTTACGATGAACGCCCTACGGACGGCCCAGATTAATCGTAGCCACCACGCGGCGGCACCACCGGGGTTTTACCAGTCGCAAGGGATGCGGCTGATCCTCTCCAAGCCCTGGCGCACCAAATGCTACAGTCAGTCGACGTGGGAGGAGTTGGGCCCGACTCCAGTTGAACAAGTTGGTTGGAGGGAAATTAGGTTCTTTGCTTATAATTATGTACTTGTCTGGCTCACGTATGATTTTTTCCAGAGAGGTTGCATAAAAAATCAGAAGAAAAAGGCTTTGAAAATTTTATCAAAATTACCGTACATTTTATCTTTATTATTATTTACCCCCTATTCTTATATTTCACTTTTAATCCTTATATCGATATTTTTCTTTTAACAATCAGCCCATATAAATGAATTTTAGGTTAAAGTAACTACATACAATGAGGAACTATTATAGGTCCTTTAATTTTTTTCTTAAAGTAATAGAATATCTTCTATTCGTCTGCTAGGCTAGAGTTAACTTATAATATTCCTGATATATTAAATATAATAAGGTGTTTTTAATAAAAGTCTCAACAACAAAAAAAACCTTCACAATAATGGCAAGATTAATAATACGGCCGGTTCGGGCGTCACTATTAAATAACATTCCCATTATTTTAAGCATAAGTGACCTTCCAATTAATTGCTTGTTAGGCAATAATTATACATAATTTAATAGTATAAGAAATCTTGGATCAGAGAAAAGTGTTGTGAATTAGTCAAAGTCAAATGCATGTATGTACTCTTAGTTAGGCAATTACTTCACCGACTGGTTCAATGTAAGTAGACACTTTGCTTGACCAAAGGAAAGCCAAAGGCAGGCAGGCAGGCAGCCACAGGATCTATTCTCTCGATTTGCTATTCGCTGCTGGGACCCCAACAGCGACCCGAACTGGCCACCTACATCCATCAATCGTAGCCGTCCATCGCACGGGTTAAGATTAAGAACGCTCGAAGGGATCCGGTGTTCGCCGGGCACGCCTTAAACGTCGTGCCCCGCGCACGTGGGACCACGCTGCCTCGTATTCCGCGCTCATTAGTCATCTTTTTCTTTCACTTTCTTTACGTAGTCAATAGATTAACCGTTTAGTTTGATGAACGTTTTTTTTTTTTTTTTTTAATTTTAAATTTCAATAGTAGCTAGTCGGCTGGCTCTGTTAGTTCGAGGATTGCTGCCATAATGAATTCATGAACAAAGTTACGAAACGAGAGCTTTCTTTCTGTTGAGAAAGCAACGTTTGCAAAGTGGTCCCAATTCGCAATCTCAAGCGTCTTTCTCTCGTTTAACTTATGTAGTTATGCGTCATTGAAGAAAGTACTGAATTATAAACTACTCTTTATTAGAGGTCTGCAATCGTGTCGATTAAATGCAATGATCCGAGTGTCTCCAGATTTATGTCATTCTGGTAAAATTATTATGAGAAATCTATACAAATACCCTTTTTTTTTCTCCTCCTTTTATTATTTTAGATAACCAGCTATATAGGTTTTAAAGCTAAAGAAGGAATATTTAGGTTTTTTCTTCAAAAGTAGATGTAATAAATTTTTGAGGCATTAAAAGTTAAAAAATATAAGAGTGTAAATATCTAAAATGTACAATATGAATGATAATAAAGTTAAATTCTTCACTCAAGAGTAATAACAGGGATGGAAGACTAGGGTTTGGGCAAGATTGGATCGGGCTTTAGTTGATGAATCTTGGCTTTATTAATTTTTCCGTTATTTCTTTCTCTTTCTTTTGATTATGTGAAAATTAATAGACATTTTCGATCTGGTATGAATTTGATGAGGTTAAGGATTAATTGCTGGGAATTGGGTGTTTAAGTGGACCAAACACTAACCCCATGCTTTCTATTTCTGCTAGCCTTAATAAGATAAGGTACAAAATTCTGCATTGAAACAAGTATAGCATAGCTTTGATAGCATTGAGAATGTCGTTTCCATCGTTTGTGATGAGAATTTTGGGTTGGAGACTAGGTGAAAGGGCCTATTGATAGTAATTCGAGTAATAATTTGAACTGATCCTATCTGCTTGTCTTAAATTTCACTGCAACAATGAACTCACTAAATCTTTTACTGAGGAAATTAGAAAGACCCTTTGGTTACCATATTAAATTATGTTATTATTACTGAAACATTGTGAAGCATGCGTTACATGAGGTTTTCCTCCATTTTCAACGCTTGGTTGCTTGGATTTGAAACGGAAAACCTGTGTTGCTTGAATCATAAAACTATTCTAAATTATGTATGTGTTAATGATTTTCACTTTATATCTTATATAATAATTTTATATAAGTTGTTTGTTAAAATTATGGTTAATCCTATAAAATCTATTCTCTATTGTTTGGTGAACCCTAAGCAATCTACGAAAAGGAAGATCATGGATGACACCATTTTGACCCAAAAGATTATACTCTATTCATAGAGGCAAAAGGGATATCCGCACATATCAAAATTAAAATAGAAAAAGCTTATGATAGATTCAATTGAAATTGCCCTTATGGTTATGAAGAGTTATTTTTTTTAGATTTTTGAATTGTTTTAATTAAAGTTTATGTTAAATCCTCTTTCTGTACCTTTTTAATTAATGATTTTGTTTTTCCTCGACTTGTATATTTTTTATGTTCAAGTGCTTACTAATTTTCTTAGCGAAGCCATGTTTGATGAAGTGTTATATAATTTTCATGTCTCCAAATATTTTAAAAATATATCTTTTAATGTTTCATGTCCCTCGACCAAGTTAAGCACTTAAATTTTTATAATTCATAGCACATAATAGAACATAAATATTTTTTTAGATGCTTGTGCTGGATAACTGAGTCCTTCCAAGCTTAGCAAAACCCTACCAACTATAAAGTAAATATTATAATTATTTTAAAAAAATTTAGACTAGCTCGACCCAGTCGAGCTAGTTCAATACTTGGGTGAGCTCGAGCCCACATTAGTTGGCTCGCCTAAAACTTGAGCTGAGCTAGCTGTTTCACAATTTCGAGTCTAGCAAAGTTAATCTCAGCTCGCTAAACCTCGACTCATTACAATAATTTTATGCCCCTTTTACTAAAAAAAAAAGAAAAAGAAAAAGAAAAAAAGACAAAATATAGTGAGTGATGCCCTCACTTAATATAACTGGGTTCAGTCCAGAATTTTCTTTTCTCAACAAAAAGACAACATAGAGCGGTCTTGATAAATTTCTCAACTATAAAATTCACACGAAATCAAAGTGCGAGTCAGCCCCAAAGAAGAAGCTCTATGGAATGTTTGATGTCTTTTTGGTCCTAAGGAGGCCCATAGCCCATGGGCACCCTGGCATTGTGTGGCTTTGTCATTGGTTTGGTCTTACTTTAAAAAAAATAAATATAACATATAGAAATGCAAAGTTTCTATGCATGCAATTTACACATATAACTATATGGAAAATGATCTCATCTTTCAATTTATATGTAAAATAGCAAATAAATGGTCATTTCTATATGTAAATGACAGCATAAGGCAAGTCTGTGTGATTGCAAAATTACTGCATATGTGTTTGTATGTAGGTGTGCACGATTCTTATAAGAAGATCATACATAGTAATTTCTAGTCAGATACTATAATACTTGATCTTATATCCCTGATGGAGGATATTTATGCCCATAAATTGGTGCCGTAATGGAATTAATAAGGAAACGGCGATGCCATACAATATTGCTTCCGTTTTTAGCATTAATTACATACACATATGCACACTTTATTATATGAAAAGAACCCTGCCAAAATTAAAAAGAAAAAAAAGGAAAAACAATCACTGCCAAAACTCCATTGGTTAGGTAAAACCTACACTTCCATTTCTTGGTTGTATATAATAATTTTATCATCACCTCATTCGGTCATCATTCTTGTAAGCTTCTCCTAGACAATTGCACTAAAATTCTCTTGTATCATTGTATGCTTGTTACGGAGACTATAGATATGTTTATGGGGCTCCAAAAGCTTGTTTTGCTATCTATTCTCTTGTTATTATTTCATAACCTCAGTTGCTGCTATAGTAGTTCAGAAAAAGTTCAAGTTTCTTCCTGTGACACCACATATAGTACAGAGTCTAGCCCAGCACCGTCGCCAATGAGAATTTTCACCGTCGACGATTACGGTGCTAGAGCTGATGGCAGTGACGATCGCAAGGTGCATTATTAATCTCAAAGACATTTAGGTAGTTTATGTTCCTATAATTCTTTGTCGTCATGGATTGGAAGCTCTTAACTAGTACCTTTTTTTGGAGTTAGGCGTTTGTCAAGGTTTGGGAGGAGGCTTGTTCATCTTCTGATTCGGCTGTAATTTTAGTGCCTGAGATGAAAACCTACCTATTGAAGCCAGTAACCTTCTCTGGCCCTTGCAGAGCTCATATCACATTGATGGTAATGCATAACTTTGTTCTCATTAGACTATGTCATTCGATTCAAATCAAGCATGGATGAACTTGTCGTTATATTTTAGATCAAGGGGACACTTGAAGCTTCTTCTGAACCTTCAGTTTGGTCAGATGAGAAAGATAAAGAGCCCTGGATCAAGTTCAAAAAAATAAGAAACCTACTGGTGCAAGGTGGTGGAACACTTAATGGAAATGGCCATATCTGGTGGCAAAATTCATGCAAGACTAACAAGTCAATGGTATTTTTCCTTCCTGCTAATTTCACATCACAACTCACAAGCTTACATTAGATAGTGTATTGGCGACTAATTCTGTTCTAAAATCTTTCTTTTTTCAGCCTTGCTTCAATGCACCGACGGTATGTAGTCGACCATATCATACATCATCGTAGGATAATTTTAGTAGTATCGAGCTAAAAATATTGAATGGTTGATTAATTTGCAGGCCCTTTACTTCTCTGAGTGCAAAGATTTGACGGTGGAAGACTTGAAGATAAGAGATAGCCAACAGATTCATCTAGTATTTGGAGGCTGTTCAAATGTTGAAGCTTCCAGGCTCAAAATCACTGCACCTGAGTGGAGTCCAAATACTGATGGGATTCATGTGACAAGCACTAAGAACATGCTGATAAGCTACTGTTCCATTGGAACTGGTAAAATATTAGATCAACTAAATCAAACCAATTTCATTTCTTACAGTGATCTAAATCTAGACCCTTCTACTATTACGTTTGCCTCCTAAATTAGTGTAGGTGATGATTGCATCTCAATAGTTAATGGTTCTAGAAATATTAAAGCTACAAATATACTCTGCGGTCCCGGTCATGGAATCAGGTCTGTCATTCTAACTCCAACCTAACTTGTGATCTCATAAATTTCATATCGGGAATTAATCAATTATCTGTATCATCTGTTACAAGGATAAACATTTTGATAACTTTCTGGTTCCTTCTTTTGTTTGATATGGTGAACAGTATTGGAAGTTTAGGAGCTAAACGCTCGATAGCCCATGTCTCCAATGTGATAGTGGAGAAAGCCATTTTGAAGAATACTACGAATGGAGTACGGATCAAAACATGGCAGGTAATGTTTATAGACGTTTACTAAATAACTAATAAACTAAATTCTCACTCTTTTGCCAATTTATCAGTTAAAAGTATTATTCCCTGTAACATATATTACTTGGTTTTAGTTTTCTAAATGCAAATCTTAATCCATCTTTCTAAACCTAGTAGAATACAGTTTTCCTCAACCAATTCGAATCTTGTTTTGAACCCTAAACACTAATTAATTCCATACATTATCTAGTAACAGTCAAAGCAGAGAGCTAGCGTTACCAGTCTTCGTTTTTGATGCTCAAAGTAGTTATCAACCAAGAAAATATTACTTATTTACGCTTCGTATTCTCATGTATCTTTATTCTACTGATAGGGAGGGCATGGCTACGTGAAGAATATTATCTTCCAAGATGTTTCTGTGCACAATGTTTCCAATCCTATAATCATCAACCAGAGCTATTGTGACTCGATGAAACCATGCCACACGCAGGTAAAAACGAAACATTATTTCCTTACGAAAATTTTACCTCTGTTTTGTTTTAACTGCAATCTAACAGTGTTGACAAATGTAGAAGTCCGCCGTCGCGATAAGCAATGTGCTTTACAAGAATATTAAGGGAATCAGTGCTTCAGAAACTGCCGTGATATTAAATTGCAGCAGTACTGTTGGTTGCAAAGATGTGGAGCTGCAGAACATCGATTTATTCCGGGAAGATGGAGATCATACATATGCCTCCTGCAATAATGTCCAATGGACAGGAGTTGGAAGAATTTCCCCTCGTTGTACTTGAAAAACTTGTATTAGGGAATAATAGCATTTCTTTTTACGTCTTTTTAGACTTTATATGCAATGTATGAAGTAGTTCAGTTTAAATTTGTCAGGCATGCAATTATTTCCTTTGGGCAACTTGCCATTGTTTACAATACAAAACACTCTCAGGAGTTCTACGGCAGCATTAATGCTGGCCATCTGTAGATGATCTGACTCAAGCTTGGCAATCAATCCATACATAACTTAGAAAAGTCGAAATCCAATACTAATCATGAGAAGAAAAGGAGAAAATAAAACAAGGGCAGCTTAATTAATTTCCTCATGTTCACAAGATGAGAGAGTGATTACTGGGTCTGGCTTGACCAGTCAAAGCACCTGCAAGAACTTGAATAGTTGAATTGACAAGCTTAGTCCATGTACTGTCCAAATGTAGGCCCATCCACCTCCTTTTGCATTGAAAACCTCCCAGGAAAGGAAAGAGACAGCACACTCCCCTACCTAGATGTTCCAAAGAGAGAGAAAAATTTAAACCATCAACGGTCGCCTAAGAAGATTTCCTGCCCACATAAAAGTTAAAAAAAGAAAAAGAAAATCTCAGTGGTGTCTACAAGCTGACGGCATTTATTAGGAAGCGAGAAGTGAAACACTACCTTGTATTGGATTGCTAGTGCTATTGGGCGTACTGCGCATCATGTTGATGTGGGAGATGGTGAGGATGGAGCAAGAGCAGCCGTTCCCGGTGCAGCAGGCCGCACCGCCTGTTGCACCGGGAACGCACTCCACTCGAAGATCGGTGGAGACGCTGGTGGTGATATTGGCGGTGATCACGATCATCGTAGTGCTTGCGGGGATTTTTGCAAGGGTTTGCGGCGGGCGCCATTTGGCGGCGGGCGGGGATCATGACATTGAAGGGTGGGTAGAGAGTAAGTGCAGGAGTTGCCTCGACGGCGGCATTCCGCCGCCGCCACAGCAGGAGGGAGCAAAGCCAGGTGATGGGAAAAAGTGATCACGGTGGTCGAGGGAGAATGAAGGTGGAAACGGATGGTACTAAGTTTGTGACCTCGGAGGTGTATTTTTTTTTTCTTTTAACTTGGTATGGAATACTAATTCTATATCATTCATCTTCAAGAATCTTCGCATATTGTACATCATATTAACTCTGTATGGTTTCTTATGGACTTTATCCATGATGGTAGTGGCAATGCTATAGATTCTGTCTGAAATGTTAAATGGGTTCAAAAACTCATGGAGTACTATACTTTTACTACCAGCCTTGTTACGGAAGGGTAGGAGATGAACCCAAGTGTACGCGACCTTTAATTCAAACGAGCGGCTCGAGCTCGGCTCGGTTGAAGCTTGAGTTCAGCTCGGCTCGGTTAGAAATGAGTCGAGTCTGAGCTGGAGCCGGCTCGCTCAGGCTCGGTATAAAAGAGGTGAGAATTGAGAAAATTTTAATCCTCAAATCTAATATCCACATCCCCGACTCCTCCTCCTCCTCCTTCGGCAGTTGGCACTCATGCTTGTCTCCTCGAGCTGCCATGGTGCCATCTAGTCCTTGTTTGCCAAGCCGTCGCCTCATCTCTTTCGCCCCCACCACCAACTCTATGTCTGCAACCACCGCACCCTCCTCAACCCGATCTACATCTCCGCGGTCTCCTGTCGCAATGATGGTGAGTTGAATCGGAGGAGGTCTGCAACCTCCTCCGGTTCATCCCGTTGTTTGCGGAGCTGAGGCGGGCGATCGTGCTGGTGGCGTTGGAGAAGAGCGTCGGGATGTTCTACAGCACGACGGCAAGCGGGCTCAAGGGAGAATTATCTAATGCTCGTCAATAGTGACAATTTGTGGAAGGAATGACTAAGGGATAGGGATACCGCCTCGTCCTCATTTGCCAAGCCGCTATCGCGGTACCGTCGTGGTGGTGGTTGAAGCATTTGGAGAAGGGGAGGAGGATAAAGGGAAGGGGTTTGGGTTCTTTCTTTTTCTTGTGCCTCGGTTTGGGCTCGATCCGGCTTGGTCCAGCTCGATCCGGCTAGGTTCAACTCAATTCGACTTAGCTTAAATGAGACTTGATAATAGACTCATTTCAGACTTTAGATCAACTCAGATTCAGTCTGATCCGACTCGAGCTCGTCTTAAATTGAACTGAGCCAAGACTAAACCTAATTCTAAGGCTCGAAATTAATTTCGAGCCGAGCATGAGCTAGAGCTGACTCATTCGGACTTTGGCTCATTTACACCCATACCCAAGAGAGATGGTATCATGGTACACATAGATTGGCTCATCTATCTGTCTATCTATCTATCTATCAATCGTGCTCAAGCTTGGGTTTTTTTTTATTAATCTTGAGTTAAGCTTGGGCGGTGTCAGGTTGGGAAAGTCTATTAGCTCTGCCGACCCAAAACCCGAGCCGATGGGCCCGTCGAGTGATTCAAGCCCGGAAGCGCTCAAATCCTCTTCATGGGCCGAAAGAAAAATACCTCTAAATAACAATGGCTCCACACCTACGGCTACCTACGTGTAATCCTGTCTATACGAGGAATAATTTACTACCGTGTCGTGGATTTACCGCGAAAGCTAGGGAGCAGCATGGTATTTACTTCTTGCTTGCTTAAGTTTACTATATAGTAAATGGACCATCATCAGGAGCACGGTACATATAACTGGGCCAATGTTTTGGTGTTTTCCTCCCACACCCTCTCATTAAGTAATCAGAGAAAGTATCATTTGGGCTCCTCGTGACGAACGCGAGCATCTCGTGCAGGCCGAGATGACACGGAGGCGTGTCGAACCCAACAAAGAGATGGTACACTTAACAAAACACCCACATTAACTCCCCCTCCGTTTGCTTTCTTTTGAATTTAAATATATATGTTATTAATTAACGAACAAGCAGCCTTCCAACGGGCTCCGACACGAATCACGAGGCCCGCTCCTTATACAATCCGCCACGTGCCTGGCCTCCATTGGCACCACCCGCTCGTCAGACCAGGGAGCAGGAGAAAGCCCCACTTGCATGGAATTACCGGAGGCAACGACTAAAGGCCCCGAAATCCATTTCAAAATTACATGAATGGCATTGAAGTGTACCAATGATTGGGATTTAATCACTCGTGTCGATGGGTAGTTAAGTCATTTTGACGTAATAGAGGCGGAGAAGATCCCTTTCAAATCGTTGGCTTTCCCCAGAAAACGAGAAGGGGGCACCGTCTCCTTTCTAAACCTCTCCCTTTCGTCTTCCCGAAACCCACTTCCGGGGAAAGCTACTTCCCAATGGCGACGAGGAGAGGCAAATGGCATCCGCCGCCGGCGCCGACCCCGAGGATAATCCACCTCCCTCGCCGTACCCGTCTTTGCCGGCCGGTGCCGGCGAGGCCCTGCCGGAATCTCGGCGCCCTCATCGACCAGGAGCGGCAGGAGCGGGCGGAATCCCTCGTCTCGGTATTCATCGCCTACCTCCTTTTTGATCTTGATCGATTCGATTACTTTATATATTGTGGGGTTTCTACATCCAGGGGAGGAAGAAGATCGACGGGAGAAGTGATGACGTGGAGGTAGCATTAGATGAGATAGAGAAGGTTCGAAAAGTAAGCGGCAGCTCCGCGAGGCTACGGAGGAGCTATGGCCGGAACTTCGACCGCCAGGTGTCCGCGCTCCGCCGAGGGCTCGAGAAGCTGGCGGCTGATGAGGCATGCGTCAAAGAGATACACGAGATCTCCTCAGCGCCGCCGGATAAGAAGCAAACAGAGGAAGAGCTATCCGATGTAAGATCCTATTACTCAGTTTATTTATTCTGATCTTTGTTTTTAATTTGGGTCTAATTGGTGAGGCGATGCCAATTGGAAGGTGGAAATGTTGAAGAGAAAGATGGAGGGGTTGTCGAAGGGGATGATGGAGATGATGGAGGAGTACGGCAACTTGCTGTCAGCCACTAACTCCGACACCAACTCTAGTAGAAGGGAAGGTTGCGGCAAGAAGAGCAGCAGCAAAAGGAGCAATGGGCACATGAGAGTGAGAAAGAAAGTACACGGCCACTACGAGCAAAGACTGGAGGAGCAAAAGCAGGTAGAATTCGAAATAGTTCCCCTTTTTCCCTTCCCCTTCTTCATTTCCTCATTGACTTGTGTATGCATTGTTAGTCAACCGGTTTGGATGTTATTATATAATCTTTTAGTGTTTAAAAGGCAAGCTTGCATATATCACTATAGGGTGTTATCTGCAAACTTACATTCTTAGACTAATTATAGGTTAGACAAGAGAAGAGGATTAGTAATCATCGATATATAGATAACTGAATCAATCCTATTGAAAAAATGACCCACAATGTTCATGTGCAGAATCAAATCTATGACTATCGAACCTCATGGGGCTAGTTGGTCTCAACCACCTCGCATTGTAAATTTAGGTTCGTCTGTACTTAAGCTTGCAGTAGGTAATGCTCTAAATATCATTAGAGCTTGAAGCTTCTATTTTAAGGAAAGAAAATCGGTGCGGGGTCCATTTCCGATTTAAGGAAAAGGTAGTAAATTAACATTTAACACTGCCACTTCTAAACGAGGAGGCAGATAGCCCAGCCTGGGATGAGCATATGCCCAGAACAACTTGAAGAATCCAGGCCCAAGGGCCAGCCCATGTGCTTCACTGCTTTGAAACAGTGCTGCTGGGGACCAGAACTGTAGATTGCATCTAATGTATTCCATATTTATGTGTAAGTTTCTGACCTTGGTTGGTGTAAAGGTTGTTCATATTAAAAACGTTTAAAAACTCTGACCTTTGCTTGGTCATTTTGGCAAGCATTCACTAATACTAGGCTTACTAACAAATCCTGAAAGTTGAACAAGCATATCATGATGTCATTTGATCTTGCACTTACGTTATTAACAGATTGAGTTTAGTGGTAGCGAGATTTGAGGAATTGCCTGTAGATTGTAAAAACATGATCATATGCTGCTTTGATTGAAAATGATTATTTATTTGGATAATGGTTGCATTATTTGATCCTAGAGTTAGGAGCATTTTGCCTATTCTTCAGAAGCACAAAGTTATATAGGGTTGCGATTCTTCAAGTTGTATACTCCATCTGCAATCTCTCTGTTAATTTTGAATGAAAAAAGAAGCTCTACAGAGCAAATCACTTTTGTCATCATTAACATTAATGGGAAAGATAGGCTGGGTGCCTCCTGGAACTAAATGCAAATCTGTTATCATCTTGACTATGTTGAAGTGTACAATCTGCATGCATTGAGGCGCCTAGAATAAAGAAGTCAACAGAGCAGGAACGCAGTGAAGTTTTTTGTGTCAAAACTATGACAACTATACTGAATTGAGTAATAACCTGCTATTATTTATAGAAGTCATTTCAATTATCAGTAATTAACTTGTCAGAAGAGCTTGAGCAGAAGCCTTTCTAATAGCGTGACTTAACAGGCATTGGTGGAGGAGTGGGCAGTTGCAAGTGTGGGAAGTTGCTGTGATTACAGAAAGGTCGTCGGGAGGATAATGGAGCAAGTGAGGTCTGAGACCGAGCAGTGGACACAGATGCAAGCTATGGTGGAACAAGTTAGGTTGGAAATGCAAGATCTCCAGTCTTCCAGAGACCTGTGGAAGCGCCGCGCTATTGCTGCTGATGTCAACATTCGCTCCCTCCATGCTCAAGTAAGTTCTGATGGACCTATATTTGGTGGCCATCATAGACATCTATTAGTTTTGCATCTCCAAGTGCTACCATATGACTTGCCTGTTACCATAATACATGTGATTTTATCCTAACATTGCCCGTTATGGCTCCCCACCAAAGTAATAGACATATGGTCTGAATCCTTCTTTACTGAATCTGAAGATGATGCTTAAGAAGGCTTTAGGCATAGGCTTACTGTCTTTATGCATCGATCAATCTATGTTACTTCACAAATGTTCCATACAATGTTGAGTTACATAGAGCAATTAATTATTTCTCATTGCACGCATGCAGCAAGAACTGATCCAAGAGAGGCTTATCAAGTGAAAATTGGGTTATATGTTGATATAGAAAGCATAGATGGTGTCCTAGCATGTTAAAACTTTCAGTTGAGGGGGATAAGGAAGTATTAATTTTCATCCACTATAGGTTTCAAATGTTCTATGAAGGATCTTCCCTTACTCCATCCTTGCCTTTATTTCAAATTATTAAAATATGGATGAGTAGTATCTATGTAAAGTTGCAATAAATTCCTTTACAGAGGTGTTGAAATCGGCATGTAGAGAGATCGGATGAGGGTATAGTTCTCATTTAGCTTCTGCTTGTACTACTCATCATGTTATTAGATAATGATGTCGTCTCGTATGATTATCCGAGAGGTTTGTTAAAATTTGGCAATGGTGTTGCAGGTGCAGGAGTGGCAACACAGAGCTCAAGTCTCAGGAAGCAACGCAGATAAGCTGCAAAAGCAGGTCTCTCAACTCCAAAACAAGTTGCGATTGTTGAAGGTTGAGCATTTGAATCACGCTTCCTCTCGTGATCATTCAGAATCAAACAGAAGTGGTTTCGTAACATCCAAAATCCATCAGCAGGAATCGCTGGTCCCCAGCAAGGAGAAAGAAAAGCACGTTCTGGTTTGTCGAGTGAAGAATTCACCAAGCAACTTCTTGAGACGCTCACCGATGCAGGACATTGGCAACTTATTGTTGCTGCGTCAGCACTAAAGGAGAAGTTGTTATCCTACAGTGCAATTCTAAGAGAAGCAGAAGAATGTGTCGAGCTGCTACAATTCCTAATCTATATTACATTAATGGCCGAAGTAGGTAGGAGCGCCTTCTAATATTCTCATGAGTATATGTTAAATAAGGCAGGTTATGAGAGGAAGGTGAGAGAGTTCGAAATTTTTGAGAGTTTGTAACTTAGAGTTTTGCCCAGGTGGATGCTTCTGTATTGCCTAACAGCCTAAGCAAGCAGAAAATTAAGTGGCATTCTCGATGAAGCTTTAATCCTTTGGTGCACTTATCTGCAAGTTGATTGAAGGGTATTATCAGAGAATGAGATTGCAAACAATTAAATGAAGAATTAATAAGCTTTGGGATTGCCAAAAGAAGCACAAGAAATGAGGTTGAAACTAATCTAGATAATGCTTCTTTAAAATTAAAACCGAATACGATCCATAAAACCACACATAAACATAAGAATTATTTTTTCGTAGAGAAAACTTTTTATTATACAAGAGTATTAAGATTAAATTAAGCAATATAATAATCAGCAATTATAAATACTTACAAATTATTTGTTTTTACCCATAATTATCTTTAAAGTAATTTATTTGACTTACTTTCAATATAACAACGATATCTATACTCGGTATGACCTTGAGGTTGAATACCTCTCTTAATGACCCTCATGTCAGTAGCAAATGCAACTCTAATGTTATAAACTTTAGGGATAATTTCCTTTTCACTCCCTAAACTATCACTCATTTTCATATTGACTTCCTGAACTTTTTTTTTGCTACATACTGACCCCCTAAACTATCAGAAATACCTCACTTGATCCCTTCCGTTAGGGTTCCGTTACCCATTTCTGTCCAAAATATATCACGTGATAATCACCTGATAAATATATGACAATTTTACCCTCATATATCTACAAGTCACATGCTGTCATAAGAAACTTTTAGATGGACGAAAATACCCCTCATTCTCTCCCTCTATTGTTGTTGTCATAACCTACCCCACCGCAGCCTCCACTGCCATAGCCACCGCATCCATGGCGTTGACCACCGTCGCCTCCTCCGCAGCCTACTTCACCTCCTCCGCAACCTACCATTGCTCTCCTCTTTGGCATGCTCAAGCTTGGATCCACGTCAAGATCTGCATCCCCGTCGGAGTTGGATCTTGGATTGACGTAGCTTCAATCGCTATGCCACTACCTCTAGCGACTGCGGCCGATCAAGGCGAGACAGATCTGCCCTCTTCTCCGAGCCCCGCCTTGGCGTTGTCGTCGCCCTCTTCTCCGAGCTCGCCGTCGCCATTGCCATCTTCTCTGAGCTTGCCATCGCCGTCGCCATTGCCATCTTCTCTGAGCTCGCCATCGCCATCGCCATCTTCTCCAAGCTCGGCGTCGTTGTCGCCATCTTCTCCGAGCCCTTTCTCTCTCTCCAAATTCCTCCCCATCACTGTCGCCCTCTTCTCATAGCACTCTCTCTCTCTCTCTCTCCAAATGTGATGAAAAGAAAATTATCCCTAAACTTTACGATCAAACATGTATTCAAGCTTCTAAATAAAACATCTCAATACTTGAAATTCAACTTTCACTTGCTGATATGTTCGGCCAACATCCCTCATGTTTGAACACTCGGCATTTTTTGCCAATTGATGGAATTGCATATTCCAACAAACTTCAAACGGTCAAAGTCATTTAAGCGCATTGTTCATTGATCGACAGTGTTCATACCTCGAATATTTTGTCATAGCTCATACATAGTTAACTAATAAATATGCGTTATGAATTACTTTATTTTAGCCGATTATAAAACTTATAAATAATTATTTCCTCTTAAGTTTCTTGGAAGAAAATGACGAAGACCAGAAGGAACTCATTTATTAATTCTATTCACTTGTTCCAAAATAGTCTTATTTACAATAACAATGGTTGGCCTTCTCTATCTCTCATTTCATTATTAAAAATAAAATAGAAACAAAAGTAATATCCTATACATTCACAAGTATTAATCAAATTCAAGCAAGTTAGCTAGGTGTGGTTGATCATGGACATCCAGGCACAGTAGGCACAAACAATCTTCTGAGAGATGTAAACATAGACAGCAAAGGAAAGGCTCATCAAAACCAAGTCCTTCCAGTCTCCCTTCTGCTTGGGGCTGAAGCTATCCTTCAGTCCCTTCCCTGCCTCTCTGTATAGCTTCATCAGAGTTGTATTCCACCATCCTTTCTCTTCCTTACTCTTCCCTTTCTTCTCCATATTAGTCGGGAGTTGGCTATGGCAAGAGATGGAGAAGCATCTGGATCTGGCCATGGCCATGTTGGGTTGCATTGGATGGTTATATGTGGCATGAAGAGGGTGGAAAGATGAGAAGGCAGCAGCCATGAGAGATGGCTCGAGATCCTGAGGAGAAGAGATGGTATGTGGGGATTTGTGAGTTCACTAAGGATGAGAGGATAAGCAAACCACAGCCATCCAAAAGGAGCGTAAGCAATTATCCAATTGAATCGAGAAGAAAGAGACAGGTGCATGGTAGAGTAGTTTCCTGTAGAAACTGTTTCTGTAGCCATAATCCTCACTTGGTTAATATCAAATTTAGAGGGAAATAATGGAATAATCTATGCAACTCATATCATACTCAACTTATGAAAGAGAAGAGATAAAATACTCTATACTCTCTCTTGTAGCTGCAATGGTCAAACTAGTATTACATTTTCTATTTCTTGGTGGCCAAAGTCGTAAAATTCCAATTCGAATTTGTGTGAAGCAAAGTAGATAAGCAACCCGTGGACATTATGAAATAAATTTTCATGGTACCAAGTTGCCCAATTGAATGATTACCATTTTATTTAATCCCATGTCAAGTCAAGTCACCCACCACTTAATTATCAACCGGAGTGGAACACGGGTGTCTGGATTAGGAACTTTCGTCAGCTCCCACTAATAAATATTTGAAACTTGCACCAAAAAAAGAAAGAGTACATCTTATACCCTATATTAACTTAATTATTAATTTATTCTTAATATTTATCTCATCAATCTATTTTATAAACTAAACAATATTTATTATAATTTAATAAAAATAAAATATACTTTTACCGTCTGTTTTTTAATTATATCACATCAAATATAATTATTATATTTAATACGTTATTTTTTTTAAATAATAAAAAAGAATATTTATATTGACTTAATTTCAGGAGGAATCGAGACATAATAAAAAAAAAAAAAGGGAAACGATAGACAGGGATGGAGGAAACGCGTCCAACAGTCAAATTTCGATAGTACCTATGCGTCATACCAATGCCATGCAGCGACCACAGTCAAGAGGAGTTGGTCCATCCACTAGGGTGGGGAGAAGAAAAGCCAATGGATACACGACACGTAGAAGAAGAAAGGATTCTTTACTTTGCTATAACACGTGTCAGAAGACTAGATCGTCGTCTCCCATTTTCTACACCAACCCCACATGGAACGCACCGGTGACAGCGTGCGGCGTTTCCCGCTACAAAAAACGTCGGGCAAGGGTGGGCGTGAAACGGGTACCCCCCCTCGATCGGCAGCCGCACATGCGCGGATCCGACGGGCGAGATCACTTGGGCCAAGCCGTACAAGGCCCAGTTTGCTGGTTAAGTAATTACACATCGCTTTAATGACTACCGTTGACTGAGACAGGAAGAAGGAAAGAACTAATTAAAAAGAAAAGAAAAGGAAAAGAAAGAAGCCCTCTTCTGCACGCCTTCTAATAGGTTGGTGTCTCTCTCCTCTATCTTCTTTCTCGTCTCTTCCTCCCACCATACGAAATCTTGCTTTTAACTCCTATGCCAAATCCCTCTTCTTGTTGCTGGATTTAGGTGCTTCGTGATCCATTCCTTCATCTCGATGAAGCGTTCGAGGCCGTACGGCGAAGATCTCGAGGAGCCTGAGCGGTCGTCGTCTTCGTCGCACCGGAGGTTCTATTCAAAGTCGTCATCGTACGATCGGGCTCTTGATGACGACCGGGAGACGGTGAGGCCGTTGAGGAAGCGATTCGACCACGACGGAGATGGATTTGACCGGCGGAAGGGGTTTTGTCGGTACAGGGACGCCTCGTCGCCGAGGGGGGTCTACGGGAGCGACCGGATGCACCGTTCGGAGAGCTTTTCTGGGTTTCGGAGGGAGTTCCCCAAGGGTTTCCGGTCGGAGCGCGATAGGTCGAGGCGGGAAGGCAGCAGTGGGTCGTCGTGGCGGAGATCGAGCAAGGATGTGGTGGTGAGTGAGGACTCGGGCTCAGTGAGCAGAGGAGGGGGGATGAGGAGTAGGGATTCGCTCAGCGGTGACGGGAATCGGAGATCGGAGGCGGCCGCCAAGGTGGACAAACCGAGGAAAGAGAGCGGCAGTAGTAGCGAAATGGAGGAGGGGGAGCTCGAGCCGGATCCGGTAGCTGAGAAAGAAACAAATCATGAAGATAGAGATGCTGAATGTAGCAGCCGAGCTGAAACGAATCTGGAAAGGAAAGAAGTCGTGCAATCTGAAAAGAAATCCGAGAATGATGATGTAGGTGTTCCAATTCGGGAGGAGGAAGTCAAAATTGAGGATGTTGTGGTAGATGACGTAAGTGGAGTTCAGAAATTAGACGAAAAAACTGGCAGCGAGGGAGAAGGTGAAGGTGAAGATAAGGGTATTGATGTTGATTGTTTGGCAAAGGATGAATTTCCGGAAAAGAAGCAAGACGTGCCTCAGGAGGGGAAGTTATGTCTGTCTCCTCAAGTCCAGGAAGCGAAAGACAGTGGTGAAGAATGTGCGGCTGAGAATGAAGAAAAAGAGATTCCACATCCTATTTCTGATTCCAACGAAAAGGACTTGGAGAAGAATCAGGGAGAAGGCAAATATGGAATTGCAGAGAGTGAATCTGGAAGGGAAGAAGAGACAGGTGTAGGGCTTGAGGTTGAGAAGAACGAAGGAAAAGGAATTGATCTAGAGGCTGAGCCAGAGGATGCGATTGATTTGTTTGACTCAAGTAAGGAATTTGTTGCAGAGAGTAAATGTGAGGATGTGAATCTCAAGCTTGGGGCAGAGAAGCTGAAAGACAAGGACAAGGGTAAGAGTCTGGCTTTGGCGCTCTCAAGAGAAGACGATTCTGTGGAAGCTGAGGATGCCATGGAAGGTACCAGTGGAAGGGGGTTTGAGTTGGTATTCCGAACTGACATCTGCCAAGCTGAGAAAGCACACTGCGGTGGGAACCTTGTTGGCAAGAAGGAAGATGACGGTCTCAAGATGGAGAGACTTGATCTTTCTCTTAGTTTACCAGGTAGTTTGCAGGATCATGCATCCCAAAGTCAAAAATCTGGTTCTCCCACACATTCGAGGAGCATCCAGTCTATTCCATCTTCCTTCCGAACATATTCAGATGGGTTCACAACATCCATATCATTCACGAGTTCTCAACCATTTGTTCACAATCCTAGTTGCTCTCTTACTCAGAACTCGTTAGACAACAATGAGAAGTCTGTAGGTAGCCGCCCAATCTTTCAGCAGATGGATCACGTTCCTAATGGTACCATATGGCATGCTCAGACCTCAAACGAAGTTAAACGGAAGGGTGGAGCTGCCCCACTCCTTCAGAGAGTTCTGCAAAATGGTAGTGGGTCACCTAATGCAGCACTTCATGCTTTGAATGGCCATCATGAAGGGAAGCTTAATGGCCTCCCAGGGCTGTCTACTCTTCCAAGTCAGTTATCCCCAAGAAAGAGTCATGGTTCTCACCATTCTAGATTACATAGTAAGGATAAGAGGCAGCTCACAAGAGAGAAAAGCAGCAGCAGTCTTTTCATGAGTGAGCAGCGGGAAGGAGAACAGCTTGTACATAATGGTTCTGGTGTCATTGAAAGGATTGTCTACAAAATTGTTTCAGAACCTTTACATTTAATGGGTAGGATGCTTCAAGAAATGACAGAGCAATCTGTAGCATATCTGAAGGAAACCCTTTGTGAAATGATCACCAGTGCAGATAAAATTAGACATATAACTGCACTGCAGGAGGTACTTCAAAGGAGGTCTGACCTGACTGCTGAAACAATGACCAAGTGTCCTCGGATTCTACTAGAGATACTGGTGGCTATAAAAACCAGTCTTCCAGATTTCATCCGAAAATCTAATAGCATTTCAGTCCCTGATTTGGTCGACATCTTTCTGAACTTGAAGTGCCGAAATCTGGCTTGTCGGAGTATGCTGCCTGTGGAGGATTGTGAATGCAAAGTTTGCACGAAGAAAAGTGGTTTCTGCAGTGCATGCATGTGTCTTGTCTGCTCCAAATTTGACATGGCATTTAATACTTGTTGTTGGGTTGGTTGTGATGTGTGCCTTCATTGGTGCCACACAGACTGTGGTTTGCGCACTTCTCTGATTAGGAATGGTGGAAGTGGTTCTGTAGCAAATGGGGCTAACGAAATGCAGTTTCACTGTGCTGCTTGTGGTCATCCCTCAGAGATGTTTGGTTTTGTGAAGGATGTCTTTAGAACATGTGCAAAAGATTGGAAAGCAGAAACTCTTTTGAAGGAGCTTCAATATGTAAGAAGAATTTTTTCCTCCAGTAATGATGCAAGGGGCAAAAGATTGCGAGACATAGCTGATCAGATGTTGGTGAAATTGGAAGATAAAGCCAATCATTCTGAAGTTGTCAAGTTTGTAATGACATTTCTATCTGGTAAGCTACTTAGTATGCACTACATGAAGTGTAGGAATTATCATTTACCATTCTTCGACACGAAAAGGCAATTCAATGCTAAATGTTCATATTCTAGACAATTGAAAACATCAAATTTTGACTTTTGTCACTACATCAATAACTTTTGTCATTCTTGTTGGCAAAGCTATGGTTTTGTGGCAGTATACTGATATGCATGTCTGACATCTGTTTCGATTACAAGCTCAATGTTGGTGGATATTAATTTTAGCGCAGTTTTCTAGATGTCTAACAGTAGAATGAGAGTAGACCATAGAAAATTCATTGCTATGGATCATGTCTATTCTAAAAGTTGACCCATTCAGTTTGCAGATCTTGTAGGTTAACCATAAGAAATATCATGTCTCAGTGCTCTAAGAAAACACAACAATAAGGTTTCTACATTAACTTTAATCCGCTGTGTGTCCTACAAATGTTCGTGTTCAATGAAACATCAAGATTGGACATGTTTAAAGATTGCTGTCCCTCTTCCCCTTTAACATCTTGTACTTAACATGCCTATCCAGCATTATTTTCTTTTGTTTTTACTAGTTACTCTATACCAAATAAAACTCTTAATGTATGTGTTGACCTTTGGACGGAAATGTGCATGCAACTCAAGTAAATTCCACTGAATCTTACATGTGGAAATTGGATGTGAACATTGAACTGAAAGCCTGTCCAAAATGTTCTTAAAACTAAAGTTGCTCAATTTCATTTGCAAATGTGATATATGCCAACTTCCATGGCAAACATATTAGGAAATACTAAAGGTGTTTTATGCAGAAATTTAAGGAAAAGATGAATTCGGTTGGTGTAGGCTTCTTTTCATATGATGTAACATGGACTAAGATAGGAACACGTGCTAAACTTGACATGCGACATGCATACTACTTGAGCAATGTAAATTCAAAGTATTAAGTTCCTTCTAGATCTTTCTTTGGCTAATGACTGACTAGGCTTTCTCTGAACGCTTTTTAAGGACTAATTAGTTGACCTAATGCCAGATGTATCTTTGAGTTTCTTTTTCCTACAAATGAGATTGGCCTAGAGAAGAAACATGTATCTCATGCAAAAAGAACGAAAATGCTATTTTATTTGAACTTTTTCACATACTCTGCTCAACTTCTGTCCATGAATTGGCCTGTTTTATAGCTCTCTTGAAGAGCTATATAGTTGATAAGATGAGACAGTAAATGCACTTATGCACTTAAGAACCAAGTTGAGATCAATTTAGTATCAAACTTTCAATAATCATTCAATTTTGACTTGAGAAGTTGTTATTTTATCTTACTTTTATCTTTCCTTTCATGTTTGTCATCTATTTCTTTCTTTCAAGAGAAATTGAGAACCTTAAAGATATCAATTTTGCCACACATTAGAAAATTCTTTTTTGTTTTCATATTTTACTTCCAACAGCTTCCAATAATTCGGTTCAAACAGTAGTAAGTTATTAAAATCGAATTAACTATTTAATCCAAGCATGTTTTAATCCTGGGAGTTCAGAGAATAAAAAGAAAAAAGAAGAAAGCAACAAAACATCAGCATGTGCCTAAATTCTTTTAATTTAGTTTATGAGTAATGCATTCTCAGCTTTCCAATAATTTTGGACTATATTCTCTTAAACATATTATTTTAGAACCTTAGATATTGATATTCTTTTCTAGAGTTTTAACTGGGAGCTTATTCCTGTTCTAGTTTGGCCAATTAAAAGGGAATTATCAAGAAGAAATTGATTATCAAGAAGAAATTAATTATCAAGAAGAAATAAACAAGCTGATATTTGCCAACAATGAGTTTCCATGATGCAAAACCATATATATTTTTCAGTTTCACTACAATAATTTGCCAGCATATGTTTGCTGTCTATTGACTGCACCTTTGGAGCTTTGATATTATTGTTTCTTCGTCAATTAGAACCTTGTGTTATACTGAAATAATTTTAATGCATAGCTATGAATATCCATCTCTCAAAGTTTTCCTGATTACTTTATTGCATTTTTTTATTATTTTAAATTAGTTCTCTAAGTTTATGAGTTTAGTGTGGACAATTAGAAAGATGCAGAGGGCTGCCATCTGTCAGAATACTTCACTCCTAATGTTATTGTGAAGCTATGGGTCTGTCAGAGTTTGACGGTGCAACAATGCACTGTTTTCTCCATCTTCTTTGACATGCCTACCTAGTAAGTCTGTTCTTTATTAGGATTGTGAAAAAAAAATGTTACTCAAAGGTTCTAGATTGTTCTCATTGTTGTTTACCAGCACTATCAGGAGATGTAACTTGGATTTCAGATTTGGAAAAACGTATTGCACAATAGTGAGTATGTAAAGATGTATCACATACACCCATTATATATATCTATATCTATATATATATGTGTTGTATATATATGTGTGTGTGTGTGTGTGTGTGTGTGTGTGTGTGTGTGTTACTTGAGAAATTAAATCTATTTTAAAGTTCAAAGTCAAAGTTTCAAATGGCAACTTTTCTTGTCCAATTGTCATAGCCTCGAAGATTTTTCTGCCATATAAACTCTATGAACGAAGTGCCAGATAAAAGAAAGACCATAACAACGTAATTTAGCACAGTAACTGAACTAGTTCTCCGTGATATCTGACATCTCGGCCTTCATTTTTTATCATTTAAAATATAGTTTAAAATTTGTGATCCTTATGATATGAAGAGCCTTTCTTATGCCAATGAAACTATGTATGCTAAACGTTTTGTATCTTTAGTAATGTGCACTACTACATTGCTGCATTTTGAAATTGGTGTTTTTCCAGCAAGCATTACATTATTTGTCCTTCATATTTCAGATAGTGAATCAAATCTCAGCGCTAGTCCTTCCTTAGTGCACATGAAGGAGCCATCAAAAACTGCTGCTGAAGGAATCAATGGGATACCCTGTTCAAGCAAAGAGGAGACATGGCTGCCGTCTGTTCCCTCTGAGAAAGTCTCTAATCTGGAAAATGCAGGAGTCCTTTCAAGCATGGAATGCAAGCTAGTAGTTAGTAAAATTGGTAATCCTGAATTGCAAGCAAATCTTGAAAAGAAGCCAGTTGCTGATGAACTGGATAGTGTGGTAAAATTCAAGCAGGCTGAAGCAAAGATGTACCAAGAACGTGCTGATGATGCAAGAAGAGAAGCTGAAGGTTTAAAGCGTATTGTGCTAGCGAAGAGCATGAGTATTGATGAAGATTATGCTAGTCGAGTTGCTAAGCTTCAACTAGGTGAGGCAGAGGAGAGGCGGAAAAAAAGGCTTGAAGAGCTGCAAGTAGTTGAAAGGGCACACCGCGAGTATTTTAATATGAAAATAAGGATGGAAGCTGATATCAAAGATCTATTATTGAAAATGGAGGCTACAAAACGAAATTTCAGTTCACAATAGGAGTTCGAGTGCCACAACCTTGCTAAGACTGGATATTTGTTTCAGATAAGCACATCAATAGGTTAACCAGGAAAATAGTTGCTTTATATGATGTTGTAAGTTTCTAGGCTTTTGTTTGTTCCCATTAGTCCTCTTCTATTATCCTCTTGATGTTGTTGAAGATTGTATGATGTAAAATTAGCCTTTTATAGTTAAATTTTCCTCTTCCATCTTTATTCTAGCTAACTGGATTCTGAGGAAAGAAATCTCTGGCTTTGGCAACAGACTCCATGACCACTTTCGACCTTTATAAATGGAAAGCAATGTAGCCATCCTGTCAGGTGCTCATTGTACTTGGACTATTTAAGTTGTTTGTCTTTCTTTTCCTGTCTTTTGTTCATGCGCTCAGTATACCTTAACTTTGTTGCTCAACAATGAGTTTTCGATCAAAATGGGCCTCCTCCAAGCTTTATTTACTGAAATGGATCACTCCAGATTTAATACCAAGAAAAGCTTGTTTTTGTGACATCGGTTCATTATGACAAGGGTGTGTGTGTACTTATAAGCAACCTATCTAATCAGCATCTAATTTACATGAAACACTAATAAAATTAATGGTTTATGTGTAGCCATTTCCCTCTAAATTCACTTAGACAAGAGATCATTTATATATAGTCAAATAAACTGCTCATCAGATCAACATCTATTTCACATAAACAATGATGTGATCAATGTCTATTTCACATGCCTAACTAACTCTGCTTTAGTTCTTTTTGTGGTATTAGTTTGCTGCATATAATGATATAACAGGCATACAACATCAGTGATAGGATAAGAAGACGTTGAACTTATTAGTATTTTACTGTCAAATTAATAACATATCTGGTTGGCGAAAATAAGACCCTTTTTATATTAAGTCTAGTGGAAGACTAATTTGGTCAAAACAAACTTGGCTGGTTAAATTTAGGGGTTTAATAATGATAATTATATGGTAGGGTGTGAAAGATAAAAAATACAAATTTTAGGGTGTGAATAATAATAAACGTAAATATAGGGTGTCTTTCATAAAGTTTCTGAAAAAAAGTTTAAGCGATGCACCGTGCGTAATCGTCAGCGTTGGATCCTCGTAAATGTCGCGTGCAATCGCATAAACAAACTCCAAAGCCCCAACGGTCGCATAATTTTACGACTTGTGTAGGAATAACTCCTCCCTTCCCTCTCGTCTCCTCGTAGTTTCTAGATCGTCCTCCTCTCTTTTCCGTCTTGGTTTCTTGATCGTCTCCAGATGTTCTCCTTCTTCTCTATCCTCCCTCCTCTAGGGTTTTCTTGATCTTTGATCCGAGGATGCAATCTTGGAGTCGATCCAGAAGAGGAGCGAGCAAGACAATGCAAACTCCGTTCTCGTTATCTTGCAACGAGATCGAGGGTTTGCGTTGCGTTGCTGCTCTCTCAGGATGGTTTCCTCGTAATCTCTAGGCTCTTCGAGATCGAGGTTTTGCGTTGCTTTCCAGGTTCGTCTCAGATATCATGTTCTTGACTCTATTCGACAATCTAATTCTTCTTCCGTGATGTAGTTGATGATGTGCAATTCTGTTTCGTTATGTCACAATTTTGATTGGTTACAGTTTCATTGGTGTTGCCGTTTATGATGTGAAATTCTATTTCATTATGTCAAAATTTTGATTTTGGTTCTTGGTTCTGGTTTGTTCTTGTTTGAGTGGACGTGTGGTTTGCCATCTCACGGGAGTAGGGCGATGTTGAGCACGAAATATTCGGAGGAATTAATGTTCCGATTGTTTCTGATTGGATTAGGAATCTTGTTGTGTGGTTCCTTATTGATGCATGATGTAGTTTTGAATTGAACGAACATTGTTTACTTCCAGTTAGTTTTCTATCTTGAACATTTATGAGGAGAACATTTGAACATATGTAATGATTGAGAAAATTTTTCTGACTCATGTATTAGATTTCCTTCACAGTGGAATTTTGAAAATTATCCAATAGTTATATGATTCTGTCAACCAGTCCGAAATAATCAAGAGTTTCCTTCAAAGAAACCTATCTAACTATTAAATATCTCAATTTATCAGTTCTCATCTCCTCTCCAGTTATATTCTTTACTATTTTATCTTTTTTTTTTCTCTCTTCTTTCATTCTCCTAACTTCTCTTTCTTAAAGTTCTTTCCATTTTTGTTGTGGAACATGAAAATTGTGGGAAATTGCCAATGATGCATAATAATCATTGATGAAATCCTTTTAGGAATTTAAGAATCTATATTTGAAGCAAACTGATTCGTTCTAAACCATGGCAAATTAGATATTGGCTATTATTTTCTGGTTTATATCTTTCTGCCCACTCAGTGATTTATCACATTCATCACTTCAAGCACTAACTTTGGTAATCTGGATCTATCAAATCATTACCTAATTATGTCTTCTCTAAACTAGTTTGTTACTATTTTTGTCATATTTGATTCATGACTGTATCCTCCTTAATCTATAATTCTTTGCATTAAAATTACTAAATCAATTGCAATTCTATTTAAATCTCGTGACCTGAGCTTTTGTTTACCTATTTGTTCCAGTATCCTTGATTCACCTCAACGAATCTGTAGCAAGACCTCATAAATGATCTCGATCATGCCCTTCTGTTATGCTGATCCCTAAATCAGGTCTTTTTGAGTTTGATTCTACTCTACCTCAAGGGTTTAAGTAGGGAAGGTAGAGGGAGGAAGAGAGATATGGCAAAGGAAGGAATTGCTAAAGGTTGTAACTTATGGGGTGGTCTTGTTACAACAAGAGAGACAGAAAAGGGGGGTGAGTGAAGGATTTTAAAAGTGCTGTGGACATAAACAAGAAGAGAGAAGGAAGATGGAAGAGATCAAATCCCTGCAATTGCTGGAAATTGTATTTTGGGTAGAGAATGTTGAAAGGAGGCCTAGGATAAACTTGGATTAGAAATTGAATCGATAAGGCGGACATTCTTATTATGAGGAAAGCAATTTCAGTGAAGAAAAGAGTTTGGTAGCCCAGGATTATAGATAGCCAGTTTGTGAATATTGCACCTTTGGGCAAAAGGTGATGAAGTCAAGAAGTGTTCTAGATTCAATTAATAAGCTATGGACAAACTTTATGACGAAGTGGTGTTACAGAAATTTAAAAGAGGACAGTCTGAAAAGATCAGACAGAGTGTCTCTCTGGAATGAAATACTATGTGCAAGGTTAATTTTTAAGGTTATATGTAGAAAGAAATTAGGGATCGGAGATGAGTTTTTAAAAGGACATGAAGTGAATTATTGTGGAGCGAATATGTGGGAGTAGCAGACATATGGAATGATAGGCAATACCAGGATGTTTAGGTATGAAAAATTAGAAGAAGTGGAAAGATTTACTGCAATTTTTATCACAATGGAGGTATGTGAAGAGGGCCAGGGATAAATGTGATCTGAGAAGAAAGGAATATATAAGGTGTGATCTCTCTGAAAATATTAATTGAAGGGGTAGAATATCAGTGTGGCATCCGAGATTATAGATGTCGAAGATACTATCAAAGGTGTGAGATATTTGTTGGGAATAGTTCTATTAATAGATGGATAAAAAAACTTATGTTATGGGAGAAAGTTAACACAGTGGTGATGGAATGTGTAAAAATGATGGGAACATGAAACAAGAATGAGTTACTGTATGGAGAAAGTTTGACAAAATCCAAGAGGAAAGAAATACAATAAGAATAGTTAACATTGGGATTGGGTGAGGTACAACTGAGAACAATTTACAGGAAGAAGATTAAGTGGAGGTGAGGTGAATTAATATAGCTAACAAGAGATTTGAGCAGAAAATATTTTTATAAAGTTACTATTGGGTGGAATAGGAGAAATTGTATTTTGTTCGTGAAGGAGGAAAAACATGCTGGAAGTGGAGAAACAAATTAGTGATACAATCGCTTGATACGGGATGCGGTGTAATATTTGATTCATGACTATGATTCTCTTTAATCTGTTGTTCTTGGTCTTCAATTACTAAATCAATTGCAATTCAATTTTAAATCTTGTGACCTGAACTTCTTTTACCTATTTGTTACTGTATCCTTGCTTCATCTCAACAAATCTGTAGCAGGACCTCATAAATGATCCCAATCATGCCTTTTTGTTATGCTGATCCTTATACCAGGCCTTTTTTTTTACTATAATTCTACTCTAGCTACAGGGTTTAAGTTGGGAAGGTAGAGAGAGGAAGAGAGATATGGCAAAGGAAGGAATTGAATAAGGTTGTGACTGTGGGGTGCTCTTGTTACAACAAGAGAGACAGAGAAAAAGAAGGGCGAGTGAAAGGGTTCTAAATATGGTGTAGACAAAAATTAAGGAGAGAAAAGGAAGACGGAAGAGATCAAATCCCTAAATTACTGCAAATTGTATTTTGGGTAGAGAATGTGGAAAGGAGGCCCAGGATAAACTTGGACTAGAAATTGAATCGATAAGGCGGATATTCTTATTACGAGAATAGCGATTTCGCTGAAGAAAAGAGATTGGTAGCCTAGGATTATAGATAGCTAATTCTTTACTACTGCACTTTTTGGGAAAAAGGTGATGAAGGCTTCTAAACTCAATTAATGAGCTATGGACAAACATTATGACAAAATGGTGTTATAGAAATTTAAAAGAGGACCTTTAATTCCAAAAAGATAAGACAGAGTCTCTTTGGAATGAAATACTGTGTGAAGGTTACTTTTCAAAGTTATATGTATTTTTAAAGGGACATGAAGTGAATTATTGTGGAGCGAAGATGTGAGTAGCAGACGTATGGGAGAATAGGCAATACCAGTTGAAGTAAAGGATTTTTATGGATGAAAAATTAGAAGAGGAAAAATTTACTGCTGTTTTTGTCGCTAAGGAGGTAAGTGGAGGGGCAGGGATAAATGTGATTTGGGAAAAAAGGAATATATAAGGTCTGGCCTCTGAAAATTCTAATTGAAGGGGTAGAATATGAGTGGGGCATCCGAGATTATAGATGTTGAAGATAAAGGTGTGACATATTTGTTGGGAATAATTCTATTAATAGTTGGATTAAAAAACTTATGTTATGGGAGAAAGTTAACACAGTGGTGCTGGATTGTGTAAAGAAGATGGGAACATGAAACAAGAATGAGTCATTGCATGGAGAAAGTTTGACAAATGCAAGAGGATAGAAATAAAATAAGAATAGTTAACATTGGGATTGGGTGAGGTCCAACTGAGAACAATTTACAGGAAGAAGATAAAGTGGAGGTTAAGGTGAAGAATTGATATAACTACCAAGAGATTTGAGCAGAAAATATTTGTATAAAGTTACTATTGGGAGGAATAGGAGAATCATATTTTGTTTCATGAAGGATGGGAAAGATATGCTGGAAGTGGAGAAACAAACTAGTGATACTATTGCTTGATGGGGGATGTGGTATAATGTATAGTTTCAGCAGAGAACTTAGAAAAGAGCTGATCTTTTTCATTGAAGAAGAATTGACAATCGTTCATTTGCTCTTCCATCTAACTAGACTACAAGGATGAATCAAGAATCAAGTAATCATGTCATGGATGGTAAGAAAATGATTCAACCCTTTTGTTCTGATCAGGAGATCTGAAATGGCTAAAGGGATGTGGAGGAATTGAAAAGATTCATATCATGACTATTATTTCTGTATGAAATTAATTCTGATCATTGAGTATTTAATCCATTGGATAACTTGCTCATATCAATTGAGATCTGGGTATTTATCTTGTTTGATGTTCTTCTAGTTTGATACTTTGATCTATTATTTGTCTTGTGATTTTTTTTCTCGTTGGCGACCAAAGATCTTTCTAGACATTGAACATGAATTTGTTCATTCACTGAACTTTTGGAAGCTCAATATATGTGTATGCACTACATGTTCATGGCCAAGTCTTCGGTCATTTTTCTTTGGACATTCCCTTGAAATAGGACATCTTTTTAGATCGAAGCTTTAATTTTGGAAATAGACAAACTTCTAGCCTGACTTTTGAATCCTGATGAAATGATCAAAGATATTCCTTTTAAGGAAAGTATCTTTTATTAGGCTATTCAAATATGGTCTTTTTTTTTAATCTTGTATCGAGGATCAGTTTTTGACATCAATCTGATCTGAACTACATCTTTAACTATAGGATTGTTATGTAAACCTTGGTGAATTCGGTATAGGCTATTTTTTTCTGTTTTATATCTTTCTGCTTATTCAGTGTTTTTTACATTCATCACATCAAGTTCTAACTCTGTAATCTGGATCCGTCAAATCATTAACCTAATTATGTCTGCTCTATATTAATTTGTTACTATTTTTGTCATATTTGATTCATGCCTATGATCCTCTTTAATCTGTTATTCTTGGCCTTCAATTACTAAATCAATTGCAATTCATTTTAAATCTTGTGACCTGAACTTCTTTTACCTATTTGTTCCTGTGTCCTTGATTCATCTCTATGAATCTCTAGCAAGACCTCATAAATGATCCCGATCGGGCCCTTTTTTTTAATGCTGATCCTAATATCAGGCCTTTTTGACTTTGATTCTACTCTTGCTCAAGGGTTTAAGTAGGGAAGGCAGAGGGAGGACGAGAGACATGGCAAAGGAAGGAATTGCTATAGGGTTGTGGCTGTAGGGTGGTCTTGTTACAACAAGAGAAACAAAGAAAAAGTGGGGTGAATGAAGGTTTTTAAAGGTGGTGTAGACACAAACATGGAGAGAGAAGGAAGATGGGAGAGATCAAATACCTAAATTGCTGCAAGTAGTGTTTTGGGTAGAGAATGTTGAAACAAGACATAGGATGAACTTGGTTTAGAAATTGAATTGTTAAGGAAGACAATCTTATTACGAGAAAAGCAATTTAAGTGAAGAAAAGAGTTTGGTAACCTAGGATTATAGATAGCTAATTCTTGAATACTGCATCTTTTGGCAAAAAGGTGATGAAGGCTTCTAAATACAATTAATGATCTATGGACAGACATTATGACGAAATGGCATTATAGAAACTTAATAAAGGACCTTTTAAGTTTGAAAAGATTAGACAGTGTCTCTCTGGAATGAAATTGCATGCAAGGTTACCTTTCAAGGTTCAGATGAATCTTTAAAAGGATATGAAGTTTGTGGAGCGAAGATGTGAAGATAGTAGACAAGGTTCGAAAAATCGGGATTGAAATTGGGCTCTGCCTATCGAAAAAACTATACATATCGGCCAAATTGTATCAGCCGCTCGGATCAAATCGGGTTATTTTCGGTTACATAAAATTCTAAATATTATTTAAAAATACAATTAATTTCTAAAATTTAAAAAAATGAGAAAAATTAGAAAATAATAATTACTTACATATAAAGCCTAAAAACTTAAAAAATTATTAACTTACTTAAAATTGCTGCAATGAAGGAGAGAGTGTGATGTGATTCAGACCAGACTAAGTCATCTTGTGCATGGATATAACCTATGAATTTATTTTATGTTTTATTTTCTTAGTTTTCTTGATAAATAAGATTTTCTGGCTGGTGCATTCGAACGCAAAGAAAGGGCGTTTGAACGTGCCGTTCGAACGCTTGCATCATGTTCGACATACAGAGACATTGTTTTAGCCGTTCAAATGCAAAGAAAAGGCGTTCTAACGCAACCTTCGAATGCCTGTATCGCGTTCTCACATACAGAGACATTGTTTTGACCGTTCGAGCGACACTAGACGAGAAAGCTTGTATTAGGTCTAGTTTCTTCAGTTATTTGGTGGATAAGCTAGCCTCTAAATATATGGAAGACAGCCTTATTAGGGTTTTATCGAATAAATTATTGAGTTAAGCTATCTTCTTTCGTTAAATCTAAATCTTCTCCCTCCTCGCTCAAACTCTAGCCGCGTGCCACCTCGTCGCCGGTTACCCCTAGCCTCCTTCGACTATCGGACTCTCCCTACTTCTTTGGATACCGACCATTTTATTCCCTCTCTTTCTTCACCCAATAGCACCTCGTGCAAACCCTACTTAAAACCTATGTCCACTCCATCTCCACCTTCATCACCACCAACCGTCATCAACACCTCCACCGTAACTTTGCCTATTTTCGCCCTAGTTACAGACCGAATTTGCGAAGGGCGTAAATACTAAAAACGTAGATCAGGAAGTTAGGAACAAATCTATCTAGTTTCGTAATTTTCTGACTTCGAAATAATATTTGACGAATATTCTCGTTTGACTGTGCGGACTACCTACTTGCACACGAACGCAAACTGGTAGCCGAGATCGGGTCACAAGTGGTATCAGAGCCACCGTTCCTCGGACACTATGCCAACAACTAGATCCATGGTGTCAAGACCCAATAAAGGCACCTCTGTCAAAGGAGGGGCCATGGATGTGGTCAGATCAGAGATGAACCCCAGCACACTGTTCAGGACCTTTCCCTTGACTTCTTCTATCAACTCAGATTTGATCAAGATATTCGCGGACATGATGGAGTAACAGAGAGCCATGCAAGTGTCGATGGAAGCGATGACTCAAGTCCTGATGGGCGCACCAAGGAATATGGCGGCAATCGAGCTCCCTGCTCGCACCCGAGTTGCACTACCGATAGAACCACCCCTTCATCAATGCCATTGCCTCCACCACTCTATGCTAGACCTGAGGAAGACTTTTAGGGCTTCATAGGGGCCAACTAGTTTTTCACCACAACTGAGCACCGTCCATCTCACCACGAAGATGAGGATGAATGGGCGGACTAAGAGGACCTAGTGACCCCTCAATATCATCCTAGGGTTGATGGAAGGAACTTAAGAAAAAGGAGGCCCAACCGACATTAAGAAGAAGGCGTCCGCGTGAGGACCGTTCGCTTAAACTTTTCACAATTTAACGGAAGCGATCCGCTCGATTGGGTTTATCAAACGGAACAATTTTTTGAGTACCTAATGCATGAAAGGTGTTATTGGTGTCATTTCACCTCGAAGAGACCACCATCGATTGGTACCAAGCGGTGAACCGAGCTTAGCCTTATTGGACGTGGGAAGAATTCACCGATGCCATTTTCATTCGGTTTGGACTAGGGGTGTAAACGATCCGAGCCTGAGCGAGCCGTCTTTGGCTCAGGCTCAGCTCGAAATTACTTTCGAGCCTCATAATTTTGCTCAAGCTCGGGCTTGATTAGAGGATGAGGTGGTGGCGGCATGGGCGGCAGCTTGCTGAAGGAGTCGGAGACGGATGGAGGAGGCGACGACGAGATGGTGAATGAAGGAAGAGGAAGCCGACGGAGTGGATGAGGAGGAGGCCAACGGAGGAGGAGGCCGACGGAGAGGAGGACGTGGCGCCGTGGTGGTGGCTTGCCGATGGAGGTCGACAGAGAGAGAGGAGGTGGCGGCGCGTGGGGTGAGGCTATGAGTGGTGATCGGGTGGATGAGGGTGAGGGTGAGGATGGGGAAGATGACGTGATAGGTGAGGGTGGGGTAGGTGAGGGGTGGGTGAGGGTGATGGATGGTTTACGAGTGAGGGTGAGGATGGGTTAGTGAGGGACACGTGGCAATATTTCTTTATGCCACGTTTCTTTACTTATAGTTAGTCAAGCTATCGTGCCTATTGAGCCGAACCTGAGCGAGCCGGCTCCAGCTCAGGCTCGGCTCGATATTAATTTCGAGCCTGTTACAACGGCTCGGGCTCGACTCAGCTTTGACCGAGCCGAGCCAGACTCGAGCTTCACCCGAGCCAAGCCTGAGCCGCTCGTCAAGCCTGACAACCATAGTTTGGACCTTCCGGATACGAAGACTTCTAAGCTTCCCTCACGAAGTTGACCTAAAAGACTAAGGTGAGGGCATATCAAGAGGAGTTCGAATGTGTGAGCAATCGAGTTCGGGGCTGGACAGATTCTTAACTCAAGAGCACGTTCGTTAGCGATTCGGCGGGACATATAAGCGGAAGTAAAAGCCGCTCAGCAAGCCACCTTGCTTGAGGCTTTCACCACAGCTCAAGTTATGGAAGAGAAGCTTAGAGAGCTTCAGATGATAGCAAAAGGGGGTTGGAGAACCAAGGAGGCCAGAGAAATACCTCGGCAAACCGCAATCGCACACCATGTGTCGGTAGGTCTGCCAAGGACAACGGGGACAAGGTCATTTCCACAATCACAACCAGAGGTGAGGGGACCTCCATGAGCCCCCATGACAAGACAAACACAAGCTCGGGTTGAAGAAAGAAGGGCAAAATGGTTGTGTTTCTATTGTGATGAGAAATTCATCTCGGGCACAAGTATGCTCGACCAGCAGCTATGGTGATGGTATTGGACGAAATCGAAGATGTGGAAGAAGGTGAACCAGTGGAGGATGAACTGGGGGACCTTATTGAAGACCAAGAGCCTTTGGATATCAGCAAGGAAATCCATGTTGAGATCTCCATGCATGCCTAGATTGGTGCTAATGCCCTAAGGACGCTTAGGGTCGATGGCACTATGAAGAACCAAACCGTGCGGATCCTCATCGACACCAGAAGTACCCACAACTTCATGGACGAGCATATGGTGAAGAGGATAGGCATGGCTATAAAGGCTACCTCTGGGTTTGATGTAGCACTTGGAGATGGCATAACGCTTCGGATGGATGGCATATGCCAAGAAGTTCTTTTGAAGATTCAAGACAATTCCTTTATTTTGGATTTTCACCTGTTGGTCGTATGAGGGGCTGAAATTGTGTTGGGAACCCAATGGTTGCAAAGTTTGGGTATGATGACCTTCGACTTTTCAGAGATGTGGATGAACTTCAAGCAAAGTGGCAAATGAGTGCGGTTAGACAGAATCTGACCGCGACTTGGAGCCCAACTTCAACCAATGGTGGGGCTGCCAAGGATTGGCTACCTTTTAATGCAACTAATTCAGAGCCAAGTGGACCATAAAATAGAGGAAGGAATGCTTGCTGACTTGAGCAACTTGTTGGAGGAGTTCGGCGAGGTGTTTGAAGAACCACGCGGCATGCCGCCTGCTCGACCCTAGGACCCCCCATTGAGATAACTCCCGGAGGTGAGCCGGCTAATTTACAGCCCTACCAGTACCCATTTGTGCAAAATGAGGATCACAAGGCTTGTCAAAGAGATGTTGGACATCTAAATCATCCAACGGTGTCGGAGCTCATACTCCTTGCCGGTGCTCTTAGTGCGGAAGAAGGATGATACGTGACGATTTTGTGTGGACTACCTTGCACTCAACACCATCACGATGAAGGATAGATACCCTATTTTTGCCATTGAAGAACTCTTGAATGAGCTTTTGGGGGGCATTTTGCTTCAGCAAGTTAGATTTGCATGCTGGCTATCACCAAATCTGAATGAGGCCCGAGGATATGCATAAGACCGCATTCCGCACACACGATGGACATTATGAGTTCAAGGTTATGCCCTTTGGATTTACTAATGTCCTCTCCACCTTCCAAGGGTTGATGAACGACGTCTTTAGAACGTTATTGAGGCAGTATGTACTTGTCTTCTTCGACAACATCCTTGTATATAGCCGATCATGGAATGAGTGTTTCGTCCGCCTCCGCGATGTGTTATAGATTTTGAAAGACAATGGGCTAAAAATGAATGAGTCCAAGTGTCTCTTGGGCCAGTCGAGAGTGGAGTATCTCGGCCACATCATATTGGCGGCAGAAGTGAAAGCCGATCCCTCCAAGGTGCAGAATATGGTGCAACGACAGATTCCAAAGACACTGAAGAAATTGCGGGGCTTCCTTGGATTGACGGGTTATTACTGTCGGTTTGATGCTAACTATGGCAAGATCGCTGTCCTCTTGACATCACTACTGAAGAAGAGGTAGTTCCAGTGTACCGAGGCAACAACAAGGGCATTTGAAGAGTTGAAAACGGTAATGACGACGATGTCGGTCTTGGCGCTACTCAATTTCACCAAGCCTTTTGTAGTGAAATGCGACGCATTCGGTGTTGAAATTGAGGTTGTCCTCTTGCAAGAAGGAAGGCTCATGGCATATATGAGCAAGGCATCGATGAAGAATCAGATGATGACTACTTATGAGCGAGAGATGTTCACTATTATCCATGTCATCACCAAATGGATACTGTATCTTATCGGACGGCGATTCGTGGTGCGTACTAACCAGCAGATTCACACTCCGGTAAGCAGCGGTGGTGGGTGACAAAATTGCTGGGTTACGACTATGAAATCGGGTCGTCGATCCGCTATCGCGGCAACCTGAACCTGCCGAATTGGCAATGATTTTGGTCGCGATTTTTTCCCCTCTTTTCAGAGATTAAGGCTGCATGTTTAGAAGATACAGAGGTAAAGGAACTCATAAAGATAGTGGAGGAAGAGACAAGCTACTTAGAGTTGGACGTAAAGGACGGTCTATTTGATACGAACTTGGTTGGCACAACTCTCCCCACCTCCAACTGAGCCACCTTCTTTGGTTGGCAAGGTTCTTGACCAGCTTCTAACTCCTTTCTTCCCTCCTTAATCTCCTTCTCAATCTCTATTCCTACTCTCACATCAACTTCCACACTAATCCAACCATTAAGGCCAGCAAGCATGCAATCTGAACCAAGTAGATCCAGTTTGGACCTTGATCCCGCAAGTCTATCTCTTCGATCTTTGTCCACTGATTTGAAGATATCTCTAGACCTAACAATCCAAATCTCAATATATTGGATTCGTTGGAAAGCTTTCTTCCAAAACATATTAAAATTTCATGTTTATCCAATGACTAGATATATCGAAAAGTGTCTCAAAAGTTCCGTGTAAATTTGTCCAGAACTGCACCTTGTTACGAATTCATCTCCCTCGAGGGTGATCGTAATAATTTGGTATTAGAGCAAGTTGATCCTTGGCCATGATTAATGATCAACACGCGTTCCTCCACAGCTAAGCATCAAGAATCGGCGGCCACGATGTCCACGGATCCACCACCTAGCGGCTCGCAAACAGAAACGGAATCGGCAATCATTTCCACGGAACAAATTCTGAAGCAATGAGAGAGAACCAGTAGTAAGTTATGAGTATAGAAGCGTCCCAAGAGAATATCGAGGCACCCATACAACTCCTTAACCAGCGACATGGGACATCAAAAAAAAATGCATTGCACTGAACTAGGATTGTCTCACCGGTCTCATATCATAAGCAGCAGGAACGAAATACTCCACCACGGGAGCCCCTCTTTCCCAGCCCTCTGGACTCATGTCCAAATCAGCCAAGAGTCAGACTAAGGTCTCAACCTAATCTAGACCAAACCGAAGGGCACCATAGAGCAAGAGGAACGTCTCCTCCCTTAGACAATTTCGAGTCAGATGGCGAGTTGGACTTGAGAGCTGAGCCAAGGTTTAGACCTCAACGAGTTGTTGAGCACCCACACCATCACCATGATAGAGGTCGACATCATGAAGGTGGAATTTACGGGCACACAATCCATTTAGAGTTTGCCAAAAATCATGGCGCGGATCCTTTAGATTGGATATATTGAGTGGAACAATTTTTTGACTACTCCGGAACACCCGAGGACCAAAAGGTAAGACGGCCTTACGATGGTACTAATCGGCCAACTATGCCCGTCCTTTCATTGGTTCGGCCGATTTTGCGGAATCATTGTGTTGTCGTTTCGGTCCAACCGAATATGCTGATTTTCAAGTGTTGCTAACCAAAGTTACTATAAAAAAAAAGCATATCAAGAGGACTTTGAGAGAATCAGCAACTGAGTTGAAGGGTGGAGTGATTCCACATTAAAGAGCACTTAAATTAGCGATCTTCGTGCCGATATTCTAGCCGAGGTCAAGCTTTGAGGCCTAGATCGTTGGACGAAGCCTTCACCCTCACTGTGATAGTAGAGGAGAAGATAAAGGCAACAACAACAACCATGAAAGGTGGCTGGAATGCCCCTCGAACCAGCAAACTGGTGAGCACATCCACAAGCCAAGCACCATGGAGCAACACTAGGCAGCCAGCCTCAAGTTCGGCACGTCCATTGCTCGTTTGGCCTAGTCTCAACCGGCCTTATCCATCACGACTTAATCCAAACCAGAGGGGACAGCCACGGATGAATGAGTGACGTCTTGCCCCAGCAGAGTTAGAGGAACGACAGGCTAAAGGTCATGTTTCTATTGCGATGAGCGCTTTTTTCCTAGGTGTAAGTGTGCTAAGCAACCAGCTGCTATCGTGTTTATGGAAGAAGCAAACGAGGGCGATGTGGAGGGCGACATTGAGGACCAAATGAAGGAAGAACCACACAACATTGAAGACCACAGCGAACAAGGAGTTCACGCTGAGTTATCATTGCATACCTTTGCCAACGAGACCACTCTGAAAACTCTTTGAGTGGCAGATATGATTAATAAGCACAAAGTTATAATCCTTATTGATTTAGGTAGGATGGTGAGACGCTTGGGATTGGAGTCGAAGCCTTCCGTAGGCTTCAATGTGGCAATAGGAGATGAAACGGTACTAAGAACGGAAGGCATAAAGTTCAGCTATTCATTCAGGGTCATATCTTCTACATCGACCTCTCTCTACTATCCCTTAGAGGAGCTAATTTGGGGTTAGGCGTGCAATGGCTTCGAAAACTTGGACCGGTCACCTTCGACTCCGCAACTATGGCTTTGGAGTTCAGCTATGAATATTGCCTAATCAAGCTGCTTGGAGCTCCTCAAAGAGATGTCGAGAGCACCATGCGTCTCTTCAAGGGCTGCCTAGAGTCGGGTGCCAAGGATACCTCATGCACCTAATCATAGGAGCCAAGGAGGATGGTGTTGTACCTTTTTTACCTATTGATTTGAGAGTTGTTTTATAGGAGTTCAAGGATGTGTTTGAATCGCCGCATGGCTTATCTCCTCCTAGAACTCAAGACCATCTAATCGAAATTTTGTCAAGGGCAAGCCCGACTAACGTCCAACCATATCGTTAGCTCTTCATTCGAAAGGAGGCAATAACTAAGATGGTCCAAGAGATGCTATGCAATGGATAGTGATAAGACCAAGTCAGAGCACTTATTCTTCACCTGTATTACTAGTTAGAAAAAAGGATGGTACTTGATGATTGTCTTGACTATTGAGCACTCAAGGCTATCACTGTTAAAGACTAGTATCTCATTCTGAATATTGAAGAATTGTGGATGAACTTGCGGATGCTTACTTCTCAAAGCTGGAATTGAAAGCGAGATATCACCAAATAAGAGTCAAATCAGCCGACACTCTTTCACGACAACCAAATTCAGTCGAGCTACCTGCGATTTCAGCGCCAATTTTTTCTTTTTTTCAACGGTTGTGTGAGACATATGAGCGATATACTGACACCATGAAGATGATGGCCAATCTTACTGAAGATCTAAATAGCAAGCTAGGGGTTAGAAAGATGGACTCATATTGGACCACAATAGAGTGGTTGTTCCCGCCGATACCGACTTGCTAGTGGAGTTGATGCACCACTTTCACGACACACCGCCGGTTGGACATGAAGGAGTGTTACACGCCTAGAGTTGCGTATGGTCAAGTATGAAAAAAGATGTGCATGCATATGTGCGGACTTATGAAGTGTGCCAAAGAGCCAAATCTGATTCAACCAAGCCCGTTGGCTTGTTACAACTGCTACTGATACCCGAGCAAGTTTAGGAAGATGTAGCCATGAACTTCATTGATGGTCTACACACGGTGAGAGATCACGCAGTGATCATGGTCATGGTAGATCGCCTCAGCAAAAGTATACACTTCTCGACTTTAGCACATCCATACACAGCGAAGAAGGTTCGAAGATCTACGTGCAGGACATGACCAAATTACATGGTATGCCTAAATCAATTGTTTTTTACCGTGACCTTATATATTAGTTAATTTTGGCAGGATTGTTTTGCTCTTCAAGGCACGCACTTCTTGCACGAGCTCAGCATATCATCTGCAACTGGACGACCAATCTGAGGTGCTAAACTGTTGCTTAGAGCAATACTTGAGATGCTTCGTGGGAGAGAAACTGCGTCAATGGCTGAATGGTCGTACAATATAGCACATCACTAGGCCATTGGCATGGCACCATTTGAGTCCGTGTATGGCTGACCCTCGCCTACATTACTCACCTACCTTCCATCAGCTCGAGCTGACCGAATCGAGGTGGACGAGGTCTTGCGCGATCGGGATGAAGTACTATAAACACTCAAGGTGCACCTAGTTGCTGCCCATTACGGTTGCCTTTGGTGAAGATGGTTGTCTATCTGATTTGTTAATCTGAACATAACTCAATATGGAACTTGTAGAGGCAATAGAGATCGATCCAACCATTGGAACGATCTGAGATTCGGATATGTTGTTCCTCTGGAAGTTAGGAATCCAATGCAATCGGAATCTTGATTGATATCAACAATTGTAAAGGAACCAATAACCGAAGGTCAAAAGGTGACGGGATAGATGTGGATTATGTGGTTAGGGTTATGGGAGATGATGATGGCTATGGTGGATGGGTTAGTGTTTGAATAAGATAAGGTGGAGAAGGGAGCTTTCAGGTATGGCTGGTCGCTAGAGTGAGGAGGGAGAAGCGACAGAGGATTAACCTCGGCCGTAGACTCTCGCTCATGATGTCCTCGGTCAAAGACCTATTTCATGCGGTTTTGAGCTGATGTGAGATGCTCGTTCAATCTCCTCAAGGTCTCATCATTGTCGATCAACTCTAAGTCCACCTCTGACCAGTCTGCTACGGCCGCTCTGTCGTATGTTTGCAACGTTGGCGTCGTCCATCCATACACCGCCTCAAAAGGTGTCATCTAAATGGAATGATGGTATGTGGTGTTATAGGAACACTCCGCCCATAGAAGATACTTCAACTACTCATTCGGCTTCTCCGCCTCAAAACATCTCAAATACTGTTCCAATCCACTATTAACAACCTTCGTTTGGCCGTCAGTCTATGGATGATAGGTCGAACTGAGCATCAACCATGTACCCTGTAATCTGAAAAATTCCGACCAGAATTCACTGATGAAGATACGATCTCTGTCGAAAACAGTCGTTCTTAGCATCCCATGTAATTTAGCAACATCCCGAATAAAAATTTTAGCAAACCCCTTTGCTGAAAATGGGTGTGCTAAGGCAGAAAAATGGGCATACTTGCTAAGACGATCCACTACTACCAACACCACAGAATATCCTCACTTTTGGAAGTCCCTCAATGAAATTCATAGAGACATCCTAAATCTGCTTCGGAATAGGAAGAAGTTGGAGTAGTCTGGTGGGTTTCATGGCTTTGATTTTGGCGCGTTGGCAAATTTGACATTAATTAACGTAACGCCTCACTTCAGCCTTCATTCCTTGCTAAGTGCAACCTTGGGACAACCGCTTGCATGTTCTCAACACTCCTTCATGCCCAGTTGTAAAGGTGCTATGGAAATACTCCAATAGTCGCCGTCGGAGCTCGGTATCGGTTGATACAAGAATGCAGCCCCGAAAAATCAGCAGCCCATCTCTCTCTTCGGTCTCTGCATGCTGTTTTGGATCCACCTTCATTTCTTGTATCTTTACCGCATATGCAGGGTCAGCAATACCTAGAAGTCTCAACTCCTCCAAAAGGAAAAATAGGTGCAGAGTACACCGCCAACTCCGTTGGTTCCAAGTTGCGCGATATGGCATCGGCGTCCTTATTTTTTGTCCCCTTGTACACCATTTAAAAGTTGTATCCCATGAATTTGGATACTCATATTTGCTGCGCGGGTGTATGTACTCGCTGTTTCAAGAAGTATGATAAGCTATGCTGGTCCGTCCGAATTAAAAATTGCGACCGATGAGGTAAGGTTGCCACTTGGTGATCGCATGCAAAATCATCAACATCTCAAGCTCGTACGTTAACAAATGTCTCGAGTTATTAAATAAGGCCTTGCTAAGATAAGCAATAGGGCGTCCCTCCTGCATTAACATTGCTTCTATGCCAACCCGAAGCATCATATTCCACCACAAAGTGTTTGGTGAAATCGGGGAAAGCGAGTACGGGAGCTACGATCATGGCGGTGTTGAGGGCTTCAAAGGTTGTCGTGGCCTTCTCACTCCGGATGAAGCCGTCCTTCCTCAACAATGCGGTCAATGAGGTAGCAATATTTCCAGATACCGCTACAAACCGCCTGTAGTATTCTGTCAAACCCAAAAATCCCAACAGTTCCTTGGGATTCTTCAGCATCGACCACTCCGTCATGCAAGCTATTTTTCTTGGGTCGGTGGCAATGCCTTGGGCTGAGATGATATGCCCAAGGTACTCCACTTGTTGTTCCCCCCCCCCATGGACATTTGGAAAGCTTGACCTTTAACTCATATTGTCGCAACAAATTCAAGACCTTCCTCTGTTGTAGATGATCTAGCCAAGTTTCGCTATAAACCAATATGTCGTCGAAAAAGATAAGCACGTATTGACGGAGGAGTGGTCAGAACACATTCATCAAGCCTTGGAATATCGCTGGAGCGTTTGTCAGGCCGAAAGGCATAACCCGGAACTCATAGTGGTCATCATGAGTCCGAAAGGCGGTCTTGTGCACGTCTGCCGAGTGCACTCGAATTTGATGGTAGCCCACACGTAAGTCGAGCTTGCTGAAATACGTAGCCCTGCTAGCTCATCAAGAAGCTCCTCAATGATCGGAATATGAACCGGTCATTGACAGTAATGGAGTTCAGTGCCTTATAGTCGACACAGAATCTTCAGCTACCATCCTTTCACACCAGCAAAACGGGGGAAGAATATGCGATGCGGTAGGCTGTATAATCCCTTGTGTAAGCACCTCCTTCATCATTCGTGTGATCTCCTCACGTTCGTTGGTCTAGCCCCCAGCATGATCTCAATGCGGCGATCGACATCTCCTATCAGCGACAATCCCTTTGGCTCGATATTTGCACCTCGGAAGGATCAGTAGGGGCCAGCTACATCATAAAAGCATCATCATTGTGGCTGGGCAACCTCAAGAGAGGTTGCAAGGTGGCACCCTGTTGTGGACGCGCTCCATCCAATCAGACCCGTCTAACATTATGCTTGAAGGTGAGGTACATCTCGCTGAAATCAAAGGTCACGGGCTCATGACTTTGGAACCCTTGTATCCCCAATTCGACGTCCGCGCCGCGGAGTGCAATCGAATACAAGTCCATGACAAAGGTATGGCCTTGAACTCAAACTTGAATTGCACTGCATATGTCGTCAGCTTTGAGTGTCGTACTGTCTCCAATGGTGACGTCGAACCCCACCGTCGGTTCAGACTCACTTCCGAACTAGCCGCTCATCAAGAAAGTTGTGCATACTCCCTGTGTCAATGAAGATACACATGGTATGCTTCCTTATCAAACCGGCCACGCGAAGGGTCTTCAAGGGTGTTGCGGCTACGGAGTAGGCGTGGAGGGAAATGCTCGCTCTAATCTCCTCGACCTCAATCTGTTGTTGCTCATCTATCACATCCTTTGCAACACTCTCATCATCTATCTGATCGTCATCCTCGGCCTCCTTATCGATAAGCATCACTGAACCGGTTTGTTGCGCACAACGATGTCCCGAAGTGAATTACTTCTTGCATCTAAAATCGCTCCACTTGGGCAAGTGTGCGGAGTGCGTAAAGGAGCCCTAGGAGCTATCTTTATATCTTGAGAAGTGCAAAAGGTAGGTTGTGGTCTAGTTGTACCCGCGAGGGTCCTTGGTGGGTAAATCGAGCCACTGGGGCCGCCTGATTTCATCTGCTGCTTATTAACCCATGGGTGTTTCATATGCCCTTTGAGTGCTCAATGTTTGTCTTCCATAAGTAAGGCATTCTCCACTGCTTGCTCCAGGTTCAAAGGTTGCAAGGCATGTAAATTGGCTTGAATTTCTTCCCTTAATTCAGCAATAAAAGTGGCTGAGTTGCTGGTCCGTTCAAGATGGTACACAATGACTAGACACCCACTCGAACTCTTCTTGGTATGCCCTCACTGTCGTCTTCTAGACCGTCTTCGTCAACATAGCATTAAAGTTCTCATACCCCAACATTCTAAACCGTTTGTAGATCAAACGGTAGAACTCAGCCCAAGTTGCTATTCCTCTATGCATCGTCGCCGAGCTATACCACCGTAATGCCGCATCCTCCAAATGAAAAGATGTGATGAGCACCTTTTGATCTTCTTCGGTGCCATGGAAGTTGAAAAATTGCTCGACGCGGTAAAGCCAATCCAATGGGTCGCCTCCTTTAAATTTGGGGAATTCCAACCGCACCGTTCGCCCGCGGATACCGGTATCATGGTTTGGATTAAAGCGAGCTCGCTCCAACCCTAACCGGGGGAGGATGCTCCTCGGGCCATTCCATCTATCTTTCTATGACGTCCTCTTGCTGCAGCCATGATGTTCTTTTTCTTCTTCCCTCTCAATTTAGGGATTATCATCTTCTTCATCTACAAACTGTGCTTGTCGGCGAGGCTACCGTTCCTCGGTTCGGGCGTGGTCTCCCTCCATGAACCTTGGTCGACCGGTGGAACCATCACGGGGGGTTCGAGTGTGGAAGACCTGGGTACCTTTGGCCTTGACTTGGCCTTTTCTCGGATCGCCCGCAATAACTTGACGTTTTGTTGCGCGATCGTTTGGCTCAAGATTCCGATGCTTTGGGCAAGGATGGTGGAGAATGTTTGTCCCAATGCTTCAATAAACCTAGATAGCATCTCTATGTTCAGGTCGATGGAGGATGGAGGAGGTAACGCTGTGTGCGCGTGCTCCTCTTGCCTTTCGCTGCTCGATGATAGTTGTAGAATTCCTTTCTCCCGTGCGTGTGGATGTCTCCCCTTTTTCTTCTTTTCTTCAAGCCTCCATGGATTTAGTGGTTGACGTCATTGCAGATGAGTGCCAAGGAAGGCTGGCTCTGATACCACTTGTTACGTCGCCTTTTGTGAAGGTGATTGTCTATCCGATTTGTTAATTTGGATAGATCTCAATGCAAAACTTGCGAAGGCAATAGAGATCAATCTAACCGTTGGAACGATCTGAGATTTGGATTTGCTTCCTCCAGAAGCTAAGAATTCAATGCAACCGGAATCTTGTCGATTAGGCTAGTAGATCAAAAGTTATGAGGGAAACAATGACTGAATGTCAAGAGGTGACTAGATGGACGTGGATTATGTGGTTAGGGTTATGGGAGATGATGATGGCTATGGTGGATGAGTTAGTGCTTTTAACAAGATAAGATGAGAGAAGAAGGCTTTCATATATGGCTGGTCACTGGAGTGAGGAGGGAGAAGCGACGGAGGATTTTTCACATAATCAATAGTTCCAAGTTGGTTCAAGCCTAGATGCAAAACAAGGTCCAATAATCAATAGTTCCAAGTTGGCTGCTTTTCCACATATTTGGAAGCTAGTCAATCATCCAAAAATTCTAAACAAATTATATTACGACTCAACTTATCCGTCGCGTGTTAGAATTTTTTCCATCCCCCTCCCTCTAATCGCGTTTGAGCGCCTAAAAACAAGGCTCTGGATGTGCGAACGCGAATCAGGCATTCGAACGGCAAAAAACCGTACTCAGTATGTGCTAACGCAAATCAGGCAACATTCGAACGCTCTCTCTTTGCGTTCGAACGCACCTGCCAGAAGTCATCTTATTTCCCTAAAACATAAATAGAAAATGATATAATTTCTTCTCTTGGTTGTCGACACAACTCTCCCCACCTCCAACTGAGCCACCTTCTGTTGGCAAGGTTCTCCCCTAGCTTCTAACCCCCTTCTTCCCTTCTTAATCTCCTCCTCAATTTCTAATCCCTACTCTCACATCAACTTATGCACTAATCCAGCCATTAAGGGCAGCAAGCGTGCAATCCGAACCAAGTAGATCCAGTTTGGACCTTGATCCCGCAGGTCTGTCTCTCCGACCTTTGTTCACTGATTCGAAGATATCTCCAGATCTAGCAATCCAAATATCAATATATTGGATTAATTGGAAAGCTATCTTCCAGAGCTACAACATATTAAAATTTACGTTAATCCAACGCCTAGATACATCGAATTTTTTTAAAAAAGTTCTGTGCAAATCTATCGAGGACTACACCTTGTTATGAATTCATCTCCCTCAAAGGTGATTGTAACACTACTACTAGACGAAAGGCGAGTGCGGGTACTAACCAAATCTGAGTTGCGATTTACCCTAATTCACCACTTCCACGACACTCCTATGGCAAGACATGAAGGAGCATTCAAGACCTATAAGAGGTTGACTCAAAATTGTGTATGGGTTGGAGTGAGAAAAGAAGTACTAGCTTATGTTCGAGCTTGCGAAGTCTGTCAGCGTGCTAAGACAGACTCAATCAAACCAGCCGAGTTGCTGCAAGTGCTGCCCATTCCGGACCAGATTTGGGAAGATGTGGCAATGGATTTCATTGAAGGACTACCCCAGGTTAGAGGACATTCAGTGATAATGGTGGTGGTCAATAGGTTGATGAAGAGTGGCACGTTTTAGCTTTAGTGCACCCGTACACTGCAAAGAAGATAGCATAAATTTTTTATAAAGAAAGTAGTCTGGTTGCATGGCATGCCAAGATCTATAGTTTCAGACTGTGACCCGATCTTCATGAATCACTTTTGGCAAGAGTACTTCAAACAACAAGGGACTGAGCTCAGCGTACTATCCTCAAACCAACGGGCAATTCGAAGCTTATCTTCCTTGGGTTGAGTACGTATACAACACAGCTTATCAATCGCCATTGAGATGACACCTTTCGAGGCGGTCTATGGGCGCGCGCCTCCCACATTATGGTCATATGACCGATCGAGCCCACCGAACTTTTTTAACATAAATGAGGTGCTACCAAAACGAGAGGAAGTACTCAAGCGGCTCAAGCTTCACCTAGCAGTGACATAGAACTGAATGAAGCAAATGTATGGCTATGAGCACCAAGATCAAAGCTACGAAGTGGACGATTGGGTTTATGTTCGACTCCAACCATATCGACAAGTCTTGGTATGGCCTAATCAAAACCAAAAATTAGCCTATCGTTTCCTCGGTCCATTCCAGATTCAAGAGAAAGTAGGAGCTGTAGTATATAAGCTGGACTTGTCCGAGTTGTCTCGAGTTTACCCGGTTGTATCTAGCTTGAGAGCACGGATTGGATCGGTTAAGCTTATTGCGACAGAGTTACCCGAGCCCGAATCAAAGGTGATCGAGCTTACACTTGAGAAGATCTTAGCAAGAAGAAAGGTCAAATGTGAAGATGATTGGTCAAAAAGGTTGCTAGTGAGTTGGGTAGGTCAAACACAGGATCGAGCCACATGAGAACCTGAGGCGACATTGATGGACCGCTTCCCTAGATTTACACTTTGAGGACAAAGTGAGCGGAAGCATGGTGAAGTGATGTGATTTGCGTGGATACGACTTGTGAATCTATTTCATATTTCAATTTCTTAATTTTCTTGATAAATAAGATTTTCTAGCAGGTGCATTCGAACACCTGCATCGCATCCACATATATAGAGACATTATTTTGGCCATTTGAATGCAAAGAAAAAGCGTTCAAATGCGTCGTTCGAATGTCTACATCACGTTCACATATACAGAGACACTGTTTTGGCCGTTCGAATGCCTTGCGAGACTGTTCGAACGCACCCGACGAGAAAACTTGTATTAGATTTAGTTTTTTAAGTTGTTTGGTGGATAGGCTAGCCTTTAAATATGTGGAAGACAACCTCATTATGATTTTATCGAATGAATCATTGAGTTAACCTACCTTCTCCCTCCTTGCTCAAACTCTAGCTTTGTGCCACCTCGTTGCCGGTTATCCCTAGCCTCCTTCGATTGTCAGACTCTTTCTCTTTCTTAGGATACCGACCATCTTGTTCCTCCTCTTCACCCAACAGCATTTCATGCAAACCCTACCTAAAACCACATCCACTCCATCTCCACCTTCATCACCATCACCCATTATCAACACCTCTACCGTAACTTTGGCTATTTTCGCCTTAGCTACAGACCAAATTTGCGAAGGGCATAAATACGAAAAACGTAGATCAAGAAGATACATAACGAACCCATCTAGTTTTGTAATTTTCTGATTATGAACGAATATCTGACGAATATTCTCGTTTGATTGCGTAGACTGTCTTCCTATACACGAACGCAAACCGGTAGCTGAGATTGGGTCACAACAAAGGGTGGAAGAAACGAAAAACGAAAATAAATAAATAAAAACTTTGCCATAGTAAAAGAGAGGAGAAAAAACTACAGTGAAGAAAAGAGAAGAGAGAGAAAAATAAAATGAAAAAATCACATAGTCGAGGTCGTCGGAGTTGGATCTACGTCGATGGAGTTTGCTTGAGCTGAATTTCTGCATCGGAGAAGCAATAGCTACGGTAGGGAGAGAAAAAGAGAGAAATAGTGAAAGAGAGAGAAAGAGAAATAGTGAAAGAGGATCGGCCGATCCCGCCCAATCAATTGATTGGGATCGGGGTGGATCGGGATAGGCCTTTCCTTCGAACAGGCAATATTAGATGTGGTATAGGATTTGTATGTATTTAAAATTAGAAGAGGAAAAATTTACTGCAGTTTTTTCATGATGGAAGTAGGTTAAGAGGGGCAGGGAAAAAGGTGATTTGAGAAGAAACAAATATATAAGGTGTTCTCTTTGAAAATTCTAATTGAAGGGGGTAGAATATCAATGTGGCATCTGAGATCATAGATGTTGAAGATATTACTTAAAAGGCGTCAGATATTTGTTGGGACTAATTCTTTTAATAATCATTTATCAATAAAATGTCAAACAAATGGAACCCAAGAGGAATTGACACATGAGTTTCATCCAATCGATTTAACTTTAAAGAATTTAGATATAGCTTTCAAGAATTTCAAATGAGATGCAACTCTGTAAAAAATTATAGAGGACAAAGAGATAGTTGAAAGAAATATCCAAACCAATAGTGCTATCTTCAATTCCTCTTCTACATGTGAGATTTGTGGTCAGAGAAGAAAAAGGTAAAGTCACGCCCTTGAAGAAGAAGAAAGAAAGAGGAAGAAGAAGATAAAGGCATATTAGATATTTTGCTTGAAAATGGATTGACCTCGATGGAAGGCATCTACATTGACGGTGTTAGTTTTAACTTAACCCAGGGCGTGTTCTACAAATATTTTGTATTAATATAGGGTGATTTACAAATATGAAAAGTGTAGGGTGTTAAGCATAACTACACGAAAAGGTATGGTGCTAAATGCAAAGTTTCAATTTGATTTGGTTGAGGTCATAAAGGCTAGTTGGAAGAGAAGATTGATTTTGGATGTTATGGATTTGTGGGCTGCCAAACTGTTCATCTCATCCAATGCTAATTCCCCGAAACATGATAATGATTTTATTGTAGTGATATAGGTGTTAAATGATGAAGTGCTCGCATGGCTAAGAATGATGGAAGGACAAGCTGACAAAGTCCACAATGGGGAACTTCTTTAGAGGATCAAAATTTTCAAGAGGAAGGGGAATTAGTATGATTGCATAAGGCAGAAATAGGCCAAATTGCAGACTAAGGGCGAATGGTTTTTAGACATTTAAAAAAGGAACTTCAGCCTTGGTTTAATACCCTTAAAGAGTTCCAAGATGATAACAAGAAGAGATGGATGGACCGAGAGGGTGATCTAGTAGCACAAGCAGCTAGAGCAAGAACACTTGAAGAATGAAGGTCGAAGGATCTAGTTTGAGTTCCAATAATCTTTTAAAGTATCTTGTAGAAGTTTATCATCTGTTTGATTAATTAGAAATAATCATGGGATTTGTTTTGGAATTACTTAGGAGTTGGGAAGACATTGCGGAAAATGCCAACATATAAGTGAAATAGTAGAAAGGAATGTATAGTGTTTGGCTGAATTTGAAAGAGGAAGGGGGTCATAGGAATATTACAAAGTAGTTTGGGAGAGTATCAATTAAGTAAGTTGATGGGAAAGTCTTGGAATGCTAGAGCTGTCAAGACAATGGGTTAAAGAGATATGGTGACAAGTGAACAAACAGATTTTCTTGTTTGGCATCAATTTGATCTGAACTATGACTTAAACTATAGGATTGTTATCTAAACTCATGATGCCACTATATTGGCCGTTGATTTATCTTTGGGATATCTTTCTGCCATATCATTAATTTGTCACAGCAAACTACCTCCTTGGACTAGGCTTCCTGTATCTCCTTCGTCAGAAAGTTACTGCTTCCAGCGCCCGAGGAGCAGGGGTTAATTGTTTTCTCCTAGACATTACTGCTGTGGCTCATGGCTTTTTAACCCTCATGGAGTTTCCAGAAAGGCCTACACCCTTGAGACTTACAACTAATTGGAGCTCCCATTCCCTCAGAATTTCTTTAAATTGCCAATCTGATCAGATCTTCTCTGATTACCAGTTTGCTGCTACCTTCTGCTGTATGGCCCATGTCTGAATCATGAATATGATCCTCCTTTAGATCTAGTTATCGACCAAGAAATTTCAAACAGACTGCAGTTCTATGTTGAGTGTTTTGATCTGGATTAGTGACTTCTCTTTGCTCCTGGATCCTTGATTTTATCCTAACGTGATTGAGCTTCAATCATGATCTTTCCATGAAATATATTAGACAAGAGCATAATTTTTCACTTTCTTGACTGTGATCTTCAGATGATATTTCCATGAAATATACATGCTTTAATCCTAACCTAATTTTGAATTGCCTTGACCTTTGTTGAAGCATATCCAGTATATATTTAATCTATTAGACTTTTTCTTTGTTGATCTTAATTGTCATAATGAAATTTTGAAAATTGTCAAAGCAATGATGACTATGATGATCTAAAATCTAGTTTTATGATAGTTTCTCAGGAATCTTCTTTGTGATTTTATCCCATAAACCAAACATCATTTACTAACTCCAAAACTTTGAATTTTTCTTTATTGTTTTGGGATATTCCCGCTTTTTCTGTTGTTCTGAATCTTTACCTTTATATGTTACCACAAATCAAGGATGAGTGTCACAACTTCATAATAAGTTACTTGTGAATCCTCTAAGCAACTTTATCTTATAAATCATTACTCAATTTATGAAATCCATTACCTTGATGTTCTTTTGACTTTTGTGTATACATAAGAACGTGATATGTGATTGTTATTATGTTCTATTACTTGTTGATCCCAATCTAGTTTTCAATTATTTTTAGATTGTCAATCTGTCTTATCAAAATTCAATTCTTGTACTGTTGTGCGCTAGGGTAATCTTGTAGTGTTTCTCAAATATTTAACCTGTGCCCTGGGGTAATCTATAGTTTTGACTTCTGTCAGATCTTAATATTTGAATTTCTTTTTCATTTTTTTTCAATTACATTCAGGATACAAGTATCATGAGAGTTTTCATAATTTTGTATTATACCATTGGTTCTCATCGTGTGACTACCCCATTTTCCAAGTGAAGTCCTAAATCTTGATATTCCGAAAAAACTTTTATTCTGTACTATCATGAGTCTGAATATGCTGATAATTTCTGACATTATGCTGATCTCTCTTGAATCTATAAACCTTAAAGATTCAAATTTGGAAATAAACAATTCCTATCTCGGTTTTTAACACTTGTCAAATGAGATTACGTTGGAATTTTCTATCCTTCTCAATATAATCTAGATAATTAAATGTGCTGCTCTAAACCTTTAGAAAACTAAAATTTAATATTACGTTAGATAATCAGTTGACTTAAATTTAAGTTTTAAATTGTTAGGCAAATGATAATATATATCATATTTTTAGCATAGTGCAATATGACACCTGTCTAGTTTATTTGATTTGCAATATTTTTGCGATAAAACTTTAACATTTTGCATCTAACATGAAACATTGACTTTATCACTAGTTTTCTTTGGGTTCGATGAATTGTCAATTGACGTCAGCCTATTTGGTTATTATATTTAGGACTAGATTTCGAATAGACTTGGTTTGATCAAAATCTCAACAGAAAGATATCTTCCACAAGTAGATGGAAGTGTGGAGGTTCTGAGATAAGAAAAGATAGGAATAGGATAAAGGTGGAAATTTATTTGGAATAAATAATGGTGTTATTCTTATTTCTCTTTTAGTGTTTGATTAGAAAAATAGAAGAGATTTTTACATAATTGTCAATTTGTCATTGAAAAATTCTAAAATATCATAATTGTCTTACATGTTTTAAAATATTATAATTAGCACCGAAATTATTGTGCGCTTTCAAATATATCACTTCATTAGTTAAATCTGACTAAATAATTAAAAAAACAATTTAGATTAAAAAGATCATTTTATCCTTGCATTTATTATTCAAATTAGTTAAAAGCTATTGAATATTATTCCCAATATCTCAGTACATTGAAATATATCTTTTTATGTGAGATAAAATTATTGATAAATATTTTACACTCTAAAGCTTAAAAAATAAACTTAAAGAGGAAGAGAGGGTATTCTAGTTATTTACGTTTTTATAAATTTAATAATAATTTATTAGGAATATTATGTTAAAAATTAATCATAATGACAATTTGTTTGAGTCAAAAGATTTTAAAGAATGTTGCGGCAATTATGATATTTGAAAGGTTTTACTGGCAATTAAAAATCTCAAAATAAAAATAAGATATAATAAGTACGGGGGGCATGAAACCTTTAATAAGGTCTGAGTTATCACGGCTTTATTTCATATCCCACAAATTTCATGCCGGATATCAAACAGGGATAGGCAATAGTGTTCGGAATTGTGTCCTGATCTCTTCAATGGCTTTTACCTGCATGTCATGTGTAATAGGAGCTTTTCATTTCCTACATAGTTAGCAAAATAATTTGAAAAATAGGTGAGTGGTAAATCTTTTTGGAAGAAGGCATAGTTATGTTTGATAGTCTGGTAGGTAGAAAGCCAGTCGCTTTATTTTGGAGTGTTTCTTTAGGACATTTTGTAGTGGCGTACAAGGGACGATCGGAAAATCGTTTTTCTACGTATCTCCATGGATCGTGTCAATAACCAAATCAAGTTTATAAAATAGAAGAGTGACTGAAACATTTGGACCATTGTTTCGTCCTGAACACCAAATTGAGCCACCGAATGACAACATCTTGAAACAGCTAGTGATCCGAGACTTTCTTACGAGCCTACTGGACATAATTTACAATTGACTGGATCAGCACGAGTAAGAGACAATTTAGATAATAAACCTGAAGACGTCAAATGCAGAGGACAGAGATCAGCAGGTACGTTAGACAAACCTTATCATGAAGAAGACTATGAGTGGCTATCCTCGAACGAGGCTCGATAAGTTTTACAGCTCCACCATGCAAAACTTTACAACTAATTTAGAGGTCCAAGAAAACCTTATCCAAATCTAACAGGATAATACTGTTGACGTCTGGTGTCTTCTCCTGATTTCCATAAAACTGGCCTCCGCAGCGAAGTTACTCGGTTGTAAGAGAGATAGATCGAAGAGGCAAATGGACAGCAAGAGACAGCAGATGGGGAGAAATCTAGCTGTATTAGAAACAAATATAGATAGGAAATGCTCCCCAGCGGAAGAGCACCCTAAGGTAGTCCAAGCTCAAGAGCCTGCTAAAGGAAAGAGAGTTCCACTTTGGTGCAGTGGAGGAGAAGTGGCCAAGGTTGTGCATGCAGAGCCATGGAGCCCAGGGGCTAGGAACGAGCAGGAGATGCTTAGCTTCCATCTCCATAGGTTTTAGCTTTCGTATGTATGTATCCCTCCAACTAAAGCCTGTTTTGCCAGTTTTTCTACTCTTCACTGTTTAAGTGCGCTTCACTGGGAGCAGCAATTTGAATGTGGTTGGGCATTTGGAAACTATATGTGTAGAATTTAAGCCTGCGAATACTAATACTGATCTTCCATTGAGAGGTTTATAATATACGGATGAATTAGATTGTCAGCTGCATGTCGCACGAGATTGAATCTTTAAAAGTGGGCTCTGATATCAATTTGGTGGGTATGAATTTCACTAAGAAATGAAAAAGATCATGTATTCTCTTATCATTTGCGATTGTGCTATCTCTGAATACAGAGCGAAAATATATAGCCTTACTACCCTAGTATTCGATAAATCAGTGTTCATCAAGAGTAATCGCCCACATTCATACATCCAACTGTTCCTCAAAAGTAAATGTACAAAAGTCCGTTCACTTGTGGAGAATAAGTCTCCTTATTTTAGAGTAAGTCTTATTATTCTGGTATAATAACTAAATAATATTTTACTTTATTTTAAATATACAAATTCAACATTCTTTCTCATTTTATTTCATACAACTTTCTAAAATTATTTATTAATAATTTAATATTTTTATTATACTTTTTGAGATGACAACATATAATTGTTAGTCATGTTAACTACAATTACTATCTCCTCTCTAAAGACAGTCTCGCATATTTGCACAGGGCAGAGTATTATCCCGCATAGTGTGAGATTAGTACGGGATTATAACCATATATACTCGCGCAAATGCGGGGTACTATCCAGCATAACTTAGTATTATGCAGAGAAAATTTTAAGTTATTATTTCCTCCCGACTCGAGGATATTTTCATCATTTGGTTTAAAATATCACTAATTTTTAATACTTTCATATCAACTTTATGTCACATTAAATATAATTATTACTCCTTATATTAGTATTAAATTAATATTATAATAATTTATACTAGCATTAATTCTCTTTTTTAATATTAAAAATTAGAATAGTTATACTTATTCCACCTTATTACACAGCAAGTGGCCACCGCCTTAATTACTACCTCAGCTATGTGATGTCCCGCGGAGCATACAGCCAAGGGAGATAGCACCCTTCCCTACTAAATGAAGACACGAAGGTGGCCATCCAGCTGGGCTGGTTGCAGGGAAGTTGAATGGTTGGATGTTGCTTTTGGAGTGGGACTCAACTCCTGCTGCCTTAGGTCATCCTAGCTAGAGGCCTGGGCAGTCAGATCGGGCCTCAGGCTTGCTAAGGACAAATAAGCTCAGGCTTGCTAAGAAAATCCTGCGTAAAGAAACTAGTTGTCCATGGCATCTTAAGTCTGACGTCTCAGAATGTTTGTCTCTTGCTTCTCTTTTTGATGTTGTAAAGTTTACACGTCTATACAGGAGAAGAATATCTTGCTGCTGACTGGCCATCAAAGAGTTGTTCGGCCCAAAGCCCACCCATGTAGCTCTAATAGAGGCCGCTTACCTTTTTCTCCAACATAGTGATTAGTCACATACCACACTCTCCTCCTATCTTCTCATCCTACTGTTAGAGCCTTCGCTAATCGCTGCTCCCTCCAACTTGTCAAATGAGCAAGTGCAAGATGATAGTTTTACCATGTCAAAAGGGGGATCAAGTGGTCATAACTTGAAGATAAGGGATTACGGCCAAGGATGTTTGACTTAGATTAGGGACCATATTGGGTTTGACTTAGATTAGGGACCATATTGGGTTAGATTAGGGCAGTAGGCTATGCAAAATTGCTTAGGCTTTGTTCACATCTAGAATAGGGAGGAATAGGAATAGCAAAACCTAATTTGTTATTCCTAAAATGATGATTTTATTCTACTAATAGTTATTCTTATGTTTACTTATATTCTGGAATAAGAGTGTAATGATTATATTTGATGTGATATAAAGCGAGTCGTAAAGAAAAAAAATTATTAAAATGCTCTTCGATTTGATTTAAAATAGATTGATGGTATAGATAGTAAATAAATTAATATATTTTATGTATGTAATGCTTGAAGTAACGTATGCAATGCTAGAGTAATGCATTACATATGTAATACTGGGTTAAGTGATTACATATACAATATAAAGAGATAGATATACAATGTAATGGAATGCAATGTTACAGAAATAAATATGCAATGGTTGAATACAATGAAAAGAAGATAAATATGTAATATAATATAATTTAAATGTATTTTAATTTTATAAAATATTAATTTATTGATATTTGTATTTTAAGTTTATAAAATATTAAATTATTAATAGTTTATACTGTTTAAATTAAATTTTATTATTTAGTATAAATAAAATAATATGATAAGAGATAGAAAGAAAGTAAAGACAAGTAATAAATTATGATAAGATATTGATAAGATGTTTGATAACAACAAGAGATGAGTAATAAATTAAGCTACGTGGACAACGCACTGGACCTCCGAAATGCCAGTTAGTCTCCTAATAAATAATCAATTAATTACTTTTCTTTCCTATCCATGTAATCATCTCATTAAGTTTGTTTGGTTAGGACATCGCAGCCACCAAAATTTGACTATATCCTGTAAGTTGAGCCGTAGTTGTAGATTACGTATCCCAGAGGCAAAGGGATGAATTAGTGGTCATGGCTGTATATGATTACAGCGCATGAATAATATGCCCCCATTTATTTCTACCCTTTTTTTGTTAATGGTCAAGGTCAATCAAAATGGAGCAACAAGTCCATAGTCGGCCAATATATTATAAGACTTCTTTGTTATCCACTGTATATATCAAGCATCCCTGGTCTCTCTTTACAGCGGTTCTGCCAAAAATAATATAATATTCTTCTAGCATGCTCCTACTAACTTTGAACAAGTAAATACAAGTAGTAGCATCCCTCTCTATTTAAGCTCTTATGTGTTCATCCTTCTCAATTGCAAAAACCTAAACCAAGACCATTAGTTAGTTCCTCCATTTCAATTCTCAAACTCTCTTGCCGACCATTTTAATAAAAAGAATGGAAGTGAGAGTGCACGTGTCCAAGATGGTCAAACCTTTATACGAAGGCATGAATCCCCTCCTCGCTAATATTCATCACATTCCCCTGAGCCCATTCGATCGAATCACCGACGATGCTTACATGGCCAACCTCTTCGCCTACCGCCCGCCGACCCCTCCCAACTCCGCGATGGAGGCCAGCCTGGCGAAGACGCTGGCTGCCTACCGGGAGTGGGCCGGGCAGCTCGGGGAGGATGACAAGGGCAACCCAGTCATCCTCCTTAGTGACAAGGGGGTGCGGTTCGTCGAGGCGACGGTGGATGACACGTACGATAAGGCCATGCCGCTCGAGCCGTCGCCGTCGTGGCTCAACCTCCACCCTTGCCCTAACGGCGTCGAGGAGCTATTCCAGGTTCAGCTGACTCGGTTCGGCTGTGGAACCCTCGTGGTAGGTTTCTCCATGTACCACCGCGTCGCCGACGGGCCTGCCACCCTCAGCTTCCTCGTCGCATGGTGCCGTGAATGCAGTGGCATCGGCGTCGTCGGGCCGCTCCCCTTGCACGATCGCGCCGCTTTCTTTACCCCTCGCGAGCCGGCAAAGATCGAGTACGAGCACCGAGGGGTGGAACTCACGTCCGAAAAATTCATCAACATCACGCAACAGTACTCCTTGCATGGAAATGTAGCTACTCACAGAGCACATTTCAGTAGGGAGTTCGTGGACAAGCTGAAAGATATGGCCTTCTCTGAGAGTATCAATCATAAATATAGCACATTCGAGTGCTTAGTGGCTCATCTATGGAGGACGGTGACGAAGGCAAGAAGACTCCCTGGGAAAGAGACGACCCACATTCGTATCTCCGTCGATGGGCGTACGAGGATGGTCCGGCCGCGAGTGCCGAAGGAATATTTCGGCAACCTGATGATGTGGGCCTACCCTCAGACCAAGGTGAGGGAGCTCACTGGCTGGCCGCTAAACTACACGGCGGAGCTCATCCATCGCGAGGTCGCGAAGGTGGACGATAGATATTTTAAGTCCTTCATAGATTTTGCGAACTCAGAGATGGCGGCGGGCCTCGTCCCGACAGTGGACCCCGACGAGTGGGTGCTGACGCCGAACATGTCCGTCGATAGCTGGCTGCGGTTTCCGATACGCGAGATGGATTTCGGCGGGGGGAGGCCGTTCTACTTTATCCCGTCCTATTACCCTGTGGAAGGGCAGCTCTGGTTAGTTCCTTCTTTCATGGATGGAGATCATGGGGGCATCGATGCCTACGTCTCATTGTTTGAGGACGATCTTGAAATCTTCAAGCAAATATGTCACTCTCTGGACAACGACGATGATATGGGTGAGTGTTGCATGCATGCATGCATGCATGCAGCCGTTCTAAAAATATTTTCTAATCTTAATTTTCGTGTTCTTGGTGTTTAACTAATCTCCTACTCCATTTGTAACAGGACATTTCTACAAATGGAACCAGCACAACGATACGCCTATGGCTAGGCTTTAGTTAAGTACGTGCGTCCTTAATTAAACAGAACTTAATTACGAATAGAAAAGAACCAATGAAAGCATTAAACTAAAAGTGTCTGTATTATTAATTTTTGGAGAATGGCTAGGATCATTGGATCAGTTTGATATTGTTATAATATTCCATCTAATAAAAGCTCGCTGTTATGTTCTCTGGATTCATCAATTAATTATTTTAATGCTGCTTGTAAGAGGAGAGCTCATTGCTTCTTGTTCTCTCGCTCGTTTTGTATACAGTTTGATGTGTATCTTTAATTTCAAACCATAGACGAACATAAATAATTTTGACCAAAACTATTAGAATTAATATTAGTCTATATTATTACGTGCCGGCATGCGTGACTCTTGGCAATATCTGCAGGTGTCCTTGCGTTATAGTTAGATATACTCTACCGAGTGGGATAAGATCAATTCTGAAAGAGAGACCCTTAATTGGATGTGCAGCAGTAATTATGTGTTATATAATATATGGGTAAAATAATAATTTTGAGATTATTATCAAATTAAATTTTAAACTGGTATAGAATAAAATGAAAGAGAATAATAAATTAGTATACTAAAAAAATTAAATTGTTATTTAGTTACTATATGAGAACAGGAAAAAAGTTAATTCTTATTTCATAGTGAATGCGGCTTATTTATCCTTTATGCAAGGCAAAACCCCTGTTACTAAAACTATTGTAATGAAAGTTTGAGAACGATACAATTTGATGAACTCAAACAAACAAGTAAACTTAATATATGCATGCATCCTTAATTAGAACAGAACTTTTGAATTAAAAAAAAATGCCAATGGAAATACTAAATTAAGATTGACTTGTATTAATGACGTTAGAAGACTCACGTTGTTGCTTCAAGACTTAGATCAATTGACGCATTTTCAATTAATTAATAAGTACCTTCTTTTCCACGCTAGAAATGAAAGGTAACTAATGAGTAACAGGAAACTTAATATTACAATTCAATTCGACTTCTGGAGATACACAGTCTCGGGCCTGAACAAAACTTAGTTCCAATTTATTATTACACCCTTTGTATTTCGTCCGAAAGAATTTCAAAATTTTACTTTCAAACAAATAAAATATATATTTTAAAAAGTTCCAAACTAATTCATATATTTACAATTAAAGTGAAAACATTAATTTTTTTTATCTAAATTAATTAAGAGTGTCCATAAAAATTTTAAAAATTAAATGAAGAGCTAAATTTCCTATATTTTTCATTTGTTTATATACAAAAGTATCATTATACTCGTATATAAGTATTTATTTCTCTTAAAAAATATACACATATTTTCTTCTCTTTCTTTTTTAGATTGTGCCAAATATATAGTAAATTTTATTAAATCTTAGTGTTTATGAAGTTGAATAGTTATATTATATCTAAAAATAAGAGAGATATAGATTAAAAAATCAGATAAAAAACTCTCTATTTTGCATAATAAATACGACGAGTATTTTGGTCATTTAGACGTGCTCCATTAATTTTGATAGAAAAATTGAGAGTTTCATTTTAGTCGTAAATATAAGAACTAATTTAATATTTTTTAAAATACAAAAAAATAATATAATTTTAGATATAAATATAGAATGATAAAATATATTTAACTCTAGATCTTTCTTTTATCACGGCCATGTCGACGACGATGGATAAGGCCGCCTATGTTTAGCTTAGGGTCCGCCAAATTTTATAGGCCCAAATTTCTTTTCTTTGAAGCGGCGAAAGTGGATGTACAAATCAGAAGCATCAATCTATTAGTATTAATTCTTCCACCAGACACGTGGCATGGAGCACCATCTACGCCGCGCCCACTTTCCCCTCTCCTCATGTCGGGCGCCGTAACCCGTGAGGCCGAACTCGTGGCTCCGATCCCGGAACCAACTAGTACTAGTAATTGCCACCCTTCAACTCACCATTTAGTAGTAGTCTGCCTTTCCAACGCAAGTCTTCTCCTCTTCTCGTCGATGCCCTCCTCCGATATCAGTCCAGCTTAGATCCTGTCGTAATCATTCCGTCCGAGTCGATCGCCTCGGATCTGAGCATCTGATTCGAACCATGCTTTCGAATCACCTACAGAACGGGATCGAGACGGCGAAGCTAGTCTGGTCTCGAATTCCGAGCTCGGAGGACGTTGGGGCGGGGGCGGAGGAGGAGGAGGAGGAGGAAGGGTTGTTCGCGAGGAGAAGCGATGGTGGCGTGGAGAGCCTCGACTACGAGGTGATCGAGAATTTCGCGTACCGGGAATACCAGGTCGAGATCTCTAGGTTTCGTTTAAATTTATTGGGTTTGGAATAAGAGGACTAACTTCTCTGTTATTGTGATCCTTTCAGGCGAGGAGAGGAAAGCTATGGATTTCGTACTATGTCATAGTTAAGTGGTTTTTCGCGTTGCTGATTGGTATTGGTAAGAGATGTTTATCCTGTTTTGACAAATTGTAGAATTTAAGTCTTCTTTGAGTTTCTTTTTTTTTTTCCTTTTCTTTTTGGCTTGATCTATGTAATGTAAAGTTTGGAAATAATTTTATACTGCATACTACGTGTTAGTTCTGCAGGAAGGCTGGATTCATGTGATCCTTATCTATTCTGGTGTCTCACATTCTGTGAAAGCCCAAAGGGAAATTACGACACACTTACTTAGAAGTGGCCATATGTTAGATATGACCTGCCAAGATGTGATAGGGAAAATGATGGAGATCGTTTTTCAGGCGTACTTTATTCGAAAGTGATATAACTCTGTTAGTAGAGCTTTGCTGTTGCGATTGTTTTTATGATTATTGCTTTACAGTAATAATAATATCTTCATAGTTTATAGTTACTCGTCAAGGCTCACATCTATTAATTGGGGAGAGCATTACTTCTTTGTTGGGTTTTTTTTCTTAATGAAGAGAAGGCTTACAAGCTTGAAGATATGTCCTGTTCCGTAATCCACCAAGCAGGGTTATGTATGGGCTGTCTAGGTTGTAAGGGTGAATGATATTTTGTCATTAGTGCATAGGAGGCCTCAAGGTGTTATCCATGCTCTCAGCATGGTGCCATCTCTGTGGTGCTCTAAAAAGAGAACTACTACAGTCATGCCGGAAGTGTTGCTTGGTTGGTCTTGTGGCAATTAATATGTGGGCAGTTGTGGTGTAATAGCTAACGTGTCAAGTTTTGTAAGAAATCCCTTTCTGACATATATAATTTTATTAACTTCTATCTTGCCCCATTTTTGTTGAATTGTTCCTCTTGTTATCTTATATTTGCTTTGTTTTGGATGCATCTTGTTATCTTATATTTGCTTTTTTTTGGATGCATTAATATGTGGAGGGTAATGCTATAGTTTCTGAAATCCCCTTGTTTTCTTTTGCGTTAATATTTCTTGTCTCTAATTTTAATTGCAAGACTTTTACTTTTTATTATCAGGAACTGGATTTGCTGCTGTTTTCATCAATCTAGCTGTTGAAAACTTTTCTGGCTGGAAATATGCTGCAACCTTCTCTATAATACAACACTCATATTTTGCGGGCTTCTTGGTGTACATACTTTTCAATCTAGGTTTGGTCTTCTTTTCTGTGGTTATTGTCACAGAATTTGCTCCAGCTGCTGCAGGGTCTGGTATTCCAGAAATCAAAGGTTACTTAAATGGTAAGTGGTTGACAATTACTCTTGCTTCGTAAATTTTCTTTTTAACATAATTTTGATGAATTCTATTTGCATCCAGGGGTTGATACACATGGAATCCTTCTTTTCAGGACATTGGTTGGGAAGGTGCGTCTTTTATTACCCTTTCTCTAGCTAGTCTATTAGATCATGCTGAGGCGAGAGTACCTTCTATCAACAGATATTTGGAAGCATCGGCTCTGTTGGAGGTGGCCTTGCTCTAGGAAAAGAGGGCCCTCTGGTTCATACTGGTGCTTGTATTGCTTCTCTACTTGGGCAAGTATGTGCTGCATTGAGCTTTTGTTCCAGTGGGAAAATTAGTCCTTTTGAAATCCAAATAAAACTGATATCTTCACTATAGTATATTAGTAGGTTTACCTACGGACGCGTGCAAATAAATTCATAAGTTTTATCTTTGCAGTTTTTCTTTATTTAATATTTCTATAATATAATAAGTTAATAAAATACTTCTGTATTATAATAAGTGAGATATCATATCTGTCACAATCATTCTGGATGTTGCACATTTCCCTTTCCTCCTATGGAATGCTTCATAGAAATACTTTCTATCAGTGAATACTTGTAATTTTATTCCAAGGGTATTTATACGTACTTAACTACTTCTACCTTCATTGAGAAGCCTTTGTTTTGATGGATCTACACATTATTTTTATATTTTATACTGTTTGGAAGTTACAGGCTACATACTACTTCAAGCATCTGTATTTTAGCTTACAATAATTCTGATATGAATTCATGCAGGGTGGATCAGCAAAATACCATGTAAATTCCAGGTGGCTACGAATTTTTGAAAGCGATAGAGATCGACGTGACCTTGTGAGTTGGTTTGCATCCTGTGAATCTCTACATACATGATGCATAGCTTGATGCCTTGAGCTCCTACATTTCCCTGTGTACCACTTGCTTAAATTCAGGAAAAGTCAAACAATTGCTTTTGTAAACATGATCTGTAAAGTTTGTGACTAATATTATGTCCTGTCAATATTAATGTTCGTATTTGATTTCACTATACTTCATATTTGACTTCACTATACTTATGCAAAGAAAACTACTTTACTATTATCAGCCACTCAATCCTATTGAAAAAATGCACATGATTTATCGCAGCTATACTATGGGAAATTCCTTGTAGTGACAGCGTTTATACAAGTATCTTAGTCGAAAGAATTTTTATTACTAAGTTGGTTGTGCCACTCCGTGCCAAATGGCGTGGACTACACATAGAGTACCGCTGGTTCAGCGACAGATTATAAGGGAGATGCTATTAGCATTGTCTATTGTCAACCAACTCCAGGGAAGAAATCCCAAGTAATTTTTATCAAGGGTGGGAGTGCTGCTAAATTGAGGAGGTAAATAATGTGATAATATGGAAGGAAAGCCTTTAGATTCTGTTATCTAAGGTCAGCCACATTAATCCTTTTCCTCAATTCAGTTCCATTTAATACAAGATTCTCCATCAAATCAGTGGTCTTCTCTTACTATTTTCAATTCTGACACTTATCTTTCGCATGAGTTGTATATCTATGCGAAAGTGTTCTTTAGCTAAGAAGTATATAATAATCAAGCAACATGGTAGATATGAAATGTGATGTCTTTTATTTTTCTCATGTTTTCTTAGGTTCTTGTATCATTATTCTTTTTTTTGGTCCATCTCAGTAGCATATAACATCCCACATTGTTTCTATTTCTCACTAAATTTAACATATACATATACATATTCTTAACTCTGTCTAATGTTTGAAAAGGTAACTTGTGGATGTGCTGCTGGTGTTGCTGCTGCTTTTAGAGCTCCAGTTGGTGGTGTGCTCTTTGCCCTCGAAGAAGTTACATCTTGGTAAGGGCAGTACTTTTTCTTCCATTCTTTTATTTTCCTAGTACAAGAAACTTATTAAATTTCACACTTTCATGTCATATTGGAAGAAAAATTGTCCGAAGTTAATTCTATAAAATTACTAATGAGTCTAGATCAGTGAGCGGTTGCCTTCTAACTAAGTCACATTGTTTCTGTTGTTTGACTTGATATCCATATGACTGCTGAGACAACTTTCTTCTTTCTAATGCTTCTATAAAATCTGGTTTATTCTCTCACACTTTCTTCAAAACTTTTGCCACTGGTTTCACTATATTTTACTTGTACTCAAGATGTACTACAGCCAAATTTGTTTTATATCAAGTCTCACCCTTAGTGCCTCTTCTTATACATTCTTATGCAATGCAAGCATCAAGTAATTTCTTTTACATTATTTAATTTTCTTTTGAACAACTCTATTGTTTCTTTTCTGAAGGTAAGTATTTCACAAAAGAATCTTAAAGAATTGTCCCAGTTTATGGCAAGTGCTTGGAATAAATAACACAAGATATTTTATGTATCCTTATTTAAGAGCACATGCTTCATCGTCATCTTTTAAGTTCATATGAATCAGGTTTTTATGTTGTTTAGTAAAAATCCAAAATTGTTTACATAAGAGATCATTTTGTATATGGAACTCTTTGCTGACTCTAGGTACTGCAATAGAAAGTTTTTGATCTATACTCCTGTCACATTTCATAGTCATTGTGATTTGATATTTCTTTATCTTCTTTATTCCCATTCTACTTTAGGTGAGTACATCTCAAGCTTGGAGTTGAATTTGTCAACTAAAATATGCAAGTATGAAAAATCTAGTTCATTTCTTCCGTGGACTTTTTACTTCGCATCATACTATTTTTTTGATTGAGCTATGATGTTACTAGTAGCCAGATTTGTATAGCAAACTTTATGCTAGTGACCCAGTCAAATTGAAAAATTCATTTGATGGATCCTCTCTTATTACTCTGTTATTGGAAGATCAGCAGAAGGGTGGAAAATTTCTTAATGGTTGTTATGCTCTTGAAGGTGGAGAAGCCAGCTCATGTGGAGAGTTTTCTTTACTTCTGCTATTGTTGCTGTCGTGGTACGATCTGCAATGAGTTGGTGCAAAAGTGGGAAATGTGGTCATTTTGGTTCTGGTGGCTTCATTATCTGGGACATATCAGGGTTAGAATTCTGTAGTATTTGTTGTTGGTACATGCTAAATTCTCTTGTGAACTTTGTGATTTGATCTGCTTATTCATTCTTTAAGTGGTCAAGAAGACTACTCTTTTCAGGAATTATTGCCGATGGCAATTATTGGGGTTATTGGTGGTCTTCTTGGTAAGTGTTTAATCAAACATTTTCTTACCCCTACAGTGCTGCACACACACAGCAACACATAAAATACATGATGTCTTTCTGAGGATCACCATCTAGTTCTGGGGTTAATACTTAATACTGTTCTTTTCATCCCCTATTTAGGTGCCTTATTTAATCAGCTCACTCTTTATATTACGCATTGGCGCCGAACATATTTACATAAGAAAGGCAATAGAGTCAAGGTATGTCATGGGTTTGGTAGATATTAGTAATAGAATTTCTTTCATTCTTATCACTTATCAGTAGTGGAATTTTATACCTAAATATTTTCATCTATCTTTCAGATTTTGGAAGTATGCCTCATATCCTTGATTACCTCCATTATTTCCTTTGCACTACCACTTCTTAGGAAATGTAGTCCATGCCCTGATTCGGAAGCTAATCCTGGAATTGATTGTCCTCGCCCACCTGGGACTGATGGAAATTTTGTCAACGTGAGATCTCTGTGGAAATGTCAATTTATACCTGATTATTGAGTTATTAGTTCTTGATATTCTTTTGAGACATCTTTTGTTGCTGCACAATGTCTCCTTTATCTCACTCTTTTTGCGGATTTGCAGTTTTACTGTGCGAAGGATAAAGAGTACAATGATCTGGCTACCATTTTCTTCAATACACAGGTAAAATAATTTACTTATGGCTTGACTAATTCTTTTTCTTTCAAATTTTGCCCGCTCAAACTGTATGATATCCTTTTTGCAGGATGATGCAATACGCAATTTGTTCAGTGCAAAAACTTTTCATGAGTATAGTGCTCAGAGCCTTCTCACGTTCTTGGTAAGATTTTATTGTCTTGTCCAATAATAATGTGTACTTACAAATAAATGATTCAAAGTTAAGCTATTAAGGGAGCTTGTTTTCCAAGTATGTGTAGGATCTTTGTTTTTCTCATGCTTGTTCATGTTGTAGTTATTATCTTTTAAAGTCATCAGCTGAACTACATATATAAATTTTCACAAACATACAACTTTTTACCGCAAGTTTAAAGAAGTGTAAATGATTCGAGTTAAGCTTAATACTAGAATTCTCATGCTAGGTTTGTTAGCACTATAGCTTCGTGAAATTGAGCTCCAGCATGAAGTGTAATTCTACCTTCAAGATTAACTGCTGCTTAACTATATAAGTGAGATTGAACCATAAAGAGTAGCGAAGCTTTTACTTGCTCCAGGCTTTTAGCAAATCAGCCCTTGCTTTACTTGCCTGTTAACTGAGCATTGGAAATAGCTTTAAAGATGAGCTTAGTTGTCAAATGCAAATGGATGAAGCTGTTTGCAGGACGATCGTCTGAAATATGAATTTCCAGCTAATTTTCAGCATTTTGAGCATTTCCCCACAACCACGTGATCGAGACCCATACCGAGTTCCTCCTTATGATCGTAGTAGAGATTCATACCTCACACATGATCGAGACCTCTACCCTCCCTTCCCTTCTTATGGTTCCAGATCCAAAGGCGGAGGCAGTGACAGGTCCCACAGCTGCAGTAGAATAATCATTAGTGGATACAGCACCAACAACAGCAGCAGATCCAGAGGCAGTTCCAGTCCTTGTCGCAGCACAGTAGTTAGTAGGTGACTAAGACCAGAGGGAAAAGAGGAAGCAGATGAATATACTGACCGGCATGATATAGATCCATACCTAGGTAAAGAACGAGACCTATTAGTGAGGTCCATGTCAGTAATAGAAAGACCTGCCACAAAAGCATGCCCATGGAGCAGAAGTAGACCAAACCCCCGCTCTCTGCTATCCGGTCAGAGGCCATCAGCCATCCAGAATACTTCTTTGTTTGACGAGGAGCAATCCAGAGGGCTACACGAGGACTAGGCAATCAAGCTTTTCGAAACACCATAGTCTCCCCTCCGCAGCTCTCGAAGATCAGAAAGATAGAGTTTAAGACCAAAGGAATTTAATGGGTTAAAGATTAAAAAAACCCTTAGTTTTTCACAACAGCTCCAAAGTCCCTTCATCCAAGCAAGGATCGCACATTGACACATTGATATCCATTCAATTGAAACAATACTCAAAAGACGAGAAGCAACATGATACGTGTTTTGGATTTATGCAATTCACCTAATGGAGCTGTGCCAAGTAATGAGCGAGTTAGAAAAAATTCTCTTACCATCAACTCACCTAGTGGCTTGTATGATGCTAGGATCTGCCTAGACCAAGATAACTGCAAGTGCTGTTCCACTTAACTGGATAGCCCCTTTTAGTTAACACCCAACTTTTGGGGAACTGCACCTGTTGATATGAGGCCCAACGATATATATAAGTACAGAATAGGTCATAGTGTGGCCCCGAGGCCAGACTCCCTGTGAGTGCTTGCATTAACTTCTTCTATAAGTCATGCCTAAATGATTTTGGGAGCCGAATGAAGTCTTACTTTTATGAGATGGGATGGCCAACCAACATTTTGATCTAAACAATAGTTCTTCCATGCCTTTCAGGTCAAGTATCACATTATGCGACATCACTTATTTAGGTTTTGTCCACCTATTTTACTTTTCTATGTGGCCATAAAAATCTCCTCCAATGTGACTATACCTCTCTATTCCAGTTCAGTAATCTTTATATGTCTGTCTGCATTTTCCAAGAATTATAATCAATATGGTTAGGTACTTAGGTATTCCTACTTGATGTCCTTAACCAGCATTAAGCCTTAAAAAATTGAATCTGACATCTTACATAATAGTAATCACAGGACATTGTTAAATTAAGATAGTAACTAAATTAGCATGCTGCATTTAGAACATATACACATTTTTGGTCAAAGTCATTACTGAAATTTTCTTATGATTCACAGGTCATGTTTTATTCATTGGCTATTGTGACATTTGGAACTGCTGTTCCAGCTGGTCAATTTGTTCCTGGAATAATGATTGGATCAACTTACGGCCGTCTTGTTGGAATGTTTGTGGTTAAATTTTACAAGAAGTTAAATGTTGAGGAGGGAACGTGAGTCCTTAATCTGTTCCATTGTCTTTTAAAGATAATTAGATCAGTTTCCCAATCTATTTGATAACATGCCTATCTAGACTTCGTATTTGTCACTTTTATGCATCTCCAAATTTCCAGTTCAGTAGTATCGGATAGTTCAGACTTCAGAAGTTTCACAAAATTTGCTTTTCTTAAGAGAAATCCAGTCACATTATATTCTTGCCTCTCAAGTTAAATTAGGACAATTCTCAGTGCTTTTATGCTTAGTTTATATGGAGACATTTACACTCTAAATGTTGACTGTGTTCAGATATGCTCTTCTTGGTGCTGCTTCTTTTCTCGGTGGTTCCATGAGAATGACTGTTTCTTTGTGTGTCATTATGGTTGAGATTACAAACAACTTGAAACTCTTGCCATTGATTATGCTTGTTCTTCTCATATCAAAGGTATGTGTCTTTCACTCTTTTGTAACTACTTTCTTTTCAAATGAACACAGGAACTGTTTTAATTCCATTCATAACTTCATATAGGCTGTTGGTGACTTTTTCAATGAAGGGCTATATGAAGAACAAGCCCGATTGAGGGGCATTCCTTTACTTGAGTCTAGGCCAAAACAGTACATGCGTAGTATGACAGCGAAGGAGGCCTGCAAGAACCAAAAGGTTCTATTCTCGTTTAGCTGTTGAAGCTTACCTTGTTGTATAATATTAGCCTTTTATCTTAAGCAAGTTTTTATGTCATATTGAAGGTTGCCTGCTTCTCCCGCATTGTTAAAGTCGCAGATCTTGTTTCTGTTTTGCGAAGCAACAAGCACAATGGTTTCCCGGTGTGTCATTTCTCGTAGATTCCCATTTTGGCATTAATGACTTTACCGGGTTGTACAGTTATCTTATAGGATGTGTGATCCAGGTAGTAGATCATAAACCCAATGGAGACACACTTGTGATAGGTCTAATACTTCGTAGGTAGGTCTATCTACGTTCTACATTATATTTCTAGATACCTGTTTCAGTGACTTAAATATCTAACATGTGCTAGTTCTTCAGTCACTTATTGGTGCTTCTACAGTCTAAGGTAGATTTTCAGAATAGTCCCTTTCCTTCAGATCTCAGAGGTGTATCCAACAGGTCTGTCGGCTTCTCCTTTCAATTTTGCACTTTTTTTATATCTTTCTTTCTTGAGTTATTGATGGAATAGTTTCTTCCATACCATAGGCACAAGCTGAGTGATTTTGTGAAGCCTGCGACAAGCAAAGGGAAATCCATTGAGGAAATTTATCTGACAGGGGGTGAAATGGAAATGTACTTGGATCTTGCTCCTTTTCTAAACCCTTCTCCTTACATAGTACCAGAAGATATGTCTTTGGCAAAGGTGCATATTGTCATATTTTTATTTTCTCTAAATGATTTTACTTTTAGAATATGTGTATATTGCAAATCTAGATCTTTAATTTTCGTCTTTTTTCTTGTGACAGGTCTACAATCTTTTCCGCCAGTTAGGATTGAGGCATATATTTGTCGTCCCTCGAGCTTCTCGTGTTATAGGTTTGATAACAAGGAAAGATTTGTTAACTGAGGTAATTGATTTAATAAGCATCACCGTCCATTACAGTTATAAAGAGGCATGTAGAAAGATTATTACTTGAACTAATTAGCTTAATACTGTTATCATCAATCAGAACTAGGAGAAGGCTATTTTTCTTATTTTATTTCTTGAGTTTATTAATGTTTATGCAATTGAACATTACTTTTGCGGTTGCAGGAGAGTGAGAGTTCTGATACTGTGGAGCTCCAATCGACTAGTGTAAGGTCTTGATGCTGCTATACCCACATTATTTCTCCATCTTATATATTTTTTTCTTCTATGATTTCTGAATTCTGAGTTGGTCATCCTTTTCAACTATCTTGTAAACTCAAGTTGCCTGCTGTCACAAGGGAACGATTTTGCTACATATCATGCTCATTTCTCCACACGGTATTGTTGCACTTGCAGAAGCAATCCTTCATGAGTCATACTTATAGAAAATGAAGTAAAACTAAGAAACAAATTCCAGTCATGAACTAGTATTATATTACTAACCGCATGAAGTTTCTCTTGGAATAATGTACTTGTAACTTTTGTAATTTTATACTTTCGGGAACACAGAAGTAAGGGAACATAGAAGTGGGAGATGGATTTCTTGTGTATTCCATCTTTGTTTCTTTGTTATGAACCATAATTCTCTGATAGTAGTTCTATTTTCACTTCGTGCTGAAGCTTTTATTGTCTTCTCACTTGCATTGTCTGAGTTGCATGTCTTTTGCTGATGGGCAGAGCTCAACGGCTCAGTGAAAAGCTGGTCGGGCGAGACATACGTCCAGATCATCCTCTTCTTGACAATCTTCTGACATAACAGTAAATAGTTAGCACTTTATACGTCCTTAATTTTGGTGGTGAATCAATTCTTGCCATTGTATATGGGAGCACATTTCGTCATTCTGCTGCTTAATTTATACAATAGTAGCTGAACTGAAGAGGGGTGCTTTGGAGACCCAAATTATACGCACACCCAAATTTAGTTGAAAAGGGATAGACGATTGTAAGAATAAGTTTTTACGAGATACAATTGTAAGAAAATTTCAATTTGTGTATCGTGGCTTTTTTTTTTGTGTAATGAACACTGTTAAAATCAAATACCTCATTAATTCTCTTATTTGTTTTCATTTCTCTCTTTCTCTTGCTTTTATATTTTTTTTTTCTCTCCACGTTCCCCAGTTATTTCTTTGGAAGTGTCGCTGCTTTTGAATGTTAATGTATGGCTGAGTGGTGTAGACTACAGAATCTTTTCTTCTTCATCTCTCTTCTTTTTGGGCTGTAGACAGGACTCAATCAGTGAAAACTCAGAGTCACAAAACAGCCAGAATTAGGAAAAAAATGAGATAAGAGATGATTATCCTCTCTCCTTTTTGAACCTAGCGTAGCACCTGGGAGGCGCGCGCTCTCTGTTGGCAGGTCTGGTCTCTAATGACCCTCGGATCTGAATCCGCTTTCCCCCCTCCAGGATTGTGCCTCTTCTGCACCTTTCGACGATGATCCTATTGACTCAGGCAAATCTCTCAGATTCTGGGGTTGTCTATCTAGCCAAGAGATATTGACGAAATCGTCTACTAACTAAGCCAAGAGGCGGCACCTCAATTGTCTTATTACGACCTCCGGCTATGTTATTATTTGTGTGCAAGAGACTTAAGGTCTCTTATCCCAGTCCTTCTGGTGGTATGCCCATTGATCAATGGGCTTGGGTTAACTTAGAGGGAGCCTCCGAGGGTATCATCCAAACGGGGTCGCTTCTTCTTGTGCCCTCTCTCTCCTCCAATCAATCGTCAATCCCCTCACACCTTTCCCAAGCTCAATAGGGCTCTTTTCTCTGTGGGTGAGATGTTGTGTCCTTATTGCCTTGTGCTTGGTCCTCCCCTGTCTCACCTATTCAAGTTTGATAACATTTGGCTGGGGGCCCAGCTACTTTCTTTGTCCTTAAACTTTCAGTTCCTTGGACGCAGATCCTCTGCTAGTGCTCTTTCGAATTTCCGCAGCATCAAGGGAAGGAAGGCCGCCATCCTGGAGGGCATCTCCTCCGTGCTCAAGGGAAGGAGGCAAACGCACCCCTACTCTCTAACCTCACAACTATCTCCTCCTCCTTGTTCAAGATGGTATCCATCTTGCACATCATCAACCTCCACAAATCCTACCTGCATCTCTAGCTAGGGTATAAAGATACCTTGCTGTGGACTAGCCTTTTTGGATGGAAGGCTGGTCTATTTTTGGCACTTTACGAATCATGTGTTGGGACTGCTGTCTTAAGTGGTCTTTTGTCCTGTTCAATAATTTGCAACAATTCAAGACTACAACATGAACTAATTGTGTACCAGTATAGCAAAGTTGTGGGCAAATCTTGCAGCAAAGTTAGATGCTGAGGTATAAGCTTAGGTCAGTCGAGGGTTAAACAATAAACCAGTTCTTATTATGAAATATTCGAAATATTTGTCTGTTTCTTTGTCTGCAAAGTAGATGCTTAAAAAAATAAATAAATAAATAAATTATATATATATATATATATATATATATATATATATAACCACTGTTTCTTTGACCGAAATAGCAATTGCATCACATCACATATAATTTCTCATGAAAAAATTAGTGATGAGCAATTCCGTTGCAAGTCAATGTGTAATCAAGTTGGATATGAAATATTTGAATCTTTCATTATCTCTCTACGACTTAATTATTTTGATAGGAGATAGATTCATGGTAATTAGCCAGCCTAATGCTGCCTAGGAGATAAATACTCATGTCCCATGGGCTAAGATAAATTATCATATCTAACCGCTACATCATGTTGCAGCTCGATTGCAAAACCAACATATGCAGAAACGAAAGAAATTCATGAAAGAGAGGTAATAAAGAAATATAAACGATGCCAAGTAGAATTAAACCAAATAAATGAGCAGAGAGGAGGTGTGAGAAAAGACATTCCTCTGAAAAGTCCAGGAACAAATTAACTATTCAGATATAGCTAGAATTAAGTTCCAAACAACATAATCATCACTGAATTTGCATGTATCCTCACATCACCAAAATAATTAGTTAATCACTTTCTACTTGAGTCTGGCAAGTGAAAGAAATAAAAACAATTTCCTCTTACAAACTCATGATTGTAAGTGTTGGTTTCCTTCATACTTTGGATTTGTCATCACATAGTGATAAGCAATTACCAAAGTAAATATGAAGATGCCAAGAACATTGGCAACTAAACCCAAATCTTCATCGTCAATCATCTGCAAAGCAAATCAAAGCAAGAACGGAATCAGATATGATTAGGCTGCAGTTGTGCTGTGAAGAATACACAAAAACAGCTTGTGGATTTCCCACAATACAAGAAATTAAATATGCATAACAGATGCAGAAAGAACTAATCTAGATATGCGCATCTGGTTAAAAGGAAAGCTCAAAAACTAGGAAATCTGTGTGCACTGTTTATGCTTGTTAACAAGCTGAAGCTTCTAATTTCCAAATTCACATACTGGGACTCGTTTCTCAAAGTCAGCGTCATACTCTCTAGGGGTTGAACCACACTTTCTTCATTTTTCACATTTTGTATCTCCATGCAATTCGAATGAAACTCTCCTCTCAGTATGTGAACTTGGTTAACAGTAGAAGTGAATTAGTTACTAATTTCCCTCTCTTCTTTATTTTTTCAAAGCATAGTTTTCTTCAGATTTAATACTTCAATGGTAGCTGCCACATTTATGGCCACCAATACATATCAGAGATGAGCATAATCAGCAGAATCTGAGATGCTCGAGATTGTGGTGACCAACATTAGCATACTAATGAGGTATTAAGATTAACGAAAAGGAAAATAGGAAAGGAAAACAGAAAAGCTTTCCTAGTTTCCTAGATCACAACTAGTCAATTGTGCAATCCTAATTCATTAACTTTGTGAACAATCTTGAGAATTCAGTAAGTTACCAAATGCTTCGAAAATCATGCAGGAGGACATCACCAAGTAAGCCAACACACTTGATCCAACCATGAATCTGAGTAACCATAAATCCAATGTTTCACATATAAGAGAGAAACTTAATCCACAAACCTTCATGGCTACATGTCAGTGTGCAGCACAGACTACTGATCTAATGACCTTTAACCTAATCCAGAACAGTTCTCCCAGGACAGATAAAGCAGTGGCACCCTACATCCCATCCTACCTCTCCTATTATCGAGCATCTTTTCTGTGTTCTCAAAAATCTAATAATAAGTTCCTTTCTTCCCTAACATTCTTATTGTTATCTTATCTCATGATAATTTGACACCTCCCGTTCCCATAGGTTACATCAAGATGATAGATTGTCAAGTAGATAGTGATATGCATAGGAGATTCAATTTCAAGTTCATGATTCATATGACTGTAGAACAGTAGTTCTTAAGAAAGGGCATCACAGCAAAAGATTAAAAATATATCCAATTAAAACCATCAGCCTGTCAGATATCCAATTTTTTCTTTTGGTCCTTCTAGAAAATAATTTCTACATAACACTTTCTACTAAATGTTAAAACTTCTGTATTTCCTCCCAATGTCTTTTTCTCTGGTGGAAACCCTCAATAAAGTGAAAGAACTTCACCAGTGATCAAGAAAAGAGGTTTCCATCATTGGTTGTGTAATCATGACTCCGTGAGAAGGTATATACTCACAGTTGAAGCTCCTTTTAGAAACATTGTAAAACAGAAACAATTATGAGTGAACAAAAACATAATCTCGATTTGGAACTTACATAGTAAGTGCTCCCTAGTAACTCCACAATTTTGAAAATGGTGCATTTTCAACAGCCTACTTCTCTACGAAGCTCAACCAGGTAAAGCAGAGAGAGCAGATGAATGAATAGGCAGCATAATGCATAGCTCTTGAACCTAGCTTAAACTTAAATTAAATGCCACATTTTCCAACACATACTTTGCTTAGATTAAAAAAAAATACCTCTCTTTGGCCTTACTGTTAAATAGGAAAACTGAGTTGTTGTTTGTGATACATAATATCTATATCTCCATCCTAAGTTAAACTGAGAAAAATATCTCCAGTAAAAGACAGAAGCTCCCCTGGTAAATAAAGTCTTTCGCTTTATAGCCAATTAGTGCATCTTTCATCTACGATCTAAGCATAACAAAAACTACAGAAGTTTGAACTCCAAATCCTCCATGATCTTGTCCTCACCTATCAATAATACCCACTCACATGCTTCATCAACAAATCCTGTAAACTAAATCAATTTCCTCTAAGCCTAAATCAGAAACATTTCCAGCAATTTATTGCGACGAGAACTTCCATTCCATCAATTTTCGATCAAACAAATACAGATTTGGAGGTCAAACCATATCTCTCTCTACATAAAAGAACGCGAATGATCGACACAGCACATCAAACTACAGAACGAGATCGAAAAGATGAAACCCTAGAGGCTTACCTTCGCGTGCTTTCGCTTCGCTCCGTCCGGCCTTGCCTCGCCTAGCCACGTTTCAGTTATTATTATGGTAGTAATTACAACTTTTATAATTTAAACCTTTGAATCATATGTTTTGCACCTCGTTTTCCCAATATTTGTAATTAGACCCCCGCATTTTAAGTTAAACTTAAGAGACACGAAAAAGTAGACCCCATTTTACGTTTTCTATAATTTAATACCGGTATAGGGTTTCAATTAAAAATGATTAAAGGACGGGGGTGCAAACCGCAATGAACACACAAAGCAGGGTGCGAAATGAAAAAGAATTCCCTAGTTTTCTAAGACGAGATGGAGCAAGCCATCGTCTACCTTGGATCCTTTTCCGTCTTATATTGCGTCTAATCCCAAGGTTCCTGGTAAAGGCTCGAATACTTATTCTTATTGTGTATGCCACTTTAAAGGCCCTGTTTAATCTATGTCTAAACCTAGCAGAAGCAAAAGAAATATTAGAAGAGAAAGCTCTAAGATCTCGAAAGGCCCCGTTTCGTTCGATGATTCATATTAGTGGAATAGGATCTCTCACTGTTTGGGTTCTCGAAGGCTATTTGTGGTGAATTTTTTCTATTTTTCCTCCGATTTGTCGGGGAGTACTTTGAACTCTTCTATGATTTCTCATTTGGATTGCAACCAGGATATGAGTAAAATTATAGTTTTAGAAATTCTAATGTGATCGGTAGTAGTATGATTCAATTTTTCTGTGTCTATCATATCATAGATTTGCAGTCAACTGAAGTGGTTTATGTACGAACCTTTCAATTATTCTTAGCTATAGTCTTTTTCACATGAAAAATTCAAATTATTAGTTCAAAACTAATTCATGACATTTGTAGGTTCTTTTGTGCAGGATATTCATGAGTTTAGGAAAGTATTAATTTTCTCGTGGAGATATCCTCTGAATTAAGAAAGCTTGAGGAACAAGAAGGTCGAAGAAATGTTCTCTTTGTTCTATGGACTCTGGAAGCATCTATTCAGCAAGACAGAGTTCCGTGTTCTTATTCTAGGAATCGACAAGGCTGGGAAAACTGTAATTCTTGCTATAATCTTCTCTTTGTTACTTAAAATTATATATTTTATCTTTTCTACTAGGATGGAACTTTTTATTTCGTAACATTTGTTGGGTAAGAACTAGCGAACTGCAAGGGTGACACCTTGAGTTGATTGGTTTCATTGACTTGTATCTCATAGCAAGGCTTTCAAATAAGCTTTCAGTTTCCTCTGTGCTCTTAAACATGTCCATTTTGAACATTGTGACTTTGCTGTCATTGTGACACTGAGCTTTATCACACTTCTTTAATGATTTACTTTCCATGTACGAGCTGTCCTGACATTGCTTGATATTTCATGAGTGCAGACTTTGCTAGAGAAGCTGAAGTCCTTTCATTCAAATTTGGAAGGGCTTCCACCTGATCGGATTGTTCCAACAGTCGGGCTTAACATTGGCCGCATTGAAGCATCAAATGCGAAACTAGTTTTTTGGGACTTGGGAGGTCAGGTATGGTTTGTTTAGTAAGTCGAGATCTCTACATTATTTTTGATATATGCAGCTGAGACATGATAAGTACTTCAGTGCTAATTGCATGGATGCTGTAGCATTGGGTATATTGTTGTATCCAAACATCAAATTACAATGCATTTACTTACTAATACAGATTGGTCTTCGTACAATTTGGGAGAAATATTATGAGGAAGCGCATGCTATAGTATATGTTATAGATGCCGCTTCGCCATCAACATTTGAAGATTCAAAGTCTGCATTGGGTTAGTTCACAGTTTTTCTGTATAGCACAGTAATGTCATGAAATTATCTTGGCCCTGTATTGCTGGTTGGTATGATTTTGGTATTCCACAACCTTTAGGCTCCAGAGTCACTTGATATTATAACTCCTTAATAGAAGCTCTAAAATGATTGTACAGAGAGAGTACTTCGCCATGAAGATTTACATGGGGCACCACTTCTCATATTGGCAAACAAGCAGGTTAGAGCTTATCCTTTTTCTTACCAAGTGAGATTATGTGTAATTGTCATGATCCTCTGTATAGGATATTACCTACTTATCTTAATTTTCTGTTGTAAAACTTTAATTTCTACAGAATTTACTACAGCAATAGATGTTTTAGATTTTCCCTACTTTAGTCTACTTCTCTATTTTGTATAACACAAAATCCCAGATATAGTTGGAGGTGACCAAGTAGCATATTTTGCGAAGGGAAAAGAAGATAGAAATAGAGATGTATCACTGTGGTGATCACTTTCATCCATGAAACCAATGTGTTTGATCATGGATGGTTAAGTGTTGAAGGAAATAATCTAATGCATTGCCTACAGATATGTCATCATTCGGGGCACATTTGTCATCATTCAAGCTCATTGAACTTATTCTGAATCTATTGGACATATAACCTTCCAGTTCAGACCTCTTTCTTGAAAAAACATGAAAAAGAATTGGTTATGTCAAAAACAAAATTTTCTCTTTGCTTATATTGCTTATACTAAGAATGAAAGTAAACATGGTGATAACTTATGAATGAGAATTGAAGATGCAAACATAATATAAGCACACTGATGTTTCCCTTCTTTAGCAACAATCTTTTCTTGAGTGCTTCAACAGGATCTACCTGGAGCTGTGTCGGCTGAAGAATTGGCTCGATACTTGGATCTGAAAAAGTTAAATGAGAGGCTATACATGTTTGAAGCTGTATCTGCATATGATGGGTGAGTAAAGCAACCTCAGTTCCTTTAATTTTCTGCTTAGCCAAAACTTGACTTGTGAAACATGTGGTTACATGATATGCACAGCAACCATGGGAACTTTATTATATTTCTGGATTTCTTTTTTCATGGGAACTGTTAAAATAGAATTAAAAAGGCAGTTAGATGTATTCTCATGCCTCTATGCTCTATCTTTATGATATCATCTTTGTAGGAGAATATGGTGAGTCTGCAATCTGCATGTAGAGTAGGACACAATACTAAGATATCCAGAATATGGTAAATCGCCATCTAAAAGGAAAATATTCCTGGATGTTGGCGTTTGTTGGAGAATCAATTTCTAGTCAATAACATGTTATCAGATTATTTGTTTATTAACAGCATTCCTAGTACAGATTTATGGCTGGGCAAGTTCATTCAGATAATTCTGAGATGATGCTCTAATTTCGTAAGAATTTGATCTTTGTTCTATGTCATTCACGATGTCTGATCAAACGATTACCTCAACTACTTATATGCAGGATGGGAATTACATCTTCTGTTGACTGGTTAGTTGATGTGATGGAAAGAACTAAACGCACGGAAATTTTGAGAATACGCGCAGGTGCAGCTGGTCGTATTTAAGATTTTCTTCTTTCTACTTGACATTAAAGACCTTCCAGAACAAAGCAGTTAATGCAGAAGATCTTTGGCTGCTAAATAAGGTCTCATGCCGCATTATTCGTAATCCTAGCTGATCACATCAAAACGGTGTGATATGACTTGTTTCATCTTGCTGGGCCTGATGCTAAATCATCTTCTGCAGTCTAGTTCTTTGATGATCATGTTATAGTTCAACTGATTCCAGTCCAGAAGTCCTATAGTATCAAATACATTATATACCAATCCAGAAGGAGAACTCCCTATGTTCCCAAAATTTATAAAAGGAATGAAATTACTAGTTGTTTATTGGAGCATAATTTTTCGCAAGTTAGTGATTTACCTGATGCCTCTGGGATACGAGCCAAAAAAATAAAATAAAACACTCATACAAGCACAATCTCGTAGGCTTCTTTTTGTTTGTTATCAAATTTACTTCACGACTTCGTAGAGCAAATACGAACGTTAGAAGATTCCAGAAGTACTATCCCTATCCCATCAACTTCTCAGAAATCTACATCACTTCTTCTATCATATAAACCTCTCATTTTTTTTTCCAGTTCTTGAGAAGAAGTGGCGACTAAATCCCAATTAAACTTTCACTAGGACCATGACACGAAGATCGTGACGGCCACTTCCCTGCAATTAGAAAGCATTGATCTCTATCTTCTAATCAAGTTTTACATCCACGAATCATGCCCACACGTTCCGGTGAGCCACAAACATGCATCCAACTAATCTATCCAGGCACGTATTCCTATCTGCTTCACCAGGTCAACGTCACGTGCCCGGCACGTCGTTGACGCCAAGTGGCTCTTAAGTGCGATCGCTTTTATTCCCCCTCTCGACTAATCCGACGGCTTAGAATGGTTGACATCGGAGGAATAGACGCATTAGATCCTACCGAATAATCCATCATTGGGCACTCCGCGGGCCCCGCTTCGGCTTTTAACGTCATCCACGGGCCGAGCCACATTAGTCAAGATTGTTGACGTAATGCGGATTTAATTACTAGAATATAATGGGCAGAATAAGACTTCATTGGGCCGGGCCCCACCAGACGGTCAATTTCTAAGTTGACGCAGCAGTGACAGCGTCGCGTAGGTTCGCCAACGCCGTTAAATTACAGGCAGTGATTTGAGAAAAATAGAGAGAAGATTTTTCGCAATATGACTAAAATTTAGATAGTAATTTGCAAACAACCCAGCATATATTATATATATATTCTTTAATTTCCGAAGGACGAAGTACTAAACTCCAATCACGTGGGAAGCACGTGACAATCGGGTCTTGACGTCCGTTTCTTCTCTGTATCTCTTTCTTTTCACACACACACACCCCGCTCTCCCACTCTTCACTCCTTCCTACATCCTTCGCCCTCCTGGATCAAAAATAACTTTGTCCCCGTCCGAAACCCCCCTCATCATTACGCTATTCTAAGATTCCCCCCACCCAATCGCAGCCCAAGCATCAAGAAATCCAACCCAATCATCCAATTATTCCTCTCTCTCTCTCTCTCTCTCTCTCACATAAATCACCAAATTATTTCTTCCTTTATCCTCCCCGATCGATCCCTTTCCGTAGCCCTACTCCGGCATCATGACCTCATCACCCATCTCTGGTATTCTTACCGCTTCAAGCAGACAACCCTAGCATCTCCGCTTTCCTCTGTCTCTCTCGATTGCATTTGGATACCTGCAAATCTATGTTTAGATCTAGGAGGAAGACGGCGGAGCACCGGATTGGCGCCGGTTAGATGCCCCACCGGGGTAATCTAGGGTTTCTCGACGGCGGCGCCGCCTTGCCGGTAATCCTCTTCGTCTGCCCACTCATCCTCCTCCTCCTCGCCAGCGGCGTAGTGCGCCGGAGATGGCGGCTAGCGGCGGCGAGGAGGGAGGAGGTGATGCGGCTCGCGGCACTCGCGGCGGAGGAGGCGGATGCCGCCCGGGCGGAGGAGGAGGCCGCTGCAGTTACCTATGCCGCAATTTCCCTAGGTCAGCGGCTGACGCAGTGTGCGTTTTGCTTTAGCCCCACGACTACGAGGTGCTCGCGATGCAAGGCAGTAAGATATTGGTGAGTGGTAGTTTGATTTTTTTTTTCTTGTGTTATTTTTTGTCGTAATCAGGGGGTTTGATTATGGTTGTGTAGAATTACCTGTGGCTTTGTTGATTCTTAGTAACTTTTGCATTAAAGTTGGCGAATTCTGGTTTGGAATTTGGATTTTTGTGGAAACTAAAATAGGCAGCTTTTAGGTTTCTTCTTTCGGTTCTCTAATCTCAATCAGAGTACATTTCCATTTGTTCTAGTAAGCTGTTTGTTTTATTCTATGTTCGTGTTTGTTTGGGTTCAAAGAAGCAGGAGATCAAAGCTAATAAGGTTTTCTTGTTGGGGAATTGGAAGCGACTGAATAGTCGAATAGCTTGTGTTTGCATCAAATCTTTTATGTGAAACATATCATTTAAAATAAATTCAAGCAGCGTGAAGGATCAAAAGGAACTAGCACTTCTTTGTTCATCAAATTCTCTAATTGATACTCAAATAGAGACTTCTGATGATAATGATCTAAGAATACTACGATCAGCCTTTTATACCAAAGAGTAGGATTACAACAATAGTGCTCTTTCTATGTAAGTGGTGGAATTATAACATGCCCTAATCAGTTAGAAATTCTTCTTAGTGGAGTATCTATAGTTTGCATACCAGTTTGCTTCGTTTTATGTGAATTTACTTGGAGTGCAATGGGAAAATATGCATAGCAGATATATATGCTATGCCATGTTCTTGTATGCTTTCTATATGTACAACTGATGATGTTGAATATCTTCTCCTTGAGTATTGAAGCTCTAGGAAATGCCAGGTAACTCATTGGAGACAAGGCCATAAGGAAGATTGTCACCCCCCTCAAATTGATGATCACAGTTTACAACAATTACAGTCAACAGACTTGAAACAAATGCAAGCTGAACTATCTAATTTATGCAACCGGAGTTTAAATTATGAAGGAGAATTACAGAAGAAGCAAGTCAAGACATCCTTTGAGAGATCATATTCCCAATCCAACTTCTCGTCGGACTGTTTGAATGAGGATGACTTTTTGGGGACATCAGGAACAGAGAGTACTGATTCATCCACCAACTTATCAACGTCTAGTAGCTTTACTGTCTCTGGAGAAGCATCTGATGATGCTTCTGCTTGTGAGGATGAGAAGGTGCTTCATGATGCCAGAATGGGCAAATCTTCCTCTGGAATGGAAGTTCATGCTACCAGGGTAGACCTTAAGGAAGTTCCACCGTGTAAATCTTTTAATGTCACATCATCTGTGGATAACTTTAGTCGCAAAAGTAAGCAGAATGATTCCTCTGGTAGATCTAGGACATTTGATTCTGAGGTAGATGCCCCATTTCCCTCAAAGTTTGCTACTTCTGATGATCGTACTGACAGAAAGACTTCTGAATATGCTGGTGGATGTCAGGATGCAGACATCGATACAGTTGTGCCTCAAATTGCTCACAGCAATAATTCTGTTGATTCCCAATTTAGTCGAGACAGTTACTACAATCAATCAGATGACAAATCACATTTTGGTATCTCCTCAAAGTGGACTAATCGTGCGGTATCTCCAGAAACAAGATCCAGAAAATTCTCTTACAACTCGGTTTTGTCAGATAGTACTCGGCCTAATAGTACAGGGTTGGCAGCTATGGGATATAATAAAACAGGTGCTGCTAGTGGGAGAAGCAACGACATACCGTTTGTACATTCTAAGAAGCTTAAATCTTTAGCATCTGCTTCTTATGCTAATCGTGCATCTTCTATTGGTGGACGCCACTCTGTATTGCGTGATACATCTTCAAAGATTGACAATCCTTCTGGCACTCCAAGACTGTCCGAGACTATGAGTTTGGAAAAAAATGACTCAAATAATTCTAAAATATCACTTAGAACAGTTATTCAACAATTAAAACCTTCAAAAATCTCAAGGTTTTATTCATCTAGTTTGGAAGATGATGCATCCAAATACAAGGTGTGTTGGTACTTGGTACTTCTCCATAGGACGCTATGCAATATAGTTTCTTGTTAGGAATTTAGTTATACTGATAAATTTTTTTCCTCTTTTTTTTTACCTTCAGATGCTTTTCCCATACGATTTCTTTGCTAAACTGTACAAGTATGACTTAGCGGAGATGCGCCCTTCTGGTCTTACCAACTGTGGCAATAGGTAAAACCGTAATAGGTATCTTTCCAATAAAAATATTACTAGCTAGTAAAGAGGCTAGCTCTTGGTATGCCATTTTGATCCCAGTAACACGTCTTCTACTTAAGTTATTCAAGTTTAACTATTTTTGTATCAATATGTATGTTAGTCAAGGAAAATATTTTGTACATTAATTATATACTTATACAAAATTTCTCATGTGAAATGACATGCATATATATGTATTGTTAGTTAGCTAGATTGATAGACAAATGTATCACCTAATGCTTTAGTTTGCATACAATCATCATTGTAAAAGTAGTGTAGTAGTTCAATGACTTATGGGGATATAATAGAAGTATAGCACTTCTACACAAATGTCATTTGACATTTGATCCTCTTTTTCTTTCATTGGACTGACTATGACACTTGATAACTCTTTCATCTTGTAAGGGCCAATATGCTCATGCTCAGACATTTCAAATGTTTGAGGACCACATTTTGATGGTCTATCATTTTTTACCCCCAATATTTATGTTTTCATTCAAAAACTTCTGTAATAGTCATGAATATGCTAAAACTGTATTTATTTCTTGCTACGATATTGTAAATCTGAGATAGTTGGAAACCCAGCATCTCTAGAAATTAAATCATGCTCATGGAAAAGGGAAACCATATGGAGTTTGGATATTTAGATGGTATTACATATGCAATAGTTTAATATCTTTTTGCTGACTTCCAAATTCCAATCAGATGATTAAATGATTGATACCCTTTCTAATATGTATCTTTGGTTTACTGCAGCTGTTATGCAAATGCTGTGCTCCAGTGCTTGGCATTTACACGGCCACTTACTGCTTATCTTCTTCAAGGACTTCATTCAACAACATGCATGTTTTTCTCCATTTATTTTGGTTTTTTCCACTTCTGTTAGTTTTTTTGCAATAAGAATGTACCCTTACATTATTGAACTTTTCTTTTATTGTTTATAGGCCCAAAAGGAGAATGGTGTTTCACATGTGAACTTGAAAGTCTAGTTAGGCAGGCAAAACAGGGGTACTCTCCCTTGTCTACTATCAGTATACTCTCTCATATACATGATATCGGAAGCCATCTTGGTCATGGGAGAGAAGAAGATGCACATGAATTTCTGAGGTAAGTTAAGCATCAAATTTGTGGTATAAAACATTTAAAAAATGTTGAGACGACTTGCAGGAAACTCTGGTAAACAGTTTGTTGTATTCAATAAATATTGGCAAGTCAAAAATATGTTTGACCATTTAGTATAAAGTTAAAGCTTAGATAATGGACATAATTTGTTGATTGACATAACCTCAATATAAAGGAAACTATGGAAGAAATCATTTATTTATAAGTTTTAAAGCGACAAAAATCTGTGTTAAGAGAGCTTCTTTGTAATATGTCCAAAATAATTATAGGTTAGAGATATTACTATTCTGTGGAGCGCGAGGAACATGTTCTGCTCAAACTTGAATTACTTCAGGATTTAGTACTTTTTCTTTTGTCTTAATCATCTGCTATCTACAGTGCCAGGGAACCACTTTATTAATAAATATTTAGGATAAGGTTCTTTGAAGCTCAGGGATGCAAATGAGTTGGGGTAATCACAAACTGCTTGGGCTTGGCTTGTAATTTACTCCTATGAGCTTTGTTGCTTGTAAAGCAAGTTCAGTTTAGCATTGGCAGGTCACAACGAGCTGCATTTGAATATGACATTAGCAGGGTATACGATATTCTTCTGTTGCGTTGTTAAAAGTGGCTCCTGAGCTGAGCCTGAAAATAATCAAATATGTGTTGTGGGTGGCTACAATATATGGGATTGACTGCTTGAGCTTGATATCCTAAGAACTGTGGCAGGTATACCGAGTAAGTCAAGTAGCCCGAACTTGGGTTTGCTCAATGAGACCTATCTATTTCATATCACATGTGTCCAAGCAGAAAAAGAATGCTTGCATATGTGTTTGTTGACTAGCTTGAGGCCCCAATGGGACTACCCTTATGCCAGTTTCACTCATACATGGCATAGATATCTGCATACCTATGGGTGCCCGTATGGATCAATTTATGACTCTAATAACAGTTTACCACATGGATGGGTAGGATCATTAGACTCAATATACTGACTATCACTATTCTACTGAAGGTTGTTTCCTATACTTCAACAAAGTTAAAGGAACCCTTGTCATAAGAACTCTTCCAATTCTCTAAAATAGAGAATTAGGCTCTTTAACCTTACACCAACCTATGAACCTGCAAGAGAAGTTCCTTGATTTGTTCTTCATTATTTGTATCATAAGTTCTTTGGCTTGTACTATATTGTTTAAGATTAAGATTGTTCAGTTAAATCAAGTACTCAAATATACATAGTTCATTTGATGATGATGAAGATAATCAATAGTTCAATACTGTTAGCTAGTTTGGTTGCCCTATCCTGACCATTCATTGTGATCTATATCTTGACAGGTATGCAATTGATGTGATGCAATCTGTGTGCCTTAAGGAAGCTGGAGCATATGCAGTTGGCAAAATAACTGAAGAAACTACTCTTATACAGTTAACATTTGGTGGTTACCTTCGATCAAAGGTATGTCAAAAATCTGCCTGATTACTGATTTTCTCGTGCTGTTAATCTATAAGCTGTACTGAGTTTCTTTTCAGCTCTTCTGGGAAGGAATATTAAATGGTTCATGATTGGTAAATACAGATAAGGTGCATGAGATGCCAGGGAAAATCAGAGAGAAATGAGAGGATGATGGATCTTACTGTAGAAATACATGGGGATATCAGAACACTTGAAGAAGCTCTTAAACAATTTACAACTACTGAAATTTTGGAGGGCGAGAACAAGTACCATTGCAGTAGGTTGGTTGCTTTATCCCTTTCCTTCTGGAAGTCATTATACACTTTTTTCAATACCTTTGTACGGAGTATATTTGCCGCTTTTGTTGGGATGTCATAGAATTGCAGCTAGAAATAAGGTTGCTTATCTTCATGTTCTTCATGTTTCTAGTTTTAATATGAAGCATTAGTTTGGTTATATTTGCTACAACCTGCTAGATTAACTATTTAATTCTATTGAAACATTAGTAAGCTTTTCTTTTTTGAATAAATTTGCCCAAAAGCTTCAAGGAGGTTGTATATACTACTGTTGGTAATCTGTTGGTAATGTCATGTATATTTGTCATTTTTCACTGAAATGGTAAGAATATGGGCATTTGCAGTGCAAAGAGCTGGTTAGAGCTCTTTTGACTGGATGAGTGGAGTGATCCTCTTTTAAGTTTGAGTTGTGTTTTAGAGTATGGAGTTCAAATATTATTATAGTGTACTCGTTTTGTATATTGACAATGGCAAACCATTACTTCATACTTTTGAGTATTATAGAGGTGTTGAATGGCTAGTTCCCATAATAACAATGAGCTTTTAATTAATGGTTTTTTTTTCATTTAGCTATTTCCCCATGTTGATCTATCTTGGGGTCATGTCCTTATTCAGTGAAAAATTGTACTCGTTATATACTTTCTCTTTCTGTGCTAGTCCCTTTGGGTCCTCATTCCATGTGGCGTGTTTCATCTAAATAAACGATTTCCTATTGGTACTTGGCATTCCTATCCTATATAAGTCCACCTACTGCTGGATATCAAATTTCTCGCCTTTTTCTTTAAACACTAGATTACTGGAGCGCATCAGTACATGGCGAGTTTACACACCCATATACTATGCAATTTACATTTTTTTTCCTTTTTGGAAATGACACTTCCACCTTTTGGTTAGTGAACAGTACATGTCTCCATCTTCTTGATCAGCTGAACTAGAATATGTGTTCACTTTTAAGTAAACTTGTGCATTATTATATCTTCCTGACAATCTATTATTGTTTCCCATTCCATGTCAGATGCAAATCATATGAGCGCGCAAAGAAGAAATTGACAGTATTGGATGCCCCTAATATTCTTACAATTGTCTTGAAACGTTTTCAGGTAATTTTGCCTAAGCCGTGAAATTATGCTCCCGACCTAGACATTGAGTTGGTTTCTTTTTACCTTTTGTTTAGTGATTTAGTCTAAAATGACTGTACTCTGTTATTCAGATTTAACAAGTACTACATTATTTTCTGTAGTTTGGTAAATATGGCAAACTCAACAAAGCAGTCCGGTTCCCTGAGTATTTGGATTTAGCTCCTTACATGAGTGGAACAGATGATAAATCCCTGTACAGGCTTTATGCGGTTGTCGTACATCTGGATGTACTGAATGCCTCCTTTTCTGGTCACTATATATGTTACGTATCAAGCACTCTGGGAAAATGGTACAAGGCTGATGACAGCAAGGTGTGTAATCATCACCACCTCTCTTGGTCCTTAAATCTGTTATCTTATACTCATATAAGATACTGTTGTCAAGCACTTTGGAAAAGTTTTCCTATCCTAAGTGGATGTTTAACTATCTTAACTACCTTAACTACTAAGTTGGGTGGTGATCGTTGACATGTCGGCATTTTCAGATTGCATAACGTGATAAAATTGTCTTCTGATTATCATAGTTGCTTAATTTCTAATTTCTGTTTGTTTCCTATTCTTGCACATAAGTTGCACATCACAGTTCTGTTCATTAGATATCAGTAATAAAAGACAGAAACTAGTAAATTAGCTGAATGCATATGTTGATTTTTTATGCAGGTAAAACCTGTGGAGCTCGAAAAGGTCTTGTCACAAAATGCTTACATGCTATTATATGCAAGGTAGCATCTAGTGGACCAAGCCTGATTTTCTTTGAGAGTAATTTCTATTGGGCTGATTAATATGCAAGAATATTTCTTTGTTAGGTGCACCCCTCGGGCCCCAAGTGTGATAAGAAATGCAACACCCCTATGCCAACTGAAGGAGAACAGCAGGTGGAAGGAAGAAGCTAATGCTGGTGCAGATGCAGATGCAGAGAAAGCAAGATCACATCCCAGGATCTTATGCTGGAACTCCGCTAGATGCCCTACAAGCCAAGTCCAACTACGTTTGCCCACCAGTCATTCATTCAGCTATGAACCGTCAAATATTTTCAAGGAGAGATTTGAACTTCCTAGAACAGATTCTTCTAGTGACAACTCTTCCCTTTTCAGCTACTCAGATGAGGGTTCCTGGAGCACCGAGAGCACCAGAAACTCTACTAGCACTGAGGAGTACTCTGAATACATATTTGGCGGGACAGGATCTTGATAATTTGAGAAGCTTTGTGAGGTTCTCTGAAAAATCTAACGGTTCACTTGTGATTCCTGTGAACTAAGAGATCTTTCTCCAAGATGGGAACAAGCAAAGAAGCTCAGAGCTTGGTATTATTGGCCTCGGATTGTTGTTGCTGGAGACATGAAGATGAGGTGGCGGTGTTTGACAGGATCTGGAGCAAGAACAGCGAGGGCAAACTCATGGAGTGATGACTTTCCAGTCATTTTGTAAGTTCACTCATCTAATCTGTTGAGGCAACTATCAGGAAAATATAGTAGACTGACCTGGTTAACCCATTTGAGGTGATGGCCAACATGTAATGAGTTGTAGAGACGAACAGCTCAAACGTTTTATTGGTATGTTTGGGTTGTATAGTGGAAATAAGGATAGGCTGTATAGATGTAGTATGCTGTTGCTTCAATGGAGAAGGAAAATAGAAAACCTATGAAGAAAGAATAAATTATTCTTCCAGCCTCTGCTTGTTATCAGGTGATGTAGCCTTAATTGAGGGTGAACTATGTGCATATATGTAACCTTTTTTTCTCAGTTGAGCCTCATGGTTCCATGCGGTATAAAAGAAGCCAGATGATTTGCTCCCAGTTTCTGGAGTATTGCAGTACGCAGAAAAGATATTAATAGTCGTAGTATCTGAGAACATGAAATCACATAAGTGACTCAAATATTGAACAAAGTCTAACGCTGATGTGCATGGAAATTTCAAGCAACCGAGCCGACCACACATTAGAGCTAACACAGATAACTAAATAAAATGTAACCTGCAGGGAAGATGAGAAATCCATACCAGCAGTTCCTGATCCCAGGATTCTCTGTACTTCCACAACACAGAGGAGAACCAAGTTATAAGACAGCAATGCTCTTAGAAAACATACATAAGATGACACTAATATTTTTCCACTGTGTAAACAATCAGATGCAACTGAAATGTTATAAAGTACGCATAATATGTATGATGACATAGTAACGAAAAGGACTTAATAGTTAATACCATGCTATCATGGGAAGGCACTAACTCATCTTAAGCGATGATGGTGCTGTTTAGCATTTTACCAGATCAGGATATAGTTCAACGCAGCAGATGCAGATGGAACTCCCTGAAATCATCATTCATGACTAGCAAACCCCTACTGATGATAACCATGGTTAATATAATGAAGTAAATGATTATAATAGCTGTAACAAGTACAAGTAATTCCAAAATAAATAAGTTTTTGTTGAAAAAGAAGGTAGATATAAAAAAGCATCCTTTAACTTCACTAATTGCACGAACATCTCTCAATTGCAAGTTGTGCCTTGAACTTTTTCATTAAAGATACTCAAACCAGTGAGAAAAATCAGAAGAAACACTTACTTGATATGTAGAACAAAACATATGTAATAATATAGAAGAAAAACTAAGAATTTTTATCCAAACCCCAACAATTAGTAGAAAAAGAAGCAGGAAGAATTTATCAGGTCTAACAAGTACTAATGAGCAATTATACAGAGCAAAAAAATAAGAATCCCCAAGCACATTTCTTCACACCTTTATTTCTTGAATCCCCTAACGAGTCCTTCTTCTCTGGAATTAAACTATATTTCTTGAATCCCTTCTTACATAAAACTGAATCCTTACCACCTAAACTCTTATCATTTATCTGCATTAGTGCAGCTACTAGTGCCTCTCCTAATATAGTCATTCAGGTTCCCAAGTTATTGAGAGTCCTCCTTTATATATAAAGAGTCATCTTTATTAATTATGATATTCTTGACCAAGACAACTCCCAAATTTTAACATTCAGTCAAAAGTATGCACGTCTAATGTAGCATCAGTTTTGTGTGTGTGTGTATGCCACACATATAGATGCACTCTTTCAAAATATACACAATCAGTTTTTCACAATAACAAGACCCACTGCCTTATCGAATTGCTTCCCTATATATCTTCGGACCAAGCATCCACTAAATTGGCTTGGCATGTGATGATACCATATCAATCCAAGAGCACCTCTCCACTTTCCTCCAGCAAGCTCCAAGTACCAGCATTTATATATTCAAGTAGCAAATGAAGCATGGGCATGAACAGGGATATTGATACACATGATACAAAGACAAAGATGCCATAATTCCTGAAAGTAGAATTCTAAATGGCTAGGGTACAGGAAAAACTATATCCTTACATTAAATGTTTTCTTTGATTACAGAATATATGGCTCTCCCTCATGCTAATAGAAACAAAGAAACCAACCAAGCAACTGTAAGTTTCTAATAAAAGAAAATTTTCAACTTTACAGATAATGTCATGATCTGCAAGAAAATTATCCAAGTCAATCAAAGATCAGTAAGTGGAGGAAGCATAAACAGTCAGGCAATTGGACTACTAAATTATGAAGTTATCAAATAAAAGCATCAAATCAGGATGGATATATAACAACAAGTGATATACAGCACTTGTTGCTTGATGAAGCAGAGTCTGTGAATACATAAGGTGGAACTCTCTTAGCTAAATTTCATATCATCCAGTTAACTTTAGTATCTAAAGTCGCACTATCTAAAAGTTGAACTTCCCATCACTTGCAAGCTAACAGACAGGATTTAAAGAATATTAATAATGAATGAAATGAATAGCAATTTCTAGTATACATCATATTTACAAGAACTAATAAAATTGAATGCATATAATGACAGAAGAATGAAGAGAAGTTAAAATATGTACCTGACATGTCAGGTAGAGTTGATGTTCATGCTTGTGCAAGGAAAGCATAGCTAGAATTTTCCTTTCTGCAAAGTACCACTGTCGACTGGACCTTCGGTAGTAAATTTGTTGACATCCAAACTCGCAGAAACGTGAAATGCCTCTTGAAAGTTCCAAGATTGATGCTTAGAATTATTATTCAAAAATGAAAATATAGGTAAAGTTACAAACAAGTTATACAACCTACAACATAATTCTGGCTCAGCCATCATCCCAACTAGTCATACAACAACACAACTGCCACAAGAAACCACGTTCTACAGCATCCGCAACTGAATCTCTTCATCCTTCAAGAAGGGAAGGTTCTGCAGATTACCCAGAAGTTCATCAGTGGCATCCACATCTATATGAAAGCTCATCATATCATCTTCGTGCGTTCCCATGCCGACCCCACTTTCTGGAGCCCTGACTTCCTCATTGATATTTATCCCCCTGACCTCCTCTCCGCCGACATTATTAGCCAATGGTTCACTATTCCCACCGGAAGATCGCTTCTTTACACTCCCCCCGACCTTCTTCCTCGCCATAGTCTTCTTATTCCTCGTCACTGGCGCCGTTCGCTGCGGCTCCACCGCAGTCCCTTTCTTGCGACTATTTTGTGTCTTTCCGGTTCCAGGGCGAATCGAGCTCTCCGGCGTCTGATTGGCAGGTGGCGGCTGTTCCCCGCGCCAGGGAAACACCGGGTTAAATGGTTTCCATCCGGAATTGAGATCAGGGCCATTGGGAAACCCTAGCGGGAAGAAACCCCAAACGCAGTAGTACATGTCGGTTCCCGGTACGACCGGCGGCGGGGCAGCGAGCTCAGCGGCTTGGAAGGCGCGGCTGCAGTTAGGGCACCGCAGGGACCGGTTCAGGTATGCGCGTGCGTACTGGTGCACATGGCAGCACGCGGTGCACGCCGTCCAGAAGGAGGAAGAGGAGGAGGAGGAGGAGGAGGCAGGAGGCGAAGGTTTCGAGGTGGATGAGGTGGCGATCTGGATCTCCGCATCGAAGAGGGACTTCTTAGAGGGGTCGGACAGGACCGCGAAGGCGTCGGCGACAAGGCGGAAGGCCGCCTCGGCACCGGAGTACTTGTTGCGGTCGGGGTGGAGGAGGATGGCGAGGCGGCGGTAGCTGCGCTTCACCGAGGTGGAGTCGGCGGCACCGCCGCCGGAGATGGGAGGGGTAAGCTGGAGGACGGCGTACCAATCGACGTGGTTGTTGATCCGGCGCTGGGAGGCGAGGAGGACGTCTGCTACTGCGAGGATCTGATCGGCGCCGTCGATGAGGGGGTCGCAATCCACGGACCGCTCCGCGAATCGCTTGCTACCGACGAGGTCCTTGGCAGCGAGGAGCCTTCCAGCGATATCCAGCCACCTCTCCGCCTCTGTCTGGACCGGGGCGGCGGCGGCGCCGGTGCCGGGCCAGATGTGGTGATCCATAAGTGTGGAGAAGAGAAGGACTGCAAGAAACTTAACTGCAGGGTTAGAGATCGGAGGAGGGGTGATGTCTTTTTTGAGACTGGAGGATCGTATTTTGAGTAAAAGGGAGAGGTGAGCCAGGTGGACGCCGAGCAAGTTAGCGTCTGAGTCTCGAATCTCGATGGCCTGGAATTTTGTGTCCGTAAAGTGGTTGGGCGTCGATCGTGTGTGTGTGTGTGTGCGCGCGCGCGCGTGTGTAGAATATATTTGTACAGTTGTAACAGATTTTCCGAAGCTTACAAAGGGTCCCACCAAAACCTCTAGCATAAATCATGAGCAAAACCCCGTTGAGGTGTGAGTCGTCCGTCAGTCGTGTGACTTAGAATTGGCTAACTACGACAAGAAGATGATAGGCCAGTCTCTAAATAATGGAGAATATATTTTATGATTAGAATTTCCAATGTGTTTACAGGCATAAATAATCCAAAACTGATACACTCACTATCTTTATGAATTATGACACTTGTAGCCCTAACATAAATGTCATTGATAACATTTTAAAGCACGTCGCAAGAAACCCCTACCTAGGTGGCAATTGTAGTGAAAAGGAACTCTAATTTCCATTTTTATAATGCAGTTTCAAGTCGATGTTGTAATAAGCAACATATCATAAACTAAGAGAAAAGAATGAAGAAAACCAGCTCCGTTTGGCATAAATATACAGGAAAGCTTCATTCCCATTCGTTCCCAGCGCACTCAAAGTAGGATTTTGAAGTACCAATCAGGACACAACAGACACTATAAGCGAGTTTGGATTCCTTCCAGTAATTAGAGAGATCTAGACTCCATAGAAAGTGTTCCTTCTGCCGCCACGCAAGCATAGTTTGTACTGCAGATTCTGATTCACAATATCGTTTGGCAGCAGGGTACAGTTAATTTCTTTTATCAGAAAAGGGGGAATAAAAAAAATAAAGAAACTGGAGCAGATTTGCAATATCAAATGCTGCATTGCTCTAATATCTGGAGCTGATCCAAGTAGAGAAAGCCTCCAACCTATTCAGCAAATTGAAGTCTTGGCAGCAAGATGTAGCAAGGCTCGTCTGTGGTAAGTGGTGCGGAGCTTCTTGTACTTCTGTACAAATGTAGGAAGGTCAATCTCTTTTTCCAGAAGCCTTCTGTTCAATAACTCAGATTCCTCATCCACCTTGTTCATTGCCTCTGTGGAGCAAATAAGACACCCCATAAACATTATTATTGGATCACATATACCAATAAGCATTTACTTTTGGCTATCAAATCAGGCATATATCTGCATATGTTTGGTGTTATGGCTAGACAGCATAATATTATCCATGTCTAGTTTTATAGTTAGGAACCAAGTATGAACTAAAAGAACCGAGATTACATAAGCATTTGAGCATATCCTTACCACGCAACTTTTCAAGCAGTGCAGAGGGAGAACAGGCCTTAAAAATGTCTTCCTTTTGCCTCTCCAATTCAGCCAGCTTCTCTTGAGCAGCAGCCAACTCGGTTGTCCGAATTACAGTGCACTGCATATATCAGCAGATGCAGAAAAGCAGTCATGCAGCAGAAAGATACTAATGATACAGCAAGTGTAGACCAGACGCATGATGCTTCTTATAGAAAAGCAAGATTCCATGATAATGCTGATGGTGGTAATATGGCTCAATGCTTATTGTAAATAAATGAGGTGTTGAAACTCTACCTGATTCCTGATCTCCGTTATACGTGGTTCTTTTTCCAAATTCTCCCCTGCGGAATCAAAATGCACCACACTTAGCCTATACAATGAAAGAATTCAAGCACCAACAAGCATGTCTGGCACATGAAATAAGCAACATACTAGCAAGTTGCAATGTCTCCTTCCGAAGCTCATCTCGTAACTGAAGTGGACACATAAAATGTCAGATGAGAGCACAGTTGCCCAGTTTTAATCTTATTAATGCAAAAAATTGAGTTTAGATAAACCAAAGAAAAAGATAATCAATATCACTCCAGCAATAAAGGAGATCCTTGGAGATTCAAGAAATTGATAAACCATTGCAAGAGGTATATGTCAAGACCAAACTGCAAATGCATTGAAGCAGAAAATGGATTAACTATAACATAGAGAGAACCAGTAAAAGCTGTAAACATCTCTATATTCCAACAAAGCCATTTGCAAGTATCAGCAACTTCCAGAGACCACAAAAATTCCCAAATGCATTAAAGAAAAGATGAGTTAGTAGTATAAACATTATTGGTGACTAGATATAAAATCAAAATCATTTATATAAGTTAGTGCACAAGTAAAACCGAATGAACTAATAGGATTTTTGAGTGATTTTCTTGACTAGCAGAAATTAGAAAGGAGAGCTTATCAAGAAGTGTCGTTATCATTGGAAAAATATTAATCACACTCACAGAAGGTGCGGATTAGTAAGAATGTGGTCTTGAACTTACGTTGTTCTGAATTTTAACTTGGTCAAGTGAATTGAAAAAAGCACTGTATGCCTCTTTGTCATTTAGAAGCTTCCGCAACTCATCAACACTGCAGGTCAACCACAACAATAAGTGACAGAACTAAAAGCACAATGTTCTGTGAAAGAAAGATATAACTGTAAGAGAATTGAACACAAGATTATATGTTTATACAAGAATTAAAACATCATAACCATATAGTTGCACACAAACCGTATGTTTGTACAATTGTTGCAACTTGCAAGTAGAAAAGGATAAGTCATGAAACACAAATGATCTTTTGAAATATCTGGAAAGGTCCAGATCAGTGATCATTATATTAGAAAATCACACACATAGATATCTGAAAAATACTATTCATAGGATCAAAAGTACAAAAAGGTAAAATATCAGCTATAAGTAATCAATTTGACATCTAGAAGAAGATGATCTAGAAATGAAATTACATAGGAGGGTGTCTCCTTGACTGTTTACCAGCTACAAAGATTTCTACTATATAATAGGCTGCAAAAAGGTTAAAATTTAGATTTCTTAATATAATCTCTATAGCTTAAAACATGAACTAACCATACTCCAATAAGTTCAGAAGCCTCTAACAAAAATAATAAATCAAACCTTTACAGAAACCTACAAGCCCCTGAAGCCACTGCTGCTGCAAAATACCTTTAAAGATCTTCCTTATTTAAGCAGAACAAAATAAAACAATACGATAGTACCAGCTAGACACAAGATTATCTCCTTTTCTTACTATATAAAACAGATCCCATGCCAAATGATAGTTTCCAAGTTTGCAGAGGTAGTAGCTCTTTCCTTTGCTTTTAACATACTAGTTAGCATTTGTACATTATTATTCATTTTTATCATTCTTTCTTCTTTTATAGCCTTCTAACTTCTAAGTTCTAACTGAGGGAAAAGTTATTAGCACTGTCACTAAGTGCCATACTATATATATTAGTAATTTTTCACAGTTAACTTACAAGACATGCTTATGGTTCATAATGAAGCAGGGAAAATATGCCTTCTTTTCAAAGAAAACTTATAGAATATGGATTTAGCCAGTGTACTATGGAATATGGATCATGTACTTCTGAAGTTCTAACAGATATCTCTTCCTGTTTCACCATAGACTATGGGATGCATTGATAGGCATATATCAAGTCCCACAATCAGAAAAAGAATGGTTCAAGAACAATAGGGTAAGATAGATAAAGTAAAAGATAAGCATCTATGCGGCCAAAAGAGGAGAAAATATATCCTAAAGTGACTAATAGAGTATAGGAAGTAGCAGTGAAAAGAGAAATCAGTAACTGCCTTTTATCTTTCAGGCGAGCAATTATTCCTGCTGCCTCTGCAGGTGACGGTTGCCCATGTGGTGGAGACTGAGGGTGGCCAGGAGCTCTTTGATATGGATTGACACTGGAAGAGCTACTTGGTGTGGAAGGGCGTGAAGAACTAAGCAATGAGGGTGGGTACCAAGACTGTGCAGGGCTCTCCTGGAAATTTGGCTGACCTTGTTGCTGCTGGGAAGACCTGCAACCATATATTCAAGCATGTTGAGATAAACTAAGTAAATATTTCATAATGCGTATGCGATACATAATCCTCCTAGAAGGGTACTTGTCATTCATTCTATTCAAATGGCTCATTATCCTGTTGAATGCAAGTTACAACAAGTTTCTACATGCTATAATTCTTGTGCCAATCATGCATGCATTGCAACAAGTTTCTACATGCTATACTTCTATCTTATCAAGAACCTAAAGAGATAATTGAAAAAGGCTGAGAGAGCTAAATAGCTTAAGTTACACTAGCAACATTACACGGCAAACAAGGGATTGTACAGCAGCAAAACTATGCAGGATTTACTAGTTTATAAATATAGAAAGTTCCCATAATGAATAACTTTGGCGACATAGGAATTTGGGATTACTCAAAAGTAGCTTTCTCCTAGTTGCTATGTAGAATCAAAACAATTTGGCATTAAGGTAAAAATCACAAAAACACCATAATCTGAAATGTGGAGAACATTCATTGATACTAAAAACAGTTAAGCTATCGTCCAACCATCATAGATAATTGAATTTTGATTGTTGTTTTTTTATAAAATGACAGCTCTTGCACCTAGGCAGGCAACCAGGTTAGGCAGATCCGCCCTAAAAGCTGCTTAGGACCTGCTAGGTATCCACCATAGCACTTGCCATAGTATTGGACTGTTGGAGATGATGCCCAATTGATGGCTTGATATGACCATAGTGTAGATATAGTTGTTTTAATTTGTCGTCTCAACTCTCAAGTATTAATCTGGATCTCTATTTATTCATCATTTGCTTGATTTATACAGTTTTTAGGCCTACTTAATTTCTAGACTTCCTCTTAAACATGCATCTAGCAGTGTTGGCATCAGGTGTTTTTTCATGCGCCTGTACAGTCTCTTGAAACCATGATTTTGGATTGTAAAGTTAAACATAAAAAACACAGAATAATGATTAACATGTATAGTGGTAAAAAAGAAAATCTAAAGCAAAAGAAAGTATTATAAACAATTGATGTACTAGTTCAGTTTATTTGATTTGTTTATTTACCTCTGACTCTACAAGCCTAGCCTTTCAACTCGTAAGTACGCCCACCCCCCAACAAAGAAAAGAAGAATAGATGCATTACAAAATAATTAAAATCAAAGGAAAACATTGCCAGATATACTAACTTACCCAAAAAAAGGAATTCTCCAACTCATCGTTTTTCTTTCCTGCACATTAATAATACAGTTAGTTTAGCAACATAAAACTGAAAATTATCTATCAGTTTCAATAAATAATTGAACTTGATGTATCATTGATGCCCTCTATCTTTGTTGCATAACTCAAAGCACAGTAGACTAAGCATACAAACAATACTTTATTGGCAAAAATCACACAGAACTGATTTTATTAAATGCCATCCGATTACTTGATCCTGAATAGCAGTCCAATTCAAACAATGCAAGTAACTTATGAGTAGTGAAATAACAATTTAGTTCAATAACTGAGTACTCTAACCATCTCAAGAGGCATACAATAAATGCTCTCTGTTAATCTCTATAGTCTATATTACTAAAACTGAATATACAAAGCAGCCTATATGTGCAGAATCATCACATGGTGCATCAATCTGTCAATCTTTCATGTTTTATACATGCTGAAGGTGAACCGATGTGAGCCATAACTCATGTTGATGAATACGGTGAGCTAGTTTCCATCTTCTAGTTCCGGTCCTTCAATCTGTTTTTGTCTTGAGTGGGCACAATAAAGGAATATACACAAAGTAGCCGGACAGCTAATTTCAAGAAAGCAGATATTTTAATGCAATTCAAAGTGACAATTATTTCTCAATTGCGCTCGTCATGGTTATCTTTAAAGGTTTTCTTCTTTTTTTTCTTCTGGAAATAGAAATAAACAGATGTATCCACAAAACTATTGCAGATATTTATCCTCCAAATTGGGAGATCTTCATGCCTAAATTTCTCAACTCGGATGGCTGAAATCGAATCTTTACCTACATGAGAATCTTTGTAATTTGCATATAATTTCAACAAAGTGAAATTAAAGATAGGTAACCAATCTTTTACGTCCCAATTGATCTCCCAAGTAATCAAAGGATAACCTAGACACCATTTTCAACAAAATTTACAAGGTAAATACTCGTTCCGCTTCAATCCGTATAGAGAAAATACAACCATTTTAACGAGGCGATCGAATTGCCCCTACAATCAGTCAGCAACAACAAACAATTAAAACCCTAGCCACGGATCCCCGATGAACAAAAAGAGGAAATCGGAAAATTCCGCCCTAACTAAAAACGTCGGAGTGAATTCTCGAAAGAAATATAGCAAATCTCGAATAAAATTAGGGCTCGGAGACGCACCTCTTTCTTGGGAACGAGGTATCCCCGCTCGTGGGGGAATTGATCACGGCAGAAGTCAATTAAATAAGAAGGAAGGGAAAGAGGGAGAGCGTTGATCGAGGAAACGGCTACAAAAACGAATGCTTTCAATACTCTTTCCTAGGATCACCTTTTCTTTTTCTTTTTCTTTTTCTTTTGAACTTCTTAGGATGACTAGAAACTTCCAGGTGCTAAGACGTTGTCTTAGGATGGATTACTCTACTAATCTACTTCTTTTCCAAACCTGGAGATTCCCAAATAGGTAAACCATGCTACAAATTTTTTCTTTTTTATTTCTTGGAAGAGAAAGAATACTTGTGTATTGCACAAACATAAGTAAGATAATTAATATTTACAGAGCAATCATAAGTAAAGAAAATAACCATTATAAGCGTGGGGTCATTTAAATCTTTTAATTTTTTAAATAATAAAATTAAGCCTTGTGTATATTTCTTACGTTGCAAATAGTCTTTTACATAGATGGCTCCTTTGTGAGCAATTTTTGAGCTTGAGGGCGTAGATTTTATAGTTTGACGGTCTAACTATGCTTATGTTATTGCAGGTGTTCGATATGAATATTTTAATTCTACTCACTTTGTCGAGACAGCGAGAGGCTCTCTTTTGTATAAAGAACACGAAAGTAGCTAAATTTTGAATTGAATTAGATTATCTAATCTTAATTAACATTTTGAATAGCAACATTGCTTCCATCTGGTCGATATGAATATGTTATAGTTTGACAGTCTAACTATGCTTATGTTATTGCAGGTGTTCGATATGAATATTTTAATTCTACTCACTTTGTCGAGACAGCGAGAGGCTCTCCTTTGTATAAAGAACACGAAAGTAGTTAAATTTTGAATTGAATTAGATTATCTAATCTTAATTAACATTTTAAATAGCAACATTGCTTCCATCTGGTCGATGGAAAGTCTAACAAAAGATATTATTTATCTAACTCATAATTATCAAAATTATAAAGTTATGCATGTGTTTAGAGAAGCAAATCATGATTGGCTCACATATATGTGTAGGTCTTTAGAATATGATTGTATTTGGGATGAAGGTTTTCCTGCTGATTTGTCATAGCTTTTGGTCTCCGACTTTGAAGTAGCGATATGTACCCGTGGTGGCTGATTTAAAAACTTAGTTTTTTTTTTCCAAAGAAAAGTGCAAATAGCCATATTATTATAAATAAATTTTAAGAAAAAATTTTATTTCACACTTTCTTTATTTTTATGTTATTTTTGTTTCGAACTAACCTTTTTTTTTTATATTTACTATCTAATAATCTCTTGTCATTTGTTTTTTTGTAATAGAGACTAATCAACCTTTAAATTAAACTAGCCTAACTCAGAGTACTCAAATTAGTAGTATACCCTTACATAGCCCAACCATTTATTAAATTAAAATTCTTCTAAAATTTTCTTATCTAACGAAAATCCTATAAAACCGTGCTTCTTACTAACTATGTTCCTCTTATTTACTAGGGAAAGTATTTTTAAAAAATAAAAAGATTACAACCAAATAAGTGAGTAAAGTGTCATGGGCAATTTTGAGATTTTAGAAGTTATATTTAAAAACAAAATTATATTTATTGAAAATGTAATTCCATCCGATTTCATTGGGTTAAAATTTCTTTCTTCAAAAAAATTAGAAACTTAACAGCCCCATCTCATTGGCTCTCTTACGTTAAAATTAACTTAACGTCAGGATTATTTTTAAGACTTACGGTAAAAAATAATAGTCGATTTAAACAAGTAAAAACAAAAGAGGCGAAATAAAATTTTCCCTATTTTTTTTTTATCATTTTAAGAACACTGTTAGGTTGATAGAAAGGTATAGTTACGGAGGCATTGGAATTTATTTAGGAAGTCAGGTGGCCAATCTTTGGCACTGCTGCATGGACTCAACTGAGATCTATAGCAATGATCTTATAAGTGACTGTTTAGATCTTCGTTGAAAACACCACTGCTAATAACAAGGTCAATGAGCTAGGTGGTTGTCTATATTTTCTAATATCTAAGGTTCTTTAATTCAATATCGTAAATAATACCACTGTGTGCATGGTTGGCAAATGAATAAAGTTAACTACTGTCGTTCCTCTCGAAAATAAATAAATAATATTTTTACTATGTAAATATTATTTCCTAAAGAACTATTATATTTATACTTAGACTGCACTTTATTCAATCATACGAGAATATTTTTGTCATTTAAAAAAGAATTGCTCTTCAATCTATACATAACAATTTAAGTTTAATTACATATTCACTCCTGAAATATGAGTTACTATCATATTTGTACCCTTTAAAACTAAAAACATACAATTTTTCCCTAAACTATTTAAAATATTACAAAACTAACGTGGAATAGATGCCTCGTCAAAACTACTCGTGAGAATTATTTGAGCAGGACTGTAACCTGCAGTTTAACCAAGAAAGGATAAATAGGTTCTATATAAGTACCAAATAAAGATAAGATCATGCTATCCCAAGTACATCCATATCTTAAAGTTCTATTAAAATTAGTGAGTTAATCAGCGGTAGAATTAGCATTGCAAAAAAACATAATTAACTACACAATTTTAGTAATTATTAATTAACATAATGATATCATCAGTAATTAAGCCAAGCTATCAAGACCTAGAAGTAACTCCAAGTAGATGTTAGAATACTGTTTGTTCTTCAATAAAAAAATAAGAGCCTGTTGCATGGCTACGGCTTTCAGCAACCCAGACCGTGTGAGGACTTTTTGATAATTATAATTAAGATTAGGGCTTTGATCGTGAGAGAGAGAGAGAGAGAGAAGGCTTCAATTGTTATTTGCTTGCCATATAAAATTTCTTTTTATTGGTGCTTACCAGCAGCATCCTGTGATAAACCAATCGCCTGAAGATGCTAAAATTTGGTTACTAATTAACAAGTTATCCAATCGAATGGTCATTTAGTAGCCTAACTAATTGGTAGTCATGCCTAACTCCGACGTGTATAATTTGGTGGTTATTGAAAATGGATTTAGGTAGGTATATTACTAGATTGCGTTAACACGTGGACTATACCTATTCGATACGACTATGATCAGTTTCAGAATGAAACACAAAAGTCCATGAAATTAAAACAGATGTGATTATGATCATGATACGATACATGCAAGTGATTAATATAACGAACAAAGGCATATATCCTACAGTACATTTGACTTAGTTCGACTAACATTATTCCAGTCAAGATATTGACGTCCAGCATTTGCTCAAAACCTGACTCATCACATCACTGTGATGTGAGACAGTAACTGGGGGTGCATTTAATAAGTGAGTTAACTGTAGACATATATACTCCTGAGTAACTTTCTAGGTAAGATGCCATGGGAGACATCAAACTTTTTTTATCGACTCCGTTACCTTCTAACTATTTTTCACCATTTAAACGCTCCTAAAAGGAGTTAAAATATGAGTGCATCTTGAGAGAGAGAGAGAGAGAGAGAGAGAGAGAGAGAGAGTTTTGTGAGCTGTGACTGTGACACTGCGTTTGTGGCGTCAATTCGCCATAAAAAGAGCTGCCTCTCCTTCTCTCATCTCCCCCCTCCTCTCTCTCTCTCTCTCTCTCTCTCCCATAAAGATAAGGCCACGAACGGACGAACGAACGAACCCACGAACCCCAATTGGGCGAAGAAAGTGAGAGAGAGAGAGAGAGGGAGAGAGATTCCCCAAAAGAAATCCACTACCGACCTCACATTGGTGGGTTTCCACGTTCTCCTCCTCTCTTTCCGAGATCCCCCCCCCCATTAGGGTTTCCGTACCCAGACGGCTCCCTTAATTTGGAAACCTAGGGGTAAAATCTTATCTTGTACTCCGTTTCATCCACGTGAATGTTTCTCACATCCTTTGTTGTTATAATTTTGTGTTTCGAATTTTGTTTTTCTTTATTTTTGTGTGGTTTTGTGAACGTGAAGGAGGGGGATGGCGAGGGAGAGGATTCAGATAAGGAAGATCGACAACGTGACGGCCCGGCAGGTGACCTTCTCGAAGAGGCGGCGAGGGCTATTCAAGAAGGCCGAGGAGCTCTCCATCTTATGCGATGCTGAGGTGGCGCTCATCGTCTTCTCCTCCACCGGGAAGCTCTTCGAGTTCGCAAGCTCGAGGTATTCCGTTAATTACTCGACTTTGGCCGAAGGAAATAAAGTTCCTTATTTCCCCTTATATACAGTATAGTTGTTTTCTTTTTGGTTGTTGTTGGCCTTGTAGGCTTTTCTCTTGATGTAGAAAGTAGACATGTCTGGTAACTTAGAATGAGGTGCAGGAATAATATGTCTAGGTTCAGAGATCCGAAGGTTCATAAGATGGTCACGTGGATGATGCCTTCATGATTTAGATCTTGGTTTCGTCTCTTGGATTTGGTGTTGAGGGTTCGATTTCTCTGTGCTGAATCCTTGCATGGAGAAGGAGAGGGTTTTTTTTAAGAATTTCTTAAGAAACTACGGTGTTGAAGAGAAGTTCTGGCGACTTGGTCAACTAGCGAGTTTGTACTTGTTCTTGATGTGAGTTTTCTTTGGAAATATTTGGATGCAAAGTGTATCCTGAGCTAGGCTTCTATGGTGCCTAGCTAGTTGCATGGTGAGCAGTTTTTCCTAGATATAGACATTGGGGCTTAAAAAGGAAGCTAGTATAAACAATCTTATCCTATATGGCCACTTATTGACAGAAAAAGTAATTGCATGATTCATGCATCTATGATCTATGCATGCAGCGTAAAGGTTCTTTTCTCCTTGTTTCTCACTTAGTTATATGATCCTTAGTATGTGGCTACAATAATAATGATTTCTGGAAAGGAAAGTATATGCATGATCACTTCACCAGTAAATCTTAGAGCTGTTTATCCTGGAGGGTTATGCTATGAATATCTTGATTAACTTCCATCTTGTCTATTCAAACTCAACAAAATAACACAAGAGAGCTATAGTTTGAGTCCGGTGGTATTATCATACTTTTCTAACATGCAATAGAATATTTGGTGACATCATAACCAGACCTTTTGCTTTCAGCTGTGGAGTGGATTATACTTGATACCTGAAAAGATGAGAATGCTTCATGTGAAATAATTGAACATATTCGATAATCAGTTGGAAACTTTGATTTTGCTACTATGTTGAAGATTTAACCTTGCACCCCGAGGGAACTTTAGAAGCTCAACCTGAGGAAAGGACAAGGAAGATGGTGGAAAGATGTTATTGAACAATATCACTAGGTCAATAAGTTAATTAGTTGATGAATTCCATGTATCTCTTCTGATGCCATGTTCTGATGAGTCAGTTTTTCAAATTTATCGCTATTAGGCTACAATTTGAGAACCTTAATAACAACTTTGCTATGACTGAAGAGTCTGAAACTAAATTCACTTCTAAATTCTAATTAAATTATATTATGGTGTATAATGGCCACTTTGGATGTCACACATGGTTAATTAAGCACCTCAAGAAAAGGCTACTATTTTGGTTCTCTATTAGATCCATTGGTAATTATATTCTTGTTTTCACAAAATATAGCTATTTCATTAGATTAAGATGCTGGGAAAATAAGAGAACTACTATTCACGAGCATATTCTATGAGAAGTTCTGAAGCTGCACCCTTTAGTGGAACATCTTCAGAGAAACAAGATGAAATAAATACCTCAAATAGAACACATATGGAGTATTATATTAGTGTTAAAGAGGAAGCTCCACATGTTGGAACCTTAGAATTCCAAAATTATGAAGCTGCTTCAATAAGGCAATTGAAATACAATTGAGCTTATGAGCAAAATTGTAATAGTTTGTCAACATGCTTGAGCTGGAGAAAACCATGAGGAACTTTCATATTCAACTAGATAATGCTATATGCGTGAACCATACTATGTAAGCCACATATATAGTTATGAATATAGAATGGCATGCTGAAAAACTATAAGCCCAATGTCTCTGTTAAATCCTATATACTTTGAGAATCTTTCTACCCTTTAAGTAGTAAGTTCGGTGATGCAAGAATATATTCTAGAAACCCCAAGTGTGTTGCGCTGTCTCTTGCACTAAATTTATGGAAACCAAATATATAATATTAAAAGAATTCTTCACATTCTGATGTGGAGTTTAACAATTCTTCACAATTCTAAAACCAAATATGCAATAGATTGATATTTTATTGGATTGACATTGTGAAGAATGCCAACAAGATTGTTGCAAGTCGAAGGTATTAATACAGAAGGTATTTAATGTCATATCATAATTTGCTAAATTTTTGTGCAGTAGCCCATCTTCTCAAGAAAAATGGCTTGATGGTCAGTAAGATTTGCATCTCATACCATAGAACCAATAGAAGTACTCTTTTTGTTGAGGGAATATGAGCATCATTTCCAAGCTCAAGGTAATTAGTTACCAGTTTTAAGCCCTGAAGACAGATGTGTTGTAGGTGAGATCCAAAAAGGATGAGTAATTTGATTAAGTATGTTCAAATTTTCAATATGGACCTTCTAGCTTAAGGTAGTTAAATAGAAAACTCTAAGATTTTGCATATAGCTGGATTAGAAAGACAGATAAATTTGTTAATTGCATCAATAGTAATTGAGGTAGGATCAAGGTTGCTTCTTCCTTTTGGCTGGTTATGAGAAAAATTCAAATTGATTGCAATTTATAAATTTATCCTCGGCTATATAAATACAAAATATGGAACCATAATCCAATCATAAACACTCTTTTTAAAATAAACTTTACCACTTTAGTAATCATTCAACTTAAAATTAATAGCACAATGTAAATAACTTAACAATTAACACCAAAACCTTAGATTAGTTTACAACAAGGGTTTTTAGACACTTCTGTAATTTCTTATCCCATAAGTAGTTAAGGATCAAATAAGTAACCTTAAACCCACATTGCATCGTTTCAATTTTGGTCAGGCCTTCAAACAAGTCATGTTGCCATTTTAGGAAAGTTTTGTTCTACTTATACCTTTTTATGTAGAGCTTAGATTTTGATTTTGCTTATTCCAGTGTGTTTGTGTTGAGATAATGTAGGTGTTTATGAGTATAGGTTGGAAACTTTCTATTTATGGAAAAATGTATTTTTTTTTGTCCAAGTAGGGTTTTGGGTCCTATAGTAGTCTATACATAATTGTAAATGCATGTTGCTGAATTAATTCCGTTTTTCTTAATAATGTTTTAAAGTTTTTCTTAGTCTTTCAACTTTTGTATTTCTCAAAAGTTGATGCTTTTAATATGGTATTAATAAGAATTAGAGAACAGCTTCCTTTTAGTATTTGTTCGTGAATCAGCGGATCAAAGTTTGTATCATCTTCCTTGATGCTCCTTGCATTAGTTTCTCACTGTAGTGGAAATAATTTTTAGAAATCGTACTTGAACCTCTACGAGAGATCTCTTGTACTGTCAAAGTATAACGCCAGAAAGTGACAACTTTCATATCTTCTCTGGCCATATATATAAATTGCAAGACATCCTTAAATATTAATACAAGTAATCTCCTCAGTAACTAACTTTTTAGGATGTTGAATCATCGTATTATTGACCTTCCTATTGAAACATTTTTTTTTCTAATCTAAACAAAAAGCTAGTCTTTGGATACTTCCACATTTTTTTAGCCCACTAATAATTTTGGATATATACAAATTTAAAATAGAAATAAATAATTAAAATCCAGTAAGCATCAACATCTTGTGGATTTCTTGACCAAGCAGTAAATCATAAAAAAATAAACATAACTACTTTTTCTCTGTCTACTGTCCCAGCAGTATCATAATCTTCTTGTTTAATTGAATGGTCATAACAGAGCATATGCCATCGGCCAACTGTTTTGACCTCTCAATGTTTTTCCTAAACAGTCGTTAGCATATGTAGACACCCTACTTATAATTTATTTTCAAAATAAGAAACAAGTTATGTCCTTCATGGATATTCACATTCGATAGTTTCTTTTCCAAAATCAACAATCAATATGGTCCATGAAGTTCATAATTAGTTCATAACTTGCATCATGAACAAGATGCATAAACTACTGACTATTGTGAAATAATTGCAGCATATAACTGTTATTAAACTGATACATCCATAGATTTTACAAATGTCTCGAATGTGGCGAATTATTTTAGCTAGACAGGTGAGTACACATTATGTATGGTAAAGAAGTTTCCCATGTAATATTCAAGTTGTCAAATGAAAACTTATATATTTCTTATTGTGATGATTATCACAATAGATATGAATTCAAGGAATTATCTATTTTTGCTTATATGCACGTATAATCCTGCTACAAGATTGTCATTGTTTTCATGTCTGCTTTTTCTTTTTCTGTGCCAACAAATTTCTCTTTTCAAGTTAGGAATCTACTGAAACCTGTTAAAAGACCAGTCGTAGAGTAACTTCTAGTTTTATAAGGCGTATTTTCTGTGAGCAAACCTTTTGATTTGCTTACAGTACTCTTATTTTTGCTATTGAAGTATGAAGGATATCATGGAAAAGCATAGTATGCACTCAAAGAATCTTCAGAAAGCAAAGGAGCCAACTCTTGACTTGAATGTAAGCTAACCTGGCATCTCATCATCAGTAATTATCTGTTTGAATAAATTAAGCATTCTATAGACAAATCAAAACAATGCCGGAAGTGTTGTTTGAAATCTCAAGTGGTGAAGATCAGGATTTAGAACTTTAAATGTTAAACCAACTCTTTTTAAGAGTTGTATCAGAGCTATAAGTTGTAGCAGTTCTACTCAGCATCAACATGTTAATCTCCAGGTAGAACACAGCACCTATGAAAGATTGAGCACACAAATTGCAGAAGCAAGCCTTCATCTCAGGTACCACCTGCCTCTGAAATCAAGTAAAATTACAACTTAGAGCATTTTCTATATATTTTCAGGCAGATGAGAGGAGAAGAGCTCCAGCAATTGACTATCCAAGAGCTGCAGCAACTTGAGAAGGTCCTCGAAACAGGCCTAAGTCATGTGCTTGAGAGAAAAGTATGTTTTCATCTTGACTTGATTATGTTTTCTCTTGCATGTTATTTACCTGGTGGCTGTTCATTTTACAGAATGAACATATAATGGAAGAAATCAATAGTCTCCAACAAAAGGTGAGTTTGGCTTTCTTTAAAGACCATGATTGGGTTCTCTAGGTTTCTGATATATGCACTGTATAGGATCAATTACTACCCTTGCTCCTGCTGGTCTGTCCTTGTGTCACATATTATAGACAATGATACATTCGTGAAAATTTAGTTTTGTTATCATCAATTTTTCTTCAGTGTCCGAAGGCAAAAGCAGAGTATATGGCTTTCTTCACAGAAGAATATGTGGGCTCATGCATTCCTCTAGTCATTTCAATTTTTGAGGATTGTGGAGGAGTAGACTTGATAACTGATAAACTGATAAGATTAAATCTTATGATGCTATTATTACTAACAGAGCAATTGCAGATTTGTAATTCTGATGGATTTCTCACAAAAGCCATAATTTGAATGTCAATCTCTTGTTGTCTCAATTTGTGTCGATAACATGTAGGTCAAAATTTACCATGCAGCTCTTGTTGAACTTAACCATCTCTTCATTTTTGCTTTGCCAACAGAAAATACAACTGATGGAAGAAAATTCCCAACTAAAGGAGCAAGTAATCTTTTCTTTTCACCACCCTCTGTTTCTTCTCTTACGCATTTTTCATTTCTTTTCTCAAGGATGATGTGGAGATGCAGGTGATCAAAATGGCCAAGGCAGGGAAGCAGGTGTTTACTGTTTCAGAGAATCTTATATGTGAAGATGGGCAGTCATCTGAATCAGTTACTAATGCATCACATCTGGGAGTGCCACCAGACATTGATGACAGCTCTGATACCTCACTTAGATTGGGGTACCTCCATATTATACAAGTAGATTTAAGAGGCTTTCAAATTGAATTTTGACCTCATATTTGAATTTGTTTTAGTACAATTCATAGATTTCTTCCCACATAATCACTTTCAGAGTTTGTAACTTGGATATAGATTGCAGCAAACTGTTTATCCAGATAGCCTTGATTTTTCAAGTAACAAAAATTTGAATACTGAAATCTCTTTGTTAATGCAGGTTATCAATCTCTCGGAAGCAATGATGTAAGAGTTTCTTTGAAGGGGCATTATGTTTTTCCTTCTTTCTTTTTTTCGCTTTCCTCCACACATCCATGAATTCAAACATGGATGCATAAATAACCCTTTCAGGGGATGAATTATTGGATACATCATACATATGACTTGGATGCTCATTGGCTATGGCATGTATGACAGTTGTTCTCCCATTTGGGCTTTCTCTAGTAAATATATAGTTATATACCACATATATTTTTCTTTAAAGTGTAGTACTTAGTACATGTATTGCTATGCGAAGAGGCAGAATGATCACTTTGTAAGTATCTAGAACAAGAATTCAGCATTTTATATATCATAGAGATATAAATGAATGTGCATTGGTGGTGATTGAACCTACTTCACAGCACTGCCAAGTTTTAGAATCGGCTCTTTAATAACTAAGTTTTTTTTTAGTTGTCCTTTCTCTTCACATTCCGTCATAAGCTCTTTTACTTGAAGTTTTAAGAACATTTTTTCTTTCTTAGCGTGCAATCCACTTCCAAGATTGAGCAGTCGTTTATAAATTTCTCAACGTTCAAAAGATGTGTAAGTGCTATGTGCATGCAGAACGTGAGGATGCTCCTAAGTTTCTAAGAATTAATTGCTGGTGTCAAGTATGTCTGTCTAAATGAAAACCTTGAACTCATCTTCTGGCAAAAATAATTGAGGTTGTAGAATAAATATCCCAAGATGAGTTGATGCTGGGATCTCTGAGTGGTTTCCACAAATAATGATCTAGCTATTAATATGCCTGCGTTTACTAATGACACAAAAGACTGTAGAAACTAATTATCTTAGATGCAATAGTATATAAGAGAAGTGCTATTTAGACACCTATAAAGTTCGTGAAAAAGATTATCCACTTCTACGTGCATACACATTCAAACATATGCATCTGTCTATATTTCATAAATTTTCTATTGTTTATTTATTTCATGTCTTTATCACGGTTTTTATAGACTACTATCAGTTTCTGAAGTCGCACTTTAAGTGGGGGTCCCATTATAAAATGGGTTTTTAAGTGGTTTTCTATGAAACTCTATGCTTAATAGCTTATATATTAAAGATATTAGAGATAAGACAACCAAGATGCATACAATTAGATGATTAATCTATATATAATCATGTACTCAAAGTTAATAAATTTTAAAAAATATATAGTTTGAATATTTACTTGCATTATCATCAGCGTATAGAGTTTTATGATAATAATTAAATGAAGGATTACGCAAAAATTGATTTTAAGCTAAAATTAAATTTTGTGAAAATTCAGTTGATATAAAAGATCTACTAAAACCTAATTAAGAATAAGAATATATACTTATTTATAAAGGTGGCCATGTTAACTTTTTATTCGTTATTTTCTTCAAATGAAATTTGTAGGTATAGTCTTACAACTTTGCCTCCCCCCTCTTAGGATTCATGTCATCGCATTAATAGTAATCCCATAAATAATTATTTGCATTTGTAAAAGCTATGATACCGAGTATATACTTAGTCTTCATTAGTTACTGGCGGACAATGTTAAGGTTATGAGGAATAGCATGACCAATGCCATTAAGATATATAATATTGTATGACCACTGATATTGCAACCAACCTGCTTATAAACTACTTAACTATGAGACTAATTGGTTGTTTTGTAAACTATATATCTATGGATGAAATGGATGCGTCTGGTTCGTATTTAGTGTATATATTCTAATACTTGAAATAAGACTAAATTTCAAGTCATCCATAACAATTAAGTTGGTGGGGAGTTTGACAAGCTACTGTGCTTAACTGGCAGATAGCTTAATTAAATGGCAAGGATAAGTCTTCTGGCCTTCATCTTTAATTCCATCCCGGCCTAGTAGAAGTAATACCACAAGTAAGTATTTGCATGCGTAATAAGCTTCCATGGATGAGTTCTTTTAGAATACTTAGTGTTTAGTAGTTAGCATGATCGGCAACGTTGTTGCTTGTAAATAATATAGCATGTCTAACGCCATCAAAATTGCAAATTTAACTTGCTTATGAACTACTTAATTATGAGGCTTCTTGGTTGTTTTGTTCAGATCAATGGATTAATCAACTGCTACATGTTCATATCTAATGCATATTGTAATAGCTGAAATATTAGGTTTCTAGTCATCCATAACAGTTCTGTTGTTGGAAAGTTTGACTAGTTCTTAATTTGTCTGCATTTTAACTTGAGATAGCTTGATTGAGATTTTGTTTAAGTGGGTTTTATTATTCTAGTTGGTTTAATAATTAGGTCTTGAATAGCGTGTAGTATTAAATACATATTAAAATGAGCTCTGACTAAATATTAAACCTAATCTTTGCTAATCTAATACATCTGTTTATTCTGTTTGTGAAGCAAGATTACAAGATTTAGACTAACGAATTCCAACTTGTGCTAATCAGAGATTAACAAAGAAACATTATAGACGAGGTCCAAATAATTCGTATTGAAGCTTCTATTTTATCTCCTTTACGGGTTAAATGGGTGCATATCCAAACTAAAACCCGATCCATTACTGAGATTAAAAAAAAAAAAGTTAGCCTTTGTGTTCTTATTCATGTTTCTAGTAGGTAGATAATTAAGAAATACCAAGGCCTAGTCTTCATGGCCTTCATCATTAATTCCTATCCTTCTCCATGCCTATAAATACTATGATCATGAACTCAAATATATAGCATTCTCGTCTCGTCCACCTTTAGCTTAATTTCAACTCTATCTTCTCTCTTCTCTTCACAATTAATTACTCATGGCTAGCAGTAGCAATTTCTCTCCTGTGACGCAGCTTCCTCCTCATTGCAAGGGGAAGATGGTTACAGTCCTAAGCATTGATGGCGGTGGAATAAGGGGACTTATCCCTGCAACAATACTTGCTTTTCTCGAGAAGAAGCTGCAGGCGAATTATCTACTAAAAGCTCTAATTCTTATTTTCTGGAACTAGACTTGCTTATCATATGATATTTATTCTACTCGTAGGAAATTGATGGAGAAAATGCAAGGATTGCAGACTACTTTGACGTAATTGCTGGAACAAGCACTGGGGGCCTTGTGACTGCAATGCTTACTGCCCCAAACGATAATAATCGACCACTTTTCGATGCCAATGGAATTAAAGAGTTTTACAAAGAGCACGGGCCAAAGATATTTCCTCAAAAAGGGTAAGTATGATGATTTTTTTTTTTCAGCTAAGAAATATGAATTATTCGTATATGTGCAAGCAAATTCATTGCCACTAAGATAGTGCTTTTCATTGTTAATTTAGATCTCGTGATGACTTTATTTAATGAAAGTTTAGCAGGTAATCACACGTATGTAAAATTATATATTTAGTCTCATATTTTTTTGATAAAAAAAACAGCTAAGGTTAGGGGTGAAAACTAGTCAGATTAATTCCATATTCGTATTTGTATCCAAATAGTCAATTATGTGTTTAAAATATTATAAAATAATGATTAATCAAACTTTTTATATTATGAATCTCTAATCTAGGTTTTTTTTTATATATATGTATTAATTATCTATAAATTTTATATCACAAGTTCCTATAAATTCAGAGAATGAAACTGATATATCTAATATTTGATCCATTTCAATATCAGAAACTGGATCCATATATAATATCCCAAGGAAAAAAATATGAATTTAAATATGGATATGTTTTCATCCTCGCCCGTTCATTTTCGACCCTAGCGAAGGTACGTATCACATGTAAGTAAGATTACGAGGTCAAAGAAATCAAGTATGAGATATATTTCTCATTGTCACATATGTGTACGTAAAGCCTAGCTAATAAATCAGGCTAAGATATTAATCTTAATGATCCATTAATTTGTTTGGAGTTGTGGGGTGTTAAATAAACCACTTACCTTGATAGCAGCAGTCACGGGACCTAAATATGATGGTAAATACCTGCACTCAATAATACGAAGCTTGCTCAATGATATGAAGCTTAGTCGAACTTTAACCGATGTGGTTATTCCAACCTTCGACGTCAAGTCTCTTCAACCTATCATCTTCTCAACCTTTGAGGTATATATCAGAATAATCTCCTTTTATTCCTCTTATAAAATTTATGATTCTCGTTACTTATCCATAGTCAATCATTCGTATTAATTATGTACAGACAACAGATGTGCCTGCTAAGGATGCACTTCTGTCGGATATTTGCATCAGTACATCTGCAGCTCCTACTTACCTTCCAGCGCACTATTTCAAAACTGAAGACCATTTTCGACATTTCAATCTAATTGATGGTGGCGTAGCCGCAAACAATCCAGTAAGTACTTCTATTCAACTCGATATTTCTCAGGTTTAGCTAGAGATTTAAGTTCTTATATATCATGCACATAAAGAAATTCTAGAGATTTTTTGAAGGAACAATGAAGCTCAGGTTTAATTAATTAATTAATTGACAGACTTTGGTAGCCATGACGCAAGTTACAAAGGAGATACTAAAAGATAACCCAGATTTTCTTCGGATCGATCCTACCAACTATGGCCAGTTCCTTGTCATCTCTCTAGGCACGGGTTCCGCGAAGCAAGCCGGGCAATATAGCGCACAAGAAGCAGCGAAATGGGGCGTTCTTGGGTGGTTGTACAACAATGGTATGACTCCTTTGGTCGATATATTTTCTCAAGCCAGTGCCGATATGGTGGATATCCATGCATCTGTTCTCTTCCAAGCTCTCCATTGCGAGAAGAACTATCTCCGCATACAGGTATATATATATACATACACACACACACATATATATATATATATTTGGGAGCCAAATGAATGATGATAACTTTATAAATATGTCATATATGGTTGCTGATGAATAAGTTTTGATTTATATGAAACGTACAGGATGATTCCTTGGAGGGCGATGTAGCTTCGGTGGATGTCACAACGAGAAGTAACACGGAAAAGCTGATTCAAATTGGCGAAAACCTCCTCCAGAAGCCAGTGTCTAGGGTTAATCTGGAGAGGGGAGTATATGAGCCAGTAGATGGAGCAGAAACGAATGCCGAAGAACTCACACGCTTTGCCAATATGCTCTCAGATGAAAGAATGCTAAGGATTAACCAGTATGTTTAATATCATCGAGTTGTTGTTGTTGTGGTATATATGATGTCAGGTGAATATTCTGATATGTAGCAGAATATGTCAATGTACTTCTTTAAGTTTCAATTAGATATGCCACCACCGTACGTACGTTACTGGTTGAGTCTTATCACTCACGAGTCATGGAGGAGGTTATATATATATATATATATATATATATATATATATATGAATTCGAATTTCAGCATTATTTACGTTAGAGGATCCCACCTTAAAGATTAAGATAATTACAGAATCAATGGGTTGATGCAATTGGAACTACTCTTATCTCGATCAGAAAACCCATTATTATTTTATCTTATATCTTATAGTTAAAGAAAGTTCTAAAGAATGAGGAACTATAAAGAACCATTATCCATACATAAGCCTACTCAGACTAAAAGGATAAACAGCTGGAAGTTTTCCTTCCTTAATCCCAAATCTTGATTATAAAAGCCAAGCTTGGTAGACGACAGCATAAGCAAACTAATATTTGAATTACCATTTCTTTCACTTGATGTAATCTCCAAATCATCACCATCGTCCTCGTAGCACTAACTACAAATTAATGATTAATTACACATTTCGGCTAATAAAATGATGAGCCTAATTTTGCTTCATTGTAACTAAAATAGTCATTAAATCACTATGACAAACCGTCTGGATCTCCAAAAGGTTTCATAAGAGAGAGCAAGAGAGAGAGAGAAGCGCCTGTTAGCTTTGGTTCTTGTTCTCCTTCTTGTGGCGGCATTAGATCGAACAGTTTGAAGGCGAAGCGCGACAACGATTCATTCCTTCTATTCCGGTTCCCTCCAAATTTTATCCGATTACTATGACAACCGCTGCTGCTTCCAGGATAAGGGCAAGCACATCGCCGTTTCCATCTCTGCTTCCGAGCAAGAAGACGACGAACCGGAAGAAGGAGAAGAAGGTTTGGATGACGCCGGAGAAGAAGGGGACGAATTCGAGGACGAGGAGGAAGAAGCAGAAGGCGAATGCGATTCGATGGGAAGCTTCCAGAAGATGAAATATGCAACAAAGACATCGATCTCCTCCGTAGCATGTCCTTATCTCTATCTATTCCAGTCTGTAGTGTTCTTGATTACCAATTTGATAGTCCTGGAATGGTCTTCTAATTCATTTCGTGGCGCTTGTATCGAGCGAAGTACCACGAGATCTCAGATCAGGGACCATCTTCACAAATCCTTATCTCAAAATTATGATCTTGATACAAATTTAGGCGGGTGATATATTGAATCTGTTTCACGAATTTGTAGTTCTATGCCAGGCCAGGGTACGTAGGTGATATTTCGTTTAGTCCATTGCAGCATTACGTCTAATTCTCTCGGACTACCGTCAACTATGTTTCGGACTTTTCCTGAAAAAAAATATGATAATTTTTTTAATTAAATAAAATAAAGGGATGAAATTTTATAGATTAACTTTTTCGATTACAGAAGGCTCTTGCAAGAATCGGAAGCCAAAATTATATAAAGTTAAAAGAAAAAAACTCTCATCCAAGTATACTAAAAGCCTAAGCTTCTTACCCATTAGCAAGGCAGTCAATAATCTCATAAATTTATCTATAAATAAAATATTTTAATTTATATTAAATATACCATAACCTCAATAGTCGTGCTAGAAGTTAAAAGAAAGACGCATGTGAAGTCTATTTGATAGTAGAGAAATTAACTATCGTGCAATACTTCTATATCAAACCATTGTTCTCATATGACAATATATTTTATATGTTGAGTCTATCAATCATAAGTGCTTTTATCATGCTTATCAACACAATAGAGTTTATCTTTTATACTATATAATATGAGAATCTTCAGTCAGAAAAATACTACTTAATAATATCAAAGCAGATGAGTAGGGTGTGGTCATCCTCCATATATCACTAATCTGATCTATACCTATCTCAGATAGTCAAGCTAATACTTCTTCTCTCTATGTATATCTCATATAATCTCTATATTAAATATAATATTATATATAGTACTTTTGTCTTAAGTAATTTTATATATTTATAAATATAATATCTTATGAATTCTCTTTGTTAATGCAGGTTGTCAATCTCTTGGAAGCTATGATGTAAAAGTTTCTTTTGAAGGGGCATTAGGTTGTCCCCTTTTTCCCCTGCTCCCCGCATCCATGAATTCAATTACATGGATGCATATATAATTTTCTTTTGAAGAACATAAATAAATAACTCTTTCAGGGGATATCTTATTGGATACATATGACTTGCTCATTGGCTATGACATGAATGAAGTTATTCTCCCATTAGTAAAATATATAAGCACATATATTTTTCTTTAGAGTGTACTACTAAGTACATCTACTGTTATGCGGAGAAGCAGAATTACATCACTTTAATACCAGTGTACGGAAGAGGATTTCGGTATATATATATATATTGATGTAGCTTAACTCCTAACTTGTTAGCTACCCGTTTCTTAATAATTTGAGTAAGATAGCTTAGAAAAAAACATATTATTTAGTTGTAAATCAGATAATAAGTTCAGTTATAGTATAGCTATATTAACTTTTAGTGCAGTATAAGATGGCTTATTATAACATAATTTTTTTGTAAACTAGTATAATGTACGTATAATGTTACATTTGATATGATATAAATTTATTTCTCTAGTTTGACAAATAATTAAAATGTGCTAATGGATGAACGATGGAAAAGAGAAGAAAAAGAGGTAGGAGAGAGTGATTGAAAATAATAGATGATTAAAGTGATGTTTTTTCAATAGTAAAATAGTAATTGGTGAATATAAAAATGTTGGTTAGAAGATGAGAGAAGAGAGAAGTAGGTGTTACTATACTAGTATTGAAACAAGTGGTTATTTACTTATTACACTAATATAAGGAGGCTTATATCATAATAATTTTTTTTTATTCAACAAGTGGGACGTGGAGATAAGAGAGAAGAATAAGTTTAAGTAGGTTGTTCCTAAATCAATTTTACATTAAACTGGTGTTTAGGTTCACTAAACTGGTTTGAAAGTAAACCTATACTCAAAGTAGAATCAACTCTAGTAACTTCTGTTTTTTTTTTCTTCACATAATTCACGTCATAACGATTGGTCTTTATTTCATAAAAAGTTTTAAAACAAAAAAAAAATTTGTGTATGTAGCGTGTAATCCACTTCCAAGTCTGGTCAATCGAAGATAAAATTCTCAACGTTCAAAATATGTTAAAAGTGCTATGCATGCATGCATGCAGAACATGAGGATGCTCCAAGTTATCTAAGAATTGCTGGTGTCACAATCAATACTACTTGCACAAGTAATTCTAAGTCTAAAAAAGCTTTAAGTCACATGTAAAATATAATCAAGTTGACCTCATCTTTTGGTATTATAAGTATTTGCATGTGTAGAAGCTTTGATATTGAAATATTTCTTACCGAGTAATTAGTAGTTGGCTGGCGGACAACGTTATGTCAAAAGGAATAGCTAAGACTTACGCTATCAAGATAATATTATATGACCACTAATATTAATTGCAACTAACTTGCTTATAAACTACTTAATTATGAGGCTGCTTAGTTGTTTCGTAAACTAATAAAATATCGTAATACTTGAAATAAGACGAAGAGTCATCCATAATAATATGTTAATTATTGGAGAGTTTGATAAGCCGTCATGAGTTTATCGGCCTAACTGGCAGATAGCTTAATCTAGATATATTTTTGTTAAAAGTGGTTTTTTTATTAGTCTCTAGGCAAAGGATTTGCTCTCAGTTTGGAGGTAGTTTAGGTGAGCACTAAACTGATTTAGTGTCTTAAATTTATTATTCTCTCTCTTCTCCTCATCCGTTTTAATTATTTTACATTTACCAACAAAATTCATTTATCATTTTGCCTTTATAAAAACACCACTTCAATCAAGTATAATCGTGACACTACTAAATCTGTTTAATTACAACCAACCATCATTTAAAAAAAAAAAATCTAAATAGATTTAAACTTTCTTATTCAAGTTTTAAAAATTAGTGTAGCTTACCAGATTTAGAAGTTAAACCTTATCCAAACGCCAAAATTAGATGAGAATTGCTGATCGATAGAGTAATACTGCTTACACAAGTAATTGTATGTCTGAGAGCTTAGGTCACATTACACAATCAAGTTGGTCCTCGACTTTTGGGATAATCATTGAGTTTATAAATATAAATATCCTAAGGTTTGTTATTTGGTCCTCGTATAATAAACTTTAGGAATATTATACTAAGACTTAGATAGCACAAACTAATGGCACGTCTGAAGAACAAGGATTCTTAAGAATGCGAAGTTATGAGCTGGATATGACTCAGACTAGTTATTTCACACTATCTTATATAACATAAGGTAAGAGAAGCAGTACTATATATTAATTTACCCCCCCCTCTAAAGTTCAATTATGTAAACTTCACAGCACTATTTACGATACAATAGTTCATAGTTCAATACCAATTAAGTTACATAGGAATTACTCTCATAGCATGATATGCAAATTCATGGAACCATAGTAGAAGTAATACCAAGTATTTGCATGTATAAAAAGCTTCGATAGATGATTTCTTACATAATACTTAGTATTTAGTAGTTAGTGTGATCGCCAACGTTGTTGCTTGTAAATAATTAAGCATGACTAACGCCATCAAAATTGCAAATAACTTGCTTATGAACTACTTAATTATGAGGCTTCTTGGTTGTTTTATTCCGATTTTGATTAAATGCTACTTGTTCATATCTAATACATATTGTAATACCTGAAATAAGACTAAGTTTCAAGTCATCCATAACAATTATGTTGTTGGAGAGTTTGAATAGTTCTTAATTTGTCAGATAGCTTAATTTTGATTTTAAGTGGGTTTTATTATTCTAGATAAGGAACGTAATTAAATACATTGGTTTGATTAGGTCATGAATAGCGTGTTCTACTAACTACATATTAAAATGAGCTCTGACCAAATATTAAAACGTAATCTTTGCTAATCAAATACATCTGTTTATTCTGTTTGTGAAGCAACATTAGAAGATTTAGACTAACGAATTCCAGCTTGTACTAATTAGAATTAACAAAGGAATATTATAGACGAGTTCCAAATAATTTGGATTGAAGCATCCATTTTATCTCCTTTGTTGTTAAAGGGTTCAGATCGAAACTAAAACCCGACAATTACTGAGATAGAGAAAACGAAGTTAGTCTTTGTGTTCTTGCTCACGTTTCTTGTAGGTAGATAATTAACAAATATATAGCAAGGCCTAGTCTTCTGCACTTCATCATTAATTCGTATCCTTCTCCATGCCTATAAATACTATAATCCTGAACTCAAATATATGCATTATAAGCCAAGGATACAATATCCAAGCTTGTCCTTTTTTTTTTTAATCTTCTCGTCCACCTATATATTTCAACTCTATCTTCTCTATTCTCTTCACAACTAATTTCTCATGGCTAGCAGTAGCAATTCCTCTCCTGCGACGCAGCTTCCTCCTCATTGCAAGGGGAAGATGGTTACTGTCCTAAGCATTGATGGTGGTGGAATAAGGGGACTTATCCCTGCAACAATACTTGCTTTTCTCGAGAAGAAGCTGCAGGCGAAATATCTACTAAAAGCTCTAATTCTTATTTTCTGGAACTAGTTTTGCTTATCATATGATATTAATTCTACTCGTAGGAAATTGATGGAGAAGATGCAAGGATTGCAGACTACTTTGATGTAATTGCTGGAACAAGCACTGGGGGCCTTGTGACCGCTATGCTTACTGCTCCAGACGACAATAATCGGCCACTTTTCCATGCAAATGGAATTAAAGAGTTTTACAGAGAGCACGGGCCAAAGATATTTCCTCAAAGAAAGTAAGTATACTCATATTTCAGCTAAGAAATATCAATTATAAGATAAATTTTGATTTTTTTAATGAGCAAATTCTGTAAATATATTGTTAGAATCCTTTTGCAGATCTAATCTACCAAACTCATCGTTGTAAAAATACTATTTCCCATTATTAATTTAGAATTGCTTGATGACTTAATTAAATGAAATTAAGTTTAGCATATCCAAATACGAAAGAATCTCTACATCATATTATATATATATATATTAAATCTCGTATATAGTTAAGAAGAACAGCTAAGGTACATATAACATGTACGTAAGATTTTGAGGTCAAACTTCAAATATAGGATTTATACAAATTGGATTAAAGCCTATTAAAATGATTCAGGGCTAATATATATATTAATCTTAATGATCTATTTGTTGGCAGTTGTGGGCTGTTAAATAAACCACTTAATTTGGTAGCCGCAGTCACGGGACCAAAATATAATGGTAAATACCTGCACTCAATTATACAAAGCTTGCTCAAGGATACGAAGCTTAGTCGAACTTTAACCAATGTGGTTATTCCGACCTTCGACGTCAAGTCTCTTCAACCTATCATCTTCTCAACCTTTGAGGTATATATATCAGAATAATCTCCTTTTATTCCTCTTATAAATTTCTAATTCTCATTACTTACCCATAGTCAGTCAATCATTTGTATTAATTTTGCACAGGCAAAAGATGTGCTTCCTAAGGATGCTCTTCTGTCGGATATTTGCATCAGTACATCTGCAGCTCCCACTTATCTTCCTGCGCACTATTTCAAAACAGAAGACGATAAATCTGAAGATCATTTTCGATATTTCAATCTAATTGATGGTGGCTTAGCAGCAAACAATCCAGTAAGTACTATTCAACTCGATATATCTCTAAGTTCTTATCATGCACATAAAGAAATTCTAGAGATTTTTTGAAGGAACAACGAAGCTGAGGTTAATTAAGTTGCCTCTAGCTCTTAATGTGCAACAATTAATTAATTCACAGACTTTGTTAGCCATGTCGCAAGTTACAAAGGAGGTATTAAGAGATAACCCAAAGTTTCTTCGGATCGAGCCTAACGACTATGGCAAGTTCCTTGTCATCTCTCTAGGCACGGGTTCCGCAAAGCAAGCCGGGCAATATAGTTCACAATATGCGGCGAAATGGGGTGTTCTTGGGTGGTTGTACAACAATGGTATGACTCCTTTGGTCGATATATTTTCTCAAGCCAGTGCCGATATGGTGGATATCCATGCATCTGTTCTCTTCCAAGCTCTCCATTGCGAGAAGAACTATATCCGCATACAGGCCAGTATATTTTATATACGTACGTCAATATATGGGTTTATTCACGGATAAATGTGCTTATCGGGAGTAATTAATATGGTTTCTAATGAATATATGAAACGTACAGGATGATACCTTGGAGGGCGACGTAGCTTCGGTGGATGTCACAACGAGAAGTAACATGGAAAAGTTGATTCAAATTGGCGAAAACCTCCTCCAGAAGCCAGTGTCTAGGGTTAATCTGGAGAAGGGAGTATATGAGCCAGTAGATGGAGCAGAAACGAATGCCAAAGAACTCACACGCTTTGCCAAAATGCTCTCAGATGAAAGAAGGCTAAGGCAAATGAATGCGTGATTACAGTTGCATGTGTCTGTTTAATTAATATTATGATCTAGTTGATATCAGAATAAGTCAACGTACGTACGTACGTACGTACTTGTAAAGTTTCAATAAGATATTGATTAAGTATTATTTACCTTAGAGTTCTTTCATCTTAGATGTTAAAAATTAAGTCCTTGCTTGGGTTGGGTGGAGTACTATGCACAATCTTGATCACATATCTCTATGGACTAATCATCACATGATAATGATACGTGATGGTGACGTTAGAGACCATTATCCATACGTAAATCCTACTAAGAGTAAAAGATCGATAAATAATTACTTGATACCTAATATTGCTTATATACATTCTTGAGTGAAGGAACCTAAAACTTAGATCACCATTTCTTATACGTGATATAATCTCTAAATCATCATCATCCTCAAATCTAAATCTCTTCAAGGATATAATACCTAATGACTACCACTCTTTTTCTAGTTACTAACTACAAATAATTATTGATCAGTATGAAGAACTGTCTAAATCTCCAGAGATTCTATTTCAGAATATAATAAGGAGCTTATAAATAATTAAGCAAATGTAAAGAAAAATAAATAAATAAATGGGCTATATATTACTTTCTAGCCCAACAAGCTTAATTGAAAGCCCAAGAGTAGGTGGATGGTAGTCTCCATATCGGCCCATATCAAGCTTATTGGTTGAATATTTACTGCGTTGGCCGAGGACTGAGAACAAATCTCTTTGTGGCATTAGATCGAACAATTTGAAGGTGAAGCGCGACAGCTATTTCTATTCCTCCTCTCCAAATTTATCCGGCTAGGATGACAACCGCTGCTGCTTCCAAGAATAAGGGCAAGCATATCGTCGTCTCCGTCTCCTCTTCCGAGGAAGAAGATGACGAATCCGAAGAAGAAGAAGAAGACGACGATTCGGATGACGAAGACTACGATGACGCTGGCGGAGAAGAGGACGAATTCGATGACGAGGAGGAAGAAGAAGAACGCGAATATGAGTCGATGGATGGGAAGCCTCCAGATGATGAAGTCTGCAACAAAGTCATCGATCTCCTTCGTAGTATGTTTGTATCTTTATCTATTCCCGTCTGTAGATTTCTTGATGACCAGTTTGATAGTTCTTTGAATGGTCTTATCAACTCAATATCGTGATGCTCGTCTTGGCTGTAAGTTGATTCTAATTTCATTTAGCGCATAGATCTTATCGAGTGAAGTAACACGATGTCTCAAATCAAGAACCACTAAATCCCTGTCGCGACAGATGATTTTGAAATTTAGGCAGATGATATGTTGAGTCTATTTCATTAAATTGTAATTCACGTTAAGGTAGATGAGATTTCGTTTAGCACAGTGCAGTATTTCGTCTAGTTAGATCAAATTTACTATGTGCAGTCTAATACTCTCCAACTGTCAAAAACTAAGTTTCAATTTTTATTTTTATTTTGAAGAAAAATTTTCTGTGTCTTTCAAATGAACAAATTAGTTTAACCATCTGTACAGCAGTTACATGTCTGTCGTTTCCTAAGACTTCATTCTTTCTTGTTATTTTACAATAGAAAAGCATTATTTGTTACAGAATTACTATAGTGTCATGTTTGTAGATTCAACTAGTAGACTAATAGGTTGATGCGAGATTTGCATCTATATATTTAAATTCTTTACTGTAAATAATATTTTGTCTTGCAAATTACACGTGTAGTGATGCACTTCATTTAGGTTTCACTAGAGATAATTTCTCCAACTAGTATTCATAATTTTAACTGGTGATATGAAGTAATAAGGTGATACTCTGATATCCTAGCAAACATGCAAATGCAACTCCTAAGATGTAGAAGTTTTATCATAAGGAAACTAGAATTTCATAATCATTTAAACAAGGAGCTTTGCATCTCATATAATCTTATTTTCATGTAGGAAGGAAAAGTCTAGATCATCTGAAATTGGAGGAGTGCAAGGCCTATTTGAAGAAGCATGAGCTTAGGCTGAGTGGTACTAAAGCTACATGTCTGGAAAGAATTCTGGAGCACTGGAGGTTAATCTTTGCTTTGGGATGTGATTATCTCTACTTGAGAGCTCTAGTGGTACTCCACCTAGTTGGTTTATCCTTTGTCAAAGATGCATCTTTGATATTATCAAGGAATCTGTTGCACAAAATGAGTCCACCCACATTTGCAGTGGAACCTTGTTGGCAACTCGGATCCAATGATGGAATACTAGGTCTCTTCCTGCTGTATGCAGGAGTGCACCATTTATTGCCTTCTATTTGAGATGCATAGGGTTGAAATTATGTAGTTTCGCTAGTATGGAAATGATTCTGACAGATACATCATTTTTTTCCTTTTTCTTTTCTCTATGCAGTTGTATTCTAACTGCTTTTTCTTGTTCTACTCAGGATTAAACATGGTAATGGTGAAGAATTCTATCCAAGATGTTCCTTTTGCATTAACTGTACAGGTATAATGATTAGCCAGCAATGTATTCAAGATGGACACTTGTTTTTCTAGAAATCATTTTGAAGGCATTTTGCCATCAAGCAGGTGATGTATGTCAGGGTGATGTCATCCTGTTCAAGCAGAAGGTTTATCAGAAGTATGTTGCTTACTTCTTTCTGATGTGCTTTGCACAACCTGTCTAAAGATATTGCTCTTTGAGACAATTTTTGATAATGTGACTTCCAATTTTGACCAGGTTCAACATAGTCAGAAGGAGTGCAGATATTGCAGGAAGACGAACAGTTGCAGGAAGAGTTGTGAAAGAAAGTTATGGTGCAGACAAACAACAACACACTTTTACTGTAAGGACAAGGTCTATGATTTGATAAAACGTCAACCCAAATCATACCATATAGATGTTTTTCTTTGGTTAAGGTTGAAGTGCTGTGGAGCAAGGGTGTAAAGGCATTGCCACCATTATTTCCTATGCTTGTAAAGGGACGCAACCTCTACAGATTAAAGACTTTCCGTCAGGTAAGAAGCTTTCTTTTCAGAAAAACTGATTTTTCATTAACTAGATTATCATGTTAGCACAAAAGATATTTTTCTGATCAAAACATGAATAATCATGTGGTGGGCCTTAAACAGCAAACCGCTAAGAGCTTCATTGATAATCTTCGAAACTTTCCGAAGATATGATGCTCTGAAGAGAGAATGAAAATCTTTGAAACTTTCCGAAGAAAATTCCTGCCCTGTTTGTTTTTGTTCCTCCCTTTCATTCACATGGTCATCAAGTGGGCTTGTTATTTGCAATTCTGAAATGATTCAATGATTGTCAACATCATAAGACAGTCTACTTCTTTGTATCTATTGTAGCATTGGCAAAATGAAGCAGCAAGATCAAAGGTTCTAGCAGAGAAGCACAAAAGGGGAGCAGAAGCAAGGCATGTTCGAGCTATTGCGCAGGGTAACATCTATCCTAGAAACCAATAGGCACTCTTGGGCACAAGCCTCAATACTCGTTCCCTAGTTATTTCTACTGGGACCATATCTAAATGTTTGCATGACCATTCTGGAGAAGACAACATGGCTTCTTTCGCAAATAATATTAGCACCGGCATACTTTTTAATATTGGGATTCAGTTAGCACCGATATACTTTTTAATATTGGGATTCAGTTAGGCTTATCTATCCTGATTGATTTTCAGAAGTAATTTGCAAAATACAGATTAGCTAGTATATTAGTGCCTATGAAATAAGTGTCCATTGATTCTGTGAAAAATAATTATCATCCACAGACTTGTTCTGCCTTTGGGTTTTGTCTAAAATAACAGCCCCTTCTCTCTCCTTGGTACCTCAAAAAAGAGAGCTGATCATTTTTGCATTTAATTTTTTATCCTTAGCAACTGAAAGAGGATTAGGACTAATTCCAGAAATTGTCCCATAGTATTTTTTTATATATACTTTTTTTTTCCAAAAATGCTTAAATGTGAAGTAGAATATATTTCTCTAGAGTATTTATTCTTTTGTCCTGGATAGAACTTTTGTGAACATCTTCTGTCTTTCATTATCTGAAACAGGTTCCAAACGCCCAAGAAAATCCTCTAAGAAGGAACCACCTCCCAAGAAACGTAGAAAGAAAGAGTGTGAAGTTGTGTATGGAAGAAAAAAACTGGATGCTTCTGATGGCAATGCTCTATATAATGGTCGGACAGAAAATAAGAAAGTTTACAAGGGAAGAAATTTCAATTCATCTGATCAGCATAAGAAACAAGTCAATTATCATGAAAATGCAAATCATATGCAGCATTCTTTCTCCCAGATGAATCTCATCTACAATGATCATCACTTTTCAGCAGACTGGCAAATGCATCAAACTAACAACATAGTGCTCTCTCATGCAAATAGAGGAAATTATCATGGCCCCACTAGCAATCTGGGAGATTTTTCCAATGACTCGGGAGTTCTACATCAGACATTCAACAGAGGAAACTACACCAGCCATCCTTATGTAAATCTTTCATCTCACTCTGTTCCACAGAGCTCAAGCCACTTGATGACATCTCCGGACTATGTTAAGAGCCATCATATGTTGCCTTCACGAAGGCAGTTCCATGGATGGAGGTGAAGGTGATAGTTCTAGTCTACACCTGAAGTGATGGAGCCTACTGTAGAAAGTAGTGCTGCTCTTGCTGAAGTGTTCATAATGCAGAAGCAAGTTACATCTCTCCATCAGCACAGTTTAATCCTTTATTAGATTAAAGGGTCATTTGCTAAGGTAATTTTAAGCACCTTCTCATGCACCTATTTGTCCAATTCGTATGATTTATGATCCCATGGTCATTTCGGCGTTCCAAAATATCAGTTTCATGCAGGTCATCGTGAAGCATGGTTCGGATCTCATTCCTTTTAATTCAAAAGATTTGGACGAACAAACAAAAGTACCTGTATTTTATGATAATTATCGAGAAAACCGTGTGCATCCAATTGTGCTGAACTGTAACTTCATTCTCTTATTGCCAATGGTATAGTCCTCAAATGATTAAAGAGATTCACTGTGTATCAATTAATTGGACAACATAGATTCTTATTTCTCTTAAATAAACGGATATATGCCATACTTTTGTTTCATAACTTCTTCCTGCCATTGATATTTTTCCAATGTAAGATTGATATCCCGGCTGAATATTACATATTGATGTAATGATAGATCAAAGTGGGAAATGTAAGAATGCTTGATGGCCTCAACTGCAAGGTAACAAAAGGGATATTGCAGCCTAAACTCTCCTGGTGGCCTGCAGCCCTGCAGGGAATAGCGAGCATGATCTGACAGTAAAAAAAAAAGTGATATTTTTGCCCCGTTCCAATAGCCTACAAGTTCAAAATATTAAAGAAAAAGTATTAAAAGGAAAAACAAAGTAAAACAATACTCGGCCAGAGGCCATCTATATAAGAATACTCCTCACTTTGCAGTTTACTTGCTTCAACTTCTACGGTTCTAGCTGGAAAAAAAGAGAGAGCAAAGAATGAATTAAGCACCACATGAACAATTCTGTCTAAATACATACATACATACATATATATATATATATATATATATTGTATTAACTGCTGTTGCCATCATATTGTCAAAAACTAGAATACATCAAAATTCATATTTCTTTTCTTAGAAAAGTCCAGATGTCCCTTTACAAGTTACAACAACTAATATGGCTCATTGTCAAACATGAACTCATTAGAAACAAAAAGACCGGCAAAATACATCTAATAGCATCTTCCTCTCAAAAAAATAAAATAAAATAAATAAAAAATAATAATAAATTCAGTAGTCAGTAGCAGTTCATGTCTGTGTGTAATGAGAACTTGTATGCGCCTCCTCTCTTTAGAACCTTAAGAGGAACACAAGTCTTAGCTAGGGGATACTTTGTGCAAACAAATGGCCAAAGAAAGGGGAGTAAGAAAAATGCACAGGCAAATGACAGTGCATATTCATATAGCATGTAAACAATTCTCAGAAGACCTAAGCAAGATGAAAATGATGTATAGACCACAGACCACACAAAAGATAGACAACAACACAAAAAGTAGAATGATAATTGTACTGTGACTAGTTCTTCACTGTACCTCATACTGCTTGCTCCATCTGTGTAATCAACCTTAAAAGCAAAGAATAATTTACATGCAAGCCTGCAGCGTAGTGTAGTGCCATATAGTGCAAAAAAAGATGGCTACTCATGTAGATGCAACGCAAAGAGCTGTCGAATATTAACACAAATTCATTAAATCTCAGAAAAAATGCCTAAAATTTGAATGGTGAATGTAAATGTAAATGAACTAATTAAAAATTAAATGATCAGAAATTAATGAAGGAAATGATATACACTAAAACAACCACAATAAAGTGAGACCAAATCTACTGAACCAGATACTTATACAGATAATTAGGCAAACTGTTCTCGATTTGCTTAGCACATAAGACATTTCTTGTGTTACTTAGCATCTTTTGGAATCTTAATTATACTGGTTATATCTACTGAATTAACTATCTGCACCTGCTTCTCCCTTCAACTTAGCTGCCTCCTTATTTTCTTTAAATTGTGCCAATGTGCTATACTTTTCATTGGCTTTACAAGCATAGCAATTGCAGTTTCTGTTAACAGGTAAACCATAAAACGTTAGAGGATCTTATGTTCTTACATACAATATCACTTGTATAGTTTGAATTAAATAAGTTTAAGCTTGCACTTTTGGCTTAAATATGCCTTAGAGAGGAAGACAAATCACTTATCATCTTTCTCCCTCTTCTAGACAATTTCCATGCCTAGAGAACTTTATGGAGAGGTACGTTGCTCTTGGGTTATCTCTGCCAAAACTGCAACTAAGATGGTATATTACTCTTAACTGTGGCCTTACAGTTTTTGTGACTAGTAATTTTGTACAAATTTTAAAGGCTCGATGTTGAAAGTGACAGAAGCCGGTGACATGCCGTCAATTCAATTATAACCTAATATTTCCCTTCAATCCTCCATAACCTGATTTCTGTGGCAAGTCCCTCTATTCCCTCTAATCTTGGACTTTCTTTTTCCATTGCAGCATATAAATTTTCTTAGGTTCTCAAGTTGAACTAACGGTAGCGTTTCATGGGTGTCCACAAAGTACGTAAACCATCTCTAAATGGATACTGTTTAAGCCAATCCAAATTATTGTGGTAGAGAGCAAGGGTTGTCGTACCAGTGACCTACTTACACCTAGCACGGGTTGTGTTGATAGCATCATCTATGTCGAGCCATGTCAAGCCATGCTGACCAACAGGTCTTCATCTCAAACCCGTATCATCAAATACGGTATAGAATCGGACAACACTCATTATGTGCCGCTTGAAATTCATTAAGTGAAGTCAAAAGACTCAAAAATAATATTCGTTAAACCAATCATTTGTAAGTCATTTTATAAATTAGCAAAAGTACTCTTAAAATGTACGAATCAAAAGGAACATTCAATTTCCCTCAAATTATGCCCCAAATTTTAAGAAATAAGAAATTAATACATGTTAAAATAGGTGTAGGAACATGTTAAATTAACTAGGTTCGATTTAAATTCAAATTTTATAACTTCGAGTTAAAATTTAGTATAATTAGAAACTATTTGATGTTTTCCCCAAACTATTAGACTATTATCAATCAATGAATGTGTTATATTATGTATTGAATCATATTTCTATTTGATTATTACTATATCCTTAATAAAATAAGTCATTTACAATATTATATTAGGATAAAAGACTCTAATGTAGACTTTCACACATATTAGAACCTAAAGTATGTATAAAAAAATAAAAACTAAAACCTATATTAGAGGCATGTCAGTAGCACACTGGGGTGTGGTCAACTGGCATTGGACATGCCGAGCTAGTATGGGTTATGCTAATAGAGTATCGACGCGGCATGTGCCACTCCAGTCCTTAGTAGAGAGACAAATTGCCAGTTGAGTTATTGGTTTCATATTAAAGTGTTTATTCATATCACTGTAAAAGTCACTAGAGTCGCCAAACCTAGAAAAACACTTTTGTACTCTCATACTCATAATTTATCAAGTGGACTAATTTCCACCGAAAATGTAAGAGATTTTCAGTTCAGAACAAAATTGATATGGCTTATGTATTACTGAACTTTTCATACTGCAACAGCATAGATCTCCAAAAAGTTTAAGACAAGAACATTGGATATATATATATCAGAATGGTAACTAATGCACTAAACTGATGGGCCAAAAAGAGAAACTCACAGAGATCACTCAGTGACACTCCTTTGCTTCTTCCATATTGAGCAACTACATCTTAAAAAGATGCACAAGAGTTCAAATTAAATAGTAGTTCAACTTCAGTAACCCCAATTCAGGATCTCCAGAGAATCCCACCTGAGGGAGACCAAAGAAATGCAGGTTAAGGAATGAAACCGAAAGACAGCTGATGGGTACACATACCACAAAAATACTAAAAAGAAAGTAACAAAGAACTCCTAATGAAAGTAGTTCATCATATAGTGCACTAAATTAACCTTAGCGAGCACAACAAACCTGCTTGGAATTGCTCCTATGACAACAAGCACAAGCCACTGATTTATCCCCTAAATTAATTCAACTCCACAATAATCCAAAGACAGCTACCAGCTGCACAATCTACCATCTGTGCAATAAATCCTCTGTTATATATCTGTATCTCTAGGAAGACAATTTATTCTATTGATTTATTTGAATGCAGAGATTCTTGGATCTTAATTAGTTTACTCTTGGATTAAGTTCATGGAGACAGAACGGGGGTGTTACTCCAAATGGCAAGGATAAGTTAGTCTCAAGTAACACTGAGAGTAGGTAAGAATTATTCCATTCCTTTTTTCCCTTCTACTGCTAAGAGAGAAGATTGATTAGCACGAAAGAAAATCAATGGAGGGCACAAAAGAATTAAAATTTTGCAACTCTCTAATTCATTTCATAAGGGAAAGTTACATCATTAGGGGATAATTCATGCCCAGGAGATACAGGTTGTACTGATGGCATCATCATGAGGGACTGGGGTTCTCTTGCAAAGAAACTCTGAGAGTCACCTTCTGAAGCATCAAACACCTTTGATAAAGCTACCTTTTGCTTACCCAATAAACGGTCAGAAAAATGATCTCCCCAAATATCATAGGTGAACTCTTTCTCAAGCACAACATTTTCCTCTCTTTTTCTGGTTTTATCCTTCCTGAGCATCGATCCAGGAGCCCGAGCATGTGGAGCAATTGGAGAACATGAGGCCAAGAATACTGGAGAAGAAGCACCAGGTGAATGCCAATTGCGGCCTGGAAAAGTGGCAGAAGCCAATAGAGTAGGCTTTCCTGATGATTTTGGAGTTGCAGGCAGCTGCTCCTTTACAGAGGACAACCAATTATTCCCATAACACTTCTCAGTTGCTGATAATCTTGCTTCCATTGTAAGTTCAGCATCATGTCTTTTCTGATTCTTCTGTTCTGATACTCTAACAAGTGAATAATCAGTCCTTTCAGGAGATAGAAGCCAATCTTGTTTTGGACTAGAAGCACTTGGGGACAAGGGTGAAGATGGTGTAGAATTCCCACTGTGACTACTTGAAACTTCAAGTTTTGCTGCTAAGCCTGAACCAGTAGCCTTTTTCTTTCTCCGTTTTCCTTTTTCTTTAACAACCTTAATAGTAAGATTATCACTTTGTGGTGCTCCTGCTAATCCAAGGTCATCAGAAGGCCTAATTGCTGATATTGCCGGTGAAACTGCAATTTTCTTTTGATGATCAATCGCATTCTTATCCTGCATCCTCTTGGGGCCACCAAGAGCATCATTTTGACGTATAGGATATCCTTTAACAAAATCTCCTTCAGGTTTCTCTTGTTCCTTTACTGACCTGAAAATCCAAAAGTTTTTGATGGACTTGACTGTGCCCAAAAAAAAATTATGTAGGATGATATAGTAAAGAGGTTACCTGGAAGCTTTTGTGCTCTGGTGAAGAAAAGGTTTCTCAGCCTTGCTTGTGGTACTTCTGCTTTTGTTAGCTTTTACATAATATTCTTCACTGCCCACCAAAAAAGAATATGGGATTGTGCGGATTAACACCAAAAGAAATATGGAAGCAGCAGCAACAGCAAAAACTAGTACGAACACTTTCCAATGCACCGTCCGGAAGAAAGACTTCCCACACAGGTTAAGCATATAAACCGGAATGCTTGCCTTCATAGGAACCACAATGATGCCAGTAGTCATAGCCAGCTCAAGATCCCTGTGAATAGTAGCTGCAGCGAAATTTGATTGATATGAAATTAGGAACCGCACAGATTCTCCTGGTGCTAAAGAAAAACCATTGCAAGTTTGTACGGTAAACCCGTCCGAACCACATTCTGTTCCTGAAATCCTAACCTTTTTCACCTCCAAAGGAAGATCACCTGTATTTTTTGCATATATCTCCTTCAATAATTGCTGATTACAGGAAGGACTGGAGGTCTCCGTATGGTGTAATGGTGACATATTGCGATTGATTGGGAAATCGAGGTTAAATTCTAGCTTCCAAACAGGTTCAGATCCCTCAAAGAAGCCAAGAGAATGAGACCCACCAAATGCTCGAATGGGCAACCATTCTATGCCTGAAAGGTTGTTTCTAATCAATGCGGAGCTTGACCACGCGCACCGGTTAGAAGGGCGAAAGACAATAGGCCCAAATGAAGCACTCCCAGAAGGATGTACAAATGCCTCTGTTGTAGCTGAATCAGCTATTGAGAAACCAAACCTAGTTTCAGTAGAGTCAATTTCAGGAGATCTGCTTGAGAATGAATGGTCAGACAAGTCATTAGCTGATTTGCACTGATCGATGATTTCCTCTGAGTTTAGCAAAAGCTGCATCATGGCAGATCTTTGACTTGGATTATGCACAGTAATCCATTTAGAAAATTGAGACCCAATTTGAACGGCAGGAAACAATAATTCATGATCCTTAAGAACCGAAATTTCAGCCATTGTGCCATGAGATCTCCAGTTTCTAAGTAACAGATCGTCTGCTTCAACTGCACTTAAGGGTTTTGACTGCAAAGAATTTTTTTGGAAAAAAAAAAAGATGATTATATCTAACATACTGAACAAGAGATGATATACAAAGAGATATGAATGTATAAGATATCTCACTTGGTTCTTTTTAGTTGACATCAAAACTGAAACAAACATCTCACATATTAAGCAGTTTCTGATCTCTAAGATCAAGAAATCTGAAATCTAGAAATTCTTCCAATTCACCCATCTCATAACTTTACATCTAGCAACATTACTACATTAGCAACTTGCGTTCAGCATAAGCACAAAAAGACAACTTAATCATAGCTGACTTGAATTTAGTCCAACTCTCAGTCATGCTTGATTGTTTATCTCCCAAGTCAATACAAGTGAACTGCTTTGAAGATACTTGTTAACAATTTAATGTATATATGCAATTTTGTTCCCACCAATCGACATAGAATATGAATTTATTGGCTCTAGGGGCATAGATAGTTTACCCTTGAGAGAGATGAGTTTGAATTTAACAAAAACCAGTGCAATAAATAAAAAAAGAATCTCTATGGTCCTCAATTAATAGTCAAAAGTCCACCTGAACTTGGTTAGAAACACCTTTTAGCTGGAAAAGGTGGAAAAACAATGCCGTATCACCTTGTAGAAGTACCTAACAGTTACTGATAAGAGCTACATGGACCATTAAAGAGAAAAACTCCTTACAAAAGAAACACAAGAACTCAAATATGCGGCCAAAGTCCTCTGTAAGCTCCTAACTACCCTGAGGTGAGCAATAGCTTCAGAGGCATATAAGACCAAAAACGTCTGTGTTTAGACCTCATAATGATCGCTGCAACAGAAGAGATTCCCTACATCCACTTACTAAGAAGACGATGTATCAAGAAAAATCAGTATTGACTGTTAGAAGAGAAAGCCACGCTGCTAAGGAGTAAGCAAGCCTTTTCGTTGATCGATTTTAAAGAAGTAGATTGACCCAATACAATTATGATTTTATAGATCAACTTGAAGCTGGGGCATTTCTAGAAACGTGTCTACCGGTGTAATACATAGGAAGCTCATTCATAAGGACAATAGCAATGTGCCTAACTGCCTACAGAAGGTCCCAAAGACAAGGCGGTCAACTAGACCTCTTTTAGAGAATTGGGAATGGATGAGACATTGTACACCCTTCTCGTATAATTAGACAATCAACACATTATATAGAACAAGACAGACCATGTCTGTATCTAGCAGAGGAGCTAGTTCTTATTAAGACAAAGTGGTCGCATCTAATGGAACAAATATTATTATGCCCAAGATAGTCATCCTCTAAGATATTTTACAATTTCAATTTTAGAGGGAGAAAAAAGATCGAAGAAATTGGTCTGATGAAGAGCCAGGAGCTCTTTGGCATGTGTTGCTTGATACCAAATAGTAAGCGGCCCAGGAAGCATGAAAGGCTGTAACACAGTCATCAAGGTTAATTCCAAAGCAAAGAAGCCAAATCAAACATTGTGCGACAATCCATTGACTTGAGATGATAAGGCTAGTAAAAAGAAAGACAAGGGAAGATGAAAAGTCACTTTGCTGGAACAAAAGAGGAGAGGTGCCTCCATTTTACAAGAAGAATGTAACATAAGGACTAAGACTGAAACAGAATATGTAGTAAAAGCATGCATATTGGCATATCCAAAGGTCCATCAATAGAAGCTTACGACCTGAACCCAGAAGGCATTTTAGTTCAGAAATACAAAACTTACCTCTCCTTGTTCCTTCACTCTTATGATTTATCCAATATTGTTCTATGCATTGTTATCTTTAAGCTTTTTGTCCCATCACCGTTAAGTCAGTATGGATAAACAGAAGAATATTCCTACTTAATATAAATTGACAAAGATGATGTAGTTTGTTTGTAAACAGCTGTGTGGAAATTTCTATGTTAAAAATAATAAAAAGAGCATGGAAGTACGCACTGTGAAGACAAAAGAACCAAGATTGAAAGCTAAATTACCTTCGCCCTCAGTGAATCTTCCATTATGCTTCCCAAAGATCCTGTTCTCGTATTTACAGACTCTTCTTTCTCTTGCTGTGATATCATTCCAACATATGAGTCATCATTTGAGCTAGTTTGATACTTGAAACAGGCATTAGCGAAATCTTGGCAGGGGATCTTGATGAATGGACTGGCGGAGTTATTTGTCTCTATTACTAGATTGCAAATGAAGTTTTTGATAGGAATTTCACATGCAATAGTTTGTGAATTCACAGAAGAGGTAAACTTTATTAAAGCTATCTGTGTATCACTCCCAGGAAAAAGCATCAACCCTTCCATGTATTTGATCTCGAAAATCTTTGAACTTTCTGTATCTTCAATAATGCTTAGGATGCTTAATAACTGTAATCCATCATTTCTTAACAAGAGGGAAAATATTGATCCTCTTCCATCACATGCCACAAGGGAATCAAAAGAAACAGAAACTGAACCAGTTGAGTCCTTGTAAATTGCCCTGCCATGCACTTCAAGTTCAAGAGGAATAATGATTGTATTTGTCCCATCTGCGGTGGAGTTCCATAACTTCATGCAGATAGCTCCAAAAACCTTTCCTTCAAAATGAGGCCACAAATTAATCTCTAAAACAGTTTTGGTGTTTTGAGGAGGCACTTCCCATTGCTTGTGAGGCCTAATATCTAGCTTTGGCAGTCTGAACTCGTCACTGCTCATGCTATGCCATTCCTTATTACCGAGAGAAAAACTCGACTCTATTGCCTGGCGTGATGCATCTAAACGACAAATAGTGTGGACAGAATGGTTTGCACTTTCAGATGCAGATACCCAAACAGATACCTCCTCAACATAGAGAACATCATCGAAAGGATTGTAGATAGACAAGTTCCTGTTCAAACCTTGATGAGTAGAGATGTTAAACCCTACTAAGGGCTTTATCCTGTAAGAGGACTCGACAGCTATGCCTTTAGCCTGAATGATGAATCCCCCAAAGTTTGTCTGTAAAACGAGATGTGCCAATGACGAACCTAACCATCTGGGCAAGAAAACAAAAGCAATTGATGCAGACTCTCCAGGCGCTAATAATAACTTCTGAGAGCCATATGCATAAAATTGTGGATCAGTACTAAATGGCTCGTATACCTGCAAAACACTATCATTATTCCTGTTTGTCACGGTTAAGAATGCCAAAGAAGCAGAATACAAGCCACTAGTCCCCCAGTTCAGGACAGGAGGGCTTATCTCAAGATTTGGTGATGAAGAACCATCAAGACGAGCGGGATCAGAGTCTCCAGAATGGTCATCCAAATCAGTCGTCACCCCACTTGACATCCTCATCCAAGAATCGGGAACGAGTGGGGCTTGACATGAAGCCACATTTTCCTCACCAACATTCTTGTCACGTGGATGAAACCCGTCAATCCTGCTCTCTGTATCCACCAATGAACACATAACAACACCTCCATTGGACATCTTAAAAGCCGAAGAATGGCCATCCTCTTGAGTAAGTTTTCGGCTGCCATCCTCTTTGCCAAGAAAACCCACTGGAGCGGATGAAAAACAAAAGGAATGAGAGTCAGCGCATGCATCCCTGAGCTGATAACACCCCGGTGAGTTCCCCGGCCCCTTAACCGCAGCAACTTCATCGCCACGAGAACCAGTAGCATCGAGGGACGAAGCCAAACTCTCCTTCCCCTCGCAAGGCAAGAAGAGGGACAAACCCAAGACCACGAAACACCATATCTGAACACTCCGAATCCCGTTCAACCGCCACAAGAATCCCCTGCAAAAACAAGCGCAAAAAAAAAAAAAAAAAAAAAAAAGAGTCATCATGAGATGGTCGAAATCAATAACCAATAAACTACCAAATTCCGCAAAACCCATTTGTTTGAAAAAAAACACAAAATTTTCTCAGAAAAACCCCGTCAAAATCCAACCTTCGATCGTGCCTAAAGTTACCCAACTAACACTTCCTCTTCTCCCACCTACAAGATGACTCACATATCTATTTTCGGAAAAAACCCCCCACTTCTAAAACATGGATTACCAAGCTAGGATCGCATTAAAGTCCTCCAAACCCATCGTTCTCAGGCTCCTATGAGGAGAAAGAAGAGAGGTGAGGAACTCATAAAAGGACGAAAAGCACGGCGGCAACTGTACCAGGAGGTGGAGGAGGGGAGCTTAGCGGCTCGGTTAGCCGCCGATTGTTGCTTCATCTCCGTCAGAGGACCATATGGATTCTAAGCTACGTCGGTCTTCTTCCTGCGGCCGCAAAGAGACGGAGAGATAGGTAAGAGAGAGAGGGAGGGAGAGAGGGAGAGAGGGAGAGAGGGAGAGAAGGAAACCCAGAACGATGAAAGGAGACTTCAGTGGCTGCCGAGCGAATTGGAATCCGCAACTAAAATTATTTTTTCCATTGCCCACCACAATTACAAGGCTACCCTTTCCGGGTAGCTGGCACGTGACGCACGCGTGATCATGGGACACTTTGCCAAAAAAAATCGTCTGCTTTGCAACTTCTTAGGATTACATTTACCTTAATAATCATAAGGAGTTCAATGATTCCAATTTATTATCCATCCGTTACAAAGAGTATTTTTAGAAAGACCGGTAGACCCTTTTGTCGTCATGTTCATACTTTATAGCCACGCGTTGTATATTCTTTGTACAACATTCTTGTAATAGTTCACGCCATTCTTATGTAGTGAAATAAATATACGTACGTTTTTCACAATTAAACACGGTCCGTTACTCGCCCACAAATTACACGTCAAACTAACAAATTAAGACTACAGAGATTTTCTTTTTCTTTTTCTTTTTTCAGATCAATCATGTAATTCATGCAAAAATTCGGTCATGCGCATATATGTATGCATGCACAATGTGTTGCAAATGAAACAATAAAATGGGAATTTACCATTGCTCATTGCAATGAGAGGGCGTTTTTGCCATTTGGCAATGTGTGTGTTTATGACATATTTTAATGGCTTTGCAAAAATGGGTCATGGAGTTTGAGAAGACATTAGAAGATTCTCCTCTCCTATTGTTACATTAATGGATATATTTAATCTTTTCAACGAAAAGACAAATATTAATTTCGTCTAACATATCTCAAATACGGCTCTCAGAGGTCAGCCCAAAATCCATTTCAATGCTCCTAAGACTAATAAACTAGCCTTAATCTAAGAAATCATTAAAATATAAATATTTGGCACTATTTAAAGCCTGTTAGGTTATATTCTTATCTGAAGCTCCAATCTATGTTTCAACCACGCTTTTTTATATAATTTAAGAAATTAGTTTTTTCCTTTAAAAAAAACTGAAAAATAGCACAAGTGATTCATAGAGCCGTATGCAAATTAACACCTTGATTTATATATATATATATATATATGAAATTAAAAAAAGGAATTAATTAGTGCTTGCCACGTATGACCTAACGGCTAACGGTCAACCTAACGGCAAGGTTAACCGATTTAAGCAAAGCCTTTGGCGGCGCCATCACTATCCCTAAGATTCCAATCGGCTATCGAACGGCGGTTAGTTCCGGAGACCGAGGAGTGCGATTGGTCCGCCGCTGTACTTCGTGCAGCGGTCGAGGTGTTCCCTCGCCCGAGGTGGGCCCCGCGGAGGGAATCCCCTCGGGGCCCACGGTGTCTAAAGTGGGTGCGGTGCTGGGTCTCTTTCGCCAGGTCGAAAAATGGGTTCCAAAGTTTACTTTGTAGATGATCGCACCACCATAATGCCATTAACTTTTTCTTTTCTTTTCCTTTTTTCTCAGATTTAAATTCAAGAATAATTAATTCAATATAACCCTATTTAATAATCATCTAACCATAATCTTATTGGCCGATAAATATATATATATATATATCCAAATTTTCTACGGTGATTTCTAATATATATTAACAATAATAAAATATAATATTTCAATCAAATATAATTAGTAGTCTATGGGATTACACAATGATTGCACTTATAAAAGCTAGCACTATCTTCTTCTCTCATTAATTTTTTTTTATTTTTTTTATTTTTTTATTTTTTAAGCACTATTTTCTACGGATTAATTTGGTTCCTCCTTTATAACTTGTCACAAAATATCAAAAGTGAGTACAAAATAAATGAAGAACGTTGAAAGTACTTTAAAAAAAATGAAAGTGATAGCCACTCACACAAACTAGAATTAGTGGTCCAAGTTACATCACTGAGTTAGTAGTAGTACATTTAAGTCCTTAAAATTAATTATCAAATTAATTAAGAAGCAAGGGTTTCTGTAAGTTTGAAGTTCACATCTAATAATGGTCCCATGCATACTTTCTTAACTATATAATGCCAATAAAAATAAAATAATATATGTATTTAATAAGTAAAAAATTTATATTTACCAGCAAAGATCGTGTATGATAGTACTTAAACTCGTGACATCTAGTTCTAATAATCAGTTAATTTCACCAATTATTTTATAAAATTAAACGATATATTTAATATTTCTCTAACATGTTAGTCTCTCTCGATTTTTTTTATTAGACTATGACCTTGCTCACATAAGCATCTCTTAAAAGTCTTCAAAGTAGAAGTAATTAGATATTTAGGTCATGTCTTTTGGCCAAGCTTTGATTGTGTTTGGTTTTTTCCTTTAGAGGAGAATCAAGATGTATCCCTGAGGGTTTTAGGTTTAGATAACAGTGAACATGACCTAATTTAGAAGAAAATAATCATACACTATGCACTTTATTTTGACTAAATTATTAATACAAATAGTGTCATTAATAAAGATATATTATGAGAGAAAATTAGGAATACATGATGGTACAAAATAATTCCTAAGATAAGAAGACATAAACACTATTATTATTAGAACCAAAAAAAAATTCTAATAGTTGTAACTTAGTAAAATAATGCACTATTAATAATACAAAAATAAAGCTCAATGGGATAAAAGTAATTATATATATAGTGATTTATAAAGAGAGGTATAGTCGTACGAGGCTACCAACCTAAGCCATTATCTCATCATTGCTTTAAGGAAACTATTCGAGTACTACCAGAGATATTGGAAGATATAATAAAAGTTTAATAGCAACTTCATTAACCTTCATTTGATTAGGACTTTATACCAAGTGTGAATAACACACCCTAAAGTTTCAATATATATATTATTTTTTCTCTTTTTAATAGATTAATTATATGGTAGAAAAAATATATACCATTGCAAATAATGTAATGAGAACTTTGGGTGGGTAGCCACTAACCCTAATTAGGGCATAGCTTTGTGCTTCTAATTCCCTCCTAATTTATGATTGTGTAAAGTTGTCAATGGGCTGTCTTATTCTCTCTTAGGTTGGCAAGTTCGATTCTTGGGCTTGGATTAGGAACTCTTAATAATATATCCGACAGCTAGAATTAATATTAGATAGATAGATAGATAGATATATTCTAGTAGTGATTGTGAATGCATTCCTTTTTCTTTTCTTTTTTGAATATAAGTTCATTGATTTCTTTAGTACGTTGACAAGTAGCTAAAACTTTTATCTCCACAAAGTCAAACCATGAGACTTGATCTAAAGTAATAAGAATTTGAGAAGGATATATATATTCTTAATCATCAATTAATTAGTATGGTGGCAAAGATGATGTTGATCATAAGTTAGAATATTAAATTCGAATTTTAAATTTGAATCTTAATTTTTTTTAATTTTAGGTTTTTCTTTGGTGAAACTCTAGTTATTTGGGCCCATAACCTCGTGGGCTTTAAATTTGGGCCGAGAAACTAATGCACTATAGACTGGGATAATTGGGCTTTGGGCTTATTATAAAGTGTAATAACTCTTTACAGGGGTAAACTTAGCCGTACGTAGTTATGCCTAAAATTAAACTATCTTCTCGCTTTGCAGCTACGTGGCTTAGATTAATATAAAATTATTAACTTTTTAATCCAAAATAATAGAGAAAGTGCAAAAAGAAAAAAAAATTAAAAATATCATTATAGAGAATTTTCTCACCTTAAGTGTTAGAATTGTCCTTCTCTTTTTTTTCATGAAGAAAGGTTTTTAATCATCTTTAAAATTAACGGTAAAATTTACTCAAATAATGAGATTATTAATATCATAGAAATATTATGATAATTTATAGTTTTTCTACTAATTTTGATGAAAAAATTAATAGTTCCACATTAGTTGTAAACTATAAGGTGCAAAGTGACACAATTAAAAGTTCACGATGATAATTTGATTTTAGCATGGTGGTGCATTTATAATTTACCCTTCTTTATAATTAGATTTTTGAGAAATTTATCATCTCTTTATTGCACCCTATTATATGGATATTTTTATCCTTCGACTCCGATAAATAAATACTTCTGAAACACTTTGGCATTAAAATTTTTAACGACCGTTTGTTTATAGATGAGATAACTATATATGTAAAATAATCTTAAAATATAAATGAATGAAAATATGTTTTTATTAAGAGAAAATTATATTAAAAAAAGAAAAACTAGTTTTAAAGTTATAAAGTTATTTTATGTATTTAGCTTTTTATTTCAAAATTATCGAAATGTTCTCTATTCCGTTAGCTCCCGTTAAGGTAAAATTAACTCAAGATATTTTTAAGACATTAGGAATAAAATATAGGGATTGAATAATAAATATTCATGCCAAAGAATTATAATAAAAGCATAAAAAGTAGTGTTTCTTATTTGTTTTGTACCTTTCTAAATTTTATATTCACAGACATACTTCTCTCACACTTATAATTTGACAAAAAGACATAGAGATCTTTGACCCAAAGGAATATATGCAAAGAGTATAGTTTTATTTTTTTAATCTTTTAATAGTTAACTCGACTTCATCCCAACGATTACTTAGGTCCAAGGAGTATTCATGCTAAAAAGACAAAGATTTTAAGGACTAATGTCTGTCAAATATTTCGAGAGATATACATGCACAAAAAAGAAAAAAAAAATACTTACAATCTTAATAATATTTAACCAGAAAAAATTACTTCTAATGCACCTGTCCACCGAGTTAGTTTGTGTTCTAAAAGCTAAAATTACAATGAGTTGTCCAAATTAAAGATCCTGATATCACTAATAAAAGCCTCACAACGTGCACGCCAAAGCCTCTAATGTGATACCAAAACTTTAATTAATTAATACACACGATCATTTATATATATATATATAACACATTAAGATCCCGAGCTTGGACTCTTTATGATTCCGTACAAGATATATAATATTAAAGTATTTAAGAATGGCAATGGCTTGTGGAAATCTTGCCACTTGGCCTGGCAAAAGGCATCTTAGATTCCTATCTTTCTTAGGTTGTGCACCATTTGATGTCATGCATGCCATCTTAGCTAGAACTCCAATGGAGTAGTTGTTCATAGATTAACTTGTAAACAAAGTTTCCTACTACTACTACTTCTAGGGGAAAAGAACACAAAGGAAAAGTAGGAGCACTTGGGAGTTAGAAAGAGTATAAATACTCTTTTTGTGTGGTTAGGATCTTAATGGAGGTGACACTACTATTCAAACCTAATATTATTATCCTCTTCTCTCCTCTCTGTAATGAGATAGTGTTTAGATGGTACGTAAAAAAGCAGCTTACAGTGTATGAGTATCCGCTAAAGCATTATTTTTGTATGATTTGAACATATTATGATTCACTTTTTTAAAAAAAAAGTTGATATAGTTGTCTAACCTATTAGCTAATTAATAGCTAAGTTAATTGCTAACCCATCCATATTTGGCAGGGCATTGTTAGTGCTGCCGTGGTTATTTTACTCTTTAGAGGCAAAAGGGTGGCCCAAGAAAGATCTTATATGATATGCTAATTAAATCTCGTCACTATATTTGAGAACCATTATCGACTTCTACTATCCCTAAGCTTCTCGACATGAAGAAGAAGAAGAAGAAGAAGAAGAAGAAGAAGAAGAAGAAGAAGAAGAAGCACGCCCGTGAGGAAGTTTTGTTATAATTTCGTCCATAGAATTTACTTACTCCAAATAACAATCGTGTGTGATGTGAAAACTAACTATAAAACAAGTGTTTAGATTACAGATAGTTAATCAAAGACGAATTAATATTTCGTTCTCGGAAATGGAAGTGGAAATGGATTCAAGGGAGTAGTTAAGATACTTTCCCCATGCTACGTGTGCCTTAAAGAGGGAACCCCCCCACCTGGGTTAATTTGTCTTGCAAGGGAGTGGTTAATTAACTAATTAATTAACTAATTAATGGGAGACAAAGGTAATTTGGCAAATGATAGGCTCGAAAGTGACACGAGGTGTCCATTTCAGAGAGGATTCCCAAGATTCCAAATGTACAATTAGAGTTGGTTCCTCATGTCCAGGAACTTTCCTATTACCTTCATACGAATTCCATAATATATATAGAACAATATTAACTTATATATATATATATATAGATGTGCATGAAATTATATCGTTTGGTAATTATAGGTAGCGAATTACTCCTCCGGCCATGCATTGATATGCTTAAATATGATCATAATATATATAGATATCAAGGCAAACAACTTGTGAGCATGCATGCATGCATGTTGAAAGGGAAAATATTACATTAATTCAAAGGGATCTTACAGTGGGAAAATACAATATAATAATGAAATATATGGAAGAAAAAAACACTCTGCATAAAAAAATTAATTCCTAACTAGAAATTATCTTCATGATCATATTAATTCTTTCCTACACCCTTGTTGTGAATGAAGTGGCCGACGCCGGGACTGTGTCCCGGTGTCGAAGGTCGAACATCCTCAGCGCCGACCATGGCGGCATTGTCTCCTTGCACTCCTCCTCCTCCGGAGGGCGTCAACGCACCTTCCATCATTCCGTTTGCAGTACTCTTAGTATTACTATTATTATTATTATCGTCATCATGATCATCTCGCATTAAGCATCTCCTGCATAACCTTCTCTTCTCAGCTTCCATCAATAGCCTTCCTTCAGACATAATAAGTTGAGAGGCAAGAATAAGAAGAATAAGAAGAGCAGAAGTTTTGCAGGACATGAAGTACTTAGAAGCCATCGATCTCAGAGCTGCTAGGATATCTACGAGAGAGAGAGAGAGAGAGAGAGAGAGAGAGAGAGAGAGAGAGACTGGAAAGGGATTAATAAGTCTCTAAACTCTTTGGACACCTCCCTCCCTCTCCCTCTATGGCTACTTATATAGTGGTCTCAAGGGCCAGGCTCTCATTATTATAAGCTAGAATATGATGTATGGACTGCTTGTTGTATATAATTTACAATAATAAATGCCTCACTGTAAGCAAAGCTCTATGCATCCAACTTCTTAACTTGCATGGGCCATGCATGCAACCTACATCCCTTAGTTCTCTTCATAGGACCACTTACTCTTTGCATGCTTGACCATGATTCTGATCACCTAAAAAAAGACTATTTAACCGTTATCTGGTAGTTGAATGATTCCACTATCCCCCCTTCTATTTAACCATTAACGACAATATCATACATTGACTATTAAATCGTAATCTAACTAGCTGTGATTTCTGGGTTTATACCTCACCGATATGTCCGGTAATTTTGTCGAGAGTTCCGCGAGATATATTAGGAGTTTATTTGTGGGTCATCAGTATATATTAGGAGTTGTTCTTAAAGAAGAGCTAGAGAACAACTAGGGCTAGATTATATATGAAGCTGTAGGACTTCCTATTCAAAATGGTCTATGGAGAGGATTCCCTTGTCCTTGCCACTAAGCTTATTAGATATATAAACTGTTTCATTTGGATGGTTGCTGTTAAAGTCTATTGCTTTCCAGCCATAATCACTCTGTTCAAGAAGGCCCATATCATTTCTTTATGTTAACTTTTTGTCATCAGGATTATATATATATATATATATATATATACATATATTTGATGATCATTTGAAAGCCAATAGCACAAAGAATATTCCTCTCCTTTTTAATTGCTTCTTAGACTAGGGACGTAACTTTCACTAGTTAATTAGTACTCTCATTAGGAGTGTGCCCGTATACTAATCCTAATAAAATGTGAGTCATCAAGCTCAGTAGAGCTCCAACTGTAGGAAATTCTTGTGGTTGGGATACTTACCGAGAATATATATATATATATATATATATATATATATACCGTGGTATTTATGTTATAAAAAGAGGAGTTGATTTGCAAATTGCAACTAGGAAACTGGTGGTGGTTGAAAAGAGACGATGATAAGCACTGTAAAGAGTTGAAGAAGTAGTAAAGTAGTTAAGATCCATGTGAGAGATATATATTTTCCTACGGCTTGAACTCAAAAGTGAAGAGTATTTATAAGGGCAAGTCGCAGGGTATCAGAGAGTGACAGAGGGAATCCCCTCGCATGAGGGAGTCCAAAAGTAGGATCAATGTCGGCCGGAGAGATCGAATCTCCCACGACAGAGGTACTCCTCCTATTAGGAATCTACCCATATGCTAGCGCACATGAACTTTTTACGGGGATCACATGAAGCCCATAGTTTCGACAAACATGGCGGCTCTGTCTTATAAGTCTCTGTTTGGTTTCATATGTGTTTGAAGATGTTTGCATGCATCAATAGTTGTTTTTTTTTTTGGAAAAAAATTATCTTTCTTTCTTTCAACCTCTTAGTGAAAGAGCAGTGATGTAGAAGGACAGAGGAGAAGGCGTTGAATGGCTCTTCCCGAGTCCTTGGGGTTGCATTTTTTTGGGTCTCTCGACAAAGTTAGTGGAGTAGTAGTTGTCAATGTGCGATAGTTTATATGCTGCAAGTACGAGGCAGCTAACTCTGTTTTTGGCTATCAAACGAGTTGCTTTGCTATGTGCTCTGTTATTTTATTTCCTTCTACAGTTACTTTAAAGCAAAGGAATATTTCGAGAATCTTTCGATTCCTCTGTTTGTTTATGAACTAATGTGTGTCGATCGTTAGTGTATATATTTGGTGTTTCGATCTAATTTAGATGAATAATGTGAAGTGTAAACCAAATAGAATAACAAAAATTGATTCACTCAACAAATAGATAACAATATCTGTCATAAATTACAATGAAACAAGAGATGGACCACTAGAATTTAGACTATTATTGATTGAAGGACTATAAGGTTGGGAGGAGATTTCTTCTTACACCAACTGACCTGAAATGCTAGCTCCATTCTACATCTCATAGTCAGCATTCAAGAAGTTCTCATATTTGCTTCCTTTAAGAGCTCTGAAGACCTCATCCCAGTTCTCGATTTGCTCTGACAGCGGCTTCGTGTGTATCTTCACATGGCGGCTGATGAGCTCAGTCTGCGGCACTCGGAGGAAATCCTGCACATCCAATAGCTTCTGCAGGAAAACAAATGTGAAAGGAAAAAGCGTATAGAAAGAAGCACAAAGGATAATCACTAAGTTAAATGTCGAAGTGGTATAAATCTCTCACAGTGTGATTAGTGATGAGATCCTCGTAGTAGAGAACAATGTGCCGGATGCTCTTAAACTTTTCGATAGCCTTAGCAGTGTACTGATCTACATGCTTCAGTGTGGAAAGCAATACTGTAGCATTCAGTTTTGGCTTGTATCTCGCAAGCACTTCAGCCTGCCGAACATTAGCAATCTAAAGTTCAGGACTTGGTTTGACACTAGTAGTGCCAATTTGAAACAAGGAATAACATTTACCTCATCTTTCGATCGGACATGAGCTTTATGCGTCCCGTTTAATAGCTTATGATCTTTATCATGAGTGTTTGCAAGCAACGAAACTAACTGGCGAAGTAGGTTTCTTCTGAACAGAAATATTGCAGAGACCCCTCTTCTTTTGAAATAGTTTACTATGAATGCATGATTCGTTACAAGGCCCTAGAAACACAATTACAACAGTGGACACCGCAGATGATCATTTTTATGAACAAATATATATCATACACATGAAATGTAATAATAGGAATTAAAAATAGAAATCTTAAATTGCATGAACATAGATGGAATAGGTGATGAAGACAACAAATATCTATGATGTCATAGCACAGAAACAATATTTCTACCAAAATGTTCAGATATTCTATCTTCCTCCGGTCACTCACAAGATAAAGATAACGGCTATTTATTCTGATTAGCTCTCAATGTCTAAATTAGAATAGCTGCAGATTGACTTTCAGTATGGGCATTTCAGTGAACACTGTTGAAAGTAAAAGCAATATTCATGTTTCTGAACCATACAGCTAGTTCACATTTAGTCTCGATTTCATATGTAACTTAAAAATTTAACTGAAACACAAAAGTTACATGCAATTCTATAGAAAAAATCATGATCTACAAAACTCAAATAAGCTCCTTAAGGCCTTGTTTGCTTTGAGTTTAGGGACCCCTTTAAACTGGTCCAGTAACCAAACATATTTTTATTTTTTTCATATATAATCAGGTTTACTCTCCAAAATATCATGACTAAGAAATAAGACTAACTCATCGAGTTCGGGATTTAACCTCAAACCAAACAAGGCCTAAATATTTTAGCCACTATTTTGGCCGCATCACTTGATCACTTTTTATGGTGGCAAAGAGGAAAGAATTGCAATTAAAGTGGGAATTTATATGGCACATCATATCTAAATTTGCAGTTTCACATCAGACAAATAGGAAAAACTGATATTCAGGCCAACAACTTTAACTCAGAAGTTAATTTCAAATGGGCGACAACCAGCAGACTAATTCACCAAAGAAGAAAACAAGAATAACATTATGGTAATAACTCAATATAAAAAGTAATGCTTTCTTGGCCATACCTGATTAAGCATCCATTTAAATCCAACAACAGTCGTACATCTCTTCTTTGAAGCACTACGGTACCAATCCAGATTGTACACTCTATCTAGTGTCTTTCTTATAGATGATAAGTTGTTTCTCGTCTCATCCTCAAAGAAGACCTCGCCGTTTGAGCTAATGTTACTGTGACTGTTCAGCAGAGTTTCAAACCATCCACTTCCAGACCGCTGAGTTGACAGAATAGCGAAAAAACGAACTGGCGTGCATGCACATTTTCCCCTAACAGGCTAAAAGAGTTGTTATGCACAATTCCATATTCCTACTAATAAATCAAAACCATCATGGAGCAGTCTTATATACCTGTCAAAAGTTTTTGGTTTTGGAAAGTGAATGTAAGGAATCTCTGATTCAGGAATACTAGGTTTACGACAAGGTTTTTTTACTTTGATCTTTATTATCCTGGGCTTGCTCTTGTTTTCCATTTGAGTCAGAGACACTGAGCAGATATAAATCCCAAATATAAGAATGATAAAGAAAACAATCTTCCTCAATGCAAGCACTGATTTCTTCCGATGCTTTGCGATCAGTTTCTCCTGTAAAAAGATGAACATAAGAATTCATCCAAATCAACATGAATGAATCAAAACTTTGAATGTATCTTTAACTTTCCAGGCAGCCAAAACTTTCACACATACACACAAATTTCTGCAAGGGGTAAAAATAAGAGGATGGAAGATGAAATTAGTTGAGTAAATTTTTTACTCCTTTACCCCTGACACCCATAAACTGCAGAATTTTTGTTCTGGCGCATGAATAATTATTCTGTCTGCATACACATTATATATATATATATATAAGATAAAATATATTTCATGAAGACAAGAAAGCTATCACAAGAAAATAGAAGTTTAAGAAATTATATGGAGCAAAGATGATCAAAAGAAAGTATCATTCTAGAGCAGAGGGTCTCTGAAGCACATGCAGAAATATTTCACTTCATGAAAATTTGCTAATGTGGATTTAAGAAAAAGACAACACATGTTGTCCCCTCTCGATATCTCACTTGAATTACTTTAGATAAGATCAGAAGAACCTTCTTTCTGCAAGCTAACCCAGAACATTTAGGCTAAAAGGGTTTTAGAATTAATAAATACAAGTGATACATCACACAAAGGCATTGATCTGGCCCAGGAAATAAACTTATGAAGCAGAATATATATATATATATACAAATTGACCCAAAACCATGGAAAAATTACCTTTGAATCAAACAAAACCACATTAAATTGCACAATATAGCCAAGAAATCTGAAAAAAAAAGAGGCACCAATTGCTCGAGCATGCGAAACCAAGATGCCAACTTGCTGAAACATTTACATATGGTCCAATAACAAGAGCAAAGGAGAAAAGAAGAAGAGAGGCCACCTTACTGAATAAAAGGAACTCCTCCACCATCCTTCTCCTATTGTTCAAGGGACGAAGCATTGGAAGAAGAGCTACTCTTTGTCTCTCCCACATAATCTCTCTCCTCCTCTATGCTTCTCCACCCATTCCCCTGTTCAAGTTTCCTTCCCCCGTCTCTCCTCCAAGCTCCTGTCTCACTTGGGCCTCCCTTCTCCAAGCGTCTTTGCCGTTCAAAATCGTATCTTTACCTCTCTCTCTCTCTCTCTCTCTCTCTCTCTCTCTCTCTCTCTCTCTCTCTCTCTTTATGTCGCTGAGCTCGACGTGACACTTGTCTTCATAGGGAAACGTAGAGACGACAAGTAGCGTAGAACAGCTAGGGAGAGAGAGCGCCGAAGGAAGCAGCCAACGGAGAGGAAAGGCGATACTTTTCAAGAAAGGTGGGGAAATGGTAATATACTAATTATGGAAAGTTCTTGGTTACTTGAAGAAAGCAAGCTAGTTCTTGTTAGGAGAACTAAAAATTGGCAAATTTAATCGATTTATCGCGATGTTGAATGGTTTAACCCATCTGCAACTAATGAGTATATATATAGAGTTCGAATTATTATTCGAGTCCACGAAACAAAACTCTCGATTGCAGTGAATCCGAACCGCGGAATGAGATACACGCACTCTATTCTCAAGGGGCTTTTCATTTAGTTTGAGGATTAACGCATGTGGAAATATTCGGTCAATAGGGTCCTCTAATTTGGCTATATAAGATCGGCAATAAAGAAAATGAAATATAAAAAATAATTAATTTTATTATAATTCTAAGTAAAATATTTAACTGTTAAGTATTTTATTGAAACGCTTTAGATAATACTTCTTATCCCTTATTATCTCTTAACGAAGCACTTCTTTTAGTCTAAGAATGTTTTTACTTAGAAAAACGTTAATATTATTAGTGTTTTACCTAAACAAAAATACTTATTTTACCAACATTTTATTTTTAGATAAGTAAAATATTTAACAGTAAGTATCTAAATTAGAGCTATAGTAAAATAGATATCTTTTGATATTTAATAAAATTTAAAGTAGAGCTAGTTTGATCAAAAATTTAGGTGATCCTTCCAATAATTTGTGATTTCATCATTAGGCGATTAATTCTATATTAAAAAAACTGAAGTGGAGTATGGCAGAAGAAAGGATAGTGACTTGCGATATAATGGAATTTGTACGGAGTAATAAAAATATATAGCAATGTTTCAGAGTCTTAATGGAGAAGGATCAAAAAAAGATCTTGAATGGAACTTCAAAAGTAATAATACAAACAAGCGACCACTTTGTTAAGTAACTGGCAAGTACATTAAATAATTTGATAATCTAGTTTTGCTATTCAACCACCTAACCTATCCTTTTCACCTCATCACCAGGTATAGTCAATACTCCAATTAACCTGAGAGATTTTCAATAGTAAGCTTGAAACTCATCATTCAGTCATGCATATCATCTACTTCAGCTTCATATCCTCAGAAATCTCTTTTAACATTTCAGGTAATGCATGACAGAGTTCTTTGGCCTAAGTTAGTACATTCTCCTGAAAGAAAATGTGTAGTATGGATTGAAAACCCTAATCTAGGACTCCTCCAAATTCACAGACCAAACCTCTCAAGAGAATAAAAAGAACACATAAAGTCAATACTTTTCACAAATGATCATCTAAAGCTAACAAAAAATGCAAAGTAGAAGCGCACCTTCAAAAGTTCAGAAGTATCCCAGAAGTATCAGAGCTATATAAGCATAATGTGCATTACTGAAAAAAAGAAGAAAAAACTAAAGCACAATTAAAAGAAGTCAATTGAAGAAATGTATCATCTACAGTGGAAAAGGAAAACGCAAGCATAATTACAGCTGCAAACCCAAAATAAAATGCTGAAAGAACTTACTAAGAAACTCATACTACATAAAGTCTTCTTAAGGTCATGGTTTGCAATTTCATAGAAACTCCATGAGGCAGACTATAACCAAAATGGAAAGGAGTACTAGAAATCATGGTTAAATTGTCCACTAAGACATGAATTAGCAAAAACAAATCAAAATTAATATAATGAAATAATAAGTCAAGCACATCTAAATACAAGTAGCTGAGAATAGCATTGAATGACTCGCAAACGAAACAGTCCTTTTCGTAGACCAGTTCTCGAAAGAAACAAGTAATGTATCTCCAAGGAGAGATACAGAATGCTCTAGTAAGTTGAAGATGAAGACAGCTTAAGGCATTCGCTTTGACATCGTTTTAGGCAGATATCATTCCAATTGGGTACTTGGTGCTGGTTAACACACACCGTCCGTGCACAAGCATCAGCGCAAGCATCAAGCTCAGAAACACCGCAGACAGTAACACATGTATCAGGAATAGGATCCTTAGAGAATGCGCCAACCTTCTTCAGCATTCTCTTTGAAGTACAAACCCTCTCACACACAAAGATCTCATCAGAGTTCTTCTCACGCCCTCGGGCACTCTTAAGCCTCTGCTCCTCAGCATGTCTCCTCTTCAGTCTAATGGCTTGCCCAGCTAAAATGGCAGGAATGGCAGCTCCAAGTAAAGACCACCACACATCCACCATTGCTTTAACAGACCCAAGAGCCTCGCACCTCTGACCAAGATTAGATCCCAATGAAAGAACAAAGTAATTCAATGCCAATAGGAAAGCAATGTCACTCAAGTGCATCCAAATTTTACTGAATGCTTTAAAGCTGAAAATTAACGACTAAACTACCTGAATATTTCTAGAGGAACTGCTGAAATTGTATAACTTGCCGCAGAGTAACTTACCTATGAATAGAAATTTACCTATTTGCGTCGTCAATTTCTTTCATAACTTTGCAATGACACAAAAGAATACAACGAAAACAAAAATGAGATCTTCCAACAGGACAGAAGAGACATTAAACCTATGATCAGAACCCAAAACTTAGACATCTACATATCTGTATCTCCGATGACGATTTCTAGATAAAGCGGATTTGCATGCACCACACTGATTCGTATATTGCGTTTTCTTAGGGTTTTTGACTACTAATACACCCATAAAATTTCTTCAAAAGAAAAAGGAGCAACTCCGAAAACCCAATCACGTAAACACAAGTAGGAGATCATGATTATCGAGAAAAACAAACAATTCTGGAGAGAAAACTACCTCAGATGCTGGAGCTCCTCGTTCGTCGGGGAAGGAGACTAGGGTTTAAGTTCCTCCCTCTTCCGTTGGCTTCTAATTTCTAGCGCTGCAACAAGCCCAAAGGCAAACGAGTCGAGGATATTAAAGGGGACCGATCCATTAACTTGGACGGCCCAACTGAGCTGACTCAGATCGGTCTCTTGACTCGGCCCAAATCCTAGTAGGTTGGGCTTGGACTTGGGCTTGGTCTTGGTCTTGAGCTTGGATTTGGACTTCGTTTATAATGGAAATATACCTGACTGCAGAAAATTCCTACAGTTGGTGCTACAGAGGATCGGCTGTATCCGCTTTTAGGCTCAGTTAGATGAATCTATGTCTCTGTACATATCTGAGGGTAAATTGTATGTGGTCTTGTTTAGTTCTAGAATACTGAATACTGAATCAATCAAGCTGGACATGAAAAATTATTGCTGCTTAAAATTTGAAATGATGGGGGAAATTTTAATCTAGAATACCTTCAATCTGGTCCATCATATAGCTTTTTTTCTGAAAAGTTATCAAAACATTTAAAATATCATATGAATATTTATCATTCAATCATTGTGTTTACTTAAATTTTCATGATAATTACTTTAAGTTTTTTTTCTATTATTTGTTTTATTTCTTGAAATTAATGAAATATTTTTTTATGTTTAAAATTAATTTAAGTATTTTTTAGATTAAAATGTAGGCGTAGAATTTACTATTATGTATATGCTAAAGTGTAAATAAATAATAAAAGCAAAGCAAAAGGACTCGGTATATTTTTTTTAATATATAATGTATGCATGCAATCGAACATATTTTATTATATATTTCTTTTTTTCAAACGAGGGATACGTTGGTGAGTGTTGTGTTGAAGTAAGGAATAGAGAATAAAAGCAAAATGTTGGTCGATGGCGTTGATAGCAGCCCGAGTTTGCAAAAAAGGATACGTAGTACGTAGATCACCTATGCCATGCGTCCATGTAAGCTTGCTATGTACCATGTATGTCAACATACAAGTACGTACATCATTGATACATATATCATGTGATCTATTATAAGTTGAACGTGACAAGAGTTCAACACTAGATCTTCAATTAGTATAGAGTAACCACGAAAGAAAATTAAAGCAAACACTACACTTAATTAAAAAAAAACAATCTTGTAATCCTAGTTAACATGTCGCTCGATCGATTTCTACTTGCTATATAGCTTAAACCACACACTCATGTCCCAAACCATACAACCCCAACTCCATCATCCCCAACTGCACCAAAAACTCCACCCCTTGCCCTGGGCTAAGTATCTGCATCACCCTCCCAATCGCCTCCCTCCTCACCTCATCCGCCGCCACCGCCACACGCTCCATACCGGCGAAAATCCTCCTCTCCGCCGCCTTCTCCCTCCCTTTCATAACCAACCCCACCATCCCATTCTGCACCCTCGCGATCTCCCGCTCCACCGCGGCCTCCTCGGCCCTCGTCGCCTCCCGCATCGCCTCCATCGCTGCAGCCTGCACGGCCGACAACCCCGTGGAAGCCAACAGCACAATCCGGTAGACAGCCGCCGGACGCCAGCCGCCCATCCAGAGGGCGGCCCGGGAGAGAGGACTCAGCCAGGGGAGGGAGAGGGCGAGGGCCGGGTCGCGGCGGGCGAGGTCGGACTTGGCCAAGAAGAAGACATCATGGTGGTCCATGTCGCGAGAGATCTCGCCAGATGGGCCACGGGGAGAATCTTGGAGTTGGGTGAGGATATTCTCTAGTTGGTAGAGCCAGATGCGGAGGAATTCATGGAAGGAGTCTTTATTTGTTGGAGTCATGGCTTAACTTAAGTTTAATTTTGTCTTCGAAGGAATCTCTCTCTCTCTCGGGTTAGTTATTATTTATAGAGGGGAAGAGTAGGGGGGGAGGGAAGGCGGTTCTGCATGGGAGGGGGATGGCGTGGCGGGAAAGTGGAAAGAATGCCGCTTCGGAGAATTGAAGGAACGAGAGGGTGGGTATAGTAGCCGTTGGAATGACCCCACTGCGGACGTGTCACCGTTTGCAGGAAGCACGTGGCGGATTATAACAGTAGGAACATTGAAACGTATTTATTATTAAAATGTCTTCACGACTAGAACGCCCTACAATCTTCTCGTATATTCGCTCAATTTTCTGGACCATAGAATTTTTCTTATTTATAACGATCAATTTTAGATATTCATGTAACTGTTTTGTAATTAGGAAACCGGATTATGAGTTTTTTTTTTCTTTTTTCTGGAGTAAAAAGGCTATCGGTATTGCCGTTCAGCTAACAAAGTAACATGTCAGCATGCTGAAATCCAAGTTCCTACGTGAATTGTGTCATAGAATTGTCAAAGGAGTAACTAATCACATTTGTCATAGGACCTTAAGTTGTGTAGAACATGGGCTTTGTGATTTCTCATAATTGAAATTTCTACGATTATAGATGTGAAACAACCACCACACCGGACCACCCGGCATCTTGGAGAAAATAAATGAACAGTTATAGTTTTTCACAAAAATATAGAAAGAAATTAGGTAATTGATGGGCCTGATATCCCAGCAATTGTGGCATACTCCGGCATGAATTCAAGCCGTTAATTATGTTTGTATCTCATTCAATGTTAACAACCCACAGGTTGAAGTACAAAGGGCAAAAGTATAGAAGTTGATAATAAATAAGAGATACACAAACAAAGCATAAATACAACACTGTCAACATATGCAACAGAGAATACAAAACCGTATTTTGAATAAACAATTGAAAACTTGAGTCTTATATACACATTATACTATGAAAATATTTGCTGAATGACGGCCTCAGCATTTCCGTTATACTGCATGAGAAGATGGATAGCATCAGCTCTAGGCAAAGCCAGGAATTCCTGCAAAAGAATTCGCCCGTCATTGGGTGCATCATGATGTCCGAAAAAGAGTAACCACAAGAAATGAAATATAAAGCATCGTTTACAAGTTGAGAGTCATCTTGCATGTGGGATGAGCATGGGGAAAACTCAAACGACATATGATTGAGAGCAGGTTGGATCGCAGGATAGCAATTGTTTCTTTTTTTTTCTTTTTTCTTTTTGACAAAATGGATATCAATTGTATTGTCCATCATTTAAAATATCAACATCCAACTCAACATTTCATATGACAGGTAATAAGATGATCGATAGACAACTAAGAAATCAGAGGTGGGCTGATACTAATCCCTATGTAAAATTCTCAAAGAGGTTCCATTTCTGAACCATGTTTGATTTTTTTTTAAAAGGTTTGCAGGAGAGTTATGAATACACATATGCAAACATATAACATATTGCAAGTACAAGTAACAATAAAACGAAATTGTTCAAAAAGCAGATGAAAGGTATAGCAATGGACAGATCTAAATACTGGACCAAATAAGAAAAGAGAGGTCAGACTAGATGGGCATTGAGGAATCAGATATAAGAGGGAGAAAGAAATTGGGCTATTTCTGTCAAAGAAAACAAGGGTAGTTTGATTTACTTTGAGCACTAACATACAAAGAATTTCTGAGAATTAACTTACCATTACTTTAAGTATTGCAGTTTCATCAGAACGAAGTTCTCCAGATGAGAACTGAGGACTTCCAATATCTTCTGCTACCTTGCTGCTTGAACATGTGGTAATTTGAGATGACCCATTAGTACATTCGTCAGTGCATGTCTTTGGTGTAGCATCGCTTCTCATTGGAACATCAACTTCTTTCAGATAATCTATCTTCAGAAATTGTTCAAAGCGATCTTTGCACATTTGAAGCTTATACCATTCAGTATGTGTATGAAGTGTTGCTCTCATTATTTTCATCAATTGAGGTTCTTCAATACCAAGCCTCTTACCCATTGCAATCTAGATAAAAGAAAAAAAACATATCATTACTACTACATGGATTTAGATGAAAGTAAAATAGGTAACCTCTTTCTACGGCCTGTACTTAAACATCCGCAAAGTTTCTACATGTACGAAAATAGGGCATGTTGCACTATAGGTTTGGTCATCAAGAAAATCTGGCTTCAACTTACTCATGCAGACGTACAAACTTATAGGTGACTAGTGACTGCTAGTCCAGCACATTCCCCTCATTAATTTTCAATAAGCTCCTACACTACGAGGTGATATATCAACTTTGTTTTGGAACTTGAAATGATGCCTTGCATGATCACTGACAAAAAGTCACTTAACTAATTAAAGTGTGCAGAAGTAAATAAATTTCCTAGAAACATGAATTTCCAGGTGAATTTATTTGTATTTTCTGTTTATGGCCTCCTAAGTCTGTACAAGCTTGGTACCTACCGGGAAATTATACATTTGGATTAGTCAACAACTGCACACTAGATTCCAAATGAAAAGAATAAAGGTTATGTCAAGTCATGAGAACCTTTAGCATATTAATCTAATGGCACCCTATACATTTTCAAACTTCCTTCTTTCTTTTGATTCTTATTTTGAGTTACAGAATACAAATCAATGGAGAAAAGAGTTTTGCCAAGTGAAACATAACTTCTTAGAGAAAAAAAGGATTTTCATAATCAAGCCTTACCCATAAATTGTTCTCTTCATAATTTCTTGCCATGAAATTTTGATGTATATTATTTTTATATAAAACAATAACCATGAACCTCAGGATGATAATAATATACCGCAATTATTTAAAATATATCATAGAACTTGATATGTAATATTATACTAATAAGATCAAATGCAACCTAACAAAAAGGAAAGTGTAAGAAATGCTTATAGAAAGACAATAGCTGCTGGAAACCTGGATATTCCATCAAACCTTGTAGTTAGTAAGGTTGGTCAGAAAGGTCTGAATTCTACAAAACATAAATTAGTAAACAGAAATCAACAAAAAAAAGGAACCAAATAGTGGATCCTGATAACTTTGTCATCTATGTGAACTAGGGAAGAGCCGATTCTTCTCTTTCTTCCTCCTATGCATGCAATGGAATGTCATAAGAGAATATTCTGGCAATTTTGACTAAGTAGCAATGAGAAGGTTAACATGGAGGATTCAAGATAACAAGATAAAAAAAGGAACTTCTTTGAAACAATCAGATTTTACCTGGAGTGAAGTTGCAAGAGTTGGGAGTGGTGTCCCCTTTCTCTGTATATCTTCACCAGGTTTAATCAGAGACAACAAAGTTTCTTTCAAAGGCTTCAACAGATCTTGATTGTTTGCAGCAAGAGGACCAAGATGATTGCAAGCCACCTTAAGAGCAGCAGCATGATCACCACCATTTACCAGTTTAAGAAATTCCACCTGAAATGGTCAAGAAAATAACTATGCATGATATCACAAGCTCCGCCTCTCTGAACAACATTGACAAAAGAACTATCTCGGCCGAAATTACCTGTTTCAGTTGAAATAGGAGAACAGGATTTTGAGAAAAGAACTCAGGATCTACACCATTAATCTCTTCAAAAACTTTTGCAGCCATTCCCTTGGAAGCCAGTTCCCGCATCTCTAAAATAACCTCATATCTGTGATCTTCTATGTTGTTCCCATTCCAAAAGGAAGAATTACTTTTCAAGTCCTAGGAAGTAGAACAAAAAATTTTATGATTTTCTAAAAACAGTATCAGAAATGAAACACTAGATTGCTTATCAAACTAACCTGCTTCTCCACAAGATCATCTTCACTAATATCAAGGACTGGAGACTTGAGATCTTGCTTACTTGTCTCAGGAGGACTCCCAAAAGCATTCTCTAGCTTCTCTATTCGTCCTCTCCATCTCTTGCGTCTTCTCTGACCAGATGCATAACTTCTGCTCTTTCTCAGCCTCCTATAAAAGGTTTCTTGATGGCCAACATCACTGGTGCTGCAATCTTCATTCTTGTTAGTTATCTCACATGCAAATCTCATTTCAACATTGGTTCCTTTTTTGTCAACAGCGTCAACAATAGTTTCTTCAGCACCGTTGCTTTCAACAGCATCTACATAAGGTTCAATATCACTGTCTATTAGTTCCAAATTCCGTCCTTAAATCAGACTGCACAGTGGAATAAGCTATGTGCAAGATCGATGCATCCATGAGATGACAATATACATCAATTTCTGTGAAAAGTTTTACCAGGTGGAGAATTAGGAGCACTTTCAACTATTCCCCTGTATACGCAGTACTCGTGAACAAGCTTGTCAAGAACGGAGAGATCCAATTTCATTCGGCACAATTCATTCTGTACATATATTAGCAAGAAAATTAGGATCATAAGTTTCAGAGAACAACATTCAGGATATAAAAATATATTGCATAATCAGAAGAAAATACAATTACAACCACTATTATTTTTGTTCTATCTATGTATTTGTGGAGCTTTAACTTGCTAAATCTTGACATAAATAACAAGCAGATTGTCTGCAGTGAAGCACTTAGCAACAAGTATTGGATATCGAATGGTTTAGTAATTTGTAGCTAATAATAGGCTGCTTACTATTATAACTGTAAAAATTTCCTACATTCCGAGTTGTAGGGCTGAAGTGATGAGGAGGCCTACATTTCTACATGTGGCCTTTACTTGGCTAGTGCTGTCAAGTCACAACATTATGCGACTTGACAGAGATAATGGTCCTCACCTACTACACCAATATTATAATGCTTGGAATAGATTTGCTTTCCAACATCAGCCTTCACCTTCAAAACCACCACTGAGAGTCCAAATTATCTCCTTAACTATGGTGGTGTGCAAATAGAGTAAGAGAGAGAGGAAAACGGGAGAGAGAGAGAGAGAGAGTCAACCAACACCTACCATCTTCAATTCGCCGCTGTTGATCCTAGCTACCATTGCAACTGAGTGAGAGAGATAGAGAGGAAAGGAACTAAGGCACACGAGAGAGGGGAAAGGAAATTGTTGATACCAATATAACCCATTAAATAGGTAATGGGTGAACTTCTATATTATTTTTTCTCAGCCGTATTCCAACCTAATAAGCCATTTCCTCACAATATCCAGTAATTAATTTAAGTTACTTTTAATTCGGATAGTCAATAGGTGTATCCGACATGTATCAAATGCGAATCCAGACTGTATCCATGTCTTATGTGTATCAGATACATGTATAGGAGGGTAAATGTCGTATCGGTGTTTCATAAGTGAAGTTCATCCTAAACTAGAAAACATGGTAATATGATGCTTGATCAGTAAAATTGTCTGATCTTACATAAAAATGACAAGATAGGATTAAGTTTATGTGCATCCGGATGGTTCACGAAGGACCACACTGACAAGAAATTTTTCACCCAACTGAAAGATTCGACAGGCAACTATTTCTGAGATTTGTGAAAGCATGAAAAGTTCATATAAGCCATAGTAAAACCTGAAATGCCTGAACTAAATCGCCTTTTGCAAATCTCAAGCTATCAACCGATCCTTGTCTTGTTAACTCCACAGCATGGGCTAGGGCTTGAATATCAATCTGAACATTAACCATAAATATCAAACTACTATAGACAACCTGATATGGACAAATGCATTGCCAAGGAAGAAGCTTACTTCATCAAAAGGAGGTGCCTCATATAAACTCTCCTGAGGAATTGCTGGAGGATCACGATCCTCAAAGAGCAGTCTTTCTGTCAGATCTGATATAGGGGATAAAGTTCCCTGACGCGAGCAAAATACTTTGTGGATGCTGTTGGTGTGTAATGAGATGAGAAAAAGTAAGGCCAACAAAATTCACTGACTATATCCAAGTTGAGAGAATTGAGATAAAACAAGATGATAGATAACCTTATTAAATATCTCAAGGTCATTGAGAAAATTGGATCATAGGCATGTAAGTGAGCTCTTAATATAGACAACAGTAATCCAGCAAGATCAAGCCTCCTCCTTTCAGACCACTGAGACACATAAAACATCAATATCTTTGATTTAAACAACATTATGTTTCAAATTTTCAAAGAAGGGCATGAATCTTCACAAAATTGAATATTCATGCGGATACTCCATTTTGGGTGGAGTATCCGTATCAGATATGGATACGGGCCGGATACGTATCCAATACGTTTTTGGAGTATCCTAAATTTAAATAATTAATTTTTCTTTTCGGATACAGGGTGGATACGTTGGGGATACGTTTTGGGTTTAATTGGATAATCGGGCAAGTTTAATTTTATAAACCCGTTAAGAAATTTAACTTACCCACCCATTCGCATGCCCCCCCCCCGAAATTCGTTCTCCCCTTTCCATGCCCTAGCTACACTGCTCCCTCTCTCTCAACGACGTTGCTCCCTCTCTCTCTCGACCACGACGATGCCGCCGCTCTCTGTTCTCCCCTTCTCTCTCGACGAACCAACTGACAACGCCGCCGCTCTCCGTTCTCCCCCTCTCTCGACAAGCCAGCCGCCACCGCTCTCCCTTCTCCCCCCTCTCTCTCGACGAACCAGCCGACGAAGGTATGTTCTGTTCATTTCTTCTCTCGACGAACTAGCTCTTTTTTCCTTCAATTTCTTCTCAGTTTTTCCTCGATTTCTTCTCTGAATTTTCCATTTGATTTCTTCCACTTTCCCCTTCTTAAATTCTGTTTTAAGTTACTTTCCTCAAATTTTTTTCTTTTTTTTTCCTTTTCTTTTCTCAATTTTTTTTCTCCCTTCTCTGAATTTTTTTTCTTTGAAATTGTGCAGATTTCTTCTCTGGTTTTTTTTCCTTTTCTTCTTTGCCTTATTTATAGTTTAATTAATTCTGTATGATCACTTAAGTATTGCATGTCTGAATTTTCAAAGATTTATTGCTTTAAACCTTCTCTGGTTGCTTAAGTATTACAATTCTGAATTTTTAGATTTATTGCTTTATTAGATTCCTAGATTAGCCGGTTATATTTAATTTGAATGACGTGAATTCATCTTCTTAAATATTCGTATGGCAGTTAGAACTAATACTAATAGTTAGATTAGTACAATGCTGAGAAGCACGGATACTCCATTTTGGGTGGATGTATTAAAATATTGAATGCAATATTATGAATATGTTGTCGTTAGAATATAAATTTCTTTTTGTACATACACATGTATAAGTTGTCATTAGAATATAATATTTTTATATATTTTTTTAATTGCCGTATCCTAGACGTATCGTATCCTATTTTTTAAGAATTTGCCGTATCCCCGTATCCATATCGTATCGTATCCGTATCTGTGCTTCATAGTTTAAAGGTACAAGTATTAAGAAAGTCCATAATACATGTAACCTAGATAGAAACTACATAACACATCTAACTTAAATAGAAAATATTTGCATACCTCACTTGCGACGGGAGAAGTTTCATCTTCCTTGTCAAATATTAAAGCTAAAAGAACATGCTTGAACTCCTCGTAAGCTTCCTTCAAAGCAAAAACATATTAGAGGTCAAAAAAGGACTTTAACACTGGAGCACAGAGCATGACTTATAAGGAGAAGGAATAACTCCACCATACTCATCTGTACACATATATCACCTAAGACGTTGAGAAGCTAACATGCAAGTCGATGGAAAAGTGAGGCTTCAAGTTAGTAGTATATTTTCTACATTTATCCCGGGAAGTGAATGGAAAAATACAATTTGGTTCACTGTCACTGACTCTCCCCATCCGCCCTCCTTTCCCCCCATATTTCTCCATCTAGTCTCAAATTAATAATGCAGTAGAAGTTCTGAAAATCTCTTGAGCGCAGAAATGTATTACTGACCAAGTTAACTATGGTCAATACGACATAAATGCACCTTTTCCAAAAAAACACAAAGATTAAGCAACATGCCCCTCCCAACACTTTGTAGAAGCATAGGCTGCAAAAAACACAAGTTTTTTCATCTAACTACCTCCAAACCTATAACCACTTCATCCATTCATCATCAACTGACAACTAATCAAATAAAAACAAACATATTAACAAGTAAACAATGGCAAATAATTTACCGGGTATGCATCAAGGGCACAAGGAGCAAGAGCCCCCCGAAGACATTCGATCGCAGCATCCCGATCCCTATCCGTCCCTCTCCTCAACAGCTCAATAAATTTCTACAGCGAGCAATCAATTCCATCAAAACCCCAACCAAAAACGAAGAAATCAAACACCGAACAAGAACAAACCTAAACGCGAGGGCATCGAAGACCACCTGCTTCTGCAACCGGAAGAGGATCCGGTGGTCGTCAAGAACGGCGGGCACGTGCCGGCGCAGCTGGTCGACGGCGGCATCCACGTCTCCATCCTCGACGGATCGCCGGATCTGGCGGATGAGAAGGCGAGATCGATAGGAAGAAGAGGAGGAGGAGGAGGAGGAAGAAGAAGAAGAGGAGATGGAGGAAGAGGAGGGGGAGAGAGGCGGAGAAGAGAGAGGAGAGGAGGAAGAGGATTCTTCTAGGAGGCGCTCGGATTTGGCGAAGTCGATGACGAGGGAGTCGAGGGCTTCCCAATTCACGGGGGTGGATTCCATTTGCGCTAGAGAGAAACGTGTTCAAGAAATGAGAGAGGTACGGGAGTAATTAAAGAAGCTATTGGTGAATCGAGAGAGATTTTATAGGGCTAGTGATGGGCATAGGATGGAGCTTTTTGCCTTTTGAGGGGCGGATCGAATCGATGATAAGGTTCAATGTCTCAATGGCGTCACAAAATGGATCACATGCATCTAAATCGAAGAGAAAATAAAAAAGAATAATTCACAAACTGAAGGAAGTTAAATTCATTTTACTGCCTAAAAACTTCATTTTGTATATCCCTCATGCACCCCTCAAAGTTTAAGTTAAAAACTTCTCTATTTTTAATATTTAGTTATAAAAATAAATTAAAGAAGTGACTTTCTTATTATCAAAAATAGTTTAATCTCATTTCTTGGAAGAAGTCATTAAACTTCACTTGGCAGTAACTAAACACTAATGTAAAGTTTTGGGTGCCAGGTTATGGGTTTAATAGGCTTGTTGTTGGGCCGGCCTTCTTTGCCGTAAACAATATCGTGCGCTACCCGGGCACCGATTAAATAAGTCGGCAGAATAGTTGGTGAAGGTTAAACGAAGTTTATAACGTTGGCTGGCTATAATTTCTCTGGCCATGCGCTCGTGCTTCGCAGGGCATCCTTGGTCTTGTTGCTACGTAAGGATTAGAAGCTTCAGATGAGTTTTGGCACAGGAGGAGGACCACAAGAGCATTTGGCCTTTCCACCTACGAATTCATACGGATTAAGCTCATCTCCATCACTCATTATATAACTACCCTCTCTTTCTCTCTCTCTCTCTCTCTCTCTCTCTCTCTCTCTCTCTCTCTCTCTCTCTCTCTCACACACACACACACACATAAGTAATTAACCTTTTTTTTCTTAATGAACCTTAAAATAAACTTTTAAAGAGAGTGGCATCAACCCCTCATTCCTTTTGTGTGTATAAAGAGCGAGAGAGAGAGAGAGAAGCTGAATGGCTCTCCTTAGATTTAGAAGAAGTAGGGAAGAAAAGAGAATCGTATCTCTTTGAGATTGGTCCAAGAATAGATTGATAGAAAAGAAGAAAGGATCTCACACAGAGGTAAAGTCGGTCCATCCTTCTCAAGTGATCTTATTAACTTCTCCTCGCCCCCATGGTCCCGCAATGCAACCAGACTACCACTGGGGAGCAATGCATACAGGGCTATCCCTACTCATTTAATCACTATGTCTCTCTTTAAATGGGTCACAAGGAAAAAGTGGAGATGAAAGATTGAACCCTTTTTCCCCTCAAAGACCATAGGTGGTCCTCATGACATGCAATGCCTCAGCCACAAAAAAAATTTATAAAGCTAGCAGGAAAGTACTCTCTTCTTTTCTTTTCTTTTCTTTTCCTTTCTTCTCTTTTCTTAGGGTAAAGTAAGAAGTGGGGACTTGGATAGTCACACACTCGCTTTCGCTTGTGACCATACGCTGGCCATGTGATCACTTGCCCAAGCTTTCCTTTATCCCTGGGAGAAAAGAATCCATTCCTAACAAAGAAGACTGGAAGTCTGGAAGAGAGAGCGAGTATTTAGCGATTCGGATCCACCACTTTCCAAGGGAAGTCGAGTGGTCGGACCCACTGGATGTACTCGCCCATATTTGATCAAGATTGATAAATTAACGTCATGGAAAATATTAATAACACTTGGCTCGATCCCTCACGATATGTGATTTTCCCTGGATCGCATAAAGGTCATTTTAAGCTAATTTGTTCCTAAATTGCATAAATGGAATCTACGTTATCATTGATTACCACGTCACCATGTGCACCTGCAACTCCTTTCAGTATCCATCTCGTCAGAAACTTGTACACACCTCAACGTAATCATTGCACCCATTCCCTAATCCTCGTCCTAAATGGGTGATTTATCTACTTAATCACCGATAAATGTCATTTTAATCCAAGTATGGGATTACTGTCGTAATTCTAAGTGTTAGACTAATTAGCTTTGTGCCAAACGGCGTGCGGACATAACCAATCCCGTTGGAACCGGCAATAGCCCGTTTTATCGTTAACGGCACCGTTACGTTTACGCTCGCTTCCCTCCTTAAAAACGTAACCCCGCCGTCAAACCGGATCTAGTAACCTCCTCTTATCTCCACCTTTCGCACAGAGAGAGCGAGAGAGAGAGAGAGAGAGATGGGGAAGTACCTGAGGAAGTGCAAGAGGATCCAGGAACTCGCGGCGATGGAGGTGACGGAGGTGGTCGGCGTGCGGACAAGGGCGAGGAGACTGGCCATGGAAGCGGCGGCGGCGGCGGCGGAGATCCAGATCTCGTGCCTCCAGCTCCGGAGCCGGAGCGTCGTGATGAAGCTTCGGACGGCGAGATCGGCTTCGAATTCCCGAAGGCGACGCCGTCTTAGCCCTCAGACCGGCCGGATCTCGCGGTGCTCGAGCAACGCCTCACCCGAGGTGGCGGCGGAAGAGCGGATCTCGCGATCGGGTCACACGGAGGTGAGACGATCTCAGTGGTAACGTATAATTCGAGATCCACTGCTTCTTATTCACTCGAATTTTTCATTCTCTTCTCCTTTTCTCAGGTGGTCGGGGAATTCAACTCCGCGGAACCCTACTACGACTGCAATAGAGAAAGGTTTGCTCTCTTTTAATTCCTTCTTTATAGTTACTCATACTCTTTGCTACCAGACTCTATAGTTACGAATTATTTTGTATCTTTTAGGAGACAGACGACGCTGTCGAGCAGCGTGATGGACGAATCGAGCGATCTCGAATCGACGGGGTGGAGGGCGTCGGCGAAGAGAACAACGGTGGAGATCAAGCCGTTGGAGGCGGAGATCGAGGAATTCTTCGCTTCCGCAGAGCGAGCCGAGCGGGACCGATTCGCTTCCAAGTAAGCTCTCCTCCCGTAAGCTCCACCCACCGCACACGTTAGCTTTACCCCGGCGGACATTCTAACGTGGACCTCTTTCCCGTCCTCAGGTACAACTACGACATTGCCAACGACGCACCATTGGAAGGCCGCTACGAGTGGGTTCGAATAAATTAAACCCACGAAAGAAAAATAAAATAAAAAAACAAGAGCGAGAGGGAATTTATTTAAATTTAAATTTTATTTGTAATTTCTTTTCGCTTTCTCTCTTTTAATTTGGGCAGTAATGTACAGCCGTAACCGTCAACTTCCTGTAAGAATCCTCTCCCTCTCCCTCTCCCTCTCCCTCTCTCCTTCAGCACGGTACTACGGGAAGCTTCTTTTCTGAACGCAATAATAAAGTCCCTACGTATTAATTCCGTCCATTTCCTCTGGATTTTTTTTCTCAAACCGTTGGCTTTAGATCGCATTCTAGTTTTGTTTTTTTACTCAATTTGTGTCTTTTAATTAATCTCTTTGGATCTATTTGGGCGATGCGCGGAAGACGAGACTCGAGAGAGGGCGGCGGTGACGGGACACAGGGCGGTGAGCTGAGGTCGCAGCACGCAAGGTAAGACGAAGTGGCATCAAAGGCGCGTCTGCACGTGGTGAGAGTTCCTCCACCAACTACCCGTTAACATTATATTAAAAAAAGTTCGGGTTCTTTTTGCATATGCCTTTCATCACTTCTACTGCAGAAAACGCTCTTCCTTTTTACATTTTATTATTTGTAGCAAAAAGGTTTCAAAAGTACTACTGAACATTTCGTATCCCTCCTAACTAATCCTTTTTTGAAAGTACTGAAAACTTCACGTTCGGGCCCTCGAATTAAGTTTTGCAACGATGCTCAAACGTGGGTTTGCATGATTCGTCCGGGTCTTCCTCTTCCTGAATCGTAACAAATATACGCACTGTTTTGGGTGAGGTTAGTTGCGTAGAGCTGGGGTTCGACGAAATAAATATTGGGGGGTAAAGCGGTTGCTTTGGATCTGGCGCACAATTATTTTAAAGAAGGTACAGGTAGGTTATCTGTGGAGGCGTTAAGAAGAAGGAATGTCACCTTCACGGCCACTCTTCCTTCTTGCCCCCACGTGGAATCTAAGCTAACTTACAAGTACTTGACTGTGCCCGAATGAGCGGCGCATGCATGTACGCGTGACGTTTTCTTTTTTAACGTTTTTTTCGTAAGTCAAATTTATTGTGTTCATCGACTTAAAAGCTAGCTAGTCTTTTTTTATACTCAAGAATGGGTTACGATATTATGATTTTTTTTTTTATAACTTTGGATAGAGTATAAGTTTATAGGTTAATTTTCAAAGGGCCACCTTCTGACCTGATTCTAAGCGAGTTTGCATTGTCTCAAGTTCTCCACAAAATTAGTTTTATACTTAATTCTTTTATTCAGGCTTTAATCACTTAATTTGGAGGCTAGCTTAATTGGAACTCTAGCTTTAAATGAGCCCAATTCAAGCTTATTTCAGGTGGAGCTCAATTCAAAGTCTATGAGATCGAATCTTAAATTTATCTAAATGGTAAAACTCGGACACATAAACTAGTTATCAAAATTAAAAATAGATATTTGTATTTAATTGTTTACTATTATATCATATTAGAGTTAAATATAAGGGCTAATTTTATTTTCATTCCCAAACTACTACTCTGTTTTTTGGTACACAATGACTCCGTAAATTATAAAAAATATTTCATTCCTTAATATCTTAGATAGATGGATTCACATAAATAACTAAATTACTCTTTTATTTTAATTAACATAAAATTCTCTCTTAAATTGCACATAACTTGTATGTACATATGAAGAATAAATATGTCATATTTTTCCGAAGAGTAGAGAAGTATTTTTAATAGCTCAGAATATTATTTTATATAAAAATAATAATTCACATAGTCATTATAGAAAAATGCGGTGGTTCTAGGGATGAAAAAAATATATTTATTCATATACATAAATTATTAGATCTTTTCTAATGGTCACATATTATAAATAATATATACTAATATTATACATCTATATATATAGTTTTATCCAGCGGGATCCAAGAAAACTAATTTATGACAAGGCTCTGGTCGAAATTAATAGAGAGTTTATTTTTCTACTCAAGCTCAACTCACTCAATTTTAAGCAGACGGTACGTTAAGCCCAACTCGAGCTGCTGCATTATTATTACAGCAGTACATAGCTACACTGCAACGTATGGCGGTCGTGATCCATCTCGTTTTCCTAAAAAGACGAAATTTGAGATCCACCCTCACTTTGTAGTGCCCGAGGTGAGATTGCTGTGGGTTATGGGGGAGAAAGAGAGAGAGAGAGAGAGATAATAAATAAAAATATGTTAAAAGCTTGGGAAGAACGTGGAGACGAGTCAGTGACTTCCAGAAAAGAGTGCAAGCTCTTTTTTGTGGATCCCCAGACAGTAACATTCTCGCACAGTAATTGAGTAAATTTATTCAACCCACTTTGTCAAATCTCATCAGCTCAATAATAAATATTACAAAATTAAATTCTTAATAAATATTTTGATTGATATTTAATAAAATTTTTTTGCTATAATACTATATAGGTAGAATTTAGTTCTTAAAAAGAGTACTTAATTGTCTAACTTAAATTATATACCGAGAAAATTGTATATATATTATAGTTTATATTTTATAGTTTTATTATTTATAAATCTAGCTCTATAATTTAGTGAATATATACAGAAAAAAAATCTTACCGCTAGATTAGTTAGGTAATCTTAATTAAACATATAGGTTAAGTTAACTATACTTAAAAAATTATAAAAATATTTTTAACCAAGTCATACTAGGGATATTTTAATTATTTTAAAAATAAAATAGTTCTACTTAGGATGTTAGTCCAAAATCTAATCCGTGATATTTTTTGCACATATTTATTAAAATTATATATCTTAATTTATAAATTAAAAAATATAGAATGTAAACTATAATTATATTTAAAAACAGGGTATTATATATATATTAAATATAAGTTACTTTTGGACAAGCACTCTGAGATGGTAGCGATATTCAAAATATAGAATTCATATTATGGCCCATCTTTTAAAGTCACCAACATAGAAACCTCAAGTTATTAACTACAATATTGTTCATCATATATATAACCATTGGATTTTTTTTAAAAAAATTATACCTTAATAAAAAAACTCTTAGCAGCTTCCTTCTGAAGTAGTTATTGACACAAAAATAAATATGCATGACAGGAACTTAATCCATTTAAAAAATATGTTTCTCTTTAAGGACTAAATCCCAATGGACAATTCTGTGGACTGTTCTTAGGAAACACCCACCACTTTCTGTAGCTTTTCAAACGAGATTCCTCAAAGAATAAATTTAATATTTTATATAACTACTTTGAACTCTCTTCATATTTTATTGAGAATATTTCTTAAGAGCTATCTTATTTGCTTGAGGATACTGCCAAATTATTTTGTTATTATAGTTTTCCTTTATTGAATATTAAAAGCTTATACAATTTAAACCAAGGTTTTATTCCCCATTCCACGGATTTTGACTTAGTATTTAAATTATTAATCCTCCTAAAGATAGAAAATAATTTTTGCTATAATGTGTTACATATTTGAATCAGGATACACTTATATTGTGGCTATTATGAAGCAAGAGTTTTCTTTTGATGTGATTAATTAATACGATCCAACTCGCTATTACCTTAAACGAGCAATATTATTATTTTTTTCATCGTTACAAGATCCTAAAAACTACTCAAATAAAAAGTTTTCTAAACACTCATATTTTTTACTTTTATCATTCAAATCCTATATTTTACTCATAATACCTAAAAAATACTATATATTAGTTTTCTTATAGCATAGGCAAGTTAAATTAATTATAAATACAAAATGACTTTAACATTCTTGAGTAAATTTTCTGAAGATTTAAGATGGAAATTAAAAAAAAAATCAGACTTTAATAGTAGAACAATAATATTTTAAATATTATAGTTTTTATTTTTATTTTTATTTTTATAAGTAATAATAAAATTAGAGTACTTTCAATGCATTTAATAAGTAAAATATTTATATCAACGATAATGGAAATAACAAGCGACATAGATTGCGAAGTGGCCAAGTGGGCTGCCCAATGGGACCATTGACTGCCACGTGGAATTTGTACTCCGGCATGAAACAAACATAGCTCACAGCTTAATCTAAGATACGCCGCGAAACTCTAACGTACGCACTATTGACATAAACTCTATCCTACTCTACTACCCATCCAGCTTCCTCACGTGTAAAAATAGGTAATAAGCCTAAACAACCAATGACATTTTACCTCCTTTTATTATACTTAAATTTACTCCACCTTCTTATTTTATATTAAAATTAAAATGATTATTTTTCATTATATTTAAGTAATTTTTAATTAGAGATAAAATTGTAGATAATATACCGATATTATTTTAAATTTTTATTAAAACTTATTTAATTATCTATAACTTTGCCTCTAATAAATATTTTTAAATTTGACCTAAAAAATTAATTAAACATAATAAAAACAAATATGACACCAGTAAGAGATAAAATCAAGAAACTATTTTCTATATAAGCTTTAAAAAATAGATGCGGTGGAAGGCGTTAAGGCATATCAGCATTACCAGAACTATATTATTATTTCTTATTCTTAAAATAATAAACAGAAGAATTAGAATCATTAGTAGCTTCCACTATGTTCATGTTCTTAGAAAATATAATAATACTGTGGATTTGTATATAGTAACAATAATAATTAAATTAACTATTAAGGAGAAATATAATTTATCTCCATGTGGTCTTCTACCACTCAACCTCGTTATAGTTTTAATATATAGTAACCGATACATATCAAATTTAACATAAGAAAAGTAAAATATTATTTTTGTTTTACAACAACTAATTAAATACTAATTTTATCATATGCTAATTTGCTCTAATCTTTTCTAATTTAGGTCGTGTTTGATTTAAGACTAAGCTTCGAACTTGATTAGTTGGTTTTATTTTTTTAAGAGTAACCTAATTAAATATGAAAAAATAAAAAATATATATTTAGTAACCAGTTCATAGGGGGCAAACAAGGACTTACGGTTTTTTGAATTATAAATATTAAAAGATGAGATAATATAATGAGTAATAAAATGGTCAAATAGTTAGTAGTTTTAATATAAAATTATCATTAAAATTTGACCTTAAGGTTATACCTCGGCGCACGATAGCATCGACCCTTTCGGCTTAGGATAGCATCATCTTCCCAAATAAAAGGGAGGGAGGGAGGGAGGGAGTAAGGTGTTTGTGTTTGCTATGGGCCTGGAATTGGTCTCTTTTCGATTCTTTCTTAGTTCTTTGTTAGTGGAGCTTTCGAGGCAGAGATTGTAGCGATTCTGTTGGATTTGTGAAGAAGATGTGGGGCCGATTCTATTGGGGAAGCAAAGGTGGAGACTTGGGGATCGTCGTGGTGTTCGCGTGGCCGTCGAGCGAGGAGAAGCAACTCAAACCCTATATCGATCTCTATTCCTCCCTTGGATGGAATTCCCTCGTCTGCCATGCCGATTTCCTCACGTCGTAAGCTTACCTTTTCTGTTCTTGATTTCGCCGACTTCTTACCGTGTTAGTTCTTTTCTTTCGTTGGAGATTGGTTGGTAGCCGTAAAGGAAAGTGCTTTGTATAAATTATTGCTTTTTTTTTTTATTGTGAGTACTGGGGCACAATTTAGTACGCTTTAGAATGTTACATTAAATTTTGAGAGTTATCTATGTATGGTGTTAATTGTTCATTCATGATTAAATGTTTGGGGAACTAACATTACTATTTCTAAACGGAGATTATAATTGGCTTTCTGACGAGTTTGATATTTGATATAATTCGTCTAGAAAGGCATTCTTGTAAAATAGTTCTGCGACTGACAGCATTTCATATCCTTGGTCGAAATGTTGGATTTTCTTAAAATGTCGTATTAACAGACACTGTTTGATACTTGATAGGTTGAACAAGATTTCTTCTCTTTGCATAGGTTGATAAAGGTACTGTCTTATATGTCCGAATGAAAATGGATAAAGGTCATATCTTGGAAGCGTGATGTTAGTTTCAAATCTATCGACTGTCTTATAATGGTATAGATGGTATAGGGTGACAAAAGGATCTTTATTTTCTTATGTAAAGAATGAAAAAGAAAAATGTTTTTACCTTGCCTTATCATATCATGTGAATTGCCATTTTCATATAGACAGTTTGTGCAATATATTTTCATATAACTAAACTGTTTTTCGGTCTTATAAGTTAATCATTATCCAGATTTTTCCCTGAGAAGGCTACAGCACTAGCTGATGGTGTTCTCAAGGAGCTTGTAAAGGTCAGTATTTTTTAAGCTTGTAAAGGAGCTTGCATAGCACGTAGTTTGTGCAGTAAGTGATATCCTTTTCTTTTGTTGGTTGCAAAACTCAAATTCTGCATCCTACCTGATTTAAGATAAGTTGCAGCCTTTCTTCTTGAATGGACTATCTCATGAGTGAAGCCATTGCTTGAGACTGCCAAAAATTGTCTGACTTTTTCATCAAATTCTTTTTAGCAGAGCCATCGCCTAAAATACTAAAACCCCAAAAGCTAAAGCCTAGACCTTAAATCTAAATAGTAGGCTGATGCATTCACCATGTAAAACCGCATTCATGTATGATGCCCTGACATAAGCATTTTGGGTTAAACTATGGGTATTTATCATTGCTCATGTTGCTTGTGGAATAACAGGAATTGAGCATCAGATCTTTACCTGTCATATTTCTGGCTTTTTCTGGGGGACCAAATGGTTGCATGTACAAGGTTCTTCAGGTATGTTCTCCAATATAATATACTTATGTGCTTTGTATGAAACTTTTACTTACTTACTTTTGGCCCTCAACTGACTTTCTTCAGTAATAAATAACATGTCTATGTTTCCTTCTTGTCAGTTGATTGGGAGAAAATGTGAAGGGCAACTTACTCTGGTATTGCTATATTCTTTTATTTATTTATTTTCTGTTTAACTTCTTTTCCCTGCTGTCTTGATGTCATATCAATTGGCCTTCCAGCTATCTTTTGTTGTCAATGTTTAAAAAATTATTGAAACAACTAATTGACCAGTTATCTTGGCTTATGCAATCTGCAGTCATTAGTATCTTGTGTCATAGTCATAATAAAAAAATAAAGAAAAGATCTTGTATCATAGTTTTTCTCTTCTTTCATTATTTTTTAAGATAAGTGACTTTATGAATTATTTTTGCATTTTTTACAACCCTTGAAGGATGAATATCAGCTGGTAAGAGATTGTCTATGTGGTCAAATATATGATTCTGGTCCTGTAGACTTCACCAGTGATTTGGCCACTCAATTTCTTGTGCATCCATCCGGTCTAAAATTGTCCCAACCTCCTAGAGTTTTATCATGGATGGTAAAAGGCTTTGCTTCAGGTCTCGACACACTCTTCATAGACAGATTTGAATCACAACGTGTTGAGTATTGGCAGACTCTGTACTCTTCAGCCGTAAGGATCTCAATTCATCGACGCAGTTTTGTTGACATGCTTATACATGTATTAAATGTTTTAGTCATTATATGATCCATCATATATAGCATAACCGTATTTGCAGAATGTAGGCCCGATACTCATATTTTGTTCAGAGGATGATGACTTTGCTCCATATAGAGTTGTTCGTGATTTTGTTCAGCGTCTGCAAGATCTGGGTGCCATGGTTAACGTAGTGAAATGGGGCAGCTCTCCTCATGTGGGTATGGCTTTAATTGATCTGAACTCTTGCTCCATATTGCAATCTGTTATTGTTTAAGGAATGTTAATTTTTGCTCCATCTCTGATAGTGGGATGTTTATGTCAATGAAGTTAGAAAATATAGAAAGAGAATTTAGGGATCATTCTCTTCAAGTTAAATAACATTTTGTTTCCACTGGTTTTTCCTCTTGTGCTGTTAATATGCATTGGGAAACCTGCATTCATTTCTCAATCAAGTATCTTCATGACAGGTTATGTTGAATAGGTCTAAATGACTTCTTTTCTTCCATTCAGCTAACAAAGAGAAAAATATGGATTCTCCATTGTAAAAGTGATCTCGAATTATGCTAAAGGAAATAATCTCTCCATATGTGATGTTTGAGACTTTGAGCAAGCATATGGGTATATTATTAGCTAGTTTTTTGTTTTAATATTTAAATTGTCTCCAAGATGATTTTGTCTCATCCTGTCCAATTTGCAGGTCACTACAAACATCATCCAGGCGAATACAAAGCTGCTGTAACTGAGCTTCTCAGAGATGCCACTATAATCTACTCCGAAAGAAGACACCATGTAAACAATGACTCAGCTGGCATCGGGGATCCATGCAACAAAATTCCTGAATCCATCTGCAATCTTCACAAAGCTGCAGTAAACTCAAATGAGAGCTTAACAAGAATAGGAATCGACCCAAGTGACCATTTCTTCTTACCCAGTTCCATGGAGTACCACGAAAACCATGATGAGCCAAAGGGTGAGCCGTTCCAACAGGTACTCACTGCTCATGGTGTTCTGGGACAAATCCTTTTCGACGTATGTGTCCCTAAAAACATTGAAGGCTGGGACATAAAACCTACCACATCCTCGAATCGAAGGCAGACATTTACTTCTGCTCGTCAGGATGGCTCATTTAATCCAATAAAATGCATTTGGCGCTCCAGATTGTAGGATTTTGACCTTATATAAGGTGAAAAGATAGGTAACTGGGAGATCCTAAGAGGACTTTGACTGGTGTATTTTCGATCTCAATCTTGGAATAACCAGTGAGTGTGGTATGTAGAACCTAATAAACCATGCTCATTGCGTTGCCTTCCCTTTCCATTTGTTTTCTCGATAGAAAATTGTACAGTATGTGCATGCTCGCTTATACTGGACGAGCAATCTGTAATTCTTTTTAAGAGATAAGAGTTAATCTATACTTGCTCTTGCATTGTGAATGAGTCCGTAGATAAGTCATTAAGACCTTTGTGAGGTATAATTGCTTGGAGTATAAAGATATATTGTAGCCAAGTACTTTTTGTATAATAGAAATACAAGTGGCATTTAACGTGTTTTAGTTAAAAAAGAGAATAAAAATAAAGTCTTCCCGGGACATTTGCACTGAAAAGCTTGTAAGTTTTGATAATAAAAAGATTGGATTGTACACTATAAAAATATATGCACTATTAGTGTAGAAAAAATAATTACTTAATTTTTAAGAGTTCAATTTTAATATTACTAAAATTTTTAAGAGTTCAATTTTAATATTACAATATTTAAGAGTTCAATTAAAAGATTGGACTGTACAATTTTAATATTACAATATAAATACTTTTTATGCAAATGGCCTTCGATTCGAGCATATAAAGGACATTAACCTCCCACAGATATAGGATCTTAGAAGTACAAACTAAATAGAAAAAGATAAGAAAAACTAGAGATTAGCATATATTTCCATCAAAATATTATTCAGATTTACTGCTCATGGAAGGATGTATATTGGCACATCCAGTGCTGGTGGTTTGAGATCTTAGCAGACATCCCAAAATGCTACTTTAGAACCAACATTCCAATATAGTCCTGTGCAAATTTTTGAAGTCACTTGTGATGAGTACAGAAACAATGATCTCTTTTGTGTAGGTATTTGACAATTTAACTGATAGAAGAAATTTTGCTAATAACAAACATCACTTGGAAAACTACAGTATAGGCACAAAGGAAAAAAAAACACCGATTTCATCTTGTCCTACGTAACTTTAAATATTCTCTGCAGGTTATTGGCAGTTTGATGTGATTTACAGCAGCTTACAACCTTTTCTTCTGTAGATCCATATCAGGTCACATAATGTTTGCCTTTGATAAATCCAAAGATCTCTTGAGAGAATTTAGTAGTCTATCAATTTCAAGCTCTTGAGCCATGACAAGATCTCTGTCAAACCTTCATTCAAGCTTCTAGGACTGTAGCCCAACTCATTCTTTGCCTTGTCGCAAGAATATGACCATTGATGAGACATGACCCTAACAGTCTGCATTCATACCAGGGAAGGAAATATTATGGACTTAAAACAACGTTTGTCCTTAGATAAAATAAGCAAAGAACACTAAACAGGGAGGATGTAGACTTACTGGATAACTTATAAGTGGGAGTTTTCCTGTAATTCGAGAAAAGAAAACAGATATCCACCCATAGATTTCTATCACCCACAGAGGGATGTGGAACATTGGTCTTTTTGTTTTTGTGATTACAGCAGCCATGTCAAAAATTTGGGTGAAGGATGCATTTTCTCCAGTGAGAAGATACCTTTCACCCACTCTGCCCTTATGCATAGCTGCTATATGTCCAGCAACCACATCTTCAATATGACTAAATGATGTTCTGTCATTCCCATCTCCTATGTGGCCAGGTAACCGCCCATTGAAACGTTCAATTAACTACAATAATGAAAGAAGTCGAATATGAGGCTACTACTATGTTAATGTTGAGTTTTAAATAGCAAAACAATAGCAAAAGATCAGATTCATCTGAGTAGTGTTTCTCTTAATGAAGCGTCTCCAAATAGTTTCTCCCCTGGTATATACTGTTTATGAGAATACCATTCTATTATACAAAGCTTTGATCACATAAGTAATGGCACGTTCATCAGTTTGAGATATGGAAAATTGATCGTGTAAGTTTGAGACACAAAAGACTAACGAAACGATTATATTTTCACATCAATTGGAGCAACCAGATCTACTATGTAGGCATTGGCAATACAAATGAAAGTAGATGATATAGCACATTAACTTGATGAGGAGATCCAAATTTTAGCAATTCGCTAGAGAAAAACTGCACACAAAGATAATGATTCTACTATTATCATTCACCTAATCAAAGAAAAACATGTTAAATCTCAATAATTCCTCAGAAATGAAAGGCTCATGCTTGAGGCATAAAGAACTTTTGAGCATATCTAGAGTTTCTAAAAGATAAAATAGGTCTTACTATGCGAGCCAGAACATTTCCAGCCGTTAATTTTCCTGGGCCATAGATGACTCCAGGATAGACAAGAACAATTGGCACTCCATTTGTTGCGGCCTGCAATGCAATCTTATCTGCAAGAACCTTTGACTTCTCATATTCTGTGCAAAATACCTTTCCCTGATGCATCTGTAGTTTTGAATCATTAAAAAACAATTTTCCAATTTGAATCCAATCTGAATTGAACAAGAAGAAATGAAAGGAATTTTTGGGCATATTAAAACATAATGGGAAGAATAATTCACTACATAAAAACTCTTAAATGGCTAAAATTGATCTATTAAATTAATTGGCCAGTGCAAAATACTCAAACGCCAAACTATTACGAAGAAAATGTTGCAGACATAAAACACTAAGAATGGTAATCATTTTAGTATTTGTAATGTCATAGATCAAATAAATGGTTCTGCTATGTTTGTAGTCCATTATCGTTTTAATGACTTTAAAGAAAAAAAGAAAGGAAGCATTTGAAGCTAGTTTTGCTTCTTCATAGTGCTTGCAGGAGAAAATTCCATCTTCACACTAGCAGTACATAAGGATATCACACTTAACATCTAAAGTTTACATAGTTACCGCCGACAAGTGTATCAGCAATAATGTTGCTTCTAGCAGTATGGTTATGGACGCATAACTGAAAGCATCACGTAAAGGATGTAAATGGAGCATGAGATAATATGGATATCTTTAATATTCCATCCAATTTAATAACATTGGTTACCTGATTCTCATCTGCAATGTACCCATCTGTCGGGCCAATAGCAAAAAAAGATGATGTATATATCATCTTCTGTATTGTTTTTGTCTCTTCGACAGCTCGCAACACATTTTCTAGCCCTCCTACATTGACCTACGATATATGGAAGAATATTTTTTTTGCATCGATTAGAAGATCAAGTCAAAGAAGGTAGCACATTAAAGTACTTAACTATGTACAAAGCCACAAATCCATCACAAAAGTAAGTATTTTTAGATCTAGTTTCTTAATCCCATGATGACTAAGATGTGAATATCAATGAAATGGTAATGTCGAAAAGTAATTTAGTTCCTACAACATTAAAAAAAAAACACTAATTTGATTACCAACTTTTAGATGTTATGAAATATAATCCAGATGTATAGCGAGGGCAAATGGATGAGCAGAAGGGCAAGCAAAATTCGACCCAGGATAAGAAGAAAAATGGTGGAAATTGAAATTGATTTGCTCACGGCAAAGAAGCGGGAGGGATCGGGGAGCCAGGGCTCGCCGAAAAGTAATTTAGTTCCTACAGCATAAAAAAGTACTAATTTGATTACCAACTTTTAGATGTCATGACATATAATCCAGATGTATAGCGAGGGCACATGGATGAGCAGAAGGGCAAGCAAAATTTGACCCAAGATAAGAAGAAAAGGGGTAAAAATTGAAATTGATTTGCTCACGGCAAAGAAGCGGGAGGGATCGGGGAGCCAGGGCTCGACGGCGGCTGCGGCGTGGAAGAGCATCTCACAGCCATCGCACGCGAGGAGGAGAGATGACAGGTCGGTGACGTCGCCGTAGGCGATCTCAACGGGATTCGGAGACGAATCTAAAGGGAGGTTGCTGAGATCGCTGCTCCGCCGCACTAAGGCGCGGACTTCGTGGCCGTCCGACAGCAAGGCGGTGCAGAGGCGGCCTCCGAGGAACCCCGTCGCACCCGTCACTAACACCTTCATCGCTCACCCCTCCTGCTCCCCTCTCTCTCTAAATTTCTCTTTCTAATTCACATCTCCGTGGAAAGAGACGAGATGATTCGTTGGTTTAACAAACTCGAAACAATTGGCGTACTTTGGTCGCATTGAAATAAACTAAGTTTTGATCCTTATCGGTTCGTCGTAGCGTCCCCCTTTTTTTCTCTCTCTATTTCCATTTTTACCCTTTAGCGCAGGGGTTTAAAAAATCCGGGGTTTTAACAACGGTCGACTCAGCCCAGGGAGTCAAGAAGAGACCTTTGCCCTTTCTCTTCTTTACTCTATCCCAAAGAGATGGCGAAGAAGCAATCCATAACCTACGAGGAGGTGCGACAGAGGAAGCTAGAGGAGAACAAGAAGAAGCTGGAGGAGCTAAATCTCCATCATCTCTCCATTGTTGTTCAAAAGGAAGCATCCCCCAAGACCTCGGAGGTGCATGGCGACCCGTCATCCCAAGACCCTTTTCCTTCATCAATGGCTTGTTGGGCCTTCTTGGTTTTAACTTCTTCTTCCCCTGTGATGGAGCAGGCTAAGCAGAGGAAGCGGAGGATTTCCCCAGAAGGGATTCATTCGCCTCCGAGGAGGTCGCGTCGCCTCGCTCAACTGCCGGAGACCAACTACCATGAAGTAAGCTAGCTTTATCATTATTTTTCTAGTTTCTAATGTTGTCCTACGAGATTTTGTAATCCAATACTTGGGCAGGTAGCTTCGGATGTCATGGAGAAACATACGAGGTTCGTAAAAATGCCTTATTCTAGCTCTTAAATGGCCATTTTTTTTTTGGCGTAATATTAATATTAATGTGTTTTCTCTTATCATCGGTAGGGTTCTTAGGAGAACATTTAGACATCTTTATATGTCAGATAGAGCATCTGTTTCCTTTGAAGATCGGTTGTCTGCTCAAAAGAAAGCAGAAGAAATCGAGTCACAGCTTGATCCAAAATTTCGTAGCTTTGTAAAATCAATGATGCATTCACACGTTATACGAGGTTTTTGGCTGGTGAGTATATGACAATGAGGTGGTTAACAATGTCATATTCTACGCTGAATCAGTTAGGATGTGATATGTTTTTGATTGTATTATTTTTGTATCAATCTTGTGAATAGGGCCTTCCTAAGCAATTTTGCAACAGCTACCTACCAAAACACGATGCAACCATTACTCTAGTGGATGAAAAAGGGGATGAGTTTGAAACTAACTATCTTGCATATAAGACAGGATTAAGTGGTGGATGGCAAGGCTTTGCCATATTTCATGAATTAATTGATGGAGATGCATTAGTTTTCCAGTTGATCAAGCCCACAATGTTTAAGGTAACAATTTGTTTCTCTTACGAAGAAATGCTGCTTAGTGATACATTGATTACTAAGTTGTTATTTAACTTTCAGGTATATATAGTTAGAGCAACTGGCTGTGGTTCTACTTGATCAGATATACTTTGTAATTAACCCAAAAAGAGATGGCACCAGGTGATTTCTATCTGTTTCAGTTGCAGAATATAGAGTAGATTTAACTTTTTTTTTTAATCTTTAATATAAAGGGTTTTTACATATGCAATTGAGAGGAATCTAAATGAGGGGATAATTACCAAAATCAAAAGGATCAGATATAGAATTGAATTCAGAAGTGGTGTAGGATTCTGGTTAAGTTATGTGATTCTGGAAGGGAAGATATGACTAAGTTGCATTTAAGCACATCGACGCCATCTGCTTATTAATATAACTTCTTACATTCGGTCGTAGTTAGCAAACTGGACCTGATGTTGATCCGGGTAGAAGTCGGGTCACCCAGACGGACTCTAGTTAATTTTAGATTATTTAAATAGTTAAATAATATATTTGTAATGCTAAAACTAAACAGATATATCTATAAAAGCAATACTATTGTATTTCTTTTATTTTTTAGCCATTTTAACTAATATTTAGGTTTTAAGTGTATTAAATCAAATGACTTGGTACAAAGTCTTATCTTAATTATGTTTCTAATTTTAAAAATATAATTATTTTATTTTAGGACTAAATTACCCTTAAGGTAAATAATAGAATAGTTGAATTTAAGGATAACCAAGTAACTTTGAAAAAAAAAAGAGTAAGCAATCTAGTCAGTTCGCAAATACCTGACTAGATTGTATGGTTCACCTATCCAACCACTCAGCCTAGTCCAATTCTAATAACTATACATTTGTACAATTAGTATGATATCTGTAAATGAGACCATTGTCCTAGTTTAATCATGTATATTTGGCTATGCAGGTAACAGTTCCAAATGAAATGGTGAAAGCACAAGTTGATTAACCAATTTCAAGACATGCTTTCAATGTACTCTTCTGCTCTGTACTCTTTTAAGTGATTAATATGGTCTAAATTTGTTCTTCTGAAGTATGGTTTCTGAATTGATTTCCAATTATACCACATTCAGTGATGGTGGTGATGCAGGCCTACCTCCTGCTCATAAGGAATACTCAAAGAGCACTCTGAGTAGCATACCATTGGTTCTGATGAGCATCCATCTTGCTGCATATATATAACAAGCTATAGACATGATGTTTGGACTTTTACTCATATTGCACTTAACTCATATAACAACTCATATTGCACTTCACCACCTTTTACCTCATCAATATTACTCTTTGGCATGAGATCAACTGTCTGTTTCTAAGAAAAAGATCAGACTGAAGAGCTTACAAACATTCTGGTACTCAATCTCTTTCTTTGTCTTGTTCTTCTTACCTCATTCCAAACGGTTTCCATAAGTTCTGCGATCACCAGAATAAATTAGTCATCTAAGCAAGCTACAATACTAATGATTCTTGCATGGTAGTGACAAGTAATGGTTTCAGCTTACTGCATGTCTAGTCCAGGTTTGCTTCTCAGACTCTCTGGAATTTGGCCTGTCAGGTTATTGTTGTAAAGGTATCTGTGATCCAAACGATATAGTGAAAATTTTGAGCTTCATCTAGCATATGGAATTATAGTTTTCAGGTTGTCATTATTTAAGAACAAAAAGAAAAAGACATACAGCTCTTTAAGGTTGTTGAGTTCTCCCAGCGATGGAGGGATCATTCCGCTGAATTCATTGTCATTCAGATGCCTTCAGTAGGAAGAGAAAGGAGGACAAAGTAAGATAGAAGTCTGGAAATAAATCATCAAAGTAAAATGGGAGGACAAGAACCATTTGAGCTTACAAAGTTACCAATTTCTTTAAATTCCTCACGTCTGGAATAGGGCCAGATAACTTGTTCCCGCCAAGCCAACTGCGAATATTTGAATAGTTGAAAATAAAATAGGTCATGTGTTCTCTTAACCTAGGCATCTTTCTGAAATAACCAGCTTACATGTTTGTGAGAGCCGTTAAATTGACTATGCCATCAGGCAGTGATCCTGAAAGGCCATAATTTGTGAAGTTTCTGCCATTGATCATCAAACAAGAGATAATTCATGCTCGAGTAGAGATCAAAGAAATACCAAAATGATCCACTAAATAAATATTAACATCTTTGTAAGTGAATTGGTGAGTAGTGATCAGATCTGAACTCACAGTGATTCTACTCTGAAATCATTTGAGCAGATTATGCCAGTCCATGAATTTTGCAGTGGTAGGCAAGGATCTCCACTCCAGTCAGACGGGGGATTCTTTATGCTTCTAGCAAGCTCATTCATCGCAATCACTGCACCAATTCATCACCTAGACTGAGGAATTGCACATAAAACTGGTCCATTTTACATATAGAGTAGGGAATTGAATACCATCTCTAGTGATGGTTTTCCCGCCAAGAGGCACTATTTGAAAGATCTCTCCAGCATTGATTACTGGACCTACGGGGGAGTCCTCATCAGGAGTCAGTGTGATATGGGTCTCCCCCGCGAGTTGCAACTGCGAGGCATATACCATGACACCGTCGGCCGAGACATTGAGACCTTTGTAGAAGTCCTTGCCATTCACTACGACATCGAATACCCTCCAGCTGAATGGACTCGGAGTTCGGTTATCCTGAAAATAGAGTGCTACATAGTAGCTATCATTAGGGAGTGCCACCGCCGGCCACTGGACAACAAGTTGCTTTCCTCTGCTGGCAGTCAGAGCACTCCGCAATGCCATCTGCGGTGGAAAGTTCCAAAAGTCCGTCGACGACACGTTCGAATGGCTCTCAACTATCAGGTTTGCATCCATGAAAGAAGACCAGTATCGATTGAATTGATCATCTGGATAGCTAGTTCAGTATCCACATTGTCAAACACCATGTCAGGCTACTAAGACATTTCAATTTTCGACAATTACTAGTAATGTAAAGCTTGAATTGGCATCAATGTACCTGATGATGTTGCCATCATAACCGAAACTGTGTCGAGCAATTGTACTTAGCGCGTATTTCGTGAAATCAGTAGAATTATACATAGAATCCTCCAAGCTTACCAATTCAAGAGCTGAAATGAATGGACTTGAGACTGTATCCTTGTTCCTAGCCAAGCACACACTCAGTGTCTTCCCTTGTGCTGCAACTACAATCTCATAGTAGGATGTGAGGCCCTTGGCATAATTCTCTGATGTATTCACAGAGCTCCATTTCGTGCCCTCGATGATCTGATCAAACACCGGAGGCTCCTTACCGCCATCGAAACCTCCATAGAAGTATGTTGTTCGGATCAAATACTTGGCTTCTTTGATCACAGGGAAAACATAGCAATATTTTCGAGCTGATTCGTCGGGAAAATAGCGAAGCGTGGACAGTATTGGCAAGATGTTAGGATTGTCAATTGTTGAGACATTTCCGACATCGATGAATCCTTCATCTTGGATCCATCTGATGCTCCCAAACTGATCCTCCTTGTCACAGCCACAATTTATGTAGTAACCTATGCATCATAAGATTTGTTTTCATTACAACAACAAAGATTACATGTTTGTCATTATATACGTGTGATTCTTTTCTTTCACATAATAGCATTCAAATTGAGGATTCCTATAGTATCTGAAGGGACCAGATCATGCCATGCTATTATTTACTCTCTCTCTCTCTCTCTCTCTCTCTCTCTCTTTATATTTTAAATAAGTGATGGCAACCTAAGAATTGAATTATAACATATTTAGAGCGACATGAAAGGAAACATATTTAAACGCAGTTATTTACCTCTAGGAAGAGGAATTGAAGCATGGAGGAAGGAAGGGAAGATGGTCAGCAGGATGAGGATTAGGAGGAGGTAAAAGGAAATGGAGATTGGCATAGTTTAGTATGGGGGAAACATCCAAAGTGGGAGTCCCCAAGAGCTGGAGGGGGGGACAACGCAGAGTTATTGTGATCAGGAATTAATTGGTTGCATGGCCCAAAGGGAAGAAAGAGATTGAATGGGTGGAAGAAACTTCATAGGATCTTGGAGTTCTTGGGGGATTCTTGCAGGGTGTTGACATTTGGATAGATTCTGTTGAGGTTTGAGGTGCAAAAATAGCAATTATTGACCTAGTCAAACAGTTAAATACTTTCTAACAAAATTTTGGAAATTATGGAGCAAATGCTTTGCTTTTTAATTATCGGACTTCCATGGTTACTTTTTGATATCTGCAAGTTGCAATCAGAGTAACTTGAATAACATATATATATATATATATATATATATATACTCTTTATAGAAATAAATATACAAATAAGAATAGGAGTATTTTTATTTTTTTTGTAGTTAAAGTGATTTAGAAAACTATATATATATATATATATATATATATATATATATATATATATATATATATATATATATATATATATATATATATGCGAACGCACCCACATACACAGAAAATAACTTTGGATAGAACACTTGCCATTTTTATTGAATTTAACTCTTTATCTAGTTACAAAGTGAAAGTATGAGTTGAACAAAATAGTAGCTTTAGGAGTAATAAAATATTAACTTAATTTACCCAACTAATTCTATTCTTATATGTCCAAAAATAATTCATTAACCAGAGTATCTCTATTCACAATCGCTAACGAATTATTAGGCACAGAATTATCTCAAAATGAAGAAAATTCTTTGAGCTACTGAGATTGGCTAATCAATTAGCTGACTATTTAGCCTCCCATAGCAATGTCTGAAAGAAAAAAGATAAAAAAAAATGTTGGTAAGAATGTAGTTTTATCAAACCCTAATTTTTGAGCCCTATGCCCTAAGCCCCATGATTTTTCAAGTGGTCTAATGGTCAGTCAAAAGATAGAGAATGCCCGGTTGTACTAAAAATAAAGCATGACAATATATGGCCTTCTAAGACACTGCAAGGATAAAACTTCAACTTCAAGTTTAATTTGTTTAATAATTCAAGGAGGAATAAAAGGTACTAATTAAAATAGCATGCCCATCCGTGCTTTTAGTACCTCATGTCATGTGTAAATAACCACCAACCGTATGGGCCATGCATCATCCCACATGTTGGTTGGTTGGTGCACCTAATTCACCATTTCCATTAAAATTGCTCTCTCTCTCTCTCTCTCTCTCCTTTCTAATTCTCCCTTACTGGAAACTACTCTCTTAACTAGTCTGAGGTTGATCGTTTCATTTAGGCGTATAAACATCACATATATATTTGATACAGTACAATAAATGAGGCTAAAACAACAACATCATCATCAAAGAGTCCATTAATAAAATCTATCAAAGAATTTTAAGAGATTTACTCCTATACATATAAAATATATATTCCAAAGAGGAAGGGGGGGTGGAAAAATTATATTTCTCTCTCGATCTCTCTCTCTCTCTCTCTCTGCAAGAAGTAGATGGAGGGAGTAAGTTGAATTAATTAATTTGGGGTGAGATGCTCATCCTCTGATCCGTGATGTTCCACCTCCAATGGCCATCACTATACCCCATCTTCTCCGCATCCCTCCTATCCCACTCCAAGTCCTTCTTCCTTTCGTCCGACAGCAAACACAACGCCTTCAATCCCTCCTCCATCTTGTCGTGTAATCTCCACCACGTCCGATGCGCCGCGTCGCTGGCGTAAACCCTTTGGTCGTCCTTGTTCCAGTTGCAGTCGTAGTCTCTGTAACACAACCATGGCTTCAATCCGAGGTAGTGGACGGCGTACACTTTCGGTGGGTCCGCACCGTAGAGGTGATCTTTTAAGCTCCTCTCCGCCGTCGTGTTCGCCCAGAAGTTCTTTAGGTAGTTCACCCTCCGGGGGAGCCGATGCCACCAGACGAAGACCTCGTTGAGGAAACCCTGGTCGCCGCCGTTGTAGGAGACGATGTCCCTGCGGCGCATCATGAGGGCGTTGAAGGTGCAGTTGGAGGGCTCGATGACCATGACGCCGGAGTTGAAGATGACGCCGTCGTTTCCCGTGGCGGAGATCTGGGGGAAGCGGAAGAGGATGTCGAGGTTGCGGAGGACGAGGATGTCGGCGTCCACAAACACGACCTTGTCGTAGTCGGTGAGCTGCCACAGCCGGAACTTGCTGTAGTTGTACTCATTGTAGGTGTACTTCTTGGCCCGGGGGTTGCGGATGCGCTTAATCTCGCGGAGGATCCAACCGGCGGCCACCAGCGCCTGTAGCTGACGCCGCCGGATCGACTTGTCGTGGAGGAGGACGAGGTCGCTTGTGGAGCCCGTGCGGCGGATGCTCTGCGCTAGCATGATCGCTCCGCAGAGGTAGGCGTCCGAGGAGTGGAGCACCGTCGCGTACGCCTCCCGACGGGGCCGCCGGCTCGCCGGCGTCGCCAGTTTGGACACGTCAAACACCTCGTTTATTCCTACAGCAATTCAATCTCTTAAAATAATATACAAATATTGTATAGAGATGGATATCACGTAATGACAAATAGAACCATAGACAGGGTGTGATCGTGCCAAAGACTTAACTTGTAAACTAAGGTTGAATTGGATAACCAGCCCCATCTCTTTCTTAGCTACCATATCTTAGTTTATCCGTATAATAAATAGATCAACTTCCCTTGAATCGAAATTAGCCAAGCTCTCCGTATCCTATAAATTGTTATTGGATAGTACGTATCATTCTGCCCAATTATGAAACCGCACACGACAACATCTTTTGCGACAATTGGCCTGGGAGGTCAGGTGGGGCCCTGGGGGTCCTTTGGTTTTCTTCAAAACAGGAAAGAAAGGAAATTTGAAGTTGATGTGCCATCTAATATGCCTTCTACCTACCATTAACGACATCCATAAATTGCAGCTTTAAAACATATAATTGATATCCCCTGTTTCCACTTCCTTACATCTAGCTCTAGTGCTCTACTACAACCACTTTAGGGCGGTGGAAATTAATTAACCTATAATAATAATAATAATCAATTAATTTAAAAAATTTAAATTAAAAAAAAAAAAAAAAGATCCAAGAGATTGAAATTAATAATTTACCTTCTCCCCAGAGTGGCAAAGCGAGGTTGCAGGATCCGAGCGGCAACCTGACCTTGTCCTCCAACCTCTCCGCCGAGGTCTCATACACCCACCAATCTCCCTCCCTGGCCGCCAAATCGTCGCACCGGAAGAGCTCCATCATCGGCTCGCATGGGCTCAAGAACACCACCTTCACCGCCCCGCGCCGGTCCCGCCTCCCCTTCCTCACTGCCAAGTTCGCGGCCACCAGGTGCACCTGCAGCCTGGCCACGTCCCTCGCCCACCCCTTCTCCGTCCGCCGGCACGGCAACTTGGCCACCACCACGTCCACCGCCTCGTACCTGGACAAGTCCGGCATCGGGATGTCCGGGCACGACGGCCCCTCGATCTCCTCCTCCTCGTCTATCCACTCTGGGAACAAATCCTTCCACTCGAAATTCCCGACGCCTGCTCGAACTCAATCCTCGTCGTCCTCCTCCCCTTCTCCACCCCCCACCCCGCCAGCTCATCCTCCCCCATGTTCACCAATCCGATCCTCTCATCCCCACGCAAAAATCTAGGAGCTCTCTCCTTAGCAATCCTCTTCTCATTCCTCATCTAATCATTAAAAATCAAACACTCCATCACAACTTTCAAATCAATCACGTATAAATATATCAATCCCCAAACCTTACTAACCTTACTGACGGCGGGAGCGCAATTCCGGAAAGTGCAGCGGACGAGGGAGGCGGCGTTGTTGTCGAAGAGGGAAGAAGGTTGGAGGAGAAGAATGGCGATGTAAGCAGCCAAGAAGAAGACCAAGAAGGCGACATTGATCCTAACAACGATTGCTCTCGAAGGAGGAGTACTACTACCCTTGAACATCTCCCCTCCTCTTAGGCCCATAGCTATGTGGGTTATGTATGGATGTATATATATATATATATATATACACACACACACACATCTATCTATTTGATAGGTGATGGATTTGCGAATCTTTGTTTATTAGTGAGCTAGCTACCAAGTTAATTCTTGGCCTTTGTCGTGGGTAAGATGTTTCAGGGGTCAAAATGTAAATTACTTTCTTTGCAATTTAGCCCTCGGGGTTATATTTGAAGCTTCCTATTTATTTCTCCTCCCTTGGCCCTTGCTGTTGAGATTGCCACATCACAGGGGTCTTTCGTTAATGGCTTCTTTTTAGTTTAACAATCTTTGCTATTTTGCCCTTTCTTTTGCATCAAGTTACAGTAACTTACTATTATGTAATTAGTATTTATCACGTACTCCATGCGAGCGATTTTTTTTTTTAAAATTCTTTGAGTATTTTAAAGTTGAAAATTTATGATTAATAGAGCAACGATATGTTTTAAAAGAAGAATTTTTAGGTTAATCCAGTAGTTTTATTTAATTCAAACGCCGCCGGAACATATAGTACATGAATATTTAGACCATCGTTTTAATCTCTTTTGGTATATTAAGGTCACAATGGAGATTAAACCTTGTGATGATGTCTAAATGGCTTATTCTCCTACCTACTTCTGTTGGTTGCCAAGTCTTAATCTTGTGTTTAAAAGAAGCCAAGGCTAAGGGAGGAAAATACTATATGATCGTGAAAGCAACTCATGCATCAACCCACAGACCTTTTCTTTTCTTTTTCTTTTTTTTTTCTTTCTTTTTTTTCCTTTTTTTTTTTCCGTAATGGTAAGAGATGGATTGGACATTACTTTCCCACCAAATATGAACAGATTCTTATCTGTTAGTTAAGAAAAGCGAGAAGATTTATTAGCTTCCACAGAATGCCAAAACTGTTGGTGATTTGGCTATTTCTTTTGTCATGATCTATAAACTTTAGTATTCTTTAATTTACCATAGCACCAAATGCAGGGAAATGCTACCATTCTTAACTAGATAATTAACTTTGTGAAACTTTTGATTAAAAGAAAATAATAGGGCAAATTACATCTGTTTGTAGTTTGATGCGTTACTATATATCTTACAATTATATAGTTTAAATTTAAGTAGGTAATCCTCCTTAGAACAAAACTATACGGCGCCAATATTTTTCACCATAAAGAATATATTTTCATAGAGTAATTAAGTCTTTTTACATCTCCATTAATAATTTACCAACACTTGGTTTGGAACAAAGATGGTTAAGTATTTAACTTTAAAGTACATGAGAAGAAGCTAAAATTGAAACAAACCATATTTATTCAATTTTCATTTGAAAATAATCTGAAAAAAAATGTATCTAATGATAAATGTATGATTACTAGTTGGATGAGTTAATATGTATTCTTGATTGAATATTTAAGCAAGATGCTTCACACCCAATTCAGAAAAGGATAGGATGCAGTAGATGATAAGGATGAATCTAATATACTTTTATGTTTATAATTTTCTATGTATAATTGCTTATAAGAACAACAATGGTGGTCTTCACAATGAGATGTGTGTGCTTGGCATGAAACCAGTAGAGGTTCAACATCAAATAAAATAAACCAATGGCCACTTCACCTATCATTCTCTCTTTATGAGCTAGCAGTGGAGGAATTAATAAAAAAAATATATATATAAACAAACCAATAAAAAATTTCTATATGTCCATTTATGAGGGTGTTACATTGGTTGTTAATTACTCCAAATTAAACTTGGCTAATTTTTGGTAAGGCATTCCAAAACTATTGGCAAAATGAATACCATAAACCATAAATGGCTCATAGAAAAAAGAAGAAGAGAAAACTATATGGCAACCAGCCATAAAAAAATCAGTATGAAATCAATTTAGAAAGTAGCTATCATGTTCAAAGTCCAAACTAAGCATCAGAAAAAGGATATGCGCATGCACCATCTTCTAGTTGCAATGCAACTAGGATTGACCAATCTAGGGCTCTTCTTCCTTCTTCCTTTTTTTATTTTCTTTCTAACTTCTCATTGAACAAATAAAGGTAGAATGCATGAGCCATATACTATGTTAGTATTGGAGAAAGTTCCAATGACCAATAACCTTTGTTGGGCATGTTATTAATTTGTCTCACATACGTAGGCCCTCAAAATTATTATTATTATTATTATTACTGTTATTACTGTTACTACTATACTTTGAGCAGTTCTCGTAGATCATCATTTCATCAGCATATTGATAAGTTTGAGAAGGACTTAAGAACTCCTTAAGTTGGACATGTACTTTCTATAGGGTTGTTCTCATTTTCCATCTCTATTGGGATGTATAAGGCCTAGCTAACTACAGCAAAATGGAAAAAAAAAAATTTATTTGTCACATATTTGTCATTGATATAAATAACTAGTTCATGTGGAGCTCAGAAGAGATATTAATAGTGATTTTGGATTTTGCTTATTTTTTTTTTAATTCTCATCACGCTTATAATAATAATAATAATAATTTTGATTTCATAATTTTATTTGTCCATCTACAGCATCTTAATTCAAAGGTTAGTGGCTTACCTCAACTGCTACATTAACCAAATTCTCTCTTCTAATTCTAAAAAAGAAATGGTTGATAATTATATCAGAGCTACCTGAAGACTTTGACTAGAGTTTAAATAAGAAGGAACAAAATAAATTCTTATTTTGGTGTGTTATATGGAAAGAGGAAACTGAGGACTAAAGTTATGGAAGTCATCTTGAATTCTTAATTGCTTGAGATGAGATTGTTTAGGTACTTGTTAGTTGGCAAGTCATTAAGTTAGCTTTGTATAGTGAAAGATGAAATTGTAATTCTAATTCATCTCACCATCGATCCTATCCTATTCTTTTGATGTCCATGATCCAGCTACCTAATTAAAGCGAAGCACATGTATTTGGCTCAAAAACTAAAGCATGCACATGTATGACATACGTTCTACTCATGGTTTTCTCAATTATTTTGCAAATAATTCTGGGGAGTTGAAGGAATACTTAGAAAGTCAGAAGCGTGATGTTTTGGATTTCTCATGATTCATGCTTGATTGTTTGTCAACTTCGTTAATGTATTTATAAATACTTTATATAATATAGTCTGGTATTTATGAATATTTTATGAATGCATAAAATAAAATGCAGGGTATTATTAGGGATAGCAAAAATAGATCCTTGTGCTCTGTCTCTTATGTAAAAGTAATTCATTTTCCATACGAATGAACCTTTTTTCTTTGTCTGATGATAAATTATTCCTCGTTAGAACTTCCATTCCAGCCTGGTAACACCAAAAATGGCCAAGATTAGAATGATTTCAGTAAGCCTTTCTGCTCTTTACTTTCTTATGGAGAGTAAGAACATTTTATAGAAAAGATCACTGGTTCCAAAATACAGTTTTCTGAAGTTTATTTTTTAATAACTAAATTCGCTGTCCATGCCAATTGCATCTAATATGAAGTTCACCAAAACACACAGCTAAGAGCATCTTACATGAAATGATATGCCAATTGTAAAATTTCATGTGCACTTGATCATGCTTCTATGAAAACAGAGAATGTCAATGGAGTTATTCCATCATAATCAGTACCGATAATTTATCGGTTTACAGAGAACTTCCATGCATACTAACTAGTTTTGTTCTTTCATCCAGGTCAATGTCCAGGCCAAGGATAGTTACCTCCTCTGAGTCAACTGTCATGAGAAATATCACAATACAAAGCAAAAGTGATATATATAAGCTCAAATTCATTCTAAATATCATCATTGTACAACACAGTACTGAAGGAGCAAATGAGTGGCAGTTTCATGTCGCCCCATATTGTAGACAGTTAAATGAGGTCCGGTGGTCCAAAGGAACTGGTACTGCACATAGGTACACAAGCTCGAGAACAAGATGGGCAATAAACAAGAATCTACTGCAAAGGACCATTCCTTCTTTGATGTTGGGATAATGGTCTTTATAAGATCTCGGAGATCTGCATCAAAGATCACATTGTATTGGTCAAAAGATTAAATGATCAATGTTAAATTTTATACTGTCGAACTCACATTTATTGGCATCTCTGCAATAACAAGACCACTGCTCTCTTCAATTCCTTTAAGGGTTACCACTTCACCTCCAACAACCATGTTGATCACAGTTCCATCTGCAAAGGCATTAAACTATCCCGATCACCGTAATTTTGGGCAAGAAACACCAAATTAATAGTGGTGGGAAAGATAACCTGCTGCTAAACAAGTTGACATGCGCCTTAAGTATGTTTCCTGAAAGAAACTGTAATGTCAGTATACCATTTTCAACTTGCATAACCAAAGTAGCTCCAGGGGCACAAAACTCATAGTGTGCATTTAAGACCTTCCAAGTGTCAAGAACAGAACATATGGAATCAATTTCATCAATAGAATGTTGATAATTTCATATAATACATTACATATTTCGTTTACCTTTTTCAATGGCAATTCATAATTTATCAAAACACGAGCCACTAGAGGTGCCTCTCCTGAGGCAGCTATAGGAAGGCAGGCATCTGTTACAACTATGATGCTAGACTTGAGAGTCATACTTCCAGATTCAAGGACATCCCCAGAACAATCATTGTAACCTTGATTCCACTCTGCAGTTAATTGACGAAATTTTTCCAGTACAGATGCACGTTCAGTTTCAGCCTGATCACTGTACTGCATTCAAAAGCTAAATAAATCATGTATAATATACTTAACCATAATTTAAAGAAGCAAGAAAATAGCAGCTAATTAAGATAGTAATATTTATCTTCCAACCCCCGTCACACAATGATAAGCACAAAGAACTTAGTCAGCTCCAACAAGGGGGCTCAGAACAACTACACATTATAAAGAATACTGTAAAATATGAACTTAGGTCTCACGAACAAAAAACTGAATGAGAAAGGAATTGGAAAATATGAAAACCACAATAAATCATAGTGCAACTAATCTGATCAACTAGAATTTCCATACATATATCATATATGCATCACAATGATGTATGTAGTACTTTTAACTTCTTGTGCTCCCACATTGTCAGTTGCCAATCAGAGACATGATGCACCAAGCTTGCCATTCTCATTACCGAAGTTGTCAACATATTTTTCTTCTCTCAATTCAAGCTATTAGTCCTTCAGAAGTCTTAAGAATGCTGAACGCTCCACGAGAAGCCACTGGCCCAACCACTCATGTACATCATATTTAGCAAGGATTTTTCCTCCTTTCTTGTCCATAAGCAAGTAACATCATCCTGTGTTTCTATCTTTTAGAGGAAGGAGTTTCGCATCTAGCCTCTGCATCCTACTTCTTACTTATTAACATTCCACTTATTCCAGAGCCAAAATAAGCAAAACAATTATATTAACAACTACGACATCCAGTAGTGGACTTGCTTATACATGAACAAATGAGCCATATCTCTGCTACAAGCTGCAATAGATAAATTGATTGCTTTCCTGAGATGAGTGAAGCTTCTATAATATCAAGGAAATGCAAATTTGGAATTATCATATTTTAATTATGGATTCATAAAAATTATAACCCTAGGTTCGATTGTACAGTGTCAGAATTTTCCTAACATGTTAATATCCACAATCATTTTCCCAACCAAAAAATAACCCCCAAAATGCGATCTTTTCATTAAGAAAGAGCGAATAGGATTGCCAAGTCATTTACCAGAGGAGAAAGAGAGATGAAAGATAGATTCGAGACTGCGGAGCAAACGGCATCGAGCTCATCCCGCGAGCTGCAACATATCACCATAGGAAGCGAGGGTCGACGCCCCGCGAGCCCGAGAAGATCCACCAATGTCTCCTATAAATCACGAATTCGCTAATTTTCTCTACCTCAGCCAAGGTAAACCAAAACGTTGAATAGAAAGCGATCCAAAGTGAGAGATTAAAAAAAAAATACCATCTTGAACTGGAGGCGATCAACAGCAACATAGTAGTGGCGCCCAGGGCTGTTCCGATTCAGGAAGGAGAGATAAGAATCCGATAAAGAAAGGGAATAGAAAAGAATTAGGGTTTCGCGGAAACCTGAGATGGGAATGGGAGGAGGAAGCGGGAGGAGATGGAGAAGGAAGCGAGTCTGGGAGATCGACGACGGCCGTTCCTCTCATAATTTCACTGTTTGCCGTGACTGGGGTTAAGCGGTGGGAATAGAGGGGTTTATTCGTCGTTTCCCCCAAGAATATCTCAAAACGGGATAACTACCATGGAATAACTATCAACCTTGCGAATATTCTGTAGGATTACCCTAATGTATAAATGTCATTATTTATTATTTATAAATATATATATGAATATATTTTTTAATTATTGAAGAAATCGTTTCCATTTGCGAAAATCCAAAACTATATGTTGTTAATTATTGACCACGAATACAATAAGCTTTATTTACGTCCGAGGCCAAAATTATATTGATGCATGTTACATAAGAGATGCATTAAATAAAAATAGAAAGATGAAAACAAGAACAAATTGTGAAGCAAATGGAATGCCCCCCATCTCAAATCTACAACAATATTATTTCATGCCTGCCTGAATACATAGAATGATAGTTTCTCATGCAGGCCTCTCTAACATAGTACAAATTTAGATTTCAGTAGTTCTGGACTTCATACAAATGTATTATTCATTGTTTTCTCCATGACCCTATACCGATAAATTACAAGCTTGAACCAAACCCACTTATTAAACAAATTTAATGACTTAATGCACATATACAACAAAGATTATCTGAAAATTGGTGGCTAGCGACTGAAAAGGAATTCTTCTACTATTGAGGTTGACCCTTTTTTCTGGCTAAGAACATGACAATCCGTGGGAGAAGTGACTTCTTCTTCCTTACCTTCGTATCGGATACAAATTCGTCTGGGCTACTTACTGCTGTATATAACTTTGGATCTGACATTGGATGGACATAGACATCACCTTCTTCCTTGTCAAAGCCCTTTGTTTCAATGCGATGTTCGAAGCTCCCTGGTGGGCTTCTGGAAGGATTAACTGCTGCTTTAGCAGCATCACCAGCTTTACGCCGCTTCTCGTTATCAGCTCTCCATTTCCTCAATTCCTGTTCCACTCCAAGTTTTCCCTCCTTAGCTCTCTCAGATTTTTCAATCGCAACTCTCAGAGCACGCTTTCTTTCATCCATCTCCTTGTAAGCTTCATTTAATCTCTCTAAACTCTTCGACTCGGAATCCTTTGCCAACTCAACCTGAACAAAGGCAGCGGTCACCCTTACATGTGCAAGCTCTTCAGCTTCGTGAGCACTCTTGCTAAGAGCAAAATATTCATCTACGGGAAGAGTTATTCCTCTAGGAGAATCTTCTTCGATACTTCCAGCCTGCTCGCTCTCTTGCAATGCTTTAACCGCAGCAAGTGCGAGCTTCTCCGATGCTCGAGTTGCCTCAATTTCTTTCAGTGCTGCATGTAATCTGATCTCTGTGGTGCTTGTGCTGGCCTTGGCTTGTTCTGCTTCTTCCTTGGCCCTTCTTAGCTCTTCTTGCGCCATTTGAGCAGCAGACTTAGCTTCATCTGCTTCCTGAGCTGCTTGTTGCAACACCTTAGGTAGCTCCACCATCTTTTCTCTTGTTTCCTTTTCCTTTTTTCGAATTGCTTCTAATTCTTCTTTGGTCTTATTAAGCTCAGCTTCAAGAGAAGATACTGCTATAGATGCCATCCCTTCCCTCTGCTGCAATGTTGAAAGGGTTGTTTTCTCTCTATCCAGCTCTGACTTGAGGGCCGAAGCTGCAACTCTTAAAATATTGACCTCATCTTTTGTTTTCTCTATATTCTTTTTAACTTCCTCAAGCTCCTTAGATGTTGAAACTAAGGCTTCCTGAATGGACTTTTGGGTTTTCTTCAGTTCATCAGCCCCATTCTCTTCCTCAGTGCCCTCTGCTTCTTGGTTTACTTTTGCTTCCATGTAAGCTGCTAGCTCAGCATTGAGGTTGAGTAACGAAGTGGATGCTGTACTCAACTTTGACTTCAAATCCTTTGCTGATAAAAGTTGGTCATTTAGCCGTTGCAACTCCTCTTCTGTCTGTTTCAGTTCCTTTTCCCAAGTAAGACAATCTTGTTCTCTCGCCAAAGCTGCACCAATTCTATGTTCTTCTGCTTCAAGATGTGCTGCATGGGCCAATTCCAGTGATTCTTTGGTTGTAATAAGTTCCAGAGTCAGTTCCTCCACTGTCTTCTCAATCTCCTTTGATGCTGAAACAGCTTCCTCTGCTTTCTTGATCGACATATCTCTTTTGTTAACTAAAGATGCATACTCTTCTTGCAGTGCTTTCAACTCCTCTTTCACGGACTTCAATTCTGCTACTGCAGCTGCATGCCTAGCTTTGGCAACCTCTACTTGTGCCTTCGCTGCGACACTAGCTTCGTCAGCAATTCCTTGTTCCATTTCTTTGACCCTAAGTTGAGCAAGTTCTGAGTCCTGTTTCGCTTGGGCTTCTTCAGTTTGTGCTCTCTCCAAATTAAGTTTCAGCTCTTCTACAAGTCTTTTAGTGCTCTCTAGCTCCTCAAGTACCTGTGCTTTAGCCTCTTCTGCAGCTTCTGATTGCTTTTTGCACTCTGGAATTTCTTTCTGCACCTTCTCAAGTTCAAACCGGATATGCTTGCTCCTCTGCATGTATACAAACCAAGTCATATAATACTCGAGTGAAAAAAGAAAAAAGAAAATCTTAGTGCAGCTTAAGAAACTAAGAACCAAATGGGTTATGATGTGTGGATCTGTTGGCCATTTTCTGAAGTCCACATGGAAGAGTTGTTCTACTTCTACACATTCAAAAAAGTGTTTCTTGTTTACACTTGTACTAGTTTGATATGAGAATAGTGAACAAACTAAAAGAATGGACTCAAATTTCAATATTTTATCGAGAAAAAGTAAAGGTTCTAGAAAGTCCTCATCTATAAAATTAAAGAATAGTCCATGACGAATAATTAATAATCTGATTATCCTTTTTTTTAAAGGAGGTCAACTGATTTTCCTTGTAGTCTTTTTTCCTGCTCAAGTACGAGCAACTAACTATTTTTTATAGGCTGTAATATGATGTCAGTTAAGTGGTAACTGAACTACAAAAGCTTGCGGGGGAGATAAAAAAAGAGTTGATGAGGCAATATGGGCCTGAAGTAATGGAAAGGCTACTCATGAAGCAAGATATCAGTGATACTCATCTCCGAAGGGGATAAGTAATAGTCTTCAAAGGAATATCCATTACCTCTAGAGCCTGTGCTTTGTGAGCTTTCCAGTCGACAATTCCTCCAAACTTAGTGACAGCCTCCTTCACAGATTCAAAAGGTGCCGCAGTATCAATGAGGCTTCTGTTTGATTGTATGTTCTTTACATTGTCCGCTGGTGACCTTTTCGATACATTTTCAACCTTTGTACGATCAGGCTCATCAGGCATGACTTGAGACCTATCTTGCTTTGTATTCATTTCAGAAGATGGAGTAGATTCCTTAATGACTGGAGCATCATGTGGCTCCTCTGTGGCTTTTCCAATCTGACTAGGAGCAGCATGACCATTACTTATCTGAGCATCAGAAACACTATCAGAACTGCCATCTTCAAGCTTGTGCATTGATTCAGTTTCCATGTCTTCCATCACCTTATCCAATGAATGAGGTGCTGCATTGCTAAGCACTTCTGAGGAGGAAGGGACAGTATCATCTGTAGAAGTCCTTGATTCATTTGAGCTGATCAGCGTATCAGGTTCATTGTGGTCCAACAACAAACCGTCAGGACCATGTTGATGAATTGGTGTCTCATAATTCACACTTGGTCCCTGCTGTTGGTTAGTGTCAACATTCTCTTCTGTGACTGTGGACATTGGAGGTTCCACAGGAGTTGGCGGAATTTCTGATGTAGACATAGATGCAGTAAGCAAGGTGCCTCCAGAGAGATTTTCTTTGGCACCTTTTTTCTCTTCCTTTCCTCAATAAATAAATACTCAATCTGATTCCTTCCTGAAGACAACAACAACAACAACAAAGTGCACAATGAGTGTTATATAGTGAAGCCTTAAATATAACCATGATGTTCAACAAAGATAATTCGTCCATAAAACTTTCTTAGAGTGAAAGTTTCTCACTCTGGCACACAAAACTAACTACAGCCAGTAAAGTTGTTTCCATTTACTGATTAACAGTATTTCATCCTGTGTGCCTCTTGATACATGTCCGAATGGGTGGTTCTGGGTATTGCATAGTGACAAAGAGGATAGGTCAGACATGGCAGGCTAGAATTCAGGAAAGTGTGAGGATAAAATTAGTAGGAAGCATATTCAGAAGTTCTTCGAGAAGAGGAACAAAGAGAGTTACTATGGAATCTCATTGTGATGACAGTCAGCAGTTTAAGATAAGTCAGACAGAGGATTGACCTTCAGCAGAATGTTTCAAATAGGATAACTAGATAGTCCAAGTGATGCTAGTCCTGCAACTAGTCTATCTTGGTTTCTGATGCATTTACAAATCAAAACTCAAAAGAAATAAAGTGAGGCAAATATAAGATCAGTAAAGTAAGGCAAGTATTGATCTTACATCTATTTTCATTTCCTCAAGAGGATTATGTACAATTAAGCAAAATTATCTCATCTTTTAGCTCAGAGAAAGACATCGTGATACTTTAAACCACATATAAAACGAGGCATAGACTTTTGGAGAAATATTAAATCATTAATGTTGTACAACTAATCAAACAACTTCTGAATGCTAATTTATCATGTAAAGTAATTAAATCCTCTGACAAATGATGCTCGATGTAGACTTTACACTATATCCACCCGTAACCAGTTGCTATCAGCTAAAACTTGGATACAGCTTCTTTTACCCTAGACATATAAATCTAGTTGTTGCTTGCATGTGAATAAATCTGTATATCAGATGATATCTCTCTGTTATTATAGAATATTCCAACACGCAAGTGACACTAAAAAATCTAGTTAGCTGCATCAAGTTAAGTTGCAAAAAGCTCCAAGGATTGTCTGAATAGCCTTAATTGTTTCATAAATACCGTTTTCTAGACTAGAGTGAAGCAGAAAAGGAAGTGAAGTATTCAAGTATCTTGAAACAACATTAGTTAAAGTCAAAACTTCAAACAACATAATATAATAGCTATTTCTCACTTCAAGGGATGAATTCAGAGGAAGAAATTGAGAACTTAAAGGTTAAAACTGTAAATATTCCTTGAAAAAGAATACAGAGAGGCTGCCAGCAAAAGCATTTTCACATTGTATTAGCGAACATACAAAAACAACCAATAAGAAGACTGTGATCTACAGACAGCATCTTCTATTTTCTCTCTGGATGGTCTAGTGATCCCTTTTAATATGATGTACTGTGGACAGAGACCAAGAACACAAAAGTATCAGTGAACAAATAGTCAAACACCTAAAACAGTTAAACATTACCCTTTTGTAATCTATCAAATGAGTAACGAAACAACAAAGAAAGAGATGGAAGCACATCAAGTGACATCTAGAGAGAGAGAGAGAGAGAGAGAGAGAGAGAGAGAGTTTTGTCAAATCATGCATGTGGTTGACCCTTCCATCCACCTTAGGAGATCAATGCTAGAATTTTAAGTCCAGAAACATGACGATCCTCTCAAACGAGTAGTCCAACTTAATGAACGAATTGAATTCAGAAATTGGCAGAAATCATCCAAATGAAACATGTAAACTTCATCATCTACCTCCTATCTGCTTGCTTCTCAATAATTCACTAGAAATAGATCAGATTAGTGAGAATTTAGCTCAATACCACAAAATTTCTTTATCATGAAAAGACCCAGAATTTCCCATCTCCTAATTCAACCATGAAACCTTCCAAACAACCAAAAGATCAAACTTTTCGCAATTAAAGCAAAAAGGAAATGAGAAAAAGAAGGGAATAAAAAAAGGCAACAAAGAAGAAAACTTCACTCGGTTCCATCTTCAATTCAAGCTTCCTGACTAACAACTACAACTCTAAGCTAAACCCAAGCAAGAATCAACAAAGGGAGAGACGAGAGAAGACTTACTCGTATATCCGTGTAGTGGGTGGGAAGAAACGAACACCCCGGAAGGGAGAAACCCAACGAGACAAAAGGATTCGAAGGATCGACTCACGTGTGGGGTGGAACAAACATCTCACCGTTTAGATCCGTGTCTCTCTAGACTCCATCTCTCTCTCTCCCCCCTTCTTTCTCTTACAAATTATCACTAATTATTACGTCCTTGGAGCCATCATTAGACCAAATACGAGAATGGTTTCCTTTTATTCCAAATTACGGGGATAAAGGAGGGGAGAAAATAGAGATGTTGACCATTTCGCTGATGTTCACACCGAAAGGTGCCAACACTCACCCACTACGCCAACTCATATTCCAGGCTTCCGCATACAATCCTATGCGTCAACACAAATCCACCGTCGATCTACAATTTGACAGGTACAGACGGTGAGGATATGTCCCTACAGATAATAAATATGGGGCAGCTTCGAGGGACTACGGAGGGGGAGAGCTGTAGTGGATTAGTGATGGGTTTGTTTGTTTATTAGGCTAGGAGGGGATTAATAGAATAGAATTATTAAGGACGTGGCAGACCAAGGCAACGGCTAGAAAGTGGACTACGTCGGCGTGGGAGCGACGAGTGGCTGTCGGAAATTAATGGGTCCGGTGAAATCGATCCGAGCATTAATTGCTGGGTCCGGGGATTGGAGGAGCTGAACCGGTCCGGCTCTCTTCTTCTTCTTCTTCTTTTCCTTTTGTTGTGCTATATTTGATGTTATTTAATATTTGGCAATTTCAGATTTCTGAGTGGTTTTCTTTTGCAAAATAGGGACTGAGAACGGGTTACAGTAAAAACATAAGAGAAGATTTACCCACTCCTTACAAGCTCGTCTAACATAAGTGAAAGAGGTTAAACTGCTATTATGCAAACTAAATTCTGGCAATTTGAAAACAGCCACACATTTCGTTTCAGCTTTGAGATTCTTTGCTATATCCTGAAGCTTAAGTAAGCTTTGAAGACAGTGGTCAAGAAAAATAATTTTGCCTAAGCAGAAATTAGCGGGGTAAATCACGAGAGCCTCCCATATTTCTAATTTTTTTCGGGGAAACGAGGAGTTGAACCCAACTCTACTTGGGTGGTGTTTAAAAGTGTATATAAATTATTCTCACATTCACTCGCTCTTAGGCAAATGAAAGTGATCCTATTTTGCAATTAAATTTGACTTCGGTCGGAAATCACAAAATCTAAAATGAATTAGTCTGCATATTTTGGCAGCAATAGAAAATAGTAGGTTATGTTTTAGGTACTACATGCATTGTTGGAGTTGTTGGAAAAATTATTATTTAAACATAACTTTTTAGATATCAAACAGTACTTCAATGTTATATATTTACTATTTTAAACTCATAAATAAAAAAAATAGAAATTAGTGTTAAAGTGTCTACTGTGGCAATTGAAATAAAATCAAAATACGTTTAGTCTCTACGTCGACTATTTTTTTTCTCCGAATGAAAAGTTTTTAAGAAGAAATGAGAGATATTTGGAAGAGCCTTATTGTTATTAAAAAAAAAAATAAGCATTGAATCTTAAGTGTATACAAGATTTGAATGAAAAAATAACCACAAAAAAAAATATTTTACTGGCTATCTAGCTTTAACTTCTCTTATAGATCTCTATGGGATCTTGAAACTGTGTAATTATAGTATGCAAAACACTAAAATACTAACAAACGAAATACAGCTTAAGAAAAACGTTATCTTAGCCGAAGCAAAAGGAGGAATGCGATTGAAGATGAAGACTAGGGAAGCAAGCCAAACAGCTTGGAGCAGGCAGCAGTAGAGCATGGAAGATAGGTGAAAAATACGAGGGAGAAAGAAATAGGAGGCATTGAGACTTTGGCAGGTCCAAGGTAAACTTAACCAAAACCCAAGTCCCACTATGGTTGAGGAACTTTAGAGGCCAATGCAAAAAACTACGATCAAGCCTCGACTGATCACCAACCAAAAAGGAACTAACATGTGACAGAGGCAAGCAGAGCGACACGCATACGAGAGACTGGGGAAGAAGAAAATAGGTCTACACTCGACGAGAGAGGAAAAGACACTGCACTCGGCCAAAGCTGACGAGTCCCTCAATGGTAGCGGTAGGATCAGAGCCAAGTCTTTCGGCATCGTGAGCAGCTACAGAGGCAAATGACGAGAAAAAAGAATATGAAAAGATGTTCGGGGGGAGAAACGTCAAGTACGGATGGAGGAGGCAAGGAAGAGAAATAGATAGCCACTGAGGATAGTGTTCAAACCCCACAAATCCTAGAAGTTGATCCAAAGTAACACAACCTTAGACAAATAGAACAATTAAAGGTTAATTAGTGTTTTCGACTTGGTCAAACAGATAAACTGCAAACATGAAAAGTCATGGCTCATGGGTGGAAACATGCGAGTTAAATTATTGATGAGACAAGGTCAAAGAAATTATAGAATATTTATGATGGCGTCAAAGGGCGGTTCACCTTTTAAATTAAATTAAAGTCTGAAGCTCGGGGCGAATTTTAAAGCAAGGCATTGTTTGTTGTCCTTGTTTTTCTTTAACGAGCCAATCTTTTATAGTTTTGGGAAATGATTGGCGTTTCTTAGACTAAGGAAGGGGAAGCTTGCAAACATCGTGATTAATAATGTAATGAATAGACCAAGTCGGTGATATTATTGCAGAGCCCTCTTGGAAGAGCTGCATATATACATAATTCTTGCCAATAATCCACTTCGTAGACATTGATAGTGGAATACTAGTATTCAACTTTGTATCATTTTTAGAGAAAATTATATATAACACCCTACATTTTGATTATATTAAAATACTCCCCTCCCCCCTCTTTTTATTTTTTATTTTTTCTCTCTGAAGAAGAAGAGTGGTGCAACTGAGAATGTTAGTCTGACCAAACAGGCGCCGGATAGTCAACTGATTCATCTAAATCAATTGTAAAAGAGGGTTTTATTTGTAAAATAGCTAAAATATAGGGTGTTATTATTAATTTTCTCTTTTCTTCAACATCAATAGGGAATAGTAGATAGACGTAAGTCTCACCTTCACCTCGAGAAACTTATAGTGATCTCATACAATTTCACTGTAACTAGCTTAACGAAATGGAAAAAAAAAAAAGAGATTTATTTTTGTAATTTTTTTTATAAGAAAAGAGAAGAAAAAAAGAACAAAGGAGTATGTGATCAGGTGAGTGGAATTGCCAGTTGGTCCAATCCAACAAAAATCTACACTAGATTTTGTAATCCAACACATTACTCTCACTTTGCCTTGGCCGGTAGCTGTATTCCTCTTATACACATGCCAAGAAAGAAGAGCACTTCCATTTTTTCCCCCTTTTTTTGTACTCTTTTTGTAAAAAAATAAAAAAAATAAAACCTTTTTTTTTGTGCTATTATTTTCCCCAAAACACCCAAAACTTCTCTCTCTCTCTCTGACTCGTCTCTTCTCTTCCATTCTCTTCTCTCTCTCTCTCTCTCTCTCTCTCTCTCTCTCTCTCTCTCTACTGGTTAGGGCTAGCCGTCTCCGGTTTGCCGCGGCGCCCGATCACCTCATTGCCAGCGCTGCCGGAGAGCGCTCGACTCCACTGTGGTAACCTTTCTTAACACGAGCTCCCGTCATTATTATCCTCCGCCGCATCTCCTTCCTTTTGAAAACCCTAAACTGAAACCTAGCTGAAGCTTCGGTCGATCCCTAGGGTTAGGGTTACTTGTTGCGGTTTGGGATCTGGGAGGCGATGACCCATCCGGGAAAGTTTGTATCTGTTAACCTCAATAAATCCTACGGCCAACCTTCCTCCTCCTCCGGCGGCGCCGGCCATGGGCGACTGTCCCGTTCCCACCAGAGCTCCGGCGGAGGCGGGATGGTTGTCCTGTCACGGTCGCGGATCTCGTCGTCCTCCAGCCAGAAGACGGCGCCGAAGCTCTCGGTGCCGCCGCCCTTGAACCTGCCTTCTTTGAGGAAGGAGCACGAGCGCTTCGACCCGGCGGCGTCGGGATCCGGTCCCGGCCATGGTAGTTCGGGGCACGGGTCCGGTTCCGGCTCCTCCGTGATGGGGTGGACCAAGTCGGCCCTCAGGCAGGGTTTACCTGATAAGGATGCAATTACTGGAGGTCCAGGTCAGCCGGGGAAATCGGGTGCTGATGGAGATCAGAGAGTTGGTAGCCCTTACATGCCTCCCGGTGCTCGGTCGGGCGGTCCGCCCCTTCAGGTGGGTCCAGCTCAAAGTTTCTCTGAGAAAGCTGTGATCTTGAGGGGCGAGGACTTCCCTTCTCTACGAGCTACTATTGCTTCGCCTTCAAAGCAGAAGGAGGGACAGAGCCTGAAGCAGAAGCAGAGGCAGTCGGGCGAGGAGGCATCCGAGGGGCGGGTGGAGAGGGCCGAGTCACAGCTGCCACTCAACATGCGGCCTCAGATGAGATCCTCTCACTCGAGCGCTGGTAATGCATTGGATGGTGCTGAGGGTTTCAGCCGGCTGGCTAGTTCTTTGGGCCAGCCGCAGAAGCAGGATGGGTTCTTGACTGGGCCTCTTCCACTTGTCCGACTACAACATACATCTGAATGGGCTGACGATGAGCGTGACACTGGCCTTAGCATACCGGAACGAGATAGGGAGCATGGGTTTTCAAGATTTGAGCCTGCTTCAGTACATGTTATCCATGATGGTCGTGGGCTACGTGATTCTGAACTTGGCAGTGCTCCACCAAGGGAGTTCTTTAGAGGGGATTCTTTCGGCAGGGACGCAGTTGCTACCAATAAGGAGAATAAGAATGCAGGTTCTTGGAGGTCACCACAAGTGCAGACAAGAGATAAGATGGGTGCCCGTGATGTGGCAATTGATAGAGATAGAACAGATCCAAGGCCTTTTAGTGGGGGCAGGGAAATGGGTAATGCTCAGTCTCCTTACAGAGACAATGTTCGTGATGGTTTTACTGATGGGACTCAGGATTCGTGGTATAGTCGACGGGATTTGAGCTCTGCAATGAACTCTCAGAATCGCAAAAGTGCACCAGAAACTTTCAGTGGGAGGGCTGTGGAGCATTCTCATGGTTGGTATGGTGATCATTCCAAGAACTGGTACAAGGGAAATTCCCTTCAGAGTAATGCTGTTCCCAAGGGGCAATTTTCTTCTTGGAATAAAGGGCCATCAATAAATGATCCAATACTAAATTTTGGTAGAGAAAAGCGGATGGCCTCAAACAATGGGAAGTCGTACATTGAGGATGCAGGTTTTGACAGCAGGGATCCCTTTCTGGGTGGCATTGGAGATGTAAATGTTAAAGTATTCAAGAAGAAGAAGGAAGTGCAGAAAGAGGCTGATTTCCATGACCCTGTTAGGGAATCATTTGAAGCTGAGCTTGATAAGATTTTGAGGATTCAAGAGCAGGAGAGGCAACGGGTGATGGAAGAGCAAGCAAGAGTTATGGAGCTTGTTCGCAAGGAAGAAGAAGAGAGAGAGAGAATGATAAGGGAAGAGGAGGAGCGAAGACGTTTGCTGGAAGAAGAGGCAAGGGAGGCTGCTTGGAGGGCAGAACAAGAGAGTCTGGAGGCTGCAAAAAGAGCTGAGGACCAAAGAATTGCTAGGGAAGAGGAGAAGAGGAGGATTCTTATGGAAGAGGAGCGGAGGAAAGAGGCTGCACGTCAAAAGCTGTTGGAGTTGGAGGCAAGGATTGCAAGGAGGCAGACTGAAGCTAATACAAGAGATGATAGACCTCCTTCTGCTGCTGCTGCTGATGAACGGCTGCCCACACCAGTGATGGATAGAGACTTGTCAAGGGTTGCAGATGTTGGAGATTGGGAGGATGGTGAGAGAATGGTTGAGCAAATCACTAGCTCTGCATCATTTGGTTCCTCCAGTACGAGTAGATACCATGACACAGTTTCCAGTTTGTACTCTTCAAGAGATGGAAATCCTTCATCTATGGACAAAGGAAAACAGTCATTTTACAGTCCGGCAGTCCCAGTCCAAGACCAGGATAGCATTTTCCGTAGTCCAAGGCGAGATGCGTTTGGAGCTAGGAGAGCCTTCCCCAAGAAAGAGTTCCATAACGTTCCAGGGACAATGTCCATTAGGCCATCTTCTAAAGGAGGTACACCCGAATATCCCCAGCTACCAGATGATTTCTCCAATGGAAGAGGGCAGAGATGGAATATATCCAGGGAGAATGATAGTTTCAGCAAGAACTCCAACTTTGACGGTGAGATTCTCGACAGCAACAGGCTTGGTGATGCTGGTTGGGAACCTAATAATTCTCGTATAAGCTTAAATGGTCAATACACTGACAGTCTAATACAGAATAATGAGTCTGATGTCTTTTCATCCTTTGCAAAATCTCGTCATTCATTGAGGCAGCCGCGTGTACCCCCACCTCCATCTGTGTCGGTGCACAGAAATACTGTTAGAGCTTCCACTGAACGCCCTAGTTCTTTTCTGGATAGTGAAGCACAATACAGTTCGGGGAGAAATGAAAAACAAGCTTTACAGACAGGATATGTGAATGTGTATCAGGAGACCTTTCGACAATCTGGAAGAATGCTATTAGTTGAAGACAATGCTATCTCTCTAGAGCAAAGCAAGAATGAGGATAAGAACAGTCCAAGATGTGACTCACAGTCATCTCTTTCTGTTTCAAGCCCCCCGAGTTCACCCACACATCTTTCACATGATGAAATGGATGTTTCTGGGGATTCACCAGCATTACCAACTTCTGCTGATGGCGAGCGAACTCTTTTATCTGACACGGAGCATGCTGTGGTTGCATCAGAGGATGGTATTATGAATAGACTAACTACTTCAAGTACAATTTCTCATGGGGAGGATGATGACTGGGCCAGTGGAAACAATCAAGAAATGCAACAGCAAGAAGAGTATGATGAAGAGGATGATGGCTTTCAAGAAATAGATGAACTCCATGAAGGTTATGATGAGAATCTTGACTTAGGTCAAGACTTTGAAGATTTGCAATCAGGTATGCAAAATACAGCCGAGGAGATAGAACAGGTTATACTAGGTTTCAATGAAGGTGTTGAAGTAAAAATTCCTAGTAGCACCGAGTTTGAAAAGGCTTCTAAGAAGAGTGAAAATGCAGCGATTGTGCAGGCTTCTTCTGCCAGTAGCATGAAAGAAATGGTGAATAATGGTGAGAGTGCTTTCTTGGAGGAGACTGTAAATAACTTTAAAGTTATTAATGAAACAGAAAAAACACTGCAAAATTTGTCTCTTGATTCAGCAGCATCCGAAAGTTATCTCCCATATGTTGTTGAGGCATCTAATAACTCAGGAGGGGCAGATCAAAAGATGACGATAATGACGACAAGCTTGCCTGCGTCATCTACATCCTCACCAACACCTGTTACTTCATCATCAACTACAGTTGCCAGTCAGGGTGAAGTACCTGTTCAACTGCAATTTGGTCTGTTTTCTGGTCCTTCTTTAATACCATCTCCAGTTCCAGCCATTCAGATTGGTTCTATCCAAATGCCGATCCATTTACATACCTCGGTTAGCCCTTCTCTGACTCAGATGCACCCTTCACAGGCTCCATTATTCCAGTTTGGCCAGCTGAGGTATACCCCACCTATGTCCCAGAGTATCTTGCCACTAGCTCCGCAAGCAATGTCCTTCATTCAGCCTCCTGTGTCAGCTTCTTACATGCTTAACCAGAATTCTGCTGGTGGTCTACCTAACCAAGTGACTGGAGGCACTTCTCAAGACATGCCAGGAGGCAGAATGCCCTTTTGTTCTGCAGATAAGTCAGTTGCCCCAGCAGATAAGTCTGTAGGTCTCACAAGCAAGCTTCACGATCATTCTCAAAAAAATTTGGATTCTGAGCAGCAGAAGCTATTGTTGAATGACCAAAAGAAAGAAACTGTGATTTCTGCTGCACAGAGAGACGTATCTTCCTCTGGTGAGAAGAAACATATAAGTGATACTGTTTCACAAGCTGGGCATCATAGTAATCATGATAATTTCATGAAAAAGAATTTCAGACCTATCCCTAATTCCAAGGAATCTCAAGCTCCACTGTATGCTGGATCACAATCTTCTCGGTTTATTTCAGAAGGAAAAGTTGGAAGCGGCTCAAGGGTTCCAGGATCTGTATCAGGTGGCAGAGGTAAAAGATTTGGTTATGTTCCAAGGAATTCTGGTTCAAGATTCCCATTTTCAGGTCCAGAAACCTCACAGACAGAGTCAATTAGATCTCAGCTAAGGACTCGAAGGAATATCCGAAGAACTGAATTTCGAGTCAGAGAAAATGTTGAGAAGAAGCAAACTCAAAGTGCAGATTCATTCAACTATGCTGGGCAAGATGAGAAGCAAAATTCTAATGGCAAAATTTCAGGAATTTCTGTGAGGAATGTCGGGAAAAAATTAGACAATGAACCAGGCAACTTAAATTCAAGCCCTTCTGAGATGCAAGCTGTCAGTCTTAATGGCAGAACAGAGAAAGCCATAGGAAAGGAGGCTGTGAAAAAGAGTGTAACTTCTGTTGACAAGTCTCGTGGTGGGAAACGAAACTTTAGGACAAATGAGAGTCCTGAGGAGGATGTTGATCCTCCTCTGCAGAGTGGAGTTGTCTGTGTTTTCAAACAATCAGGGATTGAAGTTCCTAGTGATGAGGATGACTTTATCCAGGTAAAGTCCAAGAAGCAAATGTTGAATGATCGTAGAGAGCAAAGAGAAAGAGAAAATAAGTCAAAGCTGAGGGTGCCAAAGGTATGTAGCTACAAATTTCAATAACTCATATGTTGGTCATACTATCCTTTTCCACATTGTCCTAAAAAAGGGGAGTTTTGATTGGCATTGTTTTAACAGGCGCCTCGCAAACAACGAATTGTTTCACTAGTGAAGGCCTCTAGTAGCAATCCGAGTAAAACGACAGTTTCTTTGGCCGGAGATTCCACGAGGAGTGTGCATTCTGATGTTGTGGTTACACAGGGAAGAAACTTCGTTAATAGTGAGCCATCACTTGCATTCGCTGTTAATATGACATCACAATCTCTACCCCCAATTGGTACACCCTCTATGAATTCAGATTCTGATGCAAAATCCAGCAATATGAAGTATGCTCTATTATCTTGACATTTGTTATGCTCCTTGGTTGGCTTCTGTGACTTTATTCACATAGTCTATTACAGGTCCAAGCAGGTCACCTCTGTTCCAACCATATCTTGTGCTGGAGAAAAGCTTGTATCGGGTATGCTATTTGAAAACAACAAAGTATCTTCTGACAGTGCTCCACTTCCATTTGGTTCCTGGGATAAAGGACAATTAAATCAGCAGGCAATGATCTGTCACTTAAGTTCTTTACATTCTTTCTTTAGGTTTACGAGCACTCTTTATGTTTTATTTCTGTATGCACACATATATTGGGCTGTTAGACCAAAGTAGTTGAGCACATCTACTTGTTATTTCCTTATAGTTTGCTTTTTGCCATTTCTTGTTCTCATAGCACTAGCTCTTTTTATACTTCAGATTTAGAACACTGAGTTATCTAATTTGCCATGTGTATATTTCCTTCAAATATTTGTGTTTACTGCAGTTTCCTGTAGATTTGACATATCATGTCAATCATTTGTTTTGATCACTTTTTTTAAACTTAAAAGATAGAACCTGGAATTGTAGATGTTAGTATATGGGACATCTGGAATTCTGGATACAATATTGTGAGAATTTGATAAACCTGCATCCAGTAACATACGTAGTAGTAAGACATATCAGAGGAGGATGTCTCTAAAAGAGAAGCCAGATCTTGGATAAAACTTGCGATTAACCAGTTAAAGCATAGATGATAATCACTGGAAACTCTGTTAGAACAGTTAGCAACAGTACTTGTTGCATCTTCTGATGTCTGGAATGACTTTCTGGTGCTTATATGTTCTTTAAAATTTAAATAGCTTGTTTCTAATGCAGAGAATTCACTTTTTGTAGTTTAGAAAGACTTAGCATAAGCATTTCAATCATTGGGTAATTGGTTTTACTGCACGAGCTGAAATTATCGTAGACCGTAACCAATCCTATTTCCTAGTAATGGGTAAGGGTTTTATGACTAAATATGAACCTAGGTCAATCCTGAAGATCATCATATTATTGAGCTATAAGAAAGTCGTATGAACAGGATTAACTATAAAATTTGTAAGGCCTTTGTTGGTAAGAATTATTTTCCAGACTTGGTTGTAGTTAGACTTTGATGACCTAGGTTTAAGCCTCCAGAGATCTCCAGACTCATGGGTTGTTTTGTGAGAAGTATGACAAAAGCTGATTTAAGGGCTCTTCACTTCAGCGCTAAATTAAGTAGGTGTTAACAAATATAAATTTTCTAATCGTTAGCTCCATTAAGATGTTTAATAGTTCTTTTGTGCATGACACTATTAAGTTTGCAGTCTCTTTCATGGAGAGACTGCCAATCATCACTGTCAACTAGGAAGTGTATATGTGCATTCATGGAAATCGTTTGAATAATTAATTTGATCATCATTGTTGAGAAATGACCAATGAGAACATAACGCTGAGAAAATTTAAACTGAATATTGTAGCTAATCTAGAGTTGTATAATATAGTAGGTTATTCTTGATAATTAGTTGTTGATCTCGGGGACAATAACGAAGAAATGACAAATAGTAGAAAAAGAAAAGGAAAGTTAGTGATCAGCTGGATTCATTTTAGAAGGCCTCACTCCCTTGTTGCCTCATGCAAAGGAGGAGGAGAAGGCCATAGCCTTTGAGGGAACTTAAATTTTATCTACGCCAGAATATATCATCCCATTGTTAGAAGAGATCTTGCAATTCTTAATAAGGGTTATACGAGAACTCATTAACTCAAATTCCTAATTTGGATAGGTGAAACAAGATCCATCCATACAGGTACCACAGTATCATCAGAACCTAACCAGTCGCTTACTATCGGCCTAAACCATATTAAACCAAGTCTAAATTAGACCCTATTTAGAGGGACGTTAAAGTCATGAAAGTACATGAAAATAATTAAAATCAATAAAAAATATCATATAAATTAAATCATTCTAAATTTGATATAACTTATGAAGAGTCTAATGTAAAGATTTGCTGCCAGTTTCTACTCTGATGCAATTGATGATCTTGATATCAACTTTGACAGGTTATATCTTTAACACAAACTCAACTTGAAGAAGCTATGGTAGCAGCGCGTTTTGAATCGCATGCAGGTTCTACCATTTCTCTCGAGCCCAACAAGTCTACAACATCAATGATGACTCAAGAAAAACCTTTTTCTTTGTCTACGAACCCTGTCAACTCCCTTCTTGCCGGAGAGAAAATCCAGTTTGGTAAGCGCTTTTCTTTGATTTTCACATTTACATGATTTTAGCTGCAACTAACTTTTCCGACTTCAGGGGCTGTTACTTCACCAACTATTCTCACGGCTGTCAGCCGACCTCAACCAGTTGGACTTCGTCCTCCAGGTCCATGTAGGTCTGACATGATAGTTGATCACAACTTGCCTGCAGCTAACGACGACTGTGACATGATTTTTGACAAAGAAAAGCATCCAGAGGAATCTTTTGCAAATCTAGAAGATGCTGAAGCTGAAGCTGAAGCAGCTGCTTCTGCTATCGCTGTTGCTGCTATTAGTAATGATGAGATAGTTGGGATTGGTGCAGGCTCATCTTCTGCGTCAGTTACCAAAAGTTTCAGCAGTGCAGATGTAACCGGGTTGACTTCGGGAGGTCATAAAATGATTCCTTTGATACTTTCAGTCAAATGTTTACTTTCTATTCTCTATTCACTTGCTTTCTTTGCATTTTAATGCTGAAGTGATAACATTTGCAACAGGCATGACAATTGGTCGAGATGTATCTGCTCAATCATCTAGTGAAGAGTCTTTGGCAGTTGCTCTTCCAGCTGATCTTTCAGTTGACACTCCATCTCTTTCATTATGGCCTCCTTTACCAAGCCCTCAGACATCTGGAACAATGATCTCGCAATTTCCTGGTGGACCACCATCTCATTTTCCCTGCTTTGAGATGAACCCAATGCTAGGAGGGCATATCTTTGCCTTTGGGCCTCATGACGAGTCTGCTGGGACACAGGGTCAATCACAAAGAAGTAGTAGTTTGCCTTCAGGGGCACTTGGAGCTTGGCCACAATGCCATTCTGGCGTCGATTCATTTTATGGTCCTCCAGCAGGGTTCACTGGTCCATTCATCAGTCCTGGAGGAATTCCTGGTGTTCAAGGTCCTCCTCATATGGTTGTCTACAACCACTTTGCTCCAATGGGGCAATTTGGTCAAGTAGGCTTAAGTTTCATGGGCACCACTTATATTCCTACTGGAAAGCAACCTGAATGGAAGCACAACTCAGGATCTTCTGGAGTTGGTGTTAGTGAGGGTGATCTAGGCAATCAAAATGTCGTTTCTGGTCAGTGCACCTCGCCCAGCATGCCTGCTCCTGTACAGCAGCTCGGCCCTGGTTCATCTCTCATGCCGATTGCTTCTCCACTGACCATGTTTGACATTGCGCCTTTTCAGGTATCCTCTTTCTAAAGAGATAAATCTCAAGTCTTACGCAACTGGCAAGCCTAACTACTATTAATTGAAGGGGAATGCATATAACTTAATTATTAATTGTTTGCATCTAAAGGTAGGTTCAGTGGGAAATAGACCACATATTCTACACTATGATAGTCTTATGATGTAATTCTTTAGTATGCCCAAAATTTTGCTATCCATTAGCCATTTTCAGTATGAAGATGCTTCTGAATGTTAGTATCTAGTGGGTTTCCTGGAATTGAAGAATTGACAAAGTGTCCGGAATGGTTAGGATGATCATGATTTCTGAGGGATCAGCAGTTAGGTTTAGGGTTTGAAGTAAGGGAGAATCACGAGGGACATTATACTGTGCTGTAGAAGTAATGTCTTGTAGAAGTTCTTTTATCTATTTTTTTTATGACATGTTCTCCAGGCACCTGCTGACATACCTATGCAACCTCGCTGGTCTCACTTACCTGCTCAACCACTGCATTCTGTCCCTCTATCAGTACCACTGCAGCAACATCAGGTAGAGGGTGGGACGCCTTCACAGTTTTGCCATCCCTTGGATAATCCTACTGGCATTAGTAGGTTCCACGAGCCCCATTCTTGTGCACCTTCTGATGGCAATAGAATTTTTCCTCTTCCAAGCTCTACTTGCTCCCAATTTCCAGATGAGATAGTTCTGATGGAACAACAAAATTCCAGCGGTGGTGGTGTCCAAAATATTAGTCCTTCACATAGCCCTACAAGTGGAAACAATAACAAGATGTCAAACGGGAACAAAACTTCAAGGATTACGATGACTAATGTGGGTGAGAGTAATCGTGTTGGGATGAATGGCAGTAACACTGGAAGCCAGAACACTGCCTCACCCTCCAAGTCTCAACTACCAACATCAGGCCAACAGTATCTTCATCCAGCTGGATATTCCGATAAGCATAGTGGGGGTTCCCAGAAGATGGGTTCTGGGGGTGATATGCACCGCAGGTCACGATTTCAGGGAAGAAACCCGAATTTGGGTTCTGACAAGAATTTCGGCACTGGAAGGATGAAGCAAGTATATGTTGCTAAGCCATCAACAAGTGGACCTGCAAACCCGACCTAACTGAACGCATTCAGTTCCTCTCTGCCAAGATCATCTGGCTTCCAGTTTCCTTTGAGTTGGATGCTAGGAGAGCTGGAGGAAGAATCTGACCTTACCTTACCTGTAAGTCCTAATCAGGCGTTGCTTCTCGCTTTTCACTGTTGTGCTGGTTTGCAGTTGGTCTCTCATTTCTGGATATTTATAGAAAGGCAGACAGGATAGAGGGCTTGTGTCCTATATATATATATATATGTAATTCAATATTCACTAGTGGAGTTAGGCTAGCCTGCGGCCATGTTTCTTTTTGTTGGTATTAAGAGGCATGAGATGCATATAGAGCTAACTTCACGCATTCGTCTTGACACTCAGAATAGCAGTCTTATAAATGGTTGGTATGTTATGAGTAGTATTTATTATTTTCCAGGCTCCGGAGGAAGATGTTGAGCCTCGGATATATGTAAGGAGTCTAGTTGAATGCTCATAACATTGTCCGATGCTATCAACGAGAATCATGTTTGTTGGTTTTTTTTTCCCCAGTTTTCTTTTATTTTTACCTCCTTCGTTGTATGCTTGCAGACTTTACTAATCTCCGACACAATGATAAACCCAGGAAAAGAATAGTTCAATACCAGGATACTCCATTGGCTGTAGGAAATTTTAGCTGTTCATTATCTGATTCCTTCTTCTTGTCGATGTGCACATCTAAAACCCGTGAAATTATGAAGTTTTATCATTTGATAAGTGTTTTCTTGGCATATATGATATATATATATGTCATGAGACAAATGAGAAAAAGAAAATTACAAAAATTCCAATGAAATGCCAGTCGTGAATTCTTGTCATTTGATTCTTTCCTTTTGAGGTGCTAGCTAATGGAAAGTAGGACTTTTGCAATAATGTCAGGGACTTTCACCTTATTTTTCCTTTTGATCTTGGAAATAATCTGCATTCGTTTGTTTTTGGATAAAATACCTCCAAATCCTATTTATGGGGATATGATCTTACAAATAGTAATGTCCTGTCTATTTATTCTCTAAGAAAGAATAGTCTGTCCATCTAGAGAAACAAAAACCAATGCATTCTTAGGAACTTTCTAAGTATAAAACATGGTTTTTCTGTTTGTGTGTGTGTATATTTGTATATATCTCACTGGTTGTCTGGGTCAGCAATACGTTTGAAGTTTGAAGATATCTTCGATGAAAGCCTCTCAACTCAAATAAATAGCCTTTCAACGAAAATCCAGCTCTTTGTATCAATTACAGCATGTAAATGACATGATATTTCTCTGCTGATCCTAAATCAAGTTTACAAGAAGGGTCATATTTTTGGAAGCCAACCATTAATACAGATAGTTATACATAACATTCTTCTGGAACAGCAATCTCTCTTATGCAATGGCATTGGATAAAGAATGCTATTTCTGTACATCTCGTGAAGGAGTACAGAACTGAACAAAAGACATGCTCCATCAACTAAGCAAGAAGATTCATCAGGCTCACCATTTACTATATCACCTCTATTAGGCTAACTCCTCTATCTTTCTTCAATCCCTTCAGTTCCATATCACACCTTAGCCTCTCATAATCACCCCACTTTTCATTCTCTGCATAGATGTTGGAAAGCATCACATAAGAACTTGGAGCGCACTGCTTGGACTTGATGAGCAATTCACCAATGGCTTCTCCGATTTGAGTATTCCCATGGCATTGACATGCTCCAAGCAAAGATTCCAGCAAGCTAGCCGATGGTTTAAAAGGGAGTTTCTTAACAAGATCATATGCTTCATCCAAGTGCCCGGTGCGGCCAAAGAGGTCAACCATGCAGGCATAATGCTCCATCCTTGGTACTATGTGGTGATTTTGTAACATAGAGTTGAAAAGCATTCTACCATGTTCTACAAGACCAGCATGACTGCAAGCTGATAATATACTAATAAAGGTAATGTCATCCGGTTTCAGACCAATTTGTTCCATCATGGAGAAGAGATTGAGGGCAGCTTCACCATTTCCATGCATCCCATAAGCATTTATCATCACACTCCAGGTGATCGAGTCCTTCTCTTTCAATTCCTCGAAGAGGTCCTTCGCAAATGATATGCTCCCGCACCTGGCATGCATGTCAATAAGGGAATTGGCAACAGAGATGTTGCTATCGAAGCCCTTGCGTAGAGTAAAACCTGTCAAACAGTGTCCCAAATCTACACTTCCTAATTGTGAACATGCAGAGATCAGTGCTAGAATTGTAAAAACATCGGGCTCCAATTCCATCTGAAGCATTTTGCGGAAGTACGTGATTGCTTCTTCTGCATGTTTGCATTGGAGACAGGCAGATATGATAGTATTCCAACCTACAACATTTCTTTCATTGACCATCTTAAAGAGAAGGCAACAATAATCGATGTTGTCAAACCTGGCATACATGCTCATAGTTGATGTGAGAAAGGATGATTCTGATGTGAAGGAATTTCTAACTGCATAACCATGTATGGACTTGCCTTCCATCTGGCTCTCGCATATGGGCAATATATTCAACAAGGTCACAGAGTTTGGCTTCCAACCATCCATCACCATTTGACGATAAAGGATCATGACCTTGTTAAGCAAGTTACTTTTACGGTATCCGGTCATCATAGCATTCCAGGAGACAAAACTTTTGAAGCACAAACCATCAAAGAGTTTGCGACCTGCCACAACATCGCCACAGTTAGTGTACATACTTATGAGAGCATTTGTAAGAGAAATATCTGAGTCACATCCACTTTTGGCTGCCAGCGCATGAATAGATACTCCGTGTATGAGGTCTTCAATCTGGCTTAAGCTGCTGAGAAGACTGATCATAGTAACTAAATCAAATTGCACACCTTCTTGACGCATCTTGGAAAATAATTTTAGACAAGCCTCTGTGTCTTCCATTTTAGTGAACCCGGATATAATAGTATTCCAAGAGACTACATTTCGAATCGGCATTGTATGAAACAACTTAAGAGAGGTTGAGAGTTGACCGCAATCACAGTACAAAGACAAGAGTGTGTTCATCACATTAGAGTTTGAATCAAATCCATTTCTAACACTATATGCATGGGCAGACTTACCTAAGGGTAAGTCTTTGGTACTCTTGCAACCAGAGATTACACTGACCATGGACACCACATCTGGAGCAACACCTTCCCGTTGCATACGACGGGCAATATCTAAAGCTTTACTCCACTCGCTGTTTAGAAGATAGCCTGAAATCATAGAGTTTGACAAGAGTAGGTTTTTCTCAGGAGTACCATGGAACAAATATCTAGCTGAAGCTACTTTCCCAAGCTTTGCATACATTGAGACAAGGGCAGCTACGACGGAAATTTGGCCTGCAAGCCCAAATTTGATGGCAATTGCATGGATGCATTCACCGTGATAAATATTAAAGAGATCAACACAAAAAGAAAGAACAGATACCAATGTAACTAGATTAGGCCTTACACCCATAAAATGCATCAGCTTGAAAAGCTCAAAGCCTTCCTCAAACTCCCCATGCTGTCCATAGCTTGAAATCATTGCATTCCAAGCTACTAAATCTTTCACGGGATGCATTTCGAACAACAATCTAGCAGAGGATATATCCCCAAGTCCAGCATACATCGAGATTAATGTAGGCAAAAGTGCCTCGTCACTGAACGCTCCAGATTTAAGAGCAAGGCCATGCAATGACTTGCCGACTTCTGCTGCTCCCGGGCTTGCACAAAGAGGAATTATACTAATAATAGTGCTCGAATTTGCCTTCAAACCTGTTAGTTGCATCTGCCACAGACCCTCAAAAGCTTTGTGAATGCACCCATTCAAAGAATAACTAGAAATCATAGCATTCCATGAGATCAAATCTCTTTCAGACATATTATCAAACACTTTCTTTGATGTACCAATTTGGCCAGCCTTAGCATACATATCAAGAAGAGCAGTCTGAACTCCTACATTGCCACCATACCCAGTTCTCAGAACCATGCAATGCACCTCTTTCCCTGCTCTAAGACTAGAAATGGCGGCGCAAGCCTTAATAACTGAAGGAAAGGTAAAGTGATCCGAGCAACAGTAGCTAGAATTCTGCGACCAGCGATAAAGATCAAGCAACTCAGGATAGAACCCATGATCCGAAAAGCATCTAATTGCTAAATTTTGCAGGTACAAACCAGGTCTATCGACAGTGCTAAATACAGATAATGCGAGTGTGGGATTACCAAAGGTGAGATATTTACGAATGACTTCTATGACAAGGGAGTGGTCTTCAATTAATCTTGAGACAACGAGGAGAGTGTGGACTTTCCTGAGGGATTCTAATGAGTAGCAACTAAGCAAGAGGTCAAGGTGTTTGATGTGGGTCTCAACAGTTGGTTGCTGGCGTTCGGGGTTAAATGATGGGGTTGTTGGGATTGAGGAGCGGAATGATTTGGGAATGAGGAGGTTCGTGAGACGGTGGTGTATCCGTTTGTATAAGAGAATAGAAGGGTTGAAGAAGTTAAGATTCGAGGTCTTCATATCATGGAGGAGGAGGAGGCCATTGCTTGGACTGAGCAATCTATCGAATAGTTGGGAGTCATTATTCATGCCGCCAGTAATTTATTTATAGAAAAAGGTTGGGCCCAACCTAAATTCATTCTATATCAAAAGATTGGTTATAATTCATTAGCTATTTAATAGACACATCAATCGAATTTGAACAAAGTCTAACAAACATATATAAAACCTACTACTACTATCCATTCAGATTCAGGCATGCACCTCGTTTTTTCAAAAAGTTCTAATTAGCCACAAATTTCCTTAACAAAACCTATTTTGGTGGTAGGAAAAACAAGTCTTTTCATAGATACACACAATACACTCAAAGCCACAGGTGAAATGTACATTAGAACTCAGCTAGAGTATGGTGGTATATATATATATATATATATATATATATATATATATATAATATAAGCCAGTGCTCAGTAGTACGATATACATACAACACATGACGACAACAGCAACATTGTTAAAATAATCATCTAAATGCCCTTGTTGTCATTCTCTCTGGGCCTCCTTACCTTTGCTTTTGCTGCTAGATCCTCCTGCAATTTTGTAAAACTGTAACCTTTCTGAATTTCGCCAACGACTCGGTTTGCAACATCGGCACCAAAAATCCTTGACATATTGTCGACGAGATCAGTCTCAAGAATTTTTCTAGTCATACCATCTCGCTTAAGAATATAAGATCTTTCAGTCTCCTCCATCTGTTCACTGCTTCTGGCACATTTGTCGAACCAAATTTGGAGAACCTCCTTGGCTGCACTCTCTAGTTGAGTGTGAATTATCTCTTTCATCCTACCCTGCTCGTCTTCTCCACAGTTGATATGAACAGCAATGGCAGTCGGAGATAAAATGCTACGTATGTAAAGAGAAGTAGAACGGTATGGAAGCACCTGCGGCAGCATCTCCACTTGTTGCCTTTGTCTGTCCACCTGCGTATCCTGGTAGAATTTATCAACATAGTTTGCACTGAGGGCGAGATCCCTTCGAGGAAGTAGATCCAGGAGCAGGACAAGGGATGTTGGGCTGCTCTGTATGATCTCCAGAAGGAAGTGGGGTGCATCGGTTGAGTCGTTGAGGAAGCCAAAGAGTGTTGTGATGTCAAGAGCACCATTTGGAATCTGGCAGTGGAGCCAGGACTCTAATATGAAATCAACCTGCACAAAACCACACAACGCTTCAGTTGCCAATTAATTGTGTAATGTGATACTACATCTATTTTCTTAGGCATCTTTTGCTTCCTGAATATGAAATACCTATTCATATGTTTATTTGTATTCTAAACTAAAGATGAAATAATTAATTTTGATGTGATATAAAATAAAAAAATATATGTTTTATTTTTTATGAAATTATAATAGATACTCTTTAATTTAATATAAAATAGATTTATGGGATAAATGCCAAAGGTAAATTAGTAATTGTGTTAGTTTGTAATATAAAATATAATTTTGATAAATAGTATTTGTTAGAATAGGGCTATTATAATATTTAGCTATTATTATGAAATTAAGCGATTAATGTCCATGATCGGAATTGAGCAGTCGAAAATACAAAATGAGGCTACACAACTATATAACTCTATTAAACTGAGAATAGCTATAAGATGTAGTAAATAATTCGCTAGAGATTTTTTAAGTGACCACGAGTTAGTTCGGTGACACTCTGAGGGCAACCCAAAAAATATGGAAGGAAGAAGGAGGACAAGAGAGAAGATAGCATGGGAGAGAAGAGAGTTTGCCAAGATTTATTCATAAATTGGGCTATTATAATATTTAGCTATTATTATGAAATTAAGCGATTAATGTCCATGATCGGAATTGAGCAGTCGGAAATACAAAATGAGGCTACACAACTATATACTCTATTAAACTGAGAATAGCTATAAGATGTGGTAAACAATTCGCTAGAGATTTTTTAAATGGCCACCGGTTAGTTCGGTGATGGCTAGATTCAATGATGGCAACCCCAACAATATGGAAGGAAGGAGGAGAAGAAGAAGAGAAAAGATAGCATGAGAGAGAAGATAGTTTGCAAAGGTTTATTTATAGATTGGGCATCGGCCCGCCTTAGAAATCACTATGATCCTCCTAGTCCAAATTGGTTGGTTAAAGAAAGGAGGAAGGTGAAATAATGTGCTTTGTGTGCGAACATATAGGGTGTACATGGATGAAGAATTTCCTTCTGATCTTACATCTATTTTGGTCTCCAATTCTAACGCAGCATTTTGTAACGGTGGTTAATATATAAAATCCCTTTGTTTTTTCTTAAAAAAAAACACCATCTATTAATGGTTAGTTTTCCACAAAATGGATTCTGCTCCCTTGTTGCATAGCCTTTTACAATCGATTACAATCGATGTTCTCTAATGGCGGCTTATACACCTACCAAGTGGGCCTGTTTATGCCATTGCAGTCCTTCAACCGCATCCCAAGCGACCTAGTTATATTCCTATGCAGTCCGGGGGCATATTGAGAATTTGAGATAAATAAGCAGTCCAGTTTATGCTCTATTGCGTTACAGGTTAGGGCAAAGCTTTAGAACATTAGCATTAAAAGTGGTCAGTGAAGCAGATAGATCTATTAATCATGTCACATACCCCTCTTAAACAAATATTCTGAGGATACTAATCCGTGTATTATTTCTTCTTCAAAGCCTTCTCTAATTTGTTGCTATAAACTTTAAGCTTCTTCCCTTGAATCCAAATCATTACACCATACACAAAAATTAAGAAGCAGAAAAAAGAAATAGTGATCTTTTGCTTAATTTAAGAGCATAACTGGGGACAGAGTTAGAAAGAAATAGCAAACATACGGAGGAGCCAGGGGAGCCGTATCTGACATCAAGGGAGCCGATAGAGGTGCAGGATTCGCTCTGGAACGAGAGCACATTGTCGGGAACGGAGGAGGGGAGGAGGTCGGGACCCAAGAGGGATTCGCAGGTGGCGATCAGATCCAGCATGAGATCGTGATGCGCAACTCGGGGGAATCGTGACAACGTAGAGCTGCGGCCCATGGATGCCCGGAATGTGGTCGATCTTTTGCGTCTGAGAAGAGGAAGAGGAAGAGGAAGAGAGCAAAGCACGGGTGGCCGACAGAATTGCATTGTTGATAATAAGATTTATCAGTGGAAATGGGAGTTTAGAAGGTTATCTAACAAGAACGTTTAATAGACAACCCGCCAGCTAAAATTCAACTGTCGGATTTCGGATCCCAACTCCGGATGTGAACAAATCATAGACACAGAATTGAGTCGATTTGATCGTAAACAGTAATCGCACATGTGATTTACTGTTACATTACACTCTTGAAAGTCAAAAGCAGTCAGCTTTGTAAGTTAATTCTAAAATAAGCCTCATTGTTCTAGTACACTAATTAAATAATAACTATCTTAGCCCTTCCTTCACTCGTGGAATAGGAAGACTTATTCTAGAATATGTCTCGCCTCCTTATTATGGAATAAGCCTCCTTATTCTGTTGTAGCAACTAAATAATATCTTATATTATTTTAATATTATCTTTCATCTTATTCCATACAACTTTTAAAAAAATATTTATTAATAACCTAAGATTATAATTTTACCCTTTGAGATTACAATACACTAGCCATATTAGCTACAATTGCAATTTCCTCTTTCTTTCATCTCCAAAGGCAACCCCGTATACTTGCACAGTGTAGGTGCGGGGTAACCAACGCTCTCAAGCAATCTGGTGCGCTCCTCCAAGTCGTCTAGCATTTCACCGCCGGCCACGACGTCTTTGTCGTTGCTAAGACCACCTGCGATGAGATCATCAGCTCCCCCTTCATCGTCTGCAAGAAGCTCGTGTTCGACCTCCTCCGCTCACTCAACCTTACTCCCAACCTCTATGAGCGTGCTCATCTTCAGCCTCCGATCCAATCTCTCCTCCCCTAACCTTAAGGTCTCCGCCACGGCCCTCTACTTTCTCTCCTCCCTTCCCTCCCATCTCCTCTCTCGCCTCCTCTCCGACTCCCACGCAGCCCTCACTATCGCATTGGCCTCCCTTTCCCATCCCTCCACCTCACTATTGTCCTTGCCTGCAATGATCTAATCCTCCTCTATCATGTCTCCCCGCCTCTCCTCAATCGTGTCTCCCTATGGTGGGGCAACATCTCCGCCCTTGCCCTCGATCGCTCTAATGCTGATGCCAAGTAGTATGAATGAATACTCGAGTACGGTGTTATAGCCTCACATAGTGCAAGGTACCCTGCACAATGCAAGAAAGTCCGTAGTAGAAAGGCCCCATACTATTTACTATTTAACATATAGTTATGGGTATTTTCATCATTGGATTTAAAACATCACCAATTCCCAATATAATTTTATTATTTTAATATCAACTTTATATCACATCAAATATAATAATTACACCTTATACTAGTATTAAACTAAACATTACAATAGCTTATACTAGTATTAGCCATCTTCTTCTAGTATTAAAAATTAGAATACTTTTTCCTATTTCACCCTTATTCTACAAATGAACAAGGTCTTATTTTAGTATATTAATTTAATATTTTCTCTCATCTTATTTTGTACAATTTTTATAAAATTATTATTTTAATAATAATCAATAATTATTATTTTGCTCATAAATTAGATAGCACTTAATTACACATCACCTCAACTATAATTAAGATTCTATCCCTCCTCTATCTATTCTTTTAAATATTAGTCATCTCATCCATAATTTAGATTCCATCTTTTTTTGTGGACTTATAAATTTTGTAATAATAATAATAATAATAAATATTAAGGCTACTCTTTTTCTGCAGCGAAGACTTATAATCCCATATTACCTCATAGTGCATAGTTATTTTCTTGCAGTGCATGATTATTTTACATAGGGTGCGAGAAGAATAACTTATGCTAGTATTAAACTAAATATTAAAATAATTTATACTAGTATTAGCTATTAAAATTCAGAATAACAATGCATATTTTAGCCTTATTCCACAATTTAACAAATTAATTATTACATTCCTTACCTGCTCATGTACGTAAACCAAAAGCCTTGTGAATTTCGCCAACGACACGGTTTGCAACCTCAGCACCAAACAACCTCGGCATATTTGCAGCAAGATCGATCTCAATAGCTTTAGTCTTAATCATACCATCTCTCTTAAGCATATAAGCTCTTTCACTCTCCTCCATCTGCTTACTGCTTCTGGCACATTTGTCGAACCAAATTTGGAGAACCTCCTTGGCTGCGCTTTCTACTTGAGTACGAACTATCTCTTCCATGACACCCTGCCCGTCTTCTCCACAATTGATATGAACTGCAATGGCAGTGGGAGAAAGAATACTGCGTATGTAAAGAGAATTAGAATAGTATGGAAGCACCTGCGGTACTTTATTCACTTGTTGCCTTTGTTTGTCCAGCTGTGTGTCCTGATAGAATTTATCGACGTAGTCGGCGTCGACGGCGAGGTCTCTCCGAGGAAGCAGATCGAGGAAGAGGATAAGGGATGTTGGGCTGCTCTGTATGATCTCCAAAAGGAAGTGGGGTGCATCGGTTGAGTCGTTGAGGAAGGCAAAGAGTGTTGTGATGTCAAGAGCACCATTTGGAATCTGGCAGTGGAGCCAGGACTCTAATATGAAATCAACCTGCAGAGAAGCAGAGATCTAGTAACATAACTTTGCTCAATTCGCGTAGAAAAAGCTGATTGGAAAGATGAGAAATTGCCATTTTTATAACGAAATTGAAGTTAGGAAGAATTTTAGATATACCGAGACACTTGGATTCCAAATTCATATTTCGAAAAGAAAAGGAAAAGAAGCTGACTGATTGCTAACCGAGTTGACTTATATAACACAACGTTCCATGTATAGATTTTATATAATTAGATCCTCGAATGAGATCTGCACTCTTAATCATGTCATGTGCCCCCTCCTAACTAAACATTCCCAGGATACCAATCCTTGGATTAGTTCTTCTTCGATGCACTATGATTTATTGTTATAATTTTAAGCTTCTTCCTTAAATACAAATCATTATATACTATAGATGAAAATAGAAGAAGATATTTTGAGTATTTTGGAACTTCAAAGAAATAGCAAACTTACGGAGGAGCCAGGAGATCCGGATCTGACATCGAGGGAGCCGATAGACGTGCCGGCTTCGTTCTGGAACGAGAGTACGTCGTCGGGGACAGAGGAGGGAAGGAGATCGGGACTCAAGAGGGATTCGGCAGTGGCGATCAGATCCAGCATGAGATCGCGATGCGGGAGTCGGGGGAATCGTGATAATGTAGTGCTGCGGTCCATGGATGCGCGGAAGTTGTTCGATCTTTTGCGTTTGAGAAGAGGAAGAGGAAGAAGTGGAGGAAAGAGAGGACAGAGTCTGGGAGAGACACGTACAAGTGGGGGATAGATTTGCATACTGGATAAAGGGAGTGATTGGTGGAGATGATCAGATGAATATTTGAACAGCAATGAAGCGACCTTTCTATAATTAGCCACTGTTGTTGGAATTTACTAACTAATTCCAGAGTCAGTTGGTATGTTTCTAATGAACAAAAAGATTATGAGTTTCATTCAAATTTTAAATAATATTATAAAATAAATATTTAGTGGTTTGGTGGCTAGGATCTTGGAGCAGATTTAGGTGGGGTTTGGTTCTAGTTTGAAGCATAAACTAGACACCTAAAAGCTTTGTGTTGAAATTTTTTAATATATTATTATTTTCACTTAGTTATCTAAAATTTTATAATTTTCAATAATACTAGGGATCCCTATCTCTTATACTATTGAAAATTATAATATTTTAGATAATACAAGTAATAGGTTATATTTTTTTTAGTTAATTACACTTTTACCCCTATAGTTTGGTTCAATTGCACGAAATCCTATGTACTTACGTTATCGTTAACTTTTATGTGGTCTAAATTAAAATGCAACTTTTATTTTTTTTTTATCATATTAATTAAATTAAATATTAAATATTAAATATTAAATTTATTAATAATAAAATTATAGAGAATTACATAAATTTTATAATACATTTAAAATAATATCAATTTGATATTTTAAATAATAAAATAATAATTAAAACATACATTTATTTAATATATTTTTATTATTTAAATTTTGATTAATATTATTTTAAATGCGTTGGAAAATTTATCAAATTATCTATAAATTTGTGTATATTAAGTATCTTCAAATTAAATCTTTAATTTTGTGAAACGATAAAGATAATAATAATTACAGTTTAGTCCGGACAATATGAGAATTAAATGTTTTAGTTGAAAGTATGAAGAAGTTTTGCGTAATTGAGTCAAAAGTAAAACTATATTTTTGTTGCGTCAAAAGATTTAAGTCATGGCTTAGGAGATGAAAATATAATTTAGGAGAGCTTATAAGTTATAACCACGTAGTCATTCAAGCGAACGGCGACGCTGACGAGAATTAAAACAGAGCACATCATGATTCATGAGACAGAGAAATATGAAGTAGGGGAATTTGCATTTTACCCTCCCATCGTTCCATTCAATTTCACAAAATTACAGTGTACTTTAAACTTAACCCGACGAGGTCTTTGACTAAAATACAATTATCATTTTTTTTATTAAATTAGAGCTCATCATACAAACAAAGTTATAGATTAATTGAATAAGTTTTACTTCGCATAGATTTGAAATAATAAACATATAATATATATTGAGTATATATATATATAATAAGCTTATTCGGTCCTTTTTTATTTTATCTCTAACGAGGATATCCAAATTCGAGCTCTAATATAATCACCATTACACTTTACTCAATACCATATAGAGTTACGTACTTAAGTTAAAAGTACATAGAATTTTTAAAAAAAATTAAGCTAAACCATTCATAGGTAAAATATAATTAATCCTAAAAAATATATATTATAAAATCAAACAGGATTGTATTACAGACCTGGTAAATTCCATCAATATATATACCAGGAAAAAAAAGTCACTAACAGCAATAATTATACAAAAATGACTTCAAATTTTGCACAAGGATTCTTCTCGATATGTTTCCTCAAATCAGCATCATTTTCAAACATGAAGCTAAACAGTGCTTGTCTCTGGGTGAGACCAACTGGGTATATTTTGTATATTTTCAAGTCATTGCCTCCTCTTATGCTTTCTGGTCTCTCCTCCTTCCATACAGCCGTATGATTTAGCAACTTAAACTTCATAAGCACAGCAGCTTCCAAAGACTTCAAACTCAAGTTTCCAGATCTATCACAGGTTGCGAGAAATGGATCTCAGTTGAGAAAGGAAGTTAGGAACCATAGTTTAATAAATAAGACGAGGGAAGCATGAATTGTACCTGAGGTATATGGATTCCTTCTCAAATCGTCCCCTCTCTCGCACATAGATATGGTACAGAGTTCCTATTTTACTCATGCACTTACAAGGGCGTTTTCGAAAATTGGAGGTCATTTCTTCTTCCTCGTGGATCTTTGTTGCAATATGAATGCAAAGGCGGCAAGACGAGTGAACAGCTGCCATGTCAACTAGTGCCTTGAAAGAATCAGATGGACCCTCATATTTCCATCTGATAAGAAACATGACAAACCAAACTCTCAGCATATAAAACAATATCTGCATATCTCCTAGCAGGTTAGCGTAAATGTGCTAGAAATAAAAGGGATGATGTTAAATCATGAGTGCCTCATATGATACAACTTTAGAGAGATCGTTAGCACTTTCATATCGGAAAGGTGTTACCTAACTGACTGATTGTATGCAGTAGGATCTGTAGCAAGGTATTTCATGGTCTTCGCAACTGAAGCAACATCATCAAGGGTTTTGATATGCAAAACTGAACTGGAAGAGGGTGCAAAATCTTGGATATTAGGAGCACCAACTACAACAGGGACAGATCCTGCATAATTTTATATGAACAATCACTACGGGTTTCAAGCATTACAGATCAAAAGTGGTAGACAAAAGTTGCAAGAAACCTGCTCCTAAGTAAGAGTATATTTTTGACTGTGAAATGAAAAAAACATAAAATCTGTGCATAAATTACTTATTTCAAATAACAGAACTTCTCTTTGTCATCTTAGCTAAAAGAAGATCGATCATTCTCACTCAAATTGTTGGAACTTGAAAAGTGCTTCTTCTTATATAACTGGGGCTTACAAACTCATGGTGGGGCATGATTTGCTAAGGAGTAAATTCCATTTGCTTAGTTGGGTAATACATCCATATCTTAGGTCAAAACTATAAGTTTCAATGAAGTCTACTCTACCTTTCCAAGAAGTCCTTAAAGAGGAACTTAGGCATATCGAAAAGTTGAAAATAAAATTAAATAAAAGAAAGCATATAATAACAACCAAATCTTTGTTCTCGACTATTTGAGGTCAACTATATTGATACTTTTTCTCTACTTATCCTATTTCTCTAATTATCATATTTAGTGCTTATATTTGCATTAAATCAAATCCTATCATATCTTCTCTTACACCAACCAAATTTGAAAAAGTTGGTACCTACCTCCTTTACGACCAAGGAGATCGGAGAGTCGACTTCAACCCCACGTAATTATTGTGAAAAAAATTGTTTGGTGATTTAGTACGGAGACTTAGCTTAATGATTCGGCTCAATAATGCATGCAGTAGTTTGGATGAGTAATTCGACAACACGATGGCTTAAAGCAATGGCTCGACGGTGTTTAACTCGAAACAACAGATCAGTAGCACAATAATTTGAAATCTAGATTGTGCAGTTTAGTATATTGACTAAAACTTAGTCGGGCCTAAAGTGTCTTTATATTAAAGGATGATTGGTCCTTTGTTCAGCCCATTTATAGCCTTTGGACTCTTGAATGATAAAAAAAATTATTCTCTTACTGATTCCCACTTCCCCATGTAAGTTTTGGATTTCCTATTTTCCCACCCTCTTAAGGAACCTTCTATTTTAATAAAATCACTACTTTGTATGTGGCTCTATTAGAAAAATAAAAGAATGCATGCAAAACAATTTATTAGAATTGAAAACAGAAAAAGGAGAGAAGTCAATCAAATTGTATGTAACTGTTTAACAATTTAAAGACCAAAAGAGGGCATCAAGCCAAGAAAGAAAATAATGGATCAACTACTAAGACTTGTATGACAAGACTAGATAACCAATTTGTTGTCACAACAACAGCAGCATAGTTCCAACAATTTTGTGTCCATCTATCATATAAACACACTGATAAGATATCCACCCAACAACCACTCAAAAGATCATCATACAACTTCGATAAGATAGCATAAAATTTTTATTGTGCATACCTGCAACAAGGGATTGAAAGAACTTTTCGGTAACATAATCCTCTTCATTGGAATTTTCAAAAGCCAAGCTGAATTTGTAGCGCCTTAGTGTTGTCACTTTGTCCACTGTGATAGTTAAATTGCCACATATGATGCTTTTGGAAACAAATATAACTATTAACATCACTTCTGGTAAACTCATATGAAATTAAATGCTTGAATGCATGTCAGTGGTCATTATCCTTCATTTTATTCTCATGTCAGCATTTTATTTGATAGACAGGATAGTAATATTTGGCTGAAATAGATAAAAAAAACAGAAGATGTTTGGAAGGATTTATCAAGATCCTCATCATATATTGTCTAATTTTCATTTAGATTTACGACAAACAAACATTTTAGAAAACAAAATGGTTCTATTATATGAAAAAAAGGATGTAGCTATATGCAACTATAAAATTGTATAAGAATGTTGGTGGCATTACATTTGCTACAGATAAATATAAGAGAAATCATCTGATAAATGATAAGCATTTTGCAGGTACCTCTCCCCTCACGGGTTCGGTGACAACTTCCATAAGAATCTATTTTGATATCCAATTTTTCAAGCATTTCAAGAGCCTGTAAGCGGAAGTTACGTGCACCACAATTAGAAATGAAGGCAGCAGCAAGGGCAACTTCAGTCTTTGGATGCAAAGGTGCCATGATGTCATACTCGGCCCATGAAAAGTAGCCAACTGGAACGTCTGAGGAAAGACTAGTGGTCATTATGATGTTGTAACCTCTCCTACAACAGATCACAAAAAATAAAAAATAAAAAATAATAAAAGAGAAAAAGGAAAAAAAGGGTAGAAAAGTTAATTTTCAATTGAGAACTAAAGCACTGTACAAGTGTATCTATGTTTGGCAAAGGATAAGAAAGTCAATTGCATGCATCCATTACGCCCAAAATCTAACACAATTAGTAAGTGAAACTTAAGAAGGATCAGCAAGCATAATAGAAACAAGTAATTCATGGCAAACTCAGTTATGATATCATTTATTCAAAACTTAGCATTAACAGAGCTTTACAAACTGAGAACATGGTCACAACGTTAATAACAATTCTTTCCATTGAGTATTCACATAGAGATAGCTATCATAGTTGGAATAAAATATAAAGAAAGTTGGAAGTGCCAATGGGAATAAGTTAGATTTTAAAACCTATATCTGGACTCCAAAATGTATGACCATATAAGACAGCTGTTTTACACAAATGTATCATCTGTCATAATATTATGTGCTTCTTGACAAATGGCAATGGAATTTCTAGCTTCCCAACAGAAATGGAAACCTAATGTTTATGATGATAAAAGAATGAATACACCAGCAGTATCACCAACAGATTAAAATCAAATAAAGAACTCTATAAGCTACATGTAAAGTTCTTTGGAGTTGGAACTCAACTCTAAAGAACTCACTTCTAATGTTTATGATGATAAAAGAACTGATTCTTCTTAGTTCTTATAGCAAAAAGAGAGGCTACAGAACTATGAAGTGTGCTTACCCACCGTCGTGCTACATCAACTTTGTTCTCTAGATAGTATTCTGATGATTCCATCGAACGATGTATTCTAGCTGTTTTAGGATGCTGAGGAAGGTTAAATGTGGCATCAGGCATCTTGTTTGCTCCATATGCAAATTTACAGCCAACAGAGCAGGAACTCCAATCCTGAAAATGAATTAGAAACAAAAAGTTATATATAACATAGGTAGAATAATTAAATAACCTTTTTTTTTTTTGTTGAAGAAATAGATTTCTTTGTATATTAAAGCATCTAACTGCATCTTCTGATGGTATAAGGTATGCCTTAGTGTAAACATGTTGAGACATCTAGTAGACATGAAATGGTAAATCCCAAGAAACACTGAACTATGCCAAGAAATCCTACAAAGCTATGTCCGATTGATCTGTTAACAAATTAAAGTGTGAAATTTCGACGCCAACTGGATGACTATCTAGCCATAATAGGCAATAAAAGATCAATGTGGTTTCCTAGTTTAGACGAGATAACAAAACCAAAGATAGATGTAATTTTGGAAAGTCAAAGAAACTCAAAGAGCAAAATTATCATTGAATTGAATGTGCACATAATTTATCAATGCAGCTAATTGCTATAACAGTACTATAGGCCAATCTTCCTCACGACAAAAATTCTCCCCTTTGACCAATCTCCATATAACACCTAACTGGAAAAGTAGTCGAAAAGATTGGAGAGTTTGAATCTTTCCAACAAGACAACGGAGATTACACAGAATCCAAACCTTCTGTTCGGCGCCGGAGACCAAAACAGGATCGACTCCAAAATCACGGGTGTACTGGATATTATCCTCCCTCTCCAAGAACATCTCGCATCTACGGAACTCGTCGTCTTCGCTGGTGGCGAGGGATTCGGAAAAGGACAGAGGCGAGGAGGAGTTGGATAAGGAAGGGAAATAGAAGGAAGTGGTCCAATGGTGGACCATGGCGGCGTTCTTGGCCATGTCGAGCCGGCCGAGGAAAGCGATCTCCGCGACCACGACGAAGGCTACAAAGATGGGCACCGGGCTTGGCCATCGCCGTCTTCGGCTCGTCCACGGAACTCCCATCTTTCTCTCCGCTTTACTTCGATGAGAGCGGTAGGCCCGCTGCTTCTGATATTTTCTTCGGGGAGAAAAAGGATCACAGTTTTATACTGAAGTCGGCGATTCCAGCTGTCTCGTCGCCGGCTTATACAAGAAGGCCGCCGGGGAATTCTCGATGCGTCTAATCAACCAATTAACTGATATCATGCTTTAATAATATCATATAATTCGCTATTTTGTTTTTAAAATAATTAATTATATGTTTGCACAAGATAATTAAAGGAAGACTCATGCAACTCGTGATTTTCAAATGATCTATTTAACTGTTCTTTAACCATTTTTACTAGTATGCAACCAAACAATTAACTATATAAGTTATTCTTTTTAAAAACAAAGTTATAGGAATTGTTTGGCAAAAACTAAAACTACAAAAGGAAACTATAAATCTAGTTTTTTTTTATTAACTTTAGCTAATTAGAAGGATGTCAGAAACAGAGCTAACTGCTGATTAAAATAGAATTGAATTGCTAATTATCTACGTTTTAATGATTGTCTTGCCTCAGGACCTTAACATTAAAAAAACCTTTTACAATTTTGATAATTGTAAGGTTGGAATTTTAAAAGCTGAGTGCATATATATTTTAATATTAGATGTGAATACATTTATATACACGACGACTATAGCGATAGTCTAATTTTATTATTTAAAAACTTATGAAGATTATTTTTTTGAGCAAATGCCGTCTTGCCTGACATGCAGTAAGTAAAAACAATCTAATCCTTCTCACCAGCATCATGAGTTAAAAAGAATCTAATCCTTCTCACCAGCATCATGAGTTAAAAAGAATCTTATCCTTCTCACCAGCATACATTGCATAATTGCCAATAGAAATAAAACTTTCACAGCTTCCGTGCAACACTGCTCAAACACCTTACTTGGAAACTGACATTTATCTAATGAAGCATTAAACAATACATGAGACCTTATTTGCTCTGAGTTTAGAGAAATACCTCTAATCTGGTTTAGCAACCAAATATTTTTTTTTATCTAATCAAGTAATTTTTAAAAAAATCAAGACTAAAAAAAAAAGACTAACTAATCGAGTTCGGAACCTAATCTCAAATCATACAAGACCATATAGAAGATAATTGTAAGCTTCTTGTACTGATTTCACAGCTTCGGCGGAACACTGCTCAAACACCTTTTTTAGGAACAGGCATTTATAAACAGTAAATAGTATAGCAATGGAAGTTGCCTTGCATTCCTCTCAATACATCTATAGAATACAATTCTAAGCTTCTGTGACAGTATAAGTAAGAGTGATGTATTACTACCAAATGAGGTTTTCCTATTTACTCCACTCTTTACCACAGTTTGACACCTTCGTATCCTTAGATGCACCCCATATCGGAAATCAGATGCTTCGCTAACTTGAATTTACTAGTGCATGATCACACTACAGCAGTCAATTGTTTGGCTGCTGGTCTTTGAAAAATGAAGCTTATGTTCTAAGGTCCGAAGGAAAGTTGTAATCTCTGTAGTGTTGCCATCTTTATGTGTCTTTTCCTCTTAGGCAATCACGATCCTCACGAGAATCTGGTGCTGAAAGAGATTTTCCAGAGGGAACAACCTGATAAGAATCCATGGGGTCAGTGCTAGTGAAATTTTCTGACAAGGAAAAGTAACTGCATTCATCTATACAATTTGTTATGCAAAAGAGGAAATTTAAAGAATAACCCATTGCTCACTTGATCATTAAGCAAATTAGCAACAGGTTTTCTCGATCTCTTTTTCCTGCTTGTTCTACTTGATTCTGCCCCTCCTACCACCTCATCAACAAAATTCTGATCTGATACCTCTGAAAAAGACAAGTTATACTCTTTAATTCTCTGGCCATCTGTCTCAGAATAGAATGAAAATGCTCAAATAAAAACACAAACCTCCTACCATCCTTTATTTCAAATTTTCAAGTGGATGTGAAGCTCACAAATAAACAAAGACTAAGGTGCAAATTATCTTACAGAATTTACTGCATAATTTTGATCATAACTAGTAACCTTTGAGATTAATGTGATCAAGCTTAGTCTCAACAATTTGCCTGGTGGAACTTTACCTCATCAACACAACTACTGCATGTGCATAAAACATGATTGATACTTTTATCTTCTGCTTCCACTATTAACTTCTTATCTTTCACCAAATGATGAACCATTTGCACAAACTAAATTTACTGACTAGAAATTTTTAGAATCAATAGAAATTTGTGGAATTGTCTTCATTTGCCTCCCTGGCTTATTTGTGCCTTAATATGACTCAACATCAAAAGTTATTGTCTTTCTGAGGAACTTCTTCCCACACTGTCTGCTCCTAAAATACACATGGAAGGTAACTCCACCAAAAAATAGACTTTATACATTATAGCAAGCATCCCTTTCCTGATTTTGATTTTGCAATGAGCTTTATATCGACTTTCATAGCATTAATACTTGTTACTGGCCATAATACTTTTCAAGTCTTCCGATTGTGATCTAAATGACCCTATATGGTTTTGAAAAAACTTGGATGATGTCATGATGCGGGCGCCTCCTCTGCATGGGAAGCCATATTGCCACTGCATTTGGATTCCAGATAATAGTTGAGAAGATTGATTTCTGACCGCAAGAGGCTCCCTAATAGGTGCACACACATACCGTTCATTCTATTCCATCCAAATCAAGATTGACAGATGAACCAGATGAAATATCCACCTGTCTAAAGTGCAGTATTTCAATTGGATATTCAAACTTCACATGAAAAAAAATGAGGTTCAATTAATCAACATCCTTAATACTAACTTTCAAATTGTTCTATAGTCTGCACATAACCCAAACCAAAACTGGTAAAGAATTAAGAATCTGGATAATTATGACATGTCCTATGGTCATAGGAAAATCAATTTTAAAGAATGGGATATGCATGCATGGAAAGACAACATCACAACACAATAACTGGAAGAATCCAATGACATACCATGAATTCCTTTGTGACTTTGTCACAATTGGTGTCTAGAATTACAGCCATTAACACATTACTAGATGCAGTAACCTTCATATCCACTCATTCCTCCTAGAACTAAAATAAGAGTAATATGTAAGAAACTATCCACGACTTTTCCCATTTGGGAATAAGTATATTAGTGGTTCTCAAAGTAGCAAAAGAAGTTTGCAGGGAACACACATGTGGTACAAGTAAGCTTTCAGTAATCAGTAAGCTTCTCAAATTCCAAACTACATTATGCATCGATCCAGATTGGTTATAGACTTATAGTGGCAAGTCCTTCAATATCTTAGTTTTTCCTGCTAGCTTAACATGCAATCAACCTAGTAGCTGCACAAGGCATATGTTATCAAAGTACAAGATATCAAATATAAAGTAAATAATGTCCATTGTCCAAAAGAGAGAAAAAAAAAGAGAAAGAAAAGAAAAGAAAAGAAAACTCTTGAAGAGGTAAAGGAAAAGATGAAACAGAAGTCATTACGAAGAATGATTAAGGGACCAAAGAGCAGAGAATCAAATTAGCAAAGGTACCTGTACTTCTGTCAATAAGATCTTGATGATTTGTGTGATGGCAAGTTGGAAGCTCTGTCGAACATTTTGTTTCCTTTCCATGCTGCTGACCTTCTCTTCGGATTGATTGAGAATCTGACTCAAAATCATCCACTTGGTGGTTTTTTGCATTTTTGTACCTGAAGTGCTGAATCCATGGATTTGCATGTAGAGGATGACTTTCATTTCCATTATCTACTCGAGTCTTAGCCCTCTCAAACTTAAGATTCTCCCAACAGCCCTTACGCAAGACCTTAAACTGCAAACCATACAGTTATATTAATGAAACAAATGAAAAGGTTCTACATAACAGTTAATGCAGCCAAAAAAAAAATCTGAAAAGGAGAAAGAACTACTAATACCTGTAACAAGTGATTGCCATCTGATCTGGGTAAATTTGTGAGCTTTTGTGTTTTGGGTGACCAACCAAGCAAATCCTTCGAGTGGTGCTCACTGTTGTATAATTGATTAACAAATGATGCTTCCATTGAACTAAGATAAAGCATATGCTTCTCATCCGTCCATCTATTCGGGATAGAATCTAACACCTGATTGCCCTGGTAAAAGGACAGATAACTTCATGATAATTTGGATGACAGATGAAGTGAGAAATCAAAAAGCGGTGGACGGCAAGGGTTGTAATACTTTTTTTCACTTAAAAAAAGAAAAAATGGCAAAGTTCAGAATAATGAATGAAAAAAGTTCCTGCTTTATAAGAAGCCCTTAGGAACAGGGAGTAAGCTAGGAAGGTGCGCTAAGATAATTGTTACATATTATAACCAAACTCCATCCCATTTTCATTCAAATCCATCCATACAATAATTTCCCCATCCTGACTACTGCTGAAAACTTTTCTTATCAAATTAAAATCGCCAACCAAACAGCACCTTAATTCTCCTCTAAATAAGTCACGGAACTAAAGGGTTTTCAGACTAAAAGGAAAAGCATTTGATCCCATATTTAATTTTACACGTACTTGTATGCCATGTTGCATCTTCATATGCTCAAGTATTCTAAGCAAAAGTGTACCCTTTAATTATTTTCTTTTTATAAACAACTCCACTTTTGCCTTTGGCGAAAAGGTCAACCCTTCTAGATCAGGACTCAATCTCATGCAGAAATTCTTTCGGACAATGAAAAATACAAGTTCCAGTCAGACGTTGTATAGCAAATCGCAATAAAACAGCATACCAAGATCTATTGGAGCTAAACGAGTCATTTCGCATCTTGTATAAGTAAATTAAATCATAACGACGAACCTGAACCGTAATCATCAAAAACTTACATATCCAACACTAAAGCAAAAAATAAAATAAATAAAAATAAAAACACATTTCGAACAAAACCTAACTTTACCCCTTCTGACCAAGCATTCAACTGCACATATAATTGAGCCAAACATTAATTCAGACGCTATATCCACCAAAATTTCTTCTTTCAAGAAACTTAATAGAAAAGGCGACAATTTTAAGAAGGAAATAAGAATCAACCATTACCTCATCCTCGATCCCACCGATTTCGGATTTCATCGGCCGATCTAGTGAGCCGTCCTCCATTTCTCCTTCCGAGAAACAAATCTATCGATGCTCCACAAAAAGGATGGTCTCGATTGCACGGCCTTCGCAAGCAAACCCCAGAAAATATTGAGAGAGAGAGAGAGAGAGAGAGAGAGAGAGAGAGAGAGAGAGAGAGAGAGGTGGGGAGCGAAAGGTCGATGAGAGAAGAAAAGGGTATTTTGGGACGGAGCTTTATCCATCGTGGCATCGCTTTTACACGTGGCGACATGGTCGATAAACTGACACGTGGCATTACGAATAATATCTTGGCCAGATATTTTTGAGGCCCCAAAAAGATCAGAGCTTCCAGGCCTAGCCTCCAGAAGATCGTCTGCAGGTCTACTTGTTGGGATTTCGTACATTCAGCCAGCTGGCATCCGACAACAAAGAGTTGCCAAGCGTACCGGATAAACCTGTGGACGATCGGTTTTTCGCCCATAGATTCTTGTCCGCTTGGGATGAGCAAGTGGTTTCAGCCACGGGTACGACAATTATTTTTTAGCTCCAAAAAAAAAAAAAAAAAAAAAAGAAGTTGAGCAATTTGAGCTTAGATATTTCACTGTCTGGATATTTTATTTTCTTCCGGATTTTTCTTCCTCTCTTCTTAGTGACTTGTGGATATGATTCAGATTTGATAAGGACCTATGTGCATAATTGTTTTAAAAACTAGATCGTATGTTGATAAGATTTTGTCGCTCCCATCCTATGCGATGTTTACGATTGTCCTTGGACGAGGCAGTCCTAGTAACTTTATATATTCTTTTCTTTTGTTAATAAATCTACCTATTTTGACAACATTATATTGGACGTATTAAGAAACTCAACACTATTCATGCGACAGAGGGGTCGATACTTGATTGCTACTTTCTTATCAGTTATAAGTGTATATGGAGGTTTGTTTATGGAAGTCGTGACTTTTTGAACTCAATTCTGCCAAGAAAGTCACTTCCGATCTAAAATACATCATTAATGGGCCAACTATGGCCTACATTTTATCTTTTCGAAGGCCTTGCGTTCAACCCAACGGCCCATTACTAACAGCCTACCATACAACCAAGGAAAGAAGACCGACCACGCCTAGAACGATAAAACCGATTTCTCCTCTGTTTCGCTAATTATTCCGCGAGCTCGCTCATCCGTCTGGACGTCTACGGGTTAGGGTTTCTACGCTGCGATCCCCACGAGACAGGAGGAGGAAGAGAGGGATCGAAGAGGAGAGTTATAGGGATGTGGCACGAGGCGCGGCGGTCGGAGAGGAAGGTCCATGACCTGATGGACGCGGCGAGGAAGCGGGCGCAGCGGCGCGCCGCCTTCCTCGCCAAGAGACGCGGGAATCCGCAGCAGTCGCTCCAGGTCATGGGATCGAGATGCCGCGTCCACCGGGACGATGGACTCTACCAGGCCACCCAGGACCAGCAGGGCCTGTACGTTATCTCTTTCTGCTTCTAATTCATCTCTATCATCCAATAATGTTTGAAGTTACTTTGATGTTTAATAGATTTTGTTTTGATTGTTTGGTTGTTTATATTTCTTGCATGTAGATTGGTTTTGTTTGATGTTGTCTTTCATTTTCTTATCTTTTCTTCCTCACTACGATTTAGGTTCCATTTTGATCAGGTAATATGATGTGTTTTGATCTTGAGCTGGAAATTGGGTGTTCAATGACATAATATTGAGTTGTTTCATTTTGGATTATGGATTGGATCATTGTAGGCGGGGTATGGGGCCAGGAGGTATTGTGTTTAGGTGCAAGTGGGATAAGAATAACATGTAAAAGCATTGTTTCTTTCAAAGGACTAGCACGAGTAAGTACTAAATAGAGAACTATTGATTCATGAAACTTAGCACAGAAAATAGCAAAGACGGAGCCATGTGGATCAGAAGAATGCGGAGAAGGTTCTGGTGGAAACACCATGTTGCTTTTGTGTTTGGTTGGGTTTATGCATTCTCAATTTATTGTATGATGTTGGGTTTCCAATGGAAAAAGTGCTAAGAAGTTTAGAAATAAATTCTAGAAGATTCGAAAAATCAGATAACATAAATTTACAATGTGCTGATATATATTAAATTGTTGTTTTAGGCCATTTATCATGTAAAACATCCCTTATATATATATATGTATATATATGTAAGTAAGAAAGCAGCTATTGAGATTGGGATAATAAGCAATGCATTTTTTCTGCATTTTCAAATGCTATATGCATGCCTTCATTTCAAATGCTATATGCATGCCTTCATTTCAAATGCTATACTCAAGTTTTGAATATTCAAGATATTTAATTCTTGTTGGATAATTGCTTCTTTATTTTTTCTATTTCAGGATACCTTGGAATGGAAAGCAAGATATTTTGATTGACAGGTAAGCCCTATCGCATTATTTATCAACCAGAAATCCTAAATAACTGCTCGGATTATAATCACAAATCAACCAGGATAATAGTAAACAAATTTAGTTTTCTTGCTTGGCAGATTTGATGGTCGTGCATTACTGGATTTTATTCGTGATTCTGGTTCACGTCCTTTTCGAGTTCATGAGAAGACTGAGGAAGAAGAAGAGCTAGAGGAGTTTGTTAATTTTGAACGTTATCGGGATTTAATTAAGCATCGGCGCAGAGGATGTCGGTACTTTTTGTTTTTTTTTTATAATAATCTTAATATCATTTTCGCTTCTTGTTTCCAGTTCCTATTCGGTCATAAAGCCTATAACAAGGAAACTTTTCTGCTTATCTTATATGATAATAAGTTTAAGTTATTTTCATGGTCTAAACTTTGTCTGTATACAGTTAATGATGAAGAAGGTTTGCAACATGTTCACCAGGAGTTGGAGGCAAAGACTGCTATTCCCTTTACATTTGAGGGGTAATTTTTTTTCCTTTGAGGTTCGGATATAATTGTTAATTAATTAATTATATTGTCATATCTTCTGAATTGCCATTGTTTTAAGTTCTTGAAGTATTTAACTAGTAGCTCAAGGAATTGTAACAATTGTTAACTTGTGGGATCTATATGCTCAAAAGATTAAATAGAACTGGATAGGATGTTGACCTAGTTAGAGATCACAACTGGCCACTAGGTTATTGGTTCATTTTTTTTTTCAGAAGAAATATATATAGTTTGTAAACTAGTTTAATTCATGGGTAGAAACAAAGTACAGCCCCACTCAAGGGGGCCCTTCAGTCTGTAAGGTTTACACAATTGGTGCTTGGAAGGCCAGGCCAACTAGGTATGGTTCAGGATGGAGGAGAGCATCCATTTTCTCTTAGAATAAAGAATAGTAAAATATGCAACCTTTTCGAACAGTTGGATATTATTGAAGAGCGTTCCCGAAATAATGACATATTATAGTTTGTTATAGTTTTCTAACTGCCTTGACACATGCTTGATGAGGCCTTACAGTGGCACTTCCAGATTTCTAATTGTTCATCACTTACTATGATGATTGAAAATTGCATCTTGCACCATCATTTGATGCCATCTTGCCACATCTTCAAGTGTTTGCATCTTAAACTGCTCATAATTTTAAAACCAATATACAAATGTAGTGTCAGTAGAGGGCAAGACATAGTTAGCCTTCCTCCTATCTCTGAAAAGATTGTTTCTATGATTCTAACCCACTTATGTTTTCCCATTATGGGCAGTTTAACTGGCAAACACTTGAAGATGCTGTTGCATTCATATTACCAGTAGCACTTCTACTCTGTCAATTAAGTCATGTTTGCTTTCTCATTTTCTCCACACAGATCACATTCATCACAGCCTCCAGTAAGCAAGGGCTCGTACTCACAGGTGGGATTCTCCTACAAAGAAGATGCTAGTGCAGAATCCCAGAATATGGATACGGACGATGAGGATGATGATGACGAAGATGATGCTGATGAAAAATACTTTAGCAGTGACGACAGTAATGATGAAGGAATGGAAATAATTGCAAAAGAATTTGGTGTCAAGAGATATAACTGGCTCATCTATATGGACAAAAAGGCCAAAGAGGAAGAGAGACGACAGAAGGAAGTTATTAAAGGAGATCCTTCTATTGTAAGGTTTCTAGCAGCATTACTTAGATAATCTTATTCTCAATGAGGATCTTATGCATCTAGAGTTTGCAGAGAAAATTAAGTCGCAAGGAAAGAAGGAAAGCTTCTCAAATGGAAAGGGAAAAGGAAAGGGAGGTGGCACGTTCAATTGGAAGAGCACATCATGATCCCTACAGGTAAAGTCATAATACTTCTAGTTTGCTTTCAAATAAGGTAGTGAGCGCTTCGACAAAGCTATATGTTCATCTATTGCTAATCTGAAGTTTGACATGATTATTCAGGGAACCACGACGAAGTCCCACGTATGAAGCTTATCCTCGGAGCAAAATGTATGTAGTGTGCTTTCAGAGAAGCTTTGGTTGATTAGTTTAATGAATCCCTTTCTGAGTATTGACTTATGATCCCATTCAAGGTCACGGTCACCTTCATATGCGAGACGGCATGATCGTGATGGATATGCTGATAATGGTCATCGAAGCAAGTCAAAGCCTGTCAAAATTGAGTATATTACTGAATTTGGTGGTTCAGCTGACATTGATGATCAAAAGGTGGAAGGGGTCTCTCCACCATCATCTCCACTGCAAGCTGATCTACTTAACCGGTCGGGGCACTCGACCTTTAGTACTTGCAAAGATAGATTTGACAATGTTTCTCTGCTGCAGCTTATTCCGGTGGTCCTTCTGGTTCCATAAACCTGAATATATAGGACTTGGGTTTAGGTGAAGGCTAGGGTTTGTCGACATGGTTTGGAGAGTTCTAGGATAGTGTTGGGTTATGCGGGATACAAGCTGATTAACTTTCAGAACATATGTTGCTTTCATCAAAGCACATGCACAGATACTTTTCATAAATCATTCCACTATGATCACCCCGGATTGCCTGACTTAATATCTTGTTTCTCCTGTGGTCATCTATAATGCTTTCTCTTGTCTGCAGGCCATCAGGTGGTCGAATTCTTGAGGCACTTCATATTGATCCTGCATCTTCTCTTTCTGTAGAACAGGAAAAGAATATTAAAGTTTTGAAACCATCTATCAGGTAGACTTAATTATCTTCACTTCTTCATATATGATTTCATGTACGAAAGGAGGTTTCCTAAAAGGCCTAGGTTGCACCAATATGGTATGCTAATCTATCAGCTAGCTAGTGTATGACCTACTATAATAATGTCCTTAAGTCATCTGTAGGTTTTACTTGTATACTTTACTGCCTTTTCTGTAATGAAATATACAGTGATACGAGGTCTGTTACTAATATTTTCAATTGCTGTCTTCTGAACGTCAGCACGTCATCAGCACTAGCAAAACTAAACAAAACTGCCACTGGAGGCCCTTCTAAACCCCAACAGGGTGAAAAGAAGGAAACACCTCAAGAACGTCTTAAACGGATAATGAGTAAACAACTGAATAAGCAAAGTAAGTTTTCTAATATATCCAAGATGCAGTGCTACTCGTCAGTTTAAAAGGAGAACATGTTATGGCAGTATCTTAGTGGTATATTGGTTGTCTTGAGTTTTTTGTATCTGCTGATGATTCTTTGTCTACAACAGTTCGAAAGGACACTGCTGCTGAGATGTCTAAAAAGCGGGAGCAGGAGAGACAAAGGTTGGAAAAACTTGCAGAAACAAGTAGAATAAGTCGTTATAGGCATCGCAGCATCAGTAGAAGCCGAAGCCGTTCTCCACCAAGGTACTTCAAGTAAATATTATTGTATGAGTGAGTTTAGATTCCGCCTTCCACCACTTGTTGCTTAAAAAACTGGTTATGGAATAGTCAAGGATGCCCATTTTCTTTTGATATTTTCAACCTTATAATTTGAGGTTGCCATTTTTCACTTGTATGCAGAAGAAGTCGGCATAATAGAAGCCATGGTAGGAGCAGGAGCCCTGTGAGTTATCATTCTCGATCTTCCCGGTCTCACTCCCGTTCTCATTCACCTAGGTAATTATCTCTTGTATTATGCACCACCCTGAGTGGACTTTATATTGCTTGGATTGCTTGTTCAGAGAATAAAAGTTGACAGAGGCTATGCAATTGCAGGTTACGAAGCCGATCCCGATCCAGATACTGAGAAGTTTCAATTCAATTTGGCGGAGTTGCTTTTCCTTTTCTTTTTCTTGCTTTATAATCTCTTTTGCTTGTATGTAACTTATCCATAGATGGATTCTTAATTGTACCTGAGCTTGTCAAGCATACTATTTTGAATTAGAGGCCAATTCAGTACTTTTCCTGGTACTGCATTATTTAGTTTTGGAGGCCATTCCCTTTAGCCGGAAACATGACGTTATCTTTGATTGTTCTGTCATGGTCATTATTAACTTAGTCAATGGTATATATATATATATATATATATTTTTTTTTTTTTTTGTTTTTGTTTTGGAAAACAGGTTTATTCAATGTTTAAACGTTTAAAATTGTCAAAAAATTTAGAGCACTTAATACATTGGCAAATGGCAATTGTTTCGAAGCCTCACGTATTCTGAAAACAAGTTGCAACCGGATTATTTTTGTCCTTTTTAAATGTATTACACGAGTTGTAGGTAAACTTGACCCTTTGAAAAAAAAAATTAAAGATAAAGTAATGGATGCTCAAAACTGCACCGAATTCCATTAACTTATACAAATCCGACCCGACTCCACTAAGTGACCAGGTCACAAGAAACTAGCGGTCCAAACCCGACAAGTTAGGTCCGAAACGGATCGCCTTAACGGGCAATCGGATTCCATTGCCATCGTTGAAAATTTTCCCCTTTCGTTCTTCGTCTCGTCGTCACGAGAGAGAAGGATCGATCGATCTTGGTTGCAGCAGCGATGCAGAGCCTATCGCAGTTGACCGTATTCCTCTGTTGCCTGTGGGCTGCCACTCTCCTCTACGGCGAGATGGTTTCCTACTGGATCCCACTCTGGTCCTGCTCATGGCCTCAACTCCATTCCACGGTAAGCTTCTCAGACCGATTCTTGGGACTTTGGTTAATAACTCTGCATCTTTGTGAAGAATCAGACCTAATTGAGAGGGAAAGTTATCGTCTTGGCAATATTATCCTTGCATTTCGTAAAGATATCGACCTGTTTGTTTCATTCCAGTTCCATATCTCATTGCATTTGACTAGTTTTTCCTGTAAATTGTGGATTTAAAGACATACTTGGCATGATCCGAGTTGCTACTAGCAGTTCTTGCTCCTAACGAAATGCACAAGCCATGTGCTTCCCATAGCATGACTTGTGATTCTACCTCATGAAACATGGTGAGATAAGTCGGACATTATTAGATTCTGGTACATATCTAAACTAGTTGAAGTAATACAATCAAAACTTATGAAGTTTGAGACAACCCATCTTCCCTTTCACTGAAGTGGTACTCTCCTTCATGCTCTGGATTGCTTACTAGCATAGTTTGGGTAAATTAATTCCTCATCATTTTATTATGCAGAATGGTGATTATCAAGTGAGGATCGCTGTGCTGGCTGATCCACAGGTCACATACTCTTTCCTCATAAGCTCCCTTGCAAAACTACATATATCCTACTTCAGTACAATTACACATATGAGTAAAATTGGGTATTGTTTCTCTTGGAAGAGCATTTATCTTATTTTATTCTAAAAACAAGTTCTCCTAACAGCTCATGGACAGAACCTCCCTTGGTCTCACTCCAAAGTCACTTGCTTTGGAGGCTGCCCAGTTCTATACAGATTTGAACATGAGACGATCTTTTTATTCATCTATAATGCCATTTGGACCTGATTTGATCATATTTTTGGGCGATCATTTTGACGGGGGCCCCTATTTATCAGATGAAGAGTAAGGCATGACTTGTTTGATTGTCATTCTCATCTTCAATTTCATTTTCCAAAATTAGCCTAATTTATTTTTATATTTGATTCCATGAAATATTTGCTTCAGTGGAATTAGTAATCAAATATGCATTTCTTTTTCTGGATTGATGATTGCCATAGATTTTGTTGCAGAATGTATTCAATTGATTCAGAGAGTATCCACTCATTTCTTCAGATTTTACAATCCTTAGGGTGATCTCCAAAATATACACATATCACTTATTGATATTAGGGGTGATGATTATATTATATAGATCCACTAATTTTACTAATGAATGCATTCAGCTTACATATTTAATTAATGTTCATTGACAAATTTTCTTTTATAGATATTAAATTTCTGATAATGAAGCATCTTTAATGGGATATTGGAGGAGGAAAAATAGTAAATACAAAGTTATCTATACTAGTAAATAATTAGCTAATTCATATAGCTGTTGCAAATTGAAGTGGGGGTTTGTCTTTTTCAATTGTTTTTAGGTATTATGTTTCTGTTGAAAGTGAAGAATGAAGATAATACAGTTGGACTTATTCTGACAACACCTCCTGTTTTCAAATTTAGACAATTACTCATTCTTTCTGCTGTGATTCCTTGAAGCCATATTAGTTTTAAATATATGCATGACCACATAGCATCACAACATGTGATCACGATGAGCTGAAATTGTGCACTCTTGCTATGCTTTCTTTCCCCATTGTTGGTGCAGAAAGTGTACTTATTGTTAAAAAATCTGTCGTCTTTGATTTTCATCTAATCTGTGCACCACATGACATCCAGCAGTGTATGATTCATGTAGCTATAGCAACCTACTTGGGAACTTAATAGTCATAGTTGATTAGTTGTCATATCTCTAATGCTGTCCTTGATGTTCTTAACACTCACAGGTGGCAGGAATCGCTTAGCCGTTTTAAGCATATCTTTGGATTAGATGACCATAAAAGAAGTGCTGGTATTCCAATCTACTATCTTTCTGGAAATCATGATATTGGCTATGGAGCTTTTCATTCACAGCATCCCAAGGTAGTTAATTGTTACAATTTTAGCTATTTTACTGATTGATAACTGTACAATTTGTACATAGTATAAGAAGCTGTCTGATATGATTCAATCTTGATAGCCATGTTGCATAAAGTAGAGCATCCAAAGAATTAAAAAAACAGGATTAACATGTCCATGGAGAAAGAGCCAAAAAAGAAATGGTAAAGACAATGAACATAAGACATATAAAGGCCACCACTATAAAGGGGAAGATGATTAAGTACCATTGAAACTAGATAATCCATGCAAGGTCCAGTTTTACTCTTGTAATGTACTTTTTGAATTCAACTGTTGGATTTCTTGTCACTTTCTCTGCTGCTTCATTGGCAATTAGTAATCAAATCACAATCCATCATGATTTCTGGGATTACTTTGAGGAGTAAAAAATTGTGGGAAGATTGGAATCTGTATATTGATCCTACTCTACTGTGAAGGACCAGATTAGCCTGTTCAGTGAAACCAACAAATTGTAAAAGTGAATTTAGTCTTTAACTCTTATGTGTATCTGCCCATTTTATCAGACCATATTTTCTAGTTTGGTTTTCACTCTTACCTTCCATACTCCATAATATGTCCTTGACAGCACAGGGTATCCATAAATATTTTATGATAATAATTTGAAGAAGGATGATCACTAGTGTTTCTGGTTTTCTTGCTTGGAAATTCATATTAATCAACCAGCTTCCTTTTTGACAGTTGAGCAGAACACAAATATATACTATTTTGTCCTTTCATTTTGTTATTATTATTATTTTTTTGTACATTTGGTTCTCCAAGAATTGATTAGCAAGGGGATCTTCTTCCTTTAGGTGATCGATCGTTATGAGAAAGAATTTGGAGATAGAAATTATCATTTCTCTTTTGGGAAGGTGGACTTTATTGTTGTTGATGCTCAAACTCTTGATGGTAAGTAATAGAACTAAAGTATTTTTGCTGTTTTCTTTTCTTTGTGATACAACTTGTTTTATGCATATTCTCACTGAAATTTTTCGACATAAAAATCCCTTAAACATGTTCCTTCTTCCTTTAGGGTATGAATTAGTTCTGTCCTTGACGAGTTTGTACTTTGGAGGCTTATTTGTGCCCTGCATACATGACAATACTTGCAGTTATATGATCATTGTTTTTATTGATATGCAGCAGGAAAAGAACAAGGAAAGGCAACGACCTTATCCTGGGAGTTTATTAGAAACATATCAAACGGTATGATATGTTATTTTGCTAGATCTTAATTCTACCGCTGAATTTGATTATTTGAGGTATAATAATTTCATTATTATGTGTCCTTTTTTAAGATGTCAAGTCAAATCCAAGGATTCTACTGACACACATTCCCCTCTATCGTCCTGATGACACTCCATGTGGACCCTATCGTTCTTCCCCTGTTATCAATCAGGTACTCTACCACCTTCCCTGCATCTCTTACTGAAAACATTTGGTAATTGGTAAACTACTTTCCACGAGCACACCTCTCCTTTATTTGGATTTTCTTCTTAAACAAGCTTCACTAGGTGAATGTGTATCCTTCTCTCATTGAGCAGTCTGAGGAATTCCTGCCTCTGAATTAGTGCCATCTCTCTGGTGTGGGTGTGTGCAGACAGACAGACCCTACCACCACCATCCTGCACGTAGCATATCTGAAGATCATTACGGTTTTGCTTTTCTGATGCAACTAAACGTATTCTCCATCTTTTGCAGAGAGTTTCTTATGCTGCTCTTGGCCAAGGAATCACGTGAGTCCTTTCTTTATCGTTCATATTGCTCAAGCATCTAGCACAGTGATATGCTTTTTTCATGTTGGTAAATAATTTAGCTTTATTTCCAATCTACAATTTATCTGCTTAACTTTGTTTGCTACTGGTTTAGATTCTGTAATCTGTAAACACATGGTTTACACACAACAATATTAGTTTTAATGAATGAAATATATATAACTTGAGCATAAATTTTCTGTATTGATCCAGGTATCAGAACTATTTAAGCAAGGAAACATCGGAACGTTTACTAGACATCATAAGACCGGTAAACATCTGTTTATTAGGCAGTTTTCCGAGATATTACATGAAACCCCATCAAAATCTGTTTGTTATGATTGATTTTTTACAGGCACTTGTATTGTCTGGTCATGATCACGACCATTGTACAGTTGTTCACTCAACTCCTTTTGGGTCTATAACAGAGGTAAGGATGCAGCAGCATATTCATGTCGTCGTTTTCTATGGGTCTAAACATTTTGAATAATTGCAGCATACCGTTGGGACTCTTAGCTGGCAGCAGGGAAACCTTTATCCGTCGTTCATGCTGATGGCTGCTGGGTCATCACTAAATGCAACTGAAGCAAAAGATGCAGTTTCTACTCATCTGTGTTTCCTTCCTATGCAAACTCATATTTATATCTGGTATTACTACTACCACATATATAATTCAATCGTATTAACTTCTACTGAAACTGCAATCCATCAATAATTTCGGGGCTTATATTGTCAGGTATCTATGCCAATTTGCATTAACTCTTTTTCTGCTCGTGGTTTGGCCTACAAATGGTTTTGGCTGTTGCAACTATGCTATTAAAATTTTGAATTTCATCAAAGAAATTGGAACAAACTTGACAGCCACATCTAAAGAGAAGAATGAAGAGGAAGACTGTGATTACGAAATGATTTGGGATGCAGAGGGATCAATGCATCTTGTCAAGAAAAGTGTGACAAAAATCCCAGTTGCAAAGACAGATGTGGGAGCAACAGGAAGGTATGGATATATATCTGCTCACAAACTATGCATGCAAGTACTTACTGATTGATCGGAATTAGGTGATACGAATAAAAATGCTGTCATGGTGCAATGTTACTTTTCCTATTTTGCCTAGTTTCTTTCCTTATTATCATTGCTATAGAAAGATAGTTATAATTTCACTAGCACCAGAATAATTTATTCTCATAACAGGAGCAGTGTCGTGGCAAGGCCAACAGCACGAAAGCACTTGCAAGAGCCAGATGCATCTGTTTTGGTAGAGATGGGCACAGAAGTAAAATCGGATAACACAGGAAGATTGCATCGATTGGGCAAATCAAAGGCAAGGAAACTAATCCAGCGATTGTTTCGGGTTTTGAAGTTGCTTATAATTATTGCTGCTGTCAACGGCCCCCTTTATATGATGCTACTGTTCAAGGATTGGATTGACCGTTAAACCGTTAGACCACTATCTTGGATATCTATCAAGATCCTTACAGCAGCTGTAGGTTATGAGGCCTTGCATAGGGTGAGGATAAGCGAACAGGAGATTCTTCAACTGATGCTGGTCGCCTTTTGTACGTGATTCTCATGCAAGTAGCTGAGAGAAATCAAGAAATTGGTAAAATGTTCTTCTGAAGCAGAAAGGAAAATTACGGTTGTTTCTTTTGACTCCTACTGGATATCATTGTTGTCGATAAAAACAAAGAGAAAATTTATGGACCTGGTAAGCAACTATGCTAGTTATTAATATCACCTATTTTTGATTTAATATATATTTGTAGAGTTATTGACAAAACCAATCATTTTTTATATTTTATTTATCTAAATAAATCACACTTCAAACTTAATACTAAAATAGATATATGGTACTGTAGCGTTAGATAAAATGTCGATAAGTTTAGCATTTAAAAAATGCAAGAAAGTTTATTTTATAAAACGCTTATTTATTCGATATTTTGTGTTTGGAAAACGCCAGAGAATTGAGCGTTTTATCGAAATGATTTTTTTTTTCTATTGAGCGCAATTGGAATATGATTCCAACTTATAGAATTTTTTCATATCTTCACAACACTACTATATTTATAATAGATTACCAAGCATAAAGTTATGTCATTACAAATTTATTCATTATATTTTTTCTTATATCCTTCTCATTTAATATTTTTAACAATAAAATGCTTAATTTTCAGCATTTTTTTTCTCAATGAAAATACTGATATGATCAACGTTTTACTTTTGGCAGAATAAAATGCTTAATAATTTAGCGTCTTGTTTAGGGTTACAATAAAATAAATCTATTTTAGTATTAAATTTAAAATGTAAATTATTTTGGTAAATAAAATTCAAAAAGCCTATATTTGTATGCTTCCCCTCTTGATGGCCACATGGCATGTGCTACTATGCTGGTTTCCGACACACTAATTAACTACTAGTTTTGGGGCAGGGCTGATCACTTCCCTCAATTAGTTAACAAATCCAAACGAGCATGATTATGGACATATCCGTATCTTATAAATGGATTACATTTACGTAATGTGCCCCATCCCACCCTACCCGTTTAATTAATTATAACGATGTATAATTATTAACCTTCTTTAATGGTAAATTTGAGAGTACAAGTAGTGCAAATCTCCTAAAGGAAAGCTAAAGTTTTATAATTACTTCTAACATCAAAAAGTAATCAAATCTACCGAAGGTTACAGAGCTCAGGAATCTCCCCCCCGGCCGGCGGATCGCGCGGGTGCCTGCGTGCACCTCCACTTTTGACTCCATTTTGAAACCGTCAAGGAAGCCACCACGCTCTTTCCTCCTCCTCCTCTTCTTACCTGCATCCCACCTCTCTCCCTCTCTGTGTGTGTGTCTCTCGGCCTCCCCGCTTTTGCCGGCGTCAATTCTGCGGTCCCTCTCCCTCTCTTCTCTCTCTTCCACTTGCTCGGACGAATAGTGGATGGTGTTCGATCTGGCACCCTACTCCCACTTCTCGTGCCCTGATCCATCCAGGAATTCTCGCAGAGGTAAGCTTCGTTGATTTCAGAGTATATCTCGCTGGATCTGAGCTTTGTAAGAGAAGATCGATAGGATTTGGCGAGGGGTTGTTGACGCGTGCCAATTGTTTGATGGAATGCCTCTGCTGTTCCATCAATCTGTTTCTCTTGCCCTGGACGATTAGATTAGAATTAAAAGATGATGTTTTGATGGATTGGAATGCAGATGGGAGCCGTAGAGGAAACGAAACTTGAACTCCAGGATGATGATGTTAGCAATTCACCTTTGTCTGTGAGGAAGATGCATACTTTTGAGCATATCGGGTCGCTTGCTGCTATGGCACAGACATATGCACCTAGAAGGACAAACAGTAGAGTGTTGATGAGTATCTATATCGTTATAGTCCAAGCAAAGATTAACGTTCTTTTACCTTTCGGTCCTCTGGCGGTCATGCTTCACTATCTCACTGGAAAGCATGTAAAATTATTAACCTGAATAATTTTAATTATTTCATTCTTCATTTAAGATGATTAGACTTAGTAGATTGCAGGACTCGGTTGTTAAATACTGGTTTCCTTCAATTCGCAGGGATGGGTTTTCCTTTTCAGCTTGATCGGCATAACACCTCTAGCTGAGCGTTTGGGATATGCAACTGAGTAAGTGTTGTCGTGGATTTGAAAATAAATTTTAGTGGAGCAGCCATTTGCTTGTTTCTAGGTAAGCCATCTGACCGGATCTTGTTGCTTTTTATATATGCAGGCAGCTTGCTTGTTACACTGGTCCAACAGGTGCATATTTCTGTCTGCACGTTAAATTTCTTGCCTACAAAATCAACTTCGTTATAAATTTTACCTATTGTCATCCATCTTCTGCAAGAATCTTCTGTCTTGTCTTCCCATTCTTCTTTTCAGTTGATTAATTCAATTTAACCCTTGGAAACTGCAGTTGGGGGCCTTTTGAATGCTACATTTGGAAATGCAACAGAAATGATTATATCAATATATGCACTGAAAAATGGAATGATCCGTGTTGTCCAGCAGTCCTTACTGGGCTCTATCTTATCAAATATGCTCTTAGTTCTAGGATGTGCTTTCTTTGCCGGTGGTATAGTTCATTGTAATAAAGATCAGGTCTTCAACAAGGTAACTTCTTTGAAAAATGAGGTCATATATATATATATATAACTTGTTTATCTTATTAAGCTGGCATTTCTTAACTGCAGGCATCAGCTGTGGTGAACTCTGGATTATTGTTAATGGCTGTCATGGGTCTATTGTTCCCAGCCGTGCTTCACTTTACACACTCAGAAGTGCAATATGGAAAATCAGAAGTAACGCTTTCAAGGTTTAGCAGCTGCATCATGCTTGTAGCATATGCTAGCTATCTCTTCTTCCAGCTGAAGAGCCACCGCAGTCTTTATAATCCTATTGTTGAAGTAAGCTGTCTTTCCAGCTGTTTGCTTTTAGTACTAGTAGGAGTAGATGAACTCTTCGGAAGCTTGATAAAATTATCATATTGGTTACTATTGAACTTTCGGAAAGAACTGAAAGAAAGATGAAGATATTGTGAATATGTTGAAGTATTATTTTATCTCTATCAAATACATGATTAGTAATTCAAGTTGGTGACTGCCAGTATAACATGTAAGATCCTGCAAAATAAATTTCATGATCATAACATAAGAATGTAGGTACATTGGAAAAGTAATTCTCACCTTATTTCTTATTGTTTTATGTATCAATTGGAAAGCACTTATATGTTAATTTTCATCATAGGAAGAGGACAATGAAGATGACGCTGATCAAGAGGAGGCTCCTGAGATAACGCAATGGGAAGCAATATGCTGGCTTTCTGTGTTGACCATTTGGATTTCCATTCTCTCTGGATACCTAGTTGATGCAATACAGGTTTTCAATATTCCATCACTCTTGCAGGATTCTTTCGAGTATGAATTTTAAAATAGCTTGCATAAAGATGTTTTGGATGTTAGTTCAAAAGAACATAAGCTGGCATATGAGGAACTCATGTCCTTGATTTGCATGTTAGACACAGGTCGTTACAAGCCTCATTGCCATTTAGTTAAAAAAGATGTGGGTGGAGCGAACTTACTATAACTGCATGAGAAAATCATCTGAATTTCATTTGAATATGAAGTACATTCTGCAATGCATTCCTATTACTGTTGATATATAGTATGCCAAATATCAAAAGCAGGAATTTGTGCTGCTGAATATTTCTTGAAATTCCACTTTTTAGGTATTTTGGTGCACCTTTGTCACAAATGCTTTTTTAATAATGAAGCCAAATCTGGAATAGGATGCACTGTTCATCTTTACGTACACAAGAAGCTCTCACCATGATGATCTGAATTTTATGGACTGGTATATGAGCAACTTCAAATGGCAGCTTCAATGGAAAAATAGTGACAAGCTGATTATAATGCAGTGTGAAATTTGGGACGTGAACCGTAATATCCTCAGTAGGTTTTAGATTTATCATGCATCAACTAAGCTCTCTATATTGAGAAATAGGTCTACAGTAACCTCTGTCTGGTATCAAATCTCTATTAATTTGTTAAATTTTGGACATGGCAACTTGGACAAGAGAGACAGGCTATTAAACCTAAGGATTTTGCAGTAAGTTGACCATTGATAAAGATATACATGTTTCATTATTGGTTATGCTTGCTCTCTTTGTGCATGTATTCCTGCCTATATAATGGTTGATGTATTTTAATTTGTTTTACAATGTTACCTCAAGAAGACAGCACTATTGGTTCTGCAATATATAACTATTTAACTACTTCTAAACCAGGGTGCATCTGACTCTCTGAACATGCCAGTTGCTTTTATTAGCGTTATTTTGCTTCCTATTGTGGGAAATGCTGCTGAGCATGCTAGTGCAATAATGTTTGCCATGAAAGACAAGCTTGTGAGTGCTGTTTCTGTGTCAGTTATTTACACTTCAATGAATGGTTTACTGATGCACTCCTTTCATTCCTTTAGGATATTACATTGGGGGTCGCCATTGGATCTTCTACCCAGATATCGATGTTTGTGGTAATAATTTGAACTTTTTAGGGCCTAATAAATTGTGCTTTTATACATAGGCATCAGTCTATGATCACCAGAACCTTGAAACATGATCAGTTGATTTGTTTTTTAGGGTTAAATATATTTTACCCCCCTATATTTATATCCAAAATCACTTTATCTTCTGTATTTTAAAAGGTCTCAAACTAGTTCATATACTTATGACTAAAGTGAAGCTGTTAGTTTTTCTATTAAATTTAACTGAGTATTATGACTATTTTGATAATTTTGTTGCATTATATTAAAATCTGCGTGTATTTTCTAACAAACATGATAGGAGTATTTTGATCATTTTGACATCATTTAGTTAAGTTTAATGAAAAAATTAACGGTTTCACTTTAGTTATAAGTATAAGAACTGATTTAAGATTTTTTGAAGTACAGGAGAGTAAGTAATTTTGAGTATAAGTACAATGGTGTAAAATGAATTTAACCCTATTTTTTGGTATAACCTATAATGTTACATAGAACTATAGAAGCACTGCAAAAGGATGCTTTATCGCTTGTCATGCTTCCTTTTTCTCTTGTTAATCTTGACACTTAGGAGGAATGATAAAAAGTTAGGTTGCATACCTGGCCACTAATTTAGCACACGACTGGGCAGTACTTTTACATGTGCAAGATGCATTTCTAATAGACTGACAACAGAAGTGTTTTTGGATATACTATGTTACAAGAAATTATCCAATGACTCCTTCTGAAGTCATCATGGCAACATATCAATTTATTTAGTTAATTCTACCTAGTTTAACAATTTACTTGTATCCTGTATAGTCTAAACATTACATATCATGTTTTCCTTTTTGATGTCTGGCATTTGTATCTGCACTCTACCAGTTATCATGTAGGCTATATTATACACCACATCAAAGTTGATATCAGTTTGTTGCTGTGATTTTTCAGATTCCATTTTGTGTGGTTATTGGTTGGATGATGGGGAAGCAAATGGACTTAAATTTTCAGTTATTTGAGACAGCTACCCTCTTTATAACAGTACTCGTTGTGGCATTTATGCTTCAGGTTGGTTTAAGCTTTAAAATGCCAAAGAGCATTTCATATACATTTATGTCTTACTTCATTAATGATGTTTCTATCCTTGATGAAAAGCTTCTTTTATTTATCTATAGTGATGCTAACATGTCAAAATGGAGCAGTGATATTTAGCTGGAATGTATTATCTGTAATAGGATAGAATTTGTGGTATCCCTTTCATACTTGCAATTCTGAAGAATCTGAACTGTGGTCTGACAACATGATTGACCTCTAACAAGTCTTCTTAATTTTGTCTTTCAAATTTCACATGGGTTTACTTTATTCTTTTGATGAGACCCGACATGCAGGCATTCTAATTTCTGAAGTATTGGAACTAATGTGGAATGCTAGCAGAGAATTTAACCATAATGCAACTACATTTTCCTGTATATATACACACATACATGAAGAACCATATTGCAACTAATATTGCTGAAGTATTGGAACTAATATTGAATGCTAGCAGAGAATTTATCCATATCGCAACTACATTTTCCTGTACACACACACACACACACACACACATGAAGAACTGAGGAAGGATAATATGGCTAATTACATTGTATCTAAAATTCAGAAACCAAGCCAGAAGTTTGGAAACTTATTTAGTATCAAAATAATTCTGAAATTCATCAAATGTCCAAATTGATTCATGAACAAGGTGGGTCAAACTCGACCTAACTGAGAATTGGAAAGGAACAAGCATAACGAACAGATTCTTGAAAGAAACAATTAAAATTTGCTCATACTATGATTAGACAACCGAAGCAAGCTAATAAATGAATGTTGTTGCTGAACTTTTTTGTAGGCATACTGTATGGGTTTGCATGCATACTACTTTTAAAAGATAAATTCTTACACGATTTCAACTTTCCTGTTTTTTGGTTCATCATGTTAGAGGTTTGGATGATCAAATGGAGGTTTTTCTTTTCTGTTACTGTCTTTAAGTAGGGTAGTTGATTGGTGAAAGGTCCTAATTTTCTAACCTTTTGTTTGTTTTGGCTTTCAGGAAGGTACTGCAAACTATTTTAAGGGGCTAATGCTGATTTTATGCTATCTCATTGTTGCTGCCAGTTTCTTTGTACATATTGATCCTGCTGCTAGTAAGTATCAGAAAACAATAAGAGAATGCACTTGATGGTATCAATGATTGTTAGTAGGAATAACATATCACGACTTGTGTAGTTAAAAACTTAAAATTTTCCGTTAGCTCATTTATCATTTAAAGTTTTTCTGTTAAAAAGGCAAATATATATTGTGCAGCATACAAGCCAGTGATCATAATGAATTCTTCAAATTTGGATGAACGATCTGGGAGTTGTCACTCTAGATGTATAGCTTAATAATTTGACTAATATTTGAACTTGTGATTATGTTGCAGATGATGATTAATGATTTTAGTCCATATTATATTGGCTAAATTGTTTCAACACGTCCAACCTGCGGAAATGCAACAGAGTAAGAAAGCCAGATTGGAGCACTTAGACAGGCTGGAACTTGGAGCAAGTAACCTTCATGTATCCAAAAGTTTATCCTGGGCCTCGAAGTACTCCGTTGCCTGAGGAAGCTAGAAATTTCTCAGTTTGGCAGCGTTCAAGCTTTAATCTTCAAGGAGCTGAAAGCCATTTTTAGTCATTGTCTAGGCATTGCCCTTGTAGAAATTGAGTTCCCTCCATCATGGAAGACTATCAAGTCATCAGTTTTGAAACCATTCTATTTGGCATGATCAGACATTTTAAAATTACAATGCTTATTAAAAATCCAAGTGACTGTTATCGGTAATCATACTGCAAAGTGAAAGTAACCTTATGCTAATTAATGATCTTATAAATTCCTCAGGATAAAAGGACCTTATATTCTGCAGCTGTATGAGCTTCAACATGATGATGTCTGTAACTACCATGTGGAAAAAAAAAAAAAAAACTTTTCTAGCCTTAGCTCTTATATATTTTTTGGTAAATTACTGTGCTAATCTGTCTTTTTTTTAGGGAGAGAGAGAAGTGGAAACTTTAACGGTGTCTGCCCCAATTAAACTAATTCTGTGCTAAACTTTGTTAACTACTTGATTTGTACTGATCCTCATTCTAAGTAGTCTTTTCTGTTTAAATAACATGGATATGATTGAACATCGTTTCACTGTCCAGCTGTTTATAAGCATTTAAGTGATCTGTTACCAGACCTTGAGTCAACGTTCTGTCACGTTACTTTGCTATTTGGTTCTAAATCCTATATGGCAATTAAGTGTGCACATCCACGTGTTGGATGACCTTGCTAGAGCTTCAAGGAGCTCGGACTCTTTTACGACATCGAGAGTTTATCAAACCGAGGTCAATCTGAACTTTTTTTGAACACACAATGACAAACAAAATCGTGGTCGCTAGATAATACTCATATGGTTAAAGCTTGAACATCGTGGTCATTTTAAGGCCCTCACCTTATGAAGATCAAACCGTAGAACTTCAGCCTCTTGGTATCCTGAAGGTCAAAATCCAGTTTTGTTATGATCAAACTGGCAGAGAAGTCACGCATATTTGTATTGGCGTTTTTCTACTTATAGATGATGACAATAAGCTGTTCTGTAAATCATTTATTAGGCCTCATTCAATTTGCTATTAGCTGACTAGGAAGCATAGTTACACCCCATCTTCACAGGGAGGTGAAACAAAAAGAAAAAAATACGAAAAAAATTGGATGCTTCATATGACTACTCTTTACGTGATGACCCAAGGAGAAGAAAGAACTAAAGATTTCAAGTCCCTGAAAGCTGTGATGGCAAGTTAGATACTATTAGGCAACAGAGACCTCAGCTCGTGAGCTTCTCGGGATCCGGCCAACCAGCAAATCAGAATCCTGCAAGTTAAGTTCCACTGTTCTTAGACGTGTAATATTTGAGAAACATTCAGTTAATAATGCATATTTAAGAAAATTACTTTGATATTAACTGCTTAAAGCAAATATCTCACACAGACAATTCGTGCATGCGCATGCATATCCCTCGGTTCAGTATAAGAGTGTGCATTCACATGGATATCATTGTGTTTCTCCATGTGATAGATATGTAGCTTCCATTTGAAACTTCCATGCAAGGAAGTGTGGAAATTATATTTCGATAGATCACCCCATTCATGTAGGAGTAAACAAATGATGAAAGGGGGAAATTGTAGAAGTTATTTGAAGTTGGAAAGTACCTGTACAATAGCCTGCGCACAAAGCTTCCCAGATAAAACAGCGCCCTCCATGGAAGCCAAGTACTTTTGCTTCGTGTAATCCCCAGCTAGATAGAACCCTTCAATTGGGGATTTTTGCAAAGGGCGGCATGGTTCACAATTTGGGACAGTTTTGTAAACAGATCTGTCACAAGACATGAAATGAGATATGTACATAGAGTGTAGAAATCTCATTCCGAGCCACTGCTAAGATATTTGTCTAGAATTTAATGGGGGTTGAAATGGTACGAATCTAACATTCTGCTCTTTTAATCCATCTAAAGCACATATGAACGAGACTTTGCTATTGACTATGGTTAGTCTAACCAATCACTGGCAAATAAATGATAAAACAACTGAGTCATGATTCATTTCTTGTTTACGAATTTATATTCTTCAATTATTATATTGCTTGCTTGGTTTGTAGTTTCTACAGTGTAGTTTAAATGACAATCCACCAATCATCCTAATGACAAGCCTTTTCCTTAACTTCATAATAAAACTGTAAATGGGAAGAAATTCTATTGCAAGAGGAAGCATAGGATTGCTTGTTCACCTTGGAGTTTTGACAACATGATACTTCAGAATCTTTGCTTTAGTCTGGTCTGCAGCAATTTCATCCGGAAATAGCTTTGCTAGTTCTTTCATAGTGGCATCAATAATCTCACTATCACTCCGTGAGATCCATTCCTCTGCAGGAGCAAAAACTAGTTCCAGCATCGATCGATTGGGATCATAATATTCCTGCATTGAGATTTTGATGACTGTAATAACTAAAAAGAGCTGAAGTTTGGACATAGATTGACATGAAGAATGCAGTTTAGCAAGGATAATTAACATAAGCATAAGGCTAACCTATTGATTCAAGAGATAAGGTAAAACAGGACATGCAGAAAAAAAATGCAGAAAAATGTATCTTCATTTTTCATGCACAAACTGCTAATGAAATTTCCAGCACAGCTCTCAGTAAGGAGGCAAGTATGATATCAAGATTCTAACAAATAAGGGAAAGCAGTAAAGCGGCAAGTGTGACAAGGTAGTTTAAAACCATGTTTACAAGAATAAGATCCATAAGAATCTACAGCAAATAACAAAGGCAGAATGTACCTTGCATGTTAGGGACATGTCTGCATACACACTTAAGAGGGGGCTCCTGGAGGAGAAAAATAAAATACAGAAACCAATAAAAGGGTATAAAAAGTTGACCATATGCACTTTCAGACTGAAAAGGGATTCATTTCTTATTTTTATTAATGAAAACAAATCTTGTGTGCAAATAAATAATCAATGATATGCTCAACTGCATTGACATGACAAACAGTCATTTATTAAAGGAGGCACATATAGCATGAGTAACTAATTATAAATTTAACAAATTTGTAATTGGACCTGCTGAAAAGAAGATGATCATATGTGTTCTTCAGTTTTCTGTCAAACCTGAGAAATTCCAACAGCAAGAATCTATTAAGACATGTAATTATTCAGAAATTACTTGAAGAAGAAGAAGGAAACAACAATAGCAAAAGTAGATCTCTACATCCCAACCATTTGAGGTTGGTTCAGTAAATCCTTTACTCCATTATGTGCTGCCTCATGTAATTTTTTCCGTCAAGAAAAGGTCAGGTCATGCTCACAGAAGTTAGCAAGAAAATTTAGGTTGCTTTTCATTGTTAAAAAGGTTAAAATGATACAGTAAGACGACAACAAACACAGAAAATAAAAATTGAGTCTCGACTAACCATATATGAACATTAATCACTGGAACTCCCACCAACTTTTCCAGCTTCTTGAAGTAGGAGATTTCTTTCCACTCTTGAGGTAATAGAAGTTTGAAAATATCAACTGATTCAATATACTAATTAGTTGTGTGCAAGTGGTTGCTCAAACATAGTACTCACTTCTTACGGAATATAGACTAAATCATACCAGGAGTGGCAACAACATAAGCATCTCCAGTTATTAGAGTTCCATTGTTGAGCATGAAGTGTTTCACAGTTCCATCAGGGTGAAGCTCAATTTTCTGTATTCTTGAATTAAGACGGACTTCACCACCCAATGATTGAATGTGATCTACAATTGGCATACACAGCCTCTCTGGAGGGTTACCATCCAAGAAAGCCATTTTGGAACCATGTTTTTCCTGCTTATTCATATGAATCAACATGTTATTTTCCTGTTCTCTTTCAGCAATACTTAATACATTCAACTAAATATTTTTGTATAATTTCTCTGCAGGCACCTATGCACACATTTTGGAAATATAGCAAAATGATGAGAAATGAGGTATAGATATTGAATCTAGTATCAACTCATCAGTCATTGTACCTGAAGAAAGCGATTTAAAGCAATCAGAATGCACTGCATCGATAGCTCATCTGGGTTTATGAAATTAAGTGCCTTTGACATGGCAATGAACACTTCATCATTAACTCGATCAGGAACACCCTGTACTAATTAAAAGATAATGTTAACTTTAGCATCTTTCCCAAGATATGGATAATGTTGAAATTTCACATACAATGTTGTTAAAACTTAAAAATCAAAATTACCCATCAAGGCTATCGCCTAATGTATTTGGCACCATTTTGTTTGCTAGTCTTGCGTATCTTAATTGTATAGAGAAGTGGATAAACATATAATATATCCTGTCATCTAGTCTCAGCATAAAGACTATGTTTATCTATGAAAAGTATGATGCATCTTTCTCGTGGTGATGCGTAAAGTACATTTCTAGTGATGTATACAACACATACTACTAATTGTTTGTTTTTCCTAGTCATTAATTCTTCTAGACCTATTATTTCCAAAAATATCAATTGAGGTGTGAAGACATTCACCAACCATTCTTCTTTTGGATAGAATCACAATTTTAGAATTCAGAAAAGAAAAAAAGATTTAATAGGAAGTAGATCCCTATAACTATCGTACCTGCCTTTTCATCCACTCTTTAACAGTTAAACCATCCTGAGCTTCCACATAAGCTTGCCCACCAACAATTGCTGGCAAAAGTCCAATAGCAAACCTCACCTTCTCTGGCCAAGTCAGCATTTCGTTGTTCTTTAAGATGGCCCATATTCCTGCCAGTTGCATTGGCAGATAAATTAGTTATGATGCATTTGCAATAAAAACATGTCTGGGCATCCATTCAAAATTGACTCCCTGTAATATTATTTTAGAGACAAGTAATAAGATTGACTTGCTATTTCAATCCTTGGTTCACATGGCCTCATAAAACCAAAAAAACCTAAAACAATGAATTTCTTTGTTTTCATTATTGACTATAGCTTTCTATTCACAATTTCATATAAACTGCTCATAAGCTTTAGAACTGCCAACTCTGTAATGAATAATTTACAACTAATCTGGTACTTAGAACTTAATTGAAGTTTATATCTTTCTCATGCTAAGTAAGAGCTTTGCCCAGCTCAAAGAAATCAATCAATAGATTTTCAAATATCTACAATGATCAAATGTCAGAAATCACAACTTTAGCTTTTACCATTTAAGGGTGCAGGCAATGATTCTGGAAAATCAAACCGGCTGAAGTCTCCTGGCTTGTTTGGCATAGCAAATATCATAGAATGCTCCTTCCATTGCAAACGGTCATTAATGCCAAGTTCATCAAACAAGTTCTGTATGTTGGGATATGCTCCGACTTTCATCCCAATAGTCAAAAAAGGAGTAAGTCATTGACATGGGCAATTGTCACATTGGAAGAGCAGATACTGAAAATGAACAGGCTATATTTAAGCAACAAAAGTAAGACAAAGGAAGACTAGATTATGGTAAACAACGATTTAGATCCAGACCAGCATATGAAGGCAATACATGATGTCATAATGCAATAGCTTCAAAAGAGTGATAGTGCATACTTTTACTGATCATCAATCGAGCACATCATATAAGAGCAACGAGCGTTTGACTTGCCATTTGGCTACATAAAAGTTGCTCAATTAGCAAATCATTGGACTGCAAGGCTAAATCCTGGATATGACATAGTTCCAAGCATATCCAAGGTATTCTTCAACAGTTAATTAAATTGTATTATAAAAAAATGTTTTATCCAAAATATAACATCTAGATTTATGGATTGCCAATTGCAAAAGCCATACTTCCTCAAATACCTCAGCCTTACTTCTTAACTTGTTAGCTTGAAAATTTCCTCCTTTTAAGAACCTTATTCTACCAAAAGTATCTAGTTTTCTTGTTCTTGTGTTTCTGTTAACCCATATGTGCTGCATAGGATAATGATATTCAAGAACTAATGCTACAAATGGCTATAGACCAACAGCCAAGCCCCAATCTCCTACATCTTAAGGCTAAATAAGATATTACACTTAAACCTTATTAGGTTTACTGTAGCTCATCAGCCTACTACAATTTATACTTTGTTTGTAGTCTGTTGTTTTCCTAGAGTGCTACTGGTTAGGAAAAAATTGTAAGTTATTTATAAGAATGTTGCAGACCATCCCGTGGAGTCATAAGATGAAAAAAGGAAAAGCATCTCGCTGTGCCATGTGGAACACATTTGATAAAGACCTTCAGTTACAGTATCAAGTATCAACCACAAATTTGGAAGGAAAGGAGGTTTCTACCATAGATTATAATATGGTGAGTGATCAGAGGAATCCATTACTTACAAAATATATGAAGACCAGTCTCATACCAGTCTCCATCATCATCCTTCCAAGCGGCAATCTGTTTATGAACAAGAAATTGAGTTTCAAAATAAGAAGAAAAAAAACTACTGTTTATGAACAGGACTGAGAAACCAAAGGGAAGTCACTTAATCAACAGTGGCACTACAGCACTTCTACTCTTTCTAAGATTATAAGAGTCACCTAATGTAAGAGGCAAACACATAGTAAACTAGCAATCAGACATTATTCAGACCTTTCCACCCAGAACATCTCTTGCCTCCAACAATATAGGTTTATGACCGGCATCTGCAAGATATTTTGCTGTTGATAAGCCAGCCAAGCCTACCAGAAGGTAACAAATAAAGATTAGTAAAACAAGAGGGAACCTTGAATATTGAGGATGAGCTTCATCTTTATGGTTCTTTTAAGTGAATGATGTGAGACTAGCATTTAGGCTTCATCAAAAGCAAAATACTGTGCAAATTTTGTAGCTAGCGAGCAATAAATGAAGCAAAAAGTATTGCAAAAAGTTACAAGAGGTGAAATTGTCTTACCTGCACCAGCAATTACAACCTCCAATGGTTTACTTGGACGTGAACAGTTACGGAAAAAGGAAGAAAATTGAGCAGCTTCTAGAAAGTTAACAGTGTTCTCAAGTTGAGGCCTTGGAATGTCCATGCAAACAATCTGCAAAGAGAAACCGATCAAATATGATTTCCTGGTGGTGTAACAAGAAATAACTAATTTTGAAGATGGATATAAAATTAAACCTTTAGAGGGCTGGCTCTGCATCTTGACCTTTTCACAGTCTTTGATGAAAATGGAGATTTTACATGGCAATTGATATGCTCACTATTTCTGAATGCTTGAACATGACTGCTTCGAGAATTAATACCAAAGGGATATCTTCGAGTAGGATTGTGATCCCGAAAGTATCTTCTTTGGATAGCTCCACTTGTATTCATAGCAGATACACATCCAATATCCATGTCAACTTATATTATGTATACAGGTTCTTATACCTTAAGATTACCTCACATGTACTCCTTGATTAATGGAAAAAAATGCATTAGCAACCAATAGTGGTCGCAGTGTCTTCCCTCTGCATTAAAAGTTCAGATTTTTAGAACAATCAAGGAAGAAAAAAAGATATCATCAGATAATTAGAACTTCAATTAGTAGATTCAGGCATGCCATACTTGCAAAAATCTTTTAGGGAAAGAACAGGATACCAACTTGAGTAGAGTTTGTGGCAAGGGGATACTTTTATTACCAGCAACAAATTCAGAACTAGCATATTAACTTTTTAAAAAGAAGTGCAACTCCTATTTCTATCTGGTATTAATTCTGAAAGCTAAATTTATAGTGCAAAGAAGCATCTTGAGAACTTACTTGCAGAATTATACAACATTTCAAAAGTATCAATCTATAAGCATATTAAGCAAATTAATAGTTACGAGCAGTTATCACAAATATAAAGCCACACACATTTCTGAGCAACTCGTCCTAACTCATGGAAGCAACCACAAATTGCCGCTTAATTGTGCAAAATAGGAAAGAAATAGAAATAATAAATCCGCCGTACCTACTTCGTTATTGAGAGAGATGAGCGAATCGACTCCTATGAGTGAGTGAGGGAGAGGGAGAGGGAGTGATGGAAGGGTCAGAGAAGGTTATGGTGGAAATGGGCGGTTTTGGCACTTCGCGCACTCACCATTTGTGAGTGCGGGTGGAAGAATATACTCCTCTCCCTTTGCCCGGATAAGCTAGGTGAGGGTTATCCGCTCCAGTTATCCGCCTCCACGTATACGCCCAACTATTATAACTATTAACTATTACACGACACTACTACTTGAGGTCTTTTTTTGATTTAAGTGAATATCACTATCCGATCCAAATCCGACCCGTTTTAATCCCTATAGGAGATCCAATTTTCCTTCTTGGTCGGACCCGATCCAATACTGAATCTCTCTCCCTCTTCCTCCTTCCCCTCTCCCTCCTCTCCCAAGCTCATAGGCATATCTCCACCGTCATCTTCTCTTTCCTCCTCCAAAACCCTAGAAACGCCCACATGGATCTCCTCAAATCCTACGCCGACAAGAGTGACGACGAAGAAGCCGCCACATTTGGAGGAGAAGAAGAGGAAAACCCCAACCCTTCCTCTTCCGGTGCCGGCGCCAGTGAACCCCCTTCCTCCCCAGACTCGTCCTCTTCCCCTCCCCGCCTTCTCGCTCTCTCAAAATCATCTGCCCCCTCCGTCGACGACACGGCCCTCTCCCTCGCCGCCGCCGGATCCTCCCGCATCCTCCACCGCCCCCTCGACCCTTCCCAACACGCTGTCGCCTTCAACCCCACCTACGACCAGCTCTGGGCCCCCGTCCTCGGCCCCGCCCACCCCTTCGCCAAGGACGGGGTCGCCCAAGGCCTCCGCAACCATAAGCTCGGTTTCGTCGAGGACGCCTCGATCCAACCCTTCCTCTTCGATGAACAATACAACACCTTCCACAAGTACGGCTATGCTACTGACCCCTCCGGTCTCTCCTTCGTCGGCGATATCCAAACCCTAGAGGCCAATCGCGCCTTTTCTGTCTACAATCTTCCCCCTCAGGAGCAGAAGCGCCGCCGACTTGATCTCAAGTCTAGAGATCAAGAACTGGATCAAGAGCAAGTAGCTGACGCCGATGTCGAGAACCCGGCGTTGGATGCGTGGGTTTTAAAGAACAAGACGAGTCCCTGGGCCGGAAAGAAGGAGGTGGTCCAAGGAGAGCTCACCGAGGAGCAGAAGAAGTACGCGGAGGCGCACGCAGAGAAGAAGGCCGAGAAGGAGGGCAGAGGAGAGGGGAAAGAAAAGCATGAGCTTGTCGTCAAGAGCACCTTCCATGGTAAGGAGGAGCACGACTACCAGGGCCGGTCGTGGATTGCAGCGCCGAAGGATGCCAAGGCGGCTAATGATCATTGCTACATCCCGAAGCGGCTGGTCCACACATGGAGTGGTCACACCAAGGGTGTTGCTGCCATTCGCTTCTTCCCCAAGTATGGGCATCTTATCCTATCAGCGGGTATGGATTCCAAGGTCAAGATTTGGGATGTGTTCAATTCCGGCAAGTGTATGCGGACTTACATGGGGCACTCAAAGGCAGTAAGGGATATCTCATTTTGCAATGATGGCACCAAGTTTTTGAGTGCAGGGTATGACAAGACCATACAGTACTGGGATACTGAGACTGGGAAGGTGATCTCCACATTCTCCACAGGAAAGATCCCATATGTTGTTAAGCTCAATCCTGATGAAGACAAGCAGCATATTCTTCTGGCGGGCATGAGCGATAAGAAGATTGTGCAGTGGGACATGAATTCAGGTCAGATCACACAAGAGTATGATCAGCATCTTGGAGCAGTGAATACCATCACTTTCGTGGATAATAACCGGAGGTTTGTTACTTCAAGTGATGACAAGTCCCTGCGTGTTTGGGAGTTTGGGATTCCTGTGGTTATAAAATACATTAGCGAACCCCACATGCATTCCATGCCATCAATATCTCTTCACCCCAACTCTAATTGGCTGGCAGCTCAGAGCTTGGACAATCAGATACTTATTTATAGCACGAAGGAGAGATTTCAGCTTAACAAGAAGAAGAGGTTCGCAGGGCATATCGTTGCAGGGTATGCCTGTCAGGTTAATTTTTCACCGGATGGGCGGTTTGTTTTGTCAGGCGATGGGGAAGGGAAGTGTTGGTTCTGGGATTGGAAGAGTTGCAAAGTCTTTCGGACGTTGAAATGCCATGAAGGAGTGTGCATTGGCTGCGAGTGGCATCCATTGGAGCAGAGCAAAGTGGCAACTTGTGGATGGGATGGCTTGATCAAATACTGGTAATTTTAAGTTTTGCTTACTTTTTCTGGTAAAGGATAATTACTTCGTAATGTTTAGTTAGTCTGGAGTTGCATATTGTGCTGACTAGTTAGATATATCTTCTTATTGTTTAGTTATACATGATTTATAACTGCAGATTAGCCTTTTTCAGTTCAGTTATATATCATGAAATGTTAAGTTTACACCAGTCAAGAAGTCAAACTGTCTATCCTTTAAATCCGATGTCCAACACTGGGTTGGATATCTTATGCCTAAATTAAGAATTGCTTACATGCTTATTGCTCTGACTAAATGAGAAAGAAAAATTAGGTATACCTTTGGTCTGGTTTGATAAGATTGTAGTGTTTCCTGAGTCATTCTGTCAAATGGTTGAGACAATTCTATATGCAAGCATGATAGATCATATTGTGATATCTATGCAATTTTTACTTGTGTGTGACATGATAGATGATACTGATATCTATGAAATGCCATTTGTGATGGTGTGAATAATGATAACTTTGTTTCTCATACAAATATTAAATAAAATATCCAAAATCTAGATACAGTTTGAAGAGAATATATCATAACATTATGAAAAGGAATGATAAACATATGCTTGAAATTAGTTCTGCCTTGTTCAAGTCTTGTGGTGATAAATCTGCTTCTTTGTACTGTATGTACTGCACCGGTTGTTGTTTTCTTAATTGTACTTCTCTAGTTTCTAGTTCCCCAGATTCCCGGCAGTTTCATGTAGGAAGATCCTTTGTTATTTCTTGTTATTTTTTTTCTACACAGTTGTAAAAAGATCGTACTAATGATGTTATGTTGTTTACAGGGATTAGTTTGCAACCCAGATTATGTTGATTTTATGCTACCCAGAAGGCTGGAAAGCCCGTCTGCTTCACAGTTGGAGCATGCAGTTTCACTACTGTTCCATGGATGGTGATAGTTTAGCAATAGTAAAGATTCAGGCCAAATTAAGTTACGGAGCCTATATGATCCTAAAAGTTTCCAAGCTATGAGCTTGAGTTATAATGGTCATAACTGCTTATTCTTTTTTGGATGCTGGCATCATGGTTCTAGACATAACTGCAACAAATTATATGATGAGTTTCTTCTATGTTTCATCCTGAGGATATTGTTCTTGTTGATGACGTTTTTCATGTTAGTTGTCACAGTTTTAACTTTTGACAGATGTAATATTTAGCCTGTACAATCATGGTACTCTCTATTTTCTTTAGTTTATAGTTTTGAAAGACAGGCTTCCCCCCTAAATAGTTGTAATGTGATAAGCAAGTTGTATGATAAACGATGTGGTGGTAATGTACCTTTGATAGGCTAAAATCAGATATGTCCTCGTCAATGGAGAATTCAATTTCTGTATGCTGTTCAATACCTGCAAGCCTTTCAGGGATTTTGCCATATTGCAGATCTAAAGTCCAAGCTTCTCATAAACATGGTGGTTTATGTCATATTGGATTACATTTGGAGGCCTAGGCCGGGTTTTTATAATTAAATTATATTTGTTTATTTTATTTATAATAATATATTTTAGTGTGTACTTTATGTATAAATTATGTATAATAACAAAGTTTCATATGCTAAATCAAACAAAAAAATTAACTGTAATCCCAAGCGCTTCAGAATGGTAATAGGTTTCCTACAGGAGATATATGCCAAAGCATATGTGATTTATCATGTTACAAGTAGGAATTAGTACAACTCTTTGATGCTAACCAAGATTTAGAAGTTCTAAATTAATAATTTTTTTCCTTTATCCTTTTTCTTTTTTTGTTGAGAAAATTGGGTATCACATTAGATAAGTTCTAAACATACTTTCTTGTTATGTTTTCTCTTTGATAAAAAAACTTCCTTGTTATGTTAAGTCTGCTAAGTTTAATATCTTCTTTGTTTTTCTCTTATGTATTTTTGCTTTATTTCGTTATGTCTTTAGATTGCTGTTAGATGATCATTTGTGTCTTTAAAAACATTAATATGCTATATTATTAGCATATTATTAAGATCTCCCAATCCAGAGCCACACATGCCATTTGCGGATTTGCCCTATCTATTTGCCTAATAAAGAAAGTATCAATGGCAACTAGAAGTTTTAATAACAAGCAGGTCACCACACGAGTGCGGACAAACAAACAAAACACCCACCTTATTCGAAGACAGTTAGGTTTGAAGGTGAAGTCTTGAATAGCAGTTGGATTTGAAAGCTGAGAGCCGAGGAGAGAGAAAGAGAAGAAGAATGCATGGCGGGGAAAAGATGGAGCCCGCCACCCAACCGTCAATTGCCGAGTTTGCTGCCATCAACTTCCTCCGGTTTAAAAAAGCTCCCTTTCCTACCATTCTTCTACTCATTTCTTTGGAGGAGGAGGAGGAGTCCTAAGCCCCACTTTTCTCATTCTCGCTGTTTATCTCTTCATATTTGGTGAGTATTCCATCTCGTCTTGTTCGTCCTGACAATGTGTTCTAATTTTCACACGTTCTTGCTAATTTTAGGATTTTGACTTCTTGGATGTAGTGATGAGCTCAACATTTTTATTAATGCCTGATATCAGAAAACAATGTACTTAGTATGAAAAATTGTTGATTAAGTGATCTTTTGGCTGGCATATGGTAGTGCCACTGGTTTGAAAATTTTGAGTCGTTTTCTCTTTTAATGTTTTATTTCCAGTGTAGTTTTAGTAGTTCTCAGTTCATTGTTCTACATTTTTAGTTGTTTAGAAAGACTGGGGCCTCCGCACTTCAACTATGGATGAGCTGGAAAAGCCTTTGCTTGGTCCTGAAAATTTCAACAGAGATGCGATTGATTTGGTAAGTAATTTAGGAAGTAAACTGGACATTCCACTCAAAAGGAAATTATGCAGTAAGGTTCACTAACGCTGATTAATTTGGTCAAGGAACGAATGCCTCTGGAAGAAGCCCTCGAACAACTAAGAACATCTCGGAATGGGCTTTCGTCAGAAGATGCTACTGCACGGTTGGATCTTTTTGGTCTAAACAAATTAGAGGAGAAGCGTGTAATTTTCCTTTATTTAGTTCCTTCTAACTGGACTTGACGATCTCAGACTCTTATTATTCTGCATTAATTTTATTCAGGAGAACAAAATTTTGAAGTTCCTTAGTTTTATGTGGAACCCCTTGTCGTGGGTTATGGAAGCTGCAGCAATAATGGCAATAGTCTTGGCAAATGGTGGAGTAAGTTTTGCAACAAATTGACACTCTTTGACATTCCCTTGGATGAGGAGCTTTCACGCTTTCTATTCATATGTTTGACATTTTAGTACTATTATCATGTAATTTTTTTATTCTTCTTATCTGAAATTCAATATTTATTTTCTGGTTTGTCAGGGTGAGGGTCCTGATTGGCAAGACTTTGTGGGGATTATATGCCTGCTGATTCTCAATTCAACAATAAGTTTTATTGAAGAAAACAATGCTGGGAATGCTGCAGCAGCACTTATGGCTCGTCTAGCTCCTAAAACCAAGGTTAGCACCAGGTTAATTTTTTGTTATGGATACGTCTTCTGCATTAGTGCTGATAGTAAACTCTCATCTTGAATGCCCAAAAAGCTTTTGCTTTATGATAAAATAATGCAGATTTTCTGAATGGGTACTCTTATGCTCATAGATGGGACTATCTTGTTCCAATTTCCAATTTATGTGATCTTCAGATCGACATATGATTAAACTCTCATAAACATTATTCTGACTCACTGCATATGAAAAGCTATTTCCTGGCATTGATTTTTGCTTTCTTATTTTTAATTGTAAATTTCTATCTAATTCTGTGAGTTCAAATTTATATGGGAACACATTTCTAAAATTTTTATATATCAGATTTGAAACACACATTTCTAAATTTTCATATATCAGTAACACATGTGTATGCTTGGTGCATAGTGACAGTGCTTGACTAGACATTTTATATGCAGGTTCTCAGAGATGGACAATGGCAAGAGCAGGATGCTGCCATTCTAGTACCTGGAGATATAATCAGCATTAAGCTTGGCGATATTATCCCAGCAGATGCTCGTCTCCTTGAGGGAGATCCTCTGAAAGTTGACCAGGCAAGTGTTTTTTGCATGCTTAAAAATGTATTACATTTTTAGCCATCTTCTTATTGAGATCTTTTCTCTGGTTATTTAATGCATGATGGTGAGCAATTTGTTGGATGGATATGAGTATGAGAATTATTACATCACTTGCTAGATTTGTTCTCTTATTTTATAAATAATCTGAATTAAACTGATTAAAATATTTGCAAGCCCTCCTCCCATAAGTGTCTTTCAAAATTTGATGCATGTCAAATAATTTTCTTGTCTTCATGATGCAGTCAGCTCTTACCGGTGAATCTCTTCCAGTTACAAAAAGGACCGGCGATGTGGTGTTCTCTGGTTCAACATGTAAGCATGGAGAAATTGAAGCAATTGTGATTGCCACTGGTGTTCATTCTTTCTTTGGAAAGGCAGCACATTTGGTGGACTCTACTGAAGTTGTTGGGCATTTTCAGAAGGTAGGATCATGTGAATTATCACTCCTTTGTTTGATTTATAATATTCTTACTCTGAAAGTCCCTTAACAATATAAATCTTGAGAAAATTGGAAATATATGAAATGGGAAATTGGATAAGATGGATTACCATTAGCAATTTAGAGATTCAATCAGATGTGATAAACTGATAATATACTATTCAAATTAAAATGTTGTATAACCTGATCGGAATAAAAAGATTTAAGCCAATTTGCCAAAAGCTTGATGAAATGCATTAACTTAAGCACATGTAACATGCAGTAGATCTAGAGTAGCTTGGTTAAAAGCATGTGTTACTCTTGATACGTTGTCATATGTATCACATGAACCGATAGTTATAATTCCTATTTTTCAGGTTCTTACCTCCATAGGAAACTTCTGTATATGCTCAATAGCTCTTGGGATGGTTCTTGAAATCATAGTCATGTTTCCTATCCAACATCGTTCATACAGAAATGGCATCAACAATCTGCTCGTTCTTTTAATTGGAGGAATACCAATAGCCATGCCTACTGTGTTATCAGTTACCCTTGCAATTGGTTCTCACCGCTTATCACAACAGGTATATCCTGAGGCCTAAATCAGTGTTTTTTTCCATTTTGTACTTCCACATCATGTTTATCTGCAGGGTGCAATTACAAAAAGGATGACTGCTATTGAGGAATTGGCTGGAATGGATGTCCTATGTAGTGACAAAACTGGAACACTAACTCTGAATCGCCTCACTGTTGATAGAAATCTCATTGAGGTAGAAACACAATGAGCAAGACATCTTCACTTATTTATAGATTAGAAGTTAGCAGCTGAAAGAATAAATTATTTCTTTCATTTTTTTTATTTTCCTCATCTCTTCGTAAATTATAATTGGGATGAAAGGCTTGGTTGTTATAGTTGTGGTATCTTTACCCTCTAGTACCGTTGCTTGAATATCTGGAGCTCGCAATGATTGCCAAGAAACTGGAACACTATCTCAGGATTCTGTCTTCTCTCTTTCTCTGTCTCCCTATTTGATTCAAGTGACCTTTTGTTTATTACTAAATAACTATTGACTATGGGTACTTGATGAATACCACAAAATTCCAAAATTGATTTTATTTCTAGCTATTTATGTGTAGAATCTAGATCACAATGAACAATGTGGAGTAGAAGTAGTATTCGACCAGTAGGTATAGTAAGAGGAAATTTTGCTGCTTCTATAGATGCATAATTGTGAGCCTATATATTATGCAGGAATTTGTCTATTACTTGCGACCATGCTGCAATTGATGGGGACACAAAGCTTTGTTTTTGTTGTCATGTATGTACTCACTTTGTCCCTATGCTGATGCATAATTTTAATTTCTAGGTTTTCAATAGACAAATGGATAGAGATATGATTGTCTTGCTAGCTGCTAGAGCCTCAAGACTTGAGAACCAAGATGCAATTGATACAGCCATCATAAACATGCTCGCTGATCCTAAGGAGGTTGCGAAGAGAAATCTTACCCTAAATTTTTATGATATCACCTTTGTTGTTTTCTTTTCTTCTTACAGGAACAAATACTTCAGAATTCTTACTTTGTCTACAGGCACGTGCTAACATCACTGAGTTGCACTTTCTTCCATTTAATCCTGTGGACAAACGAACAGCTATAACATACATCGACTCTGATGGAAACTGGTACCGAGCTAGCAAAGGAGCTCCAGAGCAGGTACAAAGTTACGGACACATTAAGCTAAATTATGGAAGGATCATTAATTCATCTAACTCATTCCTACTATATAAGTACTTGCATGTAGAAACAAGTTCCTAATCTAAAAAGGTGATAAGAAATATCCATACTTGAGAATTCCTGTTAGATCATAAATATATATTTTACTTTAATCAAATGGAAACTTCTAGTGTCATTCATGGCTTGAGTGGTAGCCTTTAACTGCTGTACATGAGTTAACGTTATTGTTCTTTACTTCAGATTCTAAATCTCTGTCACAATAAACATGAAATTTCTGGAGGAGTGCATGCAGCCATTGATAGATTTGCTGAAAGGGGTCTCCGCTCACTTGGGGTTGCTTATCAGGTATAAGCAGGAGCCCATAAGATAGTGGTAAAAATATGAATATTACAGCTCGGGATACATCTTCATTTTTCTTCTAAAAACCTTATAATTGTAACTCTTACATTTATTTTACTGTTTTTAATGATTCTCTGTGTCAGGTTATTCCTGAGAAAAGTAAAGAGAGCCCAGGTGGCCCATGGATTTTCTGTGGTTTATTGCCATTGTTTGATCCACCAAGACATGACAGTGCTGAGACCATTCGCAAAGCATTAAATCTTGGTGTTTGTGTGAAGATGATCACTGGTATGTCTAGGACTTGGACAATCTACCAGAGGTGAACTAGTTAATAGTACCAATGGCATTGGTATATAATAATCTTCAGTTTTTTATTGCCTCCTATGCTCTTTAACAGTAAAGACTCAAATATATACATCATCTATTTCTTGATTCTATGTGCCAGAAGAAAAATATGTGTCTTTTCAGCTTGCTAGCACTCCTTTTATTATAGTAAACTATTCAACGTGAGAACTCCAATATTCATTTGACTGTGCATTTCTTAAAGACCTGGTATAAAAAGCTTCCACATTCTTATACCAGGCTTTCATAGTAATTTAGTACGATGTGATTATTGGTTATATACTTAGATCAGACCCCTTCAATTACAACGACCACCGAAGAATGATTTCTGTTTTTTTGGGGGGAATCTGTCAATTCGTTAATTACTATTTTTGGGAATTTAGCAAACTTGCATTTTTACAGGTGATCAGCTGTCTATTGCCAAAGAGACTGGTCGACGTCTGGGAATGGGAACAAACATGTATCCTTCCTCTTCATTGTTGGGTCGTGATAAAGATGAGAATGAAGCACTTCCTGTGGATGAACTTATTGAAAAGGCTGATGGATTTGCTGGTGTTTTTCCTGGTACTGTGATGCTTCTTACCATTTTTTTCAAGTTATACAAAATGAAAAGTGACAAACCTGACCATTAACAATCCTATTATCAGTTTTATATTATTATGAATGTTAGATATGGTGCAGTACATCATTTGTCTGATCAACGACTCAATTTAATTTCATCCACTTGTGGGTTGTCAACATCCAGAGCACAAGTATGAGATAGTGAAAATTCTTCAAGAGAAAAAACACGTCTGTGGAATGACTGGAGATGGTGTAAATGATGCGCCTGCTTTGAAGAAAGCAGATATTGGGATAGCAGTGTCAGATGCAACAGATGCCGCGAGGTCTGCTGCTGATATTGTCCTTACAGAACCTGGCCTGAGTGTCATTATCAGTGCAGTCTTGACAAGCCGGGCCATATTCCAGAGAATGAAGAATTATACAGCTGAGTATTGTATTATCAAGTTCAAATTTTTTACGACCATCTATCTATTAAATGTTAATAATGATCGTTCTATATGAATGCAGATTTATGCTGTATCAATTACAATAAGAATAGTGGTAAGAAGAAGTTTATTATATATTTTACGAAACTATAGTAATCTTACTGCTAATGATCTAATTGCTGTAACTGTTTCTGTGCAGCTTGGTTTTGTGCTTCTTGCGTTAATCTGGGAATATGACTTCCCTCCTTTTATGGTTTTGATAATAGCCATATTGAATGATGGTATTACCTATTTACCCCTTTCTCAATAATAGTTTGTGAAATTTCTCTATGCTTCCATTTCGCACGATAATTTCTGTGTCATAATTCAATAGCAAATCATCCTTTTATCAGGATATATGTTCTTGTCTAGACTCTAGACCTCTTTGCTGCACAAATAGACAATAGCACATGTAGTTCGGTGAGTCATACTGTACTTAAAATAGTTGTTTAGAGGATTTCTTGGAGGTGTTGCTCTTTGATTACATGAGAGTAAAGTAATGGAGACACCAGCCAACTGGCCTTGTAACTCTTTTGGCAAGTCGCTCTATTGTCCAAATTTGCAATTTATAGAGGGCTGATGCCATATTGATTAAAATTCCTTCAGTTTGTTTGAAGCCTTTCTCAGCTTGCATAGTGCTCTAACTGACCATATATTGATGGACAACGACTTGGATATTGATATTGATTAATTGATAATAACATATATTCGAATCTGCATGCATAAGCACATACATTTTTAGATGCATATCAGCTTACACATACAACAAACATTCATACATATGCACACATATTAGTATACATATATACAATTGATGGTCATACCGAAGGCACGTACCGTGTTGTGCACCATTAGCACACCCTCAGCATGCCCCCGTGTACTAGTGACACACCTTTAGTATATTTTTAATAAAAAAATTTAGGATATTTAAAGATATTTTTGAGTTTTCAAATATGACGATCTTTGGTTTTTAGTTTAAATATATGTATTAAAATCTATATTATAGTCTTTTATCTTTAGATTATTTTTATAAATGACTTATTTTATTAAAGATATAGCAATAGTCAAATATAAATATCATTCAAAATATTATATGATTGAATATATTCTTTAAAATTAATATTATTTATAATTTAATATTCAACACATAATATTAATTGATAATAGTTTAATGATTAAAATTATCTAGTTGAATGTAAAATGATAAAGATAATCAAAGGCTTCATTTGTTTGCACAAGAATAATACAAGAATATTGTGTTAAATACTATCGATAATTTTTAATCATATTAATGATAATTGATGGAAATAGAAAAAAAAATTAATGGGCTTTACATTGGTACAAGTTGACACGCACCCGTGCCGACCGGCATAAGGGTGTGCCACTGGCACATCCCGTGCTAGTTGCCGTGCCATATATACTTTTATGTAGTGATGTGTCTGAGTAAGGATCTAGAGATAATGCTATATTTAGATAAATTATAAGAGGATCTCATCATATATTCATTGCTTGGACAGTTGACTTTAATTCCTAACCAAATTAGACTTCTTGCATTTTGTTGTATCTAGGAAAATTTTGAAATTCTGTTATGAACATCACATGTTTAATGGTTCTTCCATCAAACTTGCTTCTTAAAAGACTTTAATTACAGAAAATGGTGTGACTAATATCTATCTCGTTAAATGCTATTTATCAGGGACCATTATGACTATATCCAAGGATCGTGTCAGGCCATCTCCTGGCCCAGACAGTTGGAAACTAAATGAGATATTTGCTACTGGCATTGTCATAGGAACCTACCTTGCATTAGTTACTGTTCTGTTCTATTGGGCTGTCACAAGAACTACTTTCTTTGAGGTAGAACAAGCAATTTCATATAAAATACGTGCTTTCTTTGTTATCACCAATTTGAAATATTAGATTCTTGATCATCTTGTTATAACAATTAATGATATCTTGGTATCTTTTGTTTGTAGGCTCATTTCAAAGTGAGATCTCTCAGCAGAAACAGTGAAGAGATCTCATCTGCTATATATCTGCAAGTTAGCATCATCAGCCAAGCTCTTATATTTGTTACACGCAGTCAAAGTTGGTCTTTTATGGAGAGACCTGGTACTCTTCTAATGTGTGCATTTGTGGTGGCCCAACTGGTAAGGTTTCTGAATTAACTAATGGATAAAAGTTTGAGAACATCAGTGGCACAATACATTTGCCTATTGCAATAGAAACTACCTTATTTCCACATATGTTATCGCATTGGTATAACTGGAATGTATTGCCTATTTGGAGGTATAATTGGAATGTATTGCCTATTTGCCTTGATCCTTGCTTTAGGTTCAAGGGAACTAGCAGTGCATGTAAACCAAATGTGGGTACAATATTCTTCAGGACATTCTCAGTTTGATGTTGCAAGCATGTTTTGTTAAACTTGGTTTTGTCGGAACATTAAACAATTACTTAAAATTGTCAAACTTCTTTTTGACTTTCAAGCAACAGAACCCTCCTTTCAGTGCAATCATTGGCATGATTTTGTCTATCAAGGATCTTTAGTAGCTGATAGATCCATCTTTTGTAAATCACACTGCATTGGATCATCCATTCAGACTTGACCTAAGTTGTTTCTGGGTGCAGGTGGCTACCCTTATTTCTGTATATGCACATATCAACTTTGCTTCAATTCGTGGAATAGGCTGGGGCTGGGCAGGGGTTATATGGCTATATAGTTTGATCTTTTATACTCCTCTAGATGTAATCAAATTCACTGTCCGATATGCTCTCAGTGGTGATGCATGGAATCTGGTATTTGATAGAAAGGTATGTACATTCAAAAGTTCATCACTTTTTATTACCTTAATTTTCCCTGCAGTTCTTTTAGCTGAAAAACATTTGTTTGTATATTTCTTGGGGTTGTAACTAAATGGCTTTCCACTGCATGTATTTCTCATTTCTACTCTTGCCAACCCAGTATTTTGCTGCCAGAAGCTACCTAGATAATTGCATCTTCATATAGTTGTCTTTATATACTTTTATTGGATCTCATGCTTGTGATTACTCCCTAGCTAGTTAGTTAACTCTCCTCTCGTGCTCCAATTGACAGACAGCCTTTACTTCAAAGAAAGACTATGGGAAGGAAGATAGGGAGGCCAAGTGGGTGCTCTCTCAGAAAACTCTACTTGGGTCTTTCTCTTCTGATTTTGTGGGTAATGGAAGGCGATCTTCGTTAATTGCTGAACAGGCCAAGAGACGTGCTGAAATAGCCAGGTAAAAGCAACAGCAATAGCATACGATAGATAACTTTCATAATCAGACAGTAGCTGATACTGATAAATTTCAACTTAACAGACCTTTAATTTCCCCCAGAGATGGAAGCTTCATGAATCCATCCTTTTCATTGCACTTATCTATTGTATATCTGAATTCCTAAGCACCGGAAGTTTCATTTCTTCATACTCATTACATAATAGCAATCTTGTTTAAACCTGCCTCATGGCATAGAACCAAATTAACATTATGCATGCACCTACATGATTACGAAGTAACAGAATATTTACTCATATTGCATTGTATACTAGAAATTCTGTAATGCTATTGACATCAATATATGAGATGCATTTTGCAGGTTACGAGAAGTACATATGCTAAGAGGGCATGTAGAATCTGTGGTGAGGCTGAAGAACCTAGGCGCAAATGTTATTCAGACTGCACATACCGTTTGATTTCCAAGAGAAAGATTGCTGCCGTTTCAAAGAGATCAATTTAGTTCCAGTCCGAAACACAATGTCAAGTTCATCAAACAATATCAGCAGACAGTGATGTTGATGAAGGCAATTGTGCAAAGCACTTGACAAAATATTCAGTTGCAAAGATTTTTGCTTGCTACTTTTCTGAATGCATCTTATACTTTTTTCTTCTCCCAAGATCTTATGAAATATATTCGGGTTCAGATGTATTTACTCGAGGTGATAGTTGCAGTTTAACATGCACCTTTTGTTACTCATTAAGAAGGGCAATAAACCAATGATGCAGAACAATTTTTTGTTATGTTCCTAAATTTGATGAGGTAATGAATGGAATTACGTTTCCTGAGCTTGTAGTTTAACAATTAAACAAGATTCAGGCTCCCCGCATAACAATTATTCATTTTGATATATTTGCGCTTAAGCTTTCAGAGTAATTAATTAATTAATATTATATTAGAGTAGATAGTTCTGAGTTCGAATGCGTCTACACCGACCTTTCAATTATCCACTTGTTTAATTAACAATTTCATCGCTTGGCTTATTTTTAATTACTTGAGTTTTTAAAGTAATTAATGAGTTAATAATATCATGACATATATCGCAAAAACCTGGCCTCCCTTAATAAAAATAAAAATAAATAAGTGACTTTTCTCTTAATGACAAGATCCTACTACCCCTCTAGGAATTATGTTGATATATATATATATATATATATATAAGTGTTACTTATATGCGTACTTTTTCTTTCATAAAGTAGGAAATAATTAGCAAAAAGGATAACTACCTCATCAAGCAACTTAAAGTAGAATTAGAGAGTGACAAGTGATGGACGGTGAGGATTAAATCGTACACTAAAAGCAGTCCAAAAAGAATAATATAAATAGACGAAAGAGAAGAAGCCGAAGAGAAGCGAAGAAAGCAAGAGAGTAAAATTTATAGAGAAGAAAGCAAGGAAACAAAATGGCGCCGGAGCCCGAGGTCGAGATGAATGAGAAGAACCCTCCACCTCTCGATGAGGACGACATTGCCCTTCTCAAGACCTATGTACTCTACTCCTGTGATAACTTATCGAATCTTATGATTTGATGTAGCTTTGATTGGATTTGGATGTTAGATCTAGGTTTCATGTTTCTAGCTTTTGGATGTATGAATCTACGAATCAAGGAATATTTTCTGATTTTTGTATAATTTTATGGATCTGAAAAGTGCTCTGTATTTTGTGCGATCTCTCTTAAATCCAGGGCGCTTCTTCCTGTTTCGTAGCTTAGGGCTATCTCGTCTAATAATCGGTTTCTCACGTAAACCTTAAACTTGTTTTCTGGTATAACACCCTTTATTTCCTTTTTTTTATTTTAAAAAGACATTTTTATGATCGTATTGCTGATCGTTCTATCTCTCTGTTGTTTATTTTCACCTTGTGGTTTAAAAATATATTTTTTTGGCAGGGTTTGGGACCTTACTCTGTGAGCATCAAGAAAGTTGAGAAGGAAATCAAGGAGATGGCCAAGAAGGTCAATGACCTCTGTGGTATAAAATATCTCCGTTTGCTGTTTCTTTTTTCATTTCCTCGTATAATTATTTTATTGAAGCACTAGGATCTTCCAATGGAAGATAGCAACTTTTTCCCAGGGTTAACAAGCATTTGCTTGAAGGAGCTGATTCCCTCAATGTTGTAATTGTTTATTTTTCCTTTACTTTCTAGCTGGTGAGAGCATTCTTGGATGAAGAGCTGATTCCTCATGTTCAGCTTGCTTGCACTCCTATTTAAACCTTGTTCTCCATGTAGCTTACATATTTTGAGGACCTTATTTTGTTTGTCTTCAATAAGTGAATTAGGTGTCTCAAAACAATATTATTATATGCTGTTTTCGTGGTGCTTTTACTGCCTTTCAGCAATACAAAACTTTGTTACAGATATGCTTCGTTGCTAGCTATTTATCTATGACAGTAAGTAGAAGGTTGGTTAATGTGCAAATGTTTCTTTGTTTTGCTTTTATTTTTCCATTTTTTCTGTTGGGTTTCCGGTGATTATTGTTCCATTTCTGTACCATTTAGCTATTATCATTTCAGTTTTTTGTAAGCATCAAAGCAAATTTTTTCATATATGTTATCATTTTCTTTTTGTGTTGCTAAACATCAGGAATTAAGGAGTCTGATACTGGTTTAGCGCCACCAAGCCAGTGGGATTTAGTTTCTGACAAGCAAATGATGCAAGAGGAACAACCACTTCAGGTGTGTCCTGCGTAATTCTTAGTTTTTTAATTAATTATTTATCTAACTAGTCTATTTGTTCTTATGGCAGTTTTTGATGTTTTGTTTATCTTGAAGGTCGCAAGGTGTACAAAGATTATCAGCCCAAACACTGAAGATGCTAAATATGTTATAAATGTTAAGCAAATTGCAAAGGTATATTTTGATGTTTTAATTACTTTCCACATTTATGAGATTTAGATATTTGGCTAAATGAGCTTCAAAATTTTAAGTATAATTGCCTTCTCATATGCAGTTTGTTGTTGGTTTGGGTGACAAGGTCTCACCAACTGATATCGAAGAGGGGATGCGCGTAGGGTAAGATTCAGATCCTAAAACAAAGACCTTTTTCTTTTCTAAACAATGTTATTCAGTTATATCTTGGTTATATTGAAAGTTGTTTCCATTAAAAGGGTATTATTAGGATTGCTAATTTATATTGCATGTCCATATGGACATGGGAGAAATATTATACAATTGTATATATATTTGGAAATTAGGAAGAGCGGTTAGAAGAAAAAAAAACATAGGTCTCAAATGATTTGAAATGGGACAGGTGAAGGATTTGTGGGACTGGTACCAACCATTTTCTTTTTAAAACCTATATAATCATCTTGCTCAATGTAAAAGAATACAGAAATGGGAAAACAGTCAGTATGGTTGTGCAGGTGGTTGGGAATTTCCCTTGTAATTCAGTCAATGTGAGGTTGCATAATACACTTAGAGCATCTGGTTGAAGGTCTGGAAACTATAAAAGGTTGTTGAGGTAATTCAAGAAAGGTTAGAATTGATAGCCTAGGACATGTAATGTTATTCCCGTTAGTATCTCGCTAAGCATGTAATGTTAAAGAAAGCTTGAGATAGTTTTAAGTTTTTTAACGTAAATTGAGGTAGTGATTGCTATATTTTATATTCATGTTTTTTTCTCTAAAATGCAGAGTTGATAGAAATAAGTACCAAATTCAGATTCCTTTGCCACCTAAGATTGATCCAAGTGTTACAATGATGACAGTGGAAGAGAAACCGGATGTTACGTATAATGATGTTGGTGGATGTAAGGAGCAGATTGAAAAGATGCGAGAAGTACGTATACCTAAAAGTTGTGTTGCATTATCTTATGAGGATAGATATTTTGGCCATCTAGAAAATTATCTTCTTCTTTGTTCCTTTTTTGGTCTTCTTCTGCATCTTGACATGTGCAGGTAAATAAGTGCTGTGTTTGGAAATTTTCTGATAAAATGTTTGGTCACTTCAGGTTGTAGAGCTTCCTATGCTTCACCCAGAGAAATTTGTCAAGCTAGGTATTGACCCACCTAAAGGAGTTCTTTGCTACGGTCCCCCAGGAACTGGTAAGACGCTCCTTGCCAGAGCTGTAGCCAACAGAACAGATGCCTGCTTTATCCGTGTTATTGGAAGTGAGCTCGTTCAAAAGTATGTTGGAGAAGGAGCTCGGATGGTTCGTGAACTTTTTCAGGTTGTCAAGACTCCAAACTTAAAATTGTTGACTTATATCTGCTGATTTTATAACCAAGATCATGTGAGCTATGAGTCTTCTATGTTAGTCTGACAATCTTAACCTAATGATGGCTAACTAAGTTCACATTTGATGTAGATGGCTCACTCAAAAAGGGCGTGCTTTGTACCTAATGATGGCTAACTAAGTTCACATTTGATGTAGATGGCTCGCTCAAAAAAGGCTTGCATTGTGTTTTTTGATGAAGTTGATGCCATAGGTGGTGCTCGTTTTGATGATGGGGTTGGTGGTGATAATGAAGTTCAGCGCACTATGCTCGAAATTGTTAATCAACTTGATGGTTTTGATGCTAGAGGAAACATAAAAGTTTTGATGGCAACGAATAGGTCAGCCACCTTATCATGTATTATCTGGAATTATCCTTAATTCCTTATACCGAGTAGTATCTATATCATCAATATTTAAGTCTTAACATGTATCATTAATATTTAATGTCTTAGCAATGTACCTTGTGCATAGGAAAAATGTATTAGCATCAGTTTTAGCATTTTCCAAGTTTATTCAGGTCTATTTTCTTATATAGTTCTATTGCTTATTTTCTACTGATCACCACATTTCTGCACCTTCATTTTGAAAAAAATTTATTGTGGTGATCAGTAGAACTTTTTTTTTCCATTCTTGTCATGAACTTCTTTTCAATCATTTCTTTTTTGTAAGTCATGAGCCTTGTAATTTCCCTCTGCAGAGCTTCTTTTATCTTCCTGAATACCAGAATATTCAAGCGAAACCTAATCTTATTTTTTTCTCTACCATAAATAATGCAGGCCAGATACCCTTGATCCAGCACTACTACGTCCTGGACGGTTAGATCGCAAAGTTGAGTTTGGCCTTCCCGATCTAGAAAGTCGAACACAGATATTCAAGATCCACACAAGGACAATGAATTGCGAAAGGGATATCCGGTTTGAGCTTCTTGCTCGCCTCTGCCCCAATTCCACGGGTACGCACAAGTTACTGTATCAAATTTATTGTTCTGCTATTTTCAGCATTGATAAAGATGTTTGATTTTCTATGATGATTTTCAAGCTGATTGCTGCTAATGCATTTGGTGACTTTTCGTGCAGGGGCAGACATAAGGAGTGTCTGCACGGAAGCTGGGATGTTTGCTATCCGTGCACGGCGGAAGACTGTCACAGAGAAAGACTTTCTTGATGCAGTAAATAAAGTCATCAAAGGCTATCAGAAGTTCAGTGCGACACCCAAGTACATGGTATACAACTAACTGATGACTACCAAAAGAGAGAAGCTGCTGATTCAGTATTTTGTACTGACCATCTTATTCATTAATACCTTTAATCTATCTGAGATTGTGACTTCCATGCTCTTTAGATCTTTAAGTGGAATCTCGCAATTCAGTTGTTGATGGAAGGGCTATTATATTGGTCTTTGATTTGATAGGAAAGTGGTTCTCCATATATTTTGATGATGAAAACTCGTTTATTTGAAATTAATCAACAATTTATCAAATCGCTAAACTTATTAGAGTTATAATATTCATAGTATTAGCAAACTACATGTAGCTTTCTTTTAAGTAAATTGTGTCTACAATGTATAGATATATTACTACATAAATAGTTGTCTCGAAAGGCAATTTATTAAATTACTTTTGAGACAGTAATTTATCAAATCGCTTTCGAGTACAACAATTTATCTCGCTAATGGCAACAACTATATCAAAATAGTTTGAAAACGGTACTATTTTCTTTTACTAGATTTGAGAAGAACTCAACAAGAGTGGCTCTTTTCTTCCGTAATTGTTGTTTGACTTTACAAACCAGTATGAGTGAAGCATAGTGCATTCATCAGGCAAACCCACCTTTTGCATCACAAATGAAATTGTAAAAGATAAGATGGGCCACTTGGTATGCTTTTCCTTTGGCAGGTATTATGGAGACACCTTTGACCTTTAGCAGTCTCTAACTGAAAAAAAAAATGATATATAGAATGGAAAGTTCCTTTACAGTTTGGAAGAACATTTTCGAGTTCTATTTTCAAAATCAATTAATACACCACTCCAGCAACACTTTAAATATCAGAGAGATTTTATGTATAATTAATCTAAACTCATTCAAAAGAGTCACATTTTCTATTTTATTTTTTCAGTAGTATATAGCTCTCCCAATCAAAGAATTCATCTTAATGACATTAAGAGAAAACAAATATTTTATACGGCACTCACTGTCAAGTCAAGTATGTAGGCTGAATCTTTTTGGAGGGTTCATAGCCATGACAAAGCTATAACACCAAACGAAATCTGTGAATATGTATTGACAAAAGGAAACAAATATATTACCATCTGAAGGCCTGAACAAAAGATAATCAGCTCAGTGTCTTAAAGCATATAGTCCTGTCCTTCTGTGTCATCAAATCGCCGAGGAGTCTCTTGTTCATCTCCGCCGTGCATCCTCTTGCTCATGTTAGCTCTCTGCACCAGGCGAACTAATGCTTGCACAACTTCTGACATGGGTGGCCTAAATTCTGGCTCAGGCTGTGAGGATAGAGATTTTGATGTATATAAGAGCACAATTAAACCAATATAAAAAAATGCCAGCACTTAGATTCCTACTTACAAGAGAACTGGAACAATCATTGTTAGGTAAATTGAAAAGGTTCGAGTATTTAACTGCTTAAAAGCGTGAAAGCCCATGTAGATGGATAGCATACCTGAACGCACAGAGCAATAACATCTGCAAATCGCGACAGAGATTTCGCAGGATATAACCCCTTGAGGGCTGGATCGACCATCTGGTCTAATGCATCAATATCATGCAGTTGAGGAGTTGCCCACCGAACCAATGACTGCTCCGATCGCGGCCTAGAGCTGTAACATTTTATTGTAACAGTCAAAACTTCAATGTATTTTGGCTTTAAATAATTGCTGTTTATTTGAATTGTGCATTTCTTCGAAACGGCTAAATTTCATATATATCAGAAAGTGATCTAACTATGATGGCCTGCAGTTCCATTAGGCTTTAACCCTCAACAACTTGAGTCTAAACATATTGAGATACCTGTCAAAAGGCTTACGTCCAGTCAAAAGCTCCAGCATCACTACTCCAAAGCTATATACATCACTCTTAAGAGTATATTGACCAGACATTGCAACCTCAGGAGCACTGTATCCAGAACCCTGCTCTGAGGCCTGCAGAAGATGCCAAAAAGGACATCAAGAAGTTAATCATGATAACTAAAGAGAGTTGCTAATTTAGTGAACTTGACAAGTGTGAAAAGAATGAATTGAGCTCCAGCGGCAGATATATTTCATTTTTTTCAAGGAAAGCGCATCACTACACACAGATGTAATCTTTACAAGGAGCAAACTTATATACTATGTACATCTTTACCTGGAATTCAGCATCAGGAACAACGCTTGAAACCCCAGCATCTGACAGGTGAGGATTGAACTCGGTATCTAATAGAATGTTGGATGACTTGAAATTTTTGTGGACAACAGATGGTGAGCATACCTCATGCAGATACCTGAAAATAGCATTGTTGGATAAAAAAGGACTAAAGTGCAAATTCATTGCTAACAGAGGACCTTTGGGATGAAAATAGATGCTTAGCAAACTACATAGACCACAAAAAGTATGATATGTTTACACAAAATATACAAAGAAGAAGAGAAGGCAGCATCCTAATGGCAAGAACTTATGGCACATGAACATTAAAAACAGATGAAACAAGTAGCATTTCCTGTAGGCATTTGAGGGATTATTTCTACAGTCCTACTGCATCTGTATTTGGATATTGAAGTACTCCAGATTTAGTGGGTTTTAAAGAGTCCTAATTAGACTCCAATTAAAAAAAATTAATAGAAGAAGAATCCAGTTGGAAGTCGCTGCAGCTTGGGATCATTGGGATATTTGATAGGTAGATTAATGGCTGAAATGAATGGATTCAAATTTGCTGGTTCTCTCAGAACTGCAGTATAAATTCTATAACTATCAAATCTGAAGGGGAAAATTTTCTGCTAGGCTACAAGGAACCAATGATTTTCAGAGAACTTCCAAGGAACCTAGGGAACTGTATAACTAAGGTTTCTTGATTATCACAGTAAACAACTATCTTGATTCATGAAAAAGAATGATGGCAATATTCACATCACTTACTCTAATGCCCTCGCAGAACCTAGTGCAATCTTGACACGAGTACTCCAAGTCAGTGGCTTGCTATATTCATCTTCAAGGTGAAGGAGATCATGCAACGAGCCATTCTTGTGAAACTCATAGACCAGCAGGTGTTGTCCATGCTCCATACAGTAGCCCACCAGCTCGGTCAGATTCGGATGATGTAAATTTGAGATGTTTGAAACCAACTCAATGAAGTCCTCAGATGACTGGTTGGGCAGGACAGTAAGATTCACTTTCTTCACAGCCAGAACCTAGAAGAACCAATGAAATAATTAATGTGATCATTTTTGCTCAGACAAGAAAAGAGATTGAGATAGAAAATACTACACTTAGTAAGCTAGGGAGGAATGGACTCAAATTTATACTATTTAGAGAGGTCCCTCTTAGACCATTTTTGCTCATTTAAGACGTAAAACTCCACTCCTCCAAATGAATAACATTTTGTTGCCCCATTATTTAATATTGAATTCTTGCCCAATTTCTTTCTGAGATTTCAATAACATAGTTCTCTTTATGCATGAGAAAATACACTCAACAAGATACAGTCCATAAAAAGAGCATTTATTGTAGTTACTAATGTTAAAAGAAATCTGATTTCCACAAAATGTAATCATTTAATAAATATTATGCAGGTTCCCCAAAAAGAATAAAGAAAGGCCTTGGCACCAGTTAAGGAGCAAACCTTTCCGTCATCAAATTGTGCCTTATAAACACGTCCAAAAGACCCTTCACCAACAAGATTATCCATGCTGAAGCTGTCTGTTGCCATCTGAAGATCTGCTACTGAATATAGAGTTGCTTTTATTGGAGTTGTATCAGTCTTTTTCACAACAGGCTTGTTTGTGAAATCATCTTCATCAAATGATTTGTGACGATCAATTTTGGGAGGAGGTTTAAGACTGATAGGAGCAGGCGGGGGCAATGCATGTGTCTCAACTGTAGAAGTTTGGATGGACTTCATCTCTGCAGTATTTGTTAATACTAGAGCAATTAAAAGTACAATTTTGCATTGAAATAACTGAAATAAATATAAATAAATCTGAGGAATGCTGCAATTTAGTCAACAATATGACAGCATTGGATGGCACTTTCAGTATTGCAAGCAAGGATTAATCAATGTTTAAATCATTAAGACCTCGGCTCCTAACTAGTAGCCGAAGCTATTAAAGAACAGGGTTCCAATAATGGGCTTAAACTCTGAGCTCCAACATATAGGGTTTGGGAGCTACGACGATTTATTCAAGGAATAACTATTTTTATGTTCACTAATATTCTGGAATAAAGATGTTATAATTACCTTTAATATGATATAAAGTAAATAATATATATATATAAAGATATTTTTCTTTTGCAAAATTACAATAAATAATCTTTAATTTAATATAAAGTAGATTCATGAGATAAATATCAAAATAGATTAGTAATTGAGTTAGTGTGTGATATAAGATATGATTTTGATGAATAATATTTGTATTCTAAAATATAACTATTATAATGTTTAGTTGTTATTCTAAAATAAGAGGTTATATTTCAGAATAAGAAAAAAATTAAGCCTAAAGTGACCAGGAGCTAAGGTAATGAAAATGACTTGTTTATTTCAACATAGCAAGAATTGTTCACTTAATTATATAGTTTACTTAATGATCTGCAACATGGTTTCCATAAGGTATAGATGAATTTAAACTTTTATTGGTTAGTAACTTAGTACAAGAATTTCTAATCCATCGGATTTTACAATTTGATTTTTGAAAGCAACACTTCTTCATGTCTTTCAATGGTATGGCACCTAAAAATAAATAAGGATCACGTAGATGTTTCTGCCACAAAATTATATAGTTTCATATAAGATACAAAAATTGCTTGAACTGATTGATTAAGTTAAGTAATGGTGATCAACAGTGACGTATATTCCGCATATAGAAGCAAGATATTCAAAACCAAAAACACTATGATGCCTAACAACATCACAGAGGAGCCTAACATTGCATCAGTATACTACTTGAGATATCTAGTTTGAAATGTACATGTACAATTACTGGTTTGTAAACAGCAATCTAAATTCCCCGAAGATTAGTTAAATAGGACCATGGTTAAACTGGAATATCTTGGCAAGAAGTCAGAACATAAACTAGAATGAGATTCTAAATCTATATTCTTCGACATTCATTTTTTGCTAGTCAAAATGATGACCTAAATAGAATAATTAGAGTTCTCCATGTTTCTAACGAGACATGACAGGATTCAGCACGAGTTGCACCCAGCCACATAGCTTCTTGTATGTGCAGTACAATACAAGCACATTTCTTTAATATGCAAAAGTAGACCGGAAGAAAATCAATAAATAACCTTAATGACGTAATATAGCCCGAGTGAGTAAGTGACCATGCCTAACTTACCTTTAACTTCATTTGAAGCAAGAGGTGTAAAAGATTGGTCTTTTTCAAGATGTTCTTTCCTTGAAGATCTCCTCGTTTTTCTCTTGATCAAGAAGAATGCAACTAGTCCACCGACAACCAATATAGATATGATGATTCCTGCTATGGCCCCAGCACCTATACCAGAACTTCCACCGCTACTTTTACCACTATTAGAAGGGCTTTTATCACCTTTAGAGTGTTGACCAGGATTTGTTCGCCGATTTGGTGGAGATTGATATGGTGGGGGCGGAGGTGCAGGACCAGAACTCCAAGAGTTTCCATCAGTCCTGTGGAAGAGAATATTTATGATCTCATGATATAACTGTCTTATAAGATGTTATTGAAATCACAAACCTGCTTACCGAAGATTATTGATTTTCTTAAGCTGGTCAGGAATCCATCCAGTGAAGCGGTTATTTACAACATTCCTAGGCATGATTGAAAAAGACATTTGAGAAAATATACAGACTGCGTGCTTCTATGTTCTAATTAAAGTGGCATGTTTTACTTACAAATCTTCAAGAGGGAGATTGACAAGGACGTCTATAGAACCCGTCAATTGGTTGTTCTCCAAATATCTGACAAGATAAGATGTAACAATAGTGGAATGGTTATGTATATGTATGAAGTTCTTTTATAAGTGTTCATAATCCTCCTTACAGAGTTGTAAGACTTGATAGAGCACTGAAGCTTTGTGGCAGGTCACCAGTAAGAGCATTAAAGGACAGATCCCTGCAGTATAGTTACTTCATTTATAAAACTATGACAGCAAGATTCGGATGCATGCTAAGTTGAAGAAACATCCTTGCAAAAGGCAAATTTTCACTTCAAAGTCTCTAAAATGTCATGTTTGGGGTACATGCACATAGCATAGTAAGAGCCAAAAAGAGAAACAAAAAAACACTCACATTGTTGTTAGATTGGAAAGTCCAGAAAACATATCAGTCAGATTGCCCTGGAGTTGGTTATGACCAAGGTTTCTGCATTCATCAGCCATCATTTAGTTCAAAAACATCAGATAAATTGAAAGAAAAGAGATCATTTGCCTCGTAGTGCCACTTACAGATATTTAAGTGTAACCATTAGAGATATCGAATATGGTAAAATTCCATTGAATTGGTTCCCAGCGAGATTCCTGCAGATCAAATTATTTCTCATATGTCATCTCCAAAGCAAGGAAAAGAATAACCATATATTGTGTAACTTACAATCTCTGGAGATTAGGGGGAAGATTGTAAGGTATCTGATTACCACCTCCAAGATTATTGTTGCTCAAGTCACTGCATCAAACTTGAGAAACTTAAAAATCGAGAAGTTTCGCAGCAAGTAAATTAAGAGTGAAACAGAAATTGCACTCACAGCTCAGCTAATGACGTCATGCTTTGGATATTGTAGCCCAATGTCCCAGTAAGTCCCATACCAGACAATTTTCTGATAGGGTTGAATAAATCAAAAAAAAAAATCAGATAAGCAGCAATGCAGCTGGAAATAAATCCATTGTAAGGTCACCTCACATTGTTGTAACTGCTGAACCGGAGCATGTAATGCCGAGCCATGACTGCCCACAGGGATCACCACCGTTCGAGGTCCAACCAGTTAATTGAGATGGTGAATTCAGGCTACTGTACAAGATATTGAGAGCAGACACTGCAAGAAGAAATTGAAATGGAAAAAAAAAAGTATTAATATCAACTCAGTTAAATCATGTCATCTCATATTCAAATTGTCACGGACCAGCTCAATCCATAGTCATAACCAATCAGAGTGATTGTCTGTCATCAATGTTTTCTCAAAAACCACTATGGCAGTGAGAACAAGGAAAATTCTTATCAACAGTGAAAATTTGAAGAATATGGAAGCCACTCTCTCTTTCTTTTTCTTCCTTTTGTCTGATGAGAAGTTAAATTGGCAATCATCTTTCAAACCTCGTAAATCTCTAAGGAAACAAAGATCTAGAATCACCTTGAGAACCCAAAATCACAATCACGACAGAATAGTTCCTCTGAAGAAACAAAAACGCCACTTAGTTGACACAAACCAGTAGAAGAGACTCAATTGATCAAAGAACTTCTTTGCCTTTAAAAGGATTAGATCTTCTTCACGAACAACCAAACTCGTGTCCTCGGTCCAAGAATTCACGATCGCATCAACAGGAAAACTAGAATATGAAAAATTACATAATGGTTCATCTTCGAATCAACTGAGACCCACTTCCAGACAACTAATGCTAATTCCCCCCCTACTCCAGAGGGCAATAGAAAAGAAAGAACACAAAAGGATAAGAATCAAAAACACGTTTCCCCCATTCCAAAGGATGAAGGATTAGACACTCATTAAACGCAATCTCAGCTCATCTCCTCGCCAAGATCCTCCCTTTCCACTTCAAACTATTAGGAGAAAAAAGACCCAAAAGTTTAACACATAAAAACAAAAAAGCTCACTCACCATCGGATTGGTCAGTGTTGGCATTGGCAAAACTTGGATTGCAAACCCAAATGCAGGCGAAAAGCAGCAACCCAATCGCCGCCGTCTCTCCTTTCTTACTCCCTCTCCTCCTCCCTTGCATCATCCTCACCCTCCCCTCAAGCAATGGCCCTCTCTGCTACTCTCTTGATTAAAAAGCTCGTTCCTTTCCTTCTCTCTCTTTTATAATTCCGTTTCTATTTCTTTTTCGATGTTTTTTTTTCTTTATAGAAGAACAAACAAGGAAGATAGCTGGCACCGGACCCAAGACAAGAATCCGAAAGAAGGGTGTAACCGTGTACGTAAAAAAGTATATCTAAGAAATTTTTTGGACTTTTTTGGGGATTAAAAGGCAATTACGAAAAAAGGTGGCCTTTTTTACTTCACTCGGAATGGGAGGTGAGCTTGACAAAAGGGAAGGTAACACTCACGGAGCGGTCACGGGACTCCTATTAAAGAAAAGATTAAGACCCGTTGGGCCGTTGGATCCCGGGCCCACGGAATGGTGACTGGATAATCAATATCACACCGGTAGAATTAACCCGAAACTGGACTAAGTTGTGGCACGTGGATATATTCCTATGAGTTATGGGTGGGTGTAGAATAATAGTATATTAACACATACTTTAGTTGGAATAATAGTATGATTAGTGAGCATGATTAGCGCAGATTAGGCGGTAGTAGGAACTAGGAAGGACGTAGGAAAGATTCTATGCAGATGCGAGGCCAGCCTTACACGTGTCCCTATCATTTAAAAAATTGTTTAATTTTAAGTTAAAATTTCTATTAATTTTTAATTTCATCAGCAAGTTATATAAAATATATTGCCTCGGTAATCTCTTCAAAATTTCCATATAAATTATTAAATTTAATTAGTTATTTATATTCGAAAGTTCCTAATTAAATCAGCGGTTTTATCTCGTGCAGTGGTCAGAGTGAGATTTCAAGATTAGGCCCGCTACACGAGGTAGGGCCCAAGGTGCTGCGTGCCACGTCAGTCAACAGCTCGCGGACCGAGTGGCCACGTGTTAGAGCTACGCGGCTAGGCTCTATGCCTTTCAGGGACGCCATTGTCGGTGGACGTTGATGTTTCCCACTATGGAAGAGATCCCGTCACCGGGAGGTTGGTTTCACCTCTCTGCTCCAAAAAAAAAAATGTATTCGTTTATTATTAAATTGCAGAATTTATTAGAAAGAAATTAGTATTGAATTAATCCAATACTGTAGATGCCAACATGAGAATTTCTTTAAAAAAAATCGTAGTTTTTCCTCTCAAATTACGACTTATTGCATGATCTAATAAATAAGCATGCCACTTTATTTGTCGTCGTATTGTTGGCATCCATGATGAACTCTTCTATTTCTTTGCATGAAGACTTATAAACTGTCGAGAAAATTTGTTACAAAATCCTCATTTTTTAGTTGCTTGCACGTTACACAGCAACAACAACATCAGGTCAATTCGCCACCTGCTTCGTTAACGTGGACAGTATTTATAAAGCTTACTTTCAAAGTTGTTAATGCTTTGCAACCAATTTAAACTGTGAGAATAATGACATGGCTCCCATATTGTTAATTGATAAGCAAGCTATGGCCAATGTCAAATCGATACCGACATCAGAAAAGCAAAGTTCTCAGGACTGGAATGGTTTTAAACATGAGAAATTTAGAATGGAATAAAAAAGTATATTGCATGCTTGTTATCTTCTATAGGTACAACAACAACTTAGCCATTAACTTATCTTGTAATGAACTGTAAAAGAGAGTTGGTGACACATGCCATCCTACTATTTATTCTGTACCAAGCCAATCAAATAAAGCAAGAGTAGTCAGCTTTCCACTGCCACCTGTAAAATAATAAACTCCTGGGACTTGAAGCAAGTGAAGCCAACAGTAGTGAATCAATAGAAGCTGAGAAAAAATGTAGTACTTGCATGTCCTCCATTGGAGCTGCAAAGAGATTAAATGGCATTTTTTATACAGGCATGAGTGACTTCAATCTTAACAACTATCTCAGCTCTAGTAAGAAACAAATGGACTCATGCTTAACTGCAACTCTTTCAGAGAATCGTCTAGTTCTTCAACCAAAAGGTTTTCACATATATAGAGTTACTGAGGTATATTCTCCATAACCTGATAGATGAAATGCAATAAGATAATTCATGTTCTCATGTAATTAGCACCATTTACCTCAATTAAATTCTGAAACATCCATAAAGGTCTCTAGTACCTTCATCTGTGAAATTAAACCAAAGTTAGTATTTTAAAATCTGTAGAACTAACCGAAGACCTTATTTCCGTAACTCATAATCAAGGATCCACCGGAGTGAACTGTGACTCCAAATTTAGTACCGAAAGGACAATGGCAATATTCTTAATTAATTATTACAAGTACCAAACAACACTGCAAGTATGCATTTATTTACCTCCAAAGAATTGATTATGAGACCAGCAGTTACCTGCTGCATACAGCTCCAATCTACTTGTAAGCAAATTCACTGTTAGGTCCTTTGCGAGAATATCAGAATTGCCACAATAGATAACCAGGGTCTGCCACTATAATTTCCCAGTCTTTAGGGAAAAAGAAAAGAAGTTAAAGATATCATCCCAGACCATTGAAGGGTCAACAACCACAACTTTAGTCATGCATGGAGGTACAGCTACTGAGTACAAAGAACAAAAAGATCCTAATACATCAGCCCTTGAGTAGTATACATGAGAAGAATTTCTCATCCCTTTTCAGCTAAGTTTGTATCTGCCTCCCCACTTCCATGCTCTGCTCCTGAGCTTCTATGGCTATCAGCAGCAGAACGCTCTGAGCTTGCACCTCCTGCGTCTTGCTTATTTCCTCGTCCATCTAATGAACTGCTGGGAATGCCGCCTCGTTGAAACTCAGTTAAGCCAGCTGCCTGCTGAAGGTCAGCACTCCCTCCATGTGATGGCTCAGTTTGCATGCTATGCATACCATTCATGATACCAGGTCTCATGGCCATGTGGGCTGGGAAAGGAAACATCTGGGGTTGGGGACGTAGCTGTTGCTCCTGGACTTGTTGAGGATTAAATTGCAAAGGAGCCTTGGACGGGAAGATTGGTGCCTGCTGCGTGTAATTCCCTCCCTGCAACATCGGCCCATGAGGCATCATCTGTTGACAAAAGGAATAGAAACATAAAAAAAACAGCAGGTATAATTTTCCACAAGGTGCATAACCAACCTGAGGCCGAACTGAAGTTGCCTGTGGCTGGGCATCTGCAATCGCAGCTAGATATAACAGATTCTTTTGAAGCTGGGCTTGGTACCTGAATGAACCATTGATCAGGCCATCACATTCACTATCAGTATAGAATTTCTTCTTTTAATTTAGAAAGGCAACCCTGGCAGTCATTATTCGTAAAATGGCCTGCCAGAAAAGCAGCTCATGGAACCATTTTTTTTGAAATAGAAAACATAGCCTAATTCTTTATTATCATGATATGAGCAAGATTATTATCAGATGTATACTCTAAGTATATGAAGAAAATCGATGTCACTAAAATGCCTGGCCGCATGGTTCAGATGATTGACTCACATCAACTAGTTTCACAATTATTTCTCTTTCGAGAAGGTAAAGTCTACCATTTCAGTCAGACAATTCCTACACATGTGCGAAAGTTATTAAGCATCTGTTGGCCAATTTGTTTATCCGGTGTAGTTTCAACTGGAAAACTATCAAAAATAAGAGTTTGACTATCCTCAACTACATAGTACAATTATTTCATTACTGCAGTGAGCTAACACATATTAAACATATCAGACATATGGCATTCTTTCTAGAAATCGATGTCAGGACTGACAATCATTCTACACAAAATACCTTTGGGAAAACATTTGGATGTTCATGGTTTTGACATTTTAATTACCTTGAGATGATTTCACTTAGCACTATGGTCTAACTACTACTAAATCAGTGCTGGTTTCATGAAGTTCAAATTCTTTCATTACTGCAGTGAGCTAACACATATTAAACATATGGCCTTCTTTCTAGAAAATCGATGTCAGGACTGACAGCCTACTAAATCAGTGCTGGTTTCGTGATGTTTGCATGAGTTAAGCGACAAGTTGTACTTCAAATATAATTACAAAAGGATCTCATTCTTAAGCAAGAAAAGGATAGATGTAAGAATATCATTATAATTGATTAAATATATTCCTTATTTAACCATTAGGGGGAAAGGGTGTAAAAAGCAGGAGTCCAGCTTTCCAATCCGATAATGTCCATGGAGCACACATTTGCAAATATTAAGCTTGCTCAAATTAAAAAGGACCGTACAAGCTCTCGCTTTGTTGTTAAGTTTATCAGGTCAAGATAATGTAAGCATATCATATAATTTTTTCCCTAAATGAAATTCGTATATGGTTGGCTGGCATCAGAATACCACATGTTCACAGTTCATACTCAAATAATGCATTTTCCATATAATTCAACCTAATGGCATTTGACAATAAACCAATGCAAAACAGTCGTTGTCTAATAAAGGAGAAATCCATAAGCACATTGTACAAAATTCATTTTGAGAGACAACAACAACTACTAGTCTACTGCTAAGATCAAACTCCCAAGAACTAAATATTCAGCCAGTAATCACTTACTGAGCACATTCAGATAACTTTCCCAAGTTTTGGTTATCCAAGATTGCCAAAATAAGCTGCTTATTTTCATCCAAGTACTACAACACAGAAATAAAACACTGAGCTAGGAAACAAAAAAGAGAAAATTAGAAAAGTATAAAATGAACTACAAACAGTATAAAATGGAAAAGATATAATAAGTATTTGCAGTGCTTCGGTGCATAATAGGGAAAAAAAGGGTAATTTGATCACAAATTGGGAAGAATAGCTTAGGATAATAAGCAACAATCTTAGGCATTAACTATTAATAATCAAACAAGACTACAAAAGGATAATATGATTGTCACAGACTAAACAGGATTCTTAAATATATTGAGTGTCACAAGATATTTAACATGCAAGAGAAAGAGAGAAGCAACAGGTTCACTGGCAACACAGAAAGATGCAAGAAGTCCATTTATAATGGTCAAAGAGGAACACAGGAGACGCATGAGACAATAATAATATTGAGGCCAGGAGGCCACCATGGATGGGAAGAGAAGACCATAAGACTTGGATTTGGACAGTTAAGAAAATATATTTAACCATACTGCTGATAGAACAGTCATCTCCTATGGAGCTTAGTGGAGAAAATACACTTTATGGTGTTTTTCAATGTTTTCATCGTAGATACAGAGAGAATGGTTAGTGGAAGAATTGACACTTGAGAAAACCATAGTATGAGATGAGGATTCAGTATACAATGAAACAACCCATGATGATCTAGATGTTTCAATCCAGATATCATTAGTGACTAAGTTTCTTGACTTTTTTCCCACTCTTAACTAGATTAGCCACAATTCCGTAGATATACAACACATGTCATAGAGATTCAACACCAAAGAAAGTTGGAAGCATTCCTATTGATGAACAGCAATATGTTGGTGGTACAGCACCAAAAAGAAGTCCATTCTAGAGAAAAAGGAGTACATTAGATTCTCAAAGAAGATTATAAGCAGAAGAAATGCACTACTGTCAGATACGAAGTAGAAGTCAACTTAGGGATGACACATTAGTCAATTAGAAGATTATTGGGTTGAAAGTTACAAATTTCACAAGGCTGATATCGTGATACCGCATTTATCAGAAAAGGTCACGACGTCCGTCCTCAAAATGAATACCTGAAAGTTTCAAATTATCTTTCCTTTACTGGATCTTAAACACTCCATATCTTCACCTGGTCAATTGTTTAAACTTATCCACCTTTTCAAGCCTCCGATTTCAAAACTAAGCAATTACAGCAACGTAAACAGATATCCAATTGTAAACGATGAAAAGCAAGTTCCGTTACCTATTCTAATCGCATATTCCAAGAATATGATTCAAATGAAAGATAACAAACTGCATGAAAAGATCCAAGAAAGAAAACCCTAACAACAGTAGAACGCATCAAATGCCAATAACAAAAGGAGATTGAAGATGATAATAATAATATTTTTCTAAAAAAAAAATAAAAGAAAAAGATAACCTTTTGAATCTGCTCGGTGGTGATGTTGGCGGGAGGAATTGCCGGCATCGGTCCCAGCGGATGCATCGATTGCTGCATCGTTCTCTCTCTCTCTCTCTCTCTGTCTGTCTCTCTCTCTCTCTCCAATCTCTCTGCAACTATCAATTCACCAGATATAATATGCCGCAATAATATTTCTCTATCTTCCTCAGAGGAGAGGGTTTGGGTTTTTTTGGGGGGGAAGGAGACGGTGGGAAAGGAAGCCTCGTCGCTGTGCCTGTGACTTTTACTATAAGGTCCTCTTGATCTGTAAATTTTTCAATTTAGTTCCTATTCTTTTATATGGAAAGAGCACTTTGGGGTAGATGGGCTGGACTAAGGCCCAATAATCCTAAGAAATAAAGGGGTCAAGACGGAAAATTCCCTTCATATGAGACAATTATATTTGGGGATTTGAAGAGAGCCATTAAAAAGAGGTCTGACCAAAGGCACATGGGTGGAGCACTGGAGCTTATGGCCTGTGGGAGGATGACATGGCAGGGACCCCCACACGGATGCAATGTACGGCCAACCAACCACCCATTTGGCCTCGTAGATCTTTTAGATGCTCACTAATTTTTGCTATTTGCACACGTGCAGGCCCACATGATCACCATGTTGTTGGAATTGGAATTGGAATTGGAATTGGTACTGGAATTGAAATTGGAATTGGGATTGGAATTGAAATTGGAATTGGAATTAGAATTTGGAATAAACCCCCCAAAAAAAAACCAAAAACAAATGTAGCATTTTTAGTATTTGATTTTTCAAAATTATAACTTTAGCTATATATTTTAATGTACTTGTTTTGGCAAATTATAAATTATTCTATAAAGAACAGTCGTTAATACCCTTGGGATATTAATTACTCATTGTTTGGGCAACTATTTACTTTCTACTTAAGATATTTTTATTTCATGATCATGTATAGAGATGTGATAACTTAGGTTTGAGATTTCTAATCTCAGGTTGAAAGAGGATACAAGAGTGAGAAAATTATATTTTATTTTAAGTTTCAAAATTAGAATACTGGGGGTAAATTTAATATAAGGAGATCGATGATTCTAATATTTTGATGTCAGCGAAAACCCAACCCTCGAAAAAATATTTAAAAAATTTAGGTATATAATTACTGGGAGCTAAGTGATACAAATGTTATTTTAGGGAATAATTTAATTTTAATCATAGGAACACGAGGTAGGTGTACCTTTGTTCAAATTGAAAAATAATTAATTATTAAATATAGTTACTATCATGTAAGCACCGCATAAACAAATGAGGGGTCTAGGTAAAACGTTAGCAAATTATTTTTAGTGAAAATATTTTATTGTCCTAAGAAAAGGAGTCTTAGACTAATATTAAAAACTTTGTAAGACCTACATGGCTGCAAAGCTACTTACTTGATAAAAAAGCATAGTAATTTAGTAAAAAAATAGTATTTGATTAAAGACTGTCTAAAATTAAAGCGAGTAGAGAAAATGGAGCATACCTTTATATTTCCACTTCAAAAGAGCCTGCCGAGTACTTTTCTGCACCAGATAAGCCCGCCAAATGCGCAGTAAACGGGCAACATATGATTCTCGTATTAGACGTATAAACTAATGGCGTTCATCAACATCAACAAAGTGGTTTAGTTAAACCAGTCCCATATACACACACACACACCAATCATTTGGCGATAAGTTTCTCTCTACTGGTCCAAGATATTTATTGCTGACCAAGACTTTGAAGCAGTGTACATTGAATGGCACCGAACTCTGCGGTCGTACTTGGTTGTACCACACGATAAGGTAGGTATATATAAAAAGCTAAAGTAACCTCCAATATCATATTATATTATTCTCATTCCAGAAGAATCCAACCCACAGTCTAAGCCATGCTGTGAAAGAAACCAAATATTCCAACTCAAAACAGTGTACCAATATATTATCAACTTTTTCCCACGCCTCCCCCACAAAAAAGTGAACATCAACTTGGAGCTCAAATTTCTTCAGGACATGAACATCTAGTGGAAATGGGAGCTGCACTGCGGCAGCCGAAGGAGGCGTATGATGAACTTTGGAGCTCTTCAGTCAAATCCACATGCCAATTTCTATTGGCTGCCCATCTTTTATTTTGAAAATTAAAAAATAAAAAGAGATCCATACATCTGCGATTAATCCACGCCGTCGATTACAGACTTTTTTTTTTTGAGTGCAAAGAGCTGAGGTCAGCTATTTATTGAATTTTGCCGCCACGTGTCAGTGTCGGCAGTTAAAAGCTTACATAGTTCCGGTGGAGCGTTGCTTAGACGCTCCACCTGGCAGTAACCTGATGCCACACTGGCCCTCGCTGCTGCCCAGTCAGCGACCGAGTTGGCTTCTCTCCCCACGTGGGATAACCGGACCTCACCAACGCCATTGGCGAGCTCCGCACATTCGCACGCCAGGTTACGGACACGCCATGGCCCGAGCTCCGGCTGCTGCAAGCATCTGATGGCCTCGATGCAGTCCGACTCTATCTCAAGCCGAGAGCCTCTTCTCGCCATCTTCAACGCCAGTCTAATGGCCCAGAGTTCCGTTTGGAGCGCCGAGGTGCCCGGGCACGGCTCCCATCCCGCCTGAAGAAACTCACCGTCGGCATTTCGAAATATGGCCGCTGCTCCGCCTTGGTACGCGCCTGCTTTCAGCGCTCCGTCGGTGTTGGCTTTGCTCCAGCCCGTCTCCGGCGGTTCCCAGGGCTTCCTTATCTTTCTTGGCTTCGGGTTCTTGATTACAGACTTGATATGTAGAAGGTCTTATTAGTCATTGGTAGCTTTGGAGATTCGATAGAACCGAGACCCGAAAAAGAGTGAGTGCGATCGGGACCATAACCCAAAGAAAGAGCTGGAGCAGAAACCTACAGTCGGGAGTGTAGGAAATCCACTACCACAGTCACTGTTTTGGCTGGCCAGCGACACTTTACTTCTCCCCTCTTTTTGGCTCCCGAGTCATTCCCACGTCATTAATACGCTCCTTTATGCTTAGATGCTTATCTTCTCCCAGCCTTCCACCTCTATATATTTCAAATCATACTCACGAAACCTCCTCCCCTTCTCATCCTTTTCACCTCCTCTCAGATAAAAACACAAGCATCTTGCGTACGTCGATAGGTTTCTTCCAAAAAAAAAAAAAAAACCAGCAAAGATGATGTCCATCGCGATGACCACTGCGGTAATGGTGTTTGGCGTGATAAGCCTATTCATGGTATTCATCTTCGTTTTCTTCCTCTACCTCCGCGCGAAGCATTACAACGGCGCCATTCCCACCTTTGGCCGCGCTGGCGATAGCTTGGTCGTGTCCGCCGACGACCACGGCGACGCTATCCGGCGAGGTCTTGAGCCTACGGCGATCAAGGCTCTACCTTCTATGGTGGTCGGGGCGGAGGAGTTTAAAGATAGTCTGGAGTGCCCTGTTTGCCTCTCGGAGATCTCGGAAGGAGAAGAGGCCCGGATTCTTCCTTTGTGCAGCCATGGATTCCATTTAGAGTGCATTGACATGTGGTTGCGATCCCACTCCACCTGCCCGCTTTGCCGGACCCCGGTGATTGGCGAGCCTGGATCTGAATCGCCGCAGGTTGAGCCTTTGGAGGCGGTTTCAGGAGGCGGGCAGTCATTGGCGTCGCCGAATTTGGCCGCAAGTTTGCTTTTTTGCAGATCCCCGTCCCAAGATCAAGTCAGGACAGGCGGTGCAGCGGCGGTGGCTGTGGAAGCGGCAAGCAGCTCGCACGCCGAGTGTTCGACGAATTCTCCGGTGTCTTCTTCGGTGAAGCCGGGTGGGATTGTGGTGGTTGAGATACCAAGACGAGTAGCGGCGGATGGGTTATCATCTGTCCCGTCGCCATTGGCGTTGGCATTGAATAGACAACCTATGGAGGAAACGAGATCGCCGAGGTCGGCAAGGTTGTGGCTGCTCAGGAAAATTTTGAGCCGTGGGAATTTGGGAATCGGATCGCCTTCTATTCCTACAGAGGGTGATATCGAGCAAGGTCTTGGAGCAGCAGAGGATAATCTTCCATTGCCTTCATGAATGGTTCATCACGTACATAACTCCCTCATTAGGATTTGCACAAGTTGAAGCTCTACTCCAAGGTTTTTGAGAAAGACTACCTGCCGTTAATGTAATCTCCTAGTTGCATTTTAATTGTTGTACTTGTTTGATTGTTTATTTTCTTCATTTGTATATTCTTTTCTTTTTTCTTTTTTCTTTGTTCTTTTTTTGAATGAGGCTCGGCTCCCTTCAATGCAGGGTCTGGGGAGGGTGAGACATATACAGCCTTATCCCCCGGGCTTGAAGTCACTTGTGGGAATCCCTCTTCTTGTGATAGTGTGCACTTGCTGATGAGAGAGAGGTTAGAACCATGATTCTCATGTAAAAAATTCTTCAATTAATTCCATTTTCTTTGAATTTTTTTGGTTTCATAGGGTTCTTGAAAATGATTTAGTCCTCGATCCTTCGTGCTAATGGAGATATACTATTATATTTCTCAAATATAGCTCTGGAACTTGTTCTCTATGTTGTTATTGTTGTTTACATATGAAAATAGGCCTTCAAGAAAAGTAAAGAGAGTTAAGTCACCTCATCCGATTCATTGTTCGATGATAAGAAGAAGGAGATTGACAGATGTTTGGATTGCTCCACCACCTTTCACTATCATTTTTGAGTGACTTTGTATTCCATGCTAGTATGAATGGATCGATCGATAGATGTTATCTGTCAAAAAAAAAAAAAAGAAGAGCATCCAAGAGACTTTACAGAGAAGATAGTGTGACTTTAATGGCGTGTTTACCAGAAATACTAGTTATGACATAGATGGGACGCATACGAGTAAATAATCTAGGTCCTTCACTTGACTGCTATTGGCCAGCCTCGTGATTTTTCCAAGCTTATCTATTAATTTCTTTCATACTTGCATCTATGCTTCACGTTGAAATGCGAACAAGATTCCTTGTCACTTTCTTGATTCATGGCAGCCTTTGCGCAGAGTGTTACTTTTCCGATAAGATTGAGAATTCACTTAAATGGGTCCATTATAGATAAGGTTAAGGAAATTGCAGCCTACCATTAGAGAAGGAAATCCTGGTTTGGTTAACTTTTCGATCGCGTCTTTTCCTTTCTAGCTGTCGATGTTTCTGCATGCGTCGCTCATCCTTTTCACAAAAGTTGCCGGATGTTGAATTCACGGTAGAGAGGGTTAAGCTAGCACATCTGCACTTGTTAATCTCAAGTAGAAAGATGAATCATGAACTAAGTGCACGAGAGAGTGGAGTAACAGAGTTTATTCCTTGGTGGTAGGTCTCTTTCATGAGGGGCTTCTTTCACTTAAGAAAGGTTTGAGTGGGTTCCAGGTCTATTGTTTTCATAGACGGATTTCCGGAGATCTCGCCTACCATGGAATCAATTAGGATTTGTTATCTTTTGTTATTCTCGCTGCCCTTACCTCTCACAGAAAGCCTCTGCATGCATGCAATAACCGAGAATTATGTTCTTCAAAGCTTGTGAATTCAGCTTCATTCTGTTTCTCTACAGAAGGATTTTCCACAGGAGAAGAAAAGAAATTTAATTTGCTGATAACATCAATTAGCAATATCTAGACTTCACGACGGCCCGTGTAATATCTTTTAAATTCGTTTGTTTGTGAACAGGATGTGCATGGTCGAAGGCAAAGGAAGTCTAGTCTGGTGCTTAATTACATCGCAAAATCCAGTTTGATAGCTCATGGAACCTGTCACTGCTGTAGCAATGAAGTTGATGGTCCAATTCTTCAAACAACTTTAAAGCTAACTTCCATTGAGAATTCTCGATCGTCTTACGTACATTGGAAGTTCCATTTCCTCTGAGCACTCTCATATGGGTATTTATGGATGCTAACCCTACATGCTTTCTTGAGTTGGCATCCAACTGATTGATGCAGACACTTGGTCGTGTGTATCCAAATTGCCTTTCGCCACTCTCGATCGACTGAGAACAATCCAAACATATATACACAAGTTCAGTCTAATCCACAGCCAGCTTAATTCAGAGACCAAGGCTCTCAAATATGCCAAGGAAGACTTAATTGGATCGATGAGGAGTGGGACATCTCTACAGATTCAAGTTGGACAGACAGAGAGAGCCTTCCTGTACAAGATGACAAGCACTTTTACTGCAGATAAAGTGAGTGCGATCAGACATCTCAAAAAATATCTCAACTGGCACTGTAGCAGGTAAGAGCAAATAAATATCTCCATCTCAATGCCTGCAAGTTGGTTTTCTTCAAGCTGGTCCCCATGCACCATGCTCAGCCTTTTTGTCTTTGATGCATATGCTGGACTATTCATCGACCTAACAGATGCAGCAGAGATTTCCCTTATGGAAACTAAGTAGATGCCACTGATACCAAAGTGGAGTTCCTGGAGGTGATATTTCTGTTAACCAATAAACATAAATCTGAGAAAAAAAAAAAAAAAAAAAAAGAGTATCAGACTTTCTTAAATTTGGGACAGATAATAAGAAAGACATATCAAATCTAAAAATAAAAAATTAGTAGAATAAGCGTATGACAGGTAAATCTATTAGATTATTTATGAGAAATACTTTAATATTGTACACATGGTGACAAGGCAGTGATGCTATGACATATTTTAATTATTTATTGAAAAATCACACATTTTATATTAGATTAATTTCTTTTAGATAATGGGACAAATTTGGTTTATTAGAATTTTATTTTATCGCATTTAGATATTATTTAAATAAATTATTTTATAAATTAAGAATCTAAATGTTAGATGTTTTTTAGGAAAATTTATATTTTATCCTGTGCGGTTATACCTAAATGTTTCATACCATATTATAATTTTATTTGTATTAGATTAAAATATAATTATTATTTAACTAAATTATATGTCGAATTTTAAGATACTTATTAGATCTAAATTTGTAAAGAATAGGATAAATTTTTCTAAGATATTTAAAATAATATCAATTGAATTTCAGATAGTAAAATTACGATAATATATATATTGAATCGCACGCATAATTTTCTTATCTGAATATTCCATCAATATTATTTTTTATATATTAGAAAGCTAATTTAATTATTTATAATTTTATTATTAATGAGTAAAATATATTTTTTTTAAATGCACTGTAACCTTTTTGTTATTAATACGAAGTGACTGGTTAGTTGCGCACATTGTTAAATAATGTACTTTAGATTTTAAAGGGACGTGTTTGTTTTGATGCCTCACATATTCATTTCCTGAAAAGCTTTTCAATTATTGCTTGTAATATGACAGGTTTTATTAAGAAAAATATATTAATTACTCTTATTTTTTTAGTTTGAATTTATTAAAAAGTAAATTTAATTAGATACAAAAAAAAAGATTAAAAATATTTAGTTACTGAAACAGTTTAGAAATTTTTAAACTAGTTCAAAGAGAGTCCTAAACTCAAAACAAACAAGGTATACGTAAAAAATTATATAAATTCACAAAGATAATTTTTATCTCAAGTACACCCAAACTTCTAACCTTCTTCCTCTGTTTGCCAGCCAATATTAAATAGCTTGGTCAGCTTCAAAGTAAATGTGATTAATTTTATAATTTTAATAATTATTAGTTAAATTTATACTATCTCTAATTATACAGTTGGAGTGAGTCGCCAAATGTCAGAAAAAAAATTAAGAGGTTGAATACTCAGCAGTGCCTCCCTAGCAGTTGGTAACTGCAAGAATTGCATTGGAATTAGACTGTCTGACAGTTTGATGTACAAAATTTGTTGATTCCATTTGCTGTACATATATTCCAACATTGTAGATTGGACTTCTAAAGCTTTTTTGGTGGACTTTCCTGTTCATCAGTACAAATTAGACCCAATTAAAGCTCTAGGACAGACAAACTGTTAGGAGAATGATACTAACAATAAAGCTGTGTTTCCTGCACTTCCTTTTCTTTTTCTTTTTTTCCTTTGAACAGTGTAAAATTAGAAGTTTCAAATGTGAGCTCTCATTTGACCATGCAGTTTTCTTTGTGTGGTAGCTTTATCTTCTTCAAAATGCCACAAGCTTTGAATCAAGAAACCAACTCTCTTGGAACTTTTTGAGTTTCTTGTATATATTGTGGTGAACTACTTCTTGCATTTGAGAATTAATGTCAAGATTTGTCATGTTTGAATTGCTTGTATTTCTATTGATCTGCTTAATTTGGACCAGCAACTTTCTCAATAATATTCTAGTATGAGCATATCAGCTGCTTCTATATCACATCAGATGCTTTGTCAAACATAGTGGGGAGCATATCAGCTGCAGCCCAGGGATCTCAGCTTCTGATAGCCTATCAAGTCATTAAATGTTAAAAGTTGATAGCTTGAACTTTAAAACTAATTAACTGACAAACTTTGGCTTCGGAGCAGTATCTCTATCAATTGAGAGAAGTGGATTTTGACCAAAATAAAATCTTTGGAGAAATACTTAAATTATGATGATGATGATGATGATGATGATGACATCAGGACATGCAGCAATTTGCAACTAGGATTTGTCAACCTTTGGCAACCAAAGGAATAGAAAGACTCATGTACACAATCTAAAACAATCTCCTTTTCCTTAGCAAAGTTACACACAAAAAAATTGAAGTTTCCTAACTGAATTAGGATTACAAAGTAGCAATGAAGACATTTTTTTGATCTAATGCCTCTTCATGTGACCAAGTAAATTGGCCCAAAAGCCTGTCTGTCAATAGCATGGCTTTGCTTGTCTAGATACATGTATGGTACCGCACTCTCTTCTGCTCTTGTAGGAGTGAAACAACCAGCAAGAGGTCCAGATGCTGTTCGTTTAATGCTATGGTGAATTTGAGCCAATCTACCACCATTTCCAAATATCGGACCAGAAACTGGACCGCGCCTCGGATTACGGGGACAGGATCCAGTTGAGGATTTGGTTTGTGATGTCTTGTGCTGCTGCATCCTGCTCTTGTTGTTCTGAAACTTAAACCAGAAGGATAAGTATCTTTTCCAAGATTTCTTCTTTGCACCTTCAGCCCCTGCTGCAGTATCTTGTACTGAATTTGATGGCAGTGATGAGAGCTTCACATCATTTGCATGCTTTCTTGCTTCTTGTAGGAACTGAAAGATAGAGAAACACATTAGATGAGAGGAGTCTAATAAATAGTATCTTGTAACACAATTCTCTTGGTTTGCAGAGATCAATATTGGTTTCATTAGCAAATGGTAATAACATACTTGACTCGATTCTAGTTGTACTTATTTTCTAGATGATCATAATTTGCAGCTCAAGTTTCTGCTAGTGGTGCATTTTACACAGTTTTAATGACGAAATGAATGACAGGAAATGAACGATAGGAAATGAACTAAACAAGAAAACAGTTTGTTTTTAAAGGACTTTTTATAACCTCAAATGCTCAGAAGAATTATTCGGTTGAAACTATTTTTTAACTCTAAATCACGAAAGGAACACTTAATGCAGTACACACGGGACTACTTTCCCAGCAATTACAACCTGAGAGAAATGGTCATATGGGTTTGAGACATACCTTTGCGAAGTCCAACTGCAGATCATAACCAGTTTCATTCCAGTTGCCATCACCGGGGAAAATGGGAGAACTCTTCATCCCCAACTAGAAAATCCCAAAAAAAAATTGAGTGAGTACAAGATGCTTGACAAAGATCGCTCCCCAGAAGATGAAAGCAGAGCAAAGCAATAGCAACACACAAGATGCAGATATGGACAAGACCCAACTGCCAATTTAATTCTTTCCAACAAGAACGTATCAATTGGCTTCGTCGTCTACTGTTACAAACATCGAATAGCAAATCACATTGATTGAAAGCAAAATCAGGAAAGAGACAGTGAGAGAGAGAGAGAGAGAGAGAGAGAGAGAGAGAGCATTGCTTAAGTTATGGGCAACCAACAAATGACAGACGACCACTGCCACTCTCATCTTAGGAAGGCATTGAAGACATTACGGAAAAATATATATATTACAAGGCAACAAGATTAAAAATAATATTGCAATGTAATGGATAAGATTAGGAAAGGCATCGATAGAGAGGATTTTAATGGGGAAATAAACAAGCAGCACAATTATAATAAGAGTGACAACTTTGGAATGGATTAAAATTTTGTGAAGGAATATTTGTCACTGTATGAGGTTGTAGTGAGACATCATCATGTGGTTGTCGGCAGACATCACGGAAGAGGGAATAGTGGGGATGGGAACATGGCATGTTGTCCTCAAACATGGCTTCATGTCCCCTGGCCTATAAGGCATGGTAGTAGATTGACAAAGACCACGAGGAAATAATAATAGTTTGCATATATTATTAGTACCTCATTTGATTTCTTTCTGGAATAGTTATAATAGATTTTAAGAAATTTGTACATAAAAAACTATATATATATATATATACATATCTTGACTTTGAAAGTTCTTGGGCAATGATGGAAAAATTTATGCACCCACGGTTTGAGGGTTGAGGCTCCCAATGGTGCCCTCTTGCCTTGGACAAGGGATAACAAGGGCAAGATATGTGCAGCTTTAAATATTCCCTCTTGGAAGTATTTATGCAGAAATCAATCAATGTATCACTACACATGCCACCCATCAAACACTCCAAGACAAGAGAAAGCTTGATTCTATCTGCGACATACTTGTCGAGCAACCCTTCACAGTGAATTATATGGAAATCTGAGGAAATGAGACCCCTGAAATGTGCAAATCAAGCTTCTGAATAAGAAAGGTATGCTCCAGATTGGTGCCCAGCAACATAAAAATAATTAGAGCATAGTAAGCACTGCCTAGTAACAGTAGAATGAAATGCTATAGTACATATAGATCGACGTATGCGGAGAAATATGAAAAGGTTATTAAGATCTCACCAAATTGGATTCAGGAAGAAAACACCAGTCCATGTACAAACACAGCCGATCAAGGCGATTTTATGCCTGGATCTTATCACAACATCTAAGAGATTTATGCATTTCATATAACTGTGGTTGCTGGAATAGGAGGTACAGAAATAAATAAGAGAACTAGTGGCCCCCTGAGATATCATTCTTTTCTGACTGAATTCTACATCTTTGCTGTCAGTCTTTACAGAGGAAATGGAATTAAGATGGAATAAAGAACCTGCCGCTGTAAACTCTCATCACACCTCTTGAAGATGAACAAAAAAAAATGATTCAGCTATACTCTGTATAATTCTGTGAAACTCTTAGGGTCACAAGTAGATGACAGATATGCAAGTAGTACTATATTCATCGCTTCTGCTTCTTCAGAAAAGGTACCCTTTCATCTAGAGACTGGTTCTTTGTGTTCTCTGTCGATGGTTTAAAAAGTTTGCGAACTTCTCCTGCACTTAATGTTGTCTTGCTGGCTAGATCAGCAAGCTCAGTCACTGAGGATTTTCTCTTGCCAGATTCCCTCACAAATGGTGTGCTCGCACTATTTCTGATGAACTTCTTACTATCTGGTTCTTTGCCAGTAGTTACTTTAGCAGATTTTTGTCTCTTGAGACTCTTCTTATTCTGACTGAAACCTAGCTTGGCCATTGAGTTCTCAAGGCCAGGAAATGAGCTCAAAGATGGCATTTCAGTATAAGCACCATGACCTTGATCAATGTTATTGTTCATCTTCTCACTTCCTTTATGCTTTCTCTTCAAGGGTCTCTCAGAAGATTCAGGTTCTACATTTTGCTCAAGAGGTTTACTGATGGAACCAAATGCAGCCTGAAATTCCCTGTAAGCAGTTTCTTTTGATGCTTGGCTTAATTTCCACTGCTCAGGCCGTCTGGCAAATCTGCAGTGAATTCAGAAAAAGCTGTCATACTTGTCCAAAAACAAATACAGATAGTCTTGCTTGATGATTCTTGATCTGTCTATATGGATATTTTTCTAGAAGAGAAGCAATGTGGAGCTTTACGTACTATATGCTGACTCAATTACATCACACTCCTCCAAGCCTCTATGCAACAATTATAGGCCACTTTGATCACAACAATTGGGAAGGTTTTTGGGGGAAAATTAGCTAGGTTTCTTGTGACACACTGTGGATGTGATATCAACCAACTAAAAATGGAGTTAAAATCAAGGAGAAAGCAAAATCTAGAAAGAGAGAACCTGTCATGGAACTTATTGTTTCATTCAGCACGTAGAGTTATCTAAAACAAAGGAGGTACACCCCCAAAAAATAGCAAGTGTAACTACTAGCCTGGGCACTAACACTACAAACTGAATTCAGGAAAAGTAGATGCCAATAAAGAGAATAATTTACTTGAAGAAAAAAAAAGGATTAGTGTTTCCAAATTCAATGGTAATACTGCTTAAAAATTGGCCTAAATGAGTAAATTGGCATTGAATTTATAAAATAATTCTGGTTAGTGAAAAAAAATTATAAATTGCAGGAATATATCCAAGTGAATGGCAGGCATTCTTTTAACTTTTATGCCATGTGCAATAAGTCACTAATCTCAACTGCATGAGTTGATTTTCTCTTTAGTATACATAGGAGCATAGAACAGTTACATACAGCAAATTAGTCCAAAAGCTGAAAACTTATCTACAAGTAAAGGTAAATCATCTTACCCATCAATATCTAGCTTCTTTAGTAAATAAGGACCATGCCTAGTCTTGGCAAGCTCAGCTTGCACAGCCAGCATTTCTGCTGCCATAGCCTCTTTCAGGGAAATGTTACTCATAGCAAAGCATTTCTCTACTGTGAATGAGTTATTCATTGCAAGCTCTCCATAATGACCTCGAAGCCTTGAAAAGAAGAAATAAGGTATAGCATTAGTTTCATAGGCTGCATATTTTGCCTAAAAGCAGCTCTTCATTCTTTTTATGGGAAACTATGTATGAGCATAATATTCAAGATAAACAGCTATTCCACTAAATATCCAAAATTAAAAGTCCTATTTAAAGCACTTCACTATGCACAAGAAATTGAACTGTACAAAGTCACTACAAACCAACTTTATCAAACTTGAACACTGTTTAATTGTGTCAACATATAACTAGTAGAGTACCAGAGATATGACAAACACAATGGGTTCAATTTGTAAAAGAAAATAAAATGTGAATGAATGTTCGCCTGCATGCTCCTCACTTTGTCCATGAATATGTCCATTTAATATGCTATGTTCAGAAACATCACAGAAGCAGGTTCTCACATTCAGTTGACAAGTGGTCCCCGAAAAGGTGAAAATGAGTTACATATTAGGAGTTTTACAATTATATAGTAGAAGAGGCAAATGCTTCCTTAATTGTAACGAGAAAGCATTAACCATCTCTGAATATCATCTAATACTAGTTTCTGGAAACATGCAGTTTATAGGCAGGTCCTTTTTATAATGGCAACCTGTTATTTTGCAAAAAATAAATTTAGACAAAAAACAGGTATAAATTTGAGAATCTGCTGGAAGAGTAGGAAGTCTGAATGTTGCATGATTGCTTACTTGGCAATTACTTTGAGCTTTAGCTTTGAAGAGGCATCTGAACTGAGAAAAGCCTCGAGAACACGGCCTCCTCCAGCATCTTTGGCAGTTTGAAACATATGATTATCATCCATAGATATCATGCTGGCAATGAATGGCTGAATATATTGCTGCTTAATAACCATAGGTGAGAATGAGGTACCACTGATACTTCCTTTTAAGGAGCTTCAGTAATTAAAATATGATGTATAGAAATCATATACAAGTGGTCTAAAAAAATAAAAGAAATACACATCTTATATTCAAATGCCTCCAGGAAAAAAAATACAGAATCAGTTCTACCATATTAGAAACTAATGCCCTATTTAACATTGAAAAAAAAATTGATCAGAGAAACTAGTGGTGAAAACAGCATAATTCTGAATTTCTGATTTTCAAAGAACAAAAAAGGAGCATTTAGCACTAGCCACTGTTAAGTCTAACTTGGTTAAAAATAGAATAATGTCCATTTGGAAACAAATGTAAAGTGAAATAGAATAAATACAACTATATTTATGCATTGAATTTCTTAAAGGAGTTCTAACTTGGTTGAAATGTCAACTTACTCAAGATAAGCACTTGTTACCATCATCCAGTCCTTTTTTTCCCTCAAAATGACTTACCTAAGTTGTTCTAATAGATTATCGAACAGAAGAAAGAAATGTGACTGGACAGAAGCAATGCAGAAAGAGGACTAAATGAGGAAATTGGACATACACTTCGAAATTTGAAAATGGTCTGTAATATCAAACAACCCAAAACATGCATCTTTTCACCCAGATGCCACTGCCAACCAGACTTCTCCCTGAAGTAGCTCTCAAGAAATAATATATGTGGAACTATGCAGCTAGGAGACCCAGAGTCTGAATTTACTGCTGTGGCAAGAGCATGACAGCACTGCCATACGAAGGAAGAATTTACACATAATATTAGATCAACTAGAGAATGTTAATCTACAAAAGACTATAATTGCAAAGTACAAAATTGTGACCTCATGGCCATTGATTTGATGTCTCTGGCAAGCTGCTAAGATGGAAGCTACTACTCCCGATTTTCCAGCTTCAAGTAGTTCCTTCAATTTTGGACCAAGTTCCTCCCAAATCAGCTTCATCTAAACACAGAAGATAAAAGATTTTCAACATGACACCACAAGTTACCGAACAGGGAATCATTCCTAAATGTTAAGAACTGACAGGGTCAATGATGTATACTGAAGCAGTGCAAGTACAAGATTCAAAAGTATATATATACATATATATGAATGTTAACCAAATCGATGATCCATGAGTGAAGAAGGATCTTGTGTTCTACTAAGGAAAAAAATGATGTCCATGAGTGTTCACTAAATGCATCAGTGATACACATTCATATCACTTCTGATAATGAGTGGGTCCTTCACATGCTCTAGTCACAACAAATATTGCAAATCAAAATTTTCAAAGCCCTAACATAATGTTTTCCTATGGGGAACAACCAATTATATGAATGAGATCACTAAATAACTCAAATCTATACATAATAGTTTCTCTACATACACATACATGGTGTAGCAATAAATAGTTGTTTCTGCAAAAAAGTTTACGAATTAACTAATGCCCCCTACATAAATTAAGTGTGTCAGAGATTCACTACAACATACTCCTCATAGTAAAAAATCTATCTATGAGAACACAATTGCATCTGGAAAAGTTTCCTAATAAGAAAAGCATGATAGTCAGTTGGATCATTTGGCACAAAAATAATTCACTGGTACATGGATATGACAAACCAAGAAAAAAAAATGAAACAGACATGCAGCAGTCCAACCGATAGAACCAGCAAAGAGTTTAAGTGCTTGAAAGGAATCTCAAATGAGAATGCAGATAAAAGATTTCAAAAGAAATTTGATAGATTTCGTACTTGATCCCTGCTTCTAGCTGAAGATATTAATGCTTGCACAACAAAGTTACCACAATGGTGAGATGAAATTTCAAATAGTGATCCTTTGAACATTTCAGTAAGAAGCTCACTATACATGGTCTCCGGCGCAACTTCAATGATCACCTGCAGATCATCTAAACTTAGCTGCATTTCATATAAAACAAATATCTGGATTATGTAAGTATAAGAGAAAGCTTATGCATGAAAACCTGTATAGAATTGATAGTTTAAATATGCAGCATATGAACACAAATATAAGTATAGATCTCAAATCGGAGAGAAAAGAAAGAGCACGCAACAAACCAGAAAATCCAATATGATCTACATTAATATTAGTAAAGATAAAAGATCATGGTGTGAAATGACCTTAATTGGCAAAGAAGGAATTGACACTTACAGGATAACATGACCACATGCAAGATCACATAACCAAGTAGAAATACAGATACAGATCATGCAAGTTTGAATTAATAAAAAATGCCTCTGATATGCAAGTAAAATCAAAGAAGAAACACCAGCAACATATAGGATACTACAGCCCAAAAGCTACGAGTTAAGCTCATGCAGGGAGATGAATGGTATTTGATGTCACTCCTGGAGATTTTCATAAGCATGTGCATGGACATTTGTGCAAACTTCAAGCAGATTAAATAGATTATCTTAGCAGAAGAATAATAAAGGAACCTCCAATAAATGGCTAGAAGCGGTGTCCTCGACTAAAAGCATAATTTCTTGTTTTCTTCCAGATTCTTTTTGTTGAATATCTTCCTCGTGGCTACCAAGAATAATTGTAATTGTGTGAAGCAATTGTTGATCATCTCCAATCGACAACTTCAACACAGTCTGCAGATAAAATTTTTATCAGGCTAACAAAACAAAACTCATTGTTACATATTAACATTGACTTATATGATATGCAGGAAGGAGAAACCTGCAACACAAAGCTGCAATACTTTTCAACTCTCAAAGATGTGATCTCATCTTTTGCACGGGATAGTATTTCACTGACAAGAAATTTAAATACAACTGGAAAGCCATTCTCGAAACTCTTGAAGTTGCTTTCGACTGATTGAGCTGGCCCAGGATTCAATCTTTCAGCCAGAACAACAGATGGCTTAGTAACATGAAATTCTTCCAAGGAGTCTAATGGAACTCCCCTACAAAGACAAAGAAGACTCCTGAGGACATGAGATCCATAACTGTTGCGCATCATATTGACAGCATCAAGAGCAACAACCTGAAATAACACTGTTTAGATTAATAGAATAGTTCTTAGAAAACTACAGTTAATGCCTGTATCAATAGAATACCTCGCATATCTTAGTCAAAGCCTCCTCGATATAAGAATAGGACCCTTCATCTTGAAGATGTGTGGCAAGAGACCGAAGAGCTGTTTCAGCCACATGGGACCCAAACTTATCTGTCCCGATGGTAGGAAATACATCAGCGCAATTATGAAGAAATCCACATAGTTGATCCAAATCACAACCTTCTAGAAGAGTTTGCAACGTGCGACTTATAACATTGTCAGTAGTGAGTTCAAGTTCTTTGCCTCTAGTTTCTTCCAAGGCATTGCCACATATAGCAGATCGCTCCTCCAAGTCAATTGCATTACTTTCAAATAGATTTGCAATTTCCGAAAAGTATTTTACAGTTTCGGGATCAACCCTTTTCCTGAACAATATTAAAAGCTATTATCAACACAAGATAGCAATTTGTAATTAATCAGTTATATAACACATGCTAAGCAAAGAAATCATATCTTTAGGTTCAAGAATCTATGTTTGGTAATTTCAAGAAATTTTAGGAGGAGAAAATAACACTGATGAATTAGTAGAAGTATCAGTAATCAAACCTGAGAACAGGGGTTAATGATTTGGATGGTTCGGGGTGCTTCGAAGACCACTGACTTTTCTCGTTTCCGTGAGGCATCTTCAATGAGCCCTTCGAAAACCCATCTTTCTCCGATTTCCGCATCCTTTTTCCTTCTTTTCTATCCTTACTCTTTTTCTGATGCTTTTGCTTCGATGAACTCTCATCAGGCAGACTAGAATGCTTTTCCCTGGGCTTCGTACTCTTATCATTCTTCTTTCCTCTTCGTCTAGATGAATTTTCCTCTTCGCTCATATCCGACGTGCTTCTTGGCTGGATTTCTTTCCGCCTAAGAGTTTTCGAACCGAAACAAGCCATAAATTGGATAAAGTAGGATGCTTCTGTACCTGCAAAGCAACTTCATGAGACGAACAGACAAAGAATAAAAATTAATCCCAATGTTAAAAAAACCTAAAACCCTGTACCCTAATCTCAGTTGCTCGCGTCTCAATCCAAGGAAAGCCCACGTATTTCGTTTAGAAATCAACAATATTCACATTATTACGGAGATTATAGACCAGGAAAATGATATGGATTTTAGTTCCAAATGCAGCAAGATCTTATATTGGATTATTACATTCCCAACTTTACGAAATATAACGAAAGCTCATCGAAAATCGAACAAAGAAGGTTGGATGCGCAAAGAAACTTTCCGACCTTTAAAAAACCTCACAAAGGGAATTCGTCGGGGAATTTTCGAGCGCGAGCTCGTTTCGAAGAGAGTAGAAGATGAAGCCTTACGCTGCTAAAACCCTAAAAGTTTCTTTCAGTTAAAACGGCGGTTTCATTCGGAAGCGTTGCCGACTTCATCAGTCATGGAGAAGGCGGGTGGGAACTGGGAACACACAACGCCCTATATACGCCGCCGGCTTCAACAAGCAGAGCAGAGTTTGGGATTTATCGCTTGTCGTCGTACCTGTATATATATGCTAAATTATATTTTACATTTCCACCCCTAAATTATATTAAAATACCCGGAGCCATCAAAGGCCTATCTATAAAGACTGTAACTTGCCTGTGCAAACCACTGCCATCCTCTCTCTCATCTCTTCTTCTCCACCATGACCCACCTTGCAAATAGAAGAAACACCCTCCTCTTCTCCCTCCTCCTACTCCTACTCCTCCTCCTCGTCGCCATCACCGTCACCATCTCCTCCCTCTCGGCCGCCGCCAGATCCCACGCAGTCCTCCGCTCCACGTGCGCCGCAGCCCGCTTCCCCGGCCTCTGCCTCTCCTCCATCTCCTCCTCCCCCTCCCACCTCGCCTCCATCTCCAACCCCACAGACGTCATCCACGCCTCCCTCTCCCTCGCCCTCTCCTCCATCCACCGCTCCGCCCTCCACGTCCGCCAGCTCTCCGCCTCCCGCCGCAACCTCACAGCCCGCGAGTCCACCGCCCTCGCTGACTGCCTCGAAATGTTCGACTCCTCCCTCGACGAGCTCCGCGGTGCCGATGCCGGGCTCCGGGAGGGAAATACCCGGTACTCTGTCGCCGACGTGGAGATCCTCGTCAGCGCCGCCATGACCAACCAGGAGTCCTGCGCCGACGGCTTCTCCCACGACAGCGCCGACAGGGGAGTCCGCGCAGGGATCGCCGACGGGCTGGACCACGTGACGCACATGTGTGGCAACGCCCTCGCCATGATCAGGAACATGACGACCAACTCCTCTGCGGAAGGCGTTGCATTGAAAACCGCGCGGCGTCTAGTGGGCTTCCCGGTAGACAAAGAGGGGTTGCCAGAGTGGATGGCGAAAGGTGATATATTAACGTTGATCTAAATGAAATCGTTCAAATCTTTATATTTAAAAGCTTAATAAGCTTACAGAGGACGTAGTTTTAATCAGATGATAGGAGAAGGTTGGTGGGACCAACAGAGGAGGTGGAGGCAGACGCGGTTGTGGCGGCGGACGGGAGCGGAGACTACGCAACCGTGCAGGAAGCGGTGGATGCGGCACCGGCGAAGAGCAAGAAAAGATGGGTGATAAGGATAAAGGCCGGAGTGTACCAAGAGAACGTGGAGGTGTCCAAGAAGAAGAAGAATATAATGTTCGTCGGCGATGGGAGGAGTGACACCGTAATCACCGGGAACCGGAACGTGGTGGATGGCTACACCACCTTCAAGTCCGCCACCTTAGGTAAGTAGCCACTACTCACTTGTCTCTCTCTCTCTATATATATATAATTACGAATATTTTGATTGCACGCAAAGTATAGGGATGAAGTAGGATAAATTTTTCATATTTGGAACAAGAGCTCCAATTTGGAGCCCCATCTAAGAATTTGGACCACAGCTTCAATATTATTCAACTTTTAAAAATATCAATTTTGTCCAACAAAAGCTTAATCTAAAAATTTAAATTTCATCTGTATCATTTATTAAATAATTTAATTAATTAAATTGAATATATAATTAATTTTACTAATTAAGTTTTAACAAAAATAGTACCATTAGAATGCTCTCATTGAGATCTTTAAAATGAGTATAATATTAAATTATTTAAGTTATTTTAAATATTTTATTTTTATTTCGTGTAATATAATTTTGATATTTTTAATTAAAAAATTAATAATTTAAAATTATTTTTAAAACTATTAAATATTAGTCTTATTATAAAGATATCTATGAGAGTTTTATAACCATATATTTTTTATTAAAAAATAATAATATTAAGATGAGTTATTAAGTGATTTAGCATATATATATATATATATATATATATATATAATATATTATATCAATTAAATAATAAAATATAGAGCCCGGTGCTGGCTCCCTCCCTTGGAGATGCTCTAAGGGCCATTTCAGCGTTGTTGACGTGATTTCCTTTTGGAGGAAATGGAGTTAACAGAACTTGGCAAATTTGAACTTGAGAATTATTGGAGATGGGTCCCTTGCGTAGTTGCATGTGAAGTTTGGCAGTGTTCTTAATGGCTTGATCGTGGACATCCTGTACTCTTTCCATTGGCTTCTGAAACCAATCTTGTCATCTGTGGACTAAAACGAAGTACTGCTTTCCCGTGACTTCTGTAAGATAATTGACTACCTGGACACAAAAAGAGGGATATGCTCCAATAGAGGAGCCAAGCGAAGCCGCGTGAATCTAGTAAGGGAATTTTCCGACGGTCGTATATATATATAAGATCTCTGTCACATTTATCACGTCCTTTGGAATTAATTTTAGAGTATCTAGCCATACGAGCACATTATCGTCGACAGAAACCCGTTGTAAAGTGCATCTGTTCACCGGCAATCCAACAGGCAGCCTCATAGCCAATTAGCCTAATCTGTCGTCTAGCTGACTTGTTAAATTTTCTCCGTAGCTTCTTTTCCAGCTAGACGACAGATAATGTCAAAAGAGGTGATTAATTTGCTCGTTTGTTTCTGGACGAGCGGGTAAAGTTTATTAGTAGAAGAGATGAATCGAGAGGCTTATTTTATTATTTAAATTGTAACTCGTAGTATATATATATATATATGGTAAATACACATATACATATGCGTGTTCAATAAAAGTCAAAAGAGAAAAGATAGAGATAGAGAGAGAGAGAGAGAGAGAGAGAGGTAGAAAAATATATGTAGGTAGCAACGGTGGCCTTGAAGTTAATTCAATTTCCGTGTCATATTGTCCTTTTCTGTCAAAGTAGTCGACAGCTTTCAACGAATAATTAAACCGCCGACTGAAGGCATCCTAAGAGATGGGCAGCTTTCATCTCTTTTTCTTTTTCCCGTTTGCATCGTTGCTCCGCTCAATAACAGACCGTAAACTGATAAATAATAAATTAACTTCATACTTTATAAGGGGGTATTTCTGTCATTTAACATATTTTGATTTCTTCGCACATATATCAACTACGTACGTGAACATTTATTTTAATTTTTCCATGCATGCTCGACTGATGGCTGCAGCCGTATCCGGCGACGGGTTCCTCGGCCGCGGCCTCCGCATCGAGAACACGGCGGGGCCATCGAAGCACCAGGCAGTGGCCCTCCGCGTCGGCTCGGATCTTTCGGCCTTCTACGACTGCGACATCGTCGGGTACCAAGACACCCTCTACCTCCACTCCCTCCGCCAGTTCTTCCGCGGCTGCCTCATTCAGGGCACCGTCGACTTCGTCTTCGGCAACGCCGCCGCCGTCCTCCAGGACTGCGACCTTCAGGCCCGTCGCCCCGGCCCGAACCAGAAGAACATGATCACGGCCCAAGGACGCAACGACCCGGACGAGCCCACCGGGATATCCATCCACAAGTCACGGATAACCGCCGCCTCGGACCTCGCGCCCGTGGTGGGTTCGGTCCGCACTTATCTGGGCCGGCCTTGGAAGGAGTACTCGCGGACGGTGGTGATGGAGAGCGAGATTAGCGACGTGGTCGACCCGGATGGGTGGCACGTGTGGGACGGGGAGTTCGGGCTCGACACGCTCTACTACGGTGAGTATATGAATACTGGGCCCGGGTCTGGAACGGATCAGAGGGTAGGGTGGAAGGGGTTTAAGGTTATTACGAGTGCCACCGAGGCGGAGCAGTTCACCGCGGATAACTTTATCCAAGGGTCCGGTTGGTTGGACAACACTGGGATTCCGTTCGACCTGGGTTTATCGGAGTAATATTGTATTTGTATGTTTCGATCATGAGGACATTATTGTAACTGTATCAGTGAAAGATGACCACGTACCAGCATGCCCATTTCGCCTCACAACGCTAACTAACTTCCAAATCTATTAATATATATACTCACAAGAGACTCATACATACCAACCTCAAAGCCCTCTCCACCCCTCCTCTTATCCAAAGAAAGAGGAGGAGCAGAAGGCTTTCTTCTTCTTCTTCTTCTTCTTCTTCTTCTTCTTCTCTCTCCCATATAATATTTTACATTATATATTTTATCTTTACGTTGTATATTAGTTGCAGCGCTTAGCCAATTCCATATCAAGGTAGAGAAGAAGGAGGAAGAGGTCCTAAATCCACCATCACATAACCCTTCCTCCCTTCTCCTCCACCATGTCTTCCTTCCAAGACGACGTCGGTCAGCGTCGCAAGAAGATTATCGTCGCTGGCTGTTCCGCCTCCCTACTCCTCCTGCTCATCGTCGGCACTGTCGCCTCTATCTACATAGATTCAGATGACGGCACCAGCCTCTCCACTCGATCGATGCATTCGACGTCAAAGTCGGTGAAGATGATCTGCTCCTCCACCGACTACCGCAGCACGTGCGAGTCGAGCCTGTCTAAGGTCATCTCCAAGAACTCCACTAACCCGAAGGAAGTCCTCACGGCGGCGATCTCCGTGGTGGTGGACGAGGCTTCCCGCGCCTTCGGGCAATCGCGGCTGCTGAAGAGCAACGACAGCAAGGTGCGGACCGCCATGGAGGACTGCATGTTGCTCTTCGACGACGTCAAGTACGATCTCAATCGGTCGCTGGGGAGCGTCGTGGGCGACGGCGTCGAGCACATCAGGGACCGTTCGCACGACATGGAGGCGTGGATGAGTGCAGTGATGACGTTCGAAGGAGCGTGCGTCGACGGGTTCCCCGAAGGGGAGGTCAAGAAGAAGATGGAGGCCGCGATGAGCAAGGCGAAGGAGATGTCGAGCAACGCGATCGCGATCATCGGACAGGTGAGGAGCTTCTTGTCGGTGCTCGACATGCCCGGGCTCAGCCGCCGGCGGCGGCTTCTCACGGCGGAGGATGGAATCCCTTCGTGGGTATCGAACGGGGAACGTAGGATCCTCACAGGAAAAAGTAAACTCAAGCTAAACCCGAACGTTACGGTCGCAAAGGACGGCAGCGGCGACTTTGACAACATCTCGGCAGCGTTGGCGGCCATGCCGGAAAAATACGAAGGAAGGTATATACAAGTCTAGCTAGCTTGTTCCTAGCATTTATGTATTTTGATTAATTTTTCGCAGTTAGTTATATAGCTATTACGTAGTTGTCATAGTTGAATATTCTAATAAAATGACAGATATGTGATATATGTGAAAGCGGGGATTTATGAAGAGACAGTGAACGTAACGAGGAAGATGGCGAACTTAACCATGTACGGTGATGGATCGAGGAAGTCCATCATAACAGGGAGCAAAAACTTTGTAGATGGGACTAGGACTTGGCAAACTGCCACATTCGGTGAGCATTCTATTATTTACAATATATACCTCGTAAAAACAATAACAACTAGCATATCCTTACTCATTGCCTGTACATTACTAAATACTATTATGAGGTTATATATATATATATATATATATATATATATATATATATATATAAGTGAAATATTACGATGTACTTATCTGGATGGTGGAATTGCATGCATGCAGCCGTCTCCGGCGACCGGTTCATGGCAATCCGCCTCGGCTTCCGCAACACGGCCGGTGCTGCGAAGCACCAGGCGGTGGCCCTGCGCGTAAAATCGGACATGTCAGTCTTCCTCAACTGCCGGATGGAGGGCTACCAAGACACCCTATACGCCCAGGTCTACCGCCAGTTCTACCGCGGCTGCATCATCTCCGGCACCGTCGACTTCATCTTCGGCGACGCCTCCGCGGTCTTCCAGAACTGCGTCCTCGTCGTCCGCCGCCCCCTTGCCAACCAACAGAACATCGTCACCGCCCACGGCCGCATCCAACGCCGGCAAAAAACCGGCTTCGTCATCCAACGGTGCCGCATTCTCCCCGACGCCGCCCTCTCCCAGCCCGACGCATCCACTTCGATACGTAGTTACCTCGGGAGGCCGTGGAAGGAGTACGCAAGGACTATCATCATGGAGTCGCATATAGGAGGCTTCATACATCCGGATGGATACATGCCATGGGATGGGAATTTTGCACTTTCGACCCTGTATTATGCTGAATTCAACAACGTCGGCGGAGGGGCCCACGTGTCCGGTCGCGTGACGTGGCCGGGATTCCACATCATCGACCGGGACGAGGCGGAGCGGTACACGCCGGAGAGGTTCCTCTACGGGGCAGCCTGGATTCCGGCGACCGGAGCGCCGGTGAAACTTGGGATGTATACTCGCTGACTTGGTCAACATATACTTTTTGTATGGTTGCATGAAATGGGTGGTATGTGACTATATGGTCGTGGGAAAATTAATGCACTATTTAGAGGAGAAGGAGAGGACATGATTAGACCCTACTTTTCTTTTGTTTACTAAAAAATAAATGAGAGATAAAACGAAACGACTTTTGTGGCTACCAGCTTCTGGAATCCTACATACATTTATAGGATGCGATTTAATGTAATTTTTCTTTTAATTTTTTTCCAAATTATTATTTATATTTATCAGGACAAAATGATGCAAATGCACGATTAGAAAATTAAAATACGTAGATGTAACATTTACAGAATATCAAGCGAAAATTCTCAGTGGTATATAAAAAAAACCCATAAATTTTAAAATCAGAAGTGGATATAAGTATCATTACACCTAGAAGATGCAGGTGGCTACAAAATTCTTCTATCAATTCTTAAGATTAGGGACCAAAACCTCGATTAAAAATGTTGTAAAAATCTTGATATTTTAGACAGGGTCCACTTTTTTGTCACAAAATTATAGAAGGAAAGTACCAATTTGGGCCCCTTGTAATAAAATTTAGCTTCGCCCCTTTGGTGTCTCTGGCCACGTGGGTTAGAATATTAGATCTGTAAACAATGGACTGCAGGTAATCCCGAAAGGCAAATAACTCCAAATTCGTTCTTTATTATTGGAGTATTTGAACTCTCTTCAATAAATAAATATTTCTATACAGTCGGCAATAGGGTTGTCAAAATATTCGATGAATAATTTGTGACTATTTAATCAATATCCAATGTTTTATATCCATCTCTAACTTAATCTAATTTTAGCTTTAATCAAATCTTGTGTAATTTTAAATGTTAATTCTTATTGAATTTAAGTTTAAATTAAGCTTGATCTGATCGGCTCAAATAAGTTTGAATTGAACTTGGTTCAGTTTAAAATTAATTTTTAAATACTAAAAAGAAAAAGGTATCTAAAATCTTTAATCTATTACCATGATGGTGGCAATATGCCTTCTTATTAATGTCTTTATTTGATAAAATAGCTCTAGTGACATAACATGGGCTTCATAAAAGAGGGAGAGAGAGAAATAAAATTTTAACAAATTCAACCCCTCTGAATGAGACCTGTGTGAGGAGTGGCTTGCTTGTTCTCCAAATAAACCCCTGTTAAAAAAATGTCAACTTTCCATTTCTTTGGCATTGGAAGGTGTTCTAATATGAATTACTGGAATAGATTATTAGAAGCGAAGCCACACTTCTCCTCCTTGGCCGAGACCTTGTGCTTTGCCCCTCACATGGAACACCAAAACCACCCACTCTGGTCCCGTGGGCTCTCTAGTCTGCGTTTGCGGTAGAAAGTGATATTATAATTTTTATGTTTGTTTTCTCTCATGGTTTTTCCTGTGGGCGACCACCTTCTTTTACAATTTTGACTGCTATATATAAGCGATTGATGGCGTTAATATGAGTCGATTCGCCACGGAAAGAGCGTAGCGATTAGTGTTTGGTTCTCCAATCTCCTCCTCCTCCTGCGCTCCTTTTGTCCTGCTTCTGCTGTAGTTATGTCATCCACGGCGACTTCTCCTGTTACCGTCGAGTCCATCAACCCAAAGGTGCGATTTTTTTTTTTCCGGTTTGGCCAACAAGATGGGGTTTTGATTTCATGGGTCGGGGTTATTTGATGGTTTGGCTTTTGGGTTCGCTTTTTTTTTTTTATTGATTACTTGGCGAAGATGAAATCTTTCACGGGATTTTTTTTTTTTCTGTTTTATGCATTTGTTATCCTTCTGGATTGATCATCTGATTGGATTAGTTGGTTGGGTTGGAATTTTAGCTCAATAGCTCTTTTTCTGTCGAAGAATTCAATTTGAACGCGATATCTCTGGCCCCAAGTTTTGCTTCTATTGACAGTCCCGCAATTCTCTTTTGATTCTAATTACTCCCTTTCCTTTGTGCTTTTTTCCCCAATAGTTCTACTATGTGGTTGTAATCATTTGCTTCTAGGCCTTCCTTTTTTTATTGCTCTCTTATTTCTTTTTCTCTTCCGTCAGATTTTAAAATGCCAGTATGCTGTCCGTGGTGAGGTTGTCATCCATGCTCAGGTATTTCTGTGCGATGCATTCAATCATACTTGAGTTCTTTGCTTATGCTGAATAACTTATATAACTGATTTAAAATGAACAGTTGTTTGATTCATGAGAATCATATTTATGTCAGTTTTTGTTTCAATATAGCTTCCTTGTTTAGCTGTTATAAATAATCTAGCCATAGTAACTTGAAATCAGTAATTGAGACACAAAAATTATAAATATACATCATTTTCTCGACTGCAATAGTTAGGTTGAAATATAATATCTGGAATTATACCTGCTGATGAAACTACATGTTTAACCTTTCTCTTGCCCATTTTCTTCAGCGCTTGCAGCAAGAGTTACTGACAAACCCAGGTTCTCATCCTTTCGATGAGGTGTGCCATTTCTCCTGCCTTTTTTTTTTTCAAAGTTCTCTTCTTTCAGTGATATTCTCTGCAAATTGATCATTCTATTTATAGCTTTAGGTAAAAGTTGTATTTCCATTTCATGAATTCTTTCTGAGTTCCATTCTGATTGTCCAATTTTTCTGCCAGATATTGTATTGCAACATTGGGAATCCCCAGTCCCTTGGTCAGAAGCCAATCACATTCTTCCGAGAGGTAAGTTTATATCTAGTGATGCTTGACCAGCACAATGCATTTAGCTTGCTTACAAACATTTATGAATTGCTCCCAGGTCCTTGCCTTATGCGACCATCCGTCCCTTTTGGACAAGGATGAAACTCATACCTTATTCAGGTATACATTAGCCATTTTCTTTAATTGTCTATCATTTCAGTAATTATCAGATATTGCTTTTTGTGATAAACTACAATCATATTGGATTTAGTTGTCCTTGCTCAGCAGAATTTATCATCTCAGTTGTTTCAGGAACTTCTATAATTATTCTTTCATCTCTACCAGATAGTATCCTCTGCCACTAACAATAAAACCTGATCCATTTCATCTCTTCAAGACAATTACATTAAAAAAAATTTAAGTCTAAGCCTTACCTTTTGTTAACTCACCAATTATTTTAAAAGCTTAAATTATTAGATAATGACAGTTTTTATATTTTATATTTTAGAATTCATCACTTCTAGGCTGAAAATTTTTGATAGACTTAAAAAAGACTTGACTTCAATTGGTTGTGGACCTCTGATATTATGTTAATTCATTGAATACTCTAGAAGCTCTAATATTTTATATTCTAATATCAACATATTGTTGCAGCTCGGATGCTATAGCAAGAGCAAGGCAGATCCTAGGGGCCATTCCTGGTAGAGCCACAGGAGCATACAGTCATAGTCAAGTAAGTACATTCTGCATGAATCTTCTCTTAATAAAATGAGCTTGAGGGATTTCTTTTTTCCGTCTCAGGGTATCAAAGGCTTACGCGATGCAATTGCTGCTGGAATCACTGCACGTGATGGGTTTACTGCCAATGCAGATGATATCTTCCTAACAGACGGAGCAAGCCCTGGAGTACTGACTTCATCCATGAATTGCTACTTTTTTCTTGGTTAACAGAGTGTTATTGCCATCTGACTTTTTTTTTTCCTTTTGCAGGTGCATATGATGATGCAGCTTTTGATAAGTTCTGAGAAAGATGGAATTCTCTGCCCCATTCCTCAGTACCCTCTGTACTCTGCCTCGATTGCACTTCATGGTGGCTCCCTTGTATGGTTTTACTGCTGAGCTAAAAATTCGTTGCTAGATCTACAGTTGACTGTTGTAAAGTTGAAGGACTAATAAGAGATTGTATGATTTTAGGTCCCATATTACCTTGAGGAAGCAACAGGTTGGGGACTGGAGCTCTCTGAGGTTAAGAAACAACTAGAAGATGCTCGTTCCAAGGGAATTACTGTTAGAGCACTTGTTGTGATTAATCCAGGAAACCCTACAGGACAGGTTATAAGCACCGTCTTTTGCTTTGATTTACCATAAAATTATGAGATTAATGTATTGATTTACCATAAAATTATGAGATTAATGTATGCGGATGCAATAGATTTCTCCCTTCTATTCTTTTCTCAGTATCACTTTGTGTGATGGTAGGTCTTGTTTCCTTGCGCTGAAGTCTTCATGTGCTTGAGCCACAGAAGAAGCCTCTATAAAAATGTGGTTAAGACTCTGTATAATTTGCCCTCCCTAGACCTCGTCATTGGCAAGAACCTCATTTACCAGGATGCCCATTTTTACTTATTTGTTTTCTGAATATTGAATTGTTCTTATTCAGCAGCAAGTAAACCATATTGCTCATAGCATTCTGTTTTGGTTTACTTGCTCAGAGCATTCTGTTTTCTTTGGTTTCTGGAAGAGTCATGAGTCATGAAATATTACTTTGCTTATGCCTATTAGCATGATGGGGGGGATATGTCAATTAACTATGATACATGGATACTTCTAAGAACAGTAACTTTGATATAATTTTGTTATTGTTGTCATAACTCATGATTGGACGTCTTTTTGTGCAAGTTATTGTTTTCCATCTGTTAACAGTCAATGTAAATTTTCCAGGTTCTTGCAGAGGACAATCAGCGTGAAATAGTGGAGTTTTGCAAAAATGAAGGCCTGGTTCTTTTAGCAGATGAGGTAAAAAAACCAAATCATATATTGAAATTATTAATCATACCAGTTTCCTTTTTTTTTTGGTGCAAGTTGACGTCTCTGTAATCACTAATGCATTATGTAACTTATTTTACAGGTTTACCAAGAAAACATTTATGTCGAGGACAAGAAGTTCAACTCTTTCAAGAAGGTTGCAAGGTCTATGGGATATGGCGAGGAAGATCTACCTATCGTATCATTTCAGTCAGTCTCTAAGGGTATACTCATCACTTTGTCAGCCAGCGTGTAAATCTGAACTGTATATTCCTTATAGGTCACCAAATCCTTTCATCTTTTCTACCAGGATACTATGGAGAATGTGGGAAAAGGGGTGGTTACATGGAGATAACCGGTTTCAATGCTGCTGTAAGAGAACAGATTTACAAGGTGGCATCTGTAAACCTATGTTCCAACATCACTGGCCAGATTCTTGCAAGCCTCGTCATGAATCCACCAAAGGTGATAACTGATCTGTACCTTTTACGAAACCTCTGAATCTTGTGGATACTACCAATAGTTAGTGATGGCAAAATTGACTTAATTGATCTTGCAGCCTGGGGATGAATCATATGAATCATACATCAAAGAGAAAAATGGTATTCTTTCATCTTTAGCTCGGCGTGCAAAGGTTGGTCTATAGTTTCCCTTTCTTGTCCATTTTCCTTTTAAGATCTCATGCTTATGTATCTCAGTTGTCATATTGTTTCTCTTTAAAGTGTGCTTTTGGCTTAATCATGACAAATCCAATCTATTGTCTCTGGAACTCATGAAGATTTGAGCTTTGTTCATTTATTGGACGCAGGCTTTAGAAGATGCATTTAACAGCTTAGAAGGTGTCACCTGCAACAAGGCAGAGGGAGCAATGTATCTTTTTCCACAACTTAGTCTACCTCAAAAGGCAATCGAAGCTGCAAAAGCAGCCAACAAAGCAGCAGATGCCTTCTATGCTGGCCGCCTTCTTGAGGCCACTGGAATTGTCGTCGTTCCTGGAACTGGCTTTGGACAGGTGAGCGATATTTCTACTAATGCAATGGACTAGTTATATGGTACAGATAATATTTTGTTGTGCTAGTCGACATTTTGTACTAATGCCGTTTATCTTCTGTTTGTCGTGTGGAAGGTCCCTGGAACATGGCATTTTAGATGCACGATTCTGCCCCAAGAGGACAAGATCCCAGCCATCATCTCCAGGCTCAAAGCTTTCCATGAATCATTCATGAAGGAGTTCCACGATTAGGGTGGATGGATAAAGTCTCTCACCCTATAGTTCTCTCAACATATTTTGATAAGAATAAGAATGCCATCCATCAGTTTTTTCACCACCACCCTTGTATGTATGGATGAGTCAAGCATAAACTATCTCATGATTGGATTATGTTAGACAAAACTACCATGTTTGTTTGTCGTTTTGACTTAAAACTGTTCTTCATTGTAATGCATACTTGTGCCATTTGCGCCATTTGCGTTATGTGCTTTGAGGTCTTCTAAGCGGTATAAAATTGCTATCATTTCTAAGGAAATGCATGTTGCCTGATGCCGATTTTGCTAGAGCATAACTCAGAAAGATGAGAGAGCTTATTTTGATCCAATTATTAATACATCAACCCTCTAGAAAGTAGACAGAAATTACCTAGAAAGTCTTTGTAATGAACTTTGATATGAACCCTCTTCTGAATTCTAAGTTCTAATAAGCATACTTGGCATTACCTAGACAATTAAGACAATCGTAATCGACAATTTATGGGAGTCGGCCAATAGCATTTCTTCACAGGTTTAATACCTGCTTCTCCTGTAACACATTTCAATTTTGACACTTTCTCAGGAATGATAAAAACTGGGATCACAATGCTTAAATGGATCTCTGCTTTAAGAAGATCACAGGATAATCACAAAATTATCAGTGCTGAAAATATATCCATCATAAAAGAAAGATATTGCGGTTCAAGTTATCAATATATTAACCAAAATGGTTCTCTCTGCTGTTAAAGCAAGCATGAATTACCAACATCCTCATTCCATCAGATCACAAGTAGATGAAGTAGAAAAGAAAAGGTACCAATGACTATAATGTTGATAACAAAAGGGTCTTGTGGCGGGGGGTGGGGGGAAGAAACAGAGAAACAATTAGATATGGCTGCTAAGTGCTTATAGGCGAGAGATGACAGCCTCGACCTCTGCAGGAGAGTATAGATGATATGTTGGAGCGACCTTTGCAATATCAACATTGTTTGGGGTCACCTGGTAAAATAAGGAATTATCTGAATAAGCATCAATTCAGAAATGAAAGATTAAGCCAACTAATGAAGCCAAGCAAAGAGGATCACATCATCTTACTAATAGAAGAGCAAGTTACAATATTTAAGTAGTTTTACCTTTTCCTCCATAACTTGCTTCAAAATAGAAAGAGCTATTGTTTCAGCCTCCTGAAGAGTTATGTCCTGCAAAAAGACAGCTCGTCACATCAAGAACTATCTCAAAGACAATGACTGTTGAAAATAAATCATCAGATCAAATATCAAACTTGATTTAGTTTTTAGCTAAAGCACTATAAAACTGATTGATAAATCAATTCTCCAGATTTCCCACTATAGAAGCCCAAAAGTAGATAGTACCTTGTTGAACTGCTCCTGAAGTGAGCTATCAGCTCCTTCAGAACCTGAGCCTATTGCTTTGGCATTGCATTGCCAAAATGTACCAGATGGATCTGTGTAGTACCTTCACATACAAGTTCGCATGAATAGTTAACGCACAAGAAAAGGTTGTCAAGAAGCGCTAATCAATGATATTATTTATATCTGAGTTTGAACCCATAAACAGCAGACAAAAGTCTGCTAGAGTAGCTCTGCATATTTTCCCGTTACTAGAGGACAAGATTAAAAAAGCATGTGTAACTCAAGCTTGAGGTGCTAGCAATAGTAACAAAAGAGCAATGTTGCAGAACTATGGTTGTACTTTGACATAAAGTAAGAGGTACACATACAATTCAATGAGTATAGTGGGTTGATATGGAAGTTTGTTTCTCAATGACTCCACATGTTAAAAGGGTGTGTCTCTAAGAATATTTTCAACAACTCAATAAATTAGACGATCACATATAGATAAATCAGATGTAAATGAATATTAAATATTAGTATTTATAAGAAAACAAGCAAGAGAGCACTATTTGAATATGGCAATCTCACTAAATAAATAGTCATAATATTACTCAGTAAAAGGAGAAAGTACTCACAAACTAGGCCCATTTTCATCATGACCAGCAATGAGAAGAGATACTCCAAAAGGTCGAGACTACAGGAAAGAAGTTGGATGGTCAGAAACTATTCCTCATAAGCTTGTTGTTTGTCATTACAATTGAGAGGTATACTTATCTCAAAAAGATAAATTGCAGTCACAATGAAAACACTGAACTGACTATACCTAAAGAGAGTCACAATTTAAGAGACTGGCACATGTATGAGAGAGAGAGAGAGAGAGAGAGAGAGAGAGAGAGAGCCGAAAGGCATGTCAAGGCTCAAAAATGACTTGATTTGACTATTTGGATCAGTTGATCCATGTTCAATTTTAGAAACTAGATTAGATGTGAAGAATTACTGAAGCTAACCATGGACTCTTCGTCTCCTTCACCAAAGCGAAGAGCAAGATCGCACAGAGCTTGCGTAGTTGACTCGACAGTCATTGGTTCACCATATGAAAACCTGTGATTCTGATGAACAATGTGTTACGTAAACGTATGTTATGGAGGCATTGCTAATGAGCAATGACATGCCGAAGTTAAGAGTACCTGAGTTTCAACACGAGCATGTTCAACAAGAGTTCGTGCATCGGCAATCAGTCCGCTCATTGCACAACCTACATGCTCATCAATCTCCATAATTTTCTCCACACTACTTGGTTCCTGCAAAGAGTAATCGAAGTCTAAACCATCAAAAAGGCAATATCAAAGCATTAAGAGAACAATTGTCTAAAAGCAAATATATAGAAAAATCTGAATGTGTTTTAGTTTGATATTGGTTAGAAATTAGGTAATCCTCAATAACCTTTTCACAGGACTACTTCCAAAAGTGGCAATAGTTCTGCCAGAAAGTTCTTACAACAAGAAGGCCTTTTCACAGTCCACAGTCAGCTAGTAGAGCTATTTCCTATTCAATGGATATGGTGCAAAAGATTCAGACCGGTATTATAATGGTTTTCCTGAATCTCTGGCCGGTTGTGATAAAACCTATCAGTCCTACCACTATATTTAAGTAATAACGCTAGTCCCCAAAGAAGCATTTACCAGTCCACAGTTTGCATTGGTTAAACATTGATCAATTTTTATCCTTCACTACCTAAACATGGTATGATATGTACAATCCTTGTCATCAAAGGAGAAAATTGTTTATCATTAAAAAAAAAACATTGCATGTCGGGTAAGATAAGATCAGTGCAACTTGTAGGAGAAATACCCATTTGTAATCAGCTTATCCGTTAGCAACTAATTTAACCAGAACTAGTCTAATACTAGAAATTTTAGTTTATCTAGTTACCCTAATATAATTAATTTTGTAAAACACAAACTTACCCACTATCCAGCCGTAAGCTTCGACAATGCTGACTATTATCTTGAATAATCTCAAAGCTCCTCCGAGTAACTATTGGTAGTTATAAACGGGATACTTGGTAGATTTTACTTCCTTTGGTTCCTAAGCAAGAAAACTAATTCTACTCTATGAATGTAAAACTGAAGGTCTCAATTTGAGTTGAACAAATTTGAGGAAATATTATAACATCAACTGCCCTAATATTTCGAAATAGGAAAGCTTCTAAGATTGTCCTAAAAGATTATCATTCCTTCGTTTGAAATTTTGGCAAAGTTTCTCTCATTATAGATTATCCTAATACAATGGTAAGATTGGGATGCTACGCTAACATAAAAAAAGTACATGATCATCTGAACAACAAGGGCAAACCAACAGAGCAGATACCAGCAACGGAGAGGTTACACGCTTCTCGACCGCAAGCACCACGCCTTCCTTCGTCTTCAGCCCAATTGCAGTCGAACCCAACTGACACAAGAAGCAGCACCCAAATGTCGATTTCCAGGGCAAAGCCAACGAATCTCGAACAAAAAAAATCCAAAGACCCAACTCATATTTCAGCAAGAAAAACTAAAAGGAGGAAGAAAAATCCTACCTTGATGGCCTCGATGGCGTATTCGACCTGAAACAGCCTTCCCTCGGGGGAGAATGTGTTGACTCCACGGTCATACTCGGTCCTTCAGAAGTCCACCCCAAAACCCAGATCAGAAATCGAACACAAAGAAGAGGGGTGTGGAAGGGAAGACGCGAATTAGCGGGGAGGAACACTAACCTGGTAAGAAACATCTCGACGAGAGGATTGCAGAGGTGGGTGTTCTTGTTCGATCCGGCTGTGCCCTTTCCGACGAAGCTTTCGGCTACCTACTTGAGACGCAAGGCAAACGAGGAACTGAATGGTAATTAATAGGTAGTTTTGAGGGTATTCTCGTCCTTGGAATAAAACTAATGCACGGTGATTTTGTGAACGATCGCCATTTTTGATATACCTCCTGCTAACAAATAAAGGATAATTAACTATCATCTTTTTTTATATACATAAATTAGTATTACTTTTCTCATGAACTGGTAAAAATATTTCACTTCATATAATATTAAAAAGATTAAAATATTTCCGAGAATGTAAGAGTATTTTTGATAAATTAAAATTTATCTCACTTCTTCTTTCTAAATCACAAATATAAATATATTATATAGTTATTCATGCGACTTACACGTGATAACTTATAGATGAAAATAATAATAAAAATATAATATAAGAAATATTTGAGATATTTTTAATATTTTAAAGAGTTTATATTTTATAAAAAAATTAAAAAGATGTATATGAAAAAGAGTGATAGTTTAAATAAAGATATTATATTAAACAAGCGACTCAAGATTAACTCAAGCTGAGAGCTTATTTTAAGGCTTAATTTGAATTTCTAGTCAACAAGCTTAAACTCGGCTCAAATATAATATATTTATAATTGTTAGATCTTTAATCGAATGGTTCCTATATTTATCTAACCATAATCCTAGGTCAAATTAGTATTCTCCTTCAACCTCCTTCGACGCCTTCCCTCTCTATCGGCAAGTTATTGTTGTTGCCTTCTCCTCTAGCCTCTTCTTGAATCAATCTCGAACTCAAGCTCGATTTGGCTTGATTTGAGTTGAGCTAAGCCGAGCATAAATTTCAAACTCGTCTTGACTTGAAATTAAATTCGAATCGAGTATATATATATATATATATATATATATATATATATAGATAAATAGTTATATACATAAAAGGATATATAAAAACATAAATAATTGAGAAAAAATTAAATATAATTACAGTTAGTTTTTAAAATATCATGATTATCATTTTCACTCTGTAAAATATCATAATTGCTATCGAAATCTATAGTTTTTCAAAAATGACATCTTATTAGTTAAAATCTTACTGAGCTTAATATAAAAGAAATATTATTTTACTATTGTTTAAATTGTATGAATGGTTTCTTTAAAAAAATAATAGTACAGTAAAGATATCTTTTTGTATACTAGATTAAAATTGTAATAAATGTTTTATATTCTAAGGTAATATTTTTTACTAATTTATACGTATTTATTGATTTTAACGATAATCTATTAAATTATTTTATTAAAAACTAACTATAATGATAATTTTAAAAGAGTTAAAAAAGTGATAATTATAATATTTTAGAAGTTTTCAGTGGCAATTATGTAAAACCCTCCCCAAGAAAAACCTCTTTATATATCCAGATTCCAGAGCATCCACCACAAAAAAAGGGGCTTTTTGGCGCCCTAGAATTGTTTGAATACCTTTCGACTCCCTCTTCTTCCCTCGCTTCCCCTATCTCTCAATTATTCTCCATCCGTCGACTGTCGTAGTCATGGCGGCGCAGCAGCAGAAGCATCATAAGGCGATGGAGGAGCAAGAAGAGACGGAGGACGACATGCAGCACGGCCCATTCCCCATCGAACAGCTTCAGGTAGATCTCTTGCCACAACTCTTTTTCGCCCCTTCGTCTCGAAACCCTGGCCATCGGTTCCGTCCTCAGCGGAACGCGATCAAGATCGGCCCTTTCTTGGATTTCTTGGTTCACCAGTCGTTGAGAGCAAATGGGTATCTCCCAATTTTTACGTTGGATTTATCTTACGCCGGTTCTCGTGACGAAATTTCTTGTTAATATTGGCCTCAGGTTTGGTCCATATCTGGTCTTTTTTTTTCTAGATTTTCTGGCAACTATTCTTTATTTATAATGGGTATCATGCAGTGTGTAAATGATTTCTTCTTCTTGGGTTTGCCTGTCCTTTAAAACTACTGGTAAACCTTTGTTCATTATCCTTGTTCATCTATTTAGGGGCCTAATTTCATTGTTTTACTTTGTTCATTATCCTTGTTCATCTATTTAGGGGCCTAATTTCATTGTTTTACTTTGTTCATTATCCTTGTTCATCTATTTAGGGGCCTATTTTCATTGTTTTATCCATAACATGCACACACACCAAAAAAAATATCATCTATATTTATGACAAGTAGTTGCATCTAACTCTTCTATTTTGCTTGTTGCCTACCTGATGCTTTGGCCCAGTTTATTGATGCACAGGACTTATATCACCCTTGTTCTTTAATGTGTCCTTTACTGTATAAGTCAGTATTTCATCAAATATCGATATGGATCGTTTGCTCTCAAATTGTCTGAAGTGCTCTGACCACCTAATTAAAGACTATCAAAACCAGTGTGAGCGAGATCTAACCTTGTTTGCATAGGACAGGCTGTCATAGGGTTAAGATTAGTAGAAACAGTAAAAAGGGATCTACCATAACTGCAATTGGTAACTACATATTTTGTTTTTCTTCAGGCATCTGGAATTGCTGCTCTTGATGTAAAAAAGCTCAAAGATTCTGGTCTCTGCACAGTGGAATCAGTTGTATATTCCCCAAGAAAAGATCTTTTGCAAATCAAAGGCATTAGCGAGGCAAAAGTTGATAAGATAATTGAAGCAGGTGAGCATCTCGTGCTTTTCCTTAGATCAATAGGGAGAGCATGCTTCTGTTTTATAAATTGATTTATCTCGTAAACAATTTTATGCATAGAGAACTGAGTATGAATTTGTATTTTGGCAGCTTCTAAGCTAGTCCCTTTGGGTTTCACCAGTGCTAGCCAACTTCATGCACAAAGACTCGAAATTATACAAATTACATCTGGATCAAGAGAGCTCGATAAAATCTTGGAAGGTAATCTGTTGTACTGATAGCTTTTATATGGTTTCTCCACATCAAAGAGAAATTTCCAATGCTACTCCAATGTTAGAGATATTAGTGGTACTTTATAACAACAAAAATAAAAAATTCATTGACTTTGGACAGGAGGATTAGAAACTGGGTCGATCACTGAAATTTATGGGGAATTTCGCTCTGGAAAGACTCAGTTATGTCACACTCTATGTGTCACTTGTCAGGTGAGCTTTTTCATCCTATTGAATCTTGTTATAGTGAGATGCTAACAGCTAATTCTTGATTTGTTTACTCTATGGTGCTGCTTTGAATCAATTGTTTCACTTTTACCAGTATTAACAAACTGAATAGGAAATTGGTGCTATCTGCATAAGCTATGATTCAAATTAGTTTGAAGCAATTATTTTAAACTGCGGACGTCTGTTGTGCTGTAGTTTCTGAAATTTGTTCTTCCCTTTCCTTGTAATTGCCATTTACGGAAAATGATATTGAAGATGTTCCTGATTCTCTATTTCAGCTACCATTGGATCAAGGTGGTGGTGAAGGAAAGGCAATGTATATTGATGCAGAGGGCACATTCAGGCCACAAAGGCTGCTGCAGATTGCAGACAGGTGCTAATGAAGTCAGTACAGTTTTTAAGGCAATTATGAAGTGACATTTTATTAATGAGGACATGCTCCACACAACAGGTTTGGACTGAATGGTGCCGATGTTTTAGAGAATGTAGCTTATGCTAGAGCATATAATACTGATCATCAGTCTAGGCTTTTGCTCGAAGCAGCTTCAATGATGGTGGAAGCCAGGCATGTGCATATTTTCTCATAATGGTTGAAATATATGAATTTCTTGTCACCTTGATCACATATGCTTTTCCGTGCATATTCAAGGGTATATATTCTTGTATTTTACTGACCTGGTGTTTTTGCTTCCCTAGGTTTGCTTTAATGATAGTGGATAGTGCTACGGCGCTTTACAGAACAGATTTTTCTGGACGGGGAGAATTATCAGCAAGACAAATGCACCTAGCGAAGTTCCTGAGGAGCCTTCAAAAATTGGCAGACGAGGTATTATTCAAGAATTCACTACTCTGCTTTTGCCCTTTAGTTTCATAAAAATCTCAGTATTTGGGAAGTTTGATCTAAACTTAGCTGTGTAAGCTCCAAGATTTTGCTTATATTGAGTCTTGAAATTCAAGCAACAACTTCTTATTTTCTCCATGCATATTGAGTTGATTTCATGTCATTGCTTGATCTAGTTTGGAGTGGCTGTTGTCATCACAAATCAAGTTGTTGCTCAAGTGGATGGTTCTGCAGTCTTTGCTGGACCACAGATTAAACCCATTGGTGGAAACATCATGGCACACGCTTCTACAACAAGGTCATTTAGTGAGATGAACTCAAGTATCATCTTCATATGCTTTGTCTAATTTGATACTTGATTCCTCGATTTCCATATGTATCAGGCTTTCTCTTCGCAAGGGAAGGGGAGAGGAGAGAATCTGTAAAGTAATTAGTTCTCCATGCCTGGCTGAAGCTGAAGCAAGGTTTCAGATTTCGTCTGAAGGCGTGACAGATGTAAAGGATTGATCAATCAAACCACATTGTCCATATTTCACTGAACCAATGTAGTCGAGGTGTTCCAATACACTATCTATTTTGAGCTTGCTGCTGGGTTTGCCAACCAACAGCAGCTTCATTTTCGTTTTGCACAACTTGCCAAAAGTTTTGGTTCAATCAAATGTGAATGTTGATGTTTTCATGAATGGAGAGACTATCTATGACATTTAGCCTGTTCTTGTTGTACGTATCATTAGAGACATCACTTTAGATCATTTTGCTCTTCTTTTTTCCTTTGTATAAAATCTATATACTCTCCTGCAATGCTCAGCTCAGGTTCAATTTAGACTAATGACCACTTCAATCGAGTACTCTCTGCTCTGCAACTGAGATCCGTTCACTGTAGAAGGACGTGGCCTTTAAGGCCAGTTGTTCCAGAACACAGGAAACTATTTCTTTCCTTCTGTCTCACTACCAAGCGAAAGTAATTTGAAAGGTTTTGCCACCCAAAGACCTATATTTATTACACAGGTCCAACAGTGGTTTGCTTTTTCGCCATGCCTGTCCTCTGTGGATTTGATTACTTCTCTTTTCCCAATTACTTTTCCTAAAGCCATGATCATGTCATGTATATTATGATCCAAGTAGTCTGCACGCAGGCAAGGAAACAGGAGGGAAAAATTAAATAGTACATCAAAAGGGCTGGTTCTTGATCTTGTTGTCTCCTGGTCCTGGTCCAAGCACCAAATAAAGAAGCTTCCCCAAGAGTTCAATTTACTCAATTTACTCAATTTACTCTCTCTCTCCTCTCCAATTTTTTTTATGATGATATATATAAGCTAATCTTCTTCATCCTTTCCTCGAGCTCCCCAAAAACTTGCAATTTTTTTTTTCTCAGAGAAAGAAAAAAAACTAAGCTTTTTACCGGAAGAAGGAATGATTCAACTTAGGAAGGCAAGTGAAGGAACCAGAGAGTCTTAAACCCCAAATCAGTAGCCTCTAGCCAATCTCCATGGACATCAAGCCAACTTATCTGCAAGCCTCACCTGTTTTTCCCTCTGCTATGAGGGTAAAAGTCTCTTTTTCTACTGTATCTAGAAAATTTTTCCCCCCTCAGAGTCGTTAGCTAATAGCTAGTTTGTTTCTTGAATGTTTTCCGTCCAGGAGTCATTAGAAGGTGATGCAAACTTCTACTGCACCAGCAAAGAAGACCCACTTGCAGTTGCCTTCCATGATCCACTCTGCAAGCTCAACCTCAAGGAGACCTCAGACATGGTGAAGGCATTCCCGATGATCACCAGGAGTAACAGCAGCAATAGAGGCCTAGATGAGTTCTCAGCTCAGAGGAGAGAAGGGATGAACTCAGTTGGGCAGAGGAGATTTGTTGTTCCCTCCACCCCAGGCAGGCCTCTGTTCAGCTTTAGCCCTGGGCATCTCTCCAGGAAAAGCATCCCTTCCAAGTGGGAAAATGCAGAGAAGTGGCTGATCAGTAGCTCCTGCCATGAATCCCCTGCTCATGTGATAGAGCCAGCAGACCCATCAAAGATCTCCAAACACATTGGTGTTCTTCACCAGAAAGCTGATGCCTTTACAGATAAAATGAGGCTATTTGATGGAAAAGCTCTAAACAATAGTGTGTCAAGCTTTCATGGGGCTGTGAAGTCTCTGGAATCAAATGCAGCTCTCCATGGAGCCTCCACAGAAGCACCACTGAAAGGTTGATGTCCATAAACTCGATATCTTTCTTAAAATTTTAAAATATTTGCTCATCCCATGCCATATGATGGATTTTACTGTCCCCGCAATACTGATTTGAATGAAGTATAAGTTCAATATTTCGGTGTGCTATTCTTTTCTTGTTCATCTTGCAATGCTATTTTCTAGTATGATTGCGGTAGGTGTACATGCAAATAATTTCTCCCAAAGTGCAAGGTAATCCACTTTTGTTCTTAATCCTTCTGCCAATCTTCACTGCAGATAAGTTTGCAGACAATGTAGAACCAATTTTCACTAGTCTCCGCTGCTCGGAGCCAACTAAAGAAAGTTTTTTGTTCAGAAGCTCACATTATGAGACTATGATAGATCCAGCACAAGAGGTAGCTGCTGAGGTTCATCGCAGAGATGTTGGGACTGACATGACGCCTCTAGGTAGCTCGACAACATCAAGATGCCATACGCCTATTAAGAATCCTTCACCAGCAAGGCACAACACCCCAGCTAGCAAGTCTGGCCCCTTGGTACCTTACAATGCTATCAATATCTCTGAGCTCAAGGACTGTCACTTTGCCAAGCTTGAGCTCAGTGCTCAGTATAATTCGATGGTTTCTATTTGGAGCTCGAGAGAAGAAGAAGAAGAGGAGGTGTCGAAGAGCTTAAGACATTTAGAAATAAGTGGAGGAAGGAAGAGCATTGCTGAATCTAGAGCTTGTGCATGGGAAGAAGAGGAAAGGACTAAGAGCTGTATCAGGTGAAATGCTGAGATAAAACTTATGGAGACTGCATTCTGAAGGTTACATTTTCTAATGCAAATATTCATTACGGTCTCTCATTCTGTTACGATTTTTCTTCTTGGTTAGATATCAGAGAGAAGAGGCAAGGATTCAGGCATGGGTAAACCTTCAGTGTGCTAAAGCAGAAGCTCAGTCCAGAAAGCTAGAGGTAATACAGTGTATTTGTTTCCCTGTTGTACTCTTTTTAGATCTCAATTTGGCTTATCTTGAGCATGCATTTCTCCTTAATTTTCTGCGATCTAGATTTCAAGTTCCCCTATCTTTAGCATGCTCTTGCCTTAAGATTTGTTGATAAGTTTGTTAAATACTCTGAAATTCTCTCTTCTTTAGGAGTATATTGAGCAGTAGTACATCAGATTTAAGAGAAGTCAACCAAAACCTTTAGCATGATTATGTCTAAACCCCTTCCCCGTGAAATTTAATATTTTGGAGTACTTCAGGAAACTTGATTGCAAATATTTCGTATGAAAATGATGGGAAAAATACCCCGTATATTTATTATTTCTTGAACTATGTGAACCTGGGGGCATGATTTGTTACTCTGTCCTGGATTCATTCTAAACATGTCCTTTTGGATTTTTCTGCATCTATATTAATATTCAATCATTCGCCAATGCTTTGGTGGCAATATACCGTCAACCTCCCACAATTCTATGAGAATAAGAGTGATGCCCACGAGATTTCATGTTGCTACCATTGGGGTCCTCAAGATAGTAGTCCACTGATCAGTCTTGTATTGGATTTTCTTTGGAAATTTTGAATGCAGAAGTGGATGATAGAATGGGTGGTTTTCTTTCCTGTCTACCCTGACATAACATTCCATACTCATATAAGTAGTGAGGGTATTCGATGAACTAGTCCAATCTTCCCACCTTATGGAAGCTCCGAACCTGCATTCTTCAAATTTTTTTAGAATGCAATCATAATGGCAACTTGAAGAGTTGGAAAGCAATGTTGATTTTCTTAGAGTGCCTACATCTTTTTGTTGTCTCTTATAATGATTTTCCCCTTCCTCCTATGTCTTTGTTCTTGCAACATACATGTGTATTATTTGAATTGTCGATTGTTATACTTTAGATTTTTTTCCTTTTCTTCCTTTTTTTTTTGAAAAAATAAGGACTATCGTAAGGCTTGAGGCCCCGTCACTAAGGGGTATGGAGAGAACAAGATGGTGATATCCTAACTCATTGTTGAAGGGACTGTTATCACACCCCAAACTTGCACTACTAGAGCTTGTGCCAACTCCCCGCAAACTATAATTATTTCCTTTAGGCTTTGCATAGATTTTTTTTTTTGTTTTCCTAGACCATGTGAAGATTTTTGACATGGAACAGGAAGTATGGTTCTCTTGGAAACTCTTAACTTCGTTTGCTGTCTGTAGGATGCTATTTCTTTGTAGTATATAAGTGCCTATAATCTGAGGAAATTTGTCGTTAGTCTTGAAAAAGTTAATTCATGGTTACCATTTGAAATCCCAGCAGACAATGCTATTTTTCCTTCATTATATAACTCAATATTATAACTTATCTTCTCCACCAGAAAAGATCAGAAAGTGCAGTGCTTCTTATGATGGTGGCATAATCCACTGTCACATAATATACAACTATCAATTTGACTGTGGACATCTTTCCTATCCATTGGCTCAAATACTACAGATGTAATGGGTTACTACATCGATGTACAAACTCTCATCGCTTTTCCTTACTGATAGGTGAAAATACAAAATATGAGATCTAATTCGGAGGAGAAGTTGATGAAAAGAATGGCATCCGTTCGTGGAAGAGCTGAAGAATTGAGAGCAGCAGCCCAGCTTCAGCACTCACAGCAGTTGCACAAGGCATCTGAACATGCACAGAAGGTGAAAAACTCTCATCTGTCAGGTCAAATATCTTGTGGATGCTTCCCTTGCAACAACAACAACCTCTAAAACACAAGAACAATATAGTATCTCTCTTCCCTGCCGAATCCAAGATGAAAGAAGATACCAATAATGTCTGAAGTACCTAAAAGGCAGCAAAAAGGATGTAGTAACCACGGAATTTATTTGTTTTCTTCAATTAATCAGAGTTATTTTTTGCTAAACAATTGCCAGACTTTGTTGAGAGAGAATCTTTCAATCCGTAGAATTTTCAAACTTCAGTTGAATATTGAACTTTGCAGGGACCAAGACGTCAGAAGACGAAAATAAGATTAAAATGTTTGTCATTTCCTTCTGGCTTGTCGGCAAGTATCTCAAATTTTGTGCAGCAAATAGCTGCCATCCTTATTATGGTTTCAAACAATTACATTAAACTTATCTTGATCTTTTATCAGAATTAGCAATGCAGACTTTAGATAGATGACCAAGGTAACACAATGCTAGTCTTCCAAAATTTTTGTGCAGCTGACTGAAAAACAGAGGAAAAAAAGACAAACCAGTGTCACAACTAACAAGAAGCCTCCCGGGATTAAATATTTCTTGTTTGTGTGTGTTTGTCTTTCAGTCATTAGGAATTTAAATTTGAGGGAAACTTCATGAAGAGTAAAGAAATCTACAACCAGTGCGAGCCAACGTAAGGTTCCACGCAACCTTGCAAATATCTGATGTTACTGTGCAGTGTGGCATTGTTTCTAGATTAAGCTTGGCATACTCGCAGGGTCCATTGTTAAAAGAATCTCGCTATTTGTATGTAGTGAAGATTTTTGTGTCACAAGTAGTAATAGCCTCACTTATTGAACTCAGTTGAAATGAATAGTGATTTTGTTTTAAATTACAAAATTGCTTCTATGAAGAGATATACTGGAGTGGAGTGGAGTGGAATGGAGAGCTTTCACAGCCAAAGGTGAATCTGTTTACATTTAAAAGAAGTCACTTTCAGGGCTGCTCCTTTGCATCTCTTGAAATCTTTCTACAGCCTATCCATTGTGCACAATTCCATGCTTTCCAGTGCAGACCGACGCAATTCTCACTCACCAAATCTACCACCTGGCCAGGACCAACGACAGAGGAGATCCCCACATTGATTCTACTTATGACTTTAAAACTGTACCTGTTTCTGCCTCAGTGGAAGCCATTTTAGCCTTCCAAAGCCAAGTGCTTACTTTTTTTTTATCTTTTTTTTTTTCATTTTTCCTTTCTCGTTGGTGGGCAAACTATAGATTCACTCACTGGTAAAGCCTTAAAAGAGATCCCAGCCAACTTGCCGATGAACCATTAATGGAACCAACAAAGAGGAAGGTGGACAAGGAATGAATCAAATTAAAGATTTGTAGACATTTAGTGATATCTCTCAAGCTATAGTAACAGAATTACAAGCAATCTCACACAGAATACACACCTACACAGAAGCCTCCAACCTTGGCTCAAAAGAGAAGGCAGACATGAACTCCTTGGCCTTTCCATGAACACAGCACTTGGGCAGTTCCACCCACTGATTCTTAATCACATTGCACATGATATTGCTGCTAAAATCACTGGAATTGAGACAAATGAAGATCATGTCTTCATGGCCAATGCAGTTTATGTCCACTTTTTTACCGTAGAACTCGTGGGACATCGCCGGCGGCATAGCCGCGACTTGCTGCCATGACCTGTCTGGCTTGGAGAATTTCCAAACTCTCAGGCTTGCCGTCTCTAGGAACTCCGACAACACCACGACCAACATTTCACCGTCACATTCGACGACATCAATCGAGTACTCGAAGTATAGGGGCAGCAACCGTGGATGCTCGACGAAAGTCCTTCGCGCAAGATTGCACGCGACGACCGTCCCCGAATGGCTGAGGAAATAGACCACCTCTTCTCCATTCTCCATGGTCAGAACTGATGAGTACTGCTTTGATGGACTCCTCTGCATGTTGCTAGCTACAACATCGCCAGCTTTGCTCAGGAAGTAGACAGTCTCATCACCAGCCATGTGAGATTCCGAAGAACTCTCGGCTTTCTGGGCCAAAATCGCCTCTTCTTCCCACAAACCTTTGTTGGAGTCAAAGACCCTGAATGCAAGGTTGGAGAATTCGCCCAAGACCAATACAATTCTATAAGCAGATGGGTCTTTCGGAGAGGAGTACATGGCTATGGCATGCAGGTTTTGGCTTTCGCTTGCCATGCCTACTTGAGGGATGCGACGGCAAGCGCCGGTGACCGGATTGCACACGATAAACTCACCGGAGCTCGTCCGGTAGCAAATTAGACCACCAGATGATGCCACAGGGATGGGCTTATCACCATGATTCTGCTGCAGGTAAACTGGATGGCTTAGGCTTTTCCAGTTCCATTCGCTGCTGTCGAAGACTATGGACTGGTCTAGATGCTGGTCTACCATAAGAAACCACGGGTCTCTGAATGGTATCTTAGAGCATGCAATCTGGAACGATGCAGAGGTTGCAATGGAGCTCCATCTCTTGCAGACGGAACGGAGGCGAAAGAAGCTCGAGGCTGGTAGCCATGAGAGGACCCCCTCAAGGAGGTCTTGGTTCAGGTCATCCAAGAAGAAGGCAGAGCTCTCGTGGGCTTCTTCTGGCGCCTTCCTCTTCTTGGTTCTCTCTGGGGCCAAGTTCATGCTTTGCTCCATTTACTTGAAGACTTTTGGTGACAAAGATCTGCAGAGGAATACAGGGAGAAGAAATGAACTGTTAGAAAGCAAATAGAAAGAAGCACATGACAAGAAGACAAAGTAATTGCGAGAAAAAGTCCCAAGAACACTAGGAAAAAAAAATTCTTTTTACCCCAGGGAAAAAAAACCAAATCCTATAAGCTCTTTTGAAAGGGCAAATCACCTTAAACGATCAAATCACAACCCCCATTCGGGCAAGAACTCAAGCCAACACATCAAAAAAGCTTTCTTTAGAGTAACAGAACGGGGTGAACAAAGCAGACAGGGGAACAAGCAGAGAAGAGACAAGGAATGCACCTCGTAGTTATGGTGTCCGAAGTCGCACTGGAAAGCAAAAGAAGGATAAGGAGCGTGAATTGGGTACTCTCCCCCTTTTGTAATGGCGAGTGTAGAGAGAGAAAGAGAGAGAGAGAGAGAGAGAGAGAGAGAGGGGGGGGGGGAGGGGGAGAGGAAGACGAGATTGGATGAGAAGAGAAGAGAAGAGAAGAGAGAGAGAGAGAGGCAGGAAACTTCGTGGGGAGCTCTTTTTGTTTGCGTTGACAGAGAAGGGTAGTAGTGGGCTCTGTGCGAGTGTGGGAGTGGGGAAAAAGTTATATGGAAGAGCCGAAACCCAAAGCAAGTGAGAGAGAGAGAGAGAAAGAGGAAGAAGAGAGAGAAAGAGAAAGAGAGAGAGAGAGAGAGAGAGAGAGAGAGAGAGAGAGAGAGAGAGAGAGAGAGAGGACTTTGGAGCGGAGCAGAGAACTGCATGTGACCGGCCGCGCGCTGACACTGACTAGCCTATAGGGGTATCCAACAAACAATTAAGAAAAAAATGTCTCCTTTTTTAGCTTACAAAAAAATGGATTTATCTGAAAAAAATAATATTACTTGTAAGGCCTTAAATGCAAATTCCACATTTTAAAAATTAGGGCGATTTAATCTATCTTAAGGATCTTGACTCTTGCTGGTGTCTTTATGTAAATTATTTAGGATACCTCTATTACGATTACTTGTAACGCACATCTTCATGTCTAAGATCGAGTTTCCAATGCATGTGGACGTGTGAGATGTCTAAATTTAAAGCTAGCTTGAGATGTACTTAACCTTTGCTTTTGGGGTTAAGCCTTAGATGTTAATTAGAGGGTAATTAGATTGCATGGGATGATGTGTTGATTAAGTGAGTGGGCGAAGAACAATAAAAGTGTCAGCCACAAAGCATAACTAGGGATTAAACAATGAGGGTTTGACCTCTGTCTCAAGGGAATCATGACACGAATTCCAATGGTAATAAACAACGGGGAAAAGGGAGGAATACGCATGAACAGATCACACATCTCTTAATCCCTCCTTGCTTTTGCTTTAGCCGGACATGAATCTGGTTCTTTAAAATGGTAGGAAAGCTCCCACCAAACCTTTTCTCTTATAGGGGAAATTGAAGGTTAAACCTCCATTAGTATCAAAGATAACTAGTTCAACAAAAAAAGAAAAAAAGAAAAATGCAAATATTAATTACCTCTAAAAAGGGTAGAATAATAAAAAGAATTATTTGATCACACTTTAACTTAACCCTTAGAGATTAGTTATCACCTAAACTATAATAAGTTGATCCACGGCACCAAATAGATAACAATATAAAATATAAAACGTAAAGAAGGGAAGGGAAAGAGTACTGTAGATATACAAAAGAAAACAAAAGGAAGCAAACAAGGTAAGGGGGAGGGGAGGAGGAGAAAAGATGGTTGAGACGAAGAAAAGAGGAGAGGAAAAAAAGAAAAGAAGCAAAGTTGCAACCCTGCTGCACACGCATAGGGTGCCATGTCAAAGGGTGTGCGGATTGTGGCTGACCTTTGTAAAGCAAAAGCCAACACTACAATTACAATACTCTATCTACGCCTTTCTCCTCTCCCTCTCTCCCCCCCCCCTTCTCCCTCTTCCTCTCCTCGTTGGTGGAATCTCTCCTCCCTCTCCTCTCTCGCTCTCGTGGGGGTTGTCGCATCATCACTTTAGCTTTAACACAAGTCAAATGTGGGCATGGGGGACTACGAGAGAGAGAGAGAGAGAGAGAGAGAGAGAGTAAAAAAATAGAAATGAATAATAAAAGAAAACTGTAGGTGGTAATATGAAAGAAAGAGAGGAAAAACGATGGGTGCGTGCGTGGTAGTTAAAAACTAAAAACTATAGAAAAAAGAAGGGTTGGTGCGAAAAAGAAAAGCCGTTAATTCCGATGTCTTTACTGGTCGGTGTCTGTGGAATGAGTTGTTTTTCCTGCATAGGCATCGGATCGGCTGCAGGGAATTTCCCTACGCGAAGCTACGTGGAGCGCAGAGGGGAGATAAGGGATGCAGTAGATTCGTGCATGGAGAGGCGTATACAGAATCCGTCCCATCGCTTAGTTCAGAGGCAGAGATCTCGAGGACATCCACATCCACATCCACATCCACATCCAGTGGCAGTTCTGGCAAAGTTGATATTTTTCCTTCTCAAGTTTCAACACCTCTGTCATCATGCTAAGATTTGTTTTAGGGTTTGGGGTTTAGTAGGCCCCACAGGTGTACCTGGAGACTGACACACACCACTGTTTCTTTCCTTTTATTCTGGGCTTTATTTTAAGAGTCTTTTTTTTTTTTAAATTTCTACCCCAATACTTTAATGAATAAATAAATAGGAGGTAAATGGGACATTTTTGGCGAATGGTCAAAATGAAGCGTACTGGATCATGTACTGCAGTGGCAGAGGAGGAGGAGGAGGTTGCTTGTGTGAGAAGGAGGAGGAGGAGGAGTCAAAACTGATTTGGAAACCTCATTCGTTGAGGTGACCAAACGAAGATAAGTCTTCAGATTAAGGGCACCCAAGTGGGCCATCTAAACCTTTTATTTATTTATTTTTATAATAATCGATCACTAGAATAATAATGATGTTGGATATTTTTAAAAATAACTTTTATGGTGGATGGACGAGAGGAGACACCCAAACAGAAGCGATTGTAATACCTCACAGTACTAGTTTAATTTTATGCTTATTCACATTCAAATCAAGGTTATCGACTTTTAATTCTCCCAAACAATAGTTCAGAAGCTCAGAACGTATGCTTATAAAGTGGAAACCCATGATGTTAGTCATGGGTTGATAAGACCCATCACTAAGCTAAACTTCATTTGATCAGTTTAATAAATCTATAATTAATTTGAGGTGCATGAGATAAGACCAACAGAGGAAACAACAATAGAATAGGGGGGGTTTTCAGAAGGCCCAACTTAGCCCAACCCTCGAGATCCTACCCAAGGATATATAAAGTGGCAGCGATCCACGCATGCCTTACATAGTTGCATATCAAAGTAATGCTAAACATTATAAACTCGATTATTCCATGATTATTACACAGAGTACTTCATAATTGCAGCATTCCGCAGTTAATTGGACAAGGGCAGGATCCGACAACCACTAGTTACTATTGCTTGAGAGATGCACCGGAGGAATAGCTTTAAATGGACAAGGGCAGGATTCAACAACCACTTGCTTGAGAGATGCACCAGAGGAATTGCTTGATTGGTACTAATAAGGACGGAGAAGTATTTATTCTATGTGATGTCCTAACAATAAAGAAAGCTAATATAAGTTAGATAAAGCAACAACCTCCTTAAATACAATCATTTAGGTCATATTAAATTTTAGCCAATATAATAAATTATATAATTTAAATTTAAAGTCATACATCACCAAACAATTGCTTCAATTTTAATTAAATACCGTCAAAATCTGCTATAACCCGTCGTATTTCTGAGCTGATCCTCTAATCCAACCGCACTATCAAACTATCAACCGAGTGGAGTCGAACCAAACTTTCAACCACCAAATAATTTTCTCTATAAAAATTATTTAAGGTTGAAATCGATTCGCATAACATTTTCAATCATAGAGAGAATACTTACAAACTCTCCTAGAGTTGGTCTAAGGAGAGAAAATTTGTGAAAGATGCTGCTGCCTTGTCATACTAGTTTGCCGTATGATCCAATGCAAGATAGCCAGAAAACAGGTAGGAAGTCCTTGTCATCACTTTGTCAGTTCTCAATGATAACTGTTACAAGTGTTCCAACTATTAATTCAATTGTTCTTCAGAGTCCTGAACCAGCACCAGCAGCACCAACTTCTTTCAGTACTGCTCAATGGCCATCAGATGTTACTTCCCTAGCATCATCACCCCAAGAAAGGACACCAGGTATTTTATCAAAGCTTTCAAGCTCCAGAGTGGCCATGTACAACCCTGCAAAGCATCTAGTACTCTCTGCAACTCTAGCATGGTTAACAAGGTTTGATTCTGTAACAAACAAACAAATTCTCTCTTAGAAAAAGGATATGTTGATCTGAATTCCCTGAGGCAGGTTTTTGAAAACCGAGAGATAGGAGTAGTTTGTTACAGAGATAAAAGTGGAGAAATACTATGTGAGGGGTTTGATGAAGGCCCTCGATTGTGTTGCCAAAATCTGCAACTCATTAACCATCAAAGGTAAAAGAGCATAGGAGTATATTCAGCATTCAGTCAATTGCAATAACAGAATATATAATCCTTTGTTCTTTTCTGTTGAATGTCATCAGAGAGACTCAAAGCCCTGACTACCAAGAGAAGATGCTGCTTCATATTGTTGAGGCTGATTCTTGCTGTGTCAAGGGTGCTGCTGTCCATAGCCGAAAACAAGACAAATAATCTACGAGAAGGTATGTGAAGGAGAAAAGCATGAGCAGCAATAGAAAGCACAGTAAAAAGTATCCAGGCCAATGTATCTACTTTAGTAAATAGACAAATAAACTTTCATCCTGTAAATAAGGCATGGTTCAATTATATATGATGCATTTTGCAATACCTTTTTTTACACAGTAAAGATTCATGGCCCTTTACTATGTTAATTTTCATAGCATAACGTCTACAAGTTCTGACAAAAGATAACACTTAGTCCAAACCACAGAAATAATTGGAAGCATATATAGGGTAAATGAACACAACCTTCAGCCTTCAGGAACAGGTTTAGGTTTCCTCTGATTTGGTCTATATTTCTGCTCTGCTTGATGTATCGGCAAGCATTCTATGTCTGTTAGCTGTAACTGCCTAACAATCTCAATCTTTGCAATTAGCTCATTTTAGCATATATTAAGAAAGATACCTCTTGTTGAACCTAAACTTCAACCCGTAAGAAGGAATCTTAACATTTTGCAATGACGAAATAACACCAAGCAACACATCTTTTTATTGCGGTCAGAAAACAGAAGCTGTCAAAGATATTTTGATCATAACCCATCAAAAAGGTAAAATCACCTTCAAATTCAGCCTTGTTTGGAGATGCATAATTCTTTTTGTGCTGGAAGTACATGAGCTGACAAATTATCACCTCTCCATGAGTAGTAACTGAAACAACTCTTACTTATCCTCACTCTCCTCTAATTCCACTCTAATTCCATCTTATCAAGACGATAAGATTCTGAATCTTGAAAGTGGTCAAACAAAGTCCATCTACATATCCACTAATCATACTAAAACCTATAAAGTACCAATATCCCTGTGGTTTTAGACAAGAGGGTCTTTTGTTTCTCAGAATGAATCTGCTGATGCAATAACATGACATAATACTTGGCAGATTTTTCAATAGAAAATTTCGTTTCTCTAGTAGTCGTTTCCCTCATTATCTCAAACAAACAGAGAATTATTAGAAATTAAAACACCTATCGATCCAGAGACCGCTGCACTCAAGCATGGCATCTTAAAATTGCATAAAAGTGCTATAAAGTTAGAAGCAGAATTTCTATGCATGACATCAACATCTTCTCACTCTCATGCCATTAAATTTAACTCACGAAGTGAAACCAGTAGATCATTAATTGTGGAGCACTGTCAATCCCGGCTGCTAATACTCAGCAGCCGAGAGCTGGTTTGTGCTCTTTAATCTGTGCAGCTGCAAAACTTACTGCCTAATAGAACTATAATTAGCCAGCTCGGCCAGCTGCAAAAATAAAATATAAGTATAGAAATTCCGAAGATTAATACTAGAAGAGATTACCATTTAACTATTAACATCAAAAATGCTGCGAAGACATATAAAGCATCCTAAATTCCAAGCTTTACTTGCTATCTAATAAAAAATGTCACTTTTATAGACAATGCATGCAACGAACCAAATGTTTTTATGAAAAATTTAACCATGACATGAATAGCCGTGATCTAATACCAAAGGTTTGTTTTTAATTCTTCTTAAAGGAAAGATAACAGAATCAACGCAGGAACCATAATGGAAAAGCGACGACATCAAAGCATACTCGAATCAACCTTTCCTAGTTCAAAAGATAAAGAACTTCTTCATTTTCATGGTGAATTTAAGCCAAACCTCGCAATCGCTGTGCCAACTTGGATTTCGTGGCGTGGCACGAGGATCTCTAGTTCTTGGTCCGTCGCAAGGCGAGGAATCGGCGGATCGAGATGAACGAGTGAGGAGGAGGAGAGGTGGAGAAATGGCGGCGGGAGCCATGACTCACGAGGGTATACGATAGGGCAACTATACGTTATTCATAGTTTTTTTAAAAGAGTTTATATATTTCAAAATATAACCTCAAGAAAACAATTATTTCCCCCACTACTACTCCAGAGTCCAGACTCCAAAGTCCAAAACGTGTTTCATGTCCTCCTGTATAAAATATAAACATAAAAGGGGCAAGAATGCAATGATATGATGCCTCTTTCGCTTTCGGTGTCCAACTCGATATTAAAATAGGACAACGTTCGTCTTGCTCATAAAACGCACGTTGAGGAATGAACCTCGTTCACACGTAATTTTTATTTATTTATTATTAAAAATAATTATCTTACAGATAATTATTCTTATGTTCACTGACATTTTAGAATAAATATATAATAATTATTATTAATATAATACAAAGTGAAAAAAAAATAATTATATGAAATTATAATAAAATATTATTTAATGTGTAATATAAAATATAATTTTAATGAATAATATTTGTCTTATAAAACATTACTATTATAATATTTAATTATTATTTTGAAATAAGAACCTGTAATTCAAAATAAAATAAAATAAAAGTTATAAAATTGCTCCATTCAGTAGTAATAAGCCAAGAGCCAGTCCACGTCAGCCATATAGAAGATGGTGGTTACTGGTGTATCAAATATCACAATATATCATACACGTGAAAAACGAGATGTTTTTGTGAACTCCAAATGTTTTTATATAACCCCGTCACTAACCCCATCTCCATTAATCCTTCTCCTCTCTCTCTCTCTCTCTCTCTCTCACTCTCTCTCCTCGAGATGCTTCCAAGAGCCAGAAGCATCTTCCACATAGGGGAGGACTATGGTGAATCCATTAGAGTGGTGTCAAGCTCAATGCCGGCGCCGGAGAACCTCGTTGGCCTCCAGCTTCTCATACAGCAGCCGCAACGGCGACCGGCCCCAGTCGTCGTGAAGGCCTCCATGAGGCTGCGGAAAGGCTTTCCAGAGTTAGGGTTCCTCAAGGCTTGCTCTCTTTGCCACAAAGTGTTGGGTCCTCAGATGGATGTCTTCATGTACAAGTAATATATCTATTCGTATGTATAGATATATACATCTTTTCTCTTAGATATAGAACTAAGTTAATAAAGTTAGAAGCCAGAGAGATTTAATGCATTCTATGTCATGATAATTTGCAGGGGTGAGAAGGGATTTTGCAGCGTGGAGTGTAGGTGCCATCAAATACTGTTAGATGAAAGAAGAGATCTTGGAATATTTTCTGCAAACGAAAGGCTCAGGTTGCCTCACTACTATTATTGTCAGCATCATCACCTCAGGGGTTCCACTATTGGAGCATCAGATCATCGGAGGAAGATAGCAGCCGCAAGATAGAGTGATGAGTGGTCCTTTGGAAAATTTTGTCATTTTCTTAGTTGTTAACATTTTTCGATAATTTTAATGTGTACAAATTCAGAGTGTTCTGATTTATGTGTCTTTTTTTTTTTTTTTTTTGAGGTAGTTCGTATCAAAATTTTCATAGTTTGATAGAATCATAAGGGTAAAAGACAAGTTAGCATGCGGCTTCATTGCAATCCGACAACTCTATGAAGCTCTAAAGAGCTAGAGAAGATAATCCCTAACAAACAAGTGAACAACACATAACACTACATTAGAATAAAAAGAAGAAAAAAAATTTAATGGCCAAGGAACAAAATGGTAGAACTCCATTGGCCACAACGAGGAGATCAAGAGAGGTCGCGCAGTGCTCCGACGCAGTTACGATCAGTTCGTGGGCCAAGTAGTGGCTTGGTCAAGCTGATCAATGCATCTAGATGCTAGGATCACCATGGCAGGCACCGAGCGCTAGAATCGCAAATCCCCAGCAACTGGTACAAGAAGAGCATCATCTATAGATGAACCGGGAGCAGAGGAGAGAAACCAAGGGCTAACAGTGAAGAAGATGAGTCAAAAGATAAAATTTTAGGAGAGGGAATAAGTCTCTCCTCTCCCCTAGCCATCTAGGGGAGGGGAGAAGTACGTTAAGAAAACAACGAGAAAAAACTTTTTAAAAGGGAGAGGAGAACTACTGACCGAACTTTAACGGAGCTAGGTCCGACTCTCAGAAACAGCTAGATTCTTAGAGACTAATATTAGGACATGTCGTATCATTTATAAAAAAAATCTAAAATTAGTATTTTTATTATATTAATTTCTTGCTAAAATTGGGCATTTGGTCTAGTGGTATGATTCTCGCTTAGGGTGCGAGAGGTCCCGAGTTCAATTCTCGGAATGCCCCCAACTAGTTTGTTAACTTGATATTTTTTTTTACTTCCGGTAACAAAACAAAATTCAAACATTTCTCGCCCTTGCTCATCTCTCCCTGCGGTCACTGAGCTCTATAGAGCTAGGGTTTCTTGACGACGGCCATCTCCTTCTTCTCCTCTCCATCCAATCCAATCAACACCGTTCGCAATTACTAACCAATAATTATAGCTCTAATGCTGGTAAAGCCTTCGCTCTCTCTCTCGCTCTCCAATTTTTTTCACTGATTTTTCAAATAATTTCTTAATGCCTATTTCTTCTCGCCCAGTCAATAGCCGGGGGCGTCGAGTTCCATCAGGTGGCTCGAATCCTTAGCTCCGATCTCAGGAACCAGCCTCTTGTCCGTCGAATCGGGGATTTCTTCTCCCGAATCCTCTCCCGGAGTTCCGAATCCGACGACCATCTCGGGTATAGCCTTAATCCCGCGCGTCACTAATGATTGTATGTTAAAGATCGCAACTTTATTTAGGTTGATTTGTTAGTCTCTCTTCTTCTTCTTGAGGACTCTTTGTTCATGATTGCTTTATTGATCTATCGATTGCTAGTACTGCAGCAGTGGAAGTTCAGGAGCCCTAATTGATTGATGTCCACTGCTGGTTCTTGAATTGGATAGAAATCACAACTTTATTTGGTTTCAGTTGTTACATTATTTATTTATTTTTTCCGTATGCTTGGTGTTTGTTCTTGATAGCATTTTCTTGATATATGAAAATGCCAGCAGTGTAGTAGTGAATGTTGAGGAGACCTACAGGATTGATGTCCACAGCTGGTTCTCAAATCGGGAGCTCAATCGTAGCCCCAAAGATGAAGGTGATCCACCTGCTGTTTTCAGTGTGTTGGATTCGGTTCTTGTTGACACAATGGAGAGATTGAAAAAGTTGAGGTGGATTCATTCGCCGCCCATCAAGACTTAAAGTGGTAGTTTCCTCTTTGTGACAGCACATTCTTGTCTTTGCAGGGAAAGCATTAGTATCGTTGGAAGATGTAACTTCTATGAGGGAGTTTCTAATGTATTGAGTTCGGGAAGTAGTTCTGACTCTGAACTTGATTTGGACAGAGAAAGTTGTGAATTTGTTAGGGCACTGTGTTTAGATGGAAAGGTGGGAGCTGCGGTGAAGCTTCTCCATGAGTTGCTTAGGAAAGGTGTAGTTCCAGACCAGTATACTTGCAATGTCCTACTGAACGGGCTCTGCAAAGTTGGTGACCTGTCTACTGCAACTTGCCTTCTTGATCTTATGCCTAGTATCAGTGTGTCGCCCAATTCTGTCACATACAGTACAATTCTTGAAGGGTACTGCCGTTGGGGCACCATGGATAGAGCCATTGATCTTGTTTGTTCTATGGCAGAAAGAGGAGTCAGACCCAATATAGTTACTTGGAATAAATTGATGTATGCCCTTCGGACATTGTGTTTAGATGGGAAGGTTGAAGCTGCACTGAAGCTTCTCAATGAGTTGCTTGAGAAAGATGTGATTCCGGACCAATTTACTTGTAACGTTCTAATGAATGGGCTTTGTAAGATCGGTGATTTATCGACTGCAACTTGGCTTCTTGATCATATGTCTGATTTAGGTGTGTCACCAAATACTGTTACATACAATACGCTTCTTGATGGGTATTGCCGTTGGGGCACCGTGGATAGAGCTCTCAATCTTGTTTCTTCAATGGCAGAGAGAGGAGTGAGACCCAATATAATTACTTGCAACATACTGATGCATGCCCTTTGCAACAGGGGTCTATTGGATAATGCAAAGAGAATTTTGGCTGAGATATTGGATGAACATGAAGCTGCAAATCTAATCACATCAACGATACTCATGGATGGCTGTTTTAGGGCAGGTGATATGAAACAAGCTCTTGAGCTTTGGGATGAAATGTCCACAAGAAGCATCAGTGTTGATCGTATTGGATATAATGTGATCATTAATGGATTTTGTTTGAATAATGAGATACAAGCTGCATCTGGATGCATTTCAGAAATGTTCAAGAAAGGTTTCCCGCCCGACCTTGTGACCTTTAATACTCTTATAAGCAGTTTATCCAAAGACGGGAGAATCGAAGAGGCTTGTGATATTTACAACAGGATGTCACTTGCAGGTATTCTACCAGATGAGATCACGTACAAATTGCTTATTCATGGGCTCTGTCAATATGGGTACATCCTGAAGGCAGCAGAGTTCTTGCAAAAGATGTTAATTCATTCATTTGTCCCTGAGCCTCAAACTTGGAATCTTGTTATTAATGGCTATGGAAAGATTGGAGATGTTGTCAGCGCTTGCACCATTAGAGATATGATGCTTGAGATGGGTGTGGCTCCAAATATCTTTACATACAACAGTCTTATACATGCTCAAGTGAAGACAAGAAACATTGCATGTGCTTTATCTCTAAAGCAGGAGTTGCTTGCTAATGGGTTGTTCCCTGATGTTGTCACTTACAACTTGTTGATCGCTGCAGCATGTAATTCTGGTTACATATATTTTGCTAGGCAATTGCTTAGCGAGATGCTGAACAGGGGTTATCAACCTGATATTATCACATACACAAACTTAATTAGAGGCCTCTGCTTAAAGGGAAGAGTTCAGGAAGCAGAAGAACTGTTTCATAAGGTGCAGAAATCTGGATTACCTGTTGATCATGTGCCATTTCACATTTTTATAAAGTTGTACTGCAATATGGGAAAGACATTAGATGCATTTGCAGTATATGAAGAAATGACCAAGAGAGGTCTTCTAGGCCGCTATACTATGTACAATTCATTGTTTAATGCACTGAAGAAGAAACGTTATTACCTAGAAGCTATTCAAGTATATGATCATATGGATAGATTTGTACTGCAAAGATGTAAAGCTGGTGCTTGACTGTGGCATTTCATTATAGAGTACAATCCAATATTTGTTGAGGAATCACAATTACCGGAGGTGCAGAACATGGATTTCACTATCCCTTTTTTCTCAATCTAAGTGACATATGGTTTCTTCCAAAGTTATCAGAAGCTCATAAACCGGTATGATACCTCTTGATCAACCTATTTTGGGATTGCGACAATCAAAATGGAAGCTTAGAGTGCAATAACTTCAAAAAAGGGAGAGCAACCCGTATTCTCAGCCAAGATTGATATTTAGATGGTCAAGGCTGAATATGCCCATGAACAGGTACCATATATACCTGCAGAGAAGAAATGTAGCCACTGAAATGGGCCATTGAAATAGAGAAAATTTGAGGACCTGCTACTTGAAGATTCCAGCTTCAGTTACTGTAAGTTGTTGTTCTCAAGTACGTGACGCCCTTTGGGGTTCTCTTCTAGTAATTTAATTCCGTAAATCTTTAACTTTCTCTTCTAGTAATTTGGTACTGTAAGTTCTTCGTCATGATTACCTTACAATTTTACACGTTATTACAACCAATGAGATTGGATATTGTGTAACCTTCTTTGTCTCCAGCAGGAGGAATTTCCCAAGGATTTTATGCAGTTTCTTATTTTCAGGATCATAGTCAGCTTGTTCCCGAAGGAGGAATATCAGAGTTTCATGATGCCTTGGTGCAAAGTGCTTAGACCTATTCAATTTGGATAAAGAGGTTCTCTTTTGCCCTCAATAGAATATGCAAAATATTCTCCTGCTTTTCATCATGACTTGGATGGTTTGATTTTGAGTCACGTTTTTACCAGAACTGGATGTTAATGTTTCACATCTACATCGCTTGATGTAGGAAGCGGCATATATCGGATAGGCTACACTTTCTCAATGATGCACTACCACTTTTCAAAAAAAAAAATTACTGTAAGTAGTTTATCAACATCCCTGAATTTTGTCTGTATTCCAATAGATAAACCAGCTCTCTCCGAAGACATTGGTTCTCCCACACGAGTATAAATTTTCTCACTTATTTCTTTGTCTTCTTTTATATTCCTATCGTGTAAGAGAAAGCCTGAGTTAGTCATTTTTATTTCTTATATGCCAATTGATATCTCATGCAACTCTGGGCAATCTATACAAGAAAAACATTCATGTATACCTTCATATGAAAAAGTCATTGACCTCATATTCTTTAAGATTTACTTTATCAGATGGAGAGTAGTAATTTGCATCTCTTTAAGTTCTTTGAAGATTCACACTGGGTTTCTATGCACTTTCTTTGGCCGACGTTGATCTATATATATAGGCTAATAATCTGTTGTATACTGAGAATACTTTAAACTTAATTATGTACAGATAAGTGTAGAAGCCCCTATATGATCTGCATAAACAGAAATGTTGGTTATTCTCAATTATAGGGTTATAATCTGAATATTAAAAAGGACAAACTTTAGATAATCTTTTTTTTCCTTCTACACCCTAGTCTGAAGATTAACTGACCTCATCTGGGTTTAAGATTTCTTCATTAACTTTTGGCTTTGTCAAACATCAGGAGAGGAACCAATCCTTACCTAGAGGCTGCAGCAGCTGGAGCATTTGGCATGAGGCAGGCACTTTGGTTGCACTTCGGATTCCAACAACGTATCGAGTTCTCTCTCATGCCAGAAAGTTATTACAAGTCTAGATCTTTGTTACAGCGTTGAGAAGTGTGCAAGCCCTCCCATATGGACCATGTGTCACATAGAAGCATGGGAAGGAAGAACTGCTATAACTTAGCTAGAGAAATAGTATGTGGGTTTATATCATGAGTGTTTCAAGCAAAACCTAATGGTATTATTGGACTTTTGAGTTTGGAAGGTGACTCTACTTTGGCTATTTCTAACCAAATAATTATAAACCCATGAACTTTTTATAGGCTGATGATTTGTTTTGATTTGACACTCTTGCCATTTTAAACTAAGTAATTTTTATAAATCATACCTTATATTTTACCTATTTTGTGATTTACACTCCATCTTTAAAGATTTTATAACTCGCTCCCTTATTTTTTTCTTATAATTTCATTTAACACTTGGATTAACTTAGACAGTACTAAAAAATATTTTATTATAATATATAAAATAATTTATAAATATTTAAATTACTCTTATCTTTTTCATCCTAATTTTTTTCTCCTAAAATAGGAGGAGGAGAAGACGAGGGGTGGTGATGGCGGCGGCAGAGTTAGGTGCGAAATATAGTTGAGGAATATAGAAAATAAGCGGGAATGATGGAAGTATTTTAATAATTTGGTTGATATTAGTTAGTCAAAATAACGTAATGAGAGTTCGGTTATAAAATCCAATCCTTAAAGACAGAATATCAATCATAAAATTGATCGGTAAAATATAAAGTGTGATCTGTAAAAATTCCTAAATGTAATCATGCTAGAATGGTATATGTATTTGGATCAGGCAATTTTATATTACTATTTTTCATGAAATATAGAGAAAAAAAAAACAAATAAAATCATTGCAGATGATTGAGGAATTCACTGGACTATGTGATGTGATATTACCACTTGTGAGTAATAATTCTCTAATCAAAGGGGTCTTCCATTCCCAGGACCTAATCATGATGAATATAATAACATGCACATATTAAATAAGTACAAATGGGGATACTATTTCATATTAGATGAATTTTCCATCCTTTAAGACTCAAGCTGGATATTGACTAGCCATTTTAGCTTCATTTCCAAAATATATAGTACATTTATACTCCACTTGCACTGAAAATAAATTAAAAAATAAAAAAAATAAATAAAGCCACATAATAAATAACTGGATTAAATATTCCAATATCCTTAAAAATTATAGCTCCATTCTTTTTGCCAAATATTTGTTTCTTCCACCTAAAAAAAAAACATAACATGAAACGTGTTAGGCACACGCTTCAACATTAATTCTTAATCATTAAGAACTACAGATAGAAATTAGTACATGATTAATTCAAATATATGACTTTGACATCCATGCTAATCCAATCGGACTAATTAAAAATATATGATTTTTAATTCTTGGGTACGGAATAAGAATAGCTATTCCTGGACCTGCTCAAACTTATCCCAGTTTAGCTCGTTAATCACGTCCAAGCCCAAGAGTCTAACACGTTGATCTCCATCTCAATTAGGATTAACGAAATAGTATAAGCTGTCATTAGTGCAAATTAAGCATCATGTCGAGCATGTTAACCCAAGTTAATTGCAAATTAATACAAGCAATTTCAATATGGATTAAATGCTTCATTTTTAAGTGTATCCCACGTAAAGCTTATACTATTTCTGTCATACAGCTAAGTATCATTAACTATTTCGTTTATAAATTTTAAGAAAATTAATCAAAATAAATAAATAAATAAATGGAGAATTGCAATATATACCTACTACTAGTAGCTAGCAATATAGAGTTTCTAATCTACATTTTGGGTCATTAACTATTTTAATGGACCAACTTGGTCTCCAATTAGGTGAAGATTATTGACTAATCCATTTATTAATTACAACTACTACCTACTACTTGAGGAGCTCACTCTCTTTCACCTAAAATTTATTCTAACCTGTCATTTTTCCTGGTCAACTCTGACCAAACTTGATAGTTTCGTCTCAAAATTCTCCACCTCCATATATTTTAATCAGAAAATTATAAATAACGCACTATACTTTAATAAAGGTTATTAAAAAAAAACCCTCCTTTTCTATTATTTACAAATATATCCACACACAAAAAAAAAACTAAGTCGAACCTTACCATTTAATAGATAAATATAATTTAATTTAACCATATCATAATATTAATTTCTAACAGAATAAAATTCAAACAGTGAAATCTCATCTAAATCTCAAATGGTATATATATTATTTTAAATTAACAGAATACTCGACAAATAAAATAAAGGGAAAGCTTTATTTCTAATATAAAGTTAAAATGGAAGGTGTTATTTGTAAATTTCACTTTAATAGATGCAGATGTATTAGACTTAAAAGGTCGAGATTTACCTGCTGTCTTTGTTGGTTCACAGAATGCAGTCTAAAGTGAAAAGAAGAAGAAGAAGAACAACAAAATAAAGTTCTAGAAGAGATATTATGTTTCAATTGAATCGAAGTTTCCAGAAGGTAATATTTATTTCTTTTCACATAAAAATTTAGAATTATTTATAATAATTACTCATTAAAGTGACACCAAATTTTTTTTTCCCAGATTTATTTTAAATTATTTTTTTGCTACATTTCTCTCTTTATCTAGAAAAATCCAGAACCTTGTGTGAGTACATGCAGGTTAGATGACACCTAACAACACAAACTTATCTTGTCCCCCATCTTTTCAGGGTACAATCCATTATTTTGTCCATCATCTTCTTCACAGTTGATTCCATGCATGCACCTACTTTTCTTTCACGAGATAGAGATTTTACTCAAAAATTTTTTGGTATATATATATATATATATATATATATATATATATATATATATATATATATATATATATATATATATATATATCTTTCATTTCTTCAATGTAAATGACATTTTATAATAGTTAACCATCATAGTCATTAGTCAAGTATAATGCCAAGAAGATATTTTGCAAAGCCAAAGACAAAGACAATATGCTTACAAGCACAAGTCTAGCAGATATTTTGTTTGCATGAAGGAAGTTGCCATATTCTTTATCTTGCAAGCATTACTTTGTGCCCACTTGCTACTTAACATAAAAGAGTTCATGAGAATTATTTACCATAACGTCTATATATATATATATATATATATTAGAATGATATGAATATGAAGTAGTTGATTCAATCAATAGTTGACTTTGTAATTGGTCAGCTACCTGGGTTTTTGCCAAAGCCTTTGGGTGATCACCGAGGCTATAGGATGGTCAACCAGTGAGTTTAATTAATAAATATCTCCAATTTAAACACATTCTTGCCATGGCCAGTTCATCAAGAATGTATAGATTTTATGTGTTTGTTTTCACTAGTATTATAAAATCAAAGTTAGTGAAGTTATAAATACCAAAAGTCTCAACAACAAATGTACATGGATCCAACCTTGTGCAATTTAAAATACTAAGTTTGCGCCTCACAATGCAACGAAGAAGCTCGCTGATGAGATAGTGCTTAGTTAAATTCTAATGAAATTAATAACATCATAAGTTCTCACTAAATTATAAGCTACAGCTCAATATTAGTCAATAAATTATTAAATGTGTGCGATCGATACAGTAGCTGTGAGGACAAAGTTTCAACCTGGGGTAAAGATTCAGTGTACACAAGCTAAGAGGACAAACTTATCAATGCCATCCAACTATGCTAACAAAATATGGTACATATCCTAAAGCATATTCCATTCTCTCGGTTGTCCTTAGATTCAGCCCCCTTTAATTTATTGTAGCAAATAATCACCTTAATCTTGCTTATCTTCTCGTTATTATTTTAATAATACCGGCTTAGCCGATAATACTGCCTTAATAAAACCATGGTGGTTTTCCTACAAATCCACTGCAAATCCTCTGCCATCACCATCTTAATAGCTGCTTAATCTAGTCTAATGATTGGTTAATCACATGATTAGCGCACAAAGAAGATGGTCAAGTTGCATATATTTCATACATATCTTGCATAGGGTCTGGATACTAAAACCAGGGTCATTGCTCTGGATTCACTTTTTTTTTCCTAATCTCACTTATAATATGATTAACCATAATAACAAGGTCATTAAGGTAAAAAGAATTACATTTTCTATTATTAAGTTTAATAAATATAATGAGTATGAGCTCACGCAAAATGCTTATATATATCACCCTACGCACAATTCCTTGTACAAAAGAAGTAGTAAGCTAATTGTTAGCTAAAAGAAGGGAGAAGGAAGCTTGGAAGGGAGAAAAAGGAGACGCCTTTGGGATTTGGAGTGATTCGAGATGTGTGGAGGAGCCATCATTTCCGGCTTCATCCCTACGGCGGGGACGAGGAGGGTGACCGCCGACTACTTGTGGCCGGGTCTCAGGAAGAAGAAGGGAGGGAAGCATCATGCGATTGTGGAAGACTTCGAGGCTGACTTCGAGGAATTCGAGGGCGAGTCGGAGGAAGAGAATGACGAGACGGACGAGGACGACGTCAAGACGTTGGGCTTCAACTCTAGTGACCGCTTATCTCGAGGTAAATGGAGGATTTTGGAAGGGGAAAAAAAATTTCTTTGATTTTTTTTTAATGCTTGAGATTCGAATTTCTTCTTATTATTTTTAGAAATTGCTGGATTCTGCGAATTGGGGGTTTTTTTTTTGGGCGTATGAAGAAAGGAAAGGGATTTCATAGTTATTCTCGTGGCATATATCTTCTTTTTTAGTGATAACTTTGTTTGTTCAAACTTGTTCTTCTTCTTGATATTTGTAGTTTAATTCAATGATATTAGATCTTCTACAATATTGAAGACACCTAAGAAGTTTCCCTGCGGCTTTCTAGTCATGCCTGAAAAATATAACAAGTGATTTTGAGAGAAAGAGGTGCATCATTTGTCACAAATAGCCAATGGTGATTCTTTTCCATTGAAGATTCTACTCACACCACATGCTTAACGAGGAATCTCATGAAAAAGGGGAATAGTGAAGAACCACCACTTTTAGGCTGACTTGTGAAGTAGGAGCTTCTTCCTCAAAGTCATGAGTGAAACATATCATATGAAATGAGACGATGCTAGTATTAATCAGAATGACTTGTTTTGCACTCATCTTTGTAGTGTTTGACATGTTTTTATTGCAAAGTATTCTTGATCTCTAACTTTTTTTTTTCCTTCATTGGACTGTGTGGATATGTTAATAATGAAGGTCTTAGATATCAATTTTTGTGATTGTATTCATGTGGTATTTCATAGAGAACATTTTTACCATCAATTATACTAGCTAACTATATGAAAGATTTCTATCTGAATATAAGAAGTCTTAAATTTGTTCTCCTTTTGATTTTCTGCTGTTCATATTATTTACAGAGGTCTCAACTACCTCAAGGTCTGTGGGTTTTGATGGACATGCTGCTAAAGCAGCCAGCCTGAAGAGAAAGAATCAATACAGAGGAATTCGCCAACGCCCATGGGGCAAATGGGCTGCTGAAATCAGAGATCCTCGTAAAGGGGTTCGAGTCTGGCTTGGCACATTCAACACTGCTGAGGAAGCTGCTAGAGCTTATGATGTGGAAGCCCGTAGGATCAGAGGCAAGAAAGCCAAGGTGAATTTCCCTGAAGGACGATCAATTGCCCAAAAGCGCCACCATAAGCCAATTAATCCATCAGCACCCAAACCAAGCCTGTCACAGAACTTAAACTTCAATAAGTCCTTCAATTGCCTTAATTATCCGGATGGCAATTTATATTCAAGTCTTGGGCTCATGGAAGAAAAGGATCATACTCAAGCTGAAGTTTTGAACTCTTGTTCAGCAAAGAAAACTTCTGCACCTTTAGAGGGAACCAGGGTGAATCTCTTCTCTGACCAGGGAAGTCACTCTTTTGGCTGCTCAGGCTTGGCATGGGAATTCGAGGCCAAGACCCCCGGAAAGACATCAGTTCTCGCTCCCCCCTCAACTGAAAGTGATGAATCTGAAGTCTTGGAATTTGGTATTCCACAGAAGAAACTTAAAACAAATTCTGGAGATGCAGTGGCCGTGGAGCAAAACACGGCAGTGAAACTCACTGATGAGCTAGACTTTGAATCCTATATGAAGTTCTTGCAGTTCCCTTGTATAGAAGGAAGCTCATATGAGTCTATTGATGGAAATTTCTGTAACGAGCCAGCTCATGATGGACTGGAAGTGATGGAGCTTTGGAGCTTTGATGACCTTCCTATGGAGGGCAGCGTCTACTGATAGTCCTGGCTGCTGGTCTTAAGTAATTAAAAAGTGATGTAAGTATTTCAAATCGATTGCATTATGAGTAATTTTATGTCTCTCTCTTTTTCCTCTAGTACTTGTCTTCTTGAAAAGTAGCTTTACACTGCTTAATTCTTATTTCAGGATTCATATCGATGAGTATGTGAAGGACCAGATTATTCATCTCCAGCTGTAAATTAAATAAAGCTTGATGGAAGTATCTATTAGATGTAGCATCTCCTCTGAGCTCTATGCTGCTCTCCTACGAGGTGTTACAGTTGTTTGATCTTTCATGCTGATGATTACTTCTATCTGAAGCTGAGGCTTTGTTGTATTTTGTTGCTTGTTATCGTCAGAGATGCTTGTGAACTTGATGCTCTTGTTTCTTTGCCATGTTCAATTCCTTGTTATAATATCTTAAACCTAGGCTGGATTTGCCATAATCTAGTAGAGATTTGCAGAGTTGCATTTGTTTGTATGTGATTGATTGTGAATATTAAATTGAATCTGATCAATGGTGGCGGCTACGGCGACTATATTTTTCTAAATTCCTGTAGCTTTGCTATCCATTTGGTTCCTTCGGCTGTTTGCTATCTAGAAAATTATCTCCATATGTTTGGAAGGGTTATCGGAATTAATATATACAGAGCAGTTTTTACTATATAAATAGAGAGAGAGAGAGAGCAGCTTAAATCTTTATTTACCTTTCAATAACTCATATGAGAAGAGAACCCAAAACGGTAAAAGAGTCAACATGCAAATAAAAATTTGAACTACTCTGTAAAATACATATAAAAAAACTATCCAGATTCCTGTTATCACATCTTCAGATTGTGTTCTCAAAACCGCTATGCCGATTTGGTGGGTGCTAACTCAGGATTAGTGGGTTTGGTAATTGTTATCTGATAGTCTAATGAGAGATATGGGAGCTGGTGATTTTGGACTTATTTGAGGTTAGTGGTGGTCCTAGTGACGATTAGGAGTTGCATCTATGTGAGTTGCGAGATTCTTAAGCAAGCCTATATTAAGCATAGTATGTGAACAATTTTCTGGCCTAAAAAGGCCATAACATTTGAAAAGAAGGACAGGACCATCTCTCAGGCTTGTGGAGGTTGAATCAGAATCTGCTGGCCTATATAAAAAATTAGGAACACTGATCATGCTTCCTTCGCAGAAATTTCTATCTATTCACAAAAGCCACCAGCTTTCACCTCTAGAAACATCCAAAAGAACACAAGACTGCTCCAAATATCAAGTTCTATGTCCATCTTTGGCATAGGCTTATTTTATCACATAGACATGAAGCTTGCAACGCATCAATTGAATCAAAGATAGTGTTCTACACATGACAATTTTGAGTATAGATATTGGATTATGACTGTACATTTCCTGATCTTAAAGATATGGAGATAATATGAAAGAACCAATGATAATATTTGTCACTATATATCCAGAGGATGATGGAACAGCAGAATCACCAGATAACACCTAAAGGATGAGAGATATGTACAAGAGACGCATAATAGAAGCTAGCATCCAACTCTGGAGTATAAGTCATCCAGAGCAGAGTATAAAGGCCCAGCAGCCCTAGGTCTCTCCACTGTGCCTAGGAGAATGTCAGTGGTGGTCAGATAAGGATCACCATAGAAGCGCAGATTAGTTTCCATCCTTGTTGCGACAATGTTACCTTCCAATGAGACGCCAACAAAAGCACCTGGATGAAGATTCCAACAGAGTATCAAATATCTATAGAAACTAATAGTAACACAAGGTAAATAAAATGTCTGCCTGCAAAAGATCTAGAGCAAAATGCCAAAATTCATCCCTCCTTAATGTAACCACCCATAAGCTTTCTTAGGATCCCTACACCTTAGTCTTGCATGAAAAGAAAATTTGGTGCATGTTGAGGAATATGGATTTAAATAAAGTAATTTAACTATAGAATCTACAGAAAAATTCAAACAAAAAAAAAAAAATTCAATTCGAATAAACTCAGTTGTCAAGGCATTTATCTTTCCTTCACAAAATCATTACCTTTGCTGCAACTGTAAGTATAACACATTCCAGACCCTCTATCTCCTGTCCTAAGATCTGCTTCCAGAACTCTGCCAATTGGTCCAGCAGCAGCACTCAAACCAGCTCCAAGAGATATATGCATGCGACTACTAAATGCTTTGACAGCTTTACATCCATGTAGCACAATGATAAAATCCATGAGTTCACCCCCAATCTGGAAGCACAACAGAAAAAGTTCAGATAATATCATAATAATCAGTGCTTAGGATTTAAATGTCCAAATATAAGATTCGTTTCAAAGCATTGAAGCATAAGAAGTCTACATCATTTTGCCTTCAAAGAGAAAATGACTGGTAGAATTAAATATAAATCTTATCAATAGTATCAAATCAATCGATGAAAAACTTCTCACAATGTGAAAAAACTGTGAACGTTTTCCTTAATTTTGTTTGAAAATTATCTCTCTTGTTTATTGCATATATTTCACTCACAGATGATGTTCCCTCCATTATAAATATCATATGGTTTTATGTTGTCAGTATGCTAGTTCAACTCAATCAAATGTAAACCCAAACTAACTAACAGTGTGTAGCCTGCTGCTCCAAACCGAAAAAGAAAAAGCTTACGTGAGCCCACTTATGGGCTCTGAACCTAACTAGACAGCTAATGTGCAAGTGATAATTTGGATCCAAATCTGAGAAGTTAGTTCAACTTCTAAACTAGCAGGACAGTACATGCAGAAAAACATAAAATCCCTAAATAAGATGTTTTCACTTGTTATGTGATTTACTCGTAGTTTATGTGACAGTAGAATTGAAGAAACAAAGGAGATAAGTTATCATACTGGACCTACCTGTGCTCCCCATCCTAAACCAACAGAGAGTATGGCAGATGGTGCAGACCATGACCCATCAGACCTACGAGAAAGTACTAGACCACTACCAACTTTGTAGGTAAGTAGTGCACCAGCTTTAGCAACAGTTAATATAGCAAGCCCCTTTGCTCCTTTGAGAACTGCCCAGGGAATAGACTTCTCAGGATTTAATCTAGCAACCTGTAAATTCCAGAAACCAAAGAACGACAATAAAAGGCGAATAATAATTGCAATAATTATATTTCACAAGGTGACAATATTTGCATGAAAAGCTTTTTCTAGAGAGAGACGCAAAAAGGAAACCTGACAATAACTTCTCAATGTATTTGTTGATTTGTATATCTCATATTCCATTGATAAACCAACAGGCAAATTTAACCACCCTCTTGTGCATGTCCAATCCATAACATCATGTTTTGCTGATTGCATTGCATTGCTGATGTAGTGGATCAATATGCCCTGCAGTGGATCAAGCCTGTCATAACAAGCATCACATACTCTCTGAGGGTTCCGCTCTCTGAACTTGATAGGCAACAAACATCTTCCTTTCGTACAGTCTCTGCAGAAGATGCCCCCACAAAACCGACAGTGATGCCTTCCGCGAGTAATAACCGTGAAAGGAAGATTGCATTGCATGCAAGCAGTAGCATAACTATCTGGCAACCAGTCGGGAGGCTCTGCTTGCAGCATTTCACTGTATGCACTATAATCTAGAGCTTCTCCTTCAAGTAGAGGTGGTGCACTTGGTATGCAAACTGATGGATGTATATCGCTATCTCCATTACCTTTGGAACTAAGAAATGATATATCCGAGCTAGAACTTTGTCGGGATTGAATATCAATATGCTCTCTGTTCCTGCCTGTAAGAATTGTAACTAAGCCACTAAGTACAGTTTTCACATTTATCTCGGGATTAGCTTTAGATTGAGGAAAAATACAAGATTCCTCGATAAAATCATTTCCCTCAGGTAAGTCAGACTCCAGTGATGGCTCGTAGAGATATTCCTGTCCTAAGGATCTTGGCACAGATGAACAAAAACTTTTAGGATAGCCACATGAGAGATCAGCTCTACTCTTTTCATCATACTGACTTCCTCTGTCAAGCTTGGAGAGTGAAGAATATGAAACTATTCTGTCAGACGAGGCCATAATTTCATTTACAATGCAGCACGTATCAACAAATAGAGCTTCTCCTGCAGGTATATAAACCCAATGAAATTAGCAGGCTGAACAGCTATCTTTACAACAATTCCACCATAGCAATAAGAACAGCAACAAAAGAATCAGCATCGAATAGTCGATGACAACATTGATACTAATGATAATAAGAATAACCATAAGGTAATGCAAAACACACCCGCTAACATATCTGTTCCTCTGTAGATGCTCTAACTCTCTTTGGTGATGAAAAGATTTAGCAGTTTCTAAACCAGTAGGCTGGACATATTATATTCCTTTGCTTTCTAGGGCAAAAAAGATTTCAAGCTTAGGTCTATTGTAATGTTCAAAAATAAAATCTTCAGCCATCAATGATTTCTTATAAACAAAGGTTTTAACTTACTATGTGGCTGTTTCTTTGGCCCAGAAAATTACCTAATTGCTTATTAACTCACACAAAATGAAAAAACAAAAACAAAATAAAGATTCAAAAATTAATGTTTCTGATGAAAATTGAAGCATCAAGCAGATGGAAAATTTAAATGACATGTCCCAAGATTAACAAACAGCACATGATCATTTGCTCCATCTCCCAATAATTGATGAGCCCAAAGTGATTCTTTCCAGATGAGATTAATACAGACAATTCCAGGTCTTTTTTTTTTCATTTTCCGCTGGAGTACTGACGTCTACCATGCACCTGACTATACATATGGTAATGTTCATTTATACCAAAAAATTGCGGTCTTCATTGATTCAAACAAGTACGTCAAGCATAGATTTTTTTTCTCCTATTTGTAATAATTCAGTGCATTTCTAAGCTTTCTTTCTATGCAGGAATCGATGTGCATCAACTTCCAATGAACCAATCACATTCTTTAACTCCTAACAGATTAGTCTTCCCGAGGTTTTGTTTAGTTCGTCTTTTCATGCAATTCTAGAGCAAAAGAACCTTTATTTAGTTATATGCAGCAACACATGATCAAATAAGTAACAATCAAGAAATCAAGAAAACATCAACAGTTTGCAACCTCCGTAGGGCAACTCCCCAAATTGATAAACCTAGAAATCTAGATGAAGCATAAAGAAAAGATGGGTAATTGGAAGAAGAAGACTTGAAATTTGAAGAAGGAACGATCAGAACTCACGAAACGGATGCCGAGGAAGCCACCGGCGGATTTAATTCTTCGAGGAGGACGAATAGATCGATGGAGAAGAGGAGATATACGGCGGAAAGGGATAGAAATAGAATTGATTTGTTTCGCGGGGAAGGAAAGGAAGCAATAATAAAGAGAGGTTTAGAACGAGACGCCAGCTTTTAACGGGTCTAAATCCTGTTAACCCGATAAGAAACAAACCCGGTCCATTATAGAAGGACTATTTCGTAATTTCCTTGGGTGCTAGGGCTTTCCAGTCACCATATAAAAGGACTGCCCGCCTCCTCCCCCCGAAACCGTCTCCACTCAAACCCTAGACTTAGAATTCCGCTGTCCTCGGGCGCAGGAGGAAGTAGCCATGGCGGCAGCTCGGGTTCTCTCCCAGAAGGAGCAGGACATCCAGATGATGCTTGCTGCTGACGTCCATCTTGGAACCAAGAACTGCGACTTCCAGATGGAGCGGTACGTCTTCAAGAGGAGAACCGATGGTAAGACTTAGTTTCTCGACTCCTTCCTTGTTTAATTGCAGATCTTCTGCCTTACGTTGTTATAGTTTCGTCAAAGCTGGTGTTTTGATGAATTACGAGTGTTTTTGGGTTAAGATTGTCATTTGATGAGACTAATTTCTTTTTTCTTTTCGACGGCATGGTTTACCTGACTGTAAATCGTATGAGAGACTTCTTTTTATGGGGGGCAGCGAATTTGCCACGGGATGGATTAACTGTGTGATTAATTGGAACTTGTTTGAAGAGCAGATCGTATTATAATTTCCTGATAGAAGATTCGCCGATGCAATGCTGATGATAATTTCTTTTGTTCTAATACAATGATATAGTACATTACTTTTTGCAAAATTTTGTTGAACTCTTTGCATTTATTTGTAGATGTATAGGGTCTTAGTCTGCCTTGAATGTGTTACTATCTCGTAGAGCTGCTAAAGCACATTAAATCAGTGTTGCATAAGAAATTGTGGATATTTTTTGTCTTCTCTTTTTTTCCCGTAATATAATTTTGCTCGTATGTCATGGATAACCTTATTTGGTGTGAGCATGGAAAGGTAGATTGATCTTGAGGTTATTCATTATACCTTGTTATTTTTGGGTTATGAAAAGGTTTAGCAGCATTAAAAGGTAAGGGTTCATCCTTTAAAAGCCATCATTTGGTAGGAAAGAAACTTCATGCTTATGTGTTGTTTTTTTTTTTTAATGCTAAATTTGCTTGATGATCATACCTTGTTATACCTGAAACAATTGGTATCTAGTATGCGGGTATAACACAGTGCAGGGAATAATACCCTATGTGTATAAGTATCTATTTTCTACTCTAGTATTGTTGTTTTTTATTGGCAAACATTTCCAGCTACCTGTTTTTTGTTTGTCAAGTCTCATATTATGCAATTCCAAGAGATCGACCCTTTATTGTAAGTAACAAGCAGCCTTGTTACTTTGTTTTACGTGCTTTTTTTTTAGTCTTCTTGTATCAACAATTAGATCTTGAGCTATTTTTCTTGTTTATGACAGGTATCTTCATTATCAACCTCGGTAAAACTTGGGAGAAACTCCAGCTGGCAGCTAGGGTCATTGTTGCCATTGAGAACCCTCAAGATATAATCGTCCAATCAGCAAGGCCATATGGTCAGAGAGCTGTTTTGAAGTTCGCACAGTACACTGGTGCTCATCCTATTGCAGGGAGGCACACACCCGGAACCTTTACCAACCAACTTCAAACATCTTTCAGCGAGCCTCGTCTTCTTATCCTCACAGATCCTAGGACTGACCATCAGGTAAATCTCATACTGTGGAATTTTCTTATATTGTAAGTATGGTTATCAACTTCTACATTAAATTACTCGCAGCCAATCAAGGAAGCTGCTCTGGGAAATATTCCAACTATTGCCTTCTGTGATACCGATTCTCCCATGCGATATGTTGATATTGGAATTCCTGCCAACAACAAAGGAAAGCACAGTATTGGCTGCCTCTTCTGGCTGTTGGCAAGGATGGTTCTGCAAATGCGTGGAACAATAGCTCCTGGGCACAAATGGGAAGTGATGGTAAGGGATAATAATATTTCATGATCAATGAACTTTATGTACTGACAATATGTGTATATATACACACACATACATTGTATGTCATTTTTTATCTATAGCACAGTAGAAGTTAATTTGATGTGTGTTTGCAGGTTGATCTATTTTTCTACAGAGATCCTGAGGAAGCAAAGGAACAGGAAGAGGAAGCTCCTGTGGCCCCTGAATATGGTCAAGTTGCTGGGTACACAGGTTTGCCAGCTGATCAGTGGGGTCAGGACCAGTGGGTTTCTGATGTGGGAGTTGCACCAGCTGTCGTTCCTCCAGTTGCAGGTGCTGAGTGGGCTGCTGGCCAAGGTTAGTGTTCGTAATTGCTCTCATTTACTTTTTATTCACTTGGTCGATCTCCCCTGGGGCTGTCAAAAAGCTCATGAGGCTCGTGGGCTCAGCTCAAGCTCTAAATGAGCTGAGTCGAGCCAGCATTGGCTCGCTCGAGCTCGGCGATCGGCTCGGTCAGGCTCAATACTCTATATATTATATTATATTATATTATATTATATTATATTTATTATATATATATATATATTCAAGTTGGATGCATTATAATATATTCACATTAGTAATTAGGATTTTTTATGTTAATTATTTACTGTTTGTATTACTCTATGTGCTAATTTATACTTTTATATATTTTTTAATTGTTTAGTTTTCAGAAATTGTTTTGTTATGTATATCAGGTTCAGCCCAATAAGCCCCTAGAGCTATTGAGCTAAGTTGAACTAGAGATGAGATGAGCCGAGCTGAGCCGAGCTAAACTTTTCCAGCTCGAGCTGAAAAAAATCCAGCTCTCTAGCCGAGCTGAGCTCAAGCTCGGCTCGTTTACACCCCCTAATCTCCCCTGTGCTTCCCCCGCACGCTTTGACTTCTATGTGGTTCTGTTTCTTAATAGTGTTGATTTGTACTGTCTTTGATCATATTCTTTGCTGTATTGCTCTCTAGACTTTTGTCTGGACTTAAATATTAGATTTATGTCCAATTTCTATGGTTATTTTCCTCGTTATCTGCATACCATCAATTATTGCTGTTGCTATATAATATTTGGCCAGAGAAGCTGGTTTTATGCTTGTTCCCCACTTAATTTAAACAAAGACTTTGCTTTTCATTTTGTGGTTGTTTGCTATCAATCATGTTGGCCATTTCACCCTATTTTACCTTTGTGCGTCACTTAGTTACTCATGTAAGTCTAATCCTTGATTATTCTTTTGAATAACAGCTCCCGCTGGTGATGGATGGGATGCAGCTGCAGCCCCGGCACCGGTGGATAGTGTTGCTGCTCCTGTTGTTCCCTCTGGTTGGGAATCTGCTCAACCTGCTGCCACAGGCTGGGAGTAGGAAGAGGTTTAGTTAGCGAATTCTGTAGCATTAATATTAGTTCGAATTTGTTTCTAAAGGAGGTTTAAAACCTTCCATTGCTGAGTTTTGATCATCAAACTGTGAACCTATGTAGCCATGTCAGGTTTTTTTCTGTTAATTATTTTTAATTTATTTCAAGGATTATACTATCTGTTCTTGCATTTTGGAATAGAATTGTGATTTGGTGCACTATACTTCATTTGCCTGCTCAACTTTTGGTAGATTGTTAATTGCTAGTAACTGCCTTGATCGCTGGTATTTAAAACGCAGATGTATTCGTGGTTCTGAGTTTCCTCGTGAATTTCATCGACGCGAGATTTGATCAGCTTAAATAGCTAAGAAAATAAATACTAGTACTACTTTCCTTGATGTTGCTGGGTGTAAACGAAGGTAACATTTGTCAAGAGTCATTTGAGCTCCTATTAACTCTTTAGGATTTAGTTTCCTAAATCCTATGTTGCCAATTCCAAAAAGATAAAAGTTACAGGGAAGAAAAGAAAACAGTGGCAAACAGTGACTCGTCAACACTGCCATATTACAATAGGCAGTTGTTTCAGACGATTTTGCGGCAAGAAATTTCTACGAATACCAACAATCATGCAACATGTATATGTTTACAGATATTTATATTTACAAGAGAATACGGTTTCACCTAAGGGAGCTAATTTTTTTTTTTTTTTTTTTTTTTTTTTTTTTTGGAGAGAAAAGAGCTCAAGAGAATTGCTCCAAAAGAATTTGTATTTACTTTGCCTATTTATTATCAAACCATGGCCAGTTTAACCACAGTAACCAAATCTATCTAATCATGTGTCCCTGGATGATGTGGTGGAGGTTGATATCTTACAAATGAATGGTTGTTGTCTATGCTGCTGCCGACCGTGGCCTCTGTCACCGGCTCTCAATTTCTCTCTATCACCTTTGAAAACCATTAGATTGAGGCTTCAATCGCACTAACTTTGGATTAAGTTGTCAGCAGGATGAGTAAATTCAGACATAGAAAATTGTGCCCCCTTTTTCAATCCATTCAACAAAGCTATCTGGAAATTCATCGAGAACTTCTGAACTTTGAGGTGCATCATGGGGAGATTCTACGTTGGTTTCCTCCCTTTCCTGTAGATTTTTTTCAACCATAAACAATTTGAACAAATAAAGATTTAACAAACTAAAATTGGCACAGGTAAAATTACTTGATACTCTGCAATTATGCATCGTACTAAATTAGTATTACTGTATTAAATGGCGCTTGTCTATTATAATATCCACAATATACAAATATAATTAATATAAATAAAAAGAAAACCATATAGATCAACAAAATTAGCATTAGGAGAAATGTGGTCTTCTCATTCCCTTTCTCTAGAATCGTTCAACATACCAAAACCCTTTGCAATTCTGTGTATTCCCAAAAACTTCCCAAGACACTCAAATGAATGCTTCCATAGAGAAAATTTGGATACTCTACTCAAAATATATCAAGAAAATTTCCCAATCATTCAACTTAAATCAAGGCTGCAAAGAGGAAATATCGATGCTCTCATTTGCTATCGATTGATAAGGAACTAATGCACTAGTAATCAGAATATCAATTGGCTCTTAAAATAGTATGGTAAATGAAATTCATAGATCTTAATTTTGAGCATGCAAAAGCATATTGAGAAACTTCTGTGCTCAGCTCAAAAGTGATGTGGTAATGTGGATAAAAGTACATAAATAATGGCGAGAATCTTCCAGGAGTCTTATTTTCTATTATATCATTACCAGCCTGATTTTTGACCTATTCTTACCATTTAGAGTAAGCCACTACAAGCAGAAAGCATGTAAAAAGTCCTTTGGAACATCTCAATGTGAACTTGAGAGACTTAGCAATATAGCTGGTTATGTAGGCAATCAACTATCACATCATTGATGCATTTCCAATTAAATATAGTAGTTTAGTGAGGCTTAATAGTTCTAAGAAGACCCAATGATTATATTTGTTTAGAAAGAGTTCTGAGAGAAGTTAAAGTCCTCACTCAATTGATATCATGCTTTCAGAGACGTAAGCATTTCTTAACAGATAAAACAAGAGAAGAATATCACCTCAATGCAAGACACTTCGTGATTTAATGTTGTATCTGTATCAGCATTAATCCCATCAATGACATTCTCGGAGGAGACATTCCCAGCAGGTGAATTGATGAGTGAGGACCTGCAAAAAAGGAATAAACATTTAACTCAGTTTCTTTCAACAAAATGTTCTTGCATTGAGAATGCAGGCACTCCTCTACCTGCTCAGATAGTAGCCCAATGTTTAAGACTAAGGGAAACAGAGAAGAAGATGTTGGTGTTCAGTAAGTGCACAATTCTTAGCACATAAATATTGAACTCCACTATTCCCAAGAATTTGACATTAAACAATTTATGTTTACATTAAGAGGAGTTGAATGTCCAGTGAGTACGCAAACATAGTTGGAGCATGCACTTGGGTGCAACATCAATGTTTTCTATTCCTAGAACCTTTTTCATAAGAACTATCAGTGAAGTAACAGTAGCTATCCACTAAAAATGATTGAATGATCACCTCTCAAAAGTTTCGTCCTCACATGAGTTCCCAGAAGATGACAGCCAATCAAGGTCCAGAAAATTTGACCAGTTAGATTCATCAGAACCTAGTCCACTTAAGAAACTGTCTTGGTTATTATCAGGAAAAAGGTGCCTCTGAGACATAGCTGGGATATACCTATGAAACAACAGAATAAACATTTAGTCCATATACATCTATGAGCACATAAAAGCAGCATTATCTTGTCAACAATAAGCATCTGGACTAGCTTATTTGCATCGTAGGATTACATAAATGCCATGCAATGAAGTGTGGGAGAGAGAGGTCTTTTTCATTAGAGGTTAATGCAAAACAAGAGTAAGTTAAAGCTTTGTAAAAAGATGTAGATTTTCAGAAACAGAAAGAACAGGCATTGGAGTTGACTACATATCACAAAAATATGAGTTCCTTACACATTATTTAATTTAGGTATATATGAGAAGGAAAACAATCCTAAATGTTCCTGAACCACATCAATTATGCAGTTGCACATCAGAACAAAAGCAACAGGGAACGGACAGCTTTTCAATGGATAAGCAACTCACCTAGAATATGATAGTCCACTCTCACATGTCGAAATTTCTGGTGCAGAATCAGAAAGCCCAGTTACATCTTCAAGTTGATGCATTCTTGGAGGCAAAGTTGATTTTTGAATTTCATTTGGTCCAACATTATAGGTAGATAGAGGAGTGTTAACCTCGCATAAAGTGTTGCTCTCGCATAGAATATTTCCATCTGATAGGGACCTTTTGATAAATGACCTGTTGATAGAAAAGCAGGTTATTTACCAGAAGTCCAGAACATATGCTTATATGCAGATAAAACATTTTGATATACAAATAACTATGGGCAGATCTTTGGTTTATCTAATCCCTGTAGTTACTCGCAATGTCCATGGTGCCAGGAGCAGGTCAGTTATACTATCATATTAAGCCCTTGGCCAATACAGACAAATCTCTGAACATATATTGCACATAGTCTGGAGAATCTAGTTTGATCAAGCCTTCTCCAGGCAATGCACCCTCATTTAATGTTGAATTACATCTAAAAGCTTAGAACAAGCAACATGCCCCATTGTCACTACTGAAGACTGGCGCTGATAGGACAATTGAAGCAGAAGATGAGGGCAGGCATTAATACCTTGCATTTTCATCAGGAAAGCCATATCCTCGCCTCCCAATATTATAATGTTGATCTGAATCCAGCTCCCACAGTGCTGCTTTACCCAGTTGAGGTTGAAAGTGCCCCAAGAACCTGCATTTACCAAAAGACAGATCCAAGACAAAACAAATCTTGAGTTGAAATATGGATAAGGAAACTTTTTTGTAGCTGGAGTATTAACTGATGACTTTATTAATTTTAACCATAGCTAAGTCACAGTAGAAATGGATAAAGACATACACATTTATAGCATCCTGTTTTTCCGCATCCAGGTAGGCATTGTTATAATATCGTTGAATAGTTCGAATTAACTCCTGAGATTGCACCGCGGGCTTCCATTGTCCTCTTCTCTCAGAGAATATCTGTGGCATTACCGAAAATGCAATAAGCAATGAACAATAGAATACTGCTGCAATTAGTGAGAAAAGTATGCAGTTGACTTGGCAAGTGATAATTTACAATCAAAGAATACATCCACAGATCCACAATTTGTTTATTAAATGAAGTACACTTTGTGTAAATTGGGGAAAGAAAATGGCAAGTCGCAAGAATAATGTTATAACCGTTACTGATACCTTGTTGTGAGCAGCCGAACCACCATACTGTAGAGCAAGTGTGTCGCCCATCCTCTCATATAAAATCATCAGATCATCAGCCAAAGCAGCATCCAAATCAATACTAGGGACGTCCATCAGTTCTAGGGCATGAAGCTGACGCCCAAAAGCAGCTAAACCATAGGCATACTGTGCAACATTCGTTCGATCGAGGCAGTCTATGCAATTTGTCCTGAGGACACCTTTTTGAACCAAAAGTGGTTTAAACAAACAATTCACATCACTTATACGTTTACTGTCAGAAGTTTCAACTTTGTGAGTGTCTACATTATTTGCTTCATCCTCCTCATATCCATTGCCAGGTAAAACAGCATCATCTGTTCTGCTTTGACCATCACGCATGCAGTTACCAACATTTTGTCTCCTGGAATACGTCACAGGCAGACAATGTAAAAAATTAACTACAAGTGAAATATGTGACAAAGTGCGTAGGACATCAATCTCTCTAAAACCCAAGAAGCATTAATCCTCTATCACAGAGGAGAAATAAAATGAAGATGCTAATACAATAGATATATAGGGTATGTCCATGGCTGCATACTTTCCCAGCAAGCTTTCAAGAACCAAGTCCAACAGTATCCTCCGAATGCTACCCAATCTACGTCCACAGTATCCCAGTTCTAGTACAGTATCATTTCAGAAAGAAAATATATGACCACTGCAATCACTGAATTATAAAGTAAAAACTAAATTTTGCTCAACCAAAGAAAATATATCTAATATCCAAATCATTTCAAAATATCATTAGCTCAGTGCCTCAAAACAGCCCTGGTGATTTTATTAAAGGTCAAAGTGCAACCAAGAAGGTCTAGCTGATAACCCACGAGGGGCCATTCCCCTCCAGAAGGCCTCCCAAAAGTATTCCATATGCAAGAAAAAAGAGTTTGAATTTAAATTTATACAAGGAAAAGCCACCTTAAGGCATCCTGAGATCTTGATTCCGTGGCTATCTGACAATGGAAGATGTCCGTTAGGTTCAATGCGTTTGCCGCCACTCTGCCCAACAATGCCAGCACATTGGTGCCTTTTCTGGAAGTAGAATATCCAATGTTAGTACAATGTCATTCACCAGTCATTACCACAAAAGAATAATTTTAGAATAGACATGGATATGGCAGTAACTGATGCAATTGATCACCTTCGAGAATGCTTATTCAGATCCCAGTGTAGGAACCTCAAACGACTCTCCTCTGATAAGCCCTTGTTTATGTTATAAATTGCCTTTGCAAATTCTGCACGGAGCAAAGATTCACGGGGCTTCTTCTCACGTGTCTGAATGGAATAGATCACCAATTGGAAAAGAAAAATGTGCAGATCATTAGAGATGTATTCAGCTACTGTAAAAATCCACCACTTCAGTGTTAATATGATAGGATCATAGGAGGATAAAATCCGAAGTAACTACAACATTTAATAATAGTTGCAAGCAAACCTTAATCAAGTTCAAAATAATGATAGGGTTTCCATATCTCTTAACAAGATTATCGAAGTGAAGTCGAGTAGCTTCATACTTCGGGTCCTTTTCCTGCACTGAGGTAACAAGAGGGAGCTATCAAAAACAGATTCTCTTGGTCGTGCTGTTAAGAAGATAAGTAATATCTGAAACTTACATATTATATCAGGCCTAATATTAAGCCGTGAAGTTTCCTGGGACCAGAAAAGGGGTATCGAACCCCTATTTTGTACAACAGATGTTATCTGTGGTGGGACTTCTCCAGGAGTGTCCTCAAACACAATCTGTTCAGTCTCAACATCATTGGCTACTCTACCCTTCTCATTTACACCTCGTTTCAGGTACCTGTTCCAGGGAAGCAATGAGATCAGTATGTGGTAAATGTTTAAGTAGATCCTGCTAATTATGTGATAAATAGAAGTAAACCATGCTTGTTATGGCACTTCTAACATTAACAAAGAATACAGCATTATCTTTTAATGCACATAATCGATCATAACCTGGTTCCAGCAAAATGACGTGACCGCCTAGCAATGAGTGTCAACCTGAAATCCTTCCCACATGTTGAAAGTTTGGACTGAACAAAAAAATAAATCAGTGAGCATAAATTTCGCAAGCATCCAACCAAAAATTACTCCATAAGCCACTAGATTAATAAAGACAAAAGAGCGTTAATTAATCACATTTCAAGCATAAAAGGATAATGGGACATTTTCATCAAAGAATTGAAATCTAACTTTTGTTAACGATTTCATGTACAATTCTCCTGCTACACAAGCAATCTCATTAACAAATCAATAAGGCTATTTGGAGTTTCATGATTTCCAAACCAAAAAAAAACTTGGTTTTGTAATTCATTTACTTTTACTTTATTGAACAGGCATACCCTGACTTCTCACCATACCAGCAAGAGAACCATGCAGAAGTTCTTCAATAGATCAATAATAAAAATCATCTTGAACAACTACATATATCTAAAGATGTTACCTGCTTAAAGAATCCGTGAACTAAGGCAACTGTCCAATTAGTATTTTTGAGCTGATTTCGTATTCCGCGTGTCAGAAACTCATTCCAGACAAACATTGTGTCGTAAAGCCCTTGCGCTGTCTCAGGTTGGCATATATTCTTTTGAAGGCTGCGCATTATATTGTATGAGTAGCTGAAGAAGAAGTCTTTGGTGAGATCCACTGTGCATAGGAGCCTCTTGTATCTATGCCATCAGCAAAAAAGAGAAAAGTATGAAAATACTAATCTTCCAAATATGAGAAAAGGACAACGCGAAAACTGGCAAAAAAAATAAGGTTTATCAATTAAATCAACAATTTTCATAGTAGGACATAGGAAACCTGAACTTCTCTCTGTACCTTGTATCAATCGAACATTTAATAACAACCTCAATACTGCAAGAAAGTTGCCTTGTTACACTTAGAAGTAACTGATCTGGCATTTAGAGCCTGAAGAAACCGGTAACTTCTAAAAATAAAAAATTGTTTAAAACTTGAACTACTTGAGAGGAATATCACAAACTTACAGAAAATATGATTCCCATCAAGAATGCATCTATAGATTAAAAAAAAGGACCATGGGGGACTATTTAACAACTTGCTAGGAATTATAAGGATGATGTCTAACTAGAAAAATGACTAAACAGATTGATTGAAGTTCAAAATAGATGCAATATCACAACACATGTGTATCCAAATGGTGCATCAGGAACATTTTAGATGATTTACTCTTAAACAGAAAGAGAAATCCAATCTTATGCCACCCTTCATATACAAAATTGCAGCAGGTCTTGAATCTTATGGTCTTCCTTATCAGTACAACGAACATTACACAAATTTTCGACGCAGAAAAATTGGCAAAAGACCTGTTCTCATCCTTAGAATAGGCCATATTGGACAGCATGGTGGAACATGGAAGTCTAATAATTTCGCTCTTGGAGATAGTATACACCACATGGCCACAAATTGTTCCAATTTTCCTTCTCTTAGTAATAAGCAACATGTAGTAAGGCCCCAGGAACTTGACAAAACCTGAAATAGGAAAAAAATAGACTCTAGTATGAGATCTTCCGAGCTACATCATAAGAATTAATAGATATAATCAAAGAGAAATTGAATAGGACGATAATAAACTAAAGTACCAACAATTCCGTAGCATTTGGTGACATATTTTAGCCCACCGGTTGACCTGTTTCCTTCATGTATTCGCTGCAACAAGCCATGGCATTCACTCTCCGTGAAAACTGTAGGATCCTCGTGGATTGCCAACTCGGAAGATTCCAGTCTGTCAATCTTCAACACTCTCCACATCATTCTCCTCTTGTCTCTTCCAATCATGTAAAACATCTGAAGCATGACAGCAGAGTAAATCCAACGGATTAGCACAAATATGAAACTAAACTGTTGAGATATCACTCAACTCCCTCTTTTCATGGAAAGGACAAACAAAGTCTCCCGACATAATAAAAGGTGAAAAAATCAACTACATGAGCAAGAAATAGCTAATCATTAGCCAGCATCCATATGTACAAACTGAGCATAATAAGACAACATAGGATCAATCTTGGCAATCAGATAAAATGGTTTCGATAACATTTACAGAGATTCAACAGCACAATTCACATATCTCGATGTAACTGCAAAACTCATAAGAAATTAAATCATAAACTTGCTTTTAGGGCTCTAACATTATCATAGGCCTCCTCATCAAATAGAAGTAGAAAGGAATCATGAAACAGTTCTACCACCAGATTCCTGAGCATCTTCAAAGCAGAAGATACATATCTAGTGAAAGTTGCTCGATCCAGAAAGTGTGTAAACTGCAGGATCAGTAAGAACCCAATAAGATAATTCATCTAAAGGATATTTCAATCACACCCAAAAGAAGAAAAAAGAACAATCAAATGAGGTCGAACAAAAAAAGAGATCTCCTTTGTTGCTTTAAATACAAATAGAAGCACACCAAATATAACTCAGCACCTGGTCAAAGCTGAGGTCTTTACGAGATCAAAACCCAACGTAGCAAAAAAAAAACGGATCAAGTTCAAAAGCCAAGAAAAAAGTCCTCACCGATCTCGTTTCATAAAGCCGAAACTTTTGAAGAAATCCGCCTGCGGCGCCAGCTCTGGCCGACGCCACCTCGCCGGCCGCCGCCATCCGATCAGATCTCAGGACTAGATAACTCGCAAAACAACCCAAGAGCTCCTTCTGGGTTGCTTCAAATATAGCATTACTTCCCTTCCTCCTACACAATTGCTTCTCCCCCGTCCACGAGAAGGATAGAAGAGAAGAACAAGGGCGACATAGCAAAAGGAAAGGGCTCACTTTATCTGTAGACGGCGCAGAAACTTGTGATCTTCCCAAAAAAAGTTTCCTCTTTTAGATCGAATCGGAAACGAAGAGCGACAAAAAAGGGAGAAAAAAAAAGATCAAAACTTTCTTTCTTTTCCACACGCAAAAGAGAGGAAGCAAAAAGATTACGACCCAAATCTCTCTCTACGGAGAGAAGAAGCGATACAGGAGAGAATGAGAAGGAGGTCGATTAAGAGAGAGAGCAAAGGAAGACCACAGACATTAGCCCACGCCTCCGTCCACAAAAACCCCACGCAATGCCGAAAAGACAAACTAAACTTTAAAATTACCCAGTAAACGAAAGGTAATTGATTCGACCTGGCAAAGCTAATTTGTTGAGATGCAATTCTTATCCGAATAATCGCAAGCCCAAACAAGCGGCTACTTTTGTGGCGGAACGCTGTAAAAAAATATAAATTAAAAATTAAAATCGTGAACAGTAGATTAGATTGCAAACTTAAAATTGATTGTTTGTAAAGCGAAATCTATTTGTTTTTTCTACTGTTGCTGGGGGAGAGAACAGAGATCAGTCCCAATCATTGGTTTTGTTTACGTTCTAACTCGTGCTCCTCGTGGACTTAAAAGACGAGGCCAACTAGCCGCCCAGTGATAGAAATCCATAAATCTAGCTTAGTTTGCATTATGTTAGATTATGTTACTACTATAAACTAACTACGCATATGATTGCTTAGATTTACTCCCCATCGTTCTCTAGGTTGGATGCATTCGATTAATTTAGATAGCAAGATTAGAAGGTGCCAGATGAGACACATGATGGCGAGTTCATACTTAAGGGCCATATGATCCACGCATGCAATTAATTTTCCGTAAATACTATATAGCGCTTATCATTTCTTGGCAAAAAAGGACCGCCCCAAAAATTCTCTCGTACACTCCAAGTCAGAAATTGCCAAATCTTATAAGAGCAACACTTTCTACTCGTTCTCTTATGTCCAACCGAATCCTAACTTGGCTGGTTGGCTGGCTTTATTTGCAAATTAAATCCAAGCGAATTCTGAGCCGTGTTAAACGTGGGTTATTTTTCCTAACACAAAAATTCAAAAGAGAAAGAATAATTATAACTGGGTAAGTAAGGAGATAAATTCTTTCGGATATAGAAGTTGAAAATGTAAACTAATCTTATTAGAAAACGAATAATCTCTCAATCTCTCCCATTCCCGTCACGACTAGTCTCTGTTGGTTTTCCAACCCTGAGAAATTAATAGGGTCGATTGTGAAATATGAAAAAAATAATATATATATAGAGAGAGAGAGAGAGAGAACTTAGAGCAACGGAGGATATATTTTAGGTTAATAAGTAGACAATGCCACAAGGCATTGTAATTAACATAATACCTAATTAGCTAGCAAACAGCTGTCGATGGCCACCTCATGCCTTGGTGGCATTTTTGCCGAAAAGGACCTTGAGATTGAATTATTCTTATTCTTCTATTCTCTCCACGTTGCAGCACCTCATTGGCCCGCATCCCCTTCACGGAAACTTGCTCCCCAATATTTTATTCTCGTCTCCACTAATAGCACACGTGGAATCTGGACATCCCACGGCATATGCTGCCGCGTGGCAGTCATGTATTGGTGACGGAGGACCCAATGTCAGCAGTGATGTGTCAACCCGGGAGCCACGTCAAACCCCATTTGTGGTGGCAATCTCCCGTAGGCGTAGGGTCCCATTGCCAATAATTGAGAACATGAGAAAATTTATGCAATAAAATAAATTAAAATTCTCTTTACTTTCACAACTTAACAACTTGATCCCTGTGATCTTAACTAACGTGAGAAAATCTTAACCAAAGTAGTTTTTTTTATCATAATTAATTAAATTATACAGAATTTAAAGTATAATTAGATAACTAAATAATATCAATTAAATTTAATATAATATATATAAATATATTAAAAATCTCTATAATTTTACAACTTAACAACTTGATCCTTGTGATCTTAACTAACATGAGAAAATCTTAACAAAAGTAGTTTTTTTATTATATTTAATTAAATTATAATTCGAATTAAAAATAGGATTGGATAAGTTTTCTGTGCATCTAAATAATACGAAATCAAATATATATTTATTATGTCTTCGTTACTTGATCAGTATAATTTAGATATATTGAAAAAAAAAATTACTTAATCATCTATAATTTTGTGTATAATATTTTTAAATTTTAAGTTTGATATGAAAAAATATTTGCACTCTACTCGGGACACATAAAAATTAAGTACCAAATAACAGAAGAGGAGATAGAGTATAATTCTTCGTTAAAAAAAATAAATAATCCCTTCAAAATAATAAAATTGAGGACAAAAGTTTCTATATAATTTAATGCATTAATTGTTTTTGAAATATACTAAATAAATACGTCTATAATGTTTAGTGTACATCACATCCACAATAACCTTAATTAATTTTTTTGTTAATTAATACTAAAATAATTATTTGCGGTTTGTAACTTTTTAAAACTACTCTATGGTTTAATTACATAAATGTACTATTTTTGACAAGGAATTATATTTTTACCCCTGCCTGAAGTATAAAAATACACAATCTGTCCTATGAACTACGAACTCTTTTATTACTAGGAGATAGAATACGATATAATAGCGTTGTTGTGGAGGGGTAAAAGTGTAATTTAATCAGAACACGAAATAGCATCTTGTTGCAACCCACCGGATCGAGCCGGTGACGTCGGCAAATAAACAGATACGTCCAACGTAGCCATTCTTATCTTTTTCCTCGGCCCGAGGAATCGACAGCGAGACAAAAGAGTTTTCTTTATATTTATATATATATATATGGGTTCGATAAATAGTGAATTATATCTAAACACAAAGACTTAGGCTCCATTAAACTCTTATTAATATATTAAATTATATAATTTAGAATTCATGCTATATGGGTTATCGAGCCATTGCTCAAAATTAGAATCGCTCTATGCTATCAAGTTACCGAAGAGATAAGAGAGCTTTGTTTCACCCAATTGATCGACAAAAGGATCGGATGCATCTTTGTCGTAGAAAATAAAATACATGCTAAAAGATGTCTTGGTTTGTGATGCATGCATCAATCATCATTGATGTTCTCTGGCTAAAATTATCTATCCTAGTTCATATCGAAAATAAACCCCTTCTTAAGTTCGGGGGGGGGGGGGGATGAATGATTTGAGTAAATGCATCTTAGGAGAGACCACAGTTGGCAAAAACTCATGAGATTTGGACCATGGAATTCCATTTGGAGTCGACATTTTTATCCTTTTCCTAGGCTGCAAATGGATAAGAATGGAGTATCTAATCTCATGTGACATGTGACATGTGACATGTGACATGTCCCATATTTTTGCCTCCCAAAGTAATCCACGGACAATAGTTGTGGGCCTCAATATTAGGTCCACTGGAAACAAGAGTTTCCAAAACGGTACATAGATGTGACATCATAAGTGTATCGATGGCGCACATCCAACTGTTCTAATTATGCTAATTCTAATTTTATGATATTCTATATTTAATTTTGAGTATAATTACAACGGTATTCATTATGATTCTTTTTTTGTATTCTTTATATATATATATATATACAACTCCTTATTGGTATTTAATATTTGCCTTTTTCTACATGTTATAATTCCTTGAAGAAAATTGTTCAACTACTACTTAATTCCTGTGGATATAAATTAGTGCTTGGCCCAACAAAAGCCCAAGCAGCCCAATCCACTGTTAGTTCTTTGCATGGCTCTTTTAATGGAGATTTGATTGATAGGATAAGAAGCTAGGAGTGAATTTTATCTATATATCTCAAAACTATGTGAATTATTTGAAAATTAATCACCATATAAACAGGCAATATGATCCTATATTTCCATGTGTGTAGTTGTACTATAGCTTGAGAGTTCTAAGTGGAGCGGCTCAACTTCTCTTGTAAGATTATGTAAACGATGTACATCGTTGCACATTTGAATCATTGTATTGTATGTATGCAAAGAGAGAAAACTTAAGAAGGAAAGAAGAACATTAATTAGTTTTAAACACTATAGATAGGAGGCAATCATATGCATTATCTAGCATTTTCCCAATTTATTTAGAAGTACCTTAATGGAGTTGAAAGCCCACGTAAATAATGCCTCCAATTTATTCAACCAAGAAATTATTAGTATTGTTATTATTATTATTATTTTTTTAAATGGAAAAGATGGAGTATTAATTAATATTGGAAATTCCCCCCCCACCAAAAAAAAGAATAAATAATAATAAAGGAAATCACAGCATTCCACTTGTTGTGGTGGACTCACACAGAGCGACAACCTGCTTGGTTTGCACTTGGGACACGTCGTAACTACTTAACGTATTCCTATAGGTTCGCGAGGTATTTTATTCGCACACATAAGGAAGGGGGAGAGAGAGAGAAAAGCGAGGAGAAGAGAAGAAGAGAGGAGGAAGACGACGACGAAAACCCTATCGATCACCGAGAACCCTACGAACCTAGGGTTTTTCTAGGGTTTTATAATCCGCGCCCAAGGTCCTCCACCAATCGTTTTCCGTAACCTACCAGATCAGCGGAGAAGAGAGCGGTGGAGGGGAGGAGATGGGGGTCTCCTTCAAAATATCCAAGAGCGGGACTCGGTTCAACCACAAGCCAATTTCTTTGACGGAAGAGGTGGCCCCCCCCTGCCAGAGCGCCAATGGGAGCACCCGTGTCGTTGCCGGAGCTGCACCGAGGCGCGAGGTTGGTGTCGCTTGATATGGTTCTTGGTTCTTCGTTATTTGGTTGATTTTCTGGTCTGCTATAGCGGATCGAATTGGGCTCTCTTCGGAGGATGAGAGGAGATCCCTGAAGAAAAAAAGAAGAAGAGAATTTTATTTTGTTTTTGGTTCCAATTTCGTCTTTTTATGCTTTTCACTAGTTCTGATCTATAAATTTTGTTTCTTGGCCTTCGTTTTGCATCGTTTGCTGATTTATTTCTTTTGGTTTTTGTGAGTTCTAAATCTTCTGAAGTGCACATAGTTTCATGGTGTTGATTGTCTATATCTTGATTCTTGGGCTGTACTCGGCTCTAAGTTGTATCATCTTCCATCTTTTTGTGCTAAGACTTGAGAGTTTTCCATAACATTACATTATAGTGATCTCAAAAAGCTTGGGGTGTTTTTTCTGTGATCAGGTTTGCAGTCAATTATTAAGTCTTCGAACAATAACCAGTTGTGTGTTGTAATACAGATCATTAGATATTGTAATATTAGAAAGATGGCAGCCCATCTGTTAAATTTAGGTCTTGCAACGTTTTTCCAATTATTGTGCCACCAGTTCTGCTTTAGTCACGATCTTTTTGAAGTTCTTAATTTTCCTTAACTGCTACCAAAGATCTGGTCAAAGAAGTAAATTGTATTAATTAATGTTAATCATCATGAATTTTTGTCAGCATTATCAGCAAACAGTCAAGGGCAAAATTACCTGATTTAGGTTGTTCAAGAGTACCAATTGAATACATCAAGCTGAAGTGCATTAAACTTAGTAAGACACATGACTATCAGCTTCACAGACAGCACAGCAAACCATTGAATTAGGAAGTTTTGATTATTCAGTGTACCAATTGAATACAGCAAGCTGAAGTACATTAAACTTAATAAGACACATGAATATCAGCTTCACAGAAAGCACAGCAAACCATTGAATTAGGAAGTTTTGATTATTCAGTGTACCAAATTAAATACATCAATCTGAAGTACATTAAACTTAGTAAGACACATGACTATCAGCTTCACAGAAAGCACAGCAAACCATTGAATTACGAAGTTTTGATTATTCAGTGTACCAATTGAATACAGCAAGCTGAAGTACATTAAACTTAGTAAGACATATGACTATCAGCTTCACAGAAAGCACAGCAAGCCATTGAATTAGGAAGTTTTGATTATTCAGTGTCGCCATTTCCAACTTTTATTAGATGCTTCTGTATGATCTCTGCATTTATTAAATGCCTATATTATTTTGTTATTCTTGTCAGCCTCTTTGTAAAATCTCGAATATATAACTGTTGTTAAGCGCATCTTTTCTCTCTGTCAAGTGGGCCTAGGATAAGATCTGAATTGTCCAATGCATCAGCCCATTCAAATCTGGATAAGATGTGGATCGAAAAGTTCATACTTATTTATCAAAAGGGACAACCGGATTAGAGGCCCTACTGGTGGAGATCCGATATGGACCATCAGAACACAAAACCAAATAATTTGCCGGGGCTTTAATATTTATCCGATATATGAATCTGCCTAAATTCATATAAAGCTATATGTATTTGCATGGTTCATCTATATATATATATATCCAATGTGAATCCCCTGTTGGAAATATCTTATAAGATTTTTGCTTAATTTATCAATTAAAGTTGTAATTTTTGCATTAAACTTTGGGCAATATAATGATATATATCATTCCATGTGTAGATTGCATAATCCAAAAAGTTGCATCATCAAAATTACTATTATCTTACTATAGTAGGGTTGTGTTGCTTGTACACTTAGTTAGTATGCGATTGGAATTTGCTCCTATTGCAATCTCAATGGCCCAACTATTAAATGGATTGGATATGAATCCTGAAATTACACTGGGATTAAGATCTGATCCGAGTTCAAAATTTGGCAAAGCTATATGGATCCAAGCTTAATCTTAATCATCTGATTGAGCCTTATCCGGTTATGGACCTAATATCCTCAATGAATAAATCTCTTACTCTTAGTCATTTTAATCTTCAATATTCTCCTCCATAGTTTTATTGTCGGTAAAGCTACGTGCAAACGAAAAGAAGGTTACTGCTTGGTTTAATTGTTTTTTCATTGTCAAATACCGATAATGATAGCAAGCCAAAAAGATGCACTTTGACGTAAATATAAGTGGAGCGATATTGATGGTATGTGCCGGGTCAGAAGTCTATGATAATAGCTTGGAGATATATGCAATACAGCCGGATGAAGAAGGGGAGCACAATATGGCATATGCTTTTTACCATAAATGGAATTCAGACCCCGATTAATATATCCAAGATGCTCACCATACAATTTATTACAATAATTAATGCGAATAAAGTCTTCTAATAAACCAACTAAAGCCCAACTTCTATCATAGTTGATATAGTAAATAGTAAGCCGTGTAAGCTATTAACAGTCTATTGCGACCAAGAGGACGTGTATCCTATACTTGTTTGCGTGCTTCATAAATACTTTATGTTTTCCAGAGTTTTGTCTGTTTTTCCTTTAACGGTTGAATGTCAGTAGATTCTTTTTTGTTGCATACAAACATGTTCCCACCATTTACTCAGCTGTATGCTGATTATTGGAACAGAAAAATAAATTTTTCCAAGCATTTGTAAGATGTCTTTATCCTCTTTTAATTTTAACACGTTGGACAATTTATTCAACTGTTAAGACTGAATATTTTATTCCTTCCCGTAAACTTGCAAGGAATCTTTATATGCTTATATATTTTCTGAAAGGAGTGCTAGTGCTTACTTTCTGAGTTCAAATTTTAAACTATTCTGCCTGTATAGGTTAATCTTGCTGAGATAGCAAATGATGCAGCTGGTAACAACCTTTCCTCAACATGTTCAGGGGCACTTGTTTTACCAGGTATAATGAGGAAAATCTTAGTGGATTTTTGGCACATGCACATCATTTACACTAACAAACACAACTTTGTAATCAACTTTGCAGAGCATGAAGTTTCTTTCACTTTGAGCCTTTACCAAAAGGGATATCTCATTGGGAAACCCACTGAGGTCTGTCTAAACTAATTTTAAATACAAAGAGGAATTTTCTTAGATGTTCATTCTTCTAATGTGAATGAAAAAAATTGTCCAGTTGGATAACTCCCAGCCTTTACTTCAAGATGCAAAGTCATTGCATCCATATGACAGGGCATCGGAAACTATGTTTTCTGTAAGTAGCAAGCTATTTTCTCATAGCAAGTTCTTATACAAAATCCCACATTTTTGGCATCTTTGGCTCACAGTTTTGCGGGTTATTGTGTTTTTTATTTTTTTAACTATTACATTAGTTTTATACTGTTTCTCATAAATATTGCAAGTCATGTTTTCAATATTTCATAATATTTTTAGTTAACATACTTTGTTAGCTTTCCTAGCAAAGTAATTGATTCATATGCAGAAATCTGTCTTTTTGAGCAAGTATATAATCCTCTGATGTGGACACACTAAGAAGTCACTCATTTAGCAGCGTGCCACATGCAGGTTTCCTTTAGATGATATCCCATTGTAGGTACACACAGATAGAGAATCTTCCATTTCATCTGGGACACAAATTGAGGTGGTGTAAGGGTGCTATTCGATAGATGGTGTTACTAAACAGGTAGCCATAATTAGGGTGTCATAAATGAGTTCTCTTGTTGACTATATTCATGAGGCTTATACATGTATTTTTCACAGGATATAGTTATAGACATAACTATATGGTATTCTCATCTATTATGGAATAGGCTTGTATGTCAAACCTACCCATTTCTTTTCAAGTTCACCATCGTGAATCTGCTCGAAGACCTTATGAGTTCTCTTTTTCTATTTTGTGTTTATATTATTGCTCTAGTTACTTTTATTCTGTAGTCTTTTGAGGACTAGCACTTCAGGATATTTACCTTTATGCAATTTTTGTTGTTTACTCAAATAGTTAGATGACAAATTAGAGCCAACAAACTTCTGAAATTTGTAATAAAAAGTTGAATGTTGCGGTGCCAGCTGACCTAGATCGTGATACAGATTGATGTATATTTATTTCTCTGTGTATATTAAATCAAACCGTTTTTGTTTCTTTGCTGGTCATATAGGTATAACCTTTTTCATCAAGATCTGCTATACTTGTACTCACTGGTTTTTCTGTTTTACGATGATGTACATGGAGGCAATTGAGTCAGGGCGCTTGCCAGGAGATATTCTTGATGATATACCTAGCAAATATTATAATGGGACCATTGTCTGTGAGGTTAGTTATTCTTACTCTTGTTTCAAGATTCAAATTTCTGATTTGTATATGTATATTTTCTCTGTAAGGAACTGATTCACCATTTACAAAATTTTGATCCTCATTATTTTCCCTTTCCCTTGAAGATGAGTGTATATTATATTGTTATTGTTGAAATTCACAGGACAGATGCAGTACATCTTGAATCTTTATCCTTTTGATTCATTATTGTGGTAATGTTCCGATGCAAAACAGGGTAGAGAGAGAGATGGGAGAGGAAACTAAGGAAGAAAGGAATGGGGTTTCACACCTTCGCCCTAAAAATGGTTTCACACTACGATTTTCAAAAGAGCAAAATCCAATAATCTTTCATTAACCTCAAAATTATATGAAACAACGGGATCATTAGGATTTTAGGAACGATGATGTTGAAAGAAAGAGAAAAAGAATGGAGTTTCACACCTCCATTTTCAAACTAGGGTTTCACACCCAAAACTATCTTTGGAGATTTTAAAAAAATTTCATTTCTTCATTAACTCTGATTGAGTAAAAAACTGGCTTATATATAAACCTTATAAATGACAATAAGTAAAAAACACTCTAAACATTTGCGAAAAAGTAAATATAACCCTAAACACCATAAATAACAAATGTATAATAAAAATAATTGACTTAAGATTAATTTTCTGAAGGAAGAACTGCACTGATACATGCGCTTGTGTAATATGTCACTGATGTTCGTATCATATTCTCAGTAAAGTCAAGTGTTAAATTTGGTGCACATTTGGGTTTATGATGGGCTTAGTGCACAAAGTACATATTACCAATTCATTTTGATACATACTTTTCAGTAGCTTCAATTTATTGGCCATAAACCTTGTTTGACATACGAATCAGCTGAATTGAGCTCTCTCCTGGTCCATAGCAGTGCTATATTAGATAACCTCAACTGCGTGATTAATACACTAAAGATCTCATGCATGAGAAATGAGCATTCAAGTACATAGAGGACGATATAGGGCAAAATTATTTGCAATATGGCTAGCTAGCCATATAAATCATTTGCTGCCTACATCATTAAACCTACTGATCCAGATTGGGTTGAAAATCACCAAGTGATGTTAATGCCTGAATTTGTCTTACTAGTAAAGAGAGGGTTACAAATTTGAGGACATACCATCTCCATGCCTTGGCTTAATAATTCAATCCCTTAAAAAGTTGATTTACAGTTTTCATGCTAATATCTAAGCTTTTTGTAGCTTTCTACAGTTTGCCAGTTGAGACCCATTGGATCTTTCAGAGTTTCAGTGAATCTTCAGACATGACAAAGTTCTACCCTAATGAGGATGAACCAGTCTATCCTTTCTTGATGTGATTGTTAATTGACGGAAACATATATTTTATGGAACAAGTAGCCATAAAGACGAAATGCATAATGTGCAAAGTAAGCGATTCATGGCTGAGATTACCTTATACTTGAAATCAGCAATTAGATGTTTGGTTGGGTTCATTAAATTGGAGCCTAGTAAGTTAGATAAACAAGTATCACTAGGTTTTAGCATGTACTTCAGAAGGAATAATAATGTTCTGCCATTTGAGATAATAAAGCATGGAAGAACAAAATAATATGAGGATTTGTGATTTAGATGCAGTAGGTGACGCGGTCCTGGGTTTAAACACAGGGCATTTTGCATCCTCATGTTTAATGTGGTTAAATAGCAATGATAATGACAACCAAGCCGCAGCTATTAGAGGTGGCTATATGCATCATTTTTCCTCGTTCAGCTCTATCTAGTGCAAGGTTCTCTGTCAATGTAGTGATGAATTGTAAATAAACTTGTAGAGCGTATTTTCCTTGCATAAGTAGATCCTTCTTGTTTGAAAAGCTTTCTAATTTTATGGAATACGTAGATTCTGTTCTTGTTCTTGTCTGTTTCTGTTTGCAAATCCACAAGGACCTTTAGATCTTCAGTACTAGTAGAGTGGAAAATTGATCATAAGGAAGGTTCATGTAGGTGCAAATTTTGTTACTTGTTCTAAGTGGTGGTGTCTCTATCTAGGTGCGTGACTACAGAAATTGTGCATCTGAACAAGGAAGTGCAGTCTCTGCGACAAATGATGTCCCTATTGTACATAAAGTACAGTTACGGATGTCCTTGGAAAATGTTGTCAAGGACATCCCACTAATATCTGATGATTCTTGGACCTACAGTGATCTGATGGTAAGCTTTTTCAGTATTTTAGCATCTTGTGCAAAATTATGTTTCTTACTGAACCTTTCGATATATTGATGTTATTATTTGTGCTACAGGAAGTTGAGTCTCGTATAGTGAAAGCCCTGCAACCACAACTCCATTTAGACCCTACTCCAATGTTGGATAGACTATGTCATGACCCTGTTTCTACTAAGGTATGAATTTTCTGTTCTTTTATAAAATTATATGAACACTGAACAAGTGCAAGACACCTTCCACGGTAATAACAAAATGGTGTTCCACGTCTTTGTCTACAGCTGAACCTAGGTCTTGGAAGGAAGAAGAGATTGCGGCAAGCTCCTGAAGTGGTTGTCACATATAATAATATAACTCACGGTAAGAAGGTGTGCATTGATAGAGTGCCTGAGAATCCTAATTGTAAGGCAGGAGATGTGGGACTTCCAATAAGCAATGTAGCAGATCACCAGGTTCATGAAAGCATCAGCATGCAAACTGTATCAGGTGGGACGCAACCATTTAGATCGAATTCTTTTGCCCAAGAACCTGCAAGAACAACTTTACCTTTGTCTTCCCAAACCAAGGTCCAACAAACTGTCAACTACCCTGGCGTTGCGGTGCATGATCGTGGATATGGGCCTCCTGTCAATTATTCAGGAGTCAATGCAAGTACATCATCCCAAAGCTTGATGGGTTCCTATCCTGATGCTAATGCTCCTCTGTCCATGAAGAGAGAGAACCAAGACGTCCAACTGCCCATACTGGACAATAAGAGGGCAAAGCAGACATCAATTGGAGTAGATGGTATGCAGCAGCAGCAAGCAGGGCCTCAATTAGGTGGCCTTACTGGACCAGGTATGCAGTGGAAGAACCAACTGTTACATCCACAATTAGATGTCAAGGGTATCCAGTCTGGTTCTGCTTTTGGTGGTCAAAGGTATCCTTCTCCAGCTATAACTAATATGCATAATCAGGAGGCAGGGACGTCCTTCTATTTTAATCAGCAGGGAATGAGATTTGGTACTAAGGAAGAGCAGATAGACCAAAAGCTGGACAGACGAGAGATGGAGAGGTCTAAAGATGGTTTGCAAGCAATGGCAACAGAAAATAGTGTGCTGGACCAGCAGCAGCAACAATCCACAAGAAATAGTCTTTCAAATCTAACACAGTGGCCAAATGCTAGATTATTAGTTGACAAGGATGTGAGAAGAGATGACATGCTTCAGAAAAGGAGACCTGTACACAGCCCTCATGTCTCATCTGGACCTATGGTGCAGTCCCCGGTGTCTTCAAAATCTGGAGAGATCTCTAGTGGTTCTGTAGGTGGCCAATTCAGTGCAGTTGCAACTACTTCTGCAATGGGATCTCAGAAAGATAAGTTAGCAGCAAATACTAATGCTGCAGTTGGTGCCCCTTCAGTGACTTCCAGTCCTAGCGACTCCATGCACAGACAACACCAACCCTCAGTGGTGGCAAAGCGGAAATCAAATTCTGTCACCAAAACACAAGTGATGAGTGGAGTTGGATCTCCTGCAAGTGTTGGTAACATGACTGCTCCACTGAATGCTAGCAGCCCATCTATTGGGACTGCATCTATGGGTGATCAAAAAATTCTCGAGAGATTTGCGAAAATTGAAGCAGTAACAAAGAGGTACGGAAGATCACAGTCTAATAATGCAATTTTAATTCTTGTTATTGGCTAGGTTGGTGAAGAAAGGAGGCTGGACTGGGAAGCGCCCTACCCAAACAGATAAAAATTAAAATGCTTGTCTCCAAAACTTCCGTAGATTTTACATGTCTAAGTTTTGTGGCAGTGTTAGCCATAAGCTTCTGCAACTTATTCTTAATTTTTTTTTTGAGGTTTTGTAAATGGTCTTTCCATTATCATTCTGTTGATGTCCTTTGTTTCAGATGCCAACTGAACATCAGGAAGAAAAAGGTCGACAATTTTCCTGCAAGGAAACCTATGGCATATGAAAGACAACAATTGGCATATTGTCTATCTGATTCATGCATTGCTGAAGATTTCACAGACCCAGTGCGACCCATTTCTAGGTCTCTTCTAGGTGGAACAATTAATACCTATAAGAACAGAATAATGAACTTCGCTCGCACTGAACATATATATCAAGGTTTGTTGTGCTTGCTGGATCCCAGCTAACATGCACCATAGACTCACAATAATTTGTGAATGGAATCTTTAATTTTCTATTTGTAATGCTTTAGGAGTTGTTCCAACGAAGCCTGACTGCCAATTGGTTATGAGTGAGAAACCTTGTGATGGCACCGTTGGGATGCAGTATGGAGATGTGGAAGATTCGGATCATATTAATTTTCAGGATAGTGTGCTTACATTACCAACTACAGTATGTTTCTAGCTCATTAATACTCAGCTATATTTTTTATGTTGTTAATTCATACCTTTTGTTTCGCTATCTAACCATGGCCACCTTGTCAGCATTATGCGGACCTGCTTGCCTCTCAGTTTTGTGTACTGGTGAGTATTCTGAGTCTTTTGACTGCAGCTACATACTAAAATGTGGTTTTCTGCTTACCAGCATATGATCACATACATATTAGCCCTAGTATTTAAAGCCAATATTTTTTGCAATAAGGCTGAAATTGTAGTTGGTCTGATGATATGCAACTCCCCTTCTCTCCCCAAATGGAGAGTTACAAATAATATCTTTTAAGATTTTGACCACTCTTTATTTATGTTTCCTAGATGGAGCGAGATGGATATCAGAAAACTGAAGATCAAATTCGACCTATACCAGTCCGTATGACTCCTTCTGGTTGTCCCAGTACACTTCCAGGGGCAGCATCAGACAATGCCGCAACTGAAGTAAAACATCAAGAAGTAGCTCCAAGTCGGTCTTCTAACATTGGTGGCTCTGTAAATAACAATGTGATGGGACCTGCTAATTCTGCACAGAACCTTTCAAATACACGAATGCTGGCCTCTGGAAATAATAGCCAGGCCGTAGCATTGTCACAAGGTTATCTTCCTGGGCCTGCAATATCTGCTAGATCACAGCAGCTTGATCAACCTTTACTTCAGCAACAGCAGCAACAACAGCAACAATCACAACAGCTGCAGCCAAATTCACAGCCTCAGTTGCAGCAACAGCAACAGGTTCCCCTTCCGCACATCCAGAGATCAGCTTCGCTGCTTTCAACAAATCCTCTATCTCATCTAATTGGGCAGAACTCGAATCTTCAAATGGGTGCTAATCATATGGTCAACAGCAAGCCTACTGCTATGCAGCTGCAGTTGCTGCAGCAGCAAGCACAGCAACAACAGCAACAACCTACGCAACTCTCCAGGAAGGTGATGATGGGGATTGGTCCAGCCATGGCCGTGGGGAATATGGGTAACAATGTTGTTGGTGTTAGTGGTCTCAGTAATGTCATGAGCATGGGGAATGCACGGGGTATATCATCCCAAATGGGCCCCATGTCAGCCTTGGGCAGCATCAGTCCAAACCAGATGAACTTGGGAACAGCATCCAATTTTGCTGCAGGACTTCGGCAAAGTCCACTATCACCTGTACAAGCGGCTGCTATAAAGCTGAGGTTGGCTCACCAAAGGGCGGGCATATACAATTCCCAATCTGGGTTAGCCGGTATGACAGGAAGTAGCAATCAGATGCTTCCTAGTTCAGCAGGCCTATCTATGTTAGGTGCCCTCAGCCGAGCCAACAACACTATGCAGCGAAACACAATATCTCCCATGGGCCCACCTAAGATCCCAGGAACTAATTTTTACTTGAACCCACAGCAACTCCAGATGCAACAGCATCAGCAGCAACAACAGCTTCAGCAGCAGCAACAGCTTCAGCAGCAGCAACAGCAGCAGTTTCAGCAGCAACAACTGCAACAGCAGCAGCAGCAGCAGCAGCAAATGCAGCAACAGCAACAACAAATAGGCTCCCCTTTGCAACAGGCACAGGTGGGTTCACCAGTAGTTGGCTCTCCACCTGCCATGGTAATGCAACAACAGCAGATTAGTCCACAAAAAATGGGCCAACATACTGCAATGAGTCCCCAGCAGTTGAGCTCTGGTGCTTTGCAGCAAATGAACACTGGTGGCAATGCCGGAGGGCCAGCTAGCCCGCAGTTGAGCTCCCAGACTCATGGATCAGTTGGTAGCATCACAAGCTCCCCGATGGAACAGCTGCAAGGTGCGAATAAGGGTTCTACCAGCAATATTTAGTGTCATATTATGGGAAGGCTGCCTGGAAAGTCATTTTTTTCTCGTATTTAGCCATCAAAACAGAGTAACAGACATTCCAAGTACAGTATAACCCAATTATGCCTTTATTAGGTCTTAAAACAGAATGTGTGTTGCTGATGAACATATCCATCTTTATTTATGATGTTGTATTCATAGTCTAGCAAAATTATGTAAATTATTGGGTAATATGCAAGCTTGTTAAATATTTAACAATTTTTCCACCTTTGTCTAGACAAAGTGTTAGATCTCTTATCAAAGGTTTAATGCAAACTCTCTAGTTTAACTCTTTTGCTTATACTTATCCGGGTGTGTCATTTTATTGTGGATCATATTTTTAACTATTTTGGTGATACTAGTTTAACTATATTTTATTGGTGGTTTTGTGCAAACTCTATTCCTTTGCTTAACAATTATGTAAAGCGTATGCCGCTGGCATTGCTAAACTTCTTATTAGATTGTATTATGCTTCAGTTAGCTTGATATTGACTCCTGCTTGTTAGTCAAGTTATATTGGTGAAACAGGCGTAATTTTCTTCTGACACTGGAGGAAACCCTGAAGCAGAAATTCTGATCACCCACCTTGCACTCTTTCTTGTGGTGTGATATATTTCTCTTCTGAAATCTTTCTTGTGGTGTGATATATTTCTCTTCTGAAGTTACTGAGGTAAACCATTCAGTCTCTAAGCCATTGGAGTGGGGGCTCATCTGGATCAATAGGATTGTGATCAAATCATCTCAAATTGGGCAGTTACTTGTTGTTAGCTTGTGACAGTATGTGTTTGAGCCAATCAGCATGCTATCTGGTACTTTCTGGACCAGAAGCAACACTGCTTCATGTGTGGATTATGACATAACTAAATTGTAACAAAACATTTTAATTGTAACTTGCAAATTATCTACACCAGGTTGAATCAGACCTTAAACAAACTCATGAAAAAGGCCTTCAACTGCAAGCCTATTCATGAGAAATCTTCCACGCAAAATATTCACGTTTAGCTTATGGATAGAAGACACCCTACCTTATTCACGAAACAAAAACTTATTAAAGTCTTCATCGTTTGCATCACCCATTTCTTTTGTGCTTCCTTGCACAACGGGCAACAGTTGCATTGCTTTAAAGTATGATTGAGGCTGTTTGTTCTTGGTTGCGTCTCTCTCTTTCTCCTTCCTAATTTGTTTCAGCAAATCCCACTTTCATGTGATATTTGGTAGGAGAATTGTCTTTGGATCGTGTATATTATATCCTCTATTAGCGAGTGAAGGTAATTAGATTCTGAAGACCTACAAAATTAATCAGAATGGTTATGATTAGTATCATGGGCTGAAGAAAATTTTACGTCTCTCTATATCCCCGGCAAACTTAGATAAGAAGATATTTCATGGCCACAGCCATGTAGAGTTAAAAACACCATTGACAGCAAACAACAGTGAAAATGGAATCAAAGAATGTGTTAAACTATTAAGTTTCTCACTCCTATCTGTTTTTTTTCCATGTGAGCACTTAAGAATTGCAACTGGAAAAAGAGGCCATTAAATACTGACATGGACTACTCCACGAGTGTTATTCACAGAGTAGTCAATCGCATTTATAGTTCAGAGAGACTCTCTGATGTGAGAATAAATTCTTGTAGAACTCCAAAAATTAGGTAATCGTAGTTGGGAAACAGCGTTGTATGATGAACCTGAAACAACCAATGCATTTATTTTTGGAAAAATTACTCCTGTTCATAATAATCTACGGCCTTCAAAAATTAATAGATAAATTTAAAAAAATAAAAAAAATGAAGGAAGCATAAATCAAATCTCCATACATTTTAATGGTAAGTTGTGGGAAGGTTGATATGAAGTAATAATAAAATTTATAGATTAATTATTATGGTTATAAAATGCTCCATTAACTTTGTTTACCCGAGTTTGAAAGTGTTTAATAAGAGTTAACAACATTATCAGATGATCTTCATCAGACTCAAATAATTTTGTTCTTTAAGACTGCAAGGCCTGCAATTAAGGGAGCAACAGTATTAGGCCAGCGGGCGACGAAACGAACAATGCTTCTCTCCATCTCGATCCACAAAGGATCTTCTACTTCTACTTCACTGGTTAATGAGTTGAGAGGGTGTGCAAAAGTGGAGATATTTGATTATTACCTCTATTTACCATTGAATATTCAATATCCAATATATGAAACACCTCTTGTATATTCTTCTATATAATGAACTGTGATATTGTAAATATTACAATTCGCTGTTTACTTCGAGAAAGGAAAGAAAAGAAAAAGAAAAGAAAATTAGAATAGCACGTTTAATCTAATTTTTCTCTTTCTTGTATTATTTGGTGACATAATTTTTCTCACCCACTGGCCACTAGTTCTAGCAGAGGTCCAAATTCAAAAGCCAGTAGTCATGACGACGTCTTCTCCATCTCAAAGAAGTTCTCTCACTTCATTTTTCCGTTTCTTCTTCTTCTTCTTCTATCAACTGTTGCTCTATAAAAAGCTACTTTGCTGCTCACTCCACTTCCAGTTCACGAACCCAAACCCAAGCCGAAATCGAAATCGTAATCGAAATCCTTACTAATCGAGCGCTCTCGAGCCCTTCTTTCTTCCTATCGCATTATTTTATTACTTTCCGTTTTCCTTATTTCGCTGGTCTTGAATCTCTCTCTCTCTCTCTCTCGCTCTCGCTCTCTCTCGCTTGTTGGATTTGCGAAAGCTCGCACCTTTCTCGCTGAGATCGATGCATTGTTCCATTCCCTTCGTGGGTTTTGCTCCCCTCGTGTTCCTACGCCTGTCCTCATCTGGGTGACACCTTCGTGGTCTCCTCGAGTTCTTCGAATCCATTTCTGGCTTCTTCTCCTCTCGTCGAATCGTAGGTGCCCATTTCCTCTTTTAGGATCTCGTCTCTTGGCTGCTCGCATTCTGGACGTAATCCTTCGGACCCATCTCTGGTTGTGCCAATGGCGGCGTCCGCCCTGGCCCCGCCGTCATCCACGTGGCTCGTCGGGTCGTGCATGTCTGTTCCTTGCGATGGGGAGAGGCCTCGGGGGCAATGGAGCTTGTCCTACTCGCGGAAGAATCGCTCGTCTGCTGCCTCTGGTAATAAACCAAACCCATTTCTTTATTTCTTCGGTACTTGTGTTCTTGGTTTATTATTCTCGATGGGTTTGGATCACTAATGATTCATCTTGATTACTTTATGGGATTAGGAGTCAAAACCTTATCTTGGTTTCTTTTGGGGTGCTTAGATTGAGGATGATGGATCTTATGAAAGGATTTAAGGAGAGAAATTTGGGTTTACATTATTGTCACATTGTTTATGTGAGTGAAAATAACAGCAGAATATCTGGGAGAATGATTCCCTTCTTCGAGAATCTTTTCTGGTAAATTCTAGACTGAGTAACTTTGATGCTTTTGGATTGGTTTCTTTTTCTTGGAAGTGGTATAAGTGTATATGATTGAAGTTTTGTCTTGACTAGGTTATAAATGTTATCGTGGTTGGTTTGTTACAGTTCAAGGTTGTCTTTGTAGTGTTTAATCTGGATAAAATTAAGATTTGACGTCTTAATCTCCTTCAATCAGATCCAAGAAGGTAAAAAATCCATCTTTGTCATGAAGTTACATATTTTCATGATTCTCATTAACCAGCAAGACAACAAGAAGTGGAAAATTAATGCTCAAGGATCACCTTGATTTATAATTGGGCAAACTGACTAATTGTAATCATAACTATTCATACTAATGAGGATGTCTACCTTATACCGCTAGAATCAAGTTGGTCTTTGACTGATGTTTTCTGATGTGCAGGAAAAGCCATGGCTGTTGCCTTGCAACCTGAAAAGAAAGTTATTGATAATAACAGAGCTGATACTGAACAGAGGAGGGTTGTTGTGACGGGCATGGGTGTGGTGACTCCACTTGGTCATGATCCAGATGTCTTTTATAATAATCTTCTTGAGGGTGTCAGTGGCATAAGTGAGATTGAGACGTTCGACTGTTCCAGTTATCCAACGGTAAAATTTCCTCTTGATGTGTTGCTATCTTCATGTTCTGTCCAAGAAGAAACTTTCATGGGTCTTGGTTGGGTAACCTTCTACAGCCCCTAACATCAGACTGTTTCATAGAGAATTGCAGGAGAGATCAAATCTTTTTCATCAGCTGGATGGGTGGCACCAAAGCTATCTAAGCGGATGGACAAGTTTATGCTTTACTTACTTACTGCTGGAAAGAAAGCACTGGAACATGGAGGCATTACAGAAGATGTTATGACTCAGTTAGATAAGACAAAGTGCGGAGTTCTAATTGGTTCTGCAATGGGTGGGATGAAGGTAGTTTTGCAATTAATATGCATCTGAATGCAGAATCCCAGTGCTTGAGGAAAACATAAAAGAGATGGAAGAAATGCTTCTTGTACTGATTACATATACTATTGAAGGCCTTTTCATTGAAGATCCTCCTATTTTATGCTTGGCCTGATGCTTCTTGGTACTTAATGCTGTTCTGGAATGATGTTAATACCATTTTTTGATGCTTTATCGAGCAGGTCTTTAATGATGCAATTGAAGCATTGAGGGTTTCTTACAAGAAAATCAACCCTTTTTGTGTGCCTTTTACCACCACAAACATGGGCTCTGCTATTCTGGCAATCGATCTGGTGCTCACCATTGACTATTGTTCGATATCCTTTCTCTTGCTTACAATCTTATCATGAAGTTATTGACAGCATATATTACTTTTTTCTTGCACTGTAGGGATGGATGGGCCCCAACTATTCTATTTCAACTGCTTGTGCCACTAGCAACTTCTGTATTCTGAATGCAGCAAATCATATTAGAAGAGGCGAAGCCGTAAGTAGCTCTGATTTATCCCTTAGTTTCCTAAAGATTGGAAACAGATATATCTTGCTATTTTCTCAATCTTGCAGGATGTGATGCTTTGTGGTGGATCTGATGCAGCAATAGTACCGATAGGTGTGCTTGGCCCTCCCCTCTCATGCCCTCAAATCTTATATAAACAATCTCTCATGATTACAATCTTTGTCAATCTCACTGCCTTCCTGGAATGTCTGGAGCATGCATGTCTAATGGAAAGACTTGCATAATGCAGGTTTGGGAGGTTTTGTGGCATGCAGAGCACTATCACAAAGAAACAATGATCCAGCTAAAGCTTCACGGCCCTGGGATGCTGTAAGCATTATTTTAGATCCAAATCCTTTTTGAGATATACCTGAAACATTCTAAAAATTAGGTTCTGGTTTACTTTATATTGGTGGCTGATATAGTAGAAATTATTCGTGAATTCTGTCACCTGTATAGTGTTGCTAAAGTTAAAGATTAAGTTTTTCTTGCATTAAACATTGAAGTGTGTGTATGTCTTTGCCTGTGTTAAATAGTATTGATCATTCCTATCAGAAGAGGATCCCTAACAGATGTTTCAGCATCGAACTCTCATTATAGGATTGAGTGCCCATTCCTATCAAATAAAATCCTCTCTTCTCTCCTTTCTTATTGGTGCAGTTAAGAATGCAAGGAGGCCAAACTCGGATACTGCTTAATACACTGAAATTTTTGCCTGAAAGATTCAATCAATAGATGAATTCTGTAAAGAGTTGGGAGGGTTCATCTCATATGAAAGATCAACTTCTAGTAGTTTGAGTCTGAAGCAAAATCTTGTAAATTGTTTCTCAAATAAAACTTCTGTCCAGATTTCTCTCTTCTAGGGTTGCCACAGGTGATTTATTGACTTCAATTAGACTCAATTAGGATGCCCCAGTTGGGCTTAATGACTTAATTAGGTAGTCTCACTTGGACTCAAGTGGGAATAATTTACTCCTGAAGAGGATGGACTAAAGCTCAATTAGGAAGAGAAGTTTGAGATCTAAATGTCTAATTAGAAATCAAGCTTAACTCAGAAACTTTTCAACATGGCCAGTTGCTCTGATGGACTCATACTAGGGCATATACACTAGAAACCTTTGGAATCCTTCCCTAAATCAATTTAATCTATTTGGTCATCTAATTATTAAGCCCTACTACTCATAAATAGCAAAAAGATAGACATGCATTTCTATAGCAAGACCTTGTTGTCAAGGAAATCTCAATCAGTGTCATGCTACAAATCTGCTTGATACCTGGCAAAGTAAATGTGGCTTGTAGAAATGTTGTTCAATGTCATATACAGCACTTTGGATTGCATTGTTATTGGAATAGGAGATTATACTGAAACTGGTGCAATGCCAACTGAATGTGTCTAATGTAGTTCCCGATCAATAAATGACAGGATCGTGATGGTTTTGTCATGGGGGAGGGTGCTGGTGTGCTTATCTTAGAAGAACTAGATCATGCGAAGGTTCATATACCACACCTTGTATGATCAAGTTCCTTTACAGGTTCTTCAAATTTGTTTAATCCTTGATGCTTCTCTTCTTCTTTTCCTTTCATATGCTCAACAGAAAAGAGGAGCGCAGATCTATGCTGAGTTTCTAGGAGGAAGTGTCACCTGTGATGCTTACCACATGACAGAGCCGCATCCTGAAGGTAAGAAGTTAATTTTGTGGTTCATGAATTATTCAACTTTTTGTTATTTTCTGCTCTTCTATCTTCATGATCTTCACTATGCTAGTGCCCCTTTTTGTTTAATGGATACCAGGGACAGGCATTATTCTTTGTATCGAGAAGGCACTAGAAGAATCTGGAGTAACTCGAGAAGATGTTAATTACATAAATGCTCATGCAACTTCTACACTATCCGGCGATGTAAAAGAATATCAGGCTCTGATTCATTGTTTTGGCCAGAAACCTGGGGTAAGTTTATTTATTGACTTTGAGCACATCAATCTGCTTTCACACAGAAAGTTAATTATGAAATTCTGTAGCTGAGGGTAAACTCTACAAAATCAATGACCGGCCATCTACTAGGTGCTGCTGGTGCAGTGGAAGCTGTTGCTGCTATACAGGTAAGTGAACTCCAGCTTTTATACAATTTTTTTTCTTTTTAAAACACTTTTTTGATATCCCAAATCATGATTCATTTGCTTTATTTGTTATTAAGTTATTTTAATCAATTTTAGGTATATCTGCAATGATCTGATTAAAAAACTGCCCCTAGAATATAATTTTGTGACAGTAAAAACAGTCAAAGAACTCTTCTTAATTACTTATTTGATATAACTAAAAAAAAATAGTATCAGAGATTTCTAGCTTCAAAGTCTGATATTTTCAATTCAAACCTTTGGTGTGTTTTTATTCCATGAAAAAGTTTGGAAAAGCAAAACTCTACAGATAACAGCTTTCCATGTAAATGTTAAAAGCTTTTATCCCTGCTGTTGCTTTTTCCATGTATAGCTCTTTGAAAAGAGCTACCCATAGTTGTGATCTTTTAAACCAACGAATTCACATGAAATGTTGTAAACTGAAATCTCTTGATATTTATAGAGTTATCTTGATACAAAAATCTGTTCCTTAGTTTGAAATGGTAAATAGTAAGTTCAAAACCAAACTAATACTAGTAGTTTTTTTACTTGTGCATTCTTCACAAAGGAACCTTGTCTTCTTCTCTATCTGATGTTTTGTTGGTCATATTCCTTGCATTCAGGCAATTCGAACCAGTTGGATCCATCCAAATATTAATTTAGACAAACCAGAAGATAATGTGGTATGATCTCATTGTCCTTTAATCTTTATAAATTATAATTTTATATTCTTTTCATGTATTCTTTCTAGTGTCTCAACCTTAATTACTATTAACTAAGATAGTTATCAAATGACTGTTGTGGTACTCCTCAAATAATTGAGTCTGTAGTTTGTTTTAGATGAGAACCATACTAAGATATTGGAAGGGGGAAGTGCCATGATTAGTATATTCCATAAAATCCTAAAACTGCAAATAGGATGAAGAAGGTGGTTTTCCGCTGCTGAAAGAAAGGGATTGATAATCTGTTTAGCCTTGCCTCTAGAGATTCACATAGGACATGTAAGGTGAATCGTTGGGTTTGAGCATGGCGCAGGGAGCAAAATATTTTTTCATCTAATACTTGTAGATCTACATAGTCATGTTTGTTCTTGAACTTTATTGGAATTGAAAACATGGATGTAGGATGCCAGCATTCTGGTCGGATCAACAAAGGAGAGATTGGATGTGAAGGTGGCACTATCCAACTCGTTTGGCTTTGGCGGGCACAACTCATCTATCTTGTTTGCACCTTATAAGTAATCAGACTTTGTTGATCAAGGAACATGATCTGAAGAGCTAGGAAAGAATGAGAAGGCCTTGTACACTTGTTTCCTTTTGTTCTATCAAATTCTGAAAGAATCCGAAGCCTGCAAACATTTCAGTCGTCTCTGCCTGTTTAGTATTTGCAACATTTATTACATAACAGTTTGTGAATGCTTCTTATTCTCGGTAACGGAGGGTAAGGCTAGTTACATTCGTCAAACACTGCTTTGTTGGAGTCTCATGCATCTGGACACCCTTTTTCAGTTTAAACAGTTATCGGGCGTGTCGGCATAAGTTGTTGTAAGCTTTCTTACTGTACGAACTGTATATGCTTTTAAAGTTCTTCATTGCTGGTGATTTCTTCAAAGAGACTTCCTAAGGCTTTTTCTTTGATGTTTCCATGTACTTTAGTTTCTTTACTTTGCAATAATGTAACAGTTGCACAATCTACAGAGAAGTGGTCAACTAGTTTGTCATTATTTACTGTTAATAGTCTCAATTATATTCCATATAAAATCCTGAATTTCTAAATTTTTATCAACTTAACATGTTGTCATGCTTAGTTACTGTCAGTATATTGCTTTTCACCTCCCATGCAGTGCAGCTTTAAGAGGTTAATCTAGCACCTAATTTGAGCAGAGACAGACTAGCATTCTTTAGTGCTTCAAATCGTTAGGTGAAGTCAAATGAGTTTGACCAATCGAAGTCATCCGGTTAAGTCAAAGTTGGTAATGAAATCAACGAAGGAGAGCTCGAGGTCATTGGCGACCCTGATATAATTAATTCAAGTGGATAATTTGTACTCATATTCGATCCAAGTAACACCCACAGTTGATTGAAAAAAAAAAAAAAAATATATATATATATATATATATATATATATATATAATAGTAATCTAACAGCGGGCAAAATTTAAAGTAAAAAACTATTAGATGCTACATAAACCCTGAACTATTGCTCATATATCTCCGAGAAGAGAATTTAGGAGGTCAATAATTGAGGGTTTCTGTGAAAATGAGGGGGAGTTGGGAGGAATGTTGATGTAATTATTCTTCCTTTGCTTGTTTTCTGGAACTTCTAAGCACAAGTATCTCAATTTTTCTCATATTCAAACCCCAACTCTTTCTCTTTCTCTTCTCTTCTCTTCAATTCAAAGGAGGACTTCCATTTCCTTCCAACTTGAACGACAGTACAACAATCACCATCACTACATCGATGCAACCTTGAACTTCGTCTACCCAAATGTCCACCAATTTCTAGAATTCACATCTGCAGTTCATATTTACGTAAATGTATGAAGTAATATGAGCTGGATAATTAAATTAGTTAGTCCAACTATTTTCCATTATTAATTAGTAAGCAGATCCAAGTAGATGGGTTTGAAATTTTTTGTACAACGTAATAATGTTCTTCTAGAATTGCTTACTAAGATGGAAGACATCGTTGTCACTTATTACGACCAAAGTGGGAATTGGGATGACCAGTTGTGCTCCAAAGGACAGACAGACTAAATGAATTTAATGTGCTTGAATTAGTGGATGCACCTTGAGATTAAAGAGAGAATAAAGTTTGAAAATACTACTCACAATATCATGCATGGGTGATGAAGGGAAGCATAAATAAATTTATTTTCAAAAAAAAAAATTAACTTTGGAGGAATATAAAAATTTTAGAATATTGAGATAAAATATCAAAATTTTATTAAGAATAAACTGAACTAATTCGATCATATGTCCATAGAACTATATTATATATAGAGTAACAAGGTATTCAAAATCCTAGTTCGACAGAAACAAACTTTTCATAACTATGAAGTTTTTAACCTGGACTTCTAGATACTTAAGTTATTTTGACCCAAGAGCACTACAATAAATAGGATGGAATTTTTATAATAAATAAAAAGGATGAATTATATATATATATATATAAGCAAAATAAGATTTTTCTAAAATGGTAAAAGTTATTAGTTTGAAAGTCTATACCTTGGAATTTGGCAGAAAAAACTCATGCCTCTTAATGACCTAGTAGGCGACCTTTCATTCTGGTCATATTGCTTATATTCCTATCAAGTTTCATCAAATTTGAATTTCAAGCACAAATTGAATCATATTTATCAAAATTTGATCGCGGAGGTGAATCAACCGCCAAGTCAGTTCAATTTTATAATAAGACTGAAAGTATAATTGATTTTTAAAAATCGACCAACTCAGCGGTTTAATCAGTAATTCGACGAGTTTCTACGAACAGTCAGCATTACTTATTTTTTATAAAATTATCTACTTCTTCTTAACATAATTATTAGAACAAAATCGGTTAGGAGTCGGATCAGTATATTATAGATTTAACCGGTGACTCATCAAGTCAGACTGTTAGTTTATTTACAAATACTTTTAAATATTTAAATTATATATTTATAGGTCTACAAAAGGAATACAATTACATTCCTTCTATTATTTGGCCATTTTAATTAATACTTAAGTTTCAATATATCAAGTCATATAATTTATAAAAATCATATTTTAATTTAAAAAAAAATATAATAACTTTAATTTTAGGACTAAATTATAATAAAATAATTGAATATTAGTATCACGAATCAATAAACCGATTCGATTTTATTATAAGACCAAAAAATAATTTATACGTTAAAAATTGGTTAACTCAGTGCAATCCGGACGTATTCCTTTGCATTTTTCTAATATTACCTAGTGGTTTTTAATACTTAGTTATTCTATTCTTTAACTTATGATGGAATTGAAAGTGTATTTAGGAGATGATTAATCATGTATAAGCCATGTAGTTTGATGTACTTAAACATAAATATTAGTTTAGAAAAATAGCTAAATAGTAGAAGAAATAAAATTACATTGTTTTTGCAGAATTTCTTTTTAGTTTCTAAAGTTATTTAGAACTATAATTATTCAAAATTTTTATTAGATATACCAGCGATCGGACGGGGTGACTCACTAATTGAAGATATTAATTTCGACATCTAAAATGCCATGTTCAATTCTAATAAGTGCTCAAACTTTATGCAGAGAATGAGACTTTTCCCATGGAAAAGAACAGATTCCTACTATTTCATCCTCGGTCTCACGTAGACAATTAATCCTGTCTCCTTTTGTGGTGGTTGGATGCTATGACCCGTATTTGCCTCGTTAATTTGGATTGATGTTGAAGAGCTAGCTACTAGCATGCATCTTGCTCACAAAGACTTTGTTCATGTGGGTTTGATTTTGAAAAACTTGTCATCTTCAAAAGGTACGTCCATACCTCCTTGATTTTTTGGTCAGAGCTAGCTCGATGAATTCCACAAGTCATTAAGATTTGTTAGATCGATATTAATTAGATTTTGAATCGTACTACATCTTGAAACCAAGACGTAGGTAGGTAGGACTGAAATATTATTGATTGATAGAAAAAAAAAACTATATATATATATATATATATATATATACACATAAATTATATATGACTAATATATGTCACCTTCATTTACCAATTAATATAATTTTATTGATCATTAGATGTGCATGAAGCCATTAATTAATTACATATGCAAAGGTTTGCTGCACGTGGATATATAAAGTTTCACTTAGAATTTAGCACAGAATAAATGTGTTGCATGAATGCATCTATCCACATCAACGGTAATATCTCCGAAGTTAGGAAGAAATATATATAGAGACAGATGCTTAAATTTTTCTCTCTCTTTTTTTTTTTTTTTTCTAATGGTGGTTTCCCACCAAGTTTGGAAAGAAGTACAGGGAAAAGATTAGGAAACAATTAGGGAGTCAGAAGTCATTTTACTAAGTAGCAGAGCTTCGTCTCTAGATCTCTTTTACTCATTTGTACTTGTTCTTCAAGTATTCAAAGTTCTGTTCAATATTCCAACCTCTTATTCGTCTATGATCCATTGAATCTTGAAGGTTATCAGGAATTTCAAAGTATTGCTGGTCGTTGATTTCTTTTAATATTCAACATAGGAAATGTATTGGAGTTTCGTCACTGGAAATATATATATTTGTAAAAGGAATGGCGGAAGAGATTGAAGATCAATTCTAAATCCTAAGCTTCGTACGTAGGACTTTTACGAATACAAATATTTCCACCAACAAAGAATAATGACTAAGAAAGTTAATGGACAATTAAACAGTATTCTCCCAAGACTTACTTCAATTGACTTAAATCTCTAAATTAATTCTCATGACCATATTCTCTAATTAAGATGGAGCAACTTCTTGGTTACTTCTCTCCATTTTGTTGGGTAATTTGTTATCTTAAAGCGGAGAATAAGAACCAGTCTGAACAAATCAATTAATTTGTTTACGAGCAGAGTCTAAAATGAGTAGATCCGATTGAGTTATTAGGAAGACGTTTCCATAAGTTTGACACCAAAAAGAAAAAAAGAAGAAAAAAAGAAGAAGAGAACATATAGTTGCTAGAATTACGTGGGAAAATGTTAGGAAAATGTATACAAGGAGTAGCTCATGAATATAATATTGAGATGACTCAATCTTTTGGCATCTAAGACTCGGTTTGGTGATGCCAAATAAGATATGAAATCAAAAGAATCACAACCTTCCACCAAAACCATGGAAAACTGATCAGGGTCTTGAAAATATATATATATATATATATATATATATATATATATATATATATATATATATATATATATATTTTGCCAACGTAGTCACATCCATCCACACCCACTGGCCTTAATAAAAATTGGTCAAACCCACGAGTCCTCTAGGTCGCCTTTTCCCGATTCAAACCTTACAACCAACACCCTTCGTTTATATATGCAACTTACATATATATAATATCAGCCCTGGGGGAAGTCATGAGTAACTATGTAAGAAAAGAGACATTAACTTTACCATATGGCTCTAGGTTATTTCTTTTTAGCCTGTTAAGAATTCTCGTACTAGCTGGAAGTAGGAAAATGCATGCAAATTAATTTAAGTGTTGAGTAGAGCCGTAACTCATGCATGGATTGTTCCATGACCAGACCCAATACTCAAAACTATGTTCAAAGTCAAACAACCAGCACATAGGTTTTGTGTACTTTTTTTTTCCTTCCTTATTATTGTTTTCTCTTTTAATTAATGGAAAATGGAAATATACCTCAACAATTTCACTTCATCTTGGCCTATATATACCTGTATATGTTGCTCTTCTTTTCTCCACCCTACCACTTCCATTTGAGTTATAGAGATCGAGAGAGATAGAGAGGAAGAGAGAGAATGGCGACGAGCGGCGAGTCGAGGGTTGCGATCATCGGGGCCGGCATAAGTGGCCTCGCTGCTGCGAAGCAGCTTGCGAGGTTTAATCCGATGGTGTTTGAGGCCACATCCTCCATCGGTGGGGTGTGGAAGCACTGTTCATACCGGTCGACGAGGTTACAAACCCCGCGACCGGACTACGAGTTCTCCGACTTCCCGTGGAAGAACCGGGCGGACCCGACCTTCCCGACCTACGACGAGATATTGGAGTACTTGCAGGACTACGCCACGCACTTTGATCTGTGGAAGTTCATCAATCTTGAGAGTAGGGTTTCGGAGATCCGATTCCTAGAAAACCCGGCGAAGGCCGGTTTCACCGAGCTGTGGGGCGGCAGTGGCCGGCCCCTCGCCGGTCAACCCATGTGGGAAGTCGGGGTTGTCACCGGCCAATCGGAAACTGTTCAGGTTGCTATTCTTGCTTCAAAGTTTGGAAATTATCTAGAGTTGCCAAAATGGACCATAACTTAATTGATGATACTACGTAGACATCCATGCATGTAAACCTTGCATGTTACATGCATGCAGCCCGATGTTCTTTGCACTATTTTATTTTTCTCAACAAAACAAAAAAATTCTAATTTTTTTTTATGGTTTTGAATCAGTGGCACAAATTTGAATTCGTGGTGATGTGCACTGGAAAATATGGAGACGTGCCAAAGATACCAGTTTTCCCACCGGGCAAAGGGCAAGAGGTATTCCAGGGGAAGGTGATGCATACCTTGGACTACTGCAAACTTGACGAAGAAGCTAGTAAGGAATTGATGAGAGGAAAGAAGGTTGTGGTTGTTGGTTACAAGAAATCCGCCATTGACCTTGCTGTGGAATGTGCTCAGGCGAACCAAGGTATATAATTATATAGATTATGATGTTTTTGTGAAATTTCTTACTCTTTTATTGTATAATACCACAAAATTCATATTGTTTTCCTAAGAAAGAACCAGTAGTTGAACAACATACACACATATATAGATTGATAAACAAAAAAGTATTTGTCTTGTGATATATATGTTTGGATTCTTGCCCATTCTAAAGAGTAATGACCTTGGATTAGTTAAATATTCGAAGAGAAGTCTGCTTGCTTTTACTTTTTCTTTCAAGGGCTGAAACAATTAATTCCTCTGTGGTCAAAGTCAAGGCAAGCTAAGAGTTTGACATGTTGACCTCTCATTCAAAGGAAGGGAAGATAACTATCATAATACAAAACTAGTATCATGTGCCTTTTGTCCAATAACATAAGAGTCAATATATCGACTAATTAACATACTAATGAGAACAGCTATCTAGTGTCAATACTCTAATATTCTATTTGCTGACTTTTGCTTAGTCCTTCCATTTTCCACTATGATACTTGTAGACCTAATTAATCAGATAGAGTTGACTTAGTTTAAAACAAATTAAGTATTGACTCTTTTTTTTTCCTTTGAATTGATTTGGAGGAGCTGATGGGCAACCTTGTACTATGGTGATACGAACCTTGCATTGGACAGTTCCCTCCTACTCCATATGGGGCCTACCTTTTTTCTTACTCTATTCAACCAGGTCTTCGCAGTTCCTACATCAAAGGCCTAACGAAGGGCTGCTAAGATCTCTTCTTTGCTACTCTTTGACCCCATTGGTAAGCATTTTTTAAGAGTACTTACTTACTTTACTATGTTCTTTAACTAATCACTAGCTTTTTTGAATGCGTCAAACGATATTATATATAATGAGTTACACCATCAAGTTGATCAAATATAAAAATACTATATAATATTTCCTTTTGATTAAATAGTAGTGGCTTCTTTTTTATGAACAGAGGAGAAGTGTTTCAAAGTTTATTGAGTCATATCTCACATGGAAGCTGCCACTGGAGAAGTATGGCCTGAAACCAGATCACCCCTTCACTGAGGACTACGCCTCGTGCCAGATGGCTATCTTGCCGGAGGACTTCTTCGCCGAGGCGGACGAGGGCCGGATCTTGTTCAAGAAGTCATCCAAGTGGTGGTTCTGGGAGAAGGGTGTGGTTTTGGAGGACAACACCAAGCTGGAAGCTGATGTTGTCTTCCTCGCAACTGGCTTTGATGGCAAGAAGAAGCTTAGGTCAGTCCTTCCTGAGCCATTCTCTGGACTACTAGAGGACTCTTCTGGTGTCATGCCCCTATACCGGTAACTATACTTTTTATACTCCGAAAGCTTAAAGCTGCTAGAGAACGGTGATTTTTATTTTTTATATTCTGACTAGCATCGGTGGTCACAGGGGCACAATCCATCCTCTGATCCCCCACATGGCGTTCATGGGTTACATCGAGAGCGTGTCGAACCTCCACACGTCGGAGCTCCGTTGCAAATGGCTGGCGAGGCTACTCGAGGGGCGGTTCGAGCTCCCGAGCGTCGAGCGGATGTTCAAGCAGACGAGCCTCGAGACTGAGGTGATGAAGAAGACGACGAGGTTCTACCGCCGGCACTGCATCTCCACCTTCAGCATCAACCACAGCGACGAGATCTGCGAGGAGATGGGGTGGGAGTCATGGAGGAAAGGAGGGTGGCTCTCTGAAGCCTTCAGCGCTTACAGCAACCAAGACTATAAAGATGATGAGAAAAACTAATAGGTTTAATGGTCCTACGTCTTCAAAAGAAGACATCAATTATTGTGGTTAGGGTTTCTTGAGACAACATTAATTGTTCTATATATTGTACTACTACCACTACGAACATGAGTTTTTCATAAACTATGAAATAAAAGTTATCATTATGAGGGAATTATCTGAAATCGCCTATAGCTACCTCGAATAATATATAATATTTACACAAAATATATATAATATATTTAAATTAGGAGAGTGCATGGGCTTCCATTTCTTGCTTGATCATAGTGGAATAAACCCCATCAGTATAGTTTGCTAAAAGAGCTTCATGGCTACCAAACTCGACGACCTTCCCATCTTTAACCACGGCAATGCGATCTGCCTCTCGAATTGTAGAAAGCCTGTGGGCCACCATGATCGTAGTTGCTCTTTTTGATACTTTTCGCAATGCCGTTTGCACAAACTTCTCTGATTCCAAATCTAATGCACTGCTTGCCTCATCTAGCAGCAAAATCCGTGATCGCTTGAGGATTGCTCGAGCGATTGCAATCCTTTGCTTCTGGCCACCTGATAATTGCAACCCACTCTCACCTACCTGTCACAAAGTTGTTGTTGTTGTTTTTTTTTTAAAAAAAAAAAGGAAAAAGTAAATTCACACACACAGATATGTATATGTTTTATAGTATTTTTTGAATGAGAGGAAGAATTAATTCTTACCTGGGTTTCATATCCTCGTGGAAGCCCACTTATGAACTTGTGGATATGGACTTGCTTGGCAGCCTCCTCAATCTCGGCCCATGAAGCTTTCAAATTGCCAAACCCAATGTTGTCTCTAATGGACCCGGCAAACAAAGTGGGCTCTTGGCCCACCAAGGCACACACCCCTCTAAGCCACTTCACATCCAGCTCCCTCGCATCCACCCCTCCAACCATCACCCTCCCTTCATCTGGATCGTAGAACCGCTGCACCAGCCAGATCACTGTCGACTTGCCGCTCCCGCTCCCACCGACGACCGCCACTGTGCTCCCAGCCTTCGCCTTCAATGAGAATTCCCTTAGCACTGGCATGTCTGGCCTTGACGGATATGCAAACGTCACTCTTTTTAACTCAACGTCGACGAGCTTTCCGTCCTCGATAGTCTTAGAATTTCGTTGATTAACGTTGATCAATGACTTACTTTTTATGACGGATAGGACTCCAGAAATTGCCAAGGATGCACGGGACGTGTTCGGGGCCAAGCCTGCTAGTTGGCCCACGGAGAAAGTACTCAGGACCAAGATCATAAATATCTTAAATACATTGCCGAAGGTTGAGTAGCCCATTTTTATCAAGTAGGATCCAGCCCATAAAGTCAAAGTGTATGCGGCGTACATAGCCCCTTGAGAAAGCCCAAAGACGAGGCCCACGAGATGCGAACGTCTCATGGACTTCTTCATGGGCTCCAACAAAGCAACCTCGAAAGCTGACACTACCTTGGCTTGGGCCGACAATGACATCACTGTCCTTATATTTGACACAGCCCCTGCGGCGATACTGCTGGCCTCGGCAAATTGGTCGTCGTCCAACTTCGTCCCAATACTAATAATTAGGCTAATGTAGTTAGCCCCGAGCGTGAAAGGCGTCATGGCAATAGCAACAAGAGTTAGCCTCCAGTCAAGAGTAAATGATACAAAAAACCCAACCCCGGCCGAGCCCAGGCCCATTAAAAGTACTGAGTACCGATCCCCGAGCACCGATCGGAAGGCGACAGAGTCGATCGACAACCGTGAGATGAGCATGCTAGCTGAGTTCTCCTTGAGGTCGAACCACCCAGGGTCTTGTCGGAGAATTGACCGAAAAAGCAAGTTTCGCACTCGTACCGTTAGCCGCGTCCCGGCCCATCCACAAAAGCCCTGGAGGCCCGTCATGGTTATAACACAACCCAGGCCCAGGCCCACTATCGCAAGAGATAAGTAACCCACCTCCCTCTTCATCGTAGTAGTGTCATCGTTGAAGTAAATTTGAAGAGCTTCTCCTAGAATTAGTGGGAAAATAGAGAATATTGCACCAGCAGTCACACCCAAGAGAAACCCGACTATGAGCAATGGCACCTCCGGCTTCTGAAGCTTCCATATTTCAGACGTGTCAATCTTTGTAACCTCTCCAGTCCCAATCTCAACCTCTTCTTCTTCCATTAATTGCATGGATCTCCCATGTCCACCAGACACTATCGATATCTCCACAAAGCTATCATACTTGGCTTTCTTACATCGGCCGGGCTTCTCGGGCCCGTCCATCGCAAGGTGCACCAACTTCGCGTACGGCCCGGCCCGGTTAGCGAGGTCGACGTGGCGGCCGGACTGGACGACGGACCCGCGATCGAGGACGGCGATGAGGTCGGCGCTGCGTACAGTATGGAGGCGGTGGGCGATGACGACTCTGGTCCGGCCCGCACCGATGCGGTCGATGGCTCGTTGGACCGCGGACTCAGACTCGGGATCGAGCGCGCTCGTGGGCTCGTCCAAGAGAAGGATTCGTGGATTTCTAATCAGTGCACGAGCCAGAGCTATTCTTTGCTTTTGGCCACCCGAGAGTTGTCCTCCACGTTCGCCAACCTTAGTAATTAAAAGAAGTTTGTTTTTTTAAAACAATTATTAATCTCTAATTGTGAGATAATTAGGTTGGGAGGTATTACTTGTGTTTCGTATCCATCTGGGAGACCCAAGATAAAGGTGTGAGCATTGGCAGCAACGCACGCATCAATTGCTTCCTTTTTAGTAGCTTTCTCTTTGCCCATCATCACATTATCAAGTATGGTGCCAGAGAAGAGGATGGGCTCTTGGCCCACAAGCCCAATTTGGTCCCTTAGCCACCTCAGATTTAGGGTCCTTATATCCTGGCCGTCCAAAGTGATTGATCCTGGTAATTCACACATTAGAATTTGTTATAGTAGGTGCATTAATTTGTGACATTTTTGTTTTCTCTTTTGACCTTACCTTGGTTTGGATCATAGAATCTTTCTATGAGTGCAAAAATGGTGGACTTGCCTCCTCCGCTTACTCCTACCAAAGCTAGCATCTTTGATGGGGAAATAGAGAGGCTGAGATTGCGAAGGATCATGACCCGAGGGCGAGAAGGGTACGCGAAGTTTACTCCTGTGAACTCAATTCGACCTTTAACCGATGACAATGCCCGCCCCGCCTCGGAGAAATAAGAGTCGATCTCCGGTGCTCTATCGATGATATCAAATACACGGCTTGCCGCCACTGTCCCTTGTGCAAATTGCGCAAAATATGATAGCGCCAAAGCTAGGCCCCTGAGAAGTTCAACACTTAGTATCAATCTATATAAATTCTTTTCATTTCTTGAACTCTTTTTTCCGTGTGTGGGACTACTAAATAGTACCTTCCACCAAGATTGACACCAAAAAAGCAAGCAATAGCATCTCCTCCAGTGATTTCCCCCTTGGCAACCAATAGAGAGCCATACCAAAAGGCCAGAGCCCACTGTGAGTAGGTGACCAAGTAGATGACACCAACTCCTGCACCCTTTGCAAACCCAATCTTGTGCCCAATTGGTGCAGACTTCTCAAGCCACTCGGCATACTTGTCTGCCATATGATCCTCCATCACAAAAGATAGCACTGTCCTTATGGAGCTAATTGCTTGTTGGGCTATGTTACCTGCTTTCATGTATGATGCCTGTTTGCCAATTCATCAACCAATTAGCAAACAAACTTTACGCCTAAACATTAGAATACAAATGAAATGATTAAAATTTTCAACATTCTAATAGTATATTATGGCTAACCTCTTCCTTGGAAGTGAGCCCAACATAGACAGCCTTGTAAACAATGCCAGTAAACATCATCACTGGCGTCACAGAGAAGACAACCAGAGCTACCTTCCATGCCTTGATGAAGCCCACCATGTAACCAAAGATAAAACTAAAGATGTGATGAATGAAATGTGCCATCTGTATATCCCAACAAAATGGCATCAAATTAGCTATTACTACTGTTTTAAATGAAACAAGAATAGGAATCAAGGCAACTAAGAGGTCGGCTGGGTCAACTAAATGGTATAAACTAGATTTTTTTTTTCATTGAAATCTTATAAGAAACTTTAGTTACCTTCTCTCCCATGACTTCTTGGATTTGTGCAACATCACTAGAAATCCCATGCATGACATCCGCAGTGCTAACCTCTGTGTCAAAGAATCCAACGTCCTGCCTCAACACTGCTCTCAAATACTCCCTTCTAATCCTTTGGGCTGATCTCTCCCCCACTGTTCTCCAGCAAGTTATCTCTATAAGCCATCAATTAATTAAACATTGATCATAACCACTTAACGCACAATTATTTAACTTGATTCTAACCATCTCTCTTTGTTTCTATCTCTAATTAACTCACCCATATATGCTCCAACGATCACTATCAAGGCGAGTGTTCCCATGTAGAGGCATATCTAAACCCATCAAATCACATAATTAAAATGAAATAAACCAAAATATATATGTGTGTGTGTGTGCGTAGTATTCGACAGTACCTTCTTGACATCCTTCATCATTTGATCCTTATCGTTTATAGACTCCAACGCAATCCTATTCACAAAATTTCCGAATAAATACGAGTACCAAGGAAGTGATCCACCACTGATCATAGCACCAACGCAGCCCAAGAACACGAGAACCAAGTCCCGTGCAGTTGAGTACTTGAACAAGCTAAGTAAACCCACTGGTTGACTCACCCTCATGTCCCCTTCATCATCGTCATCATCTCCAATATCATCATCATCATCATCTAAGTCAGACCCATCATGCCCATAACCACTTCTATCCATCAGGTCTGCATGGTCTCTTCGTGGTGTCAGGTAAAGATGATCAGTGGTGTAATCGTGAGAGAATGATATCTCATGCGAAGTGTACTGATCATGATCATCATGTCGACGACGATGTTTCGACGTGCAATTGGCATTAAATTCCGGGCTACTCCGAGGAGCAATCACCTCCTTTGCACTGTAATAGTCCACCATGCTAAGATCATCTTTACTAGCCAAGGAAGTCTCAGTTCTACGTCCTCTTCCATGGAAAACTCCAAAATTTGTAAACACAGTAGACGTGCTACCTTCAAAATTTCGCCTACCGGACTCGTCGGGCCCGTGGCTTGAATGCGAGACGTAGCTCTGCAGCTCGAGCCGCCGGCGTTGTCTCGACTGATCATAGAGTGGATTGGAAGTTCTAGAGAGGTAGTAGTCATTGGCCGACCGGCGCAAGACGGCCGGGCTGGGGTTCGGGGACGTCGGAGTCCATGGGCTCAGGACCGCACCGAAGCCGTCCGGCTGGCGCCAGCAAGTCGGCTCGGGCTGCCATGATACCGAGCTTTGCCAAGACATGTCGTCTGGGGAAGGACGGTGAGGCCTCCGGTGAGGCCAGCGGCCACCGCGGGAGAATGACTCGTCCACGGTGATGGAGAAGTCCGCCATGGTGGTGGTGGTGGTGGTGATCAAGAAGTGGAGGATTAAGGAAAGGAAAGCAACGGTATGTACATAGTCTTCAAAGATGAACCTTGGAAAGGGAGGGAGGCTTCGATTGCATCGTCTGTTTATTAATTTCTTGTACTATAGTATGTGGATGCATGCAAAGTTGGAACAAGTCGGTGTTGTTTAGATGTAAAGAGATCTACGAGAAATTTAATTTGTTGCTCATTTGATTCTAAATCTTCTTCCAATTGGCAAAGAATAGAGAAGAGCGGCTAAATAATTAAATTATAATATTATTAATTCGCATAGAGTAGACAAACACACGCGTTGCTTTCTAAGGAATTCAAATATATGCCGAAGGAGACAAAAACTAGTATCCTCGAATCTTCCAATAGACAACAAAGCAAACAAAATAGATGGAAGAATAACTGGTAATGTCAAGTTCCATGTAAAATTGAACCCCATCCAATATAAAGAGAGCATAGGATATCTCAAATAGGATGAGTGTTCCATGTAATAGTGATTTTTAAAAGTAAATGCAGAGAAGTAGGAAGAAAAAAAACAGAAGAGGCAATGGACCTTTTATAATCAATAATATTAGAGAATATCGTACTGGATTTTGTTTCAATAATTTCAATATATAACAAGAAAACATGCTACAAAGTGGAGACGTAATGCCTGACTGCCCAAAAACATAGTTTCTCCATGCCAATTGGCACGTTACCACCCTAGGAACTCTAGATTGCCTCTACTACACAAAAATTTATCACAATGAAACTGGGAGGAGACCATAACTCAACACAAGAATTACCCAACATACAGAAGAATGCATATAACAAACTGCAACATCTTTAGAGAACGGAGAAAAATAAAATAAAAATCGCCCGTGTAGAAAATATAGTATATACTTGGACTGAAGTCCTGCAGGATCACCTGAGCTTCGATTCATTTCCTTTGCTTCGAAATGATGAAAGAGAGAAGAAAGAGCGAGGTGCTGCAGATTTTCAGACAGATATTAGATATCCAAATTAGAGTGCAGGATGTAGAAAATATTTGCAGTAGAACAAAACTCAAAAATTGTTTAGGATTGTACAGAAAAGTCTAAGCATAAGTACTTTCATTTGCAAACTCGAACAAATCCAAAATATCACTATCACTTGCTAAGATTTTAAAGATCTTATTTGATAGTTACCCTTAAGAGAGCTTCCAGTAAGAAGGTCCTCCCTCAATTTGAAGTTTGCAGGAGGATTTGGAATGGAACTGCGCAAGGATTGAGCTGCGCAAGTAGCAAGCTTGTTAGGATAATTGAGGAAACAATAGAGGTGTCAAAGTACTTAAAACCATCAGTTAACAGGAAATCTAACGTCTAAAGCACAAATAGAATATGCAGATTTAGTGTGCAGATTTCTGGAGCTCCACAAATAAATGAAGAGTCTATTGCACCTGCTTACTATACTGAAATGCTTCACGAAGATATACTTGTCTGTTGCACCTGCTTACCTTAAATGGAATGCTTTGCAAAGATATACTTAAGTTTTAGAGTTCAGATTTTTGCCTCAAGAGAGACGGTATTCTGAGCAGATATCTTTGAGCTTGTTGGAAGGTTTTGTCATTCTCTTGAGAGATTTAGATATTGTGTAGTGGCAAAGCAAGGAACGGTGTCACAGAGAACTACCAAGTACTATCAGCAATATATTTCCAGGATGATCCTGGAGGTAGTGAGGTGAGCCTGTTAGCAGAACTCCTCTGTGGTTAATTTGACTTCAAATGTCAAATACTAAGCAGGTATACTTAAGGATGTTTGCTTTGGCAACAGCCAATGAAATGCTCTTTGACCATTTGATTTGCTGCATTTTTTCAGCAAAAATGTTTTCCCTGCAGACCTCTCACAATAATGCTCCAATGGAATATCTGCAACACTGGCTTTTATATCATACATATTAACTTAAAAAGGTTACCTGATTAGTTAGTCATCCAATTGTAAAATTAGTGAGCATAACTACCAAAGAAATGGGAAATGGTACGAAAAGAAATATGGCAACAAGCATGATACCTTGATCACTGAAGATATCACATTCATTGAAGCCATCATAGGAAGGAATAGGATATCCCATTCTCGACTTCCTCAGATCATCTGAAGATCGTGCTGCCAAATCAAAGCTATCTTCCATATCATCATCACCTTCCGAAGCTGTTGAGGCAGATACCCAATCATTTACTAGACTTTCAACACCTCGGCTCTTCCTCCCAAATTTCAATAATCTCTTGAATCCTTTTGTCATGTCTTTGCGTGATTGCTGAGATGCATTAGCAACAAGCACAGGTATTTGAGCGCTTCCCCATTTTTTTCTCATTCGAGCAGCATCAGCCTCCATCATCTGGTTCAGCGGGTGGGAGTTCCAGGATGCTGGACTTCCAATAGGCGAATCTACAGAAGCATCGATATCTGACGCCTCTTGTGCATAAGAAAATGTGTGTGGAGCATGTAAGTTCCATGATCGGGGGCTTTCTCCTGGTGACTCTTGCATGTTTCCTCCAAAATTATTATACTTTGAAGCAGCAGTAGCCGCAGCTTCTGAGCCAGGATCATCTGAATGTCTAAATTGGTGGCTCAGTCTTGGTCTTTCATTATCCGTAACTGCAAGAAAGTCTGTTTCCCTTGGATTTCCTTCAGTGGATGTCTTTTCAGATTCTTCTTCATCTTTGACTGTCTCAAGAGAATCCTCCAGCTGGTCCACCATTTCTTCTGAATCATATCCATTTTCAGATACATCATAATTGATGGAGGCTTTTTGCTTAGCAGCAATGCTATCAGTAGCAGGGCCTGCGTTATTGCCTTTCCTGAGAAATGGCTTTGAGCCACCACTTTTGTGGATTCTATCAGAGAAATTAGTACCAGTTTGGTCCTTGGAAAACCTTAAAGGTGCCAGATTGGCACTGTCATCATTGAGGGGTGAAAGGTCCTTTAATTCAACAGGACCAGTGCAGCCTTTTCTCATGGAATGTGACCTGCGTTGATTATCACCCTTCAAAGAGTCATTTGTCTCTTCAGTGATGCTCTTGCTACGAGAGAAATTTCGAGAGTGCCCACGTGCATTTATCCTGCTTACTTCTGTTGATGGTTTTGTGTTTTCCTTTCTAAAGTCAGAGAAGTTGGGAACTGATTGGGCAAGAGGATTTTCAGGTAGATTCCTGCGTTTTGCAGAGCTTGTAGGTTTCACAGAAGGCTTGGGAATTGATGCAACTGATGTCCGAGGGGTAGAGGAAGACAAAGTTTTACTAGACGAATGCTTCTTGGAACTAGTGCTTCTGGAAGAACCATCACCAGAAAGGTCATCGCTGTGGGTCTTCTCTTGATCACATTGACCTTGTTCAAGCAGATCCTCTTCCTGTAGGGCTTCTACTGCCTGATGAAAGGATATAAAAAGGATAACAAGAAATTGTAATTCAAATTCAATGGTATGATGATTTGCAAGCTCTGATGGGATATAGAAATGATAATTTTAGATCGGACTTCGATAGCAACATGCAAGTTAAGATTAGTTCTTTAAACCAAGGAAATACACATGGAGTTTTCAGTTATAATGACATGAGAAGTAGTATGCCCTTTAGATCTTATGAAACAGGTACAAATGGTGCATAAGTGAGTACACTAAGCAAATGTTGTTAATGGTGAGAAGATGCTACAGAAAATTTACAAGAAAAGCCTGCCATGAAGCAACACAATTTATTTAAATTCCTGACTCTTTTTGAACTTTTATTTGAGGTAGAATCTACTAACTAAACCTGTGAAGCATATCTTTTGGTGAATTATTATTTACTGCAGATAGAATGTACTACAGTGAAATTTTAGTCCCACTATAAAATTTGCCAATCACAATAATAGAAACCACACTATTACGGGTACCATGCTTGAGATATCTCACTATAGAATCAACAAAAGCACTTGTGTTTAAACATTTTATAATATCATTTGTGACAAAGGCACATCCAAGTTTGTGTTTCACTCTCAAATTGCAATCTCACAACATAAAGATGCCCACAGTAATCCATACTTTTGGAAAGTAACCAAATTCTAGAAGAACTGACTAAATTCTACAATAAGCCAAAGCATGAATGGAAGCAGTAAGACATTTGAAATTGTAGTACCTGGTCTTTTTCTCGAATAGCTGAACCCACACTAAATGATCTCATCTTTTCAGCACGACGACGAGCATGAGAATCTCGACCATCTCCAGATCCTGAGAGCTTGGTTCTCATCTCTGCATGGCTGCGCTCCAAGCTGTCATGCATTGCCTTAAGTATTGCTTCCTTATGTGCCCCTTTCGATGCCCAGTCTTCCCTTAGCTTAGCATTCCTTTTCTGCATGTATTTCTCATAAAACTTTCCCCTGGACTCATCCGATGAACTGAGAGTTCCAAGCTGCTGCTGTATGTTATTACCATGATCCTGATTGTCTTCCATCTTTAACAGCAAATTAGTATCAAACTCTGGTCCACTGCTAGAACCATCCTTCACTAGATTTCTATCAGGAAATGGATTTGGAAGAGCCACTGCTGGTTTTATCTCTACGGCCTTTGGCACATGATCCACCTGCACATCTGCATGTCTGCTTCTCCTAGAGGAACTCATCTGATCATTATGGACCCTAAGCTTGTGTGCAGCAAAAAGCTTTTCCAACTCATTAGCCTTCATTTGCAGTTCATCGTTAAGTTCTTGATTTCCCTTTGGTGGTCTCATCACCTGAACCTGATCCACAGAAGATTGCAAAGGTGGATCAATTGTCTTTGGACATTCTTTAACCTTCCTTGCTGGAAAAACTGGAACACCATTTCCTTCACTAGATATTCCTTCATTTTTAACTCCCTGCAGCTTCTTGATGTGACCAGGAGCAGATAATTTAGTCTGCAAATTTGCTCCCTGACTGACAGGGTCTTTTGTTTTGACAGGAAAAGATCGAGATGGAAAATGAGAATCAGCTGGATCCTTTCCCACCACTTCCTCAGACATTTTTGGGGGAGTTTTTTGTGTTACAACAGCTGTCAAGTCATTCTCCAAGGAGATGTCTTCCCCCTTCCCTGGTGAAGCATTGAGATGAGTCTGAGAATCAGACAGATATTTTAACTTCCCCTCAATGTCCTGAGTTCTTCCAAATGTCCGAAACTGGCTAACCAAGATTTGTTGATCCTTCGAACCAAGACCATCTTCTGCTAAAGAAATCTCTCCAGGTTGGGACTGGTAACCTTCTTGAGCTTTGTGTGTCCTCTTCTTTTCTACCGTTGAAAAGCTACAGGGTGCAACTGGCATATCTTCTTGAATTTTCATGCCCACAAGCTCTGGTTTAAGTTTATCCAGAAAAGATGTACCCTTGGTTGATTGTTGAAAGTTTTTCATCCGGGCATCAGGAGCAGTTTGCTCAGTCAGTCCATGATGTTCGTCCCGTTCATTGGAAACTTTTAATAAATTACCCATATGATCCTTTTCCATAGCTGACCCTAAATTTGTGGTTAAGGTCATAGCATTTTCATCTTCTTTATGAATTCTACTTTTTGCAAAAGCTCTAGTTTGAGCTTTAGATGGAGGAAAACCAGCTGCAACAGAAGAAGGTAAGACAGAGGAGGAAGAAGTGCCTATCAGGGTGTCTTTCTGACCCAACAAGGACCTGGATGATGCAGTCTCCTTCAATCCAGCAACCTCTTCTTCAGTTTTATTGCTTGATTGCTGATGCAAATTGGCTGATGTAGGAGTCCCTGCAGCACTCCCACTCTCCTTCCTGTCACTGAAGCTACTATTATAGCTGCTGTTAAGATCAATACTCATGTCACTAGCACCGCTCCATCTCCTTAAGACCGATTTTTCCATGGAGATATCAGATGGGGTCCTCCTATGCTCTCCCTTCCCTGGAAGATTCTTACTAACACCACCACCTGAGTTGTTGTTGACAGTGCTGGGACTAGAGACTTGTTCTTTCTGTTTACTTTCAAAGAGGTTTATTCTATCCTGCACACTCAGACGCCTCGAACTACCTCCAACCAGCTGTGCTGGCTCAGCTGCTACTGTAGTTGGAGGAATTGGCTTATCTGTCTCTTTCTCCACTTGCTTTTCGACAAAACATGGAACGGGCTTGGGCTGCTTACTTGCCATGGGTTCTGCTGGACTTTCATCTGGCTGTTGGCTGTTACCAGACTTGTGGAACTGAGGCCTGTCACCACTTCCATGGAGTGGCTTGCCAGGGCCAGTTGGTTCCTCTGTCTCATCTATTGACATGTCTGAACCAGAGGAGGATCGGAGGTTCCTGTCTTCAAAATCCTTCCAGTGTGAAGCCGGTGGCCTTGCCAGCTGCTGATGGCTTACAAGCTCAGGCCTCCGCTGACACAATGAAATGAACTTGGCACATGCTTCGCTGCCAATACAATACACATTCTGTTATGATTTAGCACTTTCATAATTCAAACAGATACTAGTTGGTTGAAGAAAAAGGAGAAAGGAAAATAACCATAGACACAAGTAATAGGAAGAAAATGAAACAGAGCTGTAGCCTTTTGTCAAAATAGTAAGAGGAAGAAAAAAAGAATTCCAAACTTAGTCACCTACTAGCCAGTAGCCAGGTCCACTACAGCAGATATAGAGGACTATTATATTCTTTTTTTTCTGGATAAAAGGATTCTTTACTTTCTTATGAAGCATGAAAGAACCACAATAAATTAAATTTCTTGTACTAATTCATTTAGATGGACACTGGATAAGTTTATTTCTTTTTTTCCTGAATTCTAGGTTTAAGATACTTACTTTAGACGATCTGCACCAAAATGATCTGCAAATTGAGAAAGCTCAGAGACATTGTCGAGAGTAAAGCCAGCAGAAGATGCCCGAGTACAAGCAGTGGTTAGATCTTGCTTTAAAGCAACAAGCCGCACATCAATCGCCCTAAGAAGCTCCTTTCTGAAAGGAAACCATATAAAGACACTAGTGTTAGCCTTTAGTTGAATAGCTCAAGATGTCAAAGAGGCAAAATTGCTATTTTTAACTGTGGCAATGTATATTCTCAGAGCATTTGATAACGAGCCTGTATTTTTTTATGATAACAACTAGAGATTTTAAAGGTAAATTGATCAAGCTGCACGAACTGTACACTCAAAGTCTATGGGATTTAAATATGCACTAAGCCACTAAGCTTGCCCTTCTGTCTTGAATCTCTATTGAAGCCTAAAGAACAGCCTTCTTTTATTGACAAGATAGCTAATCTGCAGTCAGCAGCAACTTTCTACCCAGATGGACCTTTACTCTTTATCACTTCAACTGCCAGTTTCACTCTACTGTTATATAGTTTACCATCATTTTCACAAGTTACAGCAGCTTTCAACTTCCATTCTTGTCCATTGTTGACAACTTTAGATAGATAAAGTTATGCTCAGAATTTAAGCTCTACTCTCTTTCTACCACATATACATGATTCATGGTCCATGGATTTATTCTAAGTACTTCAATAAGTTCATCATCAATCTGTTTTTCATATATATGTGCCTTCCAATCTAAGAAAAGATGAAAGTAGTGATACATGGAAGGCACTTAGAACTTCTACCAGTTTCTGTATTGGAATTATTCAACCATAAAGTACTATCGTCCCTAGGATACTCAACTAAAATTCATCCACATCTCGACTCATGACCAACCATTGAAAACCCTTTCATGAAAAATAGAACCACAGGGAAAGATAACAACTCATTTAACTCCCACAAATAACAGAAAAGAGTTTATAGTGCACGACTATCAATAACTGATGAAGAAAATAATTAAAATAGACAGATACATAGACAACTGTAATGACTTCCCGTAGAATAACTAGAAACATGGACTTGCACAAGTGATCAGGAACACTCATATTTTTGTAAATTTTCCAATGATTAAATTATGAACTGACCAAAAAGATGAAGAATTTAAGCCCCTATCATGCTATTGTTGCACATTCCATTAGAAATAAATTGCTAAGAGTAAATGAGCAAAATGAAGTGTTCCCTTCTTGTTTGGAAGGCTAATTTGGCAACAACCACATATAAAAGTGAATCCTAGTTTGAGAAATAACATAACCAAAAAGGAGCTCACTTTGTTATGTCTGCAGCTGCTGCAGCTGTTGTTTGATTTTCACCTGAAAAGAATCCAGAAGAGAATTTCTTGTTAAAATAATGATGCAACTCAAATAAGCAACAGTACAGAAAGAAAGCTTTCAGTAGAACAGGTGTTGCTGACATTATTGCACAAGACGGGAAAAAAAATTCAGATCTATTGGATAAGATGATTATCACAAAACATCAAGTTAAATTCATAGATATGTGATTATGGAATAAATATGCATTCATGAAAAGAAGGTCGATTTGTAAGACAGAAAAAGAAAATTCAGGAAATTCTTGTTTGAACCTGAGGCCCTTATTGCAGTATTCCTTTTACTTGCTATATCCATACGTCGAATGATTGTTACATTTTAATCAGCAGACGGTCATTCTGTAGTTATCTGTCTCATGAATTTGCTTAATGAATGACTAAAACTATTCTCCTCGACAGCTAGACCTAATTCCTCAGAGGGAAAACCCCATTGTGCCAACTGCAGAGAACCCTTCCTCTATTCAGCGAGCCAAAATTTTCTTATCTGAAAGATAAGTTTCAAAACAAGTCTTGATCCTCCAAAATCTCTACCCTCACCTTAGTAGTGACCAATCTACTCTAATGGTACACCATACCTCAGCTGTTAGTTCACCTTAACTCTATTCTTCTTTTTTTCCCACCACTATAGAGTGAGGAAATCCCTACACCACCGCGAAAAAGGTGAGGAAAGAATACAGCCGACCTTCCTTCTCCATAAGAAATTATAAGAACTAAATACTGAGAAAATTATAATTACCAGCAAGTGAGCTTGCTTTTGACATTATAACCCCTCTTCTACTATTCACAAATCTTCAAAATAGTTCAATTCATCATGTGATAATATGACTGCCGTATTTTCAGATCTCTGTGGGATAAAAACAATTTTACAGCCTGAGTAGTTGTCTTTATCCTAGTGGTCCTTGATTTCTTTAGTTCATCGCTCAACATTTCATTTTCAATTTAACAGGTAAACAAAAAGAAAAGTACCAACAGGAAATTTTTGCCTTTAAAAGTACATAAGTAAAAATATAGCTAGCAGTAGACTGAGATACTAGCAGTCGTCACCCATCATCCTGTAAAAAAAAGGTCAAAATTAGTTCACAAACAAAAGGCATGGTTCACTTGCAGGCATCTAGTGCATTAGCTCCCTCCCACTAGGAAAGAGTCTATGAAAGCAAGATGAGTATCCCCCATTTTTCCCTGGACTTCATTTAATGTTCTCTTCCTGTCATTTCTCAATGTCATCTCTCAAAAGCTTCAATGTCTCCAGAATTTTCCCTTTTAACCCTGAGAAGAGGTATTTGGCTACCCAAACAGACCCTTAAGAAGTAACTTTAATTTAAGAAATAGAGAACAGATCCAAATAATAGCCATCCTCAAGGTTCAATCAAATGCTAGATTTAGAAATGTGAAATGCCCACAATTCTGGCCTTTCTTGGTTAGAAAAAGGTTGCTCCTGAAGCATATTTAGGAAAGGAAAATCAAACATACCAGGTGTAGCAGTCAGAGGATCTCCTGCTCCCTGGATTGAAAGCATTACACTTCAGCCATTGCTAAGAGATATCTAGATCCAGATAAAAACAAATCCAATAAATGTATTACCTGTGAATATATCCTTCTCGCCCCTTCCAGCTGGGACATCTCTGCATCAAACGTACTGACCAATTCTAGTACCTCAGGAGTACTGACGAATCTAACAAACCTGCGTCCAAGTTTCCATCTTTATGCACACACAAAATCAACACACAAAAATTCTTCCCAGCCCATTAGTTATTAATCTAACCTCTCGAGAGTTCCCTTGTTGAACCATGTCCCCCCATTCCTCCTCTTCTCGACCTGAAGCTTAATCGACTGAGCTGCCTGTGCAGCTTGCTCTTCGGCAACTTTCAAGTGGGTAACGAAAGGTTTCAAGAATCCGGACGCGATCTTCTCGGTCTTCCCATTTCCGGAAACAAACAAGTCACACCTACAACCACATAAATAGTGGGGAAAAAAAATCTAGGTAACCTTAAAGAATCAAGTTGAAAAATTCCTCTTTTTATACAAAATAATCGAGCGCAGTTACCGTGAGCGCTTAGGAGAAAGCTGGAAAAGAGCGTAGTCTAGAGAAGTCTCCGAGTCCATTTCCACCACAAATCCCTCAGATCTATCAGATCGAGATCGCTTCGCATCAAATTTCAAGTACCTCCCAAAAAAAGGAGCCAAATTTCGCAGCGACGACAACTGATTCAAACAAATCCGCCACCAAATCTCAAATTTATTCTCCTACAGATGAATACACTCCGAGAAAACTTCCTTATCTCCCGATCGCCCAAATCTATCGATGTCCTTCACTCGATCGCTTCCGATTGCACCAAACGCTCGCCTCCTGGTGCCTTATCCGATCCCTCCGACGAGCATTACTCCCTCTCTCCCTTGTTATAGACGAAAGAACCCTAACGCAGCGTCGCGTCTACTAGAAGCCTTTGCTGTATGCTGTTCGCTTTACTTCCTCTCTCTCTACAACTCTTTTCTCAAAGGAAGCATTAGAGAGAGAGAGAGAGAGAGAGAGAGAGAGAGAGAGAGAAGATGGAGAGAAGTAGGGTGGGAGTGGGAGTTAAACTTTAAGCTGTTGGGTGACCCAAAAGACAATGATACCCTTATAAAGACGAAGTAATTACCTTGAGTGGGATTTTTCTTGCCAGAGATTTGGGGAAATTGAGTGACCAAAATGCCCCTGGGCTCCTTTATTTTCACGCTTGTTTTGGAGTTTTGCGGCAAGGATTTACTTCGTTGGGGGTTGTTGCTTAAGGTGGTCACCTTCACATTACTAAATTGATTTCAATATATAATGAGTATATTATCTTGGCTTCAGATTGATGGATATAATGCAGGAGTTAAATATCCTTTTTAGGTCCTCGATTCTCTAGTTTTCTAGTTAGGTAATTTACAGTTTGATTAGTTGAGCTAAATGAAAATTACAAGGGCCTTTTTGCATATCAGAATCTTTGTTCTTAGGGAGAGTTACATAGAGACAATTTTAAAGACATTTGACAGGAGGAAAACGAGGACTAACATTCTTTTCAAATAAATCTTCGCAAAAAAGTCTCTCGGGATCAAGGCTGTTTGGGCTTCCCTCCTCACAACTCGTCGGTTCTTTTCATTCCACAAGAATAGGTCGAAGAGGTAAAGCCTCACTCGTCTCGTTATTCTATAGCTTATACGCCTGCTTCTGATGAGGTAGAAGTAGGATTTCGATGCATCTTCCTTCGGTCAGCCTGTCATTGAAGGATGTGAGCAAAATCATCAGAACGTCAGGCTCGAAGATAGTAATCATGGGCTAAGAATATAAGTAATCTGAGAGTGACAGAGGAAGGGAAGGCTAAATCTAAGCTAGGAAAGAAAAAGTCTTAGAAGAGCATCAGAAAGTTAACTCTAGAAGGAGATGTTGGAGGGATTTTAGTATCTCCCTCACAAAGAGAACAAGGAAGAGCATACAATTCTCATATGAACAATGATGAGACAATCATTCACTTTAGAGTGGAGGGGAAATTTTCAAAAGCTAGTAGTCCAGCTGAGGCCGAGGGAAGCAAGTTTTAAGGATGTGGATCTCTAAGAGATGGCATTGGGTGAACCTCTTAGTGATCTCACGCTTTCACAAAGTGTCCTCACCTAGTTGAATTTGGCTAAGGTATTCCTGTCTATCCTCTTAAACCACCTCAAGCTAGTGACATTCTTGAGAAAAGCTAAGGGCTGAGAGGAGCAGAAGGCCATGGGGAAGCAAGTTTATAGGGGAAGATCACAGTCGCACTAGTCAAACTAGAATCTCACCCACTCCTTGTTCCCTAAGTAAAATGAGGTGCTAATTGTGAAAAGAAAGGCCATCTTGGATCCCTTTCTAGAAAGACTAGCATCTACACGGTGAATCCTTAAGTAAGGATGAGGTGCCAGCAGAGTTGTAGAGTGACCTCTTATCACAGTGTTAGCAGCTCAAACCCCTAGCAACCTCCATTACCACTTAAGTTCTAGATGTCGAGCCCATCATCCTCTTAGGTAGACAGACTTTGAGCCAGTTAACTTTGCCTGGGAAGCTTGAGATCGACATCTTGCATTTTCAAATGAAGGCCTACCTTAAGAAGTCAAGCCTCTTCTCTTGATGACTAAGTAGTCAAGAGCCCAGAAAACCAAAAAAGAAGTAGATCTGAATAATTGAGACAAGGGCCTTGCTAGGGTGAGCCTGCGCTACCGCCCAATGGATAAAATTCTGACTGTCTAAGTGAAGAATTTATTTTCTACCCTTATCAATAAAAGGTTGCTAGTCTTCCACCAACTTCAATCAACGATAAGCTGTGAGTAACAAATAAAAATGAGTTCAACCTTGCATCCAAAATAAGGTCAACCAATGGCAAGGCATTGTCATCCCGAATGATTTATTACAAAGAATCTCCTCATTCATATATTAACAATTTACTTCCAGATGACTCAACATTTAACAGTTACATAGATATCTTAGCAAGCTTAGTTTGAACTTTGACATGACGAAATGGAAACGTAATGCATGAAAAAGAAAAGGAAAATATTGGATTAGCATTTGTTATACTATTCATATGCCTGATTTGTTTATTTCTTTTGTTAACTAATTGCATGAATCATTAAGCTAAAGAAGTTGGAAAATAAACTAGCCTACCCACTTTTTAAAACAATAATAGATATATAGAGATGCAAATGACACATATAGCCCTCACAATTAAATTATAATCATACAACATTCGAATTAGTGACTTCTAATGCGACGTTTTAACAAAACTAATATTAGGGGTATTCTCGTCCATGTAAAGTCAGACGAGTAAGGGTGTCGTTGGAAATATCTGCACCAACTTGGGGCAGAAACGGGAAAGGACAGCGCCTCTAGTTTTAACGGCTCAATAAGATTAAATTTAAAATTCTTTCCTTCGAATTTAAAATTTAAAATTCTAGCAGTGAGATCATTTTGTTTTACACTTTACACTCACCGACCGACTCCTAACAACAACAAGATGAGTTTCATACTATTTTACAGAAATGTCCTTATGTTTTATTCTTATTTTACGTACCTCTTAAGTGCCAAATTTTAGAAAATTTTCTATCAATTATTTTTTTTGGGACGCCGAATTGAGAATTTAAAAAATTAGCACAAGCTAATTATGTATCTAAATTGATTTCAGAGCTCTTAGTTTGAGGGATTTATTAGAAATATTTTCCTACTATTTTTACTTATCTAATTTGATTATTTACATAGATATTTAACTTTTGTATTTGAGTTTAGGCAAAGATTAGGAGAAGAATTGAGGTTTCACTAAAGCATCAAAAAAGGAAAGATTGAGATTGAAGAAAAAAAAATCATGTTGATGGGATGTTTTGAGAATAACTTATGAGGCTACAAAGTAGAGTCATTGAGATTAGGACAAAGAGATTAAATTTTCAAAGCAATTAATAGGAATAAGAGCAAAAGGTCATCTATCCAATCCCAATGTAGTGGTCTATATCTCTAAGATTAAAAGCAGTGGATTTTTTTTTTTTAATTTGTCACCACCATCATATGAGCAAGGGAATAACAACGATACCTCAACCACTTGAGTGATGTGCAACAAAAGTGTGATGCAAAATATTTTGTGACATACCAGAGAGAAACAATACTCCCAATCTCATACCAAACATGAAGTGCATGGCCATGCTGCTTCTTTTTTCAGAAAAAAAAATACAACAGATTAATGTTGATAGGATTGTCAAACATATCATTCACAAGTCCTTTAGATTGAGATGATTATAATTGTCAAACCAAATTGGATTTTGGCATACTTAAGGGGAAATGGGGGGGGTATCATTGTGTAATTGTGATTAGAATTGCATGCCAATAGAATCTTGGCATACATAAGGCTTGGGAATGGGTGTAGGCCAGGAACATCTGAGGCATGATAAGATATTGGTGCTGTAGAACAAAAGAAAGCTGAAAGGCAGGTGAGTGTCACATGGTGGCTGGTAGGCAAGAGGACAGAGTTCAGTATTTCACAAGACAAACATTTCTTTTTGTTTCCTGGCATTCCAGAAAGTGGAAATTGTTATATAGCTACTTAAATTAATGCCCACCCTAACAATACCCAACACTTGTCAGATGCATTGTTGAACTAGATTTTTGATTGGAGTTTTAAGAATTTTTAAGTAAGCCTCCAGTTTTAGGTAGGTGGGATGGGGGTGGGGGGGAGTCTCCAGTCTTTGAAGAGGCAATAAATTCTCCTTGAAGAGTTTGGATAGCTCTTGGTCAGAGTAAATGACCAACAACGCAAATGCTGTAGTTGATGCTATGATGCAAAAGTCTGCCAAGGTAAGTGACCATCGTTAGACAAATGATGCATGTCGTACGTTTGCAACTCATGGATCAAAAGACTCGGACATATAGTACCTTCATCTAGTTGAAATTACATGGCTGATGCAGGGAAAACTAGTTGAAAATGATTGATTAAAAAGAAGTTTAGTCACAGGATACAAACTTCCAAGTCTTCGCTCAGAAGTATACACAGACTGCACGCCGTCGTGGGTATAGTCTTACGATAGATGAAATGGTAATCATGTACTCCATGAGGACACCCATCACTTAGGTAGTAATGCCTTCATCTATTGCATGCCAAAATAGCTGCTCTAGCTCATATACGTTTTACCACATTTGATGCTGTCTACGAAGAAGAAGCTTTATTCGGCCACAGAAATTATCATATGAGGATTTCTCCTTTTTGGTGCCCAATGCCGAAACCAAAATCCATGGATCAAGATGCCTGAAAATACAATATGTTACAGTCATGAGGATCCATATCAACCAAGGGAAAGGAGTTTTCAAATTGAAAGGTAATTGACAAGCTAAATGAAGAATTGAATAGTAAACCATTTATTGCATCAGCATCAAAGTAGCAAAAAATACATCATAAGGAAATCCCAAGGTCGAGAATCTTGTGCCGGATGTATGTCAATGGCCGTGATCGCTAGTGTGATTATTAAGATGGGAGTTTCTGAGAAATGGTTGGGAGTGCATATCTGGCATAGGGTAACCCTGCAAAACAATTAGAAAATGGGAGTTAAAAAAGTGAATGTTTAAGCATGGCTAAGACAGGCCGACATTGATTAATGTTCTTCTATGCATATTTCTTTTTTAGAAAGTTCGAACTCTAGATAACCCATGCCAAGATTTTATTCAAAGTTTTTACAAGCTTCAGCATTGCCCCACCAATAAATTAATAAGAATACACCGCAAAAACATCAAAATACAGGATTTAGTTTGAGCGTGTCTGAGTATAAATTCATCCCCTTGACCAAGTTTCTACCTGACTCAGTTGAGGAGCTCCATGGAATGTCTGTTGATGCATATTGGAAACTGGAGAATCCTGCAGTTTCATGAGATTCTGTCAGATTCCACAGATACAATCCAAACAAAAACAAAAGTGTCAAAAATAGTTGTACTACTTGACTGAATTGATTCATGACATGCAATCCTTCTTGATTTGCATATGATGACACTGGAGCATTCAATGGTGAACTCGTAGGAGATCTGGAATTCCCATCATTGGCAGCCCCTTGATTGTCTCCATTTCCAGACTTAGCATCCTTCCTCCACCTCTTCAAGAAGTATTTTTGTGGCAACTCCTTAATATTTCTAAAATCAAGTACCTTTAGCGCATGACAACATTGGATTCCCATAAACTCAAACTTTTTACAACTACAGACAACAGAACAATCCGTTGATTCAAATCTAACATAGTGTTCTTTAGGTTTCTCTGTGACAACAACTCTATAATTCGATGACGTGTCAACATCACTACAACTGAATAACATACAATCCATGAACATCTCAAACTCTTTACGAAAAATTTCAAACACCACTGGTGTATATATATTAGCAGCTTGCTTCAACATCTTGGATGGAGGTATTCTAGGAAAGCTTTGACTTGCGTGAAAGTCAGCTTGTAGTTCCGCATAACGATGTTCATCCACTAATCTTTCATATTGCTTAAAAAAGGACAAGAGATCTAATTGTGGACTCAAATACTTCTTTAAGACACTACTTAGACTTTCAGATTGTAATGTGCTCTTTATGTCAGCAGAAAATATATGCCGCCCATAAGCCGGAGCCCATTTATCCCTATCCTCAAATAACTTGCATAGCCAATCATTATTTCTAAGATCATACTTCTCTAATATGGTTCTCCATCCTAAAAGGAAATCTTCTTCATCCTCGTAATCATAAACACATCTGCCGAAGTCCTTAGCAAAGGTCTTTGAGCCTTGGAAGACATGATTAAGATGCTTAACAGCATTCTGATAGACATGCCACACACAAAGACGATGGCTGGTGCCTGGCCATGCTGCAGCAATTGCACTACTTACTGCCATAGACTGGTCTGTTAGAACTGTCTTTGGTTGTTTTCCACGCATTGCAATCTTGAAAGTCTCAAACAACCACTTGAATGACTCAATAGATTCATCATAAAGCAAAGCTGCACCAAAGATAATAGTTTGCTTATGATGATTGACACCAAGAAGCGGTGCCAATGGCCTACCATATCCATTTATTTTGTAGGTTGTGTCCAAACAAACCACATCACCAAAGTAGCTGAAGTCAGTTCTAGATTTTGCATCAGCCCAGAAAATATTTGTCAATTTGTCATCCTCATCAACCTGGATGGCATAAAAGAATGAAGGGTTGTCAAGCTGCATGCTCTGTAGGTACTTTAACATGGCTCCTGCATCACCCATTTGCATTACTTTCATACGCTTTGAGCGGAGATGGTTCTTATAATCTGCAGGAAGAAAAGTGACATTTCTAAGGCCACCAGCTTGCCTTACAAGAGAATCATTACTAGATTTTGGTGTTGTTCCTGAATCATCTGACAAATCTGCTTCAGAAGCTTGAAGTTCAGTAACTATCCTTTGGGACCTTAACATGTGAGTTGTTGAAGGGGGCGCTCGCTGATGGTTATGATCTGGTATGAATTCAGTCACGCGGTATTTACCAGCTGATGTAATCTTAATAGTCATTCGTGCCGGACATCCAATTCTTGTTTCTGGTCGTGGCCTTTTGACTTCCTTTGCTCCTTTTTTGTCTTTACGAAAACCTTCTCTTGAGCATACAAAAGTTCTTGATCTAGTAACATTTTCAGAGGATTTATCTGATGAACTTTTCCGGACACTGAAACCAACATGTCCAGCATACCTATTGTAGAACTCGTATGCTTTGTCTTCACTTTCAAATTCCATATCAACTTCAGGCACCAACTTAGCAATTGCAGCATCATCTAGAGGAGCATCAGAATCAATTACTTTTCTCATTTTCCCCTGTTTATACAAACTCTAGAATAGTTCATCAGTTTAGAAAGAAACTGGATAACCAATAATAAAGGACATCATACTAGTAGATATACATGAAGTAGCATAGTTTAGAATTGATTCAAACTAACAGTGAGAATTGTAAACTGAAATTATTTGATGAAATCACTGATATCATTATCAGTGAACTGTAAAATGCAGCACGGTTTAGCAATTATTTGGAACTCATTGTTCATTAATACTCCACAAATTACCTAACAGAAAAAGGAACAATAAAAATTCAAGAATACACCAAAAGTGAAGCTCAAGAAGGCTTGTCATCCTCATCTTCTTCTTTTTTTACTTAGGGGCATGCAAATGATATAGATGTACACATATATGTGTTCCATAGGAAGAAGTACAAGAACCAATTATGATTAATCCCAAGAGTTGTAAGTGGTAGCACTATTAATGGAAATTAGATGTATTCTTCTCTTTATGTTCTCCTACATTCCAAACAGTAAAAGAGTTACATAAGCCAGAAAGAATTATCTTTAACTTTTCCGTTGTTTACCTCACAAAAAGCAAATCGTATAGTCATACTAGTCTGATCTACAGGTGTCATATGCAGCACTAAAAGTTTCTACTATGCTTTAAAGTTTCTATTATATGCACAGCAATATGTCAGGATCTTGAGGTTACTACACCAAATAGCATTGTATCCAAAATGAAACTAAGAAAAAGAAGAGATCCAAAAAGCTAGAAATGCTGATTGACTAAATCATCACATTTGTGAAGGAAAGAACAAGTTTGCGTATTATCTACCTTCGTCCATGCAATTCCACACGCATTGCACAAAGTCCTTGGTCCTTCAGGGCCACGGCGCATATGTGGTGTTGCATTTGAACTGATGCCACAGCGTAAGCATCTGAACAACTAAGAGAAGCGTAAGATATGACAAAGGTGATGTGTAATAATGACATTATAGAGGAAAAGAAGAAAAATCAGTATTAGCTTCTAGTGTACCCCAGGCGTCTAGTAATGCAATAACCAATACCCAGCAAGTATCTTCCTCCCCGATACTTATTTGTTATCTATCTTGTTACAAAAAACGAGGTATATGGAATTAGAGTAAAACTTCTTATTGTGCACAACTACTACCACTATATGTAATATGGGATAGTATATATTGAAAAAGCAATTTCTCCCTCATCCCAAGTTTAAACTTGTTAACTAGTACAGAACTCTTAGAAAAGTCAATAGATCCAACCTATGTCAATTCCCAAAATTGAGAAAAAAAAATAAACAACATAAGCCATCACCAACAGATAGGCTTATCAATTCCCATTTCGATCGGCTCCATTACAGAGTAAAAACCGAAAATACTAAGAAATACTCATGAAAAGCAAGATCGAACTTTTATTCTCCACTCCTAAAGATAGCTACAAACACCAGTCCAAATGCAAAAAGATCGAGATTTTATTCACCTGACAGGACGCTCCAATCCATCGTCGCCGTCGTTATGGTGGACCTCGAGATCCTGTTCTTGCTCGTACTGCATCTGATGGTCGCAGACTCCGTGGACGTCGCCACTCGGCACGGGCACATGCATCATGGGCTTCAATGGCGGCTCCGGTAACGGTAATCCATCACCTAGGGTTTAAGGTCCCTTCTCTTCCTCCACCTATAATCTTTTGACCAAACGACATGAACAAAAGGAAAGGACCTTTAATCGCTAAATTTGGGGTAAAACATCAGCCTCCAGCAATCGTACTGGAAATCGAAATAAAATGCGACAATCCAAACCTTGTGTGATATAATGGCTCCGGTTGGAGCTTAGATTCCTCGAACACCGGAAACTCGATTGAAATTTGGTAGAAAAACCAAGATTTTTAGGGTTTCGAGCTCGTTAGAGGAGGGGGGAGGGGAGGGGGGGGGGGGGGAGAGGGGACGAAGAGCGGCGGAGCGGATCAGCTGCGAGGTCCTAGGTAGGAAAGCCACGAAGAGACTCATTCGACGTCTGACACGCAAGCACTTAGCGTTTCAACTAAGCACTCTTGGACGTACCATGTGTATACATAAGTATATTTGCTGTACGTGTATAGATACTGTTTCTCCGTACCGTAGCAAGTAGTCTTGAGACTCCTTGATAGCTGATACTGCCGATGACTACTACAAAATTACTAATGTATTATATGGAAGATAAATAATTAGTAATAAAGTACATCTGTGATACAAGAGATGATGAGAACCCAAGGTATTAACTATAATATATCTACAACTATTTATTATGGATAATTAATGTAACCTTAGCCTGTCGTTTAGAGAGCTTTCTTAACCTGGGCCAAGTCTTTATTGGGCCGGCCCAGCCCAGCCCATTATGACACTTCATTGAAGCCTATAAAGTGGAAACCAGTGGTGACAGACTGACAGTGGTATGACATTTATTATGACTATTATTATTTTGTTTATTATAATTAATTATATATATATATTAAAATTTAAAATACTCACTAGAGACAAATTTAGAGGATTAAATTTTAGATGATAAAAATATACTAAATCTATTAAATAGATGTATATTTTTATAGTATCTTTATTATTTTAAATCCTCTAATATTTTATGTCTAATAAGTATCTTTAAATTACAAAGAATAAAATGATACAAATAAAATTTATATAGAGTGAAGTGAATTTAAATTTAACAACCCTAGGGTAAATATAAATTTCACTAAATTCTTTCTAAGACTCAATTGCGTTCCGGATCATAATTGTACAACCACATCCTCTGTATCCATGTGGGCATTTAATTGGTATCATTTAATGGAGAACAATAATGCGACCGAAATGCCAACTACCCAATTAACTGCGTATTCAATGGTTTCTTGCAAAGGCAGTTCCTCACATTTAAGTCTCCACCTTCCCATTAATTGAGCACTATCACTGAGACAGCCATGACCAGTCCCAATCCGAGAGTGGAATAGGTCAAAAATAAGATTAAACTCTCAGGTTTTAATACTCAGAAGAAAAAATTTATTTCATATGCTAAATGCCAAAACTTTAAAATTTCAACGCAGCCCAAAAACTTAGTTAGCTATTAAATCCTCACAGACACAAATAATAGTTTGAATTTTGGTCAAGCAGCAATAACTATCTTATACGTAACATGCGAGAGAGGAAGAAGATATATAAGTAGATTTCAGAAATTCTTACGTACGTCCAGAGACTTCCAACAAAGCAAATCAAATCAAGCAAACCAGAACACATGCAAGTATGCATGCGTGCATGCAATAAAGCATTAGCTACAGCAGTTCTTAAAAGCCCTAGAGCCCAACAGGGTATCGATCAATGCAATCGAGCCAGGGCCTCCGGGTCGGCCGGCGAACGCGCTTAACGGCGCGCCACACCGCGCTGTTGCACTTGAAGCCGGAGCCGAATGCGAGCTGCCAGACCCGGTCGCCGCCGCGGACTCGGCCCTTGGCCTCGAGGTAGGCTAGCTCGTACCAGATGCTGCTGCTGGAGGTGTTTCCGAATCGGTGGAGGACGGCGCGGGACGCCTCGAGGTGTTTGTCAGTGAGGTCGAGGTTGCGCTGCAGCTGGTCGAGCACGCCGCGGCTGGCGGCGTGGATGCAGAAGTGCTCGAACGCGAGCTTGTAGTCGGGGATGTACGGCTTCGTGGCGGCGGCGGCGGAGGATGAGGAGGAGGAGGAGGAGGAGGTGGGGGTGGTTTTGGAGGGGAAGAGGTGGCGGTAAAGGAGGGCGGCGAAGAAGAGGAGCTGCTCGGAGAAGGGGAGGACGAGTGGGCCGAGCGTTGTGATGTTGGTCTTCAGTGCGTGGCCGCCGATTTCCATTAGGTCACGGCTGATGGAGAGGCCTTTGATCCTCTGCTCGTCTTCCTCTTGGTAAACGCACCTGATCAAAACATTCTCTTATATAAGTTTATGAATCTTTTTAATTTTTTGTCATGAGTTTTCGAGGGTACACATGCAAATATGAAATTAAGAAAGATCTATAGAAATAAACAAATTTAAAGGGTACTTTTGTTTTAAAAAAAAAAAAAAAACAGAGACCCCCAAAGAAGTAAGTATACCTGAAGCTCCTGTCATCTGCCCCCTTGTGAGTCCTGACAATGTGCTCGAGCCGATACTTGGCTCGCCGGAAATCCCTTCTCCGGTTGGACAATAGCACCGCCGAGCAGCCCATTCTAAAGAAGCAGTTGGGAATAAGCATCGACCTATTCTTCCCGGTATACCACGTAAACGAGACAGCCTCGGTGCTAACCACCACGGCGTAGTTGTTAGGGTTGGCCTGCAGCATATCTCGCGCTAAGTCTATCGCAATTATTCCCGCACTGCATCCCATGCCTCCCAGGTTGTAGCTCAGGATGTTTCCTCTCATCTTGTAGTGGTTCACGATCATGGCGGAGAGGGACGGTGTGGGGTTGAAGAGGCTGCAGTTGACGACGAGGACGCCCACGTCTTTAGGGCGGATGCGGCACTTCTCGAAGAGCTCGTCGAGGGCGGCGAACATGGCGGTGGAGGTCTCCGCGCGGCCATCCTTCATGGTGGCGCAGTTGGAGGGGGAGAAGATGGTTTTCGGGACGTAGGTCTCGTCACCGATGCCGGAGGTCTTGAGGATGCGGGATTGGAAGGCGAGGCTGTCCTCGTCGAACTTGCCAGATTTTCGTGCCTGCTCTATCAGCTCTTCATTTGATACCTACCACGTACGATAGAATAAATTAGTGTAATGTCATCCTAATTAAACTATATATACATATATTAATCTTATTTAAACCTTTATAATGCAATCATTAGAAGAACATTAGAGATTATCAATAATATTTTTTTTCTTTCTGGTTTATCCTCAAATATTCTCTTTGCAAATATTCCCAAATGGAATAGGTGTGACTAGTAGTACTATTCAAATATTCTCATCACGAGGGACATGCTGATGCTCACAAATATTAATCATCGAATCCAAGATAGGATGGCCCAACTAATTTGAATACACCCAAAAGTATAGGTTACGTGGGCTAAACCTTGTGGTTCCTTAAGACGGTGGCTCTTGTTTGTTGAGCGTTTGGAAAGTAGGTGAAGTAATTATGGCTCATTAATAAACCTCTACCAAGGAAAAAAAAAATTTAATGTCCAAAGACAAAATACCTTCCAAGAAGAAGAAGAAGAAAAAACAAAAGATTACCCTTATAATGTGCTCTCCTTTGCTAATCAAAAGATTATCCCTTTTACTTGAGTTCCTAAAAATATCACCACGAAGGATATATAACAGCATGAATCCATTTCAACAACTATATATAGATCTACTCATAAACTTAACCTACAGATCTTGAAACTTAGGTTTCTTCTAACCTCTCTTGTAATATGAATGCTATCATCTACCTTGGAAGACCTCATACTAACTTACACTACCTACCTTCTATCTATATACAGCCATGAAACTAACCCATAGAAACACCAGTGATCACATCTTTTACTAATTTCTCATGCTTAATTTCAAAGTTGGAAATATATAAATGGAGCTTAATATATATATACATATATAAGAGTACCTTTAGATCATCGCTAGGGCGATAACAAGCGAAGTCGATGAGATATATAGGCCTAGGCCTCGACATGAAATAGACCGAGATAGTGAACACGAGCACGCCGAAGAAGGCGAGCACGGTGGCGAGATCATAGCTCGTCTCCTCCCACATCTTCTTCCACAACTCCTCCCTGCTCAAGCTCCCCACCTCGGCGCTGAACACGAGCACGAGCACCGGTATTGTCGCCAAGTATATCGCATGGCTAATGAGGTAGTGGTACCCTAGCTTCACGTACTTGAGATTAACAGATTGAAGGAAGTCCGGTAGCCTGCGCCGAACTCTAACCGAGAAAGTTAGCGAGCCGGCGTCGGGGCCCGAGGCCTCGACGCCGCGGTTAACGATCTCGGTGGAAAGGAGAGTATGCTCCCCGGCCATTTCCTCCTCTTAGCTCTCTTAGAATTTTCTTTTCTTTTCTTTTCTTTTCTTTTCTTTTGTGTGTGTGGGAGTGTGGAGCTAAAGAGGAGGAGGATGAGGAGTGTGTAGTTGAGGAAGAGAGATTTATATAGAGAGGATTAGGGGAGGTGGGTGAGGGATAGTTAATACTTGCACCAAACTTGGATGAGGCATGAAGTCGCCATTGATTGAATGGAAGGCGACCGGGGTTGGACTTTTAAAGTCGTGTCAGGGCTGTCATGCTTATTTGGTTATTTACCGTGGATAACTGTATGGATTGTGTGAAGTTAATTGAAAGGACCAGTCAGAAGATCGTCCGCAGCTCCCGATATACGAGTTTGCTGCGTTGCGTACGTGGAGTTTGTGCTAAGTCCGTTAAAGTTAAAAGAGGCTCGTGTTGTATAAAATACACCCTATATTTTCACGAACTTATAATCAGATGAGTTTCTCCATCTGAGCTACAGGATTGAACAATTTAGAAAATCAGAACAATTGAAATATTCTCATACTGATACCTTTTTTTTGTTAATCTTGGTTGATGGGGATATTTGAATCTAAGAATTGTAGCCAAAGAATGGACCACTAAAATGAATTAAATGCATGGCATATGCTTACCGTAAAATTTTTTTAAGGAAGCTCTTATTCTTAACTTGAAGGTACACATTCAATGAGACGCTGTGATAGATTAATTGAGCTTTTAAGATGGGAGGTGAGGAAGTGAGCAGCTGCACGATTGAGGTTGACCCATGAGAGACTCTGCTCCAGAATTCATCTAAATGCGTAGTATGGACTTAGTATTATGAGGGCGCAAAGAAAGAAGGCAAGTACCAACCCAGAGAATAATAGCCAGCCACTAAGTTATGGTTCATACTAATAGGGGCGGCATATATTTTTATTTGATGGTCTAACTGATGGAGACATTATGTGAAAGCTTGCAGTTTCAACTCCCCTTGATAGCCTCGAAGAAAAAGAAAGATAACAACATTCATAGAGCAATCACAGTCAAGTACAATTTTATCTTCATTTTATCCCTTTGGGCTAGTCAATTCTATCATCTGATCTTTGAAGGAGATCTGTTCTGCAGTTTACCATTTTTATTTTCAAACTCAGTCAGTACAATCCAACTACAACCATTGAAATGTTCCTGTACTTGTATCTATAGTCCAACTATGGATCTCTTTTCACATGGCCAGAGTAAATAGGTATCAAGAGCTTTAATAAAAGCCAACCTCTACAGGCCTAAAAACTAGTACAGAGCCATTGAACATTCTTAACCCCAAGAACCAACCAGTTGCTATGTACATTAAAGTGGGAAGAGAGTATGTACAGATCTGGGAAGAGGGGCGGCAAACTGGCATCAATGTGGCCAGGTATAATAATTGTGGACTAAGATCAGCTCGTCTCGGATAATGTCAGCGAGTTTGGAAGAACCCTGGACACATGCTTGTGTCAAGAAGGTTGTCTAGGTGTTGATGATGAATAAAAGCTTCATCTCTCAATCTGATCTCCTGTGATGACATTTACAGTAAGAGTTTCTTGAGGAAGAATCTAGATTATACCATGCCTACATTGTTATTATTGGCAGTTAAAATAAGCAAATAAATATGAGTGTGATAAGACATGATAAAGCAACATCCCGTACCCAATTTAAGTGACATAAAGTAAAGGCAATTGAAGACTAACCATGAGATCTAGCAAATAAGTATTAGACACACAATCATCTGCAGGCTGCAGCAGGGAGAGCTACTGGAGAACAATATAGAAGCAGTAAAGAAAACTTAATATAATGCAGTTGGGCCTTTTGAAGGTAAAAAAGAGAACATTTTCAAAGATTGTAGCTATGGGTTGGAGAATATATCAAGTCGCTAGATGCAAAAATCCTTCAAAATATTAATATCTGAATGGTACATATGGTGACAGATTAATGAATCAAAGGTTACATATGGCTAAAGCTAGACATGGAAAAATGCAAGACAACTTAAAATAGAAATTTGCTGCTGTCACTGAAATAACACTGAAATTCGTGATGTCCGACAAGCTGTGATTCGTTACAGGTATGTGATTCGAGGACAAGAGAAGTCAGCCTCCAGCAATGTATCTAGACAATGTTAATAATATTAATGAAGAATACAGGCAGATTGCCTTAATTGTATGGTCAGAAAGATGACAGGTACTTTACAGTAAAACTGCTACTTGCAAATTAAATGTTAGTCTAATTCCTGTATATAATTTCTATAAATTCAGCATTCTACATGCAGAAAACAAATCAATGGACAAATATAATAGTGGAATTATACAAAACTTCAACAAGCAATGGTTTGATATAAGAAATAATTAATCTTTCTCCTACAATAGTGCATGCATGCCTCTGCAAAGATTGGAATGCGGACACAAGGTCTGCTGGATAGGTCTCAACTTTCAACAGTTAGAAGTAACATCAGTAGCAGCACTACGAGCAATGACGAGCAGATCTAACTCACAGACTTTGAAAAATGAAATGGTGAAGAGCACCATTCTATGAAGAACAAATCAGTCAAACGGATGACATGAAGTTCTTGCATTGGATTATAGGGAAATGGAGCACTCAGATATTTAACTTTTTCTTTATTTATTTGGAAGAACGGCGGCATCCCTGTTTTAACTTTTTTACTTACAAGACTTCCTTCCAGTCACATTTACAAATACATTTTGAGTAATTCCACAATAAGGAATTAATATGCAAGAAAGTTTTATCAATAACATTAGATGAGTAATCCTAATTGAATCAGTGCATCTACATGCCATTCTTGTTGATCTAGTCAATTCTTAGTCCCATTCCAGGGCTCAATGGTTCTTCTAAGCCATAAACACTGAAAATTATTATGCCAAACAAACACCATGATGCTGAAAGTAATGGAACTTTCCGATTGGCTATACCAAGAGTCTGGATAGAAATATGAAATGACATGTGCCGCATATGGCTTCATAAATGCATGAACATCTAAAGATGCTCACAGAAGGCTAAAAGGTACTCTTATCAAGTAAATGCTCACTTGAGCAGTAGTAAATGTTATTTCTCCCTTAGCAGAGAAATTCATGAGTTCATCCTATCCCCTTTATTAGTCATAGATCTGTAGCAATTTGAGGTGCCCCTATAGACATGGTTCTGCAACCATGGAGCTCAAAAAAGAACAGGACGGACAAAGAGAAAAAGAAAAACTACCAAGCATCTGTAATGCAGAAGAACAAACTTATATCTCCAAAAAGGCTTAATCCTTGAACATGAGAGCTAAACATTAAATTATACAAAATATTCACGTTAAAGTGATTAAATTCTGCTAGATATCACTTTCTATGTAGGTGCTATAAAACATGAGCTGATAGTTTGAAAGCATACCACTTTTTTGGATGGACTGCTGCATCTTTTCTGATACCAGGACCCTTTATCATAATGCCTTACGGTACAAATTTCATTTACCATTGCTGCTCCTTCACAGGATTAGATATCTGACATTAGCTCATGCTCTAGACCTTACCATATTAGATACGACACCAGAAGTCCAGCTAGGCACTATTCCTGATAGTAACTGTAAGAGAATAGAATCGTGAGTTTAAAATTTTAAAGGAATGTAAATCCGCTGTGTTATCTTTCTGATTGCTGGGAATTTGCAGTCTTATTTAAATGAGCTACCCTCCTATAAATGCAGACTGATACTGAACATTCCATGTTCTCCTTTTCTCTTTTTGTGTAAGACGCTGTTGCTTAGCTCCTTTGACCTGTTATTTTTCTTTGCAAATAATATCCCTTCCATACCCTTAAATGACTGTACCTCTTTAGAGGAATGGATTCCCTGTTTCCCACTATCGCAAGGAGAGTGCCAGTCTTATCTATAGTATGCTTGCTCTCCAATCTCCATGATAAGCTTAAAGCAATAAAATCCGAGTCCAGTGTACTTATATAACAGAGACATATCCAAATATAAATCAACTTTGTTGATGTTCTGTCCAGTAGCTTTCTGGAAGTACATAATCTTTTAACTATGGAAACAATGCGACATTTGTGACATCAAACCTTTCTCAATGTATCTGTATTAAAGTAACTAACAACAATACAACGGAATAAAAAGGTAAACATACTTTGACAACGTATAATTTTTAGGAACAGGAAGGAAGCAGAAAGATCTCAGCACTTCCCAACCACGACTCACAAGATTTGTTCTGAGAAAGACTCTAAAGACCCACATTATTTGCATGATCTACGTAAAAGTTAGCAGACTATTATCATCAAAAAGGGTGACACTTCAATGGTAAATATGTTGTTGCAATATGAAAGAGTTCTTGGGACATGCAATTGCAGCAAATTATAATATAGAATCATTTCTTCAAATACAAAATACTACCACAAGAGGATTGGATTCAACTCTTGTAAGTATCATTTAAATCTCCCACATCCATTTCAGAATCATCTGTCAGAGAAGCATCATCCAAGATGCCAATTGCATCTTCACCTTCATCTTCCATAAAGGTACTCTGGTTATCATGGTCACTATGAAATAGACCATTCTCTGCATCAGACCACTCATTAAATCTTCCTATTCTCTTTCTCCTTCCTCTGTACCCAGCAAGTCTGAGAATCTTTTCTTTCCAAAGCACCAACGGGCATTTATCTATCAACTCATAACCATCATATGCTTCTGTCAGAAACACGCTGAATCGCTTCCCCCTCTCAGAAACATAAAAAATTGCAAAGTGTTTCAAAAGAAGCCTCATCAGCTTCTGAGGCATCACAAACTCCCTCCGGAAATGTGTGAGGTGGTCTGTGACAAGCCTCTTTTCCATCGTAAAGCTCAAGATCTCATGCATCACTGCAACTGCCCTCTTGTCAAACTCCTGCGAACCAGGTAGTAGCCCTTGCGGATCAGCATAAGGAGATAAATAAGGCCTTTTCTGGAAATGTTCAATCTTGCCACCAATTCTGAAAATCTTCTTGTAATTTGGAGGAAATTTTATTGGGAAAGGAAGGGAAAGTTCTCCAGGTGTATTCTGCTCCAAGTTACTTTCAGCTGCATAAGTTTTCTTCTCAAGCTCAGTAATGGCCCAAGCAGGATTCCACGACGTGAGCTGCAAGTACTCAGCATCCTCCACCCTTACAACCTTGAAGTGTTCTGGAAACAAATAAATCCACCTAGTTCTGAAATCATATGGGAGGCCGATCTCTCGCCTGAAATGAGCAACCTTATCCACAGGAAGCCTCTTATCGACCGACATCATCAAGAGTCTCGTAACATATTCGACTGCTTTCTCTGCATGCTCTTCCAAGAGCCTAGCCTCTTCTTCAATGAGTTCCTCAGCTTGGTTAGTTAGCCCACACCAAACAAGTCCTCTTTTGTCCTTATAGAGCTCAAACAATTTGGGTGATTTACCTATGAAGTCAGCCACCTTATGCGGTTTACTTAGATTAATCTGCTGCCGGTATTGCTCCAGCCTTTTTACCGGTATCACCTGCTCAGGTTCCTTCTTCAAGACATCCATGATGACCAATACCTTCGACACTACCTTCCAGCGCTCCGTCGCAATCTCCAGATCATGCACTCTCTTCTTCTTGCTCCTGTCTTGTACCCTTCTACTCTTTGTCATGCAGCGCTTTTGCATGGCCAAGAACAACCTGTCGGAAAGTGATCCAACTGTTTCGTTCAACATGGAACGCCACATTTCCAAGAGTCCTCTATTAGCAGCCAACGACCCCTTTAATCTAACAATTCAAGGAAGCTATATTGCATTCCATATTGGCTTGGAGTTTCGAGTTTTGTTGGATTGGAAAATCTTACAAACACCTTGTATACATAACAGGAAGAAAGAGGAGAAAAGAAGAGAGAAGGTTAGCTAGACATTACGACAAACATCTTACGTGCACAGAAAGAAGAAGAGACTTCCGATGACGCAGAAGGCCTTGTATACGTATCAGTAACTAAAGAGACTGAGCTTCAACTCTTGGGATACCTCCCAGTGATCCTAGCAATCAAAGAGAGATTGGATTCAAGTCCAAGGAGAGATTTTCCTAAATTTTAATCTTTAGAAAAGATGACATCTTGTATACAGTTGACGGTTGTTGAGATCGATAGATTTAAGTAAATATATGATATATATGCTTGGAAGAATTACATTTTAACCCCTTAACTTACATCATCTTTCACTTAAAGCCTCTCAAGAACTTCTTATTACAATCTGATCCTCACTTCGAACTTGAATTTGGAAAGCATCAAAATGGACTCTGTAACGGCCCGGCGCAACCTCGTGAGTGACCTATATGTGCCGCACGCGAGATGCACGTGGCTAACTTAATAGGTGTTCAAAGTTACCATACTTATGACCCTAAGAGATCACAAATTCTAAGGCCAATTCTAAGCAAACTTACTGTGGACAAATTGTTTGATTTTCAGTGATTTCTTAACTTGACGGCTCGATTAAATTATATTTAATAATTTAGTGATGTGTTAGTTTGAAGGAGCAGCTCTGTAGTGCAGTAAAATGAAAAAAAAATGTGGGCCGACTCGAGGAGGTAATGACCCAACTAGGAACTTAATAGGGCCGATTAATATGACATAACTATAAGAGAATATGTGGGATGATAAAAATTGATACTTAACAATAGCTAACCTAACCTGTATAGGTCGCAACAAACCATCTTATCGAAATTCATTCCAATGCTCAGGCTAAAACTGAAAACATATAACAACGATAGAATCAATACATAGGAAAATGAACAAGCGATACTAACGAGAAGACATGAACATAAAGAAGATGGTAGCAGCCGCCATCAATGGTGGCACAGGTGGAGAGGAGATGATGGAGAGAAAGTAAGGACTAAGCAGTCACATGGAAGAACGATAGATGAGAAAGAATTAAGAGAGAGAGAGAGAGAGAGAGAGAGAGAGATTGTGGAGTTGTTAACCAAACTAGCACTTTTATGCGTATGTATATTTTAGAGCATTTCATATGGAGTTAGAGTATTTTCTATAAATTTACAACATTTCCTACTTATTTAAAGCATTTTATGTGGATTTAGAGTATTTACCATGTATTTTGAGAATTAAAATTTGGATAAGCATAGTAAGTTTAAATTTGAGTTTTAGGTAAATATTTTATTACCAAATGACATGGAATAAAGAGAAAATCATATTAATAGGCATATAAGCTCCTATATATTTTGCGAACACGATAATGATAAACCTATTTATATAGAATGCTAATAAGAGAAAAAAAAAATAAAGAAGCAAGAGTATTTCACCTATTGAATTTATGGCTAACTCCAGCCTTGTTATAAATTTTTCAGTCTCAACTGGAGAGTTGGGAGTGAATCTTGGTGAGATGGTATGCTGCTATCCGTAAGCATTATCTTTCTATCATCCTACACCATGTCCTAATAGTTACTCCATATTTAGTCGACCATTTAGTATGTTGCTGTCATTATTTTCCATCATCCTTCGCCACATTCTGATAGTTACCCCATATTTACTCAACCATTTGGAATCGATATCGTGCGTGACTCCATTGACAATGCAACATCATCAGGGAAAAGAAAAGGGACGGCCGTGAGGATACAGTGCCGTCTTCCTTCTTTTTTTTCCCATCCCTTTTGAATAGGATTTGATCTGAAATTTTCAGACGAGATTTTGAATTTGGGTGTACTTTCTGTACTCTCTCAGTCCCTATTCTTCTCTATTATTATAAGTACAAGTTTAGGATTGTTAGTCTTGAAAGGACAATTAAGTACATTGTACTTTGGGTTTGAACAGACGTGTGCGTTTACTATTGAGTGCGATGGTCGAACACTTGTTGATCTTAAAAATGATATTATGAAGTAGAGCTATAGCTCTAGCGGTACGTGACGACACAGGTGACGAATGTGAGAATGGGCTTACGACCGAGGTCCTTATTTTGAGGCTATAAATAACTGATTATATATAGCGTCGCTAAGATGTACGAGGGATATTATTGCTAAATTATTTATTACTCCTTATTGATTGCTATAAATTTGGGATTCTAGGAGAATATGTTGCAAAAAGTTATGATCGTGTTTTATCGATGAACTCTTATTATTAAATTTATAAATTTAATATATTATCATCTAAATATGATTTATATTATTATATTTTATATTATATTGCTCTTATATTGTAAAAAGATATATTTACTGGACTTTGTGCTTAAGTGTAATATTTTTAAAATTAATAGATATTATCGAAATTATCGAGAAGCAAGTGAGAACTAGCTAAATTTATTATTTAATTTTTCTGTATTAGTTATTGCCTCAGTGTGGGTTTTTTTTAACAGATAAATTATAGATATGTAATCTAAAAACTTATTTCGGCCTAAAATTTTTTTAATTATTTTTGACTTATTATTTTGGATACCACGCGGAAATACGTGAGCAACTGAGGATGACTCGAGTACCTCATATGTGTTTAATGGGAATTCGGAACTTTGGGGTCAAGTTTTGGGTGCTAGCTATCAAGTTAGCGGTATGCATGGTTATGTGCCGCACCACGTATGTGTCAGTTAATAGACATTGTCGTGTCTATATATCTATTTATGTGCCGCTGCTAACACGTAATATAATTTGCTGTCTGAATACTCAAAATTTATCTACAACTTAATCTCGCGCCGTGAGAGTGATAAAGTCAGCTACTTCTTCGTCAACAGTGCTATATACTATTTATGTCTGTGATGACTCTCATTTAGTTCCCACCGATTGTGACCTTTTCAGTTCCGTCAAAATCGGTGACGCAATAATTGAGATTTTTATGTACTTAATTGTCACACAAAAAAAAAATTATAGATGTGTTACTACAATTATTGAGATTTTTTTTAAAAAAAATATCATTCTAATATTCACTTAAAAGGACCGTTTTGGCCCTGGTGCGTTGTCTTCATGTGATCTAATTATTCCCAGCTTGGTCAGCACATGCCCGATCATTGTCAACCGCCATTTCTATAGTTCTCCTTGTCCATCCCTATTATCCACCACAACACCCCAAACCTCGCCCGCCACCGCCCCCCCGGGCGCTCGGAGACCCACCTTAATTTTATAAATGTTATAAATAAATAAATAAATAAATATATATATATATATATATATATATATATGCAGCGACTACTAGCAAACGAGATTGGTTCCATAATTCCATTCCCAGAAACTTGGAGCAATTTATAAGTAACGAGACTAAGGACTAAGGACCAATCACAGGGATGGAGTCATCGGGAAGTGGGCAGCCGGAGGCTGCCGAAGTGCGGTACCGGGGAGTGCGGAAGCGGCGGTGGGGGAAATGGGCGTCGGAGATCCGGCTCCCACACAGCCGGGCGCGCATTTGGCTCGGCTCCTACGATAGCCCCGAGAAGGCAGCCCGAGCCTTCGACGCCGCCTCCCTCTGCCTCCGAGGGCGGGCCGCCGTCCTCAATTTCCCCCAGCATCTTCCCCCCGACATCCCCTCCTTTCAGGCCTCCCTCTCCTACCGCCAGATACAAGCCATTGCAGCAAGACACGCCGACCGCCCAACGCCATTGCCGCCATCGCGGCCGTCTCAGGCGGAGACTCAGGCAGCGGTCGACTCCTTTATCGACATAATGGCGGCGGCGAATGACGATTTTGTGAGGGGATTATTCTACGAGGCTATGCCGGCGACGACGCCGCCGGAAAATACGACAGAGTTGGAGGAGGAGGAGGATCGGTGTGGAGTCCTCGATTCACATCCCAGTCTCTGGAACTTCTGAGCTACAACAGTCCGACAACCTTTTCGTTTACTTTTTTTGTCCGATATGAGTTCGTTATTTTAGTAAATAACGGTAGATAGGTCAACAATCATCACGATATACAACTCATTAAAAAAAGAGAGACGAAACTAAGCTTTTTGGTTAACCCACGTACAATGGAATTACCCAATATGTTCGCTTATGGATGTGAAAACTATGTGATGTTTGTATTAAAATTTCCAAACTTCGTAGTGTTTTACGTACAAGAGTGACGAGTGTGCTTATGATTATGAGTATCTCATACGAAGTCCAAAGATATTTTCTTTGGTATATATATATATAGAGATCATAAGAGACACGTACGCATGCATAAAGCCATGCAATGAGAATGCCATATATATATATATATATTGATTGCATAGTACATGTATCAGGTTACCAACCGCATAGAATCATAGAGCATTTGTGCAGAAAAAACTTTTTAATTTTTAAAATAGTAAAAATAGATTTTTTGTGCATATTTTCTGTGTAAATTATATATTTTTTATTATAAAAAAATATGCACTTACTATAAAATAAAATAAACTTGTTTAGTCTTAAGAGCTCAATCTTACTGTTACTAAAACTTAAGAAATTTTATACTAGGAATCTTCCTCTTGAAATAAAGCAAAATATTATTCTACATTTGGGTCTCATGCATTTTATGTATCTTTTCGTCACCTTATGCTACTTCCCTTTTAGATGGTTAGATTTCTAACTTTATTCAAACAATAGGATATTTGGATTTGGATTTGAATTTGAGTTTGAATATACTTAACCTAGAATAAGCTCATGGGTTTATTTTTTATCATCAAAGAGTATGCTTTGATGGACCAATGATATAATACAGGTCTAATTAGGTAACCTCACGGAGGATATTGGGTTCATTTGATCTAATTTACTTTTATATGTTTAGTCCTTGCTATCTTTAGAGGATTTCTAGTTTCGAGCTTGGGTTGTCGAACATCCGGCTATCAATGTACAAACAATCTAGCTTCACAACATCGTCGAGATGTTTGAATGCCCGGCCAACGATGTTTAAATTCGAGAGCAGTTTTTGTTGAGGTGTTCGAATGCCTACTCAAGGACATTTAAATGCCTAATTATCAAGTTCAGTCCGCTTAGGATATCTTGATTATTTGTTTGGGGCTGGGCTTAATTATTTTTAGCCTCCAAATATATATGTGTGTGGAGAGCAACCTAGTTGAGGGACCATTGATGAATATGACATTGCCTCTTCTTCTACCTCTCATTTCTCTCAATCTTTTATCTTTTTCCCTCTCATTCTCTCAAGCCAAAATCTTGGCCCACCAAGATCATTGTCCTCCTCCCTCATTCATCTGTCTATTTACTTAAGTTCACGCTGAGATTTTCTTGTATGCTTAATTATACTGATTTCGCCACATTGAAAACACTTCGAATCAACGACATAGTGAAGATACTTATTGACACTAGAAACACTCATAATTTCTTGAATGAACGATTGGTTCAAAAAATCGGGTTTACATCATAGCTGTTCTCAAGCTTTGATACGATGATCGGAGACAACATCACTTTCCAAGTATAGATCGTATGTTGGGGGTCAAATTAGAGATCCAAGGAAACTTGTATTGGTCCTTTACCAATTGGTTCTCCGAGGAGCGAAGATATAGATAGACTTTGCGACCATCATCGATCGTTAGCTCCGGCCAACGCCATAGAGGACCGCTTCCCAAATATTTAGTTAGCTAGCAGACAAGGTCTATTTTTCCATGGACATACTATTTCATTGCCGACTAGTAAAATAAGTACATAGAAAGAGACTGTGTTTTGATACATAAAGGTAAATGCATTAAAGCAGGGCCCATCATCTAGTCTATTAACCATATCAAACAGATAGCTTTGAAGATGACAAGGAAACCAAAACTATCAGGAGAACACTTTTTTGGCCAATATTGAACCCCACATCTAAACCAATGTGAATTCGAATTCTATGCGTGTAATTTAAGATCTTAATTGACACTAAGGAAGTAGAACAAATATATATACACGTCAAGGAGCCGAAATTAAGGTTCTCTTCAGACGAAATTATCCACTCCCCTAACAAGAGAGAGGCCAGAGGCCAGGGGAGCATCTAATCAAAATCCAAAAGATAGCGAACACTGAACCAGATAGGGTGAGAGACGACGACTTCATTAATTAAAGAGGCAAAGATAGGGTATTTAGTCTTTTGTCATCCTTCCTCTAATTAAAAATGTTAAGATGTCAATCTATATAACTAGAAAAACACAACTGCCGTAATAAGGAGAACGTAAAAACACATGCATAGCAAATTATCCTCGTGACAGTTAACTTACCTTAAACGTGATCTAATTGTTCCGAGTTAAGTCAGATCCACATGCCTTGATGGAATGGAAACCCAATCGTTGGGGGTATGGCTTTTAAGTTTTAGTAAACGCCCTATGAATGTAATGTGATGTGATGTGATGTGTATATTGAAATAAGAAAAGTTCCCAAGTTTAATTATAGTTTTTTCGTTCATGAATGTTCTTCTATTATAAATAGTGAGCATAATGTCATACATATATATTTTTATGTCTAAAAGAGAATAGTACGATTGATTGGATTGAATATTATGTGGGGCTTCATGTTGGAACAAAGCGATGTATACTTCACACCTACCTTGGCTCTCATGCATGTCATCTTTTTATCACCACCTCTGCAACTTTCCTAGTAGATCGGGTTTGAATTTTTATTAATAGTTTGATTTCGTTGAGATAAAGGAAGGAATATACGTGGCCCTGATTAAGTCAACGTTGGGCTTATTTAACGTTTACTACCAAAACTTTGAACCATCTAAAGGCCCATAATATGGTATAGTGCAGTAAACATAGTCTTACTAACTCTGTGTGTGTGGAATTCACTATGCTCCAGTTAAAGGCTAAACGGTTAGCCCTTCGTCTAATAGATATTTTTCCCATCTCAGCATCTGAGATAGTGAATTGATGGACCCTAAATAATAAAATTATATATATCCATCAATAATTAGTGCTCGAAGTTGAGTGTAGAGGTATCATTAAAGATCTAGTGGTTCCATAATTTAGTTCACCAGCGGGCAATGTCTATTATTCGTTGACGAACGTACAACTTCATTGCGGAATTTTATTATTATTATTATTATTTTATTTTATTTTTTAAATGTGACTTTGAATTCTATTCAATCTTGAAAAGAGGCGCAATGCAATTGGGACCGCGGTTTAGGACTTGGGACAGCTAACGCCCACGGTTAATCTAATCCACCGTGGCAGGGGCCCACAGCGATAAGGGGGCGGTGGGTCCGACTGCCTGACGTAGTTACGTGTCGTTGGTGAAGAAGCCCACGGGGTATCACGTGGGTCCAACCAGATGGATCCCAAGTGTAACAGGAGCACGAGAGAAGTTGTCGCGGAGGTCGTCGGAGTCGGATACATCCGAGTGACGAATTGACGGTTATACCCTTTTTGGGGGGTGCTTACTGCTTAATACTTAATATTGGTAAGGAGACGTAAAGAATTTTCTCTTTCATGTTAGTAAAATTTTTATTTATCGTGAGAGTATTATTATTATTAAAGATTCATCCACAGTTACCTATTCATATATGCCATCGAAAAATAACGCTGGATGAGTCCTTGTCATCCTCATCGATTTCGAGGTCATGCCAACTCAACACGTAGCACCTTTTGAGTACACGTGTCCTCAGATCACATCCCCTTTGTCTAATAATCTAGATGTCCATGTGGGTCTACTGTCCAATATCTAGACTCGCACGGAAGCAGCCCACCATTTCATAGACTTGTCCCTGGATTTCCCCAACCAATCATCACCCAATAATTATACATATTATTAAATTTCCCAAATTAATATTCTTTTTTTTTGTCTAACCGTCTATAAAGGTTAGAAGATATCTAAAATCTCCACTCTACTTTTCTCTCTCTCTCTCTCTCGTTTCTCGTTTCTCTAATATTCTCCTCACTAGCTCAAGCCATGGTGGTCCATGCATTTCGGCCATTGATCCGAAAGCTACCGGACCCAATAAACTCCGGCAATCGGACATCCGGTGACATCCCGAGCCCATTGGGCCGCAATTTACACTCGCTGAAATTGTGGAAAAATCACGAGTCAGGTGGAGTCGGATTAGCCATCGTAGCAGCCCTCGAGAAGTCCGCCGATGGCGACGAACCCAAACTTAATTCTCGTGTAACAACGCCGATCACAATAGTTTCTCCAAGGGCCGCCGCCGCCGCCGGCGGCGGAGAGCAATTGGGAGGAAAAATGACGAATAATTATATAGAGTCTTCACAAGAAGATTTTCTTAGCTATTGCTGTTGGTGTAGAAAGGGGTTGCAAGGGAAGGACATCTACATGTATAGGTAATTTACCACTCTGTAGTACTAAAGATGGTCTAAAGATGGTCACGTGCCAATACTTTTGTAAATTTTATAGGTGTAAAATGTAATATTTGTATTAGTGGGGGTGTAAATTGTTATTTTGGATATTGCAGAGGGGAGAAGGCATTTTGTAGTATAGAGTGCAGATTTAGGCAGATCGTGAACGATGAGTACCAGGAAAAGTGTGGATCGGAAGTGGCGAATCAGTCGGAGATGTCGACGTCGCCGTACTCCGGTGGGCGGATCTTTTTTACCGGGATCGTTGAGGCACAGCAGTCAATTGGTGATCAGCGCACAAATGGTTGCAGAATTTGATTGATGAGATGAATGGCAACAAGGAATCGATGCGGATGTGGGAATGATGTGTTTGTTACCTGAGAAGGGGAATATTTATACAAAAAATTTGTAAGCTCGTGCAGGTTTAATCTGTAACTTGGAGTTGGAGAAAATGGAGCTCAAGTTGAGAATTCATAGCAACGTTTGGATAGTTGATTCCATTACATACGAGTAGGAGACTTATTAAGGACACGAAAATGAAGATGTAATTTTAACAATTTTAGATGTAATTAACGACCATTTTGAGTATTGTAACAACATCACAAGGCACCCTGGATTCAGACACGAGTATGAAAGATGGTAAGTAGAGGGCAGGAATAATATTTGTTCCTTTCTGTGAATGAGATTTGATCCATTTGAAACTGTACTAGATGTATTATAATAATCTCCTACTACTGTAGCTTTGCTTTGCAGATTACATCTTTGTGGAGAATGGTAAGAGCGACCATATAAGGGAAACCAAATAGATCAATCCTTCATCCACTTCTAGAAACAATAGAGCTACAAAAATGTAACATAGATCGCCTACTACCTGTCCTTTGTCATACTTGCCGAGAAGAAAATAATAGCATCGCCATAGCCACAAATCACAATTTCCAACTACACTTTGCAAATCCAAGTGAATAATAACACTTCAAACAACCAGCCTCAAATCAAATCTATCTAATCTTTCCAGTGAAGGAAATTTTGCAACATTACTGGTAAAGCAAATACAGTTTCGACAATATGACAAAAAAAAAAGGCTAATAATGTAGATTCTTTAATCTCATAAGAGAACATGTCTTGATGTAGATACCATGATTACCCTCAAAAAGACAAAATAAAATAAAATAAAAGGAAACCCCAAAAATTAGGATAAAATATAAAACAAAGCTCCCCTAGTGGTTAATCATTCCTAACAACACTCAATTACATATCTGAAGTAATAAGTCGTACAATCTCAAGCAAGCAGGGGAAAACCACAATGGCGTTAATATATTTTAGAAATACAAAGTATAGAAAAGAAGCAAATACCCAAATACTGCCAAAGAGATATGTAAGAGCAGGGGAATAACTCAAATCACTAATAATACATAAGCTGCTGCGCGCTAACATTCTGGAAACCACCGTCATATATAGCTTGGCTAGCTCCAGCACCCATTCCCATTGCAGCTTGTTTGAGTGCATGCTGACCTTGGGCGTGCATCAGAACCTCAGTGGAACCCATTTTGCTCAATGCAAGAGAGCGCTCATAAGCCAAGAGGTCAGATGCTGAGAGACCAGGAAAGGGGGCAGCAGCAGGCGGAGCAAGTGGTACAGAGACTGTTCCAGGTGGTGTTGGCTTGCTGCCCCAGGAACACTGGAAACGAAAATAAAAAGCATAGGCAATCATGAAAACGAGTGCCCCAAATATTACTAGAGATCCATTTTTAAGGTAAGGAACCAAGAAGAAAACCAAAAAACACAAGTTATCCCAGATTTACTTAATAGGCCAAGGATAGCTTCTAAAAGATGTTAGTATAGCAAGTTACAACTCCAATCATGCAAAAAGAATCTAGATGTTTTAAGCACCACTTCTTTACAGAAACCAATGGGTATCATAAGAGCATAACTCTAGAATGCTTAAAAAGATGGACAGGTAGTAAAATTAACACTCCAATAATTATTTTGGAGAAAAGCAAGACAGATATCGAGGATAATAAGGATGCAGTAAATACAGGAAAATCTCTACTTCATCACTTATGGTACCTTGATAGGCTTTCCACATAGAATGCGACCATTGCCAATCTGAATCGCTAGGGCAGCTTCTGAGTGGTTACTGTACCTCACAAAACCGAACCCTTTATCACGTTGGATACGAACCTCCTCAATAACTCCAGCACCAAGGGCATGGAAATGTCGATGGAGATCAAGCTGTGTAACCTGTTATTGTTGATTTTGAAAATTAAGAAGAGAAAAGAACATCATGGACTAGAATACAAAAAAACAAGGATCTACAGAATTAAGGAGCAAATCAGAAAACCTGAAACTATTATTACATGTGGAGGTAGAAAAAGACTGGGAGTGGAAGAGACCATTACCTCATGAGCAAGATTGCCCACATAAACAGTTGTATATTGTGGATTATTCTCTGGAGCGTCATCATTTGCATTTTCTCGGCCATCTTCTGCACAACGTTTTCACAGTAAATATTAATTAGCTTGAAAGACAAATCTGGAAGTACTTAAATGTTGTGCATTTGTTTAAGCTTCACGAGTAAACCAAGAACCCTAGAAGGTAGATTTGACATAAACTGTAACAACTGCCTATACAAGATTAAAACTAGACAAGCTGGAACAGATGCTTCAAAGTAGAGCATATCAAACTCAAGGACAACAAACTTTTGTACATAAATGAGAAATTAGGACACACGGAGTTTAATTTCAATAGTTATCATTAGCATCATCCTCCTTATTCTCATCACTTCAACCCCCTCATTAATTATTCATGAGTGTGCATCACTAAAACCTATTCCAAATGGCATAAGCCAGCATGAGCACAATTCGAATTGACAAGTTTCCATGAAAAATGCCCACCTCTAAGACCAGCTAAAAATGCCAGTACGCTTTTGGCATAGACAAGAAAAGAGTTAAAAGCATGGTTCGCCGGTTCACCGATTCTGATCCAAGCCCGATCCAAACTCTCTCTTTCTCTCTTTCGCTCCTTCTCTCTCTCTCTCTCTCTCTCTCTCTCTCTCTCTCTCTCTCTCTCTCTCTCTCTCTCTCTCTTACTCTTTTTCTTTCTTTTTTTCTCTCCTTACATATAATTATTGTTTCTCTTACGTAGAAATCTAGCTCCAGTGAACTCCGATGAACTCTGGTATATAATTTCTTAATTTATTTCTTTTATTTCTCTCTCAATTTTTTTTAATTTCTTCCTCTCTCCCTTTTTCTTCTCTTTTCTTCTCTTTTCTTCACTACATCATGGTTTTTCTTTCTTTTGTTTGATTTTCTTCCACTAATTCTCTTTTAAATCTCTTCTTAGTTTCAATTTTTATTGCACGATAATTTTTTTCTTTCTTTATTTTCTTATTTTTTATAAACTTTTTTTTAAAATTTTAGAAGTTTTCCTATATTTTAAATAATATTTAGAATTTTATGTAATTAAAAAGTCTGATCCGATCCAGGTGACCGATACGGCCGATCCAGCCGATACGTATTATTTTTTTAGAAGGCCGATCCCAATCCCGATTTTTCGAACCTTGGTAACAAGGCATTGATAAAGATAGAAATACAAATTATGGATATAATGTCAAACTAACCTAGGCCAGTCAATGCCAGAATGCATTTCTTTTGAATTTAATCAATTACATAAGACTGGGGTAAAAGAAAACACCTGTTGAACCATTTGTCAACTCAACCACACTCTTGGAATCTGAGTTTTGTTTGTCCTCATTGGCATTAGCACCCTTTGTTGCCCAGTTGCAACGGATTTGTCGGCTACCAAGCCACTTGCCTGTAATGTAAATTTAACACTTCAATGTCAAGAATGCTATCATCAAAATATATATACATGGAGAGATAACAAAGATACACATCAATCAAGACACATCCTCATAAACCAAAATAGGAAAAAAGGGAGGGAGATGGAGCCTATAGTATAAAACCCTCTACCAAGTTCCTACTTCCAAAAGCAAATATTAATGCATAAGCTGTAAAGCCCACCAGTTAAGTCGTTTATGGCATTTTGTGCATCCTGCCAAAAGAATTATGAGAACAATATATTAACAGTGAAGCAGATAAAGATTTCAAAGCCTCAGAGAGTTACATCTCAAAGTAACAACTCACCTGCTGGTTCCTAAAAGAAACAAAACCAAACCCTCTTGAGCGCCCAGTTTTTTGATCCCACATTACCCTAGCATCTCTAAAAAAAAAAAAAAAAAAAAAAAAAAAGAAAATAGCTGATTGCAGGACTGTAGACAAACTTATCACTTTTTAGCAACGACAATCTATTACTTTTTAAAGGAACAAAATACACGTAGTGACCACACAAAATAGCTATATCACAAAAAAAAGACAGATAGGAAGTTTATTAGAAGCTTACGAGCAGCTAGGATAGACAGAGAAGCATGCGAACAATGTGGCATCCGTTACCTCTGAGCTAAGATCCCCTACAAAAATGTTGTAATGTCCTGCGGGAAATAACCATTTGAATCAATTCTGAAGTACATCAAAATATTTCAAAGAAAAAATCTGTAATTAAGTTGCAGTCAAATTAAGTTTCAAGATGAATTATTAAACTAAAACCTGCTGTGTCCTCTCTTTGCCCACTAGCATATGCCCAATTCACTTTAATAGGTTGACCAAACCTGCAATTTACCATTGTGAAACCATAACAATATTGTTAAAAAACAAGCAATAAACAAAAATAATATATTCTTTACTCACAATTGCCTCCCATTGAGTGTTACAATAGCAAGTGCAGCAGATCTGCGGTCATAGTAGTCAATGAAACCAAAAGATGACTGCAAGAATTAAGTCCACCAAGAAAAACACATAGTATAAGTAATCTAACAACAAAATAGAAGAAGCATCACACAGGATTAAAATGGACGTGACGGATTTCCATTGAAGCAGGTAAAACATATAGTACCGAAAATTACCAAGAGATCATAAGCAAGGATTCTAGTTTCGGCCGATCCCGATCCAGGCTGAAACCAGCCGGGATCGGCTGTCAGCTGCCGTGACAGCTGCAGCAGCTGTCAGAGAGAGAGAGAGAGAGAGAGAGAGAGAGAGAGATTAAAAAAATTAGGGTGAGAGAGAAAAAAAATGAAGAGAGAGTGAAGGAGAGGGAAAGATTAAAAAAAAAGAGAGTGAGAAAAAGAGAGAGAAAGAGAGAAAGATAGAAAAAAAAAGTATGAAAGAGAATGAATATTTCAGACTAACAGTTAGAGGAATAGAAAAGAAGAGAGGGAGGAAGAGAGATTTTTATTTTTTAGGCTTTATATGTAAGTAATTATTATTTCTTATTTTCTTATAATTTTTTCTAAATTTTTAGAAATTTCTCAACATTTTTAATAATATTTAGAATTTTATTTAATTAAAATAGTCCGATCCGATACAGGCTGCCGATACGGCCGATAAGTATCGTTTTTCTGGACGGCCGATCCCGATCCATATACCGATTTTTGGAACCTTGATCATAAGAATGCACTCAAATATAAACAGAGAATAAAAGACCAGAAATAACAAATGCCATTAGCTTATCACTGGTTGCTATGGCCTTGGTCAGTGATTGCCCAGAAGTGACATATGCAGGAATACTGAATGTTTTTTCCATAATGTCTTTACACAAACATAATTGTCATAAAGAACACATACATAAAAAATTAGCATGTCAGAACTCTTGATCAATTTTAAGTATGTGATGAGGAGATATATGCAACTTGACAAAGAGATAATGATTATTTATACTCCAAGCATTGCACTCAAAGAAAAGGCAGGCAAGTTTCAGATATATTAACAAACTAAAAGAAAAAGATAAACCTTTTCTTTTCTGATGAGCTTGCACCCTTCAACTGGACCAGTACTTTGGAAAACCTCCTGGAGTAGTGCTTCAGTAACTTGAACATGAACATTCCCGACATACCTATATTAAAGCATAATAGTACTTAAGTCACCATCACTTCAAGATATTTGTGCTTAAAATAGGTCAAACTAATGTAAAACAAGACAATAAAAATACGTTAATAAAATAAATAAATTCCCAGTAGCACTTACACACTGCGGCATGTGCTAGGATCAAAACCAGGAGGCAAATTTCCACTAAGGATTGGCTCTATCTGCGAATAGAAGTGCAAAAGTGTACGCAATTATGAGAAGAGAACCAAACAGCCTTGATATATTAAAAATCAAGCATGAAGAAAAGAGGACATTCAGAAAGTTCTACAAAGGATCCGACAACTAAGAAAAAAACACGCAACAAAAGAAAGAAAATGTTATTAACCCTAATTTTGCAAAACAAAAGGTAATCCACCCGCGGAAACACTATCTCCACAGACCAAACCAACTAAAATCGAAACGGAAAACCCAAGGACCTCGAGAAATCGAAAAAAGATGCTAAATTTGACAAACCGGGCAGCAAATCACGGGAGAAAACCACAATAATTGGAGTAAAGTAGACCTGAGGCGCGGCTAAGAGACCCGGGTGGTGGTAGAGCGACTGCTGCTGCTGGAGAAGAGCAGCTTGCTGCATCAAGGCTTGCTGCTGCTTGAGTCGCTGCTGCTGCTGCTGATGCTGCATCTTTGCTTCGCAAACTAGGGTTTCTTGAGGTGCGATAGATGAAATCGATCCAACCCGATACAAGTCGATCAGATAAGGTTTCGAAGGGAGAGGTAGAAAACAAAATTTAAAAAAAAACAAAGAAAGAAAAAAAAAATAGAGAGGAGGAGGGGGGATAGAAGAAAACCCTCGAAATCGAGGTAGAAAGAGGAACAAGGAAGAGAGCGCAGGCTCGAAAGGGGAAAAAGGTGTGGAAAAGTATTTAAAAATAGAGACATAACCCACAAGGGGGAGGATAGACCATAGATGTGATCGAAAGTTCGTCCCCGCGATATACGATAGAAATGGGCTGGACTTTGGGCCGGCCCAATATAAATTTCGAAGTGCTTCTGGGTGTACCATGCAAATATAAGTTTTTAATATGCTCTCTCTAAATTAATAAAAATATCTCAAACGCTCCTTCTGTTATCTTTTCGCCACGCATAATTTGTCACATGCAAGTCACGTGAGTAGCTATATGGCATATTTATCTTTATATTTTATATTAAAAAAAAGAAATTTAGTTTACTAAAATACTCTTTACTTTTTAATATATATTTTGATCTTTTTAGCTTTTTCATCAATGATATTAGGATTTAGGAGACTCACATGTTATCAATAGTTCAGGGAGTCTAATTTAATAAAAAAAAAAATTAAGGAGAGATGTGTGAAACATGATGATAATTCAGAAGATTTAGGTATTAATATCTATAAAATATTTATTTTGCACTTATAGTAAAACTTTTAAGATGCACCAACTAATAATGCAACCATCTATTGTTCATCTACTTTATCACATGTTCATGCTTGTTCACCAGGAACACGCCTAACTCTTTCCTTTGTACTACACTAGTATTCTAACAAGTCTTCTCTGGCGTCTTAGGGCAGGAGTGGGACCTTTGAATGCCCCATTCAAGGTATGCCTTTCCTCATTATTGACCAAGTCATTGAACTATTATATGGCCTGATCCTAACGAGAGAATATTTTAGTTACTTAATTATGATTTAGTTCATAAAGAACGCATTAATCTAGAGCATGCCATCTTTTTGTTTATATGGTAGGTGCCAATCCTGTTTTGTTAATCTGTACTTGGAAGACAACAAAGACATAATTATAAGTGTACTTCCAAATGGCACATGCTGTTCTTTCACACTCCAAAAAGTTTTCTAATTGTACAAGATTTATCCACATCTTGAGGACATGAACAAATTTCTGAATGATGGGTACAAGGAGTGAGCAGATGGTAATTACATGAATGAGAAGCACTGCTCTTTCGCCACAAGAGAGAGCAGCAAGCAATGATCATAACTAGGTGGAAGAATTACTCTGCTGAATCTATATTTCGCCTCAGGCTTATTTGATATTTGAATGAACAAAATGATAACTGTGTTAACTGGAAAGATCTAAAACAACAATATCAATTAAGATCTACAACAGAGGAAAAGATGGACAAGAATAAGAGAATATATCATGTATCTAGTATAATTCTTGCTGTTCACAAAGCAGCCACAAGCTACCATCCATTAACAAAGAAGAATCCACTCTAGTCATTAGCTACAACAATTCATTTAGTTCTACAGGTCATGGCACCCATAACCATGAGAGTGTTACAAGGTTAGACTAGTCGAGCCATGGCAAGAGCCTTCCTCCTGTCTCCTATTAAGAATTTCTCTCTGGAATCCTATCTCGTGCACTCCGGGCTGAAGCTTCGGCTGGATTCCTGCGAACCTAATCCGAGCCAGGATCGGCCTTCCACTTTCTTAGTTGGAGCAGCCTTTTCTGATGAAACGAGTGCTTGATATGGTGCCTTGGAATTCAGCCTAAAAGATCAAAGTTTCAAGATTTAGTTTGATAGACAACAGTATTTACAACTCTACTATAAAATTCAGCAACTTTAAGTCAAGTATCTAGCCAAGAACAGCATACCTATCCTTTCTCTTCTCAAGGAAGCGATGAAGGGATGCCTTTCTTGCAATGGGTAGGTCTGCAATTGAGAGATTGTAACAATTATCAATATCACCACATGATTGCAAAGGTAGCTAGAAGACATGGTATTAACAACGGGGAGATCAACTACCAGAAGCACTAGGTTGGCCTGGCCTTTGAGTATGAATCTGAGAACCGACTAATGGAGTAGATGGAGCAGAAATCACCACAGAGCTTTGGATGGAAGGAAGCTTAGAGTGATCAACGACTGTGCTGGTGGCAGAGGAAGGGGGAGCGTAGGCAAGGTTCGTCGTCGTCGCATAAGAGCTCCCTTTGCTTGCTAGTTGCATCAAATCCTTGGCCTTCTCTGCCGGAAAATTGTCGAACACCACCACCTTACCCCCATAAAAGATGGTCAGTTGGGGCTTTTCTGGCTCCCTGTAAACGTCTAAAGATGATCAACAAATACTCAATTTGCTACGTGAATAATTGGTTATAAATGTGTCAGAATCTGTAGAAAACTAAAACATACCGACAGAAGAATTTAGCTACAGTCCATGACAGTTATGAAATTAAATATGGAGGACCATCTATAGAAGAATAACTGGGAGAGGGTACTTGGGTCACATTTAACACACCTGGCATGGGGGAAGAGTTCCATTTCTTTCCGGTGGGAAACGTCTCCTTCCGTCGTTTCCCCCTCGCTCTCCTTGGATAGCTCCAGGCCCGGAAACAAACACATGGTCGTCGGCGGCCGATAGGTCTCGTTCCTATCTGCAAAATTATTCATTCGAAAGAAAATTTTGAATTAACACCTCCGACTGATGATCTAACCTACGGAAAACTAAAAAAATTTCCATTCAAAGACGGGGAGTTTCAACCGAAGATCAAAGAACCTACAACGAAAGGTCTCACCTTTGGGGATTTCGTGAGATCGAGAGGCGATCCCGATGCCGAGGTCGGCGATGGTGCCCTTCTCCTTGATGTACTGGCTCAGGAGGCTACAGGTGACCGCGAAGTGGGTCTTCTCCCTCGATTTCCGCGCCATATCCGCCATGATCCTCCTCCAAACTCCTCTTTTAAACAAATAAAAATAAAAATTCCTCACGGATGCGACACCCTAACCCTAATTATCTCTCCTCGCTCCCTCTCCTTCCCTTCGAATGATCATCGCCTTCGTCCTTAATACTCTCCTCTCCGCGCGTTTTCAAACACGTGATTCTCTAAACTTTTCTTCTCTGAGGTCTTAAACACGTGCTTTAAAAAACTCGCGCCTTGCCATCAAGAAAGAGAGAGAATGGTGTGATTCTCAAATCTCGAGAGATGTGCAAGAGAGAGAGAGAAAGAGAGAGGATGAATCGAACCCACCCACCAAATAATAAATTCAAACGTTTGCCATCTTTTCCGTGATATTCGATTATAATTGCGCACTACCTTCTGTAATATTTCCATTTTCATCTAAACTTTTTCTTTTTCTTTTCCCCATAATCATCGAAAACACGTGCTTCAAAACACAGCGAGTCACTTTCTCTCTGTCCCACAGTCCCACTCTACCACGAAAGAGGGAGGAAAGTGTGATCCTCGACTCGAGGTCGATCGAGGAGGAGACGAGGACCAAAGAATAATTAAATTAATTGGAAGGTTTGGTTTGGGACTAAAAAACAAGAGGGAGGAGATAGCGTTGCAAATGCAAGAGAATTCTAATGTAGAATAGAAATCGTCAATCATGACCGAGTAAACGCGATATGATTAAGAAGAAAATAAGAGGACAGACAGCAGGATTTGTGGGGTTTATTTCAAAACCGCGTGCTGAAAAATTTTCCCGACAGCTACCACGGACAAGTAATATATCATTATAATATATATATCACGGTTAGTGTGAAATATTAACTCTAGGCCCAGTTTACTTGTAAAATATGAATCACTTTTTTGGGGGATAAGTCTACTTATTATAATCTAAAAATTAATAATAATTTCAATTTTTCTAATTTACTAACTCATTTTTTTTTCTCTCCTTTTATTCCATATAATATTTAAATTGTATTTTAATAATAATCTAAATTTACTTTATTTTCTCTGTATTTTAAAAAATCTTAAATTAATTTGTTTTTAAATATGACTAATATAATATTATTAATTTTTCTATCAAATTTAATAGAGCACCATGACTATTTTAGTCATTTAGCAGTTTTATTTTAGAAACCGGCATATCTTGTCTAACAAATACAATAGGAGTGTTTTAAACATTTTGATATCGTTTAGTTAAATTTAAAAGAAAAATTAATATTCTCACTTTAATAATGAGTATAGAAACTAATTTGAGAGTTTTTAAAATACATAGTGGTAAAGTAATATGATTAGAAGATGGTATATGATTAACGCTTTTATTAAAAAAAATACATAGTGGTAAAGTAATATGATTAGAAGCGCTAAATTAATAATTAGATTAGTATGTGGTATATGATTAACGCTTTTATTAAAAAAAAATACTGAAAAATTCAACGCTTTACTAGGAACAAATAATATATATATATATATATAAAATACTAAAAAATTAACATTTTACGTTAAAAGCATTAAACTATTCAACATCTTATTAATACGCTGAACTACTCGCTTTTGCAAATCTTAACTTTCTAAACAATAACTTATTTTGGGCATATAATATGTCATTATAAAGATAAAAGAAAAACAAATGTAATAATTTTAATTAAATCTTTATTGAACGTCGAGAAAGATAAATGTTAAAAAAAGCTTGTAATGGCATAACTTTGTATTCAAAAATCCATTTTAGTAATAAAATATTTAGTTGTGAATGCGTGAAAAAAAAAATCCATAAACCTAAAATAATAGTGACTCTCATGGTCCGCTGTGATTAGAATTGAAAAAAATATATAAAAAAAGATCGTAACTCCTCTAAATTTTATTTTTAATTTTTTTTAAAAAAACCATTCTAATAAAACGCTCAATTTTTAATTATTTTTTAATCTAAAATGTTGATTAACGTTTTACATAGGACTACAGTGAATAGTGGCATTGTGGCACAGACTCATTTTGATGTTAAGTTTAATGTATAGTTTACTTAGGTACATAAGTTTTAAAAGATGGCTAGTTTGGTCAAGAGGTCAGTTCTCTTTTCTCTCCCCTTTAATCTAATATTTTTATATTTAGTAATTAATATTTTACTTTAGCCATGACATTACTTTAATCAACTATCATTTCAATCGTTTTTTTTCTTCTATTTTTTCATCCATTATAAATAGTATTTTTATTATTTATCAAACCACTATTTTAATTTTAAATTTGCCACATCAAGTATAATATATTATATAGTATACTAGTATACAAGTAAACACTATAATGCAAATAACAAGGAGCTAGATTGACAGCACTACACTAATATTTAAGTGTGTCAAAATTTTGTCAGATCTTATCCAATTATGATTAAACTTACAACAATCGACAACCAACTATTTAAGATACTATACCATACCATATGCTTTAAAAGGTTGTTCATGAATCACGCTATTAATTAAGAAGTCATTTATAGATAAGAATGAATGGATGATGCACGCTTCCTAACGCACACCAACTGTTAAATTTATGTATGTAAGTATGATATAAGCTAAATGCATATCAGTCCGTTTTAAATGATATATTGCTAGAAATAATATTTTAATTAGTGAAAATTTTACCAATATTTTGTGGAGGATATTAATCCTCTTTAATTTGTGGATCTAGATTTTATTTTATTCTATTCTATTTGTGGATATAAATGGGCTCATCCAGTATAATTGTTTAATATTGCTAAAATTTATATTTTAATTAGTGGAAAATTTAGTGTGAATAGACCAATATTTTGTGGAGGATATTATCCTCTTTAATTTGTGGATCTAGATTTTATTTTATTTATGGATATAAATTAGCTCTTTCGAAATAATTTTTCTAAAAGCTAAGTGATGTGAACTGGGTCTGATCGGATCAATTCACAGAGATATTGGACTCGATTGATCGAGTCTATTTATTTTTTAATTATTTCATGATGTAAGCCTTTTATGCAAGTTTAGTTTAGTCATATGAGTCATTAAGGCAAGTTGAAATAAGTTATGATAGTCCTTCAGACAATTCTAGTTAAATCAAGTAAGTCTTTAAAACAAATCCAATTAAGTCATGTAAGTCTTTAAGCTAATTTAAATCGTGTCAACTTTTAGGGCTAGTCATAGTGGAACTCGTTGTAATCATCTATCCCTATATATATATATATATATGGGTTAGGTTCCTTCTTAAGCATCGAAATATCTAAGTATTAAAAATTAATTGAGTTTAGTCATTTTCTTATTACCGTATTTATTGTTTTATCGTTGTCGTTAGATTATTTTTACCTTTCTATGAGTAGATTATAGCCTTACAACCACAAAAGCTTTCAAATCTTAGCCACCACCTTCCTCTAGCAGCCACTCTACCCTACGACCGTCCACCACCACCCTTGGTCGTCTGCCACCCTTGGTCGTCTGCCACCCTCCAACGACTGCCACAACATCAGATATTTATCGCTCTGCTATATTTAGACCCATCTCCACTATTTTTTTTTTACTTTTTCATTCCAATCTTCGATTTAGGTGAAACTAGAGCCATTAGAACGTTAACTCACAAAACTACCATCTAAATTTTTATAATTTTTTTTACATTCAAATCGATCTAGATTTGATTCGTAACACTAAGCCGCAGAAAATAGGTACTAAATAAATATTTTTGTTAAATATTACATACAATAAATTACGTGATAAGTTATATATAAAATTTCATCACAATTATAAGTGTGTGATAAAGTTAATGCACCTTTTCTTCTCAAACTATATCTAACTCTTTTCTACTCTCTTTTTCCACAGCAAGAACCCTAGGCTACTTGCTCTCCTCCATTTTGGTGCTCTCATCTCTTTAGAAAGGCTCGATTTTGTGATCACATTACTAATTTTGATTTAAAACACTTGATATCTATTAAAAATGACTAGCAAAAAATATATAATTATTTATCTTACTTCTCCTATTTAGGTTCACAATATCTCTACGAGGGCATTTAGTTTTTTTTTAATCTTAAAATAATTTTATTGATGATAATTATTCACAGTTAAATAAAAATTTATATTATATAAACCTCTTCAAAGTAATTATTATAATTTCATTTATATTATAATTAAATAATAAAATATGAATAAATTTGTAGAAGTACCTAATTTGCATTTGAGATATGCTTCTAAACTTAAACTCAAAATATTTTTTATGTGCAAACCAAATAATGCTCAGGTACTACGATTTATTATGATCGACATACTCCGCATCCCTAATGGAATTGTCAAAATAATTAAAAATTGCCTCAATTTCACTCCGTTTTATAATCATTTTGAGTGTTATATTTACAAAGGATTAATCTAGCACATATTATCGCTATATATATATATATATAAATATAAATACAAGAGTAAAGTTAAACAAAAATTTGTTTTATTGGAGCTTGGGACTCTCACTAGCTTGTGTACTTCCACCGTGTTAGAAGATGAAATAATTTCTTTCCTTCGTATTAAGTGCGTATAATAAATATATATAGAAATGGTAATCTAGATCCGAATCCGATCGCAGGAATATGGATATATCGGAAACTGACCCGATCCAATCCGAAAAGCCCAATATAATATTCTAATGGAGGTCGATTCGCGAATCGGGTCGGCCCCAAGGCTAACCGCCTAACCGCACCAAATTAATGCAATGCAATCCAATCCGAGAGCTAAAAAGACTGTGGACTGGTGAAGCGATCGAGTGATGAACGAAGGAGATCGGCAGATTCGAGCCGTTGGGAGATAAAAGGAAGCTGAGATTTTGATCCGCAGGAGAATAAATCTGAGATTTTGTGGTGGATTTAGTTTGAATTCTTTTGTTGCCGCTGGGAAATTTGGTTATTTTGGTGTTCTCTCTTTGAGAATTTGATGCAGACGGAGACCAAAGAGGGGCCCCCAGAAATGGCGGAAGGCGGGGGCGAGAGGTGGTGCGTGGTTACCGGTGGTCGGGGTTTCGCTGCGCGTCACCTCGTTGAGATGCTCCTCCGCTCGCAGGAATGGTGGGTGCGGGTAGCCGATCTGGGCCCTTCCATCGTGCTCGAACCCCACGAGGAGGACGGCGTCCTCGGTGCCGGCATCCGATCAGGTCGCGCTGCCTACGTCTCCGCAGATCTCCGCAACAAAGCCCAAGTCGTCAAAGGTAAGAAAGATTCGATCTTGATCCAGCTGTAACGGTATGTGATACTCGAACTAATTTGGAGCGACATGCATAAAAATAAGTTCCTTCTTTTGCTTAACGATAAGTTATTACTTCGATCCTGGCTTCTTTGTTGCTTTTGAAGCATTTTTACCTTGGGTTTGTGTAATGTGTTCCGAATCTCACTTTTGGAACCGTTTAATTATTTGGGTATGTTAGCTTCCGGTTCTAGAACTAATTGACATATTATCGAGAAAATTTACTTATTGTTTGTTAGTAGAAAATATTATTATGATTTATTATGATTTTTTTTTCTGTCTTAGTTCGATTAAGGATTCGGTTTTACTAGATTTGTGGTAGTTTATCATTTTCATATTTTGGTTCTGAGATTAGATAGTGGATTGATGTCTGAACGTTGTACATTTTATGATGATTTGTAGAACAAATTTAGAAATCCTATAAGGGCCTTTTTTTGTGGAAGATGTTACCACAGAAGAAGAGACCTAGTGCCCTTCTCATTTCTAATGGAGGGATGCTTTTGATGAAAGACCATTCAAGAGATGCATCCCTTTATTTCAAGAGGTGCTTATGTGGTGCTTTTTGCATTTGTGGCATGGTGTTCATTGAATGCCATGTCCATTTTCATTCTCAATCTGTTTTTTCCCCTTTCAAATAGCATATTAGATCTACCATGGTAATTTTATGTTTATGATATGATTCATACCTATAGGGTTTCCGGGAATATGCTGATGTGCTTTACTAGTACCGACTTTGGCGAATATGTGCTGTGAAATATATAGATTAGAGGATAAGGTCAATTTTTGGAGGCTATGGACTTACATATTTTATAAGATACATTCAAAATTGGCTTTGAAGAGTTGGTATATGATTAATCATTCTTGAAGGTAGTGTTGCATTCATATTGCAATTTATACTTGCTTGTTAGACTTATGCATTAGAATTTATTGCAAACCCCACTTGCATGTTGAACTTACACATCAGAAATTCATTGCAAGACACACTTGTATGCTAGCCTTAAGCATCCAAATTCATTACAAACTACATCTACACATTAAACTTGTCTATCAGAATAAATTGTAAGCCACACTTGTGTGTTGGACTTATCCTGTCATATTTAACACCTTCTTCTATGGTCTTGTTATGCAGCACTTAACGGCGCAGAGGTTGTTTTCCACATGGCTGCTCCTGATTCATCCATCAACAACTATCAACTTCACTACTCTGTCAATGTCGAAGGTCAACTCAGTTTCTATCCCAGTTTTACAACTGGTTTTGATGCTAGTAGTACACATCATTACAAGTAGCCATACTAGTAGGTGAACTTTATAAAGTACTGTTTGCATTTTTCAGGTACCAAGAATGTCATTGATGCTTGCTTTGAATGCAAAATTAAGAGACTTATCTATACTAGCTCACCTAGTGTTGTCTTCGATGGTGTTCATGGAATTTTCAATGGGGAGGAATCAATGCCATATCCAGATAAGGTCAATGGAATGTCAGGTTGTATTTGTAATATTTCGGAAGTGTAGCTTTGTCTTACTCAGATACTTCTCTCTCTAGTTCAATGACTCATATTCGGAGACCAAGGCAGAAGGAGAAAAGCAGGTGATGAAGGCAAATGGAAGAAATGGACTTCTCACATGTTGCATACGTCCGAGTAGCATCTTCGGTCCTGGTGATAAGCTTCTGGTACCATCACTAGTTGCTGCTGCAAGGGCTGGGAAATCAAAGGTAATGATGTTATCTTATTATTTCAAATTTTCAATATTGCGATCTAAAGAAGTTATCTGTCATCCTAATATCAGTTCCATCACGAAGGTTTCTTGTATTGTCCCTACTTGTCATATAGTTTGTATTCTATTGGAATATATATTGTCATTAATCATTTCCTATCCTACGTTAACTTTGTTTGGACCGGTTCAAAGGACTGATATTTGTACCTGGGAAATTCTTTGTTAGATGTGTTCTTATATGCATTTTTTTTTCTTAAAGAAACCTGTGGTTTGATGTTTCATTTAGGTAATCTCGGACTGCAAAACACTTTCTTCTGTTACAAGCTATCTAATATAATTTGCTTTCATCACTTTCAGTTTATTATTGGTGACGGGAACAATGTCTATGACTTCACATATGTTGAAAATGTGGCATATGGCCATGTATGTGCTGAGCGAACTCTAGCCTCTGAAGTGGGCACTAATAAAGCAGCAGGACAGGTACCCTTTTTTGTTGTATTGTGTTTTTCTTTCCTCTCTCGAAGATATTCCTAACATGGTGATACACAGGCCTATTTCATAACAAATATGGAGCCAATCAAATTCTGGGAGTTCATTTCACTTATTATAGAAGGTCTTGGATATGAAAGGTGAATGCAACTTATACCATTAGCAACTTGTCTGTTGTGTTATTGTAATTCTCTGATTAGGCTTATTTGATTGGATAATGTCTTTGGTATTGCCCTTAGCAGTTAGCTCAGGAACTTTAGATTTATGCTGGGTTACTAGTGAAGTTAGGAAGTCCAAAGCAATGTCATATATTCTGAATTAGATGACACGCAGTCAATCATCGATGGATGAAGGCCTTTTAGAATTATATATTCTGTCACTGGGTTGGCAATCAAGCGCCAAGTCAAACTTGGGAAGGCTGGATGTTGAAGCAAAATTATAGCTAATTGTGAACTTGATTCCAACCTTCTTGATATTATTAGCAAATTGTTGGCCAAAGCAAATTCGGGGCAAAGGGATCTTCTGTGACTACGAGGCTGGTCGGCAGGTGGGAAAACCAGAAGATTGCTCATTGTTTAAGCTCACTATGGAGAACTATCTAATTGCTCCATCAGAGAATGGGACTATATGGATCGTAGGGTGATAATTTCTTGTTCCATGGAGTTGCATTAATCTATCAGGCATCCATAAGATAAAGAGCCAACAGAAATGCACCCTCAAATTAAGGCATGATAAAGCTTAATTTGAACATTATGGCAGAAAGAGATCAATCTATGTGGAAGTTCTATTTGGGTTGCTTCCAAAATAATCGAGATGCATTTTTGTACCATTAGATCCTATCACATTCTCTCTCTTCCTTTTGTTGTTTTGTATTGTTATTAGATATGACACTGATTTTTATTTCTTACTTTGTTGCAGGCCTGGAACCAAAATTCCATTCTCTGTTATTATGCCAGTGGCCCATGCAGTAGAGTGGACATACAGGGTGTTCTCTCGCTATGGAATGCGTGTGCCCCAACTGACACCTTCAAGAATTAGACTTCTCACATGCAACAGGACATTCAGTTGTGCAAAAGCTAAAGACCAGCTTGGTTATGAGCCTATTGTGACACTTAAGGTTCTTAACATGAAATTGCATTTAGTTTATTGTTTTGTGGCCTAGTAGTTGTTTTAGAGTTTCAAGACATGAATTGCAAACTACATGCTGTATCTTGCTTCTGATCCTGTGCAGGTCTCCATCTGTTTAGGTCAATATTTCAACTCTTCACCTTGTTCTCTGCTATGCATAGAAAATGACCAGCCACTCACTGGCATTGCACTATACATGTTACTCAAATTATTTTCTGCCCCATGCCTTAGCAATTGTCATTTTTGATATTGCAATTTGCATTTGCTCTTTCTTATTGTTGAAAATTGTAGGAGGGCCTGAAGAGGACTATTGAGTCATATTCTCATTTAAGAGCTCAGCCGCAAAGGAAAATATCTAAAGCTTCCATCTATCTTGGAGATGGGAAAAGTAGGGATGCTCTAGAGTTGTATGCATTTTAGTTTTTCCAATTATAATATTCTGATTAAGTTACATTTCTCCTTCAGTTGCTAAGACAGTTCTTTGGAAGGATAAGAAACAGACGGTCACAACACTATTACTCTTGGCTGCGATGTATTACCACTTATTTTCATGTGGATATACCTTTATTACGGCGATGGCAAAGCTTCTCTCACTAACTGCATTATTCTTGTTCATTCATGGGATGTTACCTACCAGAATGTATGGATACTTCTCTCTTTCTGTATTTTACCTGCATCTTATGGTTGCATCCATTCATAACCTTTCCACGGCTTTTACAAAGTAGAAGTTGACATTTGAATGCAAATCCAGTATATATTGTTCATAATGATAAGTAGGTTGATACTTTCTAAAACTTACAAACTGTAAAGACAAGTTTCCACCATTCAAAGTAATCTTTCTGTGATGCAGCGGTATGGTGTAAGATATTGCTCTATTATCTTGTAGCAACATGAAGACATGCATTTCAGTACATACTTCTCTGCACTCTTCGTATCCTTTTAACTTGGCAGAATAGTTGCATAGAAGTAGATTATGACAAGAATATATTTTGATTGCATTTTTCTTTCTAAACAGTTCCGTCTCGTCCTTGTCTTGTGTTGAGAATTTGACCACTTAACACCTTTGTACTGATTGTGACATGTTGAACATTGTGGTTGCAGACTTGGTTACAATATAGAGAAACTTCAACCTTCAAATTTTCACGTGTCAGAAGTGAAAGCACAACATATTGCATGTTCAGTCTGTTCTTCATGGAATTCTGCAGTTGGCGTAATAAAATCTCTTTGCAAGGGAAAGGACTGGTTACTATTTCTTAGGGTACATCATTACCATCTTTAGTCTATTGCATCATATAGGGTCCTCTTCACTGATTTACAAGTGATCTATAGAACCTGTCTATAGTTCGATACTTTCTGGTTCTTATTGTTTTCTTTCTGGCATTGATATTAACAGGCAATTTGCTTCCTATTTGTTCTCAATGTCCTTGGAGCCATGTCATTGCAGACCACATTTAAAATAGGTAATGATAACCTTCTATCTTTTGTAAATTTCATTTTGTGTATTTGATACTTCTGTTGGAACATTAACATTGCAGCACATGGTAGTTGTATCGGATGCATTAGGATGAGAATGCTGAGTATTTGATAATCGTCTAATTTTGGTTTACTCTCATGCTACAGGAATCCCTGTATTTTTTATTGCTTTCTATGTTTATGAAAAATGGGAGGATTCCATTGACAATCTCTTTGAAGATGCTTCGTCCTACATTTTGAAATTGAAGTCCAATGCTACCCAAAAATTCTCAAGGAACTGATCAGGACAAGCAAAGGCAAGCAGAGCAAGATTCTATCCAGGTTTGGAAGTACATCATGTAACTTTAACAATTATGCTGTCCATTTGTCACTTAATTTTGCATCAATTGGCACTTATGCTGTAAATTGGCCGGTTGTACTAGTTCTCATGTCATCGCAGCGTTAGTTTAGTTGAGGTTTATAATATGGATTCAATCTATCGTCAGTTTGAGACACATTCTGGATATTTAGTTACTTTCTCAAGAGTTTTTTTTTTTTAACATATTCTTTTGTGGAAGAAATTTTGACATAACCATCATCGTTGTTAATCTGGTTTGGCAGTAATCCTGCAGGGGATTTATATCTTGTGAGTTCTGAGGAATCTGATAAGAGGAAAAAACAAAAAGAACCTCTATAGGAATTGATTCTACTGTTGAAGTTTGCAAAGATGTCCACATTTTTTTTAAGTCAATACTTTCTAGTTCACTTTTATCATAATTATTCTTGTAGTTTGCAACTTTCAAAAGTTATATCTTATGGTTTTATTTTCATCAAACTAATGGCTCACTACTGTTTCTAAGGGCCATGGTTTTAGCGTACATAAAATCAATAAAAAAAACACCTTGTTTTATTTTTATTATCATTCACATTTAATATTTATCATTCGATTTTTGTATTTTCCTTGGAACGTTTCAAAAACATCCGTTTCTTAGTAGTTAGCTAGCGTATAGATGAGGTGAAGGAATTATTCGTGTAAAATTATCTTAATATCTTTAAAAACTTTAATTTTTTTTCTTAAATTAAGCTAAAAGTAAAAGATTGTCTGGGTCAAATTAACTAAAGTATTTTTGATGTATTAAAAGATAAATGCATGGTCGTAAATATCTTGGTGTGAATCATAATGATAGCAGAATATAATGTTTTCGATAAATATTTCTCTCTTTTGAGTTATTAATTGTCGTTCTATTTTTGTCATATAAAAAATATATTTGAATGAATGAAACGGTGTTTGGCGCTCGGTATATCGATCGAAAACTATTTTAATTTTATGAATCACATGAGAAGATATCTTGTCAAAGGCTAAGTTGGACTCATATACTGTATATCAAAAGGAAAAAAGAAGAAGAGTCAATCATACTTTACTTCCATGTTTCTTCAACTTAAAGCATAGTCTTGATTAGATGAAAGTGTAATTAATTGTACTAAAACTCAAATTTAAAAATTCTAATTAAACACAAAGTTATAAAGAATTGAATACAATTTTCAATGTATCTAAAATAATAATTTTAGATAATAAAAATATAGTACAAACACACATGTATATATATATATATATAATATTTTTATTATTTGAAATATCATGTACATGTTGAAACACATGAAACTTCTTATGAAAAAAAATAAAACCAATTTTTTTCTTATAAAGAAACATTAATTATTTCTTCAATTCGGTAGTTTGTAAGTGAAATCAAACAAATTGGGCAAAACAAAATTAAGAATGAAAATAAGAGGAAGGCATCCAATAAGGAGCTCAAGTGTAGTCACCTATAGGAAGTAAAATAGAATTCTCAAATCCAAGCTACTACTTTATCATACTTATCTACTACAAGACCCAACTCAGGTCTTGCCACGTATATCAGTATATGCCTTCCAGCCTGATCTCCTAACAAGGATAGGGTTCCATCTAAGGGATATTTTTTTCCAAAGCATCAATCAACTTATCCTTTTTTCCTCATCATACTTAATTCATGAAAGAGACCAATAACTTCTCATCTCTCCATACTTCTAAAAGATTAAAAAAAAAGACAAGAAGAAATCTTTGGAACACACGTCATGAGTAAATTGACCTGTGATGGATCTTTTAGTAGTAACAGAGGAAGATTCCATGGAATCATCCTACTAAAATCATCTCATAGCAAAGTAAAAGTCTGGCAATCAGAAGTGCTACAATTCTTATCAAGGGAATATGCTTATATGCCTAAGAATTTATTTCATTTCTTCTTCTTCTTCTTCTTTCTCTCTCTCTCTCTCTCTCTCTCTCTCTCTCTCTCTCTCTCTCTCTCTCCTCTTAACTCTTCTTTCTCTCTCTGCACCCACTTCCCTCCTTACACGCTTAGCATATGCTATCAAATATTCCACCCTCGTCCTACCTCACCCAACTCCCCTTCTTCCCATGCCTTTCATCCCCTTGGTTATAATAACCATTGCAACCAATGCTATATTCTTCATAAAAATCACTATAAGATAACGAAGAATGAAGTTTGGGAAGAGGCTAAAGAGGCAGATAGAGGAGTCTCTTCCAGAATGGAGAGACAAGTTTCTCTCCTACAAGGATCTCAAGAAGTTGGTCAGGCTCATCTCAACCACCGACGCTTCGCCGCAAGCAGAGGGCGAGTTTGTGTCGCTCCTCGACGCCGAAGTCGAAAAGTTTAACGCATTCTTCATGGAGCAAGAAGAGGAGTTCGTCATTAGGCAGAGGGTGAGGGGGTGCTCATGTTGGTGTGGTGTTCATTGGAGTCTGTGGAAGTGATGATAAAGGTTTATTTGTTTTTTGTTTCGAAGCAGGAGCTGCAGGAGAGGATCAGGAGGGCGGCGGAGAGCTTGCGGCCATCGGAGGCGGGGTACGCAGCGGAGATGGGGAGGATAAGGAAAGATATTGTCAACTTCCATGGGGAGATGGTGCTTCTGGTGAACTACAGCAGCATTAACTACACAGGTTATGCTCGTATTCTTATTTACTGCTGTTAATTATTGATAGAATTCGAAGATTCATTAGATTTTTGAGTTAAGAAAACGGTGTGCGAGTGTTTAAAAGCTAATGAGTTTGACAAACAAAGGATCAGATCTAGTACTAGATTGAGTTCATGGTTAAAAGAACAGAGGTTTGAAGAGCTTGTAGTTGCAGGGCTGGCCAAGATCTTGAAGAAATACGACAAGCGAACAGGCGGCCTCCTGCGGCTGCCGTTCATCGAGACGGTCTTGAAGCAGCCCTTCTTCACCACCGAGCTCATCTCGAGGCTCGTCAAGGAATGCGAGATCATGATGGAAGCAGTGTTCCCTGCTGCCGAAGAACAAGTGGAGAGGAGGGAGAGAGAAGCATTAGCAATGGCAGAGCAAAGCATCTTTAGGAATGCAGTGGCTGCTCTCATAACCATGCAAGAGTTGAGGAAAGGAAGCTCTACTTATGGCCACTTTTCACTTCCTCCCTTGATCTTGCCAGATCCTGACTTGTTGCAGTCACTCCAGATTCCTTCTCCCATTCCAATCCAATGATGCAATAGATTTGGTGGGGTGATAAATTCCACATGTTATTATAAATGTAATGTATTTGCCTTAAGACAAAATATACCACCGCGAGAGAGGGAGAAATTAGCTTATCTAGGAGATGGATGTTATACCTGAATCAAATGCCACACTTGTCCTAATCTTATCTGTGATTTTATTTTTAGTTTCTTATTTCTCACCACCTAACTATGACTCTTCTTCCCAAAGTAATTTGCAATCCAACACAATATCTTTCGAATGGTCTGTCAAGAAAAAACTTTTTTTCATGGCAATTTCTGAAAGATTGAGAGAATTCCAACTAGTGTATATGGAATCACCTTTCAGGGTAACTTGTGAGAGATCAACTTTAGCTTATTGATTCCTTAGAAGACTTGGAGCTAACTTTGTTTCCAGAAGAGATCTCCAATTTCGAACGAAAACTGATTCTTAGTCAAAGTCATTGTTCTGGCTAATACCCTTTGATCAGTATTCATATTCTTGTCTACCATACGAGCTGAGAGGTTAAAAAAAATAAAAACCATTCAAGATAAAGACATCATAAAATCAGAAAGAGAAGAATGATTCTCCTCAAAGGTGTATTTGGTGAATATTAATCATGTATGGGACTGTCTGAAAATGACAGGGAGAAAAGAAAGATACGCAGGAGTATGCAAGATATTTTTAATCTCATCCTGTTCAATATTAATTCTCTCTTTTGACTACACTCAGTGGACTATATGCGTTCCTCCTGAAAGATCAAATATATCATGTCCTCGTTCTTTCGTATGATAGCCCGTGAAGAACTGTGATCCAATTCGGTGCTGTAATGAAGGATATGCCGCCAGAAACTGCAGCTTGTTTCCAATCTTTACTACTATCTATATTTCTGTTTCTGTCCTCAGGAGCATCAGGTGATCTGGAATAACTCCAGCTATCTCTATACTTTTATATGTAGATTGTTCCTAATCTAGTTGAATATTAGATGACATATAAGAGCAGTCCTTAGCATACGATTAATAAGGCGAATAAGAAACTGCAAGTTTATGGTAGAAGAGACCATATAGAAATAGAATGAATCAGTCCACAGAGTGTAAACATCACAACACTAAAACACATAGAGACTAGAAGGATCAGTACCCGTAAGACCGTTTGCTTAGTAATATTAAATGTAGCTGCCAGTAAGTAGTCCATGGTGGTAGAACTCCTCTCATTGAATTCAGCAAAACTGAATTACCATAATGTCTCCTCTAGCATTCCTATTGCAATGGCTAGTGTAATACAATTCCGAAGTGGCATCGCCTCTTTCCAAAACATTGCATACTGGAAGAATCAGAATATTGCCAGTATGGCAGAGGCAAGAGATATAAATCCATAGAATCTCATGAGAGGGGGCAGGGCTGCCCTTCCTGGCAGATCAACCATTAGGTGTTATTCCATACAGTCTTTCCTTCTATTATTAGCTGATCAAATATCGAATTGCAGTAAATGAATTACAAGTTATACATTCCAGTTTTTGTAATTTATACTGTTTTCTATGGTAATTTTGCCTCAAGATCACTTCCTTTGAAGCAGGCAACAAACACTTGCGGACGGTCGCGCAAGAGAACTCCTCCTTCAGTACAAGCACCTAATTTTGCCAATTCAGGTCTGCAGCAAATAAATCTTTCACCATCGTAGGCTGAGCCACAGATTGTTTTGCAATCAAACACCTCAAATATGATTGCTTTAACCATCTGAGGATTGTATCCTTTGACATGGTTGCAGCTTTCTCTGGCCTTCTGAAAGTGATGTTCTCAAAATTGACTTCCAATAACAAGAGGACATATAAAAACATGAGAAGAAATAAGATCAATTCAAGAAAGATCTAGTAACAATGGTTTATGATATCTATCTTAATACACAATATTTTATTTAGTGATCCACTCGTTGGAATGCAAAGTAATCTTTTCATTCGATATCGTAACTGGGCTGCCTATATATATGCGGTGAAACAATTCTCAATTCAAATTCTACTCATAGAAGTGCAATCTTTGAAATGTGAACAAGACGACACCAATTTGTTGATTTCTTACAAATATAAACCATTACTCAATTGCCAAAACAACCCAAAATCTTCCACAAAGTCACCAAGAAACAACCTTTGTGTCATTGTAATGGATAGAAGAAAGGTGAGATAAGTGCTGTGCCGGATAAAGGACTCTCCTTTGGCATCAGATGAGGTGCGAGAGGGAAAAGAGTTGAAAAGAAGAGAAGAGAAGAAATCTCTCTATCCATAAAAAAAATGAATAACTTATACAATCCATACTTTATCTGTAGTTCGATAGTACAGAGTTATCGGTTGGAGCCGGCCTCACTTTTGCCGCCCATATAAAATTAGTACTTGAATGCAATTTGTGAATAAGGAAAGGGCTAATTTACAAGTATCCTCCTTCGAAATCGGATGCGGATCCATATACTAAATCCCCATCTCATCCGCTTATGTCATGCTAACCCTGATCACCGAATACCTACACATATGCCGTCTGATCCTTATCGAACGGTCAATAATAGTTTCAAAAACCCTTGGCTGCGTTTATATACGACTCATCTTCGATTCGCCTGTTTCCACCCTAAGGCCTGCCTTCTATCTTCGCGTCGATCCCGTCTCCGGCTATCCCTCTCCTTTTTGAGGTTTGGATCTGGAAGCAATCGCAATGAATTTTACCTCTCTTTCGTAATAATTCCTTTTTCTTATGGTGTTTGGCTTTAGATCTGCTAGTTAGATCTAGTTTTATGGAAGTGAGGATTTAATTTATTTGATGGATTTTCTTCTTTCATTGAGATTTTTGCTAATATTTTTCGAATTAGATGTTATTAATCGGTAATTACAAAGAGATCCTTATGGAGAGGATGGATCGATAAAGTTCTTTTTCTTTTTTTTTATACTTGCAGTAGATTGTTGTTGTTATTTGAGGAGTGATGGCTGTGACTTTCTATAATCTTAACTCGGAATCTGGCCTCCAGAAACTTGATGATTACCTTCTTTCTCGTAGTTACATTACTGGGTAAGTTGTTCTGATTTTTGGTCATTATTCTTTTTTATCAACGTTCTAGTATTGGTTCTTACGGCTGATAATATTGTAATTTTGTTTCAGTTACCAAGCTTCCAAGGATGACATAGCTGTGTATGCGGCATTGGCAACCACACCTTCATCGGAATATGTTAATATAGCTAGGTGGTATGGTCACATTGAGGCACTGCTAAAGTTGTGGTAAGCGGTGCTTGAGATGAATTTTTGGTTCATTTCTTGGTCGGCATCCAATTCTCACTTTAGACCTAAGTGTTTGACCTGTCTGCTTTGATCCTTAGTGGCCTCTCTGAGGGAAAGGGTGTTAAGATTGAATCTTCGGCTTGTGTGGTAGAGGATGTGCCCGCCTCCGCTCCTGTTGCTGAGAAAAAGGTACGCCCTATGCAGCTCCTTCTTTTGGTATTTAAAGTTGTCCAGTATTTGGTAACTTTTAATAATTTTCTTGAAAGAATTTTCTTTTCATGAGAGTTCTTATATATATTACTCAATTATGCAAACATCTATTAGTTGGATATATATATATATATATATACTCTTAAGTAATTGTTGCATTTGATAATATACTGGGAAATTTTGTGGAGGTCATCAATAGTTCCTATGTGGGGTAGTGTATGATGCTATCACAATATATTTTTTATCAGTTGACAGCTATCTTAGACTTATGTGGAACATTATACTTGTTGATGTGCTACATAATTATTTTTCTCGTAGCAAACTATTAAGTTCTTAAAATCTCTTGCTTTATCTTCAATTCACTGAATTGGAATTTGTAATTTAGGCTCCAGTGGATGAAGACGACGACGACGATGATATGGATTTATTTGGTGAAGAGACGGAAGAGGAAAAGAAGGCAGCTGAAGAGCGTGCAGCTGCAACAAAAGCATCGGGCAAAAAGAAAGAATGTCAGTTTTCTACTTGCTTATTTCACTGCATCTCATGTGTTGTTTCACGTATAAAAAATGATTGATACCATGTTTTTGTTTCATCAATAATTTCAAGTCTGAAGAGATATACTTTTTTTTGGTTGCGAATAGAATAACATGAATTGAGAATATCTCCATTTCAGTAGAGTTTGTTGGCCCTCTCCTTTTTTTTTTTCTTGACTTGGATTATTGGATCATTATTTGCTTCAGCTGGAAAATCTTCAGTTTTGCTTGATGTAAAGCCGTGGGATGATGAAACTGACATGAAAAAGCTTGAGGAAGCTGTAAGGGGTATCCAGATGGAGGGCTTGCTCTGGGGTGCATGTATGTAATTCTCACTTGTCTCACTCAATCTCCCTAGAATATTTTCTTTTTCTTTTTCATTGAGATACTATGAAGTGTCGAAGAATTGGATGTTTTTTTTATCGAACATCCATAACTTTTACCATGCTGAAATGTGTTCTGCAGCAAAGCTTGTTCCAGTTGGTTATGGCATCAAAAAGTTGCAGATCATGATGACTATCGTAGATGACTTGGTCTCTGTTGATAGCCTTATTGAGGAATATCTCACTGTTGAACCAGCAAATGAATACATTCAGAGCTGTGATATTGTGGCATTCAACAAAATATGTGAGTATTTTTTTTCTAAATATCCTGATTACATAGTTAAGGAAATAGGGATGAGGCATATTGCATATAAAAGAAATTTATACAAAGGAAAAAAAAGAAAGAAATAAAATCATTCTATTTTAAACTCGTTGGCATATGAGCTGTTTATGTTTCAATTTATTATATCTTCAGTTGTTACTGACCTCTCATTTTTACTGAATCGAGGGGTTCAGAACATTACTGAATTATGATGTAGGAAGGGTTAATCCTGAATGGTCAACAACATTAGTAGGACCATGTTTTTTAGGCTCATAGGAGGCTAAGGTGGAGTGAACCATCTTAAAAGCAAAAGCTATAAGGTCTGTGACCATGAAGAACCAGTTGTATTAGGCATCTTTGATTTGTATGAATGAAGCTTAACCTCACGTTTGAGCTTGTTGGCACTTGGCAGCTTTCTGGCATAGTACGTATAACGCATAGCCTAATAACCTGTGTCAGTAAATGTGGACTAAAGTTCATAATTTTGAATATCTCGTTTATAATGTTTGTTTTGCCATGTTGCAATTTTTTTTGGATTCCTGTGTTTTACTCCTACATTGACAATTTTTCTTTATCTTTGTTGCAGAGAATCTTGGTGCCATAAGGACACATGATTAGAACCATGCATGGTTGAGAATAGTTGTTTGTTTTATGTTTTAAAACTGGAGGGCATGCAGCTTTAGATGTTTGGTTATGGTTTGTGAACTGCGGGAAACAATTATCGTCATCAATTTTTCGATCTGAGTTTTGTTGGGGCTTTCGCTATTATATTATTATTTATCTCATCATAACATCTTAATTTCCCTTTGTTTTAGTAACAAGAAAGGCTATTGCAATCTAACGCAAATATGCCCGCTCTTTAGGATTTCCTTCTAGTTCGGTACCTCAGGTTTGTGTTCATGAGCGGATTATTTTACCGACTATCGTAGGTCTGGTGGCAACTTACTTCGCTAGTTTCTTGTAGATGGTTCAAGTAAATTGTCAGGTTGTGCCTTCGTTTCTCTGTTTATCCAAAGGACGGAAGTCAAGTTGGTTCAGCACTTAAAAGTTGAGCATGTACCGCGTTATTATACCTCAATAATACATTTGAAGCTCTTATCTCTCGGCCCTCATCCAGAAATAGGATATCGCCAACCTAAAGCTATAGATTTTTGCCACTTGTGATGTCTGACAAAGTTAATCTAAATTGCTTGATAGTATTTTTAATTTTTAAATCATGCGATTGGTTTCTGTTGTAACCCCTAAAATATTATATATTTTAGCTTAAATAAATTAATTTAGTCTCTTGTGATCTGGCTTGATAGTTTTGGCCTTAACCAATAAATTTCGACCCTAGGATTTATCAAGTTTAGAGTGTTATTGTTCTGTCTCGGATTGAAACTCCAAACCACATTTCAAGTTAAATGAAAAGATTGCGCCAACCAACTCTTAACTATGAGCGTAACACAAATAATTAGCCTACTAGAACACCCTCCAAGAGCTAGTAATGCAAAAATCTATATCCTAATTTTGTTTCCATTTTTCATTGCCTCGTCTCAACATATCGAGTAGATATTCTGTTATTCTGTATGGTACGCTTCCGAGTGACATTTGCAGAAAGCTGGAAGCGAGCAACCACTGATAGATAATCTCTACACGGTTCAACTGATAAGGGTTGAAAATTTGCCTCTAATCCTTAACAAGAAAAAAATAAAGAACGAAAAGACTAAACAAAAGGTACTAGAAGCAAGCTCACAGGTAAAGTCCCAGCCTAGATATAAGCTCCATTCCGCATTGAAGTACATATCTCACCAAGAGAGTTTGGACCGAAAGGAGAAGCTTAAGATTAACATACGAGATCCCAAGGATCTGATTAATTGCAAGCAACAGCAGTAATACACATTATCTCGGCAGCAAGGAGGCAGGAAAGTGCTAGGCATTATGTTGCATCACTGAAACAGACCGCGATAAAATTTGCGGGTGAAATGAAATAAGCTTTAACCAAAGCGATGGTGTACATGGAGAGTCGCTTAGCTTCAATCCAGATCAAGGAACTCCATTCTCTTTCTCATCGAACCTTTAAGTTCTGTGGCATCCTTTTCTGCTTTCTGAGCCTGTCGATGCAACATTATATACAGCACTGTTACGTGATGGAAAGGATAGCAACACAAGCAGAAAGTACTCAAGAAAACATTAAACTAGTAGCTGGTAAACCTTTCCTAATTTGACTTCTTTCTCAGGCAGGAGAAAATTAAAGAGCATAAGACAGCACAGAAGAAGAGCGAGTTGAGCATGTATATAGCTTCAATTGAGGAGTTTCAACAAAGGGGGGCATATCAAAGCTTAACCTATCTATGGTTTTACTACTTGTGACTGCTTATCAAGACACTGAAGTTTGATATTTCAATATTGAATGCATAAAATAAAAGGCTGCAAATTGTAGAGTAAAGACAACAGTATGATATGCTACATCTGACAACCTCATTATTATGGGCCAATGTCAAGGCCTAGTTCAGCATTTGACTAGAAGCAAAAGGGATCTCACAAAGAAAAATGTACTTGGTTATGCCTAGAAAAGGTGCCCAGAATTCTCTAGAAAAATCTCTGCTTTATACTTGCTGAAAGCTCCAATTTTCTTAGTTGACCCACTTGATTTAGGAAGAATTCAGAGATGAAATAGAGAAAACTCAATAAAATACTAATCATCAAAGACCAAACTAAAACAAATTTTGACTCTGCTAAATGGATCCAATCCCTTTCATTAGAATTTGCAATAGATAACCTCTTATTATCTCATCTGCTACCAAGCACCAAAAGAAAGAAAGGAAAAAAATTTCAGTGTTGCATACCATCATTCGACCAAAAGACAAATATATATTTCTACAGAGATTTAGTAAAGTTATGCTACACTGATGGGACCTATTTCTTTGCACTGCTAGTTCCCATTGTCAATGTTGCATACCATCATTCAAGCAATTCATACCAGATCTTAACTCCCACGGACAGGAATATGACCAAAGTGAGAAAAAGAATCTGACCAAATTCAGATGTGAAGTGGCAGAAAGCACAAGTTGGAAAGTGTCAAAAAATATCATAAAGGAAATTAAATTGACATTGCACAGAACCACATATATAAGAAAAAGAGGATATGATTACTTGAACAAGCTACTGTCCTGAAGGTACTTACCCTTTTAATCTCTGCAGCAGAAACACAAATCATATGAGCAGGAAGCTCCTCACGATCCATGTCCTGGTGTATGAGAATTAAATTAAGAAGGAAGAAATGGTGTCTATATTCTTTATTCACATGACAGTACTCTATAATCAAACCAGGGGAAATTAGTACCAGTTCTCCAATTAAGACAACATTCTCCCCACGAATCACATAAAGGCCTAAAGGAATATCTGAATACAGATCCCCTACAATAACTCGCTCACAAGCACCTTCAAGAACAGCATTCGCTGCAAGTTGAACTAGTGTCATATGACCAACCATCTGAGCACGAGATGACTAAGGCAATGCAGTTTATAGTTCAAAGGAGGTTCAAAGCATACCAAATTGATCAAAAGATCGAAGAATACCCATAAGTTTGCGTCCATCCCGTAGTAAGACAAGTAGTTTTTCTGTCAATGATGCTAACAGTGTCAAAAGGGATAAGCTTGATCTATTCAATCATATATAAGACAGATGAATCCCAGAACCAATATTTATATCTTCTTACCATGGAATATATAACATAAGATCAAATATGAAATAAAAGCTTCCCTCAATTACCCACTTAAAGCATAGATCTGCATTATTTTGTGTGTGGAAGTATACTCCCTCCACTCCATAATAAAAATGATTTTATTGCTCTTGTATGTTGTATTTGTTATTTCTGACAGCTAATTTAGTCCTGGAACATAGTTAACAAATGTGCCAAATGGAAAGAGAGGGTGAAAAAAAAGGAGATAAAGCTAGGATGTTAGACCTTCCAGCAGAATATCTAACTTTGGTAGCAATGACTAACAGACTAAATAAATACAACATTCTGACACTAAATCAGAGGAACTTAGATAATGAATCAATGATCAGTCAAGAAAATTAATCACTGTATAACTCAAACCTTTTATGGCTTAGATAATGCGTCTCTGTTTGTAAATTGTAATGTCCAAGACCTAACATTTTCCCAAGATAATTCCAGAACCAAGGTGAAATCCAGTAGGATTTAATCAAAATGCTACCTTATTGTTGTTCCAACTTCAGGATGGAAACAATCACATCCCATCAACAGGAAGAAAAAACCCACATAATCCAACTTGTGCCTGCCCTCTATAGAAAAAGATTAAATCTTTATGCCACAGAATCGAATTAAATATAATGCAGCACCAACCACTACCAACAACTACTAAAGTCCATCTTGATATCATGGATCTACACTACGAACATGCAAGAATTATTATACCGCTGCCATATGTATTAGAATTCACTACAGCTGTGTGAAATTCTGAGATAGAATCAAGAATCTTACTGTCGAGGTAACTCGCGAGCGAGGTCGATAGAAAGATATCCTCCGGTCCGGTCCACGACATCGATCCTTAACCTTTCCAACCCGCGAAAAATCAATCCTCCTGAGGCCGTCACAAATGGCATTGGCAGGTAAACTCCTCCTCTTTCTTCCGACCCACTCGCCAAATCCAACCCGATCTTTGGGAACCCTAGCTCGGTATCACCTCTAGGATGGCCGTGGATTCAGAACCCAATCAAACAAGATCTAAACCCTAGATGGGAAAAAATATCAGGGATCTAGGGTTCTTTCTTGGGTATAGGATTAGAGATCGTTGATTGCGATCCCGATAGCGGAGGAGGAAAGCAAATTATATCCGACTCTTATCGGTAGGAAGACAACCAAGTGAAGTAGCCCATTGACTTTTACCCTCTCCCGTGCGACGCACGTGAGTAGAAATCGTTATTTCCGTTTGTTATCCTCTTCATATTTCCTCTCTTTTTTCTCCCTCAAATTCAAAATCCTTGTTTGTTATCTTGTTTTCCTTTGTACAAATAATTTATAAGCTCTCTCTCTCTCTCTCTCTCTCTCTCTCTCTCTCTCTCTCCCCACATATATATATATATATATAAAATAAGAACATGGCTTGATTAAATTTGATCAGATAATAGCAGGTGTTATACTTCAAAGGGTTGTAGGTATAGATAGGAGAATTGAAAGGCCTAATTAACAATAATTTACTATACTAGTGAAAGCACATTGGCATTTGCCAAAGTTGTAGAATTTTGCTTTATGTACACTCTTATCCCTCCTGAATGGCACAAACTTACAAACAGTTGCTGGGCAGGAGACAATTAGCTACTGTTGGCATCTCTATCAGATAAGCAAGTTGTTTTGCTTCATTAGGTAAGAGGCATGCACCTACTGGCATAAGTTTGGATTCTTTCGTTCGAGTGACTGCAACTCAAGCAAGTCTTTGAATCTATTCTGAGATAAGTCCCAAACAACTCCTTGTAAAGAGTATATATATCTTTCAGAGTCTGACATCAAAATTGACAGCCATTTAAGATGAATTCTCGCCGTATACGATGTAAAAGTTTAAAATGCAGAACAATGTATGCCATTTGCCACAAGAAATTAAAGATCTCTCATAAGCACTCAAAAGTTCAGTCAGCTGAGAGCACAACATCAATGTTTAATTATGGCGCCGTCGGGCTTCTTTAAATTCCAAGCATGCATCATATATCGACCACGACCACTAGCTTGACTTCCTTTTTATCTGCAAACCACGTCGCATGATGAATAAGAAAGTTTCTTTGAAACTATAACAAACTTAAAAGAAGAGTTCGGTTTGGAGTCTCACCATTCAATATCAACACAAGGGCAGCTTGCTTAGATCTCTAAGACAATATCTGAACACAATGGGAAGAAAATATTAAGAAGAAGAAGAAGAAGAAGAAGAAGAAGAAGAAGAAGAAGAAAGAAAGAAAACAAATAAGTTTGCTAAAATGCATTCAGAAACTGTCTGCATTTTGACTTACACTCTGAATCAGTCTTGACCCATTTACATCCATCCTCATCTTTTTCTTCCTTCCTGCTATGATGCTTCATTTTGTCCGTAGGTTTATTTTCCAAGTACTTCTTCGTCGACATTGAAGCAGATGTTTGAGGATATATTTTCTTCTGAAGAACTGTTCTCAAAATCTTTCAGGAAAAAAGAAAAAGGATCAATCTGGTATATATATATATATATATATATATATATATATATATATATATATTAAAATATGAATAAATCAGGTTTAGGATTGATGTTTGCATCAGTTCATACCTTATCCATCCTAGAGTGTGGAATAGGATCCCTTAAGCTGATCGGACTTGGAGCAAAGCCACCTCTCCATGCCAATATCTTCTTGAGAAGAATTGCGAGAGATCCTTGCTTAATTGCACTAGGGTTTTTGGCTAGCAAATCATTTGCCTTGCTTAACATGATCTTTGTGTTGGGTGAGATATCGATCTCACCATTCTCATTGCTATCCAAATCACTGCAGAATTTCTCGCAAGAGGTTCGATCCACATCCAAACTCGAGGGGCAATTCAGAAACCTATTCAGTGGAAGATTAGCTCTCTCTTCTTCTACACTCTCTGATCCTTCCCTGCTACTGCATTTCACCGGCCTCCGGCTCAGAAGCTTCGTTAGCTCTTCTTGCAACTTCTTCACTTCTTCTAGAGTGAAGCGATCTGGTAGTTCTTGCGACGGACGCGAATCTTGCTTGATTCGTTCTTCTTCCTGCGTATCTTTGTTACCGAACGTTCCAATCGACAGCAAAGATTCTGGCCAGTCGTCGAACTCTTCTTTCCGAGATTCTGGAACGCACGTATCTAAAGAAGCACACCATAGTGATCAAAATGCTAGTGTTAAAAGATCAAATCTTTTAGACTAACAAAAAAAAAAAAAAATACTCATTCTATTCAGAATTGCTTACGACGAGCTGAGCTCGTACCGACTTCAGATCTTCTCTTCTCTTGCCTGCCATTGAACTTGTTCTGCACCCAGTTCAAGATCTACGCCAAATAAAATAAAACCATAACTCCATCAGAAATTTTTTAAGACAATTAATAAAGCCACCCTCATTGCAGCATAAAGGAGCTTCTTCTCACTTACCCTCATAACTGGGAGCTATCAAAAGAGCACCTTTGATGATCAGAAGAAGAGAGGTATGAAGGAATCTATAGAAGAAAAAAACAATAATAATAAAAAAAAAATACTTCCCCAAAAGGCGTATAACTTTAGCTTAATTTGTTACCAGGATCCTTTAGGCCATTGGGGTTAAATAGATTGATGGCATAAAGTGCTACAGAAACCCATGGAGGAATTCTACTGGTCTAAATGCGTATTGTACGGTTCAAGTTCCTATGTTTGGACTCTTGAGTTGAATCTGGAAAACTTCCTCTATGCTCTCCCAATTCGGCCAACACTTTCCATTAGCTTATCTACAAGGTAAAAACTCTTATAAGCTTGTATTAATGTCCAAGAAGAAATAATAATAATCCTAAGCTGTCACTCCATCGTGGCAGTCGGCTACTTGGCATCCCTTGATTGCTCCACACCAACAATATCTTTATACATATATAATGTCATCTCATTGGTCTCCACATACACGTACCGCTGGAGTAGCTTAAAAACCGGTTATCCTGTCCCGGCACGTGTGTGTTCCATCAAGGCGGCCCCTTTTATTAGGGTGCCACTTTTTCTTGTACGTCTTTTTACTATATACGGTCTTTTACTTATATCCAGCCCCCATAAAAATACAGTTAAAGACTCGGAAATAAAGTTTCTCACTTTCTCTCAAGAACAGTAAAGATTGAATTTTTATTTTTATTTTTATTTTTATTTTTATTTTTTTAAAAAAGAATCTTTTTCTCCTTCCTTCCTTCCTTCCTTCTTCTAATTTGGATGATATGATTGTACAATCAATCTAGCACAGCAAATTAAGCTTCAAGCTGTTTCCAATTTGAAATATGTGATTGTATACAAGCAGGTATTTGCTTGTCCGCATGCATCCGCTAAGCTAGCTGATACAACTAAACTGATGCGAAAGAGAATCCCTATTTGTCCATATACACTCAATTATATATAAACTACATCTAGGTGGCCTTTTTTGGTTCCAGAGAATAATATTCATGCTATATAAGTTTTAGGTAACTAGCCACCAACTCCAACTCCAACTCCAACTCCAACTCCAACTCCAACTCCAACTCCAACTCAATCATCCCCATTGAGTGATAGGTTTCTTGCAAGGTTACGTGAAGGGCAAGTGGACTGGAAAGTTGAGCAGCACCCAGGTTGGCAGGATGGGAAGAGAAGACAAGAGAAATGTGGGCATGTCCCTCACCAACCCAACCACAAAATGAGCAAAACCCTAATCCTAACCCTACGGGAGTACCCTGCACACCCATTGCCCTATGTGTTTGTCAAAAGCTCACGTGGGTGTGCAGCTCCTGATGTAACATATTTACTGTTAAAAGAGTTATAAAAGAGTATCATCGTCGTTTTCGATTAGCTTAAGCTTTTTAGAGTAGTTAGACTGACGAAGGAGAAGAAGAGATAAAAGATGGATGATGAATGATGAATGATGGCTCAGTCTCCAAACTAAGAGTTTAGCGGCTCACCAAAACTTATAACTCTTATAAGATAATGTCTAATTTTTTTATTTATTATATATGCCTAATTGAAAACAAATTATGAAAAATAAAACTCCTATTTTTTTCACTTGTTCAAATATATGCTCCTATCTGCTTAATTAACAATTATAACAATCGCAATTCTTCCATTTCTACTTTGAGATAGTTAATAATTTGATAATACTAAATCAACAAATGTCCAAAACAATAAACAGATAATTATACTTAGCTTTACAGGACTATCATCATCTTTTACATACATATTCTGAATTTTTTTACATCCACTTAAGTCTTTTGAACTAAAAAGAAAAAATATTCACATCAATCTCCTAATTTATGAGGATGTATGTGAAATAAATAGTGATAGTTTTGAAGGGGCTAAGTGTAATTAATCTTAGTTATTTATTTTATTTTTTTTTTAACCTCCTCTTCGTTACTAGCAAAGATGCTTATTTTATGGGTCTCGAATATCCAGGCCACGCTTGTTCCTTCTGGATAGGACACGTGTCATGGTAGGGTGTGGATCGCACAAGATCTCCTCTTGTCGGGCCAACACTTGTTAGGAACTAGTTATACTCCAATCAGGATTTCCACGGAGTTAATTAAGGCTTAAAAATATTATTATTAAGATCTACGATGCCAAACTTGGACTTAATCCCCATATAACCTCTATAATAAGAGGGGGGTTTAGACATGATTAGCTCGAAGCTAGAGCTCCACTATGGATGCTCGTTAAGTAATGGGAGACTGCCCCGTTGTCCGTTGGTCCACGTATTCCTAATCTGCAATTAAGGATTTAATTAATTAAAATTACCTAAAGTATGGCGTATGACAAAAGATTAGCAGCTCTATTTTAAAGTTTGGAGCGAAGAAAAGAGTACAAATATTAAAGCTTATTAAGTACAATTATTTGGGGATGCTCACAGATCCAAATATTGTCTTTTATTTCATCTTACAAGTAAAGCTCACATTTGGCCTTACAATTATACGGTCTATTATTATTATTATTATTATTATTATTATTATTATTATTTTATCACTTTCACTTTCTCAAAAATAAATAAATAAAATAAAATAAAATAATAAGAATGTTCTTAAACTTCTTTTTTTTTTCATTTTCATGGTACAAGTGGATTTCAAAAGATTCAAGAGAAAATTAGCTTACAGTTTGATATTCAAAGAAGTTTGGCATTAAGGCTACTAATGAAGAAGGTGAAAGGACAATGAGGAGCTATTAATTAAATTAGTCAAAAATTTTAAATTATTTCTAATAAAATATTAATGGAGAGAACTTAGTGATAAATTATTTAAATAGTTTAGGGAGTATATTTGTCCACTTTTTTTAGGGGTTAAATATAATATAGAACAATACTTGAGGGGATTAAAATATAGTTAATTCCTAAAGATTAGAAAAAAATTAGAATTGCAATAGGGTGATTTCTATGATTTAGCTAAAAACACAAAATTTGAATTAAAATAATAAAAAGATAGAGTCAAAATCGCAATAAACATAATCCCTTGAGCCCGCGTTTATTTTAGAAATAATTTTTTTCTATATAAATATTATTTATTAAAATTAGATCTTATATTATAAACTAACATAATTATTAATTTATCCCCGATATCTATCATATTAACCGAATCTATATCAAATCAAAATGTTAAACACATTTCTTTTTTATTTTTTATTTTTGCTATATCACATCAAATATAATTATTATGATCTCATTTTAAGACAATACAAAAAAAAATTATTTATTTTATAATTGATTTTATTTCGAAAAAAAGAATACTTACGGGAGAAGGTAACAGTGGTAGGCAAATAATAAAAAAAATTCTTGAAACCGGAGATGATCTCCATGTGGAGTGGACAAAATGTTAAAATTAAAATTCTAAAGAAATCGAAGGAGTTGTTAATTAATAAGAAGGATCTGGGGCTCCCAAACCCCAAGGAGCCCCATGTGATAACCCAAAGCAAATCTTTCTAACGGAGTTTAGTAGACTAATTAAAACTCGATTACTCCAAAGATACTTTCCTAAACTGGAATATTCATAACTGTAGCATTTTGATTCCGTGCCTATAAATAAATTAAGAATTTTTTTTTAATAAATCACACTCTATATTTTATCTATTTTATTATTCACACTCCGTCTATTAAATTTTTGTAACTCGACTTCTCTACTTTTTTTCTTATAGCTTTTATTTAACATCTTCCTCCTCCGTTAATTTAAAGATTACCATCGAATGAATATTTCGTTATAATATATGAAATAATTTTTTAAATATTTAAATATTCAGAGAAAGATATAGAGAAGAAAAATAGTGGTGATGATATTTTAATAATTTTATCGATATCATTTAGTCGTCAGGGTGTTAAACGAGAATCATAGATAAAAAAAAAGGGTCGAGTTATAAAATCGTCAAAGACAGGAAGTGCATCACAAAATAGATAAAAAAAAAGCTAAGGATATACGCATTTCCACAATGCTCAGACATGGCGTGTCATAATCTTTATCGCAGGATCGAAACTAATTTATTCTGGCCTTGTATTTTTCCAATGATGGAATATTTGGTTGCCTAAGCAGTGACATCGGTGCATACTAAGTGGCCTTAGAGAAATTAAAGTCAAGGTAGTACTTCTAAGTAGGCTTTAGAAACTTTTTGCGAGATTTGATGCGACTTTCTATTTGTACCTATGAATCATATTAGGAATTTATACCCAAAGGATTGTTTAGTTGATAGTATATTATCTTTATACATTAGGTTTTTTTTTAAATATATTTGTTATTATATTCTTTAATATATCACAATTGCCCCCCCTATTTTTTTTTCTTTTTTTGAGTCTTAGAATTATCATTATGGTTAGTTTTGAATAGAATATTTCTAATATATTTCTGTCAGATTTAACAAATATATGTAAATAAGTAAAATATTCTTTTTTATTCAAGGTAAGAATGTAAAGTCTTTATTATTATTTTTTCTTAGAGAAGTGGAAACTTAACGGGTCATAATTAAATCGGTGTTGTTAGGATTCGAATTTGTGGTCTCTTGTAAGACCCATTTGAGCATTATTTCATTGGCAATATTTATTAATAATTTTTGCATCACATAAAAGAAAATTTTGTAATACTATAATATTAGGTAAAATATTGGATAGCTTTTGAATCATTTTGAACAATTTTTGCAACTGCAAGATTGTCTTTTTTTTTTAATCTAAATTCAGTTTTAATCATAATTAGTTAAATTTAACTAATGAAGTATCTTTTTTAAAAGAGTACAATGATTTTAGTGATAATTATGATATTTTAAATAATGTAATGGTACAGTTTCAATTATGTTAAAATTGCTAAGAACTAAATTTTGCATGAAATTTTACAATGCCAATCAAATTTAGATGACGTACTTTTTGAAAGAAAAAAAAAAGATATTCAAACTAACAACTATTGTTCAAGAGTGTTGCTGCGAAGGAGACAACTTGTGCAAGTTGCTTAGAAGAATTTATAAAAGTGCATGTTGATGTTGGTGATATCTTTATACTTAAGCAGGTTTGGGATCAACACAAGGTGAGGTTATCATTTGTACATTAAACACTACAAATATGGTACTTTTGTCAAGAAGACACTACAAATATAGTACACAAGTAGTTATGCACATACGTTTTCCTGATGCATTCTTGAAGAGAGAGCTGATAGGATTAATTGAACAAGTAGGAAGTCCAAGTTGCCAAAAAAATAAACAAAAATAAAGCATAAATGCATGTAAACAAGTGATTCAGGTAATATTTTGTATCAGGATTTGTGATATCCCTTGATGAACTCCGTGCTTTTAGCACTTTTGAGAGAATTCTCATTGGTTCGTCATCGCCGATCGCGTGTATACTAATTGATACTCAGTTTCTTGAAAAATTTAATCAAACAAGAGTTAGTAGTTTTTAATCAAGAATATGAAGTCAAAAGCAATAGTTAATCTACATGAAACCGATAACTTTCTCGAAGGATGCTGACACATAGAGTGGGACTAGAACTTTGCAAGTTGCTGAGGTGCTATAAGCCACTTGGGTAATATCTGTACATCATGGCACAAAGTTGCAGAACTGTAAATTAAACTGCTGCCATGAACAAGTTGCCTTACAACTATTGCTTCACATTAGAATCATAGATCTCAAATTAACGGACTTTAACAATAAGAAATAACCTGATCATTGTATCAGTGCAACCAGTAGCAAGCTATCTGTAATAATACTATTCTTCTCTCTGCACTTTAATAGGTAAGGCGTCTGAGAATTAAGGAAATTTACCATAGTATTTGGATATATCACCATTCACTGAGATTAGATTGAGATTTGACGCAGATTAGGATAAATACTCAGTAATGCAGTAATTTATTATGAGAACATCTTGAGAGAAATCTATGTGAACATTATTTATAGGCGACGGTCAAATATACACAAAGCAATTACAGTATGTCACACACATCCCTGATCACCAAAACAGCAGATAGATATACAAAATCACTAACCGGAGCCATCACAGCATAGTTCTGTGCAGCACTCGGAGCAGGCAAGACATGAGAGAGCGCCACAGAACTGTGTCATTGCAATAACACACTGATCATTTAGCTTTGAGCATGCCTTTATGAAGCACATGCAGCAACAGCAGTCAGCTAGGCGGCCACAGCAGTTCACAGCTTTATTGATGACATTGAAAGTCCCGGTCGGCTTTTGCTCTCCAAATCCTGCTGGGAGATTTTCCACAGTTGCAATTATATTTCCAAATCCAACAGTTGGACCCCGCACAAATGCCAGCAATCCTTCTCTAAGGCCTTCATCCTTTCGTGATTGATACCTCTTTACCTGTTCCATTATGTCAGTCGTATCATATGAGAGTCAAGCTGTAGATTGATTCCATTTGGATCTTTGTAGAACACTTTGAGAAGCACTCCAAATTTATAATTTGAGAACATATCTTCTTTAAGAAAGGTAATCAAATCAGAAGTCAAATGCATGTTGGTCCAAACTCAAGAAACTAGAAGGATCTAGCCAACTAAATGCACAACCTCACACACTAAATATATGCTGGAAGAGCACCATCCAAACATAAAACTTGTTGGATCTGTAAATAAATGGTTACATATACAGGAGATAAAACTGCATGATGAGGGGGATATTAAATTATTAATCAAGCAATCTTTTCCTATGGTTCAGAGACAATACAACCAGCTTGTCAAAAGTAGAATATGAAACAACATGAATAAGGTGATACGATGAAGCACAGCAAGAAAACTGAGAGTAAATAAATAAGATAAAAAGTACGATGAAGAACAACAGGCGGCTGGTTTCACTTGAACAGATTCTAGTGGTATCCTACTATATACATATTCATGTAACAGTGCAGGGAGAGACTAAATATGGTGATTTAGGGGCTCAAAAGAGACAAAATACGGATATGCATCTGTTTCTAAGCCATGAAAAATCTGGGCCTGTTAAATGGAGGTTAGTACGAAACCCTGCAACGTTCAGAAAGAATGAAAGATCATACTAGGAGCTTACACTCACACACATAACCAAATACAAATGTAAATGTACACAACAATGTGAACCAATCACGTGGACATATAATGATTTCATTGTGCATGCACCTGATTACACTTTCATGTATTTGTATCTCATTTGTGCCGATAAATTTGGTCAACAGACCCTTTTATCACGAGTACCAATATAGCTACCCATAGCTTTATGCATAATGGTATTGAGTCGGCTATGAAGAAGCCAAATTTGAGAAGGATGATGAATTTTTTTCTCATATTTTATGACCAGATAAAGGCATCTAGTACTATGACTATAGTTAAATTTATTTCCCACTAATGCTCATTTGAACTTTGGTAGAAGAATTACAACTCATCTAGTTTCTAATACAAGAAAACTTGATTCAACATTTAATAGAACATGAGCAAATGCTCCAATAATTCGCACACTTCTTTAAATCATATGATTGCAACGTTGGTTAAGACTGAAGTTGAGGACTACTGCAATATCTGGGCTAATATGCACAGAAGTTGAGGACTACCTGCTTTAAATTGTCCATCTCTTCTGAGTGACTCTGAAGTAGGACCATACATGTATACTCTGAAGGAATGGAACTTTGGATACTCAATTTAGTAGCCTACACAATTTGGAAACAGAAGTACATATTAGAGAAGTAGCAGCATTTAATACCACATATGATGCACAAAAGTTGTTGAGCAGATGTGGTATTCAGGAACTTGCTAGGAAACTTAAAAAGTAGAAAGCAGCCACACTATTGAAAACTTCAGGAGCGAATAGTTTCTTTCCAACAGGTAGAGTTTAACAAAGTCAGATATAATAAGGGTTAAGCAGCTGTAGTGTTCAAAACCTTACACAAATATGGAAGATAACACTCTTTGACAAGATCAGCTGTCACATGTTTACTTCTAACAAGCAAAGTTCCATTCAGCTTAATCTAATGGTCAGATATTTAATCACATCATGAGAAAGGAAAAGGACTTTTAACTGATCGACAAGGTTTTAGTTGCAACACAGAAAATAAGAAGATACAACAGTGTACAGTCTTCAGACTTTGTTCTCAATAGGTCAGAGAATTTTTCTTGGGAAGTACGTTGCTCTCGCCTAGTGATTTCTTGGCATTTCTTGTCAGTTGTCTCTCAGCATATATGTAAAATAAGAGGTTACAGGCTTACAGCAGAAGGTTGATATTATTATTTTCTTTTTTTTTTCTTTGTGGAAGAAATGGGAGTCCAAGCTATGACACCAACCTCTTGAATAAGCAGAAGTATCATTCCTAAAACAGTTCATGAGTCAAAGAATTCATCGAGTTACTATTTCAGTGGCAACTACAAGCAAAAGAAGGCAAAAAGACCAAGTCCAGTATCTGTTTGTTCTGATCTTTACATGAAATAAAATGCATATTGTAACATCACCTTCGCGTGCCTGCATAAACCAAGTGTTTCAAAGACCATCGCAAGGATAAAGTACAATGAAGCACGGACACCTCTCCCAGGAGGAGGTGTCTGACACATGTCTGGAGTATCCACAAAAAAAAAAAATATTGGACATTGTTGGGACATGAGCAGAATTTTGGATAATGTTTAACGGGTCGGTTTGGGTTCGGTCAAATATTGTTAACCCGGATCCAAACCCGATAAGAAAAAGTAAAACCCAAATTGTCGTCCTCACCTTCATTGTTGAGTGACGAATCGATGATCGAAGCCCTAAAACCCTCCGGCTGTCGAGCGACGATCCAAGGCGCGACGGGCTACTAAGCGAGCGTGACGGCTGACGGGCTGAGCACAGCGAGGACAACAGGTTCTTCTCTCTATCTCTATCTCTGTCTCTTCCTCTCTCCCTCCCTCCCTCTCATTCTCTCTGTCTGTCTCTCTGTCTCTTCCTCCCTCCCTCCCTTTCTCTCATTCTCTCACTGTCTCTCTCTCACTCTCTCGTTGTCTCTCTCTCTGTCTCTTCCTCCCTCTTTCCCTCTCTGTCTCTTCCTCCCTTTCTCTCATTCTCTCTCTCTGTCTCTCTCTCTCGCTGTCTCACTCTCTCGCTGTCTCTCTCTGTTAATCTTAAATTTTAACTTCTATTTTTAATTCTAATTATGCGATAAACTATTAGTTATTTTAATTGTAATTAGTGTGATAAATTGTTAGTTATTTTAATCTATGTTATTAAATTATTAAATTATATTAAAGCTTCTCTCTCTGTTAAATTATTAATCTGCTAATACATCTCTCTACTAATGTAGTTTTATTGCGATTGAAGAAAAATGAATACTGAAAATAGTCCTGAAAAATGAATACATATCTCTATTAGATTGCAAACTTTTACTAAATTGAAGAAAAAATGAATACATATATCTCTATTAGATTGCAAACTTTTACTTTAGATGTATCAATAATATATATATATATATATATATTTATTTATTTATTTCGACATGTCCTATGCTGTGTCCGTGTCCTATATTTTCAAAATTTATCTTGTCGTAGTATCCGTATCGTGTTGTGTCCGTGTCCCGTGTTCGTGTCCGTGCTTCATTGATAAAGTAAGGATGTAGATAATTATTACACAAAGTATTCCAATAGAAATTAACAAAGAGGTCATAAAGGTAAATTGAACAACTCAAAGATCCTTGCTAAATGTAGATTACTGAATGACTACATACATGGCATATTATATCATTGTCCAAACTCCAAACATGATTATGGTGACACTTACTCAGTAAACAAGGTATATGACTGATCACTTGCATCACAAAGACAACCTAGATAACAGCTGATTCTTAAGTACAAAATATAAAGCTGACTGCAACTAACCTTTTCCTCAGGTTGTTTGCTTTCAGAAAACCATGCCTGTGCTGTAAGAAGATCAATTTGTTGCTTTGCAAGAACCTGTGACAATGTATTTCAGTTAGAGATGCCATTGAAACAGCATCAACAATAAAGCCTTAATTCCTAAATATTTGGAGTCAGCTAGTTACAGAAATCATTATAAATGTTACAAAGGCAGGCAAGACTGAGTACATAAAGGTTTCTACATTAGATTAGAAAAAATTGAAAACTGAATCAACACAAAACTATAACAGATATTTTGTGATGCAGCAAGCTATTCTTCTGTTAACAAGCCAAGAAGTTTGATATTGGAACTCCAACTCCAGGTAATATGGAGAAACAAGTATTTCCTGAATCAGGGAAAACATCTTGCTTTACGTATTAGCTAGATTTGAGAACTTCTATAATGATTAACCATTCCATTCCTGGATGTTCTTTGGGGCACTATATCTGGAATCTGGAGAAACCTTTATTAGAGTCTACTCCAGTGCTGAGTTGAAGAATATGATAAAGTATCTAAAAAGATCATATTTGCACTAGCTGCTCATCAGAGATGATATCCATACCAGATATATATATATATATATATATGTATACAAGTATGAATAGATCATATTTGCAGTCTACTTGTCGTAGTACTGTCCAGCAGATACGAAGGAAGGACTGTCTACTATTAATGCGTTGCCATTAGGCCAGATATGATCGATGCACACTAGCTTAAATCTGCTGTAAAATTATGTTCAACTAGTTTTGATAGAACCGATCCTTCTCTCAAAAATAAATATTATTGTTTCTAGATTGCTGTCACCAGCAAGTAAAACCCTGTTTGCGTGACAAGTTCAAGTCCTTTGTTTTTCTGCATAAAAGAATTGGTGACTGCATCTGATGTAAACTTCCTCTTAGGTTCTATGAACCTAACAGACAAAATTTCTTGATTTACTTATTCCACCAAATTCAAGCTGAATTGTTGTTCACAAAATACTGCTTATGCTACTTTAACAAATAATAATGTAATATAATTGGCACAAAGCAAGCAAACTCTTTGGCTTTTCTAATGGATGTGAAGTTAGCAAGAGATTCTACTACATCTAAAGTGAAGTAGATAACGTATTCCCTGATCATGCTTTTCAGACAACAGAATAATAGCAAATAAGTATCCTATGAACGAAATTCATAACTGGCAAAAGGTAATATGCAGGTCAATTGAAAAAAAATGGAATCTTCATTAGAAATTAGAGATCAGAATCTTACTTTTTCAAGAGGTATATCCTTTGCATTTTGGACCATTAAATCAATAGAAAGATCGCTCATGTCAGCCAACCTACCTTTGACTTTAAGAGAATCTGGAAACTTGCCTTGATATCTTCCAGATACAAACAATGGGCATCCCACTGAAAGATCAGGTATATGGCATGGGTAAACCTGAAAGGGATATAAACTGGTTTTCAACAAACATATTCATATTAAGAGGGGGTTATCGGTTTTTCATGTTATATTGATAGAAAATGCATACGATGTGGTGCATAAAAGTAAAAAAAGTAAGTCAACTGATAAATAGTAGGTTATTTATATTTGTCAAATTTCACCACTACATTGTGTATTCTGGTCAAGGTTCCAAAAATCGGTATCGGGATCGGGATCGGCCGTCCAGAAAAACGATACGTATCGGCCGTATTGGCCGTATCAGTCGTATTGGCCGTATCGGCCGTATCGGCCGCCTGTATCGGATCAGACTATTTTAATTAAATAAAATTCTAAATATTATTAAAAATGTTAAGAAATATCTAAAAATTTAGAAAAAATTATAAGAAATAATAATTACTCACATATAAAGCCTAAAAAATAAAAATCTCTCTTCCTCCCTCTCTTCTTTCTTATCTCTCTAACTGTTAGTTTGAAATATCCATTCTCTCCCATACTTTTTTTTCCTATCTTTCTCTCTCTCTTATCTTTCCGTCTCCCTCACTCTCTCTTTCTTTTTTTTTCTCTCTCTTTCTCACCCTCTTTTTTTTAATCTTTCCCTCTCCCTCACTCTCTCTTTCTCACCCTCTTTTTTTTTATCTTTCCCTCTCCCTCACTCTCTCTTCCTTTTTCTCTCTCTCTCTCACCCTTTTTTTTTTAATCTCTCTCTCTCTCTCTCTCTCTCTCTCTCTCTGTGTGTGTGTGTGTGTGACAGCTGCTGTCAGCAGCAGCTGACAGCTGCCTACTGCAGCCGCTTGCAGCAACAGCTGTCTGCTGCTGTTGCTGCTGCAGGCCGAAACCAGCCAATCCCGGCTGGTTTCGACCTGGATCAGGATCGGCTATAGCCGATCCCGATCTGTTTCGGCCGATCCCACTCGAGATCGGTTGAAACTAGAATCCTTGATTCTGGTTGAATTGTAATGAGAGTTTGAATTTATGATCTATTTTTAGACTCAAATGAAAGGCCTAGGCTAGAAATATATTTTTACTATACCTGATTTTAAGTTTGTAATCTTAATTCATTATAGTTCTATTTTCAACTATGATACCTTCTAATGAATATGTTTGATGTCTGCTCCCCCTTCCTTTTTGACCTAGTCTCAAAATAGTTAGAAATCAAAGTCGGTACCAAACATGCTCTGTTTTTACTTTTTACATCTCTTCTTGAAAGAGAATTGGCACCAATGGGTTACAAAAATCATATGGTTAGATGCTATGTTACAAAGAGAATTGAAAGATGGGCAACTCACCCAATTATATCGAAAAAAAAGGATGCCAAACAAGCCTTCTTAATCTGATCATGACCACAAATAAATGATATGTTACATCTCTTGTTCCACATGCCAGGTATGGACCTATTCCCCCTAAGGTGTAGAGCAAGGCCTGGGGGGTTGGTCTTTATGTAGAAAAGCAACAGACTCAGCTAAAACTGAGTCAATCTGATCATTCAGAAAATTAGGGAATTTTTCCTAAAATGTTGGTAAATGGAGCAGAATATTTTTTCTTAAAATGAGGAACTTCATTTGCAATCACCATTCATTACCTTGAAAGCTACCTTCCCCAATTATGAAGTATGTTAAAATTTTATTTGGGATATTGAGGTATTATGCTTATAAGTTATAAGTGTTTATCACAAACTGATTAACCTCTAGTGCTGTTAAATTCTGCTTCTTTTTATGTGTCCTAATTTGTATAGAAATGTAGATCTTGTGTTATTAATAATTAGTAGTCATGTAATAATAAATATACCACAAATCCACGATAATAAAAAAACATTGATGTGTGCGTTGGGCGAGTAAACATAACGTATACGATGTGTAGTTTGATAATTTCTTGCCCTTCTCCTATATTATTGACAGCATAGGTAATGACCAAGGAAGAATCACTTGCAGCAAAAGAGTACCTCAAATTCATCAAGATGGTTAAAGGCATCAACAGTGACATTTGCCAGTATTCCACTCCAAGCTCTACTAAACCATCTCTGCATTTGATCTTCAATTGAATCTATTTTAAGAAACATAAAAGTCATTAGCTTAGAAGTTATGTGACAATAATAAATTCGAGGAAAACTAATTGTACTCATATATGGCCAACTAATATACATGAGGGGTGCAAAAAGAAAAACCTTAATCATAGTATAGCAATAACCCAAACATGGATAAAGATTAATGATCTCGGCTTTATTAAAGAATGTAACTGACCTGAATCATATGCAGATCCATACTGCCCCCTACCAATAGTTGCCAACATACGCAAGAAATAGTGGTTGCAATAAGAACCTAATTTTTTTTTCCCAAAGAACAACAAGATCATGAGTTAGAAAGGGTATCTAACTATCTATCAAGAAGTAATTACTTATAACAGGGCCAAAATGTAAATAGAACTGATAACTAAAATATATGTCAGATATTTGTCTTCCCAATTGGACAACAAAATTGAACTTGAACAGGCACGAGCATCACCAAAACATTTAAAGAATTTTTTTAAGAGAGAGAACATGTGGTGCATTTTCAAATAATGCTGTCCAGACCACAAAAGTTCCCTGAAAAATTTAACTCATATACAAATCAAATAGATTAAATGCTTACTGATTTGCTAAAATATGATTATACAATATATATAGCATGAATCCCAAAATCAGTCGATCCGGATTGCGATCGGCCATAACCGATCTCGATCAGACCGGTTTCCGCCAGTTTCGGCTATCTCAACTATATTGTCTAAAAACAATAATAGCAGCTGAAATTAATTTTTTTTAACATTCAGGTCGAAACTAAAATGTATTTAACCTAGAAGACATTAATAATTGATGTCATCAACTGTTTTTTTTCAGTTTTTACTCTCTATCTCTCACCATACTCTTCTCTCACTCTCAACTTCACCGAGTTCATTTGACGGTAGTTCCGGTGAGCCTCTCTGGCTAGTCCACATTTTGGTGAACTCGGATGAGTTTTTTTCTCATTTTTTTTTCTCTTTCTCATTCACTTTTTAACTTCTCTTTTTTTATTGCTATGGAACAACAGTGAAGAAAGATCTCTCTTCATGTTATTTTGCAGTAATAATTTACGAGTAAAAAATTTTATCTAATTCAAGTTGAAATTCGTTATAGTTTTAAGTGAGTTCTTTCTTTAGTTTTAAAATTCATGTGACTAATTTTTATTTCTTATTTTTCTGATACTTTTTATAAATTTAAAAAAAAAGTCTACATTTTAAATAATATTTAAAATTTTACGTAATTAAAAATATTTTTATCCGATATGAGCTGCTAATACAACCGATATAGTCGATATGGCAAATACGTACCATTTTTTCTAACGGTCAATCCCGATTCTGATACCGAGTTTCAAAATCTTGATATATAGTTTCATCAATCTATACTAATGTTTTTAATGAAAACAATCTTATCTATATTGATTACTCCTTTCCTGAGTTATAATTACTGCCTTCTGTTACAATCACTATTGTGCAAATATCATGATAGTCAACTGCATTAATTAAGCATGTAGTGCATTGTCTATGAGTAAAAAAGTCTTAAGTTCTTGATATATACCAATATACTGAAAGTATGCAGTGTTATGCTCTCTCTCTCTCTCTCTCTCTCTCTCTCTCTCTCTCTCTCTCTCTCTCTCTCTCTATATATATATATATATATATATATATATATGTTAATGTTTTAAGAAATCAATAATCCTATCGAAAGAAACCTTCATTACTTCACAACAAAAGTTGATTTTATAGTAGTAGTAAACTACATTAATTAAACAGTTGTAAGCCAGATCAATGAACAGTTACAGCTTACAAGTTTGAGAACATATCTAGATTGACAAGGACAGTACTGATTAAAAAATTACCTATGCCAAAAGTAGAAATCCGAGGGGCAATAAATGCAGTACTTGTGACCTGAGTTCTAACTGTAGAACAGATTTGCCGTTCATCTTCAACAGCTCCATCAGTTACGAGGAAAATTTGAGGGAGAATATCTTGATTATTCAATAGTAAACCCATTGCCTAGTAGAAACAAAAGGAAGCAAGAACATTCATAATACTCGGTAAGAATCATTAATCAAGAATAATTGGATTGTTAATAAACAATTATTAAAAAGAAAATGAAGCAAGCATATGAATAAATAACATGAAAGAAAAAACAAATCTGCATTAAGCATGTAGAATATATAATGTTCTAAGTCTTGTATGAAATCAAAGAACTTCAAAAATAAAAAACAAGGACACTATCCCCAAGTAATAAACAATTTACCATTAGCAATGCCATACCTCATTTAAGGAGTGCATAATGTCTGTCCCGCCTTCTGCAACAAAGGTTGTACTCATCCAATTGTTGGCATTTTCTACCATATCCTCAGTTGCTGGCTGTAAACATGAAGAGAATGACCTTAACTCATCATTGAAGGCTATTATATTGAAGTAGTCTTCATGGCAAATCTCTAAGAGGACCGCAGATAATGCATTTCTAACACTCTCAAGAGGTTTCCCTTGCATGCTTCCACTTGTATCAATGATGAAAACAACTCCCCTTCTGAATACCTATTTTCACGGATCATATGAGACAACATACAGATGAAGCTTTCATCACAAAAGAGACATAAAGGTTATAATCATGTAAAAAATTTAGTCAAGCATTATTTAAGATATAAATATATAATGAGTTGGCTACCATGTGAAGATGGTGATGACGTCTCAGAAATATCTTGAGAAATTGCAGAGAATAAAATATACGATATGCAGGTGAAGTGTAACACAAACTGAAAAAATGGTGGTAAGAATTAATCTATCATCCATCAATGTTCTTTTGCAGGTCTCTCGAACAAAGAAATAGTTGGATGTCATTTTGCAAAACCATTTCCAGACAGTTAATTAAAATACAAAATTAATGATTCAGAAGTGGGAGCATAAATTTTAAGTTGCCAAGAAATATCTAGTAATATGCGTCTAGTTCAGTAGAAATAAAACTCTACTTCACTTAGCTCTTGTTTTGCATTTCGTTGATGCTCCTCAAATTTTAATTCTATGTTAGAATGCATTGAACTACAAGACCATCTAATGAGTAGAAGAAAAGAGAAAATTGGTCCCATTCTGTCAGATGGTCTGATTTCAGTTCAGGAAATGTTGGAACCCTGTCCATATTGAATTCATGTCATGTGGTTTCTTAGAAATGGTTGGCGCAGAAGAACCATTATAGAAAGATGGAGGAACCACAATAATGATATTGTGGCGTACAAAATTATCAGCAGAGTTTCACACCCTAAGGATGGTGATCCTCCATGGAATGGAATATTTACCATAGTTTAAGCGGTTTAGGCCATTGCAATCACGAGCATAAAATAAAATGAATTAAATTAAATCACATTTAAAAAAAAGTATGATGATAAGATATTTCTTTAGATGCTTGTTTTGTTGCCAATTGGGTCTTTATGAACCTTTGGTCAAGATATTAGGCCTTTTATCATATATAATTGGATATCGGACAAGCATTTATGCATGACTTTAGGAAAAAAGGTGTAGTCACAATACTGTAACTCAAATAGCTCAGCTAGAGAGAACCAAAACATGGGTGCACCTTTCTGTTCTGGTTATTTCCTGGAAAAAGAAAAAGGCAGAATATATCTCTCTGATCATTGTCATTCACTGATGGAGACTGTACGAGTATACTGCCAAATATATCACTTGAATATACCTGTAAACATGTGCATGAGTAAGAAGAAAAAAGAAAACACATCAACGTAGGAGAAAAACAAAGCAAGCATGCACAATTCAAACTCCAAAACAATTTTCAACAATTTGCAAAATAAAGAGAATCTTCAATCTTGAGTGGTAGGATCTTTCAAATGAGCTCTTAGAAAATGTACAATTTGCAGGTGTTTGTATTTGTATGATGCATCTCTTTTACTGCTAACAATTGCCTATGGAAGACAATGTGGGTAGCACAGGCCGTAAGGATTTAAACCATCTTATTTATTAATCATTATATGAAACAAAGGCTTCCACTACTACTAAACTACCTTGCCTTGATCTTTATTAAGTAATCATTATCCAGAGTTGGATTCAATCATATTACAATTGTTTCTATGATTACCTGTCTTTTTTACTTGCATCAACTTAATCTTCATTAATTGATGTCTTTCACATGTCTAAAAATTCCAGAGCTAAAATTTCTATTTAAATCAAAAGGATGATCAAGACTTTTTGATCATAGTGATGATATACAAGACATTTTGTTACACAGGCTAAAATCTCAGTTGGTAAGTATGGCAAGCAAAAGGTTGGCTCTTTTCCATCCTTTTCTTCTCGTACTATGGTTACATGCAGCTCAAATGAATATAGAGTCAAGATCATTGACTCTCACAAGTTGTCTACAGGATCCTGGAACATTATGCATCTAATTTCTGCTCATTTTATGCTGTTCTGCTACTCCAACATCATCATACTTACCATCTAATTATAAAAAGGGGTTTTGCTAGCCCACTTGAGGGTTTATAATTACTTTACATAACTACACACTCCAATGTCAGAGCACATGTTAAACTTCACATTCTAACAAGTCTATCAGTTATAGCATAGAAAGCTAATCAAAGCATATGTCACATCAGAAAACAAATTGTTTGCCTCACATTATGACCTTGAGAGTCGAGACAGCATAACATGGGAAGAATATAATCCATAATTAGAATTTAGAAAAAGTAGCCTATCTTACACTATATGAAAAATAGAAATCTTTCCTGGAATAGTTCTCAACAACTTCTTCATATAAGAAAGACAATTTTCCTCCATGGCGACCTTTTTCCTGAAAAGATGAGAAACTAAACCCATCGATTAATAATTAATTGATTAAATTTGGACCTAATACTAAGTTGATGCAAAGGAAAGGTTACAATTAATGTATTGCAGGTGCATTCACCTTTAAAGCATGGCTTGTTCTCTGTAACAGAACTTCCTTCCCAGTCCCGCTATTCACATTCAACTGAATTTTCTCCCTTTTTGCAAATATTTTAGCTAAAGGATTGACGTAATCTGGAAACCGGAAAGGTATGTTGATTGAGAACTGCCCATCTGCGTACAATAGCTTTTGAGTCCATCGGATTTTAAGATCGATATCGGTTCCTCCATTGACCTTGAAACAGGAATATGAATATCTTGAAGAATCAAAATGCAACTGGTGTAAATCTTTACTGATGAAGCAATACAAGGGAGACTAAGATGTATGGATCAATCACCTGGGGAACTGTTAAATAAAAAAATTGGGGTTTCAAATAACCCCCACCTTCATTTTTTGCAATCTTATCCAAGTTCAGATCTCCTGCTTCAACTGTCTGAGATGTAAATGATCTTCTCCCAACAAGGACCTCAACACCTAGAATTGAACCCTGTTAGCCAAACCATACTTAGCTTGAGAAAAATCAATAACATTTACTTAACTTGAAGACAATGGATAACTGCCAAGTTATTAGATAAATCAAATGCTAGAAAAAGTATTATTTCAATAAAGATACAATGAAGGTCATCATCAATCTCCTATGAAAAAATAAAAGGAAAAAATCCATATAATATTTTGGTCCTATCCCAGAGTATTAGAGACTTTATTTGCTTCAGGATTATCTTTTTCCCTATCCTAGATTATAAAACACAATTCTAGTTTAGAAATGAAACATCAAATTATCCCTCTCTAGATTAGAAACACTATTCATCCAAATTAAATATTATACCACATATAAATCCAATTACAAATTTTACTCTTAATTTGATTGAAATTACTTTAAAAATCTTCTCTCCTCTCTCCTACCACCCACATATCCCATTCCTAACACTAAAAATTTTGGCTCAATTTTTTTCACCTATCTCCTCTCTCTTATTACTCACCTAGCTTATTTTCTACTCAAGTATGCGTTGCATACTTACAAATAAATGTTAATATATAGTTATTACATAAATAGATAATAGTAATGCCAAGGTTCGAAAAATCAGAATCGGCCTTCCGAAAAAACGATACGTATCGGTAGCCTAGATCGGATCAAACTTTTTAATTACATAAAATTCTAAATATTATTTAAAAATATAGGAAAACTTTTAAAAATTTAGAAATTTTTTTTACCAAAAATAAGAAAATAAAGAAAAAATTATAGTGCAATAAAAATTAAAAAGAAGAAGATATTAGAAAGAGGGAAGAAAATTAAACAAAAGAAAGAAAAACCATGGTGCAGGGAAGAAGAAGAAAAGAGAAGAAAAAGGGAGAACGTGGAATAAATGAAAGACACTAAGAGAAATAAAGAAATAAATTAAAAAAAATTATATACCGGAGTTCGTCGGAGTTTGCCGGAGCTAGCTCTCTCCGTAAAAAAAAACAATGGTTCTAAATTACTTCCTTCCAATCCTTTCCCAGCGTGGGAGAGAAAAAAAAAAAGAATGACTAAGAGAGTAAGAGAGAAAGTGAGGAGTGAAGGAGAGAAAGAGAAAGAAAGAGAGTTCCGATCCGGATCAGGATCGACCGATTCCGCAAACCATGAGTAATACTGTTGCATAAATATAAAATGATAATATGCAGTTATTACATACATAAAGAATGATAATTATATAGTCATAGTATATATAGATATATAGTCATTGCATAGATAAAGAATAGTAATAGATAATATGTAGTCATTACATACATTGAGAATAATAGTAATCGTTGCCTACATAGAGAATGATAATAGTAATCATTGCACTATATAGATAATAGTAATATGTAGTTATTGCATATATATATACAGAGAATGTTAATATGTCTATATAGTCACTGCATACATAGATAATAACGATGTATATATGGATACATACATGGCATATATAGAGTATAGTACTACAATAGTAATTATATAGTGGTTTAGTCTATTTATCTTGTCAATCCACTTTATATCATATCAAAAGGGATTTCTTTAATTCATATAAGACAAAAGCACAAGTTTCTTTATGTCATATTAAAAATAATTATTATATAATTATATTGATTTACAATAAAAAATTAGAGTATCATACCTTAGAAATATGATTTAAGAGTAAGAATCTAGCTACTCTAAATTTTCCCTTAATCGCAAATCAAATGGGCCCTAATTGATCAATCCATAGCAGGTTGACTAGTTGTTGATTTGTCTCTCCTCAGCAAGATCACAATCCTTTGAGGTTCTTAATTTGAATAGAACCAAATCAAGGGGGTAAAAGAGGGGAAAAAACACACGAAGAAATGGATAAGCTAGTTTTCAGTTATCCGCTTTCACGAAAGGTCAATTTCTTTATTTTCTTGACCAAGTCAAATGAAACTGTTGAGTTGAGTGAATATATAATAACTTATTTCCTACCAACTGAATAGGTAAATATTCAATTAAAAGAGGAAAGAACATAAACGGGTTAGTTTAGTTACTTTGTGTCACTAAGCTCGAAAGCTTAACACGAATAATTGATAGCAAACCTCAACCACTGAAGTTGACCATTATCATATAATTAAACAAGAAAATTGAATAACCAACAAGCTACACAACACATTTAGTACCGCAGCGTTCGAAACAATTTTTTTGGTTTAAGCGAAATATTAGTCAAATAAAAACTTCCCTTATCTAAACAAACAAAACCAACGAATTAAACGCCAGAAATCACGCCTGCGAAAAAAACAAAAAAGAAGGCCAACATCTCCTGGGAAATCGTGCACCTGCTCTCCCATGGGAATTACGAGGCGGCAATCGCAGCTCTTGCTCCTGGTCACGCAGTGGACCCACCACCGCCCTCGCACAGCGACAAACGCCGTGTCGAGAAGGCAATCCACCTCCACGGCAATCTCCTTCATGTGGAGAGGTATCAACGCCGGCGGATCGCGCCTGCCGTGCACGTGCGGCTGGTAGCTCGGGATATCAGGGTTGTCGACAATCGCCGGGTCCCCGATCACCGCATACGCCATCGGGGCCCCCGGGAGGAGCAAATCCAGCGAAGATCGATCCATCCCGCCGGCGGGACATGGCGGCGTGCCGGCGAAGCTCCGATCCTTGCCGGCGGAGATCCGCTTCGCTAGCTTGAGGCCGTCCTCCACGGATCTCGAGAACTCCTCGACGGCCGCCATTCGTTCGATCAAAATACAACGGTAGTGTCGGCCGAGAGAGAGAGAGAGAGAGAGAGAGAAATGGAAGTGATAACGAAGAGGAATCGATTTCAAACGGAGGAAGGAAATTTTAGAAGATGGTATCTTATAATGCGGTGAGAATAAGAAAATTCACTAGACAGCCACACTTGAAACTAATAAAAGAAAATAACTCGATTGGGCAACGCGTGTAAAGTTACGTCAGGTTAGAGTAATCATTTAGCGAATTGGATGAACGTTATTGTATGCAACTAAGCGCAGACAACATCTATGCGAGAAGAGTACATCTACCGTTCATTGCTGTGTATAGGGTGAGATTCTTCTCTTTAAGATCTTCGGAGCCGTTCAGTCGTATAGAAATTATTATCGTTTGATCAACTTTATGCGCTTGGGAATTCGAATGGAGTGGGGATCTTAGGATGACTTTACGCGATCTGGCAAGAAATCCACCACTGTCGGCATTGACTCTTTGACGAGATCGTCTTCGAATGGATGCCCTAACTGCCCGAACGTAACGTCAGGCTCTTCTTTTTTTTATTTTTTAAATAAAAAGCAAACTTAATTACCCCGAGTACAAAATGAACCGATAACATCAGCGACAGCCCTCAATGATCGAAGCAATAGACCACAGGGTCTGATGAATGCCTTTAACTGTATTAACGAGGAGTAACGAGTCCACCTCGATCATGAGAGCAAAGATGTCCCGATGCTGGAGACAGAGGAGCGTCTCGCGGAGAGCTTTTGCCACCAAAATAGAGGCTAAAATGGTCGTAACAACTGCCGGCCACGATTGAGGACCGGACGGGGTGCGCAAGATGAAGCCCGTCCCTCCCGATTCGTTGGGACTGAAAATGAACTATTAAACTTAAGGAACCCCCAACTGATAAGATGGTCTTGTGCTAGGAGGGGATAATGTCCACGGTTATCAAATATGTTTATTAAATTTTATTAAAGAAACTTATATAATTATTTTCAATATTATCAAAATTCATTTGATAGGCTGGAGTCCAGCATGCGTGATTGGGCTTTTGGGTCGAACCGACAAACAAAGATCTGACTTACCGATCCAAAGCCAACCAGATTGGTGGTGGTACTGGTGGTTATATCTCTAAATTTATCCTATTTGGCTCCTTGTATTAAAAGATATATGTTTGCTAGATATATATATATATATATATATATATATATATATATATATATATATATATGAATTCCTAAAATTATTATTTAATTATTTTTATATTAATAATGTTATTTTATTATAATACTGTTTAGAGAGAGAGAGGAGAAAACCATAAATGTTATATTTTGTGACCAATGGAGGCGAAAAAAACAACCGATAGAAAGATTTGGCATGGCTCAGTAAATTATGTGGTTAACAAGATTTATGAATCTGGGTTCTGTTTGGAGAATAATTTAATAGAATAAATATAAATATTGAACAAAATAAATAATAATGAGTTCAAATTACGTGTATATAACACTATGATAAAAAAATCAACTAAATATTAACCTTGACAATGGAACCCATAACCTTCCTCATTAATTGCTATGACTCAGTTATAAAACTAAAACAGTTTTATTGAGTTTCACCGATCCAATGCAATATTAAAGTTTTATTGAATAAGGATATGAGCTGAGATTTTTTTTATCCGTCTTGATATTTGAATTCATATATGTATATAGATGTGGATTGAAAAATAACATCCAGATCAATATTTGCATGTTATTTAATTATAAATATTTTTAAAATAGTAAATGTATTAGTAATAATAGGTTTTAAAATTTTTACATATATTTACTGATTGTTTATAGGTATCTATTCAAAAAATGAATACGAATATATATGATATTCGATTTGTATCCGTTGTACACTTAGCGGATAGGGTAATTAAATTGACTATCCGCTAACTATCTGGATTCGGCTTCGTAGTTCGTAGTCAAAAGAAAATATGGATACAGGTATGATTTTACCAATATTTGATCCGATCCGATCCGTTTTCAACCCCCTACTTAGGCCTCTTTGCTTCTTTCTTGCAGCAGAAGCATACATAAGCCATAAGCGTTCTCGTCGTCCTCTCTTTCAGATCTCGCTCACTTGATCCAAACCCTAACACTGACCTCGAAGGAAACAAGCATACTGAAGGCGCCATGAGTCGCGGCACCGGAGCCGGATACGATCGCCACATCACCATCTTCTCCCCAGAGGGCCGCCTCTACCAAGTCGGTAAGTCTTAGGGTTTTTGATTTCCCACCATCTCCATTTTTTGCTTTCTTTCTCTTGTGCTCGAAGTTGGAACCCACAGTGGATATTGGTTTCGATTGTTGCTTTTATACTGAAAGAAATAGTTTTGATTTGGATCAGAGTATGCTTTCAAAGCCGTGAAGGCCGCTGGGATCACCTCGATTGGAGTACGGGGCAAGGATTCCGTGTGCGTCGTTACCCAGAAGAAGGTCCCGGTGAGTGTTTCCCTTCGCCGATTCTTCTTTTCTTAGAATCTCGTTAAAGCAACGATCTTTGTGGATTTAATTTGATATAACTTTGTTTTCGTTTGGAATAGGACAAGCTATTGGATAATACAAGTGTCTCGCATCTCTTTCCCATCACGAAGTACCTCGGTTTGCTGGCTACTGGAATGACAGGTTTTTCTTTTTCTTTTTTTCAAAAAAAAAAACTTTTTATTCTCGATGTTGATTGGTTAGGGATTATGGATCTAATTGCGTGTTTCGATGGGTGACGGGAGCTGTTGGTATGTTAGCTTACGGATTATGATTACAAGGGCACTATTTAGGTAGCCAAGTGGTTTATTTTTGCTTCAATGCTGTCTTACAATATTCAGCCTTCTTGTTCCTTGTATGTTGGCGTGCAGTATTGCCATCTCTCTTTGCCAGGTTATGAAATAATCCATCAGGCTTTTCCTTTATAGGAAACATATATTTATTATCTCTTTCCAGGCAAAAAATCCAAATTATGTTGCTGATTCTCTACCAGTAATTCCACCCCTATTCTCTTTCTTCAGCTTCCTTTTCCTCCCACGCAAGCAAAGATGCATCATATCAGCACTGTATTTGTGCATTAACATGATGCTCATAGTTGATTGGCTACTGCACCACTTACTTTCTGCTAGCCATGTAGATTGAAATTTGAGTATGTTTATTAGAGAAAAGGAGAAGTTGCGGTTTATTTGGATCATTAGAAGAACTTCCATTGGAGGATAAACAACACCTATGAAGGGAATTGCATACAGCTCAATATATGGTTATTCTCAGTAAGACATATCTATTTGGCAATATTCTTTGATATCCATATTATTGCCATATAAAAGTGATGTGCCTAGATGGAAGTCTATTGGTGTGCTATCATGCTATGCTCTTCCTTTATCCTATGCTGTTACCACCAAAAGATGTATCGAGAATTTTTCTTCTTCTTTTTTCTCTTCTATTTGATCTTCATGACTTCCTATAGTTTTCTTATTTAGATAAAAGCTCTTGACATTGGCATAAGATGGGAAACAAGTACATTTAAGGAACCATAACAGCTGTTTGAGTGAGATTTTAGTGATCAGTGTTTAAACAAAGGTTTGATGAGGTGGTTGCATTTGAAAGAGAGTGGTCTTTTCTTTTTATCGATAGAAATGTGTGTAGTTTCCCATTATGATATTCACTGGATGTTCTCCAGTCATCGAAAATTAAATAAAATAAAAGTGGTTTTGTTTAGAGTTCATCCCACCACTTGTCACAGATGACAATTGATGGATGTGAACCTCTTCTGACTTCTTTTCCATTTTCAGTGGGAGTTCCTAGTTCCACTTGAATTGGATAGCAAACTCGTCCTCATTTCAGTAGTTTGTTTTGTTGCTTGGTTAAGGGATCCCTTGTAGTTTAAAATGGGACTATTAGTTGGATGTATCCATCATCAAGCTTCCCTGTACTTTTATGTTTCTGACTTTTAATGATAGTGAAGAGCACATCAAATTTCATTGCACTGCTCCATTCAATGTTTTTCAGCTCTTCTATAAAGACTATCAATACTCACAATCCACAATGGTCTAATTCTTTTTGGTGTTTGAAATTTAATCTTCCTTGTTGCATTGTTCTTATTTTCATTTTGCTTTTTGATAGGGGCATTCAAATAACTCTGATTGAGAAGATTCTTAACATTAGTAATATTATTCTGGTTGTGCTAGTCAAATAATTTACAAGTAGAGCTTGCTTGATTATCTCAAATGTCAATTCATAACCATATGTAATTCATAATCACAATAGGATATTTTCTTTTATATTATCAGTATTAACACCTGGATACATATTTTTAGCTGATGCAAGGTCTTTAGTCCATCAAGCAAGGAATGAAGCTGCTGAATTCCGTTTCAAATGGGGATATGAGATGCCTGTAGATGTACTAGCTAAGTGGTACTGTTTGCTCTCATTCATGAAGTCTTCATTTAATAAAATCGTGCAAAAATAGTATTGTCATAAATAATATCCTTCGTGAATTTGATCTGTCGAGAATACTAGTTCATCTACAGCAATTCTTCTTGGACATATGCAGTGGAATAATGTTTCTAACTCCAATAAAGCTGTACTTTGAATTGTTTTTCTATATTGATGCCATTTATGAAATTCTATAGATGGATGAATTAGAGCTTTCATCTATATCAACATGACTGATACATGAAAAAGAATGATTACATACTATCTAAAAGGTCTTCATCTTACCTCTCAGTGCTTGTCGAAGAGTGTGGCATGTGAGGATTGTTGCCTAGCAATTACTAACCTAGTGTTTATGTTGGTCCTGTGGGATTTGGATTTTAAATGACTATGGATGATTTAGGGCTTTAATTTTATTTAACATGATGGTGCATGAAAAAAGAATGATTACCTACTAAATAAAATACATAGTTTCTGTATCAACACTATTTTTTAGTAAGAGGTCTTCTTATTACCGCTCAGTGCTTGTTGAAGAGCGTGGCATGCGAGGATTGTTGCTTTGCAATTACTAACCTATAGTGTTTTTCTTGGTCCTTTGGGATTTGGATGCTAATAGTTATAGTATTGAAAATAGGATTTAAAGGGGAAGAGCAAAATTTGCTCCTACATCTCATGAATCAACTCGCTTAAGTGAGAAAACTGGTCCTTCAAACACAACAGCAAAGCCTTTGAAGGCTGAGATACTACCTAACCCAACTACATTGACCTAAACTGAAAAAATCTTGGATTCCCATATATCTCGGCTGAGCTGGAGGTTAGATGATTTCTGATATACTTAATTACTTTATTAACTATAGCAATATTGCTGATAAAGTATTTGCCATCATATACCAGCTGTTCTGGATAAAAAATACCTTTTCCTTTTGTTCTGTTATACCTCTTTACTAGCATCCTTTATTCTGTGATTTAACAGTCTAAGATAAAATTTCAAATTTTATTGTCCTATTTCATGCCCACTAGACACATAACCTATCGTTTTGCCCAGATGAAAACTGCAGAAGAGAGATGCATTGGACTTCTTATAATGTTAGAGCACCTTCTTTTTCAGTTGAAACAATGTTAGAGCACCTTCTTATAATGTTAGAGCACCTCTAATCTTTAGGCCATATTGCAGGGAAGAGCTTAAGGAAAAAATTGTGACTAACCGGTTGATTCTTTTCACATGGCAACTATAGCATTATTTTCTTTTTGAGATATGGTCATTGCTACTCTATGCTAGATTTGTTGATTTATTTCCAAATCTTGATAGTAGCCTTCTTACATCCTTTAATCTTAATTGTGTTCAGGATAGCAGATAAATCACAGATATATACCCAGCATGCATATATGCGACCTCTTGGAGTAGGTTAGTTTCTGAATAGTACTTCTCATATTGGAAACCTTTGCTGCCTTTTCATGCAATTTAAATTGTTATCTGGTTATGTTTTCTGAAGTTGCGATGATCTTGGGAATTGATGAAGAGAAAGGACCTCAACTCTTCAAGTGTGATCCTGCTGGCCACTTTTTTGGCCACAAGGTATGTAGGAGATCTTGGGAATTGTCTTCCAAATGTAGTTGCTTATGGTACTAAGGAAGCTGCTAAATCGGGATAAGATTGCATCACTTTATTCTTTTTATTGGCCACATTCATTGTCAATCTGATGAATGTATTCTTTACCTCTTGGTTTGAAAGTTTTATCTCTTTCAGGAAATTTTCAATTAATTTTAAGTTACTTTTACAGTACCTGGTTCTGTCTGTTATGAACAATCATTACACATTTGAAGAACTCTCCACTGTTCTCTGATTCCTTTTTTGATCGATGTCTATAAATTACTTATGCGCGTACTTATATGTTATCTACTTCTCTTGTCTATGACCCTTTTATGATCATGAAGATACTGTGGAATGACCACCATTTTTCTCCGCAGGCTACTAGTGCTGGCCTCAAGGAGCAGGAAGCAATAAACTTTTTGGAGAAGAAAATGAAGAGCGATCCTTCTTTCTCCTATGAGGAGACTGTGCAGGTAAACATTAAGTTCATCTATAGATGACATAACATTCACGTTATCATAAAACATGCTTCTTCAAATGAGATGTGTGAGTACTATCCTATGCATTGAGAAACCATATTCCACCACTTCTTGGACGAAAGCATGGATAGTATATATCTCAAAGGAGTCATTTATTTGTTGCATTATTTCAATTAGCATGTCTTGTTTCTATATTTAGAACATGTGCTGATCCAGTCATTTTGTCATGGTGTGCTATTTCTTCCTAATTTCTCATCCTTAAATAAGTTTCTTCAAGGAATTTATGTTTGATATGCTGTTTCTTCTTTCTGTTATCCAAGAACGGAGTCCTTTCCCCGTTTTCAGACACTCATTCTTATCCTTTTTATGATTGTTTTGCCTTCGTATGGGCTGCTCATGAATCACATTGGCTTGTAACTTTAGCTTGACTTTAAACCTTCACGCATCTTTGCCTTGTAGACTGCAATATCTGCATTGCAATCAGTTCTGCAGGAGGATTTCAAGGCCACAGAAATTGAGGTAAATATCATTATAGTTTGATTTAAGTCGTAATTAAGATGCAGTCTCAGAGCATATTAAGATGTTTTTTTTTCTTAATTCATGAAACTCCCCTTTTTATTTATGATTGGGCGTTTTGTGACTATGAACTTGTCTTTGTTAGGTGGGAGTTGTTAGATCAGATAATCCAGTTTTCAGAGTGCTTTCCACAGAGGAAATTGATGAGCACCTGACAGCCATCAGCGAACGTGACTGAGTCTTTTGAAGCTGTTGCTACATTTCTTTCTGTAGCAACAGAGGTCGATTAAATTTAGATTCAGGTCACTGTTATGCTTGAAATATGCAATGCAAGGATGATAGCAAAACGAAACATTTTATATGTTGACCCTTACCATAATGTCAGATTTCATGCTTCAAGCTGGTCATACTGTATTCACTTTTTTGTTCACTGTATTTTGTGAGATTTTATCACCGTATTGATTTAATTGCTTATTGGAGAATGCATACATATTATTGTGCTTCAGAAAATATTGATGCCTTTGCTCATTCCTTTATAAGTAGGTTGATGCTATTGGCTTTATAATTTGATTAAAGAGATGCTTTTAGTGGGATCAGTAGTTTGAGCTTCTCGTAAGTTTACTTTCTTGAGCTACAGGCACGAAATATCTGATGTTAATAGGATCCTCACTTTGTGCGGGTAACCACAGCTTCGGCCATTGGCATTGATCAAGTGCGACGTTTTGGATTCGGGTGGCTGAACATCAAATATAGTTATTCAGACTTTCGACTGAGAGAACGGAATCCTTTTCCTCTGGTGACAATTTGACCCATGAGACTGAAGGTAATCCAATAAAAAAAAACACTGAAGGGAAAAAAATATTCAGAAAGTTTCCATAGATTTGAATTGATCGAGTTGAGATTCCGATACTGTGCAAATTCTGGGTCTGCTGGAGGTCGTTGATGGTTGGATCACTTTGCGGTCCTTCCTTCGCTAATATTGCACATCTCCACAGAATGAAGAAACCACACTATTACAACTAATCACACATGTAACTTCTAACATAAACATCTTAAAACGAGAGAGAGAGAGAGAGAGAGAGAGAGAGAGAGAGTTGGAACAAAGTATATTATCACTATGAATGAACAACACGCGGAATTCCGCAGATCTTACAAAATGTTACAATAAAAGCTACCGGCGGCAATTGTATTGCAGAGAGGTCCAGCGAGGATTCCGTATCTGCTCACCTTTCTCTTCCATATACACAAGTACAAGAAATCTAAATATACATCTACATTCTCACATTTCCCCTTTTTTCTCTTCTTGTGCTATATCTAACACATTGTTAATATATCACAACACGGAGCAGGCCTGGCTGTGCCCTGGTGCAGTGAAGCCCTTGGTCCAAAAGGTGCTGCTCAATGACCCCAAAGAGTCTTGCGGGAGTTCGGGTGCCCCCCTTGGTGTAGTTGCCTGTCCCCACAAGTATCATTGCCTGCAGTCTTTGCCGAGCAGACCTTGCTGTTCTCTTCAGGATGCTCAGCTCATAGTTTAAAACATGTAGCGCCTCATTCTGATGAAGATCACGCAGATCAATCACAGGACCTTGCCCCTGGCCAGAGCCCTGGATCTCCGATGACAGTACATGCCTGAAGACCAAAGTGAAAAAAAGAAAGAAAAAAACAACTCATTGAACGAATTCCTTATGGTTCACAACTCTTCGAAATTACGCAAGCCATCGGCAGTAATTCTTTTAGCAGAATAAAATCACATAAAGTAATTCTAGAATGTCGCAATTGGCAAGTACCTGTAATGTAAATATGAAACCACAAGGATTTCTATGAAGTTGCAGATCACAGCTTTCTAAAATAGAAATGAAACAAAGGAACCAATTCCAAAGAGTTGCGGTCCACGAGAACTGGTTCAGTATATATCCCAAAAAACAGAGAATATACCCTATCTATCAACAGCTGCAGTCACTTGCGAATACCTGATGTACTACTGAATTAGCCAAATTGGAATATACTCACGTATCTCTTCTCATGAAGTAAATTTTGGGTTGTTCTGTTTGTTTCTCAACTTTTGCCTCCTTTGTATTTATTTCTATATAAAAGCCAACTATGCAGATATATGGCCATGTACAGTAAGCAAATGTCCAAGAATGACTGCATGTCTAAGCGCACGATAGTGGTTGTTGCAAAACCTGTCACTTTTCAGAGCAAGTTCTAAACTGTTTTGAGAGTAATAGAGGCCAATGGATTTAAAACCACCTAGACACCAGGCATCATTTAATACTTTTGAGATTTTTGTTGTAAATATCCAGGTTTGTACAAATGCTTACATGTACATCTACACCATCAGTATTTGGTTCTTGTGTATCTAAAGATAGTCCAACTGTGACAATTGTTTACTAGGCATTGGAGCATAGTCACAATGGGCAGTGGGTGGTCATGCTCCTTCATACCACAAGTTGATCAAGTACTCCCCCTTACTTATTTCCTGAACTAATTCTTTCATTATATTCAGTCCTCTGTGGAAAATAGCAATTTCTTACAGGACCAAGCAGATAATAACCAAAAATAGCAAGCATGATACATTATACATGCATAACCAAGCATAGGAGCAACAGCTGACTGACCTTTGCTGATAAACAGCTTCTTTAGCCTTCTCATGAGCTGCTGTTATTTGCATGTTGTAAAACTGCCCCTTCATATTCAGTTCCTTTGCCAGAGCTTTGTTACCAATTTGGTAGGCCTCCCTTGCCTATCAGAAGTAATAATAATTAGTTTGCGACTAACAAAGCCTGTATTCTTATTAGGCAGATATTCAAGATATGAGAAATAATCGGATATGAAATATTCAAGATAATTAACACAATATCATGTAATTCATATCACACTTTCATGACAAGATCAGTAGAAGGAATCAGGAGGGATGCAAGAATCAGTATGGGAACAAAAACAAAAGGCTAGCCCTAACATTACTAATAGGAATCCCAAGTAAAATATACCAGAACGACTGTAGCTGACAGATGCTTACCAACTTCAATAATAAACATGTTCTAGAATGGCTTATAAGAATGCCATACATTTTTTAGGACATCAAACTTCAATTGGGATCATTGACGATTACTGTACTATTCTTATTATTTAGATCAGAATAGGAAGTCCTAGGCCTATGATTTCTTCCCTGAAACCTTCTTCAGCTTCACATTTCAACATTTGCAACTCAAAAGTTCAGAGATGATTGATATATCCTCCTGAAAATTATTAATATTATTGTATGCTAGACAATGTGATCTCATTTGATTTATAACTTATATCGACTCTCCTGTAGTATATGCTTATGCACAGCTTTGCAGATGCATAGACCACATCTTACAACCATCCGTGGTTTTCTTTTATCACCAATTAATACAACATTTTGGTTTGATAAATAATACAGACAACGTCAACTTGCAAAACAGCAAAATATTTAACGTAACTTGGGGTGATCAATTTGTGGATGAGATACTATTCATGGAGGAATGGTTTTAAAATGGGAACAATCATCAGTGGCATTTATTTCCTCACCATATAACATACTTAGGCCATTAACTTACATACTTTCAAAAGTAGATAGGACTGAAACTCAAAACAGAAAGCATCAGTAAATTATATAAGAAATACTTAATACATAAAAGTTCCCATTTGGATTCAATAAAACTAGCATATGAAAAATGAATTATCTATCTTTATGCTATGAGAGTATGAGACCCTTTGGATGCACTCAAGGTTTGCAGTCATTGAACTCTACAGTCCAATTTCCCAAGTAATTTCAATGATGGTACTAAATATAGAATAGAAGTTTATACTGCCTATCTTCTATTACGATGCACACATTGTGTAAAGACAAAAGGATGGCATCTATGACTAACATCTTCTCCAAAATTCCAGGTGTTTTGCTTCTATACAAACATACAGATCAATCTTGTGAACCAGGAACAAACAACAAATATCTTGAAGTATTGAGTTCTCAAATAAATTCCACCGTTAGTTGTACATTAATACATTTCACAGACACTCCATTCACCTTTAAAGATCTTTGCTAAAAGTACTATTCTCTTAAAGTCAAGATAGTACAAAGGGAAGGTTTTCTACCTGTTCAAGAAATGGATTTCCAAGGTGTGCAAGATCATGAGCTTCCTTCCTTGACTCCAAATACATGTTTGCTGTTATCTCGCAAATCAATGGTGAGCATAAGATATAAGAAAGAAATATCCACAAGCTCACATTAAATGAGGAAATTTACTGTTCAAGAGATGTAACTTCAAAATATTACCCACAGCTTCTCCAGTTTCAAGCCATGTTGGAGCCAGATTGGCGCCACATATACCAATAGAATTTGGCAATTTACTGTCAGAAACCATATCTCTGTTATGGCTGAATGAACTAGTCAAATGCTGAGAGCTTCTACTTGAGCCACCACTGCTAACTGAAGAACCGTCTCTTCTGTATCTCCAGTGCCGAGCATCCAGGGATGCAAGTTCTCTCTCAGGCAGAGCAGAATATGTGTCACCACCAACTATAGATGAAGGAGATTTATACGTATTGGCTGCCTGTTGGGCATCTTCCATATAGAACTTCAAGTAATCATTTTGACTGTCTGCTATTGTTAGTGAAGAAAAGTCCAGCATGCTAGGACTTGGAGGTGCAAAAGACTTTGAGTTCATGTTCTGACCTACACCACCATCAACCTGATTCTGCCATAACATACAGAAAAGAATTGCAATCATTCCTTCTATCACATTCCGGAAATACTCAAATTAGGTAATATATCTGATGCAAGAGATGGAAGAAGGATATTAACTGCTATTTTCTTGTTTAAGAATTCAAAGAGCAAAAAACCGCATAGAAATCAAAATTTTCAAAATGGTACATTAACCAACGATAGCCATACCATAAGCACAGACCGTGCTAACCACAAGCTGTGCCATAAGAGGAGAGAAAAAAGTAAGAAATACTCACATTTGTCTTTGCCATCGCTGTAGTCGATCACGAATCCGCAACTTAAGTTTTTAACTAATAATTCTCTCTCTCTCTCTCTCTGTGTGTGTGGCTAGGGCACGCGACTAGCTGTCTATTTTACTCTAAAAAAAGATCAAATTTACAACCACAGTGAACAATTGTCCTAAATTCCAAAAGGTAAAAAAATCAAATCTTACGGAATAGTCGATGCTCCTGATCACCAAATGGTTAGGGTACAAGACTATTAATGATGATGCAAAGGGACTTTCTAACATCTAGAAGTGAATCATTCTCTCTTTCTTTTTCATCCTCTACTCCATTTGAGTATTTTCTCAGCACATATATTATGGCAAGTACTCAATTTTCCTAACTATAACATGAAAGCTTATTTATTCAAAGTATCTGCTTAGACATGAGTGAATTCACATCCTTGTACAAAGTAGGCTATCAACATATCACCTAAAGGGATATTTTACATCCAAAAGCATCAAATATATAAAGATTCAAGTTTCAACCCAGATATTGTAAGTTGTTACTATCCACCAACTCCCTTGACTTACAATTTCGTGTCAACTATAAGGTTCCTGCTGCAGAGCAAATTATTTCATTCATTATAAGAAATATCTAACTAGTTCAAATTAAACTTTGTTTACAACTTTATGTAAGGTTTAACTAGAATAAGAAGCTTCAGGAAAAAGCATCTATAATTTGAACATGTCCAAAATGCGATACACTAGATACAGAAAGATACAACCAAGGTTTTCAAGTTTAAACTTTTACATAGATAAAAACATACCTCCAATTGAGTTAGTAATTCAACTGTTAAGTTCAAGTCACACCCATTTCCATAGAAAACATCTGCAAGGCTTTGGGAAGCAAAACCAGGAAATTTTGCTGACAAAAACTTCATACTATTGATGGCAGCATCCTCAATAAGCAAACTGCCACTTGTAAGTCCACTCATTAAACCAGCAACAGAATTTTCTTCATGATGATGCATATCCCTTCCATTAGTACCATATTGTTTCCTATTTACGAATGGTTTGCCCCAGGAAGTGGCAGCTGAAGCCATAATATCTGATGATTGATCTTCCACATAAGTAGAATTAGAATATCCTACCTTTTCACTCAATGTCTGGCTGCCAGCAGAAGCTATGAATCTTGATGTGCCATGACCATCTTGCATTGACAAACTTGCAAGCGAAAGATTTCCAAGTCCAAGCAACTGATCTTCTCCCATATCTTTATAGTCGGGCGTAATATCATCAGGAAGTTGGTGATGCCAATACTGGTGAGCCTCGTCATCAGAACTACTTGAAATAATTGACTCCGATTGATCTAAGATAGTTTTCTTAGAAGTTCCTGGAACATCAAACCTGGTTGTACCTGAGCTTTTGGGACTTCCATATGTTGATTTAAACGATGAAGGAACAAATTCTGCTGCATTGGGATTTAATGTGGTAGCCTTGTTTGATAAATTGAACTTAACCTCCTTGTTGTTTGGGATACCGTTGACTGATAGGTTCATCATTTTCTAAAGTAATACAAATTTGCGATGTACTCCTAATGAGAGAAAAGCATTTCCAGAAAAAATTATCCCAACCCTGCAAATCATGTTTTTAGAAAGCAATACAAATTAGTGTTGAATACAGAAAAGGAGGCACAGTTCAAGCAATACTATTCCATCACAAATAATCCTTGGCATCAAATGTAACCAAGGAAATATACAAAACTAGGTGCAGAAATTGCCAGTGCATGGAGGTAATACAAAATAACAGAGTCGTCGGCTGGCTGATGAAAACTGATGAATACGGCAAATATTTTCTTGCAGTGGTTTATATAAAATATAATGTTTTCTACAGGTTTTGCTCCCATCAACCCAAGGATGCCATACTAGTAAGTCATCTTCTAGGCAAAAGGAAGAGCACTTGTTCGGAAAAAAAAATTGCTTGATCATGGGAACCTTTAATGTCACAACTCTTAACAGAGAACTGCTACAATTTTTCTAGTTTCCACATTTTGAGGACAACTAAATAAACTGATCAACATGAAAAAATTTCCAACACTGAAAAGTAGGTAGTAAAGAAGATAGAAATTCATGAAAACAGAAGCGTAAGCGGTTCCATTCAGATTCCAATTTCTAATTAGAACACTTACATAAAAAGGACCTACTATCAACCACAAATGCGACCCTAAAATGGTTCTAAAGTTAGAACTTGTTCGAAGCCAATCTTCCCGTAGAAGTAAGAGTGCATGCCCTCCTCTACCTCCATATGCTATGATCCTCTCTCCTCTTATTTTAAGCCTAGAGGCTTATCTGATTATTTCTTTCTCTTCCATCAATTTGGCTCCAATTTCCTCCACCACTTTAAGGCTGGGTTGATCTATCATCCTTCCCTGTCACTGAGCTTAAGGAAGGTGATATTCCTCTTCTTTCTATTTCACTCCCATTCCCCTTACTTCTCACCCAATTAACCCATATACTGACTATTGTCTTGCTGCAAATTTTGAGACCCATTATGTCATGAAAGAGTCATTAAAATCCTAAAACTGAATTCGAGACCCTGGATTGTGAATTTAGGTGTTATTCTTCAAACAAATTTGGTTCTACTTATTTTCATGTTTGTAGTGGTCTAAAAATGTCAAGCGATAGATGAATGTTTACTTTCAATTTCCTAATGTGCTTCAATTTCTTCAATTCCCTAAGGCTCACATGTTGAAGCGTAGAGCACTGAATATTTAGCAAGTAAAAACAGAGAAACAGAGACTCCAAAAAAACAAGATGGATTCCTTATGAATCACTTTAACTTACGATCAAACCCAAAATTAATTTATAGCTATCAAATTCTTTCAAATAGAAGGCCTAAATTCAATTTCACCACAATTATACTAAGTTCTTATCCCTCAGTGTGCATGTGAATGGAGCATCCTATCGTATTACATCAAAAACAAGAGGAAAAGGAAAAAAAAACACAGAAAACAAATATAAATCCACAAGAAGTACGAGCAAAAACAGAGCATGGAGTCAGAAGAATCTCGAGAAGATCTCAAACCACAAAAAACTATAACCGATTTATCGGTTTCTGCACTACAACCAAAGATAAACTTTAAGAAGAAAAGAAATAACCAAAATTGACATCAACAAAAAGTGAAAGGAATCAAGATCTAGAGAGAAAAAATAACACCTACAAAGATCCGAACCTTTCCGGAGATCGATTAGAGGATAAATGGAGGGCAGCCGTTCCATGGAGCGAGAGAAGTGGAAAGCAACCGGTAATCGAGGTAATCGAAGCTTCTCCTTCGTCTTCTTTGACCTTTCCAATATAATCTCGTCGGCTTCTCGATTATCGCGCTCGATTCCCTTCGGATTCGTCTCCAAGCTCTCAAACACTACTGAATCCAACGACTGCGGGAACCGCCACATAAACCAGCTCCATGGCGGAATTAAAGAGATAGAAATCAAATAAAAAGAGTAGAGAGAGAAACCCCAACCCCCTTCGCCGCCGCCGCCGCCGCCGCCTCCTCCTCCTCCTCCTCCTCCTCTCGATTTCGATCCTTTCTTTTTCTCTCTCTTTACTTTCTCTCTCTTCTTCTTGGTTGACCCTGGCCTTATATTATTGGTGCTGACGGGACCCCATTAAAATGCATCCAACCGTTCGAATCATCATACTGGCAGAGATCCGACCGTCCGCAATCTGGGGTCAAAATGAGGCGTCCAGTTTTCCGTGATAGCGACGTGTAGACATCGAACGGTAGATCCGGAGCCCCGCATAGGAGCGACTTATGCGGGCTAAGGTCCGGATGCTGGCGCACGAGCGTTGCGCGTGATTGGGATTCCATTAGTCTCTCTGTGTGTGTGTGGTGTGAAGTTAGGTGGTCCCGGGAAAACGTGATGAAGTGGTTGGAGTTAGATTGGGTGGAGATCACTTGATTGACTCCGACCAATAGGTGGGCTTCTTTATTTTGCCGCTGAGTTGGAAGAGATTTCATGACATTGAATTGGGAGTAATCCTACCTCCCCAAGGTAACAATTACTCATTGCTTTACATTAGCATTCTTTTTACTAAAGCATAACTATTTGTTATAGCCAAAAGGTAAGTTAGATGATGATACTATGCTGGAGTCGATGCGTATATATATACATATATAGAGATGTTCTAACCAAGTATGCAGCGAATCAGTACCTGACGCGTTAGCGTTCACCGCGGTGTTGCATCCCTCGTAATTCTTACGTGGCACAAACAGCTTCTGAAGGAAGATTTGTAGGAGGCAAAGGGAGGATGGAACGAATTGGTGTACGCTGCTACGTCGTCCACATCGCTAAACTAGACCGGCATCCAATGCCAGGCCAGCTTATCTGGTGACGTGGAAGAACCTTCTCATGCGCTCCTTCGCGGGCCCTACTCCCTCAATCAACCGAAGGGTGGATCCCACTCCCCCTACCCACTCCCGCCATTATAAACCCCAATAACCCCAATCAGAAGAGAGCTCTATAAGAGAGCGAGAGATTAAAAAAAATATTCAAGATGGAGGAGACGAAGAAGCCCGCTAAAGAAAGAGAGGGGAAAGAGAGAGATCCATATATGCCATTTGCCAAAAGGAGCGATCGAATTTTTCAGCTATTAGAATAAGGTATCGTTTTGCTCTAAATTTATATATGCAAGATTTGATGCATTACTCTTCTTAGATATGGATTGATTCAAGCTTATCCATTCCATATTAAAAGCAAGGGTTCTCGAATCGATGTCGATGACCGAGGCAAGCGCGGAGGTAGAGGCAGCGGCGTGCGACTGCTGTGGCCTCACCGAGGAGTGCACGCCGGCGTACATCGCGCATGTGCGCGAGATGTACAGCGGGAAGTGGATCTGCGGCCTATGCGGCGACGCCGTCGAGGAAGAGATCTACCGCTCGGCGCAGCCGCCGATTTCCACGGCGGAGGCAGTGGCGCGCCACGTCACCTTCTGCCAGACGTTCCGGCTGGCGGCGCCAGTGGACAACGTGGGGCACCTCATCGCCGCCGTGAGGCACCTCCTCCGCCGTAGCCTCGATTCACCTCAGGCGGTGAGGTCGGAAGGGAGAATCCCGTCACCGCCGGCTAGTAGCGCATTGGTGGAGTTATCCGAGAGCTCCTTTCCTACACTAGCTGGCTGAGAGCGGTGACTGGAACCAACGGCATATAAATTTTTCTAGTCAATGTAAATATCTTTCTACATATCCTTAACGAACTTCTATATACCATAATATGTGATTAACAACGCTTATCCTTATGCATGGTTTCTTTTCCGATTGGAAATATAAGGATAACAAATGGTAGTATTAGTTGTTGCTTTCCAAATGAGAATTAGAAACGAAGCATTTGGTTGCTATTACCGATGAATGATAATTTTGTTCGCAGATGAGCTCTCTTGATCGAAGGGTTCTATTTCCAATGACAGATCCCATGTATCCAGGCTAAAAGGGAATTCGATAAGGTAAGGCTTCTAATTACCTTTAGTTATATGGATTGTGATTAATATTGGCATGTCATTTCTCTAAACGCAGTATTTTCTATCAGATTATAAGTATCAGCAAATTGGGCTAAGTCATTGAGCAATCTCTATCATCTCCAATCTCCATTTGCCCCATTAGCTATCATGCCCCCACTTAGTGGTGTTTGTCTGGCTTCCAGATTCAGTCACATTATATTTTTGCTTTAAAAACACTTGATGTAATGCTTCAGATATGATCGATGACCATGCAGATCCCCTAGAATTTCCTTTCCGCGCTTAGATTTAATTAGTCAAGCTTAATACGTAGATCAAACAAAGTCTGGAACCACAGTCAAAACTTGAAGCTTCATTAGTCTACCTAGTTTGCTTTATTCGACAGTTATTAATTAGTTTAGATTGTAAACTATCCCTTTTAAACTTTTAAAATGTCCCTTACTTGTATATTCTCACCCCATTAGTGAAAATCTATTAGTAAAGCAGAAGTAATCCATGAATCATCGTGGAGACCTCTCTGACATTATACTTTAAAACCTGGTCATTCCCAAGTCATACTACATATAATTTATTTAAAAAATGTGAATCCTTATTAGGTATATCAATTGAAAAAAAATATATCATAAGAATTGATCTATCACACACTATTAATAAAACAAATATGAAGCGACAATTATAAATACAAAAAGATTTACTTGAAATTTTTTAAAATCGGATAAAAAATATTATAGATCCAACTTCGAATTTAGACTCTTTTAGATAAGATAGAATATTATCTAAAAGACTCTCCATAGATTTTTGTAAATTTGAAAAAAAAAATTATACTTTTGTGGAACGCAGCAATTTAAAATCTAAATTTCTAGATTTTTCTTGCATTGATATTTAAACATCCACTAGAACTTCGACAACTAAAAGAAGATAGAATTTCACGTTCCAACATTCTTTCTGTAACACAACATTAAGATTACTAAAAATCTTATATATGCTTTTGTTTTATAAACGAACATCGTAAACTGAATTCCTTAACTTCAAAATGAATATTTTTCATTAAATATTTTATAATTATGGATTTACAGATATAATTTGTTTGAATTACAGTTTATCGATTACAAAAGTACACATATAAATCTTACCTAATTAGTCCATGTCACAGTGTGAATTCGTGTAAGCACTATTAGTTAAATTATCATTAATCTCATCCCATGGAATCTATCTTTATGTATATATGAAGTAAAGTATCCCCTTAGCAGCTTCCCTTTAGAAAAATACTCTGGGTGTCCATCTAATGAAATCCATATCAGCATAGGGTCCAGATGATGTTGACGTAAAAACCTTCTCATTTTCATACAGTTATAGGTCCTGCCAAATGATCATGGAATATTTTTTAAAAAAATTAGGTGTAGTTTGTAAATAAAGAAGAAGGAATTAACAAAAGTGTACAGTTTGCACTAACCATTCAAATATTACAAAATTACAACCTAATTCGCCTTCTCGATCAGTATAGTAGCCTCTTTTCATTAAGAGAATATTTTTTTTTCCCTAAAAAAAATAAGAATTAAATAAATCAACGGATATCCTCCGGATAGAAGACGAGGCAATCAATTATATGGAGATGCTATTGGGAACTCCTCGGCACGTGACTCCAGGATCCGAGCTGGGCACCAGCAACTCGTACGGCAGCACCCCGGCTCCGCACCGGTTCCTACTCGCCGCATTCCCGTTCCTCCTCGCGATCTCCTCCTCGGCGCGGCGCACCTCGGCGGCGAACTCCTCGTACGCCGCTAAGGCCCTCTCGTCCCCGGTCCAATCCCTCGACACGTCGCCCCCGAGGTACTCCTCGTCCGGCGAGTGCGTGGACAGCGTGTCCACCACCGCCATGAACTTGGTCGCCTCCAGGACCCCGGGCATCGCGCCGAGGAAGTACTGCAGCGGGTCGGCGAGGAACTCCTCGTCGTCTGCGGCGGGGACCAGCCGCCGCATGAGGGGCGGCCGGTTCGGGACGTAGCCGCCGAGCGGGTACTGACCAAAGTTTAACGCGGCGTGCTGGGCGGAGGCGAGCCAGATGAGGGTGGTGAGGAAGGAGACGAGGTCGGCCGGGGTGGAGAGCGGGGGCCACCATGGCGCGTGGCGGAGGTCGGCGTGGCCCACGTGGATCGACTCGGTGTACCATGATTGGAGCTCCACGTCGGATCGGATCCGGTTCGAGTCCGGGTAGTAGAGGCGGACGTAGGAGGAGACGTAGGATTGGATGGTGGACCAGAGGAGGAGGCCGTCGTTGGCGTAGGGGTAGTCCGGGATTAGGAGCTTGAGGCCGTGAGGTTCGGTAGGGTCCTCCACAGCTACTCCTCTGAAATTTAATATAGAAACAAAGAAAAATAATGAGATCAAACTGAGTATGTGGTGATATGTAAAAAAAAATGAAATTTTATTTCACACTCATTATGTTCTATAAATGTTGAGATTAAGATTTAGAAAGAAAAGAAAGTACCTGCGAATGAGATCAGCAGGAAGACCCTCCAGGTCGAACCTCCAGCTTTCCCGGTAGTAGGCAGCGCTGAGCTCCCCGCCGACCGGACCGGGAGTGAAGCAGGACTCGATCACCCCGTCAGCGTTGATCAGGTTCTGCCGCGCCAGCGCATTGATCTCTAGCGTGTACCGCATGTGCGGATGCAGCAGCTTGAACACCGGATGCATCGCGCTCAGCTGCCGGTGCGCCGCCAGTATGAACGGCTCCATGCTCGCATGCGTCCTCAACCTAAAGTAAAAAACCATCACAATATTTTAATTTTAACTTTTTTATTCTAGAATACTAAAGTTTCCGGGCCCACGTGGATTATAAAAAAATATATTTACCAGTGGTTCACGAGCTGGTGGACCCCAGCGTCGTTGGATCCCACGTGAGCCTTGGCGAGCATCCAGAGCCAATTGGTGGTGGCGTCGCAGGGTGGGGTCAGTACCCTACTAGGCCGAGGCCCACCTAGGCGGGCCGGAGGAAGGCCCAACTCAATGGCCACGGGCTTTAGTGTGCCAAGTGGGGTCAGGAAAAAGATGGTTCGGGTCCCGTACGCTTTCCTGCCGTCCATCTTGTTGATCCGATCCAAGAACGGGAGGTACGTGTCATGGTGGTCTAATACGAACAGCTTGTTCTCGTCCAAGGCCTTCATTAATTAAACACAGCAACGTTAGATTAATTGATCATTAATCATATACTAATTTTGATTAGAAGAGTGGTCGTGAATTGGGATTGTATCAATGTGTACCTGTTGGACCGTGAGCCCGTTAAGCTGGCCGGCAATATGAGCCTCAGTGATGGCGGATTCGGGTGGGCCGTAGACGGCCGGATCCAGCTTGCTTACCGGAGGAAATACCTGTGGAGAATAATAACTCCCCTTTGTTACTTACTTACTTACTTACGAGTGAGTTTGAGTAGAAACAATATGAAGAATATTACCTTAAGCCTCTCGATGTTAACGGGGTTTATCCCGGCAACCGTCTGGCGAGCAAACTCATCGTCGCGGAGCCACGCGAACTTGTCCTCTGAACATTCGCATCACACAATCAGTTAATTTACAAATAAAGACATCCAGCCTCTTGCTTTTAAGAAAAGAAAAAAAAAAGCTTCTGACTTACTGGAGAGGATTTTTGGAGTATCGTAACGTAGCATGCCCTCACTGGACTCCTGGATCTTTTGGACAAATGGGATCTTCTTAAAGAGCATCTGATCCTGGAGGCCCAACTTGAGCTTGAGGCCCTCCTTGTAGAGGTTGTCAATCTGGTGGAAGCCTTGGAAGTCATGGTTCTCAGCTGAGATGGAGGCAACGAGGGATGGAATCAGGGTGTGCAGCACCGCCCTGAGCCGCCCCTTGGAGAAGGCGCCTTGCTTCGTCTCCTCGAATGCCTCGTCCCGGGGAACGTAGATCGGATGGGGTTTCTCTACTCGACTCTCTGCTAGCATATCTGTGTACGGTGCACAGTGATTTAGTACGATTAATTTTTATATAAAATAAAAACAGTAACTAATTATAAATGCTTTAAATATAAATATTAAAACCAAATTAATGTTTATCTTAATTTTGGTTGTTTGTAAATTATTTGTAGCCTCAAAGTTTTCAGGTTTGGCTAGCTGATCAAACAAGAAAATCTTGTCCAATAGCTGTCGTTAAGCAGTTGCCTTATAAGCTGATTTTAAGTCAGAAATCCAATGATATACGAATCTAAGAAGAGGAGTCAAACCTAATCAAGGTTCCTGGAAACTACAAATTTAGACTCATCTTGTCAAATAGATTGACGGTTTAACTGTAATTCTTTTTTAAAATATAATTTAAGTTAACATAATATCTGAGATCGACTTACTAGTATCGGTAGGCGGCCGGCCCGTCCGACATCGCCGAGGATACGGTATCTTCTCGCCGCCGATAACCGGCCGTGCAAACTCTGGTCCCTTGTCAGGATTGCCCAAGTCATTGTAAGTGGCATAGTCGTAAATCCTATCGGATAATTTCCGAACACCTGTGCCGTCGCCTCTTAAATCATTCAGCTCCTTCTCTCTTAGCTCTTTAAGCCCTGCAGGTGTCTCTGATGGTAGATACGGCTGCACAAATATTCACAATAGCTATTAGAATTTTACCAAAAATTTGAGGGAATATATATATATATATATATATATATATATATATATATATAAACGATTATATTTACGACTAAGTCATTCTTCCGGGTTTTTTGTTTATTAACGAACGAGTCAAAATTCTAGAGATGATAGTGACACACTACCAAGCGTATGCGATCATAATTACTGCAAGTAAGAGTAGATCTTTATGCAAAAGCTCACCTTGTTGATAAAAAAGACTCTCTTGGTAGGGAGGTCTTTGGTGGATTGGACCCAGGAGTTGCAGGCGAAGTGGACCGGACCGGCGGCGAACCCCTCGACGACGATGCTCTCCAAGAAGAACTCTCGCTGGTGGCGGTTGGCCACCGTGATGGCGCCGGGCTCGCCGAAGGCCGAGTCCACCATGAACTCTGCAGTATAAACCACGCGCTCTCCTTTGACATGCCTCTTTTCGGACCAGTCTTTGATCACAGCCTCGCCACTCTTTTTTGGGGTTCTTGTCCCTATTTATATAAGATAAGATTCAAATAAGGAGAAATGATTGCGAAGAGGAAGCAACTTCTTTGATTTCCTAACAAAAGATTTACTGGGTCGGCGAGAGAATGGTCAGATTCGAATGGGTAGAGAGGGAAAAGGAGCTCACTTGGATTGATCTCAGTACTGATGAGCTCCAAGACGACATTTCTGCCAACCATGTCAGCGAACGCATCAAGATGATTAGCGATCGTATCCTTGAGATCCTCCTTGCTCTTCCTCCTCACGGTCAACGCAGCCCTCACCTTGAACTTAACCGGCTCTTTGACCGCCTTCACCAAATTTTGGCTAGTCGTCGCCGCCAGTATCGGCTTCATCGCCGCGGCCCTTGTCGTCGTTCTTGGGCACCTCCTCCTCCTCTGGGCTGGAGAGAAGAGAGCAGGGGAAGAGAAGGAGAGCCCATTTGATCTTTGATGAAGTAGAACATTTTTAGGAGCAGGGAGGAGAGATGATTTCTCTATGTGAGAGAAGCCAATGATCTCTTTGCAAGCAGCCATAGCTTTCCCTCTTCCTTCTTGGGTCCTTCTCCCCTTTTCCTCTCCTGCTCTGTTTATGCAAACTTTGGGGGTGTTTAGGAAGAGAGATGGAGACGATTGGAGTTGGGAGAGTTGTTAATTAATCTGGTGGTGTGGAAGCCTGAAGTAGGTATATATGTAGAAGAGTCAAAGGCAGCATGGTGGGAGGAAGAGAAATTGGAAAGTGGAAGGTGGCCCCTAGTTTCCTATTTTCCCAGTTTCTACACGTTTTTCTTCTTTATTATTCTTTCTCTGGGTGCTTTTAGCTTTTAGCTTTTAGGAGGTTTGTCTCCCATGCATGAGAGAGAGATAAGAGAGATAAGAGATAGAGAGATGCAGGTGGGGGAAGTGGGAGTTTCCTGGGAGTGGAGTGCGCTACTTGGACAGCTTGAAAGACTAACATTAACATAGCCCCATTCTTCCATTCTTTTTTGTTTATTTTTATGTTATATATATAATATATTTTTTCTTTTAAAAAAAATTTACTTAGATCAGTTTTTTTTTTTTTATAATAGTGTACATATAAAATAATAATAATTTAAGAATTTTATCTAGCTTTATCATCGTATTAACTTTATTATTGTTGCTATGAAATATGAAAGAGATTTAATAATTAGCACACCTATTACTTAACTTGCATAACTTTACTAACCTATATTAACGTACATTTAAATTAATTTTAAGAAGAATAAAAAAGGGGGTAAAAAAAGGAGGATTCCACCTACGCAGGGTCCATGGAGGACAAAATACACACTAAGTTCCCTCTTTTTAATTAGCAAATGATGAAGAGAGAAAAATTAAGATACTAATCATAAATTACTACATGAGAAACATTCCTCAAATTTTTAAAGATACGACTTGTTACTTATTCCCAGACTCCTAGTTGTTATAGAATAAAGTAAGACAAGCAAAGGAGATATATAAAACTTACTTCTTGCAATAATAATTAGCTTAATAGAATTATTTTTTTGGTCATTGTTTTATATCATATTAGTCTAAAACCATTTTTTTCCCCTCGTCTTAACATAGAAACAAGGAGGGCGTGGATTAAATTCTAAAGATATTTTTGAATTCCATCCACGCGTTGGCCCTTATAATAAATTCAAGTCAAACTGAAGAAATTTTAAAAGATTCAGTCAAATAAGAAATTTTATTTCGTTAGTTTTCTTATCCTTGACCAGCCTGACCTTTACTTTTTTTATTCTACAGCTCAGTTTTAAAATAATAATAATAATATATGTATATATATTACCTCACTGTAACTATTTAGAATTTGCTTTACTCTTCTATATAATTTTTTATTATAATTATTTTATGTACTTCCGACGAAAATAAGACCGTTAAATTTTCGCCAAATTTAACATAATTCAGCCAAAGTTATTCTCTCTTATTAGTAATTTAGAGGATAACTCCTCACATGTACATCCAAAACATCGATTTCTACTGTCACTAACTTTATTAAATTCACGATATATATATGATTAACTTTAAAAATATAGATACATAAAACTTAAAATACATGCCATCTTTAATAAGTATCAGTGAGACTTTTCATTTTATTCACGAGTAATAATGAGTCATCGTCAAGATAGGTGATATTTCTACGTCTTCTTTTAAGTAATAAGAGTGCGTCTTTGAGGGCGAAAACTTCTTATTAATATAACATTAGCAACGTTTCAAATCCTATTTTAATTGCTATCTGGAGTTGTTCCCAAGAACATTAAGCATTGGGATGTGAGTTCAAATTTAATTGACCACGATTTCAAACTTGTTGATTATTGGTGTGATGATGGCCAATGGTTTTGGCTTCCATTGGTGACATTTTTTCTTCTTCTAAATCAATGGGTGCATTAAAATCTCATTTATTTACTTATTATTATTATTATATCTCAGGCTGTTCTATTTATATTGTATTCATGTGCACGTGTACGGTAACAACGCTTCGGAACTCGTCATCACATGCGGTGTTCAAACTTGCAAATATGGGTCTTCGTTGGCTCCCACCTACCTACCTACCTGCTTCTCTAATCGAATTGGTCGTAGCCTTCGACGTTGAATTAATCTACATCGTTACATAATAAAATTTCTTTGATTTTAGTAAACGAGAAATTATTTGCAAAAAGATTTTAAGATTTTTCTATTTTGTTTTTATTTATCAGAGACGTAATTTTAGCGCAAAATATAAATATCCTTCTCGAGGGGTGCTACAATATATAAAACTATTTTGCAACTTCAGCATGCATGTTTTTATATTCGCATGCAAAAGTGGCACGAGAATGGCGTGCAAGTTTTGCGTATTAACTTTCTCTGCATTATTTTGATGGATGTTGTATGTTAATCATAAGCTATATAAAAAGCTAACATATTTATATAGTTAAGAAATTATTTATAAAAAAGTTGTAAAAGAAATCAACGATGGGATCTAACAATAATTATTCTGCTATATATAAATAAATATATATATAATAACAACAACAATAATTATTACGGTCGATAAAGAAGCGATGAGACGATCCCATCGATTAAAGAAAAAGACTGCCACGAGACGAGGCCCATGACAATAATATATTCCGAGAATCTAGATAGATTTTTTATACACCGACATAATGTCCTTCCTTCCAAAAGATTCATCACATCCAAAAGGCTAAAAGTGGGCTTCTTTTTCACAGTAAAATTAAAATATTTTTATAATTTCACCTTATATTTTATAATTCATATTTTATTAACGAGAATTTTGTAATATAATACTTCTTTTTTTATATAATTTTTATTTAACATACTGGTTAATTTAGACGATATTAAAAATAAATATTTTTATTATAATATATAAAATGATTTATAAATATATAAATTATTTTTGTTATTTTTATTCTTATTTTCTCTTTCTAGAAAAGGAGAAGAAGAAAAAGAGGAGGAAGAGAAAGAGAATAAAGGTGATGGGGAGGGACAGCAGTGGTGGTAAAGAAGATAGGTGAGGAAGAATATAAGACTATTACTATTGTTCAGCAGTTATTTTCATCGAAGCAATACTATGTATATAGCTTGAATTCGTTGTAACTAAATTGTTAGAAAGATCTATTTAATTGTCTAACTTACAAATCTAATTATTTTATTTAGTTTCTAATTAGCGTATAAACTCTCACTCTATTAAAAAAATTAATTGATTAAAGATAAATGATTAGATACTGTCTGGGTGGATTGAGTTCATGGAAGAAATTAAGAAGATTGAGGTCAGCGTACGTGTTACATTATTGGTGTGATGTTGAGATGGAAATATAGAATCATAGTGGGTTAGGCTAATGGGCTTTAGTATTCTATTGGAACGTTATACGGGCTAATGGGCTTTACCATTTTAGTTTTATTCACTCTCTCCATTATTTATACCAATCTTCTGGGCCAGGTGGAGCCCATCTTAGTGGGCCTTTTTCATTATGTCTTACTTATTGGGCCTTATACGGGCTTGTGAACATATATATATATATATATATATATTTATAGCCCATTAAGTACAGTAATTTGGATAATTTGTGTCTCATTTAACTTATCAATTGGAAAATATTAGTCATTCTGTTTAGCTTATGATTAGCATCCATTATCTCTATCAATCAAAAATAAAAATGATCATAGGTTAAGCCATACGCATGAGCATGACGCATGCCATTGTCACATTCACACTTAGTACATGATGATAAGTAAAGGGGATTTGTCATCCTAACTATGGCCTTAATTATACCCGAAACATGGATGACAGTAGAATTGTACATAGTGGATGAGACCTACTACCACTCACACTTGAGTGGTATTGATGGCAATGCACCAAAATATTAATAAATAATCTCTTCCTCCTACCTAGCGAAAGGAAAAGAAGAAAGATGGCAACCAACAACTTTAATTATTAAAAAAAGAACAACAACTTTAATTATCATACTTACTTGGAGTGCAGTCCAGAGCAGTGCACTGATGGCGTTGCCCCCACTATTCCTTTCCAACTAACTAGCCGTTGCACTTCAATTTTCCCATCATTGTTGTTGCTAATAGCTCATTAAGAGATTAAGAGTTAAAATCTTTTTAGATTACTTTCAACTACTAGAAGATTAAAGAGGATATATATGTATGTCTTCATAGACTAAAACTATAAAATATCTATTTATATTAAATCAAGGAAAGTGTAGTAAAATTAATTAAAATTAAATACCTTCTTTTATTATTTTTCTATCCCTTATCCCATGATAAATTTCTAAATTATCTCTCTCCTTCTTTTCTTTTCTTTTTTAATTTAATTTTTTTCATATCCTGCTGCCGGAAATTTTAAACAGCTAAAACCATAATAATTAGGCGGGAAACGGTGGAGGTTTGAGGAGCCACAGTCAGTGTGGTCCCCGCGCGGGCCCATCGAACCCTGAGCAGCATCGCGGTCACGGAATCCGAGCCCCGAGGCTCGGCTCAAAACAAAAAGACACCGTGTGTCTAATCGCATTCCTAACCCCAGTAAAGACATTGGCCTCGGAAACTGTGCACTAAACTCAGTTTGCTATTTGTTAAAACTGAATTAATGTAATATAAAGGATAATAAAATATATTGTATCAAAAATATTAGTGTTGGTAAGAGTAGCTGCTGCATAAGTTCCTGTGATGTCTCAAAAATTAGATAACAGTTCAATTTACAGTGGGGATCCGATTTACGAAAACAACCTTCACATTTAATTAATTCCAAACTTTTTCATGAACCAGTCAGACACGAGAACGACACCACCTCCTGCATTTTAAAAACACTGCGCGCTGAGATTTGCGAAATATGGAAAAGTGCAAGGGTGTAAGTGAAATCTCCAAAGTGCAAGGTTCTGTATGCAAAATATTTCTCTTCTCTTCCTTTTTTACCCATTAATATTGCGACGAAGAAGAGGAAGGAGAAGCAGTAAGCCACTAGGACCAGCTAACTTCCTCACGAAACCATGGCGGCATATCCTCTATTCCTCTTCTTCTTCCTCTCCACTTGCATAACTACAATGGTTTCTTCCAACAAAACCTACATCGTGTACATGAACCCATCTCACCGCCCTTCGATCCACCCCACCCCATCCCACTGGTTCGAATCCACTCTCCAATCCCTATCTATTCCCCCATCTGATCACCTTCTCTACTCCTACTCAGCCGCCGCCCACGGCTTTGCCGCCGTGCTCTTCCCCCAGCACCTCCCGCTGCTCCGCCGCCACCCCTCCGTCCTCCTCATCCATCGCGACCCCATCCTCCGCCTCCACACCACCCGGACCCCTTCCTTCCTCGGTCTCTCCCCCACCTCTGTCCCGATCCAGGCCGTCGAGTCCGCGTCGCGCGACGTCATCGTCGGGGTCCTGGACACCGGCGTCTGGCCCGAATCTCCGAGCTTCGCCGACGGTGCAGTTAACTCGCTCCCGCCAGTCCCGGGGAGGTGGCGAGGGGCGTGCGAAGCTGGGGTGGATTTCTCGCCGTCGCTGTGTAATCGGAAGCTAGTCGGGGCGAGAAGCTTCTCGAAAGGATTTCGCGCTGCCGGTAGTGGGAAGGAGTTCGCCTCAGCGAGGGATCGAGATGGACACGGGACGCATACGGCCTCCACTGTTGCCGGTTTGCCGGTCACCAATGCTAGTCTACTTGGGTATTGTTAATAGCTCACACATCTCTCCTCCTTTTCTCCAGTGGATTTCAATTTGAAATCATATTATATTTGGATATTTTGCGATGGAAATAGTTTTAACGTTTGAACTTAATCTGAAATTGGTTTTACGTTTAAAAAATCACTATCTTTTGTAAAGAAAACAATGATTTAAATCACAGGTACGCCGCCGGGGTAGCACGTGGCATGGCGATCGGCACCCGCGTGGCGGCCTACAAGGTCTGCTGGTCCTCCGGTTGCCTCGGTTCCGACATCCTCGCCGGCATCGAGGCCGCTGTATCCGACGGCGTGGACGTCCTCTCACTCTCCCTCGGAGGCGGCGCCGCTCCCTACTTCCGCGATACGATCGCCGTCGCCGCCTTCTCCGCCGCCGCCGCAGGTGTCTTCGTATCCTGCTCCGCTGGCAACAGCGGCCCCTCCCGCTCCTCCGTCGCCAACGCGGCTCCCTGGATCGCCACTGTCGGTGCCGGAACCCTCGATCGCGACTTCCCCGCCTATGCCCTCCTCGCCTCCGGCGACCGTCTCGCGGGAGTCTCCCTCTACTCTGGCAAAGGTTTGGGTTCCAAGATGCACCTCATCGTCTACGGCGGTGGGAAGACCAACGCGAGCAAGCTCTGCCTCACCGGAACACTAGACCCAACTCACGTCCGTGGGAAGATCGTCTTGTGCGACCGGGGGGTGACCGCACGTGTGGAGAAGGGGGCGGTGGTGAAGGCGGCGGGAGGGGCGGGGATGATACTGGCGAACACGGCGGCAAGCGGAGAGGAGATGGTGGCAGACAGCCATTTATTGCCGGCTTTGGCGGTGGGGAAGAAGGCGGGGGATCTTATAAGGAAGTATGTGCAAAGAGATAGGGATCCAAGAGCAGTATTGAGTTTTGGGGGCACGGTGCTTGGAGTGCGGCCTTCGCCGGTGGTGGCCGCATTTAGTTCAAGGGGGCCAAATGCAGTATTGCCGGAGATTTTGAAGCCGGATTTGATTGGTCCGGGGGTTAATATCTTGGCGGGGTGGTCGGGGGCTGTCGGGCCAACCGGCCTGGCTATGGATGGCCGGAGAACTGCGTTCAATATCATGTCCGGTATGTGTTTGCTCTTTGTTCTCACGGTCCGTTACTGCTTTAGAGCAATTTTATTCTTAGATTTTTTTTTATAAGTTGGTAGAACTCAAAATAACACTTTAAAGTTAATTGAAGCTAATCTTTGGAAGGGATTTGTGCATCTGCATGTGAACCTCTCTACTTGCAAGAATTAGTTTTGTATGGTTTGTATTGAAGCTAACTCAATACCTCAAGCCTCCCATGTGAAGATATCCTGTTTATATATTTTAAGTTGTTTTGGCTCTATGCTTGTCCTCTCCAAAAGCAATTCAGAACTTGCATGTTCTTCTATGTTTAATAGATAAAAATGAAATAGAAGACGATCTGATTTATGTACTGTTTGCTTTTAGAAGACAACAATTTATACCAGGAATCATAATTTGTTCCTGATAATCATTCCAGGAAGCTCACCTCTTTTTTTATAGTTTTTATTGTGGTATCTTAACTATTATTTCCAGAATTGCATACTGCTTACTGATTTTTCTGTATTCCCAACACACTATATGCTGTATACCAGTCAAATTCCATAGGTATGGAAAGCAATGGCTAGTAAAACTTGGGGTAGAATGGATATTAGAGAAGAGGGAGGTCATGGAGATTGTAAAGCAGGTGAAGATGAAGTAGAACTACTGGTGATAACAATTGACACTTTCATAACTGAGAAGGAGGTGCAAGAATTTGTTGTTATTAGAACATATTTTGCTTCATTATAGTTAGGCCATTCATCTAATTGCAATTTTTGACATTCTCGCATAATATTGTTTTGCTTGTTTGCCTGACAATTCTTTTTTAATATTACAGGAACATCTATGTCATGTCCACATATTAGCGGGGTTGCAGCACTCCTCAAGGCCGCCCATCCTGACTGGAGCCCAGCTGCTATAAAGTCCGCCCTGATGACCACTGCATACACACTAGACAATACAAAATCCCCTCTACGGGATGCTGCCGGGGGTTCACCTGCAACTCCATTTGCCTACGGTGCTGGTCATGTGGACCCCCAGAAGGCTCTCTCTCCAGGACTTATTTATGACATAACTACTGATGACTACATTGCTTTCCTTTGCTCCTTGAACTACACCCTTCAACACATCCAAGTAATTACTAAGGGGGCCAATGTTGCTTGCTCACGGAAATTATCAACTCCAGGAAACCTTAACTACCCATCCTTCTCAGTTGTGTTCAGAGAGAGGTCCAGGGTTGTGAAGTATAGAAGGGAGCTCACAAATGTTGGTCCAGCTGGGTCCATATACAAGGTGAAGGTTAGTTCTCCTGATAGTGTGGGTGTTATAGTGAAGCCCCTGAAGCTTGTATTTAAGAGAGTGGGGCAGAAGCTGAAATACAGTGTAACATTTGCATCTAAGAAAGAAAGAACCCACGAAAAGGAGGCTTTTGGTCGGATATCTTGGACTAACAAAAGATACACAGTGAGCAGCCCGGTTGCGTATACCTGGAAAATGGAGAAATAGTTAGATGTCTTTCTTGTCTTTCCCAGTTGCTTCTTAAAGAAAATTCTCATGCCCGAGTTCTGCCTCTTCTTCTTGAAGAGTGTGATGCAGGACAATACTGTATTTCACCTCAATTTACAGGTAAATTCTGGCTAGAGAATGGTGTAATCTTTGTCTTGTGATGAAGTTAAATGTGGTTAGCTTGCTTCACAAAGAGAATCAATGTGAAGCTCAGGCAATGATATACTCCGAATAGATAGTTTCAGAGTTACAGGCACTTCAAGTGACGTAACTATGCAATTTATGTAAGCTTTTTGTGTAGTCCTTCCTTCAGTTTGTCATTTAACAAGAGCCTGTGTGTTCTTAACATTGTGATGATTGAAGAGTTGCAATCTGTACTCTTGATGAAGCATGAAAGTCTGAATGATTCGAATGAATTGGACATTTAAAAGTCCCTTTGTAGTTATTTTCAATAAAGTAATTACTTAAAATAGCAAAATATTACCACACACTAAACTAAAAAAAAAAAATCCTAGAATGCATGTTATGCACTCACCAATCAAAAGCCAAATGGATATGCATGACATGGTAAGAGCTTATCCATAAACAGTACTATAAGAAGTGATTGGCACTTGCTTGTAGTATGTACGAAGTAAGGCCACAAGGCTCCAGCCAAAAGTGATCTCCTAAAATATATAGTTGTTGGTAACTTGAAGCAATTTCATTCAAAGATGCTTCTTTGAGTAGTACCTAACTGAAAGTAGGATTATTCTCTTCCATGAGCCATCAAATTCTACACAAACTCTTGCTTTAACTGTGACTTCCTTTATATAACTCGAATGAAACGTTATACAAGTTTATCCATGAGATCTCCACACTCAAAGGAGTTTTCCCTGTATACTTAATCAGTTTCCGGTTCTCGTTTGCTGCTGCTAAGAAGTCTACTAACCTTTGAACAAAGAACTCCATTGACGTGTGCTATTTCATCTCCAGAGGATTGAAAGAAACCAAAGGAAGAAGTCATGGGAGGACAAGTAAATCTAATACCAATTGTTAGCAAGATCTTTTGCTCTTCTTCTCAGGTAGTGTTGACAGTAAGAACGAGGCCTCATATTGTGAATGGAGGTGGCTTCGTCGTCATGAATTGTGATCAAAGGAAGGTGTTCAGCGTAGATGGTTGCGGAACTCTTGGTGCTAAGGGTGAGTTGATTGTCCGAGATGGCGATGGAGCTGCGATACTCTTCATACGCAAAAAGGTAAATCCCTTTTCCTCCTCCTCTGCCTTGTTGCCTATATATACATATATATAATTATCTTCACAGAGCTCATGTCTGCTCCTAGGGAGGTGTTGTTCAAGCTATAAGCATTCACAACCAATGGAAGGGATACCTGATGGACTACAATAGACCAGATAAGCTAGTGTTTAGCTTGTATGACCCAAAATCATTCCTAGCAATGAAGAATGTGATTAGGATATCGCTAGAACTGAAAGGAAATAAGAAAGGCTGGGATTTCGAGGTGACTGGATCATTCCATGAGAGGGCTTGCACAATCAAAGATCGAAGAGGGAAAGTTGTGGCGCAGGTAAGGAGGGGAAGGTCATAAACCTGCCTATGGATAAATTTCCATGCAACAAAGAATGCCATTTTTATAACGAATTCTTAGAATTCCTTCTAACATGGAGTAAACATTTGATAGGTGGAAATGAAGGAGATGATGGCAAGCAAGGACTTCTACAAAGTGGTGGTGCAACCAGGCTACGACCAGGCCTTTGTGATTGGTGTGCTTGCCATTCTTGACAACATTCATGGGGAGTCCACTAGGTGTTGATGGACGTACAAGGAATCCACATCATATTGTATATAAACCATAAGAGCAAGGATTTATGGTATTGGAAACTGAAAAAATTTGTGTGATAAATATCTATGTTGATTTCATTTGTGAATTGGAAGGATAGTTTCTAGGAATTCCTTCTTTTGAGTGTGTTATTTGATGTAAATGGAGTCATTTATCCATTTGAACAAGAAGAATATACTGATGTTTTCCCCAGTTATATTGTGTTTGAGAAAGAACTTTGACAGTATTCTGTAATCGGATGCTTAGCTCGCACGAAATATGTTTGTCAACACAGAGGGAACAAGTTTCCAGTCCTATAATGGATTTGTAAAGGCCTCTTCAGTCACCAAGAGAGATGCGTGGAACTCTCTACATCACTGATTGTTGGAATCTTGTCGTTCTCTATGGGTTTAAGCTTTTAGAAAATTACAATGAAGTAGAGATTGGTGAAGGAAGAGTGATTCTCTTTACTTAGCCTGAGATTTCTCTCTGTTCAGACTGCAAAGTTCTATTTGTCCATTCCTTTTCGAGGCCTTGTACTCTTTTGAGTGTTATATACATAGATGTTTATATATATGGAGTAAGTATAAGAATTTGTTAATTCTATTATAGAGTATATAAGGTATTTACGGTTTTTGCATAGGTACTCCTTTGAACTTTTTACCTATGAAAGTTAATCAGCAACTAAATTTTGATCTATTAAATAGCAGAAACACAAGAATATCTTTATTCTTTTTCAGATACATTGCTCTCAAATAAGGGAGCCATGTTAAAGCATCCATGCAAAGCTAACAGATAGGAGAGGTATATAAATACAGTCCTTTTTTTTTTTTGAATCATGATGAATAGATTCCAATAATACCAGCCCATGGGCTTGTAAACTACAAATAAGAGTGGCCCCTCCATGATTTCCAGTTCATCGTACAAACACTTTTCTTGTCCGAAGGGGCCAGTTTACTAGTTCACATCACAACATGCCACTAGAGGCCAGCTATGTACACTGTACCATGTCTCCATGATCAATCAACTCTCATCTATGCTGCTTCGGTGAGTTCCTATGATACACCCCATTCCCCACATCCCCATTGCGAGCCACTCTCATGGGCGACTTCACCCTATGCCTGTGCCCCTGATGCCTTCCATGGTGGCCGTGGTCATGGCCATGGCCATTGTCGTTGCCTTGGACCTTCTCGTCTGCCGCAGCCCTCTGCGGCCCAACGGTGAAGACGAATGGCTCGATGGGTTCGTCGTCGAGCTTGAGGAGTGGCTCCAAAGCCTCCACTATGGTGGCCATTTGGGGCCTGGATTTGGGGGTCTGGCTCAGGCATTGGTAGGCCAGAGATGCGGCCTTTTGGGCCCCTTTGGTGGAGTACTGACCATCCAACTTTGGGTCCATGATTCGGGCTAGCTTTCTTTGGTCCGTTAGGATTGGCCGCGCCCACTCCACCAGGTTTTGTTCTCGGCTCGGCCGGTTCTTGTCTACCGATCGCCTCCCGGTCAGTAGCTCCAGTAGGACGACTCCGAAGCTGTATACGTCGCTCTTCGCCGTAAGATGACCTAAAAATTGAAAAGAGATCAAAATGTAATACATAAGAAGATAGTAGAAATTATTAATAATACATGAGAAGATAGTAGGAATCACGGATAGTACCTGTCATAATGTACTCGGGTGCAGCGTACCCCTGTGTGCCCATGACTCGAGTCGACACGTGCGTGTCATCGCCTTCAGGCCCATCCTTTGCAAGCCCAAAGTCCGAAAGCTTTGCATTATAGTCCTGCAAATATTATAATTATCATCAAAATTATATTACCTTTTTTAATCAAATTAATTAAAATAGTTTAAAATCTATATAATATTATATTTAATAACTCAGTACTATGAAATATGTCAGGTATATTTTATTTAAAATTAATTATAATAATAGTTTTAAAAAGAATCAAAGGCAATTCCAGAATAGTTCTAACAATTTTAATTAGTTTTGCGTACGAATTGTACTAATTAGTTCGTCCTAATCTAAAAGAAACGTCCTAAGATATCATTCATTTCCTGTAGAGGGATCAAAATAGAATAATTCTTCTCGTGTGGTTACAATCAAATGGACCCCCACCCCCAGCGTTAAGTTGGCATCCATCGTTATCCACTTATCATTAGTCTAAGATTCTCTTCCTCGTTTTTTTTTTTTTTTTTTTTTTTTTTTTTTTGTTTCTCTCTAAACGAATGATTCATTGGCCCTTGGAAGACGATATCGTTAGGTTTAGTAGAAGAGAAGAAAGATTAATTAACTAAGTAATGAATGAATTAATTAGTGGAATAATTACCGAGTCTAATAAGATGTTGGATGCTTTGAAGTCTCGGTAGATCACTGGCTTCTCGCTCCCGTGGAGAAAGGCGAGTCCCTTGGCGGCTCCCACAGCGATCTTTAAGCGTGTTGACCACGGCAAAGATGCAAAAAACCCTACATAAATAATTTTATTTAGATAAATTCATCAAATACACCCTATGTTTTGTCTTTATTATCATTCTCACCCTATTTTTTACCATGAAATTAGTGTTTGCTTAAAGTCTTAATACTATTTGTATTAAAAAGCTAGAAGTGAGCAATATATCTTGTGGGGATATTGTTTTGCCTTACCAACTCCAAGGATAGGAGTTAGATTGTCTGTAGCTAAATCTGAATTGATGGAATAGACTTGTTGGATATTTCCATTGAGTGGCTTGTCCATTTATTGCATTCAATCACCAGTTGCCATTAACTATCGGCTATGAATTGTTTTTCAAGGCAGCATCAATATTATGTTAACAGAAAGTGATTGTTTCTAGCTCTTCCATTTTTAAAGAGAGAGTTGGCAGATCTACTTAAAACAACTTTATCAAATTAAATTTCCAGCAAAAAATTTGATAAGGATAAGGATTGGAATACCAACTTACTTTTAAATAGATGGTTCTCCAAGCTGCCTCGCACCAAGAACTCGTAGACGAGAAGCCTATGCTCATCTTCGTAGCAGTATCCAATCAATTTAACAAGATGGGGATGCCTCAATTGCCCAAGATAGATCACCTCAGCCTATTCATAATTCAACAAAAAAATGACAGAATTAAATCAAACAATATGTAAGAATTAATGAAGCTCTAAACTTTTATAGTAATTATCATGCATGGATTATATTATTACCAGCCATTCCTTGTGTCCTTGAACTCCTCCTTCCAAGTCTAGTAGTTTTACGGCAACCGACTGGGCCTTCAATCCCCCCTTAAGCTTGTCGTCGATGAATCCTTTGTAGACCGGCCCGAAGCCGCCTTCGCCGAGGAAGTTGCTCATCGAGAAGCCCTGCGTGGCCGTCTTCAGCTCCGCGAGGGTGAACACGTAGAGATTCGAGCCGACGAGCGACAGCGAGAGGTCCTCCGGCGATAGCATGCCGGTGGAGTTGCTTAGGTCGGAGACCGACATCCTCCCCGTCGACTTCTGCTTCTCCACGATCTTCTTCGGCCGCACTTTTGTCCCCCCGCTCGTCTCCCCGAAGCAACCGGCGAGGAATGATCTCCATGAAGCCCTTGAGTGCATGGTTTGTGAAATATATATTGCATGCAATCAAGTGATGAACTACTCTAGCTTGCTAGCAGTAGTCCATGCAGAGCTCCAGGATGGAGAAGGTGGAGGAATTCTAACTCCAATTCTAATTTCTAAGGAGGGAGAGATGATCGATAAGGTAGGTGATCAAGGCATGCAAATAAGCATAGAAAATTAAAATTAAAATTAAGAAAAACAACCAACTACTCTTACCAAATATATGAAGGTTCCTTGAGAGGGGTTTGGGGAAATGTCATGGCTGACTCTTGACTTTGTAACGGCAGGGATGTGCAGGTCTTCGCACCAAACTGGTTCTAGACATAAGCCTGCGGACTAAGTTATAAGTATGTACAAGTTTTCAAACATTAAAGTTAACAATATCGATATATATATGGTTAATACTTGTCTAACAAGAATTTTTTTTGTGGAGTTTACTACACATGCGCTAATTCTAAGTATATATAACTGGGTTCTTACCAACTTTGATTAATTATGAATAGTTTGAGTTTAATGGGAAGATAAAAAAGAAAAAGAAAAAGAAGAAGACTTGATCAACATCAATTTTAAAATGATTCTAACAGGCCACCAAATACTACCATCTTATCTCCTGATTAGTGTTGATGTGGAGCAAACGGATGACACACAAAGAGGGAAATTGAGAGAAAGGGACGTCTCATCTTTCTCGTGAATAGGAAAAGGAATTAGGTGCTGTAAAGAAAGGAACCCAGATGACATTTGGCCCAATTGTGTCATTTAGCCCCTAATTATCTCACGTACAAAAGCTTAAAATTAGGATTGTAGTTAGAAGTCTAATCCCGAATAAAGTATTACATCTTCCAGAACCTGTCATTTGTCCATGAGAAATGCATTATGTATTAATTTTGTTGCATGAGGTAAAGGAAACTCAATCTGTCATCATGTGGACCTTCTTCCTTTTTGCTTAAATTTATTTCTTCATTAATTTATCACTTGACATTAACAAGCATAGATGTATGAAATGGAAGAGAACCAACCACCCTCCAAGTTGCCATGTAGATAAAGTTTGATTTTTATTTTTCTTTTGTTTGTTTGCATACAAATCTCAACAGCTTTTGCTTACCTTCAACTTTTGATCCATTCTTCCTTTGTGGATTTTTGTAGGAAGTCAAGAGTATTGTGTTTATTTTATTGATTAAAAATGGTACAAATAATATATCTCCCACATCTTGTTGTTTGGATGTGTTGAGTCTACTAAGATGAAGTCAATTGGTGCTTGCCTTTTTTATTGAAATGGTATCTCATACAAGAGTTTGGATTACTTCTTTTTTTTGTTGCAAATATTGAAGTGGTCAACGCCTTTGTCATTTGGAAGTGGAAGATCTATTTCCCATTCATACAGACTAGCTTTAGATGTTCTTTTACAAATAAGATTAATTAGGCCCAATTAGCTGCTATTCTAATCTATATAAGCCTGGTCAATTTGACTTAATTTTGTGATGCCTAAGTTAAGGGATTAAATAATTCAAGTAATATAATGCTGACCAAGTAGGCGAGAGAAGAATTATTCAACCTCAAAATGGAGATTATACCGTGGCAAATATTCTTATTATTCTGAAACTAATCACATTTGACTTGAAACTAAATTAAAGTGACAAATAATGAGCTCTGCAATGCCATAGTTCTAAATCTTGCAGCTTTGAAGTGCTTGTGATAGTGAACTAGTATGGAAAATATTTTATTGCTAAAATGACATGAATTGCTTACAAGATTTCCCTTTTGAAAACAATTACTCCAATTAACTAATATTTGTAACCCTAGACAAAGTGTGTAGGTTAAGAAATGTACTTGGTTTTCAATTGTTGTTGTTGGCCTACTATACCGCATTAACCACTTGTTGACCTTCTAATTCACCATCTTTAGATTGAACCTTTTACTCTAATAGTAAAAGGTGGATTTTATCTTTTTTATATTGTCAATAATGGGGGCTTTTAGTACAATGCACAACAGTATCACAAATTGATTTGAAGTAGGTCATAGGCACAACTAGTTATTATGTCCATTTCCTATGGACAATATGATAAGGGAAGGAATATTTGGGTCAGGTATTAATTATACTAGACATTCACTAGTGGGATAGTGTTCGCTTAGTTAGATAGGCAAAGATTTTATTCATAACATACCAAAGAAAGATTATATATTCAGCCTAAAACGAATAAGTATCAAATACAAAAAATTAACAAAAAATTATGACTCAAGCGAAAGTGCATAAAGATATTTATGTCCGACATCTCTGACTAAGAATCTATAACGCTACACATATAGACAATAATGTCACCGTATCGAAATCCGATAAAACGGAGGAGGAAAAGAACTATCCTTACCCCTACAATTTGAACGGGCCTAGTTAAAAATATGCCGCTAAAAAAATTCTACGATCCTCAAACCGCCAATCCCAACCAAACCTCCAACAACGGAGAGAGATTCAAAGGGAAAACCCTAAGACAGTGGACAGTTTAAAAAATAGTGTTTCATATTACATGATTTCTTTTAACGCAATGGCATTCCCACTTCTTCTTCTTAAAAAGAAACAAACGCATACACACACAACTAAACTCTGAAGAACCAAATGTACGGTTTCTCAAACTTGCAATCTAATATTAATCTATGGAAGACGACGTATTGAAACAAAGGCAAGATTAAGTCACAAAACTTATTTAATTTATTATGTGTCCATTTTAGATTAAGGGCTATAGTGAACCCGTACTATTGAAATGGTTCGTCAGTATGGATGTTCCCACTGGTGCCTCTTCTTCCAATGGTACTATAATTCCTGTTCATATCCCTTCATTCCGTGTGTAAGGGAGGAAGGGATCAAGAAAAAAATAAGAAGGTTGAGAAGTGCGTTGGGATTTGCTAAGCTGACTTTATTTTGTAAAGCATCACTTGGATATATAGTCAACGATAGACACGTTAGCAAAAGAGATGTTTTCAAAAGCTGCGGTTAACCTGCCATATCTTTATAGTAGACCATCAGTGTCTTACCAACTTCGTGAACACCCTACAATGGCTAAACCAAATCAATTTATATGATGTAAAAAATAAAAAATAACACAGAGATTTCTAAACTCTAAAATTTAAAAAATTTACTCTAAAAAACTCGAGCATAATAGCAAGTTTGATCGTAAAGCCAACATTTTAACCTAAGTTTTGCTATGCATTTAATAATTTATAAAAATATCGACATTAGAATGCTAACAATATGCTACTGAAATTTTTCTAGAGTCATGATTATGCTGTTGGTCTAAAGATGGTGGTAATAATAGGTGTTTGACACGAGATTTCTAGACTTTAAAAATAAAAAAATTTGCTCCTAAAAACTCAGCATGAGAGCAAGTTCGACCGTAAAGTCAACACCTTAACCTAAATTTCGCTACGGCAGTTTGAGTCGGTTACGGTCGCATATGTGTTAATCATGCATCCAATAACTTATAAAAATATCGACATTAAAATGTTAGCAATATGCTACTGTAATTTTTTTGGACTCATAGATTACGATGTTCTTGATGATAGGTGTTTGACATTTATATTATAAGCTGGCCATCATATGAAACCCTAGGCATCCCATTAACAAGTATGTGATTTATTTATATCCTCTATGTCTGCCAAATCCTTGAAGATAGATTTTATGACATAAACTATAAATACTATACATATGCCTTGTCTCTTTTAAGAACTCAACTAGATAGTTTATTTTCGAAGTTAGTTGTAATGTTGACGTTTTTATTCATTTATTAGACAACGTAATTAAATATCAAATGATCGGATAAATAATCCTTGCCCACCAACTAGATTCTAGATTCTATCAGACGTAGACTCTTTTCAATCCTCAAATATCTTGCTACGAATGGACAAATTCTGTGATCTCCTCTTTTTTAGTACTTTAGAATGATTTGCTTTCTAGAATGAGATCATTTATGGGTGAGAGGTATTTGTTTATGAACTAGGTATTTTTTTTAATATATTTTATAATCAAATAATTTGTTTATATTTATTTTAGCAAGATCTCTGGTAGCGAAATAATCAAAATACATGCATTTATGATCTATTAAAAGTGACTACCAAGAACAATCCTCTTTATGTAACAAGGTATAATTATTTATCTTCTCGAGTTTGGTTTTTTTCATCTTAAAATGACCTTATCAATTATATTATTTATATTATAGTAATCGAATATATTTTCTTACATAAACTTATTCACTATAATTATGCATATAGTGTTAAAGTCTATCACTAAAAACTATATGGAAGAACCAAATGAAACCTATTATTTCATGAATTTATGCTTAGTCTACTAGCTCTCTTTTCTAATCTTTCAAAATTCTCTTCTCTATTCTTTCAAATTCTATAAATCAAGGTCCATATCACTAGGTAGGTGCAGGACTGAAAACCAGACGAAGCAACTCCATAATCTATTCACTTTTCCAAGACCTAAAAAAAATAATAATAAGTACAACTCTTAAGCATAATTAGGAGTCTAAAAATGACATCCCAAATGAAATAAAATAGATAGGAACTGGTCTACCAAGGCAAGTTTGATTGGAGAAAGAAATGGTCTTAGCTTCAAGAACTATAATTAAGACTAGTAGAAATATGGGGCAACCACAAAAGTGACAATTAAACTTCTTATTTATTGCAGATCTTTCTACTAAGTTTTGATGATGGAGATTTATTGGCATGTGAAGAATAATCCTCCTACTGCTTATTAATTCCCAGTTTTTTTTTTTCTTAATTATGCTACTTGAATGCAAACATTAATTGGATTTTATCATATATCTATAAAGATTGAATTCATGTCCGAATAATTTTATAAGTTGAATAGGATATATGGGAACACTTGTGTGTGAAAACGGCAACATAAGCAAATAATTAAGCACAACTCGGCAAACCCAAACAAGTTGGGTTAGGGTTTGACGTGAGAATTATGTAATAATGTGGACATGCAGAGTTACCTCATGCAACAAATTCAAGAGAAATAGTAGACAATCTCTTTCCCACTTCATCTTCTTCACAAAAGAATGTACATGAACCTACGTTTAAATACCATTATAAAGATCGACAGCACCAAAAAATATTATGAAAATTTGGAAATATTCATGTCCTCTTATATATTCTTTGTTATATAACTGAGAATAAACGTAGGTTCATGTATATTCTTTAAAACCTTTGTTTTGTGGGTATATAGATACCTATAGATTTGGCCTATCTAATTGGAAAAAAAAACTTTGGATTTTGATATATAGTTATTAGAAAGTAATCAGAATGACATCCATGCAATAGTAGGTTTTGAAGGGGTATAGAAAACAAATAATGAGGTTTTGAAAAGTATACATACAGAAAAAAAAAAACCCTAAAATTTTTGTGACCCGAGAAATGATTCAGATGCTTCAACTATCCATAATCAAAGACGTTTACACCTTTGACGAAATTGGGAAGAAATAAATAAACTTGCCATCAGAAAAAAAAAAGGCATTCTTCTACAGAGAGAGAGAGAGAGAGAGAGAGAGAGACTTGGACTCTCTGGAAACCTCTTCTTCTTTTCTGGTGTCCCCTAAAGGAGGGAGAAGAAAAGGATTCGTGGAAAGATCAAAAGTAGAAGTCATCGTCACAGTGACAGTAGTGCGATTGCAAGGAAGAAAGAAAAGAGAAATATCATCATGACCCAGTATTTACATCATTCAAAAGCTTCATATTCTACTGTGATGAGATGGTAATAATGATTGGTTTAGCTAACATTTTATTGTATTAGAGTCAAAGTTTCTGATGCATAATTCATGATATAGATTGTTGATCGGGATTCGGGTATCTACTAGCTTTAAGTTTTGAATTAAGTTAGTATCTATTCAAGTAGGTATCAAACATGGCTCTATGAGAAAATTCCCTTTAATTAACTGAAGGATTTGATCAAGAATGGCATCCGGAAATGATATATATATATATATATATATATAATGGTTTTAACTGCAGGAAAAGCACATCTCATGATTAATTCTTGAGATGAAGAAGCTTTTATAGACTCTAAAAAAATTGGGCAAGCTTAGGGGCATTTTGAAGCTGGACTAAGATTTCAGTGTGTTGGTCTTGGCACACTATCAAGTACGCTTTAATCGTACTAGTTTATGTTCAATGCATTCGAATCTATCTATAAATGGGCTGCACGGAATCTGTGCTATTTATAACTCTCGGCCCGACCAAGCCCAAATATGAAAATGACTAGCCCAAATTTGGACCCAAACAGTGTAAGATCGATCCATGGATACTACTTGGATATAGAGTTTGAGCTTAATTATAATTTTCCATCTACTCACTTTATAGAAGAATTAAGGTTAATTATGATTTGCAAATATTAAAAACGTAGGGTTCGAACTACAAAATTGTAGTAAGAAAAAATCGTATCAAATTGGTAGAAAGGCCCAATTATTTGGGCCTGCAAAACCAACATTTACCACCACATCGCCGTCCAATCTCAATCGGACGGCCAATTTCCACTCTCTCTTCCTATAAAATTGAGCCTCGCTCCGATTAGGGCTACCACCTCTGTTTGTCGTCTCCCTCCTACACGCAAAACCCTAATCCTCCACCCCCCCCAATGACGACCCGCTTGAAGAAGAACCGCAAGAAGCGGGGGCACGTCAGCGCCGGGCATGGCCGAGTCGGGAAGCACCGAAAGCACCCCGGCGGTCGGGGAAACGCCGGAGGCATGCACCACCACCGGATCCTCTTCGACAAGTACCATCCGGGGTACTTCGGCAAGGTTGGCATGCGGTACTTCCACCGCCTCCGCAACAAGTTCCACTGCCCCGCGGTTAACGTGGAACGCATCTGGTCTCTCATCCCCGACGAGGTCAAGGAGAAAGCCAAAGGCGGCGAGGCGCCATTGGTCGATGTGACCCAGTTCGGTTACTTTAAGGTGCTCGGGAAGGGGATGCTGCCAGCGGATCTCCCCATGGTTATTAAGGCTAAGCTCGTTTCTAAGATCGCCGAGAAGAAGATTAAGGCTGCGGGAGGCGCCGTTCTTCTCACCGCGTGATGCGGCGGGATCAGTTCTTAGATTCTTTTAGGGTTTCCAGTTTCATGCTCGATTCTGTTGGTCGAATTTAGTGAGTTTATTAGAACCCAAGTTATATGCTTGGATTTATAATCTTATCTTGCTCTGTTTTCTTAAAATTCTTAGCTTGTCTCTTGCTTTTATATGCCAATCTTGAATGCTTTCTTATTAATTGAAGATTCGTTCTATAAATCCGAGCACATAACCAATGATTGTTGGCAATAATTCCATTATGCTGCTACAGTGAAAACTAATAGATGTTTATTTGGCTTGCTTGATTTATCCTTCTCTAATCTATTATTAGTTGACAGTATCGTGTGTTCTTCGTTTCAGCCAATGCACATTTCCTTTTGCCCCATGGAATCTTATTCTTAACTCTCTCTCTCTCTCTGTTGATTCCAAAATACTTAAAACTAAGCACAAGAAGCTCATAATCTAGGAGATTAGAATTTAATAAAGTCATAATCCGGAATTATTAAAAATATATCAAAGAACTTTATTGTAGCGTCGCTTTGGCCGAGTGGTTAAGGCGTGTGCCTGCTAAGTACATGGGGTTTCCCCGCGAGAGTTCGAATCTCTCAGGCGACGACTTAATTTTAGATTAAATTACATTACTTCACACTAGGTATCACATTTTCCATTTCAATAATGGGTAAACTTATCCTTATTATTTACAAGCTTGATCCATTTGGCAACAGTCTGCAATATAATCGCCAAAATACTCGACTTCGAGAGAAAAGTGGCACCATGAAATGAATCGACAATGTTAACCTTTCAGTTATCACCAGTAGTCTTTACATGAACAAAGACCATCTTTAAAATGATGAAACCTCTTGGCATCTCTAGCAATAATCTCCTTTCCTACCACCTGAGATACAAACTTCATCCATGAATGGCAATCACCACAAACCCTTAGATTTTTGAAAACTGTGATACATGTGGTTTCCTTGCCTTTACTGCATAGGATACCAAAAGCAACAGCCAACTTCTCACTGTGGTAATATAAGGATCTTTCCTTTTCCGACTCATCCAACAATTCTTGCAGTACATACCTTGTATCTGGAGAATAACCTACCTCTTTGGTCCTCTCAATTAATTCATCCAATTCCTTGTAGATTGCTGTCGCCTTTGAGTGAGAGTTATCTCCTGCCATGAATGTGTGTACCTCTCTATTCACCTCAATCCATGTCATAGCTGGATCTTTCTTCACCACCATTCCTCTCATCGTACATTTCATGCGTATAACCTCATTCCATTGACCTAAAGATGCATAAATATTTGATAACAGAATATAAGTTCCATCGTCGGCCGGATCAAGCTCGAGTAGTTTTCTTGCAGCCTTTTTTGCCATCTCTAGGTTACCATGTATCTTGCATGCACTGAGCAGTGTCCTCCACAAAACTTTATCTGGGTTAGATGTCTTGTGTATCAATTCTTCGGCCTCTTCCAATCTTCCAGCACGTCCAAGGAGGTCGACCATGCAGGCATAATGGTCATGAGATGGTCCAAATGTATAACTATTGGAAAGACGAGAAAATACTCTGCGGCCCTCTTCAAGTAACCCTGCGTTACTACACGCAGAAAGAACCGCAGTGAACGTTGCATCATTTGGTTCTAATCCTGTGTCCTCCATCTGATAGAATAACATGATGGCTTCCAGACCATGCCCGTTTTGGGCATAAGCATAGATCATGGTGTTCAGCGAAACCAAATCAAGTCCTGGCAAACTATCAAAAACCAACCTAGCCATTCCAACACGTCCACATTTTCCATATGTACCAATAAGAGCTGCACCCACATACCTATTGTTATTTAATCCAGCTTTTGCAGCATAGGCATGGATTACCCTCCCTTGTTCAATCAATGCAAGGGATGAACACCCTCGAAGAGCGGTCGACAAAGTGAATGCATTAATGCCGACAGCATCACGAATCATGTCCCTAAGCATTGAGAAAGCGAGCTCTTCTCTGTGATTGCAGATTAAACATCCAATAACAGCCGTGTAAGTTACAATTTCAGGATTTACTATCCGTTCAAAGACCTTCAACGAGTCATCGACCATACCACACTTAGAATACATACTAAGAAGTGAAGAGTGTGAAGAACTCCCAGACTCTAATCCGGATTTCACTATAAATCCATGGATCAACTTCCCTTTCATCAATTCCCTTGAGTTTCCGCATGCAATCAGAACGCTAGCAGATGTGAACTCATTTAGTTTAATACCTTGATTGATGGTATCTCCAAAGAGCTGGATTGCCGCATCATCTTCCCCATTATGGGAGTAACCCACGATTAAAGCTGTCACCAAGACGACATCTTTATCACAAATCCTATCATAGACAGCACGAGCCTCCTTCAGTCTCCCAAATTTTGCATACATATCAACAATTGCACTGCCAACAAAGGCATCTCTATCCTGCAGCCCCAAAACCACAAGCCTCCCATGAGCTCCCCTGCCTTCCGCCACAAGACCCAAGCAAGAGAACGCTCTAAAAATACTCGAAAACGTGAATTCATCAGCGAGAACGCGCTCCGCGACCATTCTCTTGTACAAAAAGATGGCTTCTTTACTCCTCCCGCAACGAATATAAGATGATATCAGAGAGTTCCACGAAACGATATGGGGCTTGGGCATTTCATCAAACATCTCGCGGGCGTCATCTACGGCTCCACACTTCAGATAAGCATCGATCAGTTTGTTGCCGAGGGCGAGATGAGGGAAGCCAGACCTCTTCATCTGAAGGTGGATTCGGCGTAGTTCTACGACGGACCCTTCTGTAGCGCATCGGCGGAGGAGGGAGGCGTAGGCGTCGAAGACCGCCTTTGGGGAGCGAAGAACTGGTGGATTTAAAGCCGATGCTCGTTGGGCTTTGATGAGGTCGAAGAGATGAACACCGCAAGCTGACTTCCTGAAGGAGAAGGGTGTCATGGGTCTCTGTTGGTGTTGCGTTTACCATCAGTGGAGAGTGCTGGGACGAAGTAATCAAAACTTCAAGACGAGAGAATATTAGGACGCAATTGGCGGCAGAATAATACTACGAGGAAAGCTCATAAAACAGGCTTTGAAAGAATTTCTTTTTTCTTCTCCTTTATTAAGAAGAAATGCGGAGCAAAATATAGATTTATGATCCGGTCCTAAGTGAAAGTTTCTATCCAATTTAATAATTTGAACAGAAATTAATATAAAACTTGCGAAGAAAATTAGAATCGATCTAATCGTTGGATTGATATGTGATCTGAATATGTTGTTCCTCTATGAGTTATAAATATAAAGTAACTAGAATCATATTGATCAAATGAGTAGATCAAAAATTAGGTACAAAATAATGATCAAAAGTCGTAGCAAGATGGACGTAAAATACATTGTTATAATTCTAAAAAATAATTATGGTATGATAGATGAATTAATGCTTGTAACTAAATAAGGGAGGTGAAAGAAGCTTCTAAATATGGCCGGTTGCTAAAGAAAGGAGAGAAACGACGAAAGATTCCTCAAACCTAAATGAAAACAAATTTCAATGATCGATAATCAATAAAGGCCGTTTTTCCATATATATAAAGACTAACCAAACATCCAAAAATTTTAAATAAATTTTATTACTATTCAACTTACCCTAAACGAAGTCCTAGAACCACAACAATTTAAAGATTTTTTTTCCCTCTTTTTCAGAACACAGGCCGGGAGGCTTAGCTTCATTTCGAAACAACAAATTATATAATAGGTTTATTATTCAGGCGTTCAAATAACTAACTTGTATAGTCAAAAACATAATTGCCTCTCACGAAAGTATTTTCTCACAAAAAAAAGGAATCTAAAGTCCTCTACAAAGTTGTTAATTTGGTACAAAATTTATATAATTGAACAACAATTTAACGACATTCAACACTATTCCACCAAACCAACCCTTTTTGCAACAAATTACAAAGGGAAGGCTTTATAGAAACATTCACAATTAACTAAATCACAATGGTGTTACGTTTGTCGACTCGTTGAGGAAGAGGCACCCAAACATTGTATTGAAAAAATCATGGCCTTTTATTACACCCTGGCTTCCCACAATAGCTTTTGTGTCATATTTGCATGCTCTTCCACAGTCAGGACAATATGTTACCTGCATACAAGAGTGGAACAATGAAGTTATCAGCACACAAGTCTTTGTTTGAATCCTGTTACCTTTGTCCATATCTTCAAAGATTTAGGGACCCAATCAGAATACAAATTAATCACAATCATAGCGAACCTTTCAAACTGACTGTCAATTTTATGGATTCTCTCACTATCTCTGCAAACAAATAGCCTGAAAGACAACTTTGCACAATTTATATTCACTTTAGCCTAGATCCTCAACTGGTTTTGTTGGTTAACTTGGACCATTCAACCAACATTCAGGTGCCTTCCCAACATAGGCTGCTTTTGATCTTGGTTCTTTTCAATCATTTTGCGCACTTATGGTGCCACTCCTACTATTGTTAGAGGTTCAAATGATATGCTAAATCATAAACTGCACTAGAATTTGGGATGAAAATGAAGATAATGAGGGTTGAACGAAATTGAAAAAAGGAAAGATAATATTGGAGCACATGGTCTATCAGCTAACATTGGAGTGCATGATCTATCAGCTAACATTGGAGGTGCATGGTCTATCAGCTAATAATGGAGAAGGGAATGGCAACAGGTTGTCAGACTTTTAGTCCGGCATAGTACCATACTAATTCAATTAGGCATTATGCAGTGATGCATGTCTATTATGCAAGATATGGAACTCGTCAAAGAAGTTATCAGTCACTATATGTAGGATTCAAACCAAAGATAGCAGGTCAGGTTTTTTGGTATTTAATTAGTGCATTCACTTTAGGACCACATCCCAGCCAAATAGCTAAAAGGTTATATAAGGCAACTGAAAAGGGAAGGTCAAAAGGATACCTCCAAGATTTTTGGCATAAACTGATTATCAAGCATAACATCTATCCCGTACATGGCCCTAGAAAATGGACTGTGCATCTCAGGATGGACTGCTGCAGCTGACTCAAATACACAATGGATCATATCCCGTATACGTTGATGGATGTCCAGCCATTTGACTACAAAACATTAGCATGACCATATAAGAAACTTAATAATAGTCTATGATATTAAAGCCACGACAAAGTCTGAGATATATAAAACCTTGATGCTCCTCTTCAAACTCTTTGACAAACTCTGGTGTGTTCATATGATTCATTTTTCCGATATAATTCTGAAAGACATAATTGAAAGATTCTGAGTACACTGCTGAATGTAGTGATGTACAGATTTTATTCTACATAACAAATACAGTAATAAACTTAAGCATAAGCACCAAAGATATAAATAGAATATTTTGAGATTTCCAAAATTTTGTAAATCTTCCAAGGTGACTATTCAGCAATATGCAGTCTACAACACAAACTACAACTGTAATTTATGGAAGATAATACCCTTCACTCTTTTGTGCAGCCATTCTACTAGATAATAGGTTAATTACTTTAATTTTAGGTGTTCACACCATAATAATAGTACACTTACCATCACAGTAAAATGAGTTTCATAATCGAAAAAGCTGCTCTTATCCAACGTGTATGTGTTGTTTGCTAACCTAACCTACAAGCAATCAAGACGGATCAGAATTGTAAAACTAAAAGATATCAATAGCGGCGGGAGAATATTATCTTTAAACAAATGGTTGAGAGATCCCAAAGCATACCCAAAATACGTCAGAAAGAAAGATCTCCAAAGGATGCATACTGCGAACCAAGACAATGTAGCGAAGATCAAACTTCTTTCCTCGGAACAAAGAAGGACGCTCAATGTACTTTTGGCATATCTTCGGACCAGTCTCCATAAGTCGGATTATAGCAGGCAAATCACCAGTAACAGTTGTATCAATAGTTCGTGCCATATTCCATGGTTTCAATATCCATAAATTGTCGAGTCCATCTCGTTTCCGCACAAAATAATCGCCAATTAGTTGTGCCAACTGTGTTTCTAGGTTATAAGTTGGCTGAAGCCATTCGGGAGAGCCTTGTGCCTGTCAATAGATGAATTGGCGCTTAGATACCACGAATAGTGGCAAAAGGAAAAAAAGAAAAAAAAAACTAGCAAACAAACTCCAGCCAATTACAGATAAAGATCCCAAATCTAATCATACTGCTACGACTGTCCTACAGCATTACCAAGTAAATTGATACGATCTAGGAAGGTAGCCAAGGAAAATTTTAGTTACATACATGTTAAACAACAATAACGACAATAATAGCAAGCAAGCAAACTTTTAGTCCAACTATAATTACTTACACATAAACACAGACAAACTTACTTCTCACATCTTAACTTATATGAATCATTGTCTGTGTACATTCAGCAACACATAAACCATCATCATGCAAGCGAATTTCATGTGATCTAGGCCAACAGACTGAGCACAAGGAAGATAGAGAAAGGGAAGATGGCTTATGTATGGATATATGTTCCCTTTATTTCACATGCATTCTCCCTACAGTGGCTTCAACCCGAGTCTGGCTCCCGCACAAGGACCTAGATGCATCTATATGCAGTGGAAAATACAATCGCAAGGACAATTAACCCACTAAAAGAAAAGGTACACGTAAGTTTGTTGCAACAAGTAACAGATTTTGATTTTCCACATCGATGAGTCAATCTACAAAGATACAATCAATCAGATGCCTCAAGATACTCTCTGAAAAAGAATTACTAACCTTATGGATGGTCTCAGCTAAATGGTGCTTCATAACAAGGCAAGCTTCAAATGGAAATTGATTTGTATATTGATGGTCAGTTAGTCCAAGTGCAGTTTTCATCTCTGAATCAACTTGCAAACTTGTCCAGATTATGTCAGCATCTTTAGGATCAGTTGCTGTAGACAGAATACAAATCAACACTAGTGTGCTGCACTCTTCTTGCAAAATGCTTAAGCAGAACGGTAAATGCAATCAGTTCTCACATGTTTTACTAGATAATAGGATGACAAATTTATTGAAACAGAACAAATTGTAAACAATTAACTATCAATCAAATTCTCCACCATGAACCAAATATGAAGACGTAATATTTGGATAGCATTTCTAATGAGATGAGTCTCATCTCAAGGAAGGAACAATATCTGGGGATGCTCAAAGATTTTCCTGGACCGATCTATTACCAATATATGATTTATAAGATAGTAATGAGCTCTGATACAGTCATTGCATTGTATACTATATTAGTGAAGATTGTAATTAGCAGGTGATAACAAATTTAAATTGATATTCCTAGAATAGTGATATGCATAAATCAGACCTTCTCAAGTCTTAATTTTGATATAGTGTTTCCCTTAATTCATGGTTTCACTAAACTATGATACTAGCATTTGCGAAATTCATGGTCTCACTAATTAGCATTTGTGAAATTAACTGAATTAAAAAAAATAAACATCAAACTTCTAGAGTTCTTTCTAAATTTGAAAGTCGGCAGATTAAGAGTATGACAGTTCAACATATTTAAGTAATTTCTCTGTAACCAGATTAAGATCAGATTCATTTGGCTCTCTGGCTAATCTATGCCTTACAGATGAAACAGACTCCCACAATCTCGACCTACTCTGTAAGTACATATCCACAAATCAATTATTGCAGCAATCTTAAATATGCTAGAACAGACAGCACATAGGACTCCTTAAGCCCATCTCAAATACTTCCAACAAGTTAGATTAGTAAGTTCATGCGCATAATTTTCAAAATGTACAAGTGATACGCAGACTTGTGGGAGATTAAGGTTTCATCATTAGAAATCTAACGAATGAGAATATCTAGCACACTATGTGAAAGGATGCCTATGAAAAAGAAGAAATGGTGCTTACTGAGAACAAATTCAGGGCGTCTTAAAAACTCTTCTACATGTGGTATATCAGTAAAAACCCGGAGAGCGCGTCCATCACATGGAATTATACTTTTGGTCTGAGGAATCTTCTTAGTGGAAGGACAGATACTTTTTGATTCAAGTTGTCCCTTGTATTTCCTGAATTCCTATAGGGAAAGTGTGTAAATAAGAGAGTGAACAACTGATAGTCTAATAATTATATGAAGGAAAAATAAATAAATAACAATACCTGAATAAAATAGTTTTCTGGTGTATGAAACCAAGCTGTAAGCCTAGCCGAACGCTGCTTTTCTTCTCCAATACTATACAAGAAATCACGAGTACATTCTTCTCCATAATGAACATCCCGAGTTGGCCATAAGATTGAGAAACTGAAATTGTTTCATTTGAATGGTTAGCAAATTGTCAACAAGAACAACTTATGTCTGCTAATAAAAGAGAATTAGTACACAGACCAAATCTGGAGACTGAGATTAAGTATCCTCACTCCTTGAAGGAAAGTTGAAGATATAACTCTATTAAACGTAAAGCTACGAAACCAAGACCCACATATTTATTGGTTCTTTCCTCATTCCGTTTCATTCCCAAACTACTATTTTCTTTCTCATCTCCTGGAGGGATGCAGTTACGAAAGGTTTATTGCTACCCCTTTGTCTCCAAGCACTAACAGTTTAATCTTGAAAACCCTGTCATTTCTTGATGAACATAAACCTTCCTTCAGTCCTAAAGGTTGATGGGTAGGTACTTTTTCCTTGAAAAGTACATATTCTACTTTTTTCTTTCAGATTGGCAGTAGCTTTTCTTGATGAATAAAGAGATGAATTACTATTGTCAGGTTTCTATGGCACGTATCTTTCATGAAAAAGTTTCATTGCAATGTAAAGCTTCTTCAGCATCATTCCAATAAACGTAAAAAGAAACTGAAAAATAAAGGTAGGATCATTTCCATCGGGGTGCATTTCCTCACAACAAAGGAGGGTTAAGAGATAGTACAAAGATATCAGACTACTTACAAGAAAAGAAACATATTTATAATTTATCCATCTCGATGTATTATAACAGCAGGTAAAGCAACATATTTTGCTGTGAAGGTGAATACCTTACAGCAGAAGCCAGATTCCCTTCTGGCATGAAAAGGAAAGGAGCTACTCTGAAGTTTGCATTGTCACTGTGACGCAAAGCTGATCCAAGCTCATCCATGACATACCTGTAAATTTCAGAAAATCACAAATCGCTACACAATCGAAGATCAGATGAACTACAAGTATACTAAAAATTGTCTTTATTTTCTTCTACAACTTTGACTGGAATTGCATACCAAACAGGTGTCTCATCAATCTTTTCTTCATCAGCAAGCCTGTATGTCATCAGATACAACCACATTGCACCAATGACCCTGTCAGCAAGAGGTTCTGAAGGTGTCCACTCCGGGAAACGTGGTTGAAGCACAGAATCAATCACATGTTTACCACTTTCTATTATATTGGATGCACTAACACCATTTAATGAAGATAGATTAGGCAGATCTTCAAGAATTTTAAGTGCACTATTTCCAAGAGGACCAGGTATGTCGACCTGCAAAAAGATATAATGTTATGCTGGTTCTCATCCAAAAGAAGGGAACTTGTTTTATTATGTTTACCTCCATGACTTGCAGACAGGCAAATCCACTCAGGAATTTCAGGAGATCAGCAACAGAAATTTGGTCCAATGGATTCCCTCGTAGATTCAAATTTGAAAGTGAAGGCATTTTAACAGGAGAAAATGACTGCAAAATTTTGAAATTGTATCAATGGTCACCAACTTTTCTGGCTCAATTGGTTCGAGAATAATGTTGCAGAAATCTCTATAATAAGAGTGATGCATGAAATATTCCAATGCTATCTTTGGAACTTAGCATTCCTTGCATGAGATTGCATGGTCAACGTAACAAAAGAAAGGGGACCACTAAGATGTTGCAACAAATAGTTACAGCTACTATTTACCTCAGGTAGTTTGTGGATACATCTATTGGAAAGATCGAGAATCATTATGTCCTCCAATGAAGGAGAGCTCTCACCATCACAATCAGGACTATCTGATCCTATGATGCCTCCACAAAAAGCTAATGCCCACTTATCAAAGTGATTAGTGAAGCAAGAATTGTAGATTTCCATTCCCGGAATACCATCAAGAATTGCTTTAGCAATAGTATCACCACTAGAAAAGAATCAAAATGTCAGATTATGCTATAAAAGATACCCCAAAGCAATAACTAAGTATATAAGGCGTTTTCACTGTTTAAAAGCATTCCTAGAAGAATATATGTACTCAAAAGGCCCAGAATCCGATTAATGAGAGCTCTTTATATAACAAACCAAGTAGGACAGCAAAGGATTTGTTTGCCTCTCAAAGGATGAAATGCATCAAGTCAATCTTGAGGTGGCCTTTGTTTTTGAGCCACCACTAAGCATTAGCCTGAATGTACCATTACGTTTTACTGGTCGGCAAGGCAATTATTATGGACACCTAGAAAACCTAACCCAAGCCAATGAGATTCCTTGGCTTGGAAGGACAAAAGGACAGATTTGGAAACCAGAGTTAAGAGAATCTGAGAATAATCCAGTCTTCGATTGTCATCAGACGTATGAAGTGTCGGCATCCTATATTTTCATGTCAAAATCGCCAATAATTGAGACTTGCGCGTCATTCTTCTCCAGCCTTGCTACCAACTTCCATGTATTAACATAACAAGAGAAAGAAAAAGAAAAGGAAAATCCAGGAAGAGCAGCAAAACCAAAATGACAATATTCATTGCTCATGATGTCTTCGGAGATAAAAAGAAAAAGATTAAACTTTATCCAAATGAGAAAGCCCTAGAGGTTGTCATCATGCAGTTAACAACAAAATGGACTTACCGACTATGCAAAACTGGGTTTTCATTCAACCAAAGTGCTTTTAACCTTTTACACTTTGTGATCTCCTGCACAACTGTATCTGCATCCTGAAGCTTGTTTCCCCAGAGATTAAGGGCGACCAGATTCTAATCCAAAAAGGCAGAATTCAATTTAGTAAACAACAGCCATAAAATTAATATCAGAAATCATGGGCGGAAGAACTAATATCCAGGATAACAGTTTTTAAAAAAAACGACTAAAAGCATTGCACCAAACAATATATTGGCTGATAGATATGAAGCTTCCCCTAAGCAAATGATTGAGTTTTATTAGTCTTGAACTCTCTAAATGTAAAGCCGCCTACTGCTGCCATTCCAATGGAACAGCTTTATCGCTTCAAGACAACGGAAGTCCCATTTTATTCCAAATGTTACACATTAAAAAAATTAGAAATTTAATAAAAATACAAGAAATTCAAAACACACTAATCATACCAACCGGAAATCTAGTAGACAGATCCAGAGACAGCAACACTTCATCATCAATACCGAGCTCCTCAAGCTCCAACCATGCCGCAGCATCACTTCCTCTCTCCTTCACTCTACTCGCTTCCCTCTCTAGCACCTCCAACACATTACCGTTGCTCTTCCCTTCGTCTCCGAACTCCGTCTCCACGACCTCAGTCTTCGTATCAACATCCACGCACATCAGCGCCGCCATCCTCTCAGCCAATCCCGGCACTTCCCGCAGCTGCGAAACGGAAGATAACTCAAACCCCATTTCTAATTCAGACCTAATCCTAATCGCAACTCTTAAGCCATTATGTTACCTGTTTGAGGGCATCAGGGAGGCGAAAGGACCAGGAGTGGTCGATGAGGAAGATGTCGGACTCCTTGCCGAGAGATTCCGCGGACAGGAGCAGTCGTCTCTGCTTCCCGCCCTCGCAGGGCTCGATAGAGAAGAAGTCGCCGCCATCGAAGGTCTCGGAGGAGAGCTTGTGGAAGAGCTTGGGGTATAGAGGAGAAGGGATGCCGGAGGCAGCGAGGAGTACGGCGTGGACATTTGCAAAATCGCCGAAGTCGCGGATCCGCGGAGGAGGTGAAGACATGGCGGCGAGGAGGCGGGAAGCGGGAGGAGAGGAATGGAGGAGGGTTTAGGGTTTAACGGCCGGGAAGTTAACGGGTCGGATTCAGGTGGAGATCCAGATATTCGAAGATCCGCGCTTTTATCAAATATTGCGTGCGCTGACAATGTTCTATCAAACACTTGTTTTTAGAGTCATTATTCTTTTTCTTCTATTTGGTTTTTTTTTGCTTGAGTGCTTATCAGTTTATTACTAGCTTGATAATTCTCTCTACTATAGTTTGGTATATGCTTAGCTATGCGTGGGGGCTTTTCTAGACGTCACTCTATCTCCTCTCCTTTTTATACTGTGTATTAAATTGTAATAGTTATTTGAAGCTTAATAAATTATCAACCTATGATTTTTTTCCAAAATATATATATATATATATATATATTGCATGTGAAGGTCTTCAAATTTATAGCAATAAGTCGCAGCAATGAAGAATAATATTTGGAGTTGACCAGAAAGTATTTTAAGGTTTATTATAATATGATCGATGTTATGCCATAAAACACTTTACAAATATTTTACAATTAAAATGATGATTTCATTCATTGATAGTTTCTCTTTTCATTTCATAGTCATTATTATCGTCGGATAAGATGATACCATATTTAAAGTATTTTTAGAGTGTTTGTGTGATAACATTATTTAAATCTATCCGATTTAGATATGTTGCATCTTAGCTATCACATTTGGTTTATAATTATGCTTAAATATACATAAGTATCAACATAATTTTAATGTAGACATTTAAGTTTTCAAATTTTGTAATCGTGTGAGAAAATACGAGGATGATGCATTTAAGGCACAAATAATTTATTTTCGGGTGCATCTCATCGGAAAATAGAAAGAACCACCTCGAGCTAATTTATCATAATACCTAAAATTATTTATTTTTTCTTCTCATGACAGCCACTATAAGTTCCAAGTTATGTCGTTTGATTTGACGAATGCACCACCAACATTTTAAGGCTTGATGAACGATATCTTTCATCCCTTGCTTTGGCGATATGTGCTTGTGTTTTTCGATGATATCATTATCTATAACAAATCATAGGATGATCACTTACCACACTTAAGAGATGTGCTGAATTTGCTAAAAAAAATGAGCTCAAGGTAAAAAAATCAAAGTGTTTATGAGAAAAGCAGCATGTGAAATATTTGGAACATGTGATTTCAACAATTGTGGTTGGCGACCCCGAGAAGATACATTGCATGGTGGATTGGCAAAACCAAAAAAATGCTTGTGAATTGTGGGGTTTTCTTAGTTTGACAAGGTACTATCGCCGCTTTGTCACTAGATACTAGAAGGTAGTCGCTCTGCTGACCCTCGCGATACAATTAGAGCTAGATCAAGTTGTATCGAAAGAAATAAATTTATTTTGGAAGAAAATAAGATATTTTGTCGGGGGGCATTCGAACGCCTGAGACCACGTTCGAACGCACTATGCAAACGCCTACACACATTCACAAAAATAGAGAACGGAATTTATGCGTTCCAGTTCGAATGCCTGCACGCGTTCGCAAAGACATAGAACGAGAATTTCGCGTTCGAACGGCCTCTAGCGGGTTCGAACATGCCGCGACAAGAACATTTTGTTTTTAGGGCTTTTATTTCTATTGTTTGAGTCCAAGGGGTAACCTCTGAGTATTATGGAATGCACTCTAGTTAGGTTATGTTATGAAATTTATCTTCTTTCTCCTATATATATATATATATATATATATATATATATATATATATATCTATCTATCTCTCTCTCTCTATATCTATCTATCTATCTATCTATCTATCTATCTATCTATCTATCTATCTATCTATCTATCTATCTATCTACCTATCTCCCTTCCTCTTCCTCTTCTCTTCTTGCCCTAACTTCTTATCGTCCCCTATCCTACATTGGTTAGATCCTTCTCCTCGCCTGTCACGGCCGTACTTCTTCTAAGAGCGACCTCTTCCTTTCCTTCATCCTATTCCCTTCTCTAATCGCAAATATCCCTATCCACATATCATCTTCTTCCACCTTCTTCCATCACCTTCAAGAACTCCCTTCAATCCAAATATCCATCCTATCCCTCATTAGTCCGGTTCATAACATGTCGTTTTGTAAACATTATTAGGGTGCACTCAGATCTGGTGATATTCGGCCATCAAGTCAAGTTTGCTGAAGAAGGAAGCGTCCGCCAACACATCCAATAACTCCTCAATTATCGGAATGCGGACCGATAATTGGACAGTGATGGAGTTCAGCGTCCGATAGTCAATATAGAGTCATTAACTCCCGTCTTTCTTCCTTACTAGCAGCACGGGTGAAGAATATGCACTCCGACAGGGCTGTATAATCCCATGGTCTAGCATCTCTGTCATCAATCTAGAGATCTCTTCCTTCTGAACGTGAAGATAGCGGTAAGACCTCACATTTGCTGGTTTGACGCTCGACATGATCTCTATGTGGTGGTCTACCTTAAGCGTTGGTGGTAACCCCTTCAACTCCTCAAAGAGGATTGAAAACTCCTATAAGGTATGAGTCAAATCATCAGTTATACTTGACTCATGTATCTCCTCAGGCTCAGTGGGAGCTAGTTGGGTCCATGGTGCTCGGCAAACCAAGTATTGGTCGTAAAGTAGCTCCCTAGTGTGACCGAATGCCATCAAGTCGCACCTTCCTGCCATTGTGCCTAAAGGTGAGGCACAACTCTCTAAAGTCGAATGTGACTAGATCTAAGCTCAGTAGCCACTTTGTTACCAAGACGATATCCGTTCCACGGAGTGTAATCGAATACAAGTTCATGATAAATGTGTGTTTCTAGACTCTCACTGTAATAACCCAAGGTTAAAAAAAAAAATATATATATATTATTATTAAGATTTCTGCACTGCATGGCACGAGCTGTCGTGCCATGCAGTGGCAACGGAGATGGGCGCCACGCGCCCCAAGCGCTGGCCCGGCCAACCTGGCCGAGCCCGGGGCGCGGTGGGCCCCCGCCGCCGCCGCCGCAGCCTTCCTCTCCACCGCCTCTCTCTCCTTTTCTTCCTCTCTCTCTCTCTCTTTTTCTTTCGAGCTCTCTTTGACCTTTTCTACTTCTCTCTCTCAAACACTCTCTCTCTACCCGCCGCCGCCGCCACCTCCCCCTAGCAGGGTGAGCCTCCCTCCCTCCCTCTCTCTTTCTCTCTCTCTCTCTCTCTCCACCTCTCTCTCTATTTCTCTTTTCCTCCTTGTCGGCTTCCTCTCGGAACCGCCGGAGGATTGAGCCGTCGGCGAGAGGCCGGCCGCCGAGTGGCCACCACGCCGCACACCCTCCCCATGGCCCAACCCCTTCTTCCTTTTTCTTTCTTCTTTCTTCTTCTTCTTCTTCTTCTCTTTCTCCTTCCTCTCCTCCTCCTCCTTCTTCCCTTCTCTCCTCGGCCGCACCCCGCAAGTGGTGCCGGGCTCGCCCCCCGCCCTTGCGGCGCGCCGCCAGCGCCAGGCTCGGCCCCGCGCGCCTTGTTGTGCATGGTGTTGGGCCGAGCCCAAAGACTATAAAAAAAATATATATATATATATGCACAATTAGTTTAGCTTAGTTAATTTAATGTGTTTAAGTTGTACAAATTAAATACAATCATATCATAGTTAGTATATCATTCTAATTATATCATGTTTAGTAAAATACCTGCAATATAAATTATTATTTTAATCCTAAGTAGGTAATAGTAATTATTAGGGTTATATACGTATATTCTTACGTAATTATTTGCAGTAACTTAATTCTTATTTTCTTAATTATCAAAGAGAATAATAGACAGATAAAATATATTTTAAATACACTATTAAATAATATAATTATGGTTAATAAATAACGAACCAAATATAGAAATGAAGAGTACATACTTACAACAAGAAACTGTCTTTTTGTCGGGTTAATTTTAATTAATAAAAAGACTGACATAATTGTTACAAATAATTTCAGATCCCAACCCCCCTGTTCAAGACCCTGTGGACTTAGCTATCGAGGCTTGATCGTTATCGTAACAGCGTGAACGAGTGGTGGTTTGGTATTTGCCGTGGGGTGAGTAGTCTTATCCCTTAGATCCCTTTCTCAAATTAGAATATATTATATATTATGTACATGCATGTTTTGGCCTCCAAAGATGATTATATGACTTTATCTAGAGATGAATACAAATCGAGCATATTGTTATCATGCATATAATTAGGTTGATCTTGGATATCAGTATGATGATAATAAATAGAGATGATGAGATATGATTATACTGTTCTGATTTTATACCGAGATGATCTCTAACATGAGTGTGCTTGTGATAGACTAGCATGAGTATGCATGTGTTGACTATATAGTTGGAGACTACATTGCATCATTTTTCTCTTGATTCCTATTCCACCTAAATTTCTGTTATGCATTGACTTGTTATCGTACTGGATATATGCATATGATTTATCATTTAAAAAGGAAAGCATGAAATGTGATTGATAGGATAGTTGATAGAAAGCGTGAGGATACCCGAGTGGGCGCGAGGGTTAGGACGCGCTTGGTGGATGATTGATCGCTCGACATGGTCGCGATCCTGTTGGCCTTACGTCCGAGGTCGTTAGTACGTGTGCGCAGCGAACATTCGGACACATGCCGTTCGCCGGGGCATATGTGGCGAGTTATCCTCACGAGATTTCTATCGGCTAGAGGGTGCCCTGGTGCGGATGGATGTTGATACCCTAGCGGATGGCGGGGTATGATTATATTTGAGATACTCCTTGCGGATGGCGAGTATGCCTGAGCCTTCGGGCATGATGTTGAGACCGGCACGGTGTTGGTGTGCACGGTGGTCTAGTATGATGCTATTATACCGAGATGTCGGTGATGATCGTGATGTTGAGAAATGCATATGATTTCATTTTTATCCGACATACCCGATTATTGAGTGGTCAATATACATCATATATGATTGTATACGATATCATAGCATTGTCATAGTCGGCATGCATCATGTGTCATATTTGATAGAGAGTTATGATGATCATATGACGTGGTGACCTATTTATTCATTGTCGAGGATTATGTATTTTTATCAATTATGACATGACATGTTATCTATGTTTCATTTATGTAGTATTGATGACACATTCATTTACTCATTCATAACATGATACTCTTTCTGATTCATATTATCCAGTACTTGATTTACTCTCTGTTTGGCTTCACTGATTCGGGGTAAGGTCTATTCACTGAGCCTTTTGCTCATGACTCTCTTGTTTTCTCCCTTCCAAAAACCCAGGTGAACGAGAGGAGCAGGATACTCCCTTAGAGGTTTTTAGGTGAGTGAGGAGTAGAGGGTGGTTAGTGTCTTCTACTAGATGAGTTATCTTATCCAATGTACTAGTGGACATCCTCCAAAGTGTATCTGTATCCTTGTCTTATATTTTAGCAGGTGACATTGTACTTGTATAATTTTGTATAATCTCTGTTGTGGATATATAGTTGTGAAAAGCTCTTGATGATGTGTTGTGGCCTGTGTAGGGCCCATGTAGAGTTACTTGTATCTTTGTTGTGTTAGACTTGAGTTATTCTTAATTTAGAGGTTGTGGATAAAATTATGATGTTGCTACAGGTTTATTTTGATTGTTGGTATCTAACCAAATGGTCAGATGCTATGCACGTGCCGTGTGGGCTCGTGTCATGCACGTGTTTAGAGTTGGGTGTCACACTCACCTATATAGCACTACAAATATTATCAACTCAAAGCATTGTTCCATCGCCAACAATGACATTAAATCCTACTATTGGTTTGGAGCATGATCTTCCAAATCGGCCGCTCATCTAAGAAGTTATGCGTACTCCCCATGTCAATGAGGAAGCACTATATGCTTTCTAATGATGCTGTCCATCTATAAGGTCTTGGACGGTGTAGCAGTTCCGGAGTAGGCATGCAGTGGGATGCCCACCCATATCTCCTTTGAATTAGTCTCCTCCTTGGCCACTAGTTGCTGCTCATCCTTATGCTCATCACCAACAACGACCTCATCCTTATGTACATCCTCCTCAACCTTATTATCGATAAGCATCACCGAACCGGGTGCCCCGAGGTGAACTTTTCGTCTCACATGAAGTATAACCCTTTGGTCCTTCGCTCCTCCACATAGGCAGATGTTAGAGTACGCATAAGAGGCCTAGGAGCTATCTTCACATCAGTGGAAGTGCAAAAATGGTGGTCACTGTCCCGTTGCACCTGCAAGAGCTCGAGACAGGTAAACCGAGCCGCTGGGTGCATGCATTGGTTTTGGCTATGGCTTGCTGCTCCATGATTGCCTCTCGTGTCCTCTAAGTACTTGATGTTTGCCCTTCGTGAGCAGAGCAACATTTTGCCCCATATCCATAGGTCATAGTGCTCATTCGTCGGCTTGAATATCCTCCCGCAAACCAGCAATAAAGATATATTTGAGCTAAATATTCGACCATGGTGGTGTGCATCGACTCGACACTCGCTCAAATTCTTCTTGATAAGCTCTCAATATTATCTTCTCAATCGTCTTCGTCAAAATGACATGAGAGTCTCCATAACCCGACAATCCAAACCGTGAAACTCTGCCCACATTTTGATCGGCCTATGCGTGGTACCCGACCGAAATCACCGTAGCGTCGCATCCTCAAGGTGGAAGAATGCGAGAACTTTTTGGTCCTCATATGTATCTTAGAAGATGAAAAATTATCCAGCATAGTAGAGCCAATCAACCGAATCTCCACGTTAAAATTTGGAAAATTCTAACAAATGGTGCGCCTGTGAATGTCGATATCGTGGTTGGGTTTGAACCTTGCTCCGGCCCTGATAGGAGATGGGTGCTCATCTAGCTATACATAATTTCTTCTAACGTTCTCTCTCAGCTCCTCGATCTTCCTCATCATCCCTTTCAATCTTACATATAATTATTTACCAAATATTTAAATTTAGATTTAGATAACGATTAATCCGCTTATATAAAACTAACTCATCTAAATTTCTAAACACTCTGACCCTAATATAAAATGGCAACTCATCTAAATTTCTAAACACGCTAACCCTATATAAAAACCCAACTCATCTAAATTTCTAAAACACCCTAACCCTACCCTCTCCATCTCTCCCAAATCCCAATCGATAGCCCGTAGCCGCCTCCATCCCAAACTCTAAAATCTCTTCTCGCCATCACCGATCACCGATCACCGGACGCCATCACCTCTCCGGTCGCGGCGTCACCAACCTCGCTTCCTCCGGTCCTCCCTCCTTGATCCCCTCTCGACCTCGCGGTCATCAAGCTCCGCCTCCTCCGGTCCTCCCTCCTCGAGCTCGCTGTCACCAAGTTCTGCCTCTTCCGGTCCTCCCTCCTCGAGTAATTATTCATCTATTTATTCACCAATTCACAGTAATGCTGCAATTATTCACCAATCTCATTTTTTGGTCATCGTCAGTCTGATTCATAATACAAAATGTAATTGTTATGGTTGAACTTCCAAGTGTAAAATCTTGTTAAGTTCTTTATTCTTTTCTTTCTTTTTGGCTAATGTTGAGGTAGTTGTTGATCTGATTCATCATCCGAAGCTTGCTCATGCAGTAGATCTCTCTTGTTAGGTTTGGCTGCAAGACTGAAAATTTGAGAGGTGCTTGTTTGAGTTCAAAATTTTAAAATGGAGTTAGACGTAGAAGAAGAAGAAGCTCCTGGTCCATTTGCTTGTAGCTTAAGTAGTGAGGACTTGTTGTGATCGATCTGGGTGTTGCAATGAATGTACTGAATTCTATGTTTAATCCCCTTATTTGGTACCTAAGTGTTAAGGTTTGTTTTTTATGCAAGTGTTGTTGTTAAGCCTATATACAAGTTTTCAAGCAGAACTTCCTTTTAAAATAGTTTGGTTGACTCAAAGTTCTTGGAAGTCCAAAATTGGTTGTGGATAATTTGATCCTTGCACTGCAAAAGTGTGTGATGTGTTCTTTTGATAATAGTAGGGGAGAGTTTCTAGATATGCTAACAATCAGATTGCAAATTAGTCTTTTAATTTGATAATAGATTGCAAAAATGAGTCATGAAGAAATGCAAGTATTAGGAGCAAAGATGATTGAAAAATGGAGGGCCATAATCTGTTTAAGATCCGATATATATTTGTTTAAGATCTGATACTTATTTTTTTAAGATCTGATACTTAATTTTTTAAGATCTGATATGTTTCTGTTTAAGATTCGATCCTTATTCAAAAGCTATCTGATCCGTATCTGAAAATTATCCATATCCGTTTTCTTAGGATATAATTTTAATTTTTGCTATCCGTTAATGGATCCGGATCAGGGTTGAGCACTATCCGTTCCATATTCGATCCATTTTTACCCCTAGCTATGTTTGTTCTATTAATATACTATTTGTATCGGAATATGTAAATGTGGTTCAATAACAATTAATATCTGTACCCAAACCTACATATGGAAAGAGAACATGGATATGGATATGAGTAATGCTAATATCTAATCAACACAACCCGAGACGATAGGTACTTTCACTTTTAGTTGTCATTGTTATGATTGTTTTCTTTACTGTTATGCTTTTCAGCAATCTGAAAAAAAAAACACTGCATGCAGCCTAATCTATCATAGTTTGTCAATAGGTAGTGTCAAGATTCTTGTTAAAATGTCATACATTAGAAGCTCAAGTCGGAGATCCAACAAGGCATTTGTCTTGTGATATCAATGCTTGTCATTTTGCTGGAAAGCATGGGCTCTTTCTGCAGCAGACCGCAATCTATCAACAAGGCTGATGCTGAAGAAAATGCGCAGGTGAGGTACTTCACCTCTGAGATTATGCTCACCATGAAGTTGATCTCTGTTTGTTACTTGAAAACTCAATTTTATGCATTTCGTATGGTCTGATAATCTGATGACGTTGAGAATTGGTCCTAAAATGCTTTCTTACCTCTATTTTGTCTGAGCAGGCGGCAGAAATTGAACGGAGAATTGCTCAAGAAACAAAGGCTGAACAACACATCCATAAACTTCTACTTCTTGGTAAGCTTTATCATGAATCTGTGGATAGCACACATAATATGTCATTTTAATGACAATACTGGTGAATTTTCTCATATGTAATATGAAATGATTAACAAGAATCTGAAGCAAAAGCAACTTGATTTTTATCCTAACTCTGTTTTTTACTCTCTTAAATGAATTTATTAACTACATTGAAACATGTTTCTGGCCATTTTTCCAATTCTGTGTTGTTCTTCTGAACAGTTACAAGCCACCAGTATTTCTTACAATTTTCCTAATTCTCTGCGTTATTTCTTCTGGAGACTTAAAGCCAATATTTCTTGCCAATTTTCCTGCTCCAGATGTCTTCGTAATGTTGGTCATTGCTCCAGTAAGTTATAATACATCGGGGAATTAAAGTTGCAATTTCTCTGAGCATTATATTGAATTATGCAATTCTTGAGCTTTCATTGTTGGAGGCATCAGTTGTTTGGAAACTGTAATGAATGTTGGAATAAGATGGATAAACTGAATTTTGACATAATTTTTCCACAGAATCATGTTTGTCTATTTCTCTTTTTCGATCTTGTTAGAGTATAAAATGATAAAACCATAGTTCTCTATTAGCTTAAACTTTTAGAATAGTTAATAAATTAACATATCTGAACTAGTAAAGGCATGCTATCTTGGCTGTTCTTGTCTATTCTGATTCTGATTGTTTTGTTGGTTGGAAGGTGCGGGTGAATCGGGAAAATCCACAATCTTTAAGCAGGTGAAGTGAATAATTTCATCAAATTATTTGCTGATTCATAATAATACTGGCATAAACATTCCTGGCATTTCTACTTGATTTATTTGCAGATAAAGCTTCTCTTCCAAACTGGCTTTGATGAGGCGGAGCTTAGAAGTTATACACCAGTTATCCATGCTAATGTGTATCAGACAATTAAAGTATGCACTACTGAAAAGGGTGTGTCTGTTGTTTCTCTTATTTAAATAGTGAGGATTTCTTAGAGTCAGGAGCTTGGAAGAGTCAATTCCCTTTATTAAGATTGTCAATATGCTTCCTCTTGCCCAATGCTGAATCATCCAATATAAACAGATATTGTATGATGGAGCAAAGGAATTGGCACAAAATGAATCAAGTTCCTCGAAGTATGTTATCTCCCCTGATAACAAGGTTTGCATATTCCTAATCTATGTATATTGTTCCTTCATAAAATTATAGGAAATGGCAAATATGTACATCTCCATTGCGGTTTAATAAAATGATTGAACAACACATTGCATTCTTGCATCTGATCCCATTTGATAAAGTAATGCTGAAATTGTGTTTCTTCCATAAGAAGATTTTGCCCCTTAGAACTTCAGCTTCTTTTTGCTAATACATCACCTGGATAAGGAGCCACTGCCAATATGCACAATTTCCTATTTCAGTAGCATATAATTCATCTAACAATTTTTAGGCCATAAATTCCTTTTAGCTTAACACTAAATAATTAAATGCCCTCACAGAAATCTTTTTTTTTCTTGAAAAATCTTAAAGTGTGCTGAAAGATCCTTCATTTCTTTTCTCCGTTTTCAGAGTTATGCATTGCCCTTTGCAGTTTTTCTTGCTATATGCATTAACAAAAGGACGCTTCTCTAGAAAGAGGAGTTGAGTGCTTAATAATTGTAATAATCTTCAAGTTGCATGCACCTCTTTCTGTTTTATGTCATGTCGAGTTTTATAATTCTGACTTCAGGAGGTAGGAGAAAAACTTTCAGAAATTGGAAGCAGGCTAGATTATCCATTGCTTACCAAAGAGATTGCACAGGAGATAAAAAAGTTATGGCATGATGCAGCCATTCAGGTACACTTTTTTATAAGTAGACCCCCAAATATTTTGTGTTAATATTTGGTTATTCATGATTATTTCACTAACTCATAAGACAGAACAATAATATGCAATATCTAACTTGAAATCCATTTGCAGGAGACCTGTTCTTGTGGAAATCTACTACAAGTGCCTGACTGTGCTCAATATTTCATGGAGAATTTGGAGCGGTTATGTGAAGTAGATTATGTGCCAACAAAGGTCTATTTCTGCTGTTAAACAGTACTCTACTCTGAGATCATGTTGTATTTTTGTGTCGATTGCTCTGGTCATTTAATCAATAGTAACAATAGTCATGCCGGCGGCGTAGCGGCACATGGTACGAGGGATGCCGCACGACACCCTTCCTAACAGCGCTTTACTCTTCGTTGTTGTTGCCGCTCGCCATCGCCCCCGACCTCATCGTCGCCCATCGCAAGCGAGCCCAAGGTTGTCTATGATGGCGCCGATCGCTTCGATGCGGATTCCCTAGCCCTTGACTCGAGGAGGAAGATGACTCGAGTTGGTCGGGTCGGGTCGGTTTTGAATAAAAACTTAAGTTGTGGATCCGGACGACGACGACGACAACGACGACAAAGAGTGAGGCGCTGCTAGTCTTCCTCCTTTTTTTTCTCCTCTTTTGTGGCACGGGCCGTGCTTGTGGCATGGTCATTATTGATCAATAGTATGAGCAAACTGGCTTTCTCATGTTATAAGACCATGTTAACTCAGAATGTTTGCCGCGTTAATTGTTCTGATCAATTAATTTGTTTTGATGGACACAGCTTGTTGTTCTTCTAAGATGTTGTATTTAGATAGTAAAGTAACAGTGAAGTGCTAATTGCTAAACTGTAAGATGAACCCTTTTTTTTTCTTTTTTCTTTACAGCGAAGAAATATGAAAAATTAGTCTTTTGTTTCTAGTAGATGCACGTTGATTAATGTGAAATGGGAAGAGTTGCTCAATAAGCTACTGAGGATTTTACATTTTTCCATTTCTATTTCTTGGAATTGATTTTTACTTTTTTAGTATAGGTCCTGTTGCAAATGAGCTACTATTGTAGTAGGTCTTACTGTTTCCACATATAAATTAGTACCTTTGTTGGAAATATCCTTATGAATGTAAGATGAAACTCTGGAACAATCAGCCATTTTCTATTCAGTTCGTTATTTGTTTCTCCTGTTCCTTTTATATAATTCCTTCTATTTTTTGGTTCTGGTAATTATTCACTATTATCTTTGGTTCCTCCTGTTTTATATGTATCTTAATATTGTGACTTTCATGCTTCAATTTATCAACAGTATAGGTTTCTTTTTGTTTACATTGCTTTCCTTAGCAGGTTTTCTTGTAATTTGTGAAGTTATGGTATTCCTTAGGGTATTCCTTATTACTGCTCTTTTCGATGTAACAGGAGGATGTTCTTTATGCAAGAGTGCGGACCACTGGTGTTGTAGAAATCCAATTCAGGTGAACTGCATAGTATAGCTTTTAAGCAGCGGTTCTGTCATGACCTGTTTATCTTTTGTAATTATTTGAAGATTTCTTGAGTAATTTTCCTGCTTACGTTATAGTCGACCTTCTCCATGTAGACCTAAACATATACAAGGTCAAGCTATCAGCTCGGGAAGGTCAAAAACACAACTAAACTTAAATATAATTTGTTTATCGTTGTCCACTCTACTGACCAATTACTTTTGAACTCTACCTTTTTATAATTGTATGGTCTGTACAATGTAGTATACTACTCCAGTAGTTTTGGTTGTAAATCTACACGTTCAAGAATCTTTTATGATCTGATTTTCTGTTTTCTCATCTCTTAATGCATTCTTATTCTTACTGCTGCAAAAAATTGAAATACTTGCTTCTGCATAGAGCTTAATGTATCCTACTATTATTTGGATGTTACTTGATAGAAATATTTAGCAGTACTACTGGCACCTAATGAAGAATTAATGGTCCTCCTGCAGTCCTGTAGGTGAGAATAGAAAAAGTGGCGAGGTATATAGACTGTATGATGTCGGAGGCCAGAGAAATGAGAGAAGAAAATGGATTCATCTATTTGAAGGTGTTACAGCTATAATATTTTGCGCTGCCATTAGCGAGTAAGACTTCAATCTTTCAATGAGATATATAATGAGAAAGAACCTTCTAAGTTCCTATATTATTACAAAATCACGTCCTGTTCTGACTTTTAGCATCCATTTGTAGTTTGATGCAATTACACAAAAATATCAAATTTAAGCACTAAATAACTGTTATGAATTAGTCAACACCCTGCTTCTGTGACTTGCTACATTTGGGCATTTTAGTGCTGGTTTTACACTATAAATGAGGTCTTTCTCAGTGTGAGTCAGGTTATCTGTACTTTGGTGTGGGCATTGTACGACATGCATTTTTTTTTATTACCTCTGTTAGTTCAGGTATGATCAGATGCTCTTTGAGGATGAGACAAAGAATAGAATGATGGAGACAAAGGAACTCTTTGACTGGGTTTTGAAACAATCATGCTTTGAGGTCTATATCTAGAACCTTCTCTTTCTGGACTTCAACTTCTTTTTCTTGTGAGCTGTATTTAAATATGTCCAACTTGTCTTGAGCAGAAGACGTCATTCATGCTTTTCCTAAACAAGTTTGATATATTTGAGAAGAAGGTTCAAAAAGTGAGTTCTTCTGATCAACCATCAATAGCTTGTATATGTGCAAACTCTGAGATCAATTTTGTGCAGGTTCCCTTAAGTGTGTGTGAATGGTTTAAAGATTACCAGCCCACGGCATCTGGAAAGCAAGAGGTGGAACATGCATATGAGTGAGTGCTTTTTCCATTTTAGCAGTGTTAGAGAAACAAGAGACTTTTAAATCTTGATAATGAATTCCATCTAAAATAGTAAATCACTGCAGATAATATGCTGTGGAGATGAGGTTTGAGGTGGGTTTTATACATTCTATTGGATAATTTTTATCCACTGCCTTATAATTTAGGGGTGAAAATGGTTGGTTAATATTAGATAAGTTCCGCTTTGAATTTCACATCTTGTCGGATATGACTTAGATTTGCCTCTGTCTTCATATACTGATTTGTATCTGTATAAGAATTGTCTTATTAGCTGGATACAGATTGTGATGTAGATTTGAATAATTTTATATTTCGTATTGTTTTGCAAATCAAATTGGATTTGCCTGGCATCATATCCATATCCATATTAAGCGAATATGGTAATCACCCCTAGCCTTGTATTTTTTTTCCAAGAATCAATTGGAATTTTCTATTATTCTCTATGCTAAGAGATTGCAGGTTATTTGAAGTCTTTATTTACAAAGAGGGCATCTGTTTAAAATGTATAACACATTTGCAGCAAAAGTTTGAATGCTGACATTAGTAGGTTATAGAAAACCAATTGACTGAGAAAAGTTTGATGCAATAGGTGACATCGCTTCAGAATAAATTGGTAGAGAACATGATGAGGCAGTATAGGCAGATGTGATTAGATTGAGAGATGCCATGCTAATGAAAGGTGCTTGATATAGAAAGCTGTGTGACAGCAATAAATGACTTGTTGAGATGGTATGTATAGGCGTAATAATGTGGATGCTGGCATGGCAAGGAAGGTCCTGTCTGAAGATAAACCTCCTTATGGATGCAGTTACCTGCTTTTGCCTTCTGGTGATGCCAGTAATTAGGTTCAGTATGTTCATGCTGGAATTTGCCCCAGAAGTAAATAGCTAGAGCACCACAAGTTCATTACATTCTGTTATGTCTTTTAAAAGCAAAGTGTGCTAAACAAAGTGATAAACGGCTCGAGATTGTAGTACTGAATCTATTGACTCCTGTACTGCAAAGAGAGGTGGCATGTTTTTTTTTCATGCATGTGGTGGCATGAAAATAACTGTGTTTGAGCTGTCATAGAAAAGAAAAGAGAATAGCGAGAGGATGACGGATTGGGGTAAATAATAGGCACAAATAGACTCTGTTGAGTTTGCAGTCACTTAAGATAGACTAGTGAATAAGGGTAATTGCACAGTACCAACTATGAGGGCATGGTTTGGTGGTTACTGTGTTATGGCTTTTGGAGTAATGGATGCTTATTTCAAGGTCGGTTTAGAACAGCTGAATACATGCTCACAGAATTCGCTTAAACATGCTTACATGTCCAAATCCGTTTTATCATCCTTCCCTCTTAGTTTTATTGCTAAATCTGCACACCCAATCTTACTATCTAAAGCTTATGTGACAGGTTTGTGAAAAAGAAGTTTGAAGAGCTATATTTCCAAAGTAGCAAACCAGATCGTGTTGATCGTGTATTTAAGATCTATAGGACAACTGCCTTGGATCAGAAACTTGTAAAGAAAACATTCAAATTGGTTGATGAGACCCTAAGGAGAAGAAATCTAATAGAAGCTGGATTGTTGTGAGCACGACAATTTTCAGATATTTGGCAAAATATGAATTTCATTTTTGCAACTTCTGTATTCTTTTATCTTAAAATGGGTTTTTGCTATATTGTGCTTTACGAGTGAGGAAAGAAGTCTTAGTTGGGATTAATGGCTTGGTTGCTGTCATTGAGTGAGGAAAGGAGCCTTTGGTTGTAGCTCTTTCTATTTATTACAAATCCTTTACTGGTGAAATTGTTGTATGAATTTGGATAAATTTTTGGGTTCAGCAAAGGGTTGTAAGTACATAGTGTATGCATAACTCTTCTGTTTTCATCTTGACTTAACCAGAATATAATCTTTGAATTTGCTTTGCTCCCATAATGTTGTGTTTGGTAGCTTTTCATTGGAAGGAGCTACTACAATCTCATTGATTTTGATTTGCAGCATTAACAAATGGAATGCTACTGTGTAGTCTATTAATCAAAATTACCTGGAAAATATGTTTATTACTTGCACAACTTATATTTGTATTTTGAAGTGTGTTCATATTGCTTTTCTTTCCATATAAAATAAGAGTAACGTGAAGAATTAATTATATTTCGACTCTTTCAATATGTATGGTTTTCACCCCTTAAAAACTATTAAAATGCACTTCCAGTTTTTCTCTGCGATCCAACGGAGCTATTTTGTAGATTGATTTATAAAATTATTTTAGCTGTTTAAGAAAAAAAGAAGTGTAATTTTATTTAGACTCTGAACTATTATTATTTTTCATATTTTCTGAATTTTTTTTATTACTCGTATATCTCCTTTGAACCAAGAAAAATAATAATTATATGTACTTCTAAACTTCTTTTTTTTAATTTAACACGTGTTAAAAAAATAGTTCAGAAAATTGTACAGAAAAAAATGGTGATAATTCATGGGCTTTAATGAAATTATCCTTATAAAAAATTGTTCACTCATATAATAAAGTTTAAGAATATTTGCCTCATCTGAACATCATAAAAATAAAGTGGAATTCTAATAAAAAAAAGGAAGGGAAAAGAAATAGCCATCTCAAGAAAAACGATAGATTTCAATATGAGGTAACTGTGTGGAGACAGGTTAACGAACTAGAACAATAGCAATGGATGGGAACTCGTGCAAGTGTCAATTGGATCCAAGAACCTAAAATTTCCTTGTTTGGATCTTTACTGTGAAGTTTTAACTGAATTTTCTTACAATACGAGTACTTACTACTACACTCAAAATTGTCCTGCCGGACAACGCTTACCTCATCCTGCAAAATATATCACGTTAGATTCTTCAAATCTCCGTTAAAGACCTCACGATCTGTCTCTTCAAGTAAGTTTTAGTGGCTCAGTGCAGGTTCAAGAACTGAGCAGAATGGATATGGCGAAGGGATGGTGGGAGTTCAGCATCTGTTGGATCTACCACAGCAACAGCCTTAGATATCTCTTCCGTCGAAAATGGGATACTGCAACACAAAGGAAGAGGAATGCAAAATTCTGTCAAGTTGAGAATGCCCAGATGAGACACCAAAGTGATCATATCAAACTCGTATAGAAACCAGGATAGGTACTTTTCTTCTGCTGTCATATTGTTAGTCATCATGTTCTAAATTGGATAACCTCTATTTTCAATATTCTCGAATTCAAATAAAGCAATTATTAGATTAATAGCTAAAATGATAGAGCAAATCGTAAGTCTATAGGTATGCAAAGCTACTATTTTCTTGAGTCTAAATTTCTCTCTAAACAAGTAGCTCTAGGTTTTCCTTGTATAGGGACTGACCTCAAGTCATCATCCAACAAAAATGAATTCGATGCAAGATTTGAAGAATCTTTGTTTATCAGGTCTCTCATTGTTGCAACAACCTGCAATTCATTTTCCAATTCATACTATTGAAAAGTCGGACAAGCAGAAAAAAGCTTGAGATAACATGCCTCACTAGATATACTCTGTGTACTGTACTTGTCATCACAATACATTGTACATATGCGATAGATCTGCCTCACACTCAGTGCCTGGTCATTAGGAATACCAAGTCTGACAATGAAATGAGAAATTCACTGGGAGAGATAATCAATAGTTCACAAGGTCTGACATCGAGAAAAATTTACCGGACAGATATTTTGCTTGATCTCTTCAAGAGTCTTTTTCCTCTTCTGATGAATAACCTGCCAAATTTCAGCCGGAGAATAAGAGAAGAAACCATAATTTGTTTAATTCTGTCAAGTCTCGTAGATGTGGCAAGTAAATATACCAGAAACCCTACAGCTTGTCTGATATAATTTAACTCATCCCAAGCGGCACCTGCATACTGCAATGCATAAAAGATTAGGTTTTGAAAAGGCGACGACAACTGCAGATGGACTGTTGCTTACCTCTTCTGTAGCATCACCAATCCACTTCTCCAAAACTGCAAGCCCAGATTTCACATATTCCCCATTAGAAAATGTGCAACATTCTCGTCGCAGAAGCAGACTGGGGTCATGATGGGATGGAGAAAAGTGATAATATCAAATTTAGCTATTATCATTTTCTTCCTTTATATATGTTTGAAAGATAACCACTTACCTATTGAAAAGTTGGATGTTAATGAAAGAAAAAACTTGAGTAACAAGCTTGCGGATAAAAAAGGAAGGTACCTAAACAAATAATTTTGATATATCAGATGCTGCGTAGTGCTAACAAGTTATGAAATAGAAACAGGAAAAATTACAAAATGTTCTGGAATCATTGCTAAGGATGAGATGACATAATTCTCTAAATTTAAACAGAATGCCACAAGAACGTCATGCAGATCAAGAGAGAACCTGTAAAATCTGAACTGCTCTGCAAAACAATGATTTTTTTATTCCTGGTACTTCAATTACTGTTCATAATTGGTTGAGCATAGAATAGTTTTTCATGAGGTTGTAATCTCCACTCTCTTTCTAATATTTCCCTTCTATTCTAATTCTAATTTCTTTTCAATATCTTGACCTTGATATATGACACCCTTCAAGAGAAAAGGAATTCTATGAAAAATAATAAATAACTTGTGCAAAGAACAGCAAATGAACTTGATAATACAACGCATATTCTCTTTTAAACTTTTCATCCATATGATTGAAACCATTAAAAAGGCACATCAAGAAATAGAAATGTGTATTTACTTTTTAGAAGGAAGTATAGACAAGTTTACCATTAGAGAAAGTGAAAAGGCAACAAATAAAACCAGATGTAATTTTTTCCTCAAAACATAATATACTTTAAATCTGCCAACTCTGATTAAGCACCATCAAAGATTATTTGCTTAGTCTTTTTCTTATTTTCTCCAAAAGACAAATTGAAGTTTTAATGGCACAATCTATTTAGAAATAAGTTATGTACTTATATCAGCTTTTAGCTTCTTCACTGTCTTCTGGCACTTCAAAAAGATTTGCACACCTCTATTTACCACAGTGTCTGCTTATATCTGCAATAAGTATGTCATTAATTTCATGCTACCTTGAACAATCATTTTGTTCTAAAATATTTCATACCTACCAACATGGCAATACCATGTATGCTTATAAAACATGTTATGGACCATTAACAGGTAAAAGCCTAGGCAACTCATCAACTAGTAGAGATCTATCAATAAAAAACAACTGTGAAATATATGAGAGACTTTTACACTGATATGACTCATAATAATTCCATTTGCATCTCTGAAGAATTAAACAAGAGACAAGTTCTTATATAGTATATTCGAAAAAATTGGTCTTGTTTGCATAAGGAATATCAATCAACCAGAAAAATGTTTTAAACTCATTACCATGAAAATAGAAGTTGTAAAAGAAAATTGCATAAAATTGTGACCCTGAAACCAATATCAAGTGAAATAATTAGGACAATATTCTCACATAATTTTTACGTAGTTGTTCCATGAGAGAATCCAAAAATTTGATAATCCGATCCCAGTGAGTACTCAGTGGCCGTTGAAATCTATCATCAGGTGATCTAGATCTCCTTCCACCAGCTGCTCGAGTTGTTTTTGGTGCCTTTGGATGATACATTCACAACAAGAAGAAGATTTAAGGTAAACAACTTCTCGACTATGTATATATATATATATATATATATATATATATATATATCAAAAACCATGATAGTTTTTGAGTAGTAGACATCTTTTAATGTGTCTATAATCAAATAAACTAGTAGAACGATAAAGAGGCAGACCATCTTGGTTTCTGAGATATAAACCACTTCATATGGTCATGTCATCTTAATCTGTATAGAAATAAACTACCAGGAAGATCATACCATTAAGTGTGTAAACAATGAGTATTGAGGGACGACCTCACCTGAATGCAAAGGCTTAGAAGTGGTGATATCTCTTTCTTTAGATTATCTCGGATCAATCCGAAAATCTTCTCCAAGCAGGCAGTCAATTGTTGCTTAAACAACATAGCTGGATAACGAGCATCTATATAAGATGAACTCGTCTCTTGCCTAATCGTCTTCAAGGAGATACAAGTAAATGCATTAGTCAATCAGAAAAGGCCATGACTTCATATAAGATTGTGGGATATCACCATCCTTTATAATTTGAAAATTTTGTCTAGCCCAAAATACTGTAATGTGTCTCATCTTTTCTGCTTGGATATATAGGCTTTTTCTGCTTGGATATATAGGAGAATATGCCACCATAAAAATTGGAGAAAACAGCATGGCTCAATAATTTAGTAAGAAATGGGTTCAATACTACATTTTATAAGATCTTGATGACTTGAGAGTTAGATGCAAACTTCCATGTTGTTCACAGAAAGATGACCTACACATAAAGGCAAGAACTGTACAACTTACCAATAAGCAGGGCAAAATATGAGACCAAGTTAAACATAGCAAGCAGGCGGACATTATTGTAACATAGATGTAGAAACTGAAAAGAAGGCAATTCGAATTGTTTGGGAAGTTTGTATAACAAGAAACAAGAGAAGCAAGTCAGTGGGCACAAACTCACATTTGATGTCTTTCCACCTATGATAAGAGATGCTGGAAAACATCGAGAAGGCACTGACAGGAATCCATTTGATCTTAAATTCCTTTGTAAGAGGCACAAAAGCGCAGAAGCATTGGCTAGCCAGTATGGCAAGACATCATTCTCGCTTACCACCTAAAAATATGTAAGAATTCTTGAAGAAAGTAAGAACCAGATAAGAATCTTTAAAGCAAAAAAGAAGCATTCCTAAGAGAGGGGAAAAAGAAAACTAAATGGTTCCACCTTCAGAACAGAATTGATGGCCTCAATTATGTAGTCAAAAGTGCTTGTCCTTTCAGCCTCAAAGACTCCCCAGTGGAGAAGGCATTTATATATAAGACAAGCTGCAACTGGTTTTCCGTTTTTGAATCCCAAATCTTCTCTAATGCAGCTCAGAAGAAGTTTATGATATTCCTGCAGATGTTTCATTTTTAAACTTTCTTAGAAAGGAGATGAAGGAAAATAAACAATAAATAGTTGCCACAGACTTACAAAGGAGGAGATGAAGAAAAGATAAATAACCATATAAAAAGATTATAAATTTGGAATATATGATAAAAAATCGTATTATAATGTTTTCAGGCATAATGAACATGTGAGACATAATTAACATGAAAATTTTCCATTTTCAAATGGTTGAAGAAAAATGCTTAGCAACCTCATGTCTCTCAACGCTCATTCTTGATCTTCTTGATTCTGTTATGCTCTGTGGGAAAGGAAAAAGCTTTACAGTTGTAGGACTTTCCTGCATTTGAAAAAGAAGAAGAATGCAGGAAACAGTGGTTTAGAATTTTAGATGGTTCCACAATCTCAGGATAAAAAGAAAATCCAGATAAGTTATCTTACCAAGGTAGACTTCTGGTTGATATCTGAAAGTGTAAGCATGGAAGCAGCCAAAGAATTCTAATTTGAAAAAGAAAACCTATACTTAGTCATTGAGCGACAGAAAAATCTACAAAATCTCTACTGTAGACATCTTTAGATTGTAGTATCATGAAGCAAGAAAAAAAAGGAAACTGGAATTTTGAAAACCTCGGACAAGTTTCTGACAACCCCTCCTAGACTTTTTCTAGGAGATAAGCTTAATGCCTTTTGCCTCAGAATGTGATTCTCATCTTCTAAATTTGAGAGCTTATCCTCCAAACTTTCACAACAAGAATACAAAAGGTTAGACTAGGAAATAATAAGCTTAATGAGGAAAACTATCTAAAGAAATATACAGAGGTTCTGCTATTTGACAAGACATAATTGAACATTGAATCTTGATGCATATTTAGAAGTTGCATTCAGAAAGATATAACATAATAATATAATAATACTTCTGCAAGTTCTCCTGAAGCTGCAAATACTTCGTTTCCGCATCTTGCAACTTGTCCAAAGTATCATGGCTGCGTTTTCGAGCCTTCAGAAGTTCTTGTTCCATTTCCAAGTTTTCTTTTGATAGAGTTTCCAGTGCAGCCTGTAAAAAAGGGAGTTCTTAGTTTACTTATCCAGAGCTGGCTTAAAGAATGTAAAGAATGTAGACAGCATAACTTTTAGCTATATAACCTGTATTAGGGAGCATTTCACCTGTTTTCTACTTTTCTCCTATCTTATACATAATCTGTATAAGTCCTCAACACCCACACCAAGCAGACGAGCAAATGAATAGATGAGTATATATGTCCAACAAAACAGCCTATGCGTTGAGAACTAAGAGAGACCAGCTGCAAATTTTTAAGAGATGATCATAGACATCATACTATGAAGTGTGAAGTATGAAGTATGAACCTAGTTCTCACTTGGAAGTATCAAAATACAAAGAAAGGATGATAGCTGACCATGGTATGTACAATGTCTTTCACATTGTTGCAATTATTTAGCATACCAACCAATATATGATAAAGTGATTAAATCTGCAAATATCTGCACTATTCAGCTGACTCATACTTTATAAAAGAAGGCTTCTCTAACATATAACGGTGATGCTTTTTATCTAGATGCGAGACAAGTGATGAAAAGCAAGAACTTATGACTGACTAAAAAGGGTTGGCTTGATTTGAACTGGATCATGCACTATAAGGTTTTCAATTGGACATTAACTGAATGTTTGTTGTTATCCCTAATTAAATCTGTTTTTATGGTGTTCAGAAACTAAACAATGTATAGAATTGTGAATGTTGCCTATTACCAATGTACTTGACATCTCGTCGTGCCGAACAAATTCCTTCTTACCTTTGTTTTTTTAGTTCAAGAACTGAGTGGAGTAACCATGTCTATTCCTGCACTGGAGGTATTGAGTGCTCCACGATGCATATACGCCACACTTATTTTACAATTGTTTTTCCTAGTTTAAATATTAAAATTGGACAAATTAAACAAACAATTATGTATACAAATGCGAGTATGCATTCATGCACCAAAGATGACTAAGTTATTCCTAAAGGTAAATTTGTAGTTACACCACATGCCAAAAGTAATAATAATAAAATCAAAATTGCGAACTGTTGAACTAAGAAAAAATGTTCGATATGAGCTTTGAATTCTGTCTTCACCTTTAAAAAATTGTTCTCCTTGTTTAGTGCTTCCATCTCACCAAGATTGTTTCTCATAGTTTCCTGATCCTTCATTGATAGCTCCAGCTGAAGTTGGAGTGAGACATTTTTGTTGCGCTCATTGATGGTTTCCAAATTGGCCGCATCCAGTTCTGCTTTTAAAGATTCCAAATTTTTCTGAAGCTTTGAAACTTCTTCTGCCTTGGACTCCTCAACAGTCACCTTCATTTCAAATTCCACTATTAGAAGTGATAAATCATCAATCAAAACTGTAATCTGAAAATAACTTTAAGTACGAGTTGAAATATATGGTCTAAGAAGGCATCCTACTGCTAGATATTCCTGGCAAACCGAGGTTAAAACTCTAAAGAGGGCAAGATGCATGGGACTTAGTACCATTGATATAACTGCACCACCAGGATGTTTCTATTAAAGGAGGCTCCTGCCAAAGCAAGTTTATGGAAGGCAAGATGCAGGTAACCTAACACCATTGCTCGGAGGGCTGTTTCTATGACTGGAAACCACACCATCAGAGTGCATTATAAAAGTCCTCATGATGAAGCCTTCTAAAATCTAAACCTTATTATAAATGCTACCAATAAAGACAAGGAAGACTGGATTAAGATTGTGACATAGAAGAGTACCCTCAGTCTCTTCTCCAAAGTTAATCTCAATGTAAGATCTTCCAAACTCTTCTCAAGTTTGTTTTTTGCCTCACGCAAAGCACCAGCTTCATTTGCAGACTAGGACAATCAAAATAGAGGAGGTAAAACAATGAACATCTTCAGATTATAAAAGTGAGGTAAAGAAAAGTATGAGCTACATACAGAAAATAAATTATTTTCAACAGAAAACTCAGAGGACGACTATGAAAAAGAAATAAGGTTAAGGGAAACGAGAATAACTTCCTATCAAGAGAAATATAAGGCTACAAAAACTGTAGGTAAAATAATGACTAATGAGATGTGGACACTACCAATACAGATAAACCACTGAGGCACTAGCAAAGTATCTTGGAAAAGTATGTCACAACATAAGGTTAAGGATGTACATGCATACATTAAGGATATATATATATCAAATTATGTACCTCTCTTTGTATGTAAATATGGAATACATACAGAATATAAAGAAATGGGCAAATAGCAATTAGCAACTACAAAAGACACGAGAAGCAATGAGGAAATCAGTTTAAATGTGATAACTGTCATGATGACAAATCCAATTTAGGCATCTCATAAATTTACAGATCATAGTTCTTATAAAAATTTAAGCTCAGAACATAGAACTGAATGAATGCTCCTCACTATACCCAAATAAGAAAGAGATGTCTGTTCAATTTCTCATTCTGCTCATTATCACCAATAAACATCATAGTCCCTTCTGTCAAGAGTATCAAGAAGTGTCTTAAATAAATCCGAGTAGTGTCCACTGTCCAGACTTAATCTAAAATAAATCCAAGCCATATTTATGTTCTAATGATTTGAAGACCTGAGTATCTTTACTTCAAAGGCGTAACCTTTAACTGACATCGAGAAAAAAGACAACAGCATATACTTGCGGACAATTAGCCTTCAATATTGTGGTGCATATTATTGGAGGTGCTAATTAATTTTAATATAAATATAGATATAGTTATTCACAAATAATATGTAATCATCAATGCAAAGTTGTGTGCACTGGAGATTTTGGTAGCAAAAGGATATATAAAGTTATAAGTTATGAATAACAAAAGTACAGTGATTAAGAAGAAAGAGAAAACAATAGCTATCTACACCCTCATCAAAGCATGCTGCTTATAACAATAAAGAAAAACTATATAAACATTGTACATTGTTGGAAGCTGTTCTTACGAATTTGAGCATCCGAAGTTCTCTTTTGGCAAGCTTTTGTCTCCAACCACATTGTACAGATAATGCTGCTTGTCGGTATTGATGATAGAATGTGAAGATCTGCCACATCCTCCATTTTGCCTAGATGGTGAAATAATTACTTTGATATCACAAAAATGATGAGTACTGCTGCTAAGGAGAATGAACATCCAGAACCATAAAAAAACAGTACATCAAACATCATTCTTCAGCATAATTAAGCTGAAAAATACACCATTAAAATGTAAGAAAACAATGATCATATTTTCACTGGAAATCACCTAATGGTTTCAGAGCACTTATATTATATGGGATGAAAGATACTCCAAATCAGGTCTCGATACAAGTTGATACCCATGGGCATGAGGGAGTATCAAGATACTCCCTCTGTATTGATGCGGGTAATTCACTAACCGTCTAACACAATGTGTATTGACATGTGCCAACAGTACCGATGGAAATCCATCATCCATGTTTCTATTCACAAAGTAATAATGGAGTTCTGACAACTTACCCAACATATTTTTTTTTATAGCTTAAGTGTGTCAGTTTAAGTTCCTCAAAACCTGATTACCAACTGACATTGTGCCTGTTGGCAAGATAGGCATTACCTAGCATTGTGTGCCATTTGTGCCATGTGCCCAAGTTTACCGACACTTGGGATCTTCAAATCAAGGTTCATGCCGCCGCATGCTAATGGCTAAGCGGCACACTGCATACCACAATTCTTATGTTTAAGCATTTCCAAAAGCCATTCTTAGGAAAGGCAATAAGTTATTTAAGAACAAAATAAATTCCCAACTTAGCAAGAAGTTATATTCTTTCCACATCAAGGAAAAATAGTTAATCAAGAACTCTCCACTCAAAAGTAAAAATAATTCAAACAAGGAATCAAGTATGAAAACCATGACCATTTTGATTAGTAAATCAACAAAAAGGCAAACCTGGATAATAGTGGCAGCTTGATGCTTCTTCCTGTGCATGACCCTCTTGCGAACAGAAAGACCTCGAATGTTAGATTGAATGACAAGAACTGCATATTGGACACATAAATATGCACGCCGACATATCCATCTTCGAGCATACTTTTGTACTGAAAGAGCTGCTGCTGCTTGTCTTTTGACTTTGTATATTCTTCGAACAAAACAACCTAAAAGAAGTAAAAGAACTTGAAGCAGAGCTTAAAAGTACAAGTTTTGGCTCATGATTTTTCTAGCTTGTAAGTTCTGATTACTTGAAAAGAGAATGAAGATATAAGATAATGTTTCTACACAATGTACCGCGGAAGTATGCTTGAAGGTTGATTGCAGACTTCCTAGTTATAAGAAACTCCTTACGAGCCATGAAGGATCGTAAATGGTCCTGAATAATCCTTGCAGCACTATCCAAAATCTCAGAACGTCGAGAATCTAAAAGTGCAATCTGACCAGCCCTAAGGAAAACCTTTGTCCTGCCAAGCTGAAATATTAAGTTGGTTAAAGTGTTTATTTCATTATGAAAATATTTACAGGGTGAGTATAAATGTATAATAAAATAGAGGACATAGAAACTCTTCTTATATAATCTTGACTCTTGAGCTTGCAAAAAGCCAGATGCTTTACCAACCTTTATGTTTATTTCTGCATCTAATCCACAAAAAAAGAAAGATAACTGTATAAACATGGGCTTACTGCAAGTTGTAACTTAACCAGATGGTCTTCCCAGCTCTATCATTTATGTTTATTTCAGTCTTTAAGACTTCCGCATAATTCCTTCAGCTATTTCATTGACCATCTCTATTCTCGATGATTATACACCAAATAATACAATCAATAATGTGCCCTTCATATGTCAATGAAAACCACTTTCTTGCTAAGTTGTTCTTTGCCTTACAAGGATTCTGAGTTAAAATATTTTACTCTCTGATGCATTATGGAACATGCAATTAGACTGGAGTGACAAAAACCAATCTAACTAAATGTCGAGGATCTCTAAAGAACTGAAAAGATGGTCACATACATACTGTATTATAAAAACTGTACAATGAATTAGCATCAAAAGATCTTTCCATTTGAATTAAAAAATGCCTTACACATATGAACCCACCAAATTTTCTACAGCATATTCTGATATACGGACAGAATATACATGCAATGAAACTTTCAAGACAAATGAAGAGAAAGCATACTTGGAAATTGTCGAGCTTTAACTTCCTTATTATTCTCTCTGTCAAGGACTTATCATCAAATCTGAAAGCAAAATAAATTGTGAGACTTACAGAATGCATATTTCCCAGAAATATGTTAGTTAAGTTGCTCAAAATTGAACAATAATGGTGTAGGCATAAACAGAGTACTGCACATATACAGGCAAAAGTTAAAGGTGATTGTAAGGAGATGAAACTCTAATTCAAAACCTAACAGGAAATTTTCTTCTGTTGTATGGGATGGATGTAACCCATGGATATCACAGTGAACTACCTTTCATCCGTAAGTTCTGGAGCTAGGATTCCAAAACGATCTATAAATTCAGAGAATGTCCTCCGTGTTGGATAACCAGCAAGGCTAATCCTAACAGCTTCAAGCACACCCTGTATCAAAGCAGAAGCCAGTATTGTATAAATTGGAAAAAAAAGTCATTAAAGGAAAAAAGAAATAGCATAAGACGGTAGGTTTTAATAATTCTGAATGTAGAAGCAGGAAAAACAAAGAAATGTGAAAATCGCTTTCATCATTCCATATTCATGCTGGTTTGGAATCATCATTACCTGAGGATGAATATACTCCTAAAAAATTGAAGAACATGAAATTGCAGAATGTGAACAAGGGTGGATCATCATGTATTAAGACATATGGACAAAAATCAAACCATAATTATTTGACAAATCATAGCCATTAATACGGAACTAAGTGAAGTGTATCCCTCACATGCAACATATAGATAAATAAGTTGATTCTTTATAAATATAAGAAGGAATAGTTACCAACCTGTCATTCTTCACTGAATATTAAAACAAATTTGAGTCCCTTAATTATAGGTATGGTACAGATGGCCTAACTACGCAAAACAAACAACTGACTAATGAAGTAGTCATCCTAAGAGCCAAATATGCTAATCAATCGTCAATCTATATAACACTCTAAAGTCTAGTCTATACATGCCTGAAATGTCTTACCTGAGTCCAGTATGGATAAATAAGAACTCACTAAGCAAGTAAGCAGTTGTGAGAAATTCAACATCTTTCTTGTAATCAATGCCAATATATTCATTTAAGAGGCATGCAGTGTCAAGAATCAGATTATGATCAATATAAAGAGAAAAATTATTCTCTTTTTGTTGTGCTTCTTAAAAGAAATGTAACCTAAAAGGCTAAAACATCTTTAGAGCATGGTTCCCAAAATCAATTGATCCTGAGTTGGATCGGTCACAACCAATCCCGATCTTGACTCGAAACCAGTCTAATACTTACTGGTTTCGGTCTGGGATAGGCCAATTTTGGCTATATCAACTGGATCAGCCAAAATTCGGCTAAAACTAATTTTTTTCAAGGTTCAAGTTAAATCTATAATAAATCTAATCTAGGAGACATTAATAAATTATGCCCCCAGCTGTCTTCTTTTCAAGTTTTCATTTTTCACCATTTATTTCTCACACATACTCTCCTTCCACCCCCTCACACTTCACCGAGCTTATCCAACGGCCGATTTGGTAAGCCCCTTTGGCTACTCTGCACTCTGGTGAACTCATGTGAGTTTTTTTTTCATTTCTCTACTCTCTTTCTCACCCAAATTTTAACTCTTTTTTTCTTACTGCTACAAAACAGTGAAGAGAGGGATCTTTCTCTCTTCACTATTACTCTATAACAGTAATTTACGTGCATCTAAATTTACCAAATTCAGGTCGACATTCATTATGGTTTTGAGTGAGTTTTTTTGTTTTAGGTTTCATATGTGACTACTTTTTATTTTCTTTTTCTTTATTTTTTTAGAAAATTTTCTGCATGTTTGAATAATATTTAGAATTTTATATAATTAAAAAATAGTCTATCCGATACAGGAGATCGATATGACCGATATATATCATTTTTTAGTGACCGATCTCGATTGCAATATCAAGTTTCAGAATCTTGCTTTAGAGCACATATTGTTAAACTTAGTATGACAATATTTGGGTTATGGGCTCAGTTGTTGCTGTCATCGTTGTTGTAGTATGACAATATTCATTAACATACTTGCCTCGCTTCATAGATGTCTTTACTACTGTATGTTTGACATGGTGAAACATAGGCCCCCATAAATAGGTCTAGTAATCAGCTCCTATATGGATCAATCCATAGTTTCCAGTTTCGGCCGTACAAGTGTGCTGCTAGCTGTAGCCACCTACAGCAGCAGTAGATAGCTGCTGCTGTAGGCGGCTGTAGTAGGCAGCTATCAGTTGCTGCTGACAGCAACAGCTAGAGAGAGAGAGGGGGGAGAAAGAGGGAAAGAGGAAGAGAGAGTGAGGGAGAGAGAGAGGGAGAGCGAGAGAGAGAGAGAGGGAAAAAGGAAGAGAGAGTGAGGGAGAGAGAGGGAAAGAGGAAGAGAGAGTGACGGAGAGAGAGGGGGAAAAAGGAAGAGAGAGTGAGGGAGAGAGAGGGAAAGATAAAAAAAAAGATGGTGAGGGAGAGAGAGAGGGGGGAAAGATAGAAAGAAAGAGAAAGTGTGGGAGAGAATGGATACTTCAGACTAATAGTTAGAGGGATAGGAAAGAAGAGAGAGAGAAAGAGAGATTTTTACTTTTTAAGCTTTATATGTGAGTAATTATTATTTCTTATTTTCTTATAATTTTTTCTAAATTTTTAGAAATTTCTCAACATTTTTAAATAACATTTAGAATTTTATTTAATTAAAATAGTCCAATCCGATACAGGCGGCCGATACGGCCGATACGTATCGTTTTTTCGGACGGCCGATCCCGATCCCGATACCGATTTTCAGAACCTCGGATCAATCCTAACTAGACTGATTATTTGAAATAGCAATCCAACCCAACTAGTAACCGAGGGTACCAGTGGTACTGATCAGCCATTACCTCACCAAAATCCACTACCCCACTATATAAGTGAAGAGGTGTTAGTTGGAGTAAAAATCTGTGTACCAACTAGCATTTATTTAAGAGCTCATATTTGAATACTTCTATTTGAATATTCCATATATATTTGATTTGTTTCTTTCTATATGGTATGCTTACCACTATTATTTATTTGTGGAAGCAAGTTCTAGACTTCCATCAGTTCTCTTTCTTTTTTTTCTTTTTTTCTATCGGCTAAGCAACTATCATGTGGTTATCCTTAATGTCAAGTAAATATGATTCAAAGTTATCTTTCTTTCCAAGAAAACATGCAGCACATACAGAAATACATAGGAGTGTATATCATAAATGCTGATAAAAGAGTATGCTAAGAATTCTAAATAGTCAATAAAAAATAACCAAGTGTGAATCTTGAAATTTCCTGCCACAAATGAGAAAGCAATTTTACAAGAAAGCTGACATGGATCAAAAGGGAATAAGAAAGTTACAGTGTTAAACAGATAGATTTTATGACACTGACCCCACATTTTAATTGGTGCAGGACACTCCAGTTTTCAAAATTTTGAGGACAGTTCTGAGAGTTGGGTTTTATACACCGAATATAATGAGGCTCCGTTGAGTTGAGTATTTCCATAAGTGCTTGAAGCTGTTGCTGTGGAGAGTGATAAACATAGACAACTTATCAAAAAATAATTTGGTAAAGAACTTTGAGAGTATGGTAAACTCGTAAAACTTAAGAAAAAACTGAAGTTACAGAACTTTCAGTACACACTATAAAGGTAGAGGACCAGAATAGAATTATAGCAAGGAGCTCGGTGCTTGATGCGTAGTATATTAATGCAATCTATTAGCATCATCAGCACTAAAGTTTTGAGTTTCATATAGCAGAAGAAAATAACATTTGCTACAAGAAACCTTCCAAGTTTTTCTGTTGAAAATATTTGTGTAAGACATTACTTGCTACTGAGTTATACTGCTAGAAACAGCGAAACCCTATAGTCTTGAACAAAGACTCAACTGAAGCAAAATAATAATAATAAAATAGTCTCTACCGTAAAGTGCAAAAAAAGAGTTGTTAATAAAAAATGCAACGTCTATCACAAGACCCATCAACATGGATGTAAGTCAATCATGCACGCGACGGAAGAATAAAACCCAAAGAGATAGAAATTTTGAAACCTTGAATCTAGAAGCTACAGAGGAAAATTTGTAAGATGATCTTGAAGGTTCCTCTGGTGGTGAAGCAAAAAGTTCAGAGATGAAAGAGCATTTCGAAGAAGAGAGAAGGCTGCAGTGCTCTTGAACAACATAATCTCGATTTTTATCCAGAAAAAGATCTGTTTGATATGTCACCTACAAAGAATAAAAAACTTGGTGCCACATCTCTGAATCTATCTTATAATAGCTTCATTTAATACTTTTGCCTACATGAACAGCTGATTCATAGGACATGCCTTTCCAGCATAATGAGATAAGGTAAAATTTGTTTCAGAAATCTTGGGCTTTTCTAATCTTGGATGTCCTCGAAAGTGTTGGAACAGCTTTGTTGAAAATGTTCCATGTGTTGCTTTTGGAAACATACTGCATATCAAGGCTTGAGAAATATCAGCTTGTAACATCTTCATTAAAATAGAAAAGCAATGAAAGCAAGAAAGGTAACTTATACTTTACCATGCTTCATCCAAGAGAGAAATTATTCCAATTGGCTTCTGCAAAATAAAATTGCACCAGCATGAATCACCTGTGAGACAGTAAGACTTACTAGAAGATGACGAGATTTAGATCAAAGTATAATGATCGATCAATTTATTTGGATTAAACATTCAGAAAATTGGTTTGTCAATTCTGCTGCATAGCTGTAATGAGATACTACTGGACAAGTGGTGTGAAGCTCATACAACTAAGACAACAAGAAAGTGCTTCAACAAAGACTCTTCATTTCATGTTAAATTCTTAGCATTAGAGTTTGAAATAACAAAATTCTGTGGCCAATGTATGCTCCTTATTTAAGTTTTTTGAAGGCCACTCTCTGCCTAGACAGCTAGACATTGCCGCAAACTTTAGATGGTCAATATCTGCTTCAAGCATAATCACATTCCCTTTCTAGCTGCAATTCCAAGCATCAACTGGAGTTAAATGCAATAACAAAAATGTAGGGACGCATCCTAGCTACATTCCCTATCTCTAAGACACAATCTAGTATTCTGGAAATGCAAAGATAGTAAATCAGATATATCCACTAACCCATAGTAAAGTTGAATTAAAATCTCCCTCAAGTTAAGAACAAAAAAAAGCATTACATTAGAAAATTATTCAAGACTTCTAGACACCAAAGTTTGCAATGAAAGTGCACAGCTGACTTCAGAAAATAACATGTTTATGTGTGCAAGAACCCCACACACATGGCTACGTTCTTGCAGAAAATGTCTTCCATAATCATGTCCCACTATATATTAGACATTCAATTTTAGTAATAACAAGTTCATGGCATTCACTGGGGAAAACCTGACAAATTATTCACAATCAATCCAGAACTGCATGTCCTTGTTTGGAATAGTATAAACCGGACATAAGAAGATAAGAATCCAAGTTATCAAGAAAAATATACTAACTTTCTGCATGACAATACAGTCATATTCAGACATGCATATCCACACTCCATGCAGAAAGCGCATTTGGCCTCAAAAGTGTGGAAATTGGAATGATTCTACAATGACCAGTGTGCCCCAAGATCATGTTACATTGTAAATCTATAGAAACTTGGAACTGGAAGCAATTTAATCAAACCAGTTGTAGTATCCTAGTCCCCTGCATCTTATGATCATTTAATGTTGCAATATGGTCAAACAAGTCTGTAGTTCTCAGCACCTTTTTCCATATGGAATGCAGGTATATTTTTCTTGGTATTAGCAATGAAAATATCAGGAAAAAGATATGCAGAAAACAAAACTTATTTGATGAAAGCAAAGTGAAAAAAAGAACTGGCATTAGTCGTAATGAGTCATATTTACATATTCTAAGGCAAACTTAACGTTGAAGCCCAGGCAAACAATTTCAATGAACTATACTTAGTGAGTTGTCAGTCAAATTAAATAACTTGACAGCCTTATTCAGGAGAAGAGAAAACCTTCTCAATCAAATCTAAGATATCTTGGTTATCGATGAAGTCAATATAGCTCCAATTAATTTTTTCTTTTCGGTATTCTTCCTGCTCCATCTTAAATACATGCTGAAATGAGAAAGGAAATTAGAGAAAAATGCAAAGGTAAACTAAAGGACTTTGGTATCAACTATTAGAGAAACAACAGATAAAACAACAAAAAATTGCAAACCTCATTAAAATGTTGCTGAAGCTTCTCGTTTGCAAAGTTAATGCAGAATTGCTCAAAACTAACACAAAAAAAAATGTTCAGTTCATTCAAAATATAACAAGAATGGAAAACAAACAAATTCCACCAAATAAAGAAGACTACGCTCCATGCTCAAATTTACACTAGATCTATATAATTATTTGTAACACCAAATTTTACAATCCATCTAGAGTTAAAAGCCTGAACAATTACTCTAGCTGTTATCCAGACCGGTTAAGTATTCCTTGACCACATACTTCGTATGCAAGTCACCATTAATGAGTAATGTTGTAGAGGATTGAGAGTTAGCTGATTTAATTCATCAATTGACACAATATATGATTAAATCTTACGTATGGATTGGCTTTCTTTGTCACGTAAACATCTACTTATGAAGAAGTTAGAACTTAGAAGATAGGTCCCCATTGCAACCCAAAACTATTAATATCTATATACTATGGCCAGATAAAGGAAGATAAAAAGGATATCTTTACTTGAAATAATATCCCTGTCATTAGAAAATTTCCTAATGTGCTTCCTGATTATTTTCCAGGGATGCTTAATGTCCATTTTGTGTGCCAAGCATTGTACAAATTGAATAATAATCACGATGAACAAATAAACAAATCTCTCTATCTTTCTATTAATTATTAGCCCACTGATTCTCTTCACCATAATTAAATCCAGTACAAATAACCATTGTGGCACCAGAATTAGGTTTGAGATTTTGATAAGTCTCCTTATTTCAGGTCAAGCCCCCCAAATTAGGAAGGTGTTATTTAGTTCTTGTTTGGTATAATCAAACAGCAAGAGCTAATATATTGTGTCTCCTCATTTTAAGCTATTCATCTACTTTCCAGGAATTCTTAACAGTAGCATCAACCTTAAATTTTTTTTATTTTAATGTACTGAAAATGCCTCAACTAGTAAGTGCTATTCATGCACACACAAAAAAGCACACTTTACAATTCATGACATTCAGTTGACTATAGAATACAAAAGGATATTTGCAATATTAAAGAGGTTTTACTAGAATAGCAGCACTTTTGTATATCTTTCAGCTGAGCTGATTTCAGCTATTGGGATTTTAAGGGACCCTCCATATCCAAAATATAATTTGCCACTCTACGATCACCAAGTAATTCTGCTCGTTGAACTGGTTTTTTTTTTACTAATATACAGCTATTGGGACGTAAATCACTTGTCACTGATGGAGTACTTTCTTTCCTATCTATCATCCCAAGGGCAAAGGTATACAATAAAGATTAAAGATACTAACAACTACTCATTGATACTTCTAGATAACAAATTACATAAAAGTTTCAAATAATTCAATGGAGTGATGGAACTAAAATAGAATCAAAATACACATACGTGTTCCTTACATACCAATCATCTATCTCATGCCACAATATCATCATTGCATGCGAGGAAATAAAGTAATAATTAAAGCACCTATAATTGATGAATTATGACAGACTGAAGCTAAAAACTAACAAGTAACAATAGATATCTACATATATGATTTGGACAGAAAGTATCATCTTCCAGAGATTAATGACCTCAAGAAAATTATCCACAAAATAATGTTAAAAGGGCGTAAAAGAGTTCAGACTAGAGATTTGGCCAAAAAAATGACCTGTTATGTTTAAAGCACTCAAAACCATAGATGTCCAAAACTCCTATCTGTAGTCCAGAATCTAAGTCTTGTCCAACTGACTTATTGATATTGTCGACAAGCCTGCAATAACCACATAAGCTATAGTAATTGCATTTCCCATGAATACATTAAGAAGGAAAAAGGTGTACCAGTCAAACAATCGTGTATAAACAGTCTTAGCTAAAGCATCGCGACTAGCTGCAGCAGCAGAATAATCAAGTGCTTTAACAATACTTCCTTCACGAGTTTGTATGGTACGAGAACACAAGGTTGCAAGCAAAAGACTTATGTCGCACCTATGGCAGGAAAAAGGAAAACAGCCATAAGAGTGTGGAGCTCTACAATCATCAGATGAATTCTAAGCTAAACAAGTATTTACAGAGATAAAGATGCCCATAAATTTAGAAGAAGACTTTCAGTAATCAGTATTGCTTGGCTTAAAGCAGCATCCAACAACACAATGAGGAAGAATAGGTAAAAGGAATGAACTTTATGTTAACACAATAAAAGAAAAGCCAATGAATCTTAAATTATATTGAATATCCAACAAAAATTTAGGGGGAAAACTGAATATTTAAATACGTAAAAATCACTAAATAAACAGAACTAATACTCCTTCAATCCAGTATCATATAACTTGTAATCTTGCATAAATATTTAAGGGCAAAGCGATAATGCAATAAGTTGCTAGGAGAGTTAACCTGGATAAAATTGACATAAATATAAAAATGAAAAGATACAACAGAATATGCATTTCTTGAGTCTAGTTCAGAAGATCTATGGACATAATAAAGTTCCAAACCAGAACAAATCACTTACATAAACAATTCAGAAGCCATCTGGAGGTGAAAGTTAGATTTTGCATCCTTAATGACTGAAGAATCATGTCCTTCTCCAGGAGAAAATTCAATATTTCCTAGATGAAGAATAGCAGCCAAAGTGCGAAATATGGCCTCCTGATAAATCAAGAAAAAAGGCAAGCCTAAGACATAAATCAGAAGGATGGACATTTCTTCACAAAAGATGTTTGAAGTGTGGAACTGTAAACTTTAGACCTGTTTGACAAGACTTATGCCAACAATATTCATTGCTCTCCGTGTTTTCAAGTATTCTTCCGCACTAGTAACGCCTGCTAACTCATATGTCTTGCTTTGATTCAAGTAATGGAAGTTGCTAGGGTGGCCAAGCTTGTATTTTTCTACATCCTGGAAGAAAGATTACAGCAGAGAACGCCAAGATCTGAAAGCTTAAAAGGTGTGTACTAGCATTTATGTCAGAGCAATGAGCTAATTAAATGAAGATCATGAGATTAATTAAAGAACATGAGTTTCAGTTATCACAAAAAAAGTGGCCAGACCTAGAAAAATAAGAATATGATAACCTAAAGCAGATGCATTAATGTTGATCAAACCAAATTTTATGAGCATCAGAAATAGACTAATCACTTTTATCACATGAATATACAAAAAATACTCAATTCACAATGCAAGGGCACCAATCTGGCTCAATAAAATAGGGCCACAAGAAGTATTTAACATCTAAAGGACATAATGCTCCTATATGAAAAGAATGTTTTTAATCACACAAGTAGAAGTCAATACTAAATTGTTTTGTCATAAGACTTAAACTCAACAGTTGGGAAACCAGTCTCAGCTTCACATAACTACATAAGTATCTAGCCTACCAGGTTTTCATCTGACCTTACCAAAGAAATTTACACTTTTTATATTTTCTGATTTTCTCTGCCTGATCTGCCTACCAAATTATTAATGATGATGAGAAAATTTGTTGTGCTCACTGCTCAGTAGCAGTTTTCTGCTGATATTTTAGCCAAGACCTATGGAGGTTTGCCATCATAAACAGGAATCTATGCAGATTGTCCAATTCTCGATTTGGTAGATTTGCAGCTTTGCACCAGAATTCTGCATTTGGGTCAGTAGAAGCATCACTGAAGCACAAAAAATCTTTCATTGTTGTATGCCTTGGTAAGTGTCTAAGTTTTTCAATGGAAACATAAGAATAAGACCCTCAATAGTGAATTTCTAAGAATCAAATGTTCATAAAATTTAAATAATAATGCACAAAAGAATTTAAAATTCAGTTGTTGGAAATTTAGTTACAAGTAACTCAAGGGAAAAGCTAATGAGATTTGAAAATTTTGAACATTTGGATCTCCAATCACAGATTTATACTATAGCTACTTTTTATATAGATTTACATGAATGAAGTATCTTCTAATGTAAAGAACTAATACAATTTTGATGAACTCCATCATGTTTATCCTTTGCTCTTAGGTAACCCCTATACTTATTTTTTTCAGATTGTTAATATCCTTTTTTGCATTCTATCAATAATTTCGGCTATACTTCTCAAGTTTCCATTGATAACCCATCAACAAGAACTATAGAAACTTCAAAGGGACAAACTAAACAAACTATAATTTACTTCAACTCCAGTCAACTTTCCAAAAACATAGCTCGATGGCTTTATCTTTTCTAACCCATCTGATATGTGAATCTTGAATAATTTTGTTTTCCTAAAAAGGAATTTCCATTAGATATTAAATATCCAAATAGGAAAAATTTCAAAAGTATCACTTCTTTAGGTGTGTCTCAAAACAGCTGATAAAAAATGGTCAGCAGTTACAGCTGCAGTAAACTGCTGAATCAACCAGTGATTTTACTGAAACCTCTGTCCTGGGAGACAAGTTTTAAAATGATAGTTTGAAATTAGTGTTAGCATCACATAGAATGACAACTCTATAAGTGTTTTAGTCCAAAATGGTCAGTTTTAAAAAAAGGAAGCCACCTTGTTTTTCAGAACATATCAAATTGGATGACAATTTCTTACAAAATCACCTATTAGGGTAATTAATTTCCTGCAAAAACTTGATTTAAAAAAGAAAAAGAAAATCTTGAATGTAAATGCTTTAAACTCCACATGAAAATCATTAGATTTATGGATCTAATAGAAACTCTTGCCATATTCACAAAGTAAGGTACAAACTTTAAGAGGGTTGGTGTTAGTTTTATAATGGAAGGTAATATTCCTCAACGCTTATGTGTAGCCTTCTCACTTTCAGATATGATCTAACTCTAGTTACTAACAACGATGAAAGCAAAAAAATAAAAAAGAATAAATAATCTTCCCATTGCTTTACTGCAATAGACAAAGCCACAATTTGAAAAGATTGCAATATTGAATAAGATGGATGCATAAATTACATGACTAACCTAACAATCAGAAATATCACAACCAAAGTCACATGTATTTTATGAGCTAAGCTATGATTTCCTAGGATCAAGGTATTTAGCTCAATTGTGACCACAATTTAAACTTTTCCATGTTGCTTTACTTGCTGCAGCACAGGTCTGAACGAATAAATAATTGGCACCGCAAGTATCAACTATCAAAGATTAGGAATGGCAACTGCGTGAAGTGTTCACACACCCCCAGTAACAAACCTCTTCAATGTGTCAACATTGATTATATCAGCATAGAATTGGTATACTTTCCAGCCAAATGACTATGCTATAAAATAGAGTTATAGACAACCATAACCATATGACCATGGCAATTGACAATATGGACAACGATTTACAATAATAAGATACCTTTCCAGAAGCACAAAGCTGATAAAAACAATGGTAATTCCTTTCAGGATCTGTTATCTGTACAACACGAGATCTTTCCAAAAGGTAAGTTCTAATTGCAGCACCAGATATTCTACCAGTTCTATCAAAATGGATTTCAACAAATTTCCCAAAGCGGCTGCAAAAAATAAAGCACTGCATAAAATTTAAGATTAACCTTAAGGACAAAAGGACATCTAGCGCTAGCCATATTCCATATTAACTATTACTCATGTAGAAATTAGGATCAGCCAAGAAAAAAAATCACATAAGTTAAAAAAACAGCTTCCCTGTAAAGTTGACCATCATTGTTTGACATAAGTCTATGACAAAGTCGTCGTTGCTGGGGTTGGGTCGGCGGAGCGCCGCCAGACTAAATCTCCTCTCAAACAGAATTGCAAGGTGATGACTTTTAGCACGTGGACCAGAGATTTCAGTTATTTCACATAGACTCCGGTGAACGGGTTTACTCACATTTTATTTGTCTTGTATTTTATATTTATATTTATATTTCTGTATACAAATTAATTATCATATTTCTATATGCAAATGATTATTATATTTTTTCTGTGCAAGATATTTGACTCGGTGCATTGCTATACTTCGTGCAAATAGCAAGTTTAATGATCGTGAATGTTAGTGAAAAAATATAACTGATATTTGGTATGACTTTGAGAACAGACTCAGGCTAGATATTCTCCGTAAATCTCCCTGAGGTGACTTAAGTCGACTTGAAAGTCTAGAAAACAGATCTATACCTGATTAGCATATGATCTACTTAGGTGACTCTGCGCAATTAAAGAATCTTTGAAGTCTAGGAAACAGAGATATACCTAATCAACATATAATCCGTATATGTGACTCAAACACAATTAAGGAAAAGTCTCAGCCTAGACTAGGAGTCTCTCTAAAGTGATTTTAATCTCTCTCTATGGTTAGTGGAAAAAACAGGTTGCGTTTATCACATAGTGACACCTCCTGGTAATCCTAACTGAATTAACTATAAGAAAAAGACTTGAGCGCATCTTAAGGTGACTCTTAGTTGATATGGATCCTCGAGCATAGTCCCAAGTTGAGATAGTTAGCGCTATTGAAATTGAAAATGGTTGCATAATGAGAAAGTATGATATTAGTTTGTTAATTTCATTCTTGTGGCATATGCTTATTATTTATATAATGAGTTTGTTGACTATTGTTTTAATTTTTGAACTTCGGTTAATATCTCATATTAGATAAAAATAATCTTCTAGTTTTTGAGTGGATTCACTCACTGAGCTATAGTTGTTGGCTCATGAGATCCCTCTTCTAATATTTCAGGTATTAGTCAACGTGGCGATTGAGCGAGATGCACTAAAACCCACCTCCACTTAAAATTTTACTATTTTATCCATCAATTGTATTACACATTTTATTCTAAACCATCTATTATTTTAGTTTGATTAGAGACGCATTAGTGATGGCATTGGTCTTTTCTTTATCGTTGGATTATATTTATTGAAGTTAGATATTTATAATTAAATTCTTATTATTTTGGGACTTAGAAAAATATTAGTTAAGGCTTCGTGTATCTCAAGCATATTGAGGTACATGGCCAGTCATGATTTCGATTTTGGATCGTGACAGAATATGCACATTTTCCAACAATATTATAAAATTCTTTCGAACATTACAAATTTGCATGTTTTGACATGACAGTTCAAAATTCCTCCATTACATAGATTCTAAATTCAGTTTGTATAGAATACCTTTTTCTTTATATGCATAAATAGATGAAAACATAAAAATTCCACCCCAATAAAAAAAGGTTGGCAAGATTTCCATGCCGTAGTATAAAATCTTTGAACTAAAGATCTGATAGATGGATAATCAAAGAATCTTATGATCCACAGTCTGGACTTTTGGGTTATGGATGGAAAGGGTTCTAGAAAATATAGGTCCAATCCTTTGGTGCTACCTTGCACTTGGTCCCTTTGTTATGATGCGCATAATTATCATGATGGAGAATAAAGACCCAATACAGTTTGGCTAGAGCATTGCCTCAAAGGCTTGGTAACTCTCGAGAGTTCTCCATTCGGTGTCATTTATGCAGATAAAAAAACTAATATCAATTGAATATAACCTTTCAATACGATGTTATTAGCTCTAAATTTTGCAGCATAAAAGCAATTATAGAAATGAGAAAATACAATTTACACCATGCTAGAATTCATAGTGTCTCCCTAAACTTTTGTTATGTCACTTAACCCCTTATAATTCAAACATGTATGCAACTGGTTAACAAATGTTAATTTTAATAGAAAAAAGACCAAGATGTCATTTTTGTTTTACAAATATTAATTAAAAATAATAATTTTTGTTTGTGAAGTCCTTTTGTATTATGCTTCTTTCCTCTCAGTCTTTCTCACCTTTATATTTTAGGCATTGCAATTATTCTAAAAAAGAAATTATAAAGGGAAAAATGACCAAAAATTAAATAGTTTTAATAGAAAATCACATTCACTATTAGTTTTGGATTGAAAAACCAATGACTGCGCATAGGTTAAAACTACAAGAGGATTAAATGGCACAAATGAAAGTTTAGGGAGGCTCTTTAGAATTTGACCTAGCCAGAAAAGGGTAGAATATATTTTTGATTTTTCCCTTATAGAAATATCTTATAAATAGCAGGAACTTCAACATTTATTCTCTTTTAAGTCACCAAATCAGCTGGTACTAGAAAAAATCTAACAAGCCTACTTAATCTAATATCCTTTCAAGAGTCCTGATTATGTGGAAAAAAGTGAAAAAACAGAACAGTGTATAACTAATGAGAACAGGAACATATTATACAGGAGTGGAAAGTCTTTATCCAAAAAATAGATATACATGAAATTTTTACCTGTTGAAGGCACCATAAAAACGCTCATAACTACTAACTAACCAATTACGACGGCATTGATTTCTATAAAATAATAAAATCATTACAACTATTAATTGACTAAGATAACTTCCATCCAAGGTTATAGTACCTAAGCAATTCTAACTGCATCACCTTTCAATGAATTTTCTACTATTCCCAAGAGAAAAATACATGAACAATAAATATCTTGCAACCAGAAAAATCTTGCAACAAGATAAATTTTTAAGAAGAAACTCACCTAGAATTATCATTTCTAACAGTTCTTGCATTGCCAAATGCCTCTAATAGCGGATTTGACTGCATTACAATGGGAACAAGAAAGTTTGAGAGTTCATAATCTGAGTCAGAGGACCCTCACTGTTTGAGAAATAGAGCCAAAAAGCTCAAATCGTGATAATTTTGCAATGAAGGCACAGTGCTTACCTCTAAAACTTGTTGCTCTACAGTTCGGTAATCACCAGCAGCATGTCCACCGACATAAGTGAGATATTGCATAAGGAGCTTTGTTGTTTCTGTTTTTCCAGCACCACTTTCTCCGCTGACCAAGATGGACTGGCTGCAACCATCATTCATCATAGCCCTGGGAAAAGGAATAATTCAAGTTACTTATAAACAAAAGTAAACAGGTAACATATGTGGGAAGCAACCTGCCTGTATGATGCATCAGCTACTGCAAATACATGTGGACTTAACTCCCCAAGTCGCACACCCTTATACTGCTCCATCATGTGTCCATTATAAAGATGAGGAAGCCGTGTGAAAGGATTAACGGCAATCAAGATGCTTCCTGTATATGTCTGTAGATAGCATAGAAGTAAAAATAATTTTAAGAATAAGTATATGTAGATAGTGTATGAGTTAATATAATGCCACACAAGATAAAACTACTCCATCATGAATCAGTGCGAGAACATTTAAGACATATATATAATTTGAGCACTATTACAAATTCATGCAAAGGTTAAAAATATAAGTACAAACACACACGAAGACACATATACCATATGCTTCGAAATCAGGCAAGAGCCAAGAAGTACATGATGTGGTTGAGTGTAGAGCTCTTGTGCAGTTCTCTTTTCATTGTTATAGGGTGCATTGTCTGTTAATAGCAACAGATAGTTTCAACATGATGTCCTCACCTCAGGCTTCACAAGAAGAGGATAATATGATAAGCTGATGCTTGTCCAACACAAGAAGCTCCTTATATTCCCCTAAAGCCTACATGTCTAATGAATATGTGAATGAAAATGTCTTCCTTACCGAGCTTAGTTATTCATGTAACAATATTTTGCGAAGACACTGCAAATTAAAAGTTAAAAGAAATTATCGGCACTTAGTCAAGAACTTAGTATGATTCTCACATTAGTTGTCCTTAGCAAATTGACTATCCATTCCAACGAATCTATAGGGAAAACAAAAAAGAAAACGACATGCAATTGGATCAGAATATTGCCCATGATTCCAAGATAAATCCCAAGAGAACAATTTCAAGAATCACTTACATAGATCTCATTGAGGGCATATCTCCTCGCAAGATTGAAAAGAACTCCCGGCTCGTTAAGATGAGTCAATTTGGTCATGTCATCCACCCCTGCGTGTTCCTCATCTTCATCTCTGGGCAGCAACTTCTCTGGAGTAGTCGTTATCTAGGCAAGAACCAAGACTTCATACATGAATCTCACCGAAAGATAAATTAATTCGGTAAATAGAAAGAAACACAACCTTTTTTCCCTGAGTTGTGATCACGGCGACGAGCTTATCTTTGACATCGAACACATCCGCCTCGATCCACGCGCATTGCTTGTCCTCCACCCACACCGTCGATCCTTTACGGAATTCCATGTTTGATCCTTGCGATCTTGGGAGCGACTCAGAAGTGCGAAGGAAATTTTAGAGCAAGAAAAAGGCTGGTTTAGAGTGGTGGCATCGCACTTATACCATCTCAAGAAAGACCCTTTCGATTCTATAGAGAAGGGGGGAGGAGCTTCTCCTCCTCGGTTCGCGATGGTGGTGGCACGCGGTAGAAGAAGGCGCATCTCTCGTTCGAAACTCCCGGTTTCTGCTATTAATGTGACCGCGGCTTTGATTTAAATAGCGTAAATGCCATTCAGGGGTATTATCGTCTTTTAAGTTAATTTGTTCTTAGCAGCTGCTCAGAAGTGTGACATTGATGGGTACTACTGTCTTTATAAGGTCGATTTTGTCTTCCCAATGGCAGCTGCTCAAAAGTGAACCATGACAAATGGATTGAATTTCCTTGCGCATGTCCCAGCTCATCTGTGATTTACTCACAGTTTTTCTCCCCTATTCTAGAGGCTTTTTCTAGACGTTGGTGAGCTCATCCTTTTTATCCTATTCTAGTTCGATTAGCTAAATGAGGGGGGAGAAATCTCCTCCCTCCCAGTTCTATTAGATCTTATTTGGTTTGAGACTAAGCTTTAAATTTAAATTTAATTAGTTTGTTCTATTTTTTAGTCTTTATTTTTTTAAGAATAAATTTGATTAAATATAAAAAATATATTTTGTTACTGAACTAGTTTAGAATTCTCTATATGAGTTCAGAGTTTCTAAACTCAAAGCAAGTAAGGCCTTATTTTTCTTTTTCTTTTTTTCTCCTCTTATAAAGTCTTCTTTATGCCTCTTTCATTTTTTTTTCTTGATTTCATATTTGCCTCTCCTCCACCGTCCTTCTCTCCTCTTCCTCCTTTCTCCAATTTTGCTATGTCCTCTCTCTCTCTCATGTCTAAGGACGGTGAAGGAGACAAATATATTAAAGTAGTAGTAGTAAATAGTATGACATAAATACCTTTGACAATAGGTGGCAATATAATAGCAGCATGACTATACAGTAACAATGCGTGATTATGTAATGCATAGCAGTACGTATATTTATGTGACATGACTGTTTTTCAAAAGAAAAAAGAGAGAGAGAGGAGACATGAGAGAGAAGAAATCTTAACTGTAGTTGAAGTGATGTGTAATTAAGTGATGTATAATCTGACAGCAATATAATAATTATGAATTATTATTAAATTATTTTTAAAAGTTGTATAAAATAAGATGAGAAAAAAATAATAAATTACTATACCAGAATAAGCTAAGATGTTATTTAGCTACTACATCAAAATAAAAAAAAACTTATTCTAAAATAAGATTTTTTTATCTACACGTGAACGAGGGCTAAGTAAGCTAAAAAAAAATATAAACCAATCTTCTCAATTGGTTGTAAACATGAGCATATATTGAGTGACAAAAAAAGGGGGTAATCATCCTAACATAAGAAAAGGCGATCTTAACACATTTCACTGTATTATAAAGTGGACATAACATTTCTGCATTATTTGTAACCTTGGATCGATGAAGGCGGCGCGAGCGTTTCCGTGTGAGCATGCATGTGATGTGTTATTTTTCAATTCTGGAACTGAAAAATTCCAAGATTGCCGGCACGTGTCCATAGCCATCGAACAAATATTATTCGACTTAAAAGAGTAATACAAAAGCACTCAAAATGGTAGTTTTGATTGAATTGCTCGTTAAGTGATAGCAGCTTTTACGAGGAACGATAATATAGTAATCATCACTATAGTCTATAGTCTATATATGCTCGTCTTTTCTGTCCATGCCTCTCTTTAGTAGAACATTGCATCAGCGGTAATCGAGTTTTGGTTGGGAAAAATGAGTTTGGATGGGACATACTAAAAGGTTGTTAATGTTATAAGTTAGACCAAATTTAGGGATTTCAAACTTATTTATAGAAGTCCGTGAGTTCAGTAGCTCCTCCCTCTCACTCTGAAGAATTATCCTAGCATCTAATTAGCCATTGAAAGGCTAATAAACTAAAGTTCATCCGATATTTGGTTATTGTTCGACCGATATCTCAAGATCTAGCTATTTAAACTTTGCAATTCTGAATTCATTGAAAAGCTTTCTTTAAGGGCGACAATATATCTAAAATTCAAAAAAATCAAATGATTAAATTATCCGCAGTTCTCTTCGAAAGTTATGTTCTCAAACTAGTCTAGAATTGTTGCGTATCGAATCAAGTCGATTCGTAACTAACAAATATTTAAAAATATGAAACTTGTGAAAATAAAATGTTTAATAACATATTTTATGAAAACTATGGAACAAAAACTATAAGTTTTTTACAACTAAGAATTTCGTAACAAAATTGTAAAACAGAAAATATTAATGTTCAATAAGTGATAAATTTTTATTACCCATCCTACTATAATATAATAGAAGAAAAAATTTAAAAATGTATATAGAAAACCTCACTTTCAATGAAATAAGTAAAATGGGTTTGAGTGATAAAAATAAAAAATATTTTTGTCGCAGATCAACTTTTTTTTTTGTTTTGTTGCAAAGGGTGTATATATGTATTTTTCTAATTAATAAATTCTAAGTCAGCTAAAATTTAGCTGCTTCGGAGGAGATGAACTCAGACCAATTCCAACTCTCGAGCTAGGTTATAACTTATAAGTTACGAGAGGCTTTTTCATCTTAATTGTATTTTATTTTTTAATTGATAATAATATATTTATTGTGCCACCTATTTACGTACACTTTATTTTAATGAAATACATCGACTATAAAAAAATAATTATATAACTAAATCGACAAATTTCCCTTCTTCTTTTTCTTTTTTCTTTTTACTTTTTTTTTGATGTAGAAAGCCCGTGGGCTTACAAATTTGCCTTGGGAGTGGCACGAATGGAGCTTTCCATTGAGGGACGCGAGTGACGCGATACAGCCCAGAGGCGAATCCCTCGCCATGCCGCCGCGCGATCACCAGACCGCGACCGCCATCGCCCGCGCAGCCACCGCCTTCGACGGCGCTGTCCTCGGCCTTGGCCTCTCCATCTGCGCCGCCAGCTCCTGGGTCAAGTACTTCTCCTACTCCTCCGCCCTCCGGCGCATCCACCTCGCCCCCTCCCCCTCAATCTCCGACCTTCGCTCGCTCGTCTCTTCATCCTCTTCCTCTGACGGAGATGAAGGCGTCCTCGTGGTCGTCCGCGGCGATGTCCAGCCCCGCACCGCCGTCGACGCGTCGACGTGGGGGAGCGCGAAGAGCCCCGGCGCTCTCGTTTCCCAGGGCTCCGGTGAGCGCGCCGTCATCTCGACGCAGATGCAAACTGTATGGGTTAGGGTTTGTTAATTATCTGGCGAAATTGCTTCTCATGTATGAATTCTAAACCTAATTGGTAAATTAGATCATCTTAACTTGATACATAGTGTTATGAGATAGGCGATTTCAGCAATTTTCTGGGAATTAGATACTATTGCTAAGTCATTAATGGGCTCGCAGATTACAATATTACATGTTGATTTGGAGACATAGAATTAAGTAAATCTGTCAATTATGACTGCTCTATTTCAAATTGGGTGACCAAAAAATTGGTGCATTCTATGTTGTTTTAGTAGCATGCAGATTCTAGGGTCATGGTTTACACCAGCGATATGGAACAGGGAACCGAACCTTTTTCTTTATTCAATTTGTAAGTTAGAGTGGATTGAAGGATTATATATTGATCTAGACATAATATCATATAAATGGGTGATTCCAATGGGAGCAGGTATTTCTACGATGACAGTAGAGTGGTTTGTAGGGTTATATGTTGATCTAGACGTAATATCAAGTGAATCTGGCATGCCTTACCTCTATTACAAAATTTTAGATCTAATTATCAAGTTTGGAACATATTTAGTTGTGAACAAATTCTAGAATCGTGTTTTACATTAGCAATATCAGATATAGGGGACTAAATTTGTGCTCTAGCCAGTAAGTTGTCAATTCTTGAAATTGCTATCAACATGTTAGGCAGAAAAAAAAAATGAATGCTGATCCATTTTGTATATTCTGGGAGAGATTGTAAATTGATTTTAGAGAACAAATATCAAGTAAAACTAGTAAAATGTTAGTAGACTAGAAAAAAAATTATAAACCTAAATGATGAGTTTGGAACATCTTCAGTTGTTTCATTGCTTGCAGAAAATTGGTATTTGATACGAGATATAGGGATCTGAACTTTCTTCTTATAAAAGCTATTCACTTCTTAAAATATCTGTTTAGCTCATCAAAGCAAAAAGACTAATGATCAATTGCTTGTGTTTATATTTCTACAGATTAATTACGGATTTTTTTGGTTTCAATTTTCAAACACGTGCTAATTTAGATACTTATTGGCTCGTGCAAGCTTGAGTTTTCATTGTTAGCTTTCATGCTTTGTTTATCTTTTTTTACTTGGTATTCAGTAGCGATAAATGACTTCAGTATCAATTGTAAAATATCAAGCCACTAATCAGTGGTTGGTATTCAATATTTCTCATAATTCTTAATGTTAAATAGTCAGCATGTTCAAGGCCAAGAATCAACCTTGCTTTAGAATGTCAAGGGAGAAAAGAAAAACAGAAATGTTTCTCAGAAATGATGAATTCAAGTAATAACATTTCTCTTGGCAAGCAAAGAAATAGTGCATCAACTGCGTACTAGAGCTGGTTTGGCTGACCCTTTAAACTCATGCCTGCAATAATATGCAGTTATGCACACTCATACAACGTGCTTGAATGTCAAAATGCTGTGGAACAATGGAATATATGAGATAGGCGATAATAAACCTTGGGAGAAATAATGCTGCACATTTAGAACCTTCAACTTCAGTGGAAGAATTATGTTCAGTGAAAATTTGTCCTAGTGCAAGAAATGCATATTTAATAGAACTTGAAGCAAAAACAGCATATTAGCTTATCCCATATCGTATCAAGTGCTTACATCACCCTCTTATGGTACCAGGATTTGACCCAACTCTTGGCATGACAGTTTGTAGAATTTTTATTCTTTTCTTTTTTATGAATTTCCGAATTGCATGATATGGACCTCTTGTTTCTAAAAGTTTAGGGGTAAAAATTTCGTCCTTACGCCTAAAAGAAAAAAAAAAGAAAAAAAGCAAAAAGCAAAAATGATAAATCTTTTTAACATAACTTTCAGCTATGCCTGTATCTATCACCTTTTCTTCTAAAGTGAATATTCAACAATCAAAATTTCTTTTTGCTACAGCCCTATGGAATCCAATAGATCTTTGATTTGTGTTTTGATGTTTGTGAAGTGCTTGTACAACGAATGGAGAGGCATCTTTGCATGGAGTTTTGATCTCCATGCAATCCTTGCAAAATCTTCTAAGGAACAAATGACAACCTCATTCAAATCGGTAAGTTAAATTTTACTATTTACAAATTTTTACATGAAAATGCCATATGGTATAGCTGTAAATATTCCGTCACTGTGTTAATATTTTCATCTTTTGTACATGATTTCTAGGTTCCATTTATTCTTACCGAAGGTGGTCACTGGCCAAGTTATGGTTATGTTCACATAAATTTGGATGGATCATCACATCCACTACCTCTTACGACAGTTTATCATCAATTGCACCCTGTTCAGGTGTCTCCCTACACATTGATTCAAGCTGTATTTGGTAATGGCTACCCGGTAGGTTCTCTCTCTGTTTGCTAATTTTTGAGTCAATATTAACCTTCACATTGGCTCCTCCTCTTCTCATTCTTTTAGGGTTCTTGATTTAGTAATTATTGCTTTGCAAGGTTGCATTATTGGATGAGGAGAAGATTCTACCAGTTGGAAAGAAAATTACGGCAATCGGAATGTGCACAGCACGAAATGGAGAAATTGAAATCAAGTCATGCCAAGAGATTCCCTATTTCTTGTAAGAACCAATTTTTGCGCTAGCTAAATATTTTGTTTCCTTTTCAATGATGTGTGGCATGATTCACATCCAATTTTGCAATGACTGCGTTCAAGACATTTATTTTAAGTTAAGAGATATATGTAAAAATTGGTCTGATGTGTCCTCTGTAATCCCATGAACAACATCCTGATTCTTTGTTACATAAATGGAAATTGTTTATAATTGGATTTCATTTAAAAAGTAGAATCATTATGTAGCATCTTTTGCTAAGTTTGCCTTGTACAGGTCTGAGAAGAGAAAGGATGAAATTGAAGCCGAGCTAGCCACTAGTGCTTCGACTCTCTTTTGGAGTGGAATTCTCCTTGGAGCACTATCAGTTGTCGTGGTTGGTTATGCCATCTATAGGTATCAACGTGGAACTTCACTGTGTAAAACCATGTAACTGACTTATTTCTTCCCATTGATTTATTAGATTCCAAGTTAATTACCAAAAAATTTACTAGTGGTGTATCTTTTTCAGGGCATATGATGATAGTTACCTTATATTGAGTGGTTGTTTTGCTAGGTTAGACCTATATTAGTATTTTTTAGCCATGTTTTGTTCTGTGGCCCAATTGTTTTATGAGTCTTTACAGTTTTAGACTAGGTCTAATGTCCATTGCCTAATTCCTAACTTCTTTTAAGCTCTTGAAGCAATTAGTTTTACTGTATCCAATTTTCTGAATTTTCTGAGTGCTGAATTTGGGTTCAGCATGTCGAAATCGTATTCTTATTTCCAGGATTTCATACTTCTGATATACTGTAATCATGCAGGAACTGGACGAAATGGAAAGAGTGGAAGGAGATGAGGAAACGGAATAGAGAATTACATGATCAGGCTTTGGTTCAAATCGGAACAGAGGAGGAGTCTGGTGATGTACCAGATGGGGAATTATGCGTCATCTGTTTAATGAGGCGAAAGAGATCTGCTTTTGTTCCCTGCGGACATCTTGTTTGCTGTCCTACATGTGCCCTGACTGTCGAGCGTGATTCATCACCTAAGTGCCCTGTTTGTCGCCAAAACATCCGGACTTCCATCAGGATCTATGATTCTTGAGGTAACGTTTGACAACTAACATCTTTATGTTTGCTGAGTCACCTTATTCATAATTCATCTTGTCGCACGGATAGAAACAGTTTATAGAAAGTAATCTGTTTCAGACCCTCTCTTTTTTTCTGGCTAAAAAAGGGAGAAACCCTGATAACATAAGTTGAAGTATGCAAACTCTTGCATCAGCATGGATTATATAAGTTATCCTGACTGATATTTAGAGGATTATAGTTGATGCTCTATTTGGTCCTGACTTTTTTTTGAGAAATTATTTGGTCCTGACTTTCTACTGTTTCAGTGGAAATTATCTTCTCTTTTTCCGCTACTTGCAGCAAACTTGTTCATTCAACTCGGCATATATTGATCATGACCCTGATAATATCTTCAATTTGATATCCTTGCTTCTCTTCTTGTTTCTTCGGTGGCACCCAAACAAGCATAGCAGAATTCTTGCTTTTGCCTATGGCAATGAACAAAGATGAGAGCTTTTCTATTGACTTTCTGTAGAAGTATTTAGTACAGTTGGTAACCATGATCGATATGTTTTTATGCCTGTTAACCAGCAGCGAACTTCAGTTGTAGCCAAAACCTAGTTTTTATATACTCATTTATTTCCATCACAAGCGGCAATATTCTGAAGACCCCTTAACCCATATTGTTTAAGTATGTGATGCAAACGATATGCTAATATTTTCAATGCTTTTGTGCTGTGATTTTATTCATGAAGTTTTTTTAACTGAAATTAGGATTGAGCATTGCGAATCTGCTAACCTTTTCCTCTCTTACTTTGTCTTGTAGAGATATACAAGGCTAAAATATGGTGCGTACAGGTGGTGGCCGAAGATTTCATTTTTTTGTGTGGCTGGTCTTTGTCCGCAGTTCAACGTGAAAGCCTTAAGTCAAGCTCTTAACAAGCAGAGTTGACATATTTGGAGAAATTTTAACTATCTTCTGAGCAGATGCATTATTAGTGCAACCTTGTAATATAGTATATCTGATTTAGGTTCCAAACTTAGTGCTTAATTTTCAGGTGGACGTGGTATAAATAAATCACCTATTAATCTTGGTAAATTTGCAACAAAAGTATTAGTTAACTGCATGGGATATGAGTAGACATTTACACCTCAGAGGTTGGTTTCTTGGAGTGCACTTATGCATTATTTGGTGTATGGGATGCTCAATTGGGAAGAATGCAAAAGTTATCATCACCTGTTGCATGTTGTCTTTGAGGTTGCAACAGTGACTATTCTAGGATGGCCGCAGCTGCTCTCCACCATTTTTATGTTGTAGTAGTTTTCATTCTATGCTTTTGATCATCATAATACTTCTTAAATTCTAAATCTAATGGCAATTAGATTCTCCAACAATAGAAACATGATCTAGAATACAATACCATGATAAATATACAAGCTGGTTCCTAATTATATCAACCCTCATTCCAATACAAGATAGCCTACTCATTACGAAGCACGCCGTTTACAGCAGGAGCCAGGAGGTAGTTACTACAGCCGTCAGACGTTAGAGTCGTTACTCCGAAGTGGCCCCCGTCATCCTGTAGTATCGGTCTTCCACAGTGAGCAAAATGACACAGGCTGCCCCTTCCACCAGAGCCCCACCGCCTTCTCCGCCGTCCTCATCTCCCAATTTCCATCGTACTTCCTCAGAAGCGCTCTTCCCGCATCTACCGCCTCCTCCCCGAACCCTTCCTCCCGGAACCTTAACCCTAACATCCTCTCCTTCCACCTCACTCTCTCCTCCACCTCCGCCTCCAGTATTCTCGCCGCCTCCCCCTCCATCACTCTCCTCTCCTCGCTCTCCTTCCCCTTGAACGCGGCATTTGTCGACTCCAGGAATCTCCAGAGAATCTCAGTCGCCATCCCGAATCCCCTCATGGCGGGCGAACTCCCATCGCCGGCCTCGAGCTCGCTGAGGACCACGAGGTCGGGGTTTAGCTCCTTGATCGACTGGAGTATCGCCCTCCGACCGTCGGCACCAGCGTGTCCGACTCGGAACTGGGCGCAGACGACGAGGGTCTCCCCAACGGCAACAGCGATGTCGCGATCGATGCGGAGGTTGAGATCGATGGACTTGGCGTAGCGGAGGAGGTGGGGGGCATAGTCGTATCCCCGTGGTGCCGCCGAGAATGGCCCTGGAGGCGCGGCACCGGCGCCAGCGACGGTGAGGCGGACGAGGGGTGGGGGTGGGGAGCGGCGGGTGAGCGACTCGAGGAGGGTCGGCCACTGAACTCCGTGTGAGACTCCGAGGTCGATTACATGGAGTGGACGGGGGTCTACGGTTAAGGTTAGGGTTCGGGAAATGGCGGCGTTGGCGAGGGCGTTGGGGAGGGCGAACCAGGGGCTGACCTCGTGGAACTTGATCAGAGACGAGCGAAACAGTTTTGGATCCGTCGTGGCGAAGGAGATGGGGGTTTCCACTGTCGGACATCTAAGGGAGGAAGACGAGGAGACACGAAGAGAGAGGAGCCGTAAACCATGAGAAGCAAGACGGTGGTTGACGTCGCCGGAGGAGGAGGCTAGTTCTTCGAGAACGTAGAAGAGATGCTGGACGCGGGAAACATTTCCCGCCTCGATTGCAGCAGCGCACGCGTTGAGCAGCTGCTCTGCCCACCTTGCTTCCTTGCTCCCGCCATTGCTGGAATTTCCTCCGCTACCCTTGCCGTTGGCCTTCTTCTCGCTGGTATCAATTCCGGCCTTCCTCTTTTGGTAAGAAATTGTATTGCCTTGAAGTTTCCGCTTCTTTGATGTTTCTTGTTGCGGGAGCGGCAGCCGGGGAGTACTACTTGTGGTGGTTGTAGGAGTGGCAGGGAGAGTGGTCGAGGATGGAGTTTGAATTAATTGAGCCTGGTTATCGTCCTGTGTCCACCATTCGTAACTTGCAATCTCGTCGAAGGCTGGGATGAAGGAGCTGGATTCCTCTAACCAGTCTAAGAGATGGTGGTTGTTGTGGGTTGTGAAATTGGAGTCAGGCCCTTCCTCAAATGTCATGGTGTATTTGATTTGGTACAATCGAATTTAGAGAGGAAGCAGAAAAGTTTGGCATTGACTTAGGGATAAGAGTGGGAGAGGGGGTGTGAATGTATTAAGCTGGCTTGCCCTGTAGATTCTTGGTTCCTTGTTGTGATTGGTGGAATGACAAACAGGAAGGAGATGGTAGGAAGGACGGTGGGTTCAAATATTTTAAGGCTGTGGTTGCTGTTCTCATCGAAGATTGGAGTGCGGCTGTTTGTATTTTGCTGCAATTGTGCTTAAAGAATGTGGCAGAGATGGCTGCTAGTCTTTAGTTGGGATGTTATTATATTACTTTTCAGATCTACATTATATATGTTAATGATTGGCATCCAAATGACAACAGGAGAAGAGGTGAGAGTTGTGGGACATTATTTATCATTTTGGGGACTTCAATAAGGCTTAACTTACAGATAAGCAGAACTTGGGCTATACGATGTTGAGAGGTGCCACTGGAAGATAACAACGCTCTTAGTTTGTTGGATATTGTTGGTTACAGGTGAGATGCATGCTTACAGAATAGATTTTAGAGTAGAGTAAAAAACAAAAAGACCTTTTATCTTTTAGGGTGGAGTGAAAGCACAATCTGTGGAACTTGGTCACCTTATACTCTTTCATTAACAGGATCAAAGGAGACATATTAGTAGTCCTCGTAGGCACCATTTATCAGGTAATTTGTTTTGTGCTTTCTTTGTGTCTAATTACCAGTAGTTTCTTGAAAATAGCCAGTAAGCTATATATGTACTGTTTAGACGGCTTTAAGCATTTGATTTAGTTTCCATCTCTTTCACACACTACATTCTTACTTGGCACCAGCAGTTTAACTCTCGTCCTTCAGCTGATGTGCATTTAACTTTTGGGCTTTCCACATCAAACAAAATGAAATTGAGGACACATTTTTCCTGCAGTTTTCCTTATAGAAATGTTATTTTCTTTGTTTATTCTGACCTTATGAAATTCAGTCTGACAATGCCATGTTATTGTTTTTTTATTTTCTCTACCCGTCCATTAAGTTTAATATTAGGCAATAAGTAGGTGAGTCGATTAAGTATCAGAGAAACTAAAAGTGAAAGATTGATCTTTAGAAAATAACATTAGCATATAATACAAATTATTTAAATTTCCAGAACGCTGTGTTGGCTTATCATTCACGTTATTCACTAATTTCAGCCAGTCAACCGAGTCTTGGTTGTTTTTTTGAGGTGTTCCTATCTTTTTATTGCCTAACTAGAATTAGACAATTGAATGGATCCACACTGAAGTGGAAGATGGAGATAACCACATAAAGTCGTAACCTGATTTAAGCTGCAAAAGGGAAGTGAAGGATACATCTTCCTCTCCATTTATCTTTCCTTTCTTTGAGAAATCCATCCCTTGTGAATGTCGGGGTGGGGGCTATATTTGAACATTAGCCTAGTATTCTGAAAAGAGATGCAATATGTACTTGCACTAAACTCATCAGACCTCGTCAGTTTGCTAGGTTCAGATGAAACAGGTAATTATCAAAGCTAAGAAAGATTTAAGAGGATAATTAATCAAGGCAAATGGCTTTGGTAATGGTTGAATTAGTTTTCTTGATTTGAATCAACCAGTTTAAGATAAATATGGTGGCGCGGCTAGCAAGGTGGCAACCTGCATGTATCTTGAGTATACAGACTACTTGATTGCATTTGTTAGTTGGAATAAGGTGGGGTACTTCTCTTAGTTTAGTAGGAGTTTTATGTAGTTAAACTCTTTGCTAGGTCAACTGACATCACTTTTGTTTTTATCTAATAGCATTGAGTGAGTTGGAGAATGCACATAAGAAGCCCTAGCCTATCATTAGTAGAAAAGTACAAACCAAATGATTAGAAGTTATTTGGTGAGTGAAGATTGTCAGGATATGCATTTTGTGGTTGTGGTTTCTGTTAGGGATAATCTCTTTCTTGGGAAATATCTATATGATGTTGTCGTCATCTTTTCTTCTTTCTTCCCATAAGTAACCTCCTTTCACTCTGCATTTCTCCCTTGTGATCATTGCTTGAAAATGTGCTACCTCTAATCATGTCACTCTTTCAGATCTGAGTAGATTTAGTGAAATTTTGATAGCTTACCAATTTTTTCAGAAGAAAACAAGTAGGTTAATTAGTGATGAAGTTGGAAAGTTTAGCTATAGGAACTTGCAGCTGCATACTTTTTTTCTTGTTGGAATGTAATACTACAATATTTATTACTATATCTGATCTACTTAGATGGCCTATAGCTTACAGAAATGAATTTTGTTCCCTGTTGTACTTAAACTGAAAAGTAGAGTGTCTTACCAGTGTGACAGGAATCTCCAGGGACAGAAACATGAATAAAGTTATAGGTGAGATAATATTTTATGCTAAAAATTCAATCAATACTTCTTCAACATATTTGTGCTTTAAATTGTGACTCTACAAAAGGACGTTTTACAAACCAACTTGCTTTTATAAGCATGGGAATGTGCTCATTCTTTGCCATTTCAGCTACTTGACACCTTGCCATGAAGTATGACATCAGCATGAAATCTCATAATATGCCTTTCTGCTTCTTCTGGTCTACCTTTGAGGTAGTCTAATACACGTTCTGAAATCTCCTGATTATCTGTTGAATGCAGAGAATGGAACTGTTGGGCCTTCCTCACCAGCAACAGAACAGTTCAGTACTGGAAGACAAATTTCTTTTTTAACTGAAGTATAACAGCTTTGTTGACTGTCCTCCTCTTTGTTGTCCTGTCTTAGTTTTTCTCTGAGGTATGAGATATTTCAATTATGAAAGTAAGTGGTTATAATCTATAATCTATACTACTACTACATCAAGTATTCTTTTTTTCACTTTTCTTCCTATATTCTCGCATTGCTCTTATATTTATTATTCTTCACTGGTATAGGTCCCTTACATATATTGCTGCAGTATAAGTCATTTTCTATCTCCAACTAGATATTCTTCTAGAAAGCATATACTTTGGATATTTAAATGCTCTCGACCTATTTGAAAGCTACTTGAAGCCCTCATGGCCTGCTTTCCTACATCACTTCCTTTTGCTTGATCTGTTGATAGTGGTGACAAGAGCATGCACTTGAATATGAGACTTTTCCATCTTCAAGTACTCGGATGTAGCCATCTCTTAGTTATATCATAGTCTCATAGATTCATTTATAGCACAACAAATTTGCAGAAATTGGATGTTCCAGATTGTATACACTGGGAATTCTCCAACAAGTTATTAAAAGTTGTTGATCTTGCCTTGCAGACTAGTAAAAATGAGATTACCTTTCCAATGTGGATTTTATATTAGAGTCTTTCATCTGTTAACATCCATTTTGCCTCAGCATAGAGAATTTTAAAAGGTGAAGTCGGTTAGCTACTAAATAAAATATCTATTCTCAATTTTCTATGCCGCCTTCAGGTTCTTTTCTTGTGATGAGACTACGTGACCTGTAGGGCCTCGCTATAGATGACAACCCCTCCTTTCTGGTTCTAATGATAAGGAAATTTCCTGAAGTCTCTAAACTTAAAGCATACCATTGGCTAGAATAGATAACTACAGCGATAAGCTTTCTTATCCACAGTATAATTGAGATTTGAGAGAAGATGGATATTTATCGAGTCATAAGTTTGTTATATTTTTTATCCCTTATCAGTAACCCTGGATTCCCCTCTTAGTAATAGTTTTTTTTTTCGTCTTTTTATGCTTCAAAAAAAAAATCTACCAATTATATATCCAAAAGTTCCCTTATCCTGTGATATTGAGTCGGAGAAATCTCTGCTCTAGAATTGAAGTTCTTATAATTTAATAATTGTTTATTTGTCCAAACCTGTGGAACTTTGAGTTGCAAGATGTTAAAACGGATAAGATTTCGTTGAGTTGATGTGAGATAATGTGAGGCATTTTCGTTTATTTTTTTAAAAAAAATCAAAGCCTCAAGGTAGAGGTGATATATTACTCGGATAAAAGAATAATACATTGTTAACTAGATTTGTGGGCCTTCAGGGAAACCTACCCAAAAACCCAAAAATATGGAGTGGTATAATAGGGCCATAGGCCGCAATAGTACGATGTTTTGAGTTTGAAACCTTCAGAGAAACTCGGAATTTTGAGTTTGAAACAGGCATTTCAATCTTAAGAGTCTCTCTAACAAAATTTTTTAGTAATACAAAGATGGGGGGGTGTTTAGGGGGTGTGGGGTGGAGGACTCTATGGGAGCGTTGCGCGAGACCCAAATAATTTATTCCGAATTAAATCCTAGCCGTTGGTACGGACAATTCAATTTGAAACAAAAGCTAATGAATTTGGCAAAAGTTAAAAGTCACATGACATGCATGGGCTCTACCATCTCGCTTAGCCGTTGGCTTTCTCTCCAACGGTAACATGCCAGCTTATTTAAACATACCTCTGCACAAAATCCACAATAAAAGATGGCTTCCACTATCAAGCTTAGAAGCTCCTCCTCGGTCCCTAATCTCCTCCTCTCGTCTCTAAACCTCTTCCTCCTCTTCCTCTCCTCGGCCTCCTTTGTTCCTATCTTCCTCTTTAGGTCTTCCCCAACCTCCTTTGGCTGGGCTCTCTTCATAGTCTCAGTCACCACCCTCCTCTCCTCCCTTGTGGGCTTCTATTCCCTCCTCACCCACTTCTGCTTCATCACCCATGTCTCCCTCTTACTTGCGTCTTCCGTCGGACAGGTTCTCGGCTTCCTCTCCCTCTTTCTCCAGCACGAAGCGACCCTCCGGCTTCTGGGCTCGGTGAGAAGAAGCCAAAGGGAGCAGTGGGTGTTACTGACGTTAGAGGAGGTGTTGTTACTTGGGATGCTATTGGTGCAATCGATTGTGTTAATCTCAACATGTGTGGTGCAAAAGTGGTGGGCGAGGGAGTATGAGGAGGTAGAGGCAGAGAGGGAGATGGCAGCGAAGAAGAGGAGCCGGAGGATGGCTCGGGTGCAGGAGGAGGCAATGGCGAACGCAGACGCCATGGCAGAGCTCAAGGCAAGGGAGCTGGATGAGAAGATGAAGAACAAGTACGGGCAATGGATGAAGAATGACTTGGAAGGGTGATGAAAGGGTTTCTGTTCTAGATTCATCTCTGAGAATGACCGTGTTGTGCCGACTTCGTTATCGGGAGTATCACCTGAGTTTGGTTTTAGTTGGTCACTACAGGGTGGCGAACAGACACAAAACTCAGTGTTGGCTTGTTGTTAGTTTTTATTATGCTGGTGGCGTCGAAAATGTTAAAAACTGCTTGTTGAGAAGAAAGAACAAAAATAAAAAGGATTCCCAATATGCTAATATGATTTTCCAAATGCAGGCATAATTTCCGGCCAGAAAAGAAACGAGAGAATTCATCCTTGCTATTGAAGCCCGACGGTTAATATGACAAAAGTCATGAATTAAATTCTCTCGTGCACTATTTAGTGAATTTTTCTACCACCACGACGACTAGCTAGCCCGTTTGTTTTAGCCATAAGTCTATAGACTCGATTGGATTAGAAAGAATATAGCTTTAAGAGAGAGAGAGAGAGAGAGAGAGAGAGAGAATTCATAATACCCAATAAAAGAATTTAAATTACATTACAAAAAAAAAGACATTAGCCTCACTTATCTTAAACGTAATTTGCCACGAAAAGCTCGTAAAGGTTGATTCTGGTAAAAAGCTGCAAGCCATCTCAAAATGCATCAGAAGGGCTAATGTCTTCGAAAGAACAATACAAAGAGCTCGGGTGCAGTAATAATAATAGAAGGGTTCTGGATGTTCTAGGATGAAAGTTGGTTGAACCTGTTCTACATCCACTTTATTTTTGAAGCAGCAAGTCACCAACTTAGACAAATGGATACAGGTGGAATAGTTTAGTATACTTGCAGATTGCACATGATAATTATCCATTAGTAGGCATAAAGTTGAGCGCAAAATTTATGGCTGACTGATATGGCTCATCATCATTTAGCTATTGCACTTATTTTTTCTCATTGCTGGTCATATGTATAGAACCAACTTCGGGATTGGGCACAGTATTGGAACACATTGATTCAAGCTATGTGTCCGGTGCACGGAAAACAGCCTTAGTTGAGATTTTTTGTGAAGGATTGAGAACCCAAAATTTAGACTATATTATATATATATCATCTATCTGCATTTTCTGAAGAAATTGTCTTCTCTCTTTTCTGAAATGAACCATGTAGCTGCAGAAGCAAAGAATTGCTGACAACAAAGATCGAGCTCATGGCCATCAACCCTCCTGCAGAACAATCATCATAATAGTGTTATATTAGCTGACAAACTATAGTCACATATGCCTTCCCTTTCCTAATCTCATCAACATAGAACTTACCTGATAGAGATGGTGTCATGGCAAAATCAAATTGAGGAAGTAAGAACCCAGCCGCAATGGGAATGGCAACAACGTTATATGCCACTGCCCATGCTAAATTCTGGTGAACTTTTCCCATTGTTGCTTGAGAAAGGGTAAGTACGTCTACTATCTGCATGAGAAGAGGTGTTCAAAACAAGCAATTACAGTGCACCAAAGTAGGCTCAGAAATAAGAATCCCATAAATGTAGACGACTTGCTAATAAAGCTCAGAATTAGCTTTCTCCTTCTCAAATGGCTTACAAGAAGATTTAGTATGATTAATGAAGTATTCTACATTTGTCTGAAACTTTATCGCCATGCGCAGTGGTATCATGAGCGAACTTCATATATTAGTAGGCAGTGATTATTGAATCAAACATATGATATGCACATCACAATACAAGATCTAGGAGTTCCAGCTGGCTCACAAAGAGCTCATTTTAAACCTTCAACTTTAGACGATGCTAACACCGGACTGAGGTTGGAGACAAGTTACTCACAAACACAAAATCATTCAACAGATACTAGTAAAATGCACGGATAGAAAAACCAGTAAACCAGTAAACTCTCCTTCATTCACCTTCTATGTCAGTCAACAGAGCATAAAATAAAAAGGCAAATTGTTAAAAGGGAACAAATCACTTCAACATATGAGATGCAAAGCTGCAAGTGGTTGCAAAGCACCACTCATACACATCAAATTGTGCATGCAAATACTACATGAAAAAAAGGGTGTGTGATAATTCAGTTTCAGAAATAGAAGAGTAATTGTTTTATTTTACAAAGAAGTTTCTATTCAAGTTATCTCAAAAGGAACCTTTATTTTACAGTTGCTAAGAGTAAAAGAGCATGCTAGCAGATGCTCTTAATAGAACTTATGGACTTATTCACATGACATTGTTTTGTTGCCCAAGTATAGTGCTTGCACTAATATAGGCATATATGATACAAGTAATCAAAATGGTGATGAGACAGCATGATAAGTAATCAGAGACTTAGATAGTTTACCTGCGATAGCCTGTTACCCAATAGAATGACTGATGCTGCATCTGATGCAGCATTCTCTTTTGCTTCAGTTTGCAAAGCAATTCCAACATCAGCAAGTGCCAAGGATGGTGCATCATTTATGCCGTCGCCAACCTTGAACACATAAAACAATGAGTTAGCCGTCTCCAGGATGTTCAAATATTTCATAAGTAAAGGTACTAGGATATTTGACAGTTGACACATTCTTATTGAGAGGATATTAAATGGATGACTATTCCTTTTTGTATCACGACTGATTGTTCTATTGATGAAAGTATAGGATACACACAGCCAGACAAGCGACCACTCACACATTTATATTATAAACATCAGAGAAGATAATATGTCTTCTGTATCTTGGAGATCATTTGTTATATTTAATGTCTCATTGCGGGGGATATCAATAGAAGATGCAAGACATTAAATAGAGTCATGCGGAAGACTGTAATGAGATGCTCCAAGAGAAATTCTATTTATCAGTTACTGAATTTCAGTTAACATATCAAACATAAATTCTGGTCTACTAGATTAATAGTACCATTGCTACACGATGTCCTTCTGCTTGGAAACTTGATATTACACTTGATTTCTTCTGTGGGGTTAAGGATGAATTTATGTATTGGCTTCCAATTCCAACCATCTTACCAACACTTGCCACTGCCTCTTCCTTGTCCCCTGATAGAAGCACTGTCTTGATTCCTTTTTCCTGCAGCCTTTATTCAAAGAAAATGTGTAAGCCTATAAACTGCGGTAGTGAATCCTATACACAAATCTTACAGAAAATCTTAAAGCCACTAGTAATCTGTATGAAAAAGAAAATCAACGACAGGGTATGTTGTTTTGGAGTTGAGATCTCAAATCAAGTATACTTTTGATTAAGATTACAAGAATTCTAAATGATTTAGCACAAAATGCATCACTGGACCTAGTAAAATGTCCCGAGCTACTATCAGATCATTAGATGTATCTGAAAGTCTTCAACTAAGCACAGAACAAGTGAACAATTCATCATTTGGTTTATGGACTACTATTTAGAGCAAGCATGTATGGACCATAGACACTGGTTAAGGGTTACCTATTTACTGTTGATTTGGCATCATGACGCAGAACATCAGATATTGCTATGGCTCCTATTATGCCTTCTCCTTCACGGCCAACATAAATAACTGACTTTGAGTAGCTTGAAGATAAAGGCAAGCTGGATGTCATGAATTCTACATGATTTTCTAGATCCACCAATGCAGATATTGATGCTTTCTTTTGAAAACGCTCATGAACCCAATCCATTGTGCCAACTGCAACCAAAGAACCATCCACTTCTGCTAAGCAACCAAAGCCTGGTTCTGTCAACTGTCCACTAGTGCTTGGGATTTCCAACTGTAGCAACTCTGCTTTATTTACAATAGCTTTCGCAATTGGATGTGATGCTGTTTTCTCCACTGCAGCAGCTAGACGAAGAACCTCCGGTTCTTTATATGTCAAAGAAGCAATGGCTGTAACAATTGGTTTTCCCTCTGTAAGTGTCCCCGTCTGACAGTTAAAAACATAGATTATAAGGAGACATGCTAGAAATAAGATGTTTTTGCTGCATATCTTGCAACAGAATATGGAAGAACAAAGAAATATCACAGGACAGAAATGAATACTTTATCTAGTGCAACAACGTCTATCCCAGCTAAACGTTCCAATACATCTCCTCCTCTAATAAGAAGTCCTTGTTTAGCCCCTGTTTATCAAGTGAGCTCAAAAGTCAATTAGAAATGTTGAAAACCTAATATCGATACTCCAGGTTCTTAAATCAGAGCTATAGAACGAAAAATGCCATGTAGTGTTGTAATAATTAACCATCAAAGACTGCATGAGGAGAAAATCAAAAACCCATTTGAGCACTGAGAAAATTGAGGATATTATAGCTCAAGAATCCCAAGCAATCAACTTATCATGACTATTGTGCCACAATCTTTGGCAACATGAAAGTATCAGATTGTTCTAGTTTAAACTGGCAGAAACATATCAAACTGAATGCAGTCAGTCAAAGAAGATAATTACCCAGGGAGGTTCCTACTAAAATTGCTGTAGGGGTAGCTAACCCCAGGGCGCAAGGGCAGGAAACCACCTGAAATTGTCAAGAATAAAGGAAACGATAAGTAGGAGAGGGGAAGTGACTGCATCTGCATGGTTGTCATAAAAAGTCTAGGATAAATATGCACTAACATAAAACAAAGGGCTATACAAAATATTGGAGTTCAGGATGTCTGGATAAATATGTTGTATATGCTACTTATTACAGATGGTCCACATTAATTACTCAGAATTTTATATGTAGTAGTGCATTTGGTAATGGAGGAACTCATAAAGTGACACTATCATACTGGTCGACATTATCCATTATCTATGTATTCAGAATAACCATTATAGCTACTTAATACTTATCAAATGAAAGAATGATAAGTCCCTATCTTCAATTAAACTAGTGGTAGAGTTGGATTATCAAGAACACTTACTAGTACATCCACAGAAAGTTTCAAGCTCAAAAGCAATGAGTTTCCATCAGGACCTGCAATATCATTGAGAAGTACGTCTGGAAAGATTTGTGTCCCGATATAGTACCTAAAACATCATTTAAGAACATAGATAAGTTGGAAGACCAACATATTTGTTACCACCCAAGTCCCAACCCAACAGGAAAAGATCATAATAATGATGTTAAGCACGATTCTTAGTAAAGCGTAACATTAGAAGATACTAACCATTTTGAAAGGGGCAATAAAAGTCAGATTTTGAGGCAAAAGTCACAAGACCTCATCATACCAAAGAAAGAGAAAAAATAATGTGATATACCAAACTTCTTTGTCTGAGATATTTTAAATGAGTTTATAACTCTAGGTTTACATTCTTTACATCCTTGTAGAATAATTATCAAATGATCGTTATTTAGATGGTCATATGGAGGTTCCAGTGTGCAAGCGAGCTAATAAATAATTGATTCACTTTCATCTAGTCTACAACTTCAATCAGGCATATGTGAATATTCTGAGTTCAATTTATTGAGCTATCCAAAAATTTGCAATGATGGAGTATTTGTCTTTCTAATCATATTCATATATCCAAGGATAAAGCATGCCAGTTCACAATTAAGTTGTACTTCCTTTATGGTTGAGAACTTGAGATGCTAAAAAAAAGAAATTTTTTTTATCAACGATTATATTTAAGAAACCAAGCATAATTTTTCAAGTTTCTGCAATATAGTTGACCAAAATAGTTAGTCTCAGTATCCTTCAATATACAGACTAGAACAATGGAAAAGGCATCAGAGGCATCTTTGCACTAGTATCTCTATCTAAGCACTAGACAGAATGAAAGACGCACCAGAAAGAAAATGTTGCAGCTGATATAGTCATAACACTGTATACAAAAGGCCCTGCAATTGAATCTGCAAGTCTTTGAATAGGAGCTTCACGTGACTGTGCATCTTCAACCTGTGCAAAGGCATTTGCAAAGACTTAAATCTTCACATAAGATGATAAGAAGATTCCAATATTGAGTTGGTGGGGAAAAAAATTGCAAGCCAACCATGCGAACTATCTTGGCAATAGTTGACAAAGCTCCAGTTGTTGTAGCTTCAATTCTTAGAGGACCATCCTGGCAAACAAGTTTAATAACAAATCAGGACAGTCATCTGGCCAGCAGTTTTAAATAATGAAATGCTTATAGGTTCATAAATATTGTTTGCAGAATATTTCAATGATGATTTTCTAACAACACTATCTTACATAGTGAATTAGGCTAACTATCTCATGATTAAATTTCCTCAGTCATGAGTCATGACAAGTCCTCAAAGGACCACACATTTTGTTGACTTTTCTTCAGGCCACAAACATACCACAGGAAGTGGGAGCTCATCATGCTACAGTTGGCCCATTATTCAGTAGAAAAAAAAAATTAAGTAGTTGTCAAAGGGCAAGGATTCTAACAATCAACATTATTATGCACTTATCATTTATAGATATTAGCATTACTGGAACGTCATCACTACTCTCATTAGCCTCCATATGTTGGAAACAATAGGTTTAAAATTCCAATTAGATCACAGTCATGCTAGTAAAAAGAGGTAACCGTTAACTTGTGTAAGAATGTTTGAGTGTACTAATTTATACTATCTAAAAGGAAAAAAAAAAGACCAGAACCTAGTTTTTCTCACTAGTTAAAAAGGTCTAGGAGGATAGGAAAAGGTACAAGCATACCCAGTTTACAGTTCCTGCAAAAACAGGGAGACCTCGTTCCTTGAGTACGGGAAGAGATTCCCCAGTGAGCATGGATTCATCAACAAAACTCCTGCCTCCATGGACATTTCCCTGCAAGGGCAGATTATCTACATAACACAATGTTTTGATTTAATAGAAAGACTAAAGTCACTAAACAACTGTTTGGAAAGAATATCTCCATCAATCTCGTCATTGTTTGAAGATTTGAAAATCTGTAATCAACTAATCATCCATATTGTCCTTCAAATATCAGATCAAATAGTTTTACACAATGAATTCTGGCATTCATCTACTTATTCTACTTGGACATTAAAAGATATGTAGATGCAGACACATGTCATAATGATGGGAAATAGCATTTCTTCAAGTCACAGGACAGTTTTGCAGAAATTTATGCAAGACACACAAAGACTACCTAATTCTTTTTGGTAAAGAAATAACTACTTTTACTGCTCCCATGATCCTAAGAATAAATGAATCCAAACAAAATAAAAGAAAAAAAAAATTAAACTTATGAAACCTTTAATACTATATCATGTGGTTGCTCAACTCAACATATTTTCTTGACATAATATATGCAAAAGCAGACACAGTTGGGCAGGATTCAAGATGTTTAGGATTAAAGTAAAATAGAAAAATGGCTGAATTAACAACCAAGAGAAGAAAAAGAACTATCATAATTGATATATTAGCCACAAATAAATGTATATTGGCAATAAAAAGTAAAACCATGGGATGCTGCTACTGCAAATGCAATGAACAATTTGACACTCTTGTAACATACATCAACAGGAATAGTTTCTCCGGGCAAAACCAATATTGAGTCTCCAACCCGAACATCATCAACGGGAACTTCAATGCTAATAGCATCTTCACCTAGAACACTATCCGATGAAGGGTCCTCTTCAGAAGACGAAATTACTAGCCGTGACTGAGGAGAGACCAGCGACTGCAGGAAAAGAAAAGAACTCTATTAGCTCACATAACATAAAATCATTCTCAAAAGGAAGCTCGTGACTTATGAGCATGGTATATTGATTGATGTTGTACAATAGTATATAAGTTATTCTTCAAAGTAGCATAGTGTATACGCACATGTACAAATATTATTTAAATGTATGTAATTCAGAACATTCAATTTTGTGCATATGGTGTTATAGTCCTTAACGCATTTTATATGTGCAGCGGAAATCTCAAGTTCTCACATGCATGCTGCGAAAAACACCTGTTGAGTACTGACTTACGAAAACATCCACAATGTCATTATCTCTTCCCCTCAACATATATCTGCAGACTGACAGGCAGCAATGATCTTCTCAATTATCCTCCTCCTCACCATATAATCATCTTACCATCATCCATCCCATTTAAATGGTCAATGACTGGAGGTTCTTCCATTATCATCCTCCCTCATATCTTATCTGCCTCACAGCATCCATGTCAAGATCCTCTTACTGAATCATCCAATTCTTGCTCCCCTCCTCACCCTTTATCCCTTTGTACTCATTAGAGCAAGTAGAGGATGAAGGACGAAGAAGGAATTATCAGAACTTCCAATTTCAGAAAGTAATCCTAGTTGCACGAATCCAAAAATATTTCAAGGACATAAATGGTTTTTCAAGAACAAATGGAAATATATGCAAAATTGAGAGGTTGGTATGGTGTAGGTTAACTACAGTGGGTCCTATATATATCTTGAGAGGCGCCTTAATTGATACTTATAGAACTTCAGTTAAGTAATTCAAAATCCTCTCCGTTTCTGAAAATGGACAAACATAAGTCCTAAATTCCTAGAATCCTAATCAATCCCAACCTTAAAAGCTTCAGAGGTAAGAATATTTTGAGTACTTTGACAGATCTTAGTTCACTATGTTAGACTAAATTATAATCACAAGAACACTGATATTTAAATCAACAATATAGAGTAAGCAACTAACATATCGATTTCTTCCAAAATGAAATAAATCCCGTTAACACCATGATACAATAGAATTGTCAACTGCATGACAGAGTGAACAAGCTTGTAGGGCAAAACTTACCAAAAGTTCATTCATATCACTAGATGCCCTGAGCCTAGCTCTTTCTTCAAGAGAGCGTCCCAAAAGTACAAAACCAAGAAGCATGACCTGTGTGCTACAAAAAAAAATTATTCAACAAAAAAAATAAACGAATATACATTAATCTGCTGCTTCTATGTTTACAGTATGAGAGATCTCTATCTGCAACACTCATATCAAATTATTGACTTGAGGAGGTTTTTTACTTGATTACTTTATTTATGTATTTATTTCTTATTATTATTGACTTGAGGAGGTTTTTTAGGGATATTTATTTATTATTATTATTGACTTGAGGAGGTTTATTAGGGATATTTATATATTTATTTTTTATAACTGTTATAAAGAGCATATTGGGATAACAAATGTGCACAGGATACAGTAGGATCTTCATATGTTTATTGGCTCACCAAAATTTAAGATAAGCCATCAGTCATGTCAGCAGACATGCATGTAGATGTCTTCATAAAGATTGCATGCTTAATTTCAGTAAAATGGGTACTCGAAAGCTTTTCAAATGGAACTCGGCATGCAAGATTTTGCACTAGAAATATCATGCATAGAAGAGAATGATGTGACACAAGATTCATGCAAAAGACTTCTGATGCCTATAAAGAACAAAACAAAGCAACTCACCGGCTCATCAAAAAAGGATGCTTCCCATGCAAGTTCGGGTTTCAGCAATGACACCTTCATAATAAATAACATTGAGGATGATTAATGCAGATGGTAAGGTACGAGAAGTGTTAGTCAGGTTGAGCTAACTACTGCACTTACTGCACTAATAAGGAATGCAGCAATAGATCCAAATCCCACAAGAGAGTTCATGTTAGGGGACCCTTGCCTGAATGCTCGAAAACCATCCAAAAGTATACCTGCATAGGATGCAAAGTATAATAAAAGAAATCTTAATCAGACAATTGAAGAATGAGAAACCAACAATAAGCTGCCACCACATTCATCACAATTGTCTTAACAAAAAAAAACACTATTTTCTAGTAATCAGCTACCTGAAAAAACTGGGGAAGTCTATTAATATAAGAAGTGAAGTAAATCCAGCTGCTGAACTAAATTCATATGGAGAAATTTTTAATAAACAACAGTTATCCAAAGAGTGCCAATAGTACCTCGACCAGGTCCAAACAAGGATACTATAGCAATTCCACATTTCAGATAAGAATTGTGCAACAGCTCCCAAAAAGATCCTGCATCAGCCAAAAATCAATCAATTAAGAAAGAATTATCCAACAATACCAGATCAAGAAATCAATCAGCACAGTGCAGATACTCCAGTCCAAGAAATAACAATATATAACAGAAATTTCAGACTACTAGCGTACTAATTATCCAAATTCTTTACTAAGTTGATTTTTTCACTATGAAATTGAAGAATCTCCACTTGCGCGAGACTGCAAGAAGTTTTCACCATGAGCTATGTGAATTCCCAGAGAATGCAACAGATGGGACGCATGCGATCCACAGCACAACGCCACAAGCGTCCAGGCGAAGGCGACACGATTCAGGCTCCTCGCGAGCAACTCCTCCTTCCTCTCCGCCATCGCCTTCCATTTCCCCACGCTCTCCCCGACGCCCGACCCTGATCCTCTCCTCGTCGATGGGAATCCGCACGTCGTCAGCCTCCTCGCGAGGTCCTCCGCCAACGTCCCGTCCTCCTCCACCGCCGCCGCCTCCTGCCGAAGCCGCACCGCCGCCGTCTCTGTCAACATGTTAACGACAGCCGACTCGACCCGCTCGTCGGCGGCGAGGATGGAACGCACACGGGATGCACAAGCTCCGCACATCATACCGCGGACGTCGAGCAGCACGGAGGAGCTCTTCGGCGCCTCCTGCTTGACATCTCCAGTGGGAGCTCCGATATCAGCTGCACTCGCCCTAATGAGGCGGAGGCGGAGGCAGAGAGGAGAGCGGGGGAGGGGGAGAGTGTTCAGGCGAGCTCCGGCTATACCGGTGTTGGTCTTGCGGTTAGGAATTGGGTTTGGGGATAGGGATAGGCGAAGGAGACGAGTGGTCGCCATTGGTGGAGGCCCGGAGGGAAGAAACTATGGCGGGTATGAAGAGAGATGGAGAAGAAGCAGGGAAGTGGGAGAAGATCTCTACTGAAAAGTAAAACTCACGTCAAAAATGAACTGCCAAGATGACTTGCATACGTGGCTCCTAAATTTTTTGACACGCAGGAAGAATTTGGAGCGAAGCGCAATTCTGGGCACAAAGATGTAGGTGGTAGTTGGTCTTTTCGACCACACGGTCCACATGTTCCACGAGAGAGCGCTTACATTAGGATGAGGTCATATCACCGCTTAAAAGTTGAAAGGTCTCAATGTCTCATTTATTAAGGAGGAGGCGGTGACGACGCCTCGGATTCACGAGTAGGTAACCGGAGACAAGTGATGGGTGGACCTGGTGTAGTTATCAGTCCACGTACGCAAATAGAGCTGGGTGTAATTTCTATACTGACGTGGCATTAGATAATACCAAATTCCAACCATTTATCTGTTGCCACGTTGCATAGCAAGATGTGTTGCAATAGCTCAATTGGATAATTTAATTTGACTTGGTGATTGGTAAAAAGGAATTTATGGACGTCGCACGAAGTAATCTGCTTTGATGGATTCAGACCACGAGAGCAATGTGCCACTAAGACTAATAAAATGCTCTCCTTTAGATAAGTGAAAACTTTTACATTTACAACATCAGGTGCCGCTAAGACTAGAATTTGAAAATATTAACCACAGACACCGTCCCAATTGCTTTAGACTAGTAAAACGTTAGTAAGAGAGCTTCGCGGTAACTGCTAGTTTTCAATTATTGCTACACGTGCAGCATTTATATCTCATTTATTTTCACATGCTATCTAATTAGGGGGTATTCATGGGCCGGTAGGGCCGGACTTGGGCTTTCTTTAGGCCCCATATTTGGGCCATCATCCGTATATGTACCCGTAGAAGAGCAAAGTCGGCAAACGGGTGGGTTTACTTCATCGGATCTCTAGCCGTAAACCCAGAGATCCAACGGACCAACCGTTCCCTTTCCGTTACATTATCCTCTCGCTTTGCAATCTTATCGCTCGAACCATCTCATCTGCAGGATCACCTGGAAATGGCTCCTCTTCCTTCCTCCGACGCCCCTCAATCTCTCGTCCCATTCACCTCCCTCCTCTCCACCGCCTTCCGCTACCTCCCATTCCCCTCCCCCAATCACCAATCGAAGCCGTCCGTCCCTGATCACACGGCTCTCATCTGCTTCAAAGAGATCACCACCTCACTCTCCGACCATCCATTCCTCAAGTCTCTCCTCTCCTTCCATTCCGAACTCAGGAGTTTCTACCAGGTGAAACCATTTTCTCTCATTCGTCTGGGTCTTGCTCCTTTTGGGTTAATTTTGATGTGGGTTTTGGGTACATTGTTGAGTTGGTTTGCAGGTGCGTTGCAGAGGAGTGAGGAGTGCCAGTTTCCTTTCGGGTCGTAGCTTTGCCGCTATCTTGCCCGGGGACTCGGTCGCGGGGCTGGTGGTGGCCAATGGAATTACCAATTTCTTGAACATTTATAACACGTTGCTGGTGGTTAGGCTGGTGCTGACTTGGTTCCCCAACTCGCCTCCTGCCATTGTCAGCCCTCTAAGGTATAATCTTGGTTTCGAAAGGGCTTATTTATGAGCTGGTGGTTCTTTTCAATTCGATGCGCTCTTTGGGGCATTTATGCAAATACCTTATAGAATGTCTAGCTTGGTGTATCTTACCAAGGAAATTGTAGATGTGCCTGCGGGATGGTGATAACGATACTTTCGTGGACATAGGAGTGTGAATTGTATATAAGGCCAACTTGATATGCTGCAATATTTAGTGGTCAAGTAGGCTTCATAGTTTGGTAGATGGAGACAACAAGCAGTCATATAGTTCATTGCTTATACGTGACCTTCCTAGTTGTCAATTTTGATATGCCTCTGGTTGGCAAGTGTTAAAGACAATACACCAATTTAGTCGGAAGAGATCTTGATAGCAATCAAGATTCATATTCAGTTAATATTAGTACAATGATATGTAAATTATTCCTGAGAAGTCAGACATGTCAAGAACAGTACTTGAGATAGCTTCAAATTTTCACCACTAAGTAACTAACTAATAAGCAAGTCTATTTTCATAAAAAGGCGTCAATATTATGCTTTGAAAGTATGGCAGTTGAGTAAGGGTGACATTCATTTAAGCTCTCCACACAAACACAGGAATTCTAAGGAGATTCTTATGTGACTTGTCACAGAAAATGTACTTGCAAGAAAATGTCCTCTTGTTCATATGCACATGATGTAAATATAAATTGGATAAGAATGATTTGTTGTAAGCATTTTAAGTGACCACAGAAAGCTCCATGGCTCTGAATCTTTTCTTCTTTTTTTGGCGAACTTCTAACTTGAATTCATCCAAGTTTGCGAGTAGCTCATGTACACAAATTATACATACCTGGTAAATATGCAACACTGGAGAGTCGCTTATTTTGGAGGCAAGTTGAGATGATTGATGTCTCTGTAGGAGATAGTTTTCAAGTTGTCGTTTACATTATCTACTCTGTCGTTTTCTCCTGATGCACTTTGACAGGTTGATGACTACTTGTTTGCCTTAAAATGTTACTTTATTTTGTCCACAATATTGAAATTTAGATGGTTTTCAAGTTCCTAAGTTCGGTTTCCAATTCTGGTGCAGCACTCTATGCGATCCCTACCTTAACATATTCCGTGGGATTATTCCGCCTCTTGGGGGAACATTGGATTTATCACCCATCCTGGCCTTCCTTGTTCTCAATGCCTTTACTAGCACTGCTGCTGCACTTCCTGCTGAACTTCCTTTCTCAGAATCATCTCAGCGAAGCACTTCACAGTACCCTCTGCCTCTCAACCTCACCACAGCACAGAGAAAATGGATGAGAAGGGTATGCTCCAAGGGGTCTAAGAAGGAAGAAGAAGCTAATGAGGTGTGATCTTCCAGTGTTCATCTGCTGAGTTTTGTGTTGCACTTACCCATTGCTTTAATTGCTGAGATGGGTCTGTGTAGGATTTCCGGTATCTAACGATTATACCTTAAATTATTTTGAGCTGGTGTTTTTGACTCTATGGATGTAACTAAGTTCTCTCTCTACTGTAATATGAACCCATGAGATAAATTGACATTCTTTGCTTCTTAAATCTTACTGTTTCTTTTAGATATAAAGTGCAGAAGTCAAATAATAAATCTATGTATTTTAGGATGTGAATGATAATAAAGGTTTAATGTAGGGTTTTTTTAATAAATTTCTCTAAACATTTTTAACAAACCTTAGGTATTGTGACAACTAGGTAAAACTTGAAACAACAAGGTATTCTAGATGTTTAAGTATATCTTTGCCAACCTAGTTGGTTTAATATAGAGTTTCTATTAACAATTAGAACGACCTGCAGCTAAAAAAGTAGTAACGCTAACAAACCAAACATGCAATCTTCTCCACGTCCAATCCAGCGATAAAATTTCTCCTGCCGTCCGAATCCGGCAGCAACTCGAAAAGGCTTCGCCGCCGCTTCCAGCGATAAAAAATCTTACGAAGCTTTACTACGGCCTAGACATTACGTAAAGAAAAAAGAAGCACTTATCTCCCGTTCACGGGCGGTGACCAGACCTCTCCGTTGCCGGCCTAAACCATGTGCCCGTTGCGATTCCTCCTCGTACTCTTCTCCGCCGCCGTTGCTGGATACCTCGCTTGGAGAACGATTCAGTCCCCTTCCCCTTCTCTAAGCTTGGAGGAACGCGATAGAAGCAAGACATCGAGCGTCCATTCGACTCAGTTGCGAGGTTATAATTCGAAGAGGGTGGGCTTTTCTTCTTCTCCTTCTTGTTCTCCTTGATTTGGTTTTAACAAGCTGGCGATTTGGGGATTTCTAATTGGGTTTGGTGAATTTGGCTTGTTTCATGAGCAGGTCGTCGTAGATGGTTTCTGGGGTTTCTTGGACATGGCGAGCGGAAGGTATCTGTGGAGGTTGATCAAGGAGAGGTGAGAACTGGGAGATGGTATAATGTGAAACTGGGAAGATTTTTTTTTCTGCTACCCAATTGTATACTAGTATTGTATGTGGTTGAACCATAGACGTAGCATTGGGTTACAATGGATGCTCATTAAGAAATAAGAAAGAATCGTGTTGAAGATTCTTTTTCAATTTTATAACTTGCCTTTTTAATAAATTCTGTGGCATAATGGAATTGCATAATTCCTTGAGGGTTTTGCGAAATTTTTGTAACGGTAAAAAAAAATGATGGATTGCTACATCTCAGCAACATAATATTGTTTAAGATGATTTTCAATTTGTAGAAGGACCAAGTTCATTTTATCAAGTCTTGGACATCGAATATCTTAACTGAACTCTTTTTGGGGCTTTCAGTATTTCGATAGAAGTATTGAAACTTCACCTAATACCAGTAATCCACTTAAGCTGCCTAAATTGCTGGAATAAAATGCCTGACCAAAATAAAATTAAGACGAAGTTTTTGAACCCTGACAGCTGGAATAGAATGTAGAAGAAAATATGGACATTTTTCAGCCCTCCTATGGTCAAGAATTCATCTTTACCGGACTAATTTTCTTTGAGATAGTACATTTTTCACTGAATAGATTCCATTAACAATTTATGTGGTGGCAGATGGTACCATTTTTATATTTAGTATATTCGATTAAATATTTATGTTGGAAGCATTAAAGTGGCTTTCTGATTAGATGGTTTTAAGATCACCTTCCCTGCAAGATCCTCAAAGTTGCATTATATATTGCGAGAAAAATTGGAAAACTCCATATAGAATAGTTCTGATATCACTAATGTCAGATACATTAGAATCAGGATACTTGGAAGTCTTCCATGACAGCAACTTTTTCAGTTTCAGTTGCCACTTGATCAGTGCATTTTCCAGTTCTTGTAAGCACTTTTCTAATACAATTTTTTTAAAAAAAAATTTAAATGCCATGTGTTTTTTTATATAATTAAGATCATATGTATAAACGTTGTCCCTTTTATTTATCTTGTAATGACATATTTAATCTTGAAGAGTTTAATATCCATACTCTATTACGGCAACACTGATAGTCCATAGATTCTCAACTCCCTATTGCTGAGGGTATTTATAGGTTTTGCAGAAGTTTCAGTGAATCTGACAGAAGTAGAACCCAGTTTGGTTATGCTTTACATATTGAGCTCAATATCCTGATTATATCATTAGGTTTTATCTTTGGAAATATTTGCATTTTATCAGAGAGTAAGCACCTAGAATGTCGAAATGGTGAAAGTTTCATGATATGAGTGGGAATGATCTTTATGTCAAGCGCTCTCCAGTAAGATTCTGCGCTTGTCATGTTTATGTCACAAAAATAATTACTCTGTAATATAATAGTGCCATTGTGATACTCCACATTTCACATAGATTTTTATTGGAGAATTTAGAAATTTTATCATGTTGTAGGAGAACTCTCTGCAGTCTGGAATTTGTTGCTTTGTCTCAGTCATTATCAATTTGGAAAGTATGAGAATGTCAACTGATAATTATAGTATTTTGATTACGGAGAGGGCATAAAGTTCTGCAGTTCTGCCAGTATGTGGTTTTTACACAAATCTTGGATGCTAAGATCTGATTTTGAATATGCTACCCATATGATTTTGATAGATGTAGAATATTAACATCAATAACTCCGTTGTGGGGGTTAAGGGAACTTTGAACACAAAGTTATGGTTGGAGTAAGGCATTTTGACCTCAGTCTATATGGTTAGATTATGTTATCTACCAAATCACTTGTGGTCAAACCTGATTGAAAGAGATACCATGAGAAAGTGTGAAGAAAAATCTATAAGTTGGAAGGTTCAGACCCTAGGCCAAGTTATGACAAGATCTTGTTTTCAGTTTGTAGTAGAATGACTTGAGGGATGATTTAGATTCCGGCCGTGTGCCTTCTATTTTCTGAAGAGAGGGTAAAAGGAATACTAATAAGAACAGTCATCTTGGGTTCTCCTTGAGGAGTCTAATTGTTTCTTTTGATTGATGGCTACCTTTGTTTGTTGTGATAGAGGACTTGGACTCTTGGAGGATAGGTAGTATTCTACACCCGTGACAGAAGGTATGAGCATCCTCTATTGCAACTTATTTGTGGAAGCATTAACAGAATGGATCTTAAAGACATTTTAAAATATGGAATGGTAGTTGGCTAAACTAGTCTGGTTACTAGTATATATATTCTCGTAAATGGGAATTTAGTACAAAGGATTTGGTTAAAACTCCATCAGAACATATATTATCACATTCTCCTTTTACCATAAATTTTGTTCTTTTCCATTTTCCTCAATTACAGCACTATTTCTCTGCATTGTTGCTGGGATGCTTAATAGACAGTATTCTTTGAAGTTTTTGATAACTTGATTCCTTCAGTGTATGAGAAAATAATTTATTAAGAGTTTCCAAGGCAGTTGAAAACTTGAAATTGATAACAATAAATTGTTGTTAGTTGTTTCTTTTCATTATACAAGTCTGAGCTAGAGAAAGTTTTGTTGGTTACCACTTTTAGTGGGTTTATTGAAGCTAATGCAACTCAGTCAAACTTCTTAGGCATTTTCTGGAAGGTACTTCAAAGGTAGATATCTTTTTATCCGTGGAAGCTCTTTTTTTTCTTCTAGATGCTTTTTAAGAGTGAATCTGCTCCTTTCTTTTTGACTTTTAATGCTGTGCACTGTTCTACTGCTACCAGATGCTGTGTCTTGTTGGTGGTCTCTTCCAACAGTCATATAAAAACCTAAAAGAGAATGATGCCAACCTTAAGACTTACACTATTCTTTTAAGTGGCAAAAGATGCTCTAATAACTTTCGAAAAGTATGAGCTTTACTGAATTTACACTAAAAAGAAAAAGGATGCTTTGGTTAGCTGAAATAGATGCTCAACTTTGTAGATAGGCCTCTTCTAGATATCAAATTGGATTGCAGTGGTACCTAGTTATTCTTCACCCGGATCAGTTTACATGTGCAAACTGTTACTGGTGTCCTAAATTCCGGCTGAAATGAGTATTTGTTCTATACAAAAAGTTGGGACCTCAGCTAACAATTAAGCCCCACTAGGAGGAGCGATAAGTAGATTTAGGCTTTAAACTGCAGTTCCTAGGAAGCTGTTGTGCTAATTTAACTTCAATATTCACAATGGGGCCCATATGGTTACATCAATAGTAAATTTCTCTGATAAGATATGCAAAATCTTTGCATTTCTGGAAGCAACTTTAGTGATTTTTCAAGTCCATCTAGTACTTGTTTAAGCATCTGATTCTCACCAATTACTAGTATGTTTTGGTTCGTGCAGAAGAACCTCCTTTTCACCTGATATGGTCTTCATTTATCACCTATATAAATTAATTCCCAAGAATATATTCTTCTCTTTTATATGGGTTAGTTGGAGACCAGGAATATGAATACAGACGATGATTGTTATAACCTAAGTGTTATGATATGGAAAGTTAGCCTCGTCTTTGAAGCTTGCTTTGTCTAATGACATAAATTCTGCAGGAGCAAGGTCACCTTGAAGCCCTCAGGAGAGGTAGATGGGGAGGACTACTACTTCCACTGAGAAGCTGACTGTCATTGCTTTGGGACTCCTTGCAGTGCTCTCGCCTTTATACATCGACAGGAAGCCAGTGGTTGAACCCGACGACGATTATCAGAGTTGGAGTCTCGCCTCGTGGCTCCCTGTGCTACTCATACTATTGATCATAGTGATCAACTTCACATGCTACTTGGACGGAAGATTCACGAGGTTCGACCCCTACTGGATACATAGAATGGGAGGCTCGTCATGCGGGATCATGGTGTGTCTTTTGATTCTTGGGTTAGTGTTAAAATGTAAAGCTTCTATCAATAGCTGATTCAGAATTCCGAATTTGTCTTTACTGAATCTAAGTTTGTCGAGATGTGATCAGAAAATATGACCAGCTTGTTTCTCTCTTGGTCTTTGTTGATCATGCAGTTGTAACTGTGTTTATAGCATGCTTTTGGTGTCCAGTTGCTTGCACAATGCCCAGATTATTTTATTTAAATTTGTGAGAAAGTATTATGCCTTTCTGAGAGGATGTTTGTCACAAAAGCATAGTACTCTTAAGAATTTTGCTGAACTTCTTATTCTTTCTCTTGTATCTTAGGTATATGGAATTATAGATATAAATTAATCTAAAAAAATTCTAATTTCCAAGTTGTCGTTGTAGTATAGTGGTGAGTATATCCGCCTGTCACGCGGATGACCCGGGTTCGATCCCCGGCAACGGCGTTACTTCAATTTTTTTCTTTAGTTTTCCTTTAACACGTATGACGTATCTATATAGGAACTCCGAATACAACTCCTGTGCTACTCGCCTACTCCTAGTAGGACTCAAACACGTACACGCACAAACTCCTCTTCTACTCCTACTTTGACCCTCAGACTCGCAAAAAGCTATAAAAGCAATCCTGCTACAGTTACCCCTCCTTGATCTCTGTTCCTCTCATGGCTGTTTCTCTCGGCTACTCTCTAACCGGGGCCAACACCTTCGTCACCGTCGCCGCTCTCTCCACATGCACCGTGATCGTTGTTGTCATCTTCTTCCTCCTCTGCTGCCATCGTCGTCGTCAGCGTCGTCTTGCTCTGCGAATGCAACAAGAGCCTCCAGCGTCCGTCAACGTCGCAGTCTTCAATCCTATTGCTTGGGATGAGATCCGTATTGCCGTCGAATTAGCCGAAATCGGCAATCACGAGCGCGTCGCGAAGATCCCGGCGACGATCTATTCCCGCGACGGCGACGGCGAGATATGCGCGATTTGTTTGGAAGAATTGGCCGGCGGAGAACGAGTAAAAGTGATGCCAAAGTGCAGGCACACATTTCACGACGGCTGCATCGACCAGTGGCTGGGCAAGCGTTCGGCGAGATGCCCAGTTTGTAGGAACGTTATAACTGAGAATGAAACTACTCTCGAGCGATGAGATATGACGTTATCATCTGCTTGCTCGATCCGGGATTGTTGTAGTCGTGTTGGATTCTTCATTCTTTATTATTTACCGAGTAATTCTGATGGCCTATATGAGTGTAGATCAAATTAAATACAAGTTAGTTGTTTCATGAATCCATGCAGAAACTTTAACCTTTTGGGTTATGATTTATATATATATATTGGAATATTACACACTACAGCAGATCGATATGTAGCTAGCATTATATCATCGTCAGCGATCTCTTTTCTTTGACGATAATGATTTAAAATCATCTTGAGAGGCATTAAATTAAGTGATATGGGTAATTAGCCAATAATTTCATTAGATTTAAATCATATGAGATTAGAAAGAGAAAAAGAGTTTAAAACCCTTCACAACTCTCAAACTTAGGCACAAATACTCACTCAATACTGTTGGCTAAGGGCACACACATCTCTAAATCATCTTCATCAATGAGAATCTTAGACTAAAAATAAGATACAACGTACGTGGAGCGGGTAAAAATCCCAATAATCATTTGTTTTATAATAAAATAATTAAAGAGGAAGGGGAAAAAAGAAGCTATAGAATAAAAGAAAATCGCGTAGATTGCTGATCGGACTAGAAGAAGAATATTGTCTAGGAAAGGTGTCGCACGTTTGACCATCCGATTGGTATTCTCTAGTGATTGTTGTTTTCGTTTGAGGAACTCACCTTAACCTTCGAAAATTAAATTGGATACCATGACACGATGATGCATGTCAAAAGTGTTTTATAGAAGGTTTGTAGAATATTTATAAGCATAGCCTTACTTGTAACAATTAGATACCATTAGAACATATAATACAAAGGATTTCTACAGCCTGAGGGGGAGAATATGAAGGTGTTTGACATCGCCGTTGGAGGAGGAGAAATGTTGGGCTATTTGGTTGAGGAAGAACATAATAGGGAGGGTTAGTGAAAGTTAATGAGGAAAAAGACGGGAGGAAAGACTAGTTTGAATTAGGAGGATAATTTGGTACATAAATATTATTTGGATGGCTAGTGAGTGCCATAAAAGAATTTCGTGAAAGAAATTTAGAAGGTGTATATTGGCATAAATTCATGCTTGGAGAGCGAGAAATAATTTAAAAGATATAAGTAATATCTGATTATATAATTTAAGGGGTTAAATTGAGTATAACAAAAACATGATGTAGAATAAAAAAATATAATATCTTGTTCAATTTTCATATAATATTTTAATATTTTCTAACTTATTCTTACCTTACTCGTGTATGATTTTTGGAGATTAAACCAAAGTAGTTATAACTATGTTAATCTTCTTGTTAGGATTTAAGTGTTGATAAATATGTATAAAATATTTTTAAGTATTTTTATACATGTATATAAGCATATCTCTAAGTTTTAATAAGATTTGGTTTAAATATTTTTAAATTTTGAATAATTTAAATCACAATGTTCACATTGTTTGTTGTGGAGAGTTATATAAGATCATACTTGACTTGGATTTGATTTTATTTCTAAGATATATTTATCTTCTCTTTGAGAGAATTCGTGGAAAATCTATGAAGAGATACTTATCTTTAAGAAGTATATAAAGTAATTTAATCTTAAATTGAAGATCATCTTCTAAAGAAGCTATCTATCATTATCTTTTGAGATCATTTTTTGGAGTCCATTAGAAATTACTTCTTTGCTTTAGATGAAATATGTTGAATCATTCTCAACTCTATGTATTTATATCAGATTTAAAAGAATTACGTCTCGAAGGTCATTAAGACGAAAAGGTAAACCTCGAGTGTCACTAAAGTTTGAAAACTTATCACGAAAAATAATGTGTTGCAACATTTAACGAGTAAAACTAGTACAAATTGAGTCAAGGGAATCAGCAAGTAATATGTAAACTTCTTGTTAACCGCTATAAGTTTTAGTGATTGGTTTCGATCCGAATTTGAATTCGTAGTTTTTTACTCAACTTGAAATTTTTTTCACGTAAAAAGGTTTTGTGTTTATGATGTTTTTTTCATGCTTTATATTTCTCATATTATTATATATAGCGTACGATAGATCTCTATCTTTTAGCATGATTTTTATATTTTTCAATGGGTATTAGAGCATACCTAAGTATTCACATAAGTTCATAATTTTTTTTACTTATAATTATTATTTAAAAAGCTTAATCTAATTATTTTTTTTATTAGAAACCAGTGTTTTAATTTATCTCTAAGGTGCATGCTTTGAACACTAAATACAGTTCTATAATTACATTACCCTGATAGTTATGTTAACTTATATGTACTTATTAAGCAAACAAATTAAATTATTAGAAAAATAAATCAATAGAAGAATAATTAATTGTGTAGGATTAGATTTCGAACAATAACTTAATCCTAATACGGAAGCTCTCCTACTCCTGAAGTTACCAAAATAGCATCTCGGCAACGACTACGAGATCGATTAATTAGGAGAGGTCTCCTACTAGAACTCGGCACTTGCTTTGCATATCTGTATAATAGCTCGGTTCTTCTTTCCTACAAGTTTACAACCCACCGGTATTTTTCACTACTTTGTATTCTTTTTTCTCTCATGGCTACTCCTACTCCCGTCGCCTCTCTCGCATTACAAGCTCATGGCCCATCGGCCGACCCATCCTCCGAAGATAGGCTCATCGCCTTGATCACCTTGATCGTCTTCATAGCCATCCTCTTCTTCATCTTCGTCGGCATTATCGCCCTCCTCGTCGGCGCCTGCTTTCACCACCGCCGCCGCTGCCGCCACTGCCGCCACGAACCGCAGCCTTCTGCGCTGCCACCTAACCCGACGCATGATGACAGCCCCATCCAAACTTTTGCTGGCAACGTTAACCCCGTCGAAGCGATTCCGATCACGGTCTATTCTTGCCACCGAGGAGACGCCGTTTGCGCGATATGCTTGGAGGAGTTGGTGGCCGGAGAGGAGGTGAAGGTGCTGCCGCTGTGCGAGCACGTGTTCCACGCGAGCTGCACCGATCAGTGGCTGGCGGAGCGATCGGATGTCTGCCCGCTTTGCAGGGGCAAAGTATTCGAGGAGAAGATTGAGGTGGTGGTCATTGTATAGTGATATATTTTTATTCAGCTGGCTACGTACTACTTCATATGTCTGTTTTACACGTACAGTCTCTTGGGATATTTTTCCCCTTCTTTTCAATAATTTTTGGTTTTAAACCTTATATTCGAAAGAACAAAAAGATCAGAATACCCAAGCTTAAAAGAATAGAATGAAAAGAGGGGGTTGCCATAAAGATTTTCCTTAGTTTTTTGGCATGAGATTAACCTGCGACTCGGTCAAGACTCGGTAACTGGGGTTATGAATAGAGTTGGCCCAAACCAAGGAACCTAACAAATGGAGTCGGACACCCCCGACCCATCCGTACATTCTAGAACTAGGGCTCGGAGAGTCGCAATATATTTTATTTTGTCCGAATTCTTCTCCTAGTAGGACTCGGACAGTCACAACCCCTATAAAACAAATTGGATCTTCGAGTTTTTTTTATCCCCCAACTGCTACGCTACACACACTTCTCCTCCACTCTGTTGCTCTCATGGCTACTTCTTTCGGGGTTACTTCCATCCCTTTCGTCCACGCCGGTCCACCGACGACCGCCGCGAACAACCCCTTCTCCTACTCGGAGCTCAACACTTTCATCACCATCGCCACCGTCTTCGCATGCATCCTGATCGCTGTTGTCGTCTTATTCGCCATGTCAGTCTACGCCTATTTCCATCGTCATCCTCGGCTAACGCAACAAGAGCCTCCTGCGTCCGGCGACGTGATCTTCGATTCTGTTCCTTGGGATGAGATCTTTATTACCGCGGAATTAGCCGAAAGCGGCAATCGCTGGCGCGTGGAGAAGATCCCGGTGACGGTCTATTCCGGCGACGGGGAGAGCGAGATATGCACGATTTGCTTGGAAGAATTGGCAGGCGGAGAAGGGGTGAAGGTGATGCCAAGGTGCAGGCACACGTTTCACGACGGCTGCATCGACGGGTGGTTGGGTGTGCATTCGGCGTCGTGCCCAGTTTGTAGGGACGTTATCGCTGAGAAAGAAAGGAGAAAAGACGACATGAGGATCGACATTCCAATGCAGGACGGCCAAGAACAATGACATCGGATCTTTTCATCGATCCTGGATCGTTGTCTTGTTGAATTCTTTGTTGTTTTATTGTTTACCGGTTACGTTCTTGACGTATACATCTGTGTGTATTGGTGGCCAAATCAAATTAGTAATGAGTTATTTCTTGTAAATATTGTTTCTTCAATTCAATGGCGCTATTAATTAATTAATTAATTGGTTGGAGTCAATCATCTACCCATATGTTCTTTGAAATTATGTTGCGATCTCTTCTAAGAGCTTGAGAGGGAGAATGAAATAGGTATCCGAGACCAGAATTTTTTTCGCAAGGAAAGCCTGCATGTGGGCGAAATTAATTAATGATATAAAAAATCTTAGCTGTATTGGTATATAGTGACATAATAATAAATGTTTATTAATTTCTCTCTGGAAGAAAAATTAGTACACAAATTGAGAGGAAAAAATAATTGACACAAACTCCCACAGTATATATAACGCTAAAATGATTTAAGCTATATGGTATGAACTTCGAGTAATTGGTTGGAGAGATGTAAATGAAATTACTACCAATTAGTTTTTGCACCTCTAATTAAACTTAAACTTGCAATTATTAACATGTCCTGAATAAACTACCTGTGATGATAGATTGTTAGTAGGAAAATTCTTTTTACCTCGCTTCTGTGAATTTAAAAATTAAGCTGTCAGACAATGAACGATGGTTTAAATTTAATTTTTTTTAAAAAAAATGAAGATCTTTCGTTTAAATGGTGGCAAGAGGAACACGGATTCAAGAACGCTCGCTTTGCCTGCCATAATGTGAACTAATTAGATACGGATTTAAAATATTTTATAGTATAACAACTCTTTTGCTAGAACTTGGAAACGTTTGTGCTACAGTTTGAGTTCGAGTGGGTTCATTTTTGATGAGTTTGTTTATTAATTTCGAATTTTGATATCTGGGTATTTTGATACGCGTCGAATCCATAAGCAAATCGAATTTGAATCGGATCTCCGACTCCTACTCAATTTCTGAAACCATTACAGCGGTTAAAAATAAGACCGAATTCGAGTAGGAGTGAGATTAATAACGGTTTTCTACGCGGGTGTGTTAGAAACCTATAAATATACCTCTCTCACTCTCTCAGCTTTCCCATTGCGCTCCTTCTCCTTGTTCTCTCTCTAATCAGTCGTTGCTCTGTTCTCGCTTCTCTGTTTCTCCTCGCTTCGCAAGTGTAAGGAGAAGATAGAGAACCATGACGGTGCCGTCGGAAATCCACCTTCAGGTCTCGTTCTCGGAGAACTCGTCGTTGACGATGGCGGAGGTTAAACTGGTCGTCTCGAGGGTTCATCTCTACAGTGGAGTCGAGGAAGTCACGCACCGTCTCTCCTTTAGCCGACCCACAAGGGATCTTTGCCTTCGCGGAGCCGTGCAGCTCGCCGTCTCCTCCACGCTCGCAAGGGTCCGCCACCCGGTCGCCGAGGACGTCGTGTTCTGGACGAACACCATCTCTTCGTACGTCTACTGTAAGGCTACCGCGGCCGATCAATCCGGGTACAGCTCTTTGACCGTCCTTGCGAAGATTAAGATCTTCGATGCGCAGCGGCTTAGCAGGGTCGTCCAACCAATAGCTTTGGTGCCCTTGCTGTATTTCCAAGAATCAGAGCTGATTGGCCGGTTGCTGCTGCTGCCGCCATCCGCCGGCGAGATTCGCCGTGTGCCTCCACAGCGGCGTTCATCTCCCATCGACACGCTGGTAAGGTTCATATATAATGGAGGAGATGGGTCTGAGACGACGACGAATTGCGTGATCTGCCTGGATAATTTTGAGCAAGGATCGAAACTGACCAAGACGCCGTGCTCCCACGTCTTCCACGAGCTGTGCCTCGAGCAATGGCTGCGCCGGATGCGTACGTGCCCGCTCTGCCGGTCCTCTCTGCCGGCGGAGACGGAACGAGTTCGTCTGTAGATTTTGTTATACTCTGTGGTTTTGTTAGTGATATATACTGTGTTGGTAGAGAACATTATGCTGCACTGCTGGGCCAGAAAGAACTGATTCATTCTTCAAATTCTTGTCAGAAGACCTTTTTTGTTATTTTGTTCAGTCTGCTATATATATATATATATATATATATCTACTGTTGTTGAGCAATTGAAATGAAAAATTCCAGATAGTAAAACTTGTTCCTCAGCTTGTGGCAGCCTTAGATAAATACTGCAATGTGGTGTTAGTTTGTAGTGCATGCTGATCTTTAATCACTTAACAGATCTACAAACAGTTCATCTTGTTTGAGCTCACATTACAAGGAGTAAATATTATTAGCATTCGACATAAGAACCAGGAATGTCTCTCTATTATTTCTGATATTATGTTCCAATTTGATGTCAATTTGTAAATTTTGATCCCCACTCACCGTTGTTGTTGACCTTGGGGATAAAGAAATGGAAGAAACAGAATTTCTTCCCTTTATCAAACTAAAACCCAGTACTAGGGGTGTAATTCCCTTTATCAAACTAAAACCCTGTCTTGAGTTTTTGGATTATTCCACGAAAAGTTTTTTTAGTTCATAGAGATTCTGCACACGTGCCCATCTCTTCTTAATCCACAATCTCCAATTCCATTGTTTAATCTCGCAAGGCTAAGAAGATTCAAGCATTTAAGTTTGTATGAAGCTAGAAATCAAGCTTGACTTGAATCTAGCAATTCTTGACAGCCCCCTAGCCATCCTAGACAATTTTAATTTGATTCAATATCTCTATCGGAGATACACTTCAAATTAAATTTAATTATCGATCTCTATCTATTATCAATTTTTAATTTAAATTAATTTTAAATAAATAAGAGATATATTCAAGTAATTAAAAGAAAATGAGCAGTATGAAATTGAAAAGGATATATATATATATATATAATATGTAATATATTTTTTAAGAGAGTCTATATATATATAAAATTTGTTAAATAGTCACTGGATTAGAAGGATACATATATATATATATATATATATATATATATATATATATATATATATATATATATATATATATATAAGCGATTTTAAACTTTAGAAGAGTCAAAATATAAATAATCTTTTTTTGTTAAAAAAAAGACATGCAAAACATACTATTTTTTTAACTGAAATTATAATTAAAACATAAAAACCAGTAGTATTCTTACTATATTCTTAAATATATCAATTCTCCTTTACGTAGATATCAAAGGATAGGTAAGAAGCCCCGAGGAAAAGAGACCTCAACAACATTTATATAAGAAGACCAGCACACACAACTCACGTTACAAAGACTCATTTTATTAGCACTGGATAAGAAGCAAGACAACAAACACCTTCATGAACCAGAAACACGAATGCTAAGAAAAAGCACCGATGTTGTTCCCCACTCCCACAAGTTTAATGCACAGAAATGACGAGGCATAGACATTAATACACAAGGCGGATTTACAAGCAAGAAAGATGAGAAGTACTACTTAATCACCATCACACTGAACAAGCGAAGGCATCTCTTGAACCATTGCAGTGTTGCCGGTAATATTAGCTATATTCTGGAGGTATTTTAAACTGTCAACTGGTAAAAGTAAGAACGTTCTACTGCTGCGGCTTCTTTGGGATTGTGGCCAAGCCCAGTGTTGCGCCATACATCTCAGTAAGAGCCTGCCCACACCAACTCTGGCCCTCATCCAATGTTGGCATTCTGACCTCAATGAATGGCGAAACAGCTTGTTGGCTTCCCGCTACAACTACACCAGCCAAAACTCTAAGAACATTTGAAGCGTCAATGTCCATGCAAACATTAATCTCAGCAGTCCCCTTTGGTGCTGGTGGGATGCCTGTGATCTTGAAATAGCCCAAGAGTGAGTTTTCTTTGGCACTCTTTGCTTCACCTTCATAAACAACAATTAGAGCTTCAGTTTGGTTGTCATGTGCTGTTGTAAACAACATATCCTTCCTGACGGGGATTGCTGTATTCCTGTGTATGATTGTCGCTATACTGTCGCCATTGACATGGATACCAAGGCTTAGAGGGGTTGCCTGGATGGTTAGCAGATCCAAACTCCCTGAAGGATCAGTTATCCCCAAAGCTATGGCTCCTTCAAGTGCAGCACCGTATACAGCCGCTTCTAATGGCTCAATGTCCTTGTAGGAATCTTCTTTCTTGCACAAACCCAGCACTAGATCTTGGACTTTAGGGATGTTAGAACACCCTCCCACTAATACAACATCATCTATATCTTCTGCAATTAACTTGGCATCATGTAAACACTGTTTTATGAGCCTCTCACATTGTTCAAAAGCTATTCTATTTATCTGCTCAAATTCTGAACGGTCCAAGGTTCTCGATATTTTTACCCCACTACCCACATCCACATTGATGTGGACACTCGGCTGGCTAGACAACCTGTGAATTGCATCTTGTGTTGTAATACGCAGTAAACCCATTGGCTTGATCTTCTCCACACTACGGTCATCACAGAAGCTGTCAAAATTGGGCAAAAGATGACGCATGACATTCTGAAGTACATCTTCTCCACCCAAAGTGCAACCCGATGACGCTTTTATTTGAGAAACACCTCCAGCAGTTGCAGTTATAGCAACATCAGTATATCCAGCTCCCATATTAAATATAAGTGCAACTTTTTCACAACCACTTCCCATATTTTCATTTAAATACTTTTGCTGCTGCTGGGCATATAGAAGTGCTACAGAAGTAGGTTCTGGCATTAACCTCAGTACATGTAATCCAGCAATTGCACTGGCTCGTTCAATCCTGGTCTGCTGAAAGCGATTGAAAGAAACAGGAATTGTTAGGACAGCATTTGTAATAGGATGCTTCAGTTGCATCTCTGCCATGCATTTCAACTCCAATAAGAAGATGGCAAGAACCTCTTCAGGGGTGGTAGATCGCCAAATATTATTCACCAATGCTGCAATAAATGGCCTGGCACCAATATCCAATGTTTGCACCAGAAAGGGAAGGGACTTGCTGGCATGAACCACTGGGTCAGTATCCATTCTTCCTATCAGACGCTTCATATTAAATATTGCACTTCCTGAAAATATCTCTCCTTCATCATGACCAAGTTCCTGACTAACTCCTCCTGAAGGAGTGTCATCTTTGAACATCACATATGACCGCATCAACTTTTGGTTTCTGGTGTTCCTGAGCAGTTCAACTCTTGCACCATTCCATACTGCAACACTGCACTTTGAAGTTCCAATGTCAATACCAATTGCAACATTAGCAAAAGAAGATTGTGCTTTGTCATTGCCGGTGGTTTCACTATCGGATGCAACAGTGTAGAATTGCTCAGCCATCCTGTGGGATGAGCGTAGTTATTGGCAATCAAATGAAATAACACAATTAAAGAGAACGGCATAGCAGAAATTTGAAAATATAATTCCGAAAATGGAGTATAAATATTACTTCAATATTGCCTGACTCAGGCTACTATGAAGCAAAACCACAAAAGAAAACTTGTATTCATGACTATATTGAGGTCTCTATTGGTAGAAAGATACAAAAACTGTTAGCAATTGCTGGGAGAAGTAAAACAGAGTCAATCTAATGAAGTTATAAAAGAAGGAAACCACGGGGGATTAATGACTCAATGCGAGAAGAAACGAGAAAAGATGCAATGGTTTTCAAGTTAACGGAGAGTGTGATCATACATAAATAAGCAAGTCAGAAAAGAACTTTGTACTACTTGAAATAGTTGAAACCAAAGACTATTCTCTTGCTGTATAGGTTTTATTCTTATCATTTCCTGACTGAAATAAAATCTGTCCAAATATTAGGAATATGAGAAAAGGCTTATAAGAATATTTCAGTATTCACATGTGCTGCCTAAAAGTATTCGATCATAACTTATGGTTGGAAAAGGAAAAAAAACAGCCCAAGTGAAACAAGAATAATGATTCCTTTTCCATCCATCCTCCCAATCCAGTTTGTCACTTTGTTTCTTCTTCTTTCTCATTTAGTCAATGCACTCCCCTTCTCTCCAAACACCAAACGTCATTAGGAAGGTCAAAAATGTTACTATGATATCTACTCGTCTGTTTCTACTCCTAGGAATGAAGACGCACCAAAACACTTGAATAATGAGCAGTATGAATTTTCTGAATCAGCACCTTCTACCAACTTTCATCATTTAAGCCCATTGCAACTTAAAATAAGAATTCTCATTTAATCCAATTTGTTTGGTTTTTTGCTAGATTCGATTACCAAGCTAGTACAACGAAAATTACATAAGCTCCATTTTGCACAGCTATAAACAGAGCATATAAAAGGAGAGTCATAAATGGAACACAGGACATATTGCAAGGAAATTAATTACGGATCACATTACTTTCTAATACTAATAAGCATGCTCTTCGTCTAGTCCTTGACTCCTTTCAAGACATTTCACCTTCATCTTCCAACAATTCAAACAGAGCATAGAAGAGAAAGAGAATCAATAACAAGGTATTTAAGAGAAGGAATTAAACAAATCACGTAAAGAAAAAGGGAAAGATAGATAAATTATTAGTTCACATGCAAGGTGAGTTAAATAGGCGCACTTCTAGAGTATCTCGGGAGAAAACCATCTTAAGGAATCTCATGTAGATCCAATTAGTTATAGGCTGTGTGTAGAATTCCTCAACAAAAAAAAAATTATAAAAGGATCATTACTTTGCTACCTTATCTGTAAAAAAAAGCCTTTTAAATTAAGAAAAATTGAGAGGGAAAAAAAAGAAGCATTCAGAAGTATCATTGTGGATAACAGAGAATAGAATTCCTATTTAACAAAACCAATACAGAATACCTTTCCCCATCAAAAGCAAGGAACACTCGTCACCGATTGATAAGCAACAACAGAAGCAGCACAAGAGATCAAACACACAGGAAGCTAAAAAGGAGGAGCAAATAAACAATCAACAATATGAGCTTTAGCTGACATATAATGCACAAGAGTTTCAGCAAGAGGACCAACAGAAGCACATCCATGAACAGACTCAACATGACCTCCACTACCATCATGCACAAATATATGCAGTAATTGGGAAACAGAGCAAGGCATAATAGGAAACGAAAAATAAAAACAGCGGAAAAGAAATAGAAGAGTGGAATTTGATAGAACTCTCTTACGTGATAGGAGAGGAGAAAGAAATCTTTGGTGGGATGACGGTGACACCCTGCTCTATGTAGAAGAAAGGGCGGTGGGTTCTGGAGAGAGCGAGAACGAAGTCTCGGTTTCGAGAAGTGTCAGCAAACCGATATGAATGAGCGGATTGGGTGCAGCACGATTGAAAGAATTCGCTACATCAGTTGTACTTGCCGATTGTTAATTGGTTGCCACACTACTCAGTCCGTGTATTAACAAGTTTTCTTTACTTGTGTTTGCAAATAATCCTACCCTAATACGTCCCAGACTCCTAAAAATAATTATTATAAAAATTTACTTAAACTACTCGGGAGTTACCTTTCCCTTGACCTAGGAGGTCGTGTGTTTAACTTCAACTCCAAATAATATCGTGGATAAATTATTTGGTGGTCGGTGGTTTGGTGGCTTTAGCTCAATTCAATTTATGGCCCGGCAGTACGGTTAGCTTGGATGAATAGCTTGGCAACGCAATAGTTTAGAGCAGGTTTCAGTGGCGTTTGGTTCGCAGCAATTGTTCAGCGATGCATATAACTTGAAGCCTATACTAGGTAACTAAAAGCTCGACGAGGCCTAAGTATCTATGTATCTAAAGATGATTGGTCTTTTGTCTAGCCCATATCTAATTTTCGAGCTCATGAATAATAAATAAAAAATTACTTAAACTTGCTTTAAAAAAAACTTAAACTAACAAAACTCTACTATATTACCTTCTCCGATACCGAGGAGATTATGGGTTCAACTCCAATCCTAAATAATATTATGAACAAATTATTTTGTGGTTTAGTAGTTTGGTGTGGTAGCTTGGCTCAACAACTCGACTCGATTGATAACTCAACAGTGTAATTAGCTTAGAAGAGCAGCTTGATAGCTCGACGACTTGGAATAAGTCTCAATGATGTTTAGTTCAGAGTAATTGTTCGACGACCCATATGATTTGAAGTCTAGATTATGCAGCTTATTGTATTAGTTAAAAACTTAGTAAGGTCTAAGTGTCTCTAGGGAGTGTTAGCCATTTATCCAATCTATATCTAACCTTCAGGCTCATGAATGATAAAAAAAAATTACTTAATAATTTGATGACTTAACTCGGCTCGACTTAGTGACCGGGTAATAATAATTTAAATTATAAATTAGATGGTTTAATATACTGATTAAAACTTAGTAAAGTTGAAGCATATTTATTTTATATTAGGGAGCAGTTAGACATTTTGTCTAGAAATAATTTTTTTCATCCGAAATAACTATCCCTGCATTGCGACCACTATTATTTATATAAAAACCATTATTATTTATTAACCCAAATACTACACAGGCCAATTTGGAGGCCTTGTGAAACAATTAAGCCCAATCATGACCCACTAACTACACATTCATAAAAAACGGAATACCCGCCATCTAGAAGTCTCGTCTACGTTGGGAAGCTTCTGGAACCGAGATATCCAAGAATTTTAGCAAGACATTTTGCTTCCTTTAATCGTTCTCCGATCTCTCTCGAACAGTCTTCCAGAACCCGATGGATCTGCTCAAGCGCGAGCTGCAGCGCAAGCGGCGGATGCTGGAGTCCGACTTCGGCGGCCGGAAGCTCCTCAAGAGATCCGAGATCGAGCAGAAGGAGATCCAAAAAATTCGCGAGGAGGAGCACCGCTGCCTCCGGTCCAAATCCCCTCCCACCGTTGCTTCCAGTCATCAAGTTTCAATCTATGAAGACGACAAGAAACTCGAAGATCCCGCCCTCCCCCGGCTAGAAGTCATCCGCCGCCTGCGCCTCCTCAAGCAGCCGGTCACCCTCTTCGGCGAGGATGACGCCGCCCGCCTCCGCCGCCTCCGATCCGTCATCGAGTCAGGCCCCCTCGAGATCGACGCTGAGATGACGGAGGGCCAGACCAACGACTTCCTACGGGATATCTACGAGCTCCGCAAGAACCACAATGTTCCTATAAATGGTAAGTTCGGTGCTTCCGGTGATCGGGAGGATAAGGAGGTCGGTGGAGACGGTGCGGCGTCGGCGGGGGTGGAAGGAGATAAGGATGCGAAGCGGATGAAGGCGGAGTTTGAAGCGCTCTGCGATGAGGACAAGATTCTTGTTTTTTTCAAGAGGCTTCTGAATGAGTGGAACCAGGAGGTGGAGGAGATGCCGGAGAAGGAGAGGAGGACGGCGAAAGGGAAGGCGATCGTCGCCACGTATAAGCAGTGCGCGCGGTATCTGGAGTCGCTGTTCAAGATGTGCCGGAAAAAGGTTTGCCCGTTTGATCTCGCGATTGTTGTTTATCTATTTGGTGTATTTTCTTAGTTAGTTTCTTCTTTCGGATGGCTACTAATTTAGAATAGATGCTGCTTTGGAATCTTATAACTTTAGTTGTCACCTTAACTCTAGGAACTCCAAGCATCATGTAGTTGTCACCTTTAATTCTAGTTTTAATGAAGTCGAAAACCGTGGAGATGTTATCTATTGAGTTATGAAATCAAGGATTCTTGTAGTCCAATAAAAGGACATTGCACGACGAGAATGAGAGGGTGAAGATAAGAACGAATTATGAGAGTTTTTTAATGGCTGACAATTAAGGATTCTGTACTATTAATTCATAGCCGGGGAAGGGGTCATTATCTGTTAAACAATCAAACCTGAAACAGAAATAAGCGTGACAATCCATATGCAGTCATGATCAAACATCAACCATCTAATGCGGTTGGGCCTTTATATGACTGGGGATGACTAGCAAGTAGAGGTCTCTTGACTTCTAATCGATCTACAGCTGGCAAGTTTGTATGCTAGCTTTTAGGAATTGATATAATCAAGATTTAGACCTATATCATGTCATTTGATTGATGATCCTATGAAGTTTTCAATATTTAGACTGAATCACATGCATGTCGGGTGCCTCATATGTTGTCCTTCTCAGTAATTTGGGTTTTTTCAGACTAATTTTTATGGACCTAGGTGGCATATTTATGACTTTAGAATGAGTGAAGGTTCTAAGCCATGGGACTCTTCTAAAAGGTTGTAAAAAAAGTGAATTATGCAGTATGCATGCATTAGTTGTAGTAGAATGTGAAATTGAACTGACAATTTTCTTTTTCCTATGAATAGGAGTGGGATGTGATGAACTTCCCGATATCAACTTGATGTCAAGATCGCAGGAATGATAGACTTGTTGCTGCCCATTGGAATTTCTATATTACTCTTTCTTTTACTGGTACTTTTTTCATTCACCTGTGGTCTCCCAGTCTAGGCCACTTTCATGCTTATCTGACGGTGGTCATTTCATGCCTTCAATTATGATTTATCATTATACTCTCAGCTAATCTTATGATACTAATTGGTTGCTTTAGCATTCTTTATTATTGGATGGTTGCTAGCCTTCATAGATAGGAAAGAAAGAGTTGATTAGATAGTAAACGATCTAATGCTGGTCATATTTCTTTTAGAGACAGTAGACTTCTAGCCCTGAATGAGTTCAGCATCTCCTATGAAATTCTAATTTCTGGCAATTGGATTAGAATGATGGACCTATTCCCAATCTCGAGTTTGAGGCTGTTTAAGCATGATTTAGTACTCAAATTCAGTTCTCTGGTAGTCATTGGGTAATGTACTCCCAACATGATTCCTAACTTCTCATGTTTGATGTTTTTTCTCTCCTTCCCTTTCTCTCTTGATTAAGGTTGGGGATATTGCATTTCCAAGGTCATAAAGTGCCCTTGAAAGAAGAAATGTAATGAAATTTCTGTAGCACTAGAGCTCTATTGTAATTTTTCCTCAGGTTTGGATTTATAAGTAAGTTCATCCTATGTTTTTTCCAGTCTTTTCTTTCCTCCTGTTGGAGAATGTTTTTTGCTATATCCTTCTTTCTTATGAAGATCAGAAAAGGGTCATATTTTATTCTTTTGAAAATTTAGTTTCTGCACTTTGTTTCATATACTGCTGCACATGCTGATCCATTTATGTTGACCATATAGCTTTATCTCAATAAATCTTGTATAGAATGGTTTTTGGATAGAAAAGAAATTGTAAAAAACCTCTGTGGACAAAAGGCACAATAAAATTGGCATACAATTTATGTCACTAGCATGTAAGTTCTCTGGTCATTGGCATGTAGATAGATAGGGTCATGTTTTGTTCTGACCACTAGTAGTTAGAAACTTAGAATGGTGGATGTGGCATGATGGCCCTTATTAGCATTTTCATTATGGTTGTCGCATTGTTATCATCATTGAAGCATCTAATTAATCAAATAATGAAGCAAAAGTCTAAGGATTATAATTCTCTATATGTTGTTTGCTCTATGTTAATATATTTCCTGATATTAATCTTGGAGAAGTCCAATCATAGTAGTGAAAGATTTCTTTGGTAGCAAAATTGGTGTAAACTTTTTCAGGTGTTGCATAAGGTTGATATTATACATCAACACCATATAATCTTGAAAATTCTCTTGTTTTAAGCAGCAGGTTAAATTAGTTAGTACAAAGAAGCTTGTAACATCAATCTTTTCCATTAATAATGATTGGCATGTTGGCTGTCTTTAACGAAGCTAGGTTTCCTTTTCTCTTGTCTATTCTATGTTTGAATCCACTACCTATGGTATAACTAGCAGTGTTCAATGTTAGTGGGTCTGTGGTACCACACATATGTAATCATATATATATATATATTGACTACTAGGTAGGTGTACTGTGACTTATGTGTTAGCTTGTTTCTTGACCATTGTTTTACCTTTGGTTGTGTGAAATTCTTGAAAGAAACCATTGGATTTATTGCTTCTTGATCTTATGTCTCATTTAGTCAGGTAAGTATGCTATTTTATGTCACTTATTCAACATTATATTTGAATAAGCATGTAAAGATGTTAGTTATTCCTGTTGCAGACTCTTCCAGATGACATTCGACAAGCACTGCTGGTGATCGTCGAGTGCTGCAGGAATCGGGATTATTTGGCTGCAATGGACCAATACATCAAGCTAGCCATTGGAAATTCACCATGGCCAATAGGTGTGACAATGGTTGGCATCCATGAGCGCTCAGCTCGTGAGAAAATCTACACAAACAGTGTGGCACACATTATGAATGATGAGACCACTCGCAAGTACCTGCAGTCAGTGAAAAGGCTTATGACATTCTGCCAAAGGCGTTACCCAGCAGATCCGTCCAGATCTGTCGAGTTCAATAGCTTGGCAAATGGCAGCGACCTGCAGTCGCTCCTTGCAGAACAGAGGTCCAAAATGTCGAGCTCTGAAGAAAGGATACAATTAGTTCAGGCAAACTAGTACTAGTCTATTTTTCTAAAGATGTTCTAATCTCTAGACTATGCATCCTTTGCTGCCCTGTTTTGGTAATCAATCTTGTAAGTCTTCTAGCTCTGACAATGCCGAGTTATGTCTGTCAACCGTTGATGTATGCTTGTGGTAATTATCGAATGTCCATGGCCTTTCTGTTGTATGAAACGAACATTTGATTCGTTAGCATATGTGCTAAAAACCTTGAATAGCTTGGATGGCTGGGTCTCTGTTTTTCTTATCAGTCGAAGCGTTTTAAAATGTCATGGGATTGATAACATCACAATTCATGACGACCATGTCTCAGGTTTTGCTTATCCATCGATAAAGCCAAGAAGCAGTAAATAAGTTGTTAACCGTCAGCACCTTACCTTTATACCTTTTTCAATCTTTGCTTGTACTTTCTTTAGGCATATCACTCTTGAACATTCCATCAGCAAAAGAAGTTATTTACACTGATGCAGTCGGCTTGCACTCCTGAGATGACAGAATGGAAAGCCACATCTTTGGCTTAATGTTCCAGTTCTCGCTTTGGATTCATGTTTCCGTAGTTGCTAACAGCGTCATCATCAGTCACAAGTGGAAACAACGATTGGTTCAGCTGTTGAAACAAGCAATCAAGTAGCCAAGAAATTTCTCTATCACCAAAATCTAATACAAAACAGGGCAGAGTTACCTGGCAGTTTACCGAGCAATTCTAGTAAAATTAATAGATGACCGAGGTAATATATTTGTTTGATTTTAACTTAAGCGATATTGTGGAAAAATTATTTGATTGTTTAGTAACTTGGTGGCTTAGTTCAATGGCTCAACTCGGTTGATAGCTCGACAGTGCGGTTGATTTGGAAAAGCAGCTCGGCAGCACGACGATTTGGAGCAGATCTTGGCAATATTTAGTTCAGAGTAATTGTTCGACGACGCATATGACTTGAAGCCTAAATTGAACAGTTTACTATATTAGCTTAAAAACTTAGTTAAGTATAAATGTATTTGTATTTAAGGAGAGTTGGTCATTTATTCAGCTCATATTTAGCTCTCGGGCTCATAAATAATTAAAAAATAATATCTTGACAGTTTAATAAAAAATCAATATTAAGAAGGTACTATTCAAATTCTAGACAATCGGAACATTCTCATCGTCTTTGTATTCTTGCAAATAGCTTTTAAGGTCTATTTGCAAGATTTTTGGATTTCAGTTTGAAGTTGTACTAGAAGGAAAATACCTAAACCCGAAATTCATTTGTTACGATTGAAATTGTCAAGATTTCTAATTTTGATTTTTAACATTCATTCTAGAAAATGATAGGCTAAAATTATTTTATTTCAGTCTAAAATATTTATCTTCTCTATTCTACAAAATTGAAACCAACTGAAAACCAAGACTTCAAACCAAAATTGCTAAGTATTTATCTCTGATTCCATCTACTCAAGTTTATAAGTAATGAAGGGTATTTCTAGAGGAACGAAGACTTGGCTAGTGTCTTTTTCATTGGTCTCTTTCTCTATCAATTTGATACACACAAGCTAGTACTTTTCTTTTATACATAAGAAGTTGTTCGGAAAGTTCCATTCTACAGAGTCGTGAAGGTTATCGCAAGTAAATTGGACAGCGTTACAAGAATAGTGACTCAGTTATATAATATCTAACCAAAATGTTACTGCATTAGGAGGTCGGACTCACTAAGTTAAAATGATATCAGAGTTTAAATCTTGTTGGAACTTTTCTGTCTTTTTAAAATATAAAAAATCTCTCATTTTAGTCAATGAATAATAGTATTTAATAGTTAGCTCTTGTAGCCATCTTTTTAAACATTATTTACCGATCCAGTTCATCCATCAAACTTAACATTAAAAAGAGTTTTGTTTTTAGTGTTAAATTTGACGAACGGATCATATTGATGAATAAGTGTACAAGGAAGTCCACTTTAGTGAAAACTTTTCTTCTACTCACAATGTGAAAATTAAGGAAGGGCAAGACAAGAAGGACTCAGGGAGCAGTTAGTTGCATGGCATGCATCTCGTGTAGTTACTCCCAAAGTCGTGAGTTCTTACCGATCTCCTCATCCTACCCACCCCTCAGCAAATAGCGAGCCCACAACTGGCCTAATGGCTTGCATGGAATCTTAGAGCTGCTAAAATTCCACACGCCGCCTTGCTTACTTTAGTTTGAGCTGATGTTGAAAGTCAATGCCGACACTTGTTTTTATCAAATAAGGGTCAATGTCAACGCTCGCGGGCACAGACACGACGGGAAGAATATTTGATGGATCCATCGATTTCAATTAGAGCGTTAAATTTGCATTTGACTGGGCGGCCATCAAGAGGTCTTTAGAATGAGACTAGGATCGAGGTGATCGATAGTAGACTGAAGAGAAGAATTTCATTTATTTTCTTGACAGGGGAATATAAAGTAGGATAACGAAAATTATAATCCCTACTTCATTGTCATTCTAACTATAATTACATAAGATATCATATATATATATATATATATATATATATTTTGCTGTTTACCTAACTCTTGATCTAATCCATTGTATAGATATCTACCCTTTGGACTAGTACATATGATTCTTAGACTAACTGTTAGTTTTCTAAATTCTATATTATAACTTAAGGACTTGTCATTATCTAAGGCTTAAGAAAAGTTAAAGAGTTGCTTCAAAACCCAACCGCACATTGATCCTGATTAAAATTATGCACTAGTCAGTCAAGTCAATTAATCAAAGTGGTAGCTTAAACAAATTCAACGGAGACCACCAAGGTGATTTCAATATATGCTTCCATGGTTTGAGCTTTTCTCTTACCCCAGGCTTTCAAAATATTGGAACTCAGCCATTACTCTTTTCTCCTTGGTTCCTCTAGCTCTTAGTGGTCACTATACTTCTCATGTTCTAAGATCAACGGGATATACAACTTGTCTTTCAACTGTCCGTTCCTTAGATCCGTTCAGATGCAGATCGGAGGGTTCTCGATGGCGGCTTGGCCGGTCGACACTCAATTAGAGGCAGAACTCACACCAATAGTGATAACTTCGTCCATGATGGCCGCCATCGGAGGAATGATGTTTGGATATGATGTCGGTATCTCAGGTATGTAAAAGATATAGAATTTTATCTTTTCTTGCTGGTATTACTATATATTAAGAATATGCATGATGGTATCAACTTGTGTTACTTAATTACTCCTCATTCTCTAATGAAAAAGTAGTATAAGAGAGTATATGTTTTGGCCAATTCTCTTAAACAAACTAGCTCGTTATCATCAATTAAAAGAATCCAAGTATCAAGAACAACAAGTTTGTTTGGTATATTTGTGTTTATGCCAACGAAAAAGAAAAATTATAATAGCTGTTTGTAAAATTAGGACTTTTTTTTTCTTTCGATGAACTAAATCTAGGAAGTAGGATTCGTTTTTCCCTTCAATCCGTATGGTTGTTCTTTCTGTGTAAACTGATCTGGGATTCAATCGATCTTGATTCGGTTGGCAAAATGGGATTTGATCCCATAACCAATTGATCCAAAGCATGTATAATATAATATTGTGCAATAAGAGCATGGCAACAATAATAAGTTGCCACATAAAATATTTATAGGAAGCCAATATTGTATGACAATAATAAAATAAAATATGAAATCTAGTCTCTCAGTTTGCCGTACGTACATGAGTTTATGTAGTACAAATGGATATTAAACTCAGATAATAGTTAATCTATCTGGGATGATTTAAAGTCTATACACTCTATATCTTGTGTGATGAATTTATTAAATCTCTATAAATATGTCTTAGTTTGAGGGTTTTGCTTTATTGTTGTTGTTTTATTGCGAGATTAGATGGACGATTCATATAACAAATAATATAAGATCTAAAAATTCAATGATCCCAACAATATTCGTTTATATATCCAAGAAAAAAAAAGACCACCAACCAAAGTGGTCGGTCAGTAGAAAAATAGTATTATTATTATAAGAGAACACTAGACTTTATATCCATGTGAAAGATAGTCTTTAGTCTAATGACGAATAATAATAATGTGAAAGGTGGTGTGACCTCAATGGACGGTTTCCTCATCAAGTTCTTCCCTGAGGTGTACAGCCGGAACCAAGAGGAAGCAGATAGCAACTACTGCAAATATGACAACCAGGGGTTACAACTGTTCACCTCTTCCCTATACCTCGCCGGCCTCACGGCGACCCTCTTCGCAGCGTACACCACTCGCAATCTCGGCCGGAGGATGACAATGCTCATCGCTGGCGTATTTTCCATCACCGGCGTCATCTTCAACGGGGCCGCGCAGAATCTAGCAATGCTAATTGTGGGCAGAATTCTTCTTGGCTGTGGTGTTGGTTTTGCTAATCAGGTATACTCTAACTCTTTAATATGTTATATAAACTCTTTCACTTATTTCTTTTCCGTCCAACTAATCTAAACTTTCGCATATAGTATTCAAAAGAGTAGCATCCAGTTTGATTCCCAGATAAAGAAATAGTGAATAAAGTGCATTCAGTCTTACTTTTGCGTTAATGTGATCCTTAACTTGTCATTTATTTATCATCGGTGGTGGTTGGTTTGCAGTATAGAATAGAACGGTGTAATAATTACCCTGTCAAGTTGCATAATTTAATCTATTTTGGACTAAACTTATTTTCCTTTTTCGAATTTTATTTTGTATTATTGTGCCCTAGCTCCTGAACTCATGTCCAAATTAAAAGGAGGACAAAATGATCAAAATAATTATATTTCTATTAAATACATACATATATATATATATATATATATATATATATATATATATATATATATTCTGAGAGAAACTTCATTGGACAAAATAAAATTAAGTTTATAGAGTTAAAGTAATTTTTGTTCAAAGCTGCAATAATTTTTTTTTCAAATAGAAAATATATAAATAAAGTTAACTTTGGATTGAAAAACCTAACCGTTACAACTTACTTAAAACTGTAGGGAGAGAACTAATTAAATTGATTTTAGTCTGAAGTACATAGAGTTAAAATGTATTTAATCCTGTAATTTTCTTCTCAAATTTTGCCGACAACTATACATATTGCAGGCTGTTCCTGTGTTCCTCTCGGAGATAGCACCGACCAGAATCCGTGGAGGTCTCAACATCTTGTTTCAGCTCAATGTCACCATTGGCATCCTCTTTGCCAACCTCGTCAATTATGGCACTTCCAAGTACACATCTGATCACCAACAATTTCGTTATATATACTTGATGTTACATAATTAATTGATATATATATATATACATAACAGGCTTAACCCATGGGGCTGGCGGTTGTCGCTCTCCCTCGCCGGCATACCAGCAGTCCTCCTTACCCTCGGGGCGTTGCTCATCGTCGACACCCCCAACAGCCTCATCGAACGTGGCCACCTCGACGAAGGCAAGGCCGTGCTCAAGAATATGCGCGGCACCGACGACATCGAGTTCGAGCTCAACCAACTCCTCGAGGCCAGCCGCGTCTCTCATCGGGTCAAGCACCCTTTCTGCAACCTCCTCCTCCGTCGCAATCGCCCACCGCTCATCATTGCCATCCTTCTCCAGGTACATTATGAGATGGAATCGTACATCAGTGGGCAATTCATCCCGTTCGATAAATATATATACTTACATTTGTTAACCAAATCTATAATCGGGAGTTGTTTCCATCCGATCTGTGACATGCCAAAAATGAATTTGTTTGAATCTTGTATTTTTTTTTACTATATATTTACAAAGACTAACGGCGCCGGAAATATGTTTTGCAATTTGGATGCAGATCTTCCAGCAGTGCACTGGCATAAACATGATCATGTTCTACACGCTGGTGCTCTTCAAGTTGGTCGGCTTCAAGAGCAACGCCACCCTCTACTCCGCGCTGATCACCGGGATGGTGAACGTGCTCTCGACGCTGGTCTCAACCTACTTAGTCGACTGGGTGGGCCGTCGGCTCCTCCTCTTGGAGGCCGGGGTGCAGATGTTCCTTTCCCTGGTGGTGATCACCGTCGTGTACGGCGTCAAGATCACCGACCACTCCGACAAACTCAGTCAAGGATACGTCGTCCTCGTCCTGGTCATGACGTGCCTCTTCGTCTCCGCATTCGCGTGGTCATGGGGCCCGCTCGGATGGCTCGTCCCCAGCGAGATGTTCCCTTTGGAGACACGGTCGGCCGGGCAGAGCGTGACCGTCTGCGTCAACTTGCTCTGCACCTTCGTCGTCGCCCAGGCGTCCCTCCCTACGCTGTGCCACCTCAAATATGGGGTCTTCGCCTTCTTTGCCGGGTGTGTGATCGTGATGTCGCTCTTCGTGCTCTTCTTTCTCCCGGAGACGAAGAACGTGCCGATCGAGGAGATGACGGAGAGGGTGTGGAAGAAACATTGGTACTGGAAGAGGTTCTTGGACAGTGATGATAATTAACATGCATGGACTGCAGCACAAATACGATACGATTGATGACTACGCTGAATCCAAAACCACAATTAACCCGGAACTAATATTAGAATACCAATCACCTTCTTCAAAATTAACTTAGATTTTCCAAACTAACATTTATTGCCCTAGGTGACGTATTTATGACTTCAGAATGGCGTGAAAATTCTCCATTCATCTCAGCTCCAAATGTCTAACTTTGGAGCCCCGTTTGCTCCGTTGGGGCTCTATATTGGATTGTCAGCTCTAAATTTAGAAGTCCCATTTAGATATTTAGAGACTATTCTAATTTTTTTTTAAAATTCCAAACTTGTCCTAATATAGACATTTTTTAAAAAAATTCGTTTGTATATATTAATTATTTAATTTAGTGTACAATTAGTTTCATCAATAGATTTTTAACAAAAATACAATTATAGACTTTAAAATGAATCTAATATTAAACTAATTATTCCATCAGTGCCTCACCTTTTGTACCCTTGCAAATTTTGCTTGTTCTTTCTTTAACCATTTCATTTACACTGATGCAGTCAGTTTGCACCTAGAGATCGATGACACCAATAGGAAGCCACATCTCTGGACTAATATTTCAGTTCGATCTCTTTGGCAATGGCTAGTTAGTGGTTAATTCATGCATGTTTCCCCAGTTGCCAATGGCATGCATCACTTTCTATCACAAGTGGAAATCAAGTCAATTAATTTGTTTAGCCGTTCAAACAAGCAACCATATTTGCCAACAAGTACAAGAATATGTCTCTTTTCCACTACCATTTTTGAATCAATCTTGCAGAGACTTTTCCAGTCAGTCTTAGTGCTGGAACTTTTCCGTTGGAAATCGATCTCCGTCCATACACAGTTACCGGAAAGCTCGACCTGATCAAAGAAAAATCACGAGCCAAGAAATTTTGTCTCCTTCATTTATATCTTTCTCACTAAAATCCAATAGAAAACGAGGAATAACTGCTCCCAGTTTAATGATCATTCCTTACTAAGAAGGTAGTTCTCAAGTTTTAAATCGTTCTCATCCTGACTTCTATCCTTGAGTATCGCTTAAGATCTATTTGCAAGATATTTGGAAAATATTTATCTCCGATTCCATCTATCTCAAGTTTATTAGTAATGATAAATATTTCGAGAGGGAACAAAGACTTGTCTGGTTTCTTTCTCTTTGGTCCCACTTTTTCCTATCAAATTGATAAGCTCATCATATTTGACTGCGGAATTAGGAAAAATAAAAATTGAGATAAAATAAGAAGATAAAGAATTTTTTTTTAAAATTTTTTATTAAGTGTTTGAATGGATAAAGAAGAAGAAGTGTTAAAGATAAAAATAAAGGTTATAATAAATTTGATCGTCCTGATAGGGAGATAAAAATAATCAAAATGATGTTATTTTTTCTCTTTTGGAGAAAGATAGGAAATAAGGTTAAAACCTAATATAAATTGTAATTTGACTTTCTATTATGATAATTTTTATAATTTCTAGGCCAAACAATAATTTAATGTAATCCAACGTAATTTACATAATATAAATATAATTATAAATAACATAACAAATGAACATTCCATATATGAATACATTGTCACTATAAACATATTCTAGCCTTTTATCTCAACTAACCAAATACCCTTGTACGTAAAGTTCTGACCCTACATAGCCTTGAAGGTTATCCCACGCGAATAACGTTACAATAATACTGATTAGTTTTGAACTATCAAGCAAAGTTGCAAAATATTTTGCACCCAAAAGATTAGTTCACTTGGACGACGGATTCACTATATCATAGGTTGTATCTATTGGATTTGAACATATAAAAATTATCACTCGTTTAAATTATTAGATTAATCTAAATTTTGCTAAACTTTTCTGCCTTTTTTATTTATGTCAATGAAAAATAATAGGGATATTATAAACCACACCCAATATTTTATCTATTTTGTGATTTATACTTGTCTTTGAGGATTTTTTAATCTGGCTCCTTTTTTCTTATAATTTTTATTTAACACCTTGAGTTAACTTAGATGGTACTAAAAAGATATATTTTATTATAATATATAAAATAATTTATAAACACTTAAATTGCTTATGTCTTTTTCATCTTATTTTTCTCTTCCCAAAAAAAAAAAAGAAGAAGAAAAGGATGAGAAGGAGGGGAGGAGGGAGTAAGATAAGAAAATGTGTTGGTGATGGAGCGACCGTGGAAAAAGTATATGGAAAAGATAATGAAGGGATATAAAAAATAAGAAAAAATTAAGGGGGTATTTTAGTAATTTAGTATATATTAGTTAGTCAAAATAACATCAGTGTCAAATAAAAATTATAGAAAAAAATAAAAAGTCGAATTATAAAATTTTAGAAGACGGAGTGTAAATCACAAAATAAATAAAATAAGAGTGTAATTTATAAAAAAAATTAAAATAATATTTACTGCAAGAGTTAGCTAGCTCTTATAGAATCCTCATCCTTTCACTCACAATGTGAAAATAATAATAATAATAATAATAATAATAAATAAATAAATAAATAATACTAATACTAATAATAATAATACTAAGAATAACACAGGGAGCATCTTGTGTAGTTCCAAATTGATATTTGTGAGCTCTTACCAGTCTCCCTCAACAAATAGCGAGCCAAAACCTGGCCTAATAACATTCACAGAATCTTAAAAGTATTAATTAATCCACACAACCATTTAGTTTAGACTCTAGATGACGTTGATATTAATGTCCACACACAGACACGACGGCAAAAATAATTTAGAAAAATATATAAAATCTATGACACATCACGATCTAGTCTATTCATGACTAGATTAAATTTAATTAATTAAAATGGTAGCTTTGAAAAAAAATCAACGGAGACCACCAAGGTGATTTCAGCATATCCTTCCACGGTTTGAACTTTTCTCGTACTCCATGCTTTCAAAATACTGGAACACGCCATTACTCTTTTCTCTTTGGTTCCTCTAGCTCTTAGTTAGTCACTCCTTCTCGTGTTCTAAGATCGACGGGATATATAATTTGGCCGCAATTAATATTAAGTCCTTCAACTATCCATTCCTTCGATCCGTCGAGATGCAGATCGGAGAGTTCTCGACGGCGGCTCGGCCGGCTGACACCCAATTCGAGGCGGAGCTCACGCCAACAGTGATAACTTCGTGCATCATGGCTGCCAGCGGGGGTTTGATGTTTGGATATGATATTGGAATCTCAGGTACATAAAAGAGAAGCTTTTCTTCTTCTAATAGAATTACTATATATCGATCTGAGAAACATTTTTTTATTGTATATATAGAGAGAGGAAACATGGTATCAAATTGTGTCACTTATTCTTCTTTCTTTGCGGAGAAAGTAGTATAAGAGAGTATATATTTTGGTCAATTCTTCTCGTTATCATTAAAATTAAGTTGATCACGTACTGTCTCGATAAAAGTGTAGTCCAAGCACATAACTGCAAGTTTATTTGCTATAATATTTGTGTCTCTGCCAAAACAAAGTTCTAATAGCTGTCGGTAAAACTAGGAGGTATTCAATCAGTATTGTTCTTTCTGGGTAAACTGTGCCTTCAGCTCAGCTTGGCTCACTCTCGAGCTCAATTCGATCCCCATGACCAATTGATCCAAAGCACCTCACCGTTGGAAAGAATCAGATGTGAAACTATTATATGTAATATATTCATATAACAAGAGCTTATTTGAGCCGAGCTTGAGCCAAGACAATCTGGTTTGACATCCCCACTGGGAGTGACGATTAATTAACATTGATGTTGTATTAGATCTTCTTACAAAGAGTTATAGTTTGATTGAAAATGTTAGTTCTAGATCTTGGCAAATAGAAATCTATGGACGTAAGGAGAGTTCATTGTAAAGGTATCAAAGTTTCATAAAAAAATATGATAGTGTACAAAGAGTTATATAGTGAACGCTCAAAAGATACAAAGAGTGCATGAGATACACATATTGTGCAAGATGAGTATGAAACACTAACAGGCTGCTCTATGAAATATTCATAAGGAGCTAATACATTACAACAACAAAAGACAATAAGAGAGAGTGTCTCATAATTTGTTGTACGTGTATGTAGTTTTTGTGTTACTTTGTATAAATGGATATTAGCCTTGAATTAGAATTAATCAATTTGGGATAATTTAGGGTCACTGTACTTCAGTAGATTTATTTATTATTTCTTATAGTTGGATGGTTTTCTATATGGATATTAGTATCTTATGTACGCGTTCTATATTGTTATTTAATTGTGAGAATAGATCTCACATAAAATGTGAGAATTCTTTCGACTGGATCGGTGTTAGACTTCACATAATGAATATCGCTTGTAGCATTAAAGTCACAAATGTATACCAAAAGAAAAAAAGATTGCCAACAGACGTGGTTAAGGCCACTGGAGGAAATTAAATAGCATTAGTACTATACAAGAACACTTTATATCCATGCGAAAGATACTTTTTAGTCTAATGATGATCAATAAAATTGTGAAAGGTGGTGTGACATCAATGGACGATTTCCTTATCAAGTTCTTCCCTAAGGTGTACCGCCGGAAGCAGGAGAAAGTTGACAACTACTGCAAATATGAAAACCAAGGTTTACAATTGTTCACCTCTTCCCTGTTCCTCGCCGGCCTCACGGCGACCTTCTTCGCATCCTACACCACACGCAAACTCGGCAGGAGGGCGACAATGATCATCGCCAGCATATTCTTCATCCTCGGGGTCATCTTCAATGGGGCTGCACAGAATCTTGCAATGCTAATTGTGGGCAGAATTCTTCTCGGCTGTGGTGTTGGTTTTTCTAATCAGGTAAGAGTACTAATCTTGCCATGATTGATGCAAAGTTTGATTGGTTAATAAATGACTGCTAGCTAAATTCTCTCATTTCTTGCCTACATTTTTCTTGAAATGAGAATAACATAAATGAGTGTTGAAACAACAACTACATTAGTTTAATTAGGGGTGTAATATAGTCTTGATAAAGCTTGGTTTGATATTAGTTTAATTGTCAAGTTTGAATTGAATAGATTCAATTCGAATCTATTTTGAGCCACTGAATAAAGCTCGAATCAAGTTTGAATTAAGTCTTCGGTAATTTCTACTTTGTAAAATCAAAATAATCGAATTGAATCTTTTATGTATTAAAAAAAAGCAAAGAAATAAATCTAAGTAGTTGAAGTTGTTGGCAACTGTGTGCATATTGCAGGCTGTTCCTGTGTTCCTCTCGGAGATAGCACCGACCAGAATCCGTGGAGGTCTCAACATACTGTTTCAGCTTAATATCACCGTTGGTATCCTCTTTGCCAACCTCGCCACTTATGGCACCTCCAGGCACACTTCGCACAACTCTTTTTGATTTATTTCAATGCAGTCCGTACGTAGACAATTAATTGATTGCAACACAGAGTACAGCCCGAAGATTAATTCCACTACGTCTATTACATGACAACTGTATACAAAACAGGCTTCACCCATGGGGTTGGCGGTTGTCACTCTCTCTCGCCGGCATACCGGCAGTCCTCGTCACTCTCGGGGCGTTATTCGTCGTCGACACCCCCAACAGCCTCATCGAACGCGGCCACCTCAACGAAGGCAAGGCCGTGCTCAAGAAGATGCGCGGCACCGACGACATCGAGTTCGAGCTCAACCAACTCCTCGAGGCCAGCCGCGTCTCTCATCGGGTCAAGCACCCTTTCTGCAACCTCCTCCTCCGTCACAATCGCCCCCCGCTCATCATTGCCATCCTTCTCCAGGTACATTATGAGATGGAATTGTGCATTGGAATTGTGCAACGGGATTGTACATTATGCTTCGCAATTTGGATGCAGATCTTCCAGCAGTGCACTGGCATAAACATGATCATGTTCTACACGCCGGTGCTCTTCAGGTTGGTCGGCTTCAAGAGCGACGCCGCCCTCTACTCCGCGCTGATCACCGGGATGGTGAACGTGCTCTCGACGCTGGTCTCGACCTACTTCGTCGACTGGATGGGCCGCCGGCTCCTCCTCCTGGAGGCCGGGGTGCAGATGTTCCTCTCCCTGGTGGTGATCACCGTCGTGTTCGGCGTCAATATCATCGACAACTCCGACAAAATCAGCCAAGGATACGCCGTCCTCGTCCTGGTCATGGCGTGCATCTTCGTCTCCGCATTCGCGTGGTCGTGGGGTCCGCTCGGATGGCTCATCCCTAGCGAGATTTTCCCGTTGGAGACGCGGTCCGCCGGGCAGAGCGCGGCCGTCTGCGTCAACTTGCTCTGCACCTTCGTCGTCTCCCAGGCGTTCCTCTCTACGTTGTGCCACCTCAAGTATGGGGTCTTCGCCTTCTTCGCCGGGTGTGTGATCGTGATGTCGCTCTTCGTGCTCTTCTTTCTCCCGGAGACGAAGAACGTGCCGATCGTAGAGATGACGGAGAGGGTGTGGAAGAAGCATTGGTACTGGAAGAGGTTCATGGATGGTGATGAGACCACCTTCGAGGATGATGTACGACAAACCGTTGCGTAAAACTTAACTTGGAATGCAGCAACCATACGATTGGTAACTATGTTGAATCCAAAACCACAACATATCGGAACTGATATTAGGATTGTACATGTGGCCAAGATGATTGATAAATTCTTTTTCTTTCTTTCTTTTTTTCCTCCTCAATATTAGAATTGTACATGCGGCCAAGATGATCGATAAATTCTTTTTCTTTCTTTTTTTTTTCCTCCTTCTCAAGGATTGATGATGTTAGGTTTTTAATTGTTGGCAATTGTGTATAAAATATTCTAAGTGTATTTTTACATGTATATGAGCTTTACTCAAGTCTAGAATATCTCTGGTGTGAAGAATTGCAAGATCATTGGAGAAAAGCCGTCGCGTTCACAAACGCGTTCGAACGCGAAATCTGCGTTCACACAGACAGAGAGCAGCTTTCACAAACGCGTTCGAACGCGGGCATTGCGTTCACACAGACCGAGAGCAGCGTTCACAAACGCGTTCGAACGCGGGCACTGCGTTCACACAGACCGAGAGCAGCGTTCACAAACGCGTTCGAACGCGGGCACTGCGTTCACACAGACCGAGAGCAGCGTTCACAAACGCGTTCGAACGCGGGTACTGCGTTCACACAGACCGAGAGCAGCGTTCATAAACGCGTTCGAACGCAACCTGGGTCCATCGGGTTCTTCAACAAACAAGGTCCTTCGCATCTACAAATCTTAATTTTTCGTCTTAAGGGTTATCTAGACGAAAGATCAATCTCGAGGGCTACTGAGATTGGACTTCAATCACGAGAAGTAGTGAATCGTGGGTTCTAGCGATCAAGACTGAGAGGAACAAAGTCGTGTGGATCGACGGGTTATTTTGTGAGTCAGTCTTGTAACTGCTAATATTTTAGTGATTGGTTTTGATCCGAGTTTGGATTCGTGGTTTTTTCCCGTTTGGGTTTTCCACGTTAAAATCTTGACCTTCATCTCTGCTTTCGTTTTTAATATTTCTTCCAATGTTTACTTAAGCAAACGAAAAATATCATTGCCTAGTGTTTAGATACATACGTGTGTGTCTAGGGGTTTTTTCAGATGAATTCGATGTTCAAATCTGCATAAAGTTCTTAAGAGAGAAACTCTCCAGTCACTACAATATGTAATTAATACTTATATAAATCACTACAATTCTAAAAGAAATTCACACATACACACATATTTTATTTAAAAGTTTTTAGATAGAAACTGTTAGGTTTTTATTTGTTGGCAATTGTGTACAAAATATTCTAATTATATTTTTTTCATGTATATGAGCTTTACACAAGTCTAGAATATCTCCGGTTTGAAGAATTGCAAGATTATTGGAGAAAAGTCGTTGAGTTCATACCGCGTTCACAAACGCGTTCAAACGCGGAATCTGCGTTCACACAGATAGAGAGCTGCGTTCACAAACGTGTTCGAACGCGAAATCTGCGTTCACACGGACAGAGAGCTGCGTTCACAAATGCGTTCGAACGCGGGTATTGCGTTCACACAGACCGAGAGTTGCGTTCACAAACGCGTTCGAACGCAACCTGAAGAATTCAAGTTGTCGCGTTCGAACGCACTCGGGCCCGTTCGAACGCACCTGAGATCAAGTCATGCCATTCGAACGCACCCGGGCCGCGTTCGAACGTACCAATGAAGTTTGATAAAATTGGACTTTCGTGAGTACGGATAAGACTTGAATTTGACTCTATCTTGGAGATCATATATAAGAATTGTGATGCCCTATCTCAAGGGTGGTTGAAGAAGCATTATTGAAGGATACTTCTTGAGGCTACATCGGTTCTTCAACTAACAAGGTTCCACTCATCATTAAAAAATTAATCTTTCGTCTTAAAGGTTATCTAGACGAAAGATCAATTTCGAGGATTACTGAGGTTGGACTTCAATCACGAGAAGCAGTGAATCGTGGGTTCTAGCGAGCAAGACTGAGAAGAACAAAGTTATTTGGATCGACGGGTTGTTTTGTGAGTCAGTCTTGTAACTGCTACTATTCTAGTGATTGGTTTGATCCGTGTTTGGATCCGTGGTTTTTTTTCCGTTTGGGTTTTTCCATGTTAAAATCTTGGTGTTCATCTTTGCTTTCGTTCCTAATATTTCTACGGACTTTTACTTAAGCGAACGAGTGATATCATTGCCTAGTATTTAGATACATACTTGTGTCTAGGTATTTTTTAGAAACTGTCCAGTCAAATGTAATATTACTTAACCATTAATAGCAAACAAAATATCGTCCACATATCGTATCAAGAAAATAATTAGCTCCCACCAATCTTATAATAAATACAGGTATTTAGAATATTAATTCTCACTTTTGACCGTATATAGAATTATTGGGTTTACGAGCCAATTTAATTATCACAAGTAAATCTCCTATGGTACTCCATGTTGTGATAAATTAAGTAACACTCGCAAGTGCACGAATCTATAGAGTAGATCGGCAAGCAAGTTATCGATCTCACGGGGACTTGTTTGAAAACTTGAAGTATTTAAAAATCTTAAAAATAATTTTAACCTAGTTGGAAAATGGGTTTAGGAGATTTATGGAGAAAGAAAACCTTCTTGCAAATTATTTTTAATTAAGTGTGAAAAATAAGGTCTTGGAATCTACTTGTAGATAACACATTTCTATTAGATAATATAAATATCTTCTTTTTCTACGATTCACCAAGAAATCAATCACTAATGGATCAGAAGATTATCTTTGAATAAACAATTCAATTTTCATAAAAATTACGTTCTTCCTTTATTTTTAGAAAATATGGAGTAAGAATTTTAAATCATTAGATGTATCATTTTTAAGACAAATGACAAATTTAAAGTAGAAGAAAGAATAACATATTTAGCAATTAAAAACACATAAGAGATTTAGAATAAAAGAAATATGTTCTCAACAAACTTCATCCTCAACCTTAAGAAAATTAGAAATTCATTTTAGTAGTTAATAACACAACTTGAATAAAAATAAATATGAGATTTAGCACTAGAGGGTTGCAGAATACTTCTTTAAAAAGTAAAATCCAAATCCAAAAATAAGAGATTACGCTAAAAGAAGATCAAAATATGAATTTTGCTGACTTACAAAGATTGAAACTTCTTCGAATGTGCTATATTGTTGCTAATTGAATTGAAACAATTGCAAGTTTGAATGCTGAATTTTAAACTACAACTCCTCAAAAGAAAAACTTAACAGAAAATACACAAGAAAATATTTTTTTCTTTAGTTCTCAACCCTTCTATTTATAGACTTCTTAGAGCATGAAAATCTGCTCCAAATCGGTTGAAAATCTGCTGTGATTGTGTTTGAAATTTGCTAAATATGTGCATAAAATTTGGTAAAAATCTGCATAAAAAAATGTTAGAAATCTGCTGCATTATGTAGGTAATTTGCTTGGCTAGAATTGTTGCTCAAATTGGAATTTAAAATTTGTTTACTGCTGGCTGAAATTTTGCCAGAATTGGAGATGAAAATCTGTTGTATTAGGTGAAAATTTCTTGCTAAAATTCTGCAACTTGATAGAGATTTTGATTTAGATAAGGAAGAAAATGATTAGTAGATTATGGTTTGACTTAAGCATGACTTGAAAAATGAGAGGTAGATTTAGTTGGTTAATAGTGACTAAGCATAATTCTGATTTGAGACTAAATTTGACCATTTTTAGTGATTAAATGATATTCCATTGATCAAAGGTTTACATATACCTAAAATACATATACCTATTTATGGTCTAGAAAATGAGGGATAAAATCTCCGACTTTGAGAAGGTATAGTAGTTGTTAGCTTTAGATAATCAGATCATGCTCATGTCCTGATTTCTAATCTTGCACATCACCAAAAAAAATAAAAAAATAAAAAAAATCATAGGGAAGTATTCATCTACTATATATTAATTCCACCTGTACTAAAGGTTACAAGTACCAGAAGATATTTGGAGTTAAGAGAACGAATTTATTATCTTTCCTCCCCCCAGCCCCCTAAAGTCTCACTCCCTATCAGTTTGATAACCACACGGCACTTGATCCTTTATACACACGAGGTTGCAGGAAAATTTTACTCTACTTACTCTTTGACTCTTGAAGCTCATCCTAAGTGAACCGGAAAACACTACGTCAATAAAGTTACCAGTTTTGTTTCGTATCGTATAACCCAGGTCGCATAAAGTTTATATGTTCACACTTGGACAGCAGATCCACTATAACATAGACTGTGTGAATCTCTAAGAATTTGATAGAGTAATTCAAGCCACGTCTAAGTCGAAGGAAACTTCTACATTCTGTTCTTATAAAATCCATGGCCTCCGACGAACAATGTGAAAAAGGACTAATTTGCACCAATCCAATTGATAAACGTGGTCTCTCCCGTCCTCCTACTGTTCAGCAAACAATGAGTCAACTATATGTACACCTGGCCTAACGATACGCTCAGAATCTTGAAACTGGTGCAATTCTACACCACGTGCTGCTGACGCCTTAGTTTATGTTTATAGTCAATGGGCACCTCACTCACAAGAAGGATAACAAATGAGAAGAAGTGTACGTCGACGTCGCGCTAATCAATGACATAAAGACAAAAAGGAAAAAAGATGAGTGGGAAAAAAGAAGGAAGGACAACAATACAATGACTACTTCTGTAGCTCTCCCAAAATGATCGTTTAATTAGAGCCGTTGTTTGACTGGCCACGGTGATCTCAATGGTTTGAAATTTCTCCATCTCCAGCCCGTCGTTTATAAATATTGGAGTACGTACCACTCTCTTCTCCTGCCTCTATAGCTCTTGTTTCAAGATCGCGCTAGCGGATAATCCTCGTTGCGTTAGGCCTTCATCTTAGATCTGTCGAGATGCCGGCCGGAGGGTTCTCGGTGGCGGCTCCGGCGGGCACCCAGTTCGAGGCGAAGATCACGCCGATAGTGATTATTTCGTGCATCTTGGCAGCCACCGGAGGGTTGATGTTTGGATATGACGTTGGCATCTCAGGTAATTTCGAGACTGCAATCTCCTCGATCCTAATCTTTGTGTGACTTATTCTTCTTTCTTTATGGAAAATGGTGGTATAACAGTATATATTCTTGTCAATTATGTCGAAGATATTAGATTGTTATCATGAAGAATAATCATTATGAGTAGTTGAATCATTGGCATCTTCCGTATGGATTTTTTTTCCATGACTTCACATGGCAGTGAGCACTATTTGAGCATTAGGTCTACAAGATTTTAAGTTAGTAAATAATTAATCAATGTGTCATTTTCCTGATTTTGTTGACGTTAGCGTATTAGTCGTTTCGTCATTTTCGCAAAAGTACTTTCTCATTAGCCATCTTCTTTGACAAGCAAAAGAGCTGAACATGTTTGCTTGTAGCGTTCAAAATAATTAAAGTGGAATTGGCAAATAGTATAGCATTATTTACTATACAAGAATCTTTTATCCATGTAAGATGAGATACTCTTTAGTCTAATGATGAGCAATTAATATGTGAAAGGTGGTGTGACATCAATGGACGATTTCCTCAAGAAGTTCTTCCCCGAGGTGTATCGCCGGAAGCACGAGGAAATAGATAGCAACTACTGCAAGTATGACAACCAGGGGCTACAATTGTTCACCTCCTCCCTGTACCTCGCTGGCCTCACGGCGACCTTCTTCGCATCCTACACCACACGCAACCTCGGCCGCAGGCTCACGATGCTCATCGCCGGCATATTTTTCATCGTCGGCGTCATCTTCAATGGGGCTGCACAGAATCTTGCAATGCTAATTGTGGGCAGGATTCTTCTCGGTTGTGGTGTTGGTTTTGCTAACCAGGTAAGACCAATGTGGCCATGACTGGCATTTTTCAATTAATTGAATTAAGTAAAAGGAGTGGAGACTATAGAACAAAGACCCGTATGAGACTTGTGCACCTTGATGGATTTGGATGGGACTTTACCTTAGTCAGAAACGACCAAATTTAATTTCCGGAAGGAATCTCCAGAAGGAAATATTGGAAAATACTAACTATAATAAGTTTTCGTGTCGGCTTATTTGTCTGCAATAGGAGCTACATACCATGTGGCAGGTGTAGCTAGCTTTTATTTCAAGTGTTTCTATTTTTCAAATGATTTTGTCCATATACCCTGCTTGAATGCTTTGGCTTCATTCATTCGGCTTGTCCATTCAAAGAACTTTTATTCTTTGTAACGTCTCCAAAACAGATGCCATTATATATAGTTTGGTTTAGGTAGAGTAACTGAGTTAAGACCCAGTTTAAAAGCTTCCGGATAAAGAGAGACTTAATAGTGAACTAAAGTGTTATCATAATGTCTAATTACCTATGTAAAATTTGGAAAAATAGAATACACCTAAAGCAATTGCTGGCAACTATACGTATTGCAGGCTGTTCCTCTGTTCCTCTCGGAGATAGCACCGACCAGAATCCGTGGAGGTCTTAACATTTTGTTTCAGCTCAATGTCACCATTGGCATCCTCTTCGCTAACCTCGTCAATTATGGAACTTCCAAGTACACATCTGATCACGAACATTTTTTTTTAATCGTTTATGTTACGTAATTAATTGATACATATTATTTAAAACAGGATCCACCCATGGGGTTGGCGGCTATCGCTGTCCCTCGCCATGATTCCGGCGGTTCTCCTCACCGTCGGAGCGTTAATCGTCGTGGATACCCCGAACAGCCTCATCGAGCGGGGCCGCCTTGAGGAAGGGAAAGCTGTGCTCCGGAAGATCCGTGGCATCGACAACATCGAGCCCGAGTTCAATGAGATCCTCGAGGCCAGCCACGCCGCCCAGCAGGTCAAGCACCCTTTCCGCAACCTGCTCCTCCGCCGCAACCGACCCCAGCTCGTCATCGCGATCCTCCTCCAGGTGTGTGTTTGATTGTTTGACTATTACGTTGATAAACAATCAGCGAAGCCAGCAGGTTAATTCGTGAAATAACAACCGTACGTGTTTTGCTTGCTTTCTTGATGCAGATCTTCCAGCAGTTCACTGGGATCAACGCGATCATGTTCTACGCGCCGGTGCTCTTCAACACGCTCGGCTTCAAGAGTGACGCGTCCCTCTACTCCGCGGTGATTACTGGGGCAGTGAACGTGCTCTCCACGCTGGTCTCCATCTACTTCGTCGACCGGTTGGGACGCCGTATCCTCCTCCTGGAGGCCGGCGTGCAGATGTTCCTCGCACAGGTGGTGATCGCCGTCGTGCTCGGCATCAAGGTCACCGACCACTCTGACAACCTCAGCCATGGCTACGCCATCCTCGTCGTCGTCATGATCTGCACCTTCGTCTCCTCCTTCGCGTGGTCGTGGGGCCCCCTCGGATGGCTCATTCCCAGCGAGACGTTCCCCTTGGAGACGCGCTCGGCCGGGCAGAGCGTCACCGTCTGCGCCAACTTGCTCTTCACCTTCGTCATCGCTCAGGCGTTCCTCTCCATGCTGTGCCATCTCAAGTATGCGATCTTCGCCTTCTTCGCCTCATGGGTGGTCGTGATGTCACTTTTCGTGCTCTTCTTGCTTCCGGAGACGAAGAACGTGCCGATCGAGGAGATGACGGAGAGGGTGTGGAAGCAGCACTGGTTCTGGAAGAGGTTCATGGACGGTGATCATGCTGAGGAGAAGCAGGAATATAAGACGGCTAACGGCAGCAATGGAGTGCAGCCATAGGATTGATATATTACTAAGTATATGGTGGTGTGAAGTGTTTCTTTCATCGGTGCTCTGATCATTGGTCTCTGCTATTGATCACTGACTGATCGCATTATAGTGCATTAAAAGTTATCAAATGAGGATAAAAATATATACGTTGTTGCATATAGTAATATTGTCTCGTATATACCTTCCTGCTCTGTCTAGTAAACCGAAGAATATTTTTCATAAATAGAAAAACGCGCACCCAGAAAATAAATCTTGGCAAATGTCGAGTATTTTTTATAACGTTAAAATATAATCCAAACGAGGTGTACTTTGGCTTAGCTATGTTTGTGAGGAACAATTTCTACGGTGTGGCTATAGTTGCTCTTCACAACAATAGTTCAGAAATGTATATAAGGTCAGTGATCGATAACAATTAATGCAGCTTATCTTTCTCCAACACAATTGAAGCAATATAGATCACTCAAAAGATACAATTCAGATACGACGATTCGAGCGCATCTTAATCCACGATAAATTGAACCAGAAAGTAATTAGATGCATTGCACGAAAATCTTGACCAGATTAACTCATCAATGTGTTGATATCTCTTCCATCATTCTTGGATTGGCCTCACATCTAAGCCGCACTGCCACCAATATCCGCTCGAATGGCTCGATATGGAAACCATAATGGCGTGCAACGCATTTGACAAGGATTTCATTAATAGGAATTAATGCAGCATTCCAGCGCATAAGATTTTGGAGCAGAAGAATAGAAAGGGATATACGTTAGTCTAAATAGTCTGCCCCTCTTTTCCCTAGTCATTGGTTTTTGGTGTTCGTATTGCAATGGAGAAGAAGGTGGTCTTTACTTTGTTCATCTGCTTGGTGGGTGTTGGCTTCTCTAATGGAGCAATTTATAAGGTTGGGGATTCAGCGGGGTGGACGGATCAGGGGAATGTCAACTACACTGCTTGGGCTGCAGATAAAACTTTCCAAGTTGGAGATATAATAGGTGTGTGTTTCCGATCCTTGAAGGGCTTTTTGTTGTTGCTTAGTATAAAGCTTGGCTTTGTCTCAACTTTTAATAGTTTTTCTTTGTTATTTGCTTTTTAAATTTCTTTCAAGGTTTCTTTCTTTTTTCCATCTATGTACCTATTCTTTTTCTTGGTGCATAAACTTAGGGATATATATTATTACCGTGCTATATATATATCTTGTGCATGGTGCAGTGTTTGAATACAACAACAAGCTCCAGAACGTGCTGCAAGTGAGCCTGGACGACTACCGGGCATGCAACTCCTCCTCACCGGTCGCCGTCTATAAGTCCGGCAACGACTCCATTACCATGAAGGTTAGCGGCCACCACTTCTTCATCTGCGGCTTCCCCGGCCACTGCCAAACCGGACAAAAGGTCGACATCCGCATCACGAAAAGCCAGCCACCCGCTGCGCCGCCGTCTGATTTGCCACCGTCAGTGCAGCCGCCGCAGCAACTAACTCCTCCTCCAGCCGGCAGGCCGAACGAGCCGCTTGTGCCGGCCCCTCAGCCAAGCCCGAGCAGTGCGCCGGTGTCCGACAGGGGTGTTGGTCCTGCATTTGCTCTGGCTGCCATTGCTATGGTTTCCGTTCTCATGCTTTAAGAACTAGTTGCATATGGAATAATATTGAGCTTATGAACTCATTTCGTTTGTTCTAAATCATCATTTTGAGTTTTGAACTTCCTGATAGAGTTCAGATCTGATTCTATTTTGTGGTAGGTGTATTATGTCACTCAATCATTTACTGGATTGGTTCCCTTTTTTCTCAATCTTTCCATACCTCTGCATCATTATATCCTGTATTTAATTATTTTTTCAGAAAACGTGTGCCAGGCCCAATTATATTATTGAGGGAAGGAAAATGCATCAGTAGGTGAGGAAAGGCGGGTCGCTGGGAGATGATTTCAATAAATCTTTGAAATATTAGAATATAAAATATAAAGTTATTATTCTCTAATAGCTTTTTAAGTTTTTAAAGAATGACTTTGCTTGTCTTCACTTTCCAAGTTCCAAAATAGAGAGCCTTTTCCACACATATGAATGAAAGGCTTGCAGTAAGTCGAAATATGGTCCAGCTTCAACACTAAGCCTAAGTAAGAAATAAGACAAAAGTTAAAAATAATTTTTTTTTACTAATCATACCCTATATTTTATTTATTTTATGATTCATACTCTATTTCTAAAATTTATAAATATTTAAATTATTTATATCTTCTTTAAAGAAGGGGTAGAGAGATGGCAAAATACTAAATAAAAATTATAAAATAAATAAAATATAATATGTAATTTATAAAATATCTTAAAAATAAAGCATCTTAAATCCTAAGCCTTCCTAGGAACTTACCACCACTAATTAGACGATGATATATTACTTTTCACCATATACGCGTCACGTTTTTCCGAGGGAATTCTAGTCCACGTCTCCATGCTCTGTATTTAGTAATAAGGAATCGTCCTAAGGATTAGCATCAAATAATGAACTATTTGGCCCCATATTACGTTCCTTTTGCTAACTTAAACAAACGCGATGGAATATTACTACTCTTATGATTGTATGAATAGTTTATTATGATCCAGATGATCCAACTTTTTAGGGATAAATATTAGAGTTCATCCCCATCGACACATGTGTAAGGACACAAATTAGAGGCCCATGCTAAACAGTCTTATACTAGCTCGGATATTGAGCTAATCTTCGTGTAATCTTTTGTTTAGCAACTTGCAGGATTTGATATAGAATTTTCCAATGGCTTTGGTGTTCCACTATTATCCTTTTGTCACGTGAAAAGTGATATGAAGAGGGTTACTTGAGCTCTGATACGAAGGTAGTATGTCCCTATCTATGATGGGCTGGGTTGGAGGGTCGATCGATGGTGGAAGGTAACGATAGAAATAGTGGATCTAAGAGCTAGAGGGGAAGAAGACGAAGAAGAAGATGATCCTGCGATATTAGAGAAAATGACGGTTGGCCTTGGTAGTATACGACGAGTAAGATAAGATTAAGAGAGATGAGATAGAGGCAAATTAATAAATTTTTCAATAATCTAAAAGTAATTGTTCTCTGCATATTTAATTAGACACTAATTTTAATAACTTAAAATTAATTAAGCTTTCATCTAAATAAAATAATTCTAATATGATTGAATCGGTGTTCGAGCATTCGAATGCCGCTGGCTGAAGTCCTCTAACAATAGCAACTACTACCGATCACATTAGAATATTCTAAACTATAATTTTTACTCATAGCCTGGTTAAACCATAGAAGAGTTCAAAGTACTTCCCGATAAATTGGAGGAAAAAGAGAAAGATTTCACCACAAAATAGCCTTGAAGAACCCAAACAGTAAGAGAGTCCTAATTCATTTAATATGAATCATCAAACGAAACAGGGTTTAGATATCTTAGAACTTTCTTTTCTAAGATATCTTTTTGTTTCTGCTAGGCTTAGGCATGGATTAAATATAAAGTGGCAAACACAATTGGAAAAAAGTATTTCGAATCTTAATTACTTTTAACTGAAACGCTATAATTATATTGAATCATAGAAAACGTAAAACGGGGTCAATGGGATCTAATTAATAATATTAACTTGAGGGGTAAAAGGTTTAAAATGTAAAAGTTTGTATTACTACCATAGTGATTCTTGAAATGTGGCTAGGCGAGGCAAGACGAAGGTTCCAGGGCGGAGCGAGGCGAAAGCACGCGAAGGTAAGCCTCTAGGGTTTCATCCTTTTGATCTCGCTCTATAGTCTGATATGCTGTATCGATCGTCCGCCTTCGGTTATGTAGAGAGAGATATGGTTTGACCTCCAAAGTTTTTGCTTGTTTAATCGAAATTATATGGAACAAAAGTTGTTGTCGCAATAAATTGCTGGAAATGTTGCTGAATTAGGCTTTGAGAAAATTGATTTAATTTACTGGATTTGTTGACGAAGCATATCGACAGGTGAAAGCAAGATCATGTTGGATTTGAAGATCAAATTTTTGTACTTTTGTACTTTTGTTATGCTTAGATTATATATGAAAGATGCATGATTGACCAGAAATCGAAAGACTTTATCCACCAGGGGCACAAGAGAACATTTTCCTTCTGTGTTTTACTGGAAATATGTTTTTTTTGTCAGTTTAACTTACGATGGAAATATAGATGTTATGTATCACAAGCAACAAGAGGTCTTTTTTTTTAATCTAAGCAAGTAAGTGATGGAAAAAGTGACATTTGAGTTTAAGCTAGGTTCAAGAGCCATACGTTTGAATGATGGGATACTTTCCATGCATGTAGCCTATTGATTCATTTGCTCTCTCTGCTTTACCTGTTTGAGTTTTGTAAAGAGGTAGGCTGTCGCAAATGCACTATATCCAAAATTATGGAGTTACTGGCGAGTATCTAGTTCCTATTCGAGATTACAATTGTTTCTGTTTTACCATGTTTCTAAACGGAGCCTCAACTGTGAGTATATGCCTTCTCACGACACCACTGATGATGGAAATCTCTAATTTGCTTGATCAACGGTGCAGTTCTTAACTTCTTATATTTTCACTTAGTAGAGATAATTATTAAGAGGGTTTGCACCGGAGAAAAAGACATTCAGAAGAAATCTGGAGGTTTTAATAGAATGTGTTATGTAGAAATTATTTTCTAGAAGGATTGCACCCAAAAAACAGAATCGGGATATATGGCAAACTGACACTTTTAATAGGATATATTTCCTATCTTGTGGTTGTGGTGCCCTTTCTTAAGAACTACTGTTCTACAGTCTGGGAATCATGAACTTGAAATTGGATCTCACATGCATTTCACAATCTATTGTATTGATGTTCCCTAAGGGAACAGGAGGTGTCAATCTATCTTGGGATAATATAATTATAAGTCAAAGTTAGGGAAGAAAGGAACCTATCATTGGATTTTTGAGAACACAGACAAGGTACTAGATAAGGAGAGGTAGGATGGAATATAGGGTAGCAATCCTTTATCCGTCTTATGAGAAATGCTCTGGGATTGGATTATAGTTCATTAGTTCAGTATTCTGTGCTGCACACTGACATGTAGCCGTTAAGGTATGTGGATTGAGTTTCTCTCACATATTTCACCATGTGAAACTTTGGATTTGCGGCTACTCGCATTCATGGTTGGATCAAGTGTGTTGGCTTACTTGATGATTTTCATCTGCATGATTTTCAAAGCATTTGGTAGCTTGCTGAATTCTCAAGATTGTTCACAAAGCTAATGTATTAGGATTGCACAATTGACTAGTTTTGATCTAGGAAGGTCGTTATGTTTTCTTTCTTTTTTCTCCTTTTCTTTTAAGTCTTCATACCTCATTAGTGTGTTGATCAACACAATCTTGAGCATCTCAGATGCCCGCCGATTATGCTTGTCTCTGACAAGTATTGATAGCCATAAACTCAGTGGCCATTGAAGTATTAAATCTGAGGTAAACTATGTTTTGAAAAACTAAAGAGGAAAGGGATATTAGTACCTAATTCACTTCTATTTATAACCAATTTCACATACTGAGAGGAGAATTTAATCCAAATTATTTGGGAATACAAAATGTGAAAAGTAAAGAGAGTGTCATTGAATCCCTCCAAAGTATGATGCTGACCTTTGAAAACTGAGTCCCAGTATGTGAATTTGGAAATTAGATGCTTCAGCTTGTTAACAAGCACAAAATCTTATACAGATCTCCCAGTTTTGAGCTTTCTCTTGAACCAGATGTGCATATCTAGATTAGTTCTTCCTGAATCTGTTATGCATATTTAATTTTGCATATTGTGAGAAATCCATGGGTCGTCCTTTTGTCTTCTTCAAAGTACAGCTGCAGCCTGATCATATCTGATTCGTTTATTGCTTTGATTTGCCTTGCAGATGATTGACGATCAAGACTTGGGTTTATTTGCCGGTTTTCTTGCCATTTTCATATTTACTTTGGTAATTGCTTATCACCATGTGCTGGCAAATCAAAATTTTGAAGGAAACCAACACTTAACAATCATGAAGTTGTAAGGGGAACTTTTTTTCTTACACTTGCCAGACTTTAAGTAGAAAGTAAATCTTTTGTTGACATGAGGATACTTGCAAATTCAGTGATGGTTATGTTGTCTGGAACTTAATTCTAGCTATCTGGACAGTTAATTTATTCCTGGACTTTTCAGAGGAATGTCTTTCCTCACACCTCCTTATTCTAGTTAATCTATTCTTAACAGTGTTAATGAATTTCTTTCTTTTCTGCATATGTTTGTTTTTGCAAGCCGTATACTTTTAAAATGATGTAGCAGTTAAATATGACAATTTCTCTCATAGGCAACATGTATGATGGCTAATTATCATGATAGCTAGCTCCTGTCGAAACAATCAATAGCAAGATAATGAAAGGTTCATATATTTCGAGTTTACATTGAATTGCGACAAAATACTCATCACTATTTTGCATGAGAAATTATATGTGATGTGATACAATTGCTCATGCAGGCAAAGAAGCAGTGGCTACGAGATTGTTTCAGCATCTACTTTGCAGACAAAGGAACAGGCCAATATTTCGAATATTCCATAGTAAGAAATGGTTTAACTGTTGAGCCTTGCCTGAAGTAAGCGTATCTCTCAGCATCTAATCTACCTTGCTACAAGATTGCTCACGTCTCTGCTATACCGGTACAATTACTTCTTTTTTGTTCTTGAATTATTGCAAATCATTGCACTGGACAAAATACCACTTAAGAGAGCAGTACCAACACGTGATTCGCTATGGTATTTGCTGGAAAAGTGCCACAAAAGTTTGAAACAGAAGCATCTTAACCATTTTCTTAGCCTTTGTGCAAGAAATCACCACCAATAACTAGATGATAATATATTAGTTTTGCCAGATAGGCATCACGTTTTTCCAGGGAATTCTTTTTTTTTTTTAATTAATAGGAGGCCCGTGACTTCACTATCTGGTTTGAAGAGTAAGGAATCATCCCAAAGATTGGGCATCAAATAATGCACTATTTGGCCTCATATTACGTACCTTTTGCTAACTCAAACAAATGAGATGGAATATTAATACTTTTTATAATAATAATATGCATAGTTTGTTATGATCCAGATAATCCAAACTTCTATGTATAAATAATACAGTTCATCCCCACCGAGGCACCGACACATGCAAATGCAAAACAGTTTTATACTTGGATATTGAGATAATCTTCGTGTAAACTTTTATTTAGCAAGTTGCAGGGTTTGGTATAGAAATTTCCAAGGGCTTTGGTGTTCTACTACTATCTTAATATAAGGTTTAAGTTATGAGTCTAGTTATTGGTCAAGGCTTAGGTTTGCATAGCCTTAACTATATCTCGCCAAACAAAAAGGATATATAACTATATAAGCTAAACATGCTCTGTTATATCCCGTGAATCAAAAAGAGGTGAAAGTTTAATGTTCTAGGCTTCTAGCTAAGGAATAGACGTAATGGAATGTGACAATATCTGGTTTAATATTTTCTTCTCTAGAAGCTTTAATCCTGTATATATTTCCAAAATTTTGAACATATAACATGCATCTCGCAGTGTGGTGTGGTGACTGGTATGGCCCATATGAGACTCGCGTGCAACCATGTGACTCGTTGCTGGGAATTGGCAGGCTCAATCTGAAGCTTGGGCTCGTGAACGAAGACGAGGACAAAAAAGAACAGAGAAGAAGGGAGCTGGAAATGGATGGGTGAAGCAACGAGCGAGACAGATGGAAGGAGTAGCAATGCACGTGAGGGACGCTTCCAATCTATATGTCCGTGCTGTCCCACTGTGGGGCCCACCATAATTTCTTCTTCTTCTTCCTCTTCGTCTTCTTCTTTTCTTTTATTCTTTTTTTTGAAAGCCCACGATGATAGCTAAATTCCATGCTTTAGTTTAATTTGATTGATAACTTGAGAGTATGGTTGTTTAAAAAAGCAAATAATATTTAGTTCAAAATAGTAGCTAAAGCTTAGATTAGGAGATTTAATATATTGGCTAAAACTTAGTTAGACTTAAGTATTCTTATAATCTGGGGAGAGTTAGGATTTTGTTTAGCCTATAGCTTTGGGCTTTTGAATAACAAAAAAATATATTTGTTTGAGAAGTTGTATACAGAATCCTACGTTTAAGCAAAGTTGCGTTTAGATCTAACACTACATTGTCTAAGATTTGCGAATCAATACGTCCTTCACAGGAAAATAAGCAATAGGCACCAGAAGTTATGTTTTGCTTTAACTTGACCCGACATTATCATGAGTATGTTCTGTTTGAAAATTAAATGAATTTATGAAAAGAATGCGGTACGTAATAAGAGGGTGTTATATGCAAATTTCTCTTAAGTTTTGATTGCCATGAGCCCCGGATAGATATTACATCGGGAGACGACATACATATAAGCAAACAAGACCCTTCAGAATCCCAAACATCACTGATCACTACACACCACCCGTGACCTACATCACACTAAAAACACACTCAAGCACAGAATTAAAGGCTGAGATCTTCCCTCCCAGCTCAGTTGCAAAGCTCTCGTGCGAACCCCACCCTACTATTAGCCACGTCGAGCACCACCCTCAGGTTCTGCTGCTGCAGGCTAGCCAAGACGTTGACGACGGCGTTGACGTTCGCCGGGGCCTCCGCCATGGCGAGGCAAGCGAGCGGCGTCGCGCTGCTATGAATCAAAGTGTTCTCCACGGGCAGCACCAGATCGAGGCGGTCCATGTGGATCGTAACGCTCGGCGCCGTCGCTACCTCATCGGTGCTGAAGCACGTGTCGAACGCCCCAAGTGAGGAGTACCCGCTCGACGCGTTGACCTGCCTCCGGAACTCGTCGCGCAGCGCCGAGTAAATCGGCGCGGTGAATCTGGAGATGACCGTTCCGGAGTCAACCACAGTGCCCGCCCCGGTGGCCGGGTCGAACGCGAAGGATCCGGCGGGGACAGCCACGTGTACCTTCCCGACGCTGATCCCGGTGACGTTCACGTAGTACAAGGAAGACCGGTGGGGGTTCTTCAACAGAGGGGTGAACCGAATGCTTCGGGGTTGGCCTACCGGTCCGAGCCGGAGTGAACCGGAGAAGTAGTACGATTTATAACTCGGAAGGCAGTAGGAGAACACGCCCTTGTATAAATCTCCGGTTTGGGATAACAAAGACATGGGCCCACGGCCAAGGCCCAATAGGCCTTGCTTGGGTACGTTACTACTCGGGCCGGAGACGGAATTAACGCAACCGAAGGTGTAGTTCCCTATCACGTCGGGGGATAGACGTAGCGAGTCTTGGGAGAGAGTAGCAGTGAAGGTGGAGTCGGCGAAGGATTGGGTGTACGTGCATGGGGTTGGAGTTAAGTTGGCACTACTACTGCAGGATATGGTGGTTTTGAAATTGGTGCAGAGAGGAGAGGTGCATTGGAGAGGGGTGTAGGATGAGGAGGAGGAGGGAAGGAAGAGAGGAGAGGAGGAGGGGCAGAGGTTGCAGGGGGAGCAGGGGAGCCAGGCGGCATCGGAGCTGGTGTCGAGGGTGAGGAGGAAGGGCTGGGGAGGGGAGCCGAAGGCGGCTCGGAGGACGTAGGAGGGGGACTGGAGGATCTGCTGGCCGGAGGCGATGGGGACGGAGGTGAGCTTGGAGGAGAGGAAGGCGAGGCGGAGGGGGTCGGAGCGGGCGAGGAGGAGGACGGAGTCGAGGGCGGACTTGGTGGAGGGGTGGTGGGTGGAGTGGTAGATAGGGAGGTCGGCAGAGTGGGAAGTGGAGACGAAGACGACGAGGAGGAGGAGAAGGAGACGGCGGAGAGAGGAGGATGCCATGATGAGGTTGGAAGGAGGGAATAGGTTTGTGAGTGGAGTGGAGTGAGAGAGTGATGGCCTGATGGGGCTTTATATGTATATATATATATATATATATATATATATATATATATATAACCAGATTGGTGTGAGCTACCAGTGAGTTGAAGGATCCTTTTGTAATTTGCTTAACACTAAGAGTTTTCTTTTTTACCTACTGGTCAAGAACTAAATAACAAGTGTTCCATAGACACTGTAACATATAATGCCTTCCCTTGCCCTTGCCCTTTCCCTTGGGATTTATCTGATTTAGAGACGAGGATATCTTGCCTTGTCCTTCGAATATTAGAGTGACACGTAGTTTCACTTAGAAAATGGAATGGCTCTCACCAAGCCCTAACAATTAATGCATTCATCACCGCAGTAATTTTTATAGCTTAAAACTATGTTAGATGTGAAGTAAGTAGGGGTGTAAACGAGCCGAGCTTGATTGTTTTGACAGCCCTAGAAGTAAGAAGCGTACTAGACCTGGCCGTAACGAAATTATTCACATGAGTACATGACCAAATAATTATTTTGGGCTGGTCTTTGTACTGAGCTTCAAACAATTGGCCCATTTAAGGCCCAAGCTCCAAGGACAAAATTAAGTTCTTCTATTTTACGTACTATATAAATTTAATTTACTTGTTTCAATGCAATACATAATTGAGTCGCCTTAGACGTAAGAAACAAAATTTAAATATATTAGATTTTTCATTATGTACCGGAACAAATACGCTAATCAAGTTTATTTTCCGTTTAAAGAGAGCTATTAAGCTACAAGCCCACAAACCAAGTACACCTTAAAAGGATTAATATATTTCATCCTCTGTATTTATTTATAAAATTATTTTATTCACGTAAGACTTGTTATATTAAATCAGTTCATAAATTTATAACTAAACTGTTAGAATTTTCGTTCTACTTAACGGAGCCCGGTCTAAATTTTAATATCCTTAACAAACTAATTTAAAAAAAAGAGAGAACTTAGGCATTGTAATAATTTTTATGTTTATTATAATGAATTTATAAACTGGGCAATTTAACAATTTAGGCCGGCTACGATAATTTTGGACAAAAAATTCACATATATATATATATATATATATATATATATATATATATATATATTTTTTTTTTTTTTTTTTAGGAAACCAAATTGTCAACGTAAAGCGAGGAACACAAGCAAAGAAACCCACGTCACCGGGGAACCGTCCGGGAAACGATTATCTTCCTCCTTTCGTAGATTACCCTTTGTGTTAGGGTTTCCGCAGGGCAGCGTCATGGATGCGGTGGATGCGGTGGATGCGGAACCCTCGTCCTCGGCCACTGCCGCAGCCTCGCCCGGCGCGGAGCGCCGCCGGTCAGGGACGGCGGAGGATCAGATTCGCGTGCGGCGGCAGACCCTGGAGGCGGTCCTCGAGCAGTGCCGCCGAGCGCTGGAGATGATCGAGAACGCCGACCTCGATCCCGGTTCCGAGGCGGGAGAAGAGTTTGGGAGAAAAGATTCGGAGGAGGAGGAAGAGGAGCAATTCTGTAGTCAAACTTTGGCGGATCGCGAGACGGATGAGGTGAGGAGATGAATCCCTAAATAGTTTTTCGATTTATTTTATGATCTGAACCTTAAGACGTCGGATTTGGAAGTTATTTATTGTAATTTAATTCTAAGGATTATTATTCTGTCTTGATAGAGAAAGAATTATGTTTTTCGGGGAGTTGCATCAATGCAATTTTATAATTGTTCTATATCAACATGACTGTTATATTTGATTTACAGTAAGATTGCGTTTTCTTCCTATAGGAGAAAATTAAGGGGAATTTGTAGTGGATTTTACATCCACATGAATTTAACTAAAGATATATCACACAAAGGTATTCTATTGGACGTACTTAGATTAATAGGAAAAATGATTTGCACGAGTCTTGAATAGATAAGTATTAACTTCATGGTCATTTGAATAATGGAATCATTAGAAGAAAGGTGAAATGTTTTGAAAGAGTCCTACTACCATCTTCTATAAAACATCTTAGGTTTTATTTTTCCTTACGAATCTTGAACTTTATACATAGATATACCTATTAAAGTATTTTCATGTTTCATATTTATTATACCTAGGTTAGCTGTTCCACATTTAAGTTGCGTACTTTGCTTCCATTAAGTAATTTGCACAACGTCTCCATCTTTTTTGGAAACTTTGTTGTAGTAGAACTCACCGGTCCTTAATTTTAACAATAGGGCCTCACTCTTCCTTTTTTCTTGTATAATTTATCTTTTAGTTGATATGTTCTTTAAGTCCTTCCTATCTTTTTCTTTCCTGCCATGTATATATAGGTTCCATTTGGATCTCAGTGTTCAATTTCCATCAGTATTCTCTCAGTGATAAACTGACAGTCCATTCCCTCTTGATTCTCCAAGTATCTCTCTCACTATGATGACTTTTGGTAAAGTTCAAGTTTATTAGAAGACATTATTTGTGAGCATGCAAGTTAAAGTATTGATCGTTTCTTGAATTTGGTGTATTGGTTTCATGCTGTTAAGAAACATTGGAAAGGGAACTTCGTGTTTATATTTTCAATTTATAATACTCCATAACTGCAGGATATCATAATGCTGCTTATGTCCCATAGATTCTCTTCAAAACCATTTCAAAATCTGAACAGCTCCTCCTCTTCTGGTGCAGTTATGTGAACTTCTCAAGTCTAAGGTTGAGTCACCAAACTTTCTTGAAAAAATTGGAACCATGCATGCATCAATTTCTCAAAATTACCACGGTATGAGTTCATTTTGTCATTGCTCTAATACTGGAACTAAACTTTTCTGTGTTATCTAAATATTAGAGTCTTTGGTGAATAAATTTTACAATCTTTGAAGGATAATTGCAATCCTTTTATCTTATTTTTATCTTATTTTTATCTTAATAGCATTAGTACATGCTGACTCCATTGCTTATGGGGTAGCAGATGGGTTTTCATCATGGAATATGATCAGTGCAGCAGACTTGGGGGAAGATAAGGATCTTGAAGGGGGAAAAGAGCCAGACCAAGATGGTTATGTTCTCATCCGGGAAGAGGACATTGTGGAAGGCATGGCAAGCTTTATGGCTTCATACCTACTGTCACTAAAACAAACTAAAGTATGAAGATGTTACTTATCATGTTCATCTAGTGCTCTAAGCTTATCGCATCTTTAAATATTTAAATTTCATGACCATTATATACCTTTCTGCAAGAAATTCCTTTTTATGTATTAAAATCCACTTGCTGTCTTGATTACAAAATAATGGGTGAAGTATTGCACCTAAATATATTGCCCTATTTAGTTGTGTGTTTAGTGTACACAAAATGCAATATATGAACTGCTAATGGCATATGAGATAGTTTGCACACATTTCTTGAGAGTAATGGAAATACATGGATTTCCTTCCAAGTAATTTAAGTCAAACTTGGAATTTATTTTTATGCGGCTTCATGCCGATCTTTCTATATCTCTTGAGCAATATTTTAGGTTGCCTAACTGAATGTCTAGAGGCCAAGAATCCCAAGATGGTCAAACATATTAAAAGTGACTAGAGGTCTAAAAGTAATATATGAAACCACGAACAACGGAATTATGTCTATGCTAATAGTATAGGATGTTCACTCTATAAAATGGAGATGACCAAGAGATCCTAGGCAGCATCTACATGAGATTCTCTCTTGTGACAGGTATTAGACAGTACCCTTAAATAGTCTATCAACTTTTCTGTTAGAAGTGTTGCAGCATATATAGATTATTGATGGTTAGCACTGTTCTTTTGCAGGAATTAACTCCCAATCAACTCCAACAAGGTGTGTTGTTTGATATGGTCTGATGAGAACATGAAATAAGTTTTTTCTATTTGATTTTCCAATGTTGATACTCGATGACAATCTGTCATTTGCAATGTCTAACTTTTGTTGGTGGCTCGACCAGCTCTTAGCAAAACATTTGCTGCAAAGAAGAAGAGCATGCTTCGAAAGGCATGGGACGGAAGCAGAGTCATCTACAATCTTGCTTCTTGGAGTGCAACTGCTGTTGGGTAAGTTGTAGCCTTGTTGCCCTTTTTTGTCCAAGGTCCTTAGACCGCCTTATTGCCTGATAATACATCAGTTCTTTACAATTTTACTGGGCCGAAATAGTAAATTTTGATTTTCAACCTAAACCTTACTGTTACAATCTTATGTTCCAAAAATATGATAACCATGCTCTCCTTGAAGCATGAAAATGTTGAGGTTATATGCATTTGTTAATCGCTGATAAATTTCTTATTCTACCAGAATATACCAAAACCCAGCTATCCTCAAAGCAGCCTCTCTGGCCTTCTGGTCCTCTTGTCGTGTTATTTCAAAGTTTCTTTGAATTAACTCATTGCAGTAATCAGTCCATGCGATTTCTTAAAGCTGTGGGATCTTAGTGAGATGAGCACTTTAGAGGATGCCGCTTCTGCCTTTATGGAAGAACTGAATGATGAGAACTTGGGATAGTTTGCCATCTTCACCATACTTGGCAAAAAAAGCCTTTGTGGCACCAAATGTACAGCATTATTTTCCTTTCAATGTACATATAATGTATATTTATTATCTTTCTACGATTTGGCTCGCTGTGTGCGTAGTTCCTCAACTGCTTGTCAAGATGTGATAAACGGGATTGTCTTTTTCATCCTTTGAAATGCAAATGATCTCTCTTACATGCTGAACCAGTTTGACATAATTAGCAGTTTCGTACTTGTGTCTGGCCCACTCTTGGAAGGAATACTTAGGCGTTCACTTGTAAAACAATTTTCATGCTAGTTTAACCAAAAGAATTTATTTTGGTTTAAGCTATTATTATATTTGGTTATAAAAACTGATATAGTGGTATATTGTTACACATGATGTGATATAAAAAGTAGATTTTAGTACAAATGACTAAAATATCCTTTAGAATAGATAGCTGCCGAGAGGAAAGAAAGGAAGAATTAAAATAATACTTGACTAAAGTGATGTCCTTTTAAGAGTAAAATAGTAATTAATAAATATAAAAATATTAAATAAAAGAGGAGAGAAATAGATATTGATAAACTAGTATAGATAAATTGTTATTTGGTTAATATAGTTTTTTATCACTGCCAAGCAAAGTGCTGAATGAAATTTTCTGCAATTCAAGGTCTCTGAATCCAGCGCTTGGTTAAGTAGCAGATTAACTGCTGAAAGCTTCAGCTATTTTTATGATCACAGTAACCTAGAAAAAAAGATAATAATGTTAACTAAACTTTTTTTAATCTTCCAGATAATAAAGAAATCTTTTAGCAAATTGGATCCCCAATGAAACTAGGCCAGGGCTGTTGGTGGAGTCGTACCGTGAGGAAGAGGTTCAAGTGACTGTCAAATAACATAGAAAAATGCAGATATTGGACTAGTCAAGGATACTAAATGAGGCTCTATTACCTTGAAAGACAATAGCACAAGCTTGTAAATAGTCACAGGGTCTCGCTCTCATGTACTTGGGTTAGCATGCATAAATTGGCAACATTGGCAAGTGCCAAAGTTAGTAGACTAACCTACCCTAAAGTTGAATTAAGTCAAGCCTAAAAATTAAGGAGAAGATACAATCTGAACTCTAACTGTATATACATAAATACTGAAAATGGTGGCCATTTTGTTCGAATGGCAATTGAATTACACAAATGGCTGGTTGGAGATGAGCAGCTCAAAGTAATAATTTCAACGATTTTCCTGCACAGGTCTTCCCTACCGCAGTCACCCATTCCATAGGGATTACCTTCAGCTGCAAGGTGTATTAAAAGAAATATGAAGTCATATCTCACTCATTTAATTTAAAATCATAACACCAGAATGGGGCATATTAGTTCCATAACAGACCTGATAATCTTAGGTTATCCGCCAAAGGTCAAGGGCATGTTATTCCGGCAAACCCACCACCAATGCCAAAGGTCAATATGATCACTCATAAGTTAGATCTAGTGGCCCAAGAATGCACCAGAATTCAGTATACTATACTCTCAGATGCTATATTATATTTTCCCTCCATATTGGAAATGTAATCGGTAGTCATGTAGCAGATTTGCGAGAGTACTTCGGCATGGACCCTCTGCAACATCCCCAAGAACAGTGAAAATATTAGTCCATTTGAAAAGTTTCTAAAATATTCTCCTGTGCATTCAAATCAAAGTGTATTCATGATAACTAACCACCAAGAACAGTGTGAAGCTGTTGAAGATCAGTTGAGGTGCATATATCAATTAAAGAGTATACACCAGGTCGCAATGCCTCATCTATCTCCCTGCCAAGCAACAATGGATGAACCTCTTTCGCCAAAAAAACATTTATTGCAGGTATCTAGAGACAATTAACTGTGAAAAGTCACAACCAACAGAACTTCAGTAGAAGACTGACCTTTTTATGCCTCTTTGCAAGGGACCATAACCTGAATAAATGCTTATGTAACTCGAAAGAAAATAAAAGGAATGCCTCCCCAGAACATCCTTTTGCTGTCTTATCTACAAAATAACAAGGCCAAAAACAAACTTCGTTTAACATGAAATACAAGTCTAAACCAATTAATTCAGCAGAAATTATTTCACTACTATCTTGAAACTAAAAGAGATATAAGACATTCCTTAATGAAACTATCTTGAAATTGGTTTCACAACTTCGTTTCACAACTATCTTGAAATTGGTTTGAACTGAAACTATTTCAATTCAAGCTTGATTCTATAATTAGGCTCGAAATTAATTTCATTTCAAGCTTGATCAAGGCTCAGCTCGATTACACCTTTATTTTAGTTCCAGAAAGAGACGAAGATCTACAAAAATCAAAAGACAAATTGCAGAGACTTTGTATTCCTTATGCTACATGATCTTGACTTCTTGAGTATGGAAGCATCAACATACAAGTAAAATTTGAAGTGAAGAATGTTGAGTCTAGTGTCTAGTAAAAAATACATGGAATGCAAATGGGGAAGACAATTAATATGTTCATTCATAAAGGGAACCTTGTTATTTGTTGTCGTTCGGTAGCTCTTCTATACCACAATTCAAGCACTTGCCTCCAATAGAAAAAGGGGCTAATTGTAGAAAAAGAAAAACCGTAATAGCAAGATTAGGCTCTTGAAACTAATTGCATTCATTTTATATTAGATACACACCCAATTTATATAAGAGATACGCACAAGGGCCCATTTTTGCTACTAATAATTAAAAGGTTTTTTTATACAAATGCCACATAGAAAATGTGCAAGTTTTATATACTTTAAATGATATCTTTGTATTTGTTTGCCTTTCTGAGGTCAGGTCCTTTTGGGCCCAAACTAATCCGAAACTTTTCTTCCAAGTTAGAGAAAAGAATATGAGAAATGCAAAACAATGTCAAAAATTGCCTTCATATGTAAATGTTGCAGTATATCCAGCATGCATTGCATGCTCATGCTACAAAATCACATTCAAGCATCACAAACCTCTTCATAGATCCTTCTGAAAAAGCTAGCACATTTTAATGCCTCTTGCGCCTCCCAGGAAAAATAACCTTCTTTGCTTATTAAGTTAGAATCTACCAACTCCAAACAGTTAAGAAGAGTGGTTACTGAATCTTCAACGAGAGCAATGCATCGTTCAATCTCACTACAGGAGAAAAAGTAGAATGAAGAAACACATTATGATGTTACCAGCGAAGATATGAACCATTTTATGCAGTAAACAAGCTCTAAATAAAGAAGAGCATAACTCTAGATTTTACTGATTGTTTGAAAATAGCAAGAGTAAGTTCAGCTTATAATAATACAAGAGTTCATGCATTAGAAGACAAGAAACTTCTGGCACACAAATCAACATAAGCATAAAGAATATGACTATGCATAGTTAATGGCAATGCTAGAATAGAACATTCAACTTATAGTTGCAATCTTGAAACGAGTACTGAGCATTTAAAATGCATGTCACTTGGAGAAGTTTTCTTGATGGATTTTTAAGATCCTGACTGATCCATGAATCCATGAATCTTCATACTTGCTATTCAACAAATGCAAGGCCAAATTTGGTTAGCTTCATTCAGTCAGCCTTTCAACAGGAACTTTCTATATTAAGAAAAAATTCTGCAACCCTAGCAAGCTTCAGTGCTTGCTATATTGCTGAATCATTAGTTCCACAACTATGAACTTTCTGAAAGAGCACTTGAAATCTCAAGTGTTGTCAAAAGCCATTGTTTTCATAAAATCATAAAGTTTCAATTTGATATGTCTAAGCATTAACTCAGGGCCAGTGGAATTTAAAGAGAAATATAGTTAATTATGTGGTAATTTGCAAACAAGTTACAAGAAAAAAATAGAACATATTAAAATGTGGAAGGAGATATGTTTACCGTATTCGGTGTTTAAGAGTAATCCATATCAATTTGCAACATGCCGCATACAAGTCAATAGAAAGTTGGCGATCAATGATATACTGATGCACATCTGTAGATGTCCTTGCCTCTTGGTTACCATAGGATATGGAGGAATGAAAATCAAGACGAGAAGCTTTGAGCTGATGAAAGTATCTGAAGAGTACCACCGGTATGTGCAAACATTGGCTTACATGGCATATGTCCATTTGGAAAGTATGCCTCCCAACAACTGTTGTAAGAACCTCAATGCACATTAATATTACTGCCCCTGCATCTGGTCGAAATTCACTTTTATCCTTTGGTAACTTCTCTATATAGAAGATAATTGGGCTTTGGAGGTGAAAAATTATGTTCAACAAAGCACCAATTAAGCTTGGAATGTTTTTCTTAAGAACACGCTCATATCCTGAAATATGTGGAATGTGTCAGAAATAAGCCAAGCATAACTGGATAACAAATAAGATATATTAATCTATATGTTGTTAACATATCCTATTGCTGCAAAGTAAACTTATACAATGATCTACCAACAAAGGATCAATTGTTCAATACCATTCCATTAAACATGTTGAAAACAATTTGTGCTGGTCGCATAGAAACATGTTAATATCATAAGTTACAGATCTACTATTCTTCTGAAAGGAAAATAGACAACCTTTATAATTACCTGAATGAGATTCAAGAATCAAATTGAAGCAGTCAATACCAGCTGCAACAACAGAGGAAACTTCTCCTCCATCAATATTTCCAGTGTTTATGTTGTAGATCGTGTGGCAACCTTGCTGCACTCCAACCAGTGCTCTTTCTATTGCTTGTATAGCTGTTTTCATGTGCAATTTCAGTGGCCTCCCAATAAAAGTTTTCAATGACATCCTAAGTCTAGATTTAAATGCATTTAAGTTGCATTGTCTGTGATCAAAATTTTGGTCTATAACATGATCTGGTCCGTTCTGAGTCCATAGATTTTTTGTATTTGATCCTGTCTCGTGAGAAGATAGAGTTGCAATTTTTCCTTGGAGTGAAATACATTTTCCAATAGCTTTCATATGAGAATTTATTACCTGACTGTACACTTCTTTTGACAAGTAAGGATCAGCTAAAGTAAAATAGTTGCCTACTACTTCAAGATATCTTAAGATTCCATCTATCCATACAAAAGAAAATGCATCTGGCCAGCCATTCATTTCTGCCATTTCCTGTAGAATTATATGAGACACTCTAACAAGGATTCCCATAGAATATGATCCAAAGTGACTGCACTTCTGCAAAGCCAGATTCCTAGGAAATGACAACAAACACCTTAACTTAAGAATAGCTGCAGATGCCATAAAGAGCTCTCTGAGGGTTGATGCTATCAGTGGGTTTTTGCCTTTTAACAGATTTTTAAGCAGAGAGACATTCAGATATTGTTGATCAGAGAAATCAATGTTGTGAAGTTCACTGAATATATTATCTGCACAGCTTGCATGACCAGATAACCTTTCCTTCTCAAATCTGAAAAGATTAATGCACTCGCACTCTGATTGGCTTGTATTGTCATCATTATGATTCGATGCCGATTGTGTAGTTCTTCTAGCTTGTTTTTGTGTCTTAGGATGGTTATCATGGACATGTTCAACTTGGCAAGCAAAACATTTAGTCAATCTGTCCAGAAGCACATCCAAGTTCACGAAACCATTATCAGAATCCAAATCTTGCAAACTATGAAAAGAATGTACATCAACAGCACCTTGTGTGCTTCCTACAAGCAATACATACATGCATATATCTACAAAGTTCTCAAATATAGAAATGTAACTGCCAAGTTTGGAGGCATACCAAAGCAACAACTTCGAGGACTGCAGATTTCCTGCTGACTTGTCCTTGAATATGCTATCTAAGGCCAATACCAGACCCCATAAAAAACCTTGTAGACAAGATACAGTGCTTGATATTTTATTCCAGCACAAAATACCAAAGCAATCCTCTAGTTTTATAGCATGCATTCTACCCTTCATGGTTACAGGTAAATTTCTTGTTCGATTTTCTAAAGTCTGAAGTATGAGTTCCACATTTTTCCAGGCTGCATAGTATTTGGAAATATCAGATTGTTGGTCATCTTCATCTAGTGTGCCTTTTCTGTCAGGGTCATCATGCAAAGAAAGTTCAATGAGTTCTTCGTTATTCTTCAAGAAAGCAATTGCATGATTGATCAGACCATTGCTAACTGTTGAAAATATGTTTGAGGTGTGATCTACTAGGGAAAACATCATACTTTTGACCTGATCAGAGAACTCTCCAAATAGTGCATGTGGCAACCCAATCAACTCATGGACTGACTTCAACAGCCACATTACCGAAGATGAATCTCCAAGAGTAGTAGAGAAAACTGAAAATAGCATTAATTCTTGACTTCCCTCCTTATACATGGTAATCAAATAGCTCAAAGCCTTCCGGCAGGACACAAACAACCTGAAAAGCTCAAGGAGGTTGCAAATAAAGGATTCACGGTGACTTCTTAACAAGTTTGAAACCACTAGCCTGCAACAAAGGACTGAGATCAGAAGCCATAGGCATGAAGATAGTAAGAATATCTAATTGCAGAACCAAAAATCAAACATTTCATCATCCAAATTGACATGGAAAATAATAATTCGATTATTGCAACTTAAACAAAGAAGAGTAGATATTCATAAGTGCAAAAGTGATGCTGCCCAAATATATGCTCACCAATATAGATGGTCTAAATCTTGAAAATTTACAATAAAGCAATATAAGAAGTCCAAAACCATAATTATTTCCAGAAATATTGATTTCACGAAATATCTCTTAGCATTGGCAATCTGATGCAAATCAGATATACAATGTCCTTGTATCATGGTCAAATTCATGGATGGCCGTGCCAACTGGCACGGGGCATGCCGGCGACATACCAGCACGTGGCACGAGGGGTGCCACACGGCACCCCTTCTAATAGCTTCGCCATCGACCTCGTTGTCGAGCTCGCCGTCGCCCCTCGCCATCGCCCGAGCTCGCAACCGGTGCCCTAGCCCGAGGGAGGGGAAGAAAGAGATTGAGAGAGAGACCGAGAGAGAGCTCGAACGATGAAAAAGGTGTTACCTTTTTTCTCTCCTTTTCTTACGTGTCGGCCGGCAAGTGCCGCAGCACGTGCTGTGTCGTGCCTGTGGCACGGCCATTGTTGGTCAAATTTATTACTTAGATATATGGTCTTAATTAAAAGTCATGAATTTGTTGCAATTGGACATATGAAATCGTTGCAACAGATTCCAGAGACTTCTCTGTCTACCTCTCCCTCTTCCTCTGAAACACACTATTCTCTTCTTTGTACTTTCCTTTTGCCATAGTGGGTCCATATTCAGCCACTTCGTCAAAGTGACTTGGTAGAGTATGCCATTATCAATGTACTGAATGAAAAGATAAGACCTTTCATAGACTAAGCTCATTGCTGCTGTATTCAAAGTAATTACACACCAACAGACCTTAAATTTAACAAATAAGGTTATTCCTGGACCTACCTTCCAATATTGAAGATAATAGTCTTTTGAAACTTGGCGAATTGGATGTACGTACTTCTAGCTCTAATGGATATTCTTTAATTACAGACCAACTAAAAACCAGCTTTTCAGATTTCTATAAGATATCATTGATGAATAAAAATACTTCCTCTCCTTTGCGTTACTGGTCTAATTCTTGTTGCAATTTTATAAGTTTCCAAATTCCTGTAGCGGCTCAGCCAGATATATTGCTGCCGCAAACTGTTGACTGTGTATAACAAAATAACCAGCAGCAATATAATCTCTTAACTTCAAGATTTAGAAGATCAAACAACAGGAGTAAAACTAACAGGTACTTATAATTTATAAAAATGCCAGACTCAAAAGGTTTCCATCAGTAGAATGGGTATATATATAAACAGTAAAAGGCTTTTCAAATAAAACAAGTCTAAAAGATAAACATCCCTTCACAGTATTCAATTAGCATAGAGAGTATACATGAAGTACAGAAGAATAAACTTACCTTTCAATATGGAGAATGTGAGTTGCACATCGTGAGAACGATTTAGCATTCACATGAACTCCAGGTATCTTACACAAGAGGCGAAGCAAGCTCTCACAGGTTCTGAGTCTTGTTCCAAATGACAAAAGCGATACATTTTCATTCTTAGTAACCAAATCTGATTCTGACAGTGAAGATTGAACTTGTACATTCTTAGTAGCCAAATGGTTGTCCATATCAACCACCTGCTCTTTCTCTAGTGCATTCAAGATCTCTGACCAATTGGGTAAGGAATTCAAATCTAAATCAGTTGCATAAGCATAGTTTACAACAGGAGAAAATGATCTCTTCAGAGTGTCACAGAATCTTGACACGAAATGCTTCGATAATACCTAAAGATAAGATGTATTGCAATCAGTGAAAAGGTCAACAAACAACTGGCAAGTGGAATAATTTTTCAGATAGAGCAAACGTCCAACAGGTTTTTCAGAAGAGTGCTATTGGGTGGTCAATTGATGTACTTACTGTTTGATCATAGAGGACAGTATCATGGAGAAGCCCCAATGATATATTGTGTAAAGTTACTTCCCTGGTGAACGGTTTACTTGTTATGTTCTCTTTGACATCCCTACACATACTTTGACATCCCAAAGAGTATCGTAATAAATGAGAGAAGAAATCCTTCAGATCCTTCTTAGATGCATGTAAGCACCAAATATCAATGTTCCGGCAAAGAAGGCACCAAATTCCAATGGGGAGCGAGATTTCATTCAACGAAGAAACAACCAAATCCCAGGCATAATTAGTCAGAGGGAATGAAGCTTTATTAGTCTGGACGGAGCATTTTTGCTCTGAAAAAAGTAACGACATGTAATCAGTCACGAAATTGGTCAGTCCTGCTGCCTCCTGTCTGGAAGCATTGAGTAGTTGTTTCCATCTTTTGCTTGACTTGTGTCTGTCAGGATCACCATGTTTTTTGAATCGTCGTGCATCCCCTTCTTGCAAGAAGCTGAAAGCCCTAATCTGTCTATTTAAATTATTGAGCCTCTGGAAAACCATGATATGTAGGATATAAACAAGGGGAGCATCACGTGCATAACTTCCTGTAAGAACAGCGTCTGAAAGATGCTGAATGACATCCAGAAGTGTACAGGAAGGTCTAACAATCCAGGAAAAATAGCCTCCATCTATAAAACTGGATCTATTTGACCATTCCATTCCACAGGACACATCAAATAAATTTCCCATCAATTCTGATGCTTTTCTTGCTGAATCAGGTGGCATGAGGCTAATTAATTGTTGATTTAAGCTTCTGCACGATGTGTATAAGCGAAAGAAAAAAATGACTGCCCAAGATGTACCTAGAGATGTTCTACGCTTTCCACATTCAGGAATTCCATGATTGGACCTACTAGTGCCTGTAAGGGAGAAAACAAACTCATAGATATCTGATTGATTTTGCAGCAAACAACTAAAGCTTGGCCTAATTTCTTTCATCAAGTTTTCAACTGAATTTCCTACCAAGATACTATTTGTTGCAGTAACAGTTAAGGAATCCAATACATTTGTGTATAGCTCAGAAAATACTCTTCCTAAAAGCTCAGCCTGCAGATCAAAATCCAGCATGGTCCTAGATGAGATGCTCTTTCCACATGAGTCCAAACTTTCATCCATAAAGGAACCGCTTCTCATCCATTTCAGTGTCTCAGAAACTTCTACTTTTAGTTCCTCTATACACCCACTGGTTTGCCGTTCTGGCATTGATTTTATAGAACTAAAAATCGCAGTTCGGAAAACTTGCGAGGACAATAAAGTTGCCAATGATTCCAAGCACATTTGAGATGATAAAGGGGAAGAAGCAATAAATGAAGGGTATCTTACTGCATCAGCATCACCAGCAAGTATAAAGAGTCTAACAGCTTTAGACAGTCCAAAAATGGGATAATTAACCTACATTGCAAATCACAGTAGAAAAGAGAAGGATATCAGGGTAAATGAGGGCAGCCAAATAAAAAGGAATGAAACCTTTTAATTAAAATATATCATATCTTGTTAGAGATTTAGACTTCAGAGATGCGTACAAAAAGGCCCCCAAATTGTTTAAAGCATCTAATCTATTAGTACAATGGCAAAGAAAATGTTTAAACTTTAAAGCACACAAACGTGAGGAGTATATCTCAGCAAGATATGCCTGTAATCATCTAGTTAATAATCAACCTTATTCTGGGCAGTTCTATAACCTTTGGATCCAACCAGTCAATGAAAGAACAGGTCAGACTCATAGTCATAGCAAAGCTACATATACAAACGATCAAACTCACACCTTAAATTAGATATTCAGGCTCTGTAATGATATTGTCAGCATACAGAGTAAGAAAAGAAATATCATTAAGTTCTCAAGTATAAATCATCTACAGGAGACTGATCAATAAAAGCCTTGAAAAGCAATAACTGGAGAAGGATACTATTACTAGTATATATAATTAAATTCTTTAGGTCGACTGACTGAAAAGCTTTCACCATCGACACTTGGATAACTGGGTGTCCTTTAAGTGGATATGAAGCCCATGATCATATGTTCCTGTACATTCAGATTCAATCTCAAAGAGATACCAAACTACCAATGAGTTGACAGAATACGTCAGCTTTAGGACCTATAAACATATATATACATATAAACACATGCATCCATGCACAAACATATTATGTGTCTGTGTGTGTGCACACGCACTCCAGTTTACTGATGAAGTGATGATAAATTCTGGCACCACTCATGGCAGTTTCAAGATATAGCATGACAAATACCTAACTAACCATCAGCATCAGAGCACATAGAAAGGAATAAACTATCTCATAGCAAACAATGAATTAAGGACCATCATTAGGGCTTAATGGTAGTTAAGTGGCTTTTCTGTTCACCACCTCAAAATAGTAAGTACCAACATTTTGTATTTTGGCATCCTTCAAGATAGCAGTTTTTGTAAAGTAAAGATCAGTAGATGCTCACGTAATATACAAACTAACCTGCCGAAGCTCACTGAATATATTGATTACTAGGCTTCCAAGGTTTAAGATCTCAGAAACTAGCAAGGAACTAGGTTTTGTGTCCTCTGATGAGATATTAACAGCCAAGAATGAAAACATCATTTGCCACAGTTTTATAATGTCATCCCCCACGACCTTGTATTCAATTTCTAAAAAGTAACCAACTGCTACAAAAATTTCCCTAGCTATCAAAGGCAACATCTTTTTCATGCTTGCATCATCCACATGCAATGTTGATAACCAAAACTTATATATTTCTCCTGCCATGGAAATAATAGTGTCATAGACATCCTGTAAGAATTTATAGTGAGATCCTTCAGAATTATCCTCTGTCCTTACATATATCTTTTCTTGAATAAAAGTAGTAAGGGTTTCGTTGACAGATTTGAGTATGCAATGTATTTCTAGCATCCTAATGTCTCCTGCCCCAGAAAATCCAATTCGTGCACATTCTTTGCACTCAACCAGCAATGGTTCCATAAACTGCACAAAGACTTCAAAAAGTGGTTTATTAGTTTCCTGAGCTTCTTCTGATGCCTCGCTACTTTTTCCAGAAACATAACTTACTGTGCCTTTGGAAGCTAAAGAAGCTCCTCTTCGGTTCCTAACCCTGCTGACAAATAACTGAAGCAAGTATCCAAACCCTCCCAGTAATACTGCCTTATTCTCAGCTTTGATTCCTTTAAATCTCTGCAATAAGTGTCTATGGTAGCTCTCTTTTATTCCCATGAGTTCCCTAACCTCAAGCTTGTCGTTCAAACTCTTTAAACTGAAAAATCCACTTATGTGGACAGGATGAAATAAACCGTTTGACAAAACATCCTCAACAAACTTCAACAAGCTTCCCAGCTCTCCACTGTTGCCGGAATTTGCAGGTGAATGCAACAAAACTAACAATTCCAACAAGGGATCGAGAAGCCTATCTACAAAAACCCGAAAGATATTCTTGGGATTTGGGTAAAACCTCAGAAAAATAGCAAACTGCTCAAGCAGGCAAATTGAAAGTCTGAAAAGGACTTGACCACCAGCAGAACCACGCCTATCATCAGCAAACACCTTGCGGACTAGATTAACAATTTCCACAGCCAACGAGATCCACAATTCCACTGTTGCATTGTAGAAAGCTCTGCCATTGGACGACAGAAGCAAAGATAGGCATTCCAAAACCTGCATAAAATACTTAGCAGACTCTTCCCCACCAAACGAACTACCATCATCAATATGCAGCAATGCATGCCTAGCGACCCGAGTAACGGCCCGAAGTAAATTAGGAGAAACAGCAACTGAGTACCCCAAGCAGAATCTAAGAATGACCCAGCATCTATAATCCAAGCAAGAATCGCACGTTTCCGAACCTTTCTTACTATTATTTGAAGAAATCAAAACGTTTTGTATCCAATTACCAAGAAAAGACACCAATCGCGATATCTGAACCGGTTCAACCCGCCGATCACAGGAACTAGCTTCCGAGCTGACAAAATCGAAAGAAAGCTCGATCTTTCTGCATCAATTCACCGTAACCCATCAAATAACTGGAAAAAAAAAAGAGAGAAATATTCGAAATTATATTTTTATCGTGTACGAGGAACGGACCTTGGAAGAGGTATATCTTTGCTCTGGAGGGAGAGGACGAGGTCAAGGTTCTCCCAGACACCTCGAAAGCTGGGCTTCTTGTTCTCGTTGGAGTTGGCTTCTCGTCCGTCTTCTAGGAATTCCAAGGATTGGCTTCGTCTCCTCTTGACGTTTACGGAGATTTCAGAGGGTTTTGAATCCAAGGACGCCATGGATTGGGAGAGATGCGGTTCTCGATTCGAATTAAGCCGCGAAGACGGCGTGGAGTTGGGAGAGGAGAACGAAGGTTTTTGTAGGGTTTTACAAAAGAAGATAGAAATACTTACAAAATAATATTCTCTCTTTTCTTGACTAGAAAATGAATGTTCCGAAGACAATGCTTGTATACTTGCTTAAAAGCATAGAAAGATATAAATATCATTTTTTTAAAGAAAAAAAAATGTATAAATATAATTAACTGAAAGCAATGTGCAAAAGAAAAAGAAAAAGAAAAGGAGTATTTTATCTTTCTTAAAAATTAAATTGATAAAATTTAAACGGTTAAGTTAGGTTTGAGGTATCCATGTAAAATCTAATGATTTAAAAAGAATTAAATTAATAGTGGTTTATACAAATAATTAAGAGCTATAAGAAACGGATATTAGAAAAATATAGATTGAGATATAAAGTTTTTTTTATGAACTTAATGATCAGATATAAAGTTTTTTTTTTTTTTGAGAAGCTTGATAATTTAGAGAAAATAAAATTTTTATCACCAAACAATAAAAATTAAAATAATTTTAGCAATTAAAAACGCATCTAGAAACAATAAGAAATCGTAAAGTCAGACGACAACTTGTAATCTTATATTTTTATTTACAAATTGCACTTTCTTTTCTATACAAACTTTTAAAAAAACAGTGGCTAAAATTAATCTCTAACACAATTTTCAAAGAATGGCATGAATTAGACGTTTTTATATATTATTTTATTACTTTAATTCTAACTTCAATAGCATTAATTACCTAGAAACTCCAACTAAAAAAAATTTATTGCAAAAAGAGGCGGGGGTGATTGAAATTTCCATATAATAAACATTATATTGGATAATCCCTTATCGGTCACCGTTACTGCTCTTTAAAGGATCCGGGTTTAAGTCGTCGTTTACCCGACCCATTATATATGCCGGAATGTAATAAGTTTGTGAACAGTCGGGATATAAATCCGATCCTATCTTAATACGATCCCTTCGAAACCGGAACTTGGTCACGTGATGGAAGTAATTCCTACGCCGAGACGGGGAGATCTAAACCGTCGGAAATGTAAAAATCTATCGCTCCAAAAAGAGTTGATTCCATCTACCGCTACAAATTTGCCCAAGTTTGCGCTCGTCTTCCTCCGCGGCCCCCGAGATTTCGCCATCTCAATACTCCATAGATTGACAGAAGTAGAAGTAGAAGGTAAGAAGAGATCAAGACCGCGATCTGTGTAGAGAGATATGGCGACAGGACGACGAGAGACCCCTCCCTGCTCCAAGACCTACGGCTTTCCCATCTACTGCGCCGCCTGGGTTCCCCTCGCCCAGATCTCCGCCGCTGCGGCGGCGGAGAAGGTCGAGGAGGAGAAGAAAGAAGGCGATGCCGCAAGTGAAGGAGGAGGGGGAGGGGATTCCTCTGCGTCTACTGATAAAGGTGATCGCTTGCTGGTTGCGCTCGGAGGAGGCGGAGGAGAAGGGCGGAGTGGGGTTCCGAATGTGGTTGTAATCTCGCAGTTCGATGTCCCCTCTAGATCTCTCGCAGAGCAGCCGGTAGATGCTATCTTCTTTTTGTTTTCTCTGTTCTCCGAATTGGAATTTTGGAATCAAGTCTGGATTTTAAGGTCATCATATTGTTCCTGTTCAGGTGTTTAGGATGGAGACGGAACGTGATGTACCGTACAGGATGGCGGTTCATCCGGGAGGGGATGGAATTATATTTTCGTTTCCTAAGAGTTGCAGGTATTCTTCTCTTTCTGCATACACAGTGGAAATTTCTGGACAATGTTGACGAGATTTGCTTTAGTTGTGTGCCTTCCTTTTTTTTCTCTCTTTTCAGGGACTATTTGATCTTAAAATCTTAGGTGCGCTTAGGATTATTTCAGACTTTTAACTTTAAGAATGAATAACTAAATTTGTTAATTAACAATTGAGAAAAAAAAAAACATAATTGGTGGCATTTGATGCTACCAGTACTGTCTTTGGTGTCTGTTTTAGGTAGAACTAGAGCTTTGCCTTCCTGGAATAATTAAGATTTTGTCTCACACAATTCAAAATAAGAACTAATCAAATTTCAGGTTGCTAGCTGAGTCACTTGGAATCTCCTTACATGAATAAAGGCTGAGATAAACTTACTGCATATGAAGATGAATTTGATTCACATAAAATTGGTGTATCTGTGGAGCAATTTTATTTCATTACAGATGGATCAATTATGTAATCAATTTATCTACAAGAAATTCAATGAGAAACTTTAAGAGAAGAAAACAGATCCTATAAAATAATAAAGAAAGAAATTATCTGACAGCTTACTTAACTTTTTACATTATGGCATTGCAAAAGAATGAAGATCAGAAGATCACAAGGAAGCTCCAAATCATCTAGTTCAAGAAGGCAATTGATATCTTTGGCAAAATGCTGTTTTCTGTAACTTCAGTCTATTGGGAGGAAAAAGTCATTTGTTCATTTTCTTAAAATTCTTTAGTAGATTACTTATCCATTTGTAATATTCCTTTAGATGGTTTCAGTGGGACTTCTCACAGAGCAGGGGAACTCATAATCTGTCTCTGAGATCTTCTGGGGAGGCGTTGACACAGCTGAAAGATGTTGGGCAACAGTTGGCATTGTCCTTCGATGAAGAAGGTTCACTTCTTGCAACTGGTAGTGAGGTAAATAATATTATTTAGGGATGTTTCCTTTAGCACTAGTTCACTCTAAGAAATCATTTTCTTCTTTTGTATCTTAATTATGTGTGAAAAATGCTCAGGAAAGTTACACTTGTTTGATCGTTTTTCTCTTCAATGTTTTTATGTTAAATTTTCAGCAGATTCACATTCCATGTGCTGTTAATTGTTTTATCTTCTCTATCTCCATTAGAGTTATTAGTACTATTTGGTCATGCAAGATGACTTATAGTATTCAGTTACTGCCATATGTAGGATGGACATCTGAGGATCTTCAAATGGCCAAGTATGGAAAACATTCTGGAAGAAACTGTAGATAATACAACTCTGAAGGATTTAGATTTCAGGTAGATGACTAATAGTAATATATAAATCCAAGTTGATGTTGCAACAAGGTAAAACAATATTTCAGTGGGTGGAAAAATTTGTAGTTCATCTAAAGCTGCCAGAGCCTGGCCAACCAGTGAACAGGACCTTGTCCGGTTTTCTAGCTTGTTGCACTATCAGTATGGGATCTCTATGTACCAGCATTATTCTCACAGTGGGGCTTGTATATCTGAGTGGAACCATTTGTTTTCTCTGTTTGGAACATTTTTTGCAGCTCTGATGGAAAGTTTCTTGTATCACTAAGAAATAGCGGCCCTTGCCGGGTTTGGGATTTAATATCTTCAACTGTTAAAGCTAATCTTCCAAGAGAAGATGTAAGTACTGTCTTTGAACACTTATTTATCATTACTTCTAATTATCTCTTTAAAAATGTCTAAACTTTCTACGTTCCTAGGGAGAGATTTTTGGCTTCTGCAGATTTTCTCGAAGTGCCGACAATAGCCAGATCCTTTTTATCACTGCAATGCATGGTGATCTCCAGGACTTGAGGCAATTTGTCATTGATTCCTTTATGTAACTCTTCTGCCAGACTGAAGGTGTATGACATTATTTTGCAGGTGATCAAGGAAAAATTATCTCTTGGGATACTATCTCGTGGAACAGAGTCGGATCAAAGAGGATAGTCCGTGACCCAATATCTGCGTTCAATGTATCACCTGATGGTAAACACCTCGCAATGTAAGTGATCCAATGCATACCCATCATCAGAGAAGTTTTTGCTCTCTAAGTTATCCAAATGAATGCATTTTTATTGCGTAGCATGAGTCATCTGTTATTGTATTTCTACTTCTAAGTGAAGTAGAGTATTAATTGTTGTGGGCTACTGATATTGGTAATCTGGAAAGTATGACTCCTGACAAACTACAAAGCCTCAAATTTTGCCATCTGGTTTTGGTTGCATAAACCCCTATAGCAAGTTCAGGTCCATGTAGCGAGACATACCCTGCCATACTGAGGGCTAAAAGTAAAATATGCTTGAGATATCTTTTTTATTATATCATTTTCTTGATACTTATAAGTGACCATTAGTTAATTAGTCACCATGAGATTTGCTTGTTGGTTTTTGTTAACATGCTTCATTTTACTCATTAGGGTCAAAAAGGTTGAGAATCATCTTTTGTCAACTTTTAATACTTTAGTTTGAAGCAGAATTATCACTCAAATCTTCTATCTATTAGGCAATCCCACTTATTTAGCTTTTTTGCACAATCCTCAGAGGGACAATCGAGGGAACTATCACAATACTACGCACAGCAAATATGCAGGTGCAGATGACAGTGAAAAGAGCACACCTTGGTATTGTCACCGGAGTAGTGTTCTCCCAAGATTCGAGGTAATTTAAAACTAGCTGTATGACTGGATTCTCATACCAGTTAGAAGCTTAGCTTTGAGTTTATTACTTATGTGATCAGGGCCTTGATGTCTTCATCCTTTGACTCGACTGTGAGAGTGACAATACTTGAAAGCAAAAATAAGAATGGTATGCACAGTCTATATTCAGGGCTCTCTGTTAAGCACTTTCTTATTTCTTTGTCAATGACATGAGTTTCCTGTTTCTCCAGCAGGTTTTAGCTTGTGGATGGTTATTCTGATTATCATATTGGCCATGTTGGCATATTACATAAAGTTGAAGGCAGACCTTTAAGGTCTCTTGGCATCTTGGAAAAGAAATCTGCTTGTTCCGAATTATGGCAGCAGTGAAATGTAGTGATTTTTCCCCCTTTTCCAGTGCCAAGAGTATAAACAATCAGAATTTAAAATCTTCAATTTTGCCTCGTGGAAACAAAGAAACATTTTCATGATTGCTTACTTGTAAAAAAGCATGTTTGGCTGTGGTGTTGAGATGCTGCGGAAGGAACTTTCAGAATGTCAAACAGTGAGCCTGGTTACATCCAAATAGGAATGGCATACGATACATATTTTTATTTACTGTATTATGGTTGAACGTTCAATAAAGTGATATACATTTTGCCTGTGTAGTTGGTTGAGAATTATAGTCTCTTTTCTTCTTTTTTTCAACTATTTTTTGTGCTTTTGAGACTACATAATTGAGAATTGAGGCATTGTGTGTATAAGCAGCAGGTTTGATTATATAACAACTGAAGGGTCTCATGCTGGGTGCGTTCTGCCAAAGACAATATTGACAGCCTGAACAAAATTTATTTACATAGAAAGAAAAGCAGAGTTTATCTAAATTAATTAATTCCTTCCTGGACGACAGATCTTATATACGAGGCTACAGATTGCAGAACACAAGAAATGTTTTCATCTCTTCTGAAAATTCCCTTTTGCATTAACAGACCCAAAAGTCCCACTACTGTGTTATCACGCATTGTCAATGCTGCATCATAACATTATACCCAAATTTCGAGTTCAGATATAGACGAGATGCCATGAAGAATTCCGCCCATTCATCATTTATAAAGCTATATTATTCAATACTGTGCATTGTATATGACACAAGCAAGTCCAAGTCCGCCAGAACAGCATACAGGGTTCAAAAGGCACAGGCGGCCTCCACAACTCAAATCTAGGCACTTTTTATACAACGTTTTCTGTCTCATTTACTCATGCTACTGCATCAAACTACATAAACTCCAGTCGGCAACACCTTGGGGATTCTCCATTGCGTCTCTCAAATTCCTAGTATCATTTTTCCCTAGTGTTATTTTTTATCCATTCCAGATACTTGAGATTACCACCGTTGATGGGCAGTGCTATGACCTCAGGGACCCTGTAATATTGTCCGGATTAGACGTTACATCATTGAACTAATACAGTGTGCCTGATGTATTATTATAAAATGTTGAATCATAATGCAAGAGATTGGCTCCTGGAACATGGTGCTCAACATGTAAAAGGGAGCTTACTCATATTCATGGTTGGTTTTAACATGTTCTGTCAAAGCATCTAGAAGGGACTCCCTTGTCTTGATAATAAGTAATTCTTCAGAGTCTGTTTGTACCTGAAAAATAATAGGGCATTAATGTCATGCAAACCAACAAGACAAGATAAGTGGACTGATATTTATCAACAGCTTAGAATAGTCAATTTACAAATTGTAATTAATGTAATCTTAACAGGCTTTGATATATGATCCGACTCAAGCTTAGATATTTGTTTATCAACAGAAGTTAGTTACAGCTGGTTTTAGTTTCCATAATCTAGTTATTCACATGAAGAACTTTTTCTATTCTTGCCCAGTGTTTTTTGATTGTTAGACCATGATGTTTGATTGACTTAAAGTTTAGTGATGAAGCTACTTATGTCATCAAGTCTTAAGCAGCAGCCTGACAAATCACGTGTAGAATTTTAAATTCCCCTAAAAATCTCTCTATTAGAACTTCACCTTTCCATCCCACCAGTAAACAGATTCAATGCCTGCAACCAGAAAATGTAACCATATTTAGAAATTTTAAATTTAAACAACGATGAACATAATAAAAGCTTGTAGCTTAACTATAATTCCTTGCAGGACAATATCTGCTAAATTCATGACCTAGTTATTGTAAATGCTAAATTTATTAGCAAGCCCTGGAGTCAGGACTGTCCAAAAAGGTAAAATGAAAATAAGACAGCTGCTGAATCTAATCAATAGCAACACAAGAGTATATGTTGACAACAGAATTAGAAAGCATCTATCTAATATATGCCACTGGTAATCAAGCTGATAAGTCATACTAGAAGCAAATAGAACACCAAAACATCAACAATCACGATAGATAAGATCGTATACTACTGTTTGCATGCATAGACCATGAAGCAGATGCAAATGAGAACCATACCTGGCACTATATTGACGCATGCAGCAAGCCGTTCCGTAATGATACTTTCAGAAAGCTTCTTACCTGCATGGGAAAGTTAATGTTAGATAAGCCATAGAGCATCAGGTCAAATGAGCATCGTGGGACATATAATGTACGACATTAAATTATTTCCATTGAGCTTGAAAGGCAGATTGAAAATGGCAATTTCAGGTAAATGAAGTGGATGGTTGAGCACAGAGAAGTACAAAGATAGGACATAGAAAACTACAAGATCAAGAAGAAAAGGTTTTGGATTATCACCTAAGTGTGAGAAGATGCTGCAAGCCACTAAACTAGATCAATTAGTAGCTGCCCAATTTCATGCCTAATCACTCAGAATAATAGTGTTTATTTCTCCTTTCTTTTGGCCAAGCTCTTCTTGGTGTCTTCTTCCTCTGAGAAACATTTGACGATTCTCACTTTTCTATGCCACCTTAACATCCTCATCACAATCTTCTATCGCCAAAGGTAGCCAAATAAAGAGGCCACAGACAATGCTAGAACTCTCAAGCCAGTCACATCCTAATACTTTTTCTAGTACTAGATATCATCTGATGCTCTTATTCAGTCCACAACAAAAAAGAAGAAAGAAAATGCCTGTGGCACATGTAACAGTAACTGCATATTATTAGAGAGTAAACCTTAAACACTGACCTGCTTCTCTGTTTGGAACAGTAACATAAACTACAATAGATGGTACTGTGGTGGAAGCAGCCTCCATCCCAGCAGAGTGAAGCCCTTTGGCTGATGCCCGATTAACAAATCTTGATCTGTGCAATTTACAAGCACATAAACAGTAATTGATCAATTATAATTCCAACAAACACCAACTTTATTGTAGAAATTTCATCCTTTGATTACAATGTAAAGGTCACATTCTATGAGTCAACATATTCGAAAATTAATCCACTACAAAAGCCCTAAGAAAGATCATCGCAAACATAAATACGCCATAAAGTATCCAACCAACATTTGTGCAGAGATTCTCCTCGTTCACCACAATCTAAGACAAACCCAGCATTCCAAAACAGTTTGTAAGATCAAAACGACCAAGAAACGAATGGGTGTCTTCGTTAAATTGTCAACTGGAGAAGAGATTTCGAAGGGCTTTACCCAAGAAAAGAGAGACGGGGATGGGATTGAGAGCACCCCGTCTTGCAAGCGAGAGCGGTGAGAGTCCCGAGGCTGAGGACGCACAGCGCACCGACGAGATGAGAGCGGCGGCAGAGAGGTGGGAATTGAGAAGGAGGTTGGCGAGGAGGAGAGCTAGAAGAGATCGAGAATGCTCGGAAAAGACTTGGTAATGCCATTTTTAATCGAAAGGAGATGCCATGGGGGCTACGCCAGTTTGGTTCTGATTCCTACTTGCTTGGGCTTGCTTTGCTCCTGTACTGGAGGCTCGAGCACAAGATATGGGCTTGCTCGGCTCTTTCTCAATTCTCACCATTGGAGGCCCATCTGTCAGACCAATTTAAATTTTTTTTCTTTTTTTTTTGTCAGATTAATCATTGATGGCCTATTCCAATCCTCCAACCATTTTTTCTGAGAATTATATTTCACCACCACCTGTATTTTAGTCTATAAAAATTAATAAATTATGATAATACAGTTGGTCAAACATTTTTTTAAAGTTAAAACCGTTAATTTGGACCGAAAATCTAATGATTTTGTTTTTGGTCTTTAAGTATAAGAGTTCAAATATAATTATAGATCAGTAAATAATTTTGTACTAAAAAATAATATGAGGATAAAATATATCACTGGGTATTAATTCAAGCGAGCCGATAGCCCATCAACCATCCTATTCTTGAAAACTAATCAACGTTTTTTTTTTCTAAATAATAATGATAATCAACGGCTATCATATGATGGTTCAACGGTCGGATGATCCATTGCTTCAACCGCGCTGGTGAGAGCCTGAGTGGTTTGTTTTATTACCGCCAAGAAGTAAAGAAAAACAAACAGACTCAATTCTTATTCGCTCTCCTCCCCTCCTCTTCTCCGGTTCCTTCCTTCTTGCCGTTCTCTCCTCTTTCTTCCTCCTCCTTACCTTCATCATGCTGATCCTAGCAAGAAGGATCATAGCCTACCTCCAAAATGCCTGGAGACGTTTGCTTCATGTTCTCCGCCCGCCATCCGGCCGTGTCTCTGGCCCAATGCTCGTTGGGAAACAGAGGAATCAGGCGGGCAACTGTAACATCTACACGTTCTTCAGTGTCTCCGACGACAGCCTCGTCCCTAACGTCCGTGCGGTCCACATGAACGTCCTCAGAATCGTTGGCAGCTGCCGAGGTTGGCTGGCGATGTTCGATCCACGGAATCCAAGAGCTTCTCTGCTTCTCTGGAACCCTGTTTCCGACGACCGTATCTATCTACCAAGCCGATACAGTGGGCCGCACGGTCGAAAGATCAAATGGAAGGATCTCGAGAAGTTCGTCCTCTCCGACGACCCCGAGCCAACCGGTGAATGGGTCGCCGTCGCATATTTGACTGACAAGAATGATTTTCTTTTGGCATTCTATCGGAACGGCGACCCAGGTTGGACTATCTTGAGCATCTTGGAGCATAGTGATATTCTTGATATTGAATATTACAACGGAAGATTTTTCGTGGCAACCCCATTCGAGTTGTTCCGCTGCGATCTTGAGTTACCCATTCCAGCTTTGATTAAGATCGAACTAACCAATCAACCTGATTCTATGGACGAGAATAAGGATGGGAGTTTCCGCTCTGACGATGTGCATCTGGTGCGTTGCTCAGAAGATTTACTAGAAATCTTGCTGGTCAGAGAAAAAAACCAATATGTGAATCGATTTATCGAGGTATACAAATTGGAATGGGGGGAGTTCAAAGTGACATTAGTGAGACAGACAAGCGTGGATGTGGGTGAGTTTGCGTTTTTTGTGGGTAGCACTCACTCGTTCTCTCTTGCTGCACGCGACTGCCCATCGTGCAGGTCAGCCTCCGTATATATCAGTAACTACACCTACGAAAGAAATTGGCTATGGGTCATTGATCTGTATCATGAGAGCAATCTTTCTGGACCAATGGAGTGCCCTGATGGTCTGCTTGGAACTGAATGGAGACCAACTTGTTGGATTTCTCCTGGACGAGCTGTGATGAAGTAAGTAATTTAATCTCGTGTATCCCTCCATTGATCTAATGTTTGTATCCATTGTTGCCCAGAATAATGATAGAGATTAACTACATCTGTTCTATTTTATTTTATTTCTAACTCTGTTACTGTTGGTGACAACAAATGTGCAGTACGGTGGAAGGATGAACATACTTGGGCATGTGTATCAGCATAATACTCAGCTTTGAGCCTTAAGAATGTAAGTGAAAATTGGCATCTCCTCCTGACTGATACAAGTTTATAATATTTTCCTTCCATGTATAGAACTGTATACTGCTGCAGTGTCTTTGAAACCTGGGATGATGGCACGTTTAGTTTAATTACTTCTCCTTTCCTTCTTTCATATTTCACTATAATTGCACATTTTACCTATTAATTAGTTTAAAGTGACACTTCAATCAATACATCACGGTGTCTTAGTCTTTCATATCCCTTAGTTTTTTATCATCTTATAAATTTATGATAGCCTTGTTCAGCTCAAGTCTTCCTATCTCTTAAAATTTAGAGAATAATAATTTTTATCTTTATATTTTATATTCTCCTTCTAGTTTTTAGGTTGAAATATACAAAGATGAATATGACAGAATTTAAATTAAATAACTTTAATACTATATTAATTTATATTCTAAAATTTTAAGTTTTTAAATAACAAGAACTTTTATATTTTATATTCTAACATTATTGTGCCTCATTCACAATATAGCATCTGGTTTCATCAACATGTGTACTTCAAAAAATGCCCTCTTCGTATTTATGCTTCGTTAACTTCGGCACGACTTTACTTCAGACAATGTTTTACATCATAAGATGCCATCAAATTAAAACAGTATTCTAGCAATTGATTGAAGATTGTTTCATCTGGAATATTACAAAGATTTCCAAATCAACTCTATCTTTTATCAGCTCCAGAAACATAAGAATGAATTCTTCCAACAAACCATGTTTCACAACTACGGTTAAGATCGATCCCGACCCGCGAATATATATATATACATAGATAGATAGTTCTATGTGGCATTCCAACAAACACTAGGCGAGCAACCTCAACACCGGAGCATCTACCCTAACATGACAATAGCCTCGTTTGCATGAACTCACGATGATCCTTTTGAGCTTGGGGGAGATCCTTGTCCTTGTCTTTTGGTGTAGGTGGAGAGGTGTTCGATTCTTGTTGCCCCTGCATTAGTAGTGCAACCTGAGTCTAATTGCCAAGAAGAAGGTGATGGAGTGCTTTTAATTTGGGAGATTTAATATAACTTTTAGCCCCCTTATTTAATGAAAAGAATTATATATGCATTGATTACCACAAAGTAGTCGATGGGCAAGATGAAGAAGTTGGACCCAACGAGATCGGTATACGTGAGTGAGTACATCGTCTTCGCTATACTTTCTCATGTACCCACCAAGTCTGTCTTAAGATTTAAGACGGTGTGCCAATCCCTGATCTCCGACCCCCTCCTTCGCCCTTGTGCACTGCTCTCGTTGCCAGCCTCACGATCCCGTCGGCCGCTTGGTCGACTCTACCAGTTTGAATTCGTACGCTACCGCAGACGTCTCCTTATTTCAGGGTCGTGGCCTCCGCCAATGGACTCGTACGTCTCCACCGCGAAGAAGACGAACCCGGCGACGTCGCGATGGTATGTCGTACCCAACATTCAAACGCCTCCATTGGTGCCGTCCTCCTATACGACCCAGCTAAATCTCAGCATTACAAGCTGATCTACGTCATGATTAACCCCAGGAGTGAGCGATCCCAATACCTTTTTCGTTATGAATTGGATGCCATACGCTTCTATATATTCTCTTCTCAGACTTCTTCGCCTTCTTTCCGATCTATCATACTCTCGTCTCAGGTTCTTTCTTCTACAATCGTTTCCGCTTCCGAAGCCTCCCCCGAGGCAGCAACTGCTGGCACGATGACGGTGAATACAGCCGTGGTGATTGCAGTGTCTTCCCCCATGCCATTACCTTGAAACCTACAAAGATTGATCTCGAAAGTCGACTTCGGATTTACCTTTTTCGTGTTGGAGTCCATTTATTATTCAAGCCTTAATCGGATCTAGTTTTTAGAGTTCATTTTTTTTCATAGAGATTTTATTTGTTAGAGCTTTGTTTTGCATTGGTTAGCATATGTATTAGAGTTTTGTGTTAGGGGAATGCAATTCTTATTCAGTAAAGTTTTTATTTTTCCTAAGAGATTTGTTTTTAATTTACAATCATGTGTTCCAACTGTTAATGTAATTAAGGAGAAAGTATGTAGATGTAACAACACATATTCTATTCAATTTAAACTTGATCTTCTACAATATGTGTGTATATTAATCTTTGGTCAGATTAATTCTTGTAATATCTATGTGAATATCTTCTCTAGTCATATTTTAAGAGATACTTGTGACTGATGAGAGCATTACGTAGAAGTATAAACAATTACAATCACATAGATTTACGTGCATTGTCGCCACTGATGAATCACAACTATCGTTATATATATCATGGTCAATGTAAGGAAGCAAATGCATGTTGAAATTCTAGTATCTTATGGGAAACTTGAATTAATGCCATCCATGATTGGTTGATGAGTACGGAAGGTTGATTTAATTAGTATAATTTAAAGTGAGCATTGTTCGATTCAGTGGGTAAGCACGTGAACAGTGAAAAATACCTAACATCATATTATTTTTAGCTATATTAGAAATAAAGCTCTCTATCTTAAAGTCTTTTAATTTTCTAATTGGTAGAAATATACTTTTTATTATTAAATTATAATTTTAAATTTTTTTACTGATTTAGTCTTACCAAATTCTAAAAAGGCTGTTATGCATCACCTATATAATTAAAAAATATCGCATATGTAAAATGTACGCTAAATTTTTAATAATATGCGCATCGAGATTTGAAAAAAAATATTACACATCGCTTATAAAAGCTCTAATTAAAAAAAAATATCACACATCATTTTCTAATTTTCATGTGCATATCGAAATTTTTTTAAAAAAAATTATATATCACTTATGTAATTTATATGTATCGCTTATGCAAAATGTATACTCTAATTTTTAACAATGTGCACATTGAGATTAAAATGATTGAGTTGGATTAGAGAAAAGATAACTTAGTCTAAATTAGTAAAAAATACCTAAATTTATAATTGATAATAGGGAGGCTTATTTTTGACAATTAAAAAATCGAATAACTTTTTACTACAAATCACCCGAACTAGAAGCTTATATTTGAGAAAATACCCACCCAGTACCCTACTATTTGATAGATAGATAGATAGATAGATATAATTTAGATATAATTTAATTTAGCTATCAAATTAACTTAACTATAGAACCAAATTAAATTCTAAAATAATTTGAAGATAAACCAAATATACCAATTTCTAACAAAATATGATCAAATTAAGATTTTAAAAAATAGCAAAGTAGTATCCGATGTTGAATATCATGAGAACAACGGATTCAAAGTTACTATTGTTTAACCTCAAAAATCATATGAGACAAGGGTAATATAGAGAATACCAAAATATTATTCTAAATAGATATAATGTTATAATTTTTATTCTATTCAGTAAGGTGCTTATTAAATTAAACTTAACTGAATGCGTCTCAACATTTTTTAGCTAATTAGAAGCTTTATTTATAAATAATAAAAAGAGGGCTTTATTTGTAATATAGTCAAAACATAGGATATTATTTGTAAATGTCTCGATGATCCACCAAATGATTTGGTTCTATGAGATATGCAAATTTGAGAGCATGTTTATAAAACGTTAGATTAAGATGAAAATTTGCAGAGGGTATGGAAATATTTGCTTTAATATAAATTTTAACGTGAAATAACTTTTAAACAATAAAAGTTAAAAAAGAAATCCATATATAGGTCCAGAAGGAAACAGAAGGAAAGGTTTAAGCTATAATAATGCGGAATGTAGAATACTAGTCCTAATTAAGTCTAAATACATAATTCAAAGACAACTGGTTAGATTCACTGATTCATACCTTGGTATACCACCACATCCATGTATCCAACCATTCATAAGCAAATCACCCTAATATCTTCAACCATATCCCCAGCAAATTATTACGGGATCATTTAATCCCCCAGACTTCCCCGACCCAAAAGCCACACTAAGAAAGCATGACTTTATTTAAGGCCATCTTCCCCCTTCTCTCTATCTCTATCTCTCTCTCCATTGCCTCTGCTTGTGCCTCATGACCCCCTCTCTTTCTCCCTATCAACTCTATGGAGCAGTGACCCTCTTCTTCTCCTTTAATTTCTTTGACCAATAACTTCTAGCCCGAAAAGCTCCTTCCTTTTAGCACTGCTGCTATCTAAAGGAGGCCCCTTTGAGTAGAGAAGAAGACCACTTCTTTAGCTTCATTGGCATTTATTTAGTAGATACTGCAATGGGCATCGAATATGGCTTTGGTTCCTCCAATCTTCTCTGCGGAGAGGATAACAACAGCATATTATGCTTTGATGATGAGGAGGAAGTGGGTCTTCATGGGAAAGCCGAAAGCCGTAGCTTTGACCCGATTACTTATGGAAGGAATGGTTTTTATCGGGATTTTGTAATGGGCTTTCCTCTGATATCGGAGGATTGCATGGATATGTTGGTCGAGAGGGAACGCCAGCATCTTCCACGGGGGGGTTATGCCAAGAGACTGCAGAGTGGCGCATCAGAAGCGCCGTTTAGAGTAAATGCCATTGATTGGCTTTGGAAGGTACACCCTTTTGCTTTCTTTCTTCCATTCTTTTTTTCTTTCTTGTGAATTTGGTAGATGGGTTGTGCATTCCATTTCATTTCAGGCGAGATGGGTTAGAATCGGCATGACTCATGATAATTCCTCTTTAAGGAAAATGTAGCTCATGAAGTATCTATTCAATTGGTACATTCTTTTGGTTTAGCCTTTCTGGAAATGGATACTAATTTCTTGATGTACTAAGGTTTTCTTATTTTGCTCTATATATTCTTCTTTTTTCTTGCTAATTAGTCCAATGAAATATGTGCTTGCAATAGTTAAGCATGCTTTAAGTTATCCTCATTGCCATATATTTTTCACTTTATTTATTTCTTGAGGTAATACTATGATTTTAGTTTCTTTTGTAGTTTTCTCTGATCTATTCGCGTCCTATTCCCCACCATGTAACTGATGGCTGTTAATGTTTGGATAAACAGGTTCATTGCCATCACAACTTTGGACCGTTGAGTCTTTATTTATCTGTAAATTACTTGGATCGCTTTCTCTCAGCGTACGAACTTCCGGTGAGAAATCTTTCAAAATGGCCATCCATTTTGATTTCTTTCATAACATGTAACGGTTATTCATTTAGTAGAATTGCTAGATTTATGTTCTACAGTTTTGATCTTATACGCTTGTCTCCATGGCTCATCTTTCTGTGACTGTCTTGTAGAGAGATAAGGCATGGATGACCCAGTTGCTATCAGTGGCCTGCTTATCTCTTGCTGCCAAGATGGAGGAGACTGAAGTTCCTGTACCTCTAGATTTGCAGGTGAAGAAGTCACCACGCTATAGATATCTTCTGTTCTTTGGCTGTCATATCTACTAACACATGGATGCATTCAAATAGGTTTGTGAGGCAGAATATGTGTTTGAAGCGAAAACCATACGGAGAATGGAGCTTCTGGTGCTGAGCACCCTCAATTGGAGGATGCAAGCTGTAACACCTTTCTCTTTTATCGATTATTTTCTTAATAAGTTTAATGAAGGGAAGCCACCAACAAATGCATTAGTATCTCGTCTTGTGGAGCTCATCCTGGGGACAATTAGAGGTTATTGCTCACAACTTCTCATGTATTATCTCTTTAATTATACATATATAGTTGGTCTGGATAGCAAACTAATGTGAAAGTAGGTAAAATTGAACTGCAGGCACTGAGTTTCTGGAATTCAGGCCTTCTGAGATTGCTGCTGCAATGGCACTATCAGCACTAGTTGAAACCCAATTTATGGATATTGACAAAGCTCTATCTTGTTGCATCCATGTGGATAAGGTAAAGCTTTTCTATTTATCAGAAGTTTTCTTTTATTGTACAGATGCCACTTTTGATGTGTGGGTTATGTTTCTGATGTATGCTGGTTTAGTGGTTGCAGGAGAGTGCGTTGAGATGTTATGAAATGATTCAAGATATGGCATTGGTGAACAAGAGGAGCAATAACACTGCTAGCCCATCAGTTCTCTCTGTGCCTCAGAGTCCAATTGGGGTGCTGGAAGCTGCACATCTGAGCTACAGGAGTGATGATACTCCAGTTGGATCAAATGCAAATCCTCATCAAATTTATCCATCTTCCAAGAGGAGAAAACTAAGCAGGCCATCAATCTCATGAGATGAGAGCTCTTTTTGTTTAGTATCCACCTGCTTGGGAAGCTCTGTGAAGTGCCAAAAGAATGTGCATGAGTGCAACTTGTTGCAGTAGGGAGAGGGAGAGATCATCAGATCATGCTTGCCTCCATAAGCAACCATCAGCTGTTAAAGTATGAAATGCAACACCGCAAGGCTGGATTGGATCTTAAGCTTAGAGAGAATAGGGGATCATGCAAGAGTTAATAAAAACTTCCTCTGTTCAATTTTGTTTTACTCTCTCTGAAGATTTATCTAAGAGAATCTTTTGGAATCTAGAGCTGACCACCCAAGGCAAATGATTGACATTACGAAAAGTTGGTTATAAATTATATGATTACCTTCTTTATGTTTCTATTTCTTGTATGCACAATTACAGTTTGACTGCTTGGCTGCTTAAGACTGGCGTTACACATGAAACAGAGCTTAAATGCTTTAAGTACTCCTGAAAGGGTCCATTGAAATGCAATTTGCTTCATTTCCTAAATGTCATGAATTCGACAAAATCTTATACTATCAAATCTTAAAACAGCAAATGCAGGATGACATCAAATTCTTAAGTGGGCTTTCAATAGAATTCGCTCAAAGACTGGGATAGCCTGCACTTCTTTATTGAGCTTTCCTCCTTTCCCCCTTTCAACGAGGTTGACAGTGCTTGCTTATGCATTAACAACAGCGCCATTTCCAGCAAGTGGTCAAAGGGGAGGATGGTGTCCAACATACTTCTTTTCCATGTCATGATTGATGACCCCCTGCCTGTAGGCCCACTAGGAAGTGTCTGCCTCTGTCTCCCAGGATTGTTACAAGGCATAGGCCTCCATTTCTTTACCTTTGTGAAAATGATATTTGAAGTTAGGCCATTATGTTTCAAACTAAAGATTGAATAGTCGCTAAGCTGCTTCTTTAAATTGAGTTTCAACCAAGCTTGCAAACCAAATTTATGTATTGTTATTTCTCAGTCTCCCTTTTCCTTCACAAACGAGGGTCCGAACCTAAGCGGGTATCACCATCTCAGCAATACTATTGCCGGGTGGTCTATGATAACGACGTAAGAGGATTATACTTTATGGGTATTAGGGAAAAGGGTACTCTTGTGCACTCCAACGGAGCACTGTAAAAACCTCTTGCTATATTACTTTCAGTTGGTATACTGCTGAAAAAGTGCGTAATACTATCAAAATGATATGGATAGGTTGAAAGTTGAAACAGTTATTTGTTACTCAGATCACTATAATTTCAACTAATTGGGATAAAGTATAGACCTTCACATAAACTTTACTAATGTCCTGAAGAAGAAAAGTAAAACATTTGTCCTGTCACTTCAGTAAACATCTCCTCCTATCGAGTCAAAAGAGACCTGATGCAGTCCTTGTGGGCCAGTACTGGTTGCAGTCATCCATATCAGTACCTTCCATAGCTAGTCAAGTCAACTAAACCAAGATCATTGCAGATCACCACTTCACCAGGTTAAAGCTCACCAACTCCATGGCATTGCCAAGTTCTACAGAGAGAAATAGCCCAGCTCATAGGATCTGTATATGGTCATTGATCCCTCTGATCGAGGACTTCAATTTGCAAGGAAAGAGATATCAACTGTGTATAGAAGAGTGAGTGAGAGAGAGAGAGGGGGATTGTTGAATGTCAGATTAGGTTTGGTGGCGCAGAATAGTCCACCATAACTACGGTACAGAGTGAACGAGACAAAGCAAGCTACCTTTTGTCTTTTGCTTTGGAACTGCAAAGAGATACCCAGAGATAGACTCAGGAAAATAGAAATTACAAAACATCAAAATGCTCTATTTTGATGACCTGGTAAAAGTACTATTGATCCGCAACACTCATCAGTTGCCCATAATCTCTTGTTCTCCTCGTCATACACGGGAATAGTAGTCGTTAGAGAGTATAACCAAGAGAGTACGGCAGCCATTAAGACTGATCAGGGGATTTTATTTTTCTTTGATGAAGTCGGTAGACATGATCAGGGGGGGATTGGGATGCGGGTCCGGAGAGTTATAACCTCGTGATAAGCTTAATGTATTAGAACAACCAACCTGGTTGGAGTTGCTGCTGCGTTTGGGGCCACTCCCACCCTTTACTGGTTAGTACTTGCAACTTGAAACACTGAAATTTGTTAGGTACCACAATTACCACCTCAGCAACGCCGATTCACACTTCCTGTATAGTTTGTATACGAATTACTTTTTTTCGTTTTTGGAAGGAAGATTAGGATATTATTTTCAAGGAGTCTTCCTACGTGATTACTAACTACAATACATGGGCTTCCTAAAAGTTCATCATTTTGATCTATCCTCTTTGTCAGGCTAAAAAGGGGTCCATTTTGACCTGTAGAAGCCCGACCCACTAATGGTCTGGTCCAATTTATTGCTCCTACCCGAACTCGTATTTAACCCGACCCAATAGTTAAACGGGTCAGGAAGACAGGAACTATATAGCGGATCGGGTACGGATGGCGGATTCGGATTTCAGGGCTCTAGCGGCATTCGCTCGCGTGCTATTCACGTGCCTGAAGCTATGTGTTATACCCCCATTGGAAAGAGTAAGCAAGCTCTCTAGGGTTTTGGAACCGTGGTTTATAGTGTCTCCTTCGCCCCGCGACTTGTTGATCTCAGAGCTTTCGATCATATGGCGGAAGCAGTCTCAGAGATATCTCAACCCATCGAGGAAGGCACCGTCGAGATGGAGCTCGAAACGGAGAGTCTCCAAAACCCTAATCTTTCTGATCCACATGGTGACAAAACCGAGCCCAATGGGGTGGAGAAGCATGAGATTAATGGAGGCGGTGGGGCGAAGAGAGGAAGAGCTGACGGAGACGAGGCGGACGAGGAGGAGGAGGAAGGAGGGGTTAAGAAGCCCAAGGTGGATAGGTCCGTGGAGGAAGAGAGATTAGAGAAGATGGAGAAGGAAGAGGGGGATAAAGAGGAGGAGGTAAAGGAATCGGCTGAAGCTAGTCTGGGACCGAAGGTGTTTAGCTCATCGGTGGAGATGTTTGATTACTTCTTCAAGCTTCTTCATGCGTGGGCTCCGAACCTCGATGTCAATAAGGTAACCTTTTTAACTCCCTTCTAGTAGCTTGTCTACAAACTTTAAGTTCTAATAGTAGGGTCTGTTGTGTGCTATACCTCTTCTTAATCTGTTGGAATTTGATAAACATCCGTCACTATGAAGTATGCAAAAAGGTGATATTTTTATCACAAGAATTTGGATAGTTAATTTGAGGATCAAATTTTCTATGATATATGGACTTTGACTATCTTTCGTAGAAAGAAACTTTAGTTGAAGTGCACTTACAGTTAGTCTTACCAGAGGATTTGGGTGTATATACTTTCCATGTACCTTTGATGCGTTTTTGTATAGTACTATAGTTTACTTGGTTAGTCTTTATTTGCTTTTTCAGTTCAATCTTTGAGAAACCAAACTTTATACTTTTCAATTGCCATTCACATAACAATCCAGGGTTGGGAATGCAGTACCTTGCTGCTAGACATTAATCCACAATTGAAAGGAAAATAATTAGGATGGAGAGAAGCTGAGACAGAAAAGACAAGATAGCTTAAAAGAGATGACATAATGCAAACTATATTTTTGCTTCAAAATTCATTCAAACTCCTCGTAATGACAACAGGGATTTGAATAGTATATTTTGACTCTAACTAGGAATATATAACTTATTACAAAATTTTCCCATATGACTCTGCTTGGTAAACAAGTCGATTATTCGGCACATTCCGTCATTTGTAGAATAATAAGATAGGGAAATTTTGTTTGAGAAAATTAAATTATCAACTTTAATCTTCTTACGACTGTTTAAATGCATCATCCACATACAATACTATCACACTGTGGACAGCTTATTGGATCAAATAATTTTAAGGAACTAGTTTTGACTAGTCCAACCTGCACAAGTAAATTTATCCCATATATTGTTAGCTCATTTTGTAATCAATTTGCTAATCTTGTACCACATATTATTGTGGTGTCGCAGAACAATTTACCTTCTTACTAGATCCTGTCTGTTTATATCTTCTATTTGATTGTTTAGAATGGGAAGTGAAAGCCACAGCTTTGTCCTGCAGTACAAAGATAAAGTAATATTTCTGTCTTATGTTTTTTGGTTTCAAGTTTCAAGATACTCAAGATATTATTTTTGACTTTGTGTATTGCTATTGAGTAAAGTCAGTTCCCATCATCTTGGAAAACTATCCTGTGTCTACCACACCTGTTATCTTTCTCCTTTCTCCTTAGCTGATAGGATTTGATTTACTTTGTAGCAACGCTTACTTCTAGTGACTTTCAGAATTTGCTCCTCGACAACCAGTTGTCTGTGCATGAGTCTTCTGTTGCTTTATCTGCTATCTATTTCTGTGCAGCTTAAATGATATCTTTTTATTTCAGGTATAAGTATAAGTTATAAAAATTTGCTTCTTTATAGAACCTTCAAGTCATACACTACTTGTCAATCCTCTTGCCAGATTTATTTTGATATTTATCTATTTCCTCATATCTGAATGCTACTAATTGTTGAAGATTGGATGATGTTTGCTTTCCTTGCATTCAAATACTGATTGGACTTCTATGAATTGCATTATTTCATTTGTGTAGTATGAGCACTTGGTGTTGCTTGACCTGCTGAAGAAGGGTCATGCAGAGCCTGCCAAGAAGATTGGAGCAGGGATTGAAGCATTCCAGGTCCGTTACCATCCAATGTGGAAAAGCCGTTGCTTTTTTGTTCTACGAGTTGATGGAACAGTTGATGATTTCAGCTTTCGCAAATGTGTTGATAATATAATCCCCCTGCCTGATAACATGAAAGTCCAATCTGCTTCTGGTGGCAGCAAAGGTTTTGATGGTAAGAAGCCTGGTGGCTATCATAAGGGGAATGGTGGCACTAATGGTGGTCATGGGGGCCGAGGTGGGGGAAGAGGTGGTGGGCGTGGCCGAGGTAGAAGAGGTGGGTTTGGAAAGTAAATGCAACAATCTACTATCATCTGTTATCCATGTTTGCTCCCTCTATTTATGAGCAGAGCTCAAGTTTTGCTTTTTTAAGTTCTGAACGTTTTATCCACTGTACTTTGCGGGTTATAAGTTATTGTGCATCAATAACATCCTTTGCCGTGGAATGGAAATTAGAGAGGTATATTTGTCTAATATAGTTCACAAGAGCATGTTCCAAATCTCGCTGGTTGTGAAAGACATCCAGCAAATTATGGGGGCTAATTGGACTGCCTTGTGTTGCAAGATGTAATTTTCCAGATCTAGAATCTATGATACATTTGAGAAAAATAGCTTTATTTTTGTTTATTAATCAAGTCATCCCATATTACAGTCGGAAGATACGATTCTTATATGCACTTATTATTATAGTAGTTTATTTGGTAAATTCTCACTAAACATTTCTATTTGGAAAATAGTCTTGCTCGTAAGCCTTACAAAACGTGATGTAGTTCTTGTTTGCATTGATTATAACGGAGAAATTCTAAGAGTCAATAAGATGCTACATCGTCACTCTTTGTGGAGTGTTTATAAGCGTAACGGTGTTTACCTCCTGTTTCCATGTCTTCTTGTTGCAAAGCAGAGATAACGAGTGCTCTCTCTAAGCTTCCCTGATTGAAAGAAATGTTTGAATCATAAGAGTTCCGATGTAACTAGTGGTATCTTTAGTCTATTTATGCAGCAGTAAGTGTTAAAGGCACATATAGAATCTTTTCGCATGGCATAGTTCAACTTTGAAGACCTTTACAGTAGACTTTCTCTGAGCTATTGTCTTTTTAATCCTTGAGACCTTTTAACTCTTTTAAATCTCTGCCGTATACTGAACAAAGTCTTAATATACTCTTTCTTATTAGAGTGTAAAACTTATATAAATTCCTTAAAAGTTTTTAATTAAAAAAAAAAAAGGTCTAAATGGGAGGAGCAAAGAAAAGACACTGAGGTCCGACTGCAACTTGAAGCTTAAAAAGCCCAAAAGGAAAAGAAATTTCCAACGAACTCTCCTGACTTCTCAGTTATAGCAGGACTGCTTCGAGCCGTACGATCTGCCTCGTAAGCCGTGCCGCTTTGCCGCTCCCCTTCCGCCTCGTACGTCGTGCCGCGCGCATGCCCGGTGATCACGCGCCACGCGTCGGCGTGTACTTGAAAGATCCATCAACTCGGTTCTCGCACGCTTCGCCATCTCTAGGATTCAATCTCCACGTGCGAATCCGTCCAAGCCTTTCACATCCCCGAGAGAATATATATATAATATAATTCCGTACGACCCCTGACCCTAACTTTTCGAGTTAACAAAAGTGCGTACAATATAAGACAAAATTAGATGCTTTAATCGTATTTATACCCTTCAACACTAACGCATCCTAAACAAAGAACGACGACGCCGTAATCTCCTCCTCCTCGTCCTTGTACGTGAGTTGGAAAATTTTGCTTAATCCACTCCAAATTAAGAAGAAAAAAGAAAGAGGGTTAGTCTTTAAGTGTAGCAGCACGAGCATCATTAGACAACGTTGACATGCACTACTTAAAAAGTTTTTAAGTATAAATTCTGCATATTAGTTGATATTTTGTGTAGAAAAATATTGTCAATAGCTATTATTTATCTTGCATGTTGCATGTGGGGCCTATCTATTATGTATGATAGACAGCCACCTTCAAGGAATGTGGCTTGGCATCTCAACTATCTATGGTCACCTTGTCATCTTCCAATCAACAGCTCCATTGCTTGCTCCAACCCAAGAAAGTTAGACGTCCCAACCATGAGCTTGCACAGACTCAAAGCCACTTTTTGAGACTCGAGCTAAGCCCTAATAACCACTCCTCCCTACTGGAGCAAGTCACACGTATGTGATGATGGAGGTTCCCTTACTGGTTGTCTGTATAGTTGACCATATTCTAGTGTTGCATGATAAGAGTAAGAAGAAGAATGTGATAAAAGAGAGAGTTGAAACTTTAGGTGGATTTGTGCGTGTTATATAATTGTGGTGGTGATGAGGGAGACGAAGCTTTGAAGGACATTGGGAGTGGGGTTGCATACTTGCATTCCACACACCACGCATGAGAGCATGGATTCCCTTTTCCCACTCCTAAGCTTTACCTTTTTTTTTTTTTCTTTTATAATAATTATTTTTATAGCATCTTTTGGTAAAAAGTTTATTAATTTGTGAAGCGAAAGGGATGCAAAATTAATTTCTGCCACTCTTGTTGGTTGTGGGGGTGTGTCTGTGTCTATGTCTATGTCTATGTCTGTGTGTGTGTGTGTGTGTGCTTTCCAAGCGTGGTGGATTTCTTGAAGAATGCACAAGCCAAATGACTCCTTGCTTTCTTAAATCCTCTAGTGGCCCCATGGTTGCCTCCAAATGAGCAAGGGTTTGCTTGTGTGCTTGTGTAAGTGCTCTAATGGTGGGCCTTCTGTAACGATGACTTTTGGTGCAAGTATATTTATGAGATTACCATGCATGCTCTCTTAATGTGTTTAATATCTTTCTTGAGCGTCATTTGTATTAAAAAATTATATATATATATATATATAAATAGCTTTTATTCTTTTCATTTCGCAGCATCAGTCGATCTAAGTGAGAAAAAAAATGTGTTAATATTGTCTTATTTATCACCACCTTCATTTTTTTCCCTTCATAAAATGAGTTTTTTTTTATATTAAGAAATCTTAATTAATAAAGGTAATTAAAGGGCTCCACTTAGATCACATGCTAGACACCTTAATTAAAAAAATAATCTATAGTCCTCCTTCCACACTTGAAGTTTTTTACGTCAGAACCATGCTAGAGTTTGTACAAGTAGGTGCATGAGATGAAGACAAGTGTACTACATAATTTGCACGCCTAACAACTATAATAAAGTGGTCATGAGACAAATCACATAACTTAATGAAGGCAACAACCATTAACTCCACTACAGTCTCTTTCTAACCCTAATTAAAATTGAAAGAAAAGCTTACTTAGTGCCACCAAAAGCTTAGACCTCAAGGGAGGGAGGGAGCTATCTTGACTCCCCCTTGCTTTTGTTCCCTTCACTCTAAACAAAAGAGGGGCTAAGACTAAAGTTAGGAGTATAATATTAGAGAGATTAATACTTTATTAGTGAGCAAATCTTCCTCTCAGAGTACTCAAGATTTGGGGGGAGGTTTTGATACCATAGGCATGCATACATGCGTACTTTTGCCAATTTTTTTTATATTCTCCCTTGTGTATTCTACCCTCCTGCTTTAAATATTCCATGGGTTGGCCATTGCCATGTCTCCATTTACCTTTAGGGAATCAAATCCCCAAAATCTTTCTCACATCAATGAAGAATTTTATATTATATTTTTCTCAAGGATTTGTTGACCATGTTAATAATATATATTTCTCTACCAACTTAACTTAAGCTTCTATTTTTTCCCCCTCCAAAAAAATAAAATAAAATAGAGAGAAAATGGAGTGGGAGATGGTGAGGTGCATTGATTAGAGAGATTAAATCATACCAATTAGTTCACATTATACTACTCTATCTGTTGTCTATCTCAATAATTAATCATGGCCATCTAATTATAATCAATTAAAGTGGCAAAGAGAAGTTACTCAGTGATGCAGGAATTCCACTTCTAAGGCCATGTTTGTATACTTTTATTTTTTTTATAAAAAAAAATTTGTTGTAATTGGTGGTTATTAAAGTGTTATTTAATTCAATAATTAGATCACATCCTCATTAATTGATTAGTTCAAACTCCCTGGCGTCCAAGGGTAGATGGTTCCCCGAGATATAACAACAAATTCACACTGAAAGTAGTAGTAATTTCATCGACATAATGAGGGTATTTTCGTCAGAGAAAGCCGATAAAAATCCCCCTACCTCTCCGGTGCCTCCTCTCCTCTGTGTTCAGCTCTTCTCTACTTGCTTCGGTTTCCGCTCCCTTTCGGCGATCTTTCCTCTTTGCTTCGAGCTCGATTCCCGATCTGCGAGTGGTGTTGGCTTTTGGGTTCTTTCTATTGGCATACGGTGAAGATATCTCTAAGGTTTTTCTCGCTCTAAATCGACCTTTTCTTTGATAAATTTAGGTGTAAGTTAGAGCGATCTCTGAGGTTTATGTAGTTTCCTCGGAGTTATCGTGAATCCCATGCTCATGCTCGAACATTTGCCTTCTTCAATCTGCGTTCCTCTGACTCTTTACATGGATGGGTTTTTTTTTTTTGTAATCACTGCTGTTATCTCTAGATTTCTTGCGGATTTTTCTTTGTACGATTTGATTTGCTTTCAAATGTTTGATAGCCAAAGATTCTCCTATAAATATATATTTTTCCTTTCTTCTGAATGAAATTTCCGCGTTTTCTAATGTAGATAATTGCTGTTGCAGGGCATTAGTCACTCCAGCATGCGGTGGTTGAGCCTCTCTGTTGATGTCTTCCGAAGAGTTATTTCCTTGAACTTATATTGCAGGGTTATTCTGTAACTCTACTTCTCTTCTATCGTTCTACCCTCTTCTTCCAGTCTACCAAAGCAAAGCCCTTTTTTTCTTTTTCTTTTTTCTCCATTGAAATCAATTGAACACTACGGTGTAAGAAGAAATAGAAGAAAAAAAGTTTTAGTTTATTTCATTTGGTAGGATTCCCTGATCTCGTCTTGTGTAAATTTTAGTATCCGAATCCTATTGGTTTCGTTCACATCTGTACTTCTTCAAGATCCTCTTGGTTTTCTGTACACCGGGTTGATTTACAAGGGGAAAAGGAGTAGTGATGGTGTGCCAAGCAGCGACGCAGACGAGATTCCGAGCATTAAAGCACGAGAATGGAATCGTTGGTAGTGCCACAATAGTTGTTAGGATCATAGCTTGTTTCCAACTATTGCAGGATTGCCAGGTAAAGATGGGAAGAAAGAAAGAACTTTTTTTCCTCTGTATCGAAGATTGAATATTTTCCTTAATTGCAAATTGTCTCGTGTTGTCTTATTCCCCAGGCTGAGTACTTCCGCCATCTTCTCAAGCCTGTCACGTAGTTTAACTTACCTCTTATGCTTCATCAAATAAAGCTGGAACTTTTGTAGTTTCTGAAAGACATTTGTGTGGAAATTGTTCAGTCTTATTACAAAATTCATCGGGTATGCTTCTTCTTCTTCTTTGATGGTATAACTTTACAGAATTCATGGGTGTTTTGTTAATCTCTGGGAGGGAGATTAATTTATATGTTTCAATGAAGCAGGCTTTGGCCTTGTGTCACAAAAAAAAAAAAAGAACTTTGCAAGTATTGATTTATGCTATAAACCAATTGGTTACTTTGTTTGTTTGCAGGTGATTGTTTTGATAGCAAATTTTGATGGGGAAGGATCTTGATCCTCGGTACTGTTTACCTCATCCAGCATGGGGATCTAGTAGCTTCAACTACATGAGGAATCTTCGGCCACCGCCGGTCATCCTGCAGCAGAATGCCAATTCAATGGTGCTTCCAGCAAAATCCAATCCTTATGAACTTGCTTTCTCAGGTAATTCAGCTGTACCGTTTCCGGGGTTTCAAGTGCCAATTTCAGGCCTTGTTGCACCGTCAATGCCCACATATGGGCTGCATGGAATTGCTAAGAGGTTGATGGTGTTTGATCATTCTGGTGACCAAACGAGCTTAATCTTTAGTTCTCCAACCCCCCACTTGATGAACCAGGGCCAGGGGCTATTGAGTTCAATCATAGACATTCAGGGTAGCAATGGAACCAATGTCACAAATGGCAATGATAATAAGGAGATGCACGAGGACACAGATGAAATTGATGCACTTCTCTATTCAGGCTCTGAGGACTATGCAGAAGATGAAGAAGCTAGCACGGGGCACTCCCCAGCAGAGATAACTGCGGCGAGAAGCAATGAGGAGGTCGCAAGCTCTTCTTTGCCAGCAAAGAAGAAGAGAAGATTTAATTCAGATATTGATGAATCACTTGTGGACACTGCGAGCTCTGCAAGAGCCCACTACTGCGAGGACGATGACACTGAGTCAAGCTGTGTTGGAGGAGGTAGGAATGGAGAAATTGGAGAACAAGAGGAGATACTCAGCTATACCAACCACCAAAACAAGCGGATGAAGAGGGAAAGGATTCAAGAAACGGTCGGTTTGCTTTGTGGGATCATTCCAGGGGTAAAGGGCAAAGACACAGCAACCATCCTGGACGAGGCCATTAGCTACTTGAAATCTCTCAAGCATAAAGCTAAGGCGTTGGGAGCTAGTACTGCAGTATAGCCCCACCAGCATCTCCATTACTAGTTATAATGTTTATATTACATAGAAAAGTGGTATTATTAGCAATAGCAGCACTAGAGTTAACAGTTGCATATGCATGGCAAGTGAGCTCCTCCCTCTTCTCTAGCCTACAAGAGGTTATATGATTGTCCAATAAAGCGAATAGAAAAGGGCAAGGCTTCAGTTTGATCACAAAGAAGAAAGAAAAAGAAGAAAGAGATGTATATATTGGACAGTAGCTTTTTGACTCAAAAGTTTATGATGGCAGAGAAGAGAGAGGCAGTGGATATGGATGGAGTTGGGCGTGCGCACGCGCGCAGGTTAGGTGTGCTGGTGTACCACGAATCTCTGATGGGTTAGTGGGTGGGGAGCCATAGGATCTCGGTGATCCTTTTCATGATTTCCTGGAGGTTTGTGGGAGGATTATTCTTTTTTCTCTTTTGACATGGGGAGGGGAGGGGGGAGCAGAGCACTAGAGCAGGTGTGGACTCACTCTATTATTAGTCTCTGCATGGGGTGTAATGGATTTGTTATATCATATGATATGCATCACATCTCTTTTGAAACAATAGGAATGGGGTTTGTGGTCTCTACTCTACTCTTTGATGTGAGTTGTTTGGATGTGGGGAACCTGGGTGGGATGAGATGAGGGGCCTTTGTGTCTTTGTGATGGCTCCACATTTGTTTAAGTGACATCTGCTTATTGATGTTGACATTGTTTGCGAGAGATTTTGCTGAGATCCATGTCATCTTTATCTTACATCTTTCCTTTAAACGTATTGGCCCATCATCACAGTTGGGCTTGGTCCATGTTAAACATTGTGATATCGTATTCGTGATGGGCCTTATTTCGGCGCATATAGAACTAGCCCAGACTTCATTAGTTGTTCATGGGATACTACTCTCTCTTTAACTGAGAAGGGAGGATAAAACTCGAGTTAATTATACTCTTTTAACTCTTCATTTGATGGTAGAGAACTTGATAACAATGCTGAGGGATCAAAAAATAAATAAAATAAATAAAACAAGGTAGGGAATGAGATCAAGTTACACTTTTTTTTTCTAATGCCTGTCCTAACTTTTCCAGAGTTTGGTCGCTTCTTCTCCTCTCTCCTCAATGGATTTTCTCTATAGCCCCCGACCATAGGCTAAGAGAAGGGAGAGATTTTCCTCCCTTTTGAGTCTTTTTTCTATTCTTCTCCATCTTCCTCCATTTTCTTTTCTTATCTCTTCTTTCTTTTCTCTTATCTTATTTTCCTTCTTTTCTATCCTTATCTTTTCAATCTGAGAACCCAAGTCTATTAGTGGACTTGATCCAGCTCTATAATTTTTCTTCTCTCCGCTTGCTTAGTCTGCTCTCTATTCAGAGGGATCTAATCGTGCTGCACCCCTCTTCTTCTTCCTGCAGTCAAGCCAGCTAGCTAGCTTGTGATGTGCTCCTTTTTAGCACTTGCCATCATCCAACAATAATCTGCAACTTTGCACCTTCTCTCGCCATTCTATCGCTTCATTGTGCCATCTCATTTTGTCTTTTTATGCTCCTCTCATCACTTTTGTGCCTCCTCTTGCCGCTCTGCCACCACCAGGCTCTATTTACTACCATAGATGTTGTTTATCATGTTGTTCCCACCCTACACCACTCGTTGACGTTACCATCGCTCCACCTCCATGCACCACTCTCCTGCCCCTTAGTGTTGGTAGGGATTTTGGGGTCGGTGGAGTGCTCTCTCATTGCCCAGTTTTTTTTTATTTTTATGCCATCGTTATTCTCCCTTTAACATGTCATGTTTTGTACCACTGCCATCTTTCTCTCATCACGCCAATTAATATGTTCTTTGGTAGCTATATTTGTGCCTCTCTCATCCTCCCTCTCCTTCTCGGCCACGATTGCAGCTTGTATTTGCCAGTGCCTTGGTTAGATCCAAGCATAATGCATTTTTGTAGGATTTTATGTTAATTTATTTTTGTAATTTAGCCTCGTTGCATGTTATAATTGTTTAGATTTTTTTTTTATTTTCCTTTCTTGGTCGGCAATTTTTCAAATTTCCTTCGTCCTTTGATTCAGGTTATGTCTTGTGATGCTAGTTTGATAGAATCTATAGATTAACTCGAGGCTCTTTGCTCTTATAAAATTTTTAATACTATATTTCACTCTTTATTATTTCTGTTGTGGTCCAACTTCTAGCCCAACTTCTTTTTTTATTGTATCAAACTATATATTATTGAAAGTTAATAAATTATTTCAACCTACGAGTTTTCAAAAGAAAAAAGAAAAAGAGAGTAAGGTTTGTGGAACAATATTGCAACTTACCGGAGAGAAAACTTAAAGTTTAGGGTCGAAAGTTCCGTTTCTTAAAAGGAAAGAAAAATTAGGATTGAAAGATCCAATTATTTATATTTGCTATTCTTCCAACTAAAACAATGTTCAAATCCTTGTATCCTTTCTCCTATTTTAACCTAGTTTAAGATACTAAACTATCACTTCCACGAAATTACCAAAAGCCAGCATATATCTCGCTCGCAACTCTCAAATGTAATTAGGTTTAAATGGCAATTTCATCTGCCTCAAACTCAAGTCCACGTATCCGCACCCAGCCGGCCATAATTACAAGTAACCAGTACTTGTAACTCTTATTTTTCCGCGAATCCGAAATAAAAACCCTCGCTTTTTTCTTCTCTCTCCCGTCCTCGCGGCGACGCTGCAATAGCTTCCGGCCATGTTCAAGCTTGGGAGAGGCGGGGGAGGTGGGGGCGGCGGTCGTGGCGGCGGCAAGCGGCCGCTTCCGCCGCCGCACGTGAATCGTCCCGCAGCGGGGGGCGGCGCACGCGTCCCGATCGGTGGTCCCCAATCCGCAGCGTCCCGTGGACGCGGCGGCGCGGCAGCGCCTGGCCGGGATGAATCCTTTAGGCTCGAATCGGGGGGATCGCTTGATTTCGCGGCAATCATAAGACTAGCGCCCGACCTAGTCGAGGAGATCAGGCGCGCTGAGGCCCAGGGAAGTGTCGCTAGAATCAAGTTCGATTCCAATTTGAATAACTCTTCGGGAAACGTAAGCCGATTTCATCCACTTTTCTTTTCATTTTTATTTGAATTTCGATATTCTAGGATGCATTTACTTTGTGGTGGTAGCATTATGTTAATGTGGGTAAAGATATAACTTTATGTGGATGGAAGGTGTGTGAGAGGAGAAAGGGAGACAAAGAGGGGTTTACTTGAAATGTGCTTGCTGCATGCTATCAGCTATATGAATGAATTATCATATGTAAGTATGAACATATTGGACAGAGATATATATGATACAAGAAGGTGTCCTTTAAAGATTCAGAAAACTGTTCGTGTTAGTTTAGATGTCATTTTAAGTTAGAACTATAAGAATGGGTAGAGTTGCCAACTTAGAGATTGAAAGAAATGCTTTACCAAGAAAAGATTGTGAGCGTTGAGATTGTATCAATGTGGATATTTTTCAATAACATTTTAACAGTTCCAAATCATGCTTGGCTATTTAGTATAGTTCTTAGACATATAACATCATTTTTCCTCCTTGGTTTAATCAATTAGGAAAATAAGATTTTATTCGTCTTTATATCAGGTCATAGATGTCGATGGTAAGGAATTCCAATTCACATGGTCACGGGAGCTTGGTGATTTATGTGATATCTATGAAGAACATCGGAACGGAGAAGATGGAAATGGATTGCTTGTTGAATGTGGGTCTGCTTGGCGCAAGCTGAATGTACAGAGGATTCTGGATGAGTCTACCAAGAACCATGTCAAAATGCGTTCAGAAGAGGCTGAGCGGCTATCTAAATCTCGAAAGTAAGCTATATAAATCTAATCTTCCACTTTTGTTGTCAACAATAATTTCTTTTTTGGTGGATCTTCACTTATCTCATGTTTTAGATATTTCCTATGCATCAAAAGCTGTTACTTAAATATTTTCCTGCTCTTATACCATAATGAGTAATCATTTTTCCAAAAAATTGAGCTGTTGGATAACAATGAATTACGTTATGATGGCTGCATAGCTTTTTCTTATTCACTTATGTTTGTATTTTTTCTCTCGGTTTAATTTTTCCTCTACTTGTGACAGAGCAATTGTGTTAGACCCTGCAAATCCCTCTGTCAAAAGTCAGGCTAAGTCAATGGCTGCGGCAGCAGTTGAGGGTGAGTACAGTAAGATTTCTTATATACTTCCTGCTCTTGAGTTTTATGGTAACTTTTTGAGAGTGTCAGTAGCAGATTTCTTATAACAAGTGGAATAGTGGTTATAAACGTGCTATTAGAATTTCACTTTACTTTATCTAACAGATAATATTATGCTAATCACACTATTCTTATTGACCACTACTATGGTCGTGCCTAGTCAATGCCCCGCCCCCACCTGATGTTTAGATTTCTAACTTACTTCTGTAAAAGCACTTATTTTGATGATACCTTCTAGGAAATATGCGGAGGATGAGCTGGAAGCATAAGAAGGAGCTTTACTTTAAGAAGAGAAAAGTTGAACCAAGTCAAGGTTTGTTTTCTTGGTCATGAAATCAAAAAATTATCATATTTTTTTTAAAAGTATATTAGATGTCACACTATTTATTTGGAACTCAGTAAGAGCATCAGTTTCCATTTGTGCTTATTTTTTGAAGGTGCAATCTTATTTCTTGGTCTACCTTTTCTTGTTGAAATTGGTTTGTTAAATGTCATCTCCTACCCCTTTTCTTTTCTTCAGCTCCCATTATTGCTTCCTCAAAATCTGTTTCCAAGAAGGGAGCATTGTCAAATAACGTTGCTAAAGGCTTTACTTCCGTGTCTCCAATACCTTCCCCTCTTGAGCAGTCTGGACCTGGCACTTCAGCATCCCCTATTGCGACTGGCACAGCCTTCAGAGGTTCAAATAATGATGATATTATCTCTTTAAACATAAATAGAGATGAAGCAAGCAACTTTGAGAAAGAAGCACCTAGTGTGACAGCCCATGGAGTCAAGCACCGGATAAGTGGTCATTCAACTTACATTGGTGACAAGCCAAAAGATTTGCGAAGCATTTTGATTAATTTGCTTGCAGAAAACCCGAAAGGGATGAGCTTAAAGGTATTCATCTTTTCCCACATATCATGGTCTGGTAGTCCTGTGTGTTCTTGCCATTCTAAATTTAATTGGGACTAGGTTTAGCCTTGCATTATATATTCTCAAGAAATATAGTTTTGTTACTGTGACCCAAACTAAGGATGATACTTATAGGTTGCTCATTCATCAAACTGACCAGATACATCCTCATTTTTTTGGAATATTACTGGAGACATGGCATGTGATGGATGATTGAAATATACTTATGCTATATATATATATATATATACTTGTGCTGGATTATATATATATATATATATAATCCAGCACCGACCTATATTGAGTACATGTGCAAACTCGCGCATCATATCAAATTTATTTTGGTGTGATTATTCTTATTTTCCCCAAGTTTTACCCTATCCTTGAAATACTTGTCTTCCCATGTTAAATTCTTAGAATTATGGAGATCATGATACTCAAGCTCTGATGTGCTTTGTTGCCACCTGTGAAAAAAGCTAATTTACTCGATGTCATCTTTTCGCAATTTTGTTCACCACATTTATTAACATATTTTCAGGATTTGGAAAAGGCTGTTGGAGAAAGAATTTCAAACCCTGGAAAAAAGATTGAGAGTATCTTAAAAACTGTAAGTAACATATAGTTTTCTAGAAGTCAAGCACAGGACAGTATCAATTCTAGAGATTAACTTTTTTCTTTTATATTACATCAGATTGCAACTCTCCACATATCAGGAAGCTATTATTTAAAACCTGGAGCAGAAGTGGAAAGTTCTAAAAGAGATCCATCTGACTGTAGAAGGTACTACTTTCAAAAAAAGAAAAAATTGTGTTATCAACATACATTATTTTCTTGGTTTATTGACTTGGAGATGAGATCTTGTTATGGATTGTCTCTTTAGTTTCTGTTGCTAGTTGCTCTGGGTGATATCTATTGCTTTTGCAAGCATCACATTTTACTGTTTTATTGTATTCTTATTGTTTGAAATAAGTGAATACTTCTGCTTATGATTATATTCTCCTCATTCAGTATCCAATATATCCACCTCATGTTTCGTTGATTTTAACTGTTCTAGCGTTCTTTTTCAACTATATTTAGTTTTGTTCCTCTCCCCTTAAGTTCCTCCAGATTCATTCTTGACGAACCTTCATATTAGTTTTTAAGAACCACACCTTCTGTTAATTAAATAATATCATGTGTAGTAACACTATTTCTTCTCTCCATTTTTAAGTCACTTCATTGTACTGTATGACTGTATCATCTCGCTAAGTAGATGGAAAACACTTGTTTAAATCTGTGATACAAGACAACTTTTTTCCATCAATATTTCTTATGATATATCGATTGGACAAATGCTTAGTGTGGTTTAATGGACAGCTATTATTTATTAAATTATTATGTTAATAGCTCATTATATCAGGTATGTTCCAGCGTCTAAATTTACTGGTCATTTTCTTAATGCTTTAATACATATATTGAGACATGTGTTTGTACAGTCATACAATCCCATAATTTCGTGCAGCATAGGCTTCACTATGGCTTCTTGGTTTGATGTGCCAATGCTTATTGTGTTGAAGGCCTCTGGATAAGACTATGTATTTTAACTTTTGGAGTAATTGGTGATTTTAATATTACTATAACAGGGGAACTGACTTTGAAAATGTGCAAATTGCAACTTATAATATTTGTAATGAGTACCTCTATTTGCAGCTCTCCGGACAATGCAACTTATAACACATCAGTTGCAGAATCAAACAAACAGCAAGCCGCTAGTGAAAAGATTGAGGAGAAAGCTCAGTTAAGCTCAAATGTAGAAGAAGAATTAGATCTCTTTGAACAGATTGACGGAGAGCAGTCCCTAGATCCTGTCGGTGGTAAGACAGTGGATAATGACAGTGACGGAAGGGCCTGCAGCTCAAGTGAGAGTGGAAGTGAAAGTGAGAGTGAAAGTGATAGCAGTGACAGTGGGAGTGATAGTGAAAGTCAAAGTAGAAGCAAAAGTAGAAGCCCTGTTGGAAGTGGTAGTGCAAGCAGCAGTGATAGTGAGAGTGATGGTTCCTCTAGCAGCAAAGAGGGGTCTGATGTGGTTGTGGATATTACAACGAGTGATGATGATAAAGATGTGACAGAGCGTAAAACAGTGGCATCTGACTTAAACTTATCTCCTTCACCTAGAGTCTGCAGAATATCTGAAGGTGGGAATGACTACAATGATTTGAGAAATACTCGAGAGAGGAAAATTGCATCACCACATCTAGATCCGAATGATTATGAAAGGGGTGACGAGATGGTTCATGCGTCTGAAGATACTGAAAACAGATATAGGGACAACAATGACAAAGCTGTGGAAATCTCTGAAACTGGTAGTGACATGAATACTCAGTTAGACTTTCGTGGATTGAACTCTAGGTTTCCTGAAGGAGTAATGTCCTTTTCACATGATCAACTTGAGCTTCCAGCTGATTGCAAGTTGTTGAGTGGTAGAAGTTTGGGGAATAATGAAAAAGATCATGTTCCGAAGCATAGCATCAATGAGAAACCAATAACACAGAAGGATGGGTCTATCCATGAGCTGTCAAACTTGACCAAAATAAATTCGAAATCCAAGTTGAAAAGGACCTCTGTTTCTGAGAACTTTCCGGAGAAGCCAGAACGTGGTAAAAGGCCAAAAGCAGCAAACTCAGCAGAATTTATGTCATTTAGTAAAAATAAAGATGCTTCGGTATCAGAAAACTCACACTTTTTATCTCCTGATAGACCAAAAGGGGATTGGTACAAGGAGACAAATAATTCTGACAGGGATGGACATATTGATGTTGATTTGCAGGGCTGCAGTCCTGCTGATCATGGGAGACTTGTAGCTTCTGGAAACTTACACAGGCTACAGCAGAGTCCAGATTCTCGAGCTGCTTTAAACTTAGATGGTGAGCAGTCAAGGCAAAGAATTGAGAAGCTCAATGGTAGGAAGAAGGGTAGTATGCAGAAACCAAACAGCTATGTGAACTTTGGAGGAGGCAGTACATATGCTGATGGATTTCCTGTGCATCGTGGTGACTCTGATGCATCTGCTGTGAGAAACACAAAAACACACGATAAACTTTCTGTGTCAAATGATAAAGGGCAGAAGTCTGTGAGGGATGCAAAGAGCGATGATATAAATGGTAAATTTTTAGTCAAAAACGGCAGGGAAAGTGACTGGGGTAACAAATTTTCATCCATTCCTGATCCCTATGAAGGAAAATCTGGTGGATACATTGGAATAGCCAAAGGTAATGGACAACCATCAGTCAAGCAAATGTATGATGTTAAAAAGTCTCCCATTAATGGGAAACCCATGCTCCAGAGAGAGCTGTCAGATCTTGAATTAGGTGAATTTCGTGAACCTCTTGTAGGTGACATGTCAGACGGGACTAAGAGACAAATTGAGAGAAAAGGTTCTTTCAAGTCATTGGATAATAAGGTGACTGCTATTGACAACTCATATTCTGATATAAACGTGGGAAGAACTGCTGGTAAAACAGTTCAACAGAAGAAACTAACACCCCCTACTTCTGGGACTGGGATTCAAGAGAACCTGGATGGGTTTCAGAGAAGGGTGGCAGCAGATGATTTTGTGGATACCTCAAGACCTCCACAAAGGGTGCTTTCTCAGAATCAGCATTTCTCGAGAGTGGACCATCCTGATTCAGAAGCTATGTCAAATTTGGATAGGTCAGCAGAAATATTGAGCAAGAATGAGACAAGAACAAGCCAGGGAATGAATCAGGATCAATTAGGTTCTAATAAGAAAAACCCTGCTGGCAGGTTATCACAACATGATAATAAGCATGGTGGTAAAGGTCGTAAAAATTCTATAGAATCTAAACCACAGAAATCAAATGCACTTGGAGAATCTGTGGAGCGAAGTAAGAATAGCTTTTTTATGGAAAATGATGTTAATATCAAACAAAGGAAATATTGTTCCTCTGACGAAGATAATTCCTTTTACTCAAAATATGACAAACACGAGCCAGAGCTCAAGGGCCCCATAAAAGATTTCCTGCAGTAAGTATCTCTATGTTAGCTCCTGAAATTGTGTTTTAGACTTTTAGTAGCTTGAATTTATTCAATAGATAGTGCTTAAATAAGCTGCACACCTTTATCTTACCTTATCAATGACAAAATTTGCCCCATAGCTTTATTTGCTGCTTGTCCCCTTCCTTCATAGTGCGAATTTCGTTGAATCTCCCTTTAAATATGATGTTCATGTGCTTATTGCTTTCAATATCGGTTAGCTTTCCAGCCATGGCAGACTGACTGCTGAATTACAATCTAATTCTCTTGCAGATACAAAGAATATGTACAGGAGTACCAGGAGAAATATGGGGCCTACTATTCTTTGAACGAGCAGTTGGAGAAAACAATGTAATATTATCTGTATTTCTGTTCAATTTTCTGCATCTTATTTTTTTTCTCTCTTTTTCTTCAGTCTGCTTGGTGCCCAAACTTTATGAAATCTTTATCTGTATACTTGCTTCATAAAATGATATAAATGTAATGCATTATCCCACATCATTCAGGAATGACTTTCGCAAGGTTGGTTATGATCTTGACCTTGCTAAAAGAAGAGATATGAAGGAATATTACAGTATTGTGGAGAAGCTTAGAGACATGTATCACAAGTCTGGGGCGGTATGCATCTCTATATTCTAATGTAGTTGTAGGAAACTATTGTCTGGTTGTACAAAATGTTTCTAGGGATGTAACTATACATGCTGGCAGTTTTTATAGAGGAGCTATCTTTCACGTGGATGTTGATTTTTTCCACTTTGGTGCATGCTTGTTGTTACAAGCATAGTTCGAAGTTTCAGTTTCAGTTTCAGCTTTGTTAAAAATGAAACATTTCAGTTAATTTTGATCGGTTTTGATTCTAGTTTTGTTGTATCGATTTCATTCTTCTTTATCTTATTTTTCAATGCATCACACATGATCTGATAACATTTAAGAAATGAGGTTGATAATGAGTTAAGTGCAAGTTGGATTCAAGTCAAATCCAGCTTTGCATTTAAAACATACATTAAGAAAATTATTATTACAGTTATTTTGGTTGGATGCTACATGGAAGCTGGACTTATTTCCATAAGCTTTATGCTTTGACCAACTTCATCGCACTGTTTGTTATTATGTTATATTGCATTAACATCTATGTATGAATTCATAAATTGCTGATAGAAGTCATTGAATAGGAAAAGGAGATGTATTCTGTTGTTTCCAGAAAAAAATTGTACTTGTTATATATCTATGAAATGTATATGCCTAAACTTGCATATGACTAAGTTCATCTGATGGTCCATCAAGGCTTGTCGTGAACATCTTGGCACATGTAACCTATGTTCTCATACTACTTCCATGGTAGGATGTTTTGTGAAGTTAAGGAGGTGGGGACATGTAAGTGGCAAAGGATGATGCTATGATATTTCATACTCGATAGTTAATGTTGCACTAATATATTCTGTATACCTAAAGTTGCAGTAAGAATTGCCCTGTAATATATATATAGTAGAGAACATCTTGCCTCATTAGTGACTAATCGTACAAGTTAAATTTTTTTATTGTAGATGTCAGCTAATCTAGTCATGGTGGAAGGACAATAAGTCATCTTAATCTGAAATGCTTAACAGGTTCTATGTTAAGTAATATTTTTAGCCTCTGGGTAAATCTGACAGTTCATGGATTTCTGGTTGCAGAGACATAAGCATATGAAGAAGGTGTTTGTCTTGTTGCATGAAGAGTTGAAGGTTCGGTTCCATTCTCGAAAATTGTTTGATAATCCTTGGTGAATATTTTGTTTTTCGAAATAATGAATGCATACTTATTTAGTTGCTATATGTTCACAGAGCATTAAGCAAAGAATCAAAGATTTTGTGGAGGCATACACAAAAGAGTGAATGCCCTCTAATTGAGATAATATCTTGTGAGTTTCTTTCTGGTTAATTTTGCCCAAGTCTGTGCAGATATTAGTATTTCTGAAATAATGATGTATTCTTTTGTGGCACAGCTCAGGACGTGCATTATTATTATTTTTTTCTGCCGCTGTCCTGCTCTTCCATTGGTGAATTTTTGAAGCACTGGATTTAGTGAAGTTAAGCATATTTGCTTAATAATTGAGGAGGGCGGGGCTTCTACAAGGACTGAGAGGTGGACATTGCAGACCCTCCATTGCTCGTGGTGCATGGCTCCTCTTCACTTTAGATGCTTCCATGGCATCCCATGTTGCAGACTTTGCTTCATGAATAGTGCTTTGTGGAATGCAGGGCCAGTATAAACTTGAGAGACTTTTTGACTTAATGGGAGATAAATTGACGCCTCCTACAAGCCAAGATTTTTGCCGATCGGCCCTTGTTGCAGTACCTGGCCGTCTAAATTCTATGTAAATTGTAGTATAGTATGCCTTCTGTGAAAATATGTGGATCTTTATAAAGTGTTATGGTTTATTGAACTAATATGAACGACTGATACTAGTGTAGTTGAAGTAAAATCTCTCTGTATAGAATTGTTTTACAGATCTTTGGAAGAAAGCAGTATTCTTGTACACGAAGGAGATCTACTTGTTGAAGAATTTTGTGGAAGAAATGTGTAGAAATTCCCATTTGTGTAAAGCAAGTGCTCTAAATTTTCATGTAAGAAGAGAAAGGATAATGTGTAACCTGTGTTACCTCCTGTGAGACAATTAATTTATCTTTCAAGTGGCAGTTGAATTCTACTTTTCATATGCTTTTTCTTTTGGCATACTCAAAATTTATTACAATGGCAGTGTAATAGTAGATTCACCTCTGTTGAAATAATGGGCCGTGAAGAAAGACTGCAGAACTTTGAAATGAGTTTGTGCACTGCGTGTCATTGACTGAGGTAGAATGAATGTTGACTGTTGGCTCTGCAAGGGTAATCTCCTCATAGAATAACCAAATACAAATCAAATAAATTCGAGAATAGTCGTATAATATTGATGTAGTCGAGATTTGAATTCAAAAATACTCGTATAATATTAGCTTTATTTTTTTTAAAAAAAATTCTCTGAGCATTATCCCTTTAGTGTCTAACAGTATTGAATTCTTATTCACATAGTTTTTGTTCTCTCAAAGCTAAATAAACTTAGAACTCTTTGTTGCTTGACCGGCTAAAATTTCCACAACATTTTTGGAAATTATAAAAACTTTTCAAGCTTCAACCGAGGAACAAGTGAGTTTCTAAGAAATATTTAAAAACTCATATTATAGTGCTCCCATAAGATAAAAAATTTCGGAGGCTGTTAAATTCTAGGCAAATATTTCAATAACTTACTAAAATTTATAATCTTAATCTAAGGACTATAATACTCAGTTTTTATTTTCGGTACAGATTTTAAAATCACATTATGTAAAAAAAAGCATATTAGTCAACAAAATTACGTTATATGGCCTAACTTTCGGGTTTCACGTTCTTTTCTTTCCTTAAAATTTCTTTCTTAGATATAATTATGATAAATATAATTATGCCATAATTATAAGAGATATCATTTAATACTAAGCAATTTAAATTTGATTATTTAAAAATAGACTTCAATTTAAATATGATTCTCTATCTCTATCTATTATTAAATTTTAGTATATATCAGTCTTAAAATTTGATTAAACTTTCATTAAGTTAATTATAAAAAAGACATCAATACCCTTATTTAAATATATATATATATATTAATCTCAGTTAAGGATATATATGTCCTAATAAATTATTAAGATAATAAAATTGTTAAAAAACAATGTGCAAGGTAATATATTTTAAAAATAAATAATTACCTATTGAACTGATAATATTTTTATCTTTATTATACTCCTATTATATCTTTAAGTATCTTAATAATTAGATCTTCATCTAGGTGATTTACAGAAGAAGCTCTCTAAATTCTAACTTCTAAAAAGAAAAAAGAAAAAAAAACTTATTAGAGATCACGTGGCGAAGCCCCCAAGTTATGGCCACGATTAAACCGCCTGAGGCGGCAATGTCTATTTCCATACTGTCACGCACACGCTTCTGACCTCCCTCACACGTGCCAAAGTGTTGGAAAAGGCGAGGCGAGGCGAGGCGAGGACAGAAGCCGGGGAATACGAGAAGAAGCTGAGTGGGCACAGCAGGTGGTGAGAAGCCGACCTAAATATATCTCCGCCGAGACGAAGGCAGAGTCGACGACGGGAGAATCCCCTTCAGGGTTTGGGTTAGGGTTTTCATCTCGCCTCTCTCTTCCCCGCGATGGAGGAGTGTACTTGGAGCTTTTCCGACGGCAACGTCGCCGATCTTGTCGAGAGCCGGCGAATCCAATCTTACATGGTAATTGCTTCCCCTCTCTTCCCCTTGCCTTGGATTTTGATCTCGTCTCCTCCGTTTATTGATGTGAGAGTGGGTCTCTTCGTTTTCTTTCCTGTACGGATTTATAATTGAAGGCGAAATTTGTGATTTGATGCCTTGTCGGGTTGTAATTTGACTAGATTATTCCCAGAGTGGATATAATGTTGCCTGAGGAAGAACGAGGCCGCTTTTCCTTCACGGGATGTGCTATTGTCGTTTTTTTTTTTTAAAATTTTCTCGGTATCGTCGTGCTCTATCACACCTAGATAAGGTGGAGTAGTCTTTTGTAAGATGAAGAATATATTTGATCGCAGTGTTGACTTCTTGTCTTCTTCCCTCTTCTCTCCGGTGATACTTCACATCCATTTTCGTACTATGGTTATGTTCGTTTTATACAGATTTATATCAAAGATTAATGTGAACCTCCCTTATGAGCTTGTATGTGCATAGGCCTTTGACAGTCTCTTCATATTGCGGGTTTACTAAACCACTACTGTTACTTTTAGAGGGCATACAACTATTTGTAGTGAATTCATAGTGCATGTCTTTTTGATGGAAAGTTTTTACTTGTGCTTGAACTAAAACAGGTTATTCTTGTTGTAGGACAATACCAAAAAATTGCAGTCGCATTCCTCTTTGATACAACGGCTTGCATTGGAGAAAGATATGGAGGTCTGTGTTGTTTGCTTCTATGGGCTACTAATACTTATTTTTCTATCCCTAAATTTTTTTCATGCAACAAATAGCACGAACTTGTTTTACTTTGCTAAGAAAAAATGGGGTAAATTGGGAGAAAGAAAGAGGTTGCAGACTTCTTTTACTTTGCTAGGATAAAAGACTGGTCGATTTGGTGAAATTAAGAATCTGAGAGCCATGGATTTGTTGCTGCATGACCAATGCCGCACCAACACCACACATGCCTGGCTAGCCATGGCGAGGCATGTGTGCAAGCCAAGCATGGTCTTTAGGAGTGAAAATACTAAGAAGAATATTGAATTGCAGATGGATTCAGGAAATACATGTGCTCATTATTGTCATCATCTTGAAAAAGAAGTGGCAAGAAGATACTTGCAGATGAGGCTAACAAGTTGCAACCACCTTTGCAACAAATGTGATTGCAGGAAGTGTTAACAGAAAAGATAAAAAAGGTGGAGTGAAAAGAAAAGAAAAGAAAGGAGAAGAAAAGAAACAATAAGAAAAAAAGAGAGAGAGAGAAAGAAAATGGGTAGGAAATGTAAAGCATCGTGCCTGAGACTTTAGAACAGCAATAATTGATGTCCACAGTTAGATTCAGATTAGATCCAATTTATAATGCAATCCACATATAGTCTGCATGAAAGGTCAAAGTTAGTGTTTACAATTGAAGTTGGGCCGAAACTAAGGGAAAACTGATTTTGGCCCTAGTTTAGGATCAGTAATGGCTAGTACCGGTATGTATCTGCTGATACTATGAACCTTAATTGAGACAATTACTAATCCACAACATATCGGAATAAAAATATAATATCTAGATCAATTTAGAAGAAATTGTGGATCATCCATATGAATTAATGTTAATCTCATATCCGTGTAGAAGTATAAGGTCCATTGTTAGATCTTTAAGCATGGTAAGGAAGGGAAAGAGTTCTTGGTGTATTTCTGAAGAGACATAATTCAGGTGCAAGACTTCTTTTCTGTTTTTTTTAGTGCAATATTTTTCTGTGTAATATGAATAAGATCTCTGCTTTGGCTGCTATTTTTACAGTCCTTGCACTTTAGGTCTTTGACTTTGATGGGTAGTGTCAAAGTAAGAGGAGTTGACTTCCAACTAATTTTGATTACTTATAGACTTATAATGATGCCAGTATCTTGATAAATCCTTGTAATGGTGTGGGTTTCTAAGTTTAGACTTTAAAGGAGCTGAATACATAGGAGAAGATATTAGTTGTGAGCAAGAATGAGAGGAGGCCAACAACCACAGTATTGTCTCTGAGAAAGAGAAATGTTATGATGTCTCTACAAAAGAATGGTCAGGAAAGGAGTCAAGCAAGAAATATATTCTACCTCTACTCATTCTAAAATGAATTCTAATTATACCTTTTATGTGTTATAAATTAGAGTAACGCCATATAGATGAGCATCATTGACATCAACAATTTCACGTTATTGATATTAACAATTTTGTTTTGATGTTTGACCAATTACTTTGTGGATAGTAATGCACTATATATTAGAATAGTACTAATTTATTTACATATTAACCATTTGTTAACATCAATCTTCTAATTAACGGAGGGTTCCTAGGAGCAATTAGAGATACCAGTTTGTAAATCATTAAATTTTCTCTCTTTTTGTAATAGTGTTTCCATTAATTTTGATCTTTTTAAATCTTAAAACGACAAACTGTTTTGAACTATGGAAAAATGCTTTTGTACGTCTAAAGTAACGATCTAATCACTAAAAGATACATGAAGAGGCAGATACGTTTAGGTACTTTAATCCAAGGTTCTAAATATTGGTTTTGGAATTGGGTTCTTGAAAAAACAATATGTATTGGCCATATCGACTGGTTTGGACAATTTGGAGCGGGGATCGACTAAATCGGCTGTATCGACAATCCATTTCGGCAATACGGATCGAGATCGGCCGATACTTGATTCCATACTTTAATCTATTAAATTCTAGGTTGTAATTAGTGTCTGCAGAAAAGAGAATCGTTTTCTTTGATTAGACTCTGAAAGCCATTCCTGTTAGAATGCTGACTTATATGGATTGCCAATATTGCTGACTATTTTTATTGTACCTCTTGGCAGGGTCATCAAAGTTGTGTTAATGCTATTGCATGGAACTCAAGAGGCTCCCTTCTTATATCTGGATCAGATGATAAAAGAGTTACTTTCTAAACTTTTCTATCAAATGTGATTTTCAAAAGTAACACTTTCAGATACACACATTACGTGAACCATTTTTGTATATGTTGATGTAAAATTGTAAATAATATGGTAAAGTTTAAAGATGACAATAGCTTTTCTTTTTCGTTGGCATTGGGTAGCATCTTTTTATTTAGATTACATCATTGAATCTCTTGGGGATTGAACAAATAAAAGGGATCTTATTCATTATGTTTGTTAATTGCTTTCTTCTTCTTCTGTTGCCTTTCTGCAGATTAATATATGGAGTTACGCCAATAAAGGGCTGTTACATACCATTGAGACAGGGCATTCTACTAATATATTTTGCACAAAATTTATTCCGGAGACATCCGATGAGCTTGTTGTGTCGGGGGCAGGAGATGCAGAGGTAATACTGACAAGAAAGAGATTCCTTCATTTATTGTTTCATGCCTAGATAATGTTCAGGAGATTTAGGTGAGAGGATTAGTGATTCTTTTCCCAGGTTCGTCTCTTCAATTTGTCTCATTTAAGATGGAGAAGACCTCAGGAAATTGCTCCAGAACCAGCAGCTGTTTACCAGTGTCACTCGAGGAGAGTCAAGAAGCTAGCTGTAAGACCCCATCTCAATTTACCACTACTACATATTACAAGCAGGTCATGGAGATTGCTCTTTGCATGAAGTCAGGAAGACGCTATATATTTAGTAGGTTCACAAGGATATTTTTTAAGGACACCTTCTCTCTCAGCCCTAGCATTGGTGGAGTCTTTGTGCATTACATGGTTACACCTTCTTGGTTATATCTTCCTCCAAGCCCTAGCATTGGTGGAGTCTTTTTGGATTACACTTTTTCGGTTACATCGCCCCTCCCAGCCCTAGCGTTTGTGGAGTCTCACGTGTTACACCTTCCTTTTGTCACATACAATCTCTTTGAGATTTTGTTGATTTTCACTATTCGAATTTTCAACAGTATCAGGGTTTTATTTTTCCAGATTTAACTGTTAACCACTTAATATGATTCTGGGCTACTGCTGATGGTCAATAATCTTGTGTCTAGGTTGAAGTTGGAAATCCTAATATAGTTTGGAGTGCAAGTGAAGATGGAACTTTACGACAACATGACTTCCGAGAATGTTCTTCTTGCCCACCGGCTGGATCCTCAAATCAAGAATGTCGTAATGTGCTTGTAAGTGGTTAATTTACTTCAGGTTTTGTTATCTGTTCTGCCCGATATTTTGTATTTTTTCCATTATTTTGATAAATTTATCTCTTTCTTCTTCTTCTAATACTTGAAGAAGGCTTGTTGTTTTATCTCTAAGGGGCTGTTGTTTTCCAATGAACTGCACAAGGCCAGGAGTCTAGCTCAACTACATGACTATTCTGCCTACTGATTTCAATTTATTAATTTAATTGCTAAATAAATATTATTTTTTTTGAATTAAGGAGGAATATAAATGGTAGATATTATTGACTGCTTGTATAGTTGCATGTCTTCACTGCCTTCCTTTTCTTGTATTAAGGACACATGATATTACAAGCATGTCCTTGTTGGTAAGAGTTGTGAGATGTTATCTAAACATTTGGTTCTGTACAGTAATATTATAAGTAGGTAAATTCTCCACAGCATTGCATGCATATAGATGTTTTTCCACTAATAACAAGCTTATTGTTATGCATTTTATCATTCTATCGCAGCTTGACCTACGTTGTGGGGCAAAAAAATCACTAGCTGATTCTCCGAAGCAATGGTTCGCTCTGAAGTCTTGTGACATTAGTTCCACTCGTCCCCATCAGCTCCTTGTAGGTGGGAGGTAAATTTTTTATCTTCCCCATGGTTACTCCCTTTGGACCATTAAACTGCATAGTCATTGACTGTTTTCTTGTATCTTAATGTCTGCACAGTGATGCATTTGCTCGTTTGTATGATCGAAGAATGCTTCCACCTTTGAGCTCTTGCCGGACAAAGATGAAGCCACCTCCTTGTGTTAATCTTTTCTGTCCTGTACATCTTTCTGAGCGTGTAAGTTAGATGTTTTGGCATAATGTTGTGGATTTATCATCTATGGAAGTACTAAGAAGTTCTCAAATAATATAAGAGTAATTTGCTTAAAATGATTGTTCTTTTTTGGTGGCCTGTGTTTCTTTAATTTTAAATCCTGTAGATGTTGATAGTGGTTCAATTTTGCTTAATTGGTAATATGTATTCACAAAAATTCTTGTGATTGCAAAGTTATTTGTTGCACAACTGGTCTTCTTAAATATTTTGCTCTCTTTTCCTCCATTTTTTCCCAGAGAAAATCAAGCTTGCATTTAACACATGTTGCATTCAGCCCAAATGGAGAAGAAGTTCTCGTGAGTTATAGTGGTGAACATGTATATTTGATGGATGTTAACCATGGTATGCTTGCTTTTCTTGCTTTAACCAGCTACTTTATTATGTCTTTATTTATTGGTGGTTGGGTTCTTGTAAGGAATATGCTTCTACAGTTCTACTTGTTTGTAGATATCAGTCCTACAAAAAGCGTTAGGCTAAGACATAGCAGGAAAAAAGAAAAATGTCAATTAGTGGCTGGCATATCCCATGGCAGGTCCTTAAGACCATCTAGGGGCATACTATCTTTTCACATTATTAAGTATCATATTCAATGAGAGATTCAATTAACATACTATGTAACAGGTAAAATGTGATCTTCAGGCAAAAATGAGACTTTAACTCTAGAAGTCATCAATTAGGTCATGAGAATAGAAATTCGCAAAGGATAGAGAACAGTGTTGGACAAAGATATAGAAATTGAAAAGATATCATCTACAATTGTGACATGTGTGGTTATGAATATTTTTTTGTGCTGATTTTCATAATTTTCCCTATATAAAGCTCCTCGATAATTTGCTTTCTTTTCTTGAATTTCAGATGATAAGAGCATTTTGAGATATACAGCTGATTGTGTTCCAAATCTACTATACTTAGCTCCTTCCCCTAGGGAACCAGGACGACCTTCTCTGCAACCATCAGCTTTCTCAGGAAATATATCTGCAAGAAAATATGATTTGCAAAGGGTGGGAATCTAAATTTATGAAATGTGTATTATTACCTAAGTTTCATTGGTCTATTGTTATTGCTAAATTTTATGCCTAATTTGGGGCCTTTCCGTAGCTTGAAATGTGCAAGAAATTAGTCCAAGTTGCTGCTAAGATGTTGGAAATCGGTTCTGAATCTTCTAATCTATTGTATGGAGTTGAGATATGCAATGAAGTACTTGATGGAAAAGGCCCAGATATTGGCTATGTTCTAAGGCATGATTGCTTGTGCATTCGAGCCTCACTGTTTCTTAAGGTTTGTCATGCTTTAATTCTGTAATGCGAAAACTGAGTTTTGTCTGAAAATAATTAGCTGTGATATTCAATTACAGAGGAAGTGGAAAAATGATGTTTATATGGCTATCCGGGATTGCAACAATGCTCAGAGAATTGATGCTTCATCATTCAGGGCACATTATTATATGACAGAAGCACTCCTACAGGTATTTTAAAATGATATTTGTTCAGTAGGTAGACCTCATTCTTAGGTTTCGTATATATAGTGCAACATTAATAAAGATGCCTTTTTCTTAATATGCATATCAATTCCTGCAGCACCTTCTCATTCTGAAAACTTGCTGCTTATGTTATTTGGGAATAGTTAATTCTTATTGGCTTCCTATTAAGTTTGGAATCAAATATATCAAATGCGTCTGACTTGTTCATCTTCTCCAGCAAGAGTAATTTCTCTGTTATTCATTTTTGTTAGATGCCCTCTCAGTTTTCTCTGGCCTTCTTCTCTAATCATCTAGTTTCATCTTTTCAATGTGGAGGTATATCTGATCTGTACTGCAATTCATACTTTTTGACAGCAATGTTGGTATCTGGCATTGTTCATGTTCATCACTAAAGTCATTTCACATTCTTATACTAGCTACCTTCTGTTGAAGGAAGGCACTATAATTTGTTCATATCTTTTTCTGCTCTCATGGTTTTTTTTCCTAACTCTCTTATGGATCCGTACATTTAGTTCTCCATATTTTCGCTGAACTGCTCAGTAGCTTGTCATCTACCTTACTGAGCTCTGCATGAAAACATGAGTTCTAGGGTCAGTGAGCAAAGAAATGAAATTTGTCTGTATCGTTCAAACAAACTGTTTTGGTAGATTTCCCTTGTCAATTTCTGAACAAGGAAAACATCTCTAGCTGGCTGGCTCCTTGTACATGATATCTGAGCTTTGATCATTTTTACCTGGATTTTTACTTGGAATCTTTTGCAGTTGGGAAGACATAAGGAAGCTTTTGACTATGCTGAGGCAGCATGTAGTCTAGCTTCATCCTCCGAGGCTGCAGAGCAAGTAAAGAGTGTAAAAGAACGTCTTATTGTTGGTTAGTTCCTGTGGCAGCCTTTGAATATGCTGTGGCATTCATGTGTTTTTGAATCCTTTTTTTTTTGTGCTCTATTTATTAGAATTCTCTCTTATACAGCTGAAGCTGAGAAAAAGCAAAAAGATCTCGAAGGGACTACTAAAAGTGATCTGCGGCATGGAAGGTTGAGATCCTTAAGTGATGTGCTGTTCAGGTCAGATCTCAGCAGCTCGTCTCAAGAAGGCCGAGATGACAGAGAAGATTCTGATTATGAGGATGAAATGGAGTTGGACTTTGAAACATCAATATCTGGTGATGAGGACCGTGAAAATGAATCAGGCATCCTTCGCGGAAGTTTAAATTTGAGAATTCATCGGAGAGATGAATCACCTAGAGAACATCTTAGTGAAAATGGTTCACATGAATCCTCATCAGTTTCTTCTCATTGTGAGAATTTTGCTTATCAGGTTTTCTTTCTTCTTTTAATTTTTAATTATGTGAAGCTGAAGTTTCCTACTTTGCCTGCGCTGTCTGTTTAACAATTGAATCAATCCCCTTCTTTGGACTAGTGCATTGTGATTTTCATTTGACATGTCCAAATCATCGTAGTCTATTCTCGCTCCAGAACTTCTTCATTATTCTATATTATCTAGTATCTGCAAACCAACTGTAGAACTTTTCTTTTAGCTTAAGGGATACTACAACTATTACTAAACACATTAGAAGCACTTTATTGTAGTATGCCTACTGCATCTCTACTCTGGAAATTCATTTTGATTTGCTTACCCTCTATTGGTTGACTTATGTACATCTCCCTAATAATTTGGTTTCTAAATTTCTGTTTCTTTTATTAAATTGTATTATCCTGTATGATGCAGCCTGAGGTTGCAATTGATATGAAACAAAGATATGTCGGACACTGCAATGTGGGAACAGATATTAAACAAGCCAGCTTTCTCGGCCAACAAGGTAATCTAAGCAACTTTTTGGTTTGATAAAACTAATGTCAACATTGTCACTGCAATGCTGAGATTTTTTTTGACCCATAAATAGTTTCTGATCATAATCTTACCAACTTTTTATGATATTGTTGTTTGTGGGTGACTTCACATTAGGCTCCTATAGTTCAAATTTTTAATGTCTTCTTACATATGCGTGATACATAATTACATATGTGCATGTATATCTGCTAAGCCCCGTTGTTGACTCCATGAACCTTGTAAAGATTGATTAGCTGATCTGTTGTGTGTGTGCGCGTGCGTGTGTGCGTATATGTGCATCACTTTTTGTACTTCCCATAATTTTCTTATATCATCATGATGTTCTAAATGGCTACCTCATTGCAAGATCAAGTTAGTCTGGAGTCTGGACATATTATGTATGCGTATCGCATATATACTCGTTGAAATATGAATAAATAATCATCTAAATCTAAAATTCTAAATATCTATGTATACCAATGCAGAAGAATCAAAATTCACAGAATACTGTTCCTAAGTAAAGTTTATTTCATAAAATCTGATGTGATCTGTAAAGGTGGTATTTGCATATTTGTCACTCCTTAACTTCTTTATGTACTAGATGCTACAGAAATTAGCAGCCATTGTTGGCATACAGTTTGGATTCTGTATGCCTTCTAGCTACTGTTTCATAAGGAAAGAAAGTTCTGACTTCTACTTAAATGCATGTAATGAGTTTCGGCATCCTGTCTGACTCGTTTTCATATGGATATGTGCTATTCATGCTTGATCACAGTATTTCTTCTGCTGAATGAAACTTTTGCAGGAGAGTTTGTTGCCAGTGGAAGTGATGATGGAAGATGGTTTATCTGGGAGAAAAGAACAGGAAGACTGATTAAAATGCTTGCAGGAGATGGAGCTGGTACTGGCCTTTTATTTCTTCAGTGAAACTTTCTTTAGTGTCCATCATCTTATGACTCTGTTTTCTTTTCTAGTTGTGAACTGTATACAATGTCATCCTTTTGATTGTGCTGTTGCAACTAGTGGAATAGATAGCACGATAAAGGTATGTTTGATGAAGGTAAATTTGAAGAGTTGAACTCTTTTTTCTTTATAGTTAGACTATCAATTATGTATTGCAGATTTGGACACCACATGCAGAAGTTCCATCAATGGTTGCTGGAGGAACTGCAGGACCAGAAACTGCTGATGTGTTGAGTGCCATAGAAAGCAATCAACGCCAATTGTGCCGCAACCGTGAAGCTATGCTGTAAGATTATCATGACTATATCTGAACTACGAAAGCTGATAGGTTTGATATATTTATATATAAAGACGGAGCCGTATAATTGCCTTCCTGTAATGAGGTGTGAATGTTAATTCTGATATTCTATCATTTTCTGTCGCAACACTAGTCATGGGATAGTGTTGCAAAAGTGCTACTGATCCTGAACTGTTTTTCCCTCTTTTCCTTCTCTTTTTTCCTTTGTTTTTACATTATCCTTAACATCATCTGTGCTTTCCTAAGATGAATTTGTTAAACAGACCTTTTGAATTCTTGGAGCGGTTCAGGATGCATGAGTTTGCTGAAGGAACTCTACATCCTTTTGAGTGTGCCCAGAGCTGATAGATTCTGTGAATGGCTTAGGTAATATTTGTATTATCTTAAATGGGAGTTGTTTGTACATTTACATTTGCTACTTGTTTATTTCTGATCTAACGTGTCCCATGATATGGGACAAGTAATGAAGGTCGATGGCATGTGTTACACTTTAGATACATGTCAGTATACATAAGATAGACAATTTAAACATGACATGCTATGTTAAGACTCAATACAGATGGTGGTCCGTTACATTACATTGCAATACAATTATTACGATAGTGCAATTGCTTTAGTGTGCTTGATTGAGCATTGTTATAGTCATCCAGAAAGGTCCCCCGAATGCTGTTGTTTCTGATTCCTACATTGATTACAATTAGTCAGATAGAGATATCATTTACCGTAGACACCTGGAATTAAATGCTTCAAACATTTAAAGGGGCTCTTTTGGGGAATGTGAATTCTGGATAGAGTGACTGATGCTATCTTTTCTTTTCTTTTCTTTTTTCTTGCCCAGTGGACAGGAGTTTTATTACAATTACCTCTCGAGAAGGAACAGACATTCTGGTCTTGGAAGATCTTTTTTTAGTTTTTTTAAAGATGGTTCCTTAGTGGAGACATGTCTTGCAGTCCCATGGTTTCGCTGATACCTGGATCATAAGAAGGTGCTGAAGCGACTATTATTTTTCATAAGACCAGAATTTCTCAAAGGTTTAGAGATTGGAATCTTTTAAAGTGTGCCTTGAATACTTACCTTGTGCATAAACTTCTTGATGATGATAAAGTATGCTCTCTTCAACCTAAAGTTATTCATTGTCAAGTACATGTATATATATGTTTGTGGGCCGATGTTAGTCTCACAACTATAACTTTTGTATTGCAGAGAACAACCTTATGTATAGATAGCCATTCACTTGTATATTGGACAATACAAATCCTGATAGCTTGCATATCAATGGCAGTCAGAGAGATTAAAGATTTACATTGAGCGCAATATGTTATCTTATTCCTTAAGAAGGCCTATTATTAGTCATCTACTTCTGTAGCTTGTATCCTTTAGTTGCCTGTTTGCTGTATACTGATTGATATGTGAAGGTTAGCAATGAAGTTTCTATCTTTGGTATTTCTATTTTTACTTTGTAGTTGGACTTTGTATCATACATGAAATTCATCCCCAATCTTAACCTCTGTCGCAGGTGATTTTAATTTTTGGTGTTTATGTGACAGGAACTTTGCCGTAAATACTACAAATGGTGATAGTTTTGAAAGTTAGGATGGTTTTGATTTCACGTAAATCGAATGTTGGGATGAAAAAATATAAATAAAATATTAGAGGAAGAATAAAACGAGATATATTAATAAATATTTGACGTTGCAGCGGTTTTCGGAGAGTGGCGGACGGTCAAGAATGGTGGTGGACGGTCGTATAGTAAGGTGGCTGCCAGAGAAATATGATGGCTAAAGTTTGAAAGTTTTGTAGATTCTAGGACTGTGATCTATTTCTAGAGAGGTAAAGATGATTTAACGGTTATGATAAAACGGTAAATATATTTACCAGTAAGAAAATAATTAAATTTAATTAATTCTCAATACTTGGATAATTAAATAAAGAAGTTTAGCTCTAAAATTTTATACGATTCAAATTAGAATTTGCCTTAAATATTTATATAACTTAGCTGAATTTGTTTTGATAGCTTATATAATTTAATTAAATTTGTCTTAGTGACTTATATAATTTAATGGGATTTGTTTAAGGGCTTACATGACATAACTAATCTGTCTTAACAATTTACATAAGAGATAAATATAAATTAATTAAATAATAAATAAAATTAATTCATCAGGCTTAATGTTCTCGTTATGCAATTTGATTTTGACCCGGTTTGTATTATGCCGAAGCATTTTAGTTGTACAGTTAGATTTCTCTGTGATGCTTGGAGAACATGTTGTAACCATAAATTTTTTGGGGATGTTGTAGTGAATTAGCTATATATCAACGGTTTGATGTCTCCTGTTCATTGGTCATATGTTCTTATATAGTTAGTTGCTTATTGGTGCCGTTGTTACATACAGGAGTGAGCAAAAATTTGCCGATGGGTAAATTTCAAATTTCTCGCGATGGTTGTGTTCCATGGGAAGTCCCCATACATAAAACGGTATATAAAAAATCCATGGGGCTTCTTTTCAAATTTCCATTGTTAGCGTGAGGGCATCGGACACCTCGTACATGGACTATGGACTATGGACTATGGACTAAGGACTAGGACGAAGGAAAGACATGCTCATTAGGTCGTACCGTTCCCTGAAAACTTCTGATGGCACAGCATTGAATGACTATTTTCTCTCTCAACTCGTGTCTTCATTTTCCACAGTACTGGGGGCACAACGTATAGATATAAATTGCTCTCTGGTGCGCTGCACGTTCCATAAAGCACAAATAGACAGAAGAACGAACCCCTAAGCTGTTTTAACAACTTAACATGGTAGTCCATGGGAGACCACAAAAAAACAAATGGAAAGAATAATTAAACAAGATAAATCATATGTCATATGAGTATTATTTCTCAAGAGCTTCCTCTTAGATTTATTGTAGTAGCTGTCGGCACCAACGACCACAAGACTTGGACTCGGTTTAGCGAGAGTAATAATGCTGTCTTTGGCCTGTTTCTCATAAGGCTGGGAAATCTCCCAGCAATATCGTGTTGCAGTTTTTTGGATGATATACCGAGTGATGAGTTTTCTATCTCAAAATTTCCTAGCCAATTAGGCTAAGATCAGCGTTAAGGAAGAGATGAGATAGAAATCTTCCAGCAATATTGTTTTTGATTGATTGTTAACTTAGGAAGTTCTCATGACTGGATTCTTTAGTTGAACAAAAATTAGCTAGAAAAACAAACATATACTATTTTTTTTTTTGAGAATTAATGAGCGAAATACGAAAAACAAACATATTAATTAAAGATCGTATTGCCAATGTTTTAGGATAAACACATTAGAGCACAACTCAAACTTAGATCCTTGATAGCAAGAACAACATGAAAGGGCCACGAAGTTGGATGGTGCTCAAATAGTTAGAGGGGCTTATATGCTCATCATTGCCTCTCCCTTTCATCCCGTTGCTGCTCCGAGGTCATCGACTCCATCCCATGAGAGGAGCTTATCTCTAAAGACGTTTGTGGTGGGCTCAATCTTGATGGCCTCCCAAGTTTCCCCACCCTACCGTAAACCCTAACCCTCCTCTCTCCTCTCTCCTCTCTCCTCTCTCAGTCGCCACCATAGCACCACTTGCCGTCTTCTCATCTTCTTGTCTAGGCGGGGTCTCTTGTGGGTGGTGGTCCCTTAGAAACCCCCCTTCGACTCCCCCGTTGCCGACATCCCCTTGTGTCATAGTTAGGCATTTGTGGGCTTGAGTATTAAGGTATCAATTTTTGTTTATTTCTCTCCCATTCTCTTTTTATTTATTTTTTCTTTCTTAGGTTCTGTTTTAGTGTTTCAAGGTGTTACAGATTTATAGCGTCGGTTATTCTATGGTATCGATAGAGCTACAGTACACGGACTTTCCTTTTGCCTGTCTTCTCTTAAACCTCTTGCGTGCTTCACTATAGTTCTGCCGTTGATGGCTTTAAGAGAGAGAGGCTTATTTGCTTGCAATAACAACACCCTTTCTCTTATGATTCCTAGTTGCAAGAGTGCTTATACTTGGTATTATTTACTTGATATTATGCTTAATTTGTTGTTTGGTCTATGTTCGATCAAGTTTGGCCTTGTACTCAAAGATTATCACCCTTCCTCCTCTTCCTTATGTATCCAGTTATAATAATAATCGTTGCTTAAAGCTTAATAAATTATTAGTCTAGAGACTTTCCATCTAATCCGTTATAATATTGCCATGTATAATATTCTATTTGGAAAATCTTCCAAATTAAAATTGTCACCTTTCTTCGACCATCGACCATCGACCAATAGTATTGTATAACCGGTCAAAGTCAAAATCAGACCGTGCTTCCCATATCCAATCATCGAAAAGGGGAGTGAAGATATCAGATTAGAAGTTTAGACTGCAATTATTTAATCTGGTTGATTGATTCGATCCACGCCACGGTTGGCTTTCTCCAGATGCTCGGTACATTGACCCACAGGCCACAAGTGTCACCATTTTTTTATATATATAATACCAAAATACCCTTACCAACTAATTTATATTACCAATATACCATGACCCTGTCCTTTAATATCCAACCGTCCAACTCCTCGTACCTCACGGATGGATCTGACCGTGTCCAACGAAGCACCTCCTACTAGCGCCAAAAACCACCCTACTTTTCATCGTAATCACCAATCTGCCACTAATGGAGACCCTTTCCATAAAGAATACAATGTATAAGGTATTGCTTATTCCCACTTCCGTCCCTTATTCTCCTTCCTATTCTACCTTCTCTTTGTATTTATTCTTTCTCCTTCCTCTTCCTCTTCCTCTCAATAGTAAACGACTTCTCTTTTTTCTTGGTAATGAAATGGGAAGCAAAGGAGGCGTGCCGCCGCCACCGCCGCCGGTGGTTTGCTGCATGTGCGGCGATCACGGCCTGCCGCAGGAGTTATTCCGGTGCAAGGTCTGTTTACTCCGATCCCAGCATAAGTAAGTACAAGATCTTACCCAGATTCATGTTAGTATTCCTTTTTAAGAGTTCTTGCATCCAATTACTAGTTTTTGTTCCCATGTATCCATGAACTGGGGGCCTTATTCTTATCTATTGGTTGTCCAGCGGATTTCTTATTCTTATCCGAGATATTAGATGAGAATAAGTACTATGGGCTGATAAAAGAAACTTATTCATACTAATTTGATCGTGTCCTTGTTTATCCCACTCTTGTCGGCATTCTTTGAATCTGGAATTGGAACTATTTCGATGATATATTGTAACCAAGCATACATCCCCTTTAATCCTTCTTGGATTCAAAATCTTATAGACAAAATAAATCAATTAGGTGACACAATTTCAGTCCTTATCTCATGAACGTTTTCTATCCTCGTCCACGCAAAAGGAAAAGGAAAAGGAAAAGAAAGAGAAGAACAGCCAAATCCTCAGCAATTTATTCTGATGGCGACTCTATGATTCTTTTTGCTCGCTATCCAACTTGGCATTATTTGTCACTTAATCAACTAGACTTCATGAATATTCTGATAAATCCCTTAATCTTTGTCTCAATGGAGTATATACATCATTTTCTATTTTTCAAAAAAGAAAAAGAAAAAAGAATGCAAAGCTAACGCTTCACCTTTTAAGTATGTTTTGCTGCTATGGCTAAATGGTACATATGATACTGCTAATATACATTATATGCTTCACTTCACCTTGTGATAGTATACGTAGCTAGTAGTTCTCTAACTTTATTACGAATATCCATACATATTTTGCACGGCTTCGTTGTAATCATTTCATCATGATCAGATATTGTAGCGATCTTTACCCAAAAGTCGAGACATACCGTGCATGCAATTGGTGTCTAAGGGAGGAAGGAGCAAAGCCAGCACCGAAAGAAGAAGTTGTAGACAATCATAAGAACTCAATCTCTTCTTCAAATAACATCAGCAGTAGTGGTAACGGAGGCGGCACGTCGGGGCTGAAACTCCATCGAGGAGCCTTTTCGACGCAGCTAAATAAGCCTATCAAGAAGCAAAGATTGTTGAACCGATCGATGTCGGATGTAACCGAGAGATTGCGATCAGAGGAGGTCTCGCGGAGCTTAGTGAAAGGAAGGCCAGTGTTTAGAGGAAAAGTTCGCAGGTATAAGCTCTTGGAGGAGGTCTCTAGTTAGGTAACATTCTTCATATGTGAAGATTAACACATCAAAAGTCATATGGCATGTATGGTTTTACTTACTCATAGGAACCACTGAAGGTTGATGGGGGGGAGTGATGTCAATGTTTTCTTTTTATGAGTAAGCAAAGAGAGGAATATTTCATGTGGCATTGAATGGTAGAGATCGAATAAATAGGAGAACACCCGTCAAGGTTATTCTCATTTTGGCATGTTTCCTGTTGCTAGCTATCAATGAGCCTCTGGAATTTACTTGTAAATTTACTAGGAAATTGGTCCTTTATCTAGTCTTAAGTAGGATTCCATGCGAAATGAATGTGTGGTTGTGACTTCTTATTAGGCATAGATTGAACACATTATAATAAAGCAAGCTACTATACAACATGTTCTCTAGAATGAAATTAATACACAAAGTAAGTGGTTGTAGTATAGTGATTTGGGTGATGGTTCTAATTCCTCTCTCCACCAATGCAAAATATTCTAGCTAGGCTAGGTTACATGCATATATCTTATAGTATATAGCATATGAGCAATCATACCGAATGGGAGATATACACAAGGGTCTCTCAATCTATAGTGATCCTCTTAGCACATCTTTTTCTCTATCTTATCAATAAAGTGATGATGATGATGATGTGAGGAATGGGAGACAATCTTGGCCCCATCCAACTCATGCAAAGGTTAAGGAAGTTGTGGTGCATGATGCACTGATGTACGGAAATCTGATGGGCATAGGGAAAGCTTGGGCCCCACAATTTGGTGTATCGACGTGTCACTTGTGGTGGGTCCACTTTGACTTAGCCATGTGTGTGTGGGTCACCCCCAAGGTTTGGTGAATCATGGCACAAACTTGGGCCATTTCCCCATTGCTGGATGGACCCTGGTGGGTTAATTTCCATCATGGCCATGGAGGGAAACATGAGTTAGGTGGTGGTAGTTGGAGAGATTTAGAGAGAGATGGTAGTGGTAGTTGGAATCTGTTCTTGGTTGGGTGGAGAAGAATTGAGATCAATGAAGCCTTTTTTTCTTTTTCTTTTTTCTTTTTTGGGCTCAACTTATTCAACTAACATCAACTATGTCTGAGAGATATTATAATTGATTTTTAAAAAATCTTCTATCAGAATTAACTTATATATAAGAAAGAGAAAGGTTTAACCTCTTTGTCTAACTTATACTTAAAGCTGGGCCTGGTTATGGGTTGTTTTAGCTAATGAGCAGTATGGGCTAATTTGCATACAAAACGAGCTAAGAGCCCAACAATATTGTTACTATACTGGGCCGAAATGAGGAGGGCCTGCCTTTCTCCTTTGCCCTTGCCTGCCACTAATCCAAATAACTTCTCTCTTCATTTCTCTTGGTCTCTCTTTTTTTCTTTTTACTTTTTCTCCGTCTCTTTTCTTTATCAAGGTAACTCATATGATAATGCTATAAAGATTTTAATAAATGGGATATATATATATATATATATATATATATATATATATATATATGTGTGTGTGTGTGTGTGTGTGTGTGTGTGTGTGTGTGTGTGATGTATTAGACTAACAACCAATTGTTTTTTTTTTTTATGGATTAAATGCTTCTGCAAATGGAAGATAGATAAATTAGTCTAAGCTAATTGTCTGAGAGAAAGAGGGTGTAAAAATAATAAATACAAAATGCAGGTGAGTTAGTTTTATAAATATTTCTGAAAAGAGGTGAGTGATGCAAGAGAAAAAAAAAAAAAAAAAAGGAAAAACTAAAACGATTATTTTTATTTCGACGGCGGGTTATTCTGGAAGACTAGAAATGCTATCTCTGAGGTCCAAAGCCCGCGATATGCCCTCCCATCTTCTCCTCCTCTCCACTCTCCTCACTCCTCCCCTCTCATCCTCCCGAAACCCTTCCCGAAGTACATCTCGCCGGCGCCAATTCCCCACTTCCTCTTTTCCCTCTCCTCTCTGGCTTACGAGAAAGCAGAGGTCTCCTCCTCATTTGCCTTATTCTTCTCCTTATCGAGGCCTCTATTCCCAAGGAGAGATGGGAGACGATTCTGTATCGTATCTGTCACAAAAAGAGGCGGCGGAGGTCGATGAGATCCTGATGGGGCCCCTTGGATTCAGCGTCGATCAATTGATGGTCCTTTCTGCTCTTATACATTCCCTAGTGACTCTTTCTTTTCTAGTCTGGGAATTTCTTGAGACGTCCTTTTGTTTGCAGGAACTGGCGGGATTGAGCGTGGCCACGTCGATAGCTGAGGTAATCCAACGAAAGATTTATCTTTATTGTTGGTTTGGGTTTACGGATACCCAGAAAAGGAATGTGTTTTGTCTATGGATAAATCGCCGCCTTATTCTTCGATTTAACTTCACTTCCCTCTCTTCTTAAAATTAGCTGGACTCTAAATCGTAGTAACTATGTGAAAGCATGAGGGCCCAAACTTAGAAAGACTGTCTTTCCTTCCCAATCCGTCAAATTCGTCTTAAGGGACAGCCATGTAAAATGTTTTGTCATTGGTTATAATTGAAGTACATATGGTTGGAACGCCATCATTCAGCATGGACTGGTTTCTTATAAAGATGTAGAAGTTATAAGTCTAATGCAAGTATCTAGAGGGTCTATCATGATTTGTTGACAATACAATTTAACTAGCCAACTAGATATTTGCAATCATATAGAACATCTTTACTTTAACTTGACAGTTGGTACCTCGAGTTTGAGGTTTGCTCCTGTTTTGATTATTAATGCTTGTGCAAGTTCAATTAGTTAGTTCCATATCTTTACAGGTTTACAAGCTAAGTGAATATCGACGTGTACTTGCCATTTGCGGTCCAGGAAATAATGGCGGTGATGGTCTAGTAGCCGCTCGGCACCTTTATCATTTTGGATATGAACCTTTCATCTGCTATCCAAAACGTACACCCAAGACTCTCTACTCTGGCCTTGTTACTCAGGTACACTCTGGTTCCTCTTGTGAGTGAGTGATGCCATTCTTTTCTCATAGGTGCTATAAAAATATTTACCTTTCTGTAGCTACAATCACTTTCGATCCCATTCTTGCCAGTTGAAGACCTGCCGCAGAACTTATCGGATGATTTTGACATCATTATAGATGCAATGTTTGGTTTTTCATTTCATGGTAAGCTGAGGCCTCATAATTCTTTCTTCTAATTAACTATTATTTCCAATTTTCTATCAAGTATGACATCACCGACAATAAAAGTGATTTTTTGTTTCGTTTTTAGCCTCTAGCTGTTAGATGTTATTGTGCTATATACTCATATGGTTTTCCAAGTGTACTAGCACTTTAAAATCTATGGATCTATGCAATAGAGAACATAATGACTTGATTGTATTATGTCATCATGAATATAATTTGTACGTATTTTTTCTTTTTGTTCTCTCTACGTTATAGAGAAATGGTTTTTCACCTTCTATTATTTTGATAATGGAATCTAATATTATGGCTACAAAATTTCTGAGTGATGTGGCCTAGGGATAAGAAAACATGTCAATACTAAAAAGAGAAGACAGTACCTAAATTCACCTCCAAGGAGAAAATGTAAGGCCTACGTAAATTTCTTTTTCTACATCCAAACATCGTTTTTACAGTAGTATGATTAGATAATTCACCAAACCGTGGGGGAAAGAAAATCAAACCCACCTAATCATAGGGAAAAAGAAGATCAACCCACCTACTTTGTGAGGGGGAGGGAAAAAAAGATAAAGGTGAAATCTCCACAAGAATGATAATTTTTATAATTATCAGAATCGGACGGGACATTGACCCGGTTAGGAATCGGGTCATTGAGTTATTAGTTCAACCGGTAGTTCACCCAATTAGATTGCTGATTTTTTAAAAATATTTAAAAATAATGTATAAATAGATCTAAATAATTATAAAAATAAATAAATATCTATAAAAGTAGTATAATTATATTTATATATCTCAAAACTAATGTTATTTATATAGATACCTTCATGGTTATTTTCAAGTTAAGTTATTTAATATAAAAAGATAAAAATATTATTAACTAAGAGAAATACTTGAAAACAAGAATAAAGATATTTTTGTCTTTTTATATTTAAAAAATTCAAATTTTAACGGTAGTTTATTCCAAGGAGTATTCACACAAAAAATAAGGATTTTAAAAGGTATACGTGCAAAAAAAATTGTATTTGGAGAGATATACATGTAAATATGAACTTTAGATTGGCATACAAGTTTTTTTATAAGGAATTTTCAAGGTATATGTGCAAAAAAAAACTAATTTAAAAACAACATTAGGACTAAGATATTATTAGGATATAAAATAAAATAATTTAATATTAAGGATAATTATGTAATTTTGTAAAAATAGTTGACTCGGCGAGCTCGCTAAAAACCAACCGGGTTGCACGGTTCATCAGTTAACCGTCGGGTTAGTCGATTTTTTACTGAGTCAGTTGCTTATCCGTTATAATAACAAAACCTAACCAGTTTGGTGGTTGGTTCACTAGTCCAACCACCCGGTCCTGTCCGGTATTGATAACTATGATAATTTTAATTTTTCACCTCTATATATAAGATTACATCAAATTATAACTTGAACTTTTCCGAACCTTTCCTAATCTAGTCTATAACTGAATTAGGTCTCTTTTAACTTAAAGATCAACCAAATTCTAAATAACTTGTTTAGAAATAAAATAACAACTCAATCTCATATATTTTAGGGGTTTTAACCAAAATTTGGCACTAAAAACAAATATAATTTTAGATAAAAATACATCTGACAAAAAAATTTAATTGATAGATGTTTTTTTTTTGGGTTCTCTCTAGGTTTTGGAGATATGGTTATTCATGTTGTATTTTTTTGGTAATGGAATTTAATATTATGGCTACAGATATCTGAAGCTTCCAGAAATTTAATCATGTACAGTTGGTAATTTACCATTCTTGTTTCGCAAATAAGCCAATATATCACCTCAAAATAGATTTAACTATCCTAGTTTTATTTTCAGCATTATGTTATTAGAGGTTCTCTACTTTTTAAAATCTACTAACTAGATGATGTAGATGGGTGAAATAACAGAAAAAAAGGCAGATGATGGGATCCAATTTAAAATTCCAACTTAATACAAATATAAACATGCACCTTGAGAGAGTCTTAAAGAGGAAACAAAATGTATGGGTGCATCAGTTATCCTTATATATGCATATTTGTGCATGCAGGCAATATGGATACACATCTTGTGTTTTAAGACTTAAGAGTCAGGCTAGCAGATGATATTGTGATAGTCATAATTATCTTTTCTTATATATTTGTGAACAAATTATGAATGTAGGAACACCAAGACCGCCTTTTGATGATCTTATCGAAAGACTTGTTTCCTTGAAATTTATTGACAATGAACCCAAAAGATCACCAGCAGTTGTCTCTGTTGATATTCCTTCTGGTTGGCATGTTGAAGAAGGAGATATTAATGGAGAAGGAATTAAACCCGACATGCTGGTTAGCATCTCTTCTGGAGTTTTAATACTGAAGTTCTGCATGCAATTCAATAGTTAATTAATCTGAAGTTCTTTCTTTCAGAATTTCTATTAAATTTATATTTCTTGTCTAGATATCATTAACTGCCCCAAAGCTCTGTGCGAAAAAGTTTATTGGCCCCCACCACTTTCTAGGGGGTAGATTTGTTCCGCCAAGCATCGTTAAAAAATACGGGTTCCGGCTTCCTCCATATCCTGGCACTTCAATGTGTGTGAGGATTGGAAAACCCCCCTTTGTTGACATCTCAGCACTGAGGGAGAACTATGTTTCTCCTGAACTTAGCAAAGATCAAGTGATGGCTGACCCCATGGATCAGGTATTACATTCTCTGAAGGTTCTACCTATAGCTTGCACTTCTGTAAGTGTTGCATTGATATTTGATATGCTATTCAGCACATGAATTTTAGAATCATACTAATTCTCAAGAGATCATAGGTCATCATTATCAATTTCTGATATCTACTTACTTTAGCCCTGTAATTCTGTAGTTCCATAAATGGTTTGATGAAGCAGTTTCTGCGGGCATGCGGGAACCAAATGCTATGGCTTTAACAACTGCTGACAAGGAAGGAAAACCGTAGGTCTTTTCTTTTAGCCTTCTTTCAAGCAGTAATGTCTGATTCTTAACAACCTGCTAACTTGTTGCTATGGCTTCATATTTGGGTTCCTGTTTTGTGCAGTTCATCAAGAATGGTCCTGCTAAAAGGAGTTGATAAACAGGGTTTTGTTTGGTTAGTGATGACTTAACCACTGATTTCATGCAATTTTATGCAATCCTGTGCTTAACAGATTCTTGTGACCAATGTTACTAGGATACTGTTTTTTTTATTTGATAGATAATTTCTTGATTCTGGTCAGTTTATTACGCCTATTAAACAATTATATTGTTGTAGATTTTTTTCATTGTGTTTTAATAGGTATACCAATTACGGAAGCCAAAAAGGTCATGAATTGTCAGAAAATCCCCATGCATCACTTCTTTTCTACTGGAATTCTCTTAATCGTCAGGTGATCTCGTCTTTCTTTTCATTAAATCTATATTTTGTGTAGTAATAGTTATCAGAAACATGATGACTTCCAAATGTGGCATATAGTCAATTAGAGGACGTAAGTCTGGCTGTTGAGTTTCTTGGCGCACTGTGTTTTTTCATATTTATAGAAAACTAACTAGCAAAGTAAACTAGTTTAAGAAATTTAAATGATGCATGACCCTTACAGGGAAAACATTAAGATCATAATGTGCTTTGAGGCTGAAAATATTTCTTTGATAGAAGCTATGAAATATACAATTGCATCAATCAAATTAAGGTAAATCAACTAGAAATAAGAACAAAGATTGAAATGAGGAAACAAAAGTAAAGAAATGGAGAAAGAAGCAAAGAAGAAGCATGTTCAATCCTCAATTCAGCAGCTGCTTCACTACTACAAATTTGGGCATCTCGAGGACAACTCCAAATGATTAATAGTTTAATACCTTTGGTTTCAGCTGGAGCTTATGTATTTATAAGTTCATATCAAATTAGGAGGCAACCAGAGTATACTATTGCCATTCCATAAGTATCTTGGATATTGGATCATCTAAAAATGAATCTACTGTCATAAAGCATAAGATGTGTCCATGTCTGGTTAGTCTTGAATCTCTGAATTTCAACACCATGATATGCAGGTAAGAGTTGAAGGATCTGTTGAGAAAGTTTCTGATGAAGAATCTGAGAGATACTTCCACAGTCGGCCACGAGGAAGTCAGCTTGGAGCAATAGTTAGCAAGCAGGTATGATTTGTTTGCTTGCTTCCAAAGTAATAAGAAAAATTACTTAATTACAGAAGTAATTTGGGATGAAGAACTTTTTTCTCATTCCTCAGAGTAGTGTCTTGACTGGGAGGCATGTTCTTCACCAAGCATACAAGGAATTGGAGGAAAAATATTCTGAAGGGTCAGTTTAACAAATCCTACTTTCCTCGCATTGTTTTCCAGAAATTATTCTCTCTGATTTCATTCATAGATAGGCAGAGAGAGTGCTTCTTTTTGATAGATTATTCTCTCTGCTTTGTCTTATTGTATATGTTTGAATTTTTTTAAAGGTTATTTATCCACTTTCTGCTTAATTATATATGTTTCTCCTTGTGCTTTTGAAATTTTATAGAATTGTGTGATAGTTTCATCAAAACATATGATTTTTCATTTCTCCATCCTGATCTCTGTTGTAAATCTAGTGAGGCTAAAGTAACCAAATTTTCTGTTTTTTCCTTTTGACGTTATGATTGCACAGAAGCCTGATCCCAAAACCAGATTACTGGGGCGGTTACAGATTGACACCGGCTCGTTTTGAATTCTGGCAAGGACAGCCTTCTCGTCTGCATGATCGGTATGTTCGTTATCTTCAATTTGAATTGCTTGACAGTTGACATCTTTCCTACCTACTTGTGAACATAGTGGTATCTTGTGGCATCTTAAGTGCATAATACCTTCCTTGCCAGGCTGCAGTACTCATTGAGAGAGGTAGATGGAAGGCAAATATGGCATATTGAGAGATTGGCCCCGTGACTAGTACCTTCGCACTCTGCTCTATAATAATAATGGGAGAGGATCATCTTACTGGATCCATTGCTTACTAATACTCGTCTTCTACAGCTGAGTGCGAAGAGTGTTGTGACCTGTGTTTGATTGCTCGAATTTAATCAAATTGCACCTCCCTTGTGATGTCTACCTAAAAGGAGTTAAGCCAAAATATCAAATCAAAAGACTATTGAGTTATCACTCTGCCATCTGACATTGTTCTGCAGTCTTGTGATCTGAGCTTGATCTGGTCTTGAATTGACAGTTTTGTTGGTGCCTTCTCGTTGGCACCTGACTTGCCGTAAGTGATTCCAGATTTCAGGTTTTTGTTTTGCTATTTTTAGTACCCTTTTTATTTTGGTTCTACCTCAACTAAGACCTATGTAAGTTTAATCCTCTTTGGCAGATGCTTCTTATCCCACCACTTTTTTCAAGACCATGTGTCATCGATTTGTACAACAATTCAGAATTGGTTGAAGGTTAACTGTTGAAGTAATAGTGAAAATTAATGTGACAAATTGCGTCTCATAGTGAGGGCTTTAAATGGTAATGGATGTTTGGGCCTGATAAAATAAACTTAACGCATTGTTGCTCATTGTTTTATGATATTCTAAATCTTCGGGTAGGTTGGTAAGGTTGGTGATTAAATCATGTCGATGATTGAGGATTTGAGTTTAGCATAAATTATGGTCAGTTTCAGGTTTCATTATTCTTCTTTTTTTGTGAGCAAAATAGCTGAAGTTGTTTCAGATTTCTGAAGGGCCCATGCACCTGTTGTCTCTGTCTGAGAACAAATTTTTTGTGCAACACAGCTTCATCTATTGCTGAAGCCAAGAAGACTTATTAGTTAACAAATATATGTCCATCTATATATGCATGGATTAGAGTATAAAAAGATCTTGTTCAAATATTTTAACTCGCCATGGAGCTTGGATTACAGATAGTTCCAGTGTGTACGGACTTAACAGTTGTGCTTATGCACACAAAACTACTGGGCAGTACGGATGTCCATAGAGCATCAAATTTATACTGATGCAACTTTTGCAGGAATAGATCAGATTCCTCCATATGTCTCCTTTTCATACTTTTAGCATTTGTAGTCCTACATGTAACCAGCTGAAATCAAACTATTCATAATACATATATAAGAAACATTTAAGATGATGCTGAAAAGGCAAACATGGCTGTCAATTTTGTCTATCCCTGCGTTGCAATTTGAGCAACACTTACCACAGAAAAGTTCAAAAAGCAAAGTTTCAGCATAACTGAAAGGTGTTCATCAATCTGACATCAAAGCATTTAGATATGTTCAAGAAGGTGCGCCACCATTTCTGATCTCTTTGGGCAGAGTCAATATTAAGTAAAAGAAGCCTTGACCTAACTCTCAACTTTCCTTCCCTCAGGTTGGCCTGATGGTCCTACTAGCTCCTTCCATCTGTATCACCATGAAAAGAGCTCCTTTCTGGATTAGCTTAATGTATATGTGGGCCTTCAAACTCCCTTGATCCCAGCTCCAGTTTATACACTTTCCTTTACTTTGCGGGGAGATGATCTCTTAGCTGTTTGTGTTTTTGATGATGCCTTTTTATCATCTGCTCTCATAGCAAATGATTGCAGCAAAAACATGTGCTTTGGAACTGATAGCATCAAGCTTAGAGAGAAGTGTGTGAGACCTCCTCCCTCATCTTTTATGAAAAAGGAGTCTGCTAGCTCACTGCCTAATGCTTTGATGCATGTCATGCATGCTTCCCATCCAAAAAGAGGAGTCTCTTTTTTCTTCCTATCTAGTACTATATAGCTTTTAGTTTCTTCAATTGTTTTCCTCCTTTACCTTCCTCTAAAAGTAGCTTTTGCCTAACCAAACTAATTTGGACCAATTTGATTAGCCATGCACCAGATTTGTTTGCTTGTTCTTTTGAACTCTCTCGGCCCACAAGCATATGCGCATGCATGCAAACACACACACATTCTCATACTCATTATCATCATGCAAAAGCTTTTTTTTTTTTTTTGAATGCCAAAGTTGGTGTTAGGAACTTGTCTTTTAAAAAGGATGAAAAAAAGGAGAGAAAATTTGGTGAGGAGCATGAGATGGGATGACCATGATCACATACTTGAGTTGGGTGGTGGTAATTGCAGTATGGATAGTATTATTCAGTTCTTGCTAGAACAGACCCTACAAGCTTTATTGAAGAGAGCATTCAGTTTGAAAGCACTTTTGACCAAAACCTACAGTCTTACAACCAAGACATCTTTAAAAGCCTTCAATTTATGACCACTCTCTTCCAAAATGGGTGGATAACTGATGCAACTTTTCTTTAGTTTTTTTATATGAAAAAAAAAATTGGTTGAAGAGTGGGTGAGAAAGAGGCAGATTAGCATCAGTGTATGTTGCAGGGACTGTTTATAAGATTTATTGCACCAGAAACGTTAAGAGTACTGGAAAACTCATGCCTCTCCTTACCTCTCATTAATGGAGGTAGTAGAAGGTCATTGAAATGGGAACCCAAAGAGAAAGTTTAACAAAAAACTTAGACCTATGAATTGGGGTTCAACAAATAAATAGATGATCTTTATATGCTATTATTGCCAATGTGGAGATTTCTCCATTTAGGGTGATCAGTGATTAAGATAAAGAGACAGAACTCCAAATCTGTTAGTGGAGAACCAAGTATCTTTAACTGTTTTGATACCAGATAAGATACTGCTAAAATAACAAATCATAAATGTATATTATGACTTAAACAATAAGACTATATTCGTCAGTTCGTAATTACAAACTATATGTGTGCTTGTGACCTTAGGTTGGGTAAAAAGACACACAGTTAAGGCCAAGTTTGAATGAAATGAGAGTAAAACAGAGAAAGGGACACTTCAATTTAAATGATATAGACTGAGGGAGAGAGAGAGAGAGCAAGTACTGCTGTCAATTTTGTCTTGTAGTGTTTTTATCTACCTTGCCTTTTTGTTTGCTTCTCTTTAGCTGCCATAGTGGCGTTATGCTCATCTGCAATGGAGATGTGGGGGGTATACAGATCCAGAAAAATAACAAGAGTTTACAGAATGGCATGACTAGGGAAGTGTAATATGCCCAATATATATTATATTTATAATCCTTTTTCTGAATGGAAGATAAATAATGTGCTTAAATTCCTTTCGGGTTCAACTTCTGCACCATCTTGTTGTAGACTTTGTTTGGCTTTTGACCTGATAAAAGCATCAGATAGATGTCGATTAGGCTAAAATTATGTTGTGAGATTAAGAGATTCCAGCAGATGATATGTAGAGCCAAGAGATTGAGCTTTTTTTTTTTTAAGCAACAAGACTTTTGTGCTTGAAATATGATTGCTGGAAAGAGATTGGCTGTCCAGAGCTTTCATTGGCAACAGTAAAATCACTGTTCAGAAATAATTTCTTCAATGCTTCAGTAATTGGAGCATTTGTTGAGCTATAGATACTCTAGTTGACTTCTCTTGATTGGTAATTTGATAAAATTGTTGCTTGTGTTCTTCTGCACTTGAACCTACTCCAGGGCATTACAACAAACCTCCCCATTTTATTTGACGTGATGATTATTACATGTATGACCAATAAAATTGTGAAGTGTCCTTGAATAATCTGCTGCTCTTAGGCTGCTACCTATATACTATGATCAAAGTGATTCAAAGTTTTGAAAGAACAGCACCATGATTGGAAATTTGAGCTGATCTTACAGTGCTTTTGAAAAGTTTCAGAATTTTATATACTATAATCCTCTAAAGGCTTGTTTACTATAGTATAATATGTAATCTCATATTTATTGGATATTTTGATTGACCCAAATTACCTAGATATTGATGTCTAGTTCACCAACCATGTCCACTCCACTCTAGTTTTATGTCACCTTTCTGTTTAGTTGACAGAGTATATCCTTAATCATGATTTCTCAAAAAAAAAAAAAAAAAAAATCATGACTGATGAATTTTTTTCACTGCTTCATGTTGAAAAGTAAAAAAATAGCAATCACATTATTGTTTATCGAAAGGTTAAGCAAATAAATTCTTTGGATATTTACAGTCTAGAATATGTTCTTGTGAACATCTTTGACAAAAAGTAAGCTACTTTGCTGGTGCTCCCAAGAAAGAAGAGCTTTTAAAGCTTTTACAGAAATTTGACATAGTTGTAAGGGTGATCCCTGTTGCTAAGAATAGAAAAGGCTCTATGAGAAAGCAAGGAGATCCTTGATAGCTTTTTGAAGATATTGGTGAATAGCAAAACAAAGAAGAGAAAAAGTCTTGTAGGTGATCTGATGGTAAAAAAATGTCAGCTGACCAGCTCTTGAGGTGGGCCTTGTTCTTCTTCTTCTTCTTTTTTTTCTTTGGCCTTTTCTTCCTATATAAACAGTATTAGACCTCAATGCCGTATTTGAAAATATAAATTAGTAGTGAGAAGTGGTTGAAGGCAGGAGAGCCCTTGAGAAAAACTCTTGCAAAAATTCTTATGCTAAAATACTGTCAAAATTAAAGTGTATTTCCAGCTATCAAGGTATTCTATTATATGAAGTGAGAATAGGTCCACTGCAGATAAAATCAGTGTTGAATAGTACATAAGAAATGATCAAACTAAATACTTGCAATACTTACCTATCACATTCTGACTCTGTTTCCTTACAAATCACAACAGTTTGAGAGGATAAGTCACAGATTAATTAATTAATGCATCCAGTGATGATTCAAATGAAAAGAAAGGAAAAAAAAAAAGAAAAAGAAACAGAAATGAAAGAAGAAAAAAGACAGCAACATCAGATGAGAGCAAAATAAGAGTCAGACCTAATTTAGACCTGTCAATTTATGGAGTCCTTGAGCTAACTGACAGAGTACTATCAATGATAGTTACAGAAAGCACACATTCCAAAAATTAGGCAATAGAGATTTTTTTTTTCTTCAATAGTGACTAAATTACAAATTTGCATCTGTTCATGCATAAGCAGGCCGTAAATCAACATTTGAACGACTTATCTCACATAATGTTCAACAGCCAATTTACTCTATCAAGTAGAATACATATGAGACATAAAGATTTGTTGTACTGTTCTAATTCAAAAGAAAGGAAAAGGAAAAGGTCATGATAATCAACATGGTCTTCCTCTCAGCTTGCCATCACAATTCCTCAAAGAAGACAGAGCCTGACCATCCTTTTTCTCTCTCAGCTTCAGCAAAGCTGATCACCCCTCAATCTTTGGACTCAGCTGTGTCGTTTCACCACTTGCACCACAAGTTATCAAGTCCCCACAGACATGTTACCAAGCATCCTCCGTTCTTTTTTTCTTTTCTTTTTTCTTTTTACTACAGAGGACAACCAACGGTACCAGAGACTCGGGGCCCCTTAAATATCAAAGAGGGGCTTCTGAGTTCTGACCTTGTTCAAAATAGCTTGATATCCACGCTTGTAGTGATCTATGGCAAGGTTGAATGGTGGGGTCTGAGTCCTCGGTCATCTTATCGTCTTTTACCTCTCCAGCTTGGATGAAGTCACCTTCGTCATAGACTGATCAGAATCCATGAGTAGTTGTCTGTTGTCTGTTGTCCCAGATGCATGCTCCTATGAGAACTTTCAAGAAAAAAAGCTTGAGTGGCAGTCGTCTGTTGAACTGTTCTGGAGTAAAAAATGAAGAGGGGATGCAACTTGTGATCTTGACCTCCCATCGAGCTTGCAACATGTAAAAGGTGCTACATGTTTCATCACCTCAAAAGAACTTCAACATTAGTAAGCAAATTTCATGGTTCATAGAGCTAATTCTACTGTGTGGGCTTCATCTAGAAAATGAGAGACCAATTAGACTTGCATTGCTCTTGATAGTTGCTTCTCACCTGCCAATCATTCAAAACAGAACAACAAAAAGCTCATATCTAGACAACAGCTTCATTTATCTGATGAATTAAGACTACTGAGACAATGAAATGTTCATCTATTACAAAAAATATATGATAGACATGAGCCTAACTTCTTGTGACCTTCTCAGTGAAGGTTATGCATTGGAGTTCTCCGATTGCGACCTCATCAGGTCTCTAATCAAATCATTAGTTGCTTATGCATACAACTGGATGTGGACAGCCAGAAGAAAATTCCAAAACACTAGCAACTAATCAAATCTATTCAACTTATCAGATGTTGACAATGAAAGAGGACACCAATAGCAAATTAGATATATAAGTTTTCTTTAGTTCCTAGAAGATGCTCTATCTCAAGCATCCTATATATGAATCTACAAAGTCACAAAACAAAATTAATAATGCAACACCCAACATAAAAGTAAAGCATAAATGGAGGGCTGATCTTAAAGATGCAAACTACAGATTTCCATTTTTCACCTCAAAAATCAAAGAACCCTGTCTTAGATGGTAGGGCAATACAAGCATGCAGACATGAACCTTCTTCTCTAATATCCTAACACAAAATTGAGAGGTCAAATAAAATACATCACTATCAATCTAATTCCCCCTCGAAAGAAGCCTGTCGCTCTGCAGCATACGACCACATAATGCAAACTGATTTTGTATAAATAATATCCTACTGATACAACATAACATTCCTTCTCCAACTTTTAAAGGTAGCTCTTCTTTCTGCTTCTAGTGCACCTTGAATTGTGCAAACAAGAGAATGAGATTGGCTGACGACAGATATGCCCACAGTTGAACAAGACTATCTCTTCATGGCCTGGAGCATGATGATATCTGGTGGTTTAACAAAATTTCCCCACCAAATTAAAAATCTAAACCAAAAGATTGCCACCTACAAATCAGCTCTTCAGCAGAAGTAAAAGCTGATTCATGCTAATGCTTAGTACATTGCTTAAGTTTACAGAATCTTCACGAAAGGCGGTGCATCCTCTCTCGGTCCTGCCAGAGACCGATACATGTATAACTTCTCGATAGCCTGGTTCTCTTCATCCAGATATCTGTCCCCAATCACTTCCACCACCAAACCAGGAAGCCTGCGAGCCACTTCCATGCAACCACTCCTCGTTAGCCTGCACGAAGACATCCACAGGAACCTCATGTTATAGAAATGGTGGATCCCAGAGAGCAGACCGGCATCTCCAAAAGGGCTGTCCCTGATCTCAAGCTTCTGCAATTTCGGGCACCCTTCTAGCACATAACGCAAACCCAAGTCGCTGTTCCCTGCAAAAGCCACAGACAGCGTCCTCACTGATTTGCCATATTTTCCAATATACTCGAACGCCTTGTCGGTTAGGAGGCCGGAGACTGCAAGCCTGGTTAACTTCTTACAATTCATTACAATGGCACCAAACCCCTCATCCATGGCCTCTCTGGTGATGCGATCAGGGCGATGGCGCCCCATGATACAGAGGCGGAACACCACGAGTTCAGGGCAATTCTTGGACATGGTCACAACTGCTGCATTGGTCATCCGTTGGCAGAAATAAAGGATCGACTCGAGCTTCCGGCAGCCTTTGGAAATTGCGATAAGGCCGAAATCAGAAACCGAGCCCTCGGAGTCCTCCGTGGGATGCAAGGGGAAGACTCTGAGCTCACGAAGGTCCTTGCAGGTCTCTGCCACTGCTTGAAGCCCCTCATCTCGCACTGTGTCAAGAACCTAAAAAGGAGAATTTTGATATCAGAGAGCAACCAAGTAGGACGAATCCAAGAACCAAGCAATTAGGGGGAGAGAGTAGAACATCTACCCAGAAAGTTTGGAGGTTGTGGCATTGTAGGATGATTGGCTTCAGTTGCTCCACAGAGATATCGGTGTAGCTAAAGTTAATCGAGGTGAGGTTGCCGCATACCGGGTAGATCGCCGGGAGGTACTCGGGGTCAAGCTCTCGGAACCCCGAGAGACAGACCATCGAACGTGACGAAGCGAAGGCCGATTCCAAATCACCAACCACCAATACTCCGCCGCCGGATCCAAACGCCCCCGTGCCAAGATGCGTGAGCTGCGGTGCCCGCGCCATGAGGCGGCGGAGCTGCCCGATGGAGACGTGCTGGTTCACCCGCAGCCTACGGAGGGACGGTGACCGGGCGACAAGCGCCTCCAAAGCCACGAAATTGACCTCGACATCGATGCACTCGAACGCCAGCGATTCCAAGCACGTCGGCGAAGCCGGGAATCTTGAGACCCAATCCACCAACTCCTCCTCCTCCTCGTCGATCAAAACGTTGTCTATCAGATCCAGTACTCGTAGACGCCTAAATTACATCGAAATTCGATAAGAGAACAACTTGATTGATGAAATTTAAGCTATTGATTAAAGAATCGTACTTGCAGTTCTCGGCGATGGCGGCGAGGCCGAGGGTGCCGAATCCATCGCAGCACAGCAAGGTGAGATCTCTAAAGAAAGGAAGCGAGCGGGCAAGGAGCGAGAGGTCGGCGTCGGAGACGGTGATGCGCTTGAGGGTGAGGCGCTCGAGGGAGGGGCAGTTTGGGGAGATGGCGTTGGCCCAGGAAGCGAAGCCGGCGCCCCAACCAAAAGGGACGAGGCCGAAGTCGGCGAATCGGGGCTTCCCCTTGAGGACGAGGGCACGGACGCGGCGGAAGCGGGAGATTGCGCGGTAGGGGGATACGGCGTACATGTTGCCGACGAAGAGGTCGTGCCGGGTCTGTGACTCGGCGGCGTACCACGAGCGGCAGACCAGCGACGCCGAGTTCCGGTCCCGGCGGCAGGACAGGAACTGGAGAACGTTCTCCAATACGTTCTCCAGCACCTGGTCGGAGAACGGCGGCGGCGGTGTGTCGCCGCGTCCCTCTTCTTCCTCGTCCTCCGCCATCTCGGAAGCGAGAAAGTGTGATTAGAAAAAAAAAAAGTGATCTTTTTTTTGAGAGGGAGAGAGAGAGATAGAGATAGAGAGAGTGGGTAAAATGAGGTGTGGATGGATCCTCTAATAGGAGTTACGATGGGAGAGATTATTTTAATTAATTTAATTATTTTTGTTTGGTTAATTTGTCAGCAGACTTCACACTGTTGTCTGTGCACCTAGGCATTGGGATTCTCCTATAACACCCCCTGCCTACCCCCAATGTCACACCATGCCCATGCCCATGCCCATATTTTTATTTTAATATCTTATTTGTCTCTAGGGTTCCAATTATTTAGTTTAATTTATTTATTTATTTTTGAAATTATACTCTAGATTAGCTTTGTAAGTAACTACTGGTGGTATATAGAGAAATTAAAATATTAAACAGTGTTGTTGTTGTACTCGCAAAACAAATCTTTTGGCAAACTGTCCTAATTCGGAAGCAATCCCATCCATCATTCCGTCAATCAAAACTTTAGTCAGTAGTTGATAGGTTTCCACTAGGCCAAGGGATATTTATGCTGCACCATTTTATCTCCAAAATCCAAGTTAAACTTTCTTTCCAGAAATTAACAACTGTAGCTACCCACTATGATCAGCTACCTCGCTGGATCTCCTCCCCTCTTATCTCAAAATATCCACTTATTAGTATTAGAATTCAAATTACGTACTCTTGACGTGGAAGAAAGTTTTCAGCTACATGCCATGATGGTACGTGAGTTCACGGGGAAAGGCATGGACTTACTTACATACATGGTGGGTTACTGTACTGTGTACTGTGAACTGTCTATTGCATGCATGCATGCATGCATCTTTACCTTCACTATTATATCTGGCCCTATATGATCCAGTGTCCATATACGCAACGTAATACACACACACACACACACACACACATATATATATATATATATGCCACATTGCCACGGTGGTCAGATGCTCTTTCTTTCTGTGCAATTGTGGGTAGGATCAGGATGGATCAGAGTCCACGAGAAGTGCGTACGGAAGTGAATCGATGAAATCTTGTGACGTTGTTTCTAAATTTAGACTTTTAGTAGTTTGTCTGCCATTCAATTTATTAAATAGTGATTTGCACTAAATATACATTTTATTTTTTTCAATTATATAAGAGCGGCTCACTTTATGTTTTCATTGTTATATCAGGCTTCTATTTTCTTTTCTTTTTTATATTTGCATTCCTTAGTTGCATTAGATTTCATATTAAAATCGATTGGATAAACTAATTAAAGAGTGAAACTATGTATTGCATAAACATAACTTAGAGTAAGAAAAAATGAAAAAAGAGAAAGTATATATGTACATATATACAACTGTGAATTAGAAAAAAAAAAATTAAAAATGAAACTATGTAATAACTATATGTTAGAAAAAAAAAGAGAAACTTTTTTGCAGTATATATATATATATAACTACGAATTAAGAAAAAGAAAAAAAACTATATAATATTTAATATAAATGCAGAATAATATGAAAAAAAATATATAGATTAAAGAAGAATTGATGGAAGACTATATTATGTCCAATCAGACGTACGATGATGAATAATGCAACTAATAAGTAATTCATATGTCTTTCGCTTCTTTTTATATAGGACGAGGATAGTTTTAAAAAGATAGGGTAGAAATAATTTACCATGCAAAGAAAACTAAAATAAACCTCTCCTATAAAATATATAATAAAGTGTATTTTTTGTGTGCAAGTCAGCCTAAGCAAAATTAATTTCTAACAGAACAAGGTGCTCAAATTTGAAGAAAAAAGTAGATCAATGTGGGTGGGAGTTCTACTGGCTTCAAACCAATTCCGCAATCCAATAAATTAGGAGGCCCACTTCATGCATGATTTAGGAGTGGAAGTGAGGAGCCATCACCGCCAAAAAGCTCCCATTGCTACTTTTTTTTTTATCTTTTCTTTTCCTTAGTTTATTCGTGTCCTACTTGGTTGAGGATGGCACACGACAAGCAAATGCCATCTCTACGGCATTGAGAGTTTGAGACCCATCTATGCTTTGAGAGATGGAGGAGAGGATGAGATGGTCTCACACACACACAATCGTACATTTTAAAGCAGATTGGCATGAGCAATATATGCTAGCTTTTGGAGTAACTTTGCTCCTTTTCTCTTGTGGGTCTTGAATCAAATCGGCTTGGATGCCATTAGGGTTCTCATCTTTACCTTTGTAGGTATTTATTTTCCTTTGCCGTTGCCACTTGTGTACGGAGTTTGAAAGGCATTGCCTCTAATTGTTAACGGGAACGTGAGATCCATTTCCTTCCAAGTGGGTCAAGTTGGCTCTTAGAATAATATCCAAACCAATCTTAGGCCGAACTTGGCCCGTTGGGCCTTAACACAAACTAAAATTATTTGACGTGTAGATAGATCTACGATTACTTCGTCTTGTTTAGCTTCAAACCGTGGCTCCTTTTAGCTCATTATTGACTCCATTATCGTCTCCCATTTGTCTCTGTTAAGCTTCATTGATCGTTGTTTGTCTTCCTTAGCCAAAAGTAAGACACGCTTAGGATTGCAGCCTTCGAAGAAATATCACATGACCTTCGAGGAATTAACCATCCCATGATTCCATTCTAATAATTCTGAGCTCGATCGTCCCACTATATTATCACCTTAATTTCCCAGACTTGTCTTCACCAGAATTGAGCTCACTAACACATGGAGTTGGAAGAGTGGGAGCATCTGCCAGAGAATGGCGTTCAAGAATCACATTTCAATCCCACAGGGGTCTTCGAAGTGAACTACTTCACCAGCCCAACTGCACCCAATCCAGTTGTGGAGAAGAAACCAGGGGATGCCATAGTTAAAGAGGTTGTACGGGAAGAGGCAATTGTTCCACCAGTAGCTATTGCAGGGAGTGACGTTATATTCCAGTTGGTCTTTGAGCAGATGAAGGAAAGCACTCATGCCGCGGAAGAGGATGGAATCTCCAGTGATTCAGAGGGTTCAGACATTACTGTCTCGTATTGCGCGAATTACGTGGAGGAAGACGAAGTCGGGAACGAGAAAAGCTCCAGCTCTGCTGCATTGATCGGAAGAAAGAAGTGGATGTCAAGGGGATTGGGTGTGCTCTGCTCTATTGGAATGGCTGCTGCAACTTTAGCTATCTTATTGGGTGGAAACCAGCAGCAGTTTCAGAGTGGTGGCATCAACACTAAGGTATGCCAATGAGCCAATCTTATGTTATTTGTTCTTTTGGCATCTGCATTGGTTTACAATCCACTGTTATTAATTGAGTTGTGTTATTCTCTTTTTTCCAGAGGACAGGGATGGGTGTGCAGAAGAGTGGAGCAGATATAAAGTTTGGTGTTAATTGAAAAGAACTGTTACTTGATGAATCGATCTCCATGTTGTCATCTATGTGAAATTTTCTTTCTTTGCTTTCTTTCTTCTTTTCTTTTTTTTCTTTTTTTTTTTTACTTTTGACTTCTTGCGTTTGTATATTTGGTACAAAAGATGAATGCACTGCATTGGTCAACAAGAAGAGTGATTGGGTGTCATCTATTTTATGCGAAACATGAGATCTGAGTAGTTAGTATGATATGTAAGTTAGTTCCATGTGCATCACCTATCATCCGCCGTCCGCTAATGTGATCGAGCGGTTGAGACGGGCGAATCTTGACAGTTACAACTGAGGCGTTTCCATTTTAGATACGCGTTTCCGCAATGCGTTTCCCTTGCCAGATAACACCTGGATAAGAAACCCCGCGTTAGCAACGATTACGCGAAGCATCCTGACATACTTGGCCGCGTAGCCTAACCGACAGCTCCATAACAAAGTCCCCCTGGAAATGGATCCCGCGACCCATCAATCGCCGAAGAAGGGATCCGACGGCGATCGCTCGTCCGAGTACGCCCCGTATCCTTCGCTCACCCCCGAGGACGTCGCTCCTCCTCCACCGCCGCCAACCACCGTTGCCGGCGCGACCGCCATGCCGGGGGAGTCCAATCCTTACGTCACATCCACCCCTACCCCTCCTTCCAAGAGTATTCAATCTTTCCCTTCTTTTAACAATTTTGATTTGTTATCGATCGACTCCCTTGTGATTAGGTTTTGTTTGCTATCTATTTATTGGTTTCTTTATTTTATTTTGCGAGATAGATGATTGGATTTTTGAATTTAGACATTTGATTTGGGTTTTCCGTTTCCTGTTTGAGTGTAGATCCGTTGGACACCGTGAAAGATGTGCTGGGTAAGTTTGGAAAGAAATTTGGGGAAGCGGCGAAGAAGACCGAGGACTTGGCCGGGGACGTTTGGCAGCACTGTGAGTGGCAAGATTGGTGCTTCTTCTTCTTCGTTCTTTCTTTAATTAATTGTATTAATTATAACCTTTGTTATTTATTTTTCTGGGGATTTTAATTTGGGGTATTGATCTGATAAGGTTGGATTATAGCAGTATTTTATGGTCTTGTTTATTAGATGTATAGAGTAATGAATCTAGGAGTGGGGTGGCACTTGCCAAATTTACAGATAGTTAGTCAACTTTCTGACGAGAGGGACTTGGCATAATTATGTTAGTTAGGAATTTCTGGGTGCCAGACCTAATTAATCAATAAAATCAATGAATTGTGTGTATCCTAATTTGCAATGCAACCAAAACGAAAAGTTAGGAAATTAATGGGATACTAAATCACAATAAATATGAGGAATAGAGACGAAACCCAGAGGCAATTGCATGAGGCTGCTGCCCTATAGGAAGATGTTGGCCTCTTGCATAGGGTTACCTGATACTTCTTTCTTCAAAGCTCAACCCCGCCTTGAATCACTTGTGCACCAGCAATGGGTAAGACCACACTTCCTGACTGATCAAAATGATAAGTAGAATGGGAGATTAAATTAAAACTTAAAAGAGAGGAAGAGTGTGAAAAGGGTTGTAGAGGTGAAAAGTTCTACACTTTTTTCCCTATAAAGATGTAGCAACTGGCATCCTTTATTAATATTTGACTCCTATTTGCTTAAGCATTATGCACCATGCAATGCATGGGAAATAGATAGAGATCTTTATAGCTGTTACTTGGCACCTCACCCAACTGTGATGTGGCTCTTGCCCTAATGAAGGAAAAATCTGAAATACCCATTTCCCTGGCTCTTGTTTAATAATTCAGATTAGGTATTTATATCTTAAATATAACTTTCACTAAGTTTGTATTATTTGGAAGTTATCGTTTCATATCAAATAGTTCTCTTCTTTCTCAATCAACATTCATAGAGTTTGCCTCACATATAAGAAAATTTCCTTATCTATCAATTACATACAAGAAACTTTTCTTAGAATCTCCGTGTTGTTGGTGTTATCTCTTTTTTAGGTGTTTGGCCTCAGAAAGTCTGTTTTTAAATTTTGCTTAACTTGCATATATTTATTGGGACAGTGAAAACTGGGCCTAGTGTTGCTGATGCTGCCATGGGAAGGATTGCACAAACAACAAAAGCTATAGCAGAAGGTGGTTATGATAAGATTTTTCAGCAAACATTTGACACCACTCCTGAAGAAAAACTTAAGAAGTCATTTGTGTGCTACCTATCGACCTCCGCTGGTCCTGTTATGGGTGTCTTATACCTTTCTACTGCAAAACTTGCATTCTGTAGCGACAATCCACTTTCATATAAAGTTGGAGATCAAACTGAATGGAGCTACTACAAGGTACTTCTGTTTACTTATTTTTCAGTATTTTTTCAAGCACGCCAGACTTAATAATCCTTCTCTGAGGTTGTCAAAGCGAGGACAATCTCTTGACTACCAACTTTATCGTACTTTCTCCAATGCCCATCTTTCTTTAAATTATATTTAACAGATCAGTTTTTTTTATATCCTTAGAAAATTTTCTGCTTGATATTCAATATTGGGTGAAACTCCGAACTTCTGATACTTTATAATTTTGGGTGAAAACATTGTCCTATCTCTCTTAATAAGATTTTGCATCTTATTCACCCTGTTACAAGAAACAAGTTGTGTCTGGCTGCCCAAGAGGCCTTGTCTGATGTTAGCATCTGGGGGGGTGGGGTGGGGTGTGGTGAGGTGGTGGGGAATTACAATAAGGAGAGGGTCCATTGTTATTTTCTGTTAATCAGATGTTATGTTTCCCGAAGCGAGCCACTTGCTTGTTCAGTCTTTTTAAATAAAATATATTCTCTTTTTATACGTAGGCATAACATTCAACTTTAGGCTGAAAGTAAGAAGTTATGGATTCTGCCCTTTATGGAGGAGAGCTATGATCCATCTGCTTTCATGATTTATTACTCATAGAATTCTTTTTGCCAATTTCGTCCTGTTAGGGAAAAAAAACAAGTTGTGTTAAGCTCTTTCAAAAAGGGATATATGATGATTTTTCCTTGGAACCTCACAGGTGGTCATTCCTCTACATCAGCTGAGATCTGTTACTCCTTCAACAAGCAGAGTAAATCCAGCAGAGAAATATATTCAGGTCGTCTCTATTGACAACCATGAATTCTGGTTCATGGGGTTTGTGAACTATGACAATGCTGTCAAAAGTCTACAGGAAGCCATGACTGGGGTAAACTGACCGTCAGGTCTCCATGCTTCATATACAGTGTTATGCTGAGAATGAACTTATGCTTGCATTTCAGTGATTTATATGTACTCGGTGTGGATAGTATAGGTGTTTGTCCCATGGTGTTTAATTTAAATGTGTTTTATGAGTTTTTTTTCTATTTAAACAGCTAAACTGAATTATATGTTCCAAGTATAATGCTCGCAAATAAATTTTTAGTGCTTCACTGTCCCTTGTGTCTTCCACCGTGTATCTTTATCTCAGCACAATTTATATCCCATTTGAGAAAATATGACAACTCTATATGAACATTTCCAAGCTATATGGAAATTTATATATTTTTATTGAAGATTGTAATAATCGCTTTGTATTAAGGAAAGTGCACTCTTTTCTTCGATTTCCTTCCCCGGATGGAGAATTTGATAAGATTGAGGATAAATTATAGTAAAAAAAGATCACTGCTGCATGTTTCTTTAATTAATTGTGGAAAATGGGGAATGTTGTCAAGCAGTTGACGTTTGTTAATTGCCTGATGGTTGTGTGGATATTGCTTGTGGATGAACAACTTGGTTGGTCAGTTTGCCATGTTATCCTGGCTGCGAATAATTGAAAGTTTTCGTTGTGTATCCCTTCTTTTTTGTCTGGGTAAAAGTACCAAGTATTTTCATCTGCTTTAAGATGCTCAACTACGCTTCAAGTCTCTTGTCTCTTTGATTTCTCCAATTACTATTAATTTAAGGGGGCAATCAGTGTACCAAATTTAATTTCTAAATTCTTTCTTGAGATTATTTTACGATGTTAGTCAATGCACAATACTTTTCTTAGGTAAGAGAGACAATAAAGGCCTAAAATTAACACTCTTCAAATCTATATACTAGTTACATCAAATGAATACCTTTTGCACTCAATATTCAAAAAGAAAAAAAAAAAATAGAAGGTGACAAATTTATTTTTCATAGTTATGATGAATTGTTAAAATTTCCATTCCAAGTTGAGTTGCTTATTGTTCTTTCTCTCACGCAATTTACCATCTTCACTTATGGTGCCAGACCACTTCCTCCTCCTTGCAACCTTTTGGAAACCACTCATTTCACCGTTATCAGAAACTCCATCATTGTTCCACAAATCTCCGACAAAATCCGTTCCTGAGCGAAGGGTCTTCGACCAATCAAATTTGCTGCGGCGAAGAGGTAACTTCGTTTTCTTATCTTCAGATTTAGTACTGCATGATCTACCCATGCTGTGAGCACTCGGTTTAGCTTCACATATATCAATCCTGCACTGCCCATCCAATTTAATCATAATGTTGAGCTCGCTGAAAACATTAGATGATCGCTGTGTGTTATCATCTTTCCTCCTGTCCTCCTTGTGTTTATACAACATTTGGAGGCGGCGAGCTAGACATCGCATGCCATCTTTAATCTCTTCTTCTAAATCTCTCTCTATGTGTAACTCTAACTCATCTCGGATTTTTCTTTCTTCCTCTGAAGAAACCGCAATTTTGTTAACAGCATCCTGCACTTAACAAAGCAGATATGATCGACCTTAAACTAATGTCGATATATCTATGGATATAAGATAACAACACAAACACGCAGAGAGATTAAAGAGATTAGCGATAGAGACCATGTAATTGGGCAACGTGGAGCTCCTCCGAACCTAATCGAACAATTTGACGATCAACCTGAATACTTTTGAAAGACCCTTTTGAGGAATTATGATCAGTTCATGCATAAGAGTCCACGGAAAGTAACGACTAAGAACTTAAACATAAATGAGGATAAATGAGAACCTCACAACGGCTTCATGGCCAACAACTTGGAGCTTTGATATCCTTTCCACCTCTGGTTCCTTCATGGTGTACTTGTGTATTTAAATAGTTGGAGTGATGCAATAGATGGTCCCTTTCTTGCACTGATAGATAAGAATGATTTTAAAGTTAAAATTGATGTAAGGATGCATTCGCGCCCACATTTATTGATGTTTGATTGCTAAGTATGTAGAAGGAGTGGTAACGATTTGAGGGAAACAGCAAGCTCAAAGTTCTTAACGTGGAAGGTAACTAAGGTAAGTTGCACTTGAAAGAGATATTTCACATTGTCCCCAAGTTTGGTAATTGGAGAGCACCTACTAGGCCTGCTCTTCTTTATTTTATAGATATAGTGTAGTAATTATTTAAGCTACTATATTCACAATCTATCTGGCTTTGAATTTATAGTATTTTACATATATGGTTCTATTTAATTAATTAGAGATATCCTTTGACATACAAAAGATTATTATCATCTCTAGTACCTTTCTTCTTCTTTTTTTAATTCTTTTTCTTCTTTCATGTTTATATCTTTCAACCTATTCCAACTTTATCGCCTGTACATGCTTCTGCAGGACTTCATATACATTATTTCCTTATGATGTATATGAGATTTTTTCTGGAGAAAAAAAAAATGATTGCACATAAAAGGTAGAGAAAATTACAAATAATATCATATATTTTGACTATATTAGAAACAAAATTCTTTCTTTTTAGTATTTGTAAATAAAGCCTTCATTTTACTTTTAAAAAAAGTAAGCGTTGTGTTGTGTTCGCTTCATTAATTAAGCAAGCGAGTTAAAATTAAATAAAATTTGATTTACTAGTCTTCTTTGTGTAGTGATTGCTCCTCTGTGGGTTAATTTGATGGCATCTTTTAATATTAATATTTCATATAATAATAAAAATACCTTTTTGTTTACACGTGGCTCGACTTCAATCGGTCTACATGTACACTTTCCACAAGGTAAAGTTTAAAGTATATAATAAAGGAATTAAGCTACCTGCATGCTGATATCACAATCACAGGAGGAGGTGGGTTTGAGGTGTCTGCCATTAATAATTCTTAGCTTGCGTTGCCTCTCCTCTTTGAGCACCGTGATCGTCCAATTCGTCAACGAGGCCTCGTCATGCCCTATCAACTTATTCTTGTAGAAGGACATGCAGCGAGACGTTACGTTATACGGGCATGGATCACCATTTGGATCATACCATGCTCCTCGATGTGCCATCCCTGAATAGCTCGCTAGCCATCGATACACATATTGCCCTGCTCCTGCTAGCTCTCGCCATCCCTTGGGGTAGAACTCCATTATGCTGCTGTTCTTGTCCATGAAGAACATGTTTGTCAATTGGGCTCCATGAGAAGACACCAGAATGTCTGTTTCAGTCATTAATTTCACCTGCATCAATGTTAATTACCATCTTGAATTCTAAAATGGAGATCACAAACATACGTGTGTGTGTATATATATATATATATAGAAGTAAACAAATATATATATACCTGATCACAGAAGGTCAAGTTATTAGGCCTTGCAACCTTGACATGGCACCCCTTCACCTTCTTGCACTCTCTCTCAAATATCTTTATAACTCCTTCCTCGTCCTTGAAGGCCCTTGCGCCAACTCTGAAAAACAATGTTATCCTTATGTTCTTCAGGTCTTCAACATTCCTCCTAACATTACAATATGCTCTGGCCTTGCACCTCATCATGTCATACACCTTCACCTTCCTCTCCCTCGTCATCTTCCCCTCGTTGTGCCGGAACACGACCGCCTCCTCGAAGCAACTCGGGCCGTCGTCGCTCCTCTCAAACCTCTCGATGTTAGTCTCTTGCCCGAATGTTGCTGCGGTTACGTTGCTTACCCAAGTGCCCATTCTAGATCTGAGCTCGCCTTCGTGGTATAACACCCATCTTGCAGGCATAGCACATCCTTTTCTTCTATGCCACGCCGCGAATGGCACCACCGCGGATAGCCCGTGCCACAAATTCTCGTAGTCGTAGTACGTGTCGGACACGAAGGTCAGGCCCGAGAGGAGCTTCGCATATCGTGGGAGACCATGTGGTAGAGCGAGCGCGTAAGAGTTCATGGTGCCATTGGAAATGCTACGGCCGGCCAAGCATAGCAACCGGCCCTTTGACGCGACGGAAGGGAAGTGGAGGTACTCAGTCTCGCCGGTCTCGTACGTGTCGTTGAGGGAGCTCATAAACCAAGTATTTCCATCCATCGGAGTCTGGGCGAGGCGAAGGTCCTTGAGGGGAAGGAAGGCGACTTCTCCGCGAGGGAGAAGGTGAAGCTGCATTGAGGATGAGAGAGGGAACTGGAGGTCTATCTTGAGAGTCCGGAGGATTATTTGGAGTTGGAAGAGGATGAGGAAAGCAAAAAGGGCGGCTAGGAATTTCCGCAAACACCTGAGGGAGTGGGTGGAGGAGGGGAAGCTCCTGGTTTTGGCCAAGGACTTTGTGGTGATATGGAGCTTAGTAGGAGAGGAGACGGCCATCCTGGGTATTGTTGTCTTCTTCCCCAGATCGGCTTATTACCATTTGGGATCGGAGGAAGGAGTTTAGATATCTGATCGTGGGCGAGTAATGGAGTAGTTCCTAAGCTTCCAGTGCTAACTTTTTTGTCTTGGTTTGTGTGGATGCATGTAGTTATTGGAACATGTGAGACGCAAAGGTGGTCCAATTAATGGAGGTGTGAGGAGAAGATGAAGAGGAAGAAGTATAAAGTAATGGTTGAAAGGGACGAAAGTGGTGTGGATTCGAAGAAGAGTAGAAAAGGTAGAGATGCTAAACTTTAGGTAGTCAAACAGAAACAGGGTAACTGCTGACCGAACATCTGCAGTTAATGGATAGATACCAGTGTCAGCCAAATGATATTTTAGGTTCAACTCCTAAGGAATTTTGTAAGAGCCAACTCCATTATCATAGTAGAACTGGAATACATTATAAATTAGTTATTTTAGGATTATTACCTAAATTAAAGCAGAGAAGAACCTTGATATTGGAAGAGAAGGGGAGCAAGAACTCATTTAAAATCCTAAAATAAATACCTTATCAAGGTTCCTTTTTTTTCTTATCTCGCAAACAAAGGGGGACTTAATCGACCCTTGAAGTATCAATGCATAAGATGAAGCGTAACATTCAATTCAGGGTGCTTCAACTTTAGAGCTAAGAAGTAAGAAGAGAGGAAGACCTTTGTACGTCATCCCTCGTGTTACAAATGATTGTTTATTAACGGGAATTCTAGTTAATAAAGATGGAATCTCAAGGTACTCATAGGTCTTCTACTACTAATAACCGAATGACAATTTCTTGTAGTCTTGACAAAAGATTCACAATGAATGCAGCTACATAAATAAGCTCTCATGGAGTAGAAGCAGTAGGCAGCTCCATCTCTAGTGCTGTTTGCTTTAGCTTCCTGCTTCGCTTCTTCTCGCCATACAAGTAGGAGAAGAAACCCCACAGGGCGAGGATTAGGGCCACAGCTTTGCCACCATCGAACTTCTCATGAAGGAAGATGACTGCTAAGATCTCGGCGACCGGGAGGAGGGCTGCAACCATAATGCCGGCGAGGAGAGCCGAGATGGAAGTGTATATGAGACCCACAAGTCCCACATTGAGTAATTGCCACAAGATGGCGTCCCAGATGAGCAACATGTAATACTTCGCCTCTCCCAGTCCGAATTCTTTTGCTTCTCTTGCTATCACCTGTGCAAAGTGAAGAAGAAATTAATTAGCCAAAATAATTATGTATAGAGTACTCTCAAATAATAGCACACACACACACACACACACACACACACACACACACATTCATATTAATTTTTTAATTTTATTATACTAGAAGCTTAATTTTCATAATTATGATAAGGTGACATCAGCTATAAATCTCGATATCTACTAGATAATACCACAACTGCAACTATCTTTAGATACTGATACTAAACTAATAGAACTAAAATTACCGGAAGCGTCGGTCACCGCAAAATTCAGGTATTTTGTTTAAATACTCTGATGCTGCCGTTCGCGAGGTTGTGAACCGGCTCCGGCTGTCACCGATCGACACCCGCAACGACCGCTAGGCTGTGAACCGGCACCGTGGTCTGATGGGCCAAGCCAAGCCCGCTACGCTGGCTTTTAGAATAAGTAGAAAACTTTGTATTTCACACCCTACAGTTTTACTATTTATATTTTTTTGAGCCTTATGTTTGAATTATAATCCACAAAAAGCACTTGGGGTGTTTTCTGAAAATAAAGTTAAAAGTAGGAGGATCAAAATATAAATATAAAGAAGTAGGATGTGACCATAAATTAATAAAAAGATAGGGTGGCAAATGTAATTGCGTTATTAGATAATGACAAGAAGTTACGTCCTTCTTGTCTATGCAAAGGTTTAGGAGAGAGAGAGAGAGAGTTAGCAAACTGCATGTTAATACGAGCTACTGCACCTTGAAGTCGCCATTGATGACCATGCCGACGAGGCAAAACACGGTTCCGGCCACCCCCATAACTATCTGCATCTCTAACACCACTCCGTACGTAATCTTCGTCTGACTCCACCGCATGGCGAGCTCCATGAGCGGCAGAGCCAACCCCACGATCGCCGTCGCCGCAATGCACATAAAAAACGCCACGTAATACTTCGACGCCGCCTCCCCGACCAACTTATCCGATGTCGAGCAGAGACTAAGCACGAGCGGCCCAAGCGTTAGCAGCACGATAGCATTGAAGGAGTACGGGGTGAAGCGTTGCTTGACGACGAGGAAGGCGAAGAAGGCGGTGAAAGCGAGCTGGGTGGAGGCGAGGAGGGAGGAGGTGGAGAGGGGGAGGTAGGAGGTGCTGAAGGCGTAGAGGTAGCAGCTGATGGCGGTGAATAGGCCGATAAGGAAGAAGGAGATGAAGAGGGGGAGGGAGAGGTGGTGTTTGGATTTGGAGGAGAAGGGGAGAGGGAGGAGGAGGAGAGGCCAACCGCAGACTTGGAGAAAAGAGGAGAGCCAGAGGCGGCGGCCGCCGTGGAGGAAGTAGAGGCGGAGGAGGAGTGGAGCGGCGGCGCCGAAGAGCATGAGGGTGGCGTTGAGGAGGAGGAAGAGTTTTAGTAGACGAGAGGAAGGAGGAGGAGGAGGAGGTGGTGGTGGGGGATATCTACAGGACATGGGTTCTTTTACTTCTATTGTGGTAGCCATTGACATTACTGCTTGGTTTCTGGTGTTTGGAGAACAAGAAGAGTGAGTACCTATTTTTATAGTGTTTGGAGAAGGGAATTTATATTTCACAACGTTCATGTTCTATCTTTTTCAATATTTTCGAGGCCCACATTTTTTTTATATTGTTATCAGAAACTGTCTTTTTAAAATGGGATACCTCCCAAAAAATACAAATATATTTTCGAGACTAGGATACTTTTGAAAATTCAAATTTAATTCTGGAAAAATATTTAGTATTTTATAATAGCATTACTTGGGAATAAAGTTTAAAATATGAAGCTCAATCAATATATACAGAGGGTTAATTATATTTTGACCCATCGGCTATCACTTCATATTATTTACACCCACACATATAACTCCTAAATTATCTAATTATATCACTAGCTTTCTCCATTAGAAACTTTATTAAAAATTAATTAATTAGATGGACAAAATTATCATTACTTTCTATTCTCCCCTTATATTAGAAATGGATTTTAAAGGAATTAGATAATAGTAATTTTAGAGTGTAATATTTGCAGAAGTTATCGTAAGAGAGCACTAAAGATTGTTTGAAGTATATGGAAGAAAGATGAGAACATTTTTATCCCTCTTTTAAATTAGTTAAATTACTAAAATTATTTCTATTAAAATTTCTAATGAAATATTGCCTGAGAGGCCTTAGTTTAGGGGTGTGCCTATTTATCTATTTCTTGAGGAGATAAAAATAATATAGAGCAACAATTGAGGGATCAAAATTATAATTAATCGATATATAGACATTTAAAAACAAAAAAAAAGAGAGGTAAGTGTGAGGTATAAATTCACTAATGAAACATAATCCTCAAAGGAAAAAAGATTGGAGGATGGAAATTGGTCATGATTCATGAATGATTGGTTCAAAACAAGGAGCAACGGTCAGTTCGGTGGGTAGGCATGCATGCATGCAGCCGCACATGCACACTGTTGTGTAGTAGACGTCTTTTTGCATGGACGTATATATATATATACATCACGTACGTAGACACCAACTTTTGGCTTCATATATGAAACTAATTAAATGCTAGTCTCGGATATTCTGACAACCAGCAAAACATTTCTATCAATAATAAACCATCATAAATTCTTTTGGGCACTTTCGATGGTTAAATGGATTCGGTGGACCATCTTGTAGTGACGTCGTCTTCGACCCTTTTAGCCACACTTCAAATATGTATATATGTATATAATATACAAGTGAAAGGATGATAAGCTTTTCAGAAACTTGCAGCTTTAGTTAGTATATGCAGAAGAGGTGACAGGATGGATATGCAAAGCCCCAATAAACAAGTCGGAGGCTCGGAGCTACTCGTTTCTTTACGGTGGACGTGATGTGTGCTTTGTCCCCGAGGGAAATACGGCGGCCAAAGTCGGTTTCTTCCCCACGTTTTCTACGATTGCTCTTCGTATATAGTTTATTATCTTCCCTTTACTTTGTTGCTTTCTTCTTTCTTTTTTTGAGAAATAGTTTGTATACAAAGTTCTATTGAATTCACCGGTTACAAAGGATGTCCAGATTCCTGACTTGGTCCAAATTTTGCTAAAATGTGAGCAATTGTGTTATCGTCTCTGCTAGTGTAGTATATTAGATTTTTATTATTGGTAATTGTGTATAAAATATTCTAAGTGTATTTATATATGTATATGAGCTTTTATACAAGCCTAGAAAGTATTTGTTTTGAAGAATTGCAAGATTATTAGAAAAGAATTTATGAGTTCACATCGCGTTCACACTGTGTCCACAGCACGTTCACACTGCATTCACACAGACAGAGAGCAGCATTCACAAGCGCGTTCGAATGCGAGCATGTGCGTTCGCACAGACAGTAACATCGGGTTCACAAGCGCGTTCGAATGCGAGTATATGTGTTTGCACAAGACGTAATATCGCGTTCACAAGCACGTTCAAACGCGGGTGCAGGCGTTCGCATAGACAATAACATCGCGTTCACAAGCGCGTTCGAATGCAGGTATATGCGTTCGCACAGAGAGTAACATCGCGTTCATAAGCGCGTTTGAATGCGGGTGCAGGCGTTCGCACAGACAGTAACATCGCGTTCACAAGCGCATTCGAATGCAGGTATATGCGTTCGCACAGAGAGTAACATCGCGTTCATAAGCGCGTTCCAATGCGGGTATATGCATTCGCATAGACAGAAACACCGCGTTCACAAGCGCGTTCGAACGCGGGTATATGCATTCGCACAGACAGAAACACCGTGTTCACAAGCGCGTTCGAATGCGAGTGCAGGCGTTCGCACAGACAGTAACATCGCGTTCACAAGCGCGTTCGAATGCAGGTATATGCGTTCGCACAGAGAGTAACATCGCGTTCATAAGCGCGTTCCAATGCGGGTATATGCATTCGCACAGACAGAAACACCGCGTTCACAAGCGCGTTCGAACGCGGGTATATGCATTCGCACAGACAGAAAGTGTTATTTCTGTGCGCATTCGAACGCAGTCATGGCCCGTTCGAACGCACCTGAGATTAAGTCAGGCCGTTCGAACGCACTCGGGCCGCGTTCGAATGCACCCACAAAGTTTGTAATTTTTGGACTTTCGTGAGTTCGGATAAAACTTGAATTTGGCTCTATCTTTGAGATCATATATAAGTATTGTGATGTCCTAACTCTAGTGAGGTTGGTGAAGCAATTTGAATGTCAACACTTAAGGCTACATCGTTTCTTCAACCAACAAGGTCCTACTCTTCTACAAAGCTTAATCTTTCGTCTTAAGGGCTATCTAGACGAAAAATCAATCTCAAGGGCTACTGAGGTTGGATATCAATCACGAGAAGCGGTAAATCGTGGGTTCTAGCGAGCAAGACTGAGTGGAACAAAGTCGTTTGGATCAACGGATTGTTTTGTGAGTCAGTCTTATAACTGCTACTATTCTAGTGATTAGTTTTGATCCGAGTTTAGATCCGTGGTTTTTTTTTTCCATTTGAGTTTTTCCACGTTAAAATCTTAGCGTACATCTCTGTTTTCATTTTTTAATATTTTTTTCGGTTTTATTTAAGCAAACGAGTAATATCATTGTATAAGGTTTAGATACATACGTGTGTGTCTTAGTATTTTTTCATAGTAATTAATAATGATAGTAGGATTCATCTATAAGATAGCCTTTGCTTTAGAAACAACAAGGGTATTTTGGCCAATCGGTCTTTATCTCTAACCGTTCAGAATCTTTACTACAGTTAACCAAGCAGCCAGTGAAGACCAAGATGGTGTTGGTCTGATCATATTGTCCTGCTTGTTTGATGGCCACTAGAAGTGTAGTAAGTGCCAAAGTTTCACCAAACAGGGCGTTGGTACAATGTTTAAAGAAGGTGACGATATCCCTCTTAAGTCTTTAACTTTGGTGGGTCCCCCACGCCTGTATAGGTAAATGCCCAACTTGCATCTACCCAAAATATTGTAACAGAGGAAGTGGGACCCTCCTTGGGTGACTGTGACTGTGACTGTGACTGTGACTGATCAAAATTTGGGCCTGCTACCTGCTCTCCATCAAGTTGGCGGGAGGGAACAATGCCATGCTGCTGCTTCGTTTGCTCTAGAAATAACCATAGCCGGATCGACAAGCTTTGCAAAGGAGACATAGATCAACAATATTTAGACACAATCTGCTAATCCTTCCAAGGACAGGGAGAGCGTCTAAACGGGAACGCAAGATGAAGGTTTTGATTTGTAGAATGGTAAATAGGTTTTTTTTTCATATAGCTTTCCACATTGCCATAGATTAACTAGAGGAGGCTGAGCTAGACCAATGACCCTTAGAAAGCACAACATAAACATACTTGTAACTAAAGAATGGTGCTTTCATGCTAAAGGTGAATCTTTTTAAAGTCTTTGATCATATGGAATGGTCCATTCTCAACGAGAACCTTCGACTTTATGGATTTTTGGATGATTTTCTTTAGGTAATCACGGCGTGCATCACTAATGGGCAACCCGACGGGTTCCTTATTCCTTCCAGGGGTTTACGTTAGGGATGTCCACTTTCTCCCTTTCTGTTTATATTGGGTTCCAATATTCTCTCATATCTTTTAGAGCAAGCAACTAATATCCGAAAGCTTAAAGGTGTGAGTGAAGCCACCAAGGGGAGCTTATCAGATTAATCACTTGATGTTTGCAAACAATCTATTGCTACTTGGAAGAGCAGCAGATGAAAAGCTGCCTCCATCTCCGACACTTAGGCCTCTACTCCTTGACTTCTGGACAAATTATTAATCTTAAAAGTCTACGAACTTCTTCAGTCTTCCTCGGAGAGTCGGAGGCAAAGAATTCTAAATATCCTTCGCTAGAGATCTGCTTGTGGGAGAAAAATATTTCAGCTCCCTAGATTGCAGTTTGAAGCTTTCGAGTTCATCATTAATAAATTCCACTCAAAGCTCGTTGGTTTGGAAAGCTCAGATGCTCTCTTACGAAGGACGCATATCAAAAGTTATTGACTTGTTGCTTTAGGATAAGGTTATTAGTGAGATTCAAACCCAATCCATTATACCACTGAATTTAAATCTGATCTAAATCTAACATAATCTAATAATAAATAGATTAAACATAAATATTACAATTATCTGTTTATTTAAATATCAAAAATTTTAAATAGATATGAATTCAATCCCCTACTAAGACCCATTAAAGTTTTGCTTTACTTAAGTTGATAAGCTAGTCTTTTTGTGTACTTACGTTCTAGGGAAAAGCAAATCCTAACTTATATTGTAAGTTGAGAAAGTACGCGGATATCGAATTAATGAGTTCGATTGGATCTTCTAGCATAAATTTAGGAGCTTCCCCACCTCATTTATAGCCGAATCGATCCATAGTTGATTTGGCCCAATAACTTTTGATGCATTAAATATATTTTAGACCAAAATTTTTATATTCTTATTTTATATTACTATGATTCTCTATATATTTAACTAAGTTATAACTTTTAAATTTCCCATTCCAATTTAACGGCGTCCGTGCATTGTTACCTTTAAAAATTATTTTACTCCTAAAATTTTATTTTGTATCACTAAATCATCCTGGAAGTTTAACTACTTATGTTAGACATTTGTATTTATAGTTTAATTAAAAGTATAGAAAAATATAGTGGCACAAAATAAAGTTCTCATGAAAAAGATAATTTTAGCCCAAAATATAGGAGACAAAAAAAAAATTCATTTAGAGGATGTTTGGTTAATTTTTTTAAAAATAAGTAACTTTCCAAAACTTATCTATTTTGTAAACAAATTAACTTCCTTACCTACCACAAACAGTTTTCTTCATTTAATTTTTCTTTTAAAAAGTCCAATCATTTTTATTAAAATTAGTTATTAAATTAAACTTCAATTTCTAGCTGACATACTGACAATAACAACATGGATGTGTGTAGATGCCATTATTGATGGAAAGCCTAGCTTAGCAGATGCTAGCAATAATGAACTTTTGATCAAACTCGATCTTTTCTTTTTACACCAGAAATTTAATATCAAAAGTATTTATTTCACTGTAATTCTCGATAAAATATTAAACTCTTAAGGTAATCAGATCAGCGTTTTATCACATAACATTTATATTTAAAGAAGAATCGCCGAATATTTCAGTGTTTTATGAGAAAAAAAACATTAACCTGTATCGTTGAAAAAGTTAGTGTTTTATTACTAAAAATACTAAAGAAAAAAATTAATTAAAAAACTATAACATCGTAATTTTGTGCTTGGTGATTCAATTTAGTCATAAAATATATCATTATATGGAAGAGTTCTATAAGTTAAAATGACGTGAATATTCTCTAAAGCCAACTCCACTTAAAATCACAAAAAAAAATAGTAGCTCCTCTAAATTTATCTAAATATTTTTTTAATTCTTTTAAATAAAATACTTATCTCTAGAATTTTCTAAATATAAAACGCTGAAGAGTTGAGTGTTTATAAAATAAAATTTTTAAAATTTTTATTTAAAAATTAAACTTTGAACTCATCAGTGTTGTACCTAATGCCGCATACTCATATTGATATTAAATTTGACGAATAATATATTTAGGTAAATAAAATATAATAGAGAGCTAGCTAGTTTAGAAAGAGAAAAAAAAATTTCAACAATAACAGCAGGGCTGTGTACGAGAGATTTTTGGCACCTGCTGCTATTTATCTTTGCAAGAATAATGAAGGTGGGCATGGCTGTGTGCTGCTACTATTTCTTTTTGCAGGACTAATGAAGGTGGAAATAATGCCTGGAAATCCTAATGCGACAGACCACAGGAGCTTTCCTTCTCGCGTCTTGTTCTTCTTGGATTCTTCCTTGAATATATATGCCAAAGAATCTTTAATTATACATATAATTCACTCTATTCAGACCCCCCACCAAAAAAATAAAAATAAATCCTTTTCTGTACTTCATTCTTCCATGTCAATATCTTTCTTCATCTTTCTAGGTTAACCTCTTGCCGGTCGCAGGGTGATGATATAAGATTATAGGGATAAGAAAACTGAAAAGGAGGAGATGAGTGGGTGAAGGTAAACAAGAATGTGGAAGAGAATTGAGTGTGGACTTCCATCCTGCCTGATCCTGATAAATAGTTAAGTCCATGCACTGGGTGTCTTAAGTGGTTTACCGGATGCTGAGAGCTTTCCTAATTAAATGGATTTGAGCTTATTCAATTGTTTAAACTTGCCTCATTTCAAATAAAAGAGAACACTTTCGACAATAAAAGTGTTTTGTAGATTATTTGTGATAGGGATGATTTCAAATATAAGAGCACACTTTCGACAATAAAGTAACGATGCTAATTAATGCCGATAATGATAATGTGCAGAGATCTACAATAATGATAACAAATAATGCTATTAAAAACAAGGAAATTATATGCTTGTTATATATCCCTCTCATTGGATTGTAGACGATATATATAAATTAAAAAAATAAAAAAAATTGTATATAACACCTTGTTTTATAGCATAAATGTGGTTTTACGCTATATATTTTTACTATTTACAAATCAAGCTATCTGATTTAGTGAATATATACAGAAAACATCACGTGTTAGATTTGAAGTAATATCTTCAGAATATTTCGTTAAGTAAAAATATTTTATTTTTATAATAAGTAAAATACTCTTATTTTTAAATAACTAAAATACCCTTAGTATAACTTAGCTGAGGGTATTATAATTTTTTAGTTTAGTTCACTTAATTTAGAGATTTGATTATGTTTAATGTTTGCTGCATATATTTACTAAATCATAGAGTTTAATTTACAAATCCTAAAAATATAGGATGTAAATTTCTCTATAAAATAACTGCATGCATTGAATAGAATTCTCTCATTGAAAGCTTTCATCGAAAGTGGTGACCGCCAGCAGGCAAAGCCATCCTCATCTGCCAGTTTGCATCACTTCGTTTTTTTCTTAGTAACGAGTAGTTGTATTCTTAAGGCTTGTTTGGTCCGAGGTTAACCTTTTAACTTGATTTGTTAGTCTTACTTTTTAATCTTAAATTTTTTTAAGAGTAAATTTTAGTAGATATATAAAAATAAAATAAAAGAATTATTGAACCAATTTAAAGGTGGTCCAACGTGTACGGAAGACTCACCTCTGCGAAAGCATTTATTCGGCATTTATCAGTGCTTCAATCACCGTGGGAAGTTTGGGACCAACCCCCTTCTATTATTATTGTTCAGTTATAAAATATGAATAAAATAATTTATATATATATATATTTTTTTTTTTGTTTAGTTACTAGATTGTAAATAAGTACGATTAATCATTTTTGACTAACAGAAATTCTGTTAGTATAGCTTTTATCACCTCTTAAACTTAATTATAATAAAATTTTCTATCTAAGTTATCAAGTAACTTATTTTTACACATAATTTAATTAACTATAGAATATATTTAAAAGAGACTTAATCCGTTAACATCTCGTCCTTAAAAATCCCCAAATGCTTTCTTGGGGAATCTTTTCCTGTGTCTCCATGATGGGAGTTTATACAGCTGTATATGAATCCGAATAGAGTCCAATTCGAAATGTTCATATTCCTAGGAGGCCGTCTTCTTCATTGGAGGACTCGTAGTCAGCTGGTTTTAAAGTAGCATTCGTTTGTTTTTCCCCCATTTTTTTTTTCTTTTATCCTCTTTGGATTAAAAGCCAAACATTATAAAGTCAGCACTGACGAAATCATTTTTCAAAACAAGCACATGTTTAAATAAGTGGAAGACCACTCTTTCTTTCTTTTAAGATGAGATGCTTATCTCTTGACTGGGTCATGAGTTGTGACATATATATATTATATATTTTATTTATTTTCACCTAACACCCAACTAGATATGTTTATTACATGTCAGTCTCTTATGTATGTAAAAGAGCAAGGATTGTACGCAAATGCATGGCAGGCGTACACGTGCATATTCATATATTACTCTCCGTTCATCCTTCACCAGAAGAAACACGGGAGGTTAAAATATCACTCTCTCTCTCTCTCTCTCTCTCTCTTATTTAAAGCCAGAAGTCTCCTTTCTGTTCGGCTACCGCCTTCTCGATCTCCCTCTCTGTCTCTCTTCTCTTTTGCCAAACGAAAGAGAGGAACGAAGCAGGGGAAAAAGAGGAAGAGGAAGAGGAAGAGGGAGGGTGATGGAGGGAGGAGAAGAGAGCGTTGCACTCTTGAAAGGAGGAGAAAGGGAGGAGGAGGTGGGGTTGGGATTAAGGGTATGGGAGGAGTCAAAGAAACTATGGGTGATTGTAGCACCTGCTATATTTAGCAGGGTGGTGACTTACAGCATGAACATTATCACACAAGCCTTCGCCGGCCATCTCGGCGATCTCGAGCTCGCCTCTATATCCATTGCCAACACCGTCGTCGTCGGCTTCAGCTTTGGCTTGATGGTATTCCTCTTGTTCGCCTTCTTCCTCTACGAATCATTTCATCAAACATACAGTCTGCAACTGCTAAGATTGGTATTTGATTTCCTCTTTTAACGCTAAAAACCTGTAGCCTTGGGAAGAACGCATTGACCCAGATTTGTTACTTCACGGCCTACCACTATTTTTTATTCGCAATATAACGGTGCTTTTTCTAACAAGCTAATTTATATAAAAAAAGATTCTTAAATTTTTTTGAAGGAACTTGGCAAAAGTCGCCGGTATTTGTCCTTGTTATTCTGACATAAGTGAGATTTTAATAGGATAGTGTTACGTGACATAACTTATTTTTTACATAGAGAATTCCAGCTCAGGTTGGCGTATTATTGACTTTTTAGTTATTCTAGACAGCTACAGAACTCTTTTAAGTTGGAACATCACGTGCGAACACAAGTGAATGCACCTAAATTCCGTAGCCACTTGTTGGAAGTAAGATTTGATTCCAAACAACTAAACAATGGAACTTAAGATTTGATTCCAAACAACTAAACAATGGAACTTAAAACCCAACTATTTATATTGATATAAATTAACCTCTGGTCAGTTTAATACATTAAAAGTCTCCTCGTATCTTATGGTAAGATTCGAATTGGTGAATTTGAAAATTTCGTAGTTAGATTCCTTCTATGATCCCCATTCATTGGGAACGTTTCTTATAGTTTTTTTTATTTTCGACATCTTGGAAGTACTGTTTATCTTCTGAGCACTATATCAAACCGACAATTTGTTCCTGAAGTATTATATAACAATGTAAACTTATATCTATCTTCTTCTGTCAGTGGCAATTTGATTTTGGGTAGGTGTTATTGGTAGAAGTCTTTTGTTATTATAACAGTTAAGTTTATATATATATATATATATATATATATATATTGGCTTTTGATTAGCCATATTATTTCAACTTCATTTAGACTCTCAAATTTTCTTCAAAAAATTCAATTCTTAAGGTTGAAGTGATGACGATGATCTAACTATGAAAATTGCAGCTCGGCATGGCGAGTGCCTTGGAGACACTATGTGGGCAAGCATTTGGCGCAAAGAAGTACCATATGCTGGGTGTTTACATGCAGAGATCATGGATTGTGCTCTTCCTCTGTGCAGTCCTGCTACTACCTATCTTCTTCTTTGCAACCCCAATACTGAGGCTGACCGGACAACCCCCCGAGTTGGCTGCCCAGGCCGGGATAGTCTCGATATGGTTCATCCCTCTCCACTTCTCCTTTGCCTTCCTCTTCCCCCTCCAAAGGTTCTTGCAGTGCCAACTCAAGAACAACGCCAACGCCGTCATCTCTGGCATCGCTCTTGTAGTCCACATCTTTGTCAGTTGGCTCTTTGTTTCTAAGCTGCAGTTTGGCCTCATTGGCGTTGCTGCTACCCTTAACTTTTCTTGGTGGGTTGCTGTTCTTTTGCAATTTGCGTATGTTTCATGTGGTAGCTGCCCTCATACTTGGAAGGGATTCTCAATGGAGGCCTTCACTGGGCTCTGGGATTTCTTGAAATTATCAGCAGCTTCTGGTGTTATGTTATGGTTAGTGTTCACAGAGTTACATGCTAGAGTTATAGTGCCATTCATTTTTATATAATTTTTTTTCCTAATTCTTCGTTTCTATGAAGAATTCTTTTACTTAAACTGTTGTTTTAACTTGATGCATACAGCTTGGAGAATTGGTACTATAGGATACTGATATTATTGACGGGGAATCTAAAGAATGCTGAGATAGCAGTAGATGCCCTATCCATCTGGTAATTAGCCTCAACTTCTAAAGTTTATGTTTGCTATTACTCTTAAGATTGGGTGGCTAGTGTATTTCCAATTATAGTTATTTCAATTTTGCAATCTCTGTTACTTGATGGTTTCTAGCACTTGTTTGTTTGTACAAATAGTCAGAAGAGTGATTGTGAATTTTGATATTGATACTCTGTTTTCTTCGTAACAGTATGAGTATAAATGGATGGGAGATGATGATTCCTCTCGCATTCTTTGCTGGTACTGGGTATGTCAAAGTGACCACTTTTCATACATAGCATGTTTTATTTTTGCATATGGTACTTACATTTCGATCGTCAAGCATTTTGTTTGGTACATCAGTCATTTTAAGCTACTTAAAGAATGGTCAATTCTATATAGAAAATTAGAGCCAAGCATAGAACACGTCAATTCTACGTAGTTGATAACATTTATTATACTCCTATAAAAAATCATATACTTTTGTAATTGGAATAATTAGAGTCAAGAGAAAGGTGCATTATTATTTACTATTGTGTACTCGCAGCAGCTATCTGTACCTTTCAGTGGTCCATTATAATTGTTGGATGATTAATGCTGTTACATACCTTTCCTCATATTATCGATAGTTACAGATATATTACCTGTACCGTCCAATTAAATCTCAGGGGAGTAATCATATAATTATTATCCCAGATATTGGTATAAAAGTGACTTTTTAGCTTCAAGTTGTAAGACTGTCTCATGCCCTTCATAGGACATTAAGCAACAAAAGAACTATCTGGCTGTAAGATTGCTTACAAATCATTTCGTTAGGTCATGATGGTTAGAAAAAAGATATATCCTGATTTCTTTAGTCTGAAGTAAATTTTCTAAAACACTTGTCTATACCAACTTAACTTTGCTATACTTAATGTGTGATTGTTATATTTAGTCCTGATCTCATGCTTGTCCTGGTGATTTAGAGTGCGAGTAGCTAATGAGCTCGGTGCGGGCAACGGCAGAGGTGCTAAATTTGCAACCATAGTCTCAGTAACGACTTCAATTGTTATAGGCCTCTTCTTCTGGGTCCTTATAATGAGCCTCCATGACAAGTTTGCTCTCATATTCTCCTCAAGCAAAGTTGTGTTACAAGCAGTTGATAAACTATCTGTTCTACTAGCATTCACAATCCTCCTCAACAGCATTCAACCAGTTCTGTCAGGTTACTTATCCTCTCAAATTCTATATAACCATTTGAAATTATTTCTTTCCTATTACCAAAAAAAAAAACTTAATTTCTAGCTATGCTGCATGTAATGTAGGTGTTGCTGTTGGTTCTGGGTGGCAAAGTACTGTGGCATATGTTAATATTGGAACCTATTACTTCATTGGGATTCCTCTGGGTGTTCTTATGGGATGGTTATTCCACTTTGGTGTTTTGGTATGGCTTAGTTCTCTATCTTCTGTATGATCATATATATAGAGTCTGGTATTAGTGCTTATTAACTAAAACTTATATATATATATATATATATATATATATATATATAATGCAGGGGATTTGGGGTGGAATGATTTGTGGAACTGCTGTTCAAACACTAATATTAGCCACGCTAACCATCCGATGTGATTGGAATGAAGAGGTGTGGTTTGGATTCACTTAGCAGTAAGAATTTGCCATTTGCTGCATTCGCACTCATAAATCCCTTGGTGTGTTGTTGTTGCAGGCTATGATAGCAAGCACTCGCATGGAGAAATGGGCCCAACCCAAGTAAATTAATTCCATTGCATGATCTCAGGTGAGGATAGGGGAATGGGGGGACTTGAATATCTGGATGTGCACCAAGATCACTGTGTTCCTCTTTGATTGAAAAGGTTGATTGTGAAGAGTAGCAGGAGATGAAATGGGCCCAACCTAATGTTGCTTTCTTGGACCAACAAGGCTTCTGGGTCCAAGCCTTATAATTTCTTTGTCCAAACTAGTTGTTTTACCGAAATAAGAAAAATAATATATATGTATATATATTTTTTCAAATAAGGCTAATGGTAGAAGATATTTCTAATTGTTAATACTAGAAAAAAAAGGCTAATATTATTATTAGCTATTCTAATATTTTGTTGAATATTAATATAAAACGAATAATTATATCTAATGTGATATAAAATTATTATTAAAGTATTAAAAAATAATAAATGTGTGTTAGAAATTAGTGATGTTTTATACTAAATGACAAAAATATTTTTGATTGAATATAAAGTAATAATAGTAATATATATTTATCTAAAATTATAATATTTTTGTAATATAAATGTGAATTTAAAATTGTTAATATATCCGTATTATATTGCATTTAATAAGAACTTCCTTACATTTGTACTATTACAAGCTAAAATAAGTAAATTTATTATTATTTTTTGAGAGAAAATATTATAGTCATATTATTAAATTATAATAAATCAAAGTTACAAAGGTAAAACTCTCTCTACCAAAGAGATTTGTTTTAGAAGAGCAATTAAGTTATTCGCACGACTAGTAAATTTAAAATTTCTCTTTAATAAATTTGCACTTACTCTCACAAATATCTCTGCACAAGCAACATTTTTCCATATTTCAGAGTATTTATAATAAAAATATATTTTACACTTTCCTCCTCCATAAAAATAAAATTTACGAGCACGAATGAACAATCCTTTAATTCTATGCATCGGCCATTTCTCACCCTGAACCTTGCAACTAACAAGCTCTCTCCGCAGTGAAGAACAAATCTACCGTCAAGCGTCAACCCAAGACCTCAACCATCACCCATGATCAATAAAGATTTTAATTACTCTTGCAAGACGGAGGAGGCAAGTAGGATTGTGCTCTGAAGATTAAAATGTTTTCCCATTTTCTCGGCATTCTTAATATGATTTTTATATTAGTTTTGTGTAACAGGATAAAGATGTAAATCTTTTGGAAGGATGGATTGTTATATCGAATTATTATTGGCTTATTGTGCTGGGCTTGACATCTGCTCTTTTTCTTGAACGAGAAGCTTTAGTGTCATCTAATGGCCCTAAGTTAAGTGCCATCCTCTCTCTTCGATATTAATTAAAGTTATCTTCTTTCTCTCAAGGAACAGAGTACAAAAGATATTTTAAAAAAATTTCGATGTGCGTAATGGCAGAAGTTGACGTTGCGGGTCGTCTAATAATGTTTATTTTGTGTTATTATTTACTGTATGTAAGTAGCCCAGGCGAGTTTGGTACTTAATGTTTTAGTGGATATGCGGTTTCTTTTCCGTTTAATCTTATGGGCTTCTTCTTATTAAATAAAAGATAATAGCTATATTGTGACAATATGAGCCTTTTAGCCATATGGTTATGGCACTGAGAGAGTTCTTTATGTACAGGAACAGGTCAACAGCAGATTATTAGTATGCTATGGGATTAACCCGAATCCGCAAAATACAAATCTCAACGAATTAAACCCGGTTTAGCACGGCCATATCGGAGGCTTCCGTCTCACCGATTGCGGATGCGGATCTATCTCCTGTAACAGGAGCTCCGTTAAGGGGAAACACTTGCTTATCGGATACCTCGCTACCCGCCTCCTCTCTTGTCCTCCTCCCCGAGATCGTCCTCAAGAACAACCTCCACCGCCCGCTACGCCGCGCTGATCCCTCTCCTCCGCCACCTCCTCTTCTCTCGCTCCGCCTTCCCTCCAATGGGTAGATGGCGAAGCTCGACGCTCGCCGGAGCCTACCTACCTCCTCCATCTCCTTCCTCACGTGCTCCGGAAGACGCAGCGTGAACCGATCCACCCCATCCACCGCCGATTGGGTTCGCCGGAAGGCTAATTCCACTGCCGCCGGGACCATCCCCAGATCTACCTCCCCGCCGCCGATTTCTTCCTCCTCCGCCTTTTCCTCGCCGGTGAGCCGTATCCCGTCGTCGAGAACGGCCGGATCGGAGAGATCCGCGCGGCAGACGGGGCATGTGACGTGGGAGGCAAGCCAGCCGCCGATGCACTCCGGGTGGAACACGTGGCAACATCCGGGGAGCAGGCGCAGGGTATCATCGTCCGCGAACTCGGAGAGGCACACGGCGCATTCTAGAGCGGCGCCGCCCTTCCCGCCCTTGAGCTCCTTCGCGGCCGCGTACTGCATCGTCGGGAAGGATTCCACCACCGCCGAATCGAGCCCGCGCCGCCGCTCCCTTCCGCCCGTTGCGGCGACGGTGACCACGGATGAACCGGAGGATGTGTATGAATCAGTGCAACGGTGGAGGTAGATGGAGAAGAAGGCTAAAAGGAAGAAGACTATGATCAGTGCGACGAAGATCACGGCAGTGGTGACGCTAAATCCTGCGGAGTAGTCATTATTGGAGGGCGGTACGGCACTGGGCTGGGACTCCACGCACCGGACGGTGACGAGAAGGAGGAGGAGTGCAGGGAGATACGGCGTTCCACGGTTGTGATGTGCCATCGCCGTCGTTGTTGTTTGTTTTCTGGTACCGAGTGGCGCAGCCGCAGAGGATAGTTATATGGAAGGGCCATTGACCGTTGACTGGAAAAGCAGTGCAGTCAAACTAATCGGGCCGATACTAGTCATCCAATGACCGGGCTTTAGATTTGTCTGACTCTTTGGTATCGAGTATGAAGCCAATCAGGGTGCAACAATGACTTCCAACTCCTTTGCCTCATGATCATGAGGTAATTTTACTACCTAAATTTTGTAGATGAATATATCATATTCTATGGTAACACTTTGTTTTGCCCAACAAGCCCAGTAAACTATGTAAATGAATGTTTCGTGTCCCAGTTGATAACTGAGCTTAGGTCAAGCTTGCGCCTCATGTTGATTTATATTTCTACAAGAAAGATAATAGACTTGTTCAAACAAAACAAAACAAAACATAGTGCCTTGTTGACTCTGTGGTGGGGGCTTAGAAGTCCGTCTTTATTCTAGAAAGGAAGATGATAAGGTTGTTATTAGATTAAATGCCAGATTCCAAACCTACTTGGGTCATTGTTAACCATTGACCCTTCAATTATCTGGTAGTAATCGATCGAGATAACTTGTAATAACGTACAGAAATAGTTATAATATGCCTCAGTCAAGAAACTTTCAAAACTGGTACTATCTTCAAATCAATGTGTGTCCCTAAGACTATACAAGTCGGATAAATGAGGATCCCAATTCCAACCCTATAGCGAAGAATACTACTTACTGCCTTATAAATGATGGTATTCCTTTCACCAGCACAGAGTGACTGATCATCCTTTGGATTCACATAACATCTTTATTACATATGATAGAGGAGAAAAAAGAAGAAGAATTATAACAGAATGGAACTCTATTATAATAATTATTATTATTGACCCCAAGGATGAATTGGGACTCAGTCAACAATCCACATAACACACGTTCTTTCTTGAAGCTTTCTCGAGGAGAGAGTTGTTAGTATTTTGATTTATTTTGATCATCCTTTGGATTCACATAACATCCAATATCAAACAAAACATATTGCTAAACAAACAAAAATTGATTTATTTTCTACGAATACTTTTTAAAGTCCATCATTTTTGTATGCATGCTCTGTTTTCAGCAAATATCAGGAAATATATTTCTAAATTTTAGAAGTGATATGATTTGGATTTGAACTACATGCAGTCAAAATCTTACGTGCAATTTGCACCAAAACCATCCATCCATCCATCTTCTTACAAAGTAAATAAAATGTACAGCACATATATATAAGAAAATTTTGTAAAGAAATAACTAAGAAATGCAATTAGACCATATTTGATGCCTCGCTGGCGACTGAGGCCATCACATCTGCACCCATTATCACACCAATCGGATCCACAATGACCACAAAAACCCGTCTACCACCCGCAAATAATAACCCACAACTTCCTCTCTCTTTTCTCATCGTTGCTGGAATACTCCGAGAAGCTCGTCATCCACCTCCGCCTCCTTCCTTACGTTCTCCGGCAGCACGAGAGTATTCATCCACCTACACTCGATCCGACCCGTTACTTACGACGACGAGATCCGCTAAGTTGGCGCGGCACACGGGGCACGTGACGTGGGACGCCAGCCAGGAGCCGATACACGCGGGGTGGAACACGTGGCAGCATCTGGGGAGCAGTCGCAGCTTCTCCTCGTCCGAGAACTCGGACAGGCAAACGGCGCATTCTAGCGGGCCCTTGAGAACCTTCACGGCGGCGTACGCCACGGCGGGAAACGAGTCTACCACCGCCGGGTCAAGCCCGACCACGAGCGAAGGGCATGGCGGAGTTTCTGTCACCGCCGGAGTGCGGTCACCGCGGCAGCGAAGGAGGTAGAGGGCGATGGAGAGTACGAGGAGGACGGCGAGAACGATGGAGAGGTAGAGTAGGACGGAGAGGCTCTCGGATGAGTTGTCGTCATACGGCGATGTAGGGACGATGGGGCGCGAGGCAGATGCTTGGGTGAACCGGGCGGTGACCAGAAGCAGCACGAGGAGTAGCTGTAGAGGAGCCATTAATGGCGTAGTGTATCACGAAGAGACATCATCTTATAAGCGTGAAGGTGGCAACTTTGGAATTTTTTTTTTTAAAATAAAAAATCATGCACGAGGACAAAGGGAAAATACTTAAAAACTTTATGTTTAATTATAAGTATGTTGTGATATGGACATGGAGATGTCGAAGTGGAAGCACGTTGTTTCGAATTCACTAGAATTGCAAAATATTATTATTGTTCGTTGGAGAAGTTTAGATTTCGTCGTTACTTATTAAACTTATTAATGCGAAAGAAGTGATCATGGATCGCTTACACGTGCATTAATGGGATCAAAATATATAAAGTTATCAGCGAAAAGAAAGAATAAAAGGACACCGAGGGAGTACTCTCACTCAAGGTTAAAGAAGCATTCTAAAATAGAATGTGATATTAATGAACGAATTAATTAAACCCTTGATGTCATGAATTCCTAAAAAGCCAATCAGGTAATGCGACGAGTAGATTGTGTCGATCTTCATGGCGTATGACAGCAAGAACCAGAGGTAGCTTCTTATGAGAGTTTTTTACAAGTCATTGGTTGTCAAAAGATACTCAGGCACATTCGATTGATCAGAGTAGATTTGCAGCTAGATTTGTTCGCAATCTCTTGAAGATATATATATATATATATATATATATATATATTTAATCTACGTCACTAAGCATGCAGTACCGATTAGATCAATGTAGGAATCAGGATAGGAATCTTATAATATGTGGAGTAAATGATGCAAAATTTGTACTCGGAATAATTCCAGAACCAAATCCTTCGAATGCCAATGAAGTACGAGTGCCAAGAAATTAGACTTGGATGTTTCAGTATATTTTCAAGGGGTGAAATGAAATGAAGGAAGATAGATGAAGAGGTCAACAAAATAGCGGTCTAATTAAATTCAGCGGCGGCTAAGAAGCAGTTATGAGACAACTTTACTTCTTAATTGTGTTTCAAAGAGTCCTCGTTGGGACCAGCATTTTGCCAGTTCTTGAACTAATCAAAAATTTTGGTAGCTAGATCTAAGCAAAGGTATGTATGTAATACTCGGGCTTGGAGAAATGGCACATTTGTTAGTCTAGACCCATGAAGTTTTCATTGTTTATTTGAGCCCAACTCATGAGACCACCTCCCATATATGAAACAATTTTTTTATAGGAAAAACTCCTAGACAAATAGTTTTATTAAACCAAATAATTGGTACATCGAACCTCTATTACGGCCTTATGGAAAACCTGATTGAGGACATCAAGTAATTACTCTCTAACTTTACCAAAGTGACAATAAATCATCCGTGAGTTCATCTCAATCATGTGTAAAGATGCTGCTGGCTATAGCAGGGTATAACATTTTGTTTGACCTCCTTTGAATGGAGTTTTCTTTTCTATTGAGCAAAAACCTTTTATCCCTGGCCTTTGCAGTACTCCCGGCTTAGACTGCCGTGCAAAAAAGAAATCTTGGGGGGGGGCAAAAGGCTCAACGACGTTGGGCAATTTTAGGCACGTCTACCGGTAAACAAAATGAGAGGGGAATAGAACGACACTCTTTAATACAAGTCATGTATTTTAGCTATAATATATAGCACTACGAAAAGAAGTACTAAGCCTAGAGGCATAAATAGAATACAGCAAAGGGAAACACAGCCCTGATGATAGTTAAAGATATTCTACGACATCGTCACAACTTGATAGTTAAAGACACACACAGCTCTATGAACCCCCAAAGGGTGAGAAGAGTGAGAATTATCGACTGAGGCCTAAACCACACATATAACACCTTCTGCGTGTGTGAGTTGGAAGGGAAGGAGATGAAACCTAGCAAGCTAAGGGAGAAGGGGAGCTGCTGTGATTCCTATTACTTCTCTTACGAGATTGCAACTTTGGAAGAATATTTATATATTCACAATTAGTGCTTTGCACCCAAAAGAGTAACTGCAATATGATATAATATACCAACAAACAAATCTATCAATTTCTCAGCTTCATTAATTTGCATCATTTCAAGAAGAGAGAAGAGGTGAAGAGCCCACTTAGGTAAAACTTTCTTCAAACTCAATATTCACAATTACAAACACTTGATGATATGCAAGCTCGATTTACTAGGCCACATTCATTTATCCACATTCATTTATCAACCTACTAAATAAAACTACACTCTTTCTAGTATATAGAACAAGGAATGATTACCTCATTCACCTTTCCTTTCCATGTATACATATTAATAAGGGCAGCCGCTAAACCTTGCAAGCAAAATTCTTCTCCAAACTCACACAGACACCAGTACTCGATTCCTCGTAACAATTCACAACGGAAGAATATAATTCCGAGCTCTTCCATATCTTGACAAGAAGAGCTTAGAACCACTGCATGACAAAGATCTCTCCATCTCATAACGTTCCATCTCTAGAGATGGATTCTTTGGCAGAGAAGCTTCCTTCGAAGTATTCCCCTGCTTCCCTATGTTCTTAGAACCCTTCTCCTCCTCAAAGTTGCGATCTTTACTCTCTTCCACACTTTTCTCTTCCAAATCCAGTCTACGAAGAAGTGAAGCAAGAGACAACGAATCCATGGACGCGGATCGACGAACAAGCTGCAAGTTTTCTTCCTCCTTACCACTCAATGCCTCCGATTCAGAACGAGTACGCGAAGAAGAGGACTCTTCCGCAGTTGGGTCGGGCAGAATTCCACTACCATCAACAGTTATCATCACGGCTTCGCCAATACCCAGCTGCGTATTCTCCGTTGAGGCAGAAGAGGCCAAATTAGGTTCCTCCTCGTTAGTAGTAGAAGGAGAAGCCAAAATCGCGTTTTGGGCTACGACTGGAGCACGGCAAAGTGGGCAATTGACATGAGAACGAAGCCACGTATCAATACAAGTGACATGGAAGGCATGGCTGCACTTGGGCAGAAGCCGCAGCAACTCCCCATCGCGGAATTCGGCGAGACAAACGGCGCAATCCGCGGCGGCGCCGCCGAGTATACCTTCGCTGGCCTTGTATACCCACATGGAGATCGCCTCGATGGCGGACTCGTCGAGACCAACGGTCCTGATGTACCACACGTGGTGATCCGCCTCCCCCTCCTCGAAGAACCCACCATCGCCATCGCCATCTCCTGCCGAGATGGTATCCACGGGTATCGACCTCCGCCGGAGGCGACGGCGGCGGCGGCGGAAGTAGAAGACGGCGCACCACGTGAGGAGGAGGAGAAGGGAGGCGGCGACGACGCAGGCGGCGGGGATGATGAAGGGGAGGGGTAGGTGGGAGGTGTGGTGGAGTCGGATAATTGTGGTGGTAGAAGGATAAGGGGGTGGGGATTCGGGCTTGCAGAGCTGATGGAAGTAGCAAGGAGACGAGCACCCGATAGAGCAATCCGTGGCGTTCAGATAAGGATAGAGTATCCGCGGATGGGGAGCCATGGCCGAGAATAGCATAGCGAGGAAGCTCCAACGAAAATAGAACAAAGGGGATTAAATTAATGAATAGTTATCCCTGTGACCCTGTGTTTGTTTGGGCGATACTAATAAAGTAATCTAAGTGGTCAATTTGGTGGGTTGGAAGGTATCGGTATCACTGTAACCAGGTTGACGGAAATAGAGAGAGAAGGGCCCCACTAATAGACTCTCATCTTTCTCACTCTCATCTTGTTTTTGTGGACGGATGATGCGGGTGCGGTGTTGGGTGACAATTTAACCGGGTGTTGTTTAAGTGGTAGGTAATGTGTCAAATGACGTGGCTGCTGGTAGTTGGGGCGTAGTAATTAGAGACAGGTGATCGGTGTGACACCTGAGCAAAGCCTCTCTAGTTTGTTTCGGCCTTTCATATTGGGCTGGCTGGCCCATAGCCCTTGGGCTTATCAAATTAATGACATAACGGTATGATGAACTTTAAATGTTCAATAATAATAATAATGAATGAAAGTTTTGTCACCAATTAATAATAACATGTTGATCACAACCCTCTTAATTAGACGGACGCTTGACAAATAAGTAGGCAAGACGTCATTAATAAATGTTTCATCTTTTTAAGTTGGGTTGCATCAAATAAATGTGCCAAAATTTCTACAACTACCACCGAATCAATTGCATGTTCTTGCCGAGAAGCTTCAAAGCTTAATCACCAACGTCTTTCCTCCAGTATATATAAAATATCCTTAGGAGACTAAGATAGGATATGTAGTGGAGACGCCAGCCATGGCTCAATCTCTTATTCCTCTCAACCCTTCAAGATTTCATCTCTCCTTGCCTCTAACCTCTCCTTCTCGTCTCTCCGGTCCTTACTCCTTAACCAAACTCTCCACTCAGACCCATGCAAATCCAGTGCTTCTTCTTGTTGTTCGAGCTGCTCAGTCATCTGGTCAAAACTCCTCTGAGCCAACTCAAGACAATACAAAGTATGAGATCGATCTCTCCATGTTAGATAGTATTTTAGCATATACTGCATGCAAATATTTGATGATCTCATGGTTAATGTTTGATTTATATTCAGGGTGACAAATTCGAATTATAGCAGAACTGGTATAAACTTTCCAAATATTTCTCTAGCTTCCATCCCTCCATGGTACAATCCTTTCTTTTTTTTTTAAACTTTGCCCACTAATTTTAGTTTATTCTCTACTTTCTCTTCTCATATATTCGATCTATGTAGGGCTAGATGGGTGTTGGGGTCTATCATTCTCTTGGCCTTGCCATTCTACAGGAGATTCTTAACAATAGAAGGTATATAATATAAATTAAATAACTCTGTGATATAGTTAAGTACTTGGTTTCAAAATTGTGCTCAGTACATGTATATCAGATCAAGTAGAGAAGACGGCCGAGGTGGTGTTGGAGACGGTGGAGAAGGTGGCAGAGGTGACGGAGAAGGTATCGACAGAGGTCGCGGAGTTGTTACCGGAGAACGCCGAGCTAAAACAAGTTGCTTTGAAGGTGGAGAAGATGGCTGAAGAAGTTGCCAAAGATGCAGAGATAGCAGAGTCGTTGATCAAGAAGGTCTTCATTAAAAATCTAACTTTTGAATTAATCATAGACTTCTTAGCCTGTGGTACAAGTTATATGTGCTTAAAATTCCAACAAGATTAAATCTCAGTCAACATCCGTGTTGGTTCTTCAAAGTTCAACATGGATATCCATGCATGATTCTCATGTTGAAAAGTATTCTCTGCTGTTGAATTAGGTTGATGAGGTGGTGGATGGGATTGATGCAATGGTAGAGCCTGTTATTGAAAGGAAGATCCCTATTGGCGAAAGCAAGCCAGAGAAGGAAGCTAATACAAGCACATAGATGAACAAGTGGCAAACAATAAATGTTTATTTTATTGATTGAAAGCTATTATACTGCAGTTCTCCTTTTATATTTAGATTAATATGTTGATTTGGGCTAATTAACATTTTTATGCATGCCACTGATGGCTTCATTTCTCCCAAAAATAGAGAGAAATATAAGTTTTAAAGTAAATATTAGCTCATTAATCCTGATGATTTACAAATCTGACATGCTTGTGATGTAGGATTTCTCGTGCTCTATTTATGAATGCAAAGATAAACTACTTTCCGACTCATTAAAAAGGGCACTACTATAATAAGTCAATTTGTTGTACCAAATAATATCAGTAGTAGAAATAGTAGTGCAATTCTCATTACCAACAACTACGGCATATGAACTATTCTCTTTACTTATCTTTACTTATTATTCTACAAGGCAAATTTATAACTTATCATTTATATGTATATTATACCTATACTCTTGGCTCGTTTGTATTTAGAGGGACAATACGAAGGACCATGATTAATTGTTTATATGCATCTAATCAAAGAACGACTATTGAATGATAGTCAGTGGGGGCGACCACGTCCTCAATTCTGATCCAATAGTTTACACTACGATCTCATGTGTCGATTACAACTCAACGATTTGATTCCAAAAATTAATTTACAGAAGTTCGCATGTCGGCGGTAACAAATTGATTTCAAAAATAATAATAAAAAATTGATTTAAAATAAGTAAATAAATTTACAAAAGTTATAACAACTATCTTATATATAGTAGAGTCTAGTGTTGAACGCTATCTCATTAAGACAAATTTGCTCTCCACCAATTGCTTTTGAAACAGCAGACAAATGGTTTATTTATAGCAGTAAGCGGGCATGACAAAGGGATACAAATCGAGGATTAGATCTAGTCACGAATTGATGCATCCTCTCAGGTCAAAACCAATCATTTAAATTTGGACATGACATACGCACGTGAACCGAACTGAGTCAGGCGACGCACAAGTGTGAGTTAAGAAATTATATAGTATTATTTACTCACAAAATAAGTATCACTTTTTGGACTCAAAGCCTATAAGAAAAACACTTATATAACATACTAATATTTCTCAAATATCTAATATGGTAGGTACTAAACCTTTTTTTTTCATTGCTATGATACCCACTTTAAAACTAATTTTCTTTCACTTTTCTTAATAAATTCGACTAAATGAATATACGACGATAGAATATTTTTTGAGCTAAATTAATTTTACTATTAATCTATCATTAATAATATATAATTCTCACTTAAAATTTATCTCAAAGTTAATAAATATTTATATCAAATACATAATATTTTCAACACCCACCCAGTTTAGTGGAAGAGTGATTCTCTTACATTGTAAATGGCTCCGTTCTTGTCTGAGATCATCGAAAACTTTCACCACCAATGGAGAGTCACTGAAGATCCAACCGGGGGATTGCATCTGCAAGTAAACGATGCTAGTTCTTAATAAATGCCATTAAAAATTATCGTCTGCACTTTAACGGACAGTTCTGCCAACGTCCTACGTTATCATTTAGATATCTTTCGGTTACTTAACTCCATGTCAAGTATATCTACAAGCCTTTGTAAACTGTTGCAAGATTCCAATGACCAATTTATATACTCTTTTCCCCTTTATGGACTTAATCCCCTAACTCTTTGCCACCACGCCATAAGCTGGCCATCTATTTCGATTGCACTAAGTTTCCGGACACGCAATTCACTGGGAGAACTTAATCTTAAGCTCAAGCAACCATCTATATAAGCATCGACTCCTCTCTCATGAGAAACTTCGACTTCAAAATCTAAATACCAAGTCATCAAAGTATGTCTCTAGTTAGATCATTTGCTTCCTATTATCGTCGAAACGTCTGTCTCCTTGGTCACCCTGGAAATCGAACTCATGATTTAGGCTTGGCTACATTGGATCAAAGGAGATATTTATCAGGAAATCGACACAGCAAAATCAAGACTAAGATGTACATATATATATATGTATCTCTATGCTTAGTAGTTTTGTAGTTTACTGGTTTATTATTATTATTATTATTTCAATTGCCTCATTGTTGCACTTGTTCTAGTGAGGTTGTTATTATCAATTTTGCATACACGATATAGTCATCTAGAGGTATAAAATCTAGATTAATTTTAGTTCTTAATATGTATAATGTTTGCTAATTTGTTATAGGGAAACAATCGCTGATCAAAGTGATAAGAAACCAAAATCATCTCGACTACCATCTAGATTGTCATTCTTCACTTGGTAATTACTTCATAAATTCAAATCCATGGATCATAATGTTTTGCTTCTTATGGTGGAAGTTGTGAATCTTTGCAGGGCAAGATGGACTTTTGGGTCTATACTAACAATTTTACTACCCCTTTGGCACAATAAATGGATGGGCTTGTTACAAATTGAGGGTAAGCAATTAAACTATTTATGCTTAGTTACAAAGGCATAAGCAAAAGTTTGATCCGTTTCTTTTAATTTTGAATTAGGTGAGGTTGAGATGGTTGCAGACGTGGTAGAAAACACAGCAGAGGTCGTGGAAAAGGTTGCGACCATGGCCGAGAAGTTGTCGTCGGACATGGCTGATCGGCTACCGGAAGACACAAAGCTAAAGGAGGCTGCTGTTTTTGTTGAACGAGCATCCAAAGAGATTGCAGAGGAGGCTCAATTAGCACAGGACATTATTCATAAGGTTTATTACATCTTTTCTTATATGTTATTTTGCTTTTCGAGTAGGCATAGTTCCAAAATCACGCAAAGGATGATTCCTTGAGAGTAGTACATAACTTGCACAAAAGAATGATAGAGTTTCATTTCTTTAAGCATCTGTTTCTCTTTTTATCTACATTTCTTGAGGAGTAAAGTAGAAGCAAATAAAAGTATGTTGATGAGCTATAAGACTTACATTTCTTTTATACATGCAAATTTTCAACTTTTTTGACAGGTCTATAGGCAAATAAAGCTTTTAGGAATGATATACGTGAAAAAAAAGCTCAACATATTAACATAATAGTTCACCAACTAGCTTGCAAGATGACCACTATATGATGAATAAAGTCCTTAAGTTAATTAACATCAATTAATTAAGTAAAGATCACGAATCTCAATTCCATTGTGCAGGTCGACAAGCTGGTGGAGGAGGTGGAGACGTTTTTAGATCCCATTACAGAGCATGGAAAGAAAGTTAAGGTAGAGAGAGGCAATGGAGTAGATAGGCACTAAGCATTGAAGAAGAGCAGATTCACTACTCCTAACTACTGAATGTGGATGGCCTTTATACACCGACGAGTTCTATGGATCGGCATATATCTTACAATGTAATTAGAGATGGTCGTAAAAAGTTGACTTTAAATATACTTACAAACTTTGTGAGGACTTGTAATCCACCTCTAATCTTTCTATCAGTACATATACTCCTGGTTGCCATTTGAAACAATACTGCAAATAGTATGAGAACAAACAAATTCAACCCTGCTACTCTTACTACGTGACCGAGAGAAGAGGGAATTTGTCTTTGATTGCATGAGAATGGAGTGACGCGTAACCTGTATTTCTTACAGAGGTGTAACGTAAAGCCTGAGACTTTAAAAGAGATTCTTTATGATATCTTAAACTATTATGCAAATATTAAAAAGGGTATTAACTCCTTCCCTGCATCATTTGTTTGGCCAAATCCTCTTCTTCTACATCCTAAAGAAGGATACATGGATTGGCAATTGGTTCCCAGCAATGTAATCTCACCTAAGGAAGACATTGACAAGGAGATCAAAGAGCAGAGCCCACCAATTGCCGCCGAATTGTAAGTTACACACTATTAAAAGAATATCTAAATTTTAGGTACCTTATTAGTAGATTGGGATTCAAAAATGGATGCAGCGATGACTCGAAGTTGTTGAGAGCCGTTAAGCTCTCACAAACCAGAGCAGGAGAAGCAGAGGAGAAAGCCATGCTTGCAAGCAAAGAGCGTGAGGAGGTGAGCTCATTGCTCTTGCTGGAAGCTCTCAAGTTGTCTGCCCACCAGCGTTGGATGAAGCTGCTCGAGATCGAAATCTCGATGCTGCAAAGATGGAAGGAGGACGAGGAGGAAGGCAATGCTGGGGATTTTGCCCTGCTCTTGGGCATTGCTGGAGTGGGCCTTGCTTTTAGAATTGCCTACTATTTGTTTCGATATCGCCATTAATTTGTCCAATGTTGCAAATTAATATGAGAGATTTTTCCCCCTTTTTTTGCTATTGTGAGTTCTAAGTCTACGTTCTAATAAGCCCGAGTCCAATATAATTCCTTTGGGATGAGCCCAGAAAAATGCAAGTCCAGGCCCAGGTCTCGTGGAAAAGAGAAGCATAAGACCAATGCAGCAAATAGAAGTCTCAAAATATATTATGAAAGAATTCAATCAAATATCCAGTAATCGAATCACAAAAGGGCAAAAGGAAATTATAAACAACGGCAACGAATAATGGAATAGATCGGCCCATCAAGAACTGAAATGGCTTCGAGATCCATTAGATCTAGAAGGCGATAGCGGCGGCGGCGATCGCACCGGCGACGGCGAAAAAGCTTGCGACGGGAATGGAGGCGGCACTGTTGCTACCGGGGGAGGAGGGCGCCTCCGCGGGACTGCCGCCGATGGTGGAGGTGGGAGCGGCGGCGGGGGATCCGGTGGGAGTGGCGGTAGGGGGAGCCGGAGGAGAGGAGATCGGCGACGTGGATGGCGCCGGGCCGGCGGCCGGAGGCGTAGATGCTGGAGCAGGGGCCGACGCTGGGGTGGCCGTCGGCGGCGGCAAGACGGGAGTCGGTGATGGGACCGGCGCCGCCTTAGGGGCCGGGATGGGGGCGGGCTTTGGGGAAGCTCCCGGAGCCTGGGCGTAGGAGCTCACCGTGAGAAACCCTAACACGAGGGCGAGGATGGGGAAGCGGACGTAAGAAGAGATCGCCATTACTAGGAAAAGGGAGAAGAGGGAAATTAAGGGTTAGGATATAAATTGGGATATCGAAGTGAGGAAGATGAGGAAGTGGGATGGGGTTTATAAAGGGAGAGGAAGGGGGAGAGTCGGTTATGTTATGCGGTGTTAGAATTAATAAATATTAAAGTAAAAAAAGATGTATACGATAACGTAAATATTCAACTTTAAATCCTGTTGACAACTAAGCAATGAGACACGCAATAATTGGCCAAGAAGATTCATACGAACGTGGTCTATTCTGGCCAATTAAACCGCGTTTGGGTTAGTAGGACTAGGAGAGTAGGAGTAGGAGTCCAACGTCTATAATCTATTTCTCTATTTTCAAATTTGGGGGCTCCACGAGTCATTTTTTATTATTAAAATTTTCCAAGAAATCCCCGAAGAGTCCAACTAGCCGTTGGCAATTTTAAAATTCTATTTTCCTTCTCTCAAGGCTAGGTCGACAGTTGGCAGTGGCTCCTACCGGAAGCTACTCCATTATTGGTTGGTTTGTAAAATCTTCTCAAGATGAATGAGATTAAGTGAAAGTCACTGTAGTAGTACAAGAGTTTATTCATTACTAACCCATAAACAAGATCGTAGGTTTATTTTCTCTCATAAATATTATCATTTATATTTGATAAGCACTGTCTATATATATATATATATAAATAGTTCGAACTTATTGGCGAGAGATATCACCCATTCTAATCAGATATTTACAAGCGTGACATATTGAGAAAATAGATCATTGCGGATTCAAACTAATCACGAATTAAATCTAACTATTAAAAAGAAAGGAGGCATCTGCTGGATTCAACAAGCTTATACCACTATCGATCTAGCGACAATTAGTAGACATAGGCAGAGAGAATTCACTCAAAAGGAGCACAAAAAAAAAAGATTAAAACCCTAGCTAAGAGGCTTTGTTAGGATAGACAGGGATGTTCTATCAATGCTGGCAAGATTATTAATATAATTATCAAATCTATATATATAAAAAGAACTAGCATTTTTATGTAACGTATGATTTAGAGACTCACTATCAATCAAAATGATTAGGTAATATACTTGGATGCATTTATTTGTCTCCTCCCATCTCCATGGTACTAAGAAGTGGGGTGGTAATAAGTATTTTGGTGGGGGGGTGTAAAATATGATCACATAAAGGCTGGATATTTGTGCTGGTGGAGATGCGTGAGCTGTGAAACTATAGGAGGACAGAGCAAGTGCTGTCTCCAACCCATAATCAATAACCCATGCCAATTGTCACATCTCTAGCGGATTCCTCGCTGCCAAAGTTTGGAAGCATCCTGATGTTTTTGTTTAAGTATCAATAGTACTACTTTGTCCATTAACATATATATATAGTTTAGTACAGCTTTGTAACGACTATTGTTTCATAGTTAATAAATTCACATCCTACCTCATGAAGACTTTTACTGTGCTGTGCATGATCCAAAATTTATTTGAGTGCAAGAACTAGGCCCAGATAAGGCCTATTCTATGTTCTGTATATAAATGGGCTAGGCCCAGATGAGTGCCTACTAGTTTTAATTGGGCTACTTTAGACCCCAAGTCATGGTTCAGACCTGAGAGTCCACAACTTTGAAGTCAATTGACCCAAACTTTTTGAAAGTAAACTAATAAATCACAATCACAAAGACCAAGAAACCCAACTCCAGTCCAGTCAGACCTAGATGATGCCAAAGTCAGTCCCAACCCTACTTGCAACGATGATGTAACCAACCAGTAAAAACGAGTGGATTGCTCAATTTGCATTCACTTTCTCCTTTCAGTTGGTGGGAATGGTATGCAATCCCTATCAAAGGATCACTTGTTTAATTGGTTGCTTTCAAAGAGTTTTGCAAACATTTCTTAACGCACACTGTCTCTGATGATGACAAACTAGAGATGGAAAAGTGCAGTGAACCTAGGAATGAATACAAACTACTATCCATCCATTCCTCCTCCCAACTGCCCAAAGTTTTATTTATCTCTCCCTAGTTCCTTCTCCTCTCCAGCCTCTCTCCCCCTCCACCCCCAGGGGCCTATCTGGATATTTACAATCAAAGGGACGTGGAGAAAAATTCCAAATTCCATCGCTTTCCTACTCCCCTAGAAAGGAGAAGCTTATTTTGATGCTTTGCATGTAGCCCCAAAGCTAGGCAGCAATTTATGGTTCTGACCTTTTCTTTCTTTTTTTTTAAAGCCAAGAAAATAAAAAGATATATTATCTTTGTTGCTTTCTCTCCTCTGGATAGCTAGATTCTTTTGCCAACTTGGATGGTGAAGAGATTAAGCTATGGAATTAAAAGAGTATTATTCCTCTTAGTTCACAATCCACAGTGGTGATGGTGGCATAGGACCAGCTTTTCTAAAGGCAGTCCAAGAGCTAACCAATTCTTTTGGCCCCCACAAGAACACATCTGGAGACTGGGCCTGTTGTTTGTAATCCAGATGAGAAGAGAGCTGCAAGGCTGCAAACTTTTACTGCTACTGTTGTTTGCCGCTTGGGAGCCAAGCTGCAACGAATGAATAGTTTGCAAGGGATGTGCAATGCCTTTGCCTTTGCCTTTGCTTTATGAAAGGAAAGGAGTTATGCAGACTGAAGTCTAAGTCCCAACAACTCCACAACACTGTGGGGGGGGGTATCTAAGTGGGATTTGGATCAAGAGATCCATCCATATCACAACACTATTTGCTGACACAGCTGATGCGCAAAGTATTTGATGCTCCATCCGCCAAAATTGGCCCTTATCACAAAATTCTCACAAAATTTCCAAGTAAAGTGCATTGCTTAAGGTTTGCCATATGTTTTCTAACATTGTATGCAAAAATATTTGGTAATAGTGTTAATAATAGTTCATTGCCTTCCTCCTTCCATTAATTACACAGACACAGTCTCAAGCCTCTCAGAAGTCCCAATCACATTGGCCCCCACCATCTCCATCCCCATCCAAAACTCCCAAACGCTGCTGCTTTTATTTATACACTGCTGGATTCCTCCAGCAGCTGCCGCTGCCTCTCTCTCTCTCTCTCTCTCTCTCTCTCTCTCTCTCTCTCTCTCTCTCTCTCTCTCTCTCTTGGATATTCATATACAAAAAGATTCGCATAGCAACGTTTCAATTCCTATGTGGTTGATAGTAGGGTCTGAAACAGAGATCCGTGCGCAAGGAGGAGGAGGAGGAGGAGGAGGACAAAGAAGAGCAACCTTGGAAGTCTAAGAACTCCTCTTAATTACTCCAATCTCATCACTTATTATACTCCACCACCATCCTAAACCCCTCTTCCTACAAACCCACCTCTCTCTCTCTCTCTCTCTCATTAACTTTTTTTTTTGTGTTGTAATTCAACCAATTATGAAGAGACCAAGCAGCCCAGACTCCATGGTAGGTCTAGAACTGAAAGAAATTAATGGGCTCACCCCCATCTTCCCATATGGTAATCCCTCAATCTCATACTCAACGCTTTTTCCGTAATTCCTGCTCTTATTAACCCCGCACCATATCTTTGTTTGTTTCCTAGTGGAGGAGAAGGAAAGCTGCTACGAGGATAGCTTCCAAGAAGGGGAAGAGGAGGAGCTGTGCTCGAATGGGCAGGTGGGGCTGGGCGAGAAGAAGCGAAGGCTAAGCCTGGAGCAAGTGCGGGCTTTGGAGAAGGACTTCGAGGTGGAGAACAAACTGGGCCCTGAGAGGAAGGCCCGTTTGGCCCAAGAATTGGGCCTCCAGCCCAGGCAAGTCGCCGTCTGGTTCCAGAACCGCCGCGCCCGGTGGAAGACCAAACAGCTCGAGCGCGACTTCGGCGCTCTCCGGGCGCGCCATGACACCCTCAAGCTGGAATGCGACGCCCTTCGCCGCGACAAGGAAGCCCTCGCCGCCGAGGTTATTCAACTTTGCATATAACACCCTCCATACTTAATCTTAAAAAAAAATAATCTTTTGTTTGTGGGTTTGACCATTGGTCATTTGCAAAATTCTTTCTTTTGGCTTCAGATTAGAGAGCTGAAAGCGAAGCTCGAGAATCCCCAGATGGTGGTCAAATTAGAGAGCTCCGAAATTGGAGAGGAGAAGCCGGCGTCGGATAGCGACTCCAGCGCCGTGTTCAACGACGACGCCAGCCCATACACGCAATACTTAGTGGGATTCAATTCTTACGTCTCCTCCTCTTGTGCTACTACTTTATTTGAGAGCAAAAGCCAAGCTCACAAGAGCTTCTTAGAAGAAGAGGCTTATCTGGGTGAGGAAGAGCTCTGCAGTGGTGGCTTAATCTTAGAGGATCAAGTGGCTAATCTCTCTTGGTACTCCTCAGATGGATGGGAGTGAGTGAGTGAGTGAGTTTTGTTGGGTTAATTTAGTTATCCTCTCCAAGTTGGCAAATGTACATGGAGCTTCCACAATGTACAAGAGGGAATTAAGGTTGGATTAGAGAGTTAGAAGAAGACCAGAAGGGGGACGTGTGACATTGTTTAAGCTAATAAATTTGCCGTATTTGTATGTAGCTTTTATCATAGGAATGAGCTTAACTAGGAGTTGGTTTGGTTTAACTACTAAGGAATATGAGCCGTAATTACGTATCCTTTTGGTTAACTATTTATTGGTAATATTATAGTAACATGGTGCATGTTTTCTAGAACTAGGATCTTATAGAAGGATCTCCAGATATAATATAATATAATCTAATGCCTCGTTCTTTGTAGTGTATCAAAACTTTGTCATCTCTTTATAATAATTGGAGTAGCCCTACCAATTTGACAAGTCCTAATCATTTAAATTAAATTTAGGTCGAATTGGTCGGCCCATTTGCACTCTCCTATATCTTTATCTTATTCTATTACCTATTTGTATATATATTTTTTCTCTCTTAATTGTCTTGTCCTAACTAACATATTTATGACTTGCCAATGACCATTAAAAACTAACTCATTAAATCCCTTTAAAGTGGTGATTTGTGAGAGATACTGCTGCTAATTTCTTCTTTCTCATGGCCAGGCCAGGGAATATATAGAGAGTTTTGCCTCGTAAAGGCCACGCACATGATTAAAAAGTCCGTGTCTCGCAGCTTTTCTATCAGGGACCAGTCCGTATTTATAACCTTTTCGAGGACTAAATTGTCAGAAAGAGCCTAACAAATAAAAAGTAAAAGGTGGTTTGGTACACAGGACCCCCCCCTAAAAAAAATATTAAAAAAAAAAGTTGATTCCTTTTTAACAAAAGGCAGGGTGTTTTCCTTAAAATAAGGGCCCTTTTTACAGTCGAAACAGCTGAAAGTCTTGCATATTTTTTATATTTATAATTTCGTCCCTCATAACATAACTTTTTATTTTTTAACGAGTGATGGTACAATTTGGATTTTAGCTTCACGAAAAGGTGGTACAAACTGGTAGGGAGAAATGACACGTTGCTCTCATAGTGCTTTCAAATCATATGATTCTTTTTTTTTATAATCTCAATAGGGTTATAGGGTGGTGATGGTACTACTATCCTTGTGGATCCCACCATTTAACAAGGGCTAAAATATAAAATGGAAAGTAGTGGAGGGTGGTGAATGGAAGAATATTTCCTAGGGCTCCATTCATGGTGGGATTTTTGTTTATTCTTATTAAATTCACATAAAAAGTTAATCATTTTGAGATATTATATTAAGGAGTTGTTGGACTAATCGAATATCTATGTGGGTATGCTCCCCCCCTTCAACCACAGTGAAATTTATCAGTAAGTACTCATAAGCTTATAAGTTTTTAGGCACGTTAAAGATATAATTAGGAAATTTTTGAAGAGGTTAAGCGCTTAAGTACGTTGTAGAGCCACCCCTAACTAAAATTAGTACCAAGTTGATGGAATTAATTAAAAAAGGATGGGAGCCTTCGGTTCCATGTAAGGAATAATCCAATTTCTTTAATCCCAACAGGGCTTGGGAAAGGGAAAAGAGTTTTCCTTTTAAAGGATGAGTGTGTCTTAATTTGTGCCACCTCATCTTCCTTTCAACCTTATTCATGCCGTGGTTTGGTAGATGTCTCCTTCTCTTGTAGAGGGAGGTGGTGTGCAATTAGTAGGCTAATGGCGTCATGGATTAAAAATCTAAAGAAGAAAGAGACAGCCCATTTGCCAGCTTAATCCCTTTGGTTAGAGGGTCAAGAGTATTAATTGGCTCACTAATCTTTCATTGCACTGGCGTAATATCTTATCTCATAATCCAATCTCGTCAAGAAGCCAAGCACATTGGTTTGAGCAAATTCCATCTGGATTTTTCTTTGCTTCGAGTAGCTATCAGCTAATCCCTTAATGTGGTCACCAACACTAAGAAATATTATTTTCCTAATTGAGTTTGATTAAGAGTTTTCCTTAGATTGTTTCATTTAATAGTAGAAGTCACCGGAGTCGCCTTTATGAAATAATTTCATACTTTTTTTTAATAAATATTTTCAAAGTTTTCTTATATATGACAAATTATTCCATAATGGGCTGGGCCGGGGCCCACAATTTGCCCTACCACCAAATTAATGGGTAATTAAGTAGGCCTTTAAAGCCCAATCCAATTCTGTATATGTATGACAACTATTTTATTACACATAAGTGATCCTGAGATCGAGCAGAAGAGAGATACATTTTTAGATCATATTTTACGAAGGGAATAATCCGTCATCTATTTGATCATATGATATTATCTTTTTAATTAATAACACGTTTATTTGTCGTAAAATATAGAATACAATTGATAATTGTTAATAGATGAATATAAGCAATTATCTTACAATTAGGAGGAGAAAGAGATGAATATAAGCAAACTCATTCAAGCTTGTACGCAGTAAGAGTTTTAAGAGAAATAAGACGGTCACTTTCTTTGTCGCCAAATAAGGGAGCAAGCTTCACTAATCTCGTATTAAGGCTTTGAAATTATTAATAAGTTATTATTCCGCATACAATTAAAAAAACGTGTAACGTTTCCATCGTACATCATCTACTAGAAGCCTAGATGCCGTCCATGTCACGAGGCACACGTGTAGCCAATTTAGTGGAGTCACTTTCCATTACCACTACCACCGCCACTTTATAAATCTTTGACTCTCTCCAATTTTTAAGTTAGGCATTGCATGAAAGCAAACAATTATTAAAAACCAAGAGGATCAAAGTGTAAAAGAGTTCTATTCAAAGCATTCAGTGCTGCAAATTCAAAACTAGATTTAATGAGGCTTAACTCGAAGCCAGTAGGACTTGGGTTAATGACTATTGGACTCGAGTCGAGTCCAATTAGCATGCTATGTGGTGGTAAGTTTGGATTTATGGGAAAGCTTAGGTGCTATTATGAAAAATGACAACACGTGCGCTTAGTTTGGAGATAGAGGAGTCGTACTCACAGACGTGGACCCGGACGACGACTCGATCACCTCTACGCGCCTTCCTCCACACGCTACTCGCCGATCTTTTCTCCTCCTCCAGTCCTCGTCCTTCCCACGCGCCGATCTTTTCTCTTCCAGACGTACGTTCTGGGTACTCTATATTATATTAAGTTTTATTTATTTTTAATTATTTTTTAAATTTCTAAACTTCAATAGTATTTGAGAATTTAAATCTCATTATTGACTAATATTTAAAAAGATAATATGAAATTTAGAATATACACAAATAAGTTTTTTTTAAAATTATAAAAAAGACTAGGTGCGTACGACGCACACGGAGCCCGGCAGTAGGCCTTGTTTTAAGTTTTAACCGAGTAATTGGCTGGTTCTTCTTGGTGATTGGTGGGTCTTGTGGGCCCAGAAGTCACAATCTAGAGACTTTAGGTGGTCGGTCTACCCAAACCAAAGCCCACTCAATAATAAACATAACCATAACTAATTATGTGGAAAAACATTAGAAACGTAGAGGAATCTCAGAAAGTTATCATCTCCCCTCCACCCACCTCTTTTTATCTCTCAGCTTTCCAATCCAAATTTATAGAGATCATAAGAAACCACTTCTTCTTCCCAAGAAGGTTAATATTATTATTCTAGATATATATATATATATACAGAGAGAGAGAGAGAGAGAGAGAGTTCAAAGAGATGAGGAGATCAGAGTGGGAAGGTAGGTGCAAGAAGCATCCAGAGCATAGACTATCAAAAGGGGTATGCCCTTATTGTCTCAGGGAAAGGCTAAGCCGCCTCTCAGCTTCATCTTCAACAACTGCTGCTACTTCTACTACAAATGCTTCTTCCACTGCCTCCACTGCTTGCTCCTCTGGCCCAAATCTCTCCTCCTCTGCTGCTTCCCCTCCTCATGATCAAGAACCCAGCAACACCACTAGCCTTTCCCAGCTCCTCAAAGGGAAGACTGCTGCTCATCAATCCAAGCCATTCAAGAAGAGCAAATCTCTTGTTCCTGTCATTAAGGAGCAGGAGGAGGACAGTAAGAAAAGGAAGAAGAAGAAGAGAGGGAGGTTTTGGTCTAAGTTGCTGTTTGGCTCAGAGAAGAGAAGACACGATCTGTTTCACTCTGAAACCATGAAGGAGAAGCCTTCTTCCAAGTGGGTCTTGTTTTGATTTGTAATTTTCTTGTGTTTATTTTGCAATTTATAGAAGGTGGAGATTAAAAAAAAAAAAGAGAGCTCCATTTCTAGGCATTAAAAAGCTACAGAAGCTTTGTAATTCTAGTATACTGATGCTGTAACTGAGAATTTGTACATCTAATCTAATATATGATATGTTTGAATCAATTCTTATTACTGATTTTGCTCTTTTAAGGCAACCTTGTTCAATTAATGGAGCTAAATGAAGATGACACTAAAATATAATAATATGGTTGAAGATTAATTTAAGACATGAGAGGTCAAACAAGCATTATATATATATGTATGATTATTTCATTTAATACTGCTTATTATAAACCCTTTTGACCAGTAATTCTGATTATTCCATGGCAACACATGGCCTTCAAGATAGTACAACATTTTCAAGGGGAGTTCCTGTGGAGACCATTAATTATTCTTGATACATCTCGATTAAGACATCAAACCAACTCCTGATGTAGAACCTCCACCAAATAACCTCATGTGAGCTTATAGCTACATCTCTTAAAAAAGAATGGATCAAGATTGATCGTAGATAAAAATCCAACTTGAAAGATGTTGTTTCTCGCAAATTAAGAAAACAAATTCTGAAAGTTACAATGTTCTTTAAACAAGTTTCACACTTAACTGAAAATATTAATCTAATCGATCAATAAAAAATTATTACATTAGATGCAGAGGATAAGAAATAGTAAGAAACTTCAAAGGTGAATGCAGATGCAAGCGATTCAGAAGCTATGATGTCGATAGTACTGAATCTTTGTCCTCGGCTGCTCAGCATGAAAATGATGAAAGCATTCTAGTAATCGACACTCTCTCTATATACTGTGTGCAGGATTTTACAATCAAATTCTTCTTTTTGGGGATAATTTATGATATTATGTGCAGTTTTATTTTTTTTCATTAAAAACGTTGCCGTATTACCTGATCGGCCGTGCGCAGCTCCCAACTTCCAGTACTTAAACGGCTTAAACTGCCCTATCAATTAAATACATATAATTAAGTCTTAATTCATAAGGACAAAAGAACTCAATGGGAATAATGTCCTCAAGAATAAGTTAAAAATGCCACATGCGAAGTGGTACTAGTAGCATATAAGACACGCTTAATTCCTTTTCATGTCATCACTTTGAAATCCCCCCTTAATTTAGATCCTTCCATATATCCCTGTCGATCTAGCTGTCTCTTTTTATGTGACAGATATACGGCAATTAGCATAGAATAAGACAATCCATTCATATATACTGGCAACGTTTTCTTTTCTTCTATGTAGATCGATGTGGCTTTGAGTTATGTAGATTAATCATGCAAATTAATTAGCTTTTTTTTTTAGATATCATATTTAAAGATTAAATTATATTAACTACGCTTAGCTCAAGGTGTGTATGCACGAACTGCAGCATCCCAAGATAACTTAGCTACGGGAGAAGAGCTTTAAAATTCTGTTTAAATTAATAACCAACATTTATCGTTGATGGAGGAAAATCCTGCATCCGAGTCCGCAGGTGATCCTCTGCACCGACATGATCGAGAACGGAACACGCCTCGTCTCCTGTCTGACACGTTGCAGCTCAGCATCTCTCCGAAAATCCAACATCGAGCACAAGTACTACAGAGACGGTTCGATTGCATGAATCCAAATATATCAGAGTCATCCACTTTGCCTCGAGATGTGCACTGCACGGGCGCCGATATCGAGGCATCGCAAAACAAATGCATGGAAAATTGGCAATCCTTGCCCTGAAGAAACCCACATGATGCCAACGTTAACCCTGCAAAGGCGCAGAGGAGAGGTCCATTATGGGAATTTTGGCAGAAGAATAAAGACGAGATCATGTGAAGGGGGGAGCAGGGGCATATCGGGAAGGGAGAGGAAATTATTAACATGATAGAGGGAGGAGGAGTATTAGAACAAAAGAGAGGGGAGGAGGAGGAGGAGGAGGAGGGAGGTGAAGGAAGGTATAATGATGGAGAGGCGCAGATTAACGGTGAGCGGCCTCTCCCTCCTGCGCCTTCTGCTAACGTGCGCCATTGGCTCCATCGCCCTGGGCACTCTCCTGGCAGTGCACGTGTTCCCTTCTCCCGCTTCCAAGCCCCCCAAGGTAAGAGAGTATCTGCTATCTCTTGAATTCGTCTTGTTGGGGGCGAAATGTGAGCCATTTCCTGCTGTTTTGTGCGATTTATAAGCTCGATTCCATGGAAAGGAGGCATTTTTCTTGAAGCTTTCGCCAAAAATTTGATTACCCAAATCGCGTTTCTGGATAATTTCTACATTCACTGTTCACATGCCTCTGTCATGATTTGGTTGGTTATATTCTGTAGCAACGTGAGATCGGTCACCGGAGGTGGAGCGGTGAGCTGCGGTGGATGCAGGAGTTTCCGCCGCCCCAACTCTCCAAACTGGCTACCTCTACGCAGAAGGTGATACGATTGCTCTTCAATTTGTTTATGCTAAGTATTAAACTTCCTGATTCGTTTATGGCTCTTGCAAGGAGATACGTACTTAGTTCTTTAGAAGCGTGAGATGATAATTTGTTGTGATGCAATGCAGTCATTGTACTCTTTTATTTTCTTTTTGTGTTTCACTTATCTAGAATTGACAGTTGGATGATAAAATTGCGGTTTTCCAAATGGAGAAGCTATGGAAGTCTCCGTCGAATCGCAATTTCATGCCCTGTGTGGAACCTAGCTCTGCGTATTTGCGTAAGAGAAGTCTAAAACTTAACTTAGTGTTCCTAGTTTCTTTTCTTCCTGCAATGTGCATTCCTTGTAATGATTTGCTTAATTTATTTGTGAGGTGTTTTATCCTTTAGCACCTTCGGAGTCTAGAGGTTATTTGATAGTTCACACCAATGGTGGATTAAACCAGATGCGAGCTGGGGTAAGCCATTTCTATCTCCCTCTTTCTCATCTGCAATCCAATCTATTTCTTTTGTGTGTCTTCATTCTGGCTGCTCATATCACAAATGGCAAGATGGTGAAATGTGTAATATGTTTTCATTCTTGAGTCATCATTTCAGATAAATAGACAAGAAGTTTCAGCATCCTAGAGCATTTTTTATTCCATAGATAATTGATAAGTTGCCTTTCGAAACTTAGGATAGTTGACAAACAAACATTTTTCTGAACGATAGTGTAACTAGTGGGGATCCAAAGATTGTCCTTAGATGCCAACTTCCTAAATAGCTGGCTCTAGAGTTTTAGCCTCTTAAAGCTGATATATTGTTCTCTCTTGTTCTGTTCTGTTCTGCGTAAGGAAGTGGAAATGGAAGAAGTTCTGCCTTACCAGCACTGCATTTTAACATGCTGTAGAGAAGTTTTAGGTTTCTACTCGTAAATTTTTTTTCTGATCTTTCTAGATTGAATATAAATTTTACGCAACTTCTTAAATAAAATCTTATCTTTCACTTTCTCCGAAGTAATCTTATCTGCTAACCAGTAATCTACTGTGGATAATATCATCTGAGTGGCAGATATCTGACATGGTAGCTGTCGCACGTCTCATAGATGCCACACTTGTTATTCCGAAGCTTGATAAGAGATCCTTTTGGCAAGATTCAAGGTACATCTTCTGTTATGACTATCCTTGTATTACTCTGCTAAATTCTACAAAGATTTCTTGCTAAGGTGCTTGCTATACTGTTTAATCAGCACTTTTACTACTATATTGCCTGGCTGAATAACTTCTCTTTGGTGTAGTTTATTCATTGACTGATTTAGTACTTTGTTATATGCAGCAATTTCTCTGATGTCTTTGATGTTGAACATTTTATCAAGTCTTTGGACAATGATGTTAAAATAGTAAAAAAGCTACCAAAGGAGTTGGCAACAACTAGGAAAGCAGTATTGCATTTCAGGAGTTGGTCTGGAGTAGAATACTACCAGGATGAGATATACCGGTTATGGAATGATTATCAGGTGGGGCCTTGTGGCTTTTCAGGTTTATTTGACATCCTTCCTTTGTAATTCAAGTTGGTCTGACACGTACATTTTGTGTGTGGCAAAATCTTCTCTTAATAGGTCATTCGAGCTGCTAAATCTGATTCTCGACTTGCAAACAATAACCTTCCTCCTGACATTCAAAAACTTCGTTGCCGAGCTTTTTATGAGGCCTTGAAGTTTTCTCCCCAAATTGAATCACTAGGAAAAGTATGTTATTCCTCTTTGGTTCATCCTTTGCAATTGTGCAAGTACATCTACTGCAGTTGCGAATAATTAATATTGGATATACTGATTTTTAATCAGTTACTGGTGGAGAGAATGAGATCATACGGTCCTTATATTGCTTTACATTTGCGATATGAGAAAGATATGCTTGCCTTCAGTGGGTGCACATATGGCTTGTCCCCTACTGAAACTGACGAACTAACAAAAATTAGGTGAGAATTTTCAACAATTTTCTATATGTAGATTTTTATTTTTTTTCTCATTAAAAGACTGAAATTATATTATTTTCCTTCTGTTGTCTCCCATCTCTAGAGAGAATATTACATACTGGAAGGTGAAGGATATTGATTCCCAAGATCAGAGGGCAAAGGGGTATTGCCCATTAACCCCAAAGGAGGTCGGGATTTTTCTTTCTTCTCTAGGATATCCATCAAGTACTCCAATATATATTGCAGCAGGGGAGATATATGGAGGGGATTCTCATATGGCTGAACTTGAATCCCGCTTTCCTACTTTAATGAGCAAGGTATGAAGTAAATGGCTTAAATGGTCAGAGACTTCTTTAAAATTGTTAGTTTCTTCCATTTAGTAAAGAGATGATCTGCCATTTGGATATTTGTAGATTTTGGAATAAGAATACCTTTACACTGGTTGAAGGTATTTAGTGGCAAATTTTTCAAGAAAAGTTATTGTTTGCCACAAATCATGTTTTATGTTACATGCATTTGTATGTAGTATACTTCATCATAGAGGTTCCTAGTTTATTTTTTACTTGTTTTTTCTTTGGCTTTGGTAATCTTGCTCTTATTTTGGAGAGAGATTTGCAGAGCAGTACAATTTTATTTTTCGGTGGAGTTGCTGCACTATGATCTATTTTCTCTTCATCTTAGGGATGACTAAATGCCAAATAGTTGTTGTAGAAACTATATATATACCTGCAAAATTCAAGCGAAAATTACCCATAATTTGTTCTAGCATGATGAGGCATTAATGACTTCAGTACTTGAGATACAGCTCACGAGACCCAAAGTTCTCCCTCAGTTTCTTGAATTCTAGGAGCATGCATAAGAAAGCCGTAAAGGATAGTTCCAATTATTCTTGACTTGGTCTCTATATTTGCATATCTTAATGCTCGATTGTCTTCATCTCCTTATATTTACTTGAGCTCTCCTTTTTCAGAAGTTCTGTTTATTGATGAGCACACAGTGAAAAAAGGTCTTATTTTTGGCAGGAGAGATTAACATCACAGGAGGAGCTTGAACCCTTTATCGATCATGCATCACAAATGGCTGCTCTAGACTACATTGTATCAGTAGAAAGTGATGTTTTTGTCCCCTCATTTTCAGGCAACATGGCGAGGGCAGTCGAGGGTCATCGCCGTTTTCTTGGACACAGAAAAACTAATACTCCTGACAGGTACAAAATCACTGTGTTCATATAAAATATAAGCTCTTGGGAAGATTTCAAAGCAATATTATGCCCTAGCTAATTTACTTCTTCCTTTCTGTGCAGAAGAAGACTAGTCCAATTGTTTGATAAGATTGAAGAAGGTAATCTAAAAGAAGGGGAAAATCTATCGAAGATGATACAGGAAATGCATAGAAAGCGGTATGCAATTTTGATTGTTCTCCTTCAAACTCATTCCATTTTCTGGTTGTTTATCTCTGAATTGATTCAACAGGCAAGGATCGCCACGTAAAAGAAAGGGTCCCTTTTCTGGAACAAAGGGGATGGATAGGTTTCGATCTGAAGAAGCTTTCTACGAGAACCCTCTCCCTGATTGTTTATGTCAGCAGAGCTCATAAATGAGATCGGCACATCCGCAAATGGCTATGTTAATTCTGTATAAGATGCTCTGAAGTGACAACAAGAAGCAGCTGACCTTACAATGATGTGGTCTTTTAAGCTGATTAATGCTCATTGGAGAGTTCAAGCTTTCTTCTTACCTGAAAATAACAGCTATAGCCAAACAGTTGCAGCAATGCCTGAAGAACTCTCCTGAGCTGAGTTGAATACGATTGCAGATGAAACACGGCAGCTGTGGGAGGAAAAGTAAAGGAATTGATGAAATGTTTCATTCTTAATTTACTCTCCCTGATGTGGAGAAATAATTGGCTTATTTCATGCACTTGCGCTGTTGTTGCATGAAATAGGAGGTGAAAAAGAAATAGGAGGGAGGACAAATGGGAAAGCGTTCAAATGTTCTCTGTTGTAGTGTAATGGTTCCTCTAGTTGTTTTTGGTGCTTAAAGAGAATAATCAGCAACAGGTATTGTGGCTTCAGTTTGGAAGACTTAATACTACTAACATATATGTGAATCTAAAAGCCGTTTATTCTGTACGATTACCCTAGAACCAGCGTCATGCTCTAAATTCGAGAAACATGCGCTTGCAACCAACTCTATTGAAAGGCCGAGATGGAAGGCTCAGATCCACCTGGCTTACGAATGCTAACAAAGAAACCGATCACATTCGGGGTGGTCAATCGGAAGATTTTACATCTCTAAAACCTACCACCAGGTAGTAAGTACCCTCCCAGAAACTAGAAATCATGCACCCAACAAGACCCATAAATGGATTAACACATAATATAGAAAACATTTGTTACATTATTATCTTCTCAATTCTCATTTGAAGATATGAACAGTACTGGTATCAGTAAAAGTTGCATCAAACCAATCAAGATTCTCACGTATGTGGCCACAAACCAATCAAAATCACATCAGCAAGGAACTAAGCCAATAGTCGTACGACAAAACAATAGGCTAAGGGAATGACCACAGAAAAGGATCGCCAGTCAATCATACATATAATCTGAATACAGAACACATAATGCACGACGAGAGCCAACGAGACATTGAGTACCCAAGACACCAATGACAAGCATAGTAGACGATGACTAAAACTAAACTTAAGACATCAGTTGGAGTATTTAACAACAGCTCGACTGCTACCAGTTTACCATCATTACTGTACTATTACGACATGGACTCAAATACACGTTCCCTTTTACTGAAGAACAGATTGAACAGGTGTCCACAATAATACCCAAAACACAGTATGTCAATCACGAGAAGATTCTGCTGCCTGTCCATTGACAAGCAACAACTAAGCCCTCTCGCCACGGATCCTCCTAGCCAACTGAATGTCCTTGGGCATGATTGTCACGCGCTTGGCATGGATGGCGCAAAGGTTGGTGTCCTCAAATAGACCTACAAGGTATGCTTCCGCAGCCTCCTGGAGGGCAAGAACAGCGTGACTCTGGAATCGCAAGTCGGTCTGCAGAAAAACACAGTAGTATGCCCATAAGAACCTTAAATCAAATCACAAGATACGTTCATCACAACAATATACTAAAAGATCTACCTTGAAGTCCTGAGCAATTTCCCTCACAAGCCTCTGGAATGGCAACTTCCTGATCAAGAGCTCAGTACTCTTCTGATACTTACGAATCTCACTGTCATAATGAAAGAGAGAATTAAAAAAAAGAGAGAAAGAAATGTAAGATAGATGATGCAAAACACTAAAAGTTCCTCTATTTTCATACCGAAGGGCAACAGTTCCAGGCCTGTAGCGATGGGGCTTCTTTACTCCTCCAGTAGTTGGGGCAGACTTGCGAGCAGCCTACAAGAAAACAGCAAGGTTTACTACGTCTCCTTTGTCAAGAAAAATTAAAAGATTTGATGAACAAAGATATAAACCTTCGTTGCAAGCTGCTTCCTGGGAGCCTTCCCTCCAGTGGACTTACGAGCAGTCTGCTTGGTACGAGCCATCTACAATTTTAAAAGTTAACCATATTATCAACAATATTCAAACCAACAACAAGAAAAAACAACGCTTATAGTTTAGTAATAATTAAAACATACAAACACATCCTATAGTTTTCAGTCATCTCAAAATAAAGAACAAATGGGACATTTAGCAATTATCGCTGCATGAGCTCAGCTTGATGTGCAGGCTGTTAATTAGCCTAGATCAGACTCAGCTAGAGTTCAAAACTTAACTGAATTATATACATTTTGCAAACCTGAATTCAATCTTGATAACCTCTGTTACAAGCAATTCAAACTTGAGTCAAGCTTGGGTCATAATCCATCTATTTCAAAGTTGAGCTGAGCTTGTCCGTGTATTTACTATCAAGCAGATTATCCAATCTCGCAGTTGGGTAATCTTAAGCCGGGCACAAAATTTAACTCTAATAGATATGAAAAAAATACATGCCTTATCATTAACCATAAACTAAAAGCTACTGCGAGCTCATCTTGATCAAACTAGGGTTAATAATTAAAAATCATTAACAAAGGATTGATAAGAATCTAACCAAATGATTGTTAACCCATAATACTGAGTGAAGAACGTATCCGAGGAATTCCTCGGATCCCATTATAGCATTTAATGAGCATAAAATAAGTTGCCTCAAAATTACACAAACGTACCAATGAGATTTTTAACACAAGTAAATAAATAAACCTAACATCAACTCACCAACCGAAGGCGGACTCAGATGACGATTTAACACAATCTCATGAAATCGACATAGAGGAGAAAAGGAAACGCACCTAACCTAACGACCACGATAAAATGTTGCTATAGATGACTATCGCATAGGAACCAGATCCAATTACCAGAAGAAAGAAAATACAAATATATTCTTTTCGGAATTCAACACAATCAGATAACATAGAGATCGATCAAAACCCTAATTCTAAAACGAAATCAAAATTATTATTCAATGCGAGATAAAATCACAACGACAAAGTAATAGAAACCTAACGCAAGCGGTAATATTTGAAGATTAATCTAAGAAATTTTTTTAAAAAAAATTGAAAGTTTAAAAAGATTCTTACCTCTAACTTCTCCCTCTCCCTGTTCTCTCCTCACAAGCGGTATCGAGAGATCTAAAAGTAAGAAGTAGGCGGAGGTGGACGGCTATTTATAAGCCCGTTAAGTTTGCATCGCTTTCTCGATAATTAGTTGATCCAACGGTCTACGTTCCGGTAAATTGAACGATGCTGATTTGTTCTTCGTGTGTTTCCTTCGTTATAATCTAACGGCTGGAATATGTCCCTGACGTGCGAATCGGATCGGTAAGACCAAACACCGGCTTCTCATTGGTCGACGAACTGTCTCGCGGATCGTTGTTAATGATGGATTACAGGTAATTGGGCGAAACTTAATTAATAATTAAAAATCGCACAGGCTAAGAATGTCATTAAATATATAGGATTAGAACTCGGACGTGAGACATTGGATGACAGTATAGCACTGGATGTGTAAGATAACAAAACTGGCGACTAATTTTCCTTATCCTACGGAATTGAAGTAATCCAACAAAAAATAATGATGATATGCAAAAAGAATGAAAAAAAAAATGCAAAATTAATAAGCATGGAGATGCGTGGGTATCTATCCCCGTACCTCTCGCATCTGTGAGCTACATAAACACGTCAATTTAATACATTAATATAGATATATAACGTTATTACTTGAGCAAGCTTCCCCTCCTCAAGATCTCCCCGAATTTTCGAAGAATTTGCCTCTTCTTCTTCTGCCTAGTTGGAGAATCCCATGCTTGGTCACTGCAATCAAGTTCGTCAACAATGAGAGTCTTTGCGTGGTTCTTGCTCGCCAATGCAAGTGACTGCTCCTCCTTGTGCTCAGGAGATCCAATCATATCAAATATAGACCCCTCGAACCTTTCTGAATCTCCGAAAGAATGCCGCCTCGCATATCGATTGCGTGACTCCTTGTCGAACGTGGATTTGATCATCTTCTCGCTGGCTCCATGATCGACCACCGATGGCTTCGGCGGTCGCGGCGATTCGCTCTCGATTGCAATGGTGGTTCTACTCAAGTCCATGGATGAAGTAGCCACGAGCAAGCTTTGTAGCTCTTTTACACTATCAAGTGCAGCTGCTTCACTAACTTTGAGGCATTCGAACTCTTGTTTAATATTCTTCAGATCATTGTCCTTCTCTGCTACCATGTCCTTGAGCTGAGAATTCTCATTCCTAGCAATATGCAGTGCTTCTTTCACTACGTTAGCTTCATTTATTGCTTGCTTGAGTATATCCCTCAGCTTTGAGATCTCTTCCCTTGCAGCTCTTTGTGAATCTATTAACCTAAAGTTCTCTTGTTTTACGTTATTGATCTCATCCTCGGAGGACTCCATGCATTTTATGAATCCACTCTCCTTCTCCCTCCATGCAGTGAATGATTCTTCTGCTTCCAACCTCAGCCTGTTTCTTTCGTCGGAAATCGCGCGAAGCTTGGCATCCTTGTGCTTCAATAATGTCTTCAACTGATCGGTTTCTACCCTCATGCTTTCTATTTCGAGTTGGTTCATTGCAATCCTCTCTTTAACAGAGCTGGACTCTGTCGTTACTTCTTTCAAGGCCGATGCTAGATCATCCATGGCCTTCTTGCTCTTCTCCTCTGCCTCCACGGCAAGCTTGAGCTCGGATTTCAGCAATCCAATATTATCTTGATTGTAAGCTTCGTTTGATGTGGCCTCTGAAATCTCGATGCACTCGTGAAGAGATCTTATCTCAAGCTTGGCCTCTTCAAGTGAGATCTTGGTTTGCTCGAGCTGTTTGGTTTGCGTGGTGAGTGACTCAAGCATCTTCTTTTCAGATTCCCTCGCCTTCTTCAATTCATCCTCCAAAATCTCTACTTTAGTCTTACTTTTTGTCGAATTCTCTAAAATGCTTCTGTTTGAAAAGATGGTCCATTTCATCTCTTCAAGTTCTTGCTGTGCTTGAGATTTCTCCTCCTTTGCCTTCTTAAGCTCTTCTCTGAGCTGAACCAATTGGTGTTGCATGTTTGAAGCTTCAATAGCAACGACAAATAATCTAAAAGGAACACAAAGGGAGGCTCAAGATCATAGAAAGAAAATTGCAAAACTAATAAAAATTTCTATAATTCTAAAGATATAATCTATCTAGATACCTGGACCTGAACAGAATATTTCGCTCTCAATCATTCCATCATACATTAATTTCAAACGAGGCAGAAGAAATGGAGAAAGAGCCCAGAGACTTGGGGGGTGGCGGAGAGAGAGAGAGAGAAGCGGGTCTTGCATGGTTGGAAGCTGTCCATTGCTATTAGATCGTGAGAGAGTCTAAATTTAGTGGGCAGTTTTATTTGGGAGGCTCTTGTCCGTAAATTATTCGCAAGTAAGCAAAATTCTAGTGTGGTAGAGACTGTTCGACTTGGTCCGGCCCAAAACGTTTTGGGCCTGAAGGAAATCAGCCCAATAGATAGGCAACAGTTCGGTTAAGAAGTTCCTTTCAGCTGATGTCAAAGACGACGTTATTCTCGTAACCGTCAGATTATTAACGGACGGTCTCAGTTAAAAAGATGAAGGCTTACACAGACACAGGAATAGGTCGGTCAAAAGGAATGCTTTCAAGTCAAGGCATCTCCGTTTTGCTCTTTATTTTAAGAGGAAAGTGTTGACGGATAAATAAAATTAAGTAGAATAAATCCAGCAAGATATCAGCTGCAGTCCTTGTCACGTGTCTTCTCTATCCTTTTGTAAATTGTCGTTATCTGTCGTCTCTCCAAAACGCATCCCATGACCATCTCTCTCTCTCTCTCTCTCTCTGTTTCACTTGTCCTCTCTTGCGTGTTCTATCTTATCCGGCCCTACAGAAAAGGACAAGTTATGTGAGCAGCAATTTTATGCAGAAAGTGAAGCCATGCATGCCATCTAATGGGGGATGATAATTAGAAATCGCCAAAGAGAATTATTTGCATTGCATCGTATCATATTCATAGTTACACAAACTACCAATCGAACCTCACAAATAGCCAAACATGAGACTCATCAATCCATAATAGAAAAGAAGAAAGCTTTTATTACATTTACAATTCGAACCCCCCTCTTATCTTATATTTCCATTATCCTTATTTTTCCTCTAATTTTTTTTTTTTTTTTGCTTTGTTCTACATCAGGATCCACCAGCGCAAGGTTATGATGGAAAAAACTAATCATTCCTTTGCTACCAATCCTTCTAACATTACCACTACCACTGCTAGCTCTACTAATCCCACCACCTCTAGTAGTAGTATCACCACCGCCGCTAATTCCGGTAGTACCATCCAAAGCTCGCTTAAATCCCTTAATAAGTCCTCCTACAAGATCTCCAAGCCTGCTTCCGGAAATCGTTACCCTAACTCTAACCCTACTCATCAGGCTCAACCTCTGCCTCAGGCGGCGATCAGTAGCGGAGACGGCGGTGGCGCCCCGCCTCAGCCGCCCGTATACAACATCGACAAGGACGACTTCCGTGAAGTCGTGCAGAAGCTCACCGGCTCGCCGGCAAACCACCAGATCAGGGCGGCGGCGCCACCGCCTCCTCCTCCACCAGCTGCCGCCGCTGCGCCGACCTCCCGCCTCCACCGCATCCGTCCGCCGCCGCTCGTCCACTTGGCGCAGCGCCCGCCGCCGCCTCTCGTCGCCGGGGAGTCCTGGACTCGGCCGCCGTTCTCGCCGCTGCCGCCTCTCCCGGCCGTTAACACGGCGGCGGAGTCGCCAATCTCGGCGTACATGCGGCGGCTGCATGGTGAAGCGCAGTCTCCGTCTGCCGCGGCTGGAATCCAACCGCCGACATCGCCGATAGGGTATGGATGCTTGTCGTCGCCGAGGACGGCATACGATATGATGATGTCGGCGGGCATGGGGCTGCCTACGTCACCCGGTGTGCCGATGCCTACGGCGAGCCCAAGGTGACTCCGGTGTAACTTCTCAATCAGGTAATTCCCGGTGGAGAAGGTAATGCTATCATCTGTTTATGACTAGACTTTAGCATTCTTGTATATTTGAACATCTGAAGGATTAGTTATCATTTTGAGTCTTAGGGGTGGATGTCATGGTCGTTATGAAGAAAGAAGAATGAGTCTTCAGGGTGTGAGATTCTTTTTCTTTTCATCATTTTTTGTCCTTTTGGATTTACATTAAGTTATCTATCAGATATTTGAATGCTATTCTGGATAATTTGTTTACAATCTCTTGTTTTGCAGTGTGTTTCCTTGTTTATAATTAGAGCGATAATTTTATCAGAAACGTAGAAATTGCATAGGTCAATTTTCTCACCTCCAGCTTAGGATAGAAACTTAAACTCTTCGTTGCTGGCATTATGTTCTCTCCTATTAATATATGCATTCATCTCTATTCTTATTTCTCCACTATCTTGTTTTGCTACACCTTCATAACATGGCTGTGAAATCTCATCAAATTTTATAGATTAGTTCTTGCTGAATAAGTAATTGAAGCGGCGAAGAACCTTAATAAAGTCCTTGTGTGAAAATCATCCAGATCGATTGGATCTATTTGCTATAAATTGAATCCAAAGAGAAAAAACAGATCATATGCTGTAACTACTAGAGTAGGATGGTTAAAATTCACTCAGAGGATTGCTTCTTTCGTGGTGTGACAGAATGCTCTAACAATTAGTTAGTAGATCATTAAAGATTACCCATAAAGTGGTGAACTTGTTTCAGACAGTAGTGTACTGAAAATTACTTTGTCATACAATAGGTAAACTAGCTGTACACTCTTCCTTTGAAGATTGTTTTTCTTTTGTCTAATCCTGCTACCTGCTTATCTACAATCTTAATGGGGACCCACCAGCATCCTCCCTTCTCTCATACAAAGTTTATGCTTATGATTGTGAATGAAGGGAATTCTACAAAGTAGGGCATGTATACCTTTAATGATGAAGAAAAATATGTTGGCAATTGATCATCAAAACGAAGAGGAAGAGGATGGAATTCCTGTCACTGTCAGTCATCTAACCTGAAAGTACATTTGTTCATAATCCAGACTGAGTGCAAATAAATTGCTGCCTGGGACCAGGACATCTCAAGAAGACAATCACTCAATGTTCCAACCAAATTTCAGAGAGTTTATTAGTATGGCCATGTTGTCTCTCCCTACAGCCACATATTCACAATGAGATATAGAAGTTTTAAAAAAAATTAAACAGTTAGTATGTATTGGTTTTTCCTTCTACAAATCTGAGAGAAGTAGATCTGGCCCACTGGGAATAAGTACATACTCAATTACTAGAAGCTTGAGACGTGGTGTTTTTCAAGATTGTTTATCAACATAATGATAACTCATGAAGAAAGTTTGGAACTTACTCTTATGTGGCACCACTGGCACCACAGGGAAATAGTAATTACTTCAGTAAATGAAGGTATTCTGGGGTGATATATTTGCATCTATTTGTAGATGCTTATTTTAAGGCCATTAAGACTTGTGAGACATTATAACATTGCTGTTCTGTTTTTCAATTTCTTTTCCAAACTATGATTTACCCATAGTAGCTTTTCTTGGAGTAGTTAATTGTACTCTCTAGTCTCTTCTTTCACTGATTTTGGCTGATTTCGAATTATGTGCGTTACACTAGTTAAGTTGAAGTGTTCAACACTTGCTTTTTTTTTTGGCTTTTCTTGTCTGACCTCACAAAAAATTATCTTTTGGTTGTATTGGCTTGGAGAATTTGAACACTATGATCTCGAAATTGTTTTATATTTAGTTATTCATGAATAGAGTTTGATTCTCGCATTTACTTGTGATTTCCTTGTGTTGATGTGTAATTGTCTAACCATATCATTTTTGTGTTGCTGCTGCATCATTTGATGATATCATTTTATCTTACTAGTATCTTCTCTCCGATTTGGTTTTACAGTCTACTAGGTCTTTGATTTTGTTTTTGTTGAAAAATGCATATAGTCATGCCAAGTTTGTAGGTGATATAGCTGCTCTTCTTAAATACACGGTAGTACCTTCATGTTTTTCACGATCACCCTAATGAATTACTGTTGATTTAGCAATTTATTCAATGCTCTTGCTGTTACTTACATAATTATTTAGATTCAAGTGCCTGACATCCAGACAGGCTAGATTATAATGTTATTGTTCGTGAGAAATTTCTATTGTTAGGAATGACAGAATCAAACTGTACTATTACCTAAGAGTAATTCTTGGATGGAGATTTCCAACATGAAAGTTGCTGTCTAACAATTGTTATCTCCAAATGATTTGAGCAACCTGTAGGTGATCCTTGCACTTTGCTTGTAGCCTAATCATTTATCAGGTTTTAGTTCCAATTTGATACTTTCAACTGTTGATTCATTGACTGGATGTTGTGATAAGATCTAAATTTGGCGTTAATGATTTTCTTGCATTGTTAGCATCCAAAGTTTCATCGACATTAATCGTACCCTCCTTTAATCGTCCTGTTTCTGTTTGGACTTAGGGAATGTTTAAATTTAGTTTTCACCCATGTTCATCTATTCTTTGCCTACCTTTAATCGTCCACATAGTGTTTTCATCTTTTAACACGTTCGGTCAACTTAAGCAGGAAAGCAGAATTGTTCGATTTGCTTTTTTGCTGTGTACTTTGACTTTTTCTTTCTTATTCTTGATACCATTGGCATTTGGCAGCATCGAGACTGCCGCTTTCACCTCATGGATTGGAATTTCTGCATCTTATCTTTCATCGGTTGGTTCACGAAGATAATACATGCCAAGTTGCCAAGTTCTCCAATGTTTATTAAATGTCATTCTTAGCCATTATTACACATATTTTATTTTACTTATTTTCATTTAATAACTTCCTTCTGAAAAGTTAAGTTCTAGTTCCTTTTTGGGGTTGGTAGGAATAGTGGACTTCATGATATAGGATAATTGAACTTTTAAATCAAATTCCGAGACAGTACATTTTGGAAATCGAGTAGATCTGCAAATATATCTCTATTTTCTTCTGGTGGGAGGAATTATTTTGTATACAGATGGGGTTCACTCTTGGTCATGAACACCTCTTTTGTCAAGGCTATCACTTTAGCTAATTTCCAAGCAGATGAAAAGTGGGCAGATACTTTGTATACTTGGATTAGCAGGCCCTACCCATCTTTATCCTTTTATTTCAGGCGGCAATGATGCTGCTGCTGAGTGCTGACAGCTAATGACTACAAAAGCAAGAAAAGGCCCAGAGAGAGTTGAGAAAGTGGGTGGGACTCACCAATCCACCATTAGCTTTATCCTTAACCTGGACTTGCATCCACAATAGCATAATCTAAGAATAATTCCTTAACCTGGACATGCATCCACAATAGCATAATCTAAGAATACTGTGCATAGGAAGAGAATTCAGGAAATGGCACAAGGTTTCTCCTTGCATTTTCAATGGATGCAACATACGAAGAGAGCTTAGGCATTCTCAAATCCAAACACAGTCAGAAACATAGTGATGAAAAAAAAAGCACAATGCGACACTTTTTGGGATCACAAGAGACAAAGAAGCAATAGCCAACCCTCTCCCGTATTACTCCTAGGGATAGTAAGTTCAATAACAGAGGAAGTGGCCTTCAATCAGCAACACAATCATCTCAGCTACTATCTATCATTCATCCTCACCTTTGGATGCGTCCTTCATCTCTTCTACTCCTTCATCCTATGAAGAACAATTAAGCAGCAATTAGTTTAACGGATTATGAGTAGAGTGTTAAATAGAATATTGCTGTTAGTTTTAAAATCTTCCACAGACCTGCATGTCCGAAGTCCATAAGGTGAGGTTGTCACGGAGGAGCTGCATGATGAGAGTGCTATCCTTGTATGACTCCTCTCCTAGTGTATCCAGCTCCGCAATCGCTTCATCGAATGCCTAGAACCAAAATTCTTTTTTCTAAAATATATATTGGAGGACTAGAACATGATTATGATTTAAACTTCAAAACATCTCAATTATTGCGCGTTAATCCGATGGCGCGTCTCCACTCACCTGCTTCGCAAGAGTGCAGGCTCTATCGGGCGAGTTCAAGATCTCGTAGTAAAACACCGAGAAGTTAAGCGCGAGACCCAAGCGGATCGGATGCGTCGGCGACAGATCCGCCACCGCTATGTCCTGCCACACAACACCAGATCCAGATCTAAAAAAAGTTTAAAACCCTAAACCTATTCAACACCAGATCCGATCTGATCCGTTACCTGAGCAGCCTTGTACGCGCCAAGCGTGCTCTCCGCTGCCTCCTTCCGATCCGAGCCGGTCTTGAACTCGGCGAGATACCGATGGTAGTCTCCCTTCATCTTGAGGTAGAAGACTTTGGAGTCGGCGCCGGAGGCGGAGGGGACGAGGTGGCAGTCGAGCAGGCGGAGGATCCCACCGCAGATGGTGGTGAGCTCAGCCTCGATCTTGGACCGGTAGGCCCGGATCGAGTTCACGTGGCCGTCGTTGCCGCGAGATTCCTCCTTCTGCTCGATAGAGGAGACGATGCGCCACGAGGCGCGGCGGGCGCCGATGACGTTCTTGTAGGCGACGGAGAGGAGGTTGCGCTCCTCCACGGTGAGCTCCTCCGCCGCGGATGCGGATGACGTGACCTTCTCCATGAACTCCACCATCTCCTCGTACCGCTCCGCCTGCTCCGCTAGCTTTGCCATGTACACGTTCTCCTCTCTGGTCGCCATTGCCGCCGCTAGTTCCAAGTGGAAGAAGAGGAGAAAATAAAGGAAAGAGATGAGAGCAGGAGAAGAATAGAGACGAGACAGGCAACGGCTTTTTAGTGGAACATATGGTTTTCTTTTCGCATTTAACTACCTAAACATTACCCTATTTTGAGACGACGACGAACATTTATTTTTTTAGCCCATCTTAGGAAGAAAGCCCACTCTACTTCCATTCTTCCTGTCAGGTTCAGGTCAGGCCCAACTAGAAGTCCCACAAATTCTTATAGTTCTAATCAAGTCCAAGACCAAGCCCAAGCCCAAGCCCAAGCCCACCCCACTTATAAATCGTGTCTAATAATTTAAACTCAGCCTGATCCAATCCAATCGAATAGAACTTCTCGAAATTTTATAATACAAAAAAGGTGATAAAAATATTATGTTAATATTTTCCATCGAGCATGATTAAATAAGCTAAATCTAGATGGAAACGCCAAAAACCGCCGTAAATTCTTAATCGGCTTTGTAAAATCTTGAAAATTTTCATTTATTGAGCAGGAAATAATAAAATTAGTTTCTAAAATTATTTTTACCTCTTTTGTAAGTTAGACGATTAGTTTTTTTTTCTCCAAATTTACGTACTCAAATAACATCTAAAATTGAATAACAGAGTAAATTCCCTCAATTTTTAATTTTTTAATTTTTATGGATAAAAAATAAAAAATTATGTATGTAACTTATAAAATTATTTATGCGAAAAAGTAGAGCACCACCGTCCATACGTAAACATCATGGGCCCAATAGACGAAGACGTCGTGATCCATATTAACGGTGCCGTGCCCTCGGAGATGCTAGTTTTTAATTGCGGTCTCACTATCCCACTCAGCAACCGTGTTCAAATAAATGCCACGTAGCCAATGGGCATTCGTACCTAAATTTCCGCGTCACTTCCACCATCCCATTCCGATACCTCAGTGGGTCCCATCAGAAAAACCAAAAGTTTATTACTTATTTTTAAAAATAGGGACTGAAATTAAATATTGATTTAAAATTTGTCCATCGTGCTTGGTGTATGGATAGATGTAATGAGATTAACATATTCATATTGTATATTTGAGGACACTAGACCAGCGTGATGCCACGACATCCCAAGTCTTACTCACTAATCTAGATATCTTCGTGAAGATTATGATACTAATCATCAGCAAACTTTACGAGCAAGTTGGTGTACGGTCGCGCCACGTGTGCTCAGCGACGTCTTGGGAAGGAGAATTTTTGCCCATTCCGATCGTACCAAGGATGACAACTAACGCCGTTAGACGGCGGACAAGTGGAAGACGGCGAGTTTTCGGCGTTCGCTCACACGCGGAGAAGTTTAACGCATCATGGACTCCAATAGAGTTAAAAGAAGTTCTCTGCCGAATTACAAAAGGAAGGAAAAAGAAAAAGAAAAAGAAAAAGAAAAAGAAAGTCTCACTTCCCCATGCTGACCCTGCCGTAACACACACTTACGTCGGACAGTTGGATACTTGGATGGATAGATGGCTAACTATTTTAGTCGGCAATCGTCGAGCTAAAAGCTCTCGATCTCTTCGTCTCTTTCCTTTTTCCATTTGGTCCTCCCTCTTATCTCATTCATTTCTTTGTTCTCTTCTCTGCTGTTCCTACTTAGTGGGCCTTTTTCTTTTATCTATGATTGCTTCCTACTTACTCTGTTATAGCTTTGTTCTCTGAATCAAAAATGGATCGCTTCGAAGTGATTAAGGATATTGGGTCCGGTAATTTTGGGGTGGCTAAGCTGGTTAGAGATATCTGGACGAAGGAGCTCTTTGCTATCAAGTTCATCGAGAGAGGGCAAAAGGTTCTAAATCTCTTCACTCGTCTGTATGTAATTTGGTTTTGTTGTTTTGGGATTCTGGTTAAAAATCCAATTTTGGCATCTGGGTATTGATTAGATTCCCAAATTATTGGCCTTTCGAAGGTTCTCTATGTCTGGGTTCTTATTTATTTTAGCAGGTTCCTTTTTGACTAGGAGTCCTTTTTCCTCTGTGGTTAACTCAGGAATTTGTTCTGTTTGGCAGATTGATGAGAATGTTCAGAGGGAGATTATGAACCACAGATCATTAAAGCATCCGAATATTGTTATGTTTAAAGAGGTAATTTTTGCTGCCTTTTGTCAGTGATCCGATATTGCGAGAAATCCACTATTTTTATTAGGCATGTGTTTGATTCCCTTGGCTATATAATGGTTTGCTTCTAAGTTTCCACAAAAAAGTACCAAATATTGACTTTATAATCTAAATTGTAGTTTCCATGCTGTCACCTGATCTCAGAGAACTGTAAAAAGATTTTGATCTTTTTTGTCAGTCATATGCTCTGGATGGAAGAAACGAGAGAATCAAGCTGTAGGCCTATCTCTTTATTATTGCTTCTTTTGAGAAGTACTACTGTTTGCATACCAAAAACCTCAAATAATTGATGCTTACCTAAAAGCTAGACAAGAAGGATGCCATCTCTACGACAAGAGAGAAAGAACTCATTAAGATATAATAAAATAGCATTAACTTGTGAAATGGTGTGTTTGGATTAAATAGTGGGTAAATTTGGAACCATGAACTTGATTGCGTCTAACTGTCTCCATGCACGCTAGAGGTGACTGGAAAAAATCAGTGTAGTTTACGAGGTCATTTCCACCGTTGAGATAAAAGAAGGAATTTATCTTTTCAGGTCATGCTAACACCTACACATTTAGCTATAATCATGGAATATGCTGCTGGTGGTGAACTATTCGAGAGAATATGCAATGCAGGGAGATTTAGTGAGGATGAGGTAGAAAATACTTGCATAATCTTCAAAAGTTAATGGTGTGCAATGCTGTCTTGTGTTGTTTACCTAATGTCCTTAATCTTTCAAACAGGCAAGGTTCTTCTTCCAACAATTGATATCTGGAGTCAGCTATTGTCATTCCATGGTACTTTTTGTTTGTTGGCCTGTACTTTTACAAATATCACTTACACCAATTGCATGTAGTTATGGTGTTCTTATTCCTTTTGTTGCAGCAAATATGTCACCGGGATCTTAAGTTAGAAAACACTCTTTTAGACGGTAGCTCAGCACCGCGACTTAAGATCTGCGATTTCGGTTATTCTAAGGTATAAAAGATCACCCACAAGACTGAACTGTTTGTGATGACAAATACCTTACCATTTATTTTGTGAAAAAAATTTCAGTCATCTGTGTTGCATTCCCAACCAAAATCTACCGTGGGCACACCGGCTTATATAGCCCCAGAGGTGCTCTCTAGAAAGGAATATGATGGAAAGGTATATCTGTTACGCTTATTTTTTTTTGTTCTTCCTGCTGATTTTTTGTACTGATGTCAGTCAATTGCTTCGTATAAAATCTAGATTGCAGATGTTTGGTCTTGTGGAGTTACATTATATGTGATGCTCGTTGGAGCTTATCCTTTCGAGGACCCTGATGATCCAAGGAACTTCCGCAAGACGCTTACGGTGAGTCTCTGATACCTATTTAGTATTGAAGTGTAAAATGGAATCTACATGTTCTTTCCTCATCAATAGTTTTTTTTTTTCTATAGTTTGTATCAGTGGCATAAACACTATCTCAAAAGAAACATCTGCTACTTTGCAGCGAATACTTAGTGTCCAGTACTCAATTCCAGATTATGTGCGAGTGTCATTGGAATGCAGACATCTTCTATCCAGGATTTTTGTAGCCAATCCTGAACAGGTTAGACATCCAATCATATCATCCAATCATATCATGAAATATCTGAATTGCAGTTGGCGATTGATTCTCTTTCTTTAACTTTAGATACTTAGAATGTTACATGGCTACATTTCATGCAGAGAATAACCATTCCAGAGATTAAGAACCATCCATGGTTTCTGAAGAACCTGCCAATTGAGCTAACGGACGGGTATCAAACGAGCTTGCAGATCGCTAACCCGAACATGCCGTCACAAAGCATCGAGGAAATTTCAGCCATAATTCAAGAGGCACGTAAGACTACTGAGGGCCCAAAGGCTGGTGCTGGGAACTTCGTTGCTGGTGGAAGTATGGACCTAGATGACATCGATGCTGATATCGACATCGATGATATTGAGACCAGTGGAGATTTTGTTTGCGCACTTTGAGTGTTAATGTTGAATGGATGCATGCATGAACTAGCAGCTAGTGCCTAGTTGTTTTCGTGTGCTTGTTGTATTGTTCATTCTCGTATTCCATAATGCGAGAAAAAAGAAGGATCATTTACCTTCTGATTGTGATGTGCATCAAAACATTTTCTCAGTAATGTTTGAATGACAAAGATTCTTTTCATCATTTGACCACACACACTTTGAAAGAAGTTTCTCTGTTTTTTTCTTTTTGGTATAGAACGAGTGTATTTGGATAACTTGCTTCATGATTTAGATGTAGGAAATTGAACTTGATATGTAAAAGGGTAAAACTATCATCATCTTTGCTTTAATTTGTGAAGCCAAACCTTTCTGTTGTTCTACATAATTGCTCACAAACATATTCTTTGGTGATCTCTTTCAGGAGGTTGCAGCTATATTTAAATGACATGTCATCAAATTTAAAAATAAAAATTAGAATCGTTTCCTCACCATTTATCCTGAAATAGATGAATATTGAAGGAAGAAATTTTATTTGCTAGTTATATATCAGTACTAAAATTTAATAGAATTATATTAATAATAGTCTAGTATTTAATTCTCTATCCTTCCGATTTTTGTAACTTACATTTATGATATTGAGTAGATGTAATTTTCTCATTTGTGAGGGGTAGATGGCAAAGTAAACACTGCCGTTCATCCAACGGCTTGGAACATCCGATGCCGCAATGCACGGTCCTGATCAGCGGTCCTAAACATAAGCCCTAATCTCTCATCCCCTTTGCTATATATAAATCACCATTGGAAACCCCTCAAAACTCTTGGAAAACCTTAGCGGCGCTAGGATCTTTGTGCTTCTCTCCGCTGCCTTCCGATCTCTGCAGCGATCCGAGATGAAGGTATTCACTTGGAAGTCTTCTAACGCTTACTACTTCTTACGAACCATATCTTGGATTCTTCGCCGTCTTCTCTTTACTTTTGCTTTGGCTGATGATTCCTAGGCCGCTTCGATCTGATATTTGCCTCTTATGTTCATTTTCCCCAAAATTTTGGCTAATTTATGCAGTTCAATATCGCGAATCCCACTACTGGGTGCCAGAAGAAGCTTGAGATTGATGACGACCAGAAGCTGTGAGTTTTTGTTTCTAATTTCGTAATTGCTTATTTGTAGTATGTTTGGGATACGATAGTTTTCTATTCGATTTGTTTTTGTTAATGGCCGATTTGTGCGAGATGAGTAATACGATCTGTTTCACTTTCTGAGCGTCTTGTGTTGTAGAAGGTTGTTGATGAGCAGTTAGCTAGATAGATAGACTTGGGCTGTAGTTGGAATGCTCATTTGGTGCTCCTTAGTCCTTATACAGTCGTTGAGATGGTACAGGGATGAGTATATTAGTTAATGTTGAGTGGTTCTATAGGAAGCATCCATTTGCCTTGTAGAATTACGCCCCTAGTATGGTTTCTAATGGTCGAATTTGAATTATTGGTTTGGTGGTATATGCAGACATGAATTAACTAGTCCAATAATTGTTGTCAGGGTATGTCAATGCTAGATTATTAACTATGCAGTCCTTCCGGTATGTGCTGAACGAATCCAAAAGAAAAACTTTTTGATGCATATTAGTAATGCTATACAGAAAGGACACGTTTTTACACTGTCCATTGAATGACATTCTATCTATTCAGGTATTAATTTTAAGGAGGAAGGGATTGTTGATAACCTGATAGAGAGATACATATTCTTCTATTAATTTCTATTCTTATCGATTTGTGTTGACTGTTGAGAGTGGTGATGGTAACAAGATGGAAGTATTCAGACTTTTACTTGCTGTCATCATATTCTTGTATTGACAAGAAATATGCAACTGGCATTTTTAGCCCTCATTTTTTATTTTTGCTTTCTGTGACTATCGGTTATGAAGTAGAAACTCAAACATGTCTTTTGTGTGTTTCCAGTCGTGCCTTTTTTGACAAGAGGATCTCTCAGGAGGTCAGTGGAGATTCTCTGGGTGAGGTATGCATGATCTGAACTTTGGAACTACTAGATACTGTTTTCTGATTTTCCATGGAGCAACAATATCTTGCTTGTTCATATAGGAGTTCAAGGGCTATGTCTTCAAAATTATGGGAGGTTGCGACAAGCAAGGTTTTCCAATGAAGCAGGGAGTACTAACACAGGGACGTGTGCGCTTGCTGCTTCACAGAGGTAACCGGTTAAACCTTTTTTTTTTTCTTTTTAAACTGCTTCGAATTTTTCATTGCTATGGTAGTGCAATTGCATACTTAGTTAGAAAGCTTTCTACGACCATGAAGACCAGGAATACCTTATGCGTTGTTATGAAAACAATGCCATAGATGATTTTTTTTTGCCTGTCCAATATCTCATTCCTGTTACTGGTGGATCCTTTCTGTCAGGAACCCCATGTTTCCGTGGATATGGCAGGCGTAATGGAGAGCGCAGAAGGAAATCTGTTCGTGGGTGCATTGTCAGTCCTGATCTCTCTGTTCTTAACTTGGTCATTGTTAAGAAGGGTGAGAATGACCTTCCTGGCTTGACTGATATCGAGAAGCCTAGAATGAGAGGACCAAAAAGGGCATCAAAGATCCGGAAGCTATTCAACCTTTCCAAGGAGGATGATGTCCGCAAATATGTTAACACATACCGCCGAACCTTTACTACTAAAGCGGGTAGGTTCTGCTGGATAATATGAATTTCTTGATAATTTATTCCTTTATTCTCTAATATGTTTTGCCAGCTAGGTTTTATAACTTTTAGTGGACAAAGATTCCGACCTGCTTTTTCCAGAGTTTTAAGCATTTGGCTTGATTTTCTTGATAACCTAATTGTTTGTATGGCTGGAAGATATGCATGGTTCTGTTTTTTTTTTAATCTTATCTTCATTTGTTTTTGTATTGCTGTAATTTTATACAGGCAAGAAGTGCAGCAAGGCACCCAAGATTCAAAGGCTTGTGACTCCCTTGACTCTTCAAAGGAAGCGCTCCAGGATTGCAGAGAAGAAGAAGAGGATTGCCAAAGCCAAGTCCGAAGCAGCTGAATACCAGAAGCTATTGGCTACCCGACTCAAGGAGCAGAGGGAACGCAGGAGCGAGAGCTTGGCCAAGAGGAGGTCCAAGCTTTCGGCTGCCTCCAAGCCATCAGTTTCAGCTTAAAACCCTAGGCTTATTAATCAGAAAGAGTATGTTAGGTATCCTTTGAGTACTCATGGTTTTCATTCATCTATTTATGAGATTTTGTATGGGGACAAATCACGCTGTGTTCAATTTTTGGATATTTGAGTCTGATTTCCTCTATTTGACAGGATAGTGTTAGTGGCTCCGCTGTTCCTTTGTTATAATCGTAAGCTATTTGTTATGTACACATTTTATGTGCTGGTTTTGTCGACCTAATGTGTTTGGTTCTTGATATGCATATTGCTCTTTTTGTCGTAGTAAGAGTTGTCTTTGGTAATGGATGCACCACGATGAATGGGTACTCTTCACATTTCATGATCCTATTTATATGGCTTGCAATTTACTGTATGCCTTATTGGTGGTCTCATATGCTAGACTTCGCAGCTTTCATCCAATTTATGGTTTGCTACTTAAGATGTATTGCATGAATTATTATCCTTAGATTCATGTTTCCTCCTGGACAGTCTTATGAAGAGACCATGCAAGAATATTCAGTAAAGATTCTATTGGTCTCGAAGATGATACTTGAAGCAACAACGTTCCCTTGATATATTGGACAAATTTTCTTTTAAAAAAAAACTTGTAGAATCACATATGAGCTTTACAATTTGTTTGATTGGACTGCTTTGATATAACAAGGAGTGAGCGTGTACAGCCCAGTGGCAGGTCGAGCAAGAGCTACTGCTGAGTTCTGCTCGTTGGAGCAAGCCTTCGTCATTTTGATTCCATCATACATTTGATCTATGCTTGTGTTTTGCCCTGCATTGGAAAAGCACAATTAGTTAGAACCTGAAAAATAATTCCACCGGTATTAAATACGAGATGACTAAATTTACAATAATAAATTGAAAATTGATTCTTCCAATATCTGTTTCTGATCGACGACGATTTGCTCCTGCATCCATCCTTCGTCGAACCAAGTCAAAAATGCTTAAAAAACATCAGCCAATTCTCATGGTATTGTTCTATTTCTAGCTATGAATAATCCAAAAGCCAATGCAGTTCCGAACAGAGCATGCAACCGGACGCAGTAGTATTTCGCCATGAAGATCTTGATATTGTCCTGCAAGTAAAAAAAATATATATAAGCCAGACAAGAATATGTAGCAGCTACTGAGGGGAATTATAGAGAGAGAGAGAGAGAGACAAGAATATGTAGCTGCTTACATTGTAATTTTTGTCAACAAAGTTGGTGACCAGAGCTCCCACTGGAAGGGTTAGAGCACATAGGAACTGTAATGTGTGAATGAAGTGCATGTAAGGTACAAATTAATAACAGTTGCAAACAGACATTATTTCAAATGAATAGTCCTCTTTGTTGGTAGCTTACAACACATGTTGTTGGAAGAGCTTTGGACAAGCCAAACACCAGTAAAAGAACATAAAGTGAGACAACTCCAAGTTTCACTACACTGGATCCTGCTTCTGTTCCAATTCTGACCTGCACCCATTTAGTTATTCACAGTTTTGGACTGCCCTCTGGAAAATATGGTAAAACGCAGACTCAAATTTGATTACCCTTCACAATTAGAGACCACATTTATAGAGACATACCAGAGGAGATATCTTCCCAACAGCTAAATCTCCGTCAATCTATATGTATTCAGTGATGGTGAGTTGATATCATCTATACCTGAAAATAAAAGCAGTGCACATATAACGTAGGGTATGAAAAGCTCACCTGATGAAAATGGCTGCAGAAGAGGATGAGAGTGGTTGTCAATCCAACAAGGAAAGATGCAGTTAGAACTGTCCCAGTTAAAGGAAGAAGGCCTGTTCCACTGACAAATTATAAGTTGGTTTCAGCCGGAGACACCATCCAATAGAACCCCCGTGAGCAGGTAAATTCTGAAAAGAAAATGTACCTCAAGGAATTTTTGCTGCTGTTGGAGAAATAGAAAGCTGTAGTTGCAAATGGGCCAAAAGCCGCGAAGCACAAGGGTTCTCCAAGTCCTTGGTAGCTCAGTCGGAATGGAGGGCACTACAGAAAATGCATAAAAGAACATGCGTGACATAGCAAGAAGGGAAATTTTACCTGACATAGATCCAAGAGAACATCCAAAACCTTTTAAAGGCTTCAAATGGCAAGCAGGGAAGTTTTACCTGATAAACATAACCGCAAAGGATTGCATGTAATATTAATAAAAGGAAGCGTATGTCTCCTGCTTCTGCAAATGACCAGACCAACCCCATGAACCCAAGGAAAAGAGAGATGCTGGCAGCAAACTGTGTCACTCTTCGACTTCTCGACATGTAAGTAAAACAAATCTCATTATCCCTAACAACAAATCACAAAATTGGAGTAGAAAGTCAGAATTACCTGCCAACAATGTTGACAACAGATTCCTTTTTGTTCTTATCTGCCCCAGTATCAAAATCATAAACATCATTGCTACAAATTAAGAAATTAAACATAAGTCTGACCTCATAAAGCTGAAAATGAATCAACAATTTTACATGGAAACTGAAAGAACATGGAGAAAAGAAGAAAGTTGTATTTTAATGTGTTTTCTGAAGTCACCTCAGATTGAGCCAAGTAATGACAAGAACTGATGCAGTTAAGAGCACAAGATAACGCTTGGCAAAGAATAAGCCCGTATGGAGATAAGCTGCGGCGCTACCAACCTGTCATTTGACATAAGAATACAGATGGTTGGATATGTTGGAAAATGGCAAATATATAGTCAACATAATTCTGGAATATAAACCAGAACATTACATTCATTGATAATATATTGCACGCTAAACAAGAATTACAACAAAGTATAGCATGTGATTCGTCAACATTTAAAGTTAGTGTTTCCATGACATTACGATCTGTAAATAGTCAGCATGCAGTTGATTCGTGACAATTCTTACGAGACAGAGGTTGCAGTTTAGTTTAATTGTGACTACTTCTGCTACATATAACTTTCAGAAGATCAGGAACCACAATCTCAACTCATTCATTCACTAGTCTTTATTATGTCATGAGGATTTCCGTGACATAAATATGAAAACATGTTTCTTTCTCACTCTAGACTGATGATCTGAATCTGACCAAGGTACATTAAGGCTTAAGTAACAAAAAATATTACACTGAGGTTATTCAGCGATTGAAAAGCCTGAATAACAATGGATCAACTAGAAGGCATATTTTAGCTTCCTAATATCTTGCTTCAGTTTCTAGGAAAGAAATCCATTTATCCACTAAAGGAAAGTATAAATCCTAAGAATTGGTTCTATTTTGTTCCCTAATGAAACTGAGCCAGTTCGAATTTGCTTAAAAAAGAGAGAATTCCAAAGAATACAGAAAATCCAAAACTTACACATCCTAGAGTTCATAATTCCATAACTAATTAGTACGTCTAAGTTCATACATCCATTGTTCCATTCTCCAAGTCTCAAAATCAGAATTCCCACAAGAATTCGAAATACCCCTCAACTTGGACAATAACTAAGACATAAAGAGCTAGAAAGAAAAGGAATCAAGAAAAAAAAATTAACACAGAGATGGTACTCACAGTGAGGGGAACCAAGGCTACGGAGTAAATGGGTAACTTGGCGGCTCTCCATAGCAGTGTCGCCCTCGAGATCTTATCACCACCGCCTTCGCCTACAGCATCGAAACCTTTGGTCGCCGGCTCGGAAGAAGACCTCGGAAGCAGGGGAAACCGGGGATTCCTCACAAGGATTCTTCTAAGGGAAGAAGGAGAGGAGATTCTACGAGAGAGGAGAGGAGAAGGAGAGGAGATTCTACGAGAGAGGAGAGGAGGAGGCGGACATAGAGGAATGGCAAAGAATGCCATGATTGGTGGTGTTATCTGAAGTACTCCATCTAATTTGGCTTGCGTTAATAGATTGGAGAACTCCTCGCGCCTCTTTCACTTTTAGAGAAGGATAGAGAATTCCAAGCCGAGCGTCAGGATTGAAGGGGAATCCATAAAATGGACGTGATCATGGATAAGACGAGAGCGTTTTTGCAAAAAAAACCCTATTTTCTTCTTTATTGTAAAACAAAAAAAACAAAATAACTCCTCCTCATGAAACATTCTGAGGAAAATCTTTCTTTTTTCTTAACAAAAGTGACGTCAAGTGATAATTTAGCAGGATGGTATATATTGTTTATATATATATATATATAATGATATTCTAAAAAATTAGCTTGAGCAAGCCTGATCTAGCTCAAGCTCGGCTCAAATCAAGCTCCTGCCTGAGAGCTTATGATTTGGAAGAGGCGGAGATAAGGAGGCAGGAGGAGAAGGAAAGTAGAGAAATAAAAAAAATGAGAGATGATTGATGTGATAGGATTATGTCTCTACTACTGCCACTTTTACTGTTTTACCTTACACCTCTTTGATTTATCCAATCACAAATTAAAAGCGGGCTAAGTGACCCAGCTACCACTACCAATATTAAGCCGAGCGTCTTCTTCCTTGGTCTTCGTCGCCAACTTCCAACTACCGCCAGGAGACGCAGTTCGGCCGTAACCATCAATGGCAACGAAGAGAGCTACGGGCTCTCCTTTGTCAGTGATCCCAACAAAGAGAGATGCAGGCTTTCCTTCTTCGGCTCCGCCTCCATTGCCATGGCGTCTGTCGACACCCATGAAATCTGTCGACACCTATGGCATCTTTGTCATGGCCTACCTCGTCAACGGTCCAACCAACTGCTCCGCCACATGGTACGCCTCCGATCCGCTGAAATGGCCATGGACCGGCTGTGCCGCGATCGACGAGGAGGACGAGGACACGTGGTTGCACATGTGCTGTAGGGGTGGTGTTGGAGGTGGATGGGGTATTGACGTAGAGTCGTAGACTTGTAGAGTGGGAGATGTAAGAGAGGTTTAGGTCCTTTTGTCTTACGTAGATGGGAATAATTTCTGTCTTCAGATGAGTGTAAATGAGCTTACTAAGTTGACCCTGAGCGAGCCAACTTTAACTTAAGCTCGACTCGAAATTTAAATTAAGTCTCAATTTTGAGCTCATGCTCAGGTCAGCTCAACTTAGCTTGAGTCGAGTCGAGTTCGAGCTTTATTTGAGCCGAGTCAAGTTTGAGCTTTAGTTAAGCCTAGTCAAGCTTGAGCTTCAGTCGAGCCGAGTGAGTTCAAGCCACTTGTTTATTTTGACACCCTTGAGTTCAAGCCACTTGTTTATTTTGACACCCTTGTAAGCAGCATTGAAGGAGGGCCAAAATGCGTAGGACATTAGTAAAGCCAGGCTAATATGCGTAGGACATTAGTAAAGCCAGGCTAATTTCTAGACCAGCTTATCAACTATCGCTAATTTCTAGACCAGCTTATCAACTATCGTTTAGAGTGGGTTGAGCCTACTTTGAATCCGATTTTGAGCCAAGAACAGGGCAGCTCATGGAATAGCACAATTCTTTCACAGCTAGGCAATAAACCCTAGTGAAATTCTAAAAAAAATGAGGCCTTCCTGTGATATTACCTTGTTCGAATTTGAGTAGTGCAAATAATCACGTTAACCTACGCCCAAAAACACAATCGTGGAGAGTATGACAAATGAATCCTTTTAGCTAACCATGCGGATAGTTCGAACAAAAATACAAACCAGCAACGGAATATAAAACCGAAATGACCTGGATTGGGTTGGTTCAAGCTCACAACACTTGAAGCAACTACAAAAGTTGAAAGGATTTTCACATCATGTAAATACCAAAAAGCCTCTTTTCTTTTGAGTCTCTCCAACTGCACTACTTCAGTAACCAATCTCCCCAGATGTAAACTTCATCAATAGGATATACAGCCAATACAGAGATAACTTGAATGATTCCAACACATCGCTCCAACTTGAACCAAAAACTCCCTAGACAAAATTATGAGGCTTGACAGCACGTCTTACTCTTTGGGATCTCCCGCTCTGGGCCAGGGATAACGATCTTCTTCCCTGGTAGTGCTGTTGCATTGACGTTATTGCTTTGAGGGGCAGAAGGAAGGTTCTTCTTGTTGACGATATTGAAGATCTCAGTCAGAATAGTTTGGAAAGCATTCTCAACATTGGTAGCTTCGAGTGCTGATGTCTCCAAGAAGAAGAGGTTCTCCTTTTGAGCAAACTCTGTGGCATCTTCCGTGGTTACAGCTCTCTGGTTCTCAAGGTCGCTCTTGTTGCCAACCAGCATGATGACGATGTTCTTGTCAGCATGGCCACGCAGCTCCTCCAGCCAGCGGGGGATATGGTCAAAGCTTTGGCGCTTGGTTATGTCGTAAACCAGCAAAGCACCAACAGCCCCTCGGTAGTACGCACTTGTAACAGCCCTGTACCTGTAGACAGTTACTGTAACAGTCAGCAGAAAGTTATAGGATTTCAGAAAAAAAAGGATTATGAAGGCCAGATAATTTTAGTGAAGTTTGCAGTGTTATACAGGACAGTAACGTTGAAACAATGAAAATGAAGTCATTTAAAAGTCTTTCAAAGTGATCAAAGATAGAATCATCATAGAAAGAAGTGGAAAAAGTTAATATATAGTGTATGATGCAAGAAACAAAGAAAGTCATCCTTTGAGAACCATTGTAAAGTGTAAACCAAAGGGCGATGTACATGAAATTCCAAAATCCTAGATTGACAGGGAAGGCCTGACTAGATAAAAGAAGATTGATAATAAACCACCGTCAGATTTTCTTTTTAACGTATCCCAAAACAAAAGATAGTCCTGAATGGTTAGAGAAATTACAATGGCACAACCCAGTGATGCATCACTTGAGTTGCTTCAACAACCAATGTGGTATAACAACCGACGAGCACATGGTAATGGAAGGGGGAAATCAGAACTCAGTTTTTCTTTTTTTGTCGAGGGAATCAAGAAACAGCTCATATGGGTCATTAGCCCCTCAAATAGGTAAACAAAGAGAACAAGTGGATAACATAGACATGAAGGTCATATTTACCAAGCTCGTATTTCCAGCTGAAGTTCACTTTTGTATGATATTTTGTTAAATAATGGTGCTTCTAAATTTTGGATAAGAAGGGAAGTGTGCTGCTTTAAATCTTATGTCAGTCAGTGTCTATATGCAATACAGTTAGTTCTACAGACAAGGAGGGGAGAGATGAATCTTCTCCTATACTTGGCAGCACCCCAAAGAATATCCTCATAAAGTACCAAAGCATAAAAGACGATAATAAGTTGCACTATAATAATGCAAAATTAGATGATACTATGCTACATATACAACTTCAATATATTCTTGAAGGGAAAGGACTACCATGATTTAGAAACTACATGTGAATATATCCGATAAGCCATTCTTTGTAGAAAATGTTTGACTTTCTACTCAAAACTTAAAAAGAAAGTTGACTTTATTCACATATTGTACATTTTGTAATTTGGAAAAGTAAGCAGTTAAATCTAATTATGAAAAAACTCATGGGATCTAAGAACTTGCCTACAATGTGACATGAAAATTTCATCCTTAGGTTTGAGGAGCCATCAATAACAATTATTCTAACACGGTAAGCCATTTCTAATGCAACACTACTATCTCTGTCAAAACGTCTTACAAGAGTTAGATCAAGGAAAGGGCAGTAGTGGCTGAAGAACTTGAATACCTTTTCTCATGATAAGTCAACTAAGGTTCTAAATTGGAAGCTGCTAACTTATGTTCAAGCTACTGGAGTACTGTGAGCAGACCAATCTCAAGGCAACTAATATCCATGTGAAGGCCAGAGCAACTTTGCAACCCGTAATAACATAGTTCACTCAACCAAGTAGCATTGCCTTTCTTCTGTTTTAGTAAACTCTTATTCACCAAAGATATAAAGCTAATGCAATAAAAACTAAAACCTTGAATCTGCCTATACTGATGAAGTTTTAGATCCAACATGGCAAGAACCACTGGTTGCATCAAAGTACAACTTTTTATTTTACGCTAATCCACACTAAAACATTCTTGCTGCCACTTTACATTAAGATCCATGGAAGATCGCAGATCGCTACACCTTAACCATCAAGGGATCAACAAAATAATCAGGAATCACACATTTCTATCCAAGGCATGAATCAAGAAACGACCAACTCGAGATCAAGAATAGCATAGGGAACAGAGGTGGATCGGACCCGACCAAAGAGAGGGAGAGGAAATAGGGTTTGGTATACCTCTCTTGGCCGGCGGTGTCCCAGATCTGGGCCTTGACGCTCTTGCTCTGGATGGCGAGAGTCCGGGTCTGGAACTCGACCCCAATGGTGGCCTTCGAGTCCAAACTGAACTCGTTGCGCGCGAACCGAGCCAGGATCTGGGATTTTCCCACCGCCGAGTCACCGATGAGCACCACCTTGAAAACGTAGTCAATCTTCTCTCCCGCCATTAGATCACTCGAGAAAGTGAGCGGAGGAGAAGGAGGTAGCGGTAAACGGATCCGAGTTCAATGGCTCTCGCGATGGCGAGGGAGGCGAAGAGAGCGTACAAATTTTTTTGAAGTATACTAAGAAGCAAGAAGACATTAAAATGGTTTTGGATGCAGTAGAAAAGGCAACGACCAGGGTCAACAGTTGAGTCAGAAGTGAAATTACGAGGTTAGCCTTTGTGTTACTAAGTTGGTTGCAGCTGTAGTCGCGGTTGCGGCACCTCCGGTGGGTGGTGAGCTGCGAATTCTTGTTTGTATGAGATATAAAATAGAATTTTCCGCAAGTCTTTTCGGCTTCCGTATTTTATTATTATTATTTAAGAGCACGATCGCAGCAGCGAAACCCCATGCAACTAAGTAATTATTATCGCAATAATAATATGTTTGGAGTTGATCCTGTACGCTTCTTTAGTCGCGAGAGAGAGAGAGAGAGAGAGAGAGAGAGAGAGAGAGAGAGAGAGAGCTGCTAACTTTGTTAAAGCTAATTGGTTTCGACTTCCTCATTGATCAAGAGTAAAATCAAATGTAAAAGAGTGTTGCATGGCATGTTCTGTAATTTGCCACTTAAGAAAGAGGTGGGCACCAGATACTATCCACTGGTGGATAGAACTGGTCATTCGACCCGATAGCCCAAAGCTTGCCCGTAATTTTCGAGGCACAGCTCGACCAAAGCCCAAATTGGGCTTGACCTAAACCCGGCCTAAGACTAATTCCGGCGAGTTTGGACTTAGCCTTTCCCAACCCGACCCCATTCGAAACTCAAAAAAAGTTGTTTAGACCCAGTTCATAACCCGAACGAAACTTGAACCTGCAGCTTGACTACTGACCCTTTTATTAATAATATAAGCCTAAGACTGTACGGCATAATAGCTCACATGATTTGGCCCATTTATTAGCAGTATAGTCTTACGGCCCATATTTTAAGCGGCCAGTTAGGCTACCAATTGAAGAAAAAAATAAATCACATTGTTCTTTTACATATTTTTGTATATTAATTTTTACTTAATACAATACCTTACAAAATGTCTCATTTATTACTGATCTATTTATCCAATATAAATATATATATATATATAAAATAATTGTTTGGTACTTTTGTTTACGGTGTAAAAATAAATAATTTTAGGAATCAAAATATCATAGAAATTAAATAAATCTATGTAAACAATAGGTGTAATCAACTCTATACTTAATCATTTGTTAAGCTAACCTAAAGAGCTAAAAAAAGCCAAGAAAGAATGAATAGAACTGTATCTTTCTCCATTCCAAGTCTCAAAACTACCCCAAAAGAGGAAAGGAAAAAATACATAAGAGAGACGATATCTACATTAAGCTAGTAGTAGTGTCAAATTGCTACTGTACCAGAAAACAAAGAGACTCGTAGTGAGACTTGTTGTACAATACTAGTGTTAAGTATACGATGATACTCCCAATAACAAACTCATATACCATGAAATCTTCACTCGATCATCACCGGCACGACATCGTCCCTCTCCTCCTCCTTGGCCTTGGGCACCACCACCTTCAACATCCCATTCTTCATCTCCGCCTTTATCTGATCCAACTTATACCCTCGCCCGGGCAAATCGATCCTACTGCTGTACCTCCTCCTTGCCCTCCCTTCCCCTTCCTCACCTTCGCCGTCGTCTCCGTCCTCCTCCTCCTTCTCCCCTTTGATCACCAGAGTGGTTTCCTCCACCCAGATCCTGACGTCCTCCTTCCCCAAACCCGGCATCTCCACCTTGAAGCAGAGCGCGTTCTCGTCCTCCCGGACGTCCCACCCCCTTCGGAGGACGCCTCTTCCGAGCGGCGCATCGAGCATCTGATCCATGACGTTGAAGATCTGGCTGAGACTTCGCCCAGGGGTGAAAGGATCCCATGGATCTGCCTTGATAAGAAACAGATCGATATTAATTTCACCTCTTGGGACTAATAAATATATTAAGAAACAACGATGAGATCGGTGGCGTAACCAGAGAAGAAGTTGGGGAAGAGATCTCCTCCGCGACTGCGGCGGGAGACGGGAGCGGTGTCGCCGCGGCGATTGACGTCGAGGCCTCGTTCCTCCCTAGCATCGGTGGCGAAGAATCGAGGAGTGGAGATGGCGGAAGAGAGGCGGAGTTTGTTGAGGAGATTGGAGAAGGAAGACCTCTTGGAGATGATCATAGCGGCCATGGCTGAGATTTTTTATTTGGCTAAAGGTTTAAGAAGCTTTTATTATTTTTTTTCTATCACGGGGTTTGAGGGAAGCATGGGAGAGAGCATTATTTATAAGTAAGAGAAGAGGCGAGAAGGGTATGGAAGCTACTCGAGGAAAAAAGAGCGGCAAGAGCGTTCTACACTCTGCTAGCTAGTAAGGACGTGGGAAGATAGCGAGGAGCCACGTGCGCTTGCAAAATCTTGCAAAATAAGCGTGCGATGAAGATCTGACGATCCAGGATGGATGATCCTTTTTTATTTATCTTTAGCAGTACTAAGATTTAGCATATACTTAGCCTACGCTTTAAGACTCCTTGAAATATTACTCCGTTTTAAATTATTGTACCGTCAAACTATTAATCGAGCAAAATTATTAAACTAAACCACTAAATTATTAAGTAATTTTTTCTACAATAATTATTTAAGTTAAAGCCAATCTCGCAACCTCTCAGATTATAGAAAAAAAATTCCTACCAACCAACCATACTATAGTTGGTTGCTTGGATGGATGAATTTTGCTGGAGTTCTAATTTAATTCTAAATTATACCTATCAATTTAATTATACACAATGCTGTAGAACGAGATTCACATCATAAGTACGACGACACATGACAGGGAAAGTAATAGAGAAAAAGAAAATCAATGTTATGAATTGATTTCCATGCCTTGGATGAAACGACCATCGTTTATTGACCCAAATTCTCAACATATAACTCGAGAACAGAGTACACTTCTAGTACATCATATAATTAGGTGAAAAAAATAACCCGCCAACTTCTCCGTAGATCCTCTCAGAACCCAATTCTCCTCTTTCTTAGCCTCTCAGCAACGATAAAGGCCAGTTCTAGAGATTGAGAAGCATTGAGCCTTGGGTCACAGTGTGTATGGTAGCGTGAACTGAGGTCGTCAAAGGTCACGGTCCGAGATCCACCAATGCACTCTGTGACATTTTGCCCGGTCATCTCCAAATGCACACCTCCTGGGTGGCTTCCCTCTTGCTCGTGGACATCGAAGAATGCTCGCACCTCGGCCTGTTGAAAGCAAGGGATGGTTTGTGTTAATTATGAAGTGATGGATGCTAATTTTGCTAAATACCAACAGATTCAATCAAAGATGGTTCATTGATCACAATCAACCAAATAGCACATAAATATAAGGTACAGAGAGTGTTTGAGAAAACCTGATAAGATGACATTATAAATCTAATATCTAACTAAAGGCCTATCTGCTAACAGTATACAAAAGAAATATAATTAGTATCACGAAAAAAGTTCTTGTAATTTGTAAACTGCCATATATTTCAGACTATACCAACCACAAGCACAAACCAAACAGCCCATACTATGATCTCTTCGGTGGTTGTTATATGATACCGTTTAGGTTTTTCATTGGTTCATCAAAGACAAATCCATGTCAAGAGTCTCAGGTTTGGACATTTCGACTAAATGGTAGATACATCAGTTATGGCCCACAAGATGGGCAAAATGAGTATAAATTTTTCCGGAAGCGACAACAAAGCAGACAGGTTATGAACATGCTGAACCTTAACAGGGGTGTAATGTTCCATGTCAAACTTTTAACTCAATTCAGCTCAGGAAACTTGTGGAACTCCACAAACCAAGAATAGCACTAACTGAAAGACTTCTACAATATCTAAATAGTACTAAAAATTAATATATCACTGTTCCATATCAATATTTCGCTTTAACTAGATCTGGTAGGTGAAATCTGGAAAAAGGAATGTAAGTAAAGAGGAAAGTATGATATACCAGAATGGAGTCAAAGGGGCGAGTCTTCAAGCCACAGGGGGCCTTGATGGTATTCCCATGCATTGGGTCACTGACCCAGGTAACTATTTGGCCTGCACCACGGACAGCACGGATAAGGTGGGGCAGCTTCACTCGCATTTTATCTGCCCCCATCCTTGTAATAATGGTTACTCTACCAGGCTTGTTCTGGGGGTTCAGGATCTCAATCAGCTTCACCAGCTCCTTTGGGTCCATCTTATCACTCACCTGCAACCATTGCATATCATCCAACACAAACTTAGTAACAAAACATATAGTTTGAAAATTCTAAAATTGATGGATCAAGACAGTAACGAACCTTGATACCAAGGGGGTTGGCAACTCCTCGAAGGAACTCAACATGGGCACCATCAAGCTGGCGGGTACGCTCACCAACCCAAAGGAAGTGGGCAGAGCAGTCATAGAAAAGTCCTGAGGTGGAGTCTTCACGTGTGAGGGCCTGCTCATAAGGAAGGAGCAGACACTCATGGGAGGTCCAAAACTCGGTCGTAGTCATGACAGGGTGGTCGATTGTAAGCCCTGCCGCAGACATGAAACCCAGCGCCTCATCCACCCGGTGGGCTAACTCACGGTACCTGCATCCCAACAACAAACAATTCCACTGTCACTGATCCACTAAGGATTTATCGAGGATCTAAGCAATTAGATGATGGAGTAATAATGATATTGCACTTTAACAAGCCCTTTGCAAGTTAAGGTTCAGTCCTCACCAACATAGATGACAGAAAAACTATGGTTATGATACTATGTTAGATAGCCATTTAACCCCAAAAATAAAGTTACTAGATAAATACATAATAGTGTTTAACTGTTTATCATGCCTTAGAAAAGATCCATGTTTAGGGTACTAATATTTTCAAAAATCATCTTTTACATTTGCAAATTTCAGATTCGGTGTAATTAAAAAATAAAACAAACATAAACAAGGTTCGGACTCAGTGTAATTAAAAAATAAAACAAACATAAATTAAGCAAAGGCCCTGACTAGTTATGTCAAGTTTGGGAGCCTCCTCTTAGACCAAATAAAACTGCAATCAAGCTACACTGCTTCTTATACTTATAAATTTCTTTGATATGCAAATAATTTTCAGCTTACCATCAACAAGCTAACTCAATAATAATACTAATTAATATAATTCTAATCAAGCGTGGCTCAAAATTAATTTAGTAAGTTTGCTTTATCTTTAACAAAATTACTTCAAGCTTTTCCAAGACAAACTTAATCATATTAATCAAGCATGAAGTCGCTTAGTTCAAGCTGAATTTCTCAACTAAACTATTCAAGTTTTTTTTTTTTTTTTTACTTAAGTTTGAACATATCAACTTCATCAAATCAAATGATTATTAAATAGAATTCCTAATTCAAATTTAATATAATTTGAGCTTAGTTTGCTTGAGGCAATCTTCTATCCAGCAGCTCAAAATTATTTTGAGCGTGAAGGTTAAGTTGAGCTTAGTCATGCCTAAAGTACGAATATTTCGACAGCCCTAGATTCACCCGAGCAAGTAATAAAAAGAATAACAATGACGAAAAGCAACAAGATTAGATCATTCCATTCTACTAACCTGTCTCCTTGCTCACTGTGATCAGTGAAGTCGAGATTCCACTGTGTCACCCTCTGCATCCCCGCATACCCTCCCGTGGCAAATGCCCTCAAAAGGTTAAGCGTCGCCGCCGATTGGCAATACGCCCGGATCATCCTCTCCGGATCTGGAATCCTAGACTTCTCATCGAACGCGTCACCATTCACATTGTCCCCTCTATAGCTCGGCAGCTTCACCCCATCCCTCTCCTCCATCCCGTCCGACCTCGGCTTCGCGAACTGGCCAGCCATCCTCCCCACCTGATCACACATCCAACGGGCCAGATTTTACACCATACATTCTCAGATCTCATCGATTGCGGTTAGGGTTTGGGAGATATTTTACCTTGATAACGGGCATTTGGCCGCCGAACATAAGGACGGCGCCCATCTGGAGAAGAATCCGGAAGGTGTCGCGGATGTTGTTGGCGTTGAACTCCTTGAAGCTCTCGGCGCAGTCGCCTCCTTGGAGGAGGAAGGCCTTGCCCATGGCGGCGTCCGCGAGGCGATCCTCGAGGTATCGCGCCTCGCCGGCGAAGACGATTGGCGGGAAGCTCTCGATCGTCTGCAGCACTGAGTCCAGATCCTTCTTGTTCGGGTACTCCGGCAGCTGGAGTGCCTTCCTCGACCGCCAGCTGTCCACTGACCACCTCGCGGGCGCTGGGGGAGGAGGAGGAGCTAACTTTGGCTTGTCAGAGACCAAGGGATTCTTCGCCGGCTCCGCCGCGTGCACGGCGGATATCCTACGGGGTGGTCTGACGGGGAGATAGGCGCCACCGCCGCCGGTGGCTACGGAGGAGAGGCGATGTTGGTTAGGTTGGATGGACATAGCGGAGCCGGCTGCCAGGGCCATTTCTCTTCTCTCTCTCTTTCTTTTGCTTGCTCCTTGTTGGTTCGATTAGGATTTTAGAGCGGAGAAGTTTGTCCCTAAGAAGGAACGGTGTGATACATGAAGGCATTTATAGGGGTCGGAATGGTTTGGTGGGATGGGTGTTGGGGAAGAAGGGTGGTCGTTTCGCGAAAATAATTTGGAAGAAATAGAGACGTTGTAATTAACTAATTCACTAATTAATTACCTACCTAATATGAGAAAAATTTAAGTGCCTCGCAAGAATCTCTACCGAAACTTCTAGTGTGTGTTCTTTTTTCTTCTTTTCTTTTCTTTTTTTCATTTTACTGAGATCCACCTAATTGAAATTTGAACAATTTGTAAAATGCACTGAAGCCTGAAGGGAACAAAGAGGGGAGTCAAAGTTAAGGGGTGATGCACAAGAAGACCACTACTACTAAGGATTTGGTCCTTGTAGTCGCCAACAACTACGATAAATTGGTGGTAGGTTTAGCCAAACTTCAGGATATAAAAAGAATTAATAAAAACTTTGAACGATGGGTTGGTGGGAACTCTAGTGTGGTGCATCTGGGAAAATGGAATAATTGAGTGGGGTTGGTGAGGCATTTGACTCCACCCTAATGTTAGCTCTCTCGTGGTTGGCTACTTTTGGAAGCAACACGTGCAGCGAATTATCTTGTAACAGGTGCTGCATTGTTTTATTAACAATTTTTTTTTTCTTTTTTAAACGTGTCAAACGGAATAATAGGTGGCAAAAGAGATGGCGACATTCGGATCGTATGATTGCTCGCTCTTGTAGAGTTATTGTTTTAAATTTCACCACTCCTCGGTTTTGCAGTTACGTCTTAATTACCATAATTAAGTTGGTAATTACCACTTGGTATGGGCAAAGTAGGCAAGTGGTCCGACAACTTCCTTTTTGAATCGAAGTCGTAATTTGCCCTGGTCGACGGTTCTCGCGTGGTTTTTCTAGATTGGAAAATTAACAAATTATGATTAATGTTTAGGGCCTTAAAGGTCTAATTTACTATTCAAATGGTGGCCCATGAGCCCTAGGCTAGACTTTAAAGCCCAACACTAATCCATGGACACAGCCACCCAGCTCAAGCAATGTCAATCTCACACCTCTTCGAATCAAGTGACCCATTCCCCCACCTCATGCCATGTCACGCATGCAAGGGAAGGAATGAGAATACTTCACCTTCCCTTCATTCACACCCTTTGCGTCCTCATGCACTCCATTCCCCCCCTATCCCTCCACCTCTAAGCCTCTAATTAATCACCATCACCATCCCCATCCCCATCTCCTCATCCACCCCACATACACCATGTCCATGCTTATACCAACCACCATAATCCTCCACCTCCTTCTCCTTCTCCTCCTAACCTTCACCGACCCCGCTCTTTCCTCTCTCTATCAACCACCCCCTACCATCTTAACCTACCATGGTGGTCAGTTACTCGAAGGACACATCCCCATCTCCATCCTATGGTATGGTACCTTCTCACCCCGTCAAAAGTCCATCATCTCTGACTTCGTTCTCTCTCTAACTCCACCTCGTGATCACCAACCTCCAAATAATTCTCCATCCGTAGCCAGGTGGTGGGAAACCGTCGATTACTATGTCCAAAAGGCTGGTAAAAAGAAGACCCATATCTTACTAACCAACCAAGTCGACGACGAGTCCTACTCCATGGGCAGACTCCTGACTCGAGCCCAAGTGTCCGACCTGGCCGATCGGCTCGGGGTCATGCGTGGCGGCGTGGCCGTCGTGCTCACCTCCGCTGACGTCGCGGTCCAGGGTTTCTGCACGAGCGCGTGCGGGCTCCACTCCTCCACGTCAAGCTCCCGCCGTGCGGCGCGCGTGTGGGTCGGTGACGCGGCGAGACAGTGCCCCGGGAAGTGCTCATGGCCATTCCACGCGGCGGATTACTACGGGCCGAGAGGCGGGGTAGCCTTGGGCGCGCCCAACGGCGACGCTGGGTCGGATGGGATGGTGGTCAACCTCGCGACGCTGTTCGCTGGGGCGGTGACGAACCCGTACGGGGACGGCTACTTCGAAGGGGTTGCCGGGGGACACGTGGAGGTCGCTGGGGCATGCCCGGGGGTGTTTGGTAAGGGGGCGTATCCAGGGTACGCGGGGGATTTGAGGGTGGATCCGGTTAGCGGGGGGAGTTATAACGCAGAGGGGAGGAACGGGAGGAAGTATTTGGTGCCGGTACTCTTAGATCCGATCCGCCATTCGTGTTCGGTCGTTGCCTGATGGCTGATAGCATTGGATTAGACTCGGGTTCGGTTTCAGGAACCAGTTTAACACACGGTCGGTCTCTGGGCCACTATTACATGATCACCGATTCTTATGTAAAGTTTAAGATATAGTTATGTGAGTTATGTCAATTCTAATAAAGATTAGGATACAATGCTATCTCCTATCTACTGCTATCTTGAAATATGAAGTAGAATTATATTTCCAGCAATTATATTTATATATTTGATTCATATCCGGAGCAAAAGTATTTCTCGGGTTGAACACCATATAATTCATTTTCACCGCTACTTATATCCCATATAGAACATTTAGGTGGGTATTCATACAAAATAAAATATATTGGGCCTCTTTATTTAAGAAATAATTAATAAAATCCAACCGATGATAATAAAGGGTTAATGTGCAAATGTGAAATCATTTTTTTTTGTACATAAACTAATTCCATATCTTGTGAGTTGTGACTTTTTGTATTTTTTTCAGTTTGTAATAAGATTATAATATGGGTGTAAAACTGCTTTTTGATATAATGCTTAACGGTAACAACACTAATATATCGATGGAATTCATCAATACATATTCATGATATATAAATACTTATAAATATTCTACGGACATAATGGGTGAGTGACTGAATGTAGATTATGACATCCGTAGAAACTATAATTGATGAAGTAAAAAAGAAGGAATAATATAAGAGTATGAAAATAGGATCCAAGCAAAAACACTAGCTACATCTACAACTATAACCGTCGTGGAGGAGAAATATTATAATTACGGTGATATATTGGTAAAATCTGTAGTTAAATTTTTCGTTAGAAAGTGAAGAGAAATATTATTAGGTTGCCATAGAAGAAGAATATAAAAGTAATCTATATTTTATCTCTCTATTCACAAATATATATTCTATTTACTCTACGAATATAAATTTAAAAGGAGAGAAATCAGTAAAACAACAGGTGACGTAAAAAATGTGTAAAAACTTGAAAAAATTAAAATGAGTAGAAATATAAAATTAAAAGTTATTTTGGTTTACGATCCAAATCACCCAAAGTTTCGGGGTTCGCCTTTTTCTCTTTTTAATTCTACCATGTGATGCTCGTTGAAGCAATCGGGAGATGAACTATTAAAAAGCCTGGTACTATGCCACTGTGGTCTGTTGACTGTTATGCAATTCATGAGGACACGTGGGTGTATTATTTAATGTGGTACCTAACAAACGGATATATTCATACCGATTTAAGGTCGACGGGTAGACATTAATATTATTATTAGGAGAATTAAATTCACTCCATTGTAGATTTATTTGTGCTATTTTATCTTTTAATAAATTAAAATTATATTAAATTATAATTTTATTTTTTAAAATTATATTTAGAATCACAAGTTAAATTTCAAGATACTTATTAAATATAAAATTATAAAAATTTTAATATTTTTTAGATATATTTAAATATATCTTGCAACTATATAAAGATTTCATCTTTATTCTTGCAACTACTTCGATCGTCTCTTTTCTTCTTTCTTTGTGGTCTCCATTTGATAGTCGAATTAGTATCAATTAATATATTCATCTCATCTAATTAGGTGAGATTTCAACTTTATTAATTTCATATCACTTGATCAACACAAACACAAGTAGATACGTGCATAAACTTTGCATAATGCTACTAAAATACAAATTTTCAAATCTTTGGAAGCAAGATCTCATTGACCAACCTCTCCAAATTAAGAAACGAAGACCCTCCTGCTTGTGTTGCTCTAACTGCACTCTCCTTCCACTTCATTGCCTTCCTCTTCATCTCCTTCCCCTTCTCTCCTCTCATTAACTCCCTCACCAACCCCTCCACCTCATCCCTCTTCACGTTGTTATCTATCTCCATCCCCACTCCCCACTCGTCGCAGATGAACTTGCAGTTCGTCTGCTGCTCCGCGAAGAACGGCCACCCGATCATCGCCACGCCGGAGCTCAGGCTCTCGATAGTCGAGTTCCACCCGTTGTGCGTCAAGAACCCCCCGATCGCCGGGTGCGATAGCACCGCCTCTTGCGGGCACCAGCTCGCAATGAGGCTCCTCCCTTTAGTCTCCGTCGTGAATTCCGGCGGGAGAACCGCCGTTTCACCCCTGACGAGGTCGGGCCTTATGACCCACAAGAAGTCGTGCTTGCTGTTTGCTAATCCAAAAGCGAATTCTATCAGTTGGTGGTTGGTCATCACCGTTATGCTGCCGAAGTTGACATAGATGACCGACGATGGCTCGCGGCCCTCGAGCCACTGCAGGCACTCGGTGTCCTCCTTCCATAAGTTGGAGTGTATGGACGCGAGCTGGGTGGAGAAAATCCTAGTCGGTTGCAAGGAGAGAGGGCCGACGGTGTAGATCGGAGGGAGTAACAACGCCATCGCGTCCAAGACCGGCCGCTCCAGCTCGTCGTAGGTGTTCAGGATGATGGCCGCCGCCCTGGAGGCTCGCTTCGTCTCGCGGATCACGAAGTTGACCATGAATTCTTCTGGGTTCGTCGTGCGGATAAAGGAGGGGAAATCTTTGAGCTTCATGTTCGCCATGCCCGGCACCCAATCGACCGGCGTGTCGAGGTAGCCGTTCGTTAAGTAGCTCTCATCTATATGAAAAATAAACAAAATAAATATGTAAATATATACAAAGCAAATTAATAATATTTTTAATGCTCGAACATCATATTAACCTCAGTTCGCTTACCTTTAAGAGGCGTCAAGCCTCTTTGGAGTAAATCTTTGTAATGAAGATAGGCCATCATGCCACAGGCGCTTGTAGTCCAGAACAAGACCTCGGGGATCCCGAGCTGCTCTGCGGCGTCGAGCGTAAAGCTCATCACGCCGTCGGATACGATACACGACACCGGAGGCGATGAATTCAGATTTTCGACGAGGTCGAGAAACGGTGAGAGCAAGTTCTTGCTGGAGGAATTGCACAGCGAGGGGATATCTTGGGTGGCGTCTTCATCGGAGGGCGGGAGGCCGTCGGGGATGGACTCGAAGCAGAAGTCCGGGAGGTGGAGGTGGGAGGAGACGGCGTTGGATTTCAAGAGGCGGCTTTGGTTGTAGTGAGTGTTAACAAATGTGATGTGGAATCCAAAGGAGTGGAGGAGCTTGGCAAGCTTAATCATGGGGGTTATGTGACCTTGGGCTGGGAAAGGGATGCAAACTGCATGAGGCTTCTCTCTTGCAATAGAACCCATCTCTTCTTCTTTTTCCTCCTCTCTTTCTAGATCTAGATCTTGATATCTTCTAAGTACTCCTAATTACTCTTTTCTAGCATCAGTTACCCTTCTTTATATAGACATAGGAGATAAAGGTTGGTACATCTCGACAGACAATTAATTAATTAAGAAGGTTGTGAGCTTGAGATCTACACAGTGCATCACGTGGATTATATAAAACATTGTATTTGATGAAGACGTCTCCATCTATGCCGTCTAAATAATGCAAAATATTTCCACTACATGGACTTTTTTGGGGTCGTTAGGTTTTATTTATATTAATATAATTGATAAATTATATTTTAAAATATTATTTTATTTATATAATATGTATAGATTTTATGTATGAGTATATGTACTAGTTATGAAATATTTGATAAAAAAATATTAAATTGGAAAATTAATTTTGAAGTCAACGTATTTGAAACAATTTTAAAATAGTTATTGAAGTAATTAGACAGTGTCATGATGGTTGAAAAAGTATAAAATTTTTACCTAAAAATAGAGGAACAGGCACTCAATATTCAATTGTTTAGTTTACTGCTTGAAAAGGGCGTTCGAACGCACTCAAGCCGCGTTCGAATGCATATTACAGTCGTTCACACCGTGTTCGAACGCAAAATCAAACGTTCGCACATACAGAGAACACATTTTAACTATTCGAATACACTCAGATTGCGTTCGAACGTATCCATGTAACATACAAATTTTTAGACTTCCAAGAGTTCTGTGTTAACTTGAATTTGGCTTTATCTTGTTAACATATATAAGGGTTGGGATGCCTTAACTCTAGAGAGTAGGGTGATTACTTTTGAAAAGTAATTCTTGGAGCTACAACATTATTCCACCAAGGTTCTGTCTCTTCTAACGTATCAAGTTTTCATCTTAAATATCATATGGACGAAGTATCAATCTTGAGAGCTACTGAGATAGGAGATCAATCACGAAAAATGATGAATCGTGAATTCTAACAAGTAAGACTGAGAGAAACAAAGTCATGGAGATCGACAAATTATTGTATAAGTCAATCTTGTAACTGTTACAAGTTTAGTCATTAATTTTGATTTGACTTTAGATTTATAATTTTTTTTTCGTTTGAATTTTTTACAAATAAAAATCTTGGCGTTCATTTTACTTTACTATTTGATATTTTTTTTCGTATTTATTTTAAAAAATAGTTAATATTATTGTCTGCGTGTCTAAGTTAATTTTTTCACGGGGAATGAATAAGTTGCAATTGGGTCTGCATCTCCTCTATGTTAGGCCAATAGAGAGTTCTTTGTTTAGATGCACCTACCCCAATCCAGGAACACAATCTTCTCAAATAATCACCTCTTACGGGCACCAGCTCGCAATGAGGCACCTCCCTTTAGTCTCCGTCGTGAATTCCGGCGGTAGTACCGCCGTTTCACCCCTGACGAGGTCGGGCCTCATGACCCACAAGAAGTCGTGCTTGCTGTTTGCTAATCCAAAAGCGAATTCTATCTGTTGGTGGTTGGTCATCACCGTTATGCTGCCGAAGTTGACATAGATGACTAACGATGGCTCGTGGCCCTCGAACCACTATAGGCATTCGATGTCCTCCTTCTATAAGTTGGAGTGTATGGACGCGAGCTGGGTGGAGGAAATCCTAGTCGTTTTCAAGGAGAGAGGGCCAACGGTGTAGATCGGAGGGAGTAACGATGCCATCGCGTCCAAGACCAGCTGCTCCAGCTCGTTGTAGGTGTTCAGGATGATGGCCGCCGCCCTAGAGGCTCACTTCATCTCCCGGATGTACAAGTTGAGTATGAAGTCTTCTAGATTCGTCGTGCGGAGGAAAGAGGCGAAATCTTTGAGCTTCATGTTTCCCATGCCCGGCACCCAGTTGACCGGTGTGTCGAGGTAGCCGTTCGTTAGGTAGCTCTCATCTATAAAAAGAATAAAAATAAGAAAAGTTTAATTTATAAATAGTAAGCTCGCTTACCTTTGAGAGGTGTCAAGCCTCGTTCAACTAAATCCTTATAATGGAGATAGCTCATGAGTCCACAAGTGCTCACAGTCCAGAACAAGACATCGAGGATTTCGAGTTGCTTTGCGGCGTCGAGCTTAAAGCTCATGGCGCCATTGGAGACGATGCACAACACTGGAGGCGACGACAACGACGAATTGAGTTTTCTACGAGTTCGAGAAACGGAGAGAGTAAGTACTTGGAGGAGGACAGGCATAGCGAGGGGATGTCTTGGGTGACGTCTTCCCCGGCGGACGGGAGGCCGTCGGGAATGGACTCGAAGTTGAAGTCCGGGAGGTGAAGGTGGGAGGTAACGGCTTTGGATTTGAAGAGGCGGTTTTGGTTGTAGTGAGTGTTAATAAATGTGATATGGAAGCCAAAGGAGTGGAGGAGCTTGGCAAGCTTCAGCATGGGGGTTATGTGACCTTGGGCTGGGAATGGGACGCACACTGCGTGAGGCTTCGCTCCTGGAATAGAACCCATCGATATCTTCTTTTTCCTCTCTCTCTAAATCTTGATATCTTCTAAGTAGTCTTCTCTACTAGATTTCTCTATGTTTGTGTTACCTTCTTTATATAGACATGGGAAATAGGGCTGGGGCTTATTGACGAATAATTAAGTGGTAGTTAGTGAGCTATACATATATGCAGACGCAGTGAATGAATCGCATTGCTTGCATCTCGGAAAAATTAATGCATGGTAGTTGGTTTGTGCGTATAATTTTAGAGACAGTCACAGCTAGCGCGTTAAATTGTTTTAATACTTTACAAATAAAATTCTCTCTTTTAATTATTTATAAAATAAATTATCTATTTGCTAGGTATACAAAGCCACACACTATTATTTGATAGCATAGCAATATTCTAAGCTAGCGGAAAAGAATAGCTCGATGATTTTGGTGGAGATAGGGCCGTTAATTTTGACTCCATTTTATTAGGTTGGAAAGGAAATAGCCGGCCCTAAAGAGTTAAAGAGTTGTGTGTTTAGATGAGTCCATCCTAATCCACGATCACAATTTTGTGTTGTTGTTGATGATCTGTTTGTTGATTTGGATCGATCTGGGACATCATTTCTTTTTCTTCTAATTCTGGCATTATCACCAATAAGACTGCGATTAGGATTAGATCTGAAGCTTTACTATTTAGCCAAAGCTACCATGAATCTAGTCAAGAAGTTGGACTAACCAACCCAGTGCCCTAAATCAAATACCATTGCTATTTTGTCTTTGGCTGTCGACATCTCGCCCAATTTCTTAGCCAAATATTTCATAATTATTCATCAATTTAAAAATAAATCTGTTATTCTCTACGATAATGTCGTACTTTTTTTAACTCTAGAATCAAATTATACATATTAACATTTACATTTGTGATTTTTCTTTTTACCTTTTTTAATCTAAGTTAATATTTAGTTGATGCGAGTTCAAGCTTAAAAATATATTATATTTCAGGCAGAGTCAAATTAAATTCAACCCGAACGGGCTCTTGCATTTTAATTTTAGTAATTACTATTATTATTATTATTATTATTATTATTATTATTATTATTATTATTATTATTATAGTAAGATGATGATGACAGGTGTATTTGTCAGACCCCATTATATTTATTTTTTTATATTAAATTTCCGGCATCAAATAGTACTTGTTTATGTTTATGGAGTCATCATTATTATTTGTTCGAGAATGCTTATATTACAAGGTTAATTATGTCACACCTCTAAACTATATCTAATTTTTATAAAGATCTCATAAATATTTTTATGTTATAATATTTTCTTTGAACTTTAGAAACGTGTAACTACAGTAATGAAAAATATGTAATAACCAAGTAATTATTAATAAGTTAACGGGTTCATTAATTTAACTATAACCAGCAAAATAAAATAAAGTAATTAATTACAAACCACCCAAACCCGCCGCCACCCTCACCCTTACGCTCGTCCTCACCCTCACCCTTACGCTCGTCCTCACTGCTGTCGCCCTCATCTCCTGCGCCATTATCCAAAACTTTTATTCTTTAGCCGACAGTGAGGTAGAAGAAGAGAGCAAGTTGTATTTAAATATCTATTAGTTTGATTGAAATACATAACGAGGGCATGTAAGTCATTTTGGAGACATATGACTACCACATAAATTAAGTCGCCCAATTTTTCTTAGGGCACACTAATAAAAATGAGATTTTCCTAAAGTTCAAGAGAGATTATAATTTAGAGAATTTTCATAAAAATCAAGATATTAAATAAAATAATTAAGTATTAAAAATAATTTTGTAATTTTGTAAAAGTAGCTGACCTGACCGGTTCACTAAAAGCTAGTCGGGTTGCACGGTTCACCGATTCTACTAATTATTTACTTCATCGATTGCTTATCAATATTTTATTAATAGCTTACTAAAAAGTAAACTTAATTTAATATTTCTATTCTCCTGTTCTTCAGTAGACTTTTTACCCTCCAGCATTTTGGGCGAAGCCATCATATTTTATGGAAAGAGAGACATAATAATAATAATAATAAATAAATAAATAAATAAAAAGTAAAGCAAACGCTGTTCCAAGTTTGAACGTCAAATTTCGTCCAAAGAGATATTTTTTGCCGCTAACTCTTTTACTTTTATTCGCTAGCCGACTTCAGAGACAGCTACTCCATTCATACTTCATACGCACATGAACAGGCAAATAACATTATTTACAGACATGGAGATGGACAAAAATTGATATAGAGATAGAAATAAATTACCCATTCCATCTCTGAGGATTGAATTCCACAACGACAAAACTATTGTTTTGTTGGTAGATCTAAAGGTTAGATCACAAGTTGAACAATCTGCCAACTTTTAAAAATTGTGTGGTAGGAACTCCTTTCTCTCAATGAAAAAGACCAACTGAAATTAAATGTCTATATGAATAAAAGAAAAGGAAAAAAAAATCTCAAAGTAATGTTGTAACCGAACAGCAGAACTACTGGCCGGACATCTATCCAAATATTTCGCACTTATCAACAACATGATCTAATATATAAGGTGATCCAATCTAATTGCGACACATGCCAGACACTATTTCCACAAAATTTACAGGTGGCAGCACAGAGATTTAACGACATGACAGATGCAACAAAGTTGCAATTGAAATTATAGCAGAAAAGAATATTGACAATGGTGACATCGAAATCCAACTAAGATGGTGACAAATTGCCAATAAAATACATTGTTGCATAGAAGAAGGTCCAAAAATGGATTAGCTCATGCATGGACTCACCCAGTTGCCGTCTTCTATCCTCTTATATTGATGTATAATATATAGAATAAAATAAGGTGCAATAATGAATGTTAATTTAGCGCCTTGGAGAATCTTGGATATGCTTGGATTCTCTCAAAGAGGTGCTTTATAGAAGAGAAGGACCAGCTAGCAGTAAAGAGTGAAAGAAAACGACTTTTATTTAATAAATTTTATACTGTTTTACTATAAATTTTAAATTATTTACTAAAGTATACTAAATAAGTATAAATTATTGTCTCCGAAATCAACAGTATGGTTAAGTGTAAACGATAGGTTGCAAACAGAAATGCAGTGTTCAATTATGAATAACAAAACAAATAATAAACATATTGAAACCAAGTTAAATTGGTCTTCACTTGCTAGGCGAATCAGTAGCAATTACTTGATTCATCTCATCTAATTAGGCTGAGATTCCAACTTAATAAATTTCATATCACTTGATCAATACATAATACAAACACAAGTAGATACATACGCAAAGGTCGATGCATAGGACTTTGCATAATGCTACTAAAATACAAACTTTCAAACTTTTGGAAGCAAGATCTCATTGACCAACCTCTCCAAATTAAGAAACGAAGACCCTCCTGCTTGTGTTGCTCTAACTGCACTCTCCTTCCACTTCATTGCCTTCCTCTTCATCTCCTTCCCCTTCTCTCCTCTCATTAACTCCCTCACCAACCCCTCCACCTCATCCCTCTTCACGTTGTTATCTATCTCCATCCCCACTCCCCACTCGTCGCAGATGAACTTGCAGTTCGTCTGCTGCTCCGCGAAGAACGGCCACCCGATCATCGCCACGCCGGAGCTCAGGCTCTCGATAGTCGAGTTCCACCCGTTGTGCGTCAAGAACCCCCCGATCGCCGGGTGCGAGAGCACCGCCTCTTGCGGGCACCAGCTCGCAATGAGGCTCCTCCCTTTAGTCTCCGTCGTGAATTCCGGCGGGAGTACCGCCGTTTCACCCCTGACGAGGTCGGGCCTTATGACCCACAAGAAGTCGTGCTTGCTGTTTGCTAATCCAAAAGCGAATTCTATCAGTTGGTGGTTGGTCATCACCGTTATGCTGCCGAAGTTGACATAGATGACCGACGATGGCTCGCGGCCCTCGAGCCACTGCAGGCACTCGGTGTCCTCCTTCCATAAGTTGGAGTGTATGGACGCGAGCTGGGTGGAGGAAATCCTAGTCGTTTGCAAGGAGAGAGGGCCGACGGTGTAGATCGGAGGGAGTAACGAAGCCATCGCTTCCAAGACTGGCCGCTCCAGCTCGTCGTAGGTGTTCAGGATGATGGCCGCCGCCCTGGAGGCTCGCTTCGTCTCGCGGATCACGAAGTTGACCATGAATTCTTCTGGGATCGTCGTGCGGATAAAGGAGGGGAAATCTTTGAGCTTCATGTTCGCCATGCCCGGCACCCAATCGACCGGCGTGTCGAGGTAGCCGTTCGTTAAGTAGCTCTCATCTATATGAAAAATAAACAAAATAAATATGTAAATATATACAAAGTAAATTAATAATATTTTTAATGCTCGAACATCATATTAACCTCAGTTCGCTTACCTTTAAGAGGCGTCAAGCCTCTTTGGAGTAAATCTTTGTAATGAAGATAGGCCATCATGCCACAGGCGCTTGTAGTCCAGAACAAGACCTCGGGGATCCCGAGCTGCTCTGCGGCGTCGAGCGTAAAGCTCATCACGCCGTCGGATACGATACACGACACCGGAGGCGATGAATTCAGATTTTCGACGAGGTCGAGAAACGGTGAGAGCAAGTTCTTGGTGGAGGAATTGCACAGCGAGGGGATGTCTTGGGTGGCGTCTTCGTCGGAGGGCGGGAGGCCGTCGGGGATGGACTCGAAGCAGAAGTCCGGGAGGTGGAGGTGGGAGGAGACGGCGTTGGATTTCAAGAGGCGGCTTTGGTTGTAGTGAGTGTTAACAAATGTGATGTGGAATCCAAAGGAGTGGAGGAGCTTGGCAAGCTTAATCATGGGGGTTATGTGACCTTGGGCTGGGAAAGGGATGCAAACTGCATGAGGCTTCTCTCTTGCAATAGAACCCATCTCTTCTTCTTTTTCCTCCTCTCTTTCTAGATCTAGATCTTGATATCTTCTAAGTACTCCTAATTACTCTTTTCTACTTCTCTGTATGTTTGTGTTATCTTTGAAGAGCTAGCATCAGTTACCCTTCTTTATATAGACATAGGAGATAAATGTTGGTGCATCTGGACAGACAATTAATTAATAAAGAAGGTAGTGAGCTTGACATTTACACAGTGGGTCAAGTGGATTTTATAAAACATTGTATTCAATGAAGACGTCTCCATCTATGCTGTCTAAATGATGCAAAATATTTCCAGTAAAGGACCTTTTCAGGGGGATGGATGCGTTACGTTTGGGTCTACTTCTCCTATGTTAGGCCAACAGAGAGTTCTGTGTTTAGATGCGCCTACCCAAATCCATGAACACAATCTTCTCAAATGACCAATTATTTCATATAAATATGTTTGTTTATTTTGTCGGTTGATTTTGATGATCAATAGAGAGTTCTTTGTTTATTGTATCTAACTCTGACATCTCTCCAATAAGATACTTAGTAGTTTTCCACGATTAATGGAAGACTGGTCGGATTTGAGATCTGAAGATTATTATTTTTTTAAGCCAAAGCTGCCATGAATCTACTGAAGAAATTGAGCTTTGACCTAACATTCATTGGTAGTCAAATTTGATTGCTCAATCTTCTTTTGAATCGACATCTCCCCCAATTTTTTGGTCAAAATTTCGTACACCAAATAATTCTGATGTTCCTCCTCATAATCATATTCCACATATTGTACATGTTTAAATACTTCGGGCTGCATCTGAGCTAGGAAATCACACATGGAAATGAAGCTGTGATGTGATTATAATTTTTTATTTGTGTTATATTTTCTTTTCCATTTTTCACAAAAGTAAAAAAGCTCTGTGGGATTGGAAACATTAAAACAATGTCATCAGAAAATAAATCACTGTGATCACTGTGAACTTCCCCGGACCACAGCAAAATCACAACATAATATGACATCTGATTAGTGTTATATTACAATTATATGCAAAGGCCATGAGTGGACTTCTATTTGTTTGTGTGTGTGTAAGATAAGATGGACTCATGGGGTAATAAGTGACAAATTTGGTGTCCTTGCATTTGACTAATTTGTATATCTTTATTGTGTCTCAAATATACAAGGAGAGTTTTACTTGCAAACTCCACCTTTTCAATTTAGTCTAATTAAAAAATAATAATCCAATTCAACAGAAGGACCAAAATAATTGGTTGATAATTTCAATATAGGTGCTTCGATTGTTAAGAATAAGATTAGAGAATGAATATAATTTAAGAATTATATGATCTCCTACAAGGGGTGGTGGCGCAGTTGGCTAGCGCGTAGGTCTCATAGCTATGTTTGAGTTATCCTGAGGTCGAGAGTTCGAGCCTCTCTCACCCCAAGTGTTTTAAATATTTTTATTCGGATATTTGGAAGAATGTTATACTGTTACATACTTACAGTCCTTTCTAGGGTGGCTGATAAATTCTATAGCTAGAAAATAATTCAACTTTTTTCCTTTATCGTTCAAAAGCCTGAAAATTAAATATAGACTGCACAATAAATATGATCATCGGGCCAGACTTTTCGGGCCAATTGGGTTTAAGTATTTGTTCACGGCCCGACCCACCAATCACTCGGGCCGGGCCAGGCTAGAATAGTCTAGCCCGTTACCGTCCGTCGGCCCGTGAGAGATCGGGCCGGCCCGACCAACCAATCACTCGGCCCAACCTATATTTTAGCTATTTTTATTTTTTTTAACTATTAGCTTATTTTTTACAAAAATATTTATATTCCTCCATTTAAAAAATAATTAAAATAAATTAAAAATTTTTAAAGGTGTGCTTAAAATAACGCAAAACAGTACAATACTTAAAATTTTATACTGTAGCAATGATAAATTACTGTAGCAGACGGGCGAGCTACTGTAGCAGAACGGGCGAGTCTAATTGCGGGCCAAACGGGCGAGCTTTCGGGCCGGGCACGGGTGGGCTGAGCCCTTTGATCATGTCTACTGCACAAAGAGTCAACTTTTCCTAGATACAAAAACACGCGAACTTTAGCCAATATACTAAACTGTCTAGTTTAGACTTTAAGTCGTGTGCGTTGTCAATCTATCTCTTTGAACTAAACATCGTTGAGGTATTGCTCCAAGCTATCATACTGACGAGCCGCTCTTCTAAGTCAATCGTACCGCTGAGCCATCAATCGAGTCAAACCACCATCAATCACCAAATAATTTTCTTCACAATAATTATTTAGAGTTAGAATTAATTCTATGACCTGAAAGTAATTTACCAACTTTACTAAAGTTAATTGGTTAATCTACCTCTTTATATATACATATGCAAAAATAAGATTGCGGCTAGACGAAGCACGATATAATATATGTATTATATATAGCCTGCTTACACATTTAACTTCATATATGAATTGCAAATGTCGTTGAGCAAACAGCGACATCAGCTATCCAATAGTTCTGCATCAATACTGCATTCAGGGCATGGAGCTTTGTCACCGAAGCGTGATGAGTGTCAAGAATTTAAATCATAGATGTCGGAAAGTTCCTTGCACAAAAGATTGCATTCCATGTGACATTCTTCAAGCTCTATCCAATAATGTCCCCGTATCTTCATTACGTTGACGCTTGCGTACATGTCCATTGAAAATGTCATTAGCCATCAATCTATTACACCTGCAGTTAAAAGGTTACACATATTAAAGTAGTAAAAGAATGAAGTAATTCCTACTACCTAAGATCCTTCATCAAAGAGAAATACTGACACGAATTTTAGGAATCCCCAAATACATTTCACAATTGCTAAACCCGAAAGTTTTACAAGCAGAATATCAATTTAAATTACGGTTCCCTTGTATCCACCTTTTTCACTCCGTAAATAAGTCCTATTGAAGTATATTATCCAAGACAGGAGATCCCGAAAAGGTTGGTTCTGCTTTCAATGCCTGCGGTCCTCTTTTCTATTCTATCAAGAGTTTGGATGCGTGGTCCGTTTCTGGTTCTTAACTTGTATCTCTTAAGATATAGATATAGCTAAGTTATGTGCCTGTACACTGGTAAGGCATGGTTGTTTTGTAGCAGAGTCAAATATTATAAATTTTTGATTTAGCATGTTGAAATTGTATAGCCTGAGATAAGAACATTAGCTTCGTAAAGTGTTCATCCATAAAAGGTCATTCATAATTTCATATAGTATTGATGAGTTATGCTTAAAGTTAGTAGATGAAAAAGCTACTTCATTTAATTAAATCTAATATGTGAAAGGAACTATCCAAAGATTCCAAACATCAATTCGTAGCACTTCAAGTATGACTTCAAAATGAACTAATGATAATATGCTCTCTGCTATACACTGTTGTGAATTGAGTCTACCACAGTTATGATCCAAAGATAACTAACGTTTTCTTAAACCAGAGTTGAAAGTGCACTTTCTACTAATTACAATTCCTTAATATCTAGTCATTTTTCCAGAACTCAGAAGAAAATGGTATCATATCTTACTTGCTTATTTAAGCTGCAATGTAAAGTCCATACGGAATTGACGTAGCCATTACAAATAATAAACTTAGAACCCTTAGAAGTGTAAACAGGCCACAGAGATCATAATGATCTTTGTTCTGCAAAAATGGTAAAACTTTTTATTTGGTTTCATCCAACATTGCTGTTACGCCCATAAACTTCCAGAACAATGAAAAACAAAAGGAACAACCAAAGAACTTGTCTTACACTGAGATGAAGTTATCAACTTCTGTTTTAGTTTTGGAAGTGACAGTCTAGAAGATAATCGTCTCATGCTAAAACCAGCAAATCTTGTAATAACATTCCACCTGGTTGCCTATGAAACAAAAAACTTTCACACCATGTTTCACCAATATATTACAATATGCAGACTAACCATGAAAAATTTAAAATGTCGTCATATTCTTCAATTTCAAAAGTTTAGTTCTGATTAATACTTTATCCTTCTATTCTATTTAAGCAAATGATATAGACTATCGATTCCCTTAAAGCACTAAACTAAGAACAGAAGCGAGAGGTGCAATGATGCTTTTCTTTACAACCAATACATGATCAAGTTGGTCATAGGGATAAGATAAATACCATGTCACCCTTGTTAACTTTTTTGGCGGGATGAAGAAAAAATACTTTTATATGCTCGCAGACCTCTTTCGATTTTTCAAGATTAACTGCATGCCCAGCATTCTTGATAACTACTAGTTCAGAGTTCTCCTCCAAATGCCTGTATAGTTTAAATAATAGATAAATTGATACTAGCTTCTAGCAAACAAGCTCAATTAACCAAATTCCTATCAAACCTTTTCAATCTATAAGCCAGTTCTAATGGAAATACCCGATCTTGCTCCCCCCATAGAATCAAGGTTGGCTGCATGAAGAGGAATATTATTGAGCTTAGAAACAAGACAGGGAGATGCTTTAGACTGATAATATCATAATAATAACGAAATTCTTCCAAACCTACAATGATTATCTGACAAACAAGTTAAATACTTTAGCTAGATCAAACAAAACCATAAAGACAACAAGCGTACAATGGACATCACATGGAAAATTAATAGATGTGAATTTTACCTGGGTTATTTTGGGAAGATCAGAGAGTTTCCTATCTTTTATTAAGTCGTGTAGCAGCTCGGTTTTCTCCTTCACGTAGTCTGTGCACATAACCTGCCAGTTTAGACCATTCCAAGTTCCAACTGTTAAGCTAATGCTTCTAAAAAAATTGGCTCCCATTATTTCAAATGGATCAATAAGAATCAAGAAATAATCAAAACAGCGGCGTTTGAGTTTGAAGTGCAAGCCAGCCAATGATGAGCTGCCAAGTACAGAATGCAGGAAAGTTTCTGCATTCGTGTTTATGCAGTCAATACGCTACCATACTAGGTTGACCGATCATCGAACCACGACATGGATACTTCAACCAATAAGATCACGCCTCGTGAACCGGGAGGGGGTTAGTGGTTTGCTTACCTCGATGTAATCCCGAATGAAACAAGCGGGCATAACACGCGGAGGCTTGCAAAAGGTCAGCCGCACGAGCTCCTTCAGTTTATCCGGCCGCCGCGGCAGCAAGATCTCGGCGGCCTCCTCCACGTCCCTCACCACGAAGAGCCCCGCAGCGAGATCCGACTCCTGGAGGCACACCCCGGCGCAGATTAGCACCACCCGTTCAACCCTCTCCGGGTACATCTCCGCGATCCGGTACGCCACGAACCCGCCGTAGCTGACCCCGGCCAAACCGAACCGCTCCAGCCCGACCGACTCGACCGCTGCGATAACGGATCGGGCTTGATAGTAGTCGGACCGATCCGCCTCGGGGGAGGAGGAGGAGCCGAAGAAGAGGAGGTCGGGGACGTAGAGATCGAAGCCAGCGCGGAGGAGGGATTTGAGGTAATCGGCCCACTGCCACGTGGCGGAGGCGCCAAAGCCGTGGAGGAGGAGGAGGGGGAAACGGGAGGGGTCGGGGGAGGAAGGGACCCACAAGTGTACGGCGGCGCCGTCAGGGAGGAGCGCGGAAGTGGGGCGGAGGCCGGCGGAGAGGAAGCGGCGACTGTAGCAGTAGTCTCGGGCGGCAGTGATGCTGAGGCAGGGAGAAGGCATTTAGGGATTTCGGATTGGGAGGAGGAGGAGAATGCGACTTAATTTGGGGGGTTACGGTTCGGAATGGGGCGATGATGATCGGGCGGTTGGATATTCTTGCTTGAGGAAGATGAAGATGAAGAGGAAGAGGAAGGCATCTTACCTTCTTTTCGCCTTTTTCTTTTCTTATTTATTTTCCCTTCAATAAAAGCCGTACCGGGCTAGCCGACCATAATATAATATACTCTCAAACTAGGATTCAATCAGATCACTGGCCAAACCGCATGTCAAATTTCACATATCCCCATTAAAACACAAAGTTGTAAATAATTAAGCTCTCCTTCCCGTTCCTCATTGTTTAATTTTAGGCTAAGCTTCGAATTGAATCAGTTAGTCGTAATTTTTCAAAGAATAAATTTGATTACATATTAAATATATATATATATATATATATATATATATATATATATATATATATATAGTTACTAAACCAGGTTAAGATTCCTTGGTGTTCCTAAACTCAAAGGAAACAATGGAATAAGAATAAGCTTATTCTAAAATAAGCCTCTTTATACTAATGTTGTAACTAAACAATAGCTTACTTTATTATATTACAATAATTTATTATTTTTTCTCATCTTATTTCATACAATATTTAAAAAATAATTTAATAATAATCTATAATTACAATTTTGCCTTTATATTAAAATATATTTATTTATACATCATCTCGGCTCCTGTTGCGGTTTTCTCTCTTTCCATTATCACTTAAATTTCAGTTATCTCAGCTACGGTTTTATGTTTTCCGTCTCATCTAGCTTTTCTTTTGAATATTAGTCATCTCACCTACATTTGAGATGTTATTTTTTTCGAACTAGTAAATTCTATAAAAATAAAAATAAAAAATATTAAACTTGCACACTTTTCCCACAATGCAGATTTATAACCTTGCAATATACCGCGGTGCGGGTTTATAACCCCATATTATATTATAATGCAAGCTTATAGTCATGTATTAACCTATAGTGTCTATTCATTTGTTCTAGTATATGATTATTTTACATAGTGCGAGCTTATTATAACATTGTATTAACTCACAGTGCTTTTTTATTTAGTACATAGTTATTTTATATAAAGAGTACAGAATTATTTTCCTACAATGCGGACTTATAATCTTACATTACCCGCTATCGTTATTAGGTATATAGAGTATTTAAGTCCATAATTTTAATAAAAAAATAATATTATTTTAGAAAAATATTATTTACTACTACTACTTTAACATATACTAAAAGGTATTTCGTCATTTTGTTATAAAACATCACTAATTCCTAATAAAAGTTAATTATTTTTCTATACTTCAATATCATATAATTATTACTATTTATACAAGTATTGAACTAAATTTTATAATAATTTATATTACTATTAGCCCTCTTTTTGTAGTATTAAAAATTAAAATACTTATGCTTATTTCATTTTTATTTTACAAGTAAAATGAGGCTAACATATTTTAAAAATTAACAATTATATTTCTGATAATAAAGATATAATAAATATTGATTAGCTTTTAGATAACAAAGTTATAATAAAAAAATATTTAATATTTAAAATCAAATCGATATTGTTTTAGATGTATTTAAAAATTCATCAAATTTTCAACAAGTTTATATCTATCTTCAAATTCAATATTTAATTTAGTTAAATATGATAAAAAAAACTTTTGTCAAAAAAATAAAAATATCTTTTGTCAAAAAATAACAATAACATTTTAATCCAAATCACATGGGATTAAGTTGAAAGTAAAAAAGTTTTTATGCAAGTAAGCTAAAAGACGGGATAGAGTGTAATCAACTCAAAAGGAATATTTTAATATATATAAAATAAAATGTTTGAAAATAAATATTTTGACACCCTTATATGTTATTATGTTAAGGTTTGAGCTCGGCTGAAACTCAACGTCAGAGCCTAAGCTTATTTTGAGCCGAGCCGAGCATTAGTAGATGCCTCGACTTTTTGGAGGTGCTTCTATTATTAACAGTACTGGATCGGAAGCTTCTCGAGAGGAGGAACCCAAGCGCATGGCCGACCATCGCGGCGACGAGCACGCCCTTGTTGAAGGACATGACGACGAGCATCACCATGTATGCCTGGCCCATCCGGATGCCATGGACGACGGTGAGAGTACCAAAGGAGACGCCCCTCTAGCTGTCGTAGATGGCGGAGAGGGCTTCAGTTATGGCAGCAATGGTGGCGACGAAGACGAGGGAGAGGAAGTACATGCCGAAGCCATGGTCGCCGGGCTAGCCAGCGAACAGGACCTATGTGCGCATCCCCTCATGTGCATCATGATGCCATCGGTGGCCACCCCCCATGTCATGCCCCATGTTGGTGTCGATGGGGGGCATGTCCGTGCCCATGAATCAAGAGGTGTCAGGGTAAGGGAGTGGCAGTAGGACTAGCTAGAGAAGAGTAGGTTTTAATGAGTTTTGGGAAAGAGAGAGAATGGCAATAGTAGATTTGCAAGAAGGGTTATATATATATTATTTTAAATTATTTAATAATTTTTCTTTTATTTTTTAATAAAAAAATATATGATTAGAAAATTCTCATCAAAATATTTAAATAAGACTAATATCTAAAGTTTTAGAAATAATTTTAAATTACTATTTATTTAATTAAATGTATCAAAATTATATTATATGAAATAAATATCAAAATAAGTGTAAATCTTATTATAAAAAATTTTAAAATTATATTACACAAAATAAGCATAAATTAATATTTAATAATAAAAATAATAAGTATTTAATAGTCTGGTAAGTCAAAAATAAGTTTAAAATATCAAAATATTAAAATAACTTAAAAATAATTTAATATTAGACTCATCTTAAATGTCTTTATGGTATTATTTCTATTAACAATTAATTAGTAAAACTAATTATATACTCAATTTACCTAATTAAATTATTTAATAAAAGCTAGGAGAGGAAATGCAGTAATAAAACTAATTTTTGTTAAAATCCGATTAATAAACTAATTATATACTCAGTTTAATTAACTAGATTATTTAATAAATAATACATATGAAATTAAAATTATTAGATTAGATAAAATTAGAATTTTAAAAAATCTAAAATTAAATAGAGGTGGGCTCTAAATTTTTTTGGCCAAATTTAGGGGAGGCTCTAAATTTTTAGATAGGTTTCAAATTTGAATCTCATTTGGAGTCTTATTGGAGCGAGCTCCAAATTTAGAGATTTGGAGCCCGATAATTGGAGATGCTACCAAAAAGAGTAGGTTTTAATGAGTTTTGAGAGAGAGATAGATAGGAGAGGAAATACAGTGATCTTTCAATCTTTAGTATAAGATTAAATAAATCATGGGCAGATTCTATAACATTGTTCCTCTCAATATTTATTAGAAGCTACTGTTTTCTTCGAAAGGAGGAGCAAAATCTCCAACTAATGGCTTAAGTATGCCATGGCTCATAGAGACAGTACCATGTGCCTAACAAAATATCTTGCGACCTCCTCCTCCTTTGACCTCCTCATTTAGCCTTCTCCTCCTTTGAAAGTAATAGGAGGCGCTGCCTCTACCCTTTCAGCCTACTCTTCCATTAACCTCCTCTTTTTTCAAGCTGCCTCCTTCTCTAAATAGGCTTGGACTCGAGCTAGCTCGACTCGATTTGAGTTGAATCGAGCTTAAATATCAAACTAGGTTCGAAATTAATTTCAAACCGAGCTTGCTAGAGCTGACTCATTCAAGCTCGGCTCGTTTACACCCATAAACAAGAATATATATAGATATGCATAGAGTTAGAAATAGAGGTAAAGATGACTTTGTGTTATAAGTGTTTATAGAAAGAAAAATTGCCAGGTTTAAAAGAGAGAGAGAGAAGATTATACTCATCTATAAGCAGCCATGGCATGAAGAGCTTCATTGGAAGCTTTAGTCATGTCAGGGGCCAACAACCGCGAAGTACAAGCTGATGAAGCATGCATAATCGCTCTCACACTAGCAAAGGATTTGCTCACCTTTGTAGTCAAAGAGAAGTTGATCATAATCACACCAAGGATGAGGAAAAAATTAATGTCATTGATGAACACCATGAACTGCCACAACGAACTATCAACCAGGAGGGATAGCTTTCTTCATCCCATGGTACTAGTAAAATTTTGGATTGCTATTATGAAATTAATGGAGGTTGATTAAGAAATTATGGTTTCAGATTATTTTTTCAAGAGTAGGATAGGACGATAATAATGGTTAAGTAGATGAAAGATGAACTTGCTTTAAAAATTGTTGTTTGGATGTCATTACACCAATAACAGGCATTACACCAATAATTTTCTACTGCTCAGGACCTCAAAGATAGTTATACATCTATTAGATTTTTATTTTTATAATTTTGTTGAGAGAAAATCTATAGATTGATAATTCATTAAGATTTAAACAACGTTTACAACTTGATACATAATTAAAGAGGAGAAAGGGTGACAACGCTGAGTACAAGCCTCAATCTTGGTCTTTCAGTAATCAAAATACACATACAATTGTCTATTGTTCGTAGAATTTTAACCAAATTCATCTTCACGGCAAAAAAACCAACAGATCAGAGAAGAAATAGTAGACATTTCATTGCGCTAATAATGAGAAAATAGAACAAATGTACATAGGATGATCCATAATAAGCTTTCAGTAGCCGAGTCAAAAAAAAAAAATTAAAATGCAAACGGATGATCCACCAATCATTATGTTCCAAAAGGATGGCTAAATCTATGAAATTAAACAAAATATCACGCTCACCAACAATGACAAAGAGAGCATTTACAAGAGAGGGCACAGAAGCAAACAACTAATTTCCTTACCCTACTATTTGATAGATTGCAGCTGGACATTTTCAGACAAATCCAATCAAACAATTGGGGTTTTGGAGAGTAATATGAATGAATAAGTACAGCTCATGCCCTAAATCTGATGACGATGCATGATATATCATCCTTGCTGTCCCTCTTTAGTGCTTCAGTGGTTAATTGCCGGGCTGCTGCTTTTGGGTCCTTAATCTTTCTAGCAATATCTGCTGCTTCTTCGTTTTTCATAACCTAATCAGAATTGATAAGAGAACTATGCTTCTCACATAAACATGACAAATGAATAGTGTAACTGGTGATGCAAGATATTGGGTTCTAAGAAACAAACCTTCCACAGGCCATCACTAGCTATGATGAGAACTTCAGCATCAGCATCTATGTCTTCAGAACATATGTCAGGATCCGACCGCAAGTGTGATTTGAGGCTTTTATCTCCAAAAGCACGAGAAACAGCTAATTGGCCATTAACTCTTGGGACATCACCTGTTAGATAAATCATGCAACAACCATAAAACAATGTTGGCATAAATTCCTGTAAATAAGAATAAGACGATGGTAAAAAGAATGATTATAGGATAGTCTTCATCCTTTAGGTTAAAATTATGAGGGATTCCGGATAAGAAGAGAAACATTATCCATTCCAAACAAATTCTTTACCACTGGAGGGCATTCTTTGCCACCCACAGAAATTCACAAACAAGAATCCCAGAGATGATGATCAGTAAAGCCATTCCATGGACCTAAACTTGTTTGTCTAAAAGTACTTGGTAACAAATTACAGGGTCATAAAGTGCTTTGCAAGAGCTTTCCAGAAGCTTGAATGCAGAGAGTATATTAGTGCTACAGACTAAATAGAAACCTGGTATGTTTGAAACAAAGCCACCCTTTGTCTCGATAAACCCACGCTCAGTGCTTGGTTCATGATCAACTGTTAACTGTATCACAGCTCCACCTTTTGCAAGAATAGCCCGTGAATCACCGACATTAGCTACCCACAGCTTCCTACCATTTATGAGAATGGCAGTAACAGCAGTTGATCCTCCACGTCCCAGATCAGGACTGTGAGAAAGAATTGCCCTGTCAGTCTTTTCATAGGCTGTTAAAATGGCTCTACCTGGATGCGACCAAAACTCATCCTAAAAAATGGTAAGTGTTGAAATTAGGATACAGTAATTTTCCCACTAAACTTTTTGACCACCTTAAAGAAAATATACAATCAGTCATTTATCATTACTGAGTAAAAGCTGCAATGAATTTAACTAACAGCTTACCTCCTTCAGAATATTGGCGAACAGGTGCTTTTGTAGATAGGCAGGTACACTATGTCCTAAATGGCCATCAAAAATAGCAAAGAGACCAAGCTCATGCTCCCTCATCTGCATGAATTTTGCAACATGATAGTCTTCCATTGGGTGATTTGCCTTTCCTTTCACAAGGCTAAATCCATAGTTAACTTTTATTTGACTTTGACAGCTTTTCCCTTTACCAGCATCAGTTGAAGAATGATCTGCAAACTAGAAAGAGAAGGCCAAAAACTCACTTCAGCTTATGAAAGTTGCAGTATCAAATCTGCTCTTATTTAGCAAAGTGCTAAAAAGTTACTAGTACGTTGATCAGCTGATACAAAGTCAGGCAAGTTTTTGGTGAAACTACAAAAACAGCATGCTAAATGAAAAACTAGAAATAGGTCTATATATATATATATATATATATATATATATAGACACGATAAAAAGAAGCCCCTGATGAAGAAAAAAATGCAAGCAATCAAGCATATAGAAATTGAACTTCAACTTGCTCATATGCCCTACTACAAGGAACAATTGGGAGAAAAATAGGTCGAATTGTAGCCTATCTGCTAGAAAACTTCAGGCACTTTAACTTTCGTGGAACAGATAATACAAAGGAAATGATTAACGATAATTGTAAGAACAAAATATGGACAAAAGGATAGAGTTTCATCAATCCATGGGGTTATCCTTAATGTAGGACTCAGAGTTTATCTAGGAAATTACTACTACTGAGATAAACTTGCTAGAATCTAATGATGTATGCACCAATGGAACTTATAGGACACAAAGAACTCAAGATATATGAAAAACTATTTTTGGTAGTGAATATGAAAAGTTCGTCAAGCATGATAATGCAACTATCCAAGAACATGGAAAAGTAAATACTAAATAGTGCCTATAGCTAATAAATGAACTTCAATAATCAAGCTGAAGAATAACATAGTTGATCTACGAGCGGAAGAAGTATTTGTTACTTTTTCGAGTTCCTCTTTGATGTTTCAAGTATGCGAGGAGTCATTTAGCTACATGGGAACATTGAAAGCAAACATAGAAGAGTCCATTTGGTTACAATCTCCGACTTCATCCCAAACAGGAAGAAAAAAAGCTTAAAAGAACAAAAAAAAAAAACATAGAAACAGAATACAAATCGCCGAATAGAGCAGCACAAAAGTGTAGCTCGATGAAACCAGAACTAGGTCAAACCATCTCTTACCTGAGAAGAACCCCTGAAGCAGCATAGCTTCGCCATATAAACCCGACGCGATTTTGACAACGACCCAATTCATAAAACCCCGATTTCTCCACGAAAGTCCACGCCCTGCGCCACAAATCCACCAAAAGTATCAAGAAATCAGAAACTAACTCTTAAGAGACCAAAAAAAAAAACATATATATAATTCTTTTTAATTGGCATACCCCGAGTTGAGAAAGGTAAGAGGAGAACAAGGGAAAGATCCGCTCTCAGCGCATCAAGATTTCGAATTGGGAGTTGATTTAGATTTCGTTATAGAGGAAAGATTAGGAAGTATACAACCGTACGCCAACAAATGAGTCGCGAAGTGTTTGCGGAAAGGAAAAGGAAAAACAATGAATAAAATTTGGAATAAAGTCACGATTAGAGACTTTCCCTCCATTGACTTTGTGGCATCATTATACCATGGTGGTAATGACCATTTGACTCGATATGGGGAAAGAATTTATTGGGGGTTGCAACAACCACCCAATGTTTGCTTAAATTCCCATATTGTCCTTTGGTATGTTGTATGATATATGTGGTGTGTCCAATATAAAGCAGCTTTGGGAGAGTTTTTAACCAAATTAACCCTTCTTAGGAATTTATTTATCCAAATATTTGACCCCCAAAGTTAATATCAAAAGAGGAGTACATGTCACTTGGTCTCATCAGCTCTTTATTTCTATTAAAGATAAATGTGAAATATGAGAAGATTAATTCTTAATTTATATTTATCTTTAATAAGATAAACATTATATAAAATAAGTTAGAAATATTTATCATGTTATAATCAGATAAACAAAAAAAAAAAAGATTCAGATAACAAGATAAATACAAATTAATTCTCTTTATATTCTCATATTTGTATATATTTCTTATATGAATTTATATATCTCTCTAAAGTATTTAGAGATGGATTATTTAGATAAATAAATTTATGAGAAAGGTTAAAAATGCATGTCGTTGGGGTTGTTTTCGTGATATGTAATTGTAAACTCTTTTTACTTCACAGTATTTTACGAAAAAATATATAATAATATCCATTGGAATTATTTCTTTACAATAACAATTGAGATAGTTGGATAAAAACAAAGATTTCAAGAGATCTGATGGCAGTCTAGTAAAATCCTGAGATTTGAATACATCTTTGACTGCTAAAATCCTGGGTATCAGCTCCACAGCTCCATCTCCGGAGAAGCAATCGATGCAAGATAGAATAAATCATCTAGGTCAAAAGAAAATAAAAGAAGTTTGCAATCCAGTTCTCTTACATTAAATACTGTACATGGTACCAAAAACGAAGAAAGAACTAATTTACTTTTGTCTTATTTTATTTGAAAGCCCTATTGGCTTTGGGGGATAGTTTTATTAATTCGATATACGAACTGAGAGGAAAACTATTCCCTATATTTCGAGTCGATTGAACATAGACTATACAAATGTATACAAAACTATTCATAACATTGCAGGATGAAGCCATTGGAACGTAGCAGATTGGTTCTTTTCAAGAGAAAAATTAGTGATGTTCCCATTACTGCTCGCGCTAAGAAAGCATTCTCTTGTTAGTTTGACAGATAGAATGTAACAAGCAAACCAAACCTAGCAAGTGATCCAGTATATCTTCATCCTCTCTAATCTCACCTGATAGAGACTAATCTAATCAAACAAATGATAAATGAAGTGAGCAAATAGATAACCAGAACAGCATAAGCAGACATCAGACAATCAAAATGCGGGGAAAATGAAAAGCATGCATAGCAGAGACAACCAAAAAGTTTTATGGGTATGTCTGTAGCCAATCCTAGATAGAATTCAATTGATTTCAATTGGATAGAATTCAGTTGATTTAAAATGAATCACGCTGTTTAGAAAATAATGAAGGTACAGCTGGTAGTATACCCAGAGCAACAGTCACAGGTAAACGAATTGAATTATAACTGCACTTTAAAAGCATTAACAAATGGAGATCAAGAGGGAGCAAAGACACAGAAACAACTAGCTGGAAATGTACATCCACCACTTGTAAAGGCAAAAGCTGTAGATTGTAGTAAGCCCAGCAACCCTAAGCGGAGAAAACTTAAATCTGCAGCATATAAACCAAGAAAATTAAAGTAAATATTTTCATGTACTTCTAATGGTTTAAGCCGCCAAATAAAAAAAAAGCATTAGAAACCCATAGGGAAAAAAATCCTCTCCACCACATAAAATCAGGAAAAAGAAGTTGGCATTTTCCTACTGTAAAGGGATGGAATGTATTACTATATATATATACACATATGTATATATAAACGTAAACCATTAGCAGACAAAGATCCAAGTATCTAGGTAAATCAAAATACTATGTACTTCTAGCAAATTTCAGAATAAATGAGTGGTCCAAAGTTTGAATATATAGACATATTTTATCGATTCCATCATGCATGATCCCTACTGTATAATTTTCAATTATGCTGCTCTCTAACATCTATCTCCACATTTCCTAACATAACCTTAAGACCACTTGGTATCAATTGAACACTAACCAGAATAGAGGGGAAAATTTTGCAATAACCTGAAAGAAGTTCCAACATAGTCAACCTTTCTACCTTATTCATGAAAAGTTTGGTATGCATGAGATTAGCTTGGTGGTGAAGGCTAATTTTCAACAATAGCAAGAGAAAATGATCTTTGATTAATGAGAATTCCAATGTTAAAACATCATGTTCAGTGGCCATCATTAGTAATGATTGGCCAAATACAAGTTTCCAACAAAAATGATGCAAATTTTAGTTAGGATACAGAATATAAATCACTGTTCATTATTAACTTGAGTTTTTAGGTAATTGATGACTTCACAAGTAGCCTAAACAGCATAAGGAACAAACTTCCACTTTCTTTCCTTCATCTCTTTTTCTTCATTAGCAACAGTTGTCAGCACAGCGTTATTTGAGACAATTTTCAACAGAGAAGAATTGATCAGATCATTATTGATAACATCCACATATTTTGCTTGCATCTCTCTCTCTCTCTCTTTAAAAAAAAAAAATTAAGTCAATAAATCCTTGCATCCCTTCCATAAAATTGTTCAACATGGTAGCTAATTTATTAGCAATAGCAGCTAGCTAACCTTTCTGATTGAAATTATCAATTAGAATCCTTGCATGCACAGAAACATGACATTCAACTCTCAGCAAAACTTGTTTTGTATTTCTCATCTCCCTGATTCAGAAAACAACCTTCAGTCAAATTAAGGGCTGACATGTAAGTCGTGAATTCAGAGTCTACGGGCTTTTCCCTAAAAAAATTCCGTGAATTCAGGTTCTAAACAACCAGAAGTTATCTATAGTATCTAAAAGGCCTACATACAAGACTACAAGTTTGATAGCTGTATCAGTTATGCAGTATTATTCTAAAACGACCATGTTCTTACTTCTTAGAATGGCTGCTTTATAAGATCTTCTCAATTTCAAACGAAGCCTAACCTCCTATTTGAATTGTAACCAATCTGATCATCTCCACCTAACTATTTCATTAAAATCAATGGCAACAAAGAGCCTTACAGATGCACTGATTGTCTGTCACATGCATAATCAGTTGGCTGGTCTGCCGAAATTCAATTTTCTCTAAATAGATCATCACATTCCCAAAGAACAGATTTAAAAAAAAAAATGAAATAAACTCCTGTAGAATCTAATACAACTTTGGTGCAGTTTAGAGGCGTCATCTAAGGGCCAGCATCAAAGTAATTATTCTAGCCATGAGAAGAATCTAGATAAAGCAGCACTTCGATGCAGCAAGGAATTTAGTCTCTGTTCAAAGGTTGCTTCTTATGTCATATTGAGTGAATAAGGTTGGTTTTCTGCTGGGAAGCAGGATCGCGCATTTAAACAGCGGCCTCCAAGTTTTAAATCTTGAAAGTTTCAAGCATCTCTAATATCCAGCTTGAGCATTATTGCGGGTTTAAGGATTGCACATTAATATCCAAAATCCATCAAATTCCACTTCCAAAGGTTCGAAACTATAAACAAGTTTTCTTTGAAAAGACTCCTAAATCGAGTATTTTTTCTTTTCAAACTTTCACTCAAATCCATACTCATATCAAGAAATTAACACAGAGAGAGAGAGAGAGAGAGAGAGAGAGAGAGAGAGAGAGAGAGAGAGAGAGAGACCTCAAAGTTTCTGATTCCCCATCCGTTCTTTCCGCCGCCGGCATCGGCGTAAACCACTGAGAGAAATCCCGATCGAAGAACTCCCAATCGGGCAAGAATATTCCAGCGATTCCGCCGACACCAAAGGCGTACGTCGCTATCATCTTCTTGAACGACATCGTCCACAATCCTACAAAAGCCATCACCACTGCAAGTCCCACCAAGCTTGATTGCAGCGCCGCGTTCCTTCCCATCTCTTCTCCACCAAAACCTTAACCCTATTCCAAGTAGGAGACCGTGAAGGAACAAGAAGAAGAAAAGATGGATGGAGCGTTTGGTGTTCCCATCGGAGGCCCTTCTCGCGTCGCCCTCTCGAGACAGCAAAGCTCATCACCTGCCCGGGCTTCTGTTTTCTTTTTTTACTCCCACCAACCTTGCGCCATACCAGTAGCGGTCGCTCCATCGTTGCCACGTAAACATCTTCTCGAGCAGGACGCTACGTGGCGAGCATCTGCAGGCTTCGGATGAGTACGTGCAGGAAGAGCGGCGCAGGGGATCCCGTTCCTCCTGTGCTCAGCTTGGGAATTACCCGCTTCCCGACCCGAGGGCGGGTGACAATTAAGAGCGATGGAGCAATTTATTATACATTCACTTCGCTGTACCACCCAACAGTGCACCCACTATTGACCGGGAACTGTCGAAGTAGGGCCCAGATGGCTAAATTGCCGGTAGAGATTGAGACCATAAATCATAATTCGAGTTGGATTTGATCAAATCCCAGATCTAAACCTAATGTTGATCTGGGTTTCAAAATTCTAGCCCAAATAATCACACTTTTAATGGGCCTGTTTCTTAATGGGCTAAGACAATTGCAAATATTAGTAGGAAGCGCGCTATTTCTCTCTTCCTCCCTCCGCATCCTTTGTCGTCGATCAGAAATGGAGGAAGGCCGATCACAGTCGAGCCAAACCCTTGATCCCATCGCTCAAAGGAAGCATGCCGCCATGGTCGACCGCCTCTCCAACCGCCACCACAACTCTGCCGCTCGCCGCCCGGCAGCCGCCGCTTCCCCCGTCTTCGACTCCGTCTCCTCCTTTCTCTCCCGCTTCTCCGATTCCAAGCGCGACATCGAGTCCGATCTCGCGCGAATCCGCGCCCTCTCTGGTGATTTAGCCTCGTCTCCTAACCTAAAACCCGAGCTCGATAAGGTCTCGGTCTCTATCTCCGATCTGGACCGCCTCCTGGCCGAGAACTCCTACTTTCTACCGTCCTACGAGGTCCGCTCCTCTCTTAAATCTATCACTGATCTGAAGGATGCCTTGGAGATCGCCAATTCCGATCTGCTTCCAAGAAAGAAGTTCTCCTTCAAGAACAAGGCCCCGAAGAAAGAAACTACCCTCCCTGTGAAAGAAGTGGAAGTCATTAAGCCTTTGGATGTGGAAAGGTCGAATCTTGGGGTCGTTCACGATACCCCAGGATTCAGGAACAAGAAAGGTGCAATTTTGGTGAAGAATTTTAAGGTCTCTGAAGAAGGCGAGGGGGATTTCACACTCTCCGATCTGGATTGTTGTGAGATTCACCTCAAAGGGCGTTTTAGGGCACTCTATATGCATCGGCTTAGAGATTGCCGTGTCTTTGTCGGGCCTGTAACTGGATCAATCCTTATAGAAGAGGTGAATGACTGTTTGTTCATGTTGGCATCTCACCAGATCAGGATTCACCATGCTAGGACGACTGATTTCTATATTCGGGTACGAAGTAGGCCGATTATAGAGGATAGTAGTGGGGTGAGGTTTGCGCCTTACCGGTTGGTATATGAAGAAATTGATGCAGAGTTGAGAGAATCTGGTCTTGGAGAAGAAACAGGGAATTGGGCAAATGTGGATGATTTCAAATGGTTGCGGGCAATGCAGTCACCAAATTGGTGTCTAATACCTGAGGAAGAACGATCAGATATTATAAATATTTCAGAAGTTAAGGAGCAGTCTGATAATACTTAGTTTATTTTCTGAGTTCACTACCAGATTGCATGTTTGCAGACTAGGTACATCAGTTCTGATTTGATCTGCTTATTTTTCTTCATATATTTCGTATTTATCTATGTATCAATCAGTGGAATTATATGATTGAGGGCTTCTGCCTTCTGCTATCTTTTTTTGTAGTATCACAACAATTTCTATTAGCTTTAGAAGCACTCTGTGCTGCCAAATATTTTCCTTGAAAGGTTGATTTCTATGCAAATGTCTTTGCTACTATTATATTATTGTGGAGCATTACTATTGTAGAGCAGAGCTTATCTAGCTCACTATAATTATGATTGATCTTACTTCTTTCTGACCCAAAGATGCATATGCGTCCAGCTTCATTGGAAACTCTAAAGAATCCTCAAATCATACAGAATGTCATTCTGGTTGATTAATTATCAACGAATACTTAATATCTAAGTTTTACGTCATGTTATGAGTGAGAAAACTTATTCAAGTATGATAGATAGATGGTCTAGAAAGACTTGTATAGTCTTGCTTCACTATGGAGAGCACTTTGCTGAAATTTGATGTTTGTTCATAACATAAGCATGGCTATTGTAATATTTAGGTTAATGAATATAAACTTAACTATGACACAGAGCATCTGTATTTAAACTAGAATGTGAAACAAGTGAACAATGGCAGCTATCATAAAGTTACCTATATAGAAGATCTGAAGGAGCCTACTTTAATCTTGATCTATTACAATGAAACATCATCCAGACTGCTAACGACCTAGTGTGTTTCTTTTGTATCTCTTGGAAAATCCATCTCCTTGATATAGGTTCATCTAGTGGACATAAACTTATTCAACTATCTTCATAAAAAAATCATAAAAGATTAGAAGACTATTTCTTCATCACTGTGAAGAAAATCATGTATTAGTTGCACTACCTTTATCCAGTACGACATGCTTCTCTACCTTAATGCATCCAACAGACACCAATCCATAAGAACACCATGTTCTATGTGAACCAATTATTAAGGAATTATCATAGCCGTGGCTGGAGACTTCTGACACTAGCAGTGAACAAAATGTGACTTCTATTTAGAACTTGTATATTATGATTCATCAGTGTGGATGACGAGTACTTAAGTACCTGCTTTACAATAAGTGAATCAGTTGGCTATAAACTGCCTTGCACAAACCAAGTCCCTGGTTTCCTCCACAAGGACTAAAACATCCATAAAACATGGTCAGACCTGTATAATTTAGATTTGAAGAGTTGCTAATTGGAAGTACAAATTGAATTATTTCCAACAGTTATAATAACCATATTATTGATACTTTGGCTGGCAAATGTTACATCCAACAAAAAACCTGCTGACTATTGTCTACAAAAGCCTCATCACCTGGAATATGCTAAGCTTTCTTTATTCCATGTGACACATCGAGTTGGTGGCAAACAAATGATGTAGGACCGATTATCTTTTATATACGTTGTTTTCACTTATCATAACAAGCCAGCATTTGTTCAAATAATTATCTGCAACTACACTCTAACACACCAGGTTTGGTTTGAAATTTCTAACTGCTGCTCTTAATTTATGGAAACTCCCATGACTTTCTAAATTAATGAGGTGCTGCGCTTGGTCAGAATCCTACTGTCGCCCACTTTTCTCTAGTAAGATCTAATGTTTCTATGTTTGCAATTGATCAAGTATGATATGGAATTGCTTGCTATCTGTCTAGATAGAGAGATGTCAGATGCAAAATGAGGAAAAAAATTTAAAAGCAAATTAGGAGAAAAAATTAGTCATCTGGCAAATAAGCACAATAATAAGGGATCTTTTTATTGGCCTAGCAATTAGTAGTTACCAATCTTAAAAAGAGTGAAGTACTAGAGATTCGAATCTTGTTCCATTAGGTATGGTGGTTGAGAACATCCAGCGTTATGGGGAAGTTCTTATCAATTTGGGTTGTACTTGGTGTGACTTCTTCTTTTAGTGGTTCTAGTACAATTACAATCAAATTGCTTCTGGTTGGGAATCTCATTAAAATCAAATACAAACTTATGGAAGACCTGAAATTTAGGCATTAAGATTTATTAACTGATTAATTGCAAGAAGCTTGCTTTTCAGGCATGACAAATGTAGCTCTTGTGAGATGCAGAAGCTACTTTTATCCTTTTTTACTAGATATTCTTCTTGCACATTTAGTTATATGTGCTACCACTTGAATATGTCAAACAGGACAAAAGTTTATTAGGTATAATTCTCAGTGTCAAATCTGCTTTAAAACTACTTGCTTTGTTGTTATTCTTGTTGTTCCCGGATCTCTACTGGATAATAGTTACTGTGGCTACAACCACTAAGATGAAGCTACTATTATTTCAAGAACCATTATTTTCTCCATACTATTTTTACCATTTCTAGTATGCATGACCAGTACATACAAAATTGTCAGCATTTTGTGATCATTCTTGTGGTCAAGTATTTAAGATATAATCCATGGTGCAGGCAGTTTCAAACTGAAATTCCTTAACTACTAACCTACTAGTAGCTAACACCTGCTACTATCATTAAAACTGAGGAAAAGTTGACAAGATCTATAGTAGATTTCTTATGTCGTATGAGGCTATAACACATATAAAACTCATTTACAGTTGTCTGGCTCATTATTTTGAAGGGTGCTTGTTTGTTTTATTAGGTTGACCTGATATACTCACGTGTATCGGATGCTATATGCTCATCCAATTATTAAATCTTTTATTGATCTGATTGTTGTCTGATGATTATGACCCCATTCAATTGCATTAGTTTAATTCAGATACCTTTATCATGACATCCAAGAAAACCTAATAAATAAGTTTGTAGCTCATCAGTCTATTTTTCCCTCTTTTATAGCAGTAGTGCCATTAACCTTGTGAAACCTTTTGCATCAGAGATCATCTTCCAGAGTATTACATTGGTTTATGAAATTACCACCAGCATGGTGAATGTTATTGTAACTTTGCTCTTCTAGATTAGATCCCTTTTGTTATTAACTGAAATAAAACAAATAATAAAGGAATCAAAATACAAGTAAATAAAACAGAAACATTAATAACTAAAATCCCAATCTGATTAGTATCTAGAATTTCAAAGTATTGTCTGAATTTGAATTATTGAATAGAGCATGTTCAATTGAATTACGAGCTTGTATTTATATTTAGATATTCTTTAGAATTGGATGGATGCTATTACTTTGTTGGTGAAGCATGCCTACTGTGGCTTGGCACTGATTTGTGTCAGAGAATTGATCTCTCCTGTAATCCTACCTACATCTTGTGCTCTCCAAAATCTGCACTGTCAATTCTTCAAATTGCTTCTTTCCTTTCTTCTAATTGCTCCTGTTGTTGGAATTGGAAAAGGAAAACAGATGAAGAGAACTGCCGTTGCTTAACAGAATCGTCGAACCATGTGAGATACAAATATGTTGACTTCATTTTCGTTCAAGGTGTGTACCCTCTCATCAACTATAGATGTTGCATTCAGGATTAAGTGCTCAAGGAGATGGTACAAATTTCTGATGTTGCTGGATTAACTATGGCTAGTTCAACATTTTTTTTTTACTTAACCTTGTATCACTTGTTTTCAAAGTTCAAGCACATTCGTTAATGTATATTTCTATAAGTTACCAAAATATATTTTGATTTTCAAGTACAAGCACATACGTTAATATATATTTCCTGTAATCCTACCTACAGTTTTCTCTTATTTTTGGTACCCATGTCACCCGTGATCCAAAATATTTTTCTTTAGCTGTTATTCATCATTGAGATTCATAATTTCATATTGTTTGAAGATACATTTTTTCTGGCAACCATATTTGATGTGATTGTAAAAGGAAATAATTTCTGCAAGTGGCTTAGGGTAGGAACTCTCTCTAGTATATTTGTAATGAGTAGGTATCTTGTACAACTCTCTCACCATTTTCTTTACAGAAGAAATCAAATCCAGTCATGCCCTTAGTTTCTCCCTTGTACCTTCAGTCCAGCTAGTATTCTCTGTCACTGTGATGCTACCATGGCCTTATTTCTTTTTCCCTTTCTTTGGTCTGCAGTCTGCACTCTTCCTCTAACCCATCTTTTTTATCTTTCTGAAGAACAGAACCATGAGGTTCTTCATCATGTCTTAAGGTTGGTCTGATACTAATATGGGAGCTTAAGCCTTTAACTAGTGCAAAGTAATGGATCATCTAGTAAGAATTAAGAAGCCAATGAGAGCATGTTTCCTCTTGTGCAACAGTGAAAGTAAGTCTTATTGATTAGATCCAAAGGTTAATATCCCCTTGTTTATATGACTTTCGATACTGTAAACACTAATTCCAAATTCCATATTGCATTCAGCATTACTAAATTCCATATTGTTTGGACTTTGGAGAAAGTAGGAGAATTAAATTAGCTTTTCAGTACTTTATTATTAACTGAGAAAGAAAATTTCCAAATAGGATAGAAGAGAAGACGATGTCCCACCTTCTCATATGCATGTATCCAAAAAGAGTGTGGTTAGAACTTTTTTAACTTTTCAGGTGAAGGGCTAACAGGTCATTTTCTCAGAACTAGTACATGGATTGAGAAGGGAGATGTATAAATGAACATGCGCCTTTAGTCACAACACCCTCAACCTACAATCATATCTCACCATCAAAGCAGGAGACAAATGGGAAGATCTCCATGCTGTGATGAGAATGGCCTTAAGAAGGGTCCATGGACCCCTGAAGAAGACCAGAAACTTATTCATCATATCCAAAGGCATGGCCTTGGTAGCTGGAGAGCCCTTCCCAAACTAGCTGGTCTCTCTCTCTCTCTCTCTCTCTCTCTCTCTCTCTCTCTCTCTCTCTCTCTCTCTCTCTCTCTCTCTCACACACACACACACTCTCTCTCTCTCTCTATCTATCTAATCTCCTCTATATTCCTATCTAAAGCTTATACTTATATCTGCTATAGGACTAAATAGATGTGGCAAGAGCTGCAGGCTTCGATGGACAAACTACCTAAGACCTGACATCAAGAGAGGCAAGTTCTCCTCGGAGGAAGAGCAGACCATTCTCCATCTCCATTCCATCCTTGGAAACAAGTAATTCCTCTAGTAGTTTTCCATTGCATACAGATAGGAAAAGAGTAAGCCAATGACTTATCTTCTTAACATCTCAGGTGGTCAGCGATTGCGACATACCTCCCAGGCCGCACCGATAATGAGATAAAGAACTTCTGGAACACTCATCTGAAGAAGAAGTTGATCCATATGGGAATCGATCCTGTGACCCATCGACCAAGGACCGATCTTTTCGCCACCCTACCGCAGCTTGTCACCCTTGCTGGACTCAAGGAACTCACTGATCACCGCCAGTGGGATGACTACACTAGCCAGTTGCAAGCTCAGTTGGTAAAGCTCCAGTGCTTCCAGTACCTTCTCAATCCTTCAGCTGCAATCGACAGTAACACTTGCAGCACCAATAGCCTTAGTGGTGGTATCACTTCTCTCATTGAACCTATGAGCTTATTGAACTCAACTCTTCCTACTGGCGGTCAACCTCATTTCAATCATCTACCGGAGATGTCCTGCAGTCTTGAACAACCTCTCAGCAATGAGAATAGCAAGACTGAACCAGAGATGGTGTCTCCTCCATCACTTTCTCCTCTTGGCGGTAGCAGCTCAATGAGCAATGGAGATGCTCGTAGCTCTGCTAGCTATTACGATAAGAATGTGGCTTCTTCCTTCTGGCCTGATCTCTTTGTTGAGGACCAGTTTATCACGGACTACTCTTGATATGTGGCTTCCTCTTCTTTTATCCATCTCTGTTTCTTATATACCATGAAGTTGTTTAGTGCTTACCATGCCCTGGTTGTTGTGCATGCATATGTAGTTACTTTTAATTTGTATGTATATATCCAATGGCTCTTTGCCGCTTTGTGAGTGCCAACTGCTTTTTGTGTAATTATCCTACTACAAACTGGACCGCGTTCATGAAATTTTTTGGATTACGATAATTTAATCAACACACAGTCGCATTGCTCACAATGTTGACGCTAAAAGTTGCAGCAAAAGAAACAAGATGTAGTAGAGATTGATCCAATAATGACCATAGTCTCGTATTCCTATATCTACGGTCATCGCATCATGCGTCTTAATTACGTAATATCTGCAAGGAACTCATGCTAACTACGTCAAGATCCATAATCCAATATTTTGTTCGTTTGTTTGTTTCAAATTATAAGGAAAAAGTAGTCCTTTGCTGAGAAAATTAAACCTTCAGAATTAAAGAGATTACTGGTGACAAACATCACTTGATCAGTTGATCAACAAATTACCAAGCAGTAAGTCTACCTTTGACTACCTTTCAACAAGACGTTCGCATTGTTGAGAAATGCAGAGGTTTTTTCCAAAGCTTATCTCACTGATGTTATGATTAAGATAGTATTTTATAAGTTGAACTTAAAAATTAGAGAAAAAAAAAGCAGAGGAGAAACATGCATGTTAGGTAGCTATAGAGTTGAACTAAATTGTCGTTTAAAGATGGATACCTAATCATAGGCTGTGACAGGAAGGCCTCATTCATGGATTTCGACAGATTCCTTGTCACATTCATAGCCCTCTGAATGTTATGATATCCTACGAAATGGTGGCTTATTCTACGTAGTTGGTGGAACAAGAAGGAAACGGTGCCTACCAGTAACCAGTTGCAACAGAGCAAAAATATATTTTTCCCCCAGTGGAACATGAAATATTAATGCACTGATCAATATATTAGCATGGCCAAATTGACCTTGTCGGCTTGTCCCAAATGAGCAACCAAACGAAGCTTGATGACATGAAAACTAGACGATTGCTTCCTTCCAAGCGTATTTAGCTTCAGATCTACATGAAGAACGACACATCCTAGTCTTGCCTGCTTTAATAAATCGGAAGGAAGAGAAGATAACCATTTAGGCTTTAGCTCGATTAAAGTTTCATATTGTGCATCAGTACATGTACACCCAGTACATATAATGATAGAATCAACACTGATAGATAACCAATAGAACGATTCTGTCTCAAGTCGATGAAAGCAACTTGCATTTTGTAAACATGCCTCACAGAATAGAAGTAAAAAAAGCACGGTATATCAACTATGTAGATGCTGGAGATACTCATCAGATGACAAAGAAGCGCACAGTTCAGAATACTGCTATTTGAAATCACAAGTACATAAATTAGTAGCCCTGCTGGGTGCTTTTAAGCTGGGAACAAAGAACTGTAGGCTGTAGCATAGTACAATCCTTTTTACATCTTACAAGGCGTTATTATTGGAGGAGAAATCTAAAACTCATATTCCATACCAGCAGCTGTATGTATATACTAGATTACTATCAGGTGCTCTTGCATTTTTTGATATAAGAATCCAAAGATGATGAAAACAAGAACCCTCTGTTTCTCTGCCTTTCCCATCGTCGAACAGTCCAAAACCTCATAAACTCCTTTATTGTTGATAAACCAAATCACACATGTTTCCAACTTTCCACCATTCACTATACAGTGAATTACCCTACAATCAGAAGTCTACCTCTGATTTCTGAAAATCTACCATGTTTGTAGCAAAGGAGCAACAAAGTTAAAAGGGAGGATAAAAGCTGCATAAAATAACTCACATCTCCCATCAAGGTCAAAAAGCAAGAGGCTTTCAGCTACTCCCACCAAAGTTCTCGTAGAAAAGAATGTATCCATGATCAGTATTATTGGAATACTCTTGTGCAGACCCAAAGAATGTTTGCAGCACTGACTCATCAATCGTCTCCACATTCTCATCATCAAAATACAGCCAGTGATTGTGGCTTTTAACAAAGCTAACATAGTGCCCATGGTTCGGTCCGCTTCCCAGATGAACAACAACAGCAACAAGAGAGTACTCCAAGTCTGAATTGTCAGTAGTGTTGCTAAGCTTCAGCTCCAAGGGAAACACGACGCGGTATGACAACTTTTTGAGCCGGCCAAGCTGCTCAATGTACTTAAAGCGCTTGAGATGAATTACCAGAATGTTAGGTGGTTTCTTAATCTTCATCCTCTTCTGCGCTTCCTGCAAGCTGATTAAGAAGAACCAGAATTTTCTTATCATTAAAAGAACTACCAATAAATTTTTTAATGCAAGTCAAAGGGTTTAGTAGAAAAAATCATAGCCACAAACTAAAATATTTCCCTTGCATACATTAGGATCTAAGAATAACTCTATGACTTTAGTAGTAGAAGGAAACCATTATATAGGTATTCCTCACAATCATTCAAGCATAGTTTCATGGGAGCAATAACAGAAGATGAGATAATAGTTACCTGCAGCACTTGTCACAAAAGAACTTATCCTCAGCATTCAATGTCTCAGTTGAGCTAAAGTTTTTGAGGCAGCTAGTAATTGAGGTATTCTGCTCAATATCAAGGCTCAGGTCCAAAAATGTTTCATCCCTTGCCGTAACAGTTTCACACCGTAAACACCTTGTCTCATTGGTCAATATACCCTATATATGGAAAACAGACATGTATAAATTAAGACTAGCATACAAGGAAGCCCAACCAGTCAAATCCAGACCGACCAATGACTGACCTGAAACATTTTGTGTACCCATGTAACAAGTGGTTCTTTTCGGATTCCATTGGTTTTAGTATGGTATACACCATTTGCAGCCTTCTGTATTGATGAGGCTTCAGGTGATGTTTTTGCAGTATCAGATTCTTTCTCCAGAATATCTACTAGCTCATTCAGCAAGAAGTTCAAGAACTCATGAGCATCCTAGAGATAAAAATGGGCCAGGTTTGAGGTTAACTAGAGATGATGTAGATATAAGCACTAAAACACCATATAAAACCATCTGATTAGCCTGTAATAGTAGGAAGACATTTCTACAAGTGAACATAACTCTTGAGAACGCAAACCATGAAGGTACACATATCACATATTTCTTTATCTTCAAAGAGTGAATGAGATAACCATTTGGTGTATGAAGCAAGGAACTAAATATAAAATATCAATTTTTCAAAATATAAATCTTTACTGATGTTCTGCCTGTAATTTTAGAGATGATTAACAAGTCAAACTCATTCTAATGCAGCTTCTGAACTTTTTAACAGTCCAAAGGAAGAAAATATCAGATAAATATTCACACTACGACTATGTTTAGCAATTAATTATCAATTCTTTTTCCAACACCAAACACATAATAGAGGCATTAACAAAACACTGAAAGATGGATTGCTGGTAGTTATATATTGTCCATACAGAAGGAAGATATCTTAAGATGTCTAACTCTGCCAAATATTGGCAAGAATACTGCCAACTTCACAATATACCACCAGCTCCGTATTGGATTACCTGGTGCATATAACTGCGGAAAAGTTCATTTTGTTTCCTCACTTTTTGTACAAAACGCTTTGGTGCAATAACACCCGTTTTCTTCTTCTGGGAGCTGATCTGCATAGCGGAGCAGATGGAAAGTTGTCATTGCAATTTCAAAGACACAAGAATTTTCTTAGCAGCAGCAACAAAAAGTAACTATCAGTAATTTAATATTAAATTTAGAGACTTGAAATCAAACATTTCATTGTTACTAATGATATAAAGAGGCATACAAATCAAGATTTAACATAAAACAAACTATTGAATGGTAAACCCTTTCTTTTGCGCATGAGGGCTTCTTAAGATGCAAGATAAAAGGGTTATATCAAAGAGGAGGAACATGAGAACAGAGAGACAGAAGATATTAAACATCTACCTGAGAGAACAGGTCAGCCAAGCTTGTTAGGAGGTTTTCATCTGCATCTCCGCATTTGTTCTTTGCATAATACTCGAGCAATTGCTCTCGGAAAGGAACACAGAAATAAAGTGCCTGTACAAGAATACAACGCACAAGAAACCATAAAGTAGAACATGATCAAAATTATATAAAACAATTCGGTTTATCAAACAATCAATAAGGTTCGACTTCAACTAATGTCACTAAATGGTTGTTGATAAAATGGAAAAAAAAGCACTCAGCATTTATGGAAATGAGTTCTTTCATCACCTATAATGGAAACTGGGGCATTGAAGTTTATTATAGAACATAATATGAATTCAAAGCATGACATGTGCAGTTTATGTTATGCGTACCGACAGTGTAATCGCATCTTACAAGTTAAGTTAGTCACTTTGAGACTTGTGAGTATTCAATAGACTGCTACAGCCCAATACAGGTGTCTTCCTGAATTAGACATCAAGAATGTTACTCACATGTGATGTGCTACAGTTTATGGACATTTAAAAGGGAAAACATGTAAGAGGGCGCAATTAAATTGAGGCAAGCTTTAGCTCCAATAGGTGAGTAATAAGGTTCTTTATGATGATATAGCGCAGAATGTATTGAAAGAAAAAAAAACGAGGGAGTAAAAAGGAGAAAATAGAGAGAAATAAATAAATAGGTAACCTCAAATCTAACTCCAGCAGTCTCTCCAACATGAAAGATGGCCTCACACTATACACAGAAGCAAGTAGTATAAAGACTGGCTCAATCATCAACTGACCTATAATCTATTCCCCTCAAATTACACTCCTTTTCCCCATTCTATGCCCATATATACATAAAAAGGATAACAAGTAATGATGAAACAAAAGAAAATGAGAAGAAGCATAATTCTACGAAAATTATTCTCCTCTATCTTCTTCTTTTTCATTTTGATCTTGCAAACAATTCTATGTCTTTAATATCTCCTTTTCCAATTTTGAAAATCACTATGAAATCTTCATATGGCTTCTTGATTACCCTCTCAACTTTTACTCATTTAATTCCTTGTTTGCTTCAAATATCTTTTTAGTTTCTGAACTAGCATTGAAGAAAATATTTGACTGATTCAATCTTCAACTTGTAATTGACCTTGGATGGAATCAATCACTTGCCAAATATGAAGATCCTACTTACTTTCCCTACTGCAAGATTCTCTCCTTAGTCACTTCCGATCCAACTGATTCACTAAACATGTTGTCATCTGCAAATCCTTAAATAGGAAGACTGGTTCTGCTTCATCCAGTTCCTGCATAGGAAAATTATTGATTTCTACCCAAGGTCTTTGAGTTCCACTAACGAGAGAAGAACAGAGCACTCTAACATAATTCCAGGTTATCAATAGCGGGCATTCTTCTCTCATATGAAAAACATCAGCATATGGATCGGCTATCACAAAAATAATTAGAACTTGCAAGCATTAATTAGCACTAAACAAAAGCAAGGGTTGATCTTTTAATAAGTGCAAGATACAGTAAAAGAAAAATCAGGAAAATAACAATACAATAAAAGATGGAATTTTTATCTTGATTTCCTTCAATGAAAAGAAGAGAACAGGGAAGGAATCGATGTGAGTACCTGCAAAACGCTGTTACAGTAACAAGTGTTGCCAAAGTTTTCGAGACCAAAGTAGCGCTCGCCCTCGGGGAACTGATCGCCAAGAGCCTTCTCGAGCTTCGAACCCGCGGCTCCCATCACCATCCAACTACCGCCTTTCACCAGAAGACCGGAATCAAAACCCTAACCCTAGATTCCCTTCCTTCCGATCACAGCCCTCAGGCGTGGGGCAGAGAGAGAAAGCTGCATCAATGGCAATGGAGACGTATTTCGACTCTTTGAGGAGAATTATAGTGGTGCGAAATTTCTACGCTCTTATGGCGAACAAGTAAAGAAAGCGACGAGAATGATGTGAGATAGTGAGAGAGCGATCGAAATGTCTACCGAGAAGAAGAGTCAATTCGAGAAAGAGCTTTATTAGTTTTGAGGTTAACAACTTACCAAGAAATGTCTCAACCGACCCCAAACTATTCTTTTTCGATATTTAATGAACGGATCAAGGATCCACGTGTCTTACCGTGATTGGCTTACCATTTTATAGGGAAAGGATTGCAGGACTATGCAAAGATTAACAAATAATAATAATAATAATAATAATAATAAGGTCGAAAGCAAGGAGGGTTTCTGAAAAATTACCTTAATTTTTTATACATCTCTATGACTCTATCTATCTATATACTCCGTAGGAAAGAATCGAACCCGAAAAGAGGGGGGAGAGAGAGAGAGGGACGGAGCGAGAAGTTGAGCAGAGAAGAGACGATGAGGCTTCTAACCCACAACATGCTTTCCTGCAACATAAAGGGAGTAACCAACGGCTTCCCCCTACGTCTCGAGGCGGAGAAGTGGGTGGAGAAGGAGGTGGAGCTCAACGCCGACTTCCTCCGCGGCATCTTCCCCAAGATCGAGTACAAAGCCCTCGTCGGCGCCGCCAAATCAATCGGCCTCGACGACCTCCTCCCCGACGATGCCGACCCTTCCATGGTCGCCTCCGACGACTTCCTCCGCCGCTTCCACCACGCCCTCCTCGAGATTCACGTCGAGGAGGGCGCCCTCGTCTGCCCCGAGACAGGGAGGCGATTCCCGATCAACAAGGGGATCCCGAACATGCTCCTCCATGAGGACGAGGTGTGATCGTGTCCTGGGTTCGGGCAGTTAAGATTTAGTTTTTTTTAAGGTGCTCGTGGTGGGATTTATGGATTCCTAGGGTTTTGCTTTGGATTCGAAGAGTTAAATGGATTCTATCGTTTTTATAATATCTTCCTTACGCGTTATCTTCTCTATTTGATTTGATCTTGTATCTAAAGTTCTAAACCCTAAACCCCTAATCCTAAAATAGATTAAGAAAGTTTCCGTTTTGTTCATTGAGCTGGGTATATTTCCAACACTAGCAAGTAGAGAAAAAGAGAGGAAGATGCCTAAAATTAAGGAGACACACTTGATGAAACTCTGATGTGTTATCATGTTGCAAGGAGCTTGGAAATAGACATTAAAACTTGATTTCTGTAGTACATAAATTTATTAAACACCAAAGATTCAGACTAGGTACAGTAAGGATTTCATTTACAAAGCTTTACTATGATGTCTCACATTATTTGCAGTCTATAATGAATCAAGTATAAAGAGGTTTCTTATGCTAAATCTTTCACCCTCCTTTGAGAAAGAAAAGAATAATCCCCTTTGACATCGCTAAGGCCACCAGATCCAGATGTATGCTCTCTGTGGTATCATTCTGCTACTATAAGTTGCAGCTAATCTTTAATTTGGTTGAGCAATGAAAGCACAAACCTACAAATTTCTCTTTGAATCCAAGCTGACAAATCTGGATACCATTGATGTAGCTATTCTGGATGCACAGAGCTGCAACAATGTTGAACATCCACAAAAGTCTCTTAGATGTTTGAACTTTACCCCCAGTGGCTCAGGCAAGGAATTCTCCTGCTCTCCTTCTGTGAGTAGCAGTGTCAGGCCAGGGAGGAAACTGTCATAAGACAAGCACTTAATATTGTTTTTTGCACTCATTTAATTACCATTGCTGTTGCAAGAATTGGATGTTAGACTTGTTGAATGCTCTAAAAAGCCCTGCAAATAAAATCAGCAAGTATGTGAATTAATTAGTTTTATGTTTAATTTCCACTTGTTATGTTACACAATCTATTTTAAAGTTTGAACCTCCACCAAGGATCTCCTTAGTATACCTTCATTCTTGGCTAGAGTTTGTCTAAAAATAATCATATGCTCTCCTCTAAAACCCTTACGTTTTACCAAACATATGCAGATCAAATCACAATCCTATAATAAGAAATTTTTCTCGGTATATCAATCCCTTTGCCCCCTCATTCTTCAAGAATCCGAAGGATGCTTTTCGAGTTTCAATTCGTTTATTTGGAATCTGGGCTCTTCTACCTTCTACTTATTTTTGCTATTTACTTTTTTTTAAGGTTTATTCTTTATTTTATTTGGATTCATCAAAGAATTTGTCTGAGATTCTGATAGTTCATGTAATTCACTGTCGTTGGTATGCTTGTGGTTTTGACGGGTAAAAAGTTAGATTTAAGGATACATAATGAAGGCAATGTCTTTGTTCACAATAGTCCATAAACAATTCATGCTTATTTGCCCATCTTTCCCGCCCTGCTTATCTGGAAACGATCTATATGATGATGGCAGGACAAAGATCTGCAAAAGTATTAGAAAACAAGATTATCTGTGAGGAATGCGATAGAGAAAAGAGTTAGTTGATCGGCTATTTGGTGAGAAATCCCCATGTTCGATACACATACATGCGTGCAGAGATGTCTGAGCCTTCTGAAGGTGATGCATGCATGCCATGGAAGGATCCTTAAGGACGACCACTAAGCTTAATCTAAGCTCTTTTACCTTCAATTTACTGCTTGGGTGTCGTAAAAGTGGATGAAAATTAGCAGAGTATTTTACAACATCCCTGAGCACAGTTCTTTTATTTACTTTTTATTGGAAAACCCATCAACAAAGATTCATTTGAAGACCGCATAATACATCATAATGACTTTTTTTAACATAAGCTCCATACTAGATTATTATTATTAAGAACATCATAACAATAAATAAATAAAGACAACGACCCAAAGCCATAAATAATTATATGACACAAAGTAAGCCTTGCAAATCTTCGATTCAGAGAAAGATAGTCCCCAACCAAGCAAACAAAACCCTAACCAGCGGGTTCATTGAGAAGCCCTGGGCCCTGGCTAAAGTCATAATTTGGGTGGTCCATGGGCCATGAGATCCGAAAATAATTACATACTTTTATAAGGATTCTTTTGCAATCATTCTGAAATCTCCTATTCCTGATGCAACTTTAGTTTTTGTATTATCTTAAAACTCTTGTTTTTATTTATTTATTTATGTAGATAACCCCATCATTAAAAACTTATCAATTGTTACACACAGATAATACCCTTATTCTTATTTGTATATATTCGTCCCAATTAAGGATATTCATATCACTTCCTCGGTTAAATTACTAAAATTTGAACTTGTCAGTGTCACAACATAGTATCAAAGGAATCCTCTGAAAAAAAAAGCTCTATGTTTAGATTGCTAGAATCAAATCAAACACGCTCTACTAGGCCTTATGTGACTAATATGATCCAATTTATGGTCAATATCTAAATTTAGTCCTTGTGTTTGCTCTGTTCCTAACTCCTTTCCTCCGTTTAATCTCATCACCTCGCTTTCACTCTGCTGCACAATTAATTACCATCTCATGAATTCCTCTACTCATTCATTTAGAAAACTCTATTTTTTTTTTCATTCAATATGAATATTTCCTTTACCCACATAATCCAAGTGGACCAATATATTATATATGTTTGGTGACTGGAACTTATCAAACTTTCTATTCACAGACTTATAAGCATTTACTCCCCATACTGATCAAAAGACAAAAAATAGCGTACAGAAAAGGAAAGCAAATATATGAGTTTGGCATGTAGATGAGAGGGTCATTTCCGTTTATGTAACTAGGAATTTGATTAAGAAGCTAACACTATCGAACAAAGTAGAATCTTCATCAACAACCAACTACTCCTTGCTGCAAGAAGTTGATCAATCTATTACAACATATTGATATCCAACCTACCAGCAGTCCTAGCCTTTAACTTATGAATATTTACACATGCATTCATATCACTTCATATATATATATATATATATATTTATATAATCTCTCTCTCTCTCTCTCTCTCTCTCTCTCTCTCTTCTTATTTTACAATGAACCTTTTACCTTGTATAATTCTAGTATCCATTTGGGAATTCTCAAAATCTCAATCCTTACAGCATAGAAGCTTAAACCCGGGTTTAACGGAATTGGAGGAGGCATGGGTAGGTGGGTGCACAAACTTGCAGTTAGGACATGAGAGAGTGGCCTTGGACATCATGACAAGCATGTGGCATCTCATGCACACGGTGGCCACCATCTCTTGCCGGTCGATGGCCAGCGACATCCACGGCGGTAGGCTCGACGTGCGAATGGACTTGGCCATGGCGATGCCGGTGTCCGTCTTCGCCCTTTCCTCGCCGCCGGTTAGGGTTTTCGGCGGCACGCATGTGAGGTTGAGGTCAAGGTCCAAGCTTGGTGGTGGAGTTGCTTGCTCCGGGCTTTCTCTGGGGTCTCTGTTGGTCCTCTTGTTTGTTCTAGTGTTGTAGTAGTGTATTTGACCCGACTGTGTAATGTGAAATAATATACTACTCTAAGTTCAAACACGTTTAACTTTAATAAATAAATTTAAAAGAAGAAGAAGAAGAAGTATAATTATATTTAAATTAAAGAATCTACCTTGATATCAAGGCAACGTTGCCACTCCAAAGGCAAGGGAGTCTCGAGATTGAGCTCGATGTCGGAGTTTGCTCTCTCGCCTCTCGCCGTCTTGGCCTCCCTCGACGAGAAGATTACAACGTCGCTCTTCTCCTCGTCCTCGCGCCTCCTTTTCTTCGATATTGGATTCTCGAGGTTGACGCACGGCTTCTTCTCCTCCAAGGATAGGGCTGCTTGCAAGGACACCATGGATTCTAATCACAGAGTATATTTCTTTTACTCTCTCTCTCTCTCTCTCTTCTTTTCTTTTCTTTTTTTTCCGTTTTTTTCTTGTATCTATCTCTATCTCTCTATCTAGCTCTTGGTGTATCTGGTGGTGGATATTGGATGATTATATAGGCTAGATTAGGGAGGCCCATTTAAGAGCACAGGACTACAAGCAAGTATCTAATTGAGGAGGCTTTAAAAGGGTCATTGGAAAGGGTCCACAAAGACATCCTCTCTCTCTCTCTCTACATAGGGGTCTTTACCAGTTTGGATCAGGTTACCTCCCCCTCTCTCTCTCTCTCTCTCTCTCTCTCTCTCTCTCTCTCTATATATATATATATATATATCTCTTTCCCTCACATGTTTCTCAGTGTTGCAATGTGCTTTCAAGCTTCTTCTCATCTTATCACATTAATCACACGCCACCAAAAAGGAAATCAGGGGGAAAGCTATCAATCACTAGCTTCACTCTTGTTTGGTTGCCTTGATAGATTACTTGTGAACTATTTATTTGTTCACGCATAATTGTCATACTTATTGCACACCACTCTCAAACCTATTGTAATTACAATTTCTGGATAAGGAGGGGTGAGAGAGGGTGCAAGATAAAAGAGGTGATGGTAAAAAGGGAGAGCGATCGATATGTATACAGTTGGGTATGGATTCAATGCCACAGCTCTTCCATAACTCCAACTTCCCAAATTTGGGTCACCCTAAAGAGCTCCACTTTAAAGCACTCCAACACCCCACTTTAAACCCCTAATTTAAAACAAGCAGACTCAAGAATTAAATGGCCACCCTCTCCCTCTCCCTCTCCTTTTTTATTAATAACAACACCCCCCCTTCTTAAATTCTTTACGTCAGATTTACGCCTTAACCCATTCATTTCTCATCTATTTATTGCCCCCTGCCATTACCTTGCCTTCTCACTTTCCCTTCTACACTTTTGTCTGTTTTTATGGTGAAAAAGAAGAAGAAGTTCAATTATAAATTTTTTTATCTAATTTTTCTTTAAGTTAATATATATTATTATAAAAAGCTCAAGTTGCCAAGAACGAGAAAATTATAATAGTCTCTTATCCATCTCCTATTAGCCAATCTTTGAAATTGCAAATGGATCTCTTGGCCTTGAATTTGGTGATGCAATAATAGAATTAAAAAAAATTACATATTATAATATGTCAGTTTGGTTAGTTTCACATTCAAGGAGAATGTTATTGCCAACCTAACCCTACCACATTTGACTGAGAACATTCTCAAACAGATGATATTGATGAGATACTTAAGAGTCAGACTTGTAGAATTCTTGGTACTTTGACTTGACCTGATGGATATTAGTAAAGTGAAGTGGGCATATTTTGGAATGATGGTTCAATTAATCATATTACAATCAATTTTGCAAAAGCTTGGCCTAAGATTGCTTCTGCTAAATATTATAATAACTCTAGAATATAAATATTATTCATTAAAATTATATCTTATAATAATACGGTAATTCAATTTTTTTTTTTCTTTTTACTAATTATTACGCCCTTATTTTAAAACACAAGTAAACATAAAAAAAATATTAGTTTGTAAGAAAATAAGAATGATGAAGGCTTCAACATAGGGATCCAAATTCTACTTGAAATGATGAAACAATAAATTGAGAGCAGGTTGCATTAAAGTTTGGAAGGATCCTTAGCCTTTTGGCCCCTCTCTCCCTCCCTCCCTCCCTCCCTCCCTCCCTCCCCTCTAGATGGGTGCATGGGAGTTAGGTAAAAGCTGTAAAAGATATTGAGTGCTTGTGCAAGGCAACAGAAGCTTGCTAGTTAATCAAAAGTTGGCATTTTAGAAGGAGGGTATTTTTGGCAGTGAGATCGCCTCGGGAGCCGGAAAGAGCTTCTTCTTCTTCTATCCCTTTGTGAATTATAAACATTTAAAGCTGGAATAAGGCGGTCATAGGTCATGGGTTTAGACTCTCACCTGCCCCCATTAACTCTTCTTGAATTCTCTCTTTTAATGCTCGCATTTGAATGGGAGCCCTCTTCTTTGCCCCCTATCGCTCCTCGTCATCACTCCTTTTATGTTAAATGCTACACCCACTCCCCTCCCCTCCCTCCCTCTCTATCTCTCTCTCTCTCTCTCTCTCTCTCTCTCTCTCTCTCTCTCTAAAGACTACTGTTTGGAAGTCTTAATAATAGTATATATTGCAACAGCATCCAGGAGTAAATACACAATTTCATTATGTGGAGTGTCATATAAAAAAAAGAAAAAGAATGGTGTAGTTCTGGTGGAACTAGCTTGGTTCGAGTAAGATGGTGAGTTAATATTTATGAGCCAAAAGAAGGTGTTTCTAGTGACAATATAATAGTGCAAGAATTCAATGTGAGTCAGCTCTTCTAGGTTAGCTTGGGCATATTATAATCCAAATTGTGCTTGAAATTAAATTTAGATGACATATTCATCTCAGAGTTGTTAGATACGTGTGACCTGAACTAACTGACATATTATTTTATTATTTTTTTATAAGAGTTGTATACAGTTAAGAGCACTCATTCCAAAGACATGTCTAGATTCAAAATATGTCTGTAATGTAATATGTCGGAATTTATCTTCTCTATAAATACAAAAGAACTGTATATTATCAGAAAAAAAGAGAAGAAGATAATACTTCTAATGTGTAATGGCACCAAATGTTCTACGTTTCTATGTATCTAAGGAGGACTTTTAGACGTGACCAAGGAGCCAACCGATGCGAGGAAAGAGTAAAGAAACTTAGAACATGCCTACTTAGTGGATGAATGATTAAAAAAGTTAAGTATGACAAGTGATCTAAGGAAAGAGTACGAAATAATTCTCCATTCTCATCACGTTCCTTTTTTTCTTCAGTGACCCTCTCTAAACTTAACCTTAAATTTAAAGCTTCATCTATCATTAGTGGAATTGGTAGTCTTAAATTTGGGTTAATAAAATACCAAAAAAGAAGATTAGGCTTGATTCTTTGTACTTAGTTTGTTAAACGGGCTAGTGATTTAACTATCAGAGTGCAGAGATTAACACACTAACTCTATCATCATCAAAACAATCCTGCACAGTATATCAACCTTATAACTCCAGCACACCAAACAAAACATGAGCAAAACATAGAGATAACCACCAACTACAAATCGCCTAAAAGTCCACACCAGACATAACATAAGTTATACAATATTATACATTCCATCAAAAGGCAAGAAAATACTGCAGACTGCACCAAGAACAGTGAGGTTACTCGACGCTTTAAAGCCTTCTAATATTTTTTTGTTACACATTGTATAGAATTTCTATTATTTTATTTAAACCAGATGCTCTATATCATAGCTGCGAAATAGTGGATAATTAGTTTGTTCTATCTGCCATATAAGAAAGCATCTAGCGGGTCGAGATGACTTTGACCCGCAATTATAGGGTTTAGCTACTTATTTGGATCCGTATCCAAGTACGGATCCTGCAGTAATGCCCGATTAGCTACCGGGGCGGATCTATATCCGATACATGCATCCGACCCTGTCAACTCCTGCCAACGTACGCGCATGTTTGACTTACGGCTTGCCGTCTCATGGTCGATCCCAAACGCATAGCGAACAGGCAACTCCTATCACAACGGCAGGACAGGTTGTTGATCTAGTCAAAACTAGACGTGGCGTGCACCTACTGGGGGAATCCCATTTATCGGTGTTACCGGATGCTCCTCCGCTCTTGGCGCGTACTGGTTCGTTGTGCGGTTCGCTTCTCCTTCTTTCTATAAATTTCAAACGCGACCTTCTCTCTCTTCTGACGCTTAACCGCGACGTGGGTTTCCTTCTTTCCTCTCTCTTCTTTCTCGCCATTAGAGATCGACAGATCTAGAGAGAGAAAGAGAGATCCTGGAAAGTAATGGCCGTGGTATCGGCTCTAGCGAAATATAAGTTGGTTTTCTTGGGGGATCAATCGGTTGGGAAAACCAGCATCATCACTAGATTCATGTACGACAAATTTGATACCACCTACCAGGTTAGAATATTAGATTTCTCTCATTTCTCCCTTGCCTTCGATTAGTTTTTGGGGGTTTGACGTGTAGATCTTGTATTGATATGTGATTGATGTATTAATTTCTTGTTCTGTTGCCGAAATCATGTTATTTTGGAGTTTAGATTGGGGCTTTACTGCTAGATATCGGATTCTTTGCATGTGGAGATTAGAAATTGCTTAGATATATGGATTGATTGGTGCTGTATGTTTATTGATTGTTAAGATAGCATCATTGTGGTGATCCTGCCATGGAATGAGGTTCATGTTCATGTTATGCACTCAAATCATTGGAATCAGAATCCCAGGCAACTCTAATTCAGATGACCTCTTTTCATGTTCATTTTCCCTTGTAGTTGATCAGATATTATAGCACGTGTGCAAGACAATTTTGGATTTGCAATAACTGTTAAAGGTTAAATTAAAACATTGTGCTGACGATTCGCCCAGGAACTCTGATGCTCTCTGTACTACGAAGTCTATATTATCCTTTGGATGATTACTACTTGTATACAATAGTATGCATATCTTAGGAATTAGTTAACTCTTATGACGTCGACAATCATATTTGATGGAGTTAATCTTGAGAAATGACGCTGCCAAATTCAAAGTAGCAAGATGGTGGCATCATTAGGAGAACTAAGTTAACATGCTTGTGAAAAGCAAAAGAACAATTATGAGTACTGATCAATTAGATCAAACTTCTTTCTTTTTGTAAGTTCTGATATCCAGCAGTTTACTTCGTAATCTCTTAATAGGAATTTGTAGATGATCAATATAAGTGTTCAATTATTCCCTTACTTTCACCTCAGAAGACATGAGAATTTTTTGTTGTTTATAAAGCAATGTAAGCAGGGAAAATTTATTAGTTCTTTTTACAGAGTTTGTTCTTTTTCTTTGCTTGTTAAGTGTTGAGAACACATAAAGTGATACTTTAACAATTAGAGTGCTGACCGTTATCTAAATTATTTGTGCCTTTTCATATTGAAATTGAAAAAGATAAATCACCATTAAAGTGCCATATTTGAGGTATCGTGTTAAAGGAACTCTAAAAGCATCTACGTATCTGTTCTTTCCCTTCATTTTTCATTTAGGTTACTGATCAATAATTCTGATAATTCTCAGGCTACAATTGGTATTGACTTTCTGTCAAAGACAATGTATCTGGAAGATCGTACTGTTCGTTTGCAGCTCTGGTGGTTTACCTTCATCCTTTTTTTTTAAATTTCTCAAGTTGTTCTATTACTAGAATGCATTATATGAGCCCTACAAGGCTTTAAGTTGATTACTTAATCATGATATGAAGTTAATAATATTAACTTAACGAGTGAAAAGAGATGTATCATTTTCTGGTTATGGTACTTAATTTTTATACTCATCTTGTCATGATCTCCCTATTTACCTGAAGAAGTTTTCAGGATTTTGTGTTTAGATTCTATACCTAACTGACAATAAATATGTAATTGAATTTATTATGTGATTTTTGTAACATTTTGAATTCGATAATTTGCAGGGATACTGCTGGACAGGAGAGATTTAGGAGCCTTATTCCTAGCTACATTAGGGATTCTTCTGTTGCAATAATTGTTTATGATGTATCCAGTAAGTGCTTGATTATAGTTAATATTCAGAAAATTTTAATTTGTAGATGCAGCTTTTGGGACAATCAAATAAAAAAGGATGGGGAGGAATAGTTCTTGTAGCACATTCTTGATGAGGTTTTCATCTGATATACGCATTTTTGTTCATGATTACATATGATATGAGGATATTTTGTTGCATCTAAACTATAAGAGCAGAGGAATGCTGAAGGTAAGTTATTAATGTGGCTCTAGCATGATTGCCCAATATTATCAATGTATTAAGCTTGAAATTCTGAGACAACGTAAAAGCAGAAGGTGGTCAGAAAATTTTACTACAAGTTTATTTTTAAATCAGGAAAAGTGATTGCTTTTCTAACTAGAATATTATGGCCAAATTTATTTACTGAAGAACTGATCGATCAAGATGGAGAATGGTTGACGAATTCACGAAAAAGATGATAATAGCACGCATGTGGACAAGCCATGGACTGTTTAGTCTATAGGCCTTTCTGATTTATCCTATTAGTTCATTACATCAATTTTGAGGATTTACAGAATTTATAACAGATCGATTGTTCTATCTCCTTGCTGAATCCTGCAAAGCAAAACTATGTGAATATCTCTCCTATCTATTGGAATTTAGAACTGTTTTATTTTTTTCTTCACATTACTTCCCGAGCATTCTGTTACTCTTCCTGCCAATGAAATTATTTTGCTCATATGCCCTTTTATCATATGCAGATAGGCCATCTTTTCTGAACACTGCAAAGTGGATTGAGGAAGTACGCACGGAACGAGGAGGCGATGTTATCATAGTCCTAGTTGGAAACAAGACTGACCTGGTTGAGAAAAGGTGATTATTCCAAGTGACAATTTTTGTGGTTCTCTTGAATATTTCTGCGGCATGTTAAAGGTTCATGGTTTTTCTCATCTCTTGATGTTAATAGACAAGTTTCAATTGAAGAAGGAGAAGCCAAGGCTCGTGAAGATGGTGTCATGTTCATAGAAACCAGTGCTAAAGCAGGATTCAACATCAAGGTTAAAACATTTTCATTTCACTGTATATACTCTAGCAATACCAAATGGCCAGGTCTTGATGAGTGGTAAATGATATCAACCTATGCAGCCACTATTTCGCAAGATTGCAGCAGCCTTGCCAGGGATGGAGACGCTCTCCTCGACCAAGCAGGAAGATATGGTGGACGTAAACCTGAAGCCCACTCTCACTTCAACGCAAGCAGAGAAGCAATCAGGGGGATGCGCATGCTAGAAGCTATTTAGGCGAACTCTTGCGTTATACTTGCTTTTGAATTTTGCAGTAGGCTTATACCAACTGATCTCATTGTTAGTGGCATCAGATCTTCTTTTTGTTTCTTATTTTGTTGTCTGTATACTGAAAGTCTTCATTTTGTTTTTGTTATTCTTTTCCTTACAGAGAGAATTGCTCTTTTTTTTTTCTTTATTTGATACAGCATGAAAGTCTACCATGACTTGTATTCAGTTATTATTCTCATTTCAATTTTTGGATTGGGAGACGGAAAAATTTTGTGTGATATTTTCTCTTGGTGCTTAGATACAATATTTGAGTCACTTTATTTTAACTTTTTTCTTGCTTGCCCAAAGATGTATACTGTGCTTTCTTTAGATGGCCTTTGATCAACAAACTACTTGATCTGAGCAATATGAACCGTCGGATTGTCTCGAGAACTTCCTCTTTTCAACCAAACTAATTAAATATATACAAAAGCCCTCCCTGGTCCCTTCCCTCCTTCTCAAACAATTCAATTTAGAGCGAGAAAGATAAGAGAGAGATGCAAGAACTCAAGAAATCTCCAGAAATCACCGGTCCGCCTTCGTCGATGCCCTACTTCGCGGAGGTGCGGATCGAATTCTCCCCCGCCGAGGTAGTGTTCTCCGAGCCCTGCTTCCACTGCGGTAGCCTGAAGCGGCGGTGCCTCCACCCTCCTCCTTCCCCACGCAAGAAGCTTCTCGTCATCGAACCCTCCTCCGAGTCCCCCTCCTCCTCTGCCGGCGGTCGCGCCGTACTGAGTCGATCGATCTCGTCCTCCTCACCCGCAGTTGCTGCCGCCGCCTCCTTGCTAGCGCCGACGCCGACGCCGACTTCGCCTATCCCTTCCTCCCCCTTCCTCCGCTCCAATTCTTTCCGTCCTCTTCCTGATCCCACGGACGCCGGCGATCGATCTCCCTCGGCTGAGGTCCCTTTCGTCTACAGCTGCTCCAATCCGATCACCCCGATGTCGCCGCCTGCCTTCCTGTACGACGCTCTGCCGGTTCGGCCCGTCTCTAAATCGCCGGATCATGCGTTAATCTGCCCCGCAGAGAAGAACAAGCGGGTACTTCGTTACTCTCAGCTTATCTATTGAGTTCTACGTTGATCTACCGCCCGATCTCCGTTCTTTCACTTCATGGATCGGTTTCCTGCTAAATTTTTTGACGGTCCTTTCTCGTTCTTCATATCTATTTCCGTGTTATTTTCTACGTGGGCTTGGGCTTTGCTGTGGCCTTGGAGGGTAGTTCGGTAATTTAAGGATGTGATCGTCAGGACGAGGAATGGGCGGAGGAAAGCGTGATCGATGAGGAGACGAAGCCGACGGGGCGATCGGAGGTGCGAGTGAGCATCAACTGCGGCTGTGGGATGGCGCGCGAGGTCGTCTTCCATCACGACCACTGAGATCTCACCGTTCAATCGGATAGATCGCCTCCTGGTCGTTCGTTTTAATGGTAATATGATGCTGATACATCTTTCCTTAGTTCGCTTTTGTTGCTTCTCTTTAGAGTTACTTGAATAAAAATCAGATAGATTGAACAATGTTATGCAAGGAACATGAAATTGCAAACACGATCTTTTTGCAATCAAATAACTACAAAACTCTAGCATGAGCACTTCTCCCGCAAGTACATTATATCACCAAATAAAGCTTTTGACAGAACCTGATGATAGGAAGAAAGTAGTTAAACCATTCCTACTGCTGAACATATTAGCCTCCACTTCACAATTGAGATTAGGTTTCCATGCAGCCAAAGAAGAAAAGATATATGTAGACTATGTAGTCATGAGAGAATGGGATTCATTCTGTATCATATGGGGAACTGCATCCTTTTCCCTCCACCATATCAATAAATCTCCAAGAAGGTTGGGCAAGTTACAATCTACTATAAGATATTAAGCATAACAGTTTCATGCCATACTGATAAAGATGATTACTGACAAAACTACACTAGAAAGAAATTCTGTTTCTCTCATTGTAGCAGAATTCCCTACATTGTGCAATCTGACTATAACACTCTGCTAAGGAAACGACTTTCATAAACTCAACCTTTCAACTTGCAGGATAAATGGGTCGATGCATTCACAGAAGCAAACAACCCTATGGCAACAAAAAGATGCTTTAATATCTTTGAACTATGCTCTTGAAAAGTTATCAATCAAAACCTCAGAGCTACAGCATTAATACAAACATGCAGCTGACAATGTCATATGCCAAATAGTGATCAATTCCCACCAGCTATATAATAACAGAAAAGCATGCCCTACATGAAATTGAAACCACTCTATCTACAGAATATAGCACAAAAATGAAAGATGCTCCAAGGAAGGTTAACTCATATAGAGTACTACCCACGTCTAAATTTGCCAATTAAAACATAATCACACAAAAATCAACCATATGAACCACGATGATTCTTATCATCAGATGCATAACAAAATATCACTAAATTGAATATTCAAGACCTTATTGGCATTTTGTCAAACACATTGTAAGCAGTGTAACAACATAACTAAAACATGCCAAGTCCCGAAGGGAAATAGAGAATCCAAACGTTTTCCTTACAGATCCAAATCCATGAACTCACAAAAGATGCAATCTTTGTGTTCTCATCGATCGGAAGCCACCTACTTGGAAGACAACCGCATGCTGCTCCATGGGAACTTGCTTCCTTCAGCACCCTTCTTAGATTCCCCACCTCGCCCACCACCTCCCCGCCGCCGCTCACCACCACCACCACCACCATTAAACCTCTGCCAGACTTCTGCACGCTTCCCACGATACCCTTTCTGAGGCTCATCACTCCTCCCGTCAAGCCAATGCTTCTTCCCCCCCTCCTCGCCCTGGCCGGCGACGACCGTGGCCTTCGCCGCCGACTTGGCCTGCGCCGCGATTCGGTCTCGATCCTCCTGTATGACCTGGATCGGGAAGAGGTCAGGGTTGAGGGAGAGCGGAGTGCGGAGGGTGACGTAGGCCTTCTTGTAGTCGGGCTTGGCGGCGAGGAAGGAGCCGCGCTTGAGCTTCTTTCCCTCCATGTTGAGGGTCCGGACCTCGGCGACGTCGAAGCCGTAGAGGGACTCGAGGATGCGGCGGATCTCGATCTTGGAGGCGGAAGGGACGGTCTTAAGGGCGATCTCGGAGATGAAGTCGAAGGGAGGGGAAGGGAGGAGGAGCTTGATGGGGAGATTCGCAAAGTTGATCACGCGACGACCCAGGCGGCTGCCCATGTTGGTGTTTGCTGTGCTTCCTCTTGCTGGAGTGAGGAATTGGGAGCGAAGAGGGTTTTGAGGAAGAGAGGAGGGGTTAGGGAATCGCATGGGAAACGATCCGCCGATCCATAAAAAGGCAATTGAATTCGAGCTCAAATTGGTTAAGGCGAGTAGATTTGGGTTCGAATCCAAGTTGTATCATTTTCGTAAAACCATTTTGTAATGAGGCTCGCCTTTTGTTTATGGATAACCACTTAGTTTTGCATTTACCAAAAAAAATTTATTTTGTTCAATCTCCATAGAGGTACTAGTGATAATTATTTTCCACTTCCTCTCTACTAAATTTATTCGCGTTGGCCTGGTAATATAAATGGACAATTTGCAGCAAAAAATCATTCAGTTTTTTAATTAGTAGAAATAGACCTCCATTTATTAAATTATAATTTTGAGTATTTTTTTACTAATTTAGCTCTGATAAATTTCAAAAAGATTGCCATATCCTAAAAACGACACGCATCACCTATGTAATTTATACGCATCAATTATAGAACATGTATACCTTAATTTTAAGAAAAATACATATCAATATTAAAAAAAAAGTCATGCATTACTTATGTAATTTATATGTATTACATATATAAAAAGTACGTTCTAATTTCAAAAAAAGCGATCCATCACCTATGTATAATATATACGCATTGTCTATGCAAAATATACGCTGCAATTTTCAACGTCGTTCGTATTGATATTTAAAAAAAAAAATATCACGCATCACTTATGTAATTTATATATATCGTTTATGCAAAAAGTACGCTTTAATTTTTAACAATGTGCACATCAAGATTAAAAATAGTAAATTAGTCTAAATCGATAAAAAAAAAGTCTGAATTTATAATTCGATAAATACGGAGGCCTAATTCTGTTAATTAGAAAACTAAAAAAAATTTGATGAAAATTACCCAATATAAATACATCAAAGTGATGAAATTTTGATTATTTATAATTTGCTCATCAAGCATTATACGTGATATCAATAAATAAATGTAAAACTCACTAGTACAATATTTGGTAAACACTAAATTTGTTTAATGCTCTGGCATAAAAGGTCTCCCTGATCCGCAGGATGATTCCAAAGCCTAAAGGACATCGGGGGTAGAAAGGTAAATCCATTCCCTTTTTGCACACCTTTGGGAGTTTGGTGAGAAGTCTCGCAAAACTCTCTCTACCTACCCCTTCTATCTCCCGCTTTACTTCAGTCACCACACAAAAGAGAACCGAACAAGAGAGGAGGGACGACAATGGAGTCCGCGACTCTTCCCACAATACCTTACGTCTTCCCACGCTACCCCTGCTTCACCAGAACCACCTCCTTCTTCTCATCTCTCCCTCCCAAAATATCCCTACCTCCGCTCTCCATCTCCTTCGCCGGCAACCTCCTCCGGAGCTCTTCCACGACTCGCTTGCCGAGTTGGTTCGCCTCCATATCGACCGGCGGCGGCGGGGATGGGCTCGTCGGCAGAGCAGGTTCAGGCGGTGGCGGAGGCGGAGGAGACGGGTCGAGCGCCGGCGAGGTGGAGTCGAAGATTCTCGCAGAAGAGTCGGAGGAAGTGGCGCCGTTAGGGCCGGATGTGATTGTTCTCCATGTCGGAGTAATTAAGATATCCTTCTCTGTCTACTTTTTTGTTAATTAAAGTATTTATTTTGAAAGAGATAAAAAAAAAGAAGTAATTTTTTGGGTTTTTAAAATTCCAAATTTCGATCCAGGGGATGTCTTGCGGTGGATGCGCCGCGAGTGTGAAGCGGATCTTGGAGAGTCTAGTGAGTGAGACTTCCTTGTTTGTTGTTTCGGACTTGATTTTCTTACAATTTGGTAGAATTTTCTGGAGAATAATTTGCAGTCAAATGTGATGCTACGCATTGCTCCCTTGTTATTGACTCAGATTTGGCCATAATTCCTGAGTAGCCATCTGATTTATGTTTAAATTAATCTCAAGGTGCCCATTTGAGTTCTTAAATGTAATTGATTCTTTTAGCATGATAAATAGAAATTTAATTACTGAAGTTACTTAGTCATGTATAATTTTGTGCAGCCTCAGGTGTCTTCTGCCACAGTCAACCTTGAGAAGGAGACAGCATTTGTGTGGACTGTACCTGAAGTCAAAGACGAGCAGGACTGGAAGCAAGGATTGGGAGCAATACTTGCAGACCATTTGACAACCTGTGGATTTAAGTCTGATCTCCTAGGTAAGCATTAAATTTCCTTCTCTAATAGTAGGAGTATGTTTGTGAAATGTTCATATTGCTTCTTGTCACTTCGCCAGTCTGACTTCATAAATTTTGATTCTGAATGGTCAATGACAGTGTAAAGTGGATGGTAAGTTATTGTTGCATATTTGTTCTTCTTATTCATTTCTTAAATTGTTGTGATGTTTATATTTGTTATTTGGGTTATGCTTACCATGCATTAGATTATAGAAGCGATGCTCGATAACTGTCTTCTCTTTCAAAAGTTCTTATCAATATAGGCTTGGAAAGACTCCCTAGTAGATAAGAAAAAAGAACAGCTGTGACAGCTTGTCCTGTGCTTCTTGGATGCTAAGCAATACAATCATTTGCAGATAAATAAATTGAGAAAGCACTTTCCTCTAAAGCTTTAGATGCTTCAAGTGAGTTCATGACAGGAAACTTGAGAACATGAAAAGCACCTAATCCAGTTACAAGATACTTGCAAGCATCTACATGAAAACAGTTCAGCACTCTTATGGATGCATCTGATTACCATAATAATTTGGATATACAAATTTGAAATAAGAAGAATTTGGCGGATCTGATTACATCTAATGGATGATGAAACATATAGGTACTGTCATTATATACTTACTAACTTGAGCATCTCTTTCCAGTAACAATAATTTGTTTACTGAAGAATTGCAGCTGGCTGAAACAAACTTAACCTTCATTTTTTTATTCCCCTGTTAAGAAACTCTGCTCCATGATAACATTTAAGAAAGCTCGATATCTTACTCTTAGCTTCACTTTAATAGCTACATGGAATATGGAATATCTATATGGCTTCTGTTTGCTATGTTGTTGGACTGCTGTATGGCTTGTAATTTTAAATGCACTGTTGCACTCAAACTATGCTAGCTGTTATTTAGTTGAATGAGCACTCAAACTACTCATATTGAAGTCTCAATTTGGAAAATGTAAAGATTTAGCAGGGCCTCTTGAGAGGCGAATAGATATTCTTTTAGCATTTTATTTTTGTGGTACTTGCTCCATTATTTTGAAATCAGAAAGGACAGCATGAAGCAAGCTTTTGCTAGAAACCTTTCATAAGCCATTCTAACGTGGTTGACAAATTATTTCTTCTTGAAGCTGGTGGGGTAATCAGATATTGCCTAGTCTTCCCAATTTTATTGCAGTTCCTGTTAAACTTGCTAAATGACAGTATGCAATCGAAAGACAAACTTAGAGAAGAAGACTATACCCAGTCATTTTCAATTTTGTATTACAATTTCATCTTATATGTGATGCTTTGTTGAAGTCATATTTCCTAGGCCACAAGTCGAGGTATATAATTTATTTTGCTCAACCTGACATGAAATTTATTGAACTTCTATGTATTCCGCAGGCAAATCTTGATACGGGATGATGGAAGTCTCCTATCAAGAACTATGGAGTCGGCATGAATTTTATGTTGTCATTGGTTCCCCACGTATCCAGTCAACACGCGAGAAACTACTTGTTTGGTGGCTTACAACAATTTAATAATCTTTATATTCTATTTTTATAACTTAATATTAACAAATTTTTGTTTGTCTGGGGCTTATTTTCTGAAGGCACAATGTAAGCTTCAATATTGTCTTCTTAAAGATAAATGGTTTCGATATATCATACTCAACTAGTTTGTCGAGTTCCTTTCACTCCCACGATGAAGCAGCATCTTCCAGTGCTTTTAGCTGGTATAAAACGCACCGTAGAAGATGTTTATGATAAAGAAAATAAGTGCACGAATTTAATTGCTATAAAGAAAATAAGTGCCTTCTTTTCACCCGTGAAAAACAATAAAACATATTAGTAGATTGATTCAGTTAACAGAGCTACTATATTGCTATATTATAGTGTACACCCACCAACTTCACTTGCAATGGCATGCTAATCGCAGACACCAACATTATAGCATCACAATTATTAGCATTGCATACATCCCTTTGCTTGCGAAAATTGAAATATATGATTATCTGCATACATGTTCTGCACTTGTAAATTGAAGTACACAATCGCTCGTAGATGATATCTTGCCCTCATCTTTTAATGGGAATTCAGCAAATAATAACTTCATGGGCATATATATGCACAGTTCATAAACAAACACGATTAATAAGAAAGTAGCAGTTTGAATAATTTTGAAGCCATGCATGAGATTTACTAACCCTTCAACATAATCATTCACAATGTGTGGACGAAACAGATCTCTCATCCTCAGTGATACAGACATAATCAAAAGAAACATCATATAATTTGTTAAAAATATTCTCAAGTGTGATACAACATCTTCTTGATCTGTAGTTTAAAAGCTCTACAGTTGATTCCTGATTCAAATAACCAAGGAAAAGGTCCATAGGAACAAGTCACTAACTAATTCAAAGGTCATTTTAGTTTCATTTCCAACTAGAACAGTTCACAGTGCAGGATACCAGAAGAGCTCTACACAGCCATTTAGGAACGCTTGGGAGGAACGTACTGCACATTGTTATCAGAACAAACAGTCTGCAAAATTGCAGGCATTATATAAGACTACTGTTACTGGCCACTAATACTCCAACCACCATGACAACATACATATTCTCATGGGTGCACATACCTGATATTCTTCCGGAAGTTCCTCTGAAACTGCAAGAGTATAACATCCAGGGATAAACCTTCCTGTCCATAGCATAACAAAATGACAAGTTCGGACCAAATAGATATGGAGCAAAACGAATAGTGTGCTCTAGTTGAGCAGAGATCTCTAAACCAGAAAGGTGAGAGAGCTACCAATGCACAAGAAACTATGATGAGGTATATATGATCACCATGCATGTCGGCACGAACAACAAGAGGAAGCAAGACAAGGGGCATACAGTTACAGACATAGCCATACATGTTACATACTACATGGATTGACAAGCATAAAAGCATTTGTACTACTTTATATGCCCGGTCATTCAAATAGCTAGATAATAGTCTCCAAGGACAGATTTATGGCATCAAGATCAACCAAATTGCAGGATTGATAGTGTGAGACAAATCATTAAGTAACAGTTTCTGAGAATATAATTTCAATTCAGGCACTAACATGGAACGGTTTAAATATTAGGAATTCCAACACATGAATATGTATTTTAACATAAAAATGGTGTACACAGCAAGGAAAGACATGAGTATGTAATAGCAATCGCCCATTCTTAAACTAAGTATTATCAACATAATAATCTCTTAAGTTAAACAGCATCTCATAGAAGCATAACAGACCTATTCTCAACCATCGAGCAGACCAACTTCTAGTTGGATCCATGACTGAAATTATCCTGGAGAAAGAAAAGACAAATAATATCAACATTCTGTTGTTATTCTAGACATTTCAAGTAGCACTGATACATTTCCTTCTGTTTCACAAAGTACTGATTAGAAGGTTCACATAGAAAAGCCAACCTAGATCTAAGTAGCACTTACATGTATGCCCTTACAAGAACGTGATGACCATGCAATGAGGCCACTATAAAAAAAACACCGAGAAGGAGCAAGATAATAAGATAATAACTCACTTGCCTATTATCAAACAATGTATATCTTTCATTTCCTATTTAAACTTTATTTATCAACAGAGTAAAGTCAGTTATAGGTGCCTGAAGAATCATATATCAATCCCTATCAAAAATAATTTGAATTTAATCCACATTAATGATATGGTTACTCAATAGGGAATGAAATTTTCAAAGGGAAATACTAAAAGTCCACAAACAATGCTAATACGAAATCATATAAGTCTTAATGAGAAAAGATTAGCTCATGCGGAAAAAAGAAAGAAGTGAATTTTGCAACTACACATCAACGAGAAAGTTCAACTACTGCATTTTAAGGACCTGCTCAAAATTAGCTAACTCTGGAGTGACTGCAGCTCATAATCTATAAAATGGTTGGTTCACATGGATTTCAGCTTATACCTTTACACCAGCTATGAGCTGATATCAACCTTTTACTCAGGAATATTGCATTCCCTCACAATGTGGTGATGTAAAACTCTCTCAGCATACAATTTTATCTAATTACTCCCTATTAAGTTATTAATAAACAAGCAGAAAGGTGTGATAAAAAAAAATTTCTTACTACAACGATCACAATGAGACATAGTAAATTCACAAGAAACTACCCATATCGATAAAGCAAAGTAAAATTAAGCAGAAATGACGCAAGACCCACCCGGTAAAGTTGGGAGTGGTGCAATTTACGACATTGTCGTGCTCTTTGTCCATCTCCAAGAAGGGGCAATTCTCACATCCCGATTCCCTGAACTGCATCACCAGCGAAACAGATCAAATCGATCATCTCCTAGAAACATTTTGAAGATTCTACGTGAGATAAGCGCCTCAAGTTGTTCTAACGATATAGAGTGGTCCGTAAAACCCTCGAAATGGAAACAAAACCCTCTAGAAACCCTAACTTTGCACGGCAATCGAGATCTCGTCTGGGGTCGATAAAATCCTAGTTGGGGAATCGAAGGGAATAAAGAGATTACCTGGTCGTAGGTCTTGACGAGGCGGCATCGGAGGCAGGCGCGGAGCTCGTGGCCGAAGCTGGTGGGTATCTGAGCGAACTGCGCCATTCTATCGTCCTCCGCCATGTAATCGCTTCTCTTCCCACTCCCCATTGATCCCTTTTCTCTTCTCGTCGCTTCTCTTCTCTTCTCTTCTCGCTTCGACTAATGGACTCCGGAAAAGATTCGAGCCTCGCGTATTTCGGTAGGAAAGAAGTCCTCTTTCTTTTTCACTGGCTTTGTAGCAATGGTTGCACTTACAGGTCGGAGATAATTAAATCCATGTAGGATCCGAATCCGACCCGATAATCGCAAAATACGCCTATATATTAATGCACTGATATCTGACTTCGTAGGGATAAGCATTCTCTTCTTGGTATATGAATGCATGTAGTCTGAACTGTTGATTGCCGATGATTCGTATGTTATAAACATTGTAATTTATGTTCTACTACAAATTCCCATTGGAAGTGGGTAAGTATTCAAGGATTTGTTACAGAGAAGATGCATAGACAAGCAAATACTCCGTTTTTAAAATGTTGTAAATTTTTTATCAACCAGTAAGAGATGCACCGACTCAGAATATATCAGATTCACCTGTTTCGTCAAATGTCTCTGATACTAATGACTCAAAATATCAATGTTAAAGTTAAACATTGCTGCTGCATCATGATACGGTGGTTGCAGTGACAAATTATATGACTAGAGTCATAAATAATTGGGCATTCTCTCTTGGTTCCTCCAGTTTCACATGGACGTATAGGGGGGGCGTGCATATAAGGTTGTGGCTGACTGGCGACTGCCCAATAGAGTAACAACGCCTCTCAGAGTTTTGTTTTCCTTAATTATGCCATAAAATGTGCATCTCAAATTAGAGGTCAAACAAAAGACGAGCAATCGCTGGTTAGACAGAACAACCATCTGTGTAGAAAGTCTTATTGTAGCATAACATTAAGCAGGAAATTTACAACAGGCGCTCCAGCTAAGAACTATAAACAGTAGATAACCATACGTGTGGCGATTGTTATAGAAGATATAGCTGAAGCTGAAGACTACGGTTGGTCATTGCTTGGCAGTTTTGAGTGTCTTTGAGAAAATAATTGATCACACACAGCAGCTTGGTTGTTGATAGGAGCGTGATTCTGTTCATTCTGTTAAGATGAATAGTCAAGCAGAGCAACAACCTGAACAAAGAAGCCATAAGTTTAGGAGAAACTTACAGTTATATTTGACTCGAGAGATGTGGCATCATCAACAGCTCTTTTCAGAGAATTTGAACGCCGGTGGAAAAGCAGATGAGCTATTGACCGATCTATGGGATTTGTTTCTGTCTCAACATTCCCGAATTCTGTGCTCCTGAAAGGCCACAGCATCAAATGAAGTGACAATACTGCATCAAATGAAGTTCAACAATGGGATTTCTTGTATGCTGAAAATGTTTATTTAATACTATGCATTTTAACAAATTTACAGTTTACACCCTATATTTTAACTATTTAAAAATTGAGCCTTATGTTTTATCAAATATGTACAGAAAATATTTTACATTTGTTAACTAAACCCCTAGGTTAAGTTAACTATACTAGAAGGATTACAAGAATACCCTTAGTAATCATGTTTTATCCTTAAAAAAGGGAGAGAAGATGAGAAATAAAGTTATTTTAGTCATTTTTAAAAAATGATTAAAGTTGATGAAATATTTCTTTTATACCATCTGTCTAAGCGGTGTTAATATAAATCTAACCCGGAGTATTTTTTGCACATAATCGCTAAAATATAATGCTCAATATATAAATAGTAAAAGTGCAAGGTGTAAACTATAAATTAGTTAAAAAATGCAAGGTGTTGGATGCAAATTTTCCTTCACAATATTAGATGACTATCATTGTTGTTGCTCATGTTAAAGATGGTATGTGTTATTGGTCTACCATCTAACAACTTAAAATTTTAAATCATCTAATTATTTAAATGGTACTAGAGTCATATGTCCACAAGCAGTGTATAGAGGCTGCACATGAGAAGACTTGCTAAGATATGATATATTATTGTTTCATTATTTAACAATTTAAGCTTTTAACTCAATTGGTTATATAGCAATTCAAAGCAATGTAAATCTATAAAACAAGGCTAGCATGCAAATAACATGTAAAATTCTATAAAGGCCAAACTACTCTATCCACAGGACAGATGGCATATCAAGGGTCTGGAGAATTCTAAGCTATCAGTTTGCTGACGGGCAACTCGAAAGTCAGAAGGCTATCAATATTCCCTAGTTCCTTGATGGTCTATCAAGTATGACATGTTAAGAGTATACGTACTCATTTGTTGCTTCCATACTCTGAACTCGTGAATCTCCACTGCAAGTGCTTGTATTAGAGAAACAATGCCTTCGCTTAACAGTTCTTGCCAGACGGTATAAACTGTCTCTTATGCACAGCTTTGTTCTACAGTCCAACTGAAAATTTTATTAGGAAAAAGGAATAGAAGTTATGGTCACTTCAACAAATACTTTCTAAATATGCATGCTCAGTGTTCCTCCAATTATAAAGGGTAGAAAAAGGGTTTAGATTTTCTGAAATCTTGATAATTACCTAAAATCAATGCATATGCTTAAAGAAAACACAAATAGTTTAGCAGAAAAGACATACAAAGAAAAGATTTAATTACATGAATCTGAAATTTTGGAAAGCCTGAACTAGGTTAGCATTTATCCACACAGAAGAAGAAAAGCATACAAACAAAATTAAAATAAAGAGAAATAAGAACTTCCAAAAGCTGAGTCGAAGTTTGTCAAATAATAAGGTTACCATATACTGAAATATAAACAATGGCTGAAGTATGCATGACATTTTCTTCTATGTAGCAGTTCTTCTCTTTCAGATATTGTTGTTGGAAATTGGAAGTGTACTAACTACTAAGGCACATAATGATTAGTTATACCTGATTCATAACATTCCAAAGCTGTTGAAAGCTGATTTCTTCCAGTGAGACATCAGAGGAAACAGATGTCACAAATGAGTTCTCCGGACATATGGAAGAATCTATCCCAGCTGTGGGAACTGGATCACCACATCCTACTGCATATTGAGATTTACTGTGCTCTCCCAAAGACAAACCTTTGATAGTGGATGCTTGTTGAAGCAAATTGTCAGCCATCACTGTGTCACATGGTAGCATTCGAAACTTCCCCACTTTCTCCTGTGCTTCCATTTCAGAAGGATCTGATGATTGACCAGGTAACTGCTCCATGCAATTCTTTTCATGACTTGTAACATGATCCATAATTTTAAAGTACGGATTGGTTTCATATCCTTCAAATTCACTACTTGATGTCTTCTGTTCAACTGGAACTTCAAGTGTAGGAAAGTTGTACTCAACTTCTGAATAAGGATAGAAAGTGTCCATGTATCTCGAGGAAGCAGATTGTAAGGGATGCTTTTCCTTCAACAAATAACCTGAGGCCTGCGATTTAGATGAAGAATCTGCACAAAGCCTCTGTTCTTCAAGTTGCTGCATTGTATTTTCCCCCGATATATACTGGCTTCCAATCTGCATTATGTCCATAAAAATGCCATAGAAAATACAATCAGTCACTGTCTAAAAATTCAAGTGTTTGGCACATAAAATTATTTGAATAAGGACAGGAGATTTTAACTTCTACACGCGTAGGCCTATCTGGCATTTAATTTCAAAATCTATACCAATTAAATTCGAATTTTCTCTTAAGCCCACCACTGAGCGGAGAGTTGCCTATGAAAAATCCACTTCTCTCGCAGCTTAAGCCGTTGAAGAGCAAGGTTGTTAAAGAGGAAAAATAAAAACTCCCTTCTTACAGTAGAGAGGATAGAACAACTAGTCAATGTTGATTGATTATATGCGCAGAGTAAAGTAATTAATCAGGTCACTAACCTGAAATTTATGCAGATAGAACAACTTTAGTAAAGGTATGAGTTTACAAAGAATCTGGGGTATAGTCATCCAAAATTTGATGTTCATAAGATTTAATCTCCAATGGATTAAAAGCTTTAAACTATGGAAGTTTCTGTTTTTCTACTCAACCACCGACTATCAGTTAATATATTATCTGTAAAAGCCCCTAGGCAAAGAGACTGCTTAGATATAGATTGACTATAAGATCTACAAGTTCTTTGGGAACCTATTGTAATTACCATATCAAGGTCTCCAGATCCACTCAAGCTACTCCTATTCTGAGTCTGGTTGATGGCTGACAGTTCGAGCTCACCTCCTTCATATGCCTAAAGATAAGTATATCAAACATCTATAAGAAAAAAGCATTAAACAAATGCAGTTTTGTTACATTTATCAACATGAAGTTCCATCACTAACATATATGAGAAATTCTTCACTTGCCTGTTCTTTTTGTGCACATATACCTTTGTTCTCTGCACTATTAGCTATCCAATTGGCAGTACTTTGATAAACAAAACTTGATGACTTATCATAATCAACATCTGATGTGCAGATTTGAGGTAAAATATTTATGTCTGCATGATCATTTCCTGATGAAACATTCAGCACACCCAACTCTGAACATGAAGAAGTCAAGCCCGTGTGGAGGGTAACATCTGAACTGTAACTAGTATTTGATGAAGAGGGAAACCATGCTAGCTCATCTGCATTATCCATCTTCCCTTGACCAAATGTGGAATCGCAATTTCTCCAGGAAAACAAACAAAAAAATACAGATGAAAACTAAATAGTGAAAATTTATATAATGCTATGATGAGAAATTGAAAAGGATAGTCATCAAAAACTCCATGTGAAAGTAGCATGGTTACCTCCTGGCTCCTACTAATGAAACATTATATCTTTTTCCAAAATTTTAATCTGATATTTTACACTGATATAGAATATATGATTTTCTCAAAAAAAATTCTCAAAAATAAAATAAAAGACAGAATTTATGGAAAGTGACAAAGAGATATGGCAAAATCAAAGCCAATTCATCGAGTTACCTGAACATTCTGTCAACATCCTCAAAATTGTCAATGGCAGGCCAGTCATAATACATAAGATCATTTACCCTATACTTGAGGTCATTCACCAAAAGGTTAATATTACTAGCAGTTGCCATATCATTGTTGACTGCAAATCGACAGGTGTTTCTGCCTTCTGTTGGATCCCTTGTTCCAGATACAGTACCCTTTTCATAGAAAATGCTGCTTTCTGAATCAATTTTGCAGCCTCTTATGCAATCATTGGGCAGCCTAGCTCCATTGGAAGTTTTATCAACTGCATACAGATTGCAATCAGGATCACATGATGACAAATCTACATTTTTCGATGCCGCAATTACATTTTCTTGGGTCCTTCCAAGATCTACATGTTGGGACTTCTTATGAGCATTACTAGAGGTCCCTGATTCATTCCACTGTTCACCACCTCTATTAGGCACTACACTATTATCATTTTGAGCAAATTCATTCCAGACATTCTCTTCAACCTGCACAAACATCATAGGAAATCATCCATTTTGGCTCAAAATATTTGAATTTTAAAGATGTTAAACCAAAGTCTGTTAGGGAAAAGTCAAAATAAAAATGATTAGAGATTAATAACATAAAACTATAAGAAAAATATTTTTCATTGCTAGATTATTCATAAGGTATCAGACTTAGGGCCCAATTCTCTTCTCGTCTGAAACTGATATTTGAATAAAGTACCTTGTCTGGGCTGGACTAGAAAGACTAGGTCATTTTAGGTATATACCTTGGTTAAGATAAATGCCTTAATTGAACTAAATAGAGCTTCAAATATTCAGATCCTGAATGGGCCCAATACCCAAAAAATGGTTTGAATCCAGTTTTCCAAGACCAGGATCCACTCATTGGAACCCATTAACACCATTATGTCTTAAATAAAACAAAATTACAACCTATTTACCAAAAGTAGAGCTACTCAATTAGAGGATTGAGGTCCTGTCTCTCTCTGTCCAGTATCCATATTTCAGACCAAATTTCCGGAACCAATTTGTCAAAATTAATCTACAACATGGAGAGTGTTTAGAAACCAAAAGTCACATACTTCCTGGATTATTGATTACAATCAAGTATCCATTCAGTAGTCAGTTGACTCAGTTTAACCAGAAAGATGTGTTATTTGTGTTAAGTCAGAAGAATCAAACATTATTGGACCATAGATGTTCTAGGACATCAAGATGAAGGTCAGGCAGTTTTGATTCTGAAATGAATGGCCTAAATTAAGTTGTGGCTACTAGTTCAAGTTATACCATGCCCAGTCATTACATAAATGTAAGAATATAAAAGTGTGTTTGTTAGTGACCCAGTTTGTTGACATCTTTAAGTGATATAAATCCTGTATTCTTTGTTTTGAATGTGATTGCATGAGTTTTGGATTTAAAAATCGGAGTCTCAATACTGCTGAAATGATATCACCCAATAAACAAAATGATATTTCTCCATAGAACTTTTTTTTCCTAGGAAAAGAAATTAAAAAAGAAAAGCACTCATGTTAGTATGAGATTCAAAATGCACAATAGGAGGAAAGCAAGTACAAATTCAAATTTGAGTTCTGGGAAAATGTCATAAAAAGTTAAAACCCTATAAAGTACATTACCATTCAAAAGATTTTTTTTCTATATTTAGCATTATAACTAAAGCCCAAAAAAGAGTTGAAGTAAAAATAAAATGTTAAAGTTACAGGACAAAAGAATATAATGATGTCTAGCTCATACAGTTAAAGGGCTTTCACGTAAAACATCACAAGTAGAACTCTATTTTAAATATTCAAAGGAACCATATTTGAGAGTTCTACATATTCGATGAGGTTACGGATTCCCTTAACTATGATACATCATTCTGCCTCCATAAGTATCATGCATTAGAAGTTTCACAAGCATGCACATGAAGTGTTATCTACGGTTAGGAAGACTTTCTGAAGTGAAATTAATATGTCAATTATCCAAATGAGTGAAGTATCAGACTATACTTAAATGTGATGGTGATGAGGAAAAAAATTAATTTGGAAACCTCACCATCATACATTCAAACCGCATTAGGAAAGTTAGATTTGCGATAAATATGAGAGTTACTATGATGTTGTTCTGTTACGATAAGTCAATCACTAACATATGGTATGATTTACAGAGCGACCTTACCTCATTACTATTGCCAAACTTTAGAAACAAGCGCATTTCTTCTGTTTTTTACTTTATACTATCATAAACCTAAAAGGCATAGTCTCAGGTCAGACAGACACTACCATGGATGCTAGATAAAGCCACCAGCAAGTCTTTCACGATTTAAAACCTAGGGTCAGAAATGTTTATGATTGAAGGATAGAATAGTAAAGGAGGCCTCCGCATTTTTCAGCATTCCATCCATACTTGTACGTGCCAGTGCCGTAACTGTAACTTGCCCCAACTCAAGTAAGTAAGAGTTTCTAATTGGTTGCCAATAAATTAGCATCACAACTCATAGAATGAACCACAAAGCATGCATAGTAAAGCTAGAAGTCCTTATCCAAAAAAGAAATAAAGGATTTAGTGTGTCCTCCATATTCATATTACAAAGGTCGTCTTAAGGTAAGTGAATTTACGATAGAGAGCATGGTTCATAATCCTATTGGGTTAAATTTTGACAACAGATTTCTAGATGGTGGATGTCCAGTTGACAGTCACTAATAAAATCTCACTAATCCTTATAAGGAATCTTCTCTACTTCGAATTATTCCCTAACTCCAAACTGTTACATCCTAATCATTATTAAACCCATTTTCTAAAGAAGTTGTCCATAGCAACTAACAATTCAAATATCCTCGATGAAACTGATGCCAATACCTCTACAGCCTCGCCCTCTACAAGGTTATGTATATCTATTCTTGAAAATATTCATCTAAAGAAGTAGTTTATCCTCGTCTTAGCATGGAAACAAAAGTGTTTGTAAAAATAACGACTAGACTAAAAACTCAACGTTTGGCATAAGCCTCAGTAGTCGATAATTCGAAATTATCGAGATTATTAACATATCCATACTGAATCATTAAGTTCTAACCATAAATTAATAAACGGATAGAGATACAAGGGTGGGTGGGTCAATTTCAACGAGCATCCATCAATAACATCAAAAAATACTAACTCTCCAAAAGAATACCTCATAAACTTTCCAATCCTGCATCCTCCTACTTTATCCCGGTCCACAACAATACAGATTAATCAGATGCGCTCCCATCTTCGCCGCACTCACATCCCCGAATCCAAAAACCTGCAAGAAGACACCAATAAAACTCATTAAATCATCAAAACAATCATAATATACATAAAAATAGCCATCAAGTTAGCAACCACAAACCACACCTGCTGTCAAACGAGCTGACAAATCCCCAAATTGAAAGTAGAAGAAGAAGAAGGGGGAGGAGGAGAAGGAGGAGGAGGAGGAGGATGAGAAGGAGGAGAAGGAGAAGCCAAATCCTGCCGAGAAGTTTTCTCGAAGAAACCCTAAAACCAACCCTAGATCGAAGCCGATGAAATCGCCACTTGCTCTGCTTTCTGGACGCTTCCTTGCCTAACGAGCCCCTAAATTTCTTTCTTTCTTTTTCTAAAGTAAAAAATTTACTTTTGGTGAAGTTTGGGGTAGAGGCGAGTCCACAGACGCGTGGCGGTGGGACCAGGACGGCTCGAGGTCATGGACGAGAGCAAGCGAGGGGATCGGATCCTTTCCGGATTTCTTATTGGTCCTCAACTTGGTCGGAGATGACACGTGTCGGCGGAAGAGTTACGGCTTTCGAGAAGCTTGTGGCGTAGAATGACCTACTAGTTTAGAGTGGGACCCACTTCACGTGGTGCGATAAACATTAGCTTCACGAAATTTGCTGAATTCTTTATTACATTAATAAATGAATTATTATGGCTGGAGTAGGACCATGTTAACACTCAAAACACTTTTGATATGATTTATTCTAAATTATTTTTATTAAATTTAAAAATCGCAAACATGATCATTTTAGAGAAGCTTTTTATATATCATCCTATATCTTTTTTTTTATAGTAATTTTATGATTAACCACCCATTCTTGAGCTATTTGTAACTCAGGTCCTTCGTTTTTTTTTCACTAATTTTCATATAAATTAATTTTATTTAGACTTTCTGAATTATTATCATTTTATTTAAACAAAGAGTACTTTATTAAATTTTGCTAGTGTAGGATTGAACAGAGTCAAGATTAAGGGCAGTTAGTCAAATTACAGACAAAAAGAAATAGTTAATATTACAAATAGCTCAATGACAATGACAGGGTGTTAGTAAAAAAATTCACTAAATAACAATTAACCATCTTAAGTTTAGCAAAATTTATTTGTGTAGTTAGGTTTGGTCTTACCTCACCAAATACATGCAAGATGACTTGCTATTCTCACAAAGCTATAAAAGGAAATTTCCTTTTGAGAACTTAAATGGTAATGGACCATGGAATAATAATAGACATGGGAGTTGTACAAAGAGACAAAAGTCTCTTGAGGATGGAAGAAAGCCTTTGCCTCTTCCAACCTTGGGGAAAATTAGAAAGACTTTGTTTGAAGACAAGAACAACACAAGTGGGGGTGAAAAGGACTAAAAGAGGACAGTTTAGTTTTGGGCATAGCAATTAAGTGATGCTGACTTCATAAGTTATAAGAGTTTTTCTTTTATCTCATGCAATAAAGTCATGAAAAATACATTTGCTATACAAGTCAAAAGGTGCCAATTTCTAGCCAAAAATAAGACAAGAAGAAACCAAGTGATGTTAGGCATATCCATTGATAAGTATTAATTTGAGAATAATTAGCTTCAAGATGTCAAAGACTTTGTAAACTTATGTGCAAGCTGGTCAATGATGATCACATGACTTGTTTAAATTCTTCTCTTAGGTGCCTAGCAGATCCTCTTCAAACCCTGGTGTAAGAATTACTGCAGTTCGGGTATTTTTGCATCACTTAGATTCATGCTGCTAATTCTCTTTAAAGACATTCATGAGCTTAAAAATTAGATATAAGCTGGACAAAGAACTAATCATCTTTAAATACAAAGACACTTCGACTATACTAAATTTTAGCCAATATAATAATTTATGTAATCTAGACTTCAAGCTATATGTAGTGCTGAATAATTGGTCCAAACTAAATGCTGCCGATATTCGTTCTGCCGAGTTTCTCTTATAAGCCAATCGCATTACCAAGTTATCAACCGAGTCAAGCCGTTGAGCCATCAAACTATCAAATAATTTTCTCTACAATAATTATTTAGGGGTAGAATTGATCTCATAATATCTCTGGTCCTGGAAAGAATACTTAAGATTTTGTACCATTTTTTTCCTTTTGACTAATGCTTTCTGAATATTTAATTAAAACATTAAAATTTTCAACAAATGACTCCATGGCCCAATGGATAAGGCGCTGGTCTACGGAACCAGAGATTCTGGGTTCGATCCCCAGTGGAGTCGGCCACACTAATATTTACTATTTCAAAAATAAATTTTGCCAAACCTTTTAAAAAATTTAAACCTCCAAAAATAGTGTGTATGATATGATCACTGTAGAAATGTGGCTGAGGTTTATTTTTAAACCATTATGGCGAGCAATAAATTGGTTTAGTATTCAAATACCAATTTAAGATAAAATAAGTTTAGGGCAAACTATTTAAATCTATTTGTTTGTCGTCTCTCTTCGTCCATTCCACTGTAAATAAAATTTTACGAAACACCATATTTAACTAAATCGATTTAGGGTACTTTATTCAAATTTTAGAAATAAGATTAGCTACTCAGACTTAGGAGTTAAGACTATCCATAGCATAATGAGTAACATCACCTTGAAATGATGACTGCGCCAAATAACAAGTATATAGGAAATATTTGTAACATCCACTGATCCACAGCATCTATCTGATCAAAAGAAAAACGACACAGAAGTACAATTAGTCCAGACTATTACACTGCACTCGTATGATGATGGATGTGAACCAATTAGTCTGGAGAATTAACACAACAGAATATTACAGCAGATACATGCTAAAGCATTCAACAGCAAAATTGCTTATTTTTACAACACTACACCTTGATCCTTAGAGTTCCTTGACATCCAAATCACAGGGGTAGCATATTACAACGGCTATTCAAACATTGAAGACAACAACACAGCTTGCCATATTTGCATACAGATCACTTTCTTGATAGGCCTCGAGAGAAGATCCGCTTGGAATAAGGGCTGGTTCGAAGGACCGGTGCATGAGGACGGATGGCTTCGACCAATGCAGCATGGAGAGAATCCTATATAGAACACCACAGAATGAAGAAAGGTGAGAGATAAGTATAAGATGGATGACTCTACTGGTTATATGTGATGATATTTACCTTGGAATTTTGAAGAGCAGATTGAATAACGTAGTTTGCATAAGGGTCTTGCAGTAACTCTTCAAACTGAGAAAAAGAGAGCAGTTCAAGTATTACTGCGGCCTTGCCATCTTCTGTGAAAACTTTGAGGCACTTTTCCACCACATTACTGCTGAACTTTTGCATTGAGAGCTGCACATATCTTCCTTCAAATTGAGATGCCAAATTTGCAATTGCTAAAGGAATCTCCAAGTCTAGCACGTATTGAACAACATAATTTCTGGGAGAAAATTAAAAGGAAACGAAGAAAGAGAGAGAAAAAAAGATGTGTCAATAAAACAGTGACAATAGAACTTAGCGATCATAAAAAGACATCATAGAGAAACTGAAAGTTTCTTGTCCTGAGTAAATCAATGTATCTTATGGAGTGAAAACAATGTAATATGACAGTAATCCTCATTCCAATATTTAACACTCATTAGACCATTTTATTGAAGAAAATATTGCAATATTATGTTCTAGAGAAAACAGGCCTATAATCCTCTTCTTTTGCCTCTGGTGCAGGATAGCTAGCTTTTCTAATATTTGACACCACCTAAGTTAGCTGTCTTAGTCATTAGTTTTCAAAATATTATAAATATACACTATAATGTTTCGATGCCAATAAATGGACACTCAACTACTCAAGTTAACTAACAGGAAGGTGGTGAAGAATAAAGCAGAAGTCATAGAATATTTACCGGCTAACCTGCCAAAATGTCATTTTGCCCATGCTATGTGAAGGCTTAGAAAATAACTTTAGCATCTCAAATAACATTCCAAAAGTATAACATGGTCTAGGAATACATATATAGCAGTATCATATAAACTTACAAAGGCACATATATTCTCGAAGGATCTGCATCATGGCTTGCAGATATAACAGACCTAAAAGATCACATAAGGACAAATGTTTCCCTCCTAATACGAAAAAGCAACATGAAGGAGAGTAAAAGACTTCCGGTTGAACCTTGAAAGGGATGAAGTCAAAAGTGGAAAAGGAAAGTGTTTCTTTTGCCCCACTATTCCATAAACCTCTACAGCAGCTGTATATAAGTTGGTGTATATAGCTGTTTAGTTTACCAGGTGGCATGATTCAAAGCAAAAGGAAAAAAAGAAAAATCCATTAGATTGAGGATTAAGGAATGTATTTTACCCAAATGCATCTTGAGCTAGTTCAAATCCATTAGCGGAGATTTCTGCAACCAACTTTGCTCGATCTTCACCACTAGAATTATCTATGCATCGTTGCAGGACACAACAACCATGGCGATGTTTTGCAATATCAACACAATGAGTTGCAGCAGCATCAAAAATAAACTGCACATAGAAAATTATGCCAATATTTAATATAGATAACAATAGTTTATAGGACTCAACTAATTATTCGGTCAGAGTAGGAATAAACAATAAGCAAGAATATCTAATGATGTTCATTTAAAAGAAATCTAGTTCAAATATGGATTGCATATTTTTTAAAGTTCATTTCAGTTCAACAAAAAATATAGTTATGTGATAACTTAACCGCAGAGTTTTCCAGCAAGAAAGATCAAGATACATCCATTTAAGACCAGTAGTAAGTACAAAAAATAAAAAATGAACCACAAAAGATTTGTTTTGCTTTAACTTTTAAGGTTAGACCGTCAAGGAGTTAATGTATCCTCTATCCATTGGAATCCAAGAAAACAATGGACCTACAAATCACTCATATTATCCTATTTCTTTTTGAAACCTTTTGACAAAGAACAACTTAACAAGTATAAGGGCATGTTATATCTAACAGTGGTAAGAATGCCCAATAGAAGATTATAGCATAAGCAACTTGTGAACGATTTAAGTTCATGTAGATTAACTTATTAACATAGAATATACATTCATACTTTCTTGCAAACTGAAAAAGGTACCTACTGTGAACATTAATTGCCAAGGGTCAGTGCAAATGAGATGGGCTTAGTGTAGGCTAGTTAACTTATACTAAATCAATCACTAAGCCCTCCTTCACTACAGAATTAATTTTTTTTTAAATTCCAGAATATAACTCCTTATTTCAAAATAACAATTAAACACTATAACATTTTTTTTAGGATACAAACACTATTCATCAAAATTACATCTTATACCACACATTAATTCAATTACTAATTTACTCTTACTATCTATCCCATCAACCTACTTTATATCAAATCAAAAGGTATTGATAGTAACTTCATAAAAAAATAAAATATCTTTTTCCTATCTCTTCCTTCACTTTATATTATATCAAAGGTAATTGTTATACCTTTATTTTAAAATATAAATAAATACATAAATAATTATTTCTAGAATAAAGACATCATTTTGATAGTAGCAAAGAGAAATGTCTATTATAGAATTGACATTACTCCTAAATTAGATGATGAGAATCAGCCAGAAAAACAAAAATATATCAATACAATTGAGTCGTATCAGCTAAATGAGGCCAAGAGCTGATGTGTACCTTATTGTCGTGTGATTTAAGAGATTGCAAGCAACGTTGTATCACATGATTGCCATTTAGGTCTTTGATCAGATCTAGGAAACCTGGCTGCAGAGCTGAAACAACTAGAGCAATTTGTTGCCTAGTTTTAAGAGCCCCTATCAACTTCTGTACTGCCCTTGTCCTGAAACATCATAATATTTTTTAAGGTCAATCAACAGAAAACCACACTAAGACCTCAAATTATAATCTTAGTAAAGTCTTGTTGTGGTGAACAAACAACCAGGGAGTACAAGTAAGAAAACTGATATCAATAACAGAAAACAAGAGTTACCCATGCGTGTTAAGGGAGATTTTGATAAGCTCAGTTGGATCTTTTGTCAGCACAAGGATAATCTTCATCCTTTGTTCTTCAGTGCACACCTCTAATAGCTTCTGCATGAGATAATTACCAAATTGGTTCATCATGAGCTCTGCTACATGATCGATGATTCCATCAAATACCACATCCACCTGATGCCTCCCTTCATCAAACTTCTGCTGCAAGAACCGACATCCATGCTGGTCCTTTGCAATGTAGTATATGCAACCTTTCACGCCAATCAGATTGTCATATTTCAGTGGCAAAGTTGGAGGTTTATGAAGCCTAGGGCTGCCTCCACAGTTTAAGCTGTCCATATTTACAGCAGAGCTTCCTTTTGAATTCAAGCAGTCACTGAGTTGTAACCTCTTTCTTGCCGTCGTGCAATCATATGACTGGTTTCCCACAAAATGCAGTCCCTTCCCTTGTAGAATTAAGCTGTCCTCACATCTGAAAGCCTCAGTTTTCTGCTGGTTTCTCAACAACTGTAACCGAGAATCCCAGCTATCTTGGGATAATCCAGCATATTCATTTGACAAGGGAATGTTGTAACCTAGTCTCGACAATTCCGAATGAACGAGGCCTGCTGAATTCAGCGTATTCAGATCCCAATTAGGATCCACGCCGATCGGGTGTGATGGCGAGACAGCTTCAGAAATTGAAGAAGGCAAATTGAAAGATGGTGGGCAACCTAAACCCCCTCCCATGTGGTAAGGAATTCTACTAAAAGCACCATCAGCACACGGTACTTCCTCTCCATGAGGAAATTTTCTCGATACAGCATGGAAACTACTAGAATGGGAGATTGGAGCATCCAATCCATGGGAATCAAGCCACATATCAGTAAAACTAGATATATTTGGCCTACTAACAGAATCAAACAACAGGGACTCTGGAAGAGCAGAGCATTTAGGCACAACAAAAGCCCCATTCATGGGGCTATCCATAACAAAACTTTCACCATAACTAGTCTGGAAAAGGTAAGGGTCAATTGAGTTGTTCTCAAAACCCGATACCGTCATTGGAGAATGCTTAGCCGGCACGTCCCAATCATCCCCGAGACGCACAGCGCCTAGCTTCGCGAGCAAGTCATGCTCTTCCTCTCCGGCCAAATGCCGGCCCAAATCGGGGGATCTCCAGCCGACATCATCTCCGTCCGGGGAGAACGTGCCGGAGAGAGACCCCGACGCCGATGACCCCTCGGAGAGGAATGGCGGCGGTGACCAACATGCATGACCACCACTAGAACCATTCCCATAATCATACGCATTACCATGGTAGAGGGCATGGAATGCAGAAGGGGCATCGAGAATACCATTACCGATGTCACGAATCAGAAACGTCTGGTGCTTGAGCAGGACATCGTCACTGAGATGAGAGTGGTGGGCATCAGGTGCATCACGAAGGTGATGACGCTGATGATGATAGAAAGGTGGAGATGTTGCATATGGGATCTCATTCAACAACATCTCCATCTCCTTCTCCTCTTGCTTGTCCATCTTCATCGTCTTCTTCTCTCCCCCTTGCTTTTTCTCAAAATCCAACGAAAGAGTCCACACAAAAAATCTCCAAAATATAGGAGAAATGGATTGAATGAGGCTAAAGGAAGAAGAACCAAATCGCAGAATAAACGGAGGATGGATTGGGAGATTGGAATTGGGATCGGAATGGGAGTCGGTGAGGCATGCGAAAGAGGAGAGGAGAAGAGAAAGAGAGGTTTATAGGCTTATATAGATATGGGCGAGATTAGGAAAGAGAGCTTTGTGCTACTCTACACTATTCTTACTATATACGCTTCCACAAATTTAATACACTGTATAGGAGACTAGTATTACTATTTACCGCAGTAGGGGAGTTGGGGTTATTTTGTGTGACAACCAAAATGACAATAATAGCCCCCACAAATGTGTTGGAGCGTGGAGAGTAACTGTGGTGCAGCAAGGGTGTAATTGTATTTTTAGAAGGTGAATGAAAATTGGAGGTGAGCGTACCACCCTCTGTGACTGTATGCGAGTATTTCTGTTTAGTAGTATCAAAAATATCTTTTTAATTTTGATACGTGGGGTTGGAGTGGGGGATATTTTTATTTGTTGGATTTTTATTGGGAAGGCGAATAGAATGATAGGATATAAAATATGGATGTTTTGTTTAATTAAAGGCTAGGAGTATTCTACACTATTTGTTAGATATTTGTTACTAAAATGCTGGGAGACTAAGTAAATGACCAATATGACACTATTGTGGTCCTATATATAGTTTTGTAACAAAAGCAACAGCTAGGAACACATAATTTTCACTTAGGAGATTGGTTTTTAATTTGTGAATTTTTTTAATAACAGATGCAAAAACCCATTTAATATTTTTTTTATTATATTTTTACAGCACTCTTACGTAACAAGATTATTTGTGTAATGAGAATGATAAAGAAAATAAAAATCTAAATTATATACAACACAGAATAAAAAATTGATGTATAGCAAAGATGATATATATATGCATATAAGTGATAAGACAAGCAAGTATAATTAGAGGCTAAGGACAAAAACAAATGCACAATAAAACTTTGTAGACTGTGAAATGAAGGTGCACTTTGATTTAATAAAATAACTTTGTCTTACGTTAATGTACATTTCTTCGTGTAAGATTATTTTTTACATTATGGATTAAATTTTGGAAGAAAAAGTATAATCCAGCAATACATGTCTGCTAAAGACTAGGTCGCTGATATCTCCAAGTCTAAGGGGTATAAATGTCTTTTCACTGCTAAAATTTGTTTTGCTAAATTGGGCCACCGGAATAGGAGACAGAACCGGGGGCCTTTTACTTGGTTGGAAAAGGCGATAACTTTCGGGTCCACATATCTCTCTTTTCCTCTCTTCCTCGAATCATTCTATCCAATAGAATAACAAATGATGGTCAGAAAATATCTTGTGAGAAGCGTTCAAATATCTGAGAGATATTTTCTCCGGATACAACTCGCCATTAACGGCAGGATAACCGTGATTACGTTTATAAAACACTAATTATTTTAAACCGAATAAAGTCAAAATGATTTAATATCGACAAGAACAAAGAAGAAAATATTATAGGTCTAGCATTTATAAGCTCAAAATGTAACTAACCCCTCTAAACCATTTTATTTAAAGTGTGCTCTATTCTTTTGCGAGGAAGTAGGCCGGCCCTAGTCAAATAATCCAACACCGTGTGTACTTAAATCGAGAAACACAGAATGAATTACATTTGCAAGAAGAGCAGCAGCCCAGACAAACACATGTGCATAGCCTAAAATAACTACTAATGGCTTGCAAACACCGGCAAGTCAAGTGCTACTTTTAAGATGATGAGCTTGCTTTCAACATTGCAGTGACCGATAGAGGCAATAGTTCCATGTATGTGCTAATCTACCAACAAAATACGACGTCTGAAACGAGATATTGACTTTAGGTGCTTTGAAAGCCTTTCAGTGCAATTTGCAGAAAAGCAACCAAAAGCCAATACTAGAGAAGCAAATTCATCTTAAGATGCTTACAGAGAGGAGATGCCAGTTGAAAATCAAATGAAGTCACCTATGCCCACTCCTAAATGTTGCAATGCGTACAACTTTTTTTTTTCTTCCTTCTCACAAAATTAGGTCAATTGTGAAAACACATATAAGATCCAGGTGTTACATGTACAAATACAAGTCCAAGAAAACATAAATTAATCTATTAGAAAAAGAGTAGCGAGACGAGCAGTAGTTTGGTCTGCACATGGACTGGCATTCCTCTTGTTTTACCATCACAGCTCTGCAGCAGCATGACTGAACTCCAGGTGCATCGCCATAAGTCAATCTACAAAGAATTTTCAAACTTAGTATTGAAGATGAAGATTCTCTACTTATTTTAAAAAGCAATATTTTTCTAAAGTATTGAGTAGCAAGTCAAGAAGATAAACATATAAATAATAAAGGATCATGGCCTTCCTATTTTACTGGTACTAACAACAGGAAGAAAAGAGGAGAGGTAATTAAGACATGAAATAAAGGTGTACCTCCAAGGGCATTTGCAACCTAAAGTTACATCTTGATGTTGAAGTAGTCAGGGTCAAAGTGATGTAGCCTTACATAACCGTCTTCACCACCACTTGAAAAGCTACACAAAAGAATCAATGTGTCAACAAGAGAAGCAATCTATGGAAAGGTAACTATCTCAAGAACAGAAAATTAGGGCAAATGCAACATCTAGGAATCAGCAACCCCATTGATAAGAAAGGGCAGTCAAATGCATACTTCGAGCAAGATTAATAAGCAGATAAACTTTATGACAAAAGTAAGCAATAATAGATGATTTTGCATAATAATCAACTATCTACTAAAGCAAGATTTTTATAACTGGGTAATCAAGAAATAAAAAGGACAGACAAGTAGCTGTCATATTCCTAGACAACATAATCGGCTGTAGTCAAAATGCCACAGAATTAAAAAAAACTCAATGGAAACGTAAAGAATCATGGTAAATATGTTAGAAAACAAAATTCTACAAAATCATGACTTTGCTTTTGACAAAGATTAGCAAATACTTTATCCAAACTATTTGGATCCCATGTTGCACCCAGGGGATGTATCATCATTAAAGGGATAGCTAAAGGAAACCAAAAAACACATAGAAAGAAAAACCACAAGCAGCACTGATACACCAAGTGTCAGGAATGATAATAACATTTTACCAGAAAAACACAAGGTATTAGGATTATCTCAAGATAGGCAGTTGAAGCAAGAATCGAAAAACATGGACCAAATATCAATGGAATCTGATCTAAATTGATCACATGGACTATGCAAACATAATATGAAGAGAAGAGATTGAGTCAGCAGAACAGCAAAAGTGGAATCCAAAAAAATAAAAACTATCCAAAACTTCTTGGAAAAAGTTCCCTAGAAGTCTCAAAGGTCAATATTTGTAAAATGAGGTTTCTTTTATCAGAAAAAGGATTGCCTTATCAAGTAAATATCATGGTATCCTCAATCTGATAAGTTTACTTGGATTAACTGCTCACAGAAGCAAAGAGCTCAATATATACTACCACATTTGCAAATATGAGTTACAGTTTTAGAAAGCAAAACCTAAAAAAATTACAAGGAAAAAAATGAAGTAGCAGCGGAACGTCAGATACTTAAAAAGAATAAAATATTACACTATCCTCTATAGCAAAGATACACGGTCACAATCATCGAGGAATGAAATTTGATAAAGGAAAGAAATATGATAATGTAAGCAGCAACATATATGTAGCCAACAAAATGACCATATGCAGATACATGCTTTTACGAAAGGCTTGGGGTGTTGAGGTTCTTCCATTCCCAAAAGAAAGAGACTTGAAGTGTACGACCCAAGGAAAGAAACATGAACACAAGCAGCAACAGATATGTAGCCAACAAAAAGGGCATACGCCAATACATGCAGTATACTACCTAAGAGTAAAAACAGAAAGTTATGAGAAAAACCTTCGTCCATCGGGATTGAATGCTAGGGCATTTATTGGTCCAAAATGGCCTTTTACACCTCCAATTTCTTCTTGTAAAATCTGAAAATAAAAAGTGTTATCTACCAAACATTTTGAAAAATTGAGAAGCTAGACATGAAATATTATAAAATCCAATGTTTCTTGTCAAATTAAGAGAAGGAAGATACAAGTAGGCTCACCTTGTGAAAGAACTTGGCTTCGAATTTACCTGCACGACGATCAGTTGTTGTGACATGTGATGCATCCTGACCACCTCCAAGCACCACCTTAATATTTGAAAAAAAAAATTGACCCCAAAATTAGCATCAGAAGACCGGAAGCAATAGAGCTAGGCATGAATGACCACATACACCCATTACCATATCTTGGTTTCTCTTTAACTATTAATAAAATATGCTCAAAAGAAGAAAGAAACAGAAGATATAAAAACAGGTACATACATGATCTAGAAGGGGAGATAATGCACAAGCATTGACGGGGCGTTCTGTAACATACGTCTTGATGAGAGTCAGAGTTCTTGTATCCCAAAGCTAACCATATAAACAGGAGATGTAAGAAGAGACATAAAAAAGTGAACCAAAGGTGGAATGGAAAGACCAGCTCAGGACAGCTACTCAAAATAAATTTTCACCTTAGCAGATTTATCCAGGGAACCTGAGAGGAAATGAGAACCATCTGAAGACTTTGATAATGAAGTTATTGTTTTCTGATGACCAGTTTCTTTATCTGACTCCTTCAGAAGCTTTCCTGTCTGCATAGTGAAATAAAAGTAAAAAAGAATGACATCCAGACAACTGAAGGCCAAAAGAAAGCCACTAAGACTCCCTCTTTGTCAAAGTGTTCATGCTTTTTAATTATTTTATCTAAATTCTCAAATTCTCAGAGATAGATGGAGAGAGTTTTTTTTCCCTTTTGTTGTTCTTTAATTTTCTGGGATTTACGGTGGTTGTTGGCTTTGTGGGCACGTTATTCATTTTCAATATTGATGATAGCTAGATAGGGTAGGGACTGTAGTTAAACAAGAGCTTTTAATGAGACGAGAGCCATGTAGTGTTGTACAACATGTCCAGAAGCAATAGATCCTTGAATCTCAAAAAGTAGATTACCATATAAATGAAAACAGTTCCTGTTCATCAAATATCCTATGAATGCATGGACATCATTAAAATGAAAAATTCTATAAGTCAAACCAATAGATTAAAAAAAGAACACACCTCAGAATCCCATATACGAATTACTGCATCTTCGCCACCACTTATTATAGTCTTGTTCAAAGGTCCCCACACAGCCCTGTTAATTCTTCCTTGAGGGCCCTTAATTGTAAGCACTGATTCACTAGTCTCTGCAAGAAGTAAGTTTGCATAACAAAAATTATTATCATAAGGCATGAGATTATTCAGATGATAAAGTGTAAACCAACTATCTCACACAATTAAACACTTTATAAATTGTTGATCAAGTCATATAATTGGCACTTGAAGAGTTTACAATACAACCTTGTTTATGCTCATTGCCATGGCACTACCATACATCCAGATTTTTCATCTATATAAAGCCCACATGAATATTATGTACATACAGCTTTACATTCATGAGAACAATTTAGGACTGCAATAAAGGATCATGTATCTTTGATAAGTTTTCAAATGATAAAATTGGTTTCAGCCTTTCAGGTAAGTTAGAAATTATAAAATGAGACAAAATACTAATCTCTGGATACATGTTGATTGGTCCAGCTCTACGAATTTACCACTATAGATTTCAATGTCGTATAAACCTACCAGAGTAGTCCACACAATGCAAGATATTTGGCAACTAGTGAAGAAAAAAAACAAAATCAAATGAATCTGAACACATCACAATTCATAAAGGAGCAAGAAAAAAAAATGTCAGTTATAGTAGAATGATGATGATAGCTCCATACGTTCACTAGGATCTTTGGCAATTCTTTTCACTTGAATGGTGGATGGATGCCCCATAAATGGGTCTGCAGTGATAACAGCAAGCCTATCCCCTACAGAAAAATCCACTGCCCTAGCTGGAGAATCAAAGTTAAAAGAATAAAGTTGGGCTCCTGTCTGGACATCCCACAGCTTTACCGACTGATCTGCACTTCCAGTAATCAAACGTGTCGAATCACCTATACACAACAACAAGGACAACAAATCAAAAGAAGAAAACCTAAATATCCATGAGCAAGAAAAAGCATCGTAGATTATTTGTTCTTTCCACTTGGATGCATCAATCGGATAGAAACATAAAGGAGATCAGTAAAGTGGGGAAGTAAGGGAAGGGCTTACGGGATACATCGCAGCACCAGACAGCGCCATTGTGGCCGCGGTAAGTTCCAAGGCGCTCGCCATTATCGGCGAACCAAACGGTGGGGTTGTGATCTTTGGCGCAAGAGAAGAGGAGATCGCCTTCTCTGTTGTACTTGAGAAAAGTTAAAGGCCTCTCATGGCCCTTCATCAAGATCGGCCTCATCTCTATACGGTAATGGAAAACAAATGCCCCAAATCGAAACCCTAATTTTTCTGGAAGACGAAGGAAGGAGACGAACTGGAACAAAAAACCCTAATCTATGACGGCGCCAGAGATGTAAATAAATACGATTGAGTTCGTCCATTGGATCTTTTGCAAGAGAAGATCTATGTTATCGTCCGTCCGATTCTATTAACGGAGCAATATGGGTCGGATTCGGAAGAGCCCGGATCCAAGTCAAAGGCATATGCCCAAAAGATGCTTTGCAAGTTGCAACTCCTCTCGTCACGAGTCCAAAACGGTTAGACCGGTCCACGGTAGTTGGTTAGTACGTTCAGATCCCAGACCCAGACCGGCGGGTTGATGGTAGTTTATTTCCGTGCATTGACCGAGTCAAAGACCTTCAATTATAGCAATTTCCATAGGGATCCTACCTGTCTTCTCTCTCTTCCTTTGCTCTCCAACGCCCTCCTCCCTCCATGCAAACTCCACCTCCACCGCCTCCTCCTCCTCCTCCTCCTCTCTCTCTCTCTCTCTCTCTCTCTCCCCTTCTCTTTCATCTCTTTCATCATTACCTTCCCATCTCCTCCGCCCTCCTCCTCCTTTTGCTCCCCATCGCCGCCATGGCGGAGCGGGTCCAACTCGGGCCCCAGTCGACCGCCTTCCAGCCCTCTTCTGCCCTCACTGCCGCCACAAAACCAAATTCTTCTACTGTCGCTGCCTCCATGGAGACTGAACCCGAGGCTGATCCCGAACCCCCTCTCATTGCGGCCTCAGAAACTTATGTCGTACAAGTCCCGAAAGACCAAATTTATCGAGTTCCGCCACCTGAGAATGCGTACCTCGTGGAGCACTACCGCAATGCACACAAAAATCGCAAGCATAAGAGCTCTTGCTTCTCGTGCTTGGCTTGGGTCCTCAGTGTTGTGACCCTCCTCGCCATCCTACTAGTGATCGGATTGGTTATTTTTTTTGTCCTGATAAGGCTTGGGACACCAAAATTCACCGTCAACCATGTCGCTGTCAAGAACCCATCGACAAAGCCTAGTTATGTCTTCTCAATGAGGGTTAATAACCCGAGCGCAAGAGTGGGAATATTCTACAATAGAGGCGGGAAGGCTAGCCTCAACTACAAAGGAGTAAAGATCGCAGACGGGGAAACACCAGGATTTTACCAAGGGACTCGAAATTCAACAAGCTTTGCGCTAGTTCTGCATGGTTCACACATTATTCCACCAAAAGATATCCAAAAGGTTTTGAAAGGGTCAAAAGAGGCCGTTAATCTTAACTTATCGATGGAATTTGGAGGCAAGGTTAAGGTTGGTGTGATTGAGAAAGGTGGCATGAGCACAGGGGTAACTTGCGACATCAAGGTGAGTGGATTGGTTACGGGAGGCCACATTGCATCGCAAGAGTGCAAGACTAATTTCCAGCCATAAAAAGGTGGTTGGGGGTTCTAATGTTCATCTTTTGGTTGTTTTTCTTTGTTTACTGTTCTTGAGTTCTACTTTGCGGCCGGGTTGTACGAATTCAAGGATTATTTGTGTGGGTTGTTGTTAAGAATCTCAGGTAGATATAATTGTTCCATTTTAGTTTTCTCTTGATAATCTAAAATATAAAAGAAACAAAGAGCTTTGATTACTATTCTGAAAAAGGAGCTGTTTATGTTCTAATTCTACATTATTGTATGGTTTTAACCAGAAAATTATATACATTTAGTATCGAAAGATATTGTACGCTATCATCATGGCAGACGTCAGTGGTGTAGATGCTGAAGCTTCAACATTTTGTTCTGAAGAATTTAGCAATATTTGTTACTGTCCCAAATTGTTTTGTTTACTTATAAAATACATCCGACTTCCAATCTGAAAGACTATGTCATATGTTATAGTTCCTTCCACATGTAGAACAGAGAGAGAGAGAGAGAGCAACAAGCTAGGCCATAATTAGCTTAAGTTCGAAGTGGGACACAAGTTGGAATTATCTAAATTTATTATTCATATTCTCTAAATTTCCATCTATGTTCAATATTGAATCTTAGAATTTGGCCTCAGATCCTAGACAAAAATCTCCAAATTTATCTTTTGAATGCTTTCTCTTGAACCCAGCTGTAACACAGATAATAAGAAGTTCACTGATATCTTCTGTGTCCATTAGGTCAATTTAGTTATCCATAATATAGGTATGGCTAACTCCCACCCTTAAAAGTTCTACAAGAATCACTTAAGAAATGATTCTTTGGAGCTTTCAGTTACATCACAATTTGGTAGATATCTTAACAAAAAGGGTCAAAGCATCTAATGTTCAGACTTGCATAAATTTGTCGTGTGCATCTGTTATACTGTATCTAACTGTTCCATAAGATTGGCCTAAAGGCCACTTGATCTAGCCAATCTGCAGCTTGTTTCCCAACTTCTACACTTTCAACTGACTGTTAACAATATCAATTAAGCATCACATTATTCCTCAAATTTTTCTGTCAGTTCCTTGCATTGTCATCTTTGCAAGAATCAGATGTGGTTGACACAGAATACCCAAGATCCTGGAACACATGAATCAAAAGATCTCTGTCATATCCATTGTAACTTTGTTGTAATTAATTGGGCAGCTCTTTAAAATTTCATAGATGCATCCCTAAAGCAGGAACATCGTTGCGATATCTAGTTTGTACACATAACTTGAATCAAGCAACAAATTTCCTTGGCATTTTCTTATGCTTGGATAGATCTCATATTCTTAAATTCATACTTCTAGTGATTTTGTAGTTAACATGTCTATTGAACATCTCATCTTTTCAGAGCTGCAGATACTACATGGGGACTGCAAAATTTAGATGCCAATTAGTCTGGCCTACATGCCTAGCATTGCTCATATTGACATTCAGTTTTAACCCTCAAACCGAGTCAAGAGATTGTCCACAGATCCTCTTTCCACCTGAAATTTAGCTCATGATTGTAACTACCGGGAACTGGAGCATTTTAGATTATCCTTTTGTTTTAGTGCCTTCCTTGCAGTGATCACCAACTTATGTGGATATTCTCTTTTATTCCATCTCCTCTTAGCATCAAATGTTGACTTTCCTTTCTATAATATTTCCATTAGTGTAATGCTCAAGCACTAACATTAGAACAAAAAATTATTAAATTTAGGCAACGACTCTTATGGCATAATCTGTGAGGCACTGCAAGTTCTTGAGTGCTTATCGCATTGTGTTTGACTTGATCCCGAATGGCTGGTTGACCTGAAAAAAGCAATCTCTGATACTTTCCGCAAGCTCTATTGCTTTGAAAAGTCAATCCAAAGTTAGCTCTACTAAGAGCATCATTTCCCCAAAAACCAACTATATCTCAGATATGAATATTCAATATTATCTAAACAATCCTCTGAAAATTATACCAGCCAACGAGAATAACCTTTTCCATAAAGAAAAAAAAGGCTCCTTTGTGACAGCATGAAGCTCAATGAAGTATATTTTATTACTTCTATCTGAAATTATGCCTGAATTCTTTAGTAAAGCATAAGGTTTTTTTATCCAATCTAGCACCTTCTAATTCTTCATTGCACATTCATATCCTTTAAAACGTAAAGGAACCTATAGATGTATCAAGAAAGATAGAAAAAGACAAATAGATAGAGTAGGGTTAGTGGTTTTTTGACACCTAAATACCTAATTACCTAATCACAGTTCCCTTAATTATCTTGGGTGAATGGGATGGACATTAAAGAACGGAAAGTGCTGATAACATGGGGTCTAGCTTCTTCCACCTACTGTTGGCCTTTTCACAGGATAAGCAAAAAGAATCCACATGCTGACATGCTTCTTTCATTCTGGAGTCATTTAATATTATATAGGGAGTATTGTATACAAAGATAAGAATGCAATAAACATATGATGTCTGAACAACTTTAGTGATCAGACAGTGGCTGGCCAGCTTCTAGCCACTTAGGAACATAGATATCAGTTTGTTGATTAGGTATTTTTAATAGACTTTGAGGACCAGAATGCTCAAGCCTTGTGTTCCTGGTTAGCTACTTAAACGATGGAAGACAAGGAGAATGGTAGTACTTAGAGGCACCAAATTGTGTCTTGGATTTTATTTTCAGATTCCATGCTATTTTCTCTATGCTGCCAACTCTCTTGTCTGGCCCATGACATCTTTGCACTCTTGCATTCATTAACAAAATTATGATTTGGGTCTATTTGACGAAGAGTTGATTCTTGTATCAGTATTGTAAACTTCTAACATAAGTAAGCAGTAAAGGTATCTATCTATTTAACAAGCTACTTTTTGAAAAGCATAGATGTTCCTGAGGCTGAGAGTGGGAAAAGCAAGATACAAGTTTTCTATGATTTTCCAAGTAAAAGTTCTACTTTTCACTCTCTAGAAAAATAGGCAAACTTATTATGTTAGTCATCTAATTCCTTGATGTTTGGAAAATTAAATTGGATATGTGCAAAGCTGCCAAAAAACAGAATTAAACAGTAACTAAGTTCATGACTTTAATATTCTACCTTAATTCTCAATGGTCTGATTTAGACTTCCAACCTAGTTTACTGATTATATTTTATGCTAAAATATTCTGAATTATACAAGTTATGTAAGACCTTCAATAAGTTAGAACATCACAAACCTTTCCCTTTCAGTAGTAGAAATGTCAGAACTCCATTAAGAATATGGCTCCTGATACTTATTAATCAAAATTCACAAGCATATACACCAGATATATTAGAATACACTCTCAATTGCAAAGATCAACAGAAGAATAAAATTTAGTTCAGAAGATACATAATATTTCCCTGGTAATGCTTAGAAAAAAAAGAAAGAGAGCAGACCAGGGAAAAAGATAAAATATATATATGACCAAGAGAAGCCTCAAACAACAGTCAATGCAACTGTCGATTGGGATTCAATTTGCAGTAGCCACTGGGGGACAACAATTATACAAAAGATGGTGGTGATCAGGAGAGAATTGAATCCCAGTCGATTTCTAACGATGGGTACTTGCGCAGCACAAAGCTCTCTGATTCATCCCATGGCGCCTCTGTGAAATCCAAGAGCTGCATCTCAGACACGACTGGAGAGCCCGTCGACGATTCGTCTCCCTCCATCGATGAATAGCTCTCCGACTTATTATTGTCCTCCGTCTTCAGACAACCCATTTCACACTTTACGCCTACATCCTCTGGAATCATCATCGAATTAGGTAGATTGGGACCCTGCTTATGGCAAATGGCCTGAAGCTTGGCCGCAATAGAGGAATGAAGAGGAGGACCCAAATGGGTTCCATTGCGTCGGAGTTCCGGGAAGTTGAGCCTCGCGGAGTCACCCCGGAGTTTGAAAGCCGCGCCGTCGTAGGCCATGGCGGCCTCCTCAGCCGTGTCGAAGGTTCCAAGCCAGAGGCGTGTCCGGTTCTTGGGAAGCCGGATCTCAGCTACCCATTTCCCCCAGTGGCGCTGCCGAACACCGCGGTATAGCTTCGCAGTCTTGAACAGGGGAGCCGCAGAGGCTGGTTGCTTCATGGGATACGGCCTCAGGCCGAGTCGGGATTGCTTTCGGTTCTGCTGCTGTTGCTGGAGCTGGAATTGAGATTGGATTAGCTGGATTTGCGCAGGGCTCAGGTGACCGATCTCAATCGGGGTCAGTTCGCCTTGGTGGATCATATCAAAGTTTGTATCTTGATGTAGATATGAAGTAGAAGGGGAAGAAGAAGAAGAAGAAGAAGAAGAAGAAGAAGAAGAGGAGGAGGAGGAAGAGGAGAAAGAGAGGATGCTCGAGTTGGCAAAAGGTTCAAGTGCTTGCATGAGCTCTGACGAGAAAAGTTGTTGGCTTTTGGTATACCAATCTACGGCTGCAGCCATGCCTTTTCAAAAATCAAGCAGACCAACAAGGAGAGAAGGTGGTGCTCTTTTGATCAAACCAGGAAGGAAGAAGAATTGAAGGCAGAAGAAACTCTGCTGTGCTGGGGTCTGGCTCTTTACTATATAAGCTTACCTCCACAAATAGCACCGCACCACGTGTCCCGCCGTCATTTGCCACAGCCGGTCATTCGCAACACGCGTTGATCCGCCATTGGGCACAAAGAAGTTGACTCCGATCTGTGGTTCCTGTCGTGCTTGTGCCACGTGTCAGTTTCTTGTTGGGCAGTCACTCTTTTGATGAAGAGTATCTATTTGTATATTTATTTTTGGCGTCGTTTGGCTTAAAAGGGAACCCACCAATCGGTAGCACAGGATAGTGATGGATGTGGATGAATGCTAAGTGGAATATTAGGTAATGATGGTAGTGACAGGGATTGAAAGATTTTTTTTTTTTTTTTGTTAACAAAAAAGAAAAGAAAAAAGAGTGGAGGATATAATACAAAAAACAAAACAACAACAAATAAAAAAGAGCATAGGATGTTTATCTCTTTGGTCATATCCTCTTAATCTCTTGTGGCGATATAGGATATGAACATCATGTGCGTATAAAAGATCCCTTGTGTTTGATTCAGACTTGTGGACGAATTTTATTCTATGTGCAAGAATCTTCCCACCACCCTGTCATTGATTGTTGCAAGAGCTGTGTGACCTGAAAAAGTGGTTCGACCTACTCATCAATCGTAATTTATGAAATCCTTTTTGGTGCTTTCAGGAAATTATTTGTTTATGCTTTTGATTTGTTGAATAAACAAGAATTTTATTCTTGGGTAATCAAATCTATATACTGAGACTTACTTGTCTCTCCTCTTATCTTTGATCCAATATTTTATACTTATCAACAAAATTTAATTACTATTTTATCATTAAAAAGTATTACTTAAACCAACTATTTTATCATTTCATTTCATTCTTTAATGAAATCCTTCTTATATCATCATCTTCATGCCGGGTGTATTCCTTCATCAATTAATCTTTCTGGTCAATCAGGCAAAATTTAACAAGTTCATCCTTGTCTAATTATGTTATTCTCCTGTGAATTATCTTTAGAAATTTGCAAATAATTACCTAAGTTTTAATTTTATTGTGAAAAACCTGCTTCCTTCTAGCTATTTGCAGATTGGCTCTTAAAAAACTCACCACTGTGTGTATATATATATATATAACTATTCCATACTTCTGCCAAAAAAAGTGAAAAGCACCCATTTATGAGGTTTTTATTTGGTAAAAAAAGGGTAATTGTATCAGACAGAATATACTACTAATCCTGGCTGGCATGTAGATATCCACACCTTATACCCACTAAAATAAGAAAGCTATCGTACTCTAGAAAGACTAGTAGCGAGACTTTTGTACAAAATGAAGAGATTTTCTTTATGAGTTCTTTTTTTTTAAAAAAAACCTCTATTATGATTTTTTTTAATCTATTATACAAAATATTCCATTAACATCCTATTGCTATTAGCCATATGCCACAGGCCAGTTCAGGCCTAGCTCACGCCAAACCTACTAGCCCTTCGGGCCAGGCAGGGTAAGCTTTATTTTGGAGGCCCGAACTCGAACTCGAACTCAATCTATCAATACTCAGGCTACACGAGCATAATCCCCTCAATATTTTTAAGATACATGCGCAGAAAGATAATTGACGAGATTCTAAAACACAAGTGATATTTGTTGGAGAGGGAGAGATTCTACTCAGAACATCTATGGCAGATACAGTTACAATTGGACCTCAAGACAAGTACATGTAGCACTATTAATTTGTCATACTTGCAATAAAAAGGAATGGCGACAATTAGCTGATACACAGAGATGTTAGAAACACCAACTATTTGCATTTCGGGGGAACAGATACCCTGCTTCGATACAATGAACTCAAGATATAGAAAATAAACAGACAGCAGAAGAACCTTGAGGAGGTGCCTTAAAAAGTTGACAATGTAGAACTTATATGTCGAATTATCACAACAGAAAGTAGTGATCCTTCAAATTCTTCTTGAGCCCATCTTAATCAGTAAAACATCACTGTCAGGTAAGTGAAATCTAAAAGCATGCAAATGTTATCACTGATGGTTGCTAAAGGTAAAAATTGGCATAAGATTAAAAAAGAGATGGAAGAAATAAACCAGAAGCTATCTGCTATCAAGGGTCTGGGCAAGTCTCAGTCTGATATTCTCAAGTTCACTATCTTCCTCTCCATTAGCTAACAATGAGGAGAAATATAGATCAATAACTTTTCTACTACAGCTCATTAGTGAATGATTCTCAAGGTTTTTAGGTTTTCCAAACTTCATAATCTTCTCCAGATTTGCATCAGATGGCTCAATTGCAAAACTTAACAGGACATCTTTCATCGCATTGAACCATATAGGTCGAGCAATTTTCAAGAACTTGTATATTGCTACAATTGGAAGACCAACGCTACCCAGATCAGATTCATTTCTCTCACCTCGTCCATGGAAATCTGAACCTCCGATCTTTAGAAGCCCATATGTGTCAGCCAACTCACTAAATCCTGTTGAAAATGATCAATCTTATTGAGATAAACTAAATTAAAAAATTTCTATAATAAAAGAAACCAGACCTCAGCTCAGATACTATGGCAAGAATAATTGCCTTCAACATGAAAGAGAAAAAACAAACTGTAAGTCTATAACATCTTAAACATGTTGAGTGCAAAATCAAACCTGCAGCTTTTCCATCACTTCTATAAACCTCCAAAGCATGGAGACCAGCAGCTTTCAAGGCCCTGATAACAGAAACTGGGTCCTTCAATGCCCATGGGTGAGCCAAAGCTGACACGCCACCAGTACGAGAAATTAACTGCACCACGGCCTCTGCCGACGGCTCACTGCCCCTGTGGAAAAATAATTCTGAGAACTATTGTATGATTAACCTTCAAATATGCTCACTAAAAGGTACTTACTATTTACTAGGATTCTTACATGGCATAAGCAGGACCGCCATCACACAAGTATTTGCTGAAGGCTTGCCTCAGATTTTCTACATGTCCAGCCTCAACCATAGCCCTAGCCACATGCAACCGTCCAGGAGCTACTCCATCCCCTGCTATCTTGGCAACATGCTCCCACTCGATGGGCATTTTCAATTTCTTTAGGTTCAAAAGCATATTCTTTGCACGGAGGTAACGCCCATCTCTAATATTAGACAGCAAGGCCTCAAGTTCCTCATTCATTGCAGGTCCACATGTACCATAGTATGCAAGGATATGAACAAGCTCGCCAATTCCAGGTACTTCCCTTTTGTATGTTCAGATACAAGACAAAAAGTTCTCAAAATATGGAAAATAACTAGCATAGTTGCTTGAGAACTGGGATAATGATTTCAATGTGAGAATTTTAGAGCATAAATCTGAAATCGAGATAGCAACAATCTAATTAGTTTGGCTAGTGGCTCATCTATTGAACTAAAACCTACAAGAAGTTTTTCTAACCCTTCTGGACATTATTTTTGTAAATACATTTCCCTCTAAAATAGCTTAATTCCTTAAAAAGTAGTAAGCACAGATATACCTAAAACATCAGTACAAAAGATACCTTGTCAGTGCAAGAAGAGAATAGTACCTTGGAGAATGTGATGCACTTATCTCAACTCCAGGGATTATCTTCATGCCAAATTTTACAGCTGCCTCCACGGCCTCTGGTATGCCACCCATATTATCATGGTCTGTTATAGCGAGAACTTTCACCTGTACCAAACATATGATTAACCAATCATGCTTCATTTTTTTTCATGATTATACATTCAAGAAAATAAGAGACAGGGAAATAATTTCACAATTTGGACAAATAGATTAACCAATCTGAGGTTTAACTTGAGGATAAAGAAACATCCAATTTGGACGAAATAGATCATACTCATATCAACCATATTTCTATATTGAAAAAAAAAACTCAAAATGGACTCTGAAGTAGACTAGACAGTGCAAATGTTAGATTACATAAATGTGAAGATAAACAAAGTCAAAAAGAAGAGCTGACATAGTCTGTGAGGAGCTGATGCAAAATCCTATCCAAATTGAGGTTGATGATGATGGTACGACAAGTGATGAAAATAAAAAGAAGAGGGTCGTGAGAATAGCAAGCAAACTAAATAGACAAACATACATGCAGTAGGAAATGCATCACTCTTTATTCATTCATGTTGGAGAAAGTAGTATTGGTGGAAGCTTAGCTGGGACTAGATCTTCTAGCATAAAAGAGTCAGACTGAAATTCGGGAACCTTGAGTTACTGGTCCAATTGGCTCTTGCTAATATAGAAGGTGAGGGACGACACATAAGAGAGACTGCACTAAGAGGGATAAAGCATACAAAAAACCAAGATCGGCATGCGTATTTCTAAATTCTTCTTGTAATACCCCAAAAATTAAAAATTAAAAATTAAAAAAAGGGAAGGGACTCGCGCACGCGCCGAACGCGTGCGTGCATCCCAGCACCCCTGCCACCCCTGCCACCCCCGTCCTCCTCTTCTCCTTTTCTTCTTCTTCTTCTTCTTCTTCCCCTGCCGTGCACGCCACCGACGCCCCTCCTCTATTTCTTCCCTTCACCGCAACCATCCCAACCCCCTATTTTTTCTCCACCCCGCCACCTCTCTCTCTCCTTCTCCTTTCTCTCGGGTTGCCGACGCTGGAGTCGACGGCCGACGAAGCTAAGCGCACGAACCGCGGTAAGCTCCTAACCTCTGAAATTTAGCAGTTTAACCCCCCTCACCGTCGTTGGAGTCCCTGACGGCCGACGACTCTGCGTCTAGCCGTCGGTCCGAGAGCTCCGGTGGAAGGAGGCTCTCTAGTCGGACTTCGGGCCCTTAGTGAAGGGATGAGGAACCTCCATGGCCGTCGGCCATGGAGCGCGCCCCACCGCCGTCGAGCCCTCCTCCCCTTTCCTTTTTCTTCCCCTTTTACTTACCCTTCTCGATCGTCATGCCTTACTCGGCCTCGTGCTGCGCCGCCAGCACCGTCGGCCTCGTGGCTGCGCCGCCGGTACCACGGCCTTGTGGGCCCTTCCCTCTCCCCCTCTGTCTCCTCCCTCAGAAGGAGATAATGAGGGAGGGTGGGGGTTTGTTTAAGTCTAGAATAATAGTTGCATATGCTCTGACACAATGTTAACTTACTAATTATTCTAGAAACTTAAGTAAGAGATTGGTGGTCTTTACCCTTTTCTACTCTAATATGTTGAAATATTTTTGGTTGCCTTTCCTCTCAGCTTGCTTTAGACGATGCTCACGGTCAACTTTTTTCTTTTACTTCGTACTTTTTTCATCCGATTTCCAAATAGTCGTCTCCTTCGACCACTTCAGAAGCATTTTCCTAAATTTGATTCTTCAAACCAACAGTGCACCAACCTAAAACTTGTTCACCTTTTCTGTTAAGATTCACTGCTGCGCAACTACGCAAGAAGAGCATTAATCCAAGAGAAAGGATACCTTACATCCCAGTAAGTAGAAGCCAATACCCCATATAATTTAGCCATGATTGAAAATACCTTTAAATTTGACAATGAGCACTCCATACCGAGTTCAATGACAAGAATTTGATTCTATTCATGGCTCATTAAACATCTTCCAGTTTTCCTTACTGCTCTTCCATTTCATTATAATTTCCTCATAATCCTTATTTGATTCCTCCTTTTCTCTATAAGCTTAACTTTCCCTATCTATATATTATGTCCAAACATTCCGTTTAAGGTATATACTCCTACCTGAGAGATAACATACCCTAACTATGCATGTATTTATACTTACTCCCAAGAATGAATCAGAGTTTTTCCATCCGTAACATGGTATTAGAGCTAATACCTAGGGTTATCATCTTTGAACCCTTTCGTGAACTTGTCGCCAATCGGTCTCCCCAGTCAACGGATCACACTCATCAACTCCTTGGTGCCATGAGCTTCATCTCCTTCGACGACTCGCCGCCATAGATTGCCGTGAGCTCGAGCGGCAGCGCAAGGTCTCCACTGACATCGTCACCAACTTAATAGACACCTCCAAGGTCTCTGTCAACTCTACCACTTCTTTGGATCTCCATCGACGACGTCATCGACTTCATAGCTTGAGCAACAACTTGCAAGGTCTCAATTTATTGCTGTCACAAGTCCTATCTAAGAAATAATTGATAGGATGAATTCATCTCGATTTGTTACTACCTTAAGTTTGATCCAGCAAAGGATTAATTGATTCAACAAAGCTTCTTGCTTCTTGCTTCTTGTTAAATTTGCTACTTGAATCTGCTACAATTATATTTAATGTCTAATATTGATACATTCTGTTATTATTTTCTTTCTTTCGTTGATTTTATGCTTGTAATTGCTGCTGATTTGCCATATTAGTTTGCCACGATAGAGAGTGCATTTGATGGTCATGATCTCTCTATTCATCTTGACAAATCTAGTATTATGGCCTCCAATGGCTCCAAAGAGCAAGCTACTTGGAAGGCTCGTGATCCTCGTGTTCAAGCATACTTGATTGCCGCCATTAACAAAGCTATTCATCCGGATTTTGTTCAATTTATCACTATATTTGATATTTGGTGTCACATTCAATCTCGTCTTGTCGAATCTAGTGGTGGTCGGGCGTATCACCTTCTATCTAGTGCTGAAACAACTCAACAGGGCGAACGATCCCTCCGGCAATTCTATAGTCATATGCGAGATTTTTGGCATGAGTTGTAGGCATTGGAGCCTTCTAATTTTCCTTTAGAAAGCATCGCCAATTGGACTAGTTTCCATATGCTCTTTGTCTGGAGTTTGCTTCTTTGACAGGAATCTTGGTTCATCGTGGCACTTTGTCAAGTTTAGAGTCAGATGTGGTTGAGCTAGTTGCCGAGGAGACGTGTCTATGCACTATTTATTCTCGATATGCTCCACCAACGATGTTCCCTTCAACCGGCGTAGAACAGGCTCTTGCTGTCACATCTGCTAATTACTCTCGCTCAAACTACTCTTGCTCTCGTCCTCGGTGTTCATATTGTCACAAACCGGGACATCTATTTGAGACGTGTGTTATGACCTAATCTCAGCTGCATGATCAAGCTCGGGTGCAAGAAAGCAATTCGCATGGTTGGAGAAAAATATTTGTTAGATATTCTCCCGTAGCCAAAAAATTATAAAATCAGATGGATTCATTCCATATCTTCCTGCTCTACATTTTTTGTATTTATGCCTTTCACAGATTTGGATTGTAGCTAGGGTGAAAATAGGCAAAGTTACAGTGAAGGTGTTGATAACGGGTGGAGGTGATGAAGGTAGAGATGGAGTGGACGTAGGAGATCACAAGTAGGAGGGAGGACTCGACAGTCGAGAGGGATTACAGATAATCGGTGACGAGATGGCACACAATTAGGGCTTGAAAGAGAAGAGAGAAGACTTAGGGTAGAGAAGGAAGGGAAGGGAAGGAGAATTAATATTCGTTCATAATGATTTTTTAGATTGTCATCCACATTTTAAGAGGCTAACCAAACAAGCCAAAATAACAAATAATAACCCTAGAAATATTGCATTCTTGTCGATCGCGTTCGAACGTGCAATTCACGTTCACTGTCGATGTGAATGTATGCAGGCATTCTAATTGGGCTGAGCGCATTCGAACGCACAATTTGCGTTCTCTGTCGATGCGAATGCCTTGAAGGCGTTCACAAGGGACATTCGAAAGCGACCTCCCCGTGTTCGAACACGACATACAAAATTCTTATTTTTTCGAAGAAAACAACTAAAATAAAATAAGAAATATATGTCATAGGCTACATCCATGCTCGAGATGACTCAGTGTGGTTTAAATCACATCACTCCACCATGCTTCCACTCACTTTGTCCTCAAAGTGCAAATTCAGGATAACGGTCCATCAATGTTGCCTCGGATTACTATGTGGCTTGCTCCTATGCCAGACCGACCCAGCTTACCATCACCTTTGTGACTCTCTGTGACAATTCGTCCTTCGCGTCTAACCCTCCCTTGTGCTAGGACCTTCTCTAGAGCAAGCTCAACTGCCTCAAATTCAAGCTTGGGTATTCTGCCACAACCTGCTCAACTGGATCAACTCGGGCTCTCAAGTTAGATACATAGAAGACCGGGTGAATTCATGGTGACTCAAGTAGGTCCAGCTTATATGCAACCGCTCCCGCCTTTCCTAGAATCTGAAATGGACCAAAGAAGCGATGTGCTAGCTTTTGGTTCTGAATAGTTTGTACCGAGATTTGCCGGTACGATTAGAGTTGACATAAACCCATTCGCCAACTTCATAGCTTTTTTTCTATTGTTTGCGATCATGCACTTGTTTCATTCGGTTTTGTGCCGCTGCTAGGTGAAGCTTGAGTACTTCGTCCCATTTCACTAGCAACTCATCTATGTCAATACGGTCAAGTGCGCCCGGTCGGTCATAGGATCGCAATGTTAGAGGCGCACGCCCATAGACAATCTCGAAAGGAGTCATCCCAATAGCGGTGTGGTGAGCCGTGTTATATGAGTACTCCGCCAGGGTAGGTAAGCTAGCCGTCTCTTCGGTTGCTCCCCGGCGAAACATTTCAAATATTGCTCGAGGCAGCGATTAACGACTTTGGATTGCCCATCGGTTTGCGGATGATACACGGGCTCATTTTCGATCCGTACCTTTGCTGTTTGAAGTACTATTACCAAAAAAGACTCATAAAGATCGGATCACAGTCTGAAACTATTGATTTCAGCATTCCATGCACTCGGGTTATTTCCTTCACAAAAATTTCTGTTGCGCACTCTTCATCAACTGATCGATTACCACCATTATCATTGTATGTCCTCTGATCTAGGGAAGTCCTTCAATAAAGTCTATCGTTACATCTTCCCAAATTTGCTCCCGGATGGGTAGGGGTTGCAGTAGCCCCCTCGATTTCACCGAGTCCGCATTGGCACGTTGACAGATTTCACATGCTCAAACATGTGACATCACTTCTTTTCTGACCCCTGCCCATACACAATTTTATGTTAACCTCTTATAGGTTCTGAAGGTCCCCTCATGCCCCACCATAGGAGTGTTGTGGAAGTGGCGAATCAAAATCACTTGCAGTTCGGATTTGGCTGATACACGTACTTGCCGTTGGTCTAGTAGTAGACCATCTTCACTTCTAACCCGGGATAGCTAGATGGTTCTTCCTCTACCTTTATGAGTTCCCTAATCTCTAGATCTTCCACAGATGCAGCTCTAATCTCTGAAAGGAAAGAAAAGATTGGGATAGAAATCATGGTTAGGTCGGCCAGTTCGGGTTGTCGTGATAATGCATCAGCGACCCAATTTTCAATTCCTTTCTGTACACCAATTCGTAGTCGTAGCCCAACAACTTCATCATCCACCGCTGCTCAGCCGTAGTGTGAATCCGTTGTCTAACTAAAGAAGACTTCGTTGGTCGGTACGCACCACGAATCACTGCCCGATTCGATATGATCTCCATTTAGTGACGGCATGGATAATGGTTAGCATCTTTCACTCATATGTAGACATCATCTGGTTCTTCATTCATTGACAACGCCTTGCTCATGTACGCCACTGGACTCCCTTCTTGCATGAGGACAGCCCCAATTCCAGTCCCTAACGCGTCGTATTCCACTACAAAAGGTTTAGTGAAATCGGGTAACGCCAAGACTGAAGCTGTGGTCATTGCCTTCTTTAATTCTTCAAAGGCCTTCGTTGCTGCCTCGATCCACTGAAACTCCCCCTTCTTCAGTAGTGATATTAAAGGGGCAACGATCTTGTCATAGTTGGCAACAAATCGACGGTAATAGCCCGCCAATCCAAGGAAACACTGCAATTCTTTTGGTGTCTTTGGGATATGCCATTGCACCATGTTCTGCACCTTGGAGGGATTGGCTTCCACTCCCGCCACTGATATGATGTGGCCGAAATACTCCACTCTCGGCTGGCCCCATAAATATTTAGACTCCTTCAACTTTAGCTCATTGTCTTTCAAAATCTGCAACACTTCGCGAAGGTGAACAAGATGGTCCTTCTATGAACACGTCTCAATAGCAAGATGTACACGAGGATGTCGTCGAAGAAGGCAAGCACAAACCGCCTCAATAGCGCCCCCTAAAGACGCCATTTATCAACCCTTAAAAGGTGGAGTGAGCATTAGTGTAACACCCCAATTTAAAAAAAAAAACCCGTGACGCACGCGCCGAGCACGTGCGTCACAGAGCGTGCGTCACGTGCGTCACTTTTCCTTTCCTTCCCTTCCCTCCCCGACGTGGGTCGCGAGCCGCCGACCCGAGTGCGGGCTACCGGTGGCATAGGCCACCGGCAGTGCCGGGCCCTCGCTTCTAGTCCCCTCTGTCTCCCTCCCTCGAAGGAGATGGGGGGGGTAGGTGTTGGTGGGCTGCAGCCCACCAACACGATTTCGGGAAGGGCTGCAGGCCGCAGCCCACCTGGACTTGGGTCAACCTTGGTGGGTTGTGGACTTGTGGTTGGGCCCCCAGCCCACCTTAGCCCACCAAAGCCCTCTTGCCTATTGGGTTAGGTTTGAGCCTAACCCAGTACCCCCAGCCTAGCCCAATTGGGGCCAATTGGACCTTATAACCCTGTTTATCTACTTTCACTTGATTGATCAGCCTAACCACCCCACCCCCGTAATGACAATTTATTATCTTGTGAATTTTAGGATTAACACTACGTGAAGAGGATTTTGGTATTCCGGAGGAGCCGGCTAGCTGAGGAGATTTAGCGTACTGTGGAAACCCCCCAGGCAAGTAGAGTTTATACAAGTCTAGAATAATATAGTTACAGTTATTATACCTGTCATAGAAAATATTAGTATTAGTACATGCATTTAGTGTACTATGATGTATCTTGACATGTGCAGTTATTGATAGATTACTCATCATGATATTATGAGAATGCTAGCATATGCATTAGTAATGATGCTCTACATGTATCTTATATGATATACCCCTTACATAAATATCTATTGTGAATATAGAATGTAGCAATTATGACAACTATGACATGCTTTATACACTCATAGACACTGCACCACTTTCACCTATCATTAGTAGTCGGGTTCTTATACTCACTTAGCCCAGGGTTAAGGGCAGAGTGTATCTTATATGACTATACTATTAGCGACCTACACCTGAGGTCGGGAGCCTGTGTGGCATTCAAGTAATTATACTGCATAGTCAGGACTAGATTATGATGATAGAAGAACATGATTAGAAATATATCTCTAGCGATACCCGACAATGCAGGATTAGGGCGTCCGTTGATGAGCCGAGGGCTCCCGATTCTCCCGCTGAGGGCGATGATGATTTAGAGAGAGTGAGATATGGACTTACGACCGGGGTCTTTAGTCTGATGGCCACAGACAACCGGTCACATATAGTGCCGTCATACACGTGTAGGTGGCATTACCGCTAGATGTGTATATATCCTCCCCTCGATGTATGAGATGATAAATGGTTATGTGATGGATGATTTTCTTGAGAGTATTTACCCTGTGTGGTGAATAGCTCGGTGAGCTATGATAAATATGATTAATGTCTTGGTAGGCATAAGATGACTAAACTACTCTTTTATTGCTATGCATAACATGTAAACACTATGATTGAGATTTGTATGAATAGGAGATTGTATCAAGCTTTATATCGTGTAGGATTTATCCTGATATGTTTAGGAACTAGCATGTTCCAAGATAGTGACTGGTGATCTTTATCGATTGCATTTATTTAGTAACTCATGGTAAGTCATTTCAACAAGCATATTGTTATTGCTAGCAAATATAGGCATACATTGGATATGCACATGTGATTTCATTATTTTAGATTGTATGGATCCCTCGCCGGGCAGTGAGCTCACCATCTCTTTGTGGCATTATTTCAGAGCTAGGAGACGCAGGTGCGAGTAGCGAGGAGTAGCTGCCTTTCTTTTTCAGTATGTTTATTAGTCATATTAAGCCCCTGCGAGGACATTATGGTTGACGATGTATTTTGGACTTTAGTATTAATAGTATTTTAGATGTGTATCTAGAAGGCTTGTTATGGTCTGTGGAACTTATATCCGGACTCTTATGGTTGAGTTTATTTATGGTATGAACTTGTGTTGTTGTGTGCCTTATGAAATCCTATTACTGACAAGTCATGTGATGCACTGCGTGGGGAGATTTACCCACGCGATTTACACGTGTATTTGGAGGTTTGGGTGTTTAATTAGTGAGTCCAAAAAGTATGACTTTGAACTCATAATGTCTGTCATGTGTGGAAATGCGATCTTGTGCACATCCTCGGGTCTCACCCGGATTTGGTGGTAGCCGGCTCGTAAGTCTAACTTGTTGAAGTAAAAGGCCCCCAAGAGCTCATCCAAAAATTCTTCAAATGATAGGATACCTATCCTTCACCGTGATGGCATTGAGTGTATGATAGTCCACACAAAATCACCATATTCCATCCTTCCGCACTAGGAGCACCGGTGATGAGTACGAGCTCCGACTCGGTTGGATGATCCTGCTAACACATGATGTGTGGCTGCGGTTTGCCGAGACGCTCCTCTAAACTCCATGGTGCTCCAGCCTACTTTTGTCGCCAACCGAAGCTCTTGAAGCTTCTCTACCATCAATTGAGCCTCAAGCAAGGTGGTTGGTTGAGTAGCTTTCACTTCGGCTTGAATCCCGCCTAAGGCTACTAATGAATGTGCTCTTGAGTTGGGAATTCGATCAGCCCCGCACTCGATTGCTAACACGCTCGAACTCCCGAACTCCTTTTGATATGCTCTTGCCGTAGTCTTTTGGTTAGCTCGGTGAGAGCAGCTTGGAAACAGCTTGGAAATCTTCATAACTGGAGGATCCATATCGAACGCAAATAGCATCAACGAACTCCTCCCACGTTTGATAGGGCCGAGCTTGATTCGTGGCCTGGTACCATCGGATGGTGGTGTCTTCGAGATGAAAAGATGCTAACAACACATTTTGTGCATTAGGTGTTCGTTGGTACTCGAAGAATTGCTACGCTCGATAAACTCAATCGAGCAAATCTCCTCCATTAAAGGGCAGGAAGTTGAGGAAAATAGTCTCTATACGGATGCCGTGTTCTTCTTCTTCATGTCAGTTGGGCTTTCATTCCCTTGAGTTTAATCCAGCATCCCTAGGTGGCCCACTCGTCATCGTCATTGTGGAGGGGTGGATTTGATGCTCGGACATGGTGAAAAGCTGGCGAGGGAACGTTGCGCCTTTCAGGCGGCGTAGGCAGCAAGGGCCCCATGGCTTGACCACCCGTGGGGTCTTCATGATCTTCCTCCTGCCTGGTACGAAAGGGTGGAGGCGGTGTCCCTTGGCAAAAAGGTGGTTCCATCGATGGTGCAGCCCGGGCTCGAATAGGGAACTCGGTCGCCGCCGTACCCCTTGGTGCGCCTAAAAAGACTTGAGTTATTACTTCCATCGATGCTTGCATTGCTCGTTGCATCTCTGTCATGTCCGCAAACATCTTGATCAGATCTGAGTTGACCTTGGAGGTCGTTGGAGAAGTCCCGCCCGATGAGTTTGGATTGGTCTCCGATTTGATAATATTCGTGGTCTCCCCCTCAACGGAGGTGCCTTCATTGGGTCTCAATGCCATAATCTGGTTGTTGGCATGGTGTTCGAGGAATGGTGTCTCTAATACCAATTGATATGGATCGTACGTCCGTTTCGAATCAAACTCGGATACAGGAAAGCAGTCCACGCAATCGGAGGGGAATAATCTCAAAATATTCTCCTATAGTCAGAAAATTATGAAACTAGTAGTAGTCGTTTCGTATCTTTCTGATATATGTTTTTTGTATTCATGCCATTTGCAGATTCTGACTACACCTAGGGCGAAAATATGCAAAACTGGGGTGAAGGTGGAGATAACGGGTGATGGTGATGATGGTGAAAGAGGGGTGATAATGGTGATGGATTGGGTTGCACGTGGTGTTGATGGGATAAGGATGAGAGGGGAGAAGTTAGTCGAGATCCCAAGAAGGAAAAACTCGACAATCGAGGGGGATTAGAGGTAACCAGCGATGAGATGGCACACGACTGGGCTTGAATGATGAGGGAAAAGAGTTAGGGTAGAGAAAAAAGAGAAAGGAAGAAAAATCAATATTCATTCATAATGGTCATTTAGGTTGACATCCACATCTTAAGAGGCTATCCTAACAAGTCAAAATAATAAAAAATAACCCTAGAAACATTGCATACTCGCCGACCGCATTCAAATGGGCTCGAGTGCGTTTGAACACGCAACTCGCATCCACTGTCGTTGTGAACGTATGCAAGCGTTCGCACGCGTCCGTTCAAACGGAGTCGAGCGCATTCAAATACACAATTTGCGTTCTCTGTCGATGCAAATGCCTGCAGGCATTCGCAAGGGACGTTCGAATGCGACCTCCCCAAGTTCAAATGCGACGTCCAGAATCCTTATTTTTCTGGAGAAAACAACTAAAATAAAACAAGAAATAGATCCCATAGGTTGCATCCATGCTTGAGATGACTCGGTGTGGTCCGAATCACATCAAGCTTGCATTAGATCTAGTTTCTTCAATTGTTTGGTGGATAGGTTAGTCTCTAAATATGTGAAAGGCAACCTCATTAGGGTTTTATAGATTGAATTAAATTTCTATGACCTAGACTTCTTCCTCTCCTTCTTCTTTGTTCTCTCCTCCTTCGGGAGCAGCCATTATCTCGGCTACGCCGCCTTATAGCCCCCATCAACCGGCCTACCACTCTAGACCCTTATAGCGGCTCACTTCTCCCTCTTTTTTAACTCTCCCTACTATCACCTTAAACCCCTTTCACCATCCCTAACCTTCCACCACCACCATCCCTATCGGCGCCACCTCATCATCATCGGCCTACCACCACCATACTCCACCTAGGAGGTACGTGCCACCACCTACGGATTCCAAATCTTGCTTGGACCTGAATCCTGCAGTCTGACCTTTCGACTTTCGTACACTATTTCAAAGAAATCTCCCAATTTAGCCATCCAATTCGAGTAAAACTAGAATCATTGGAAAGCTCTTTCCTAGGGCTACAACATATCACAATTTCAGAATGACCCAATGGCTGGATCCGCCATAAATTCTCTCGAAAGCTCCGTGCAAATTCCTGCCCAGATTTCATTACGAGTCGAATCAACCCTTTTTAAGGGGAGATCGTATCGTTAATCTATTTTCAAAGTCCAGATCCCCTTAGCTGTCACCTTCCACCACATAGGAGTCGTTTTCAAAAAAATCTGGTTCTTCAAACCGACAGTGAAATTCCAATCTGAAAATTTTCCACATTAAGGTTCCACTAGTGCACAATGTTAAAAAGGCATGGTGGGATCCATATACTGGAGGAGCCTTAAACCATGCCAAACAGTACTTTACTTCCCAATAACTAGAATAACATATATATTTTAGCCATGGCTGAAAATTCCTTAAAGGTTGACCATTTTTACTTTGTGCCCACCAATGATGTTCAAGAATAACATTACATTCATGGCCTAACCATTAATACCCTTTCTTTTCATTAAACAACCTCCACCTTATTTTCTTCTTGTAAGCCTGGATCTCAGCTTATTTTGCTCCTCCTTTCTTTGAAAGTTCAAGCAGCGCCATTTCTCTATTACAAACAAAATTCTAGTTTGCCTTTCTTTGAAAGTTCAACCAGTTCCATTTCTCTATTACAACCAAAATTCTAGTTTGCCTTTCTTCTTGGCAAGCTTTATATCTATGCTCAAAACCCTCCATTATTTCCTTAAATTTCTTGATTTGTTAATCCATATTCCAAGTCCAGATCGCCAAAGGTTGTCGTTCCTTCCACTACATAGGAATCATTTTTCCAAAAATCTGTTTCTTTAAACCAACAGAGCTCCAATCGAAAGTTCCTTCCCTTTCTCCGTTATTCACAGAGCAGGACACGATATGTGCATGGTGGGATCCCAATTACTAGAAGATAATTCTAAGAATTCCAATCTAATTTAGCCATGTATCTTCTCCTCTATTCTATGTTTAAGAATTCCACTCTTTAATGTTCACATCAAAGTTCATTCATCCATATTACCCTTACTTTCCTTTCAACATCCACCTTATTTTTTCCTTCTTATAAGCCGGGATCTTCCCTACCTTATAGAAGATGAAACACAATATCCTGGAGTCAAATGTAACCTCAAATATAACAACCATGTTCCCTTGATGCTGGACTTTGGTGACTTATAAGTAGCTAATAAGATTTTTCAGGCTGGACATCTGGTTTGAATGAGGAATTGAGTTCACTCATTTTATTATGAAATGATAGAATGAATCTACAGTTAATGAAACTGGTTTGTCTAAATAATTAAAATTAGGACCTCTAGAAATAAATTGAAAGGATGAAGCAAAATGTTTATAAGGAGTCTCTCTGCTGGAAAAATAGAGATGTTTAAATATTATAGATAAATTAATAAGATTGAAGAAGAAAGTGACTGAGAATGAAAAGAAAAGTCTGTATTACACAACATTAGCACACCTCAGGCAATTAGACAACAATCATCTCAAGAAACATAAAAGTGGAATATTCCAACAACAAATACCAACAGATCAACAACAAATCAAGAAACCTCACACTTTTCAGGTAGCAAATTGAAAAACAAGCCATCGCAAGAAATATACAGCCAAGCATTTCTTTTTAACAACAACTAATCTCGAGAAAAAACAAACCTGAGCATTTAAAAGACAACACCAACAGCGCAGGACCAAATCAAGAAGTCTCACATTTTTCAGGTAAGATCAACATATTAATAACAAACACCACCTCAGGTTACAAAACCAGAGCATTCAAGTTACAAACCCACACACCAACACCGAGTCAAGTAATTCCGTCTTTCTCATTAAAGTAGCAACAGAACACAGACCAACTCAAGATATACGCAGACGGAGGATTTCAACAACAATTCGTCTCAGGAAACCCACAGACCAACACCAAATCAAGAACGCTCACAACTTCAAGGGAAGACCAACACTAGATTAGCTAAAGGAAGAAAAAAAAAACCCCATCTCAAGAAAGAGAAGGTCGAAGCTATTCAACAAGAACCATCTCAAGAAACACAAGATCGGAGCATCCCAACAACAATCCAATAGACAAACACCAAATCAAACAGCAAAGAAACAAGTCATAAGACGTTACCCCGTTCCTATGGGCCCTCTCCACGAGGGCTGAAGGCGAAAGGAAACCATCGCTGTGCTTGGAGTGGGAGTGGAACTCGAAGATCACAGGGTCCGCAAGCTTATGGGTCTCGGGAGGCAAGAACTCGTCGGCGGCGGTGGACAAAGAAGGAGAAGGAGATGAACCGCGGAAGGCCCAGTCTAGCACGTATCGCAAGGCGAGGCTTTGGCTAGAGCCCGCCTTCTTGTTCTTGGACTTCCTCTTCTTTTTCTTGTCTCCCATCTCCGAAATAATAGAGGAATCGGAGAAATAGTAACGGCATGAAAGAAATCCTGGAAGGCTTAAATACAATTTTTTGGGACATTTATCAAGAATACCCTATTTTTTGCTTCTATAACCATTAACACCCTTTATATATATATATTTATCATTCTACCCCTGCTTTTTGTCTTTAATACCTTAAAAAACACCTAAGTTTTATCTAAACAGCAGCTAATGAGAGAGTATTCCATTACTTTTGAAAATTAAAAAATAAAATAAAATACCTAAGACATCCTTAAAATCTAGTCCTCCATTAATTTAATATTAATATAAGAAAAATATTATTTTGCCCCTTTACTTTTGCCTTATTTTCGTTTCAATCAACCCCTCATTTTTATGTGTGTCTAAATTTTTTTAAGTTTTACTATCTATTAAACCTTCTGCCATTAATTTTCATCACAGAGGTTAATTGGCCTTCAAATTAAATTAATCTACAAACTAAAATTACTAGTATACTTTCCCAAATTACTACTAAAATTTACATAGCAAAAGGATAAGTATTTTTGATAAATTTCCCTATAATTTAACTCCACCACTCTTCCCTAATACAAATGTTGTAGAGATGACAAAACTCAAAAGGTCAAATAAAAAGTCCAGAATGAGTTAGTGAAACAATATAATAATATAAGGAGATTCTTGTTCTATTTCTTAATTTGAGTTAAATATATTTGACCATTGTATTTTGGATTACATAAATTTTATTTTGTATTACTGTGCTGCATTGTGATTTTTGACTAAGTTACAATAATTAAATTAATTGTGTTCGTGTTTTTTTATTTAAAAATTATTGATCAATGTATTCAGATGGTCAAATGGGCTCATTTTGTGTGATCGTTATCGGATTTAAATCTCCGGTATTAGTTTAATTGACACATCATTAAGTTACTACTTCTCTTAAAAGACTATGTAATTAACACTTGCAACTATGTCGTGTCAGTTGTCACGCAAACAACCGGTTTGTATTCCACGACAACCAACCCACCCTGCACAGCACCTTCACTCTAACAAAATCAATGGTCCTCTTGCCGGCTGGTGGAGAGAGTAACTAAGAAGCTAGCCGGGTGAAAATGCAACAGCCTCTCCTTTGCCGGCAGGCTAACTCTGCTACAGTCCACCATGCTGGCAATACCAACCTTCTGGTTAAGTTGTTCATGGGTGCCAGAAACGGTGCTGGAAGCGATTAATAAAGTGGCGAGGGCCTTTCTATGGTCCAATGGCAGTAACAAGGGAATATATTTAGTAAGCTGGGGCAAGGTGACACAGCCAAAGCGGGAGGGAGGCCTTGGAGTGCGCAGCCTGCAACTCACCGGGTCCAGTTTGCTTGGCAAGCAGGTGTTCCGTGTGCTCAACGGGGAGGATGCGATTTGGATCAAAATCGTGAATGGAAAGTATGGTGGCTTGCACCCTTGGCGACAAGGAAACTGGAGGACAACGTCTGGAGTTTGGAAAGCCTTATACAAAACTGCGCGAGTAATCAGAATGGGATGCCGAAAACTAATCGACGATGGAAGGGATTCGGCTGCTGCGGACGACCCGTGGACGTCGGCAGTGCCATGGAGGTGGAAACCACGCATTTTGCACTCGGATCTATTGAGAATGGAGCTCTCAGTGGCGGAGGTTCTACGGAGCAGATCAAACAGCGGGCACAATCTCGTGGGAGTGGCTGGGTTGGAGTTGGCTTTTGAGATAGCCAGCACCACCCTCGCTACCTCGGAGGTCAAGGATACGTGGATTTGGTGGCCACACACGCTGGGTATCCCGAAGCCTTCGTCCATTTACAGATTTCTCAAACCTACTGAGGAGGAAGTGTGGCCAGGCTGGCGAGGGCTGTGGAAGCTAAAGGTGGCGCCTAGAGTTCAAATGTTTTGCTGAAAACTCCTATGGGAAGATTACCTACTAAAGAACTGATGCATGCTGTTCGGGTAGGAGGAGAGGACAGGTGCAGTCTATGCGGTCTGTTCAGTGAGACCATTGACCACCTGTTCTACGGCTGCAGATACAGCAAAGAAGTGTGGGCCAAGCTGGGTAAGGCGCTACCGGAGGTGGCGGAGATGTGCGACTCAGTGAACCCGGAATGGATGACTACGGCTTGGGGGAGGAGGATAGTGAGCGACGATTACATCAGGGCGCTAATAGCGATCACGTGCTGGGGTATTTGGAAACAGCGCAACCGGGTGGCTTTCGGTGAGAACATGGAGGAGGCAGCCGCAGTGGCGAGACGTGGCCTATTCATGACTAATGAATATGCGGCGGAGACGACAACCATTGCAACGGCTGCAAGACATGAGCAAGGCGAGTGGAGAAGACCACGGGAAGGGCGAGTGAAGCTGAACACTGATGGGGCATTCCGCGCCGGGGCCTGTCAAGCAGGAGCGGGGGCTGTTATCAGAGACGACAGAGGGAAGCTTATATTAGCTAGATGGGAACCAGCGCCGGCAGTGTCGCCGCTATATGCAGAAGCCTGGGCTCTCCGAATGGGGCTGAGCCTACTCCGGGCAGAGCAGTCGATGGAGGTGGAGGTAGACGCAGAGGTCTTGGTGAAGATACTGAAGGAGGAAACGCCGTGTCCTTGGCAGATTAAAAGCATCATTCCCGAGTGCAAAACCCAGAATTGTGGAGTGTACTGTAGGTCACGTAGGCAGGAGGTGTAACAGGCTGGCCGATTGGGCGGCGATGAGGGGATTGGGTGCAACCCGGGTCGGAATGATCCGGGAGGGGGACCAATCCCTCAAGAACTGTATGTTTTGGGCGAAGTGGGCCTAAACCCATGGGAGCCAATCATCAATAGCTAAATATAGCTCATTCAATCAAAAAAAAAAAAAAAATCTCCATCTTCATCTTCATCTCCATCTCCATCTCATCCATCTCTCTCGTCATCCTCTCCCTTCCGCTCTCCTTCTCCGCGCTCGTCACACAACCTTATAGAAAGAGAGAATAGAGAGAGGAGAGACAGAGAGAAGGATTTAGAGAGAGAGCGATGCATCGCGGTCCTCAACTCTTCCGATTCATCTCTCGCTTCTCCAACCCCCGATCCCTTTCTTCCATCCCAACCGTTCCCCTCCAAACCCTAGAACGCGGATCATCGACCCAATCCGTAGGTTCGGCGCCGCCTCCTCCTCCGGCGAGGACGCTAGCGGAGCTCCGGAGGCGGCTGGCGGCGGAGGCCCCCGATCTTTCCGACTTCGTTTACTCGGTGGAGGTGGGGACGAAGAAGCGGCCGCTTGCGAAGCCAAAATGGATGAAGGAGGCCATCCCTGGAGGAGCAAAGTACACGGCGATCAAGGCGAAGCTGAGGGAGTTAAAGCTCCACACCGTGTGCGAGGAGGCGAGGTGCCCCAATATGGGGGAGTGCTGGTCCGGTGGGGAGACTGGTACTGCAACGGCGACTATTATGATCCTTGGAGATACTTGTACACGGGGTTGCAGGTGGCTTCTCTGTTGTTTTCTTAGTTGATTTTATTGGAAAGATTGGATCTTTTCAGGATTCTGTTGGTCTTCCATAGATGGCTTGATTCGTGTAAATAGTACTGATTTAGTTGCGATTTTTATAATTTATTTTGGTATTATATTTGCCTCAGGAGGCGCATAAGATACTCTCTTTTTCCCAAAGAAAGAGGGGCATATGACAGATGAGAAATACCGGGAGGAGCGATCACAAATTTCAGAGTTCATATAATCATGTTTTCCTTCGCGAAGGGAGGAAAATATTAGTATTAAGTTTTTGTATTAGCAAGTTTGTCCAATGTGAACTATGTGCATAAAGTTGTTCGATGCGCTGCATGAATTTGCTTACTTATAGGTGTCAGAAGTGTGAATATGGTTAAGATACTTGATAGGGATGATTACATTCACCGTAGTAGTCTTATGCTGCATAAGATTTTGATGAGAGTTTTTTTTTTAAGAAAAAAAATTGAAAATGGATGAATCAGATTCTTCAGTTGTGTTTGCTGATCTGGATATGGTATTGACATGTTCAGTCACTCCATATTAGTTTTTTTTAATTAAAAAAAATAACAGGGGGAAAGATTGTGAAGGCAAGATGTACTTCTGATAGATTTTGTAGTCAAAATTTTGATTGTCATACTTGTATCCCATTGTTGTATCTATGCCCTTTAATTGTTGGTTCCATTTCCTTTCAGATTTTGTAATGTCAAGACATCGCGAACTCCTCCTCCACCAGATCCAAACGAACCTTCAAATGTTGCTAAAGCAATTGCTTCCTGGGGTCTGGACTATGTGGTGATTACTAGCGTTGACCGAGATGACTTGCTTGATCAAGGAAGTGGCCATTTTACTGAAACAGTGCAGACACTGAAAATTTTAAAGCCAACAATTCTTATAGAGGCTCTTGGTATGCATTCTATATTGGTTATTTCAGCAAATTTTTGACATTTTATGTAGGCTTTAACACTGATGATGATGGTTTAGTATTTGCTATGTCAGAATCTTAATTTAATCTATTCCTTCTTTTTGCTCCACCAATGCGCATTGGCAGCAAAAATGCAGCATTTCAATGAGGTTCACTTTCAAATATACAAACAGGACTATGATACCGTAAATTGAAGCACTTCTAGAGAGAGCAAGAATCGCGGCTATCTGCGGGGCAATAACTTGTCGCATGTCTTGAACCATGCAATTACCCCCATGGGATAGCATACAAATATTTTAAATGTGTTAGGTTTTGTATGTGGGAGAAGTTGTTAGGTGCACTACTGTTCCTAAAGAACTTAATTTGGACATAGCAATATCATTCATGGAGAGTTAACATTTCATAGATGCTGCATCTGTGAATTGATGACCTGTTTTTCTTACTCTTTTTGAAATTTTCTATTTATTGGAAGATTCAATTAGCTTTTGTCATGCGTCTATGGACTTTCTTTCAAAAAGAAAATATATATTTTGTCATATGAATATAACTCTCAATGACACCTAAACTTACATCACATTAGTAGAAAGCTATTTGGCCACTCTGCCCAGTTACGGTTCCTTCAACTTGGGTATGTCATTCCTCCTTATTAGAGAGGTATATGTAGTCATGATGGACATGTCAGAAAATCTTGTGAGATTATCTCATGTATTATTCTCAGTTAATGCTATAGTTAACTCATTCTTTGGTGAGTGGTTATTTATCTTATTTGTCTCATCCTCACTCAGTTGCACCCAGTTCTTTGAGTATATTAATTTTATTATGTTAGCACTCCAAAGCTTGAAACAGCTAGTTTGATAGTTTCACTTAAAATATTCAATTTTAATAAGAGAATTTTTTCTCCTTGATCATTTATAACCACATCCATTATGAAATATTTCAATCATACAGATGTTGTATTAGATTTTGCAGTAAATGATGCTGATTAATTTTCTGCATTAATGTTATTCAAATTGTTGATCCTGCCTATACGATATTGTCTCTGTGATAGTTTGAGTACATATAACAACTAATAACTTATTGTTTTCATGAAGATAGCAGGGCATGCCATTCTTGGAATGTCTCTGAATCCTAGATTGGCTCGTGCTGTTGAATATTTTGCATGATGAGATTCTTATATGTTGTTCTTATTATCTGCTGAAGTCTGCTTGTACATTAATATCCTTAAGATATATAAAATAATCATTGTGCAGTTCCTGATTTTCGAGGAGATGCAAGCTGTGTAGAGAAAGTTGCAAAATCTGGATTGGATGTATTTGCTCACAACATTGAGACAGTGGAAGAGCTGCAGAGCATAGTACGAGATCACCGTGCTAACTTCAAACAATCTATTGATGTCCTTAAAATCGCAAAAGAGTATGCCCCAGCAGGCACACTTACGAAGACATCAATCATGCTGGGTTGTGGGGAAACACCTGATCAGGTTGTCAGCACGATGGAGAAAGTTAGAGAAGCTGGAGTTGATGTTATGACATTTGGTCAGTATATGAGACCATCAAAGAGGCATATGCCCGTCTCTGAGTATGTCACACCAGAGGCTTTCGAGAAGTATCGCGCTCTTGGCATGGAAATGGTATTTCTCAGATATATCTCAAGTTTAATTGTTGAAATCTTGCTACACGTACATTCCTGCAAGTAAATTGCTTTAGTAATATGCTCTTATTGTTAGTTTGAGATGATTATATCTACTAGTTGTATGTTCGATACAATTTCTTAGTACATGTGCACCTGTCAAAACATCTAGTGCTGTCTATGATGATGAATAGCAAAACTTTGATGCCTTGCTAATTCCTGAAGCATGAAATCCCATTGTTCCTAATTCGAAAGGTCACTGAATTTTGGTCACCCATGTTTTCTGTTCTGAATCATATAGATGAACAAATTTGAATGATATGATTTCCTTTGTTCAGTGCAAATTTGAGCCAAAGGCTCACATGCTTTCGGTTTGCAATCTTTTGCAGGGTTTCAGATATGTTGCATCAGGCCCTATGGTGCGGTCCTCATACAAAGCTGGAGAATTTTATATCAAGTCCATGATTGAAGCTGATCGAGCAAAATCTTTTCCTTCTGATGGAGCTTAAGCCTAAATTAAGTTTTTGGATCCATTCTCCACAAAATTGAAATTTGACCCCTAATTTTAAGTGTATTTTCACCTTCATAAATGTAGTCGTCTTATATTATTATTTTGTTCCCTTCAACTTCTCTCATGTTCATATCCTGTCTATGTTCAATCGAATTGGGGAAAAAAATGGCACAGAAATTTGTCCCTGGATTGAAACTGTAATTTGCTTGAAATAAAGGGTGCTGATGGATCAGTTGCTTATACTGTTCTCTGGATGGGCATCAGGGAGGAGTCATAAAATTTGTTTTCACAATATTTATCAAAACTAAACGAGTGAACATATACAGGCAACTCTATTTTGTATATAGGTTAGATAAATAATGTCAAATCCCAGACGTCGGATAATCTCCTCTGGGAGAGCATGTCAATGACTTGGTAGGTGTTGAATGATGGATGCATAAACAACAAAGGACTCAGAAACAAATAAAGTTAAAAGAAAACTTTGTTGGTTATAAAATTTAATGATATATGCAAGGATGTGTTCTTTAAAAATAGTCATCTGCCAAAACCACAACTCCAAGAAAAGACATTCTTCTATTAAGTTGCTGCATCCAATGTAAAATGGATCTATTATTTGCTACCTTGAAAAGAGAATCTCACAATGATGGTAATTTACAGAAGCAAGGTTAATGAAGCTAGCTACAAATATTACTACCTGATTCCTACACTGCTATATGCCATGCACGCCATCTCAGTTGCCTGCTTGGCATCTTCATGAACTTTTAGAGACAGCTCCGAGACCCTGGTCAACCTATCGAATAATCTCACTAAGCTTGTCTGTAGGCAACTAAAACTTGTAGCAGTTTCAAGCTTTTCGTACTCGTTATTTTTCAAATCTCCACAATCCTGTGTATTCTCAGAATCTTCCTTCACTTTGTTCTCTTCAACTTGCTGTGCAAACGACTCATGCAGGACAGAGATGACATCTTTAATGGAATTACACAGCTCCTCAGCTGGTACTGACGCCAACCCAGTGAGCCAATTGCTACAGAGAACAAATATAGGTGGAGAAAGGGCTTGGCGAGGTGGGAAGGCTACCTTTCTTCCTTTACGACGTTCTTGGGGTTGCAAGACGCACTTCTGAAGCCAGGAATTGAGGGCCTGCAGATAGGATTTATGGGCTGTCACCCAGTTCTGAAAGCTAGAAGCAAAGCAGTCCATCTCATTACATAGGAGCACCATAGCCTGTCTGCGGGATTCACTTGCCGGTGCTGCTGATGAGCTTTTCACATGGTACGCTAAAGAGATTGTGATAAATTGTGCATGGTGACATTCAAGCATAGCCTTCCACATCCTGATTAACCTGCAAATGCTATATAAATTGAGTTCGCATGAAGTACAAACAAGATGTCCCCTATTAAGATATAGTTCCTACTAAATAAGATTCAAAAATTTCAATCAAGACCACAATGGAGCGTTGCTATGGTATTAGCAGATGATCATGTTCTCTGAATAAAAGTAGAATAAGTATTCTAAACCAAATGATCCAATTTCTAAAGTCCCAATTATCAAAGTCATTTTATCCCCAGTAGCGAAGAGTTGAATACTATTTCTGATTAGAAATAAAGAAATTAATGAACTGTAACAGATATGTGATGTCATTCTCCGGATAGCTGGTGGATTGCTTAAACCAAATCAACTTAGATTCCGTCTCATTACTAGAATTTGTGCTATGCACTTCAGAAATAGAATTTCTGGCAAATAACACTAGTAACGTACCCTTGAAGGAGCTCGACAATTTGTGGTTGCAACTCCTCATCTCTCAATTTCTCAATTCTCTTTGATACTGAATCAACTGCTTGAATGGCAACACATACTCGTGAATGCAGATCCTTGACAACTGCTCGGGTTTTATCAATCACCTGTGCATTTAAATCTTGTGCAAATTGGTGTCTGAGCTGGCTGCACTTCTGATCATAGGCCTTCCTGATGTACTCACTAGCCTGTATAAATTAAGAGCATGTTAAATAAATTAAAAAGGGATAGTGAGTCTGATAGAAATCTAGAAGCTCAAAAGTAAAATCGACGAATTGGGCGATTGTCTTTTATACAATCTAATAATAAAAAATAAATGTACCCAATGATATGCATAAACTTAAAAGTAAAGCCAGCACATCTTAGATAAAAAAACTTGCCAAACTAAAGCAAAAAACCAAATTTTGCTAAGCAGATGAAGTAGCATTGTTTCTTCAAAAAAAGGGAAAATATGTATGAAATCAGACAAATAACAAGACTTCAAAAAGTATATCATGGATTCACAAAATTTTAAATAAGATCACAATGCATAGGAGATAAGTACCTTAATTTCATCATACAGTTTTCTCTCCCATGCATACAGCCTATCCAATGCAGAAGAATGGCTTCCTGAAAGCATGGAAAATTCTTCAATAAAATCACTACTGTCACCACAATCATCTGCTTCAGTCAATGTAAGAGGGTTCTTGGATGATGATGATAGAGATGAGATTGAACGATTCCAAGTGATAACCTTTTTGACATGCGAGGTAGATTCTACAGAGAATCAAAATATTAGATATTGAAAAAAAGAAAGTACAGAAGAAACTTTATATCAATTAAGTCAAATAATTCATGACACGTTTGCTTTCCAAATTTTACTCCGGATCAACCAACAAACATACCCAGTCTAGTGGCAATCTTCCCCTTGCAGCAGACTGCTTGAAAGACTTCAAGAAAACTAGAATTGGGCGATTTTCCTGTAGAACCAAGACTTTGTAAATAAATTCAATTGGAAGATTTAAAAGCAAAGAAGATCAGATAACATGAAGTATAATTTATTCACTGCAAAGATCACCTTCCATATCAGAGCAGACATTAAGCCTGATCTTGTTAGTCTCAAGCATTCTTGATGCCTCATTGCCTGCTTCTGATGCCCTGAGAAACCGATGTTCGATGTCCTTCATGCTGGAGAGAAAATCCTTTGCCCTGTGAGTGATGAACTCAGAAGCATCCTCCCTTTCTGCACATAGTTCTTTCTCCAAGTCATCCTTCTCTATCTTTGATTCGTGAAGTTCAGACGCGGCAATTCTAGTTAAAGCGTCAACCAATCCGTCAACACTACGATGCTTAGAAGTCAGCTGTTTAGCCTCATCTTTTTCATCGATGATACTAGGGCTAATATTATTCATTTTTGGCTCCTCTTTCATCTCATAGGACCTTGTCATTTCTGCTTCAATTAAAGGGACTACTTCTACTTCTCTTAATTGTTTCAAACCCTTCATCCTACTATAGTTTAAGCTCAGGCCACTTTCACCATTATGCGAAACAACACTGCAAGTTCCATCGGTAGGATCAAAGAAGTCCCACGAGGAACTTATAACTGGAGGTAATGGTGGAGATGGCAGCCCAAAGCCGAGAGATTCTTGTTCAACAAAATGTGCAGCCGATGGATTGATTGTAACTGTTACAGCACCACCTCCTGTTGTCCTCATGTAATTCATGGAAAATGGACTCGCTCCATGAAATGGGGAGTCTACATGCTCCACGATGTGGGGAGGTGATGGCGATGCATAAGAGGAAGGCGACGGGGACTTGTCTACTTCCGAAGTCGAAAGCGACGACTCTAACAAGAGCTCAGACTCTGTGAATCTTCTTAGAGCAGTACCTACACTACGAAGGGATCGGATATATGATAGATGAGCCGCCGACAAGGCATATCTCGCATCTACTGCTTGCTTTATGTACTGAATACGCTCTTTGCAGAAAACCAGAGCTTCATCATTGGTAAGTTTGGAGCCTGAGGAACCCATCGAGATCCTACATTCCACAAACTTGTCTATAGTCTAGAGAATAGTATTGTGCCCAAACATTGTAAAAGGTAATGGGTTTCCTTCCTGTATTAAATCTGTATCAGGCCATGGACTTAGAGAAGCATAATGATACCCATAGAAGAGAAAGGTTTATTAAATACCTCTTAAATCTCTACTCCACATCAAGATGTGAGCTAGTTTGCAGATTAATCAAAAGCCAAGGTAAAAGAGAAAGAACACTAATTTGACAGCGGAGAAAAGGAGTTACCTTTCTCCGCTCCAAAGCTCTTGGGGTCTCCCAGAAGCTTAGAAGACAACTCAAATCAGCAAGGAACCCTGAAAGCTCATCAAAGGACCCCACAAATCAATCGAGTTGTCACCCCTAAGTTCCTTTTTGACCACTGCCAGACCCGTACTCTCCACAAACTCCGGCGACCTACAAGAGAACCCCACGAGAATCTTGCGTGAAGGTGGTAACTTTCAGTTATCTTCCTCCTTTCTTTATCTATCTCCTCTAACACCAACATAAAGGTGCAGCCTTTCTTTGAGTAAAATGGAGGAATTAGCCGTTAGGACATGAGGAAAGCAAGAAAGAAAGGAGATACGACAAAGCGGGAGGAATCACAATACACGAAGACTAGGGGGGGTGGGCTACCTCGAGATATGTGAAGTCTAAATATTTGGTGGTCTCTCTGCTTCAGTGCTCTGCATCTTCTGTAGCTCCCTGCTGCCATTTTGCTTTCTTTAATAACTCTGCACTGTACTGCACAGGTGATTCGCTTTTCGTTCCAAAGCGTTAAAAAAGAGGGAGGAAGGGATAATAAGACCATCAGCTAATTTATTGCAGGAGTGGCGGTAGGAGATAAAGGAATGCTGCAATCTCTCAGTCGTTGGTCCCTGACCTTGGGGGATATGAGATGGGCGTGGTCTCGTAAAGTTGTTCTACTACTTTCTTAGGGCTAGATTGGTACTTTCAGTTAACTGCAACATCGATGTTGTTTTGAGAAAGTTGTAAACTGGCTTTATCAGTTCATTATTAGTAAAACCACCTAAATCCACCTTTTCAGGAGCTATAGTTGTAGGATCGGAGACATCTTATTATTGATCGTGTACATGAAGATCCAAACCCAACACAACTATTATTTCGGCAACGCGCCAACACACTGCTGACAAGAGGCATCGAACGTCACGAGCATTCACAACAGAAGTTATTCTTTCATAACAAAAGAACAAACAGAAATGAACATGCGGCTGGGAAGAAAATGGCCAATTAATGACAAGGGCTGAGCTCGACCACCAGAGCAACCTGGAAGACATTCAACTTATACACTATGAACCCACTAGTCACCATAGATTGTCCATGGGCTTGGGCTTGGGCTTGGGCTTGGGCATGCTTCCTTTTGGTCCTATTTAGAGATCATATATGGTCCCAAGCAATTTCAGTAGCTAAGCCCATTGAGTTGAGGCTCTCAGTGTGAGTTCAGTAGAAATAATATGTAACGTATACCAATTAGTTCATAGTGCTCCAGAATATCAAATTAGGAGTATAGGTCCACGTTAATTTGATTGCGGAACATGGTCACAAAGCAACCCAGTGAAATCATAATCAATATCTTTTAAGCCTCAACTTCAAATGTCATACCAAGTACTAGCCACAAGTAGGGGCTGTAAGCCACTACGACGATAGATAAATAAGGTATCTGAACAATAGGAGAGTAAACATTGCGGAGATTGAAACCTAGATCAGTAGCAAGACCATCTCTTAGACTTCATTTTCCTCGTACATCTTAAGCAGTTGGGCACATCCTGCCACGGGAGTGTCCTTCTGGAAGCCCAAGGCATTTGCAAACCTGAAGTCAGTTGCAATGCCATTGTTGCGAGTCAAGAATACACGTGCTCTCTCACGGCCCTTGACCAATGATGCACATCCGCTGTCTGCGCTGCTGATGAGCACAGACTCACAAATCTCATTCTCGTGCTCCTTGGCTATAAGAATATTGTAGGTGCCAGTGTGGTCAGTCACGCCATTGTAACTGCCTGTTTTTGCACCGGAGGTTTTCGATCTGCATTCAACTGAAACCTTAGCACCTGCAAATACAAAATAATCACATACTTGAGATAGTAAATATGTACAAAAAGAATTGAAATAATAATGGCCATGCAGCGATCTGCATCTCATGTGAAGAAATACAACCCAAACCATCATTAAAAGTATAGATATAGATAGTGTACATATTGGATTACCTCAGCTGTGCACTATAAAAGCCAATTTGTACCGAAAATTTGTGAGGATGCAGCAGAACTATTATTTCCCTACAAGTGGCTATATTTGTAAAACGTGTATCAGAGTTTCCCATTTTCTTTCTTTGCATCCAAGAACTAAGTGCATAAGAATTGGATTGACAAAAATAAGTAGATAAATTTCTCAATCCACCACTCTTTCCATATAGACCTATAACACTAGAATTTGCTTAATCATATTTTAGCTAGTACATGCGTTGGAAGTATGGTCTAGCCTTCCAACTGACTAGCAGTATGGTTCTCATCTTGGATGAGAATTTGACTCAAATCTGTATAACGTGTTACAGATATCTTATATAACATAAGATTCATTTGAGTATCTTATGGCAACAGTTAATATATTAGCTATCATGTTCCGACCTTTACAGCAATACCATTAATATTTTAAGTGGTAGAATAGGATAAAATCAGATAAGGCCCTAGAGTAAGTATTATGTTAACAGACATCAATATCTTGGCCAAAGATTGTAGAAAATTTTCAGATCCTGATATTAGAATACCTTTGCAGACCTATAAAACCTTAATCTATCAAAATATATATTATCCTAGCTCATCAAACTACCAAACCTGAGGAGAACAACAGATCCTCCATTAAACAAAATAACAAATTACCAAACTACTACGAATTTCTGTGAAGACAGAAAGGGCAACCAACTCAATTGCTTCCAATTGTTGGATACAACATTGACTCAAACCAACATAACAAGATCGCCCAGTAGTAAATTGGTAACAGTTGGTGAGACTAGTTCATGTCCAGAAGACTGTAACATATTTCTTAGTTATTGTTGCATGCACCAAATAGCAGATCTCTTTGACCTCACTCAATAATCAATGAACAATGCTTAAGGTACCATAAATTATTTTTCATTGACTAGGAATTCCAACCCTAGGATAACTGTAAACAAGCAACAACATTTTTGCGGTAAGTGATCTAAAAAAACGAAGAAAAAAATATTTCGCAGTACATAATGAGGTACCCAAGCATAGTACTCTGATCAATATAAATCAGCATCTCGATAACATTTAGTAACCTATGTCACAATCATATGCACATAATGAATAATGCTTAATATGCAATCTCATGATGCAAGATTGCTTACACGCACTAAAATACCCATCGATCGAAGCTCCAATATATTCAAATAGGGGCGTCCGCATTCACATTTTTACTATGTCTATCGAATATAACATTTCGCAAGTTTAACATCAAGAATCTTGTGATTTTACCCGATCATTCCATGCAAAAAAATTTAATATATCATCAAATTTTAACAACCTGAACATGATCTGTACAGCACTAAACTAACTATTGCAAACTTTTAGGGCTTAAAGTATCCTTCGATCGCTTCCCAACCACATTTTACCGAATAATATCTAAAAACAAAATTCTACAAGCCCGTAATCCATGAACTACACGACATTCCCATAGATCCACCAATCTCGCCCGGTCCAGGTCAAATGGCCGGTATCATCCACGGTCTAAATCTAGCGGCCCAAAGAACAAACGAGATCCAAGATCGAGTAGCCAAGAAGGCGGCGGAGGGGTGGTAAACTCACCGGCAATGTAGGTGGTAGCGGGCGTCTCGAACCCCGCACGGCACGTGTCACAGAAGACGCGGCCCTGGACGACGAAGCCCTGCTTGAGGTCACGCGCTTCGCTAACGTGCGCCGAGATGGCGCAGAGCACCACCACGACGGCGGCGGCGAGGATAGCCGGGATCTGGCCCCTCTCCATGGCCGGGACGAAGGAAGTCGAGAGAGAGAGAGAGAGACAGACAGAGGCGGGTGACGGGAATCTAGAAAGAGGGTGATGGGAACAGCGAGTAATGGGAGTTCATTGAGTGGGGTTGAGTTTTATAACTTCGATGAGATTATGGTCACCGCAGGTGACAATTAGTTTGGATCGTGCGATAGTTTGGTCCATTGAGGACTGAGGAGGTTGGTTTAGCAAATGGAAAGTTGGAACTGAGGAGGTAACTAGACACGAAGGTGATTGGATCTGAATTGAAATGGCAATAGCTGGCGTCGGTGGCAGAATCACATGGGAGGCGTATGGGATAAGAGTAACCGGTATGATTACCGCTCATCACGCGGAATTATGAGTAACGAGTGAAGTGGAAGCGAGAGTATCGGCGGGGAATTAAAGAGTTGGCTTCAGAAACACGTCACCAAATTACATTTTTAAAAAAAAAAATTCATTCTAAATCAATCTCAGAATTATTATTATTATTTGATAAAGAAGACAATTATAATACGGACGCAAAATAGTATTATAAATACATCAAGTACCTAAAAAAGTGGCATTTGTATCAAGTGGGAATATAATCAATCTAGAAAGAAGTAAATGCTCCTGTTCTAAATTAGTTTTTCTAAATAAGTGAGAAAAGGAAACAAGATTTGTAAAAAGAGATCTGAGAATTAGTTTGATTGCCCATTGTTTAGTACTTTTTATTGGAATTAAATGAAAGAAAAAGGAAAATTGCATATATGATATGTAATCACAGATAGGTCAAAAGAATATTTGGGAATGGAGACCCTTACTTTCCGTAGTCTAGAATGTATTCCAAGAGACTTCAACAAGTAACATGTTGATATAAACTATATTAACCTATGGACTCTCACTAGTTGATGATCAAGATCGATATATCGAAGTTTCGGATCGTGCACCGCCACCATGTCACGTGAATCCGATATAAATTAGTTCTGGGCCAGGCCGAACCCGATTACGTCCGGATCCCAATTAGGCTTACCAGGCCCAACCCGATAATGCTCGGATCCGAGTTGGGCTAGCAAGGCCCAATGCTATGTTTGAGCTACTTGCCAATGAAATATGAGAAGACAATGACTGCATAAAACTCCCAGAATTAACATAGCCCTGCCCAGTACTGTATCTATTGCAGATATGGTGCAGGATGACAGAATCTACCATGGATTCCAACAAGATCTCTTTTTAGCGAGGAAGCTTTAATTCCATGCAGGCCCAATCCCAACTGTCCTCCACACTGGTGTCAGTTCCATAAAGTCAAACAACACTAGTACACTTATCACTTATTATATATTCTTAAAAGAGAGAGAGAGAAAGATAGGCCTACCAATCTATATGCCTGACCCACTACAACCTCACCTACAAATTAATAAAAGACAACAGTTAGAAAAAGATGTGCATTAACTCATTGGGATCACTTCTTCGGCTGCTGCTGCTGCTGCTGCTGCTGTTGCTGTAGCTTCCCAGAGGACTTCTTTCTGCCAGGAATACACTTCCCTCTCACTCCTACTCTCTCCTCCTCAGTCTCCACCATCCCTTCACCAATTGCGAGTCTTGAGCTCCTGTTCATATTTTACATCACATCAACCATTAAATCCTCCGTAGAGAGTTTTTATTTCTCTAATACTTCAACAAGTAAACCACTTGACTAAACGTAACTTGGTATGTTACCATAACGAGGAAAATGTGAGCAGAACCATTGGTTGTGGCATATGTCACGTCTAAGGTTTTAACTGGAATTAGATATGTACTATTACTATTTGTTTAGCCAATAAAGAAGAGAAAGGGGGAAGAGGAGTGAGTACCTTTCTTCGTTGTAAGAGTTGGATTTCTTAAGGGAGGGCTCTGGTGGACCCCTACTGCCCTCCACGATGCTCCCACTAAAGTACTCCTTATCCTCCACCGGGAGGTGACGGAACCGAGGGTTCTCCGCCACGCCTCGCAACTCGTCCTCCTCCAGAGCCCGACTGGCGAGTCGACTCACCACACCGCGGTGCAACCCTCCGCTCTTCCTCCCACCGCCAAGTGGCGACCCAACGGCTGTGGCTGGGCGGCCCTTGACAGCACCTGACCCGCACGTGATGAACTGGAGCAGGACCGAGTTCCGAGTCGAGCCTGGTTCACCCACCGAGTCGCCATCCTCGAAGCGCAGGATCGGTGCGGTCGCCGCGGTGGGCTTATCCGAGGAGGAAGAGGAGGGAGGCGAGGCGTCTTCCTCCATGGAGAGCTCCATTGGACGGTGGTGGTTGGCCCGAGCCTTTCCCGGGTTCTTGACTCGTTCGATCCCCTCCATCGAAGCGCCCCGTGAGAGGGGGCTCCTTGAGGTGCCGTTATTCGCGGTATAGTTACTGCCGTTGTCATCCTGCTCTTCTTCAATTGTGTCATGTTCATCAACTTCTTCCATTTCTTCTTCGTCGTCGGCCTCTGCGTATTGCTTGTGGGTGGCGGATAGCGTTTTGGATACCCGAAGGTGTTGGAACCGCTCTGAATTCCGGAATCAACTAATATAATGTAAGTGATAATATGCAGAAAAACCCAAAAATAAATTAAAAATAAATGGCGAGGAAAATGGAGTAAGTGGGGTGACCGGAACAGCCCGCAATGATCTCGGAGCCCTTGAGGACGTACTCTGCGCCGTCCGATGGGTAGATCACGTCGTTCTCGGACAAGTCGTTCCACACGTACCCATTCTTATAGCTCCTTCGTTCACATATAAAACTTCTTCACATAAGAGAACATCTTACGATAACACCCTGGGAAGTTAGATTTTTTTTACCTCTTACAAGACCAGGAAAACAGAGCAGGCATGCCTTTGCCTCTAAGAAGAGTAAGTCTATCCATCACATCTATTTAACACAAAACCACCAAAAACTTCACAAAATTAGTGCAGAGAGAGAGAGAGAGAGAGAAGATAATAAAGAAATGAACATAGAAAAATCTTAACCTTTGAGGCGAAGGTGTTGATTTGGGAGGTGAGGGAGCTCCATGAAATGGGGGTGCTCCAACTGCCCATTTCTACTAAGGTAGTACACGACTTGAACTTTTCTCAAAGGCCTTGTAAACTTTTGCTGTTGTTGGTGGTGGTGATAGCCTGCCCTTACTCGATCTGGACTTGTCTCCCTACTACTTAGCCTTCTCCTCCCACCATTAGCTTCCATCTCCACTACACTAACCACCATAAACTTCTACTAGAAAAAGGAGAGAAGAGGATGGAATGGGAAAAGAAAGGAGATGAGAAGAAAAGGTTAGGCAGAGGAAAAGGTTGGTTGCTGTAAAAAATAGGCAAGACAAGGTAAGACAGGGGGATGGGGCAGAGACAGAGAATAGAATCCACGTACAAATTAAGTCTCCATCCCAATCCTTTCCTCTGTGTGTGTGTGTTTGTCTCTATCTCGCTCTTTTTATAGCAATGGATGCATGGGATAAACTGGGTTTAGGGTCGCCACTGCAGTATCTCATACAGTCTGAGCTTGGCCAGTGCAATATGGTGTGCTGAGCTTTGACATAGAGCTGGGTAATATGAGTATTTGGTTAGTGGTAGCCCAGCTAGCTATAGTCGAGTCTAGTCCATTGTTTGTGTGACATATTTGAGTACATTACGAAATCATAACGCAGTATCACTAAAAAATTTATACCACTGCAGACCATCATAAAGGTTAAATCTATAATATTATTTTCATGTACTTAGATCCTTTCTCACTGTAGACCCTTTTCTTCATCTTATGATCGAGCTCCGATGGCTATAAATTTAACTCTAACCAAAGTTGCTCAAATTAAACGTTTGAAGAAAGCATAAGAAACTATTTCTCCATTCAAATCTTTAGGATGCATAAAGAGATGAAGTAGATCACCTGCCTATATATATAAATGCGATGGGAATAATGCTCCTGCCTAGGGGAACGAATATTAATGGATGGGGGGCAAAGACAGGAGGAGAGGAGACTAGCGAGGCATCAGACGGCTGACATCGCCACAGGAAATCCACCACCGTGGCATGGGCTCGATCCAAGAGCCTGCACATTTAAAGTTCCATGGGGTGGCATCTCTCTGCTCCTCCATTTAATGTTCGCCATTGCAGAGACCTGTGCACATGGCTGTGAACAACGTAGTACATGTACATGTTTCTCCTTCTCCGTAGTGTGGCCGCGTTGGGTACTTGGGTGGGGTAACTCTTTAGCCTAGCTCCTTTGCTTGCTAGTTCTTGTGTTTTTTATCTCCACTTTGTTATTTTGGTGACTAGTCATTTTCATACGATTGCTTTTGTGTAGTAAAAAAAGGAAAAATATTCAGCTAGCAGTACTGTAGCTCCTCAGGGCTTAATATGCACCTCAGACAATGCTCTGAAAGCTGTAGGGGCCGGAGAGCATAGATGCAAGTTTAATGCAATTATTTTAGATATATATATATTCGTGTGAATAGCTCTACAAAGAGATTAAAAGGGTCAAAAGGATAAGAACCAAGCCACTATTCCTCATGTGAATGGATAAGAGGGGATATTTTACAATGAAATGACAAAGCTCCCAGTTAAAGCAGTTAAAGTAGGAGATAATCTCTTCGTTTCAATCTTTTTAGCTACTTGGCAAGCATTGAGGATAATAGCCTAGATCTCCCTTTTGCAATAATGGAGAATCCCTTGGACTGATGCATGCACCCATGCAACTAAGAATCCAAAGGAAAGTTCGATTCACAAACAGTGAGATTTCGTTCACATGCATAATGGAATGGTGGAAGACCGACCAATATTCCAATGCGGAGGAAGAAGACATGTATAACGCGATAAAGGAGATGACATCGGAGAAACATTAGATGCGACTCCAATGGCGTTAGATTCATGATGCTTAGCTATACTAAGTGAAGGAAAGAAACAAACGAGAGTTGGAAACCCAACGAGAAACGAAAACTGCTCGATCGTAGGGTCAGAAAGGCAAAGAGTGGACACTTTGGATCCTGTGCTCCTCCTCCTTCCTGCTGCTAAATATAACCCTTTGATGTGACCACCTCGAAGACCTATGCACGTTACCCAACTCACAATTCCTCTGTTAATGTTAAAACTTGTATATATAGATATATTTCTATTTACCACGCCAGTGTATACTGTATACTGTATACTGTATACTTCATAGTATAAAAGAATGGACAAGTTGGACGTGATCTTTGTTATATATGCAGACGGACAGGATTTCTTGCGGGAATCACGAGGTTCATTCGCATCGATAATACTGGGACGGGAACTGCTTTCTGGTCAACTGGGGACCTGGGGGATATGATAAGCTTTTTCCGACTGTATCCGGTTCGAATCCGACGCCGCGAATGCATAAACGTGGCGAGATGTAATTCGTTAAGAAAACTATAATGTGGAGGATGAAGTGGACAGGGAGAGGTTAGGAGGGAATCCAACCAACGGTGCAGATTCCTCCTTTCCTCGTCTGTCTCTCTCTCTCCTGCACCCCCCCTACTACCTCCTCCCTCTCGAATCCCGTCATCGTCTTCCTCTCCCCTATAGCCCACGCGAGAGAGAGAGAGAGAGAGGGAGGAGAAGGATGCTTCTCGGGAAAAGGCCTCGGGCCCCAATGCGGAGGACGACGAGCATGACGGAGTTCTCCGCAGGGGATCTCGCGGAGGAGGCGGCCGCGATCGGTGACGAGTCCCGCCGCCAGAGGGATCGGAGGGAGGCGGGGAAGAGGCCGCCGAGGAGCATCCAGATGAGGAGCGAGAACAACCTCGCCGCCATGTTGGAGACGGCGCAATTCCTTAGGGCTTGCGGCCTCTGCAAGCGTCGCCTTGGCCCAGGACTCGATGCTTTCATTTATAGGTATGGATTCAAATATAGTAAAAAGGTGTTTCCTTTTTTGTTTGATTTGATATGTTATGATCCAATTTGATGTTAGGATTGCAGGAATTTGGAACTTTCTTAGATATGGAAATTCTTCGCTCTTTAGTGTTTGTTGTATATTTTCTTCAATTCTTATCATGCCATTGTTTATATTATCTCTCAATTTTAAATATCTTGGTAGGATAGTTGCTATTTATTTAATGCCTATAACACTTGTTATTGCACAAAAGAAAGAGCAATATATAGATGGATAAAGGTGATTCCAAATATCTGGCACTTGATGGAATAAATTTTGATTATGTATCAGAGTGTTGGTTGGAATTTGTTGAAGTTTATGATGATTGAACGCAAAGGCAGGACTTGAAGAACATTGGGTTGGCTAAGGCCAGAAAACATTATTATAAGAACAAGCAAGCAAGGAAGATTCATGAGGCTGGTCAGTTTGGTCATGACAAAATGCACTGGGTAGTTGTTGTTTCAATCACAGACCAAAGTCAAAGAGATGGATTAATGCGTATGTATGTCATCCCATTGCGTGATTCGTCGATATAATTGATCTTTGAATTGCTTTTGCTCTCTAGTTTAGCTAGTACTTTCAAATTGAGTCTCATTTCAGCATTCCTTTTGAATTGTTATTGCTCTCAATTGCTCTTGGATTCTTTTTCCCAGCTATCAAACTTTGTGAAAGCATACCTCAATAAAAATAGTCCATGCCATTCTTAACCTCCTGGTTTCATCTTGCAGGGGTGAAATTGCATTCTGTAGCCTCGAGTGTCGGCAGGATCTCATGAACCAAGATGAGAAGGAAGAGAAGTGCTCCACTCCCTGACATCCATGAGACCTGATGTTCCCTTAGTAACTGCCGGATCTGAAGTTAATCGTAGCAATGAAACAGTTGCTGCTGCTTAGATTGAGCAGGGTATTCCTTACTGCAAGTATTACATGTATTCGTATGTATAAACCTGGAGGCAAAATAAACTAGATGTATCTATTGTTTTAGTTGTCCAGAATAGCATAGCATCACTCAGTCAATCCTGATGCTATTATTGCATTAACATGTATCTTCTTGGCAATGAGAGGAAATACAAGATCTCTATGGCCCAACTCCTTAATCTTGAGCTTTAGTTAATTCTGAATGCCTCTCAGACTAGAAAAGTTTGTTGGATTTGTCATCTGCTCTTTTGTCTTATCATCTGCTCTTTTGTCTTATAGCCACTTTTCTCCATTAATTGCATGACCAAGTTCTTCTGTACTGTGCTTCATCCCAAGGAATTAAATGGAATTGTAGTATATGTATGTTTCTATAAAGGCTTGTATTCTGATAAAGAAAGGTCGATCATTTTTCCCTTTGCTTCTAGGTTGGGGAGTTTGTTCTCCTTGCATGAAGTGCTCCATGAAAAGCACTGAATTGATCCTTTTGTCTTCTGGACCTCCCAGTTTGAGAGGTCCCACTATGAAGATGCCCACCAGAAAAAAAAAGTTCTTACTTTATCTCCATCTCTTTATCTAGAAGCCTGATTTTGTCAAGTTGCTCTCCTACTTTCCGAGCTCCATTCTCTATCAAATAGCCCATTTCATTGTGATTCTCAATTTTATTTTGTTATATAGTAAAACTAAGAGATGGAGATTTGAGTAAGAATCTATTAAAGAGTCAATCAGAGGGAAGTGGAGCTTGGCATCTATTGGAAATGTAGGGGGGGAGAGAGAGAGAGAGAAAGTGATTGACAACGGGAAAAGGGGATGATTCCAAAGGGTTATTTTCTTGCTCTCTTTTAGGATACTCAAATTACAAACTTTAAACTTCGAAAATGAGTAGAATTTAACTCTTTTTATATCCTAATGCTCTATGGCATTATTGAACACGAGATAAGGAGGACAAAATGCAAGTGGGGGTTGGATAGAATTTGGTGTCTAATTATTTCTTGCAGGTGCAGGGTCCCCCCCGGCAAAATAATAAGAACCTGCAATATAATCTAATAAATACTCATCTCGTGTCTGTTAGCTGTTATTATTTATGATGGCAAGATATATATTGCATCACTATTATTCTAGAGAGACCATTTCAAAGATGATAAAAGTCTTATTCCACAGTAAGCGATACTAATACTATTGGATAACAAAGCTCAAATCGATGTTAAAGTATTTAAAACTAGATTCTGTGAATAAAATAGAAGTTAAAGAGTCCAAAATGGAAGCCTGAAAGTGGCTTTTGGATAGAATAATAAATAGTTGCTCGCTTTCAAGAAGATGAAGCGGATGAGAAACACATGGTTTTTGGATAAACTAACTTTCTCCCAGGCATTGCAAAATTCGTGCCCTTCTTGTTTCGAGATAAAGACTTGGGAATTATCAATGACTCAAATCTATTATCGATTAGAAAGGTGAAGTCAACGACCCAAATGAATTGCAGTAATTAAGAGTTGCGTTATAAAATAGGGGCAAATTTTACTCTACCATTACAAAATACAGAACGTATCTAGATCCACTTAAATTGGGGAAACACGAGGAAGGTTCTTTTTGCACATATACCCCTGAATGATTGAATATTTACAAACGAGAGTTTTTTTATTGGCAATAAGACTAGAAAATATAATTAGTGATATGCAAATAAACCCAAAAAAATATAAACACTTTTGGAGGGGTATACAAGTAAAAGAATTTAGAAAGCACCTGAATATCTTCCATCTCCACAGGACCACCAGCGAATCGCGTTTCGTGACACGTGTCCAACCTCATCGTTATCCTCTCCCTCTCCTCTCCTCTCCTTCCCCACTCCTCCTCTGCTGCCACCGAGCAAACTTGCTTAACGTAGCAATCTCTCTCTCACACACACACTCTCTCTCTCCGAAACACTAGCTCGGTACCTCCACCCTCTCGCTCCGCCGTTGATGGCGGAGATACCCTTGGCCGGCCTCGTCGATCTCCGCCTCTCCGTCGCCTCTTACAAGCTCGCCCCCCCTGCGCCGCCTCCGCTCACCGTGCGCTGCCAAATCTGTCCGAAGCCAAGACCATCGCCTTCCCACGCCATCTCTCGCCCCGCCCTCGAACTCTGCTCCACTGTTGGTACTCAAAATTACACTCTTACCCACCATTATTTCTATTTTTGAACCATATGGATTGGATCTTGGTGTCCTTGCTGCTGTTGTTGTTGCTCATTGATCGTGTTGTCGTGGTGGTTTCGGCAGAGTGCTCCGACGGCAGCGTCGTATACCAGTTCTGCGATGCCGCGGAGTTGACGCGGGAGGTCGAGAGCAGGGTTTCCGAGAAGGATTTGGATGGAGATTTCGGTGAAATCGATCAACAAAGGGTGGAAAGATTCGATCTTGGAACAGAGGGGTTGATGGCTGTGGGCGGTGAGGAGGAGGAGAAGAAAGAGAAAGTTGGCATCTTGGTGATGGAGAGACCAGAAGGAGAGGTCGCAGTAGCAAAAGATGGAGGATTGAATAAGTCTTTGGAGGACCAACAAAAGGATAACACTAAATGTACTGTAATAACCGCTGATATGGAGAATTCTGGTTCATTGGTAGAGGAAACTGAAAGAAGTGGGGGTTTAGATAGTCATCGGTCAGTGCAACCTACGACTGTGGACATTGGGAATTTTCCACCAGAAAACGTGTCAGTGGAATTCCTGGATAATGGTAGGGAAGCTAGTGGTACTCCACAAATGAAAGATTCAACCTTGGGTTTGAGTGATCCGGAAAAGTCAGAAGACCCAATTGATTTCCAGGAAATGGAACCGAGTTTCAATGCGGACATTGAGAATAGAAGTGACTCAAGTCATGGAAGTCCCCTTGTTGAAGGGTCTCTGTCACAAACAAATATTGTTCAGGAATTAGTCGATCAGCTTGTAGAAGCCTCTGTTGTTGAACCATCAACATATCAAAGTAGTGACCCACATATGGGAGTGGATTCGGGAGTGGATTTGATCGGTGAGGTACTTGTGGAAGTGGGGAGTTCAAACATGGATATTGAGGAGAAGGAAATGTCGAGCAATGGTATTCCCCTTGTTGAAGAACCTTTATCATCTGGTGATCTTAGTGGTATCCAAGAATGTGCCAAGGAGATAACAGAAGCCTTGGTTGATGAAGGAGAGGAAACAGAAGGGAAGATTTCTGAAGATGCTATTTCTTCAGATATCACTGCTGCATCAGATCTTGGCTTTCCGGCGAATTCGGAATCAAGTACATCCATTTTAGAAGATCAAGCTGAAGAGGATAGTGAGCAGAACTCGATTATGGTATGTTTTAATTTCAGTTGTATGTTTTACATGTGATGTGCTTTTCTTTTCGTTCTTCCTCTCTCTCTTTTGTCTTCCTTATATCAGTTTGAAATCGTACTATTTCCTACCAGATTCTTTATTTCATTGGAGATCTCAAAATACATTAGTCAGAAGGAATCTTCAGCATTTACAGCTTATGCAATTAAAAACAAATTTCATTAAGCTTTTTGTAAATAGAATGGGAAATGTAATGTGAAGATTGTGAAGGAAAAAAAAACATACGGAACATCACCATGTCTTGTTAATAATACTACGTGAAACTTTTTGTGGAAGGATAAGCTTGGTTTGCTTCCTTAGCTTATTCCTTAAGTACTTTCTTCTTTCTTATGGACGGTTGATGTTAGAGCTTCTGGTAATTTGTAGGAACAAATTAGTGAAGGGGCGGAACAGAGTAATGAAAGCAGTGAGGGTGAAAGTCCCAACAGGTACCTTTTGTTCTATTCATTATGACTTCCAAGTGGTTTACAATGATGGTATTATAAGCAATAGATGATGTAACATCTACTGACTAGCCCATGGGAATGTGCTTGAATATCTTTACTGCACTTGAATTTGCTCCATAATTCTTCGTCTTCTTTTACTTATCTACTCTGATATCAAATTAATGAGAATAATTTACATGTGTCTAGTGCTCTTTTGCTGTTAGCGAGCTATCTTTCAATCAATTAGTTTTTCAATGTGTGATTTTTATCCAGGGTGACTCCTGTGTCAATACCGACGCTTTGCTTAGCTTCAGGTGCTGCAATTTTACCTCACCCTTCAAAGGTACTCCTGCTAGTCTTATAGTTTTACTGCGATCATTCTTATCCTGTCATGCAGAAATGGAAATACAATTTTACTGCTTTCAATTTCAGTTGTGAAGAATCATTCGACATGCCCTTTTTGTATTTGGAAACTTGTGTTATGAAATTGTATTAATAATGTATTTTTCTGCCTATTTTATTTTGTATTGTCAAGTATCACTTTTAATGTCTTCCTACCTGTTATCCCTATAAGTTGGAGAATTTTTCAAAAAAGAACAGACATCTCTAATATACCTGTAGAAAAGCTTAGTGCTTCACTAGTTTGTCCCCAATTCTTGCAGTCTTTGTAAGACATTGTGCTATTTTCTTGACAGCTGGATTGAAATTTTTGATTCACTCGAAATAATGTATATAGAGTTCCATTAACAGGCCCTTTTGTCTCTACTTTAGTACGTGGAATGTTAACTTGAGTTTGAATAATGATATGATAGAACTCTAATGATCCAATGGTCGAATCTTTGAGGAACAGGGAAAAAAATAGGAATCAACGACACGAAAACTTTGCTATATTTGTTATAACTTACTCTCTTCCTTATCGGTAAGATAGTGTGTTATCATTCTTCAAAGAGGTATAATTGGAAATATCATGCTTGCAAATTTGACCTCATAACAGGTCTTATTTACTACTAATCAACTGGAACTTTAGTACCTGTTGGCTATTTGATCAGTTGTGTTACCTTTATGTCTGATGACATCTAGAGCACTTACTTTGGATGTTCTTCTCAATCACAAGAGAGTCTCATGAGTTATGGTCTTCCATGTTACACCTGCTTTTCCTGATGTTTGTATGATCTTTCCTGATTTACATGCAAGAACTTCACAACGCTGAGGAAATTGTATTTCGAATTCACTAAAATTTCTTTGGATCATTTTGACCAATGCTAAAAATGTCAACTTTAAGCAAACTGCTACTGTTCACATTATGCATTATGCCATATCATGGAGTTATATATATTTGAGCTCTTCATCTTTCCAACTTATATATATGTAACAAAAATTAATTGTTTTTCTTACACCTTAAATTTTTTTTCCAGAGTTAGTAATACAGAATAATAATTTCAGGCATTGACAGGTGGGGAAGATGCATATTTTGTGGCATGTAACAACTGGTTAGGTGTAGCAGATGGAGTTGGTCAGTGGTCTCTTGAAGGTATTTTCTTTCTGAAGGAATGTATTAATTATGGTTTGCTTCACCTTTGAATGCCATAACATCAAGTGTTGGATTGCCTGGAGCAAATGTCTTGCCTTCTTACAACATCTTCTAGATGCTCTCTGGAAACAAATAAATTTTAGTTGTTATTTAACTTGTCGTTAGATAATTCGTGCAGTTTATTATGGCAAAATGCTTTTGGTTGTGCTTATTAGAATCTGCTGCTGCTTCTAAAGCTGATGATAATGATGAATCTCCACAGGAATCAATGCGGGGTTGTATGCGAGAGAACTAATGGAGAACTGCGACAAATTTGTTTCGGAGAATAAAGGAGTTCCAGGATCTAAACCTGCCCAAGTTCTCTGTCATGGTGCTGCTGAAGCAAACTCTCCCGGGTCATCCACTGTTTTAGTTGCCCATTTTGATGGCCAGGTATATATGTCATCAAGAATTTGTGACTGATGACTTCTGCATCAAGCTTTGTTTGCCTTCCCTCAGTAGATTAATTTAAATACTCACTGTCAATGGCACATAGGTTCTTCATGTAGCTAACATTGGGGACTCTGGATTCCTTGTGATAAGAAATGGCACAGTTTTTAAAAGATCCACCGCTATGGTCTATGGCTTCAATTTTCCACTTCAAATTGAAAGGGGGGATGATCCCTCAAAGTTCATACAGGTACAAACAGTTACGATCCTACTGGTTAATAATTCATTATGTATGAGTGCAAGTTTGAGTTGATTGAATTGCTGTCTTCAACCTCCCAGACTTACACTATTGATCTAGAAGAGGGAGACGTAATTGTAACAGCAACAGACGGCCTCTTTGACAACATTTATGAGCAGGAGATAGCTGCCATAGTTTCCAAGTCATGCGAAGCTAGCTTCAAACCTACAGTAAGTTTAACTCTCCACTTAAAGTATTTGTAGGTCTACTCTAAGTTCATTCTCTTACATGTTTATGGTATCAACCAGGAAATTGCGGAGTTCCTGGCAACGAGGGCACAGGAGGTCGGCAGATCGGGATCAGCGAGGAGTCCATTTGCTGATGCGGCTCTTGCAGCTGGATACCTAAACTTCTCAGGAGGCAAACTAGACGATGTAACCGTGGTCGTCTCCATTGTCCAGAACTCCAACTTATAGCTTCATGAATCTTTCTTTATGTACTCTACTCTCTCTCAAAACAAAGAAAAAGAATCTTTCTTTCTTTTACAGAAGGAATGTGATGACTTTGAAGAACACGTTATAATCATGTAAGTTATTTTGTGAACTATACTTACAATTTTTGGTTGTTCTCTAAAAATTGATCATTTTGTTTCAGTGCTAATAGAGAATATGCTTGGATAAACAGATATCGTTAATAACACCATCATAAGCGAAAGATAATCCTCACAATGCAGCTCAAAATGAGCAGTAATTAGACACATCAATGAAGAAGATAAAAAGAAGATGCCGTACTCAAAGGTCTTAAAGATAATAGTAGAAAACCAGAGCTACTGTGACACTAGCAAGCGGAGTGAAGGTTGGAGCTGCAAATTCCACTGCAGTTGATTTTGCTGGAGAGGGCGCTGTGATAGGTGAAATACCTCCTGTTTCTCCTTCCATGGATGGAGAAAGAGCTGAAAGACCCAGAAAGATGTCTATCAGATTGGTAATACTACATCAGCTTGGAGGTAATTAATGATAAGATCATATACTGGTCATCCTTTATGAAGATCAAATTGGAAGCATTACTCGTTGTTGGATTCTTCTAGTCTTGTCATCAAATAAATAAAAAAAGGTAAACTCAAGGATCTGAAATTATTCTCATGCTCACGAGGGTGTAGACTTTCTTGCAAATGACCAAAAGAGAGAAATAGAAGGAAAAACAAGTAAGCATTAACTAGGAAGCAACATACCAGGAGATGCACCAGGCACACCAGCAAGAGAAACTGAAAGATAAAAACAGACAAAATTGAGCAAACAACTAGCAAAAGATAAAGAGGACAAGAAGAAAATGCCTGAATGGGAGAAGAACACTCACTGTTGCACTTGCTAAAGGGAGGAGTGGAGACCCCACAAGCAGAGGGGAGTGTCAAAGCCTTAGTCAAATTGAGACTAACCCCAAAGTCCTGGCTCCCCTTGAAGATCTCACAGAGGCAAGCCACTTCCTCCTTGACCACTTTCTTGAGCCCAGAGCAGCAACTCCCCTCAGGCTTAGCCACCTTGCTCCCTTCCTCCACAAAGGTCAGGCATCCAGCCAGGTCAAGCAAGGCAGAGGTGCAATCCATGGAAGGCGAGGGTGCAGCCACATCAGCCCCATCAACCCAAATGGCTAGAGCTAACCAGAACAAGACTACCCATACGAACCTCTTACCACCAACCATATTGTTATGATGTAACTTAAGAGTGGTTAGAGAAGAGGGAGAGTTGTGATGAAGAGGGAGTAGAAGGTTTTATAATTAGGAATGGGGACTCTTTGGACAAGATGGATGGTATGATGGGTGAAGGTGATAAAGCCTAAAGGCAAGGCACTTGGGGCACTTAGGGCACTTGGGGCTGGATACCAGCTTTGAGAAAAGGTCATAATCTTTTGAAAGACAAAAAAGAAAAATTTTAATCATTTTACTAATATCTATGTGGGAGTGAGCATGTGAATATGCAGAAAGAAGGATTCTGAATTTGAGATGTGGTTAGGCTTATAAGGTTTTACCTCCATTACAGTTTGTGATAGTTTTAAGCTAGTTGATACCATTCCCCTCTTTTCTCAGTTTCTGTGGCTCCAAAGCTCCTCATCATGTGTATTCCAAATAGAATTTGAAGTCTAGCTTTAACCGAGGACAGTCGACATATAGAGAGAGAGAAGCAATCTTTTGCAGATACTTGGTAAATGAGTTGAATTTTTTTTTTAAAAAAATGCATTAAAAAAATTGTGGAAAAAATAGTACTCTTTAAACTTTAAAGGCTTAGGCCCACATTGGCTTAGTGGACAGTGGATTTCAGGAAAAAGTAGTTAATCCTTTTGAAAGTTGTTCAGTGCTATGCTGCTATTGCTAGCTTACGTTTCTATTATGACATGCTTAGCTCAACCATTCTGCTCCACTATTCTTCATTATAACTGTTTATGCCGTGCCGACCATCGGCCCGATACGACACGGCAGGTGCATGCCGGCCATGCCATAAGAGAAGAAAAAAAAAAGAGTAAGAAATACTCGTCTTCACCTTCGCTAATAGCCACTTATCGATCGGCGACGAGTAGCCAACGACGAGGTCAATAATAAGCAATGAATTTATTAAAATGGGTGCCGCATCGTGTCGATTGACACGGCTATCCATATTTATGATGAATTAAAAAAAAATTGACTTAGTTTTTCTTTAATCTTTCAACATATAATTAACTTGGGTTTTGAGCATGAGATTAATTTGCCATTCTAACCGATGCCATGCATTAATCAAGCAAATAGAAGTCCTCCGCAGAGAGATACACAACCAAACAGTAAGCAAATCAAAGGAAAATGATAGCATTTGTTTCACCTAATACATTGAGAATACTACTATCTAAAGAGACATACTGAGTGAAACTAAGCCACCAAGTTGACTACTATAGCGAATGCCATACTAATAAGAACAGCTAGGTTGGTCATCAGCTTAATTGCGATTGAGGGTGCCGGAGCTGGAGCTTCAGTAGTAGCAGGGGACTGAGCCGGCAAAATAGTTGGCGCCGGTGCCGGCACTGGAGATGGCATTGATGGAGCTGCATTACATTAACAATTGCTTAGTATGGAGTTTTAATTTAATGACAGGATTATTGAGTTATAACTAGTTTTGCAGGCTTAGTATTATGTATTCATAATTATTAATGATCACATGAAAAGAAAGTACAGTAAGTTTTGCAATTAAGATCAAATGCAATATCTGTATGAAAAAAGGAGACAGTCTTTGTTGATAACAGGAAAGACAACAAAAGATTGTTGTGATAAGATTTCCATAAGCAACTATAACAACAATAGATGGCAATTGGCAAATCAAGGAAGAGTTATTTGCTGTTTCAATTCTTTCCATAAATTCCAATTAGAAAAATTAGAAAGGCTATCAAGGAAAGATTTAGCCAATGATTGCGATCTTTTATGGGCATTTAGAATATTTTGGTGATAACTAAGGCTGTAAAAGGATATCTTTTTTTTTTCTCCTTCTAATTTTAAGGAAAACAGAGAGTGAGAATTCAAAACTACTTGAGAATCTTCTTTTCTATCAGAATAAAAAGAAGAAGAAATTATTAAGATCATTTAAATGAGCTAAGAGCTTTAAAAACAATTAGGATCGTGTATACCAGAACAATTATTCAATGGAGGAGTCTTCAGTGAACAAGCCTTGGGCAGCCCAAGAATCCGAGTCATATTGAGAGACACGCCGAGCGACCGTGCCTCCACGAGGGCGACGCAGAGGCAATCGGGACTTTTGCCGATGACCTTCTCGATGCCTTTGCAGCATCCCTTTCCCGGGCTGGTCGTCTTACTCCCTTTGATCACATAATCTAAGCAATCCATCATGTCGTATATACCAGCGAAACACTTGGATGACGGCGAGGGAGAGGGGGAGGGAGAGGGAGAGGAGTCAGTGGTGGCAGTAGCAGTAGCGGCGGCGGCGAAAACTACGAAGGCTAAGATGGCCGTAAGAGTTGCAACCCAGATTAGCTTAGCCATATTGGTAGTGAAATAGATCACCAAAAGATTTAAAGAGGAATAGGGAGGAAGATTGAAGGTAATAATAAACTGACTATAAATAGAGAGAGAGAGAGAGAGAGAGAGAGAGAGAGAGAGAGAGAGAGAGAGAGAGAGAGAGAGAGAGAGAGAGAGAGAATGTGATTTGCTTAGTATGAAGCAGTTATGGAATCCCGGGGTTTGTTTTGATTCGGAGATCATTGGATGCTAGCGTGACGAATTCAAATAATCAAGTTCGGTAATTCTCGCGCGTAATTAGTGTGGGCTAAAGAGGCCTATGAAGGCCTTTCGTTTCATTGGGCTTGGGCTTTTCCTTATGGTTATAAGCCACGCAATCCTTTTTCCAGGATTGGTTAGGAAACTAGTCGTGTAATTAATTGAATTCTAGTAGCTAGATGAGATTATACATGGCACAATACTCTTTACTCTTTTCTTCTTGTATTATTTGCACTTATTCTTCTATTAGAAGTACAGCTAATTAAGAGGATTCAACATACACATAAAAAAAATGAAGAAAAGCATTTCTTTATATACTAAAGGCCCCCCAAATTCTTTTACATCTCTGCAAGATAACACGATGGGATTTGCCTGCTCTACTAAGTCTTCAGCAACTAAATTATACATGCCAATAGATGAAGAAGAAGAAGAAGAAGAAGAAGAAGAAGAAGAAGAAGAAATTAAAAAAACAAAACAAAGAACCCCAAGTCATACAGAAGGAAAAGAGTATTTACTCCTTTCCCCACCCACCCTCTCTAGTGAGCTCATTTGTACTCAAGGATCATGTTATTCTCAGGAGCCAGGCCAATGCAAGCCCTCAGGATGTTCTCCAGCATTGCCCTCTGCTTGGATAGTGCATTCACCACAGGTGTTCCTGGAGGTACCTGTTTCAACCAGCCACACAGTATATCAATTAATCTAATTATCAACGATATATCATGCAAGCCAGCAACTAAAATCCTAAAATGAGCACCAAAACATTCACACTTACAAGAGGAGCCTTGGTGAGGTAACTCAAGATAGTAGCCACTGGATGGAAGGAATGGAACTTCTCCTACAACCACACAAGAGAAGAGCATCAGTACCAATATATGCCAGTCCTCAACTAATAACAAGCAAGAACAAAACTGTAAACCCATCCATTTATACCTCCCCTTCAGCTTTCAGCTGAATCCTGGAACTGAGCTCAGCCAGCAGCACCAAGTCTAGTATGATAGGTGCTGCAAGAAGGGAATCCTCACAAGTGTTGTGAAGAACAATGGTGCTCCTTCCTCCCATGAAGATTTCAGATGTGTACTCATCCATGGCTCTCTTGCTGTCTCCGACATACGGCACATACTGCACGAAAGCAATTAAGCAGAATTAGTACAAATTTTAATGAGCAATATGCTGATACAATGTGTGAACAAATTGGGCTTGTGCCAACCTTGATGACAATAACATGGTCCGGGTGCTCCCCTGGCTCATAGAGGATGCCATTGCTGGAGACCATATCATCCACCACATTGCTCTTGGAGATCTCCTTCGACCGGAAAGTTTGTGGCGCAGAGAGGTTCATGCCGTCGTTGTTCCCCAAATGGTTGTAGCTAACAATCGACGTCGGCTGGAAAGATGATTAAGATGATTCGATTCAATTCAGTTTCAATTCAATTCGCGCAAAACAATCTCACGAACAGTTTGCATTCGATAAAGAAATCAAATTTAGAGACCTTAATTCCAGCTCCAACAAGAAAATCCACCAACACTGACTTCATCTTAGTCTGCCCGCTCTTGAAGTCATCTCCTCCAATAAGACTGTTCCTCTTGATAGCAAGATCAATCAGCCCTGCAACCTCGTCAAGATTAAACACAATCAACTCATGACCATCCGCAAAAACCAAAAAGGCGTTAATTCCGCAAATCATACCGGGCACGAACGTATTCTGCGGGCTTCCGTTGACGAACGGAACGTTCTCGAGGACACAAGCCAGCGCATACAGCGTCGACGGAGAAATCTCGGCCTCATTCTTATCTAACGAGGCCATGAGATTCTCCATTGTGTCATTGAGCCCGACGACAACATTGCTGTACCTCTCGGTGTTCGCGGTCCACAACACCACCACCTTATCCACCTTGTTCTTCTCCTTGAACTCCCTATCACCAAGAGAGATTTTAAAACACATTTCATATATATCATATACATACAACTAGCTAGAAAAGAAAATTAATTTATGTCTAAAATATATATCACCTGATGTCTTTGATGATTTGTTGGACTTGGTCCTTCTTGGAGCCGCTGATGACGTGGTTGGCACGTGAGCCCTGGTTGGCGGCGATGAAATCCGGGTCGTAGATTCCGGGGAGGGGGACCATGGGCTCCATGTAGGGTCTGAGCTGCTTCTGGAGGTCGATGTCCAGGACTTTGGCCCTTGCCATGGAATCCGCCAAGTTCATGTTACTAATATCCCATCCCCCAAAGATGATATCGTCTGGGTTAACCTGCAATTCGTACATCGATTCACGTTCTTCTACTGCTTCTTTCTTTCATTTTTTTTTTTTACTTTAACTAACACCTTTGTAGATAAGAGGGGAAAAACTTACCATGGGAAGGAGGCTCTTGAAAGGGGCGTATATTTCTTCCCCATTAAAGCTTCCAACCCTGATACTGGAAGCTTGGGTGAGTGATCCAAAATAGTTTGCCCGCTGCACCTTGTCCTTAGTAACCCATGAGATCCCTCTATTTACCATTTTTAACACAAAAATAACAAATACTCAACAAATAAAATCAAAAAACAAAGAGTGTTCGGGGGGGAAATAAATTAAGGAACCACTTACTCTCTATTAGCAATGACCCCCGCTGTTAGAGTAGATCCATTATTCCCACCCCAACCCACAAGCATCACACTGTGGATATAAACATAAATCATTACAAAATAAAATAAAATAAAAATGTTTATTTATTAATGAATAGAGTCAAGAGTGTGATATGAGGTGTACCCGAGCTTGGGTACACGGGTATCGGTCTTGAAGTCGTATCGGACGGTCTTGGGCTTGACGATCCACTGATACGATCCATCGCGGCTTTCGTGTACCAACTCTGTGGTCTCGTAGTTGTACACCGCTTCGATCTCTTCCTCACCGTATCTAACGTTGGGGCTCTCTACCTTAAACTTCTCGATAAACATCCTTTCTTCTTCCTCTTCTTCCTCCTCAATTTACTCCTCCCTCTCTTTCTCTCTCTCCCCTCTTTTGCCCTTTACTCTGTAAAGATTGCAGGTACCAGGCGCCTATTTATAAAGAGGGCGTCCCACACGTGGCATGCTCCTACTGGTCGGAGCCCCTAAAAGCACCGTAGACGAGTTCACCATGCGATTCCTCCCAGAGGAGGATATATGTGGACGCTCGGTGGACGGTGGATACGAGGCGGGGGTCCGCATAGGAGCTTCTCCAATCTCCATGCAGGAGCCACATGCAGGAGGACGCCTCATCCCACAGCGTTTTTTTTTTAAAACTACGGCGTGGGCGCTCTCGAGGCCGCCACGTGGATGATTCTGGTGTGAGGCGGAAGGTCCTGGAAGGGGAGGAGTAACGGCGTCACTGAGGCGTTACGTATGCATGCGAGGGAGGAGGTGCCACTTGGCAGATGGGTTTACGAGTAAACACGTGGTGGACATGAAGCCAGACGAACAGTTGGGGCACCCACTTGGCACTGCATGGGTCCCACCCACTTAGAGAAGTGTGACTTGTGACTTGTGAGTGAGCTTCTAGCTTGTTTTTGACCATATACGTTCTTAATTTTTAAAATTAAGATTTTAGATTAATTTTAATTTTTTTAATAGATTATAAGCATGTAAGATAATTAACAGGCTAGATTAAAAAAACATTTTCCCTAATACTCTCCGAAAGAAATAGACCAGCCTAAATTATGCGACGAAAATTCAATTATTACCGAGGAAAACTAACTCGTAACTTTTATTAATGCAAATAACAATATGCATTTCTTTTTGTGTGTATGAAGATTATTTAATTAGTATGATTAGTTAGTTCAATTATAATCTCTCTTACTATGGTTTTATTTTAATTATGATTGATTAAATCAAAATTAGTAACAATACAATTAAATATGTTGGGAAAAAAACCCGTCAAAATATTAATATGAAATCTCTCATCGTATCCTAGACTTAGAAGTAAAATATCTGATAATAACTAAAACGAAAGTAGTAGAGAATCTCTCACTTTCTAGATCTCTCTCTCTCTCTCTCTCTCTCTCTCTCTTTGTTTCTATCATGAGTCCCACCTCTATGAATTAATAATAATACTCTCCCACTCGTGTCTTCGTCATGTACACACCAAGACATTAATGAGACCTGATTAATTGGCCAAGGGTCTCACCGTAGCCACACAAGTGAGTTTGTGGTCAGGTGCGACCGCAAGGAAAGGGTGTGGCTCACAGGAGCTCAGGACTAGGTGGTCCCATCCACATGTACCAATCAGCAATCAACAATGAACAATGCCTGCCCCCTCAGTCACTCACACCACACCCCTAAGTGTCACTTTCTTCCGCTTTCCCTCTCTCCTTTTACCCTTTTACCTTTTTTTTTTTTTTTTCCCCCTTTTCCATGGCAGGTCGTTTTTACCTTGTCTTCTTTAGAGACTTCATCTTGTCAGGGAGAGATAGCAAAGGGTACAATAATGTCGTCCTTTCTATGACTATTTTGTGGTAGTGAACATGTGAAGCTGGGACTGTGTTTTGTTTGTTTGTATCTTTAATATTTAATACACAAGAGATATTATTGATTTTTTTTTATCATTCATGAGCTTAAAAGTTACATATGGACTGAACAAAGAAGTAACTCTACTTAGATATAAATGTACTTAGGCCTCACTAAGTTTTTAGCTGTCTAGCTTAGGTTTTAAACTATATGCATCGCCGAACAATTGTTCCGAACCAAATGACACCGAGATCTGCTCTAAATCATCGTGCTGCTGAGCTGCTCAACTAAATCAAGTCAAGCCACCAAATTACTAAATAATTTCTCTATAATATTATTTGGGCTTAGAGTCAAACTCATAATCTTTTTGATTATGAGGAAGGTACCTACCAACTTTAGGATGGTTGGTCGGTAAGAGACATTCTTCTCTACAGGATGGTAATAGTTATGGCCACAAAGAATCGGAAGGCCTTTTGGTTTATATCCAACAGCCCAAATGCATGGCAAATGAGTACGGTTGGGTTGGGTTGGGTTGGACTGAGCTGGGCTGGGCTGTATCTAAACTCCAATCCAACAAGCTTCATGGATAGTCATGGTAGAATTAACTAAACAAATCTTTGATATTGGTCTTCTGACCTTGGCGTTGACTATTGAGATCTGAGAATGTGGTAGACACCTCACACCGTTCTCTATCACTGTCATCAAAATTAATGGTTGTTAGTGGAAGCTAACTACTCTTTTAAATTTAGATTCTGTGGATAGATCAAATTTCTTGCTGCCAATTAAGGCTGATGTCGTTGCCTTCGATTCAATTAATTACTCTCATAACTCATCTCATTATTATTGTTATTATTCTCCATCCAATCTTTTACAACTATACATTGTTTCCTTGTTGAATATTTATCATCATGCAGACGTCTTCTATCCAGAGCCAAAATAAATTAGGTTAACAACTTCATTTAATCTACTAATGCATCCGTGTACATAACAAAGATGTGCAAGCTTTAATACGTTATGAACTATGCCGAGTTTTTTAGTTGACCATCTCTATTAATTACACTTCTAAACTATCGAATACCCAAACCAACCTAAACTGAAGTCCAATCCCTTTCAGGTAGCTTGCGGTGGTTGATCGGGGAAACCAAGTTTGTCATAAATTATATATGTCCACGTGGACATAAAACTAGCAACCTTGGGTCCCGCACTCACTCATACTGAATCTAAATGAATTAATTTCTTGTTCTTGAGAGATATTTGCCAAAAGGGCAGTGGTATTTTAATATAATTAGACTGGGAAAATAATATCTTAAATATTCAAATGAGCTAACAAAAGCTGGAATCCCTCTGTGATACTTTTTTTTTTAAAAAAAAAAGGGAAAGCTGGAATCCAAATATCTTGATATCCAATATGAATCAACATAAAAAATAAAATAAATAAAAAAGTTGGTCATCTACGCCAACTACTAACTAACCAACAGTCAAATTCTATGGTAGGAGACGTTCCAAATGCCGAACGTGGATTTTTGTCTTATAATTGCACGCTAGCGGAGGTTAGGAAATTTACATTTAACCCCCCCTATCTTTTCATCTATGTGTATTTAATATTGGTAAATTACACCTTATATTTTACTAAATATTTGTAGAGCCACTCTTTGTTAGGTTAGCAGTAACCAATAGCATAAAAATAAAATATCCCATATAGTTGAAACAATTTGTTACTGGAATGTCTAAAATGTTATTATCCTCTTCTTATTCTTCCTCCATGGCATAATAATACTTCTACTCCTTTAGCCAAAATTTCAAAATTGAAATGAGATGCTCCCTCTTGACCTTCCCTTAGACATCTTCTTCTCTATTGTTTATTAGGAGCACTGCATCCCGTTCCAAAAATTTGAGAATTATATTTTAGTCCTTTAAAATTGAATTGATTGGATATGATTAGCGTGTCAATTTCCTAATATTAGGTTCAATTTATTTGGTCTTTTTTATTAATTAATGAGAGTTTAGGTTAGGTAAGAATATTTTCGTAATGGTTTGTGTACTTAACGACGACGTGGTATCTAAATAAAATGCAGGGTATTAGTATCTTCCCTATAAACAAGGAGGTTATGGGTTGAACTTCAACACCAAATAATATTGTAGAAAAATTATTTGGTGGTTGGGTGACTTAGCTTGACTCGGTTGATGGCTCGACAGTGTGATTAGCTTGGAGGAACAGCTCGGTTGGCTTGAAGCAAGTCTCGGTAGCGTTCTAGCCTTCGTGCTCGCGAATGATAAAAAAAAAAAGAAGATGCAGGGGTAAACTGAAAATATATGAAGATCCAGGGTATTAACTTCAAATGTCACCAAAAAAATAAAAGTTTACTTTGGCTCGAATACGACCAAATTGCCTTCAAATGCAGTGAGAGGAGCATATCTCGCTATTGAAAGCCATTTGGATTTTCTCTTTAACTCTCTCTCTCTTTCCTCTTCGCTACTCGGACGTGCCACTCTACCAGTGTCTTCCTTTTCCATTGATCTCGTAGAGTTTTAGTTGGTTTAGCCATTTCGTCAAATGGGTTTCCACTTTTCAGTGATCTCAAATTTGGCAGATTTGAAGGCATAGTGATTGTTTTGGTTCTGTCGTTTCAACAAACGAGTTTTGCGCAGCCATCGCAAACAAGGTGGATTTGAAGGAATTGTGATCTGAGTTCTTTATATCTGTGGTGTTCTTGGACTCGCCGATTTCTCTTTTAACGTAACTCGACCCAACATTCTGTATGTCGACTCAAGATTCAATCTTCATTTCTTTCTAGTGTGTTCCTGGTGTTGCTATCTTTGTTATTTTTGGAGTTGTTGGTGTCATGAGTTTCTCTATTAGTGAGCTGTGGTGCAACTGTAATTGTTGTTCTGAATTATGAACTATAGACTCTCTAGGTTTCAGATGATAGGACGTTGATGGTATCCTGGGGCAGTTACTTTTTGTTTATTTGATGACAATGTATTTTTCCAGATTTTTCACTTATGATGCAGGATCTAATTCAATTGGCATCAAGTAATTGTTATCAGAATTTGAAAGAAACTTCTGAAATTTGAACTAATTAATTATAATGATTGAAATTTATTGCTTGTGACACACTTGCAGATTGCATGCTTAACATTTTCATAATCTTTTCTCTGCAAATTTTGTAGTGCGTATTTCATGCTGGAGATTTTATTTGGACAACAGAAATAGAAGTTATAAAACTAAGTAAAGTTAGGATAGCGAAGAGTCTTTCCTGAACTCATCTGTGCAATTTTCAGCTGATGGTTCCTGCAAAATTTCATGGACTTTAATCCAATCTTTGTACAACAACACCTACATTTCAATTGATTCCATTCAATTCTATTTTGGGGGCAATGCTCTATATCAACTTAAGTCATAATATTTTATGACTGATTCTCTCTAGATCTTTCCGGTCCCTAAACTTTTCGTGTGATTTATCACTCTTTCTTGGTGCATTGCTTGGATTTTGTTTAAGTATTACTCTTATGAGACGTATTATTTTCTATGATGGGTCAAGTTCGCAAATATTGACCCTTAGCTCTTGGCAAATGTATTTTTGGTTTCCCGTACTATCTGAGTCTGATTTCACATAACAGATAATTACGTATAGTTTGTTAAACTATGGAAGCTACTAGACATATCACATTTTCATGCCAACTAGGATTAGAAGAAGATCGTAACATGCTTTACACACCATAAATTATAAAAAACTTTGAACTTTTTCTTGATTTCATTTTGTTTAGCAGCATGCCTGAAGAACAAAGAATGCGAGTTATGCCAGAAAATTGGCGCATGAATGGGGTAGCGAATGGAATGGTTCATGTCAGACATGCAGCTGCACTGTCAAAGGTCGACGAGTTCTGTTTTGCACTTGCTGGGAAATCTCCCATCCACAGTATATTAATTGCGAATAATGGAATGGCAGCTGTTAAATTTATGCGTAGCATCCAGACATGGGCTTATGAAGCCTTTGGTTCAGAGAAGGCAATTCTGTTGGTAGCTATGGCAACTCCAGAAGACTTGAGAATAAATGCAGAACACATCAGAATTGCTGATCAGTTTGTGGAAGTTCCTGGTGGAACAAACAATAATAACTATGCTAATGTGCAACTCATCATAGAGGTCTTCATCTGTTGACCTGTTTTATTGTTTGCATTCAGGATTGATCACTTTTTGCATACTTAAATGGTGCACTTCTTTCTTTTACTTGCTAAATTGATAATAGCAATTGCGTACATGACAGGTAGCAGAGATAACCCATGTTTCTGCTGTTTGGCCTGGTTGGGGTCATGCATCTGAGAATCCTGAACTTCCAGATGCACTGAATGCAAAAGGCATTATCTTTCTTGGGCCTCCAGCTGCCTCTATGGCAGCACTAGGTGATAAAATTGGTTCATCTCTGATTGCTCAAGCAGCAGGTGTCCCGATCCTTCCATGGAGTGGATCAAGAGTTAGTATTCTTTTCCATTGTACTTTGTTATTCTTTTTTTTTCTTATCTGTTTCATTAAAATGATTTTACAGGTGAAAATACCACCAGAAAGTTGTTTGGATGCTATTCCTGATGAAATCTACAGGGAAGCTTGTGTTTATACCACTGAGGAAGCCGCAGCTAGTTGTCAGGTAGTTGGTTATCCTGCCATGATCAAGGCCTCTTGGGGTGGTGGTGGCAAAGGGATAAGGAAGGTCAGATTCTCACTCAATTGCAACATAGTTGGGCATAACCATTCTTATATTAACATGAAGTTGCTCTAGTAAAAGAGATTGTTAGTTACTGTCTCCAATGATCTTTGCATGAAGACTACAATATGTTCTCATTCTGAAATTGATTAAACTGATGAAAGCAAAATTCTTTTCATCATTATATAACCTGCAAAATTCTAGCAAGGTGATAGAGAAAGTTGAGGACACGATCTTCACCATTTCTTTGTTCTTACTTTTTTCATTCCTTTTAAACTTATACTTATCTTTAGGGTATAACTAACAAATTTATTTTCTTCTGTCAGCATGAGAAAATAAAACATGAGTTATTTTTTAGGTACATAATGATGATGAAGTAAGAGCATTGTTCAAACAAGTGCAAGGTGAAGTTCCAGGCTCACCAATATTTATCATGAAGGTTGCTGCTCAGGTCAGATCTTCTCAACATACTAAAGTTATGAACTTCTGTTACTATTCCCATGCTTTTCCTATCCCTTTCTGTTGATGCTCCTCTAACATGCCATTCTCTTGTATCTAATGAAAAATTGGGATGCTCGTACCTTTTCAATATGGACTGAGTGTTGAGGAAATCTTGGTCATGGTATTCTTTTGACATGTTGATGACTTTGTTACTTCTAGAGATAATGACATGACAAATTGAATTGACTATTGAGGATATGTCCCTGCTGTTTTCTGGAGCCTCTTAAGTAACCACGAGCAAAACTTGAAGTTTTCTCTTTATTGATCATGTATCAAATGATTCTTGTTCAAACATTATAAGCCTTTTGGTGATTTACTGTTCAAACCTATCAATGATGCTTGGATTTGCTAACTGGTGTATGAGAAGATTGAAAAATATGATAACAGAAAAAATAGGTGAATTTGATGTTGTCTCACTGTTTGTGTACTAGGAACAACTAAGTTTCATTGAAATATTAAATCTGTCCCCTGTTGCATATGTGTGTAGTATATATATATATGCTTATGTATTTCATTATGAACTACTGTTTTCAGTTGTATTGTCAAGTACTGTGGTAATTTCTGTTATTTGGTTATTTTGGTATAATATTCCTGGGTGGGAATAACTTAATATGATGTCACCAAAATGCAATAATACCTCTTTTTTATGTCATATAATGAGAATCCTATTATGGTTTCTTTGGAAGAAGAGAATATTGCTATAGTTATTTCTTTATCTCACACGTCTAACCAAACATACTACTTGTTTTTTGGTCTCCTTTTCTAGAGTCGACATCTAGAAGTTCAGTTGCTGTGTGACCAATATGGCAACATCGCTGCGTTGCACAGTCGAGATTGTAGTGTTCAACGGCGACATCAGAAGGCAAATTTTCTTGATTAATCATTCAGTGATTTTCCTTATCCTCTGAATCCTTAACCATATTTTCTGTCATGATTGTTTTTTTTTTCAACAGACATTGTTAGTCACGTGTTCATCTTCTCATAGATCATGTCACTATTTGTGTTCTATGTAGTCCTTGTCTTTCGTATTCGTAGTTGTCTTGGAAGAAGGATCATATTTTACCCGGGCAAAATTCCCTTGCACTTGCTGGTGGAGGAACTTTCTGAGAATATTTCTGATAGATTACCTGATACAAAACAGATTATCGAGGAGGGACCAATCACAGTTGCTTCTCCCAAGACAGTGAAAGAGCTGGAGCAGGCAGCAAGAAGACTTGCTAAGTGTGTGGGGTACGTTGGTGCTGCTACCGTTGAGTATCTTTACAGCATGGAAACTGGTGAATACTATTTCCTAGAACTCAACCCACGATTGCAGGTCTGGTTTTTGCCTGGTGTAAGCAGAAATTGCATTTGTCGTAGGTGTACTCTTTCTTGTACTTGACAGCGATCCTTTTCAGGTGGAACACCCTGTAACTGAGTGGATAGCTGAAATAAATTTGCCGGCAGCTCAAGTTGCAGTAGGAATGGGAATACCCCTTTGGCAAATTCCTGGTATGAGGCTTCTGAAGACTGACATCTTTTTCATTAGACAGATATATCTCTGTTTATCTTCTTCTAGCCTTAATTATGATTGTCTTGTATAGAGATCAGACGCTTCTTTGGAGTGGAACATGGTGGAGGGTATGATGGTTGGAAAAAGACATCAGTTCTTGCCACTCCATTTAATTTTGATAAAGCAGTGTCCATAATGCCAAAAGGTCATTGTGTGGCTGTGCGAGTAACCTGTGAAGATCCAGATGATGGTTTCAAGCCTACTAGTGGGAAAGTGCAGGTAATACTCTTCAAATTTGACAACATACTTGCATGCCTAGATTTTGGCTTATGATCAACTTGATTTTGTTTAATCGACCTTTTGCAGGAGCTTAGTTTCAAAAGCAAGCCAAATGTATGGGCTTACTTCTCTGTTAAGGTACATTCCTTGAAGAATGCTAGGAAGGTTGGATGCATTGTTGTTATAACCTCTGTTATCTTGTTCACTAAATGGCAAAAAAAAAAAAATGTCCCCCTCCTTGCAATTAAAGGCCATAATGCACTTGGACCTGTCCTATGTAGGTTACTTATCTACCAGCTACTCAATTAGGCATAAAGAAAATAGAGGCAAAAGATATAACGTCCTATTGAGATGACTAGTCTATTTACGAATGGGCCATGGGACCACATTTGCATGAGGCCAAGTATACAGAAATTTAGAGCATTCTAACTTTTTAAATTTGAAGGATTTGTTTTCTATTATTTTGACTGTACATTTTACTTGCTGAGAGATTGACTTGCAAAAATGATTCCTATGTTGTTCACAGTCCGGAGGAGGGATTCATGAGTTCTCTGATTCCCAATTTGGTATGTATGGATGATAGGTGCGAGATTTTCTTAGTCTTCACTAGTTTCACTTTTTTACCCTCTTGCTCTATTCTTAGGTCATGTTTTTGCATTTGGGGAATCTCGGACCTTAGCAATAGCAAATATGGTTCTTGGGCTAAAAGAGATCCAAATTCGAGGAGAAATTCACACTAACGTTGATTACAGCATTGATCTCATGAATGTATGATATCTTCTTACTCTCTTTCATATTCTCTTGTGCATATTTCACTTGCAATCTCATTGCTGCCTTTTCAGGCTTCAGAATACAGGGACAATAAGATCCACACTGGTTGGCTGGACAGCAGAATAGCTATGCGTGTTAGAGTTGAGAGGCCTCCTTGGTACCTTTCAGTTGTTGGAGGGGCTCTTTATGTAAGTCCTAGTGATTTAGTTGTGGCAGTCCAATTTTGAATTGGTTGGGTGCTCCATTTCTTCTTCTAGACATTTTTAATCTTGTAAACTATCTAATTTAATATTTCTTTTCTTGCTATAAATACTGCCAGAAAGCATCAACTAGCAGTGCAGCTATTGTTTCAGACTATGTTGGTTATCTTGGAAAAGGTCAAATACCACCCAGGGTAATGTAATATAACAGAGGCTTCTACTGAATTTGACATTTAGATGTTTTGTCCTTTTGTTAATTAACATAGTATAGTAATTTGGAATATACTCTTGCAGCACATATCGCTTGTCAATGCATTCGTTACATTAAATATTGAAGGTAGTAAGTACACGGTAATATTCCAAGACCTTTTCACCCTGAATGTCTCAACAATATCTTAAATCCTAATCAACCGGAAGTTACACTTTTTCTTCATTGTTGACTGTGTTGTGGCTCTTCATAGGTTGAGTTGGTAAGGGGTGGACCTCGTACCTACAAACTACGGATGAATGGATCAGAGATTGAAGCAGAGATCCATACATTGCGCGATGGTGGTCTTCTGATGCAGGTAAACACTTCCATACTTTCTATTCCCTTACTATCATTATGTTGCTCTTGCAGTTGCTTCTTAACACCACAAGATGGCAGTATCAAAGCTTCTATTTTGCTCTATTAGTGTATCATGATGGCTTCTATTTTTCTATTATGTACCATGATGGTATCATTTTTGACTTCTTTAACAATCCATTCTACCTCACTAAAGAATGACAGTGAAACTGTTAAACTATCACCTACTTTGTTTTTCCACGAAAGGACTGTTTGAGACTCCTTAGTCTTGAAAGATTCCAGGATCTCACATGGTTCATCTAGACATGCATCAATTTAAATCCAGGGACACTAAATTGAATCCAGGGACTTAAATTGAGCACATGACACGAAAATGATGTGACATGCATCAATTTTCTAAATAGTCCATCTTTTTCTACTTGAAGAATACATAACAACTAAATTACATAAAGAGATGCAACTTTTTGTATATAGAAAACCATTGGCTATGTATCGTTCCTCTGAAATGGTTTTGTTATCTTGTTCTTTGATGCTCTCTCGTTCAACTAATTTGCAAAATTACTTGTTATTGTGTGAAGCATTATTTAATCCCTGACGGTAACATTCTGCAGTTGAATGGAAGCAGCCATGTATTATATGCTGAAGAAGAGGCTGCGGGTACTCACCTTCTTATTAATGGAAGAACATGCTTGCTACAGGTGAAGAAAGTTATCCTACTTTTACTATTTCATGATTTTATCCATATTATTTCAGAAAGACTGGTACAAATCCTCTTGTACCGTGCTCTTTAAAGGGAAAATATTTGCAATAGGAAATCTGAATTTAGTATAGAATAATGGTACTGGAACACATTAAAGAAAGCATGATAGGAAGAACACTATGTACTGTTTCTTAGAATAAAGGTTATTAAATGCCTCCATATTGTATACTACACATCTAGAGAGGGAACAAGTTCTGGACTGCAGATTGTAATAGAACACCTTTGTGCACATATTTTTCTACTTGAATTGAAGATATATGATAGTGGCATTTATTTATTTTTTGAACAGTGGTGTTTATTTATTTTTGAAATCATAAATTTAATCCTATAAATCTTAACGCTCTGCTTTTGCCTGTGAGGATTATGTTCAAAGGTAGGACAGACTGCTTATGTTATTACTTGTCCCTAGTTTTTTTATATCCTACTTTCATGGCATCGGAAACTTTTTGATTTACAACTTGCTGCTAACACCCTAGTTGCAATGCACCTAATCCGAGGATGTTGGGGATTGGATCCAAAATCATTCAGGGTGACTGTAGAGCCATATTTCCAGCTCACGGAGGTGGTTGTTGAGACAGGTGAATTTGAGTTGTGGACTTATGGTGATCCAGTGGGCCAGTTGTACAGGAGCTTTTCATGCTCTATGTAGAGGAGGCAGCAACCTCATTTTGGCCCAAAATATTGGGAAAGGAAATGGGTAAAAATGTAATACCGAGCTGCTTTTTGTTGAGTATTAGCCCAAAAGTTAAGAAGACTGCCTGTACATGAAGTGGACTACTGATTGACATGCATACTCAGACAATGTAAGGCATTAGCTTTGGAATTTCAATTTGATTTAATGCACGAACTAAATGATTAACAGAAGGGAACTAGGGTAGCATCCTGAGTTAATTTTGTTGGCTAGAGTGCTTCTGTGCATTTGTAGGATTGCTAAGCTGTACGAGTAGTGATACGAGGTTTATTACAGACTTGGTTGCAAGAATTATGACGATGAGAAGCATATTATTTTCTGAAATTTGGTTCTACTTTCTTTCACCTTTTGTTACTTGAATATTTGTCCCTTTTGGATTAGCATCACTTATTCTGGAAAGACAGGTGCACATCTGATTTTCAGTTATTTAGGATGAAGTCTATATTGTTCTTCAGTATTTATTTATTTTTTTAATTCAATATTGAGAATGATATGAACCTTGCAGAATGATCATGATCCATCTAAGTTGTTGGCTGAGGCACCATGCAAACTTCTTCATTTCTTGGTTCCTGATGGTGCTTATGTAGACACTGATACACCATATGCGGAGGTTGAGGTGATGAAGATGTGCATGCCACTTTTATTGCCTGCATCTGGGGTCATTCATTTCATGATGTCTGAAGGCCAGTCAGTGCAGGTAACTTTTATTTACTGCTGATATGATATTCTCTGAGTACTCTAGGATATGTTCATTCAAATTAGGCCAAAAATACATCTTATTGCAGGCTGGTGACCTCATAGCAAGGTTGGACCTGGACGATCCATCTTCTGTGAGGAGGGCCGAACCATTTCATGGCGCATTTCCTCAGCTGGGACCTCCCACTGCAGTTTCTGGCAAAATTCACCAAAGATGTGCTGCAAGTTTAAATGCTGCTCAGATGATTCTTTCTGGCTATGAACATAACATCAAGGAAGTAGGGACGGTGAAACTGTGAAACTATATAAACTAAATAGAAATAGTTCACCACCATTTTAATTTGTTTTTTTATGACATAGAGTATACTAATTTGTGCCTTTTTTTCTTTTTTCTTTTTTGCTTAATTTGTCTTACATAATTTCGACTTAGTTAGTCACTTAGTCTTACATGTTTTCTTTTCAATGTGATTATCTTAGTTTTGGAAGTGGTTTCTCTTTGCATAAATTTGTATCTTGTCCTTGTTCTTTAGGTTCTGGTATAGTTAGGGGTATAGTCGAGCCGATCTTTATTCAAGCTTGACTTGAAATTATTGTCAAGCCTAAGCCAAAGTAGCTTGAATTGATTAATTTCAATTCAAGCAGCTTGATAAACAAAATCAGGCCTAAGTTGAGGTCAAACTTGAACCAGTTCTAAATTCAGGAATTGTCGTGCCTGTGGCATAGCACGTGCCGCAACGCTTGTTGATTGTGAATAATTTCAATTCGAGACTATTTCGAGCTGCTTGATAAGCAAAATTCAGACCTATTTCCAGTCAAGCTTGAATTAAGTTCAAACTCGAAGTAGTTCTGAATCTAGAGATTGTTGTACCTATGGCATGGCACGGCACTACATGTGCCGCAACATTTGTTGATCGTGGGCTCTACTGTTGGCCTCATGCAAGAGAGGGAGGGAAAAAAGAAGAGGGAGAGGGATCCTCCACCATCGATGATACTCCTCTCGTCAAGCCATAGTCATCATCATCGTGCTCTTTTCCTCTCTCATTAGTGCCCTAGTCCTGTCATCTTCAACCTTTATTTAGGGCACCAACGAAAGGAAATGAGCACGACAGCCATGACGAGGAGTAGAGAGGGGGATGATTGTTTTGCATCAGTGTTCTCCACCATTAATAGCATCCTCTAGCCTTTCTCAATGATTGCCTGTAAAGAGAGGAGATAAGAGGTGTTGTTATGTATCCCTCATACAATGTATTGATATTATATCAGCATGGCACTCACCTACCAAGTTAGCACGATAATCCTTGCTTGAATCCAACTTGAAACAAGCTTAAATTGAATCTTTGGTGGTCTACACTATAAAATCAAATCAAATATGTAACCAAATTGCATCTTACTTATATATATAGTTATTTATTTACTTATTATTTATATTTATATACAAATTGAGCCTTATTGATCTGGCTTTTGCTCAAGCTCGGCTTGAAATTAAATTCGAGCTTGATTCAATTGATCAAGCTTGGCTCGCTTCGAATACGAGCCTTATCTAGCCGATCTCGAGCCAGCTTGATTATTTTGACAGCCCTAAGTATAGTGGAACACTATGGTGTAGTGTGTCGTGCTATTTAGTACAAAATTACGTTTTCACAGAGTACCTCTCAAGTTTGTTTGCCTATTTTTCTACTATGGAATCTTCAACTAGTTGTAACAGTTAATCCATTTGCTTTCTATTTTCTTCTCGGTGATCAAGTAACTAAATGAATTAACTAATTATGTGATAGCGTTGCTGCATGGTCTACTTAAATAGTTATATAATCTATATATGAATAATTTTATTATTTTTAATCGTCTCCTTTTGTCAGGTTGTACAAGATTTGCTGAACTGTTTAGACAGTCCTGTGCTTCCTTTCCTCCAGTGGCAAGAAAACATGTCTGCATTGGCAACTCGACTATCAAAAGTCCTTAGGAATGAGGTTCTTGTAGAACTTTTTACTTCCAGTTTGGAAATTTTTTTTTTCTTCCTTCATATCACCTTTCTGCTACCTTTTTTTATCCCTTTGGATAATTTGACTGCTGACTGAGAGTTTTGTGTGGTTTGATACATTGTAGTTGGATGCTAAGTATAAGGAATATGAATCAATTTCAAACTTCCAGAAGAAACATGATTTTCCTTCCAATTTACTTAGGGGAGTTCTTGAGGTCAGCAAATCTTGTACACAATTTACTTGGGGCCTTCCCTCGACACATTTTTCATTGGAAACTCTCTCAACAAGTGACGTTGCAGGATCATCTCTCCTCCTGCTCTGGGAAAGAAAGGGCCACACTTGAGAGGCTTGTGGAACCCCTTATGAATCTTGTGAAGTCATATGAGGGTGGAAGAGAAAGCCATGCTCGTTTTATCGTCCGCACTCTTTTTGAGGAGTATCTGTCGGTCGAAGAACTATTCAATGATAACATTCAGGTCATTCTTATATATAATACAGTTATACAATGACTTGTTGCTTTAATAATTCTACTAAACCAAGAGGTCCAAGACAAACATTACGAAATAGTTCCTTTGTGCAATAATTGTTTTTGGGGCTTTTTGCAGCCATTATCATCAATAGTGGTCTTCTATGTAACTTCTTTACATGAGACCTTATGATCTTTTTTCCTTATAGGCCGATGTCATAGAATATCTCCGTCTTCAACATAATAAAGATCTCCGAAAGGTTGTTGATATAGTACTGTCCCATCAGGTAATTTTCTTTATGATGTCATGCTCACAATGTAAGACTTTTAATGGATCCATAAACTAATATATGACTTATTGTCTCAGTTCTCCATTTTGTATGCTTTATCAATCATACTCACAATAAGGTGGATAATGTTATTTGGATTATGAATATAGAAGCTTTAGTAATGGAAGGTATTATTTTTATTTTTGAAGGGTGTGAGAAGTAAAAATAAGCTGATACTACAACTTATGGAAGCATTGGTTTACCCCAACCCTGCTGCCTATAGGGACCAGTTGATTCGCTTTTCTGCTCTTAATCACACGACATATTCTGAGGTCATAACCTGACTCTTATTTGAAACCGAACTGAAAATTTTAGAAGTTCCTGTATGCTGTCTTTTTTATTGTCACTATGTGAATCGTGTCTTAAATGCGACCATCGCAGTTGGCACTTAAAGCAAGTCAGCTTCTTGAACAAACCAAACTGAGTGAACTCCGCACAAGCATTGCTAGAAGCCTATCGGAGCTAGAGATGTTCACTGAAGAAGGGGAGCGTGTTTCTACTCCCCGGAGGAAAAACGCCATCAATGAAAGGATGGAGGATATTGTTAGCGCTCCTTTGGCAGTTGAGGATGCCCTTGTAGCTCTATTTGATCATGGTGATCCTACCCTCCAGAGGAGAGTGGTTGAAACATACATACGCAGACTATACCAGGTATCAGTACGCTTTTCTCACTGTTGCATATCACTCTTCTTTTTCTCCCTCTTAGTTGATAGAACATTAGCAAATATTTATATTGTGTAACTCTGTGCAACATTTGACCTGATAAATTTTTCCAGCCATACCTTGTCAAGGACAGTGTTCGGATGCAATGGCACAGATCTGGTCTCCTTGCTTCCTGGGAGTTCTCTGAGGAGCATATTGAGAAAAGAAATAGGGGGAAGGATGTAATGCCTAATAATTCATTCGTAGAGAAACATTGTAATAGATGGGGGGTCTTGGTTATCATCAAATCTCTTCAGCTTCTACCAACAGCAATAAGTGCTGCACTTGAGGCTACATATTCTCTAAACTCTGGAGTTAATTACAAGATGATCTCAGATAAAATACCTGGGCACTATACTCAAGGCAATATGCTGCATGTTGCATTGGTTGGCATTAATAATCAAATGAGTACACTTCAAGATAGGTGTGTTAGGCTGCTTAACCTTACGTTTATGATAATTTGCAATAAAATTATTGCGGAATTCTCAAGACGAATTATTAATGTCAATCAAAAAGCTTATGGTCAACAAATAAGTAGTTTGAATTTCCTAGTTATCATTTACACTCTTTTTTTCTTGGCAGCGGTGATGAAGATCAGGCCCAGGAAAGAGTAAACAAACTAGCGAAGATTTTTAAGGAGAATGCTTTAAGCTCTGGTCTCTGTGAATCAGGTGTCAGGGTTATTAGCTGCATTATACAGAGAGATGAAGGCCGGGCACCTATGCGTCACTTCTTTTACTGGTCAGCTGAGAAGCTCCATTACGATGAAGAGCCACTTATTCGACACTTGGAGCCGCCTTTGTCTACCTTTCTTGAATTGGTCTGTATCTGTAGGCCTGTAGCTGTGTTTATCTATTTAACTCTAGAATTTAGTTCTCTTGAGCCCTGTCTATTGTGATTACCTTCATTGCTGTATATTGTGAATATAGGACAAGCTTAAAGGTTATAAGAACATACAGTATACATCATCGCTTGACCGCCAGTGGCACCTGTACACTGTTTGTGATCCCACGGCACCTATCCAAAGGATGTTTCTCCGCACGCTTCTCAGACAACCCAGCACCCCTACTGGATTTTCATCAAATGAAGTTGTTTACTTGGAAACAAGTCGTGCACAACCTTCTCTATCCTTTACATCAAGCAGTATACTAAGATCATTAATGGCAGCACTAGAAGAATTAGAACTACATGTTCATAAAGCAACCATCAGATCAGATCACTCGCACATGTTTCTTTGCATATTGCGGGAACAAATGTTTTCTGATATTATTCCTTCAAGGTAAGTATTTATATCCACATCATTCTCCATTTTCTTTACTACCCTTTCCTCAAATTACGAGTTATATTTATGTCCTCTCTCATGTAGTATTAAATTTCTTTCTTTTCTACCACATTCAGGACAATGAATGTAGAGATGTGTCCAGATGAACCTACTGTCTGCATGGCATTAAAAGAAATGGCTTTGAAGATTCATGAGCTGGTTGGAGTATGGATGCATCGTCTGGCCGTTTGTGAGTGGGAAGTGAAGCTTTGGTTGGATTGTGATGGATCAGCTAGTGGTTCTTGGAGGATTGCAGTGACTAATGTCACTGGTCATACATGCAATGTGCATGTAAGCGTATTTACTTAAGTTTATTGAACTCATGTAGAGCTGGCTGGCTAGAACTTGTAAATTGTAATATAGCTATGTAGAACATTTTTTTTTTCAGATGCAAGTTACTGAGCTTATAAGGATTTCATCAAGTATGGTCTCAGACATGTGATTTGTCTAATTCTGTATTGATCTACAACTTTTTTTTGTTCTTTCTATCATAGATCTACCGAGAAGTGAAAGAGAACAAATCTCAGGAACTGATGTACCATTCTGCCGCCTCAGTACTCGGTCCTTTGCATGGTGTGTCATTGATTGCTCCATATCAGCGGATGGGTGTCGTAGATTTAAAGCGTTTTCTAGCTAGGAGGAGCAATACCACTTACTGTTATGATTTTCCACTGGTAAGTTTTGTACCTTTTTAGTTGTGCTATAACATATCTAATCATTGGCTTATTGCATCATACTTTCACAAAAATCACATGCCTTATATATCGTCAAGAATAAGAGTTTTTCTTGTAGGCATTTGAAACAGCACTGCGGCAGTCATGGCAATCTTGCAAGTCAGGTGATTCTAAAACCAGGGAAGATGTTAAAGATCTTCTGAGAGTGGCAGAACTTGCATTTTCTGATAACCTTGGAGCATGGGGTACTCCTCTAGTTCTGATTGAGCGTTCTCCAGGTCTCAATGATGTCGGCATGGTAGCTTGGTGCATGGAGATATTTACACCAGAATTCCCTAGTGGAAGGCAGATAATTGTGGTAGCAAATGATGTGACCTTCAAATCCGGATCTTTTGGTCCAAGAGAAGATGCATTCTTTGATGCCGTCACCAATCTAGCCTGTGAAAGGAAAATTCCTCTAATCTATTTGGCGGCAAATGCTGGTGCTAGGATTGGGCTAGCAGAAGAAGTAAATGCTTGCTTTCGTGTTGGATGGTCTGACTCCTTGAGTCCTGAACGTGGCTTTCAGTATATCTATCTGACTCCAGAAGATTATGCTCGAATCAGTTCGTCGGTTATAGCACATGAGCTGAAACTAGAATCTGGTGAAGCAAGATGGGTCCTGGACGCCGTAGTAGGGAAAGAGGAGGGATTGGGTGTTGAGAATCTAAGTGGAAGTGGTGCCATAGCCAGTGCTTATTCCAGAGCTTACAAGGAGACATTTACTCTGACCTTTGTGACAGGAAAAACCGTGGGCATTGGAGCTTATCTTGCTCGCCTTGGCATGAGGTGCATTCAGCGCCTTGATCAGCCTATAATTTTAACTGGGTATCCTGCCTTGAACAAGCTTCTTCGCCGGGAAGTGTACAGCTCCCACATGCAACTGGGTGGCCCAAAAATCATGGCAACAAATGGGGTAGCTCATCTGACTGTGAAGGATGATCTTGAAGGCATTTCAGCTATATTGAAGTGGCTTAGCTATGTTCCAACCCGTGTAGGTGGACCTCTTCCGATCTCAATACCTGTGGACCCTCCACAGAGACCTGTGGCATACTTCCCTGAAAACTCATGCGATTCCCGTGCTGCTATCTGTGGTATTCATAACGGAGAAGGGACATGGTTGGGAGGTATCTTTGACAGAGATAGCTTCATAGAAACATTTGAAGGTTGGGCAAGGACAGTGGTTACAGGAAGGGCAAGGCTTGGTGGAATCCCTGTGGGGATCATAGCTGTTGAAACCCAGACTATGAAGCAAGTCATCCCTGCAGACCCTGGTCAGCTAGATTCCCATGAAAGGGAAGTTCCTCAAGCAGGACAAGTGTGGTTCCCAGATTCTGCCACAAAGACATCCCAGGCATTGTTAGACTTTAATCGCGAAGAAATTCCGCTGTTCATTCTTGCTAATTGGAGAGGTTTTTCAGGCGGGCAGAGAGACCTCTTTGAAGGGATACTTCAAGCTGGGTCAACTATCGTTGAGAACCTTAGGACATATCGGCAGCCTGTCTTTGTGTACATCCCAATGGCTGGAGAGTTACGCGGAGGTGCGTGGGTTGTGGTGGACAGCAAGATCAATCCGGACCAGATTGAGATGTATGCTGAGAGGACCGCGAAAGGCAATGTGCTTGAGCCTGAAGGGTTGATTGAGATCAAATTCAGGTCAAAGGAGCTTCTTGAATGCATGGGCAGACTTGATCCAGAACTGATTGTCATGAAAGAGAAGCTAAGGAAAACCAAGGAAGGTGGAAGCTCTGCTGATGTAGAGTCCCTTCAGAATAGCATAATGTCTAGGGAGAAGCAATTGTTGCCTATATACACTCAGATTGCCATACGGTTTGCTGAGTTGCATGATACTTCCCAAAGAATGGTTGCCAAAGGAGTGATTAGAAAAGTAGTAGACTGGGCAGATTCTCGTTTGTTCTTCTATGAAAGGTTAAACAGGAGAATATCTGAGGAGTTGCTTGTGAGGAGCGTTAGAGAAGCTGCAGGTGAGCAGTTGTCTCACAAATCTGCAATAGAGTTGATCAAGCAATGGTTTCTGGCTTCTGAGCCATCTGTAGTGGGTACTCGCAAATGGGATGATGATGATACTTTCTTTTCTTGGAAAGATGATCCTAATAACTATGAGAAGCATCTCAATGATTTAAGGGATCAAAAAGTACTCCAGATGCTCTCATATCTTGGTGAATCAAGTTCACATTTGCAAGCTTTGCCTCGAGGTCTTTCTTTCCTTCTCAGCAAGGTAAGCATACCCCCCCCACACATCTTTTAATGCATTTCTAAATCCTTGGGTACACGATGATTCTGAACTTGGTCTTAACTTCGCATGAAGTCTTGAGTCTTCTTATCAGATGTATGCAGATTTCAATGGACTTGACAAAATGTTCTGTTTTGGCTATTTGTGATGAGTTTGACACATGTTTTGGTTTTTATGATACTTCTCATTTGAGTCATTTTGTCTTCTATTCGAGTATCTATTTACAATTGATTTCACAATTTATTACTTTCTGATTGTCCTTATGGTACTTTTTCTCTTTGAAACAAACCAGAATCCTATATTTATTGCTATGATCAAGAGGGCACATCAAACTTGCTGATAACTTGTTTGTTTTGATACTGATACAGATGGATCCTTGTGGAAGAGCACATTTAGTTGAAGAACTTAAGCAGATACTAGATTGATTTGTGAAGACCAGGTACCCTGCTGGACAATATTCTTCATCAGAAGCAGCTTCTGATAACAACTGAACAGTGTCATGTCTGGAGCCGAATGAAACACCCACCAAGCATGGCACTGGAGAGTAGGGTTCTTGTTTTGCAGCATCAACTTTTTATTGTAATTTCTTAGAAATTACTTCTGCTTCAAGTGTAGAGTAATTTCCTAAAAAATTGTAATTGTACATGTTCATCTTCTATATCATACTGTTGGGTAATATTTATTGTCTCTTGAAATTATATGTAGCAATCATTAAATTTGGGGGCTGTTGCTCTCGCTACAAATAATTATATAACAGTGAAAGAGGATTTGTTTGTTTGCAAGGAAAAAAAGAAAAAGTTGCCTTTGTTTTCTTTCCAAATGTATTTTTGTAAAACGTAGTGGAAGAAAGTTTGCCTGAGAACTAAAAAAAAAGGAAACAAGAAAAAAGAGAAGTTTATTATCCGACCTGCCGGATTCGAACCAGCGACCTAAGGATGTCTGTTGTTCCAACTACAGTCCTCCGCTCTACCAACTGAGCTAAGGTCGGTTATAATTATGTTTTCAACATTAAAATCCTAAACTAAGCTCAACCTAATTATTAAATTAGCCTTGGTCGATAATTAGCCTACAAATTTATACGATCTTTCCGGATAAGCTTAGTCAGGAGAAGCTACAAATTATCTTTATAAATTTCTTCAACGTGCCTCTCATTCACAAGTAGAAGATTTAGCAAAAGAAGACTTGATTTACGAACACAAAAGCTAGAAAATTTTATTAATGAACATGCAAGCAGACTAGTAGAAAACATTGATACGTACGCTCTCTAAACTAGAAGAAAAGAAAGAGAAGAAGAAGAAAAAAGAAGAAGGTTAAAAGCAATCCCAAATTTATTCTAAGGCACAATGATATATTGATATCCAAAGCCCGCTTTCAAGTCGGCCATCAACTAAGTTATTGACATGGCCACTGCCACCCACTCCTTTTCGTATATCATAATGGCATTCTTTTCCAGACGCAGGACTCTTCTTCTCTTCATGTGAGTTCTCATTCTCATGTTGTAAGTCCTTCAGCAGTAATTCAACAAAAACTGCAAGAGAAGAAGAACCACACACACACACACACACACTTACAAGAAGCAAACACATATATACACACACACACTTATTTTCCTTGCGAGGTATACCATTTATTGCTCTCTTTCATGCATCTTCTATCGCCTTAGGAGCACAACTCTTCACTGCGTCTCCGACCGTCAGGAAAATCTTGTCCTGGCCGATGATCTCTGTGAACTTGGCAAGATGAAGCTTTTCAATCACCACAGCCCCCGGATTGGCAAGAATAAGCTGCGAGGTAATTTATAAGAATATTTCAAATCTGTAAGCTAGACAGACTTTTTACGAATGTTTCGAGATAAAGCTCAGGTTCTTTGCTGACCTGAACACTGCGCTTCTGGAGGCCTTTATACAGGTCCTCTAAGGCATGAACGCCACTGGTGTCAATGTCAGTTACCGCTGCAGAAAGTAACACAATAAATCATAGTTAATCACCTGGATGCGTAAAGTCTATGTAAAAGTATGATTTTCTTACGTGACATCTCGACAATCAAATGATCAACTCTTGGTAGGTTTTGTGCTTTTAGCTGCTCTTCCTCGTCTGTCAACCATCTTAGGATTCTGAGAGGAAGATGAAAGGTAGTTAGTGATAGAGGAGACATCAGTTCATCACTCAAAACAACACAAAATATACCTATACTTCAACATCTACTTATTCATTATGACGTGAATATTTGAAATGGCATACTAAACTTAGACCTTGGAAGCATATTGGAACTTGTTCCTATCTATGGATTTTGCATCAATCTTATTGCCATCTCAGCATTTAAACAGTCATAAGGCTGTATTTTACTTTTTTGCTTCCTTTTTTCTTCATCCCATCAAGTTAAGTTCTGATAGCTAGAATTAGTACAAAAGAACGCTAGCTTAATAGCCAATAAGGTAATGAGGATGAGGTTATTACCTTTCCCTGACATAGTTGGAGTTGGAGAAGTAGATGGCAGAATCTACTCTGACAATTAGAACCCCTGGAATCTTTTTGGCCTCGGGGTACTGTTCAACGTTTCGGTATATGGTAGTTCGTGGAAGATTCCCAAGCAAAGCTGTCCTTGGCCTTGTTACTTGAAGAAGGATCTTAGCTAGTGATATTGAAACCTATTTTGGAAGAAAAAGAGAAGAGCAAAGCTAATCTTTGTTCCAAGGCAAGATCTTCCAAAATGAAGATATTCTCAGACTGGGATTAGATTCTAACCGCAATTAGGAGGCCAATCTCCACAGACGCAAACACAACACCAAAGAAAGCTCCCATGCATGCCACGAAGTCCAATTTATCAACCTTCCAGATAAGATGTGCTGCTTTGTAATCAATCAGTCCTAGCACAGCTGAGATAATAATAGCTGCAAGTATGGCATTTGGCGTATATTTGAACAGGGGAGTGATCATTATTAGTGTCAGCATTACTACCACTGACATAACTATATTGGAAATTGCCGTATGGCAGCCAGCCATATAGTTGACTGCTGACCGCGAGAATGATCCTGCATACAGCATTATATCCTTAAGCACATAACTTCTAAGTTCTCTGATTCACAGTGAGTGACTCTTACGAAGTATTTTAGCTACATTACCTGTTGCCACATAGCACGAAGTCATCGAACCGATGATGTTCATAGATCCTAGTGCCACCATTTCCTTGTTTCCATCTAGCTGATAGTCCTTCATTGCAGCAAATGTTCTTCCAATAGCTATGGCTTCCTGATAAATTTTTGCATCATTTAGCACAAGGAACACAACACATGTTTGTCATATTTGATTGAAGCATTTAAGTTTTTCTCTTATAATACCGTCAATGCTACCATTCCGACGACCACCCCAATTCTGAAACCTGTTGCAGCATATGAACCAGTGAAATGGATTTGGTTAACTGATGATGGGTTGATTCCTTTCTTTATATTCTTCACCTGTAATTCATTAGTGACAAGCCTCGTAACATATTCCAGTGATATTAACCCTTCTCTATCTTCTCCCTAAGTGAAAAAGGAAATTTAAGAACTTACAATCTGAACGCCTTGCTTGTCAGCACGAGTTATGTATACAAAGAAGGTGGATATAATAACTGAAAGCAAAGGAGCAATTGCTGGCACCCAGAAAAGAGTTTTCTTCTTCTTCCCCTATTAAACTCAAATGATTAGTGTTATAATAAGATTAATTACTATATACTTTAAAAGAATCATTCTGTAATAGAATTAGTTCTTACAATGTACTTCGCAAACAGAAGGAACGCCAAAAAGGCCACACCTATCACTATAGTTTGCCAGTTCCACTGGGAAAAAAACGCAAAATTTAGTAAGGTTAACTCATATTTTGGCAAGTAGGACAAGAGAGCAAAGTCTTTCTTATGGTCTTACCCCATGATGAACTGCGCCAAACACAGATTTCATAACAGACACAATGTCAGTATTCTTGGTGAAGTCCTTTATTCCAAGAAATCCTTTCAGCTGTTGAAGGGCAATAGTAACAGCTGCCCCAGCCATGAATCCAACTATGGCAGCATGAGACAAGAATTCGATAAGGAATCCCAACCTGCAAAGTGTGATCAAGACAGTGGTTGGATCTGCAGATCTTCTGACAGATGAAAATGTTGAAGTAGGAATTTACAAAGAATAGTTCTTACCTCAGGAATCCTAGTGCCACCTGAGTGACACCAGCAAAGAACGTCGCAGTAAATGCAAGCTGTAGGTACCCCTCCTTATTCTTCAATGGATCAATCTCATTCCGAAGAAGCGTGCCGAGCAAGAGAGACACGACAGCAACCGGTCCAATCGCAATATCCCTCGAACTACCCATTGCCGCATAAATTAGAGGAGGAACAAAACTGGTATCTGCAACAAATAAAATAGCAAGCTCATTGCATAGGAACTACTACTTAGAATTTCAGTACCATGAGAGTATATCAACTTACAGAGCCCATATTGCGGCTCCAGGTTAGCAAGCTTTGCATAGCCGATGTCCTAGTTTACGAGAAAAATCTCATGTTAGGCAATATAATATGGTGAGCTAGCTCATATTAGAATCACATTAACCAACTCTTTCTGTATATATACCTGAGGAATACACAGGCTTGCAATAGTCAACCCGGCAATTAAATCTCCTTTCAAATTACTAAGTTTGTAGTGTCTTCCCCAGTCAAGGATTGGAAAGAAGAACTGCACACCTAGTACGAGCTTCCTCGATTTTGGCTGGTCCCTGTAAGGACGTAAAGGATCATCCGCGAAGAATGTTTCCTTTACTCTGTCGCCAAATTCTGAGAATAGATTCCTCCGCGGAGGAAGTCCCACCTTGTAAACAGATTGATTCTTCTCTGTCCAGCGTTGTGAGGATGGAAGGCTTCTTATACCCGTTTGATTGTTTTCCACTTCGTCGCAAACTGAGCGACCCATCACTAACTTAGAGAATGAACCTGTAAAGTTGAAAGGAGTAGTTATACAAAGAAAAGATACTACTACCAAACACTGATAGCCAAGTTTAAACTCTAGCAAGCACGCTTCAATGCATCAACTATGATGTTTGAGGAATGAGGAATTTTTTTTATTTATTTAGATCCATTCTCCATGAAGATAGGCTGCCATAGTTATGACTTTCTACAGAGTCAGTAGTAATCGTTGATGAAATAAAGGTACTATATCTCTAGAAAAGATGTTATTTTGGATGAAAACAAGTGAAGGAATAACTAGAACTCACACAAGCTGGAATTTAGACAATGAGTACTTCACAGCACAACCTTGATGGCATTGGAGAGTACACAGAGAGCATTTTATAGGCCTTAAACTAATAGAAGTCAAACTTCTCTCCCAACCAAACTCGCACTGGCAACTACGAACCTGGAAGACAATACAGGATTGTTCAAGACAACGAAAGCAAGTAGAGAAGCAATACTTTAATCATAGCGTCATACCTTTAACATGTTAAGAACTACTGAAAGCTGCAAACGAGTTATTAGCATAATTCCAAGTCAACTTCTAATGTGAAACGTGAATCATATAAAACTTGAAGAAAGCATCTAAAGAAGATATACAAAGATAAATCTCAGTTATTCAATGAACGAACAAATATTCATCAAATTCATAGTTGACTTCAATGTTGAAAAAGTTTACTCTCAGTTATTCTCCTCTCAGCTCCATGGTAAAGATCTTTCGCAGATATGTTAAAGTCAAAATTCGTAGCAATAGAATTAATTTCGTTGTGACCACTGCCATAATGTGGAAGACTATGCAGAAAGGATCAGCACAAACTCAGAAAGAAATAAAATAAAATAAAGAATCAACGACTCAACAACTACTTCAGATCAGGAATACATCAAGATGCAATAAAGTTGTAACCAATAATGCACTAAAAAAAGGATGTGTACTTTATGTCACCTGAGCTCTTCTCAAAATAATCAAGATAAAACCTTTGAAGCAATCATACAATCACATAATGCCTAGTTGCAGATTAAAAAACAGAAAAACCCATCGCCACACATGAGAGAATTCTAAGGTCAACCCATGCAAATAAAATCCAATGGTTGGACAAAATTATTGAACAATCCACGATCCAAAAATATTCCAAATCATAGACAGGCAAAACGGGCATTAGCTAATGGTATGGATAAGATCGATCAGATGACCCAAATCGATCCAAAATAGAGAATATTAAAGAATCTCCTACATGTTATATAATAAATATGATGCATTTCCATAGGAGGAGGAAAAAAAAAACAGTGTGGATGAAAGAAAGAGAATAAAAAAGACCACCTTTTAATGGAGGATTCCCAAAATTTTGTTCATGACCACCACCACTTCTCACCTTTTTGTTATTCCTACGACGAGAATCTCAGGAAAACTTTTAGTTTGAAAAAGATTTCCTCAAGAATCAAAAAGAACTAAATAACTTTTAGTTAGAAACTAAATGTCTCTTTGGGCCACTCACCAGTTCAATTCCCGCGCTTGGTGGCAAGAGGCGATTTCGTAAAGTCAAACCCATCCAGGTTCAACGAACCTTATAATCCACACACACACACAACATAACTGCGTAAGCCGCATGAATAGGATCCAAAGACGACCTTCTTTTCTTTGCATTTAATTATATTTTTTTTTTAAGCTGAAAGGGTGACTTATGTAACGAGAGGGACAGACCGACCGATAATAATTAAAAAGAAAAAGAGGGCAAAAAAGCGAAGTTGTCAAACCGGAGAAGGAGAAACGATAGTTATCTCGGATCACATCGGTTCGATTTTGTTATTAAACTAAATAAGAAATTAATTCAATAAAAATTGATCTATACGATGGTTAACAGTAACTTGTGTAACCTAACAAATTTTTGGCGAACCGGCTAGTTACATAATTAATCTTAAATTAATTATTTTATTATTTAATCCGAAAGATATTTTAGTTCTAAAATTTTAAAAAAATATAGTTAATAATATATATGTATTTTAAATTGGATTTCTTTACATACAGAACATTTCCAAGGGAGAGAGCCAGGAGCTCGGTGCACTCCAATACACCGGCTCTATATTTATTATTAATTAATATAATATAATATATATATATTCTAAATCACTTAATAAGTTCTCTTAATATTATTATTTTTTAATAAAAAATATATAGTTAGAAAATTCTCATCGATATGTTTATAATAAGACTAATATTTAATAGTTTCAGAAATAAAAATATAAAATATTTAAAAATAACTTAAATAATTTCATATTAGACTCATTTAAAGATCTCGATGAGAGGTATTATTTTTGTTAAAAATTGATTAGCAAAATTAATTATATATTCAGTTTAATTAATTATATTATTTAATAAATGATACAGATAGAATTTAAAATTTTAGATTAAGCTTTTGTAGGGCAGAATTGATATTTCTAAAAGCTAAATAGTATTGGAGCTGGGTTCCAAATTTTTAGATGGAGCTCCAAATTTTGAGCTCTACCGCTCCAAATTTGGAGCCCCATTTGGAGCTCAGTTGGAGCTCCACCGGGCTCCAAATTTAGAGTTTTAGAGTCTGATCGGAGATGCTCTATTCTTAGAAAATGACTTTGTCGCTCAATGTCTACAGTTTTTGTATGTATATAGTTTAAATCTTTATATTTTTTTAACATAATACTCGTTGGAGTAAACTATCATTAAATTTTAAATAATTTAAAATAGAAAGATAAAAGTATTCTTACTTTGGTTTTTAAGTATTTCTTTTAGTTTAAAGTTTTTTTTAATCTTTTTTCTGTTAAATTACTTCACTTGAAAAATAACCAAGATGATATTTATATTAATGACACGTGCTTTAAAACTATCTATGTACTATTTAAATATTTAACTTTCTATTGTTTAATTGCGAAAATAAATTAGAACTTAAAAACAAAAATATAAAGATTTCTTTACATCCATACCCTCTAGAGTCCAGGGTGATTTATTTGTATGCATGCCCTTTTAAATTTTATATTTATTTCTATATCCTTTAAAAATCATAGTTTTTGCATATATATACACTCTATATGTTAGTTTTTAACAAAATATATGCTAAAGTCTTTAATTCTTAAAATAGAAATGGCATAATAACCATTAACCAAAAGGAGTATGTAAAAACAAAAATAGAAGTATTTTTATCCTTTTAGTGAAATCGATGAAATTTTAATAATTAGCTTAGCCTGAGGGTTAGAAGGTTATACATCTAGAAAAAACTCGAAGCAATATGATATCACACACAGGAAGGGAAAAAAGAGAGCGGAAGAAAAAGAGAAAAATGTCTCCACTGTGTTCTTGGAGGCATGTTCGGAAGAGCTGCAAGAGCTCAAAACCATCTCAAAGGCCGTTCCTCTCCTGGATACACCCAAAGGTTCGACCTTTCCATCTCCTTACTCATCTCTCTGTGATCTGGAATCTTGGGCCTCTTTTGGATTTAGCTGTAATGAGGAGTTGGATTCTTGCAGCTTAATTTCTTAGATTACCTCTCGACGTGCCAATACATCTCCATTAGGCCCTTGCATCTCTCTTCTTATTCAACATAGTATCTTAACTCTGTTGACATATCTGAGCATCACGACAAACTTTATTTTTATTCTCTATGTGTGTTATGAAAGTTGAGCTTTCAAGGATTGTCATGAAGCGCAGTTATCGTTTTTTGAACTGGATGCCATTAGGATATCTCTACTATGGTCGAGTGGATTTAGAGGCAGTAATCTAAATCCTTTGTGATGTACAAAGAAGGGACTTTTTAGTCTGTTTCTTTAACACGTGAAACCCCAAGTTAAATCATATTCTAATTAATATATCTAGTATATATTTTTTTTTTTTGCCTTATCACCAGAAGAATTTAAAAGAAGCAATTTGATTGGAATTTTTTACAAACGGAATTCTTTCAGTAAGTATAGCACGTTCCATATCAGAGCTTCTTAGAGTTAGTACACGACCTCCACAATGACATATCTATTTCCAAAACAGTGACAGTAGTTAATGCATTTGCCTTTGTAATTCAACATGGGATATAAAGATTCCAAGACCAACACTGTACCAAAACCAGTGGATTCGCTGCTTGACTTTTTTCCCCTATTTTGCATTGTAGGAAATTGTAATGAGATTCGAACATAATTTGCATTTAATGCCTAGTAATGAAGTGGGAAATAGATTATAGGTATGCAAAAAGCACCTATCTGAAACTATTATCCCGACTATTTCTGATCAAATGATGATCCAGAACATAGCCATAATTATTCAGAAACAAGTAAACAATAATAAGGAATGTAGCTTCATAACTGCAAGTTTCAATTATCATATGTTTCTGAAGACTGGTTCTATGACACCAGAGCTATATGTTTAACGAAAATCATAAATGAACCTCAACATAGTGAATTACATGTCCATTTTCCACATGACCAAGTTTATCAAGCAATAGTCTTTGCTTTTCATTATTCTAAATAGGCTAACAAACTTCAAAAGTTCTCCAACATGGATAAGGGGACCTTATTGCACATCCTCAATAGAAGTAATTGTTGATGCTGAGATCGTCTCCATGTTCGATTCCTAATAAACAGATGCTGAGTTAGTTCTCATAAGCAAATATACAATTTCAAATTACATATATCAAGAAACGTATACTAGATCAAAAGTTTATTAACAGGCAGCTCCACTGAAATGCATTCTAATCCAGATGAAGTAATTGTTTGGGTACTGGTGGAAGAGTAATAGAAGCACTCTAAGGTTTGTTTGTTATTTTCTCAAGGAATCAATATCTTTTTTGTTAGGTCATATATTGAAAGCAGAAGAGACATCAACTTGAGCTTCTCTACCATGATAGAAGTTTCATATTTCATCTTGCATTCTACTTCTTGTAACCTTTGTTTCTATGACAATCAGTATCAAGCATCTTGCTTAGTAGCAATGTTGGATAATTGGCGATTTGATATCATTCCTATTACCCTAATTCTTTAATCATAAGCTCCCTTGATTTTTTTCTGTTTATTTTTGTAGCTTCTTTTCTTGGAAATAGAAGCATGTTTATATTTCTAATAGTTGAGTTGATGAATTTGTACTCCGGTTGCTTTAATGGTGCAATCTCAGTTCAAAAAAGAAAGATGTGATAGAAAATTAATTCATGCATAACTATACCACAAATCATAAATCTTAGATTTACCATGATCCTCTAACCTTTGATTCTAAATTACCTTCGTCCATAGTCATGATCTTCCAGAGAGACACAATCGCCAGTGATCACTAGAAGCCTTTAGATCTCCAAGTAATCCCTCTCAAGTCCGATGGAGAGAACAAGAGAGACGGCAACGACAAACTTTTTCTACACAAGGAAAGACACCCGAATCGCAAATTCTTGACAGAAAACCTCATGTCAAATTACTCAAGATCAATCTCTATTTACAAGAGAGAGAGATAGAGAGATGGAAGTAGAGAGAGAGGATCAAAATTTGAAGAGAATGAGACAAACTTCTTCCTCTTCTCTTTTTAATAGGCACCTCTTCAGAAGAGTTGATCTATAGCCTATTTTCCTTATTGGATCCTTAGCGGGTCTAAATTCAGAACTTGCCTATATTATTTCGTTATTTACAAAAATTGTCATATTTAATTGTGTTCCCCAGGGACCAATAGCATAATTGTATTATTTTCAAACTTTATATAATTTAGACTGTCACTAAATAATAAAGTTATTAATACGCAGTTTACACATTAAAGGCCTCACTCCTTATGACACATATTAAATCCGATAAATAATACTTAATTTGATCACTTCATAACAGGTCTGATTAGATATTTGACAGTCCATTATTCAATATATATTTATATCACATATAAGCCCATATATGTTGTAATTAATTGAAATTAATTCCAACAAGATAATCACCAAGCAAGCAGCTAGTTCTTCTAACTCATTTGAAATCTTTTCGGAACAAAATTTCTTTGGCTTGGAAATAGATTGTGAAAGATAAAATGAATATTTTTTTTGCAAAAACTCCAATTTTCAAGACATATAAAGGAAACTGATAAAAGGAGGTGATAGAAAATGATTTGGTTTTAGATTAAGGCCTTCTTTGGTTACATGATAAGGAGCCCTTCAACCTCGTGAAGGTCTTCTTCTTGCTCAATTTTGAGAATCGGGATATTTGACGTGCTTCCCTAACAAGGTTACCGATTTGCTAGCCACTTTACTATTCTACCCAATTTTTAATCGTAAATCAAGCGGATTTCCTATCCTCTTTTCTACCGAAAATCGACTTGATTTTCTCGCCCATTTTCCTGACTTTGGATCTCATATTATGATGTTCGAGATCAACTTTTGGGATTTGGAACGATCATATGTGCTCGGAATTCCAATAGGATTTTATTCTAGTTTGTTTGAGCGAAGGGAGTCCTTGTCCAAAGTGAGTCAATAAGGAAACTCCCCTAAGGGGGGGAAGCGAAGCAATAGTTGATCAAGGGAACCATTACTTTACTTAAAGTTGATCCTTATCCTTAATGATATTTTGGTTTTTGGTTGGAAAACAATGGGATGAGGCTAAAAGCCTAAAATAGTAAATTTTTATTTTGTATGGATAAATATAGTTGCTTGTGTGCCAATTACTTAATAGGCCCTATAGGATGTCTTAGGTATTAATTTTTTGATATAATTTTATTGATCGTACACAATAGTTTTATAAATGCAGTATTGAGGAATTCTATCATAAATCTAACGTTTTAATATTATCTATGTGGAAACTAGTATTGATTATATTTACTATTTATGGAAAGTAAAAAATTTATAACCAGTATTTTTAGAAAGGGTATTTTAGGTATTTCTGAAATTTAGGCGGAAACTTTGCGGGAATGGTAGTGATAAACAATATACTTCTGCTTCGTCATAAGTGGAGGTAATGACAGCTGGTAAAAAATCCATGCATAAACCCTCACATGACTAGTTTTATCTTCATTTTAGAAAGAAAATTTTGAAGCGTTTGGTCGTAACCTATGAATTAGGTAGGGTTATCTGCATATAAGCACCCTCTTTATGAATCAGGTAGGGTCATAATTTACGAATCAGTTAGCATTTGGTTGTAATCTATGAAGGATCTAGTTTGAGTTGATTATTTTTAATTCGAGCCTATTCTGAGCTTGAGGCGAATCTAATCCCATTTCGAGCCTCTTGATAAACAAATTCAAGTCTACTTCAAATTAAGCCTAAATCAAGATTGCATCAAGCTTACAACATCCAACATCCTGCTTGATTCAAGCTTGAATTGAATCTTGCATATTCTACACTTTGTAAAATGCAATCAAACATGTAACCCAACTGCAACTGATTTACTTTGTGTGTGTGTGTATATATATACACATGTCAGCTCACTCAGGCTCGGCTTGATAAGGGTCTATATACATACCCTTATTAAGCTAAGCCTGGTTGAGCTGACGTGTGCGCAAGCTTGCCTTGGGATTAAGGAACTCAGGGCTCAATGAGTCCTTCCATGTAGCAGCGTCATAGGTTTAATATTCCCTTCATGGGTTAGGTTAGTATTTTGAAATATCAAACTTAACTTAAATGGAATGAATAGATTGGATTTCAATCATAAGGCATGTAATCTTTGGTGTCTTGGAGGACAGGTAGAGATTGCAGTAAGTGGTATTTTCATTCATGGACCTTGAGAATTAATTAGGTCCCCAAATATTCTCCAGCATAGTCTTTTATGAACATGTTGGATCCACAAAGAGTGTGCTGACTCCAAGCTTCTGGCACTTGTTGAATGCATTTAAAATGGAGATCTACCATATTATCTTCATTATCTTATTGGAACTTAAAATATTACTTTAACACTTGTCCAAGTAAATGTTGTTTTCAAGGTAATTTATTCATGCTCAGTTAACTCTCCTTCCTATACATTCACCAGCTGTGCTTCTAACAACTTTTTCCAGCATCTAGAACATTGAATAACATAAAAGAATGTCTAATTTTCAATTTGCATTCGAAAAACTTTGAATTGCATGGAGTATTAACTAACTTTAATGGACATGATCTGTGTTACCTCTTCTGAAAGAGGTGGTGTAATTTTCAGAGCCATGGTTTTGATACATCCAGTTCATCTCTGCAGGTCCAGCAGTTTGCGGTGTTTGATGCACCCAGTTCATCCCTGCAGGTCCAGCAGTTTGTTGTGTTTGATGCATCCAGTTCATCTCTGCAGGTCTGGCAGTTTGCTGTGCTTCATATTGATATCTGGGAGTCTGTAAACCACATATGGAAACTACTGAAAATTATGAAAACAAGACTTTTCCTACTGTTTTATGTTATATTTAAATTTACTCCTAGCATCATTTCCAGCTGCGAAGGAGGAGAATAAAACCAACCATTAGCTACAATGATCATCAATGCTTTTGTATTATTTGATTTGTCTTCTTATTCACTCAATAGAAAAAAGGACAAAATTTGACTTACGTTGTCGTTTGGCTTGACATACCATCGTTCGCTCTGTGGGTGGTGGTTCTGAGAAGAAATAATTTTGATGATTGTTAGAGAATGAGTTATTATTTTCCCCCTTAACTCAGGATTTTTACAAGGCCCAATAGTTCTAAAAGGAAGAGCAAAAGTAAAAGAAGCAGTAGCATGTAAAAAGGAATCCTATAAACCCTTCAATGATTTGCTTTCAAGAGAATTTGATGCTCCAACCAACCAATTTCCAATTTGTATATATGGCTAGGGTTACAGCAGCCATAAAAGTAATCAAGGAAATTACATCCTCCCATAAAATTCTTAGTGATTCATTTATTTGCACTAGTCAATGCTAATATGTTCTAAATTGTTCTTAGGTGCCTTGTTGTTTATATCTTACCTGATTAATTAATGGTCCACCGGGGCCACTGCAAGTTTCAGTCAGGAACATCTGTATAAAAGCAAAGCAGCTTATCAGAGTAGTTTTCTTTTATGCTAAGTATTAACAATCTTAAATGTTGGAAGTGAAGGCAGAGTCACCTTTCTCTGAGAAAAACGTTGCAGCGCATTGATCAGAAATTGCTCCTGTGCCTCAATCTCCTCAAGTGTTTCGATAGTCTCAGAATCGTCTATCTCAAACTTCCTACATGGATGGAAATTATTGGTAAGAAAATTCAGTACATTTATTGTTTTTTTCCCTTTTCTCTCAATATATATACACGCATGCATGTGTGCCTGTTTTGATGCATGAGCACAAACTAGAATATGGAAGTAGTAGTAGTAAGTTTACTTGATTTCGGCATTTGCTCTCATAAGCTCCTCTTCCTTCATCTGAACCTCTTGCTCAAGGGCCTGAAGTAGATGAACAAAACTCACAACAAGAGAAAGTTGAGCAAAGTAATAGTTAATACATGCATGAACAGTGGTGAGACATATGCTAAGACTGAAGCATAGGGATTTGCATACCCTGATTCTGATATGAGATGTCCCAACAGATCCAAGGAATGAATAGATCGTCGAATGTAGACAGAAAATGATAAGATATTAGTTAATAAAGCATGATTTCTAGACAGTGATGAAGAATGTGTTTGGGGTGAAACAACATGCTAGGAGAGGATCTGTAATATTTAACCTGTTTATGTGTTGACATATTGAACTAAAAGTACAGAATCCTATACAGATGCATATAAAATTATAAGCACATACAACCTGCTTACGCAAATGCATACACATATATCTACAGATACAGAGGAGGAGAGATAACTCAGCATTAGAAGATAATCTTGCATCAGTTTGCTTTCTTATTGAATCCAATGCCCCGAGAATTTGCTACAATATTTAAAAAAGCAATAAAATAGTCAGATAGGGTCCAGTAAAAAGAAAAAAAAATTGTAAACATTTCAATGTCATTAGTACATACCTCTTGTTCCACTAAATTACTGCATGTTCATATTGAACAAGATAGTAAGTGATTGAGAGGAAACATAGGATCAATAATTAGATGATGGTCCAAAAAAGAAGAAAAAAAAAGGAACAACTAAATATGATAGCAGTAGAGATCATAACATACTGGTTTTTTTGAAACACTGGTGAATCTGTATATTGCTTAAAAACATCCTCGATTCTGCAGAAATAGTGAAAAGTAATTTCTTTTAGAGAAGAAATAGGGAAAAGGAATTAACACCAAGAACTATGAAGCACAGTATAGTATGAGATGAGAAATCAAGGATCTACCTCTTGGTGCCAGAGAAGAAACTCAACCTTTTAGCTTGTGAGAAGGATATGAAGGCAACATCCACATCAGTAAGCACTGACATCTCATAGATCTTCTTGATAAGACCATGTTTACGCTTTGAGTAAGTAATCTGAAGCCTAGAGGGCTCATCTATCTTTCTAATGGGAAGTTTTCGTCGGCCCATGGTGGAAGAGAGATGAAGGGTTTGAAGGAAAAATTAGCCTTCTGTTGTTGTTTCAGACAGGCTGATGGAAATAGAGTTTCAAATGCATGAATCTCAGAATAGGAAAGTATTAATGGAAATGGAGAGAATGAATCATCAAAGTGGCTAATTTTGGAAGTTACTAATAGAAGACAGAGAGTGAATCATCCAAGGGACTTAATTGTAAAAGTATCATCTGGTAGGGGGGTTAGGGGCTTTCGTTGATGCATAACTACTTACATAGCTGCATACAATGAGAGAATTGTACAATGCATCCAGAATTATACAGAATTGGAACTTTTGAACCAAAGATGCAAGAAAGGAGAAGAAAAACAGATAAGAAATACAGAGGAAATGGGATAATTATACTTAGCCCCTCTAAGCTTTTATATTTTCACATATATTTTAAACTTTTTTATTATCCATATAGAATTCCTGAATGAAGAAATATATTCGTGTTAACCCTCAACTAAGAAAAAAAAGTAACTATTTGGATTCTCTGAAAAGAGAATTTTCTTAAGTTAGAAGGTCAATGTTGTAAAAAAAGTTCAAAAATATATGTGTGGAAGATGTTGATAGTTTAGGAGAGTTAATTGTAATTAATTCTAAAAAAATTGTCTTCTCTCCTGATTCTATTTTTTTTTATTTGCCTAATTTAATATATATTATGTATATAGAAAATAGATTAAAAAGGGTATTTAAGTGCATGAGGCTCAGGGCGGTCAATCTAGTTCGTTGTTCAGCTCAATATAGCTCGAATTTTAATCTAATGGTTAAACTCTGATAATTAATTAATAAATCATATAGTTGTTAGATTGCTATTGGTTCTTCATTTATCTATTATTTTTAATTTCTTCATAATATTTTAAGGTTATGACTTATGAGTGCTATAATATCTAACTATCTAAGTCGTTTGATAATTTGTTAAGTTAATAGAGCTAGTTAAACTCTAAGCAGACTAAATGACTTGTGTTTTAAATGAGTTAGACTTAGCACATTAAGATAAATGAGCCTAGCACGAGCTGCCTCAAATTCTTTTCGAGTTGAACACGAGCTAGGATTTCATCTCGGCTACAAGGTCTATCTCGCAATCTTTCTTATTGAACTCAAATGAGTAATTGGCGAATTGCATGTCATAGTTTCTTAGAATTCACCTCTCAAAACGTTTAGGGATTTAGCATCTGTTCATATGAGTATTTTTTTATTCAACTCTTGAATTGTTCTTTTATTACCTGAAAGTGCTTCGATGTTCACAGATAGTTATCACATAGATGAGTTAAAGTAACTATATATTTGTCATGATCATAATACTCCAGTGTAAATTAATTTGATCCACTCACTTTTGAGACAATATCATTGTTGATCTGTCACCCTTCGGTAAATAATTTGCTGAAGAGTATTTTAGATATTTCAGTTTTTTATTTTATAAACTGATATAACTATCTCTGTTTCATCAGCTGTTGTGAGATCAAATTTACTCTTTTTGAAGCATGAAAGTAAACAAAGGTCGAATGATGAATACTCATATGGTTAAGATGCAACAGGATGACTTAAATTTTTTGCATCCGAGAATCCGCCTGAGTTGTGTTTTCTTTGCTATTTTCATTTATGCCCTTAGGCTTAATATTTTTCTTTAAAGTACTCTATATTACAATCAAAGTGTGAGATTTGTATTAAAAGGTCGTCGTCTTATCTTCTCAGTCCATTTGTTGATGTATCATTGGTTTGATTTTATGAAACTATTTACCTACAAGTCTTCCTAAAAATCTTAAGGTGTTACAGACGTTAAAGGCAAAACATAAGAGTGTTTTTAATCAATCTTCTTCCAAAAGTTAAAGATTTCTCTCGGCTCCTCCTAATTGTAGTGAACTGTTACATGTCAATTTAACTCCCTCTTTCTCTTTCTCTCTCACTCACTCTTTCCATGCCAATCTGCAAAGAAACGAAACTGATTCTTTCTCTACTTGCTCATTGGACGCTTTTTTGGCAGCTATTAATTAACGTCATCAGAGATAAACCAACATTTGTGTCGATATAACAGGGCTTAACTTTTCAAAACTACCCCCTCTATTTTGTTGTCTTTCAGAAAAATAGATTCTTTTATTATTATTATTATTATTATTATTATTATTATTATTATTACAAATTACCCTCTTCTAATCCCATCTTGGACTCGGATCTTATCTGGAGAGGTGAGACGAGAGGTTTTGAAATAAAATCATTAACCTCCTCATAATCCATGTGTTAGTTAGCCTGTTAAACAGACTTTAACCCTAGCTTGGGGTTAAAATATCAATTTGCTCTCAGTTTAATAACTTGGAGTTGGGGAGCATCTTATGCGTTAGATAATAGACTTCTGAGAAAAAAACGTAAAATATAGTTTTTTAGTGCAATAGAAATTATTTGCGTATGACACCCTGCATCTAATTGCAAATCGAGCCCTGCCGCTTCTGTAAAAAGTCGGAAGGTTCTGCACGCCCTATTCACGTGCGTCGGGGGGACCAAATAGGCTCGGTAGTACTAGTACTCGGCAGGCTTTTTTAGGAATCCCTTGTATAAAAACCCTTTGCCTCGCCTTCTCCGGCGCCGCCTTCTCTTGCTTCTTGATGGGCTACAACCGGTCGAGGAGGTCGCGGGGCCGCGGCCGAGGCCAATCTAGTAGTAATCGAGAAGTGTCATGGTAAGGGGGAGAGGAATCCTCTTTGGATTTTAATATTGATTTATTGAGGGTTTTTTTTTTAAGGTAATGTTACGGATTCTTCTCTATTCTCTTGTTGCAGGGATGGTGATGCTGGGACGTCACTCCCAACTCATAACGGTATGATCTCACGTCCCTTTGGGATGTTCATTTAGCTAGATGTACAGGATTTAGTCTCACAGCTAGATTCCAGATGTTTTGGTAAAACCAGAAGCCTAGATAAGTTATCAATAGCCATGATATGAAGGATTCTCTTGGCTATGTATGTGCAGCATAGCAGAGGGAGCCACACTAGTGATCCTTAAAAATTAAGAGGCTAATTATTCATGCGTAAAACTCTACTAGCTGTACTTTTGGCATTTGAACGAGAATAAAATGCAGAATGTTGTAGCTGATGTGAGAACAAAAAATGTCATACATGCAGGAATATGTTGGAGATATTTTGTGTTTGATTATTCGTTAGATCTTCAAGATAGTAGCTTTCGGTAAACAGAATGTAAACCATTGCTTCATTCTTATGTAATATTGTATGTCTTTATTCTGAAAAGCTAGTATATTGACAAGAGTACTGACTCTTATCCTCAGAAGATGTGAATGAGGAACCCAAGGCTCTGTCGGTGCAGCTTGCAATGTGGGTCAGTATAATCTATAATAGCTCCATGATAACCAAGTGACTCTGAGGACTGAACTTGTTTCTTGTTCTATTTCAGGATTTTGGACAATGTGATGTCAAAAGATGCACTGGTCGCAAACTTTCAAGATTTGGTCTTTTGAAGGTAATTCGGTATAGTCTGTAATGTTGCCAGTGATTTTCCAGTATCCGTTATATACTTTTTCTTTCAGAAGATTCTCTCCCATATGCACCACATATGGAAGAAGAGTGATTTATATTATTCTGCTTCTTCAATAAAAGGTCTATGCCACACTAAGCTAATGGCCCCAAATGACTTCCCATTAATTCTTCTTCTTTCAGAAATTTGCCTATATGTTCTTGTATTAGTCAGTCTAAGTTAAGTGACAAAATAATTTGTTTGAAGATAAGGCTAGGTGAGTTGGTCTAAGATAAAAATTTCTGTATTATTTTCTGTTTCAATGTATGGCATGTCATGATAATTGACGGGCTTAACTGATCTTGCAGGAGTTGCGGGTGACTAATGCTTTTGGTGGAGTTGTTCTGAGGTGCGTATAGAGATTTTCTGAAAAACTTATGTATTATGTATGTCATCTAGTGATTTGCCTGTCATTTGAAGAAATAGAAATGTAAGAACTTGTCTGGTTGTGCAAACTGCAAAGAATGTAATCTATATATATCTTTGGTGCTCTAAGAGTCTTATAAAACAGCTTACGTTTCTTGGATACATAGTTTGCCTCATTTGTGACTTTATTTTTTTTATCATTTTGGCAGTCCTGTAGGGACACAATGTGTCTCCAAGAGAGATCATGCTCTAATACAAAGAAAAGGGCTGGCTGTGGTTGATTGTTCATGGGCACGCCTGAATGATGTTCCTTTTGTGAAGCTTCGATGTGGTGCACCTCGTCTTTGTGAGATCTTGGATACCCGTGATATTTGAAACTATTGCTCCTTATTTATTATTGCCTGAGAAATAAGTACTTAGATGTTCTTTACATAATATTCTACTAAGTGGAATATGTACAATAAGGAGGCCAACTGTATTGTACACTAGAAATGGTAAAAGATAATTGTGGTGGTTAGTGTTGGGGTGAAAATTTTCCTCTTAAAATGTTAGCTACAGAATATTATGTCTTACAGGAGGATTGTATGAAACATTCCCAACCTTGAAAACTGTAAAAAAAACAGAGAACCATATATTACTATATCACTTCATGAATATTTAAGGCTGAAGCCTGTCACAAGTGTGATTCAAATTTTGATGGATCGTACCTTAGCTTGAGAACTAATATGTTGATCAAGTGTTATAACATACATTTCAGGATATGCTCATGTATGTTACTGTATAGCAGTTTGCAGAACTGTCGTGAGATTACAAGTCAAAGTTACTAAAGTTTTATTATATGGTCGTATGTCTGTGAGACGGTATAATATTTAACTAATCTATCTAACTGATGCAGTGCCATGGTTGGTGGCAGCAAATCCTGTGAATTATGGCCATCCATGTGAGTTATCCTGTGTTGAAGCACTATCAGCGGCACTGATAATCTGGTACTTTCTCATCACATGTTTTTAGCTAGCTATTGAGGTATTACCTTTCAGTTTTCAGAAGTTTTATGAGTTTAAATTCAGCTGAAGTACTTGTGCACATGTGTGAAAAAAATGCTTGTTAACTATCCCGCATTTGTTTTTGTTTTTGTTTTTCTTTTAAGTTGTCGAAAATTTGAGCTATAAAGTTTTATTTTGTTGGTTTGGAATAGTTCATGCATTATCATGTTAATGTTGTGAAGTGGGATGTGTATGAAAAAGTAATTATCTGTCCTTTATCTGATGACTTTTTAGGTCTCACATCATGGTTATAATGAACCTTTTTCCTTGTTTCCCCTTTAAATTTCTTCTACCAAAAATTTGATCTGATCAAGCAGCCCCAAGGAATATGTGATGGACATCACTGTAGAGAAAATATGGTTCCATTCTGCATCATCTCTTAAGACTATTAAAGAGTGCATATATTTAGCCCTATCCTAATGGATTAAAAATTATATTATGTAATTAAATCATGATCTAGCTTGTCCTTGATAGGCCAATCTAGAAATGCTAGAAGACAAAGCAGCCAAAGTATTTGCATTCACATTTAGGCAGAAATTGTTTTAACACCATGCAAGAGCCTCCTGGCAATTCAGGGTCTATGAACGTTAGCATATTCTGATTCGATGACTCAAGCCTGCTTCACCGTTGCTAATAATAGAAAACAAAATCGTTACTTCTTTAACAATACAATGGAAAACAAGTTGTGAGATATAGAAAGAAGATTGTTAACTGATAAGAAGACAATAACATGGTAAGGCCCTATTTAATCAGCAATTGTATTTTTGGAGTTTTCACTTTTCAGCTGCTGATCTGTAGAAGGAATTGAATGCTTTGTTAGCCAATAAATTTCCTTTCAATTTTGGCAGCGGGGAAGAAGAACTGGCAAACCTTCTGTTAGGCAAATTCAAGTGGGGTCATTCATTCTTGTCTCTGAACAAGTAAGTGTTTGTAAATGCTGCATTTAACTGTTCAAAAAAATAGAAAGAGAATAGTCATTATGTGGCTGAAACATGGCTTGATGGAGTTTTTGCATTTGCATCATAATTGATATCACAGTTCTTTTTTAATTTCCTATTTGCATAGGATAACTGTGAATGCTCCCAACTTACTCATGAAAGAGAGCTGCTGTTTTATACATGCTCTCTCTTCCTAGTTTAATCAACCTGCAGATATATTCTATGTGGTGTTTCTAATTAACTATTTTGATGTTATGTCTTCAACATGAAGAGAACTTCTTAAGGCATACTCCCAATGTGAAAATGGCTCTGAAATCATCTCCGTCCAGAACTCCTGGTTGTCTAGTAACTTGGGAACTCCAAAACCATCTCTATCCACAAAGGGTATATTATACTTGCATTTGAAGCAATATTTTTTTTATGTTTTTCGAACTGCTCTCTGCCATCTAGACATGCATTCAGTTGGAAAGTAACTAAGATGTCCTTATTTCTTATTTGTAGAAACTAATGAATTGCCGCTACATACGAAGGAGGGATCTGAAAGTGATTCTGAAGATGGTTTGCCGCCCCTTGAGAAGAATATGAATCATCTGAGCTTAGAAGAAAGTGAAGAAAGTGAGTGATGTGAGTTCTTTGGTGACATTATATCCTCGATTTAGGGGCTGAATCCTGAATGAAGCCAGGTTGAATTCAATATGGATATCCCGGATTGGAGCTCATCACATTTCCTCCGCTATTCCTGCCATGAAGCTGGCATAACTTTATCTTGTGAAACCGACACATAAACATACTTTACCCTGGTTTGTAATTTAATATCTTATACATGAGGTCGGTGGGTGGTTGTAATAAAATTACTATTCAAATTTTGTTAAAAGATTTTGTAAAGAAATCATCTTTTTTTTTTCTTTTGTACTTGAGGTTGTTCGGCCATTTAGCATTTGGATAAATAGATGAAATATTTTTAGTTCATTATGAGTGAAAAATATGTAGTTGGTCTAAACACTCGCATCATTTTGAGTAAAACGTCGGTTTGATATGAGATAATTGCATTTTTCCCCGGAGATGGAAAATTCCAATCCATTATATTGCAATGAAAACAACATAAGAAACTCCGGAAAATATTTGAATGAAAAATCGTGATTGGAAATTGTTTGATTCCGAGGAAAGAAGCGAATCATAACCAATTCTTCGAAATCTTAGGGAAAGAGCTGATCAGATCTTCTGTTGCTGGAATAATACATGGGAAAAAATGATTTTACTCTTGTATAGAGGAGTTATGGTCTGTATGTATGCAAAGAGGCTAGTTATTCATAAAATCACAAGGCTTTCAGGGATATCTGGAACAACTCTAACAAGCGAAACTTGGGATACGAGATCTCTACTTCAGGTCTTCTTAAGAACTAATTTATATCCCCAACTATTATAACTTGCAATCCTGCCATGATTACACGTTAAATTTATCAATTACTTTACCAAGAATAATAGGAAATAGCTTTCAATCCACTAGTAAATTTTCTCTGAGAAGAACCACGAGAAATATCTTCCATTTCTTAGATAACTATAATAGAAAAACAAAACTACATGAATGACTCTGATTTCTGAAAACATAAAAGAGAGAAGGCAAATATAGCAGACCAATAGATCAGATAGAGCAAGCATATCATCTTAAGAGATGATCAATTCAATTCAATCCAATCCAATCCAATGAGACACATGTTCTACAGAAGCACTAAAACTACTATTATTTGTACCATTTCTGAGCTAAAACAAATATCTAAGACTAGTTCGATGTTGCAGTCAGAAATCATTAATGGAGAACATTATTATAAACCAAACTACATACCCAATCTCCTGAGGCCGACTAAAACATAAACAGCTTAAAAAAGAACCAAAAATTGCATAGAATATCCAAATCTCTAGCTTCCCATGTCTGAGCTAAAATTATTCAAACAAGTACACAAGCATCACTTTTGTCACATCCTCTTTCTTTTTATGATCTACTCGAATAGGCTATAACTTCTCACATCTAATAACATCCCACTCACACTTTTCACCTCAACAGACATGAACTCATAGATCAACAACAAATAACAATTGCCATACAAGAATTTGCATATTACCAAACGAATTAGGTTAATCAAAACCAAGGCAGCATAAAAAGAAGAAAAAAAGAAGAAGATATACTCCAGAAACTAAGATATAGGTGTGTTCGTCACTATCAAGAGATAAAACACAAAATGGATCTTATCTTGCAAGGACCAAGGGTAAGGCCAACGTGAGCAGCTAAATCAGTGGATAATCTGAGAAAGATCGCACCTTTTTATAGTCTCTGGCGGTCACCGCCATGAACATTTCCAAATGCCAAGCCGGAGAAGGTGGATTTGATCGAATCTGAATCCGTCTCGCTAGAATCTCTGCTCCTCTTTCTCTTTCTCCTTCTCCTTCTCCTCTGACGTAGAGATCCAAAAGGAAGACGAGAGGAACAGGGATTTACTATTTAACAAGGGAATAAAACGACAGAAGAAGCGAACCCAAAAATGATAACTAACACTTACTAGGGTCCTTTCTGCAAAAGCTTATAGGTCGTCATCATGATTTGGGAACTCCCGAGGGCTCATCTGCAAAGTTACTTATAAATGGTATATCGATCAGTTTGAACTTTGAAGGCCCCACCAATTATAAATTATAATGATAATATTCCCAGATAATTCCCACGACCTTCAACTCAGTCATTTTATAATTCACAAACTATTTAGTAAAAAGAATTTATAAAAAACTAATTAATATAATACCCAGAATTTTCCTATCTATTTATAATCAAAAGAATTATGGACTCGTAAATAGATTTAGGTGGACAAGCTTTGGTCAAATAATAGATGATAAATTAAATGAATAAATACAAGGAGGATAAAGAGAGCCGGCAAGTCTACGCCAACTCGATGAGACGATGACGAACTCGAATAGAATGATGCTTTGGGAAGAATAGCTATTCAATGTCATCGTTATATGAAAGAGCAAAACGAACTGAGAAGAGCAATTAGGCTTTCGCTTCTCGAGGTAGGTGGTTTCTTTGATAGGTAGACTCTTCTTGATGAATGGTGATTCCCTGTGTTTTGGTAGGGAGTACTGTGAATGCAATCGATTGGGGTATTAATTTTTGGGGGCTTTTGTGCATTCAGTTCAAATTTTGAGATGTTGAGCGCCGCTTGATGCCGGGGTTGATTGGGTTTTCGTGGTGATGGGTTTGGGCGGTTGTGAATTTGCGCCGTGGATTTGTCTATTGCGATGTTGATGTTGGGGGGGAATTGGGGCTTCGATTCGATCGGCTTTCTTCTTCTCCTGGAAGATGGTGTTCATGTTATCAACTTCTTTTTTTTGTTAGGCTAGAGATGGGATCTTGAGTGGTATCGTTGATTCGATATTTAGATGGTCAAAGACGAAAGTTTTTATGTCAAATTTCTATCAGTTTCCTTGTGATTATTTCAACATTGGGTTGGGGAAATTTATATACTTTTTTTGCAAGCTTTTATCATGAATTCAAGATAAAAGTCTTAGTGTTTCAGATATTCGTTCAGTCTCTTATATCAGTTGTTTTGATGCTTGTTAGGGCTTTCTTTCTTCTTGGTTCCGAAATGGTCGAAACCATCGGTATAGTGTATAAAGGATAGACTGAAAGCAGCAACACAAAATTCTGATTCTTCTAGACATATTAGGGAGAAAAAAAGGTGGTCTTAATGGGGTCAGTTTTGAGCTTGCCTACCAGTAAAAAGCAGGCGTGGGAGCGTTGCGATACTTCCCAATCTGAAGCCTGCAAGAGGCTGAGGATGTCATCTATCTATAGTTATGAGAATCCAAGATTGATTCCCAGTCTCCCGGATGAGATCTCACTCCAGATCCTAGCAAGAGTGCCCAGAATTTTCTACCTGAATATAAAGATGGTTTCACGGAGTTGGAAGGCTGCCATCACTAGCGCAGAACTCTATCAGTTGAGAAAAGAACTTGGGACAACTGAAGAATGGCTGTATCTACTAACAAAGATGGACAATGATAAACTCTCCTGGCATGCGTTGGACCCTCTGGAGAGAAGATGGGTAAGGTTGCCACCTATGCCAAATATTGTTCATGAAGAAGAGACCAAGATGTGCCTGTATGGATTGCGAATATGGGATGTGATAAGTTCCGGCATCAAGATTGCTGATTTCATTAGAAATTGGCTTGGAAGGAGGAATACTTTGGATCAAATGCCATATTGTGGATGTGCTATTGGAGCTGTTGATGGCTGCCTTTATGTATTAGGGGGGTTTTCTAGGGCTTCAGCTATGAAATGTGTGTGCCGGTATGATCCTTCTGTAAATATGTGGCAAGGAGTTAGTTCAATGACTACTGGAAGGGCCTTCTGCAAAACAAGTTTGTTAAATAATAAGCTTTATGTTGTTGGTGGGGTCAGTAGGAGTGGAGGTGGCTTAACTCCTCTGCAGTCTGCTGAAGTATATGACCCGACTACAGGTTTATGGACAGAGGTGCCCAACATGCCATTTTCAAAAGCTCAGGTTATGCCTACCGCTTTCCTAGCTGAATTGTTGAAACCCATTGCTACTGGAATGACTTCATACAGGGGTAGATTATGTGTGCCCCAGAGTTTGTACTCTTGGCCATTTTTTGTTGATGTTGGCGGAGAAATCTTTGACCCCAAAACAAATACCTGGGTAGATATGCCAGCTGGAATGGGTGAGGGTTGGCCTGCTAGACAGGCAGGGACAAAGTTGAGTGTAGTAGTAAATGGCGAATTATATGCCTTGGATCCATCTAGTTCTTTGGACAGTGGTAAGATAAAGATATATGATCACCAGGAGGATGCTTGGAAAGTCGTTGTTAAGAAGGTACCTGTTCGTGATTTCACTGAGTCGGAATCTCCATACTTGCTTGCGGGTTTCCTTGGAAAGCTCCATGTAATTGCAAAGGATGTCAATGATGATGTTTCTATTTTGCAAGCTGACTTGGAGAAGCTTCTGGACTCCTCACCAGCTGCACCGTCTCCTTCGACAAATTTAACATGCCAAAATCTGACGGATGATACCGTAGAGTCCGAAACAGATATTTGGGAGGTTATTGCAACAAAAGGTTTTGCTGCAGAAGAACTTGTCAGTTGCCAGGTCCTAAATATTTGACTTTAGTACAACCAAGAAAAATCATGCCCTCCCTCGTGTTGAAGCATGTATCATGGCATCAAGCATTTAAGAAGTGGATTAAGATTATCAGTGGCTGTTTGCTAGTTCTGTCATGAGTATAGTACTAATATAGTGTAATTTGCAGAAGAATATCTTTGTAAATAAAGTATAAGAACCTTGTTTAAGAAGGCCTTCTATGATAATAATTGTTCTAGTTGGAATTTATGATTGACACGGCAACTGTTCTTTTTATCATGCACGCCAGCTTGTCCAAAAGATGTCCTGACTTCATGCAAGTTTTGTTTTGTAGGTAAAACAAACAGTATATCATGGATTTCAGTAGCATGAGCTTTCTTACCATTTTTTATTTGATTTTATCTTAATCTACTCCTATTATGCATATCCCTGTTTTTTTTCCTCTAAATGAAAGTTGGCGAATCTTGGAAAGAGGGCTTTCCTCTGTACAATACCTTTTTCACTAGCATGCATAGGTTTATTAAGCAGGCATTGTTATACGTGTATTCTGTTTTTCCGCTTCAGAATTTATGGGATTCTTTAGCGACTTCAAATTTATGGAGCTCCTTATGATGTGGTTGGAGATTTATGTTCTTCACTCTCCAGATTAAGACTGAAGATCGATTGCTAGTGCTATTTCTGTTTTTCTTTTTCCTTTTTCTTTTTCTGTCACTTCCTTTTCCATTTCATGATGATATTGTCTGATCAATTTATGGATGAGATTACCACAGTTCCTTTTTAACAGTGTTCTGAAGTCTGAACAAGTTTCACTAGTTGTTTAATATACTAGAAAATCTTTTCTTTCTAGGTTAAAATACTCCAGAATAGTTAATACCTGTCATCTTCAGTGTGCAGACTTGCATGAGTCCACTTATAATTTATTGTATCTCGTTCTCCTCCTCACCCAAGTTTTGCTTAGCAAATTCTCTTGTATTATAGGCATCTTATTTGCAAATATTTCTTTAAAAGACATTCTATCTCTGGTTGTTTAATTATGCATATACACTAAATGATGTCATATTCTGTTTGTCAGGTAAAAACAATAAAGATGCAACGCTATTGGCCACAATACTCTGCTGGTGGGAGTACTATGTTGGTTCATCTTCTACATTAGCTCTTGAGCAATTTATTCATCTCTAATACTGAAGGTTATATTGTAAATGGTTTTCTTCTTCTTGGTGTCCCAACCTTCTCATATGGATGCAGGCTTAGACTTACTGGCGCTGGTAAAACAGTCAGTATTAAATATGAGTAGTAGTATTACAGACAATTTATTTATGGTTTATTCTCCATTGCCTTTTGTACATATATTGCCTGAAGATTTAGTCTTTTCTTGATTTCTCTTACCATCCTCTGGAAGAATTTTGTTCATCTCTCAGGTAACAGAACTCATGTAGAGCACTGAGCACACCATGGAGCAGCAGATGATCTTAGTTTAAGAGCATCTCAGTGACTTTTTTTTTTGGTCAGATAGAAGATTTGCACAATACCTTTCATAGGAAGCAGCAACATAAGCTCAAATCTTTGCCTGGCTCCCAGTTGGATCTTCTTCTCCAGAAGACAGAAGCAGTGCTCAAACTCATCCAGATAAAAGTACTATTTGTTGGGCAATTTGAGTCTTCATTTTGCTAGAATTTTTTTTCCATAAATGATGATTTGTTGATCTTTCTCGTGTTTATACTGGTGCTCGTTTTACTTAGTCTTGATGACATAGGGATAAATGCTTACGCATACGTTGTTCAAACTTATTCCTATTTGATTGTGGAATGAGTATAAACTTATTTCCCATTTACTTAGTCTAGTACTAGTATACTAACCAAGCAACAGATTTTTAATACTAGTTTACCGATAAATTTAATTACTATTTTATTCTTAAAAAAAAATCATTTCAATTATTCTCTCTCTTAACGTCCATCAATTTTCAATCATTCTCTCTCTCATCTCTCCTCATCCATTAATGATGTTCTTTTAGTCATTTACTAAATATTTTCTAAATTTGTTATTCTTTATATTATCCAATATAATTATTATATTACTATACTGATTTACAACCCCACACTACAGAAAACCTAATTCGGTATTAATTTTTTTATGCAAAATTTAAAAATAATTCCACAGCCAGACGCCACCTATATGCATACTTTTGTCTGCTATAAGTGAATGCAGATTTATTTTCCTTGAATTTGATATTTTGCCTCATCTCGATGCAAACCAGATTCAAGAACACAAATCTTTTCCTATTCCAAATAAAGTAAATTTTCCGCTTCAGTTCCGAAAAAGCATGGAACCGCTAGCACTTAGTTTCAAGGAAATATGACATCTAGAAATTCAAAATAAGATCCTTCATATGAGCAAAACAATAAATAAGTTTCTATACTTGCTAAATATCCTCAGAGAATACATGATGTATACAAATGATAAACCAGTTGCACGTCTTATAATTTTTTCTGGTACGTACAAATCATCACATTGTGGGACATGCAACAACATGCAGGAGCTTATATTATATACATCATCTTTGATAAACATCTATGCTTGCCTGCTGAACTAGGCTTATACTCATATATACAAAAGGTAGTTTATAACCGGTAATTTAATTCTTCAAGGACTTCGGATTTTCATCCTTGTAGATCTAAGGACTGCTGCTCTGCTGCTACCTATGTCACAAGAGGAATTAGGACTATGTTTTCCTGGATGCTCTGTTTTTTAGTGTCATCATAAGCTTCTGTCTTTCTCCCTCTACCTCCGCAAACTGAAGGCTAAGCTGAGAATATCGAGCTTGCATCTCTTTCAGCTCACTCTCTACAGTAACATGCCTTTTCTTCAATTCAAGCATGTCTTGTATCAGTTCATTGATGTCCCGGAAGCTTTGGAACACTGCTTCCTCATCATTGTGTTGTTTCAAAAATGAGCTGAACCAAATCAGACAAGAAAAGAATTCACAATATTATTTACATGAGAAACAAAAAGACAGTTTGAAATCTGTTTTTTTTCCTGTTTTGCTAGAGTGGAGATAAAGAGAAATAAAATTCAGTCTGTAGTAAGGTGCCATAACATGCAGCTGTTAATGGTCTGAATTCTCCTAGAATCGGTGAACCATCAGAACAGTACTTTGTACTGAGTTTCTACAAACTGCTACCCATGTGGTCAATATTGGAACAATAACTATATAAGTGTTAGAATTAAATACAAAAAATCATTATATTCTAACAAGTTAAGCTTTTAAAGTAGGTGAGTTAATATTATATTAGAGTAGAGATCTTAAGTTTCAATCCCATCAGTGTATCTGTCATTAAATAATCTTCACATGTTTAAAACAAGTATATTTCTTATGTTCATCAAAATATCTCACACTTAAAATTAAAAGAATGTTAGAATATAAATATATAAAACCACCATTTTCTAACAGCTTAAATATTTAGAGTAGTTTGTAAGTTAAGAATAAGGAACCTCTGGTTGATTGATGGATCTGCAATAAGCAGACCAAGAAATATCTGGAGATTGGTCCTTTGTAACAGCTTCCAAAGATTCACAGACTATACAACCCTGTAGGGGTAACTCAAGGAGGATTACAAGGCTAACCAAAAAAGGATGAAGTATTTTCACAGAGATGGTTTTGGTTATAGCATTAATGTTGCTCAAGTTTATGCATACATGCAGATCCCAATGAGAGCTGATTACAGTTGTTCCAACCATATTGTTCTATTATCCAGATTCCAGACAAGAGGTAAATACAGAAAGGAAACAAGAAAACTGCAGTCCTACCACACTGCAACAAAAGTAAAAGAATGGAAAGAAACAGAAGAAAAGGACGAGTTCCACTATTATCATATATATCTACCTCTGAAAACGAATATCTGTTTTCTTCTTTGTCTGCAATGCTTCTGCAAGCTCAAGTTCCAAAGCAAGTACCCTTTCCAAAGCATTACCACTGGAGTCAGGAAGTTCTTTAAATGAAGGAAAAATGTTTCCCAGATGTTCATTGGCCTGAAAAAAGATCGGGAAGGAAATTGGAAAATTGAGCATGGCATGAACTACATTTCATACAACAACAAATAAAAGTACATACCATATCAAGCTGTGATATTGATCTTTCCAAATCATTTAGTGATGGATCATGTAGATCATCTTCTAGAGAAAGTAGAGAAGACAAATTTTCATTTTTTAACCTTTCCAGCTGCACATGTAAATCAAGTAAATTGAAGGTCAATATTAATTAAAATATAGTTGGTGTCAATGAAGAAATCCTACTTTGACATTAGTTATAATACATGTCAAAGTCCTTCAGAATGTAAGAAGCTTCAGAACCCTTCTGATGACTGTAATAGTACTGGGCCTTGACATGTAACTTTGCACAAAAGATAAGCTTGTAGTACAGATTCGTTCAACTATGGCATAATTCCTTTTGAGACAAATGTGCATTAGCATGGATCACTATCAAAATAATATTGAGATGTTGCATTACCTCTTTCAGAAGGAGATTCATCCCAGTCTTCAATCTTTGCTGCTCTTTGAAATGTTCCTTAACAGTTGCATCATACTTCCTATCATTCTCCATACATGTCTCTCTTCCAGTTCTGTTTTGAGAATCCTGTCAGACAACCAGACTAGATTAAGATCAAGAAAAAAGCAGAGTACTTGTGATGGTTACCATTAATTTCAGGGCCAGTACAGCAAGGTTACTGAGGAGCACGAACAATGAAAGGAGCTGCTTTAAGCAAAAAATATAACAAAATTATGCCTGATGATGTTCCAAGATTAGGGTTGTATGTTACAATTTTACTGAAATTCCTAATGCTACTTCATTCTATAATTTTTAATCTCAAGTAATTTCTGTATGAGGTTGTATTGAAGGTCACGTTGGGATAAGATGTGTAAGGTATCATATATGATAATAGATCCATTGCCTACAGGCTTACTCTGCCAATTTAATTGGATTCCACTATGTTTTCCATTGGGATAGGTGGTTTCTAATTAAGTTGCAGTGCTGCTCTGCTGTCTTGATCAACAATTGATATCAAATCTCAGTTCAATCTCGCAAACTTGCTTTTAAGTATGGGGCAGGAGTTTGAATAGTTGTATGTTTTGGTATAGTGAACCTGTTGGACCAGGAAGAAGCTAACAACAACATTGCTTGACAAATTTATTAGATCAGATGTGAAGATGGACTTAATACAGGATTCAAATGCGATGTCTAGTACTGCAAGGATATATGTAGACAACCAGCAAGATATGTCTATCTGCTCATTTTCATGGATTTAGCTATCAAGCAAGAAGAGGATCCTAATTCGCATTATTCTACCTTGCTGTTGAACTAGAGATGTGATGCATTTATTGATAGACCAGATTACCTCTGATGATTGTGATGTTGATAGAGAACTCAAAAATGCATGTTCCTGGACAGAAACTCTCTCAATATCTTCCCTTTCTCCACAAGCACTTGATGAGAAACTCTTGTTTGGGAGATTATCTCCATCTATATCGATTGATGGACCTTTTCCGCAATAGATACCTCTTATATTTGGCATCTCCTTTACAACATCTGCGAACAATGAATTGCCATCTCCCAGAAGTTGCTCAATGGATGTGACTTCAGAAATGCACAATCCATTATCTCCTTGAAATTGAATATTTTCAGTTGATACCATATTCTCCAACAATCGCTTGACCAAATCAAGTTCCACACTTATTTTATTTCTCTCTTCATTGCATTCTTTCAGAGAAGCTTCAAGCTTCAGCTTTTCTTCATTGCAGCAGTTGAAGCTTAACACACTGCATTCCAATTCAGTCTTTATGCTATCATAAGCTTTGCCCAGTTCTCTTCTATCAGTCACTATGGTATGTAGCTCTGTCTTCATATCTGCAATTTCCATTGACAGCTCTTCAATTCTTTTAGCAAGGCAAACCTCATTTTTCTTTCCACTCTCAACTTCATCAAGAGCATTTTGCAGCTTTAATAACATTTCTTCAGCATATGTTTTAGAGGCCTGCAGCTGATTTCTTAGATCTTGAATCTTTGATTCGTACTGCTCTTTAATAAAAGCAACTCTCAGAGAATCCTGTCTGATAAATCGTTGTCCGTCGTTCTGCCTTCTCTCGCGTGCTTGAAGATTTTCGGCATCCTCTTTATTTTTGAGTTCTCTCAGATGGATAGACAAGTTCTTGAATTCTTCTGTCTTCAGAATCTGTTCAGAAAGTTTATGAGTAAGCTCATTGTGTTGCTGTCTTAAATTTGTCAACTCATTTTCTGATACCTTGAGCAAGGTTATATAACTTTGCTGCTCATCCAACTTGGATCTTAGTACTATATTTGTAATTTCTAATTCTTCTCTGAAGGATCTCAAATCATCCACCTGCTCTTCAAGAACAATCAGCGTGTCCTTAAGCCGCAAAACCTCATCTTCATACGTCTGGTTTTCTTTACTAGTTTCAGCTTGCACAGCTTCATCTTTCATATCTTCAGGTTCAGTCCATGTTGCACCATTTCTCTTTATACAATCCACATGGCCTTCTTTATAATGAGTAACTTCTTCAGCTTCCAGTTTTGTTGACTGAAGAACTGTTACCAAAGTTGCATTTCTGTCAACTAGTTCTGCTCCATTAGGCACTAGCAATGCAACAGCATCCATGTACTTTAGATGAAGCTCCTCAAGGTCCTCTCTGGATGCCTTCAGTTGGCTAACAAGTTCCTGCACCTGATTTCTCATAAAACTAACTTCAATATCAGCAACCAACCAATCCTTGAGAATTGGTGCTAAGTGATTCTCAACATCATAAATTTGGAGGCGCATAGATGAATTATGAGCATCTAGTTTTATTTGGATTTCTTCATTTTGCAACAGAAGATGTTGCATTTCCATATTTTCTTTTTCTAAACTCAATTTTTTTTCCCTTAGATGAACCAATTCAGCCTTTTCCTCATTAAAAGAAAGCAGCTGGTGGTCTTTCTCCTTTAATTGTAAGGTAAGATTTGTAAGTGCAGATTCAAGTTCCTCTCTCAACCCTTTCTCTATTTGCAGATTTTCATGGGTTAATCTCAGAGTTTCCTTTGAATTTCTGAGCTCATTCTCCAACTGCATTGATGCCTCATTTCTGGACTGTATAGACATCATAAGAGTTCTATTCTCCTGCTTACAATCCATAAGATTGATTTTAATCCTCTCATGTTCCTCATTTACACTGTCAGATATCTTTAGCTTTTGGACGAGATCCCTGCTCTCCTCAGTAGCATTTTGTAATTCAACTTCCAGAGATGCTAGCTTTGATGACAATTCCCCATTTTCCTTTGCATGATTTTCTTCAGCCTCTAAGATAATCTTGAACTTCTCTGTCACTTCTAACAGTTCTTGCTGAAGCTTTCCTATAAGTTTGTTGGACAAATCTAGGTTTGTCGTCTTAGATTCCAAATCAGACTCAAGCTTCTGCTTCATGTTTAACATCATTGACTCAGTATTCTTCAATGAACTTTGAGCCATATCCTTCATTACCTCCATCTCCTTCTTATCCTGATGAAGCTGAAGAACTTTCTGATATGCTTGTTTCTGGAACTGTTCCAAATGTGTGACAATAGCCATGTAATTCTTGCTTTCGGGTTCATGATTTAGAAATACATCATCAGATGCTAAACTACTTATCTGCCTATTGCAAGAAATCATGTTACAGCATAGGTCACTAAGTCCCCCTTGAAGAGAAGTAACAGTTTTTTCAAGATCAACAATCACACAGGACTTCTTATCAAGTTCTTCTTTCAATGCATCAAGATCCTCAATCAGTGAGACAATTTCACTATGTTTATGTTGATTTTCCTGTAATAGCAAGTTTTCAAGTTTGTTCCTCTCCTCAGTGCTAGCCTTATACTTGCTTTCATAATCTTTGTACTCCAAAATCAGTTTTTCATATTCAGCAAATTTTTCAGTAAGAGAAGCATTTTCAACAGAAACATCTTGGAACCTTTCTTCCAGAATTTGATTTTTTGATGCCAAGTCAACATACTTTGTGATAAATTTTGTCTCCACATCTTCCAAGCCACACTCAAGCTTCTTCTTCATGTCAAACATCTTTGATTCGGTCATCTTCAGTGAACTGTAAGCAGTATCCTTCATTGTTTCCATCTTTTCCTTTTCCTGATGAAGCTGAAGAATTTTCTGATATGCTTGTTTCTGGAAGTTTTCCAAACATGCGACAATAGCCATGTAATTCTTACCTTCAAGTTCCTTCTTTAGAGACAACTCATCAAATCCTAAATCATTTATTTGCCTACTATAAAAAATCATGTTAGAGCACAGATCATGAAGCCCCCCTTGAAGTGAAGTAACAGCTTTTTGCAGATCATCACCCATAGAGGACTTCTTCAAAGATTCTTCTTTTAATGCATGAAGGTCTTCAATCATTAATACAATTTCATTCTGAAGGTGACCTTTTTGTAGATTTTCTTCTATAAGCAAGTTTTCAAGTTTGTCCCTTTCTTCAATGCAAGCCTTGTACTTGCTTTCACAAGCTCTGTATTCCATAATCAGTTTTTCATATTCGGCAATTTTTGAGTCAGACATCTTCAGTGCACTTTCAGCAGTGTCCCTCATTACCTCCATCTCGTCCTTCTCTTGATGAAGCTTAAGTATTTTCTGACATGCTTGCTCATGGAACTGTTTCAAATGTGTCAAAATAGCAATGTAATTCTTGCTCTCAAATTCCTGTTGTATGTATACATCATCAAATGCAGAATTATTTATTTGCCTATTGCAAGAAATCATGTCAGAGAATAGATCACATAGTCCACCTTGAAGAGAAGTAATAGCTTTCTGCAGATTGTCATTCACAGAGGACTTCCTATCAAATTCTTCTTTCAATGCATTGAAGTCCTCAAGCATTGAGCCAATGTCACTCTGAAGATGATCCTTTTGTAGATTTTCCTGTACTAGCAAGTTTTCAAGCTTATTCTTTTCCTCAATGCAAGCCTTATACTTACTTTCATAAGATTTGTTTTCCACCATCAGTTTTTCATATTCTGCAAATTTTTCAGTAAGAAGAGCATTTTCAACTGAAATATCGTGGAGCTTTCCTTCCAGTGTTTGATTTTTTGATGTTAACTCATCATATTTTACAATATATTTGTCCTCAGCCTCCCTCAAAATTTTGGCCTGATCCAATGCACTATGAAACTTAAGCACCAAAGATTCCCTAACATCATTTGAATGATCTACCTGTTGTTCAAGTTCAATTATTCTGTTGTTCATGTGCTTAATTTCATCATTCACATTGTGCAGTGTTTCTAATAGTACACGAGAGAAAACTTCTTGCTGGATGGTGACCACATGCATATCTGAGAGTTCATCTTCCATTGATGAGCGGAGCACCAGTAGATTATGAAGTGACATTTTCATCTCTTTGATATTATTTGCATCATTCAACCGTTGTTTATCTTCTTGAGTACCCAATGGTTGAGAATCAATCTCAAAATTAACTGCTGTAGATCTTTCAGGAAGTAACTTATTTCTCTCTGTATGTGTAGGTAGATCAGCAGAAAATACAAGGTTCTTCATGCTGATGTTAATATGTTGTGAATCTGCTCTTAAGAAGTTAGTTGGATTATTTGCGCTATCATATGTTTCATTCCTGGAGTGCAATTCTTTATTTTTGGCTGCTATTACCTGACAGACTTTGGTAGTAGATTTGTTGCTGGAACTCTCTGATAAACTACTGTACTTTAGAGACAATTCAGAATCTGTTTTACTACATAGACTTTCTGATTGAATTTGATCATCATCTGGCTTGTACGTGTCTTTTTGATAAAACAGTCTTAGTGGATCATCTTTACTACTGTACAATTGTGCATCCTCTGAATCTTCTTCAGGACAGATGTGATAAGCATCTGTAAAGTCTTGCTTTGCAAGGGTTTCATTTGTCTCATACATAGACAGAACTTGGAAGGAAAGTAATTCAAGGTCTTTCTCTAGACGATTAACTGCTATAGAGTAGTTCCGACGAACCCTCTTGAGTGCAGCTTCTGAAGCAGTAGCCCTTTTCTCAAGTTCCTTATTTTGAGATTCAAATGTATTCCTTTCTTTGACAAACCTCATCAATTGTTCATCCATTTCTTGGCGCACTTTTTCTATCTGAGCTTCGAGAACAGAAATTGTATAAAGAGAAGAAGAATGTTCATTTCTGAGGCTTTCCATCTCCTTCAGTGTTTGCTTTTGGCTTTCCTCAAGATCATGAATAAATGCTTCATAGTAGCACTCCATATGGTCCAATTTTTTAATGAGGATTTCTTTTTCAGTTTTCGACTCCTCTAGTTTCTGTAATATTTCACAGATTTTCTCTTCTGTCATGTTTGCAGCTCCAATATTTGTCTTGGGAGGATCATGGCCATGATATAACTGATGAGAACCAGTTATGCAGGCAATCCTACCTTCCATATATTGATGGTCAGAAACAGTTTGTTCCAGGCAATGGCTTTGATCAATACCTTGTTTAACATTGTTGAGAGCACATTCAAGAACCTCAAAATCACTTTGAAGAAAATCAAAATCTCTTCCACGTAAACCAACGCAAACCTTGTTCTGAATTTCATGAACTTTACTCTCAATAAGTAACAACTCTTGAAGCCATTTGACTTCTAAATGATTGGTTGGATGGCTTGCAACAAGAACATCATTACCCAGCTCACTACCAAATGAAGTATCTGCTGCTTCAGATTTCATCATGAGAGTTCTCCTATCAGGAATTTGTTGTGTAACCTTTGCAGATTTTAACGTTTCCAGATCAATTTTCAAATTCGAACATTCTGATTTCAACATGGAGACTTCTCTAACCAGTTGTTCTCCGGAAGTTAGCTCAACAGCAAGCTGTTGTGCCAAGGTTTGTGTTTCTGCACCTAATTCATCTGTGATGCGCTGTAATGACTTTGCTTCTGATTTTAACTGTAGAAAAGCTGACTCTGCTACCTCCAGTCTTACTCTGAGTCTGTTATTCTCTTCATAAGCAGTAGCTAGATCATTATCAGCAGAGTAATCTGAACTCCACCCTTGCGTCCAATCATTGCTTCCTAGATTGGAAAGGCTACTGCCACGATACCCCTCTTTCTCTGGTCTAGGGCTCTGACTAAGAGAAAATCCACCTACATAATCAGATATAGTGCCCTTGAAGCTTTCGATTTCATGTGCACCTGAAATCTCATTCTTTTCAGCATATAAACTATCTGAGGTATAAGATGAACCATCAACACCAGCGGCTGAGTCTTCATAATCTTCAATTGACCCTGACATTTCTTCAACTGAAGGAATATCCATCAAATTTCCTTTGAATTTGAGCCTTGCATTAACCTATTTCCAGTGTTAAAGGAAAAATCAGGAAGAATATTGGGTATATACTATATAAGGTATTAAGGTACCCAATTATAGGAAAAATATTTGAATCTAATTCGGACAGTTATTTCCTTTGGGTGGCTTTTGGTTTGGGTCTAAGAATTTTCCTTGAACATGGTTAGCGAACACTAACTATATTTAGTAACCAAATGGTAATTTATCCCTAACCATGTTCAAAAGGTGAGAAAGGAGATAGAAAGATAAAATGGGTCTATGTTTGAAATATTCTTAAATTATAAATTTATCTCTAAAATGACTCATACTTATCTTTTACAAAATTTAATAATAATACTTTGGTACTAGCATTCTTAATTATAAAGAGCATTTTAGTACATTTACATAACATATCTTTAATTTTCCTCCTAAACTGATCCCTTTTCACCTTTTCAAAGGTAATAATAACACCTATGTTTCAAATTATCTCACATATCTCTGTTTTCCCTCCAAAGAGAATATTTTTTTACTCTTTCATGTCACATCAAAGGTAAGCCACAACCACCTTTGTAGGTAAACTCGCAACCACATCAAAGGTAAACCCACAAGCACCTTACCAAGCAAAGTTACTTACCATATTAGGCCTTCTTCAAAAAATATAAATGAAAGCTTAGTAAACTATTATGAACTTAAGAATGACTTATAACCCCGCAAGCCTACAACCACCTTACCAAACTATAATGGACTTTTTTTCAAAAACAAAAACAAAAACTTACATTACAAGGCTGCTTGCGGGCTTACAAGCCCTCAAGCCATGCAGACTTCCTTAAAAAAAGGATAGCTTACAAGGCTGCTTATGGATAACCATGTGGACTTCTTTTAGAGAAGAAAAAACACCTAACACATTTGCTTTCGCCCGCAACCATGCAGACATGCTTGCAAGCCCTTAAGACTTCTTTCCAGAAAAAAAAAATGTTAGTTACACTTAGCTTCCCTGAACTAACACTATTTTCTACATATACCTCCTAAACATTTTTATTTAAAAAAAACCCTGATATAAGAAAAATCTTAGTTCAGAGAGCCCGTATGTATATATATATATATATATATATATATATATATATATATATATATATATATATATATGTATGTATGTATGTATGTATGTATATTTTATGGTCAAGGAGTACGTGGATATTTTTCTTCATTCAAGGGCTCTATATGGATAATAAAAAAGTTTAGGAATTGTATGTGAAAATATATGATAATTTAGAGGGAACTAAATGTAATTATCTAAAAACCATCGTTCAAAATTTTAAATATAATATTTCGATATTAACATCCTTCAAAGTCAAAGAGTATTTGGTCCATTTATATGATATATCTTCAATTTCTCTTTAAAATCAATATTTTTACACTTTTTTAGATCACACCAAAGGTAATAATGACACTTCTATTCTAGTCCACAATTAAACACCTCATTTTCTTTAACTAGTTTAAACTACCAAAACTGAGGCTAAGAAATTAGTCTAACTAGTCGTGTTCAAGTGCTACTAATTCCCAATGGAGCCTTAGTGATCTTTTGATTCGAATTAAAGTAGACAAAGACTTACCATAGCTAATCTTTTTATCCACTGTGAACTCAGTCTCATCCACCTATATAAAGGTTATAAAGACTATTTCATGAATTATCCCTCTATACAAGAGAAACCTTAAGGCCTCGTTTACTTTAGGAATAAGATCAATTCTAGAATAATTCTTCTTTGTTATTCCTAAAATGATGTCTTTATTCTATGAAAATTATTCTTATATTTATTTATATTCTAAAATAAGAGTATAATAATTACCTTTGATGTGATATAAAGTATAGAAAAAGATGAAAAATAAGTACTTTATTCTTTATGAAATTACCATAAATACTCTTTGATTTTATATAAAGTAGATTAATGAGATAGATGTTAAAGGTAAATTATTAAATGAATTAATATGTTGTATAAGATATAATTTTGATGAATAGTATTTATATTCTAGAATGAGTTATTATAGTGTTCAGCTGTTATTCTGAAATAAAGAGTTATATTTTAGAATAAGAAAAAAAGTTATTCCTAAAGCGAATGGGAGATAAGAGGCTAAGAAAAGGAGAGAGATCACATCATATCTAGTGGGCTAAGAGAAACTTTCAATTGGTATTAGGGCCCAAAATTTTCACCCTATTTCGTGTTAATGCTTGCCTAACCAGACAATTAGAATGATCTGCAAATGCTACTAATTAATATGTTAAAGTTAACATGGAATACTTATGCATGGAATAAATAACCAATGCAGAAAAACATGGAATACTTACTCATGGAATAAATAACCAACGCAGAAATGGTTAATAACTTATAGACTTCTGGCCACAAAACCTACTGAATTTAGCTATTGGATTAACTTGGATACCAATATGTGTTGCAGGATTGGACTCATTTACTCAACGGTATATTGATTGTCAATTTTGAATTTTCTCCTTCCAATTTCCATGAAGGCAAGATCGAATAGGAGATCTATCTCATAACATTAAATGCTGTGTAAACAGGTAACTTTTAAGTCCATTTTGTACCAAATCTGGTCAAGTATTATTAAACCTTGTCTCTCTGTTCACCAGTTATATCTGAAGAACGTGCAGAGATTTCAGGAGGATCATGACATTTCTTGTTTGGTATCACCTGAAACCCCTTCACACTGAGCTCCCTCTGCTGCTCGAATTCTCTGAAAAATCATGACCAGATATAAGACCAGTAAATAATATGAATTAAAACAGCTTACATTGTCATTGAAGCATCACCTGAAACCAACTTTGGAGGTTAGAATTTGCACTGTGACCTGAAAGAAATAAGAGTAATAAGAAGCAAAACATTAGAAAGAAGAGATGCTTATGCTCTTAACAGCACTACAGATTTATAGTCTTCAGAAAGGCATTGAGCAGCCAATAATAAAGATCACACATGAAAGGAACATAAATCCCCTCCCAAAATAATATGCAAGTGAAACATATAAAAAGAGCACGAAGATAAATTGTTTTTCCAGATAGCATATAATAGCTTTGGATTAAAAATTAAAAACAAACAAAATAAAGGGAAAAGGAAGAATATATGGAAAAGATGTCTCTTAGAATAGAAACATTACATGTAAAATTGTCCCAAAATCGCAACCATGAAGAGGCAGTTCAACAGAGGAAGGCTTCAGCGCATCTGCAAAGTCAGCAAGGTTGATGTCAACCTCCCCAAGAAAACTTGCCCGAGAGGACCCCTGGTCAAATTGAGATTGACAAATTAGCAGTCAGATTATGACTCATTAGCAAACACAATAGTGAGCATAGTTTAACTTTGAGAGAGCATTAGATGAATGACTAGGAAGTTAAAGGAGGTCAAGGAAAAAAGACAAGGGGAAAGTAAGAGGGAGAGCGAAGTGAAAGGAATGTACCATTGCCACCACAAGCTTATAGATCTTCTCATCATATTTTTTGGTCCTAGTATCCTGAAGAAGTCTTGTAGTCTCATAGATTGGATCTGACCATTTGCAGCTCCCGTTTCTCACATTTGCTTTGTTAGTCTTATTAATAATAGGTTTCCCTGTGTCAGCAGGGATGAAGGACACAAACAACTTGTCCCATCCTGTCTGCGGAATCTGAAACAAGAAGCAAATATTCACTCTCAAAATATCTGAAAAATCAAGATACAGGTGAACTGAGCAAGATAATCTCAAAGTATAGGCGTAATACAAAATGCAACTGCCCAATGCAGCAACAATTAAAGGGAAAAAGAAAATTAAGGGCCAATTAACCTGAAAATGTTAATATGCCCATTTAAGTCATAACTTTAACTTATATGCTGTTGCAGATACAATGTTTGTCATCCTCCTTGCTATAATGCATGTGAGAGAGCTTACCAAGAAACTTATGTTTGAACATTGCCACAATATCAGTTTTAGATGTACTGAACTTCGATAAGCAATATATATAACTTATAAGGACCCTTTTAAATTCATATACAACTCCAGATTTTGGAAGCAGCATCAACAAGTAAAGAATCGAAGGAAGAGAGATCACTAAGGAAGTTGTCTCCACAAGGCCAGCCAGTTCTTAAAAAGAAAAAAATTAAAGAAAAGCAATGGACTACAGGCAAAGCTTACATGTGTGGCATGAAATTGTAGACGGAAGACCACTTTCACTTTTGTCTTTTCAACCTTCCACTTGGGAATCCTCGACATTGTTCGTGGATCAAGCTAATTATAAGTTAAAAGCATACTCTTTCCTCTTTAATCATACCTCCATACAATACAACCAAGACCATATACCAATTAGCACATCCTCTTCTCTGAAAGCAGAAACACAATGTCAATATTATTGTCATCTTTCCTACAAACAGGAATTTAACAACCATTTCTCACACTTGAAAATATGTCGGTGATAGATACATTTAAGCGAATCAAAGAGGCCAACATTTAAACCAAAATGCTCAACAAAGATATCTCGTAAAAGCACAAATTCACAGAGAAAACAAGGAACAGATGAGCGTATATTCCAAACATTTCATATTTGCAACAGCAGTGAATCCAAGCAGCTCAGAGACAGTAAAAAAAATCCAAGGAGAACTCCCGACTTGTCACTAAAGTAGAAAATCCGGGGGATCACCAGCAAGGCGCCCAGCTTTCCACAACCAAAGCATCCAATGTACTAGGAATGATTTCCGGATACCAAATCTCACCTAAAAAGGCCGCGAATCAAGAACTAAATCCCAAGATCCCGAGCAAGGAAAAGGCAATCCGAGCAATAAGTACCGGAATGCGAACTAGACTCAAAAGCCTGCGGCGATGCGAGATTTCTCGAACGATCTGACTAGATCCGACATTGCTGTACTCGAACCGACACACTCCGGAAGTGGATGTCTATACGTATAGATTCGAGAGAGCTCATACCTAACTATGGATCCCAGGATGGATCGCGGTGAGGCATCTAGGGCTCGATCGAGCTCGCCATTGTAGAGAGAGAGAGAGAGAGAGAGAGAGAGAGAGAGAGACAGAGCGGGGGGTAGAGAGAGAGAGAGAGAGAGAGCAACTGTTTAAGAAAAGCGACGTCCCGCCAAAGCATATGATTTTCTATTAATTACTTGCTAATTAGAGAGGCTATAAATAAATTTGGACAATAAAATTAAGGTGGGCTTTTATTATAGGACTAGTCCGATCAGCTACTGAAATTGGAATTTTTTGGAATTTTTAATTTGAATTTTGATTGATGGATCGAATGTGTTTGCCATTTTCAGTAGCTCCTGGAGAGCTAAGTTGTAAGCTATATAGTTTGCCATTTTGATGACAGACATGTGGGATGCTAGTTGGAATTGGCTTAGAAATCTTTGTTTGTTAATGGTATAAAATTCTGACAAATTTTTTTAATTAGTCATAATATTGTATTCCAATTTATGTGGATATATTCTTATACATATTTCACTTCCTGATTAGCTCGCGGGTCGGATGTTGGATCCCACGCACCCGAAACCCGAAGAGTAGTAATTGGGGAAAGCTGGATCCCACCGCCAAAGAAACAACTCGCGATATTTCGCATGCTTCGTAAGATGCTATCCTACGGGTATGTTAATGTATCATGTATGTGATCCCCAAATAGAACTCCAAAATATCGACGAGAAGCACTATTACTATTGCTGGGTATCGTAACTCGCATGAGTCAGATTCGGAGGCACGTGGGTTTGGCATGGCGCGAGTCAAAAGGAGGAGCACGTGGAGGTGGTACTTCCCGCGTGATATCCAGCTCATGTGGGCCCCATTCAGACACGTGATCCATGTCACGATTATAAAAGCACTCCTATTCTTAAGCCCATGGGTTAGGTTGGGCTTCAAATACAATTGGGCCAACAATATCCAAATTACGGCTCATAAACTATCTATACACCCAACAATTATCTCTTTTTTACTTTTGTCAAATTATTATTGCACCATTAATATATTCTTTTTCCTAAAATAAGAGTAGAATAGTTAGTAGAGAACCCAATATTAATTAGACAGTCAAGTAATATATATTTTTTAATATAAATATATAATAAATAACTAAAAGAAAGAGTCATCTTTAATATTTTCATGCAGTAGTGATAGAAAATTCCACAGGCGTTAATTCGCAAAATAAGTCAAAAATTCCAAACAGAAGCTCATACATATATATCACGCTGTACAGCACCATTTACAAAATATTTCTACCACTTTTAATGGCATCAAAGATCAAACTCATCTACCATGGGCTTGCTTTGCCCTAACCCCACTTGGATAAACCTTTCCACTGGAACAACTCTTCTCACCTTTTACTCCCTTCTCCCCTTCTCTCTTCTTCACTCTCTCCTTGCACTGCTCTTGTTGGACATGCACCTGGGCATAGCTGAAACCCATAGACATCATTCTTGTTCTTGTTCTTGTTGTTGTTGTTGTTGAAGAAGAAGAAGAAGGAGGACCTCTCAATAATGGTGGCAACTAGGGGTGGTGGAATTGGGGTAATGGGATAGGAAGGGTATATATAGTGTACAAGAGTAAGTGGATCTTTTTGAAAGGGTATGAGATCTTATCCCTTTTCTTGGTAGGCCATAGGTGGGCAAAGGGTGTACAATCTAAAAATATCTATGGGCCAGCCACTGATTCATTGGGCTAGCGGAAAGTATGCCAATTTTTAAACCAGACTGGGTCAATGGAGTTGATGAGGGTGGTGAATCTAAATTTGGAATCTAAATTTGGATGAATTCTCTTTCTCTTTTTCTTTCTCTTTTTCTTTCTCTTTCTCTTTCTCTTTTTCTTTCTCTTTCTCTTTCTCTTTCTCTTTCTTCTTAATTGATTAATTAATACATATACAAAGCTCTAATGGGCTATATTACGATTGTGCACTGTAAGGAAGAAAACTTTACATTATAAATTCTTTGTCAGTAGAACACTACCTTGGTGATGAACAGATTGTGTATTATTGGGTCTGCTTGGGTTGAGAGTGACAGCTTCCTACTTGGTATTTGATAGTTAACTCTGTTATGAATCCTATTGCCGAAATATGCTTCTTTTGAGCAATTTGTTAAGTGGTAAGACAATGACATGCATGTTCCACACTTCACAAGGGAGGCGTATCTAGCAAAGAAATTGAGATGATTTACCAAACCTTTTATATTGTCTTTGAAGTTATCTGATTCATTGATATAGGATAAAAGCTTAGCACCAGCCAACTATAATGCACTCTACAGTATCTACTCATAATAGAAGCAGAAAAAAAGATGACAAGAAAAAGGAAAGAGGAAAAAGGTATCAATTATGAAGGTGACTTGAACTGTTGAAGAGGATAATGCTAAGAGATTCTTTTGTATTGATGAGTTGAATCCTATGATTGAGGTGTACCACTCATGACCTGCACTACTATGTGAAACCCAAGTGGGTCTCATACTGAAAGCAACATAACCATATCTTCTCCTATCAATCAACAATGTTGTTTCACATTTACATCAATGAGCTAGGAATCTCTTCAATCTTGAGGAGGCTTCTAAAATACAATCCTTGCGGTTGAATGAACTAACCCTAATAAAACCTTCGCCGCCCGGGCCAAACCCGCAACCGGGGATCGTAATAATATGTGTTTTTTCAAGAATTTCAGCAAATACGTCCCACGATCGTCGACCGGGAAAATTCACCCAGACATACGGGGAATTAATTCCACCGTAAACCGCTAGACCGATCGAAGAAAATGTATCTGCTAATATCCTCGCATTTTCCTTGTAGACACCAATCACTCCAAGTACAGCCTAAACATAATTGAAGAATTTGAATGTCATCCAGGTAAAGATGAAAAATGATGATAGCAGTAGTATTTACAAACCTTGTGGCCTTCATCTGATAAGCAAGCTAGGCCTCCAACTTGTGCAATGTTGGATGCACCATTGAAGCAAGTGGTTATGATCCTATCAAAATCGTGCGAAACCCGAAATCCGTTCGCATACATGAGCTCATCGGGAACCACTGTCCAGCCAAGTCGGACTCCGGTGAAGCCGGCAAATTTGGAGAAAGAAGAGATCTCAATTGCCACCTGAGAGTTAGGCCACATTTTAGAGGCCAATTCTAGACTTACTGGTTACTAGTTATGTCTCTGGTGACTAGGAAATTTACCTCCTTAGCTCCAGAAATCTCATAGATGGATGTAGGACTATCATCTGAGATATAGGAAGCATAAGCAGAGTCATATACAATGATTGATCCATTCCTCTTTGCAACTTCCACCAGTTGCTCCAGCTGCTCTCGAGTCGCCGCCTCGCCGGTCGGATTGTTAGGTGAGCAGAAGAAGATTATATCTGTCCTCGGAATTGTCAAAATATCAGGGAAGAATGAATTTTCTGGTGCACATCTCATGTACTCAATTCCTCTGTATCTGCTCTTTTCGTCCATAAATCCACCGGTTTGACCCATTATGATGCCCGAATCTACGTAGCCCTGACAAAAAAAAAAAACCCCAAGAAATGCTTCATTTTTATGCACATTATATCAAGATCTAGTTTGCACTAGTAGTACTTATTCAGTGATATCACCATCCAGTATGACATATGAGGTCTATTTTTTACCGGAAATGTTGGATCTTGCACTGCAATGGTCAAATCCGATCCAAACATCATCTGCACGAAATGGATGATGATGCCTTAGCTATCAACAAAAAATGGCATTAAATTCCCTATTTGATGACCTTTACAAAACTTATGCACTGCTTAAAATTTATTTACCTGGACACGAGCAATGTCACACTGAGCTCCATCTGAAATGAACACTTCACTGCCTTTGATCCCCATGTTTGCATAAATTCTCTCAGCAATGGCATTTCTTAGACTCTGCGACGGCGAATTTAACGCTTATCTTGTGTTTAAAACATTCACCAAGCACTATATATCTTGCTTGTTAACTGATTAAATCCCTGCATGCCTCTGAAAGACAAGTTCCACATTTCAGAAATAAAAGATTACTACCTTGTTTCCTTGCTCTGCTCCATAGCCTTTGTAACCTTCAGGAGTGGCTAATGCAAGTGCATACTGCAACACAGAGTAGTGCATGATTATGATTAGATGAAATCATGCTAATTAATTTTTTTTTCTACCATTAATAGCATTGAAAAATAATACAAAATATTATCACCGGATGGGATGGCATAGCACAGCGCAATTGCATTAAAAAAATTGTAGAATTTTCAGGTGGAAAATAAGATTGTTAGATCAAGCTCGGCTCAAAATTTAATTAATTCAAACTCAATTTACAGAATCGACTCGAAATTAATTTCGAATCCGCAATTTGATTATGACCTGACTTAATCAAGCTCGGCTCAATAAAATTTAAAATAATAATATAAAATATCATATAAATGACTAATATAAACCTTCACATTAAAATCTAAGATCAAGCTTGAAATTACTCATCGATCCGGCTTATTTAAGTGGCTCAAAATTACCTCGAATTAAAATTATTTTAATTCAAACTTAAATTTACAGTTATACTCGAAATGAATTTCAATTTAAATTCTTTACAGCGTAAATTATGTGATTTTGTAAATCTAACTTTTGGGTCCAAGTTCAAGTACTTGAAGGCGTCCTTTTGGGGTTTGAAATTAAATTGTCACACGGTGATCAGTAGGACTGGCGAAGACCATACAAATTGGAAATTAAACTTTGGTCCAAGAAAAATAAATCCCAAGACTAGGTAAACAACTTCATTATTGACCGAAAAATGTGCACCATTTAATTATATACGCATTTGCCTTGTAAGTTTATAATTTTCCATACACCTTCTCAGAAAAAAAAGAGAGAGAAAAAAATAACATATCTCTCTTATTCAAACTTGAGAAACTGTTAACGTTCCTACTAAGAAGTCACATGAGTCAACCATAAATTATAAACTAGCTCATACCTTTTGGATCTTCTACTAAGATCTTAGTCAACCTCTATGTGTAATTTATTTTGACGAAGAACAATAATATTAAGAAATTTCAATGCACTCGTCAACCTTTAATATGATATTTATACTTACGAGGTACTCTTATCTCTGCAAATTTTATTTAAACGATTTTAGTTTCTGAAAAATACTATATTATTGTCTTCTATAATTTAATTATTATTAATTTCTTTGTGATCCACCATTCGAGAGTAAAAGTAATTAACTTTTTATGTAATTTTTTCAACTAAAATGCATGACCATGACCACTTAATCATCAATAGATTATTAATCACAAGATTAAATAAATTTTTTTTATATCTATCGTCAACGGAGAAAGATGATATATTACTTTTATATTCTCGTGTCTTCCAATGTAAATAGGAATTGAGATAGGTATAGATTAGATTTTGGTCGAAACCCCACCAAAAAATTAAACGAAATTTTTTATAAAAAAAATCCAATTTAATAGGTGGATGGACCCATTGATCAATTAATTAGATTGATAGAGAAAACAGTAGATATTTAATGTTAAAAAAAAAAAACTAATCATAATATGTGAGGCAAAATAAAGTTTTAGCATATTTTTGCATCACTTGCTTTGCTAGTATCAATAATAACAAGAGTTTGCACTTTTATTGCTGGAGCTGCATGTCAAGATATCATCTGTGTTCTGCACAAGATGAGTATAACTACTCACTGATAGCAATCTTTCATTGCAATACATGCAGCTATTTTGTAATGATATATAAAACTAATGAGTAGTTGTTCTTAATCAAACCACTACTACTTCTCATGCCAACAACTTTGATGTTCCTGGAACCTCTGTGTAAATTAGTGATGACAATATCCTCAAAAGCTTCTCAGATAATAGTTTAGTATGACAATCAGAACAGCTCAATTCATATACCTCTGCCATAGATGCTGCAACTATTCTTGGCATAGGTTCAGTTGTATCGCCAATGCCTAAACTTATGAGCTTAGCATCTGGGTACTTCTCCAAGTGTGCAGCTTGCTTCATACTGATCTGAATTCAATTAATTTCATTGTAGAAAGTGGAGGATTGAATCATAACCAATTAGTAAAGTTTACATAGCTCGCATAACAACAATTCTTAAGGGACTGCGAGGATCGGTGGAAAACCGAAACTGGATGTACAAAGCGTTTGAAGTCTAACAAGAAAAGGAGGCTTACCTGTGGAAATAGATAGGCATTTTGAAGCTTTTCCATGTTTGCATTGCGAGGGACCTTTGTTTGACAAACTGAAATGCGATATTTACATACACATATAATCACAGGTACATATGGCTTTACAAATATTCATAAGGGAATAAAGTCCAGGGTAAGATAAGAATTTGCATAGAAACTTAGAACAATCAAACGAGGAAAAATAATAATAACTAGTATTTACCGATCTTCAGTTGAGGCCTATCGGAACGTGGACCGAATCCTTTCAAATTAGGTAAGCTAAGAACAAGAAAGATGAAAAGTAATATGAATCAGATATCTCTTTTATGACATGATATATATATATATATATATATATATATATATACAGTTGCTTCAGAATATAAAGCATTACATTGATGAGATCATCCTTGTCTGCATGAATACAAGCTAGTACTACAAGGAACTATCTTGAAGAGAGGCAACTGTTTAGAGAGACCTTTTGGAATGTATTTATAGAAGCAGCTAGGAAGAAAATTAAAGGTGGCAACAACAAAATTAGGATTATGTCATAATTTTTGGAAAATCCATTTAGTAGGACCACTTTGACAATTTTCCCTGGTTACCGAAAACCGCTGTTCTGATCAAATGAATTTCGACGCAGTTTAATGAGTCCAAGGCATGTTTGTTCCTGAGACAAGCTTAGATTTTGATGTCCACACCAAGATCCTTGTACAGTTTAGAATGTAACAGGAGGGATTGTGACTAGAAGGAGTGGGGTTACCACCAGACTGCCACATTTCCTCCACCTAATTTCCAAACATACTCCAACCATTTTGCTTGTGGCGACTGTCTTCACATCCAGGTTATATACATTCAGTTGCCAACCTTCTCTGGTCATAATCACAGTATCAGTATTTGAGTTTTATTCATTGATGCTGGCATTTTGCAAATTCGTATCAACAACGTAAAAGAAGGATTAACAAATCAGAAAAGTTACGGAAATTTTCACGATATCGACACGGAGAATGCAGAAGGTTTATTCTTGGTCAAGGCAATTTCATATAATCTAGGCCATTCTAACGATTGCAGTTAAGTGTGGATATATCTTGTTGGGCATGGAGATGCTGATTGATTCATCAAGGTGGCAGAAAACACTCTAATTTTCCATGGTTAGCCAAAAGATTTTCCACAACAACTACTGCTCCTTTGGATGATATCACTTTCCCCCAGTGATTGGTGTAAAATAACAATGGGTGAAAACAAAAAGGGTGATCCTTCTGGAGCTGAGCTAACTCTGACTTTTATTAGGTGAAACCACAACAACATATTTAATTGCTTCCAGTATCATCTGAATCACATATTTCTCATGAAATGGGATAGATAGATGTAGAATCTAATAAACAATTATATGAATGAGCAAAAGAACACGCTGCAAACCAATGCATCACCAACTGACAGCCTCTTTATTCATCATAAAAGTTTTTGTCTCTTGAACATGCGTTGCATTAAAGGAATTTATAAATTACTGATCCTTTTTCTTTTTCAGAATACAAGACTCAATTAGTCCATTTGATTATTACTTTAGGCTTATGAAGTCTTCAACACTTGGTCTCTTTATTAATATCCCTCCAGGAAATATAGATGAATTCTGTATCTGCCTTTGCTCTTATTTGCAGGACGACAAAGAGTTTTAAAAACTGTCATCTATTACAAATCGTGCACGCACTGCTCAATCTGCACCTAATACATAGAAGATATGATAATTTTATGAAATATATCAATGTATCTCTCCACCAACCAAGTTGACGCGAATTTCATATATGTTCTTCACATGACTCAATGAGAAAGACAAACGAGTCCATTATTGAAAGCTAGTCTAATTTATCAAAAGTCTTTTAGTTGCTCTTGGCTACATCAAACTGAAATTTCCCAGAAAAATAATCTGGTTGCTATTGACCCCATCAGGTTGAAGCTTCTTCAGATGATCAAACTAGATCTAAAGTTCAAGTCTTTTGCCTCTTCATTTATTTATCTTCTTATCAAATCCTCTCCCTAAATTATATTTATTATTTTCAAACTGTTCAACCATTATTTTAGGCACGAGTTATAACAAGCTCAAAAAAAGGAAAATTAATAATAATAATAATAATAATAATAATAATAATGACTTGGGATCTCATAGAAATATTCAAGAAGCAAGGTTGGTGTTGTTTCTAGTCCCCACAACTTTGTCCTGTTATACGATCAAAGTTTTATCTCTCACCATACAATGAACATATCAAAGTGATAATTTTTTTCTTTTTTGATAAAGGAATATAATATATGTGTATATATTCTTATAACTCTATTTTCTTCTCCCTGATGTCATGAGAGCAAGTGGAGATAGAACAATCATCCAAGGAAACAAGTAGAATCTCCATCCATGCTTCACATTTTTTGAGTTTATGATATCCATCCATTTTCCAAAGCATTTATAAATCACAGCAAGACATTTCTGGGCCATTCTCAATTCAATATTGGACTCTATGAGAGATTCTTAATTCAGGGCAGTAGGTTGAACAACTGGAACGTTCTAAACGAGCTCAATTGGTCTGGTCTAAAGAATTTGGCACAAGAGAGAATGAGCTTTTCTAAACGTGATTGAAGGACGACTTAGAAGAAAGAACCTTGGAGGAGGATTTTGGAGATTTGAAGGACATAATCATCGTTTTGCTTCTTCTAGATGCAGCTTCTATTACCTGTAAATGAGAAATTTACATGACCAAACTGTTTTAGATCCGATTGCCAAACGGTATTTTGTATTTTTGAAGCACATCCAATTTGACTGAAACTTTTTTTTTTTTTTGTGAGTTGAAATTTGACTGAAACTTACCATGCTGCATATTGGCATAGTTTTTATTAAATATATTTTACTTGCTGTGCTTAGCATATAAATATTGAAAAGTAAGTCTCCAAATACATGTGCTCTTTTTGATAGAAACTACGTGGGGTTTCTACATGATATGTTAGTCAATATTTTTATACAATATATAAGATAAAAGCTCAAAACTTTCGTATTTAACTCAAGCAAAAAGAAGCTCAAAAACTACTAGCTACAATAAGGCTTAAATACATATCTATATATGCATTTAATATAAATGCTCGCGCAAGGGGCTACAATCTATCTATAAAAAAATATGAGTGATTGCTCAAGAATATCCTCATTCTTCCTAATCGACTATTGCTAGGTCTATGACCCCCACCTCCTGATCACATTATATAGTTTACATACTTGAAAGTATTACACTTGCTCAAACCGACGTACGTAGTGCGTCTCTTCTGATCTCACGATTTTAAGCATTGGCTGACATAACTATAGATATTATATACACTTTTTCTCCTAATCTTAGGTTGAGCGAGTAAATAGGTACTACTAAGATGGACTTAACTACATAGTAATACATGTAGGTGTTGTAGTGATCAACATCATCAAACATACATGCACATTAAAATTATCATACCCGAGCACCCAATTATTCATGTATAATTATAAAGTAGTAAAATAAATATAATCACCCTAACTAGTAAATAAATGTCTTTACATATATAATATGAATACGATGAAATTATAAAGTAAAATATCACTTCAAGATTACACCACTCCTAGACTACAAAAGATTTATTTAACTAACATCACTTGGCAATTAACTAGCTTCAACCGCACCATAGAATCATTCTCGTATAGTAATGAATTTACCATGATCATGAATATAATGAAAGCACAAACTTACATGAAACCAATTAGTTAAATAACCTAGGACAACCTTTATAGGTTTTGGTAAGTCCACTTGTGAATTCTTACATTTATTATTCAAATAAAATTGATATACCAATGATAATTATCATTATGTTTACTATTCCACTAATTATATTTAATTTATTGCAAATAAATAGATTAACCTACTTTATTGAATATTAAAGTTTGTTGAACATGATTATCAATCTTCATTTAGAATTAATTATTCATTGGAAGCAATTAGTATGGGTACTTACTGTCCACAATCAAATGATTAATATTGATGTAGAATAGATATTGTAATAAACAAAGCAACTCCCTGCTGATGATTAAATTTAAGGACTCTAAGTTGATATGGTTAACTAAATAAAGAGGTTAAAGTAAAATTAAAATAAATTAAAAAAATAACTAATACATTTAGGTCAGCCCAAAGCCTAAAGTAATAGGCTAGGCTACAATCAACCCAAGGAACACAACATTATTCCACAAGGTTAGGATCAAAATCCAAAACAATTAAGGCTGTCACTTGGGCCGAGTCACAGCTCAACCTACAATCAACATGCGCTAGCCACAGTGTAACCTATGACCAACTTGGGCTATGCCGCAGCCCAACCCACCACTTGGATTGGGCAGCACCAAATGTAAGGCCCGAGGTCCAAGGAGTTACAAATTGATGATTCATCAGTGGAACAGTCTGAAATACTACATTGAGGGGAGTGCACAAATCAAGAGATCTAGCCGACCAGGGTAGCCAGCAACATGGGGGACCTCCTCCATGGCCGGTGGCCATGAAGGTTGCTAACGTTATCAATTAGGCCATGAGAGCCCCAAAGGATGACACTGAAGTCTTCATGTCATGAAGGGGAAGGTTCACAACCGGATAGAAGAAAGAGATGACAATAGAGATGGTTGGAAAAGGGTTCGAAGGCTAACGAGGAGAGACTACTTTATGTAATCTCAACTAAGGGGAGAAACAACTAATGGAAAGTACCACCGACAAAGAAATGACAAAAGAAAGTTATCGAGGTAAGCATAAACACAATTTCATCGATCGACCAATAGGATTAAAAAATAAGAAAGAAACGGGAAGAACTAACTAGCAGTTAAACTATAAAAGAGAGGTAAAAAGACTTATCGACGATTCAATCTATGAGATTGGTGTACTGTGATGGCAATGGTGTGACGATAAAAAAAAAAGGGATAGCGGGGCCAAATATAATTGACTCTTTATTATCATTCATATTTTATTATATATAAGTATAATAATAAAATAAATCTATTTTATTATTATTATTATTATCTTCAAATAATATGACGTTAATTAGTTCACTTAACCAAAACTTATCGTTACAGGCAAATTAAATTAACATTTGTAAATTAAACAACTTATCCCACCTACCATTTTGATAGAATAGAAATATTTTAAATATTTTAATTTGTATTTTAAAAAACGTAATAGCACATCCTCCTCTATTCTGTTGGTACCTATCCATTAAGTTAAATTTCAAATCCTATCAGACAAACATAAAACACATTCACAACAATCGGATTCTCGAATATATATCAAATCGTTTCTAATCACTGCAACACAAACCATAATAAAAACATTAAAGAACTCCAATATATTCATGATAACATTTGCAACCGCCTTCCCATATGTTACTGTACAAGTTTCCAACACTAGAAAAAAGAAAACTTTTAAGATTGCAATTAGAGGGAGATCATAAAAAAATTTTAAAAAAATAATAGTAATTCAAATCAAGCCGAGAAGAAGCCATCAAAGGCAGCCAAACCAAAGGTGCTCTTGGGCTCCATCATACTCCTCGCAATCTCTATCTCTTTAGCTGCCACCTCCTTCAGGAAAGAAATCTCCTCACCCATCTTCTCACCGAGCTGTGAGAGAGTAGAAGAAGCCAAGCAATCGAAGCCCACCATTTCCTTCTCTCCATCCCTCTTCATCAAACTCTTCCTCCTCTCGAATTCCTCCGCCACCAAGAGAGCTATGTCTGCCATTTTTCTCCTCCTCCTTTGCTTCTTTGTTGCAAGCAATGGGTATAAGAATTGCAAAGATACATCAATTTATATACATATATATATATATATATAGTTGCTTGGTGGTCGGTGGAAGAACTGGATAAGTACTGATGGGGTATGTCATATTGTCATATGTGGGATTTTTCTTTTCTAAATTGTTTTAGACCTATTCATTCCTATGGGAGTTAACAGTCTGTGGTTTTGTATTTGGAAGAAAACCACATGGCTCTGCTGGTTTTTCTTATGCTTGTGGGCCAAGGGAGGTAAATATACCTTTACTTGGTTGAAGGGTTTAGATATATAGCTGTCTTAATTAACCATAATCTATTTAATTAGTAGATGATTGGAGTAGTGTTAAGGTTTGGTCAGATAACACAGAAAGCGATACCATGGGCATTTTCCCCACCCCAATCAAATGATGCACTGATTAGCCATTCATAATAATAAAGTCGAGATTAAGATAGCAGAGATGTGGAAGCAACTAGTAATGACATAAGATTATAGTAATTGGGCAGCAAGATTTTGTCCAGATTTCGGTGGATATGGCCGACAGGCAATGCTTACTCCAGGGATGGATTTAGAATGTGCTCAGCACATAGTATGTGGCCTTCCTTTATTATTATTATTGTTGTTGTTTTCTAGCTAATGACGTACCTCATTCTGTTTTCTATAAAGTTATCTTTGCCAGTCCATGGTATTGGGACGCGGAGATTATAATAGTAAACAGTGAGTGGATACTGATGTATTATCAACGGGGTTCCTGCAAAAGAGAGTTGGGGTTGGTTCAAAGGATCTGGAGACACATAGTACGTGAATGTGGACAGTGTTCAAAGTATTCGGTTTAATTTGTGTCCTAGTTGCCACATGGATTTGGAGTTCTTTTTGGAAGTCGGTGGGGTCTCTGTGTTTTTTACTTGCTAGTCCAATAGTAAGTTTGTAATAAGGTCTTGTATGTTGCTAGTCACTTGTTTACAGCACTGCAAAATCTAAAATAGTTAAGATGTGTTACAAATAGGAGGCGTGGGCCACATAAGCCACCGGGTCGCACGACACATAAAAACACCCAACATAAAGATGAACACTCAGTCACTCCATGTGAAATATTCGTAGACCAAAATTTAAAATTTAATTCATTACTGGAAGAGATCACATATCACATTCGGCTGCTCTCTGTTTCCAGTGACTTGGAAGTCCTAGGGTGAGGAAATTAGCAGGAAAGTTGCTGGTAAAGACTATAGTTTGATCCGAGGGTTTCTTTGTGAGAATAAATTTACAAGCGAGCCGCGAGAAAAATAGATCCATGTCCGAGACGACATTTGTGGGGGAAGATAGAGGTACCCTTAAATACCAGATGGCACCTGGCTTTCCAAAAACACCATAAAATGTGCTAAGACTTTACCCTTCGTTCAGCTTTCTCTTATCAATTTATGTTCTCGTCATCTTACATGATTCTCAAATAGAGAATTTGAGATAGATTTCATTCATATTCTCGTTAAAATATGCATCTACTTGGTGCTTATATTGCGCATCTCTTTCTTCCAATTTTTTTTTTCTTAGAGAAGTGAGAACTTATTAATGTCCTAATTAAATTGATACTGTTTAGAATTCAAACCCTAGAATACACATACAATACGAGCCACTATAACTAAAAAAATAATCGTTAAAACAATTAATATATATTTTGAGAAATTAATCACTAAAGCAAATAATATGTTATGAACTTAGATAAATGGGTGCAACTTTTTCGGAATCATTGGTTCAAATGGGAATCCAGTATAATGTGAGACATTTCCAACTGAAGCACAGGCCAAAATATTTTCTAACTCATGCTTCAATCATGAATCTACTTTAGCGGCATTAAATAGATGGTCAACCCATGATGGCAGATGGAGTAGGAAACTTTGTTTTCCTCTGGTAACCATCAAACAAACCCAACCCGCATCCGCTTTGTCGAAGCACAACAGGAACATGAATGCCTAATATCAGGCACAAGGCAGAAAAGTATATCGTAATAAGCATTTACAATCAAAACCTCTATAAGCATAAAGAGAGGATTACAAATTTTCCAAACCATAGTGCCACAATAATCAAGGCAAAGCAGGCGGCCATGTTATTGCCTTTTGTTGGATGTCTCTACTGAAACCCAGAACCATTTCTCATATATGCTCCTTAAAAGCTTCAGTTTCTAAGGGAATGGTAAATGGATGAAAATGCAAACGATTCTGGCACTAGGATGAGGGATGAATCAAGTAAAAGATGGTAAAAATAATCAAAGATGCACAAGAAACTGAATCATGCCACATGTTTAGAGCTGGTATAAAAATGTGAAAGAATGTGCATATACTGTATTCACAGTCATAGAATAGTGAGAACAAAGGAGATTAATATACTAAACAAATAACATAAATATCAAAGAGAAAGGACAGAAACTTTCTGAATAAATATTAAAAAGTAAAACACATTGGATTAGTAATATTAAAAAGTAAAACACATTGGATTAGTAAAGGTTAGCCATAAGATCCCTTTTCATATCAATGTAAGATAATAAAATAAGTGAAAAGGAAAAGTCAAATGAGAAGATCATAAAGATTGAAGAAAATTAAGATATAAAATAAATTGATTGAAAGAAAAGATGAAGATCAAATTGTGAAAAGTGAAAACAGGAAAATCAATCAAATTCCAATAATGGTACTTGATCAAGCAGGAACGGAGTATCTAAAAGGTCTACATGATTGAACAACATAGTATTTAAAGACTTTCCCGAAAACATAGCATCGACAAATTAGAATAATAAAGTTCAAGGCCTTTAACAAGCTAGTGTGGTATTCAAAAAGAAAGCCTTTGACAAACACCCATGTGATGTCCAAGCATCCTTCTTACACTTCAATTCCATACCTCTGCAAATAAGAACCCCAATTATGTCAACGAAGTCAAACGACCAATGCATTGTTTTGGTAGAATGTTGTATTGAAGGCATACTGTTTTAGTAGAGTACTCTAAAGAAATCCAGCAGAACACTCCCTAGTTGAAATTCTATTGCACAACCAAATACACTTAATAAACTTCTACATTATTAGAGGCTGAAACTGTACGAACTACTAAATGACCCGCACAATAGATAGAAACTACAAGTAGCAGAACTTCAATAGGCATAAGTAAGAAGACACATAGTGATAAAAGAAACACACAAAAAGCAATATGCGTTCAAAGTTCAACCTATGGCAGTTACATTAACCATGCTTTTCTACAAGTAGTAGGTATAACTTTCAAGCGACTGAAAATGGAAACATATATAATCAAGCCATCAACTCATGATTATGACTAAAAGTTTTAAACTTCATCTCCTTTCTAGTTTTTTGGCATGTAATGCAAAAATACATGGCGTGCCCATGTAAGCCAAGAGAGAGGAATTAAGGTCAACTAAGAGCAAAGAATAAATCACAAGAAGAAATTTACTAGGATAAATTTTAAAACAATTGTTGTTATAGTAGGCCACTACTTCTAGCTTTATCTTGTTCACAATATTCATACTTGCGGGTGGCGATTGGGTCGGATTACACGGATTTGGGTCAGGTCAGATTCAAATCGGATTAGATTCATACTAACACAAACATGACCTATTTACTAAATGAGTTGAAATTTTTAAACACGAACACAACCCGCTTATTAAACGAATAACACGACTCGACTTGTATAACCCGATTATTAAACATGTTATAACTAGGCACAACTTACCCGTAAACATGACAATCAATTTACAAGACATTTTTAATAAGATAATAGTTTTAAAGTGCTTATACAATATGAGGTAAAACTTATATAAGCAAAACATAATTACCAAATTAATCAGCAAGGTATAGTATTGATCAACATTACATATATATATATATATATATATATAACAGTGAGAGAACAAAATTACAAGATTCTCTTTGGTGAGAAACAAACCATTTACTATAGCATACAAGTAAACACAAATATAAACTTAAATATCCTCGTTAGATCCATCATTTGATTCACCAACTGATTTGTCTAAGCTTTCACCTAACGATCAAATCAAACACCAACTTTTGGATTTTTGGAACAAAAACGACAAAAGAATAAGGAAGTGGAACTGAAATCTCCAAAATAAGTAGCTTTCAGGAACCCTAATACACATACTTCCAATCGAAGTGGAGAAAGCTGCTTAACTATCTTTATGTGGTCCTACAAAAAGTAGAACACCTTCTCCAGTTCTCCCCATCTTGAGGTACCATCATCACAAACCCCACACAAGCCAAGAATAAGAAGAGACGAAGGTTAAACAGTTTTATATCATGGAGAAAGTGTAATTATCAAGGATATACAGTGGAAGAACCCACCGACATGATGAACAAAGAAAGAGAGCAAGCTCAAATAGTTGGAGTGGAGATGAAGGCAGAATAGAAGAGGGATTTGGGAACAAGAGAAATAGATAGGGTTAGGGCTTGAATGCAATTTTAAGTGTATTATATAGAATAGATTAGACATGTTGGCAGGCAGGTTGACCCGACTTGATCCGTATATTTAAATAGGTCACTAATATAAACATGAACATGACTGATTATTAATTAGATTAACGAGTTTGGTAGTTTACGATCCAAACTCGATTAAATTAAATTCCAACATGATTAAGAGTTGGGTTATCGTGTCAGATTATCAAGTTGAGTCAATAATTGACACCCCTATTCATACCAGAACCAATTTATTCTTATGGTTTAAGAGTTTATATATAATATATCGGCAATCATCTCTATTAACAAAAAACAAAAGGAATGTACTCTAAAATCTGAAGAAACTCAATTATCCATTAAGATCTGCTATAAATTAGAACTTGATTGCCTCCCTACTATGCTCATGCGTGTGTGACTGTGCGTGTGTGTTTGTATATATGTCCACTGCCGCTTGTGCTGTAGCATGTTACAATTCAGTAATTCACAGTAAACATTTAAAAGAACAATAGAACATAATATAGGCATAGAAATGCAAAAACAAAGAAAAACTAATTCAAGACATGAGTGAAGAGCCACATGTCAGGGGCAGGAAAAAAAGGTATAAAGAATTAAAAAAAGTAACAAAAGAGGAACAAAAAATCAGATAAAACTAACAATCCGAAGAAAGATCAACATTGCATATTGCACGAAAGTCCATAAAAATGAGAGAACAAGAAAAAAATTATATATTCATGGAAAATATAGGGGCAGATATAAGAAGAACAACATCAGCAACTACAGAGGCAGCAAAAACAATGTTAAGGCCTTATAACTAATAGGGAATGAATTCCAGTCAACCAAACTCTATTTAGGACGGCATTTGGTTATCTGAGTTCCGATGTGTCCTTCCCCACAGCTTCTATCCAAGTCAGTTTTAAACTTTCTTTCCTTTATGGCAGCATAACCTTGAGACATGTCTAAAAATCTTAAGTTGTTCTGCTGCATCTAGCAACAATTGGTGTATCCCCAAATTGGCCCAAAAACAGTTCTGCTCATCATACATTGACTAGTAACTCCCTTAGGACTTGTCTCACAGTGGTCTATTTGCTAGCAATTTCTCTCTTTTCTAAGTTATATAGATATACACCAAATTCCTATCCTGAACTTTATTTGATCCCTTTCCAGGTAATATATAATAGATGTTATTATGAACATAAATATTCTAACTAAAATCAAGGTCACTTATATTCTAAAATGTGCCTTTGGCATGCAGTGGCCAAGGTGCCGCATCGTGCCTATGCAGTAGACACAGCTGCTATGCAGGTTTAGTGCCTCCGCACCAGGTTTAGATAGACTTTGAATACAGTGAGGAATGTAACGAAAATCCACTAAATAACGAATGAAAAGCTTAAAAATAATCAATAAGAAAAAGGAATCCACAAATCATATGGAGACCTACTTAAGTATATTGTCGGATATGTAACACAGAAGTTTCAGGAAAACTATTGAAAGAAAATATACTCCAGTTATGATATAATGAAATCAAAATTAAAATTGCAGATATCCACATAATATTATTTGAAGTCCAAGTATTGATAGCATGAGAAAATAGTCAAATACTATCACAGTATCGCAGGAAATCCATAACAAAATAATCAAAGAGTAACACTGTAAAAAATTGGTAATACTGAGAAATTAAATAACAAAAACATATAAGAAGTTAAAAATCAATCGAAATCATTAAAGACTGAAATAATTATAATAGTCAGAAATATAGTATCATTGAAAAATATATATTTAAGGTTTACCAGGGATATGAAGGAAATCCCCCAAATGACCCGCCTGGCCGGGTGGTTGCAGACTGTCCAAGTGACCTTTGATAGCCTTGCAACCCTTGCAAACCTACTTGTCCCTGCGACCCAAAACCATAAGCTCCAAGCAATGAGGGAGCTCCGCCACCCAACCCGACTCCTCCAAGGGGTTGGCTCTGCGGAGCAACCAATCCAGCGGTCGGGTACAATGCTCCTACTGCTGCTGGATTCAATGCTGCTAGTGCTGTCGGATTCAACGAAGCGAATGCCGCTGGATTCAAGGCAGCCGCCGCCAGCAATGGATTCTGTCCTAGCAGCATGGCATAGTTCGGGTTTTGCCCCTGCAAGAGAAGATTCTGTGCGGCTGCCACCGCGGCCAGCATGGGTTGCGAAGCTGCCCCAGTCAATGGGGCAGCAGCTGCCGCACCAATATTCGTCGCCGCCGCAGCCGCCTTTCCCTTCTGGGAGGAGTCGGTGGCCAGCTGGCAATGAAGCAGACGGCCCTCGAACATCTTGTGGGGCTCCTCCAGTGCCCTCCTTGCCCCTTCCACCGTCTTGTACACGAATAGCGCGAACCCCCTCGACTTCCCCGTGTACATGTTGAACCCAATCGGCCCAGCCTCGATGTCCCCGAACTGCGTGAACAGCGCCTTGAGCTTATCTGGCTGCGCGTCCTCGTGCACGTTGCTGACGTAGATCCTCCGACCGGCGGTATCCAGGCCGGAGGCGGAGGCGGCTCCGCCGCCGGCGACTGGGCCGACGGACGCCAGCTGGCAGAACGCAACGCGGTTCTTGATCTTCTTCTGCGGCTCGCGGAGGGCGCAGGCGGCGGCGGCGCGGGTGCGGAAGAGGACGAACCCGAAGCCCTTGGAGCGGCCGGTGGACTTGTCGACGACGACGTTGCAGTCCTCGAGCGGGCCGTAGGGCTCGAAGGCATGGAGGAGGGTCTCGCGGGTGGCGTCCCAGCCGAGTCCGTGGACGAAGAGCTTGCGGTGGGCGACGCTCGTGTCTGCGGCAGCGGAGATGCTGGAGAGGAGGGCGGGGTCGTCCGCCGCGGCGTCGATGAGGAAGGAGATGAGCTGGTCCTTGGAGTAGGGTTCAAGAAGGCGGTGGATGCTGCTAGGGGAAGAAGGAGACGAAGAGCCGCCATCATCGCCAGAGAATACGCCGACGCCGGTGGCGATCTCGTGGGTGTCTTTGACCTGGATAGGGTTTTGGTTCTGCTGGTGGTGGCTGTGGGGCTTCTTCTTGGGCTTGAAAGCGAGCTTACGCTTCTTGTTGCTACGCTTGGTGTTGCGATCCTTCGCGGCTCTGGATTTCCCCATGGATATGGTGATGGAGAAGAAGAGGAATTAGCGTTACCGACTTATAGGGTTTGGCTTCTACCGCCAAGTGGAGGGAGAAGAGGAAAGGCAAATGATCCGACCCGATTATCTCAATTACGAATAGGCGCGGCCTGGCTCGGTCCGGCCCAGCCCAAATACCTACTCTAGTGCGAACAGCAGTCAACGGTTCGGATTCACTTATCTCCTTTTCTGATCAAATCCTACGAGTGGTAAACATTCTCCCTTCCTATAAAACCATAAGCCCTCAATTAGGGTTTCAATTCTGCTCTCTCGTGCTCTCTCATCTACCAGCTTCGAGGGTTTTGGAAGCTCTCGTCTGCCGCCAAGATGGTGAGCCCCGCCCCTTCTCCTTTACATCTAGGATTTGAATTGTTGTGTTATATGATTTTGTTTTGGTATGGATAGGTTCTCTCCAACGACATTGATCTCCTCAACCCGCCGGCGGAGCTCGAGAAGAGGAAGCACAAGTTGAAGCGATTGGTTCAATCCCCCAACTCCTTCTTTATGGTAATCCCTTGTTCTTTGGTTTCTTTCTATTGATTATGATTTGATTATAACTTTGAGATTTCGTATCTTTTGTCCTCTCTTTTGTAGGATGTCAAGTGCCAGGGATGCTTTAACATGTAAGACGCTCTTCTAGTCTAATTGATCTTTTGCTTGTTTATTTTGGGGATAGTTAGTAGGCTACAGTCTATTGCGATCAATTTTGATGTTTTCTACTTTGGCCTCATCTAACTTTTATAACATCTGGAGTGCTATGGATTAGAAGCCTTTTTGGTGTTGTTGTATATTGGGTTCTGTTGTGTAGTTAAGAGCCTAAAAATTCGATTTTGATGCTTTCTACATTGATAGGATGTAATTGCTCTCATATCAAAAACCATAGCATTGCGAGTCCACCTAATAGCTGGATTTTGATGCTTTTCTACATTGGTTTATTTGATTTCTGCCATATAACTATTGTGTTTTGGTTCCATAAGAATGATTCTAATTGTTTACTCTTGGTGGGTATTCTAGAACTACTGTTTTTAGCCATTCCCAGACGGTGGTGGTGTGCGCAGGCTGCCAGACTGTGTTATGCCAGCCGACCGGAGGCCGTGCTCGGCTTACAGAGGGATGCTCCTTCAGGCGGAAGAATGATTAGTTTATGGTGTGCCTTCCCACGCCTTCTTGTTTACTGTCTTCTCAAAGTTGTTCAAGAGGATACGAGGTCTTAGTTGGAACTTTAGTTTGTGTCTCTTTTTAGCAATTTTTTTTTGTTGGAATTTTGATGGGAAGCATTATGAGATTTTGGAAGGAATTACATAAACTTGTTAATCACCCTGCCTTTTGTACTGGTTCATATATTATATAAACTCCGTTAATCACCTTCCCATTAATATGTGAAGTGTTGTTTTGCTAGACTTTTGAGTTTCTATCATATTAAATACTATACAGAGACTTGCTCCAAGGTGTCACATGAATGACATTTGCATATTTGAAGGTGTCATTTATAACATATATATGCTCTTCTTTTTCATTTACATCATCAGTCGTGAGTATACTTCCACAAGCAAGTTATTGTTTTGGAAGCAAGGTTTTATGCTCTTTTTTCCGCAGAAGTCACTTTATGATGAGCATTTGATTAGTTTGTACAAGTCCAGATTGAATGCATGAACTTATTCTGCATGCAACCATAACATCTTCTGGAGACAATCTATAGTATTCTTTTGAGTCTAATAAGATGCAACAGTAGTTTATGAGTCATCCTTTTTTTTTTGGCATGAATTGATGTTCTTGAAGGTTTTCTTTCACAAAAGTTCTAGTTACTACTCTAACATCACAAATAGAGCAACATATTCTTATAGGTGTGGCTGTCCAAATTTTGTTTTTACTGTAGGATCCTCTTTCAAATAACTTATTAGCTTTGTATGGCCTGATTGTTTGATTTTATTTAAGGGCAACATATGAAATCAATAAAAATGGGAAGATCCTGGAACTTGCCCCGAGTATGCAACCATTGCAAAAGATGCTTGCTTTTTTTACAAAAAAAAGTTGCCTTAGGATTCAGCCAATGTGGTCTCACTTAATATGATCTAATTATTTCAAGCCAGTTTCCCTTGGAAGGCTGGCTGTGTATGCTGAATTATAACATAGCCGCACTTAAAAAAATTACAAAACTTGAGTCATTTTTCTCCATCTCAATGCCATTGTTGTGGAATCCAGTAGTAAGCCTTTGGTACCTTTTCTTTTTTAAGTTTTTCTCGCAAGAAGTGGAATCGAGAGTAGGTTATGATCATATCATGGTTAGTATCATCCATCGCAATCATTCTGCTACATGAGAACAATACTAAAATTAAAGCCTCATTCTGATACATGGAAACAGATCTTTGGAACATTATTATTTGTTTTCTTATTCGACCAATTCTCCCTCAAGATCAACTCTGAACTGTTTGTCCATTCTCCTTACAAATACCATCTAGAACGAGGCCTCAAAGAACTCTCACTACTAGGGGGCAGCAAGCAGGCAAAATCCTCGATTCTGCAGTTGCTCTTACATCCCTGACATCGCATAATCCAGCGCATCCACGAGGAAGTCTGCATGAAGACCGATCAAAATGTGATCATCCAAAAAGCCAAAAACTGCAAGCCCATGTAACATATTTGACAAGCAGTAGTAGGAAAAAGAGAAACCTGCATCAGCTTTGTTAAAGCACATTGGTGGTTTTATTCTGAAGACGTTGCCATGCAGGCCCCCCTTCCCAACTAGTACTCCAAGATCTACGAACAGGTATAAAAAGTTAGTCTGGAGAACTTTATCAAGGAAAAGAAAGTAGAGAGAGATGAGGTTACCCTTTAGTTTCTCAAATAACACTGCCGTCTCAACCTTGGCAGGCGTCTTCTCTTTCCTGTCAGTTACAAGATCTACTCCCAACATCAATCCCCTGCCTCTAACATCTCCTATGACTGAAATGAAAACACTTAATTAAAAAGGAGACAATAACGGTAGTGTAACATATGAAGTAAATGCCCATGTTGAGAGGGAAATCAAAATACTGTATATACTGGAAAACTCTAACATGTATGACGAGTCCATCAATCCAACTCCAATCATTAAAACATGCGATGGAAAATCAGGTCCAACTTATGTAGGATAATCAAACTACTCTACTAGCAAATGGAAAAATAAATAAGATGGATATAAGAGCATATAGAGGATCCAAACATTGTTAGCAGTGGGAAGGCTTAAAGACATTACTTTCATGCTTCTGCTGAAGAGATTTTAATCGTTGTATCAAGTGGGAACCAACATCAGCACAATGTGCCTGGCGATTTTCCTTGTCAAGAACCTTAAGCACTGCTAGTCCACCAGCAGAACAAACAGGGTTCCCACCAAACGTATTAAATTGAATTTTTTGTGACATCACATTAGCTATTTCAGGAGTCGTGACAACTGCTCCTAATGGTAGACCATTGCCAATACCCTGAGACACTGACATAAAATAAATCAACTAAATATAATGAAAAAAAATTCAAATAATGAATTCAATATATTGGATGATCCGATGGTGCATTAATGTTAGATTTACTTTGTGATTCTGTGAGGGTGTAATTGATACCAAAGAAGAAAAGCATAATATAGTATTTTTACAGGCTTTCATAAGATCTAAAGGCAACATATAACGTATGCGGAAGAAATAAGAGACCTTTGCCATTGTGACAATGTCTGGAATGACATCCTGTGTCTGAAATCCCCAGTAGTGGCTTCCAGTGCGCCCAAACCCACTCTGAACTTCATCAGCTATGCAAACACCACCAGCTTTACGCACAATATTATATACTTCTTTTAGGTAGCCAGGAGCCAATTCAACTGAACCGCCAACACCCTATAACATTTGCGAGTAACAAAGTGATTGTAAATAGCTTTCTGAAGAAAGTAAGAGTAACAATAAATTTTGGGTATCATCTTTACAAACTTACTCACACCTGAAAAGTTTCAGCAATAAAGCCTGCAACATTCCCAGAAGAACCAAAGCTAATATGATCTTGGACTTCTTTGGCATAACGTCCAGCATCAGAGCCAAAGACCCCACGATATGGATCAGGGTTCATGACATGGTGAATCTCACCCTGTAAAAATTGTGGACAGGCATAAGCTATATGGACAAGAAACTGCATGAAACTTGGAATCTGTTTCTTTGGCAATATCTATGAAGCAAGGTCATTACACAAACTGATGTCCAGAATATGGTGGTATGGCAGATAGATAAACAGAATAATAAGAAGCTTATGTGGCAGATGATGATTTCATCAGCATTATCAATACCTGTCACATACACTCGTTGCCACGGTTGCTACTTCCATAAGATACCTTCTTGATTATGCTTAATCAGGTGACATATTGTATTTAAGTAATAAAAAACAAGCACATAAACAACAAGACTCACTCCACCTATATACAGATGACTTTTTCATATTTGCCTGTACATCCTTATTAGATGACACTTGTTTGGTCAACACATGCTTTCTTACAGCTTCCATGGAATATTACTATTAGCGTTCCTTCTTCATCCTACTCAATCAAATTATCCATTTAACCATATGTTCAACTGATTTGGAATTTCTTGATCATATTAGACAACTTGCTTTAACTAAGTTGCAGTTTGGAAGAAAAAAAGTACATTTCACTTTAAATAGCAGATCAGGTGTTGATGTTCATGACTGATATGCTTATTATGATGGCTATCTCAAACAGCTACCACATGAACAAAAGTTTGATTTAAAGTACTAGACTTCTCATACCGTTTGAAGTACAATGTCGCAACTCTAAGCATGTATAAGCATAGAAAACAAGGTAATTTTTAACTTTGAAAAGCAAAGCATGAGTCTGAAACAAGGGAAGATAAAGAAGATAGCAAAAGTAGGTTCATCTTTTTTCTATAAAAATTTATTCTCAGTAACCAACCTGAGGAATTGGGTATTTCCAAGTATGTAAAGCTGTCAATCCAATTGTTCCAGCACTTCCACCATGATATGCATTTCTCAAGGCAATCATGCTTAGATTACCAGTATACAGCCGTGCCATCAGCATAGCTAATTCATTTGCTTCAGTCCCAGAATTGACAAAATAAACAACCTGCAGTTCATCATAATAGTAATAAATATGTAAACAAAGCAAGAGAATACTTAAAACCACTAATCTTTTTTACTATTCATTTACACTATTTTTGCATCCAGAAAGTAAGATGTTATTTTCCAGAGAATACAATGATCACTGCCAGGACCATATTGCAGATGCCAAAGCATCTGCAAAAGGCCCTTCCTTCGTAATTGTATTGTTTACTTATTACCCTAGGAACTCCATTGTGGCAATTTTGATTTGTGTCTCTATTCACAGAAAAACAAAAGATAATGACATAAGGAAGATATCTCATAGTTCCTACCTTGAGGTTGCCTGGCATTTTCGATGCCAATGCTTCCGCAAACTCAACAATAGCATGATGCAAGTATATGGTCGTAGTATGTTGGAGCAGCTTCGTCTGCTCCACCACAGCATTCACTATATCTGGATGGCAATGCCCGCAAGAAACCGTAACTATACCAGCAAAGCAGTCAAGATACCTCTTTCCGTTCTCATCATAAAGATACTGCATCTTTCCTTCCACAATATTGAGCTAGCTCAAGATTAAAACAAAAAACGCAAAGATTAAACTCTGTAACGATTTACAGCATTTACCTTTCTCTGCTAATATAAACGGAAATGCATAAAGTGAAATGGAAGGATTTTTCTCAAATTAAAGTAGTACGTAAAACTTAAAAGTTGTAATTCAAAAACGAACTTTTCCTAAGAAAGTAATCAAATTAGTAGTTAACCGATTGGAAAGCCCAATTTTCGATATATAACCATAGACCCAAACGTCTAGATTCAAACTAAACCATTCGATCCAAACACGAAATAACTTCAAAACCCTAGATAATGGAAAGATGTGACCACCGGCTTCTGGTAGTAGTGGAAGAGGGATGGGCCAAGAAAGGACTTCCGCTTCGCCAATATCTCCTCGCCGGGCATACCGGTGTACGGCAGCGGCTGGTGGTCGAAGGGTGGGATGGACGGCGGCGCCGGAGGCGAGGAGGCGAAGCCGCGGAGCAGCAGTCTCCGGAGCTCCGGCGAGGATCTGAGACCCCTGCGCCATAGATCTCTGCGGAGGAACATTGCGTAGTGAATTAGAAAGTTTAGGGCTTGGCTGTCAGACAGAGTGGAGAGAGACGAGAGCAGTTTTTTGGCGCCTTTTGAAGGTGGAGGACGATGACGTGGAAAATGGAATATACAAAATTCTCTTAAAAAATATTTATGCTGAGCTGGAGATTCAGTGTGTTGGACCGGAATACGAGAGGGATGTCGGGCTGAACCGTCTATTTTATTATTTCGGCTTTTTCTAAGTTTTGCTATTTGGTACTTTGATCCGATATCATTTTAATTATAAAATATATAAATTTCTCTCTCTTAGACTTTTAAAAAGTAACAATTAAACTCATCCGTGTGAGCTAAAATTCGTCTACCAAGCACATAAACAGTCTATTATTTTTAGATTGATAAAATTATTCTCATAAAGGTCAAACAAATATTTAGATAATTTTGCCTTCATTTTCTTCTTCTGATGATGATGAACTACAAAAGGCATTCACTCTTGTTCTACTTTCCTAAGTTGTAGGAAATTTTTTCGATCCTATCTCTCAATATCTTTCCCACATAATTTCTAGCACAAATAATTATACCTGACATCCTTTAAAGTGAGTAGAAAATTCTATATGACGATGAGAGTGGCAGATGAAAGAAAGAAGAAATGGGATGAAAAAAGAAGAAGATAGGACCAACAATAGAGAAACCCAATCAGTAACAAGTAAGGGTAGATAAGTAATGTTATCAGCTAATATGTTACGAACCGGCCTAATTCGATCCGCAACGATTCTAGACTCGATGAAGCTTGTAACTTTCGATGAGATATGCGAATAATCTAACCGATGGATCCTCTTGAATTTTGGATATGATGTTTCTCTTAGAAAGAGCTTTCCAATGAATTCAAGATCACATAATTTTGACAATCAGATCTCAAGTTATCGACTCAATAGTGGCTAAAGGTCAATTAGCTACTAGCTTGATAGCCCTCCAATGGCTAGATAGATGCTGGGTTTATTTCTTAATGTGAAGGGGGAGAAGTTGATGTAGAAGAGGGTGATTAGAAATTGAAAGATGTCGACAAAAGACTTGAACAATGGAAGAAGGGAGGTGGGAGAGGACATCAATGGCTAGAGATAAGTTGAGAGAGAGATAAAAGCCAAAGCCAATTCAATTATTTAAGATAGACTCAAATTAGGGTTTCCTCCACATATTTATAGAGACTCACCCTAAAAACTCCTCAATTGAGTTAAGCAACTCTAAACAACCCTAACAACCCTTAACAAAACTCACACTTTCGTCGCGGTGCGTTCGAACGCACTCGATCGCGTTCGAACGCAAAATTTCCATTATCTGTCGATGCAAACGTATATAGGCGTTCGAACGACCGCATTAGAACGACCTAATTTCGTTTGAACGCGTAATTTGTGTTCTCTGTTTTTACTAACGTGTGCAGGCGTTCGTATCCCTGTTCGAACGCGATTCCTGCGTTCGAATGCACCCCGACAAAATACTTTTATTGCTTCTAACAAACCCAACTAAATAAATAGGCTCATCTCAACGAATCTAATACCACGTGTGAAGCCAATATGAATCAAATCGTATCATAATAAACTCTAATATTTTTCCCCAACAACAGAGGAATAGAAAGGTAATTCTAGAACGTATGTTAATGTCTAAGGGGTTATAGCTTTTCAAATGTTTAGAGGTCATTTGTTCGCTTTTATAATATATGATAATAAAATGATACCGGATCAAAATAAAAGAGAGCAAAGTATAATTAAGTCTTTTTAAAATTATACGTTTAAATAAACATAAATAATGGAAGTTTCACTTATTGAATACCTAATTAAACTTTTATATACTCATTCATAATTTTGTTATTTAAACAATGTTAGAGGGGGTCCAAATTCTCATCCAACCACTTAAAATGTCGTTTTAAACCCCTCGTTGTAGTATAATTTTTCATATGAGGTCGGAAATTTTTCTAGTATTGTATGGTCCACTGGAGAGCCAGTGAATCATCTCGCACCGCTGAAGTAGTTGAGGACGCCTCCTGATGCAATCGTCGCCATCCAACAGCGAACAGCTTTTTATTCAAACAAGAAACTGGCAACGTGGCACTCGCCGAGGACCTCAGCTCCCTCCCCGTGTGTTCGCGTCACGGAATCTCCCAACTTCCGGTCTCTTCTCCCTCCTCCCTTCTCTCTCCTTCTTCTCCATCTTCCTCAACCCTAATTCCTCTCTCCTTCTCTTCTCTATCTTTCACTTCTCCTGCTCTTAAGAGATGAGCAGCTTGAGATCAATTTGCCGCCCGCACGCCGCCATCTCCTCATTCATCTACTGCTACCGAGGCCATGGCCGCCTAGGGTTCACCAACTTCGCCCGAAGCGCTAACCCCCGGATACCCTCCTTCTCCTCTTCCTCTTCCTCTTTCTTCCTCGACGAGATCCCCAGGATGGCGTCGGGGTCTCGCACCAACCACAGGAGGACTCTCACCAGGTTTTCCAAATGGAATTCCGAGAAATCCCCTTACGAAACACTTGGTAATTACTCAAAAAAGAAAACTTCTCTCGTTGGATTCATTTTTGGGATTAAATGATAGATAGATTGCCAAAAAAATTTTATCTTTTTTCTAATGTGAGTTTTTGAATAAATGAACCAAAATTTTGTTGGTGTATGATTGACAGAGCTTGTGCGAGATGCTGATGACGAGAAGATAAAATCAGCGTACAGGAGATTGGCCAAGTTCTATCACCCGGATGGTTTGCTCCTTCCCGATCCTTAAATTCCATTTTTTGCTTCTGGTCCAAAAAGAATTTTTTAACTTCCCTTCGAGAATCAATGCTATAATTAGTTCATGGACCACATGGTATGCTGGGGCCACTTCCATGTACTTGCTTCAATTGGAGCTGTGGATATTAGGAATCGGTGTTTCTTACATTTGATCCTCCTTGTGGCACTTCTCTTTCCATTTATTAGCTCAGACGTTTAAATAGAACACATAGAAGCTTAGTCTACAGGACGCCATACTTTATTCTTTTTGCACTTAATTTTTAATTCTCAACTGATTGTTCTGTACCGCTGAAGTGTATGATGGTAGGGGAACTCTTGATGAAGGCGAAACAGCCGAAGCTCGCTTTATCAAAATACAAGCAGCTTATGAGCTACTGATGGATGGGGAAAAGAGAGGGCAATATGATAGAGATCACCGAGTCAATCCAATGAAGGTAGAAGATTCTATCTAGCTTAATTTTTATGGAAATGCTGATAATCTTCCACCTGGATAATTATCACATTTACTTTATGTCCCTGTGTCACTATCAGTGATGAGAGCAGAACCATGATTGAAGTTCATTCTCTCTTACTTCGTGATAAGTGAAGGGAAATAATGGGTGATACCAAGATGGAATGAAATTAACCCATTAATCCTTTGAAAGTTTAAAATGTGAGTGAATCGGAAAGGACAAATTGGTTGCATCAGATTCTGTCACATTTTCAGTACTATATGAACTTCTGAAGATGTCATATCATCAGTGTTGATAATCTGGGAGATACTGCAGACTGGAGTTGTAGTGCATAGGCTGTTAAATTATTCTGGAACTAGGTGCATTTTTATCGATGTCAAAAATATTTCATTAGAGGAAAGCTGATGTCCTATTTATTTAATTCTTTCCAGGCTTCCCAGGCATGGATGGAATGGTTGATGAAAAAGCGAAAAGCTTTTGATCAGCGGGGTGATATGGCAATTGCAGCCTGGGCTGAGCAACAGCAGCGTGAGATGAATCTGCGAGCACGCCGTCTCTCCCGTTCAAAGGTCTGTAATCCTGCTCACCTAATTAAATCAGGGATACTTCCTTCATTTAATATTGTCATTCTTAACTAATTAGAGGTTTATTGATGAACATAGATGTATCAAACTGTTTTTCTGGTCAGGTTGAGCCTAAAGCACCATGATGTCCTCAAAAGTGGAATTTGATGTAGACCTACATAAAGACTTGTCCATATTGCTTGCTATTCCGTTTTCAATTTTCTACTATGGCTAACTTCTTGTTTTTCATAAGTTTTGACCCATAATAATTCTATCCATAGCAGCATCTTTTTCTGGCCGTCTAGGAAAACATCTTCATTTTCTATGCATCTGGAAATTTTGTGAGGCAGCATTTTACCATTCACCCTTAAATCACTTCATAGTTGTCATATTACTCGTAAAAATTGATACTTAATTGTACCATGTGTATGTGACAGTATCACAACACTGGAATAAGTATAGCAAGATGTTTAGCCCGCATTAAACTTTGGTCATTTATTATTATTATCACCACTCTAATGGACTTATTGTCATCCCAGGTAAGTTTCTTCCATCAGGGCTTCTTATATCCTGATTACAATCGATATGTTATTCTTTTACTAAGAGATTTTCTTCCAACCAATTTTATCTATTCCTTGTCAATCTGTGAGTAAATATTTATTCCCCTCTTCCAGTTATTCTGTATCAGCATCACATGCACTTCAATCTTATAATAGGTCAATTTTTCAAATACAATTGTGCACTGGATAAAACTTCATGGTGGCACTTTACGGCATAATAGGAGGCATCACACTCAAACAGTATATGCTTTAAGCCTCTAGATGAGGTAAGTTTCTTTGTCTTATTTCAGATTGATCCTGACGAAGAGCGACGGATATTGGCCAAGGAAAAGAAAGCATCCATGGAGTACTTCTCCAATACATTGAAAAGACATACCCTTATCTTAAAAAAGAGAGATTTAATGCGGAAAAAAGCAGAGGAAGATAAGAAAAGAGTCATCAGCCAGCTTCTAGCTGCTGAAGGCCTTGAGCTTGACACCGACGACGATGAAGCTGCCTGAAAACATTTATAGGTTGGATAAATTTTATTGTACAGAGATCCTACTCATTGCATGATAACTGGAGACAGAGCTAGTCAAAGAGTTCGATCAGTTATATTATGTGAACTTTTCAAATGTATATGAAAAGCTCTATATTTATTTCAGAAAGGAAGAGGCAGGGAAATTAATCCATTTGCTTATAATTTCTTGGGCAAAGATTGTTTCCATTCTGATTGGAAATCTACTCTTCTTGCTCGTCCAACTTGTAAATGGAAATTTATATTGAATCACATTGCTTGGCTATTGACTCTGGTGTATATTCTTTTATATGGAAGCAACAAGGGAATCAGTAAGAATATTTCATATAGTGTTGATGACTCGAATTACTAATTTGTCAATGGCAGTCATGGAAAAATGGTACCAATCAAGCTGTATATAACCAGTGATCAAATGAAAAATCTGAGAGTATATCCTTGGTATATGAAGCATTTTTTGTAAAACGAATTTATTATTTGATGAAATGTGGTGCAAAAGGCAGAGGGAAAATTAAAAGCACAAGAACCTGGATGATTCTATCAAAGTTTAGATCGACCACAACTTTAATGGCATGAATTGAACGATTTGGCTGAGATTCCGAGTTAGAAAAAATAAATAACAGAAAAACATAAATGAAATCTAGACAGAAAAAATTTAAGTTTGAAAATATAGATAGAAACAGAAAACAAAACCAAAAAAACAAAAAGGAATCCGGTTTTGATCGGGGTTTTGAACCCGACGTGAATCGAACACGCAACCTTCTGATCTGGAGTCAGACGCGCTACCATTGCGCCACGGATCCGGATGTAAAGAATGAAAGGTCTTTAAATACATCTTCTATAGATGTTCATCTTTATTCTGATAAATAGATGAGTGATTTGAATGATTATATTTCGAGCGTTTCTTCCGTGCCATAAAGTTAATTCTTTATCAATCAGTTTGATGAAAATCTAATGATTAAGATCTTAAGGGTATAATAGGAATGAAAGATATTACCTAGGTAATTTTTTTAGATATATAATTTTGCACATTATTTTTTGACAATTATATTATCTTAATATTTTATCAAGTAAAACACATATATATCATTAACTGAGAGTAATGTATATATATCAAAATAAGGGTATTGATGTCTTTTATAATTAATTTGATAAAAAATTAATTAATTTTTATTATTTACATATATCTCCCATTAGTTTAATTGATTTAAATTAAATTTTAATAGATAGAGATAGAGAATTATATTTAAATTAAAGTTTATCTCTAAATAATTAAATTTAAATTATTTAATATTAAATAATATCTCATATAATTAAGGTATAATTATATTTAAGAGAGAAATCTTAACGGAAGAAGAAAAAAACATGTAGAGTGCTTCTTCTGTATCGTAAAGTTAATTGTTTATCAATCAGTTTGATGAAAATCTAATGGTTAAGATCTTCGAGGGTATAATAAGAAAATTGAGAATTTAGGCACATGTAATTAAATCTTCTTAACTAATATATTCTTTTTCTTACTTAATGTGGTTTTGGAACCGGTACCGGGTATAAAAATTGGCTATTATAGTCGTTGGATTAAAATTATAATTTTTAAAAATGCATTTTGCCTTATATTTCTCAATCAAATGCGAATAACACAATACGAGATTAAAATGGCAATGCCTTGGCAAGTGAACAAATTCGCATCGGATCTTGTCATGCATTCCTTCCTAGGGTCTCTCATGAGACAATAGATTCAATGCCTTCGTAATTAATTTCAAACGGTGGAGGAGGATAAGGAGGAGTTAATTACGAGTTAAGTATGAGTCAAGTCATCAAACACCAGCAGTATGAGTTAATTATGTTCTAAAACTTTCTCAAATTGACCAAAATCGAAAAAAGATTTCTTTCAAGGATATAGGAAATCAAGAAGGATGGGACGTTTAAGATTCAGCGTTTGCACCATCCCACGCATGCTCGCGAATCTATCAAAGCCATGGCCGAACTCGGCAAAGAGCGCCTCCTCTGCCTTTCTTTTGTTCTCTGGACTCTGGAGCAGAGTAGTCGGCGGAGAGGCCCACAGCGGCGCCGAGGTCGATCGCTCGAGTGCGTGGAGTGGCAAGTTGAAGACTCCGGCTTATCGGCGCGCCGAGCTGCAGTCTTTTTTAAGTGGGCTGGTCCAATGCGAGTCCTAATCTTTTCCATCAACTATTCCCTCCCGTGGTCAAAATGAGATGTGGAGATGAACACTCGTCCTCTCAACTATATTTTGAATCCGTCGACCGTTGCCTCCTGGAACTCCGCCATCAGAGCGGCCACGGACAAAGGCCTCCACCGAGAAGCCATCCTTATCTACCGCCGCATGAAGCAATGTGGCCTCCAACCCGATCACCTCACCTTTCCCTTCCTCCTCAAGTCCTGCGCGAGACTCCCCGATGCTTCCCTCGCCGCAGTCTTCCATGCCCATGTCGTCAAATCCCCGTTCTATCCCGATGTCTTCGTTGGGACCGCCATGGTCGATGCCTATGTTAAGTCCCGGCAGTTGGAGAATGCACGAAATCTGTTCGAGGAAATACCCAATAGAGACGCCGCAGCTTGGAACTGTATTATTATGGGTTTCTCTGAGTTGGGTTCTCTTGAAAATGTTTTGGGTTTCTTTCGCCTCATGAGGTTGGATGAGATGAATCCTGACTCGGTTACTGTCGTAAGCTTGACACGATCATGCGGGTATCAGAAAAAATTGGGATTACTGAGAGTTGTCCACTGTTTGGCAATTCAAGTGGGAGTTACAAGTGATGTTTCTGTGGCCAACACTTTGATTGCTGCCTACTGTAAATGTGAGGATTTGGATGGTGCTGAATTAGTGTTTGCTGAGATTCCCATTGAAATGAGGTCAGTTGTGTCTTGGAATTCAATGATCTCAGGGTACGCTTATGTTGGCCGATCTAAAGAAGTCATTGATTTCTTCCATCAGATGGTGAAAGATGGTCTTAGGCCAGATGTTAGCACCACTGTGAGCTTGCTTTCGTCTTTTGCCAGTTCAGGATCAATATTAGAAGGTATGCTCGTTCATTCACTTGCGATCAAATCTGGCATGGATTCAGATGTTTCTGTTTTGAATACGCTGATATCACTGTACTCAAAGTGTGGGGACGTTGAAGCTGCAAGAGATTGCTTTGACAAAATGGCCAAAAGAACATGTGTTTCTTGGACTGCACTGATCAGTGGTTATACTCAAAGAGGAGATATTGATGAGGCGACAAATCTGTTCTTTGCCATGGAAGCTACAGGGGAGAGGCCTGATGCTGTCACTGTGGTCGCTCTTCTATCTGCTTGTAGCCAAATTGGTGCTCTTGAACTTGGTAGATTGATGAATAGGTATGCACTGGCCAATGGATTTGCAGAAAACATATTAGTAGGTAATGCGCTGATTGACATGTATGCTAAATGTGGTTACATTGGTGAAGCTCAAAGGCTTTTCGACAGCATGAGCGAAAGAACCATAATCTCTTGGACTGCTATGATCATGGGTTATGCCATGAATGGAGATTTCATAAAAGCTTTAGATCTTTTTACACAAATGTTGGATGCAGGTCTGAAGCCAAATCATGTAACCTTTCTCGCCGTCCTACAAGCATGCGTCCATGGTGGTTTGCTTGAGAAAGGATGGAGTTATTTTCATATGATGAGTGAGATGTATGGCATTGTTCCAAGATTAGAACATTATGCCAGCATGATTGATCTCCTTGGCCGTCAAGGGAGACTAAATGAGGCATTGGACTTCATCAAAAGCATGCCTCTTGAGCCAGACTCAGGTGTGTGGGGTGCTCTTTTAGGCGCTTGCATTAGTCGCAGCGAAACTGACATTGGCGAGTACGTTGCGAACCGCCTTTTCGAATTAGAACCTCAAACAGCAGTATCATATGTTGGCATGGCTAACATTTATGCTGCAAAAGAGAGGTGGAAGGGTGTGGCAGAGATAAGAACAATGATGAAGCAGAAGAAGGCAAGGAAATCCCCAGGCCAGAGCACAGTGCATGTAGATGGACAGTTCCATGCATTCACCTCTGAAGATAGGTTTCACCCTGAAGGTTTGCATATATATGAAGTTTTGGATACTCTGGCCTTGCAATTAAAGAAAGCAGATCAGGATACAGATTTGGACACAAGGTTACACATTGTAGAATTGATGTAACTTGGCTAACTTAGTGAGTTGCTCCATGCTACTCATTAAGGTAAAATTCTAAGGAATCCCCCATCAGTTTGGCGACGGCATGATGTTGATGATAAGGATCTCATGGATTGTGATAGTCTGACATATGACTAGTATTTTGTAACTTTGAAACATTGTTGTTCTGCTGTAGTTCATGAATAAAAAGTGCCTATTTTTTTTAAACCACTCTTGTCTGCGAATTAGATTGGATGTGATCAGGGCCATCCAATGCACGCAGTAAATAAGTTCATATGTGTTTTAGTTGTAATTCACGAATAACACCATCTCATGCATGAACCAATTAAACAGGGGTGAGAACCACATCTGCAGGCAAAACCATTTAATTACTCCTGCATAATTAACTCTCATCACAGTAATTACTAACGCTAATAAAAAAACATTAATGATGTGTTAATGTTTCTTTCCGAAAGGTCCTCACTCCTCAACGAACTTCTGAAATTTTACACTCAAAGGACCCACATTAAACGTATTGGGGTATACTCGATGGGAGGTATTAGAAGAATCGATAATTTAACAGAGAAAAACACCATCAACATAAGAATAATAAGTTAATGCTACTAGAAATTTAGAATCATATGAATAAATGTAATCAATGGTAATGGATCGGATTTCCATCCGAGCTCTTCCAAATATAAGTGGGATTTTCTTATCCAAATAATCTATATGGATAATAGAATTGCAAATAGAACCATGTCAGCCTCTCTCGCTCCTATAAATAGCCTATATTTTTCCCTTTGCCTCACACCATTCTTCTCTACAAACACTTTCTTTTCTTTCTACTGCCTCAAATTAATCAATGGCTTCTTTAGCTTTGGCTTCCTCCTCCACCGATTCCAACTGGTGGATCTTCACCCTACCTGCTTTTCTCGGTGCGGACGCGATTCTATGCGACCGCATCCTCCCCTTCGCCTCTCTCCTTGTCGCCTTACTTTTCTCCGGTGTTATCGTCTCATGGGCCTTCTCCTCCGGTGGGCCAGCGTGGGCGAATAATAGGAGCCGCATGGGCACTACACAGATCCCCGGACCACGTGGCCTCCCCTTGTTCGGCAGTATCTTTACTCTAACACGAGGACTCCCCCACCGTGCCCTTGCCGCCATGGCTCGCACCGGAAAGGCCACCCATCTCATGGCCTTCTCCATCGGCTGCACCCCCGCCGTCGTCTCCTCCGACCCCACCATAGCTCGTGAGATCCTTTCCCATCCTTGCTTCGCCGACCGTCCATTGAAGCGCTCCGCGCGCGAGCTCATGTTCGGCCGCGCCATCGGCTTCGCGCCTAGCGGCTCCTACTGGCGCCTCCTCCGCAGGATCGCCTCCACCCACTTGTTCGCTCCCCGCCGCATCGCGGCGCACGAGCCGGGACGCCAAACCGACTGCGCCGCCATGTTGAATAGCGTAGCCGCCGAGCAGGCCAAGAATGGGACCGTACGCCTCCGCGGCCACCTCCAGGGCGCGGCGCTGAATAACGTCATGGGGAGCGTGTTCGGCAAGAGATACGACGTGTCGAGCGTGAATCCCGAGGCGGAGGAGCTGATGGTGATGGTGAGGGAAGGCTTCGACCTCTTGGGCGCCTTCAACTGGTCGGATCACCTCCCTTGGCTCGCCAGCCTCTACGACCCTTCTCACGTCAAGCAGAGGTGCGCTGCCCTCGTGCCACGTGTGCGCAAGCTTATAGGAGGCATCATCGACGAGCACCGAAGTTCCGGAACTAAGCAGCTCGGCGACAATGCCGACTTTGTGGACGTGCTGCTCTCCCTTCAGGGCGAGGAGAAGCTCAACGAGGATGACATGATCGCAGTTCTGTGGGTATGTGATCGATTAAGTCGCTATCTAATTAATATCTATGTCCTTGTATATCGAGTGACGTTTGATTTAACTTTCTACGACAGGAGATGATCTTCCGCGGTACGGACACCACCGCTCTCCTCACCGAATGGACCATGGCCGAGCTTGTCCTCCACCCCACCATCCAATCCAAGCTCCGCAGTGAAATCGACTCCGTCGCCGGACCCAATGGATTCGTTAGTGATGCGGACGTGGCGAAGATGCCCTACCTCCAGTCTGTAGTGAAGGAGACCCTCCGATCCCACCCTCCCGGCCCGCTGCTCTCCTGGGCTCGTTTGTCCACGTCGGACGTCCAGCTCGGCAACGGCATGGTGGTCCCAGCTGGAACCACGGCCATGGTCAACATGTGGGCCATCACCCACGACCCCGCCGTGTGGGCCGACCCCGACGAGTTCAGCCCCGAGCGCTTCGTTGTCTCCGAGGGCGGCGCCGACGTGGACGTGAGAGGCGGCGACCCCAGGCTTGCACCCTTCGGCGCAGGCCGCCGCGTTTGCCCTGGGAAAAATCTCGGCATAGTGACGGTCGGACTGTGGGTTGCCAGGCTGGTTCACCACTTCGAGTGGGGCCCTGCTGAGGGTGCTGACGTGGACCTCACAGAGGTGCTCAAACTTTCCTCCGAGATGAAGAACCCCCTCACTGCCGTCGCAGTTCCCAGGGATAATATTCTGGCTGCTTGACATTATACAACTACGATACATATCTTAAATTAATAAAATTAAGTTTCATTATATATGGGACTCATGTAATTCCGGTTCCTTTTCTTTGCATGCACCATTCTTGTAATCCTCTTTCATAGTCCCATCCATGTGATGTCATGACGCCATTCAAATAAACACATCGATACTGAGAGATGATTTTTTTTACTGTGACTCTCGTGTCCTCCTCGACCAATTACCACACCCGGCGAAAAATAAATTAAAAATTAAAGAATCCGATTAGGATCGGGGTATTGAACCCGACGTGAATCGAACACGCAACCTTCTGATCTGGAGTCAGACGCGCTACCATTGCGCCACGGATCCTGGTTATTAGGCAACAACATTCCTCTTATTTCTAATCTAATCATATCTTATCTATTAATTAATTAATGCTTTTCTATTAGAAACATTGAATCGGGATATATATTCAAAATGTATCACCTTTGCCTTAATATATCAAGACAGAATCTTTGGGATTCCTTAAGTAACATCCGACACTGACTAATTTCTCATGTGAACAAATTAATTAGATGTAATCCAGAACTCAGAAGGCAGCTTACATATAAAATATTCAAAATCCAGTTAAGCTTAATCCAATCAAACTTCTCCCACATGCCATTGCTTTCTTAGAGCTCCTTCAAACAAGGAGATGCTCGACGTTTAATAGCATTTAAGTACTTCTTCTTCTTCTCCACATTGCACTTTTAATGGTGAAAGAATGTTCTACGATATCTTTGTGATTGAAGAGAATCTTTGATCTGGTTATTAATAAACATGTGTGAACGGGCGAAGCACAAGTAGTCAAGGTTCCTTCATGGCTAAACCCCACCCACACATATATATAATAAAACAAACAAATAAATAAATAAAGTTTACTACTATAAATTCCACATGACATTTTTTATAGTACAAATCAATCAAACACGTTACTTAAAATGCTTGTGTTTCGTAAGAAGCTCTCTTTCCCGTGCAAGTAATATAATGTGATCTTAGTGCTGGTAGAGAAATCTAGGAAGGAGATCATTTGATACGCGATGTGATTGTTGTAATCTATCTATCTAATACATAGGGTCACTTGAATGTGTTGTCAAATTAAACTACCTCAGTTGTCACGAGGATTAATTTACACAACATTAATTACAGTTAGCTTTAAGTTTGGGAAAAAAAAACGTTCTTTTTCCTTCTCTAGAATCCTTGGAAGACAACCGACATCTTCTTTGCAGCTCCCGATGAACTCTTATTTGACTTGCTGAGTTGTTCCCACGTAAGGATCTATTGCAGACCCATCTCTAAAGACTACATAGACCTACATGCATGCATGTTATATTGCATGAAGAGAGAGCCCTTTAGAATATAATCTACAATGAAACAAGTTCAGCATTTGATGAAGTTAAAAGGGGGAGAGAGATCTAGAGAGAGGAAGTTAGAAGAGGGAGAGAGATCTAGAGAGAGGAAGAAGAAGAAGCCAACAACCTTCATTTAAGGCATGCTTAGATGTCGATTGATGTAGAAACCACAGTGGAATTGTTTTTTGGTATAAGAAATCCGAACACTGGAACTTGTCGGTGGTTTTGGAGAGGACAGTAGCCAATTTTTGCAGTCTATTATCAGCATATGTTTTGTCGTCAAATTTAAAGAGCATATTATGTTGGGTTCTCAAAATATGTTTTGTTGTGAATCAAGCTAAGATGAATTTATTTATAAAGATGTGACGATAAGCATGCCTTAAGTGCTAGAAAGAATAACGAAGGTGACAATAAGATATGATAGATTTATGATTTAGAAAGAAAATAAGAGAGAGAATATTGTCAGCCCTAAAGATAAAAGCGGATCGATGGATAAGGAGGAAAGAGCTAACTTGCGGCTAAGACTTAAGGGAGGATAAAGAAGATGGTTGGCCGTAATCGACTAGGGGAATCAATCGTTGAAAAGAAAGGGAAGGACGTTAGCTTTATTTCGAAGCTGAAGGTTAAGAGAGATGAGATAGGAGATGACAAAAATGTCAATATTCTTCTAAAATCTTAAATGGCTGCATTCCACATATTTAGAGATTAACTAAAATTTATATAATTCAAATTAATCCTAACATGCTGACTTCAGTGCCAGACGTTCGAACGTCGTTGGATTGGCATTCGAACGCCGTTGACTAAGCTGTAGTCTCGGGTTCGAGTGTTTGATCGCCGAGCTATGGTTGTTCGAATGTCAAAACTTGAGAGCCTTATTCTTCGACATGGCTTTTGCATTCATTCTTCTAGTGCCGTTACAACACTGCCCAAGATTATTATTGTTGAAATAAAAATCTTGATAATAACGTGATCATCCCGGCAAACTCAATGTCCCCTCTAAGATGATCCAATTGGGCCGGATCACATTACATTTAGACTAATATGAAATTATTAATTTTTTATCCAAATATAATACATAAATAAATATATTATTATAATTATTTATATTATATTAATAATCTCATCGCTTGAGTAAATATGAATAGTTCTAAGATGATTAAAATTTTCATTTCAAAATAATAAATTTAAACGATATTATATTGTGATAGTTAATATTAAATATTATTGAAGGTTTATAATTTTAGATAAAAAAAGGAGAGATTAAAAGTGTATTTTATTTTAAATTAATAGAAAGAGAATGATAAACTGACATTTTATTAATATTTCTTATGGCATAAAATGTTCCGGTAATATTTTTTTAAAGTTCTCTGGTACTTTCTCTTACAATTTTATTTAGTTTTAAATTAGTCTTTTTTATGTTAATTATATTTATACTTACTTAATTTTGACGTGAACTTTTTAAATTTTTTTAAGTTACAATGTCATCCTTAAACTTGAAGATAAAATGAAATTAGAGAGCGACAGTGAAGAAAAGCGGATAGCGACCGAGTACCCCTAATTAATATATTATTAATTTAAAAATCAAATCACCGCTCTGCTCAAACATATGTTTAGTGGATAGTTTTAAGTTAAAAGCAAAACCAGAGAGCAATTCTGTGTATATGTAATTATTGCCTGAGGGTAGTAGACGAAAAGATTTGGCTATCTTTGTGGGTCCATCTTCCATGTGACCCCACGTGGACATAAATCGACAAGTGTGTCCCGCCGTTGATTTCGTTGAAACCAAATCACCGTTCTCCTCAAAAACCGTGCCATCTTGGCGAGCCCCACCTCATCAGACGTGTCCCCTCGCGCAGACGGAACTCAGCGAGGTTCCCCCCGCTGCCATGTGTCCCTTTTTGTCTCCCTCCTCCATCAATCCCATGCTTTTGTCGCTACTCTGTCCAGGTCAACGGTCAAAGATTCATTGACCCGGGTTCGCCTCGACTCGTATACAGTGGCAGGTGCAGACTACCGACACGAGCGAGACGCGTGGGCCATGCCCATGCCCACCGTAAAATTTTACACACACTATGTACGTTTTGGTGACTTCATGTGTGTGTGGTTTAGCACCATATCAAGTAAGAAAAAAATAACGTGGAGAAAACTCTTAAGTATTTTATCTAATTTAATATCCCTCTCTTCGATAGGACTCGGTGCCCATACCATGACACAGTCCGGAATATACCAACTAGGCTACAGTGCACGTCTATGTTGTTCTTATTACTTTTCTTTTTTATTCATTAACCCAATGTTGATATGCACATTTTTGTGGGTCCCTGGACCCCTGAGAAACGAACAGAGGGGCAATGCTTCTGTGCATATTGTAAATGCTAGAGTATGCACACGTCCTCGACCGTTTTAATGTATTTGGTTCAATTGCCTGACTTGTGAACACCATGCATGGAATAATGCATGTCTCACTGTTCCTCTATGTGGAACAGTGCACATGGATAGTAGTATTTGGAGTACTACTCGAAGATTAAATTTGTTAGTTATCATGTGGAGGCTCGTTATATGGTAACTGGTAAGTGTTTATACGTACTAACTTGACGTGCTTAGGGATCACTGCAGCTTTCTTCTGTTCTATTTTCTACTTTAAAGAAATAGAGCGAGATCTAGTTTATCGACAAGAGAATCCTGAACTTGACTAGTAGATCTGGTGAAGGTAGATCTTTATGTACTATAGAAACCAAGAAATCTGGACGATACAATGCATGCTGACTAAATGTAATAAATCAAATGCCATACATTGAGCATTATTAGAGAGAGAGAGAGTGAGAGAGAGAGTGAGAGTGAAAAAAAAAGAGAGAGTTAAATCTACAAAGTAAATGAGAGGGCATGCAATCAACAACGCTCTACGATGCACATCATTAGAGAATTAGTGAGTAAAACGTACGAACGGCATAGGGATCGTTTAGAGTTTACGATGGGAATTGATTAACATATGCTCAGCATATCCTTCTCACTCTTTTGCCAGCCAAATTAATTAACGTTTGAAGGCGACGTAACTGAAACAATACTAATAAGTTACTGCAGTCGGCCGCAGTAAATGGTTATAGCTGAAATCACGTGGTTTGGAACCCGAGGCGGCACGTCTTTCATGGAAAGCCTTTTCATATCTGATGATGTGGCATACTATGATTGGTCAAGGCCGTCAAAACCGTAAAGAGAAGCCAAGTGTTGTCACCTAGGGGTCAGCTGGGGCTAGTACGTGCTACATAAGTTTAGGCTGTGGTGCATGGGATTGCGAGAATCCTGGCCGTACATGTTGCGTGCCAACTTAGCCTAAAGATCGTGATCTCGATTTGGGGGTAGTACTACGTCCACACCCATCTCCACCACACCACCATTAAAGTACGGCTGCTGAATTATACACTCAACGGTCGTAGGAGGAGGCTCTTTAGGCGGTTTTTTGTTGTAGCTTTTTCCTTATCTTTCTTAGGGGTGGTGTATAGATCGATAGAATCACACCACCTGACCTTCAGCAGTAAGGCGGCTATATATCCCTCTCTCTTTGAGTTGGATTTTGTTATCCTTTAGTACTCTACTACTACCTACTATAGGAAGAGCATGGGTTCGTGCCATTTACTACTGAAATAGATCTATACAAAAAATAATATAGAGAGTCGCAATCTTTTAGCTCCATTCAGAGAGGGGTGCACGATTGCCGAACTGCTGATTTTGATTCAAATATAATATAATATAAACCCTGGAACTAAACTATGAAATGTGATAACAAAATTACAAGGTTACCAACATATACTAACAGTTTATAACAGTTTAGGTTACCAACATATACTAACAGTTTATAACAGTTTAGGTTACCAACATATACTAACAGTTTATAACAGTTTACCACCATATTACAAGGTGCTTAACAAAACAAAAGGGTACCCCGAAATTATACAAACCACAAAACTGGAGTCCCATAACATGTTACACAACTATAAGCAAAACACATAAGATGACACAACTATAAGCAAACCATTACCGATATAATTATAGTAAAGTTTGTTAGGCTTTTTAGTTAAACGGCCACAAAGTTCTCCCATGGAACAGCAACAGCGGTGAGAGGAGTCTTCATCTCGGACGACAGCTTCAGAACCTCTGTGAGGTCCACGTCAGCACCCTCAGCTTGCGTCCACTGGAAGTGGTGAACCAGCCTGGCCACCCACAACCCAACAGTGACGATGCCTAGATTCTTCCCGGGGCAAACACGGCGCCCGGCGCCGAAAGGAGCAAGCCTGAGGTCCCCACCCCTGACGTCCACGTCAGCGCCGCCATCGGAGACAACGAATCGCTCGGGGGTGAACTCGTCTGGGTTGGCCCACACGGCAGGGTCATGGGTTATGGCCCACATGTTGACCATGGCGGTCGTTCCAGTTGGGACCACCATGCCGTTGCCGAGCTGGACGTCCGACGTGGAAAGGCGGGCCCAGGAGAGCAGCGGGCCGGGAGGGTGGGCTCGGAGGGTCTCCTTCACAACAGCCTGGAGGTAGGACATTTTCGCCACGTCAGCATCACTAACGAATCCATTGGGTCCGACGACGGAGTTGATTTCATTGCGGAGCTTGGATTGGATGGCAGGGTGGAGGACAAGCTCGGCCATGGCCCATTCAGTAAGGAGAGCGGTGGTGTCCGTACCGCGGAAGATCATTTCCTGCCGAACAAAATAAATCGAACTTCAATCGATATGCGATTGCAAAGATAAGCTATGTAATTCATCACACATACCCATAGAACAGCGATCATATCGTCCTCATTGAGCTTCTCATCGCCACGGAGGGAGAGCAGCACGTCAACAAAGTCGGCATTGTCAGCGAGCTGCTCGGTTCCAGAACTCTTGTGCTCTTCGATGATGCCTCGTACGAGGTTGCGTACACGTGGCACGAGAACATCGCACCTCTGCTTGACGTGAGAGGGGTCGTAGAAGCTGGCGAGCCAAGGGAGGTGATCCGACCAGTTGAAGGCACCCAGGAGGTCGAAGCCTTCCCTCACCAGCACCTTCAGCTCCTCCGCCTCGGGATTCACGCTGGACACGTCGTATCTCTTGCCGAACACGCTGCCCATGATGTTGTTCAGCGCCGCGCCCTGGAGGTGGCCTCGGAGACGAACGGAGCCGGTCTTGGCCTGCTCGGCGGCTATATTTTTCATCATAGCGGTGCAGTCAGCTTGGCGTCCCGGCTCGTGGGCGGCGATCCGGCGTGGAGCAAACAAGTGGGTGGAGGCGATCCTGCGCAGGAGGCGCCAGTAAGAGCCATTCGGCGCAAACCCGATGGCGCGGCCAAACATAAGCTCGCGAGCCGAGCGCTTCAGTGGGCGGTCGGCGAAGTTAGGATGGGAAAGGATCTCGCGAGCTACGGTGGGATCGGACGAGACGACGGCAGGCGTGGAACCGATCGAGAAAGCCATCAACTGGGTGGCCTTTCCGGCGCGAGCCATGGCAGCCAGCGTACGGTGCGGGAGCCCACGTGTCAGCTCAAAGATACTGCCGAAATATGGGAGGCCACGTGGGCCGGGAATCCGGGTAGCACCCATGCGGCTCCTATTGTTAGCCCACGCCGGCCCACCGGAGGAGAAGGCCCATGAGACGAGTACACCGGAGATGACAGCAACAAGGAGAGAGGCGAAGAGGAGCATGTGGTCGCTCAGGAGCGCGTCCGCTCCGAAGAAAGCAGGTAGGGTGAAAACCCACCAGTTGGAATCGGTGGAGGGAGAGTTAGATAAAGAAGCCATGGATTAGAAGTAGTAGAACAAGAAGATAGAAGGAATTTTTGTGAGTGGTGGTAGAGGAAGTAACGGGCTATTTATAGGAGCAGAATAAGATTTGGAATATAGAGTGGGGAGGTGGGGTTCATGACCGAGAAAGCGTTAGGAAGTTAAACAGACCATTAACGTTAGATATGTCTCGTGAATCAAAACGGACTACTGCCGCGTGGATCTTGGCGGTGTCGGCGGACCAATCAGTGGAAAGAAATATTTACTTTTTCAATAATCACAGTTAGTGTAAGTTATTTGCGTCCTTTTAGTTAACCCACGACTGCTGGGAGTTACAGTTAAAACGACCATTAATATTTGTTATTAAATTTAATGGTGGTTAATTAACGTAGCGGGTGAAGCCGCGTAAGGTCGGGTTGATAGATCCCATGGATTCATAAAATTTCGGATGGAAAACGTCCAAACGGAGAGCGAGAAGGCAAAAGAGCACCTTGGGTTGGGTGTGACGGTTCGCTTAAAGCTCAAGCATCGCATTGGAGTTCGAGCAATCCATTTATATAATCCATCAAAGCTTTCAATACAAATATATATATATATATATATATATATATATATATATATAAGTAGGTTAATTAAAATACTTAAATATACTTTGTATCTTCTGTCAACTTTCAAACTATTATTCAAGTGGTTGTCCTAGACTAACAACAAAAAGCTTATATGAGACGAGAAATAGCGAAGATTAGTTGAAATGGTTGTTAAAAGCTTGTGGTCTGTGGTGCATGATATAAAGATATATAGTACTGGAGCTGTAGAAAAAGTCTAAGAAGAGTACTATTGGAGAAATCTATGTATTCCCATAGTTTGCTATCAGACTTGGGAGTACACACAAGAATGACTTCTATGTTATTAAACTTAGCAGGTGTGAACTCTCTGTTGAGATCGACTTTGTCAACATACTTGCATCAGCTATATAATTCAGACTTAGGAGTACTTCTTACTCTTCTCTTCCTTTCTCTTTCTAACTAGTTTCCTTCCATGACCTACCAAGAAAAGAAATTTTAAGTCAATGTTATCTGGAATCCCGGGAAACTCTAGTATATATATAAGACTGGAAGTCAAGTAATTGAATCTATGGAGATCAACTTGGGAGCAGTACTCATTTGTTTTTTTTTTAAAGTATAGATTATGCAAGGATACGTTTTGGGATCTCCAATCCATGTTTCCAAGGGATGAATACCAATCACTGAATCTAGATAGCTTATATATTTGATCAAAATATGAGTAGTGTTCATTGAACTTAAGCTTCCTATCTTGTTCATTCACAGATAACTAGATGCATTCCTTATGTAACGAGATATATAATACAAGATGTTGCAAATTTCTTTTGAAAAAAAAAAAATGTTTGAAGAGTACTCGCCAATGTTCATCAGCTATGATACTAAGTTCCAAAGAATTGCCTAACCTAGCCTGACAATTCTCTAGAGATCATCAAAGAATTAAAACCATTTCTTTTCTGATTTGAAGATTAAACGCCAAAGCAAGAGCACTTTGGAACTTGGAAAAGTGGTATCGTAAACAATGGTACCATTGGAACCTCCAATTAAATTAAAGTTTAAAATTTCCCAAACACAATTCCATTGCTCGCGTAGACATGTCCTCCTTCCGACAATCCAACTTTCGACCCGTGCTAATTAAAAATTAAGCACGTGAGCTGGCACATTTTTAACCATATTTGGAAAGAAAATTTTGGCAGCTCATAGATTCATTAAGAATCTTAGTTTAATCATATAGTAGCGAATCGGGGACTGCCACGTACCCGACATCTAGCCCTAGCTGTGGAGTTTTAGGGCTAAACACGACAAACAAACCAACCTACAGGAGGAGAATCTTGTCTTTGACCTAAACCCTAAAGTTGGTTATGGATTCAATAGTTCAACCAACATCTAACTTATGTATTAATTAAGGAGTTAAATATACATAAAAATGAAAGTTTCACGAATACTTATGCATACTTTACAGCTTAAAAGATCATTAACAATGGTTCAACTACGTCGGTGAGCTTATTTTGTCAACATACAGAAAACTAGAGGTTATTGTCCATCATAAAACGCGATTACCACCGACTTTTCGTCGTCAAAGTACCGACTTAGTCTTCGTTTATCCAAGTACTTTGGTAGTTTGGTCAATGGTCATCGTGGATACCACCGTGTTATGTTTGGATATTCGATAAGAATCTTTTAAAAAATAACATTCAAAATGATGTAGTTAATAATTTATTACTCAATGCTCATTTGGAGCTTTGATCTATATGATAATGATAACACGATGTTGTTTGTGTGGATGGACTTATTAGTAGGTTTCTATTAATAATGTTATAAACTTTTGAATTTAATTATGGCTCAGCAAAGATGGCCCATGGGCTGGGCCCATTAGTCTAAGAGGGGCCTAAAGTTTATGGGGCTCTGGAATGGAAGCCCATATAGATGGGTATGAGTTAGTTAAAATTTTCTCGTAAGTCCGGAATTACGAGCTGTCTCTGGAGTCTGGGCTGACTTCTTTGAACCCTTCGTTCTCGTGTTGTGTACTGCGCCGGCTCTGGTGACGGTGACGACGATGACGGACGAGCAACACATCGGAGGAGATCTTATCCCCTCCCTGCCCAACGACATCGCGGTGAGATGCATCGCGCGGGTGCCCCGATTGTACCACCCCTACCTCTCACACGTCTCGCGATCCTGGCGCTCCCTCCTCCATTCCCCTCTCCTCTCCGCTGTCCGATCAGACCTCGGGATCACCGAGCCTTTCCTCCTCGTCAACATCCGATCGCCCACCGACCAATCCCAGTGGTTCGTCCTCCACCGCCGCCGGCGGAACCCTAGTCCACTCCCTTCCCCGCCGCTTGCTGCTGTAGGCTCAGCCGCCGCCGCCATCGGCGCGGTCCTCTTCCTCCTCGGAGGATCCGTCTCCGGCGTCCCCTCCTCCGCCGTCCAGGTCTTCGACGCTCGGCGGAGGCGCTGGTCTCTCGGTCCGAGGATGTCGTCTGCCCGAGAGTTCGCAGCTGCCGCCGCCATCGACGGCCGGATCTACGCTGTCGGAGGTTGTATCCCGCCGTCCGAAGCCTGGGCGGAGGCTCTCGACCCCGTCGCCGGCGACCGATGGTCTCCAGTCCCCAGCCCGCCGGAGATCCGGGAGAAGTGGATGCATGGCTGCGCCGTGCTCGCGGGAAAGCTCCTTGCTGTGGCGGATCGAGGCGGAGTGGTGTACGATCCGGCGGCGGAGCCGCCGTGGGGTACGGTGCCGGTTGAGCTCGACCTAGGGTGGAGAGGGAGGGCTGCTGTGGTCGGCGAGATGTTGTACTCGTACGACTTCTTGGGAAAGATTAAGGGGTACGATCCCCAGATGGATGAGTGGAAGACGGTGGAGGGGGTCGAGAAAGAGTTGCCTAAGTTCTTGTGTGGGGCGACGCTTGCGAATTTGGGGGGAGTGTTGTGTGTAGTGTGGGAAGGGAAGGGGGATGGTAGGCGGAGGAAGGAAATGGTGGTAGACTGGGCCGGGATCACGGTGTCGAAGACACAGAGTGGAGGGTTGCAGGGCAAGGTTTTGTGGACAGATTCGGTTGTGTTGGCGCTGCCGAAGGGGTCGTCAGTCGCCCACTGCTTGGCATTGGAGTTGTGAGTTTCTGCTGCTGCAAATATTGCAACTTTGGTATGTTGAGGATCTCTTCCTTTCTTTACTGTAAATAATGAAGTAGCTATATTCTGCATGAGATTCTCTAATATGATGTGAAAAGTAGATACTGTGTCATATGATTAATCGGTGGTACGGGTAGACTGGTATTAGTTGTCTAAACTTTTGAAATGTTCCTCGGTTCTTGAATAAGGTTGAGTGGATTGGAATTTATGGGGAAGTAGTACACTGGTTGGCTTAATCATTGGCAATGCATTGTTGGGCTAATAGAATGAATTATAAATTAGATTTCCAAGAAAGATAGCTATTTCTGCGCTGTTTCTGTAAGAGAACATCATTTGATATTTTGACTCGAAATTATCTTTATTTTGCTCTGTAAGTCCGTCCATCTATGCATTGAGGCTATCTTTGATGATGTCAATGACAACAGACATTTATTCTTCCTATTTAAGCAAGGTAGGAGAAGGTGATATCTTCATCATCCTTGATTCATAAATAAAAGTTTAATCCCTTATCTAGATGATGACTCTCTATGTGCTTTGCTTGATTAAAAATCTCAAAAAACAATACACATTCTTGCCCGCCTCTTTCTCTCTGTTCATCATGAAACTTATTTACCATTCATTTTTCTATAAACTTGCAGTGCTAGAAATTTTTCACAGTCAAAGGGGGTATGTTCAGTCTTATCTTGTAATTTTTCTCTTTATAGTACTAGCACGGATGAACATTCAAGGGCAGGAATTTTCTTGGATTGAATTGACAGAAGTTTTCCTTTCACTATGCATGATCAATTAAGAAGAAATTAGCTCGTTAAGTAGTGTAATATGTAGAGAAATTGCCTCACTGGTTGAATGTATAGTAGAATTGAAATGTCACTGGGTTTGGATTAAAAGGACAGACAATTTTTATCCTAGATGGAGTGAAAATTATCTCACTGGATATAAAATTCCATCTTTTTTGTTCAAGACTTGTGCCAGTGAGTCTATATTAATAGATTGTTAGAGCATGATTCAGGATTGAAAGTCTTAGGTTCCACAGGGAACAGGATACTGCATAACATGAGTGAAAAGCTTCCTCACTACAACCTCAGTTGGTGCAAGATACTGGATATAGAAGGTAAGTATATTTTCTGTGCAACATAGCGTCTGGATGATAGCAGGGGTCTACAGCTTGCTACATGTTTGTCTTAGGTAAATTGTGATGACAATACATGATTTTCTCATTTTCTATATATGTCAACATGATTATGATATTTTATTATTGACCTTCAACATGTTAGGATTTGGTTAAGGCATTGAGGAAGCACAATTTGGGATAATTGTGAGGAGTAAAAGTGATAGAAAGTAGTAGATGGATACTGGATCTCAAAAGCCTTTACTAGTAGCATACCCATAATGTCTCTGGAGAAGGAGAAAGCTGGTACACATTTGCTTCTTCAAAACTGTTCGAACTTAAGTCTATGGGTCATAACTCATCTGAAGGCCAGCTTCCTCATTATTCTTCTTCCTAGAAAGGTCCCTTTTCTTTCCTTGTGTTTCGTTGCCGTCCTCCTTTGATAACTTTGTACTCTCTGAAATGTTAGCTCAAATTAGAGAACTAATCTCAGGGAAGTAACAAGGGGGTGGTCATAAGTGAACTCAACCTCTACCTATTTCTTTTAGTTTACACTTAATCCTGTTTGTCTTTTCCTCTTTCTATTTTTTCATTTCCTGCTTTCCTTTTCCTTTTATTGTCCTACTTCTCTCATTCATTTTTCTTTCCTCAGATTTTCTTTAATCTTGGGCCCTGAAAAATACGCCATGCCGCCTTCTTTGTAATTGCGTACTTACCTAAAAACTCATTTTATGGCTTCTGTTTGCTGAAAATAATAGAAAGTATGTTTAGGCAGAATTTTGTGGTTTTGATCTGGTAATGGATGCAACATATTATCTCTTTTTGATCTGCACTCGCAACATCTCTGACTCTTCTTCTTCTTTCTTCTCTATTGGACAAACTGGGTGCTATGGTGTCAGTCAGAGTCTACTAGAAAAGGTAAGTTTGGTTTCTTGAACTTTTTCTGATTTGTGGTTGAGTTGCCAGCCACACAAAGATCTGAAGATTCTTATGGCATCTCTGTATGAAGTTGGGAAATCTAAACTGTTGGGATATATAGTTGGGGCTTATGTATCTTTTATTTTTTTTCTTGACTATTAATCTCTGGAAAGAGGTTTCCAACAATCGTCCCAAGTCATTTTCTGTGCATTTAACTTTCTATTTTCTGTTGTACAAATGATATGTGAAAGAGCCGTATTAACTCAGAAAGGTTTAATTTCAGGCAAAAGATGAGTGTTGGTGGTGAAGCAATCGATAAACCAATCATTGCATAATAATATGCTTTGACATTCCATCAGATTCTGAAGGTGTCGGAGATTATATGTCACAGCTGCGGTAGCATCTCATATGAACTTGATTCTAATGAAGTTACTGTAAATTTAGAGCACTTACTTTCTGTAGAGAAGAACTTACTTGAATTGTCCATTTGACTATATATATATATTATTTCACCTGTATAAATTTTTTTTTTTCTTCCTTTTTGGGGGGTAAAAGACCTAAAATATATGAAGGCGCTTACAGTATGAAGAAGACATCAATTAAGAATCACCATATTTTGCTTTGTTTATGAGAAGATATTCAAAATAGATTTCATTTTTAATTCAAAGTTTGTCATCAAATGTATAATGATCATCATTTTTCTATTGTAACTTGAATTTGGGAAAAAATAAAGGAAAAGGAAAACAAAGATAGCACGAGTTATGACAAGATAGAAAGGATGTAACACGAGAGGCTCAAATTCTCCTCCCTCCAAAACCACACTCTTATTCATTTATATCGCCTCTCTTCGTTGCAACAAACAATGGCGGAGAAAGAGGAGCCGATTCGCTTCGGCATCTTGGGTTGCGCCGAGATCGCCCGCAAGCTCTCCCGTGCCATCTTCCTCGCCCCCCACGCCGTTCTCGTTGCCATCGGCAGCCGATCCCTCGACAAAGCCCGTCGGTTCATCGCCGACAACGCCCTCGCCCTTGTCCGCGCCGTCGGTTCCTACGACGCCGTTCTCGACGACCCAACCATCGACGCCGTCTACGTCCCCCTCCCCACCGGGCTACACCTCACCTGGGCCGTGGCGGCGGCGGAGCGCCGGAAGCACGTGCTCCTCGAGAAGCCGGCCGCGCTGTGCGTCTCGGATCTGGACCGGATCCTGGAGGCATGCGCCTCGAACGGGGTGCAGTTCATGGACGGGAGCATGTGGGTCCACCACCCGAGGACGGCCAAGATGAGGGAGATGATCTCCGACTCCAAACGGTTTGGGAGAGTCAAAACGGTAAAGATAACATTTTTTTACTCACTGTTATATAAACTCAATGAGCTAATCTCGATTTGATATCATTGTTCCTCTCACGACTAGATCCATAGCTCGTCATCATTCCTGGCCACTCCACTTTTCCTAGAGAACAACATCAGAGTGAAGCCCGACCTGGATTCCTTAGGAGCACTTGGAGACTTGGGCTGGTACTGCATTGGATCCATCCTATGGGCAGTTGATTACCAACTGCCAAACACTGTCACTGCTCTCCCTTCCCTCCATCTGAATCAGGCTGGAATCATACTCTCCTGTGCTTCTTCTTTCCACTGGGAGGATGGTAAGGTGGCCACCTTCCACTGCTCCTTCCTCTCCCACGTCTCCATGGACCTCTCCGTTCAGGGAGCCTCTGGCTCGCTCCGAGTGCATGATCTCGCGATCCCGTTTCGAGAAGATTCAGCCTTGTTCGAGTTCAACTGCAGAGCTGAATTCGCCGAGCTGCACATTGGATGGACCAGAAAGCCTGAGGAAGTCGTGGTGGCGTCCGGCCTTCCGCAAGAAGCTCTTATGGTTGAAGAGTTTGCGAAGCAAGTTCAGCTGATGAGAAGTTCCAGATGCCCTCCAACAGCTAAATGGCCTGATATTAGCCGCAAAACTCAACTAGTTTTAGATGCTGTGAAGAGATCAATTGAGACCGAGTTCAAGCCAGTCTTCCTGTAACAAAAATTATGCTGAAAATGTTGAAGAGTGTTGCTTACTCCTGCATTCTATGATCTGTATGATGTAACAAACCTTATAAAAGAATCTATGTAAAATATCACAATTAAAATGCTATCGCACTGCTTTATCGCATATATATAGTCTTCTTCCAAGAAAGATGTCTATATGACAAAAAGTAAGACAACCACAACACACAACTTTATTAGTTCATAATACTAGGCCAGTGATCAAGTATCTCAATCTCGTATCAAGTCAATTGCTACCAAGATGGAACATTGAGCATGAGAGAGGTTGAAATGATGAGCTTCAAATATCAACAGGTTCAAAATCTCTCTCAATGGATGCTTTGACTGCATCTATCACAAGCTGCGTCTTTCTACTGATGGTTGGCCATTTAGTATCTGGTTTGCTACTAGAATCTTTAATGCCTTGCACCAACCTCGAGAACTCCTGGACCATGAGGGCCTCTTGCGGTAGATCAGTCGTGATGACATGCTTGCTTGGCAAGGGCTGCCATCCAGTTACAAGTTCAGTGAAGGCTGAGTCTGAAGCAAAGGTAAATGCGGCTGAGCTCTCCTCGTAAGGGATGACGAAGTCGGTGAGATGAAGGGTCCCTCTGGTTCCCATGGCACTGACCTCCATGGTCAGATGAGCAAGGAAAGAGCAATTGAGGGTAGCTACCTTTCCATCGTCCCAAAGAAGAGTCGCACCACATGACAGGATTATACCTGCTTCATTCTTGACAGGACCACGCTGGGCAATGACAGTCTTAGGCAATTCAAAACCAGCAGCCCACAGGGTTGAGCGAATGCAGTACCATCCGGCATCACCAAGAGCTCCAAGGGAGTCTAGGTCAGGCTTTACCCGGATGTCATTCTGGAGGAAATCCTCATCTCCAGCAAAGGTGAATATGCTGTGGATCTGTCAGCCACAGAAAATGGTCCTCAGAGTCAGATATAAGAATTGCACAATAGAAGATAAGCAAAAAAATACATTCCTGATAAATATAGAAGTTTTATGGAGAGCAAACAGGATGACAAATGAGCCTAAGTGAGTTTGTATCAAATAGATGAACAAGCAGACAGAAGTTACAATTCTAAGGAACAGTTTGTATGATGAGAGAGTTAGATGAAGAGTTAACCACTTTTGCTTCCAAGATTTGCTCACTCAGAAAGGTTTCGTTGAGCTAGTATTCCTAGCTATATGAATATCTATAATTTTATATAGTCAAGGCAATCAGCTTACTGTAATGTATCATTTGACCAAAAAGATGCCTAAAGTTTAATTGACCATGCTTTCACACCTAACAACTGAATACTACAACACCGGAATAAAACAAACCTAAATGCTGCTAATATAGATGGTTTCCATCAGTTACAGATATTTTTCAAAACCTTGAGAATATGATAGTGAACATTATCAAAATCAATCTCAGGTAACATCTACTTTACTTATCATCTTTCATAGACTTTCCAGTACTCATCAAAATAAAGTATGTTGAATTTATGATTAACCAAGGTTTCATTTTTTTGACCAGAAATCTTACTCTTTAGATTTATGTAATTTTCCTGGCACACTATGCTACCATACTGCCATCTTCCATCAGATAGCACAAACTATTGAGCAATTGATCAGCTGTGGCTGTTTTCTAAGACATGAGCTTACGTTATGATTTACAAACAAACGCAGTCAGTCCTAATTATCTTGTTACAGAAAAGTCACCATATTCTTGCAAACGAATGAAACTTAGATGCTGTTCAATTACTCATGGTTTAAATGCATCATTTGATATCTATGGCAGAGAGTAAATAAGCTTGCAAAATAAACAGAAGAAGCTATTCTTTCATGTCTCATGACAAGTTCCAAAGAACACACAAAGATAAAGGATGCAGTCCATGTGGCTAAACCTTATAAAAAACAGAAGAGGGTCAATCTGATTCGCTATTTAAACATTACTTAGAATACATCTTCAAATAGTACTAAGTGTCCCAATTATGAATCCGATGTGCACAAAATAAGCTCCTTGGAACTACCAACATAATTTTTGACCAAAAGGCCGCACCGAACTACCAACATAATGGGAAAGCACTAATTGGAGAATATAATATCTGCTTAGTATAATAATCCTGACGACTACCCTGTGCTACTTTACCCAACGATGAGGAAAACAAATTTAGCAGATAAAACAATAAATCCAATCATCTCATAGTGCCCAAATCGAAAAAAAATAGATTTTTACCATCTTCAGCTGCCCGAACCGAATCGGATCCGACAAGATCTCCCGCATCTTCGCCGTCCTTGGATGATGCATCCACATAGTGGAATCCATAAATTGCACCCCGTTCGAAGCGCACGCCTCCAGGATGCGATCCAACTCCGCAACGCACAAGGCAGTGGGCTTCTCGAGGAGCACGTGCTTCCCTTTCTCCGCCGCCGCCACGGCCCAGGTGACGTGGAGGCTGGTAGGGAGGGGGATGTAGACGGCCTCGACGGCGGGATCATCGAGAACGGCCTCGTAGGATCCGACAGGGCGGACGGAGCCGGCGTCAAGGCCGTTGTCGGCGATGAATCGGCGCGCCTTGTCGAGGTTCCGGCTACCGACGGCGACAAGGACGGCGTTGGGGGCGAGGGAGATGGCGCGCGATACCTTGCGTGCGATCTCGGCGCAGCACAGGATGCCGAAGCGGATAGGGTTCGGGCTCTCGTGAGCCATTTCTTTCGGCTTTGGCGTCGCTCTTGCAAAGGGTCGAGCACCTGCACCTTATTCGGACGACGGAAAATGGCTCACGAGATAATTTATAACGGATTTGGAGCCATTTCTTAGGTTCGGTTTTTCTTACTATTATTATGGGTAGTATTGACATGACTTAATTGAGGATGAACATTCCAGATGCCTGATAGAAAGATAAAGAAGTTCACAAGCTAATAAATGTAGCTATAATAATTTTGTCTATCTTCACTGTAGCTATAATAATAGGGAAATTAACAGTCTTATGTAATCCGAACCCTTTTCTTTGTATAATTTTTACACGACACTTTTTAAGTTAATTAACATTTACACGACATTTTGAGTTAATTAAATCCAACTATCTTCAAATAGAAAATTATCAATACTATTATGTCAGAATACCCAAGATAATTTTTAAATACATAACTTATTATTTGACAGCGTAATTAGATCTGAGAAGAGGTTTTTAAGTTGATGAGATGAACTAAAGTGAGATATAACTTTAAAATGATGGGTCAGAATAAATAAAAATATTCTCAAAAGTATTTTAATAATTGAATCAATAGAATTACATTGACTAGAATTACCGATAGTTAGTCAAAATAATATTATAGTGTTATATATAAAAATATATAAAACTTTCGATTATAAAATCCTGAAAGAAGAGTGTTAATTAAAAAATAATAAAAATATAGTGTTGTTTGAAAAGTTTCTTAATTAATATATTATAGAGTTTATATTCATTTACATAAGCTGGATACATAAGCAAGAAAAGAGGTACATATCCAGGATTGTTTCAGTATTTCAACCCTGAACGCAAAAGATTTCCAAAAGACATCTCCTCAACTAAAAGGCTATCGATCTTCGAAAGAGCCTGCAGAACAGAAAGTAAATGTTGATCCAAAGAGCCCTTTAAATTCTAGTGAGGTGAAATTTGAAACGAGGCCTCAATTTCAAACCTCGACTGCAATGGCAGTTGGAGTGAGAGAAGAAACGTCACTGTTTCCTTGTTTTGCTGCGATATCTGCAAACGAGGCAGTACATTAGCATCAAGTTTCAAATCTACACACTGTTTGTGCATGAAATGTACATCATACTAATGGTTGCTTAACAGATCTTTAACCACAAGGTGTATAGTGTTTCACAAGTGGAAATCTCATTTAGTTGTTGGAGAATCTATGGTGTAACAGATTCATAGGTTCAAACAAGTTAGAGATGTGTATGAGTGTTACTGGATACGAGGTTACTTGAACTGATTGCTCCAACAAGAGTGAAGATACCAATTAAAGCACACCCTATGAAGAACAAAATATATAGACAACAGAAAGAGTAAACATGAATGAAGAACATGCGTAACCTAGCTTTTACTTCAAACTGTCACAGGATTATTACCAGTACAAGGCACTACTTACTTTGGAGGCAAACTCTCACATCCGCATTGGCATAGACCTCACCTCTCTCTTCAGACAGGGTGCTGAGTCGTATTAAAGCCTGCAATGAAAGTCCACAAACAGCAAGATTTGTTTATAGTTTAGAATAGAATTATAATGTGTTGTATGGAAGCTAGCAGCAGACTCCTATGATTTTATAGCCATTGAATACAAAGAGGATGAAAATGTAATAGTATGTAAGTAGCGTATGTGATTTGTTATATCTAGTGTTCTAAATTTTTAGTTACTTATAGTGCACTGTGGCTGCTAGAAATCTGATGATCATTAATCTGGCACCAATCTGGCAGGTAAAACTCAAGTAGATTATAATTCATATGTTTTCAATGATTTCTACGCCAGCCCCAGAAGGTGTAACAACTTCAAAACTGATATTCTTTTAGATATAAATAAGGTGAAACATTTATAGGCAGGAGCAATTGACTGTCAACCAATGCTACCTTTGTGTAAGGATCACCAGGTTCTTCATGCAAAAGGGGCCGAGAAGCAGTTCCCACAGCAGCAATCCGCCTAGCAAGAGCTTCCAAAGGAACATCTAACCAGACAGTTATTCCCTTTTTCATATATCTCCTGATATTCAATAAATAAATCAGTTGCTTGCTTTCACTGTCCGAAAGAAGTAGTTCAGGAAACTGCATGGCTGAGTATGTAATATTTCTTCAACTACCAGTTAATTGGTCTAATAACAGCGCCACCCCCAGTTGCAACAACCAGCTGCCGCATTGAAGACAAATCCCTTAACACGTTACTCTGACCCAAGAAAGCAAAACTGAAGTAAATACAAATACTAAAAATAAGTCAGAAGTACAAGTACAACACTGTGGAACTCAAAGTTCTTTATTCAAATTGCTAATATTTCAGGAAGCTGAATGATAGTTATAATATCTTTACTTCATTTTGTCTAAAGAAGGCCTCGCTGTACTCCTTGAATATCTGAGCAACAGAAGATACACCCACAGCTTGCTCTACCAATTTGTCACTGCAGCACCAAGGAGCACAGGTTACACACAGCCAAATAATTCATGCAGGAAAAGAGAGCAATAAACACTAACAACTGTGAATCAATGCATAAAAAAAGTAATCCAATAGCAATCGCACTAATACCTGTCAAAAAAGGAGTATCCTAGAACTTCTGAGAGGATCTTCCCTACAGTAGTCTTACCAGAGCCCATCATACCTATAAAAAAGCAACAGAGAACCAACTACTGAAATAACTAGTGACAGAAAAAATTACCATTCCAATGAACTTAAAGTTAACTTTAAGTGACTGACCAACTAGATATATACAGCGCCCATCTAAGCGTAAGACTACATCTTCTGACATCCTCTGCAGCACACAAACATCACCTCAGGTCAATTGGCAGAGAAAAACAGTTTTCCTCATTTCAGTGAGAAAGCTATGAAGCTGATTCATTTAGTAAGAATTTGATTTGTCCATCTCGGACAATGCTAATCTTCTAGCATTCTAAAACACCTGAAGATCACAAATTTGAACACAAGCACTGCAAAACCTTGAAAAATTGCGTTGACAAAAGACCCTAAAAGAATCATAAAAAGGAACTAATATCAACTCTGAAGGTGGAGAAGAGCATTACAGTAGGTTTTTCAGATCCTTTATCGTGGGTTTACCTTTAAGATGAGAGCCTCATCAACAGCTGCATGAAAATTTTCCGACTCTTTGGCTGCAACTACATAACATTAAGTAGTAAACACTAATCAATGACTGTTCAAGAACAAATGTAAATCAGAAAAGAACAAAGATATACTTAAATACTCATAAAGCTTTTAGTCAAAGAATATTCTCGATAAAGGGCCATTTCAGATGTCATACTCATGTTCATAACTGCAGTTATAATATGAGAAGAGAGAACAGATTAGCCATTTATTAAGGAAGTTTTGAGTAATAAACTTACTGCAAAAGAATGAAGTGGAATAACTTGGATAAGAAACGAACAAAGATGACAGAAACATATGAAGTTCTGAACAAAATAATTAGATCAAGTGATTGTAAAAGATCAGCTTTGTTCAAATAAATCAAGAATGCTACTTAATGCCAGGGTATACCACAGAAAACTTTGTAATCCACTGCTCACAGCAACTCACTGATTTGGCAGTATCTGATTGTGCAGTGAAATAGAAATTAGAAGCATCTGACATGCTCACATAATCATCTACCATTTTAGTAGTTTTTTTATCTTAGGAAAAAAAAGTCGAACATGCTGCAACCTAGCGTAAAGTATGTAACACCTATGCTTGTATATGTAGGTACCTCAATACTTACTATAATATCCATGCATGGTGTAATAATAACAGCATAGCTCGCTTCCCGATAAAGTAAACTACATGGTATTAAAGTTGATGTTTTAAACTGTAATAGCAAATGAACTATTCAAATGAAAGAGAGGCTTCAAGCGTACTCCATAGTCGACTTCATGGGGCATCATTATTTTGAATCACCATCACAACTGTTGAATGGGCAGCGTGAATGGTCCAGCAGTCCCAATGATCAAGCACTGCCGAATGGTCAAAATACCAAAATCCTGTTGTGAAATCATTCCTAATTATCTGTGAACAACAGAATCTGAAATAATACCTAGCATCAGGCAGTAAGGATCCAAAGCTTCTCTTACTAATGCCATAGATGGAGAAGCATGCATAAATAAGAATAACAAGAGGGGACTTCTGAAATCACTAAAAGACAAGGAGGATCTTGTACACAAATGTGATAATTGGACATTTACAAGGACATCCATCAGTTAGCGATTCAAAGAGTTCCCTTCATGTGGTTCAGTGGAACTCTCCCAGATAACACCATTCAGGCATGCTTCCGATCACTAGTATTTTCGACAACCTATTTTGTTTCAGTTCAGTGGTTGATCTAAAAATCTAGTTTCCTTGCCAAGGACATCAACATACATTTGATTTTATGGCGACAACACAACATAATGGATTCCTACGTCAAGTTGATCTCAGTTGCTCTGTCCCCATCTACTTTAGCAATGTTTATATCCTCTTCTCACTAATTTGTCACTTAAATGAGTGATGACAAAAAGAGAAGCAATTCATATAGAAAAAGGATATAAATAAATCATTACCTTCTTTCTTCCGATGATAACTCATCCTGCCACTTTCTTACATCCACAAAAAATATATACCAAATAACTCAAATCAATTGATAAGTGATTTATTTGGCCAAACTGTGACCTCTACGAAATTTAATCAGACAATTGTCCCCCTTTCTGCAATTTGCTCCTCCATAGTATTTACAAGGAAGTCAGATTTGCAAAAAAACATAATGCAAAAGGCTACTAAGTTGATTTTTTTTCTTCTAAAAATTAACTAAAAAAATGCCCGTATAGAAATCTTCAGTATAAAAAAAATGCAAGTAGGGCATTTCATTTCCAGGAATTTACCTTCGGATTTCTTACAACGACTAGAAATTTTCAGCTCAGAATGCCCGTATAAATCTGAAGCCAACCTAGATCTCCGAAGACTCAGCGTATGTCTCCTCTCGACGCCATAGCCACGCGGGAAGCTGAATAATCCACCAGGATTCCTCATGGTGTTCTCGCACCCGATCCATGAACACGATTGCAAGCTCAAAGCGGCCCTCGATTCCATCGCTCACTCCAAATCTCAACCAAAATCCCACCACAAACCAAAACTATTTTTTGCCTCCAACGGAAGAAATCCAAGGTTCTTCCTCCGATTCTCCTGAAGTCGATGGAAGCAGCAGCACAATGCTCGGAAATCCGGAGCAAAATGGCGAAAACAGAAGAGGTAAATGGAGATCTGAGATCGAGAAATGGGATTCAATCGAAACAAGAATCAAAATCGAGAGGAGATTCGAGAATACTAAAGTGGCTGATCGCTGAGAAATAAAAAGGGATTGCGGAGCGACCAGCCTACCACTACCACACGCGGTAGCAGCGCACGTTACACGATGTGGAATTCCCTGGGATTAAGCGGGGATGGCGTCGCAGGTATTTATATCCTTCCACTCCTCACTAAACAAGTCGAGCATTTATGTTTCAATTTACTAAAATATCCTTTATCCGTTGATCGTCTTCCCCATTAGCAAAATTCTTAACAAATCTTCAACAATATGGTTATTTAACAAATTAATGGAGCAAGATGAATTCCCAAAAATTATCAAAATAACCATAATATTTAGTTAAATTTTAAAAAAAATTAAAAGTTTTACTTTAATCATAAATATAGGGACTGATATAAAAAAAATTTAAATATATGGAGGTAAAATAATTTTTTGAAAAAATAGATAGAAAATAAAATGTATATAACCCTAAAGTTTGAAGCAATTATCCACAACAAGGACTTTATCGTGATAAAAATTTTGTGGTTTGATGTGTCGATAGCATCTGTGAGTCTCAAAATATGACTCCAACCACCACTCAAGTAACAATCGCGACCAAAATATTCCGCATAGAAAAATTTCTATGCAGGATAACGAGTACTGCCTCTCCACACAATCGGACGGTTGAAAGGTACGATCGTATAGGATTTTTTCTATGCGCCCTTGAGACGTCACCGTGCGAAACAGACGAGAAAAGACCGCTGGAATCTCATTAGTGAAGAAATCTGACGTGTCGCCCAGTAATTGGAGTAAGAGGCGATCGTTGTTGAACGTGCAGCTGACCTTACCCTAAGCTAGGTGATGACTGGACAGGTGGATATAGAGACATCAGGCACCACGTTGTGACATGTGTCAATTACCAGTTGGGCCCACTCGATGCGCTAAAATGTCGCGAGGAGTTTGATCTCCATACGTTGCTTATTATTGGCTTCAGGAATGCTTTCACACATGTTCCGCGCTAGATACTTTTCAGATTTGATGTTTTTATTAATGACAGCATATAACTGAACACTTCTTTTAGAATATATATATATATATAAAGTAAAAATTATTAGAGAATTTATAAAGGGAGGTGCATCAAATGATTAATTTTGTAAGCAACGGTAGTACCGAGATTGAAACTTATTTAGTTGTCCAACTTATATATTAATAATAGTTTAAATTATTTATTAAAATTTGATTAAATATATATATAATTTTTTAAAAAAATATTTTTTTTGACTTTTTTTAATAAATCTAGTGCATAGTAATTTTTGTTTCACTTACTGAATTAATTGGTATTTTTCTTTTTATATGAATTTAATTTAGTTAAGTCTCTTTTTTTTTCTGATATCGTACAATAACATTGATTGATTCTATCACCCTTTTTTGGTCCTAATAAGACACATTTAGTTTAAGTTAAATTACATTGATTATAGACGTTCAATCGTTCCACACTTATCAACTATCTTATATCTTGATTTGGAATTAAGACAGGATATAGTTGGATCGAAGTGATGGAGACCCATGAATTCATTGTAAGAGGAGAAAAACATCAGTAGGCAGAGTTGGTACATTAAGGTGTTGGTTATGTCCTCTAGAGTTTTTTGACCACAATGGGCCTCTATTTTGGTTTTGTAAGTCAATAATGAAACCGTCGAACTGTTTAATGATTTACATAGGAGATAAAATGCTAAATAATTTAGTACTTTATTAAAAGGAAAAAAAATACTATATCTTTTTTCACATATTATGTTATTGACTTAATTAATTCACAGGCAATCTTAAAGGGGATTGTGCAATTTGAGAAACTTTGCTAAATGCTGCACCACTTAACTTGATTCACAGTATTTTAACCATCAGTGTAGATGCAATCATGTGAAGCTGCTGCTGCTGTTTTACATCTAATCCACTATTTTTAACCCCTGTACGGTGATGATAGCAAATTGTTACGAACCGACTTGATCCGATTTGAAATGGTTCTGGACTAAATTAGGGACGTGACTTTTGAAGAAAGCTGTAGATAATCTAACAGTCGAATCTTCTTGAATTTTGGATATGTTGTCGCCCTTGAAAAAAAATCTTTCTAACGAATCCAAGATTACAAGGTTTGGATGGCTAGATCTTGAGATATCGGCCGAACAGTAGTCGAAGGTCAGATAAACCCTATCTTGATAGCTTTTTAAGGCTTCAATGGTTAGATATGTGCTAGATTAATTCCTTGGTGTGAAGGGGGGAGAAGTTGTTGTAAAAGAGGGGAATTAGAAGTTAGAGAAAACCGATAAAAGATTTGGACGGTAGAAGGAAGGAGGTGAGAAAGGGGGTCAATAGCTAGAGTAAGAAGAGAAGAGTTTTCAATTATTAGATTAAATTTCAGTTGGGGTTTCCTCCACATATTTATAGAGACTCACCTTAGGAACCAAAACAACTAAGTTAAAAATCATGATAAACCAATTAAATTAGTCTTCTTATCTTATTGAATTAACCATTCGTTTCGCTGCAGATAGATTTCGAATTTGGAGAAGTTTTGAATACCAAAGTTGTAGATGTAGAGTTTAGAGATCTTATTCAACTAGTTTGATATTATTCAGATATCTGTATAATATTCTGTAAATATTTTCCTAAAACTATGCAGAGTTGGATTTAGTTAATTAAATAAAATCCTAACCTACTAAGGTTCTAACTAAACTAAATAGCAAATAAGATAATTAGACTCAATCTATTGAGTCCAATGTCTTTCTAGATGATCCGATCTAATTGAAATCGCATCACAAATTTATACAACCACTGCAAGCTGCAACAAATGAGTGTATGATTCTTTTTTTGAGTTTTTATTTCACTGAATCGGATCCAAACTATATCCTGACCCGTTATGAGCTAAATAGGATCCAACAAATGGGGGCTCAAAGCCCATTGGACCTATGCCGACACTTATGGGCCGCTTAGTAATAAAGGCCCAAAATATACAGTGACATTTTCGTAATTTTATTCTGCTGATAAGTATCTTATTCCTCCTCGGAAGGGAACCATCGGGAAGGCGGAGGCGGAGGAGCACCAGAGCTCGCGCAACAATGGCGACCGTGATGCAAAAGATCAAAGACATCGAAGATGAGGTATGTCTCCTAATCTCTTCACTTCGAAACCAAATACTAATATTGAAACCCTATTTTCCCGTCAAATCTAGCAATTGCTGCGGAAAGAGCTCCTTCCACATACCGAGCGGATGAAATAATCGCTTTATGCCCTAAATGATCGTTCGATTTTGTAGGGATTCCCTTTGCTTTGGAAATGACTGGTTCTAGCTCGTTTAATGGCTAATGAACTCTTTATTTTAGATACTGTTTTTTTTTTTTGTTTGAGTTGATTTTTGTGAAAAGGTTGCAATTTGAGGGAACCAAAATATAGGAGGAGAAAATGGAAATTAAATTTAAAGCTGCTTTTTACGGAATAGAGTTGCATTTGTTTGATCATATCTTTTCATGGAGGAAGGTCATTGAAATATGCGTTTAGGGTTTTGATATTGAGTGGGATTTCGTAGTCTAAGATATTTATTAGGTCGCATTAGGGCATTTTTGGGTAGAATCTTGTGCTACTTTTGAGCTGCTGAGTTGGTTGATTCTGTGGAAAAACTCACTAATGCATAAGTTTTTTCGTGATGTTTATTGTATCTTTTTCCAGTTGATAAATCTTTGTAAAAGTTATCATTTATTTAATTGTATATATGTGAGGGTGATCTTGTAGTTTACGGTTTCTGATGCTTTTGTTTTTTTTTATCTCTCTTTTCACAGATGGCGAGGACACAGAAGAACAAAGCTACTGCTCACCATCTTGGTCTGCTTAAGGTGCCTTTCCTTGCCTCTGCTCTGATACAAATGATGCCGACCCTGACCATTAAACTTAACTGATTTTTATTTCAATGAAGCTGTCCTGGTATTTCCTACTTTGACAGAATCGCAAGACCAAAAAAAACTCAAATTAGAAATAAATAGGTATGCATGTTTATGCCGTGCTACAGGAATAGAACTTTTCCCTTGCTTGCAAGTGGAATCTCTCTAAGGTCCTTAGAAGGCCATGAATTAGCATGAACGAAGATCTGAATGGTGGCAGATATTTGATATTGACATCTACTTAGTTTATTTTAGATGACCTTAGATGTACTTGTTTTAATCCAGTCATTTTTTCTTTCCAAGTTATTAAGTCAATAAAAAAAAAGAATGGGCTTTTCTTTTTAATTTGGATTGGTATCGATAATCATATTCCACCTTTGTCCCTGCATCAATTTTGAAAGGCTAAACTTGCAAAGCTACGTCGGGAGCTCCTGGAACCTTCCTCCAAAGGTGGTGGTGGTGCCGGCGAAGGCTTTGATGTTACGAAGAGTGGGGATTCTCGTGTCGGTCTAGTGGGGTTCCCCTCTGTTGGAAAATCGACACTTTTGAACAAGTTAACAGGCACTTTTTCAGAGGTCTGCACTTTCTGTAACTCTTCTGCATTTTGTTGATATCACAGGCACATTTTAGGCTTTTTCATACAATCATTTCTTCTTAAACATTAATTATTTATTTAATATTGACTATGCATTTTGTACATAACCTTACTCTTTTCAGCTTGGATCTATGATTATGTTGTATGCTCAGTTTTAATTTTATTGTCAAGACGGGCATATTTATTCCAATTACTTATCAAGGATGTTGAGAATACGTAATGGAATGATATCTCATCAAATCAAAGAAAATTGAGATATCCTTTAGCACTTGATCTTGTTGACTTCTCTTGACTAGTAGCTGCTGCAATGTGGAGCTGATAGTTCTTAACTTCTTATTGAGGGACCATTTAAGTTGGTTGAATAAATCTAACTTCAAGAAGCATGTTTCTATATAAATATTGACTTTAGACTGCAAATTCAGTGACCATCTGCCAAATGTACTTGAGAACAAGAGTCTTTTCTAAAATCTAATTGATATCTGTAAGATTGTTATTCAATTATGATTGACAGGTTGCGTCTTATGAGTTTACAACCTTGACATGTATTCCTGGGGTGATCGTGTATAGAGGGGCGAAAATTCAGGTAATTCCTGATGCTTTTAGGTTCATTAACTGAGTATTGATTTATATAATTTTCTCCTTTGATTCTTATGATATTTGAAGATCTTTTTGTTGGATATCTTTGATATTAATGTTTCCATTTCAGCTGTTGGATTTACCAGGAATTATCGAGGGTGCTAAGGATGGAAAGGGTAGAGGAAGGCAGGTAACAAGACAAATCATGCGCCTACGTTTGCAATTGTAGATTTTGTGGAATTGATATTAATTTATAGGTTATAAAGCTTTTCTGGTGCAAATCATTCCATTTATTATAACAGATAACTGAACAAGTATAGTACGGCTACACTTTTAGTTAGTGCATGTATGAAATTTTATGAGGCATTTATATATGAGGGTATGCCGTTGGGGAAATAAGTGATGGCTATTGATTACAATCCCTTTTTTTTAAATTTTTCGGAAGATTTCCTCTGTTTCTATAGCAACCACACCAGTCGCTTTGCAAGGTAATTCATTCCAATTTTTACCTCTTAAAGTTGTGTCCTTGGGATCTGCAAGTTATCTGTAGAATTTTTATTTTGGGCAACCTTATGTGTGTGGTATTGAATTTAATCAGATAGGATTTTGAATGTAAGAAATCTTATATTAATAGCTTGACAATATGTTTCACGGTTTGACATGTCACGTTTTGTCTAAAAGTTTTAAATTGGTTGCGGAAAACAGTAGAGCTATGAAGAAGATGTTATGCTTTGGTAATTCTTCAATATCTCACTTAGATCCTTATCAGATAGTGAACCATCTTGATGTGAGTATAGTTGTTGCAATTATTTTTCCTCTATCTTGTATCAGTGTGCTTCTTTGTGCAGTTTGGATAAGGATACGATAATTGATCCATAGGAAAGTTGCTGTGAAGAATATCATAAGTCAAGGTTGCCTTTGGAACAATACTATATTAAATGATTGGAATGGATAAGCAATTTAAAATATTATGATATGTGTCCTCTGGATTTTTTGTCGGAGAAAGGCTTTCTTTATTGAGTCTGAGCCTTTGGATTTTATTTAAAACAGTCCTCCTGTCTCAGCTACTATGCAAAAGTTGCGGGAGGTTGAAAAGCACAAAATTTAGGCCCTAGAATGTAGTGTCACAATGAAGGAAGAGTTAGGTAGAAATATGTGAATATGTACATGACTGTTGTTATATTTAAATTATGTCTTTTAGTTGCAAATTTCTTCACAGAAAACTATGTTGTTGTTGAGGCTACCATGGGTTCCACATGGCAACACGTACAAGTGTGTCAAATAAAGTTTAGTTAGGCTATTATGCTTACTCCAAATTTCCTCACTTCCATATTACCTTCCATACTGCTTATGTGGACTCTTTTTTTCGATCATAAATTCATAATAGGACTTGACACTTCTTTGAAGTTTGAACAATTCCCAGTTACCTACTATGCCACTATTTTGATCATTCATTTGCATTAGTTTCTGCTATTTCCAGGTTATCAGCACTGCAAGGACATGCAACTGCATTTTGATTGTTCTTGATGCAATAAAACCGATAACTCACAAGCGTATCATCGAAAAGGAGCTTGAGGGATTTGGTATAAGGTAATTTGGTAGATAGATCCTTTTTTCTGCATAGTTTGTTTGGAATATTTCATATGTTAACAATGATAATGCATTTTGTGGGTTCCAAATATGTTCGATTTACAGCCTTTTAGCATTAGCTGTTATGTCAATTAGTTCTGTGTTGTTTTATCTTTTATCCAGGTCAGGCTTCCTTTTGGCCAAGCAAAAATTAGTAAATGAATTTCTCATTCCTTTTGCACCTGTTCCGTTATGTTGAATGAGAAGGCAAGGGCAACTCATTGCTTTTATTATCTTGAGATGTTTTATGAATTGAGAATTTTGAACACAAACTAGAGTAACAAACAATTCTCTTATCTTGCATTTGGTACTTTCTAGTTCATATCCTATTCTAAAGTTCTAGCTGCAGTTGTCATTTGTATTTTTGAAGTTGACACTTTGTACTTGGTAGAGTCTGATCTTTTATCAACTTATTTCTTCTATGAAGTGTTTGTTTCTATAAAAATATTATTAACTATTTTTACCAAGGATTTTAAACTTTGCCTCTTTGGAAAACTGCAGGTTAAATAAGGAACCCCCTAACTTAAGCTTTAGAAAAAAGGACAAGGGAGGCATCAACTTCACATCAACAGTGACAAACACACACTTAGACCTTGAAACAGTGAAGGCGATTTGCAGTGAATATCGGATACATAATGCTGATATCTCTCTTCGATATGATGCGACTGCTGATGACCTCATAGATGTTATTGAGGGTAGTAGAATCTATATCCCGTGCATCTATGTTGTGAACAAAATTGATCAAATAACACTCGAAGAGTTGGAAATCCTTGACAAGCTTCCTCACTACTGTCCAGTCAGGTAATATTTTGGCATCACTAGTCCTGCATTGGCGTCAGAACCTTAAAACTAGACTCTTGGATGCTATGAAACTTTCTTTCCCCGTCATCAATAGAGAGACAAGTAACAATTATTGGAAAATGAAATGTTTTATGTTGTTTATAATTGTAGTGCTCACCTTGAATGGAATCTTGATGGGCTACTGGAAAAAATATGGCAATATTTGAATTTGACTCGTATATACACAAAACCAAAGGGGATGAACCCAGATTATGAGGACCCTGTAATCCTGTCATCCAAGAAGAAGACTGTTGAAGACTTCTGCAACAGAATCCACAAGGACATGTTGAAACAATTCAAATAGTGAGTACCTTCTTGTAACAAATCTATTTGGTTAAATTTGTATCCGATTGTCTGAGTAATTAAATCATACCCCCACTAACTTTTTGCTGAATGCTGATTGATATGTTTAGTGCGCTAGTTTGGGGTTCAAGTGTGAAGCATAAGCCGCAGAGAGTTGGCAAAGTATGTTTCTATCTAATATATTTTTTTTTTTCGACTGAATCTGTGGTTCCTTGTGCTCAATGCAATTTTTGTGATTTTTTTACAGGAACATGAGCTTGAAGATGAAGACGTAGTTCAGATTATAAAGAAGATATAGTCAGAGTTGCTAGACGTGCTAAAATTTTCCAGAGTTTTCTCTCAACTGGTGAGCTGAGTAGTGGAGCACAGAGAAAATGAATGATTTCTGAGTTGGTTTGCAAGTAGAAATTTTGCACTTAAACTTTGTACTGGACTTATATTTCTGGCTCACGTCAACATCTGCTTGTCTTTGTATAAACTCTGGCTTTCGCTAGATAAGGCCATAGTTCTTGTATAATTTATAGAGGCAACTCTGAGCTATGTACTTGTAATTTTCTTCCATTAAAAGCGACTGCCACTATTTTTCCTTTTCTGTAGGAGGGTAGATTTATTGATTCAAGAATCACGACTCTTCATTGCTGCCTCTCTCATTCCCAACTTTAAAATGTAATGCCCATTTAAGTTATATTTGATGCATCTCACTCTGAAATAAAGTTTACACCTGGGAAATGTTGTTAAGCTGCATAACTACAGTGACTTTCCATAATAACCAGATGAGCTCTACCATGAGAGAACTGGGCCCACACGTTTCAGAACGAAAGTGGCACACAACAACAACCATAAGAACCAATAAATAACGCAGAAAAATAAGTGTACACAAATTCCTCCTCATTACTAATCGTCCAAAGTACAAGAAGACCAAAACAATTCCTACAAGAGTTTTATGATGAATTTCTCACCCCTTACGCTCCTATACAACATTGGAAGTAGCTCATAAATTTCTTCCTTCCCTGCATCAACCAAACAGAGACCCACAAGAAAGCGTCAGCGTCAGCATTCCAAATATTAACTTTACCTCTATACTATGTCTGCTACTCCCTTTTTCCTATGAAACCAACCAATTTAATATTTGATCTCCAACTGTTTAGAATAAGACAACTACAAGTAAGTAAATATAAAAGAATATGACAACCTCCGATAGATCAGATACCACCTGCTTAGAATCTACCAGCTACGTCTAAGTCTAATTAATTAGCTTAATTTATATGGATACGAATAGAGACTAACATGCATCATTATGTCGCATTCCAGCTAAGCAACAGTTTGGCTCCATTAGGCTGTCAAACTGGGTCTTAGTATACGACAAGCGCAGTGATCTCTGCCAACCCAGGCCACCACCACTTGGGAAACGCGTTTATTGGATAATACTTTTCCGAAGTTGTGACTATTTTTCTTTCTAATTTCAATAAGTTTTCTTTGATCTCTCAACAATGTCACGAAAAATTAGAGAGTAGAATGATTTTGGTGGAAGCTAAATGAGTTAATTCCTTTTCTTTTTCCCACCAACAAAATCAAGAAGAAAAACTACCAAATAGACGAAAGGGGGGGGAAGCGGTGGGGGGTGGTCCGAGAACTCACTGTGGGCGAGTGGTCGCGATGGAGCGGACGGCGGTGATCGGCCGCATCGCCAGAGCTCCGGTGATCCACGTGGTCGGGGTCCCCGCCGTTCCGGTTCACGAGCTCGTCCTCGTTCCCGATGCTCGCCCGGTTGGTGAGCTCCATCTTGCTCTGCTTCTTCTTCTCACGAATCTTGGAGAAATCCATCGAGTAATCCGGCACCCCGTTCTTCATGTCCCAGTCCCCGAACGCCGGCACCGACATCCATCCCTTCCCCTGTACGAATCCATCACCCCCGTCCATTTAAACCGCAATAGAAGAAATAAAAAAAAAAGGAGGAGGAAAACTAATTTTAAGCCCTACCTCTTTGTTGTTCTCCATGGTTTCCTTCTCTCAAAAACCTTCTCTCCTCCTCCTTCTCGGCTATGATTTCGTGTACTTATACTCGGAGGTATTTAGTAGTTGTAATAAACCTCACTTTCTAGGAAGTGGAGAGGAGATGATAATTGCGTTAGGATTTAGATTAGGTGAGGTGCATTAATTAGTAAATTAAGTTAGATAGATGAACAGCTGTACGTGAGTAGCTTCTTATTGGACCCAAACCGCGGCTTGGTTATTGTGCCAGCCCCAGTAAAGTGGGCTGTTGGCTACTGGGTAACTGGGGATGGGGGGCACCTTCCTTTTTTTGCCCCAGGTTTACATTACTTCCCTCACATTAAATCTTTTAAGAAGATATTAGATTTAATATTTAGTGTACCTTTTACTGTCCATAATTTAGATTTATCATGATTCATTTGAACTCTTAAGCATTATTCTCTAGTCCCTACATGACATTACAATATTCAAAAATTTCAAATAACCCAAGAGCCTATATTTCTGTTAATAAAAATCGCTGATGTAATTGCGTGAAATATTCAACCTGACGTCCTTATCCATGAAACTAAGTACGCGAGGAAGATTCTTTCTTCCTCTAGAATTAAATTTCTACGTATGTACCATAATATTCCCAATGTTTATTTATTATACTTTTTCGTGGTAGGTATAGGCCCAAAGGTGCTTAAAAACAAAAGGCAAAGAATATTTCTCCCGACTTTTTTATTGTATATTAATTTTTTTTTCCTCCCTCTCTTTTTCTCTCCTGTGAGGCTTGTGATGCTACTCGTCTCGAGTGATTCAATTTGAAAATCCAACCTCGATCCGATCCAATCCGCACTGGAGTTGGGTATTAGATAGCTTTATCAGATCCGAAATGGCACTGCTTATGATCCGAAGATTCCGAACCCACAAACTGGTCTAGTGGTCTTGGATTTGTGGATGGAGAAAGCCCACGGAGATTTGTCGAAGATTACACGTGGGAGATGTCTAGTGGTCCACAATCATCACACGACTCTTTGGGCGCCACAAGCCCTCAGGTTCGCTATCCAGTATCCACGTTATCTTTCCCTCCTAAGCGGCCCTCATTTTGTCCCCTTTTAGAAATAACCAGAAAATCCAAATACCATTTTAACCCGTCATATTACTAAGAATAACCAAAATGCCATCCCTCAATCTTGTACGATTAGGAAGGTTGTCTTGTAAATAGTTCGGGATACAGGGGGGATAATCCGATTAATTACATTTTAAGGAAACACATATTTTCTCATTTTAATTTCTATAAACAGTAAAGCCTGCCTAAAGTTTCCGCCCTCGCGTTGGGAGTTGCTGCGTGGCCTCTCCCTCGTTCTCTACTGAGAACTCGCGGCCAACTCCCTCCCTCGCAAATCGCTACTCTTTATCTCTTCGAAACCCTAGCCCTCCGATCCATTTTATACACCATTCGATCACTGGAAATTTCTCAAATTTTATCGATTTCTTTTGCACGATTCTCCACTCCGGTCACCAATCGGCGATGGATCTCTCCAACAAACTCCAAAGTATGAACCTTCGGTCGGGATTTCTCTCCGGGTCATCTCTTCGTCCACAATTCCATTCCTTCTCGGTTTCTCTACCGCTACCGCATCGCCGTCGAGTTCGTGCTTCTTTAGGTAAAAGGACGAACTTTACCCTATCTAGTGGTAGAAACTATCGGGTTTCGGCGAGGGTTGCGGTCGAAGCGGCTGAAGCGGAGACGGAGGCTGCTGCGGACATCGAATCCCTCTTCTCAAAGAGCTCGGCAGATGAATCGTCGAAGAAGCCGGGGAAGAAGAAGTCGAACACCGGCGCTTCCAGCGTTTCTTCGGGAATTAGGTTAGAAAACATTAGTAAAAGTTTCAAAGGTGTGACCTTGCTGAAGGACGTGAGCTGGGCGGTGAAGAAAGGTGAGAAGGTCGGGTTAGTAGGAGTTAATGGTGCAGGGAAGACCACCCAGTTAAGAATAATTGCCGGACTGGAAGAACCTGATTCAGGGAACGTGGTGAAAGCGAAGGAGAATATGAAGATCTCGTTTTTGAGCCAGGAATTCGAGGTTTGCCCGAGCAGGACAGTGAAAGAGGAGTTCTTGAGTGCGTTCAAGGAGGAAATGGAAATCGCAGAAAGGTTGGAGAAGGTGCAGAAGGCCCTGGAAAGCTCGGTGGAGGATTTAGAGCTCATGGGAAGGTTGCTAGATGAGCTCGACTTGCTCCAAAGACGGGCACAGGATGTGGATCTTGATGTGGTGGATGTGAAGATTAGTAAGTTGATGCCAGAGCTTGGGTTCTCACTGGAGGACTCTGATAGGTTAGTGGCATCTTTCAGCAGTGGGTGGCAGATGAGGATGTCTCTTGGGAAAATTCTACTTCAGGTATATTATAGTTTCTTTTGGAGTTCTATTGGATTCAAGATGGATGGAAATAGATCTAATTTACTACTTCTTAAGAGCGCATTTATTTGTGTATCATGCGATTGACAATTGCAAGTACACGAATACAGCTTACTGTTTATTGTATTCTATATATGCACAAAGGGAAGGTCTTATAAGGTGGAGAAGGTTGCATATAAGATCAAGTAAAATAAGTTGATCATGCTACTGAACTATTGCCCTATCATATATACTTATCAGCAATTTCATTCTCATTAATATTTTGGAACTGGAAGATTCAATTTCTTAAAGCTCTACTATTGTCTTATCTTTTATATCTATCCTCCACCTTACAGAAACTGATACAATGAAACTATGGTACTTTTGCAGGATCCTGATTTGCTGCTTCTTGATGAACCAACAAATCATCTTGATTTAGATACGATTGAGTGGCTAGAAGGCTATCTTAATAAGCAAGATGTCCCAATGGTCATTATATCTCATGACAGAGCATTTCTTGATCAACTTTGCACCAAAATTGTAGAAACAGATATGGGAGTATCCAGGACATTTATGGGGAACTATTCTCAGTATATGCTTGGAAAAGCAGAATGGGTAGAAGCCCAATATGCTGCATGGGAAAAGCAGCAGAAGGAGATTGAACACACAAAGGATCTAATAAACAGATTGGGTGCTGGAGTGAATTCTGGCCGTGCCTCTAGTGAGGAAAAGGTAAATCTGATGATTGTATTATTTGAAACCAGAAAGATTCGGTCCTTGCTACAATAGCTGTTCTACCATGAGCAGTTATTTTGTCAATATTAGCTCACCACCTTATTGTTCTAACACGAGCAGGAAATTGCCTTTCAACATGCATATTTTAAGTATAGTAGTTTGTTAAATGTATTTGATTTTAAATGTCAGAATGCTCATAAATTCTCATGAACATGTTTCTTTATTTTTGTTTGGTTTGGACTTTGGACCCATTAAACTAGAGGTGTCTATAATCTTTATAACAAATAGTTCTCAAGGTTAATATAATTGATCCTGATTGGGTAGCATATTATCAGCTTCAGGACTGTGCTTCATAGCCTCTGTTAGTCATAGATAGGTGATGGTGGTATAAGTGTATATAACGTTATCGCATTAGTTGGATGCAAAGTCTGTAAGGCAATATGATACCTGTAAATTGTTATTCTAAACTGAATTCTTCATCACTAATATTTCTATTGGTTTTAATTACTATCTTATTTCAAATTTCAGAAATTGGAGAAACTTCAAGAAGAAGGACAAGTTGAAAAACCATTCCAAAGGAAACAATTAAAGATCAGATTTCCTGAGCGTGGAAGAAGTGGGAGAACTGTACTAATGTTGAAGAATCTTGAATTTGGATATGGAGATGAGGTCAGTATATCTTTTTATTTGGTGAATGTACGTTTTCTTATATATGATTCTTATAAAAAGGGCACATGTTGGTTGCTTCTCAAGAGAATTTATTTTTTAATCCATGTCTTTGTAATATGCTGCCAGGTCTTGTTTAAGAAAACAAATCTTCTCGTTGAGAGAGGTGAGAAGATAGCCATTATTGGTCCAAATGGATGTGGAAAAAGTACATTGCTTAAACTTATTATGGGTTTGGAGAAGCCACGGGGAGGTGAAGTGTCTCTTGGGGAGCATAATGTTTTGCCAAACTATTTTGAGCAGAACCAGGTATAGTAACTTTGCTTCAGTCCAATCTTTGTGTTTTGCAATGATATTTCACTTATTTTAAAGCTGTATGCAGCTCATTGTTTCTAGCTATTGTGATGTTTTCTATTATCTTGTGAACCTACAATAAGCAGAAGAATGAACATTTCTGTTTAAATAGTTCTTTGCCCTTGCAATTCCATATAGTTGAATACAGTCAGATCCTATTGTTGTTTGTTTGTTACAATTTGAACCGTAATATAACGTTGCCCCAAATGTTTTCAAATTTTAAGAAGATATGAACTGATTACTGCAATTCGTTGCAGGCAGAGGCACTTGATTTGGAGAAAACTGTGCTAGAGACAGTTGAAGAAGCTGCGGAGGACTGGAGAATTGATGACATTAAAGGTCTTCTTGGTCGCTGTAACTTCAAGGCTGACATGCTAGATAGAAAAGTTTCACTTTTAAGTGGGGGAGAGAAGGTAAGAAATTAGTGCTGGAGAGCATTATGTATTCTGATCGTACTCTATTGGTCTGAATAGATAATATCAATAGCTGTCTTCTGTCAGCTACTTGATAATTCTAGTTGATTCTATGACCTACGAGATTCTACTTCGGCGTCTATGAGTAAGGCAAGTTTTGAATTGAAAAATAGAAATCGGAGTCTATGGGTCTGCCGAAGTTGTTATTCATCTACTTTGGTGGACTTTTGCCCTTATTAGGTAACCTAAATGGCATGCTGGTTAACCTAAATAACATAGTATGTAGTTAAATAGATGTTTCTCCTCATTTGCTCAGGTTGATTATAGCATTAGAATTAAATAATCGATGAATTGATTACACAAACCACTGTAGTGAGTGCATTTCCTGCATCCTAGTTTGTGTGTAGATTTGTCATAGATGACATTGTAACTTGAGCTAATATTTCTTCTGCAGGCACGACTTGCTTTTTGCAAGTTCATGGTGAAGCCATCTACTTTGTTGGTCTTGGATGAACCAACCAACCATTTGGATATTCCATCAAAAGAGATGCTCGAGGTAAGATACCACTTCTATCTGTCAATTGTCAACTATCATGTCCTTATATTCTTTTTATTGTTAACACAAGCTGAAATTTGTGTTCTTGAAAATTTTGTCATGTTCAACAGGAGGCTATAGCAGAGTACAAGGGGGCTGTTGTTACTGTTTCCCATGACCGTTATTTCATTAAGCAAATTGTTAATAGAGTGGTGGAGGTGAAAGAGAAAACCTTACAAGACTATGCAGGCGATTACAATGTAAGCTTCTCCATTTGGCTGATGTTCTACTGGCAAATATAATTATGTGAATCACGGTTTAAAGTTTGGATTTAAAAGGTTCTAAATTTTCTCAGTCATATCTATTAGATGAAATGTACGACAAATGGACCTTCCTTGAAGTAGAAAAGGAAAAAAAATTGGCAATCACTTTTGATAATTAATTACTCAGTAGTGTAGCTTGGATACACAATGTTTTCATTAAATTGATTCTTTATGGTTCTTTACGTCTATGATTGTGCTCCATCTACAAATGATATTCTGCAACATGATTTTAAGCAACAAAATTATTACTAGATCTGATGACCAGTGGTTGATAACATTAAACCGTATTGAATTGAATACCACATACAAATTCCAGTAGCCGGATTCCAGGTTTTCGTGGTTCATTTTAAGCATAGACATTTTATTATGGTTTTATTTCCTTTCAAGATGCATCTAACATCCGTATATAGCATTTCGTGCTTCAGCCAGCATCTACATTAATTAATTGAAGTTACTGTCCAAAATTAAAGGGTTCTTGATTATCTTAACAGTATTATCTGGAAAAGAATCTTGAGGCCAGAGAAAGAGAGCTGGAGCGCGAGGCCGAGCTCGAGGAGAAAAGCCCCAAAGTGAAGGCAAAATCTAAGATGTCGAAGGTGATTTAATACCACATTGTTGTACATTCAAGCCAACTGAGATAGCAGTTCTTGATTTGCTGTCTTGCTTTCATTTGATTTCCTTTTCCCGTTCTGGGTCTTTGACTTTGACTACTACACAGGAGGAGAGAGAAGCCAGAAAGAAACAGAAAATGATGGCTTTCCAACAAGCGAAGGCAAAATCAAAGGGATTGAAGAACGCAAAAAGGTGGAAGTAATACCGACAAAAGGTTGAAGATCAGCAGAGCAAAGGACTTAGAACTTGTACATAATACAGGCAACCTCAAATAAAAGCAGAAACTTATTTTGGACAACAGAAAGAGATTTTTTTTTCCTGGTTGACCTCACCTACGCGTTGTGAATAGCTTCCATCAGTATCGCTTCATGAAATCCAACTGGAAGTGGATTTCGCCTGTAAATGCTATTCAGCAAATGCTTTCCAAGCAGGAAAAATCTGTTGTTAGCTAAGCATAACATGTCAGATCTGATTTGTATATTCTTCTATTTTATGACTAAGATTAATTTACTTTTCGAGTCGGAATATTTGAGTACTTGATATTAAATACCCATTAAGTTGCGTAAGCAATATTTTAGTTGCTCAGCCTGGTTTCTTTCTTGTAGTAAATGGATTGTTATTTTCTTTCGTAGAGATCCGACACCTCACAACTACCATTTGAATAAATCTAATGCAGATGCAGATGCAGATGCAGAGCATGATGCTAGCTACAATTTTATGTATATAGTAGTGCAAGTTGAAACTGGAATCTTCAAACCGAGGTGGTTTGGATCCAAACTTTGGTTCAACTTTTCTCGGGGTGATATTGCACAGAATCAAATTCGTTATCTTCTTGTTCTTCTTTCTTATGCTTCCCTTTCACTCGTGTGTTATCTTTTATGTAGATATATCACACGAAAAGTACACAGATTTGGAAGTGAAACATATTTGCACTTGAAAGAGCTCTCCTTTGCAGCTCAAGAACTCTGCTGGCAACGTCAATAACACAGTTATCTATCAATCGTCAATTGTTTTATAATCATTTCCTTCATACGATTATATAACATATCAACATGCTACGAAATTCACAAAGTCAATGGGAGGACAATGGCTTATGACCAATTCGAAAGGTTAGGGAACCAGAAGTTTCCACCTTCATTTGATACCAGAATAAATCTCCATCATAAGCATGTATAGAAGTATTTGACTCCAATAACAATCCAAACTAAAACTCCATGTAAACGATTAAAAAAAAATTTATTGATACGAAGATAATGCATTCTATGTTACTTTTACCACTTTCTTTCTCGTAAGCAAGAGCATTATCTACCTGTTATGAAATAGCTTCTTTCCTTTTCCCACGTCCAAGTTGTGCTGGAAATGACATGTAATGACTGGGAGCTTATTATGAAACCAGGAAAATTTTCTATTATTATTATTATTAGTTCCATGTCTCCTTTTATTCTATCCATAAAGTCAAAGACCTTCCCTAGATTCCTTGTGGGTCATCTTAGTATTTCTCACTCATATGATGCTAATATTGATTCTGTCGTTTTCCCTGCTCTTATAAAAATGCTAGTTCTTATCCCTAGATAAGGCATTTCTTATATACAATTATGATCCTTTTGTCTTTTTTAATGAGCTTTATTAAATTTATTCCTTAATATTCGTGTCTATTTCCAGCCCTTTTTGTTAATAAAAAGGGCTGGAATAACCTTATCCTATCCTCAGGGCTTATTCCCTAAATCCTAAACTAATATAAAATTAAGACAAAAATAATCTAGCATTAATGGTTAACTACTAATCAATATTTTTAATAAAAGAAAAATAAAGGATTCTTTTGTGAGATGGGATTCAATGCTTATGAACTTGTCTAAATTTATGAGTTTTTGACCAAACTAGTTCAGTCCAAAATTTTTTTACCAGAATATACTACCCTTAAATTTATTTACTTAATGAGGTCTAATTCAGTGTAGTCCTAACAAAAACACTGAATTAATCAGTATTTTTTTCCTAGGTAAAAATGCTGAACTGTTCAGCATTTTTATCTAATTCGAAAATATTGATATGTTCAGTGTTTTATGTATATAATTTTTTTAAACATAGTTTTTTTTGTAATTTAGGAAAAAAATTATCTAGCGATAAAAATATTGAACTGCTTATCAGTTCAGCTTTTTTGTTAGGGCTGCAGTGAATTAAACCTCACATTATAAACAAGTTGGCAATCCGTGCTTGTCGATTGAGAATTAGATCCAAAATCCGAATTCAACACCGTTAACCCGAATCCGATAAATCGAGTTATACTCAAGACTGTCGGAGGTTGCCGAGTTATGAGTCCGAACACGACTACGACTGCGTCCCACGAAACGATTTATCGCGTCACGAATCGGCGAGGCGAGCAGGTGGCGTCTACCTGGCAAAACAGGGGCCGTCCCTCGCGTCCGTTCTCTTTCGACTCAGCCCCACTGATCGCCGAATATTTCGCTTTATTCTACTGCCATATAATTATTTATTGCTAATTAATATTTAAATATCTCATCATCTTCTCTCTATTTGTTTTATCAAAAATAATATTTTATCTATCTCGTCGTTAAAGGGACACCCCCCCGCCCCCCCCACGCTTCCTCGTCTCTCTCCCCTCTCTCCGCCATTTCTAGCTCTAAGAGCAACTCCGAGCTCTTCCTTTTCGCTTTATTCTCCATCTCGCGAAGCCTTTTCGGGTACTGTTTCTATCTCTCTCTAGTTTGGTGGTCGTTGTAGCAGGAAATGGAGTATTAGGGGGTTCTCTTGGGGTGAAAAGTTTTCATTGAGATTTAGTTCGTGTTTGTTCGTAATTGGGCTCGTAGTTTGGTGGTAATAAGTCGTGATTAGGTGTCCCTGCTTGCAAGATGTGATTTTTCTACGACTCCGTGCTGTTTCTTTCGTAGTGGGTTAGTATAGATCTTATATTTGTTGGAGGTTTGAGTGTTCTGAAGCTGTGGAATTAGTCGGTGCGATGGATTTTATCAGGTTTGCTTTTTTTTTTTATAAATTTTTCCTCATCTTTTTTTCTTTCTTAGGGTAGTCTTCGATTTTAGAATACTGAGCTGAAAAAAGAAACATATGTTTCTTGTCATTTTTCATTGTTTTTCATTTTTATAGCTTATTGGAGGGGAAATTCAATAGTTATTTCCACAGGGGAACGATACCAAGGTTGTAAATGGTGGAAATGTATTCAAATCTCTTTTTGCCTGTGTTTTTTACCTTGTACTTTCTTTTCTACCCTCCTCTTCTATGAGTTCTTATCAAAGAAATAAAGAAGATTGTGCTACCTTCTAATGGATGTTGGAGATGATGATATTTTAGTTGATTGTTTTATACATCTCAAAATAGACAACTGAAGTAATAGTCTGGATGGGTGATGTGAGACTGATTTAAATTTTAAACTAGTACTTTTTTCTTGAGGTCTCTGGGATCTTCAATTTCTTCGTATAGCATAGGGAAAACATCATCTTCTCCTTTTAGATTTTTGGATAAAGTCGCAGTAGCAGATTCTGATATTGCATTGTTGTATAACTTGTATAACCTGGTTTTTTTGACTGTCTATTAAAATCAATCTTGTTCGAACTATTATCTTTTTTAAGAGGGATTGAGCTTGTTAATCTTTGTAGAGCTAGCATGCTGGATCTGACCATGCATGATTGAAATCTTTGTGGGTGTTGTTTATTAGTAAATGAAGTGCGTAAATATCTTCTTCTCAGAGAAGGATTTGAAATTCTCAACACCATTTCTTGGGTTATAATATGGATTTTGTTATTATACATTTCAAACATGTTCTTGTTCTCTCTAATTTTATGGAAGTTTTATGCTGAATGATATTGAAATAAGATCTTCTTGTTTTGGTTACAGTCCAGTGCTTTACATCTTAGACAACCAAGTATTGCTTTTCTCGTAAGGTGCTTATATATCAATCAGGCTTCTTTGGTGATACACGGTGATTCTTTTGTATCTTAACAAGTTATTCAAAGTTTCAAACATACATGGTTTAGGCAACCGTTACAAGATTAAGCACATGAACTATAAGTAATATGAGACTGTGCCGTGACCTTTTGTTTTCTAGCCATTAGAACATTCTCTCACACAGTTGGACACAAAATTAATAATTAAAAGTCTTGAGCTTGTATTTAGTAATTGAGAAACAATATATGGTTTGGTTGGTCGAGTTTGTTACTTTTGTTTGATTTATTCTCCTAATTTGCAGGTTTTATTAAAGTTTGAGTATCTTCAATCAAAATTACACAGCTCTCTGGCAATCTTTCTTACCTCTTATAGCTATAACTGCTGGTTCCCAAGGTTATTATCTAGAAGAATGATCTTATACAACAAGAATTGAGCATCCTCTGATCAGAAGGTTAATAAACTCACAGACATGGACAGGGCTGATACATCAGGATTTGTTAGTGGTGGGGATAGTAAACTGACCTTCCATGCATATTTCCATTTCATTTACTCTATCATACTTAATGAATAATGATGGTGTAGAATGAATAACTAGGAGACAAAGTGCACACTGTGGGCCTACTATTCCTCCCTCTTCTTTCTAGACCTCCCAAACCCCATTTGTCTGTTGTTTCCCACTTGCAGATGAAATGGAATTTACGGTAACAGATCTCCTGTCTAATGAGAAGAATCCTCTCGTGCGTACTTCTGTCACAGAAAAAGGGCATATCTTAATGTCTGGAGAAAATGATAGCTTGGGTGATAGTATACTTAGCCTGAGCTGCTCAGGCTATGGCACCAACCAGACCAATGAAACATTCTATCCGGCAAGTAATCACAATGCTTTGTCACAAGATGATGATCACCATTTGGTTCTTGGACTGGGTCCAACTCGGATTTCCTGTCATTCAGATAATCATGCTGCTGGAGCTAGTAAAAGTAAGGAATCTGCTTCTTTCATGAACCAGAGTTGGGGCTCTGAATCAGATTCTGAAATGTTAGAACTTGGACTTGCTAATTGGAATGGGGATTCCATGGCTGGTGGAAGCCTATACCACCTTGAGGACCAGACAACCATTACTGCAAAGAATCTGCTGATTCCAGTTGTTGATGAGAATTCAACTTCTGCTAAGAGAATTTCAGGAGGGTACATGCCATCACTTCTCCTTCCTCAAAGAAACAAGAATTTCGCTGACGGCAAAGGAATGCCCAAAACACATGCTGTTTTAGATCTTGGAAGTAATTTAAATGCTCATCAGCATCAGTTTCAGTTCTCTTTGGAGCCTGTGGCTGCAACCATTTCTTCAGCTGGTATTGCCTCTGATTCACCTATTTCTCAGAGGACCCGTCAACATCATCTGAAAAGATGCATGTTCCAAGGGTGTTTGAAGGGTGCGAGAGGGGCTTCTATGCTCTGCATCAGCCATGGAGGTGGGCAAAGGTGCCAGAGACCTGGGTGCAACAAAGGTGCAGAAAGCAGCACACCTTTTTGCAAGGGTCATGGAGGAGGGAGGCGATGCCAGCAGCTTGGATGCACCAAAAGCGCCGAAGGAAAGACCGAACTGTGCATTGCCCATGGAGGAGGCCAAAGGTGTGGTCATCCAGGGTGCACTAAAGCTGCACGAGGCAGATCAGGGTTGTGCATCAAGCATGGTGGAGGGAAACGGTGCACAATTGAGGGCTGCACTCGAAGCGCTGAGGGCCAGGCAGGGCTCTGCATTTCCCATGGTGGGGGCCGTCGGTGCCAATACCCCGAGTGTGGAAAGGGGGCTCAAGGGGGCACCAAATACTGCAAGGGCCACGGTGGAGGAAGACGATGCATTTTTCAAGGGTGCACTAAGGGGGCTGAGGGTAGCACATCACTGTGCAAGGGGCATGGGGGAGGTAGACGGTGCATCTTCGAAGGAGGTGGTGTCTGCCCTAAGAGTGTCCATGGTGGGACAAACTACTGTGTGGCGCATGGCGGTGGAAAACGCTGTTCTGTGCCTGGATGCACCAAAAGTGCACGTGGAGCAACTGATTGCTGTGTCAAGCATGGTGGGGGAAAGCGTTGCTGGTTTGCTGGTTGCACTAAGAGTGCACAGGGTCGAACAGATTTCTGTAAAACCCATGGCGGGGGAAAACGATGTACATGGATCTCCGGGTGTGATAAATTTCCTTGGGGGAAGAGTGGGCTCTGTGCAGCTCATGGTACCATTATGTCAACACAGCAGGAGTTTGATGCTGGGAACAATCACAGAATGATTAGCTCTGACCTCTTCCAAGGGCTTGTGTCTTCCTCCACAACAGTGAGAAGCAGTGTGGATTATGCAAACTTATCGCTTTCTGGGGTGACTGCAGGTTTAGATAGGGGCGAGACTCTTGTAAGCTTTGGAAAGAGGCAGCTGCTTATACCTCCGCAAGTGCTGATTCCAACCTCCATGAAGTCTCTCTCTTCTCCATCAACTTCTGTTGACATTGCTCAGGATGGTGCAGAGCGCCATGGAAAGACATTTGAATTTGTGGTCCCTGAAGGAAGAGTGCACGGTGGAAGTCTGATGACTCTTCTTAAGGGGACTCTTAAGAATGCTGTGGATGGTGGGAGCAGCTGAAGCCCTGAATTGATCTTCTGATCTGTCCACTTCAGCAGTAAGGAGGGAGGATTTGTGAGTGTTTGAGTGTCTGCTGTATGTACTGTTTGTCCAACTACTATCATTTGTCTATCAGGAACTTGAAACTTCTGGTGCTTTATTGCAAAATATTATGTATGAGATTCAAACCCTCTATTCATGTAAAATAGCTTATCTAAATATCACTTGATTGTGTTGTATTACATTCTGGACATGTCTTCTTGTTTTATAAATTATGAGCAAGGTGATAGAATGGTTATTATACAACACATTGTGTTGAATATATGATGGAATATTACTGCATATCATCTTTTTCCAAGTCCAAGTTCATTATTTCTGACCGAGTTGTGTATTCTCCAGCGAAGTCTTCTTCTATGGTTACACTTAAAAACTCATATCTTTTCTTGGTAATAGATCAGAGAAGGCAGATGATTGTCCATAGCAGCTTTATCTACCACATCTTTATGATACCTATGAAATAAAGTAGAAAAGTTCTGAAACAATTATATGTCATGCAGGTCACAAATTAGCTGGTTATTATTGTGGAAAGTTAAAGATGACTAGGTTATGTTCTAATTCTCTGTGGTCCTCTTGTGACAGCTTTCAATTCATAACCAAGCAAAGAATTAATGAAAGGATGTTGATTAGATCATTGACATAGGGAGGTTTTTGAGGCAGATCTGTTAACTGAAGGTCTGCGATGCTTGAAGGTGGAAGTAAGAGGAACTCAGTTTTCACATAATTTGGTTTCGTTAGAGAAAGAGAAAAATGAGAGGGGAAGAGATACAGTGTCTTTCTATGGGAGAGAGAAATATGATCTGTTAGGGCGTGGGCAGGCTTTCGAGCTAAGGGGATAGATTGGAACTTAGGGGCTCAGCTTATGTGAGGCCAGTCAGGTTTAATATGTTTGCTTTTGACCTATGGGTACCGTGCTTGGGAATATTGATGAATTGGTCCCTAATCTAGTTATAGTTTCATTTCTGTTAAACTTTCATTTATGTCATGAAAGACACATTCTTGCCTTTTAATTGAGTTTCTTCTCTTTCTACTCCATTGAAAGCAAGAAACCAAGCCACTAGTTCCTCATTATGAGCACAATGTTTTATCAGTTGAAGTGAGTAGGAGACTTGAGATTCATAAAGTAGAACACTGGTACAACTAAGATTGTACAATTGGCATACTGTATTCTAGAGTTGGAGCAATCATGAGGTGTAGTAATATCCCATATTGTAGCTAAATATGTTCTTTATTCTTTTTCAACTCTGGCCACAATTTGTTGGGATTCAAATTTTTAGCATGTCAGATAGAACTCTGCATTTCATCAACTGGATTAATAGGTTGCTCATATATTTCAGCACTATTAACTTTGCTAGATGGCTGCAATGGACTTTACATTACTATACACTGTAGGGTTTTCCATTTATATTACCATTTGCTAGATGGCTGCTACGAACTTTACTTTGTCAAACCAAACTGAATACGTTTCTTTAACGTTTGGTACTTGTCTAAGCATTGGAATATTGAGCTTGAGATACAAAAGTTGATATTTTTTGAGCTAGGGAAAATGCCATGCTATTCGTGCAGACAGAGAAATATGATGCTCAAACATACCTACATATCACATATTTCTCTTGCTTTCTTGGCAGATTTGAGCTGAATTTGACTGAACTTAGTCGTTAGCCATTTTTATATACTGGTAACTGGGATCTTCTCTCTTCTCCATTATCAGGTACAGAAATTTAACGTGTGCAATTTCTTGCTGCAATTTTGAAAAATTGTTACAAGTTGACTTGCACTAACAAATGATGATCATAGCACTTTTACAGGTCACAGGTTTGTAAACATTGAATTGAATTTAAACTTGTCCATTATTTCATGAATGTTTCTATTCTTATACCTGTGGCCCTTGGGCTTTTACTGTTCACTTATTTGAGACGATAGGCATGAACTTTTGACCCCGCCCATGAGAGGCTTGCGAGAAACACGTGTCAGTCCGCGTGTCAGATGTCACGATGAAGCAGCCCTCCACGTCAAACTCAGTTTGGAAACGGTTATAAAACTGTCATCTATCCCCCCACCTGAAGCTGGTGATAGGCATGGAGAACAATGAAGGTGGGAAAAGGATAACCTTTCTTATACTGCTATTCCTCATAGTTCTTCCAATCCGAGGAGATAAGGAGAGAGATAGAGACGGACACAAGAGGGAGAAGCAGGGCCCAGGTCCGATCGAAAGCGCCATTGGGATCACCGGCTTCACGAGCCGGTGGGACGCAATTCGAACCTGGGCCAAACTGACCTGGTTGAGCCTTAAACCACCTGAATCTTGGTAAATTCTTTTTTTTTTTAAATAAGCAAATTTGATATAGTTGAAACATCCATGAGTTGGGAGAGTTTTTATATGACTAGAAAATTATATCCTTGTAAGTTTCACTACTTAGACATGCACAACGTTCATAGGAGTAGTCCAAATACAAAGGAAGTAGTGAAGGAGGCGGCAACGAGGAGCTTCGAGACGGTGGAGCATGCGGCAGAATCGGCGGCCCAGGTTGCAGGGGAAGCTGTGCAGAAGACTAAGGAGAAAGTGAAGAGGACTGTCTCTAGGCCTGGCAAAGACACGGATGCGGAGCTTTAGATCGATTTTTCTTCTTTGTAAACAAGTTGTTAGTCATGGTTCTTTTCTTCTTTTAAGTTAATGTTTAGACTCTTGAGGCCTAGCTTAAGAGTTGTGCCAAATCCTCTAATATTTCTCCAACATTGTGTCATAAGCTCGTATGATATCGTACACATCTCATTTTATAGAAAGTCTAGTGAAAAAAGAGATCACTACCAACAATCATAGAGAAGCCTTCACTTAAAAAGACAAGGAGACTCAAGGAGACCACCGACCACATATATGAAGCAAGCAACAGATATCATGTAGTAGCGTAAAAGTACTCGCTTTCGGGCTGATTCTGTTATACAAATTATGGAACTGAGTATATTGCATACAAGTAATCTTGATTGTAGTGACATAAGCAATCTAAGTTGATAACCAACCAGATAAAGGCAATTAAAAACAGACAATTACCAAAGAAAATATCATAACGGCATCCCTGGATACACTGAAGGATGCAGATGAGAAATTGTAAAATTTCCCTTCAATAATCCCGTACCTGGTGGAACCTGATCTTATTCAATAACTAGTCGAGCAATTTGCAGAAAAGATCCTGTGAACATATAAAGGAAACATCCATATACAGTTAAATGCGAGCTAACATTAAGTTTACTAGCAGGGGGGGGGGCGCAATTATTCTCTAAGCAAACACACTGAGCTGCTAAAGAGACCAGTATGACTGTTCTTTCACTAAAAGGAAGACGGATAAGAGGATGAACTCTAGACTTTTATGTGATATCTGATGTTTAAATGCAGCATTACTCTGGGCAGATTTCAGTAAAGACAGGGAGCCTCTTCCGTCGCCTGAGGCCGTAAAGCACCTGAGTAAAATAAGCATCCTGCTCCTCTGTCGGTGGCCAGACGAAGGAAGGCTCTTGTGACTTTTGAGCGGTAGTAGGAATTGGTGACGGTGATTCTTCCTTCACCGTTGTGGTGGCTGCTTTGGAAGCAGAAGCCGAAGTTTCTTTGGCAGAGACGGTAGGTGCTGAAGGAGCAGCGGTGGCAGCTGCACTTGACAGCCCCGGTGGGGGGAGATGGCGGAATCTTGTCGCTTGCACGGCGGAACCAGCACTTGGGACTGATCTGGAATTCTGCCGGTCCATCTGTAGACAGTTCACGAGTATATCAACATATACCAAATCCACCAATGTATCTTCAATCTAAGTTTTCTAGATTCAAAGTAAACAATTAAGATTTTTTTTCGTTTTCAAAAATGTTGCATTGTGAATCGAACAGTGAACGAGAGCAAAAAGAGATGTGGGCCACTATAATATGCAACTGTTGCATATACACCAAGTAGGGAAGAGAGGACCACTGGGGTCATATAACCTTGCATGATGTTATGATTATGCATCATCCAGTAACATAACAACTAGCAACCTCCTAAGATAGCTTGGTTGGTTGAAACTTCAATTGGATGGAAGTCAGATCAAATCCAACAACTAAGAGAGATTTTTTAATTGTGTAACATAAATCTCATGCAAAATTACATAGAAAACTATCAAGTTAGCCCTAATATGAGAACTAACTGATGTCATATTTTCCATTCAGGTAGAATTACATACAAATGTAAAAAGTAATATATGCAAACATTAGAACTGTAGAACAGAATCTGACTTATCCATACCTGTATTGATAGTAATAAAATCAACCATGCTGAGACAAACATCTAATAGACATGTTATATTTTCATACTTGATTATTATTCAACTTAGTTTGAAGTCTTAATCCCAATATAGAGGACCAGAAACCCAGGTGAACTCCTTTTGGATTCAGTATTGATAAAACTTCCAATAGAAAATTTTGCAATCACAAAATCTAATCTAAATGAATGAAAGACGGAATAGGAAAAATCCTAAGACTCAACACTAAACACCGTATAAACCTCGACAGTGCCGGAAACCTGTGGTACATCCATCTTCCTTTCATCATGCCCCGTGATATACACGCAATAACATCTAAAGGTGTATTAGCTAACTTGCAAGGTATCAGCCATGCCTAGATTTGGTAACTGGTTACTCTCAATTAGACCTTTCTTCATTTTCTCAAAGGATGAGAATCAATCAGGTATGGATTTGTGAACTTCTAGTAATAAAGAAAACGAAGGCAATCAAATTATTACCTCAATTTTCTGCTTGATTGGGCGAACCCCGCGCAATTCCTCCTTCCCGTGGGCAAACTGCAGAATTTATTAAAACCAAAAAAGAAACAGCATAATCAGTTCCCGCATAGACTCTAAAGCAGCCGTTTCACCAATATTAATCCTTTCCTCAAATACCTTTTCTTTCCGCAAATAATTCTACCCTAGTTAATTAAGAAAACAACCAGGTCTGGTAACAGATAATAGATGCAAATCTCTGATATGCTTTTCAGATAAGTGTTATCTCGTATGTAGTTAAAGATGAGTAGGAATCTTCTATTTGAGATAAATAGGGATCTTATCAGTTATTATCAGGTTAGATAAAACACAGAGTTGGGGTTATCGAGGACTTCGGTTCTTACCTGGCACTTAAAACCATATCGACAAATCCCTGACTCCTCCCACGACCGGCAAATCTCCGTCTTGTACAAGCTGTTACCCGAACCGCTCGAGCCGGAGTCAGACACCGATTTGGACCGGTTCGAACCGGACTCGCTGACCAGAATCCCGTCCATAACAAACACGTCCTCCTCCACCTCCACCTCTACCTTCACCGGCGTCTTGTATACCTGCGGCGATGACTTCGCCGCAATATGAGCGTTCTCGATAGCCGCGGGTGACGGGCCGGAGGAGAGGGAGCTGAGCTGGAGGAGGCGGTGGAGCTTCTTGCGAGCCGCCGCGCCGGAGGAGTCGGAAGAGGACGAGGACGAAGACGAGGATGATGAGGAGGATAGGCGGAGGCGGTTGCGAGTGAAGCGGAGGAGGGAGGGGTCGAGGTCGAGGATGGAGGCAGCGGCTGGGCAGGAGTTGACCTGGGGGCTGGCGGTGGCAGCGCAGGCGTTGAAAGCAGGGGTAAGGAAAGCGTTGGGAGAAGGGGAGGACATGCGCCGCCGCCGGAGAGATGATGTGTCGAGCCACGAAACGGAGTCGCTGCTCGTCGTCTGATCGCCGCTGCTTGCGGTGGCTGCGTAGTATGCCTCCATGGGTCTTTATTCTTCTCCGGCGGAACACTTTACCGGTGTAATCTGTAAGCTGAAAGTGTTAAATTACTTGAATACCCTTACTATCTCGATAAGTTGTTATCTGTAAGCGTAACCGAACTGGCAAAACGTGGAATTAGGAAAAGAAAGCGCTCACACAGTTACGCAAGTTGCGAAGTGATCTGTCTTCAGTAGTCGTAAATGACCGAATCACCCTTTTAAGAATTTCGTAGATTCGAGTATGAGAATTTAGTTGGAAAAAGAGTAAAAGAAGCGCCATATGAGCATTCGAATTTTCAAAAAGAAACTTCACAATTATAAATAACAAACAGAAATCCAGATCAGAAAGGTTACAGATGGATTTGGATCCATAACTTAGTTAATTTATCCAATTTTAAGCTTAAATTTCACCAGTAAGCAACAACAGACTCGAAAATTCGAGTTGTAGCAAATCCTTAGGGTTTCTTTAATTAATGGAGAATTAGTTTTCTTGAGCATCCCGATCGGACCAACAAATCAACGAATGGGAATCTCCTTTACGTTGAGCAAATTAATTGGATTTGAGCTCCTATTATTCTCTGAGGATTTGATCAAAGCAGTGACCTGAGCTCGATTGCTCCTGTTCTAAACAGCATCAAATAGCGGAGGAGATCAAGAAGTCTTGCAGAAAGTATTTAGAAAAAGATCAAGAAATTCCACCGTGACAAATAGTCGTAACAAATCGAAGAATTCTTCATTGAATAAATCAGATAGAGAAAGAACTAAAGCCCGAAATCGAACCTTTTGGGAGACCAGATGGGAGAGCCACCAGCATCAAGCCATGCTTGGAAGGGCTCGGCGATCTCCTACCCTTCCGATCATTACGACAGCCGATTCTCTCTCTCTCTCTCTCTCTCTCTCTCTCTCTCTCTCTCTCTCTCTCTCTCTCTCTCTCTCTGCGTCTGTGCTCCGTTTCCCCCGGGAAGGACGGGAACTAAAAGGGTCCAAGCGGTTTCAGATGTAAACACACGTGGCATATCCTTAACGTACGATCAATTGCCTCCTTTAGCTCTTCCGCGGAGAATGAGGTAATCTGGGCCGTCTATTATACTACTATCGAGTCCATTATTTTCTTTCCAATTCGTTCGGGCAGTGGATCTTCTGGAGGCCCCATCGCAGAAATTTGCTGCACCTGGATACGTGACAGTGTACGATTAGCTGTCAATGCTGTTCATAGTTTTAAGTTATAATTTTTTAACTGGACCCGCTTTTGAGCCCGTTACCAAGTATTCAACTATAAGAAAGTACACGGGGTTAGGCATAAACCAGATTGATACGAGAGTAATTGGCTTATCGGCTTACTGGTATTATCAAGTGGAAAAGTTAACTTTTACATATTTAATATAATGCTAGTAGTGATATGTATAAGTTCTTGAAAGTTTAATGCTTCTGATAGGAAGTTAACATTGTATATATAAGAACATTCAATAAGACAACTAGAAGAAAGTTCTCTCATCCTCAATACTGTTATAGGAACTTCACATTGTCTATATGAGAAGATTCAGCAAGACAACTAGCATCCTCCATGGCTGATAGAAACTTCAATCATTTACATAAGAAGGTTCAATAATACAACTAGGAAAAAGTTTTCTCATCCTCAATATTGTGATAGGAACTTTACGCTGCTGCGGCATATCATACATTTGGTCGGCTTTCTGGAAGTCTAATTTGAACCCCCTCAGGAGGGGGCCTTAATGTACATACCATCTCTCTTGTCTTCCCAAAGTAAACCTGTGAAAGTACATTGCAACAGAGTAAGAGAATGAATCAATGCCACAGTAAAATCACAAACTGATTTGAGATGTTAGTTCCTGATCCGCTGAATGCAAAGAAATTATCCACTGTGATGGAATAAGGAAAAGCATAAACACAAGGAGCACAAAAATGATGTACCTGATCAAGTGAATTCCTGAGCTTACCCTCCATTTCTTCTATCATTTTTCCCATGTTACATAGATGACCGTCAGCCACTGATAGATCAAGGTTCATCTGAAACACCATAACAAAAATTAGCGACAAGAAATATTTCCTAAAGAGGAGAGGTTTAGAAATAAATAATACAGACGGTTACCTGACATTGGTCGGCAAGCAGGAAAACAAATTGCCACTTACTGACCTTTTGAATATTTTGGTGTGCATCGTTATACCCAGAGACTAGTTGAGTCTAATTCAACTTAAGAACTTGATACCCATATTCAGGCATTCACTTTAGGAATAAAGACAATTCTAAAAAATATATATTCCTATTTGTTATTCCTAAATAAAAGTCTTTATTCTAAGAATAACTATTTTTATATTTATTTGTATTCTAAAATAAGAATATAACAATTATCTTTAATATGATATAAGATGAAGGAAAAATAGGAAAAAAGTCCTTTTATCTTTTATGAAATTATAATAAATACCATTATTTGATATAAAATAGATTGATGGAATAGATATTAAGGATAAATTATTAATTAGGTTAGTGTGTGGTATAAGTTATAAGTTTAATAAATCGTAATTATATTCTAGAATAAGACTGTTAAAATGATATTTAACTATTATTCTAAAATAAAGAGTTGTATTTCAAAATAAGAAAACAGTAATTCCTAAAAAAATGAGGGCTTAAAATCTAATCTCTGATCAAGTTGGCAATCGAAGCCACTGTAGTTTAATTAATCTAGGACAGTTGTGATATGCATTTTGCCATAAGACATGCAAAGCAGTAACTTCATAAGAAAACAATGAACTGCAACACATAGATTACAAGTTCTTTGAAGTACCAAGCTGCATTAATAAAATGATGTGCATAAGCAATGTAAAGGTCTTTAAGAGCTGGAAATCAAAGTCACCTACCTATTGATATTTAAGGTCTTTATGAGTTAAACAGAACATACTGAGGTGGCACATAACTTTTGAATATTTATCAACTAAAAGAATCATATGAGAATGGGCACCTGTCTCCTGATTGACCCTGACAGATTGAAGGTTCCTGATGACTTATTTTCGGTGGTCAATGACAGCATGATTGTACTTGTTAAGCAGTAATGGGCTATTCCCTCTTCCTCTGGTCCAACCTGTATAAAAATTGTAATCAATTATTGATATTTCCAAACCAAATAGAAGTAGCAGGCAATTATAACATAGACATTCAGAGCTTGTCTGAAAAATTGGAACAACTTCTATTTCATACTTGTCTTCCTGATTGTGGAATCGACCAATTTGTGACAATTTCTTTTAGGTCTTAAAACAGAAATGACATTAAAAGACAACTCGGTGATTAATGACGGTAACAGCCATTGTGATAGCAACTTGTATCTTACCTCAATAACATGAATAGCATCCCATGAACCCTCTTGCAGATATCCCCTTCTCCCCTGTCCTGTCTTTGATCCATCTTCATTCCCACACAGAGTATCATAACATCAAAAGCAAAGTTAATATCTTGTTCAAACAAAGCAGATTGTATTTTTGTATCAAACCAAACCTTTCTTTATCAAGAAGCATGCCACAAATTCCTGGTTATCATCTTCCCACAGGTACACAGATGAGACACCCCCTTCATAGTATCTAATCATCCAACAAGAAAATTTTATATCACTTGGAGTTTAGAGCTAATGCGCTACTCACTATATCACTTTGATAATCATTAATCAACAAGTGATAGATAGAAACACTTTCCCTTCTCCTCTTTTAAAATAATTGCACGAAGATGAATAATCTTAGCCACGATATTAAAGATGAGGGGAGTAAAAGAACCTCACTGGTCACGATAAACAGCAAAGACTTCATTTGCTTCAACTTCGAGTTTCCTCAATTCATCTGATGGGAGCGGTCCGTCCTCCAAAGGTGGGTGATATTTGTTTGACCAAGGTGATCTGCAAATGAAGACCAAAAACCCATCAGAATAGATAAAGCATAACCGAGATAAAATTTTGTGGCATTTAAATTTACTCCGATTTCCAGCTGTGTACCTATAGGAATCGGCATCCCTGTTGTATTCACACAGTATGAACTCCTTCATCGATTCCTTGTCCATACAAACCTGCTCTCCAGTCAAAAGAACAACTTAGAAAATTTTGAAATTAAAACAAATGGCTTGCAGGCATAGCACATTGTTTGCAACACAGAATGAAGTAAATGCCAGTATAATTTAGTCATGGAGAAAATGGGGCAAATTTAAACTGTCAAAACCTAACATCTTCAGGTATAACCCTAGAAACAAAAGGACGTGATCAAAAGAAGGCATCATTTTTGAGTTGGATCACGCGGTCAAATCCACATCACAATCCTTCTCGAAATGGAATCAGATCGGAGGAAGAGAAGACGGAACCTGGAGGGGCTGGTCGACTTGGGAGAGGAGGTCGGCGGAGTGGTGCGGGATGAGGGAGAGCAGCGCGGAGAGAGCCATCTCGCTCTGCCTCGGCGAGATCCGCCTCATCAGATCCATTGCCGCATCCATTTCCCTCTCCATACCTGATTCGAAAAGGAGGAGAAGAAGAGGAAAGGTGAAGACAGAAGAGATATTTGAGATTTGCGAATTGAGATTTGAGATTTGCGGGGTTGTGTTGTTCGATCCGAGCTCCCCTCGCGGGAGCCGCTTCTAATTTTCCAATGGGTCTCAGTCTCACTGTCCCTTCTATTTTGATATCTCTTAGGAAGGAAACGCCCTTGTACTTTGAGATATTTACACAATCTGGGTCAGGCCCACCTTAACAATGTTGGAGATTGGGTCAGGTGTAGTTTGTTTTAGGCTCGAGCCCGGATAGTGTTTTATAACAGTTAAGCTTGTTAAAGACCGAGCCACATTAATCAATGGAATGGGTGTTAATAAAGATGCAAATTGATGGTCACAGCAATAATTGATAAAGCTGCATGCTTAGGAACACATCATAGGGGTCACACTTGATGTAATTTGTTATAATAAAATGAATGACTGTTGAGATCAAACATGCAAAAGAAGAAGAAAATAATATTTATATGCTACAGAGAGATATTTATATGCTACAGAAGAAAATAATAGTCTGCTGATTGACTTTTTAAATTAGGATAACAAGTTTAATTTACCTGAAACAAAAATTAGAGATATTTTAGAGGAATAATTATCTATTTCAAATATATATTTTTTATTTATTTTTTGTTGACACATTTACCCCTTAATTATTAAAAAAAAACTCCAGAATATATTTTATATTAGTTATTCTATTAAAAAAATGACACGCGAGGATCATTTTATTCTTATATCAAAAGTAGAAAAAGAAAGTAAAATTGTCATTTGATATATCTCTCAAAGAAAGAAATTTTCTATGTATACCAAAAAGAAAGATGAGGGTATACGACTGAAAATGAGCAATAGTTGATCTTAGTGTAATATTTATTTTTTATATTTATGGTAGCTAATTAATATAATCTTCATTTCCTTAATAAAAAGTTGTGATTTGAAACTATTCATATTACAATAAAATACTAGTTTATCAATAAACTATTTAAAATCTTGCCCAGATTTTGAGAATTGATGCATGTATATATAGCCCAAATTAACATGCCAGCCAACCTTTTCTAAGAAAGAAATTCTCTTATATACATCTCTCTAAGATACACTTAGTTCCCTTCAAACTTGATATTTACGTGTATATCTTTTGAAAAACTTGCATGGATATCTTTATAATTCATTAAAATTGATCCAAAAACAGTAGATTTTAAAAGATTTGCTCAGGAATAAAAGATTTGTTTGAATAGATACAAGGATTTATGTTGGCCGGATAAGTCGGCCCAAATTTGGAATGAGTTCAAACCAAAGCATAAAGACTAGGACCGTTGAGGTAATTTCCTATCTAAATACGGATAAATAGTTGTCCTCCGTTGTTATCCTGATCTATAACTCTATATAACTACCCCTTCTCGCATAAACCTCAAGTCGAAGGTTCTTCTCTTCTTCTCTTCTTCCCTTCATCTACCTACCAGTCAACCATGACGAGGAAATCTTCACTTCTCTTCGTCTCCATCTTTCTTCTGCTTTCGGCCATGGTGATTGTTTCGTCCGCGAAGCCAAGGAAGATGGTTGGTATATACGAGTTGAAGAAGGGAGATTTCTCTCTAAAAGTTACCAATTGGGGTGCAACAGTCATCTCAGTTATCCTTCCTGACAACAAAGGTTGGTAAATAGTTTAATGGGTGTTCTCTAGTTTATCTAACAGAGCTTGGCATGACTTTATAATCTGAAGTGTTCTATTGTGTATGTAGGGAAATTGGACGATGTGGTGCTTGGATATGATAAGATTGGTTACTATGTTGTAAGATTACCTCTTCTTCTTGGTATAAAATCTTTTAACTAGTTCAAAAGTTTGTAATCTGTGACTTATTTTTCTCTCTGTTTCAATTCAGAATGATACGACTTACTTTGGAGCTTTGGTTGGCCGAGTCGCAAATAGGATTGCAGGCTCGCGTTTCAATTTGAATGGAAAAGTTTATCATTTGTACCCGAATGATGGGAAGAATTCACTCCATGGTGTGATTATTTCTGGATGATTTATGGCAAGCTATATACTTGGTGATGAACTAGTGTTTGTCTTAGAATCCTTTTAAATTTGTTCTTCTTTTAGGTGGTCACAGAGGATTCAGCCGTGTCATTTGGGATGTCAAGGAGAAAGTTGATGGAGAATTCCCTTACATCACAATGCACTATAACAGCTTTGATGGTGAACAAGGTAAATTCTTCATATTGTATACAAAAGTAAATTATTTACCTTGTTTGATTCTGGTCAATAATTTTTATATCATTGGAAACAGGTTTCCCTGGTGATTTGGATGTGTCTGTGACCTACAAAATTGAAGAGGAGTACACTTTGAGCGTTGCAATGCATGCAGTACCCAAGAACAAGCCAACCCCAGTAAACTTAGCCCAACATTCCTACTGGAACCTTGCAGGCCATGCAAGTGGCTCAATCCTCAACCACAAGGTCCAAATATTCGCCTCCGACGTAACTCCCGTCGACGACGAACTCATCCCCACCGGCGAAATTAAGCCCGTCTCAGGGACTCCTTTCGACTTCCAAACGCCGACGACGGTCGGTAGCCGCATCGCGCACGTAAAAGGCGGCTACGACATAAATTACGTACTAGACTCGCCGGTCGACGGGAAGGGGATGAGGAAGGTGGCGGTGGTCGAAGACTTGAAGTCTGGGAGGGTGATGGAGTTGTGGGCTAACCAACCTGGGGTGCAATTCTACACTGGGAATATGTTAAAGGATCAAAAGGGGAAGGGAGGTGCTACTTACGAGCAGTACGCAGGGCTGTGCTTAGAGACCCAGGACTACCCTGATGCATTGCACCACTCTAATTTCCCTTCTGAGATCTATGGACATGGTGATGTTTATAAGCACCAAATGGTGTACAAATTTGCTGTGAAGAAGAAGAAGTGAGAATTCGAGCAGGAGATTGGAATTCTGGAGGGAATCTTTGTTATGGAATCCAACTTTATTTTAACGTTTATCATAAACTATAGAATGAAATATATCCGAAAACATAGGGTGCGAAATGTAAGTTTCCCTAATTAACTATCTATTGGGAAGCGAACACCAAAAGAGGGGTTATCTATTCACATAATAATGGCGCTCCTATCGTTCTTCCCTTCTAAAACCCTTAGCAGCGAAGCGTCGAAACCTTCTCCAAGAAGAGGTTTCTCGTCAATTTCCAACTGTTTCCTCAAATTTACTGGTTTTTCTAAATCTCCAATCGTTTCTTGCACAAATGCAGTTAATCTCGCGACGAATTCTTTGATTAAAATGTCTTCATCTATGTCGGTGGATAAGAATAAGGGCGAGAAGATTGTGTGGGTGTGGACGGAGAGCAGACCAGTCATGACGACGGCAGTTGAGAGAGGGTGGAACACTTTCTTCTTCCGCCCTGAAGCCCGATCCACTAAACTTGCTAGCGATTGGTCATGTAATCTCTTAAATCTTGTCCTTTGATGTGTAAAACACTCTAAGTGGCTACTCATGCATCATTGTATTATTCTGGGCTATTGAAATGGATAACCGGCTCATTTCATAACCATGGAAGTTTTCTTTATGTTCTTATAGTTTTTTAGGACTTGGGAAAGTAACTACAATACATTTTTACTGTTATATTTCTTTTTTCTTCTCTCTGAATTAATGCCTGTTTCATAAACTTATTAGTTGTAACATCCAGGTTTTGGTGGTTTGTGCAGCAACAGCATTGATACGCTCTCTCTTCATTGATGGGTCACAGATTTTTGATGAGAAAGACCTAAAGGTTGCCGTATATTATGATGTTTCTTCTCCACAAGAGTTAGAAAGCCTTTTGCCAGATGACCTGGATGTGGATATTGTGGTTATAAATTTCGAGAGTGGATGGCAGGTATAACTTATGTGATACAATATTATCCTCTGGAATATAAGATCATTACTCCATAAAACTTAACATTAACATTATCAGTTCTTGTAAGCAATGCTTTTCTTTCTTCTTTCAGAAGTGCTGATGATCTCTTAACATTTGTACTACAACTGTTTAAAGATGCATATTAATTATCTGAAGAAGAATCCAGCTTAGATATACACCGTAAGGCAAGAGATAATGCAGAAGATTATGTAGTTACATGATTTTGGATTCTCATATTGCATCCAGTATATATTGTACAGGCCAACTCGCTGGTCTATCAATCTCCTATGGTCGTTGTCAATTAGAGCTGGCCATCAGATTCTTTAAGAAATTGCTATCATAATTAAGTTGGAAGTTTCCATTCTTCACCACTTCTTTTTCTTCTGCTTTCAAACTAAAGTTAGGAACACAGACCCTTTTTGCTAAAGTTATATTGATACAGAAAACCAAAAATCCATTCTTCACCCCTTCAGATTACTAGTTTCAGATTTTGCCATTTTAGTTACTCACTTAACTACGCATTGATTCTTTTTGCTAGTTTAACTAAAATGCAACAGTGATACAATATTTCTTCTCATCACATCTTTCTTGTCATTTACATCTATAAAATTACTGCCTAAGCTGTGGAATATGCTAGTTGGGTAAGTAATACCATTATACTGCTGTTTACTCTCACATTTACAGGTTATTCCTGCAGAAAACATAGTTGCAGCATTCCAGAGCTGTAGGAAGACTGTATTGGCAGTTTCAACAACTTCAACTGAGGCGCAAGTGTTTCTAGAGGTAATTCTAGGAAAAGTTCCAAATTTCATGCTCTTAGTGGCTTTATGTCCAGTTAACACTTTGACCCAGTTAATGTGGATAATCTTAAACACCATTTGTAGGCCTTGGAGCAAGGTCTTGATGGGGTTGTACTAAAAGTTGAGGACATTGGAGAAATTCTCAAGCTAAAGGTACTTTATGTTCATAGATTCTAAATAATAATTCTAGTATTATTATTAAATATTAATTGGTAAGTACTCTTGTAGGTACTATTGTGTCAAATAACTATTCAAACTAGATAATCCTTCAAGTTCAATTATACTGTATGAGTTGACTACTAAGCAAATTGTTTTTGTGACTTTTATCTCTTATTAAATGTACTTGACTTTTGAGTAGCAAATTTGGTGGCTAATATGATGCATAAGCAGATTTTTTTTCCACTTCTATTCACAGTTGACATATTTATGAGTTACTTTTAAAGTTAGCTTTTATACATCCAAGGAGTGCTTGAAAGGTATGCCGTGAAATGATTTTCCTGGTTTTTCTGAAGCAGGTAGATAATGTAAAATTTTGTAGCTGGAACTTCTGACCTGGATTTCTTCTTAATGTCGTTTTCTTACCTGGAATAATTTCTTTAAGGACAAGGCCACAATTTCATATCGATTGGGCATCTTGAATATTCCTTTAGTAAAATTCTTCCCTTCCAGTTTTTTATGAGACCTCCTTTTCCTACATTAGCCTCCTTCATCAGTAAACAAGAAGGTGCAATACTTCCTAGAGAAAGTGACCTCAGTTATCATTGTTGCCTTTTAGTTATCCATGAATGATGGATATCAGTTAATTACTTTGGTTCTCTTTTAATGTGATCAGGATTATTTTGACAGAAGGGATGAAGCAAGGAGTCAGTTAGCCTTGACTAAGGCCACTGTAACAAAGGTTGAAGTTGTTGGAATGGGGGATCGTGTTTGTGTGGATCTTTGTAGTATCATGCACCCGGGTGAAGGTCTTCTGGTTGTTTTCAATCTCTATACTCTATAGTAATTCGTGATAGATATATTTGAGCATTGTATTCAGAGTTTTGCATAACATCAGGTCTAGGTGACCATATTATGAAACATTCTCAACTTAACTTTTGGTCTAGCTGATCCGATATGTTGAAAACTGCATAATGAGCTGGTCTCATATGTTGGGAAAATTGCATAATGATGATGACGATAATGGTGATGGTGATTTCATGGCATGCTCTCTATAGGTTAGTTCCTTTGCCAGAGGACTGTTTTTGGTTCACTCTGAATGCTTGGAGACAAATTACATAGCAAGCAGGCCATTCAGGGTTAATGCAGTAAGTTTTTCATTTTGTAATTCTTTAGGTGGTATATTAACAACCCTTACTGCTGTAGAAATGCTGTTTGATCCTGGCTGTACATCTGAAGGGATGGAATACTATATCAAATATAATAAACATAAAGAAATTCGGAGTTCCTTGGTATTAATAATATTTTTCTTTTCTCTTATTTCCAAACTGTAGGGACCAGTACATGCCTATGTTGCAGTACCTGGAGGAAAAACCTGTTATCTTTCAGAGTTGTGTGCTGGTAAAGAAGTGATAGTTGTTGATCAAAATGGTTTGCAGCGTACTGCAATTGTGGGCCGTGTGAAAATAGAATCAAGACCTCTCCTTCTTGTAGAGGCAAAGGTTTGTGCATGTTGGTCCCTCACTTTGTCTACTGTGAATATGTCCACTATTGCACAAGTGTGATTTATGGAAGAGAATAAAAAGGTTTATACTTTTGCATTATTGCTACTTTCTACAAAATTTGATCTTATCTTATATGGACTTCTACTGCTTATATTATAGGAAAAGTACCATAAGTTGAAGACTATAAAACAAGTTTTTTAGCAAAATCATAAGATCACTTGGTATTCTCAAGATTGGGATGAGTAAATTGTAATGAAAGAACTTGTTGAAATAAGAAACGAAGAAGAAAGGAAGCACTCTTATGAAATGAGCGTAAGGCTGTGTGCATCTTCTCTCACCATAACCCATATAGGTGGGAGCCTCATGCACTAGAATGTCTTTTCTAGAAGCAAACTCAATACCAGCTGTTATGTTCCTCATCTGATCCATCAAGATCTTATGTATCGCAGGAAAATTTAGGAGACGAGACATATAGCATCTTTCTGCAGAATGCAGAAACCGTTGGTCTTGTCTGTCCTTATGAAGGTAATTTCATCAATACTTTTATTCTAGATCTGGAAGATTTTCTATTTCTTGTATCTATCATGTGTATCTTTTAATTGTTGATGGCAGACAAGACAGCAAAAACGGCAATACCTGTAACTTCACTGAAAGTTGGGGATGAAGTCTTGCTGAGGAAACTGGGTGGTGCTCGTCATACTGGAATAGAAATCAAAGAGTTCATTCTTGAGAAGTAATCAGTAGTGCTACATTTTCCTCAATTCTTTCTGGAATGGGTGTTTTTAATGAAAAAAATGTGAACTTATTCTTCACACAGATTCTGTATAGTTCCTTGATGCAATATTATGTCCATGGTTCTTTACCATCAAGAAAAAAATTAGTACGGTCTGCCACTTCTCCAGCCAGGATGCATGAGCTTCTAATTCTATAAACTTGAATCCTTCCATAACAAGTAGATATCTGGATATCAGAATTTTCGCTGACATTTGATCGGAATCAAGATGCCCTTTCCTCAGTCAGAGGGATATATACCCCAGAATTTCTTGATGTGAATTCCACGCAATGCTGCAAAAGAACTAACTTGTCTTTTCCTCAACATGATGTCCGAGAACCACTAAATTTCACCTAAAAGCCATACAATTTGTATATTAAGGCTAACAAATTTGTCCAACAACTACATATACACAACTACGAGGATAAAGGCAAAGAAGAGCCAAAAAGGAGAAAAAAAATCCAAGCAAGGTAAACTCTAACTAAAGCTAACATATATTCCACAACTCCCATGTTCATATTACCACCATCAATTTATGTCATGAGAACCTGTAATTTTCACAGGTAAAACAAAGTTGAAAATGGGGTCTATTACATAAGGTTACAAAGTTACAATCTAATCTTCACCAGCTATCGCCACTCATTCAAGCAGAAAAATATACCAATCACAGGGGAGTGTAACAACAACAGCAAAACACTAATGAGCAGACTGACTAGGTGCCGTCTTTTTGAAGTCAATTTTGTCAACCTTCACCTCTCCATCGATGAGTTCGTAAACATAGACAACTACACGGAGGCCATCTATGTCCATGAGCACAAAGCTTGGGTTAACATCATATGTAATGCTGCTGTATGCACCAGTCGCTGAGCCAGGGTTGATCACGACACCACCCTCGTGCTTGTATGCCTTGAACTGATGGGTGTGCCCTGTCACAAGGATGTCTACATCCAACTGCCTCTGAAGCATGGCCAATGAATCCAAATCACCCCATGGAACAATCTGCAAGTTTCAAGGAAAGAAATAGTGAATACAAGAAATGTTGTGCATAGAGTAGCAAAACCAAAAAAGAGAAAAAAAAGAGGTTAGGAAATGGGTATCTAACATCTCCAAGGTGCTTAGCACCCCCATTTGAAGCGTATGGAAGAGAAGCTTTATCAATATTAACAACTCATCTTTTTTTTTTTTTTTTTGTCCACCCAGGCTCTAAAGTCGTAATTGGGTCTCTCTTCGTGACTCACGTCAACCCGAAACTAACGTCAACCCGAAAGTCGTCATCGGAGAATTGGAACACCCTAAATACTAGAAAGAGTTCAAGAAGAAACCTTAGTTCTTATTGATGTTTAATTATGCCTGATATAGAGAAGTTTCCTAACTGAACTTGTCATCTCTCCCTTTTCTAGACATTCCTATGTATGGAAGACTTGCTGGGGCAATTTTCTTAACTTAAGTAAACTGCATCCAAGAAGGTAAATATTCTCTATGCTGGCTAACCTTATATCTTCTATTGCACAAGATTCTCTGGCGTATGATTCTTCTTTAATCAAAAACTTGCACTGACCTATAAAAGACGATATCAGGTTAAAGCCAATTGTAAACACTTTCAATTGTCCTAATTTTTGAGTTATGCCCTATCAGACCCCATATTATGATGTTGTGATAATGTATTGCGTGCGACATTAGACAGGAACTGATGAGAATTTGGCAAATTCAAAAAGCTGATAGAGGAACAGAATTCTACTATTCAGAGACCAGGATGTAGCTGTGAAGAACTAAATTCAGTCCAACAGGGAACAAGACCTGGTGACCGTGGCAGAGTCCAAGCTTGAATTGACCAATAGTGAGAGTCTTGTTCTCTGGATAACGTGCATCCTCATCGTATTCACCTCGAGTAATATGCAGATCAGGACAAAGGCTTTTCAAGTAGTCATGAACTTCCTGTAGAAACAACACATATTAAAGTCACAACAATGTTTCGACATGAACTACAAAATATGCTACTATATAGGAGGCCAAGGATCTGATCTGAACTAAAGACATAATTCAACAACATATAGTACTGCAAACAGTAAATGATTGCCAAAAAACAGATTCATCAACCAAAAGAACATATTGAACTAATCAAACAGGAGGCTAATACTAAATAATACCGCTTTATATGGTGCCCCAAGAATTCAAATCATAACTGTTTTGCAAGGCATAAGAGCACTTGAGTGTTAACTAATATTAGAGTTCTTACATTCCATGAAGTTTAAGAACCTGCATGTCTGGAACACATTTTTTAGTTTCCATTGAACTCATTGTTAGAAGAACCTCAGTGTCATTTACATTTAGAATTTCAAAGTCCAAAGGTCTAATATGATTCCAACCAAGCAGATCACGGAATGATAGTTTTCTGACTGTTGTCACTATACAGGCTCATTGGACAAGGGTAACAACACCAACCTTCTACTTGTGTAGATTGAAATATGAAAGCTATACAAACGTTAGAAGAAAAATTGGTCATACATAAAATGTGATCCATCCACCTGCATTGGCGGCTGTCTATATGTTTACTACTTTACTGTCCCCATGCTGCCAGCATAGGACTAACCTGACATATGACTTCGTGGTGCCATAGTACCTTGTTTTTATTTAACTACAACTGTTGCTCGACATACAAAAAGAGTTACTGCATATAGAGAAGTGTATAACTTCAAAATTTCTCTTCAAGGTCTCTCTCTCTCTCTCTCTCTCTCTCTCTCTCTCTCTCTCTCTCTCTCTCTCTCTCTCTCTCTTCAGTACTACTGAGATTCAGTACATTGCATATTGCATCGCTTCCACATACCACATGTGTGTAGGGCTGTCAAAATAATCGAGCTCGGCTCAATAAGGCTCGATCAAGCTCGGCTCGAAAATAAGCTGAGCAGAGCTTGATCTTGAGCCAGTTCAATTAGATCAAGCTAGCTCAATCAAGTCAACTTGATAAGGCTCGGTATATATATATATATATATAACATGAGTAATATGAACCATTAGATCTTTTGATATAATGGCTTAGCTTCTCTCTATTTATAGTTGAATTAAATTTTATTTCAAGCTTGATTAAAGCCTAAATCAATTCAAACTTGCTCAGTTTCGAAAATGACTTAAATCAATAAGGGTTGAAATTGCTAATTGAATGGCTTATTTAAACTCGAGCTAAGCTCAAGTTTGAAATATGCTCGAATTAAAATAATTTTAATTTATGCTTGATCACAAATTTATGCTTGAAATTAATTTCAATTCAAGCTTGATTAAAACCAAGCTCAATCATGCTCGGCTCGTTTACACCCCTACATGTGTCATATGCCCACCCCTTGGCTGCTCGCAAACCTTGCCCACCATTTCAGAGCATTGTTCATAACTTTGACATCAAGAAAGTTGTGCCGCTATAGAGACCAAAAGGAGCATACTGAAATGCAAGAATCAAGTTCTTTCCAGAATGAACACTATTTGGTAAGCAATATCAGGATTGCAGGAAATCACTTTCTTGCTTAAACAACCTAAACAATCGTAGATAGTTAGATACTATATTGAGATTGACCGGTTTGCCAAATTTATCCACCATAAAACCTATTTCTAAATCTAAACTGAATAAAGATCCGTGCAAGAAGCCAGCAATCCCAACAATCACAAGGCTAAAAATTAGAACATTTTGACTGATTAATCAACGCAGAAGGCTAAAAATTACTTCTAGTTACTTATAGTTACTTATCTTGATCTGAATCCAGTACTCCCAGCACATCAAAACTAAAAAGACTAGACACCAGGTAACGATCCAGCAGCAATCACAAAGAGCGAAAAGAACTGGAAAAGGGAAAAAGAAAAATAAATAATCACCTTAATACATAAGTTCCCAGTACATATGACGTGTTGAATTTTCCCGGGGACAAGCATAGACTTAAATTTTGCAGGCAGATCAGGCGCCCGGTGGGGGATGTGGAGGTCTCCGATGGCCAGAACTAGCACCATTCTTCCCAAATATAGCAGATCAGCTCATAAAAATCTTAATTTCCCAACATCTGAATAGCGCAAAATAATAACATAAGACATTTAATCTAACTCCGTAATCAAATCACATCAATGCGATAAAGATGAAACAGAAGAAGAAAAAAAGATGTCTTGTTTCCTATTGCATCGAACCCATCGAATCACACGAAATCTTTGAAACGACAATCGTAGAGAAAAACCCATTTCATGGACAGACACGAACAAATGAACCTATTTCTCGTATGCAGGTATAGTGCTCGATAAAATTTCCCAAACAGCCGAAGTAGAAGAAAGGAATCACGAGTCGAAGCCACGAAGGAGATGAAGAAGAAGATCTCAGCGTTCTTTCACGCGAAGAATAATAATTGCCATTAATAAACCCCTCAGAGGAATCGGGTTCCGGATTCGATATTATTTCGGATCTTCACTGGTTTGATCCGGCATTGCGGATAAGGAGTAGTCAAGTAGTCAACCCATGGAATACAGGTCGGATTCATGCAGGATCCGAACTAATCTGAATAAATCATTTCTAAGACTATGAACTTTATATATGATTATTTAGTTGATCCAGAGAGCCATATATCCACATTGAATATTATGCTTGATAATATGAAAGCACCCGTTCACTTGTAGAATAAGGATGAAATAAGTATAAATATTCTAATTTTTAATATCAGAAGAAGAGTGTTAATACTAGTATAAGGTGTAATAATTATATTTGATGTGATATAAAGTTGATATTAAAATAAAATAATTGTATTGGGAATTGGCGATGTTTTAAATCCAATGACGAAAATACCATTGACTATATTTTTAAAAAATAGTAGTAAAAAATATTTTTCTGAAATAATATTATTTTTTATTAAAATTGTGGACTTAAAATACTCTATATACCCACACTATGAATAAATAACTATACACTGCAGGGTGATACAGGATTTTAAGTCCGCACGCATAAATAACATTGCACTCTTTATATAAAATAATCATGCACTAAATAAATAGGCATTGCGTGGTTATAAGCCCGCACTAAAATAATTATACATTAGATGATATAAAGAGGAACTACAATGTAATGCAAAGTTATAAGCCTGCACTATATATAAAATAATCATACATCAGAATAAATGATAGATACTGCGAACTAATACAAGGTTATAAGCCCGCATTGGCAGTATAATGCAGAATTATAAGCTCGCACTGCGAAAAAATGTGCGAACTTAATATTTTTTATTTTAATTTTTGTAGAATTTATTAGGTAAAAAAAAGTTTCATAGATGAGATGTTTAAAATAAAAAAAAGATAGATGAGAGAGAAAAAATAAACTATAGTTGAGATGGCCGATATTTAATACAAGAGATAGTGGAGAGAGAATCCCAACTGCAGCTGAGGTAATTTATAATTAAATATTATCTAATCTAGAGGCAAAATAGTAATTATGAGTTTATGAGTTATTATTATATTACATTTTTAAAGTTGTATGAAATAAGATGAGAAAAAATAATAAATTATTATACTAGAATAAAGTAAATTATTGTTTAGTTACTACACCAGAATAAGCTTATTTTATTTCACAAGTGAAAGGAGCCGTAAATATAGCACATTAGTGTAAAAATCACATACTTCATATTTGCATCTATGCAACTAAATAAGGTTCCAAAGTTTACAGCCCATGTCTTATATTTAGAGATCAGAGATGATAACTATATAAAATCTAGTCAACCCTGCCATGTTGTTCCTCACTTTATGAGCAGACTACAACTGATATTAGCTTTTGCCAGATTCAGAAGGCCTTTCAGAAAAAAAAAAAATTAGTCAGATCTTCATGAATCAAGAATGCTAGAGATAATAATGCCATTAACTAAGATTGAATCTTTCAATCAGACCAAAGATAATGCTCATAATCAGGCTCTTTTCACCTTTCTGTTACTTGATGATGAAATCTTGATACAATGCATTGGACAAGTTACAACCATCCAAAAGTTGTCAACTTAATCTGGTCAGGCAGCAACCAATCCTAATAAGAAGAATATCCATGCAGAATGCAGTGGAATGAAGAATGGCAACTTTGTGTAATTTAGCTGTTGATCTAGGAATAATTAAATGCGTCGACGTTTTGGATCCATAGGCTTCCTTGAACAAATCACTAAAGGCAAAATGAGACAAATTAGGAAATGCATGTTCATTATATTGAAGGAAAGGACTTTCCTTACAAACATAAATTGCTCCCTAGTAACCACTAAAAGATAGGAAAAAAGAGGCCACACTATATTGAATGTACAACCATGACATAGAAGTACCAATCTTGTTCAGTGTACTTGTGAAGATCTTCTATAGGGCGGCAATGGGGAGGCACCAGCTGGAGAGCGCCGTGTTGAAGGGTGGTTCCTCATTGGTGATTTTCTGTCTGTGTTAGAGGACTTCTCTGTATCAATTTGTTGTGGCAATGCAGTACTCTTAGTGTCTTGCAGCTGCTCAAGTGCAGCCAAGACTTCAGACATCTGAGGCCGGAGTTTGGCCTCATTGGAAATGCACCGAAATGCGAGATTTGCTAAGGCATGCGCCCCTTTCTTTGGATACTGTCCTTCTAACCTAGAGTCCATGATACGATAGATTCTGCGCTTGTCGCCCAAAGAGAGTTTTGCCCAGTCAACCAGATTCTGCTCTAAGCCTACTTTTGTTTTGTCAAGAGCCCGTCTTCCAGACAATAACTCCAGCAACACAACTCCAAAGCTGTAGACATCAGCCTTAACAGAGAGACGACCTATAGATTTAGGAAAGCATGAGAATTGCAGCAAGAAAAATAGGGGATCATTTGAAGTTAGAATTCACTTTCAGTTTGGTTATCATAAGAAGACAAGAAATCTTGACTAGATTGAAAAGAAGCAAGATGATATTAGACTGTAGAGCTTGTCTATGTAAAGATCTATCAAAGAAACAGTAGAGGGAATGGAGATGTTCAACTATAGTTAGAAGTCCACAATCGAACCAGGAATTACTGAATTCAGATGTTCAGGATTACATATTATTTGAATTATAAATGGTGAGTAATCCTTGATATCCTACATAGGCAGAGTTTCTCACAAACCTGTTGCAATGTATTCAGGAGCTGCATATCCATGAGTGCCCATGACTTGTGTGGAGACATGAGTTCTATCCCCAGTTGGTCCAGCTTTTGCTAAGCCAAAATCTGAAAGTTTTGCATTATATTCCTGCATTAGAGAAAATAAACACGCTGTAAACATTCTTAATATCCAAATTCTGTTTGCAGTACAACAGATAGCTTCTTTGAGCATACCGAATCAAGAAGAACGTTTGAGGCCTTTACATCTCGATATATTATTTGAGATTCTGCATCATGCAAAAATGAGAGACCCCTAGCACATCCAATAGCAACTTTGATCCTTATTGCCCAAGATAGAGGTTGTGAGCCTCCTAAAGGGAACGAACCAGAAAATTTACATCAGAGACACACGACATTTAAGATGTACAACAGGATACTTGATATTAGGCAATGTGAGAACAGTTTGTCCGATTAAGTAGTGACAGAGCCTGGAACATGGGCAAGTTTTTAATGGCAATCTCTCCAAAATATATATAAAATTAACCTTATCTCTGCCACCATTTAAAAATATTTCTCTGGAGTTTAATGAAACCAAAATTCATAAGATAATTATTTTAGGCAGTGGTCACGTACTTCTGAATAGATGATTCTCCAGACTTCCTTTTGGCAAGAATTCATAAACCAAAAGTCGGTTGTCACCCTCTGAGCAGTAGCCAATGAGTTTAACTAAATTCGAGTGGTGAAGCCGACCAAGGTAGTTAACCTCCGTCTGCAATCATTGATAAACAAGTTTCAAATTGAACGAATGAAGATCAAAGAAGCGCTACAAAAAATGGATAAGGAATCTGGCTGGGAAAACCTACCAGCCATTCCTTGTGACCCTGAAAACCTTCTGGTTTCAGCTTCTTGACAGCAACAACTATACCAGATCCAGGCTTTGAAGGAGCATAAGTTTGTTCATCAATCCAACCTTTATATACATATCCAAATCCTCCTTCCCCAATAAGACTATCCGGACGGAAGTTCCTAGTTGCACTTCGAAGATCACTGAATGTGAAGGCCTTCAAATGTTGGGATGGCAAAATTTCACCTTCTGTAGGAAGAGGAAGCATCTCGCTTCTTTCAGTATAAGAAGGCAGAGTCAGAGTTGAAAGAGTTGAGCCGGTTGTCATAGAGGATGCCATTGAAGACAAACTTGTTTTGCTGGTCACTTTTGATGGATCTGTGGTGCAGAAAAGAGAAAAAAAAAAAGAGTACATATAAGAATAACTTATTTTTAGGATATCAAAGACCATCTCTTCTCCATGTTAAAATTCTTCAAAATGAGAATAGCGTTCATATATTTGAAGCCTATCAAAATCAGACTTCAACTATGTCTAGACTACTTCATAGTTCATACAATATATAAAGCATATGCTTGCTAGTCTTAGTAGACTCAGGGACAGCTGAAAGCACTCAGAATTCACGAGGAGAAAGGAAAAGAAAGAGGAATGGAAAAAATATCAAGGCATAGACAATCTGAACCAATAGCGGAAAATCCCATACGACAGAACAAAAAGATACAAATCCAAATTGGCGGAACCTTCGACCGATGAGCTATACCTAATCTCCTGTATCTGGAAACAGAAAACAAGATCTTTAAAGCTGTGGCTCGGTTATGCTGCTACGTTTTTTTTTTTATATATATAATCTCAATCATGTACACCAACCTTAAACGACCGAACTAAAACCCACACGGAACCAAACAAGAACAAAAAAACCCACTTCAAAATGACAACAAAGATGCAAACTTTAAGCTGCAAGATCCAATATGAGAACGAAAGAAACCCACTCACCGGAAGATTGATGAGAGCTCTGAGAGCTCTCGACTTTCGAAGAAGAAGAGCTCGCGCAATTGCCCATCTCCCGCTGAGAAGGAAAACAAAAACAGAAAGAACCGGAGCTCTCAAAGAATTCAAGCAAGAAGAATAGATGGGTTGCTTTGAAAATCGAAACTTTTTCCTTCTCTGGGTTGAAATTTCTCAACGATTTGAGAGGGGAAGAGAGGAGGTAAATGGGGGAAAAAAGGACGAATCAGGGGGAGAAGCCCAGGAAAACGACAAGTCGCATGGGTCATACTTAGAGAGTCATATTGTATTCGATGAGTTTGGATTCCTGGCGGCGTTAGACGAGAATGTACGCATTCCTAGTTCCAAATCTCGATGATGCCATGCATTCCATCTCACCCACAGAAATTTAGCGCGTCGAAACTTTTATTAAGGGATTGCAATTGGGAGTTAATTCATTACAGAAAGTGATGGATTTAAATCACTTACAACATACGCAGAATCCATGGGTCCTTCTATTATCTCATGATCAACTAATATAGCAAATAATTTCTGCCGTAGATTATTTTTGTGCATAATTTTTTTTTATTAATGATCTAAACTTAAGAAATTCTAATCCTCCCTCTGACATTCTGCATATCCATTCATTCCTTATATGACTTGACCATTTCAAGCCTCACCCTGACACTGACTAAATTCTATTTTGTTACTTGTGCTTTTGTCGTTGGTCCGCTCCAGAAATATTTAAGACATCATAAACCTTAAAACAATCCACGACAAGAATGAAAACTCTTCGATTCCTAAGTCACAAATATTTCTTCACCAGCCCTATGAGAGCATTCTAATAGGGTTCGGATTTTTCACCCAGGTCAAGATGGTTTTCCTTAGCGCCTTTGGAAGCTTGAATTATTATCTACGGTTTCTTCTTTATTCTCTTTTCTTATTTATCTACGGTTTCTTTTCCTCTCTCCCTACTATTCACCTCGTGTCTCCTCTTTTATTATTGTCGTTGTTATCAATCTCGCCTCAATCCTCTTTTAAACATTTCACACAACATCGACATCTATGCGCACATGGTGAGCCAATATCATTATTCCTTTCTTGGCACCGACTTTTATTATCCATGCCTAATCGCTATGAATCTTGCTTGCCCTAGCTTCATCATTGTCCACGCCCGGCCACTATCGCCGTTGCCTGCCTCGGTTCCCTCGCCTCAAGTTATGTCTCGTCTTGCCTTAATTTATGCCTAGATCACAAGGCCCTTGCTTTGCTCTATTTTTTTCATCTATGTTTGAGCATGCATATATATAAGCTAAATTATGTTTATATATATTTTGTTTGTGGACTTGCCCCATTGCTCATGTGCTCTCCTCCATATCGTTGTGCTCATTCTTTTTCTTTTGTTGTTTGATTTTTAGTTTTGGTTCTTCGATTCACAAGTCTATCTAGATGATCATTCATGTGATTTTGTTATAGTTACTATACTTCATTGCTGGTGAGTCTATATTGTCTTAGCTTGCTCTATTATTAAACTCTCAGGCTTCCAAGACTTATTATTATCTGTAGTGCTATCACAGTTAGCTAAGTGAGATGTTTATTTTTAGAGTTATTGTTCTATCTCCTCTTTCACTTATTATGGTTGAGTGTTTATATGATCTATCTACGAATATTCTACGGGAGTATGTATCATACATATTATCAATTGAAATTTTGACTAAGATGTGGACTTAGAATTCTTATTTATATTCAACAAAAGTTAATAGCTAGCCAATATTCGTACAAATAATTGAAAAAAAAAAGGAATGCACAAAACTTCATCTGAATTGATTTAAATAATACAAATTGGTACCACCCAATCCATGCCAATCACGGCCAATTTTAAATTGAGAGCATGTCTGGTATTCATAAAAAAAAATAGAAGGCACTGAGAGATATTATTTTTATTCCCTTCTCAGGGCATAAATTCATCCTAAGTGTAGACCAAATCAAGAGAAAGGCCAATGCCTATATTGACCACAGAGAACACTGCACACAATGCACAATTGAAAACAACAAAGTCACTAACCACAAAATCCCCATCTCTTCAAACCCTGCAAGGATTGGATTGCAAACAGCATCCACCTTTCCCACTATGCTCTCTTGACAAAGGCAAGAATCCCACCACCACCACCACCCCCACAAGAAAGAAGACGAATCATTTCTAGTGTTTATTCCAAAAAGATATGATGCTTCTCACTCACAGGATTTGGCAGTAAACAAAGGGTTTGGTGATAACCATCTTTCTTAGTACTTATAAATTATGGAAGTAGGACTCTTAAAATAACTTCTAAGGGAAGTCTTACAGTGATTTTAGTCGGTCAAATCTCCACTATCAAGTCCCCCAATGAAGCATCAATCTTATTTAATATTCTATAAAGCATTGGTGTGACTCAAAACACACACTGGAACTATATAGGAATCAAAGTTCAAAATCCTCATATTCACACTCACTGGTATTGAGTTTTCCTATACATTTTTACAGTTACCATACTGAAATGCATCAAGAATTCAAGATCCATTCTTAGTTTCACTTGTATATCAGAATAGAAGTACATACACATCCAGTCATGGTGAGAAATTACACCTTTGATAATACAAGCTAACAGAAGAAATACCAAGTTGCTATTTACACCAACGAAGAAGCATAATTGATAATTGTGGTCGTTTAACACACAGTAGTAGTCTCAACCTGGTCAACCCGGTCAAAAGATTGTAACATGGCAGACATATATATATATATATATATATATATATATATATATATATATATATATATGATTGTTTGACCCAAAGTGAGTAATAGAAGGAATAACACATACCCAAAAAAAGTGCTCAGTTTGTCTCCTCGACTTGTACACACAATGGATGGGTAATCCCATCAAATCATGCTTGATTTGATATTTTAAGAGGGCACTTGCAAAGAAGAGCAGTTTTTTTTATTAATTACACCTATCTTAAACTATATTATTTTTTTATTTTCATCTTTTGAATTTTTTTTTACTACATAGATCTCTGACCAAAAAAAATTCTTAATTCAAAGAGTCAATGTAATTATTATTTTTTAATTAAGATGTTTATGTGAATATTTTTCTTAATTTATGAATTCTATATAGATAATAAAAAGTTAATGAAGTTTATATGAAAAATTCAATGGAAGCTAAGTGTATTTGTGTGTGGGGTGGGGTGGGGGTGGGGGGGTTCAACTATAGGGAGCTCAATTGCTCAAATGATGCTATATTTGAAAGCACCAGTTGATACTGTGACCTGTGAAACAGTGGTCTAGGACTCCAATCAAATAAGGCTTTTACAATAACAAGTTTAAAGAAGACAAAAATCAATAAATAGAAGGACAAGGTAGGAATGGTCACCTGAGTTTATATATATATAACAGTAAGTATTGACGATCAATTTGTAAACTTGTCAGTCTATCCACTTAAAAACAGTTTAAGACGTGAGCCTTCAGGGAACCACGGCAAAACATTTAGTACGACAAAAAAAAGAAAGAAAGAAACTCAATTTATGTGCAATCCTTTGGAAGTTGCTAGAAATTTAACAAACAGAAATCTTAAAATATCACACACTATTATTCAAGTACTTCGCAATTATAGTATTACATATGATTGGAACTAGATTACAAAAGGGGGAAAAAGGAAACATATATCAGACACAAGGAAATTACAAGTTTGCACCTCTGACTTGAGAGATATAACAAAAATAGTTACAGACATGACACAAGCACAAAAGGCTTATTCTATATCTTGGACAATGGATTGGAACTTAAACTCTCCAATCCTTCTGCTTTTTGGTGAATTCGGCTTGTATACGACACTATGACACACTATGCAGCTTATGTACAACTAATGGCAAACGAAACTGCTAAACATAGGCTTGAGCATCCATACTATAAGAAAAATTGTAGAATGGGAGACAACTGTTGGCAACTTGACACTCAAAAGGGCAGGCAACAAGCAAGAGAAGTACAATTGAACCATAGAAAACCTGGTAAGAAACAATATTAATATAATATTACTCAATCACAGGAACAGGAAAGACTTGTGGGTAAAAGACAGATGGAAGGTTCATGGATTTGTTAAAAGGATGAGAAAATGGAAACAGGAAGAAAATATTCCAGAAGAGAAACTAAGGCAAAGGGAGTTTTGAAATGGGAGATGGCTTGAAGGAATGCTCTAGATCCTTTGGTTCAGAGGTTGCCAACAAGAGATCTTTTGCAGGAAGGCTGCTGAGAGGGATCAGGTTTGGGGCCAGGTGATGACAATCCAAGTGCAGTCAGCAGGAAACGCCTCTCCTGATAAGTTCAAGGAAACGAACTGTTAGCTCAGAAAAACGTGAATCCCTAATTCTAGGTGATCCAGAAGTAAAATAGAAAATGTAAAAGAACATTTGTTACCAGCTTATAACTATTGTCAGAAAAGATAGAAATGAAATGTTCTTCTCACATAAGAAAAACAAAATAGAACAGTGTGGCAATGTGTCCAATAGGGGACGCATTAAGCATATATATCATTAAGTAGCAGTTCGCACCTTTTGTAACATATGCAATACACTGTAGTGAGCCCATTTCATTGGTTAAAAGGAAACGCAAACAAATATCTTATATTTTATAGAATCATAGCCTATTGATTTGTCACACCTGCATTTCCAATATATAGGCTAGAACAAAAGGAAGTGAAATAGTAACCTATTAACTTACACTGGCCGTGAATTTTGGGCTTGGTATCCCCTCTGGAGAGGAGCGGAAAGGCCGGATCATCTGAAGAGGAGAAGCAAATTCTGAATTTGGTATATTACAAGTCCCTCCCGCATCCTCGTTGAAGTTTTCAGATGATGACAAGACCTCTCCTGCAAAGGGACAAGTAGTTCAGATTTCTCGATTGGGGTGGACTAGCTAGAAGAAGAAGAAAAATTGATACAGGTCATATATTGATAATACTGTAGATTACCTGGGCATGCACCTACACTGGAACACAAATCATCTTCAAAAAGACCACTTGTCTTGATATGGTTATCTAATAGACAATCCTTAGTCTTTTGTTCAGTACTACTTTTTGAAACATTCAACTGGGTCGTTGATCCAGTGCTACACTCTGAACTTCCGTGAGAGTCCTCAGTGTGCTTGCTTGATTGCCTAGACAGTTTGTTCATATCACATAAGCCAGTAGAAGAACATGATCGTTAGAAATCCTCAGATTGTTACTTCTGTATTACCTTAGTGATTGCCGATCTTCTTCTTTACTGCTCTTTAGATCCTCAATCAAATCTTTGAGGTCATCTAATACAGAAGCCATTCCAGATATTTTGTTTTTCAGTGCTCCATTTTCTTCAGTTTGGATCAAGTAATCGTGGAGCTCCTGAAGAAATTATTGAGCAAAGTTGTACATAAGTAAACCATAAAATGACAATCTACTGTCTGTTTTTCTAAAAATCATATTTTAGATGGAAGTATTTATGCAAGCACCTTCCAGGCATCCTCAAGACTCAGGTTGGTACTTCCAGCATTGAGTTTTGTTGCAAGGGAACTGAGAAGCTCTGCTTGTTGCAATAAGGTAACTAATTTTGGATCATCCCGCTTGAGAAAAGTACCTTGAGTTTTAAGACTTGAAACTGTTGGAGCAACAGCAGAAAAGAGCTCTTAATGATTTAAGACGCAGCCGATAAAATAAAAAATAACAAATAACAAATGTCCCAACGCAAAGAAAATCCAAGTTACATGATTGTGCCCTTGAGTCATTATCAACATGATGCTTTTTCTCGGATCCATTCAGAACATTAATATTCTGAAGAAGTGCAGCAAGAGGTGGCCTTAACTGATCTCCATCCAGCAGTTGTCGCCCAAGCAATCTCTGATTTTCTTGCTTATTCTCTTTAAGATCTGACAAACAATACCTGTCTTAGAAAGTATAATTGTAAGTGTATCAATCAGTTTTATTACTTGTTTGAAAATACACAGTTGTGCTGTGTATACCTGATCTGCTTGCTTGGTGTTATTGGCTCCCTTATCCTGGCTACAAGGTATCCATTTTCGGTGACAACCCTCTTATTAATTGTATTGCCACATGAACCAACATTCTCTTTTAATAATTCCTCATGTTTTGCCCGTTTCTTGCAGAGGGTAGAGAATCTGTTCTTCACTGCATTATCCGTCCTGTTTTTAAAGTAGTGAAGAACATGAGTTCTATTACCCTATTTCCCTTTCAGTTTGGAATGATTCATTAATAAATAGGCTGGGAGTGGATTACCTGCCCGATACCACCTTTGCAATTTCGGTCCATCTGTTCCCAAATATCTTCTGAGCCTGCAGATGAGTTGACTTTGAGATTAATAAATTTGCATGGTTCCTAACTAACTTCATCAACTTCGATATTAAATAGAAGAATTTAGCCCCGCTAGTGCAAATTTCCTGAAAATTTTAGAAAGCCGGAAGAAGTACGAACTAGAAAATCCCAAAACGCTTAACATAGAAGAAGATAACAAATCAAATAAACAAAATATTCCTTTGGTAAATACAGATTCAATAGCGGAATTTAGCCCCTACTTTGCATCAGTCTAAGTCAGAACTATCTACAAGCCTAAATTTTCAAATTGCAATTCCATGGTGTATTAATGACCAAAATCTTACCTCACACAAGAGCATGTCCTCTTCTACCGACCACCCACCTTTCTTACACTCCGAATTTAAGTAACTATACCATCTGCAATCCCACCACCGCACACTCATCAATTCCAGATCACAAACATACATAGCAAAGAACAACTTTTTGAATAAAAAAAACTCTCCTTCCTATTAATCTTCGACCTTTCCTACTTTACATACCTTCGCCTGCACTGTCTGCTCGTCTTATCCTTCAATTGCGCTGCGATACTTGTCCAACTGCTCATAAAAGAACCCAACAAAAACCATCACAAGCCTTCAAATCCGCAACAAATTACTTTTACGCCCAAGAACATGGGAGCATAGAGAAGACAGAGGAATTCCAAATCCTAATACATACTTATCTGTTCCATGAAGAGCGATTTGCTCACGAAGCAGGTCATCCTCCTGCAAAAGAACCAAAATCTAAGACATCAAAGACCACTACCCAAAATAGGAACGAAGGGATCCAACAAAGCACGAAAGAAGAGACCTCGGGAGTCCAAGCGACGATGTGGCGATCCTTCTTGACAAGAGGAAGAGCAGGAACAGGAGGAGGAGGAGGAGGTCCATCCGAATTCATCGCCGCCATGGTCGGATCGGATCCCTTCTCCATCTCTCCAATCCCGCATGATCCAAGAACCCGAGCTACGCAGCTCGGATTCGATCGAAACGGAGCTCGATAGAGGGAGGACTACAAGATCGGCAAGAAGAAGCTGACGGATCGGATGCCCGGCCGACGGGATTAGGACTTCTAGATAAGAGATTGGGATCAGAGATGAGCTAGGGTTTCCAGAGCGCGCGAATTCGAAGTAGTTTGAAACCAAAAAGACAAACGAGATAATGGAGTGAGAATTAGAGAGAAGAAGTCAAGATCCATAAATAATAGAGTGAGGAGAAGACGACGATATAGGTGGGAATAGCGTTCACCACCGGTACGTTTAAGGGCACGTCACGTTCGTCGTGACCGACCTTTGTACCAATGTTAAGATACATAAATACTTACACACGTGTAATTTTCTACACTTTTTTTTTTGTATTCTTTCACGAGGAATTAATTGATGCTTACTTCTTGGTGTGCTCTTCTTTATTGTACCTACGCTCCCTTTCACTCGACGTTAATATTGTGCATATTTATTATTTATGGCATGGAATTTAATGGTAATATTAGCTCGCGTAACTCTAATGGGTGGTGACTATAACCGAGATCTGAGAGCTAACGAGGACACGTAATGGAGAAAGTGGTTACATTTGCAGGTCCACGTGGAGGGAAAGGAAGACGGCGCCCGCTTTTACTATTACCGTTACTTTCTTTAAAAGATTTCCGTCAATTTCTAGATAAATTCCAACTGGAAAGTAGGCCGAAGTTCTTTTTTTCTTTTTTTATCTAAAAGTTAGGAACCGTTGCTCCAGTGGCAGTAGTGAAAAGTACAGTCATACCCTGTGCGGGACCCAGCGGACTCGGAGATGCCACGTCAGATTAGACGAAATATATGTTTGTCTTAGTTGGTCTAGCCGCCGTCTGATTATTGCTGTGGATTCTGGACAAATCTAGCGGTTTAAATTTTTAAAACACTTCAAATCTAGCTTAGGATTCTGGTTGGAGGGAAAAGTAGGTAGGATGAATAGTAGTTTGGAACTAGTGGAGGTCTAATTTACTTTACTGAATCGCTGATATTTTTCTTTTTAAAAAAAAAGTTTTTACTAAATTGATTGCTTATCCAATCTAATAATAAAATATAATTAATTTGGTGATCGGTTCACTGGTCCGATCCGATTTTAATAATTGAGGCCTTATAATTTTCTTTACTTGTTGGAGAGGTTGTCGAAAGCTTTTTAGTGAAAAGTGTGCGAAAAGAGTTTCTAATAGGTAGGATCCAAATTTGCTAATATCTCAGAGAATATTTGTATGAAAAAGGCTGAATTCTGAGAATTTAATTGAATTAATCTCTTAGTTTGTATGTCTTTTGACTTGCTGTGTTGTACCATCGTGTGAATGACTTGTTATGGACAATTAAAAGCATCTAGCTACTGATCTTTTGCAGCAAAAGCAAACTTATCTTTACTGATGCAACTTTAAGACCCTAAGATGCCAACTCTAAAGGCTTAATTTCTAGATACATGATATTAGAATATTCAGAACCTTGTTAAAAAAGAAGAAGAAAAAAGCAGAGAGGTAATGCAAAAAGATCATAAAGGAAAAAAGAACACCAGTCATGAAAGGAGTTCATGCAAAGCAACATTAAGTTTGGAGTTCCTTTTCTTCTGTATATTTGTTTTTCTCTTTTTCTCAAAGCACAAAGCTTGTTTCTTTTGACATAGTTTTGAAGATGTTATGAGGAAAGCTTGATAACTATCTAAAAGGAATATATATCTATATATTGAAACCATGGGCAGATACATCTCCTTTTGATATATGAGACACTCCTTTTGCTGCCCTGGTCCACATTTCACTTTATCAGCAAATTCAGGTGGAAGATCCTTTTCAGAAAATTGAAAGAATGATGTTGGATGAGTGTAATTACTAGTTGTGATAAGAATATTAAATAGGAGCAGACATATGCATGATAGATACTATAAAGTTGCAATGCTTCGTGATTGCAGTAAGCTACTCTTCTGAATTGCTCATCGCAAAACTTCGAATTCGAGTAATTTGAGATGCAAATTTTAATCACATCCAAAGTGCAGGGTTCAATAGAAAGATCTGCAACCCGATCTGCGAGACTGCACTATTTTATATCATCATGAACTCACGAAAGATCTTCCAAACTTCTCCCCGAATTGAAACAGCACATCAGGTTCAGTTTGAGTTTTATTTTATGTTTAGCAGTCATCTAGCAGACCATCATGATCATGAAATTTGTTACTGTTTCTTTATTTCAGTTATATCTTGCTTGCTTCTTTACTTATATCAAGAGTTAACCATCTTTAAGTGTCGTCGGTACTTTATAATGGCAAAACATAAGCTTCTAAAGAGTATTAATAAAATAACCAAGTGTACTAACAAAATATGCTACAGAGCAAGAAATAACTACTACTTCTTATGATCAGAAGAATATCTGATTCATGCTTTGCATAAAATTAATTTTAGATAATGTTCACTATGCTTGGCAAAGAAAAAATAAATCAAATAATTAAGATCTATGCTACAGAAAGTGGTTTCTTACATTTACCAATGAGCAGCATGTATCACTTCAGTTCAGAAGATATTACAATATATACTAGCATGCCTATTTCATGGGCTCTTGTAAAGGCCTTTCGGGCTAATATGATCCAAGTAGTAAAAGATGAGCACAGTATGGATGGGCTTGGCTTGGAAATAAGATATCAAGTTTCAATTGGATAAGAAAAGATATAGTGACTAAAGTTTCTGCTTGGTATTTGGAAGTAAGTATTTATTCACTTGTACAATCTCTCATTGTGTCAAGAAAGATGCATCTCCTAGTGGTGACAAACATTTTAATACAAAACTACTGCAATTTTAAAGCAGAGCATAGTTGGCAACACATGCTCCTCACTCTTAGCACCTCATTAAGCATAACTGCCACAATAAGAGTTGAAGGTATAATTTAATCATCCACCATAGAAATGATGTGCACTAATCTCCCTTTGCTAATATAATTAGGTTATAAAATATGATTAGGCGCTGACTTTAGCCGTATATCATGTGGGCAGACTCCATTAATTAACTTAATTAGAGCTGCCATCATGGTCCACTCTATTAATTTTCTCTGTAATTTCTGATTCTTTCACTAAAATAAAGAGTAGCAATCATTGAGGATAACTAATCCTTGTATCTTTTTTTTTTACCCTAAGTACGATCTAATATTACACCAGATTTGAAGATAAGGTTCATATATACTAAGAGCCTTCATAAAAGAATTAATTGCATTAAGGTAACAATTGTAATTTGTAAGAATTGAGTTCACACCATCTTCTCTGTCTCTCTCTGACATCAAGGACTGCTATGAAAAAATGTTTCCTGTAACATAGGGTTCCACTTCTTTTGGACAATTAATTGATCTTGACATGGGCCAGCATCATTTGACTTTTTTGGCCTTTGAACAATTGATCGCATCCAACCAACTAAATTACTTGATTCATAAGCTACCCAAATTACGCATGAATATATGAAAAAATAAAACCCAAAAAAAAAAAAAAAAGTAAAGCATAAAACTTAGTTACATCTGAAGAGCTCATCTGAGAATATTGACTTGTGTTCATTGTATGGAACAAACAAAAAATGTTTGGTAAAAAAGGAAAGCAAAAGGGTTATAACTCAACCTTTTTCACCAGTAATTTCTCCTTGTCTTCTTCTTCTTCTTCTTCTTCTATTTCCCTTGAATTCAAAGTCATTTTTCTCCTCCCCATTTGATTCAAACTTTAAAGTAGATTGCCCTTTAGATAGTCTTCTCCACCACTCAAATGCTTGCGCTTCTTTTGTAGGACAAAAGGTGTCAGCTTTTTGTCAACCACAACTCTAAAAGGGCCATGGCTAAGTTACCTAAGTAGATGAGGTAAAAGTGGGTAACATTGCAGTCTTACAATTTTACAGTGAGTGTTAAATCCTAAAGTAAAGTGGCCAATGAAATAGTACTCAATTAATTAAAAGAGCTCGATCATATTGAATGAGTATACTCGGGATTTAAATTCCAACAGCACCGGTTTAACTTGAGACACATCTATGAAGTTTCTAAAAAATCTTCAAAGTAAAGTGGATAAGAAGATGGTAATACTAAGTACTTTGTCACAGAAGAAGCAAACTGTGGGCTCAAATTGTAACTATCATGGTCCAAATTGACATGTCTTCCTCAGTGTAGGGAATGGTAAAGGAGACATGTCTATGTATGCTTGTGAGTGCTCTGGCCCACCTACTCTGATTCCTTGATAAGAGCACAAGGGCATGTCTTAGGGGAGCAAAATCTAATACTCCCTCAACTGCTGGAATTTATTTGCAGTCAATCAAGTAAGAAACTTAGAGAAAATTAAGTGGTTTGGAAGCCAATCGTTGCCCGACAAGTACCCGCGACGAAGGAAATTGCTGCAGCTGGGGCTGTAGATGATCTGCTGCTCATGTTCCATGAGCTGTAATCACACCATTAATTTCCTGTTCATAAGACTTTGCTAGCCTAACAATCTTGACTAGTACAACTGCAATTCTTTGTTTTTATCCTTCTCTTTTCTTCCTTGATGAGGAAGAGTAGCAGATGAAGGAACTTAGGATACATGAGAATACAACACTATGATCAGCTCCCATCTCCTCCAACCTGCATTGATCTAATAAGCTTTTGAGATATAGTAATGGTGGTGATACACACCTCCATAAATGTTGAGACAGTGAGGTTGGGTGATGTAAGCTACCCATGAATTGTGATGTAAAAGGGCATCTGTTAATTAATGGATCCATTCAGTGGTCATAGTCAAATTGAAGTAGATTGCCTCCTAACATATTCCATTTCACTGTCTCAGAACATAAATGCATAGTTATACGTTTCATGGCCCATGCAAATGCATGAATCCTCTATCAATACCTATAGCATTATTTCACACATATTACGTACCTATGCCGGAAAAAATAGATGGTGTAAAATTGAAATCTACTTAAATTGCAAGGGTTTATTCCTCTCTCTTCTCTCTCTCTCTCTCTCTCTTTCTCTCTTCCGCCTCCCCCGTCTCTCCAAGCTGACTGGAATCTGAAGTAGTGGTCTTCATGCACAATGGTTAGACTCAAAGCCTTAGCTTACACTAGAGCCTAATAATAGGGATAGTTTTGATACATAACCATCAAGTTGACTGCACAAATCATTTAATGGAAATTTTGGTGATCTGCCCATGGCCAAAAGGATGGTTGCTCCTCCATGCTGCATAACAAGTTGCTGAAATTTCCATCAGGGATGGCATGCTCAATCTTGGGGCATTGGATCTCCGGTCTAGACGTGCCTTGAAGTAGATGATCGATTTCCGTAGGCCTAATTGAGGGGTAGAAAGATATGGTCTGGTGAGAATTCAAAGCACTCTGCGTCGCCGATGTCCTCGATATATCCAAGTTGATCTCTGAACTGTTCTCACTTCTATTGCTGCAAGAAGCTTCATTTTCTTTGTTGAGGTTGATGAGTTCTGTTGTTTCCCTGCCTTTGAGAGCCAAAATCTGGAATAATTATACTTGGTTCAGTCCATGGGAGACATCATCATGAGTGATACATAATTAAATAAGCAATCAGTAGGGCTAAGTGCGTGTCAGAATTCATGCAGCATAAACATAAACTTGATGATGGCCTTCAAGACATATAAATTAAGATCTAAATACAATTAAAATAAGAGAAGGTTGGAGTTATAAGCATGATAGGCAACTTTTATTCGGTAAAATTTTATTTCTCCAAGTCCTTTCTGCTGCAATTCAGCAACCCATATTTCAGAACTATGATATAGACAATGATTTAAAGTGCACATGGTTAATCTTTAGGCCAGAATCCTTCTCAAAAGACTCAAAAGCTATTCAAAATTCCTAAAAATTTAAGATCAGATCCTTTAAGATAAAACATTCAAGAAAACATTGGTACCTCAGATTGAAGCTTCTTGTTCTGGGATTTTAAAGCATCATTCTCTGATTTGATGACTTCAAACTGTCTCTTGAGCACATCGTAATCTTTCTCCAGCTGCTTGGTCTTCCATCTGGCTCTCCTATTTTGAAACCAAATAGCCACCTGCCTTGGCTGCAAACCAAGTGCCCTGGCTAGCTGCATTTTCCTCTCAGGCTCTAACTTATTACCCAGCTCAAAGTTCTTCTCCAATGTCCTCACCTGCTCTATGTTAAGCCTCCTCTTCTTCTCCCCTGCTTGCGAGGAATCGTCGGATAAGTCATCGTCGGCGTTCATCTCTTCGCAGCCTTCGACCCCTGAGAACGACATGGATCTCTTCACAAGCATTGGTGCCATACCTGCATCATCAAAACCAAGAGGAATTCCGTAAGGGTGAATGCAAATGATGAGGTGATAGACTCACTTAGGTTGTTTAAAGAGGTCTCTTCTCACCTCTGAAGTCTTGTAGATTGGAGCATGGGGTGGTAGGGAGGTGAGAGTTGAGATTAGTAGGAAGTTGGTGTTCTTCTTCATGGGCTGCTTGCATATGTAGCATGAAGTTTGGAGGAAAGAAGGGAGAGGAGGAGGCCATTGGATTACAGGCCATTTGATTCAGAGCAGCATGTGGTCACAAGCCTATTGACACTGGAGAAAGGGAAAGGAGAGAGCTTATAAGAGGACGAGATGGAGGCGGATGGAGACCTAAAGAACAGTGAAAGCTGATAAGGAAATGGAAATTTATCATAGGACTAGAAGAAGAGAAAAAAAAAAGATATATAGAGAAGAAAACTATGCATTACTGGCATGTATATATAAACAAAGAGGGCCCAACTGACATAAAAGAAAATAGAGTAAATGTAAGTGTTTCAATTGAATTGCTTTTATACTATCAGTAAAAGACTATTAAAATCTGATTCTTTACTTCAATTTTTCATTGGAGTACCTCATTTATTCTTGAACATAGCAAGATTTTCACTGAAGGAAACATAGTTTGAACATATCAATGGCTGCACAGTATCATCTTTTCTGAGTGATCTAATTAATAGCACAACTTGATTGTGACCTACTAACAACTTCAGAACATCAAAAGAAACTCCAAATGAGCACTTCATTTTAACACATTACGTCAAGATACAAATGACAACCAGTACATTTTAACACAATTACTATACAACTGAAAAAAGATTGTACATATCCTCCTAGGGAACATAACTTGGGGGGGTGTTCTTTCTTAACCCTATGTGTTTACTAAAAGTAGTAAATCATACTAATCAACTTGTTGGTTGTGGGCAAAGAAGCTTCCATTTGTTCTACCTGGGTTCTTTTCTTGCAGTGAAGCTTGGTAGATGTGTACTGCAATTTAAATTGCTAGAACCTGTACATATACATTGCATCAGGGCTATATTTTATGCCATGAGAGTCAGAAGTGGGTTGTCATGTAGAGGAGTAGAGTATGGTATCTTGTAAAGTATTTATGTCATGACACGAAAAATATTGGGCATTGGATACTTTATTGGTGGTTTTACTTGATAGAGGAGAGGAAAAGAGTACAGGAGAGATTGGAGAAATGGGCTGGATAGATATTGCAAAATAAAGTAGGATGCTGGACTTTTAGATGGAGGAAAAGGGAGGGGCAGAGGAAGTGCAGGAATCTAAGGGATGGGTCCTCTGAGCTGCAGGTTTTGCTACCTAACCCACAAACAGCTATCATGTGTCTGGCTCTCTCACACACCAACCTTGCACCCAATTAAGGGCAGGACAGGGCAGGGCAGGGGAAATTGGAGGAGAATACCCTAACCCCTTAACCTAACACCAGAGGAGAGATGGGTCTTATGATTTTTCTAATGTTTCCCACCTCCCTCTCTATCTGCCATGCCAGAATGCCAGAATGGCATAACCCCCTTGTTTTTGCATCTCTTTTTATCACAATTTATACAAGAACAATAACTAAGGAGTAACATTTGTTTTTAAAAAAAAAATTTTAATTATCTTCCCTATGATGTAGAGTATAAGCTAGAAAAGTTGGGTACATAATAATTGATTTTGTTTCAAGTTTCTATGAAGCCAAAGGTGGCAATCTAAACCCTATTTAAAGATGTCATTAATAGTCCCCCTAGATGCATCTTAGACTTGGATACATACTTTTTCAGCCTTCTTTTTTCATGTCAAAGTATTTGATTTCAAACTATTAGTATCTGATCTCAATCCAATTCCTAATATTCATCTCAAATTTTTAAGTAATTATATTAAACTTTTAAGATATTCTCCTTCCTAGATTTTTTTTAATTTTTTTAATTTATTTTTTTATAACTGATAGACTTTTCTTCTTGCTGTGGAGAATCAAAAAAGCTGCCAAAGGCCCACAATGGGCCAATTTGTTTGTTTTTTTTTCTTATAATCATCTTTTTCCCCCCTCATAGTGGTGGTAGCATGGTGGCCCTCTCTCTCCCTTGGCCTTATGCAACTCATCACATGGCTTTGTTAGTTGGAGATCTCAAGCAAGGCTGCTTCGAATTCGGAACATGGTGGATGCATGTGTTTGTAAGATTGTGATAAAAAAAAATTAAATTAGAAATATAATAAAATAAAAATAAAAAAATAAAAATAAAAAAAAATAAAGAAGGTGCCGAACCTTCTCCATCACATGCCAACCACATACATCAGTGGAGCCTCGAGCTATATTTATTTCAGATGGCTTTCAAAGATTCTCCTCCACTGTTAACTTTACATGCCATTATTGGGACGAGTATCTCGGTCGTACGAAATGCCTGCGCCTCGAGCTGCAGAGAATCCGCTCTCCATAGGGCCAATCCGGCAAGGATAAGGTAGTCGGCGCAGGATTCGCCTTGCGATGCGGAAATCGGGTAATTAAGCCCATGGGCTTAATTTATGGGCCTAAAAAAGTTATTGATGGATTCAAACCCATGTTTATTTTATTGGGCTTTTTAGACCATAGTTGTTTATGTTTTTAGGTGACTTGCTCCATTAATTCTCGTAGCTTTTTTTAATGATAAAAAAATAAAAATATTGTACTTATTATATACCATTCTTGCTCCACTAATCCTATGGGCAAGATTTATAATAGTGTGAGCAAAATCCTAGAATCAAGGAGTTAGAAATAAATTAAAAAAATAAAAGCCTTTGACTAGTAATAGACTACTAGACTCCACCACAAACTAACATTACTGTCGCCGTTGTGGCCTTCAATTAGTATTTGGACTATGTTTTTATATTCATCCAAGTGGTGTCTCCCTTTTTTTTTAATCAATTTCTCATATAACACTTTAATTGATATTTCATGAAAATTGAAATAAAATAAGTTTGTTATATATAAACTAAAAAAGCACAAATATCATTAATCAAAACTTTATTAAGTTCCCAATATAATCCAGCTCATTCCTCAGAGAATGTTGCTTATAGATATATTTAGTCTCCTCAAATCCCAATCCAACGTATAATCCCAATCCCAACCCCTCCTTCACTCCTTGTCTCCTTCTCCTGTTCTCACTTCCCACCTCCTCCAAACTCTCACTCTCCTCATTCATGGGCTGCACCAACTCTAAACAAGCTCGCCATGACCTCCAACGAAGCCCATCCCCTCTCCCACGAAGCCATTCCATGCCCAACTCCCTCAAGGACTCCATGAACACCCAGGTCGTAGCTCGCAACTCCTCCACCATCAACTCCCTTAAGCTCGACACAGAACGAACACCTTGCGACAGCCATGACGACCACCTCACCGTCGAGCTCATCAAGGCTAGATCTTTGTCCGAGTTGATCAATCTCAAGTTTCCAAGAACTCCGATCATGACGCCGCCCAACGAGCCGGAAACCATCAACTCGTGGGAGCTCATGGCCGGATTGGAAGGCTCCACGCCACCTGTTCGATACTCGTTCTCGTTCCACACCAACAACAAATGCGACGACGGTGCCATGCATCACGACAGGAGAGTGATATTATACTTCACAAGCATACGAGGCGTGCGGAAGACGTACGAAGATTGCTGCTTGGTGAGAAGTATAGTTAAAGGATACGGCGTCAGAGTCGACGAGAGAGACGTGTCCATGCACAGAGGATTCAGAGATGAACTGTGTCAGATTCTTGGCGTGGCCCAAGTGAGACTCCCGAGTTTGTTTGCGAATGGTAAGTACTTGGGTGGAGCAGAGGAGGTGAAGCAGATGCACGAGGGCGGTAAACTGGAGTTGGCTTTGAGAAGGCGTGAGGAGGTGGTTGATGAGAAGGGAGGAAGCGGCGGCGAGACTACGTGCGCTGCATGCGGAGCTGTGCGGTTTGTGCTGTGCGAAAGGTGTTCTGGGAGTTGCAAGTTGTATGTTGATGATGGAGAAGAGCAGGAGGAGATGGAGAGTGGATTCCAGCGCTGTCCTGAGTGCAATGAGAATGGAATTGTGAGGTGCCCTATTTGCTGCTAGAATTCTGATCATGGAGATATTATGTACTTCTCTATTTGTAAGGTATTTTGGTGCTTGAACACTAATTCTTTAGTTTCGAGGACAACAAGTTTTCACTGTATTATTGATTGAGGATTAGATATTGTCATATACAATGAGCTAAAGATTGCATAATATTAAACTCTACCTGACTATATGGCTTTTTGTGAACTAGCTTTTGACCCTCAGAATGAGTAAAAAGAGAGTGGAAAGAGCATCACATAATTGGACTGCTACTGCCTGGCTTTTCTTCCCTACAGTTTAGACTTTTAATTAACTAAGAGTGGACATAGTTGGGGTTGCTTACCAAAATTAAAGAGTTAAATTTTTTTTTTTTTCCTTTCTTCTATCATTTAGCTTCTTTTCATGCGAAAATATTCGATTTCAAATTATCAGAATCCAATCTGAATACAATCGATATGAATCCGATTTAAAGAGGAACATATAGAAGCACAGATTCAAAAACTATACTAAACCAGAAAATGACTACTTCCAACTCAAATAATAATCCATAAAAATAACAATATGCAGCATTGTCAGAAAACCTAATAAGCAAAATGGAATGGCAGACACTACCGGTTTCCAAGCAGGAGCGGCGATGTTTGCAGCACCTTTGTCTTGATTGATTAACCAAAGAAAGAGCTAAATAAAGATAACTAGTTGACCTCAATAAGTCAGAACTTAAGATCTTTGTTTTCTCATCTTCTTATAGAACAGTAATCTCAGTTGGACAGGACAGTGGACATTGCTGAAGGTGCAACAAGATGTCTTCTCGTCTTAGTTCGATATGCTCATCGCACTTGGCACCCATACCCTCTTCTCTCCCGTTCCCGTCAAGTGATATAGCAATCTTTGGTCGAAGTATGATGACCTTAATCCAGCAGCATGTTCCACTAGGTAACTCAAGACTGTTATCAGCGGCAAGTCAGGGGAAAAACCTCTTATCTCAACTGACTTGAGATGACTGAGTGGAAAAAAGGGATCCTGCAATCTAATGTTGTTCATATGAAATTGGGTAAGGTTGCTTTATCTGGAAACAAAAGCAGATACTTACACAAATAAGCGCGTGAATTTACTTATCATTATAAAAGGTAAAGATCAGAAAGAGTATCATAAATGTACAACCAAAAACTTGATCTATTTAAATGAGGGCATTGTAAGCACACACACACACACACACACACACACACACACACAAAAGAAGAAGCTATCAGAAGAAGGAAGACGTCTACATGAATCTCTAGCTTTTCCAGAGATGTCCAAACACATAACAGCGGATTAAAGTGTAAAAATGAATTGCATTACCCTGAGCTGTAAGAACTCTGCTTCTCGCATGGAAGCGATCAAGCTGAATTTGGAGCCGTGGAGGATCCACATGACCAATTTGAAGAAATTCTTAATAATTTATTTAGGTAAGACTTTTGTTAATAATAGAATTTTATTGCATCCATATCTTTTCTTTTCTAAATAGTCGTTGCTCTTAAACTTTTGGAATAAAATAATACTATAGTACTTTTTTTTAGTTGCTGCTTTCCAATTTCTCTAGCCTCCTAAGTGGAAATCTGCTTTTTTTACCCATGTCGTGTATCGATCATAATTTTGGCTACACCTTTTTATATTTTATATTTTATATTTTATATTTTTAATTTATTCAAACTCAAATTATATTTTAATTTATTTAAGGGATGGTGTAGATTTATGAACATAGATAGTTATTTAACTGCAAAGAGTATTACTATTTTAAATTTTAAAATTTTGCTTTAAAAAAATAAAATATTTTTTTTAAATATTCTTTCTAAAAATTTATACCTATGACCTAATCGACCTCTTTTCACTAACCAACTTATCCTGTTACCCTTTAGAGGCAGCACAGCAACCATTCTATCCCTCTATTTGGCTGCCACCGCAAAGGTGCCGCTGCCGCACCTCCTCCACCACAGTCTACGCATTACTAGATCTATGTTTTCTAATCAAACAACTCTTTCAAACGCATTGAAAATAGTGCAAGCTTATTAAAAAAAGTTATTAGTGGCTTCAAAATTCACAAGTATCTCAACTATTCTCCAATTTATTTTAGACTCAGTATGTTTTAAATTTTTAAGAGAGAAATATAAATATTTTGGAGAAAAATTAGAGATTGATGAGAGGATTTAAAATATCAGTGTAACTATTATTTTTTTTTTTTTTGAATTGACATTAAAAATAATAATAATAAATATATATTTATTGAATATGTGCAGAAAGCATTTTAGGTAATATTTAAACTATCACCTTTTGAATAGATAGAAATATCCATCAAAATTAAATATATTCCATAAAAATAATTAAAATAACTAAAATACCCTTAATTACTTCACATTCTTCTCTATTTATTTATTTTTCCATTATTTCTTTCTCTGCAAATTAGGTTCGATAAAAACAACCTCTAGTGACTCTTTTTCTTCATACTTTAGGTATAATTTGAGTTTAGCATTTTTCATTTGAATATAGCATAGATTTTTATTTAGGCATGGGTTGAAATTTATGTTCTAATAATAAAAAGAATTTGGATAAGTATGTGACAACTCGTCGTTATTATTTGTGGTGCTGCTTAAGAAAATGTCTGAAGCCTATGCTTATAAGGAATCCATTCAAAATGCTCAAAGACCACAATAAATAGAATTCGGTCATTTCCCATGAGCAACTCCATGTATTCTAATGATTGAGGAGACAGTCTCATTGTCCATTACACTACTTATTGCTTATTTGTATGTTACAAAGATAACAGAGACAAAAAAAAAAGAAAAAAAAAAAGGGAAAGAAAATGAGGTAAACTAACTAAGTTTCTCTATAAGAAGAGAATCTGGCTAAAAGATAACATAAGAGCCTTGGCCGGTCTGAGCCAAGGATTTTAAGTTCTGGCCGACATGGTCTTCGACCTTGAGGCCATTAGAGCCACGTCTGCCGAGGACAGTGAGAGTGCTAATGCCCGCCGACGATGGCAGCAGTCTTGAAGCTTCTCTTGGAGATCTTTGGAAGCATGAAAAATCCGACAAACCCACACACGAATGCGATGGCCGAAGCAAGAGCAAATGCAGGGATGTTCCCCTTTCCAAATAATGCATCCCATGGGCCGGCGCCGAGCGCTATGATCACCTGTATAAAACTTAGTTAGTCATCAGATGCGCCAACATGGCTGAGCAATTGAATTGAATTGAATTGTTATAGTTCAAATTCTCGATCATTGAGCAGAGTAACAAAATGTTATAACCCCAATTATAAGGCCCTGCAAGATAGATGCTGGCAATGAGAAAGACAACATATATAATACACTAAGTCAACTTAATATGTGAGATTCAAAGTTTCAGATGATATAAAACTTTTGTAGCATAATTGAGTTGAAGCATGTAGGAGTAATTCAAACAGCTAGATAAGCATTATAAGATCAGATAAAGTTGTTTCTTCCAAGTGGAGAATGGAACTCTCAGAACTTACCTGAGGAATAACGATAGAAATGTTTAAAACCCCAGTACACAGCCCTGTAAAAATCATAAGAACTTTCAGTACCAGCATCAAAGGTAACACTAGGAGTCGCATGACATAGACAAATCAAGAAATGTGTTACTTAATGTACCTTGTCCTCCCCCTTCATTAACAGCTAACTGAGCTGTCACAGCAAAGGGAACGCTGTAGAGAACCTACATCAAGAAAAAGGGACGTGAGAAACAACTTATCCAGCATTTGAGATGAAACACTATTAAGGTTACAGAGGCATCAGATAGTTATACTAACAGCTAGAGGGAATCCAAGAGCTGCAAATAAAACGAGTGCTGCAGCTTTTACATCCTTATCTGCACTGATCGCTTGCTGAACAGAACCATTATAGTCCTTCATTGACCACACGCTTATGATTGCGGTGGCAGCCATGGCAGCAAACATAATGAAGTTGCTCATCGCCCACACTGTCTTTGCGCTAAATTTTCGACACATTGGTGCAATGAGAAAAGAAGTGACTCCTAGAACAATCTAAGAAAAGAAAAGGATGTTGTTGAGATATAATGTTAATGATGTTTTGGTTATCAAGAGTGACGTTTAAATTTTTCAAGGAAAGAAATGATGAGGTAATTTTGTGTTCTCACCGAATTTAGCAGCAAACCAAATGCCCCTTCTCTGACACCTCGATTATAAGCATCAACTTGCGCTGGACTTCCCTTTGGATCCCCATGGTAAACTTCGCGGCCCATCCAATCTGTGTCGTATAGGATAAATGGAAACCATGATAGCTGCAAGAAACCAAAAACAACAACAGAGTTTGAGAATTGGAGGTCAAACCTAACTGAAAAGAAAAAAATTAAAAAGGATCTAATTTGTTTTTTATTTAATCTCTTTTTGGAACCAATTTTTCTCTCTAAAGATTACAGGTTGCATACCCAAGTAAGAGCAGTGACAAGAAGCACTGAAGCCATCCCAGGAGGCAAGTTCTTGAAGGTTTTGAAGATGGTAAGTAGGTTAGTTCTTCCCGTGTCACCGTTTGGCACATCCTCACTGTTTGATTCGACTTTCGTACTGAGTTGAGATTTACTTGCAGGAAGTGGAACTTCTTTAGCAAAAATCATAGTCACAGTCACACTTAAGGCAAGGAAGATCTGAATACACAAGAAGAGTAATAACAGTTTATGTAAATGACATTAGTATACAGTCTGCCAGGATAAACATGAAAAGTTCACTATAATGACTATACGTGACTAGGAAGATCTGGAACCAGGATTCAGAAAGATGCACATTTTAACAAGGATAGCTTAAATCAGCTTCTCGAAATTGAAGGGACATGAGATGCTACATTAGTTTTAGGTCGGAACTTCAAACATTATATATCATATGATAGATTACTGTAGTTTTCTGAAAAAACAATATCAAGGAGCAGTAATTTTTGGTTGCAAAGAAGTAAATAACGATAATAAAGAAACAGAAGGGTGAGAAACTGAAAATATAATCTTAACAGTCCAGCCTGTGAGATTAGTTCACAAGATTGAAGTCCTGCTACAAAGCCAAGTAACATATCTCAGAAGCCCGTAAGATAAATGATTTCACAAAACCAGCATCTCACTCTAATAACATGGACGAGCGACATGAAATGGTCAAATCAGCATAAAATTATCCTCTTGAAATGACCAAAAAAGATAGTCATATGGTTCAAGAAAACTTCCGATACTTTCTATCCTTTGCCATGATGATTGTAAATTTGTAATATCGATTAACACCTTACTGCAATTGCATAGTAAAATATCTCGACTTGGCAAAATAACTAAACTATAATCAAGCATAAATGCAACACTGGAATTCAACTCACCACAGCAATCAAAAATGCACCTTTCAGATTTGCACATGCTTCACAGCAAGCTTTTGTTTCAAGGAAAGGAAACCACCTATTAATATGCACAAGAGAGTTAATTGCGAATAAGTTGGCAGTTTTAGGCAAGTATACAGAACCAGAGGATTTATTATACAAATCAAACATACTTGTGCCAATCCCCACTAGAACCTGAAGAGTATCCTAGAATATTTCCAAAAGCCATCCATGAGCAGAATATTGCATTTGCTGCACTGCATCCATGATGACCTATTACAAGATAAGTTTCATCTTAATACACTTAAAAAGGGTAAGATTGGTGCAATTACAAATGCTTAACACTTAAATATTGCATCACGAAGCAAGTAATTCTGATATATACTGCAGTAAGCATGCAATACCTGAGAGATCAGCCATGAGTGCACGAGCTGGACCCTGGGATTGAAAAAGTTTCGAATTATAAATTAGTGTACTAGTTGTGACATGCATGCTAACAAGTGCGAGATAAACAGATCACTAAGAAGATCAACCTGTACAGCATTGTTAGAGAAATCCAGTAGCCAGAATCCAAGAACATATACAATAGCCGCATGCCACCGAGGACCATGATAAACGCTATAGCACACAAAATATTCCAGTCACAAATTAAACGAATTGATTGAAGATCGAACTACATAAGAAGTAGCTCAAAGAAGCATTTTTCACCTGCAATGTTCTTTTGTATCACCTAGGGCATATCCTATGTCTGATGAAAACCCGATAACAGTTACCTACCATATACAAAAGGTTATCTTTGATTTAAGAAAATAATTGTATTTATTATTCAGATGGAAACCCTTAAGGAAGATCTGTTGGTACTCACAGCCATAGAGATCAATAAACAACCAGCGAGAATAAACGGCCTCCTCCTTCCAAATCTTGAGTGGCATCTGTCGCTCCATAAACCAACACATGGTTGAACCTGCAAATTGTGAAAGGCAAACAAGCATATGTGTCCATCCAACACACAATTCTAGTAAGTAATGTTATAATTTCTTACTGCGAACAAGAAAAAAAAAATTTGTGAAGTTAAAGAAGTGGTAATTAAGGTTGTTAATAGTATGATCAGAATTAACAGTTAAGGTTGTTATCGCACTAAAGATCTCAGATTTGGGGTATTCTTCCTACATATATAGGAATTAACTAAGTTTCGATACTTACAACAAAACCTGCGATAGGGCCACAAAGCCACATAATTGAAGACAGGGCATGCGAAAGTCCAAGTGTCTGCACAAAATACGGGAACAACGGTGAACGTTATTAAGAAATACAATACGTATGACAATAACTGTTATAGTGTACTAATATATTTGTATATCTCGCGAACTTTTAAATTATGCGATCACTATTCCTTGTAGACAGCACCACGAAAACGGTTCGCATTCACATGAAAAAAAAAAAATATATATATATATATATATTCAAGGATTTTCCTTATAATTCTGAAAAAAAAAATATTTTTTCTGACAGTACTAAAGGAACGAAATAAGTCAAAAAATAATAATAGAATAATCCTATATTATATATATATATATATATATAGAAGAACCCAAGGCTGAGGCCCAAACTTTTCGCAACCCTAGAAACTGTCGACAGAAAGGTCTCCACTATGCAGATACGACACATGTGGAGACTTGCCATTTAAGGACGAGACCACGTGCCGGGCACGCGACTACTGCTTTGATCTGCGTGCTTGTTCAGCTGTACAAAGCAATACGTTTAGCTCTATTAAAAAAAAAAAAAAAAAAAAAAAGCTTTATACTGACTGCTATGACGACGGCAAGACATCCAATCGGATGGATTAGTAGTAAAAAAAAGTAGTTTACTGATAAAGAAAACGAAAAAGAAACTCTTTTATACATCCTATGACCGACCACGTTAACATTCAGAACAAACTAGAGTCTAGAGACCATTTTAAAAGTCTCAAATCCTTCCGTATTAGGGATTTTACGCCATATAAAACAAAAGCGCGGGTCCCCTTATATTAAAAAATTCAAATCCTCTCTCCTACATCGAAACATCCATGTCTGATCGATAACAAAAGGAAACCATCAGCGTCGATAAAATAATATTAAGAATAATAATAATAATAATCACAAAAGGAGACGACAGAAAAGAGACGATCTGCGGTCGATCGATCGACCTGGACGTAGGGAGTGAGGAGCGATAGCTGCAATGCCCAACCGTACTGGACTCCTCCGGCCACCATGCATGAGAAAACGAGCCGCACGAGGCTTATCGGCTTCGCTGGCGGGGTGCTTCCGCCGCACTCCTCCAAGCTGGAGCAGCTCGGCGCCGCCATTTCCACCTCTCCGCCTCCCTTCTCCATCGCCCCGATCCCCAAATGCCTAGTCCTCTCTCTCTCTCTCTCTCTCTCTCTCTCTCTCTCCTCTTACCTAGGGTTAGATTTCCAAAATAGATTAAGAGAGAGAGAGAGAAAGAATGAGAATTGAGCAGGGGGAGAGTGCGGGCTTTTATAAGCTGTCTCGTACCGGTGTGGCGACCCCCGGTACATTGTAGAGTTAAGAGTTTGGACGAGCCTTGTTACCTCGATTCGTGCGAGTGGAGAAGGAGATCTTCCCACGTAGAAGGTCCATCTTACTGTTCCATGTACTCGCGGTAAACGTTTATCATCTTTGGGAGCGGATGAGAGGTCAGTTTCGGGTAGCCCTCCTCGAGCGCACGTGTCGGAGGGGCGGATCTGGTCACCTCCTGGTAAGCCGCACGCCGTTCTTGTGCGCCCCGTGACAGCCGCCTGTTCTGTGCCTCTCTCTCCTTCCCCTCCGTACAACAGTTGTGGTGGGCCCCAGTGAGCACTCACAGCAGTAATGATAAGTTCCTTTCCCCCCGAGACATTTGCTTCGTAATATTATAAAATTAGGATGAAAAAAAATCCTTCTTAGATCGAGAGATTAGACGTAAAACTTCTCAATTCCGGCGTAGTGTGCCGTGGTGCGATGCGATTATATATTATATTTTATATTCCCACCTGAGAATTCTGTAGAACGACCGCACCGGATAGGTGGGGCCTAGCAGGGGGGCGGGGGTTTTGAAAGGGTTTGTGGTGGGGGCCGCATTACATTATCCGAATAAATGCGGGGGGTAAAAGTGCTTGGACTGGCGTGTCTCTGCCTATTCGGGGATAATTAATTTATTCGGGTTTCGGGGATAACTCTGACTCTCTGCGTGGAATAGTAATGCAGAGAATAGTCGCGTACGAGTTCACTAATAAATATGCTTGCGTTGCATGTGGCTTTGCATGCCTTATCCTGGTTTCTGAATAACTCTTGAGCATATTAAATTAGCTCCCATGCAACGTGACACATGCCGAGAGGGATTGCTACACTTGTGGAGTTCTAGTTTTCAGAGTAGTGGAGATATTTATATATATATATCTAAAGTTAATAACTTATCCTTCCCCTTTTTATCCACCACAACTCTGCCCACCGAACCACGTAGGAGAATTTATTCGAGTTTGGATCCAAATGCAGTGAAGAGAAGTGAAGTGAAGTTAGCCAAAGCCAAAATTAGGCAAGAAAGGCATGCGAGTACTTTTGAGTTTGGAAACTAAGCAGCAGCCGATGAGATGCATTGCTATATACATTTTATGTCATCACATACTTTTCACTTTGTGGATGACCTTCATGAAATGGTCCAATAGACTATAGTTTTCGTGGTGAATAAAGTTGGAGTTGTGAAGGCTTGTCACCAGAGGTTAGATATTTAGCTTAGACGTGGCGTGGTTCCATCTTAAGTGGTGGAATGTGGTTAGATATTTTTTTTTAAAAAAAATTGTGTATACAAAACTACTTTGTTAGCCGATAGAATCTCATTTGTTATACGGTCGATAACTCACTAACTAATCCACATAATTATTTAGTGGCCCACTATCTTATACTTATTGAACCTCATAAATTTAAGTCGATTATAGTTTCCTACTCTAATAAAAAAAAAACTAATAGAGAGCTAATGGTCTATAAGATGAAGCACAGTAACCTATATAGCATAGAAATCTAAGAAGTTGAGACAACAACTTCTGCTTAAAGATTTAGCGTATCAACACATTAGTCTCAATTCATTATAAAATATTATATCTATTAATTGATATATGATCAAGATCTTTAAGCTCCCATTTTCTTTTGTATGGATTTTTTTTTTGGGGGGGGGCTTTCAATCTATTTTATACAAATATCTAGTATTCTATTTTCCATATGTACATGATGTTTTTAATTTGCATTTACTTCCCGTATGTTATTTTGGGGCTGCTTTCATCTCATTTACATAGAGTTGTGACAAGCAGAATGCAGATATTATTAATTTTATATCATTCCATAAGATTGATTTTGTGTTATCAAAATTTTCTTCCTACAAATCTAATTTTTCTCTTCCAAGTATTTATCTGCAGGGTTTTGATTTATCTTTTTAGCATATCATTTTATGTATACAAAATGACATGACTGTTTAGCATAAAATCTCCTCTTTTTTCTTATGTGGCTGTTGAGATCTTTTAAGGCTTAAAAGCCTACTAAATAAACCTATTTAGATTCGATGAAGATTGCTTTTCTTAATCTTAGATTTTTTTTTTTTCATCTTAAGGTTATAATGTAGCATTAGATAGGAGGACTCATATCATTGATAAAAGTCATCCATTGCTTATTCATGTTTAAACTAGAAATTATCAAGTTTTTATTGAAGCTTGTCATGTTATGTGTTTTGTCGTATCATCATTTAGCTTTTTACAAGTGGCAGCAACATACTTTTTAAAGTTAATTTATATCTATGTCTATGCATAAAGTTGATTGCAATTCATAAACAAAGCAGTTTCAAGTTTATTAAAAAGATGACATTGATCATCCTTACACTTCAAAAGTTTATCATAAAAGAGTTTCGGTGTGATTAAGGCTTAGAGTGAAGTAATATAATAACAGTTCTATAATGCATGTCTTAAAAGAATTAGGTGACTCAAAGATGTTATTCTCTTTAGCATATTAATCTTTATGGGTGAAATCATACCGACTAAGTTAAGAAATCATACCCCCCGCAAAGAAGAGTATATAATTTCGTCATCTAGCTACTTATTTAATAATATATAAATAAAATTTCATAGTATCTTTTGGACTCTTTTATTGATACATAACTTAGGAATTTTACGCACGAATAAATTTTGTAGATATGTGCGGCTAATTATAGTTAATTATTTGATATTGAGTTTCTTCTCTTGCTTTTGTTTCTAATACGCTAAGTAATATTCCTAATCTTTATAATATATCTTATCTATGAGATAAAGCTACTCTTGTCACCAGAGGTACTATTAATAATGCGAAAGGTTCTCTAACTGGGGCCTGTTTAGAAGCTGTAAATAATTAATAATTGTTCACTTTATGGGCATTATTAGTGGGATCCTCAAAAGTCACATAAAATACTATTCAATGTAGCTAATTCCTACATCCTTTCAGCATGCGTGTATCCAAATTAATATATACGAAATGTCGACTTTATTGAAGCTAGCATTAATAAGTCCAAAGTTGTGCAATTCGAGGAAATTTAAGGTTTCCAATATCAAGGAGATAAATTGTAGATAAGATTATAGCCCATACTGCTCAGCTATATATATATATATATATATATATATATATATCCCAGATCACTAGACTAGATCACGGACCTTTATTGCATCTATAATCAATGTTGTTAGATTGGGGGATGGACTAGATTGGTTCGACCAGGTTCAAATTCAGGCCGGATCAGATCCAAGTCCATCTTCTAAGGGTACATTGGTAATTATACTCCTTATATATATATATGGGCATAAAAAATATTCGCTAAAATAGGCACTATTTTGCTTTAATTTTATTGCATTGGAAATAGTATGTAGCTAACATTTTTAGTAGATTCTGGTATAAAAAAAAGGGTTAATATTTATTCCATTCTATTTAACGATCGGTACCTTTGGATGACATGTGTTCCCATTAATCATACACTCTTCCATGGGACGCTAAGCATTTTATTTAAGAATCTTAAATTACTAATAATAATTAAAATATTATAATAACTCTATTCTAGAATATTAATAATGTTCATTAAAATTATATTTTATACCACATACTAACTCAATTACTAATTTATCATTGATCAAATCAAAGAGTATTTATAGTAATTTTATAAAAAATAAATAAAATATTTTATTTTTATTTTTATTTTTATTTTTTAAAAATTCACTTTATATTACATGAAAGATAATTATCAACGCCTTATTCTAGAACACACGTGGATATGGAAATAATTATTTCTATAATAAACATCTTATTTTGGGAATTCAAAGAAGAACACCGAAAGCCCAATAAGGGCCCAAAATGAGTAAAAAGAGGCAACCGCATCGTTTACATGGGCTGGGCCATGGCCAGGGACTAGCTTCTTCCCAATTTCTTAGTTAGAGAAATATTAAAATGGGCCTCTGGAATACGAATTAAGGCCCATGGGCCGGGTAACTGGCTCATTAACCCATTTTGGTGGGTGGGGCTCTGCACACGTGTTTTTTAGAGTGATTTGAAGGGATTTGGCACGCAATAAATGGATGTCAATTACTTTATTTACTACGTACGTCTCTTTCTATAAAAACTGGACGAATAAAATAGAGGCATTTACATTACATCTCTTGCACCGCCAGTTTGTTTCTTATTAATTCTTACTGAGACATTTACATTTCACACCCTGTATATTTCCTTTTACAAATTTGTGGTCCATTCCACCCCCCCACATGTTTAGTATTTATAATTTTATCCCCGTGCATCTTTTACACTTTATTCTCAACAAAAAAAAAAAAAAATATATATATATATATAGATATATCATATCCCCACTTGTAGTCAGATCCCTTGAGTTATAGCCTATTTTTTACATAAGACTCTATTTTTTAAGTAGAAAAAAAAAATGTAATAGATGAGAGGGTTAATGTGCCAAAAAAGAAATCAGAAGGTTTACGTGAAAACGAATAATAGGTTAACCAACAACAAAGTATATCAATTAGCAGAAAGGTCTGAAGAGAGAAGGTAGCATATATAAGTTGGCTGGGAATTAGGTCAAATATGGATGGCAGTGAAGTGCATGGTACATGGATGCAGCCGTGTATGTGTGACCACTCCTCACCATTAGTACGAGTTCACATTCCATGTGCAAAATATTATGAGTCACGAGAAGGAAATGACATGGCAATTTTCTTTAGGGTCAAAATCAAAGGACAAACATTATGATTCCACTTTTCACATTTACTCATTCTCTCTCTCTCTCTCTCTCTCTCTCTCTCTCTCTCTCTCTGCATATATATATATTGTTAAACATTATAATATCCATAATAAATGACCAAATTTAACCTCTGAGTGGAAGCTTCTTGCTGCAAGATCAAGCAATGTCATGTTCAAATTTTGTGCTGAGTGTTTTCATGACTCCATCTTGAAAAATCCAAGCCTATTCTTCCATGCTTGTTGAAAGAATGCAGTGAGTCGCTGTTAAAGTCAACTGTTTTTCGAGTTGTAATCAGAGAATTACAACGAGATTCGCTTTCGTCTAAAGGGATTGAAGACTCACCTGTGTTTCTCATAAATTTTGAAAATAAACCTAATTTTGCAGATCGATAAAGTCAGTGTTTTGACATAGCCAAGCAGTTATTGCTCTACAGTTTCTTTCACCCAATTGCAATGCTTTGTTTGCTAGAATTAATATCCAACAGTGCATTTAAGTTCTAATGTTATGCATTCATTATATATACATATATATATATATAGAGAGAGAGAGAGAGAGAGAGAGAGAGAGAGATATGAAATCTAGCTGAAATTTTATAATTTTCCTCATCTTGTAATCCAGCTCATCATATATAAAATTAATTAATAGCTAGATATACCTTGCAAGTGCCCAAACTTCCTCTCAAATTCTAGTTGTCAACCAGGTCATTTCTTCATGGATCCTCTTTTGCTATCGAATTGTTAGCATATCTAGAAACTCTCCCCCACTATTATCAGAATAACGCACCACACTCTTTCACAGTGCAAAGCTCAAATTATCTATCCACAACCAATTTTGGACTTCCAAGAACTTTGAGTCAACCAAACCATTTTCGAATGGAAGTTGTGCTTTAAGACTTACATATAGGGCTTAACAACAACACTTGCATCAAAGCAAAACTTAACTCTTAGGTACAAAATATATAAGGGGGATCAAGCATAGGTTCAGCACATTAATTGTAACACCCAGATCGATCACAACAAGTCCTCACTACTTAAGCTACAAGCAAATGGGCCAGGTGCTTCTTCTTCTAACTCCATTTTAAACATTTGAACTCAAACGAACACCTTCAAGTTTTGAGTCTTGCAGCCAAAACTAACAAGAGAGATCTACTGCATGAGCAAGCTTCGAATGATCGCCGCCTGACTGCTGCTCATGTCGGTCGTGGCAAGCAACTCCGAGAGCCGCTCGCTTAAGTCATCCGCTTCGCGGTGCAAGCTCTTGATGTAGTTGCAAGTCTCCTGCAATACTTTAGCCGCCGAGACCTTGAACGTAGAAGAACAATTCACAGTCATCATCTATTTAAATCCAGTGAACAAAAATAAATAAGAGACAAAAGTTCACCCTATCATTGCTCCTGATGCGAGCTTCGGGGAGTATGGTTTGAAGCTTCGACACGAGATCGTTAATCTGTTCTTCGGTAATGCGCGATGAGCTTGACTGCCTCGATCTCGACCTCCTGCTCGACATCTTGTTCGATATGTATATACTTGATTATAGTATTGGGCAAGTCAAGAGATATAAATAGGTAAAGAGGAAGATGTGGTGGAAGTTAGTTATCTTGGTGGACTAGAGGAGGAGGTCAGTCAAGGGTTAAAGGGACAAGAGATATATAGTGAGATGAGGATGGTAGCAGAGACAACTAGAAGGAGGAGTTGAAATGGATGTCTGGAGAAGTTATGAGAGATTGCAAGAGAGGTAGAGATAGGAATGGAGGAAAGCAACAGGCATAGATCATGAGGAAGACAGGTGCATGGGAGAAAGACATGGGCAAGTGTTGTATTTAAATAGTGTGCTCATTAGATGTAGAGAGAGAGAGAGAGAGAGAGAGAGAGAGAGAAAGAGAGAGAGAGGATACTCTAGACAGTGGCACTCATTTGTGTGGCTGCAAGTGGGGTTTGTGGAAATGGAGATGCTTCTATTATGAGGGAAAGAGGCAGGGCTTTGTGTCAGGGGAAACCACGCAAGGCCATGTTATGAGGTAACTAAAATATTTGTGTCCCACATATAAAATTATACATTAGATTCATGTATGTCACATCTAGGGCTTCGTGGGTCGTCTCTGTTTGACGAAAGCGAGAGCTAAAGAAAATCTTGGACATGAAAATCTCTTTTGGGTCACAAAGAAACAATGATGTAAGAGTAGATCTAAGAAGCTGAGTTGAGTAGTCCATGGGGTGCAGTAATATGGACAATGGAGATGAGCAGTGGCATGATATGGACTACTCTTATCTCCTCAATTACAACCCACGGCTCATGTCTCTCGCTGCTCATAATGCATTGCAACATGCCTCACATGTCAAGTGCTAGTTCCCTTTAACACAAGCAAACATTTAAAGCAACCCTCAACTTCCATTCTTTCTTTCTTTCTTTCTTTCTTTCTTTCCTTAAAACTACCGATTCCCTTTTCTAGCATGTGAATGTTTTTCTCAGACCAAATTTAATTTCTTTATAATGAATAATATATTAAAAAATTTAAAAATAAAAATTCTAATTCTCACTAGAAGATTTGAGATGCAAAAGTAGTTGCACTGTGTTTGGTAATAAGAGTGGAGAGTTGACTAGTCAACGCAACTCTCGCCCCAACCTAACGCTTCGTGCTACACGCGGATCTTTTATTTTGTCTTTATGCCTTCGTTTAGTGATCACGAGGTAACCCCTTTTTGGTCCCTCCCAACTTCTCATTAAATTTATTTATTTTTTGTTCTATTGATTAGAGCCTATAAGCTTAACTCCACATATTTAAGACCCAAATAACCTCCTATCCTCTACGCAACGTCACATCACAATCACTCTCTAATCTCTATGCATCTCGTGGTGGACCTCAACCTAAAAGAAAAAAGAATGAGAAAAAAAAAAGAAAGCTTATATCAGCACACTTTTCTATAAGAAGAATTAAATCCAAAACATAAGACTTTATAATAACGTCGATGTTATGTTTTTGTCACTAAAAGTACCACTTTAATCCTATGATGACTTACCTTTAGCAATACTAGTAGCAATCACTCTCACTTCTCATAATTGGGTATGGCTTTAATATGTATACATGATGAGTAGATGATGGAGGTGGTCCATGGACCATGGGGGCTTTCAGATTAGAAAAACTTAACTTGGCCAGCCAATCACAGCATAGACGTGGACAAAAGGGGGAGGTGGTCCCACATCTAGATCCAACTTCTTTTCCCTTGCTAAAATTCTCTTTGCAGTTCGTATTATTAACACACACAGATCCAGAAAGCTAAGATGCTTACTAATAATATCCAATGATAAAACCGACACTCCTATTAGGCGAATTAGCTTATAAGAAAACAAAACAAAAGGAAGAGGTTCTACTGTGCATAACCAACTCTTACTGACTAAGATATGTATTAAGTACATGGTAAATAATTTTATCACACCAAGGCTAAGTACGACGTCCGAAAATTTATCATACAATTAACTTAACGCCTAGAATAGATCGATGTTCTTTCATGGCACAGCGTGCATCGCGGAGCACATGATCTCGATGGAGTCCACAGCACCCTCCGTACACAATTCCATGAGGCCACATTGTTACTTTAATCACTGGATCCTGGAATCACAAGATTAAGAGCAATATTAATTACACAAGCACCTCACTGGGAGCCAAAAGAAGGATCCAAATGGAATATTTTATGCTCATGTAATCTTCTCCTCTTGTAGGGGGGGTACAAGCCCTTCATGACAGTAAAGAAAGATAATCACATGCACAATCTAAATAAATTATCACCCAAGTAGATATTGTCTGCTCTAGAGAAATAAGGAATCACATGCATTATCCCAATATTGAAAAAAAAAAAAAAAACCAGCAGAAGAAGATGGAGAAATATGGAATCACCAAGTATACTTGTCACAAATGCTATAACAGTAGATCTATAGAGGTCATAATATACTATCTCTGGGCTTTATCTTAAAGAACTTCAAAAAGGTACCTTCGAGCTAAGTGACGAGCTTTATCTATAGAATGATGAGATCCATGATTTGATACTGAAAGGATCCACTTTCTGAGATTTGAAGTCAAGTTTAACAATGATAAAGGAGGTGTGGGATGCCAAGAAGAAGAGCTTAATTTGTCTTTCTGACCCAATAATAGCAAATGATTCAGCCATATGCTGACTCTTTTGACCACCAACTTCCACAAAGCATGCTAACAAAAACTACACTAGCCCATGGTAATAAAAGATTATATGCATCATCCTGTTATGTTGGTTGGAGATCAGAACCCAGGAAAGTTGAGTTTTGTTGGGAGTGCGAGCACCAAATCTCTTCCTAATCTATTAAGAACCAATCAAGGTGGAACACCAATCCATTTCCTACCTAGTGTCCAGCAGTATGTATAAAGAAAAACCAATCCATTTCTTCAAAAAGAAGGCTTTCAAGTTGGGAGGCATATTAATTGGAAGGCCAGGGACCAGTCTGTTGCTTGGAATCATCTATTATTGTGGAATAATAGATACTCCACAAAGAACGCTTTCAATGTGCACATTCTTCATGGACAAAGCTTGTGTAGTACGTCCCAAATTAAATCATAAGCAAAGAAGAGCATCCTGACAATAATCCAACTATATCTATACAAGAGGGGGAAAAGAAAACTATGCAAAGGGCAAATGTAAGAAAAATTCACTCACTTCTCAAATCTATATAGGGAAAAATAATGAGACAGTGGAAAGTTCTGGTGCCCAAATTAAAATCATAAGCAGACCATAACGAGGGTTTTACTCCCAACCTACTGCCTCAATCACCGAGATAACAGTTAAAGGGACCACTCTTCTCTCTAATATAGGAAGCTTATAATACCCCCAAGTTAACCATGGAAGCTGCAAAATGAACAAGGGCATCATCTCCAATCATGTGCTTCCCACATGCTCCTCACCCAATTTTAGAGTACTTGCATCAACTAATCAAAAGGATACAGTAGCTAATATGATTCCTTCAGTTATAAATTTTTTGGGCTTTCCAAGAAGTCGGTGCATAGTCCACCCTAAAGATGGGACTTCAAAACAGAGCCCACATGTAGATGATGATATCTCATCAATGTGACCATGGGGTTATATAAAGAAAAGCTGTAAGACAATCATGGACTAACTTGTACCAAATTGAATAGATTAGATAGCATTGGGAAAGGTGTCAAATGAGGGAGGAGAACAAGAAGGTGCACGTGTTGGCATGAAAGCTCTTCCTCTTCTTCCAATACATACATTAAGGCAAAGATATCAACTCTATTTTGGGGGAAAGAGAGCCACAGGTGGTCCTTAGTGCCTTTACTCGATGCTTACAAGATTACTTTATTAACACCTATGTTGATTAATTTGAGAAGCCATGAATGAAAGATGTAACACTGTTATCTTGGCTTACATATTTTGTAAATTTTCTACACCTTGCCTTCACATCTAATAACTGTACTCAGACAGTTGATAAGCTTATTTGGCATTTAATCTTTCCTTCTTTGCATGCATCATCTATCAAAAAACATATAGACAGTAGGAAAAAGGAAGGAGCCAAGGGCCTAAATTCAAGCAGATTTTACAAATCTTCCCCTTCAGGATCAAAATATTGCACCTCCTAAGTGTTCTTGACCCCTCCTAAGAGATAAATCAGGTAAAAAAAATATAGTATTCGGCGCAAGCGACCAAACCTTTTAATTTTGTCTACACAAGACAATTAGGCATTGGGATTCCGGTTCAAAGAATCACTAAGCCAGTATACATATAAGATCAGTAAAGGTACAAGAGCCAAAAGAATTAGCCAGTTGACAGGTCCAAGTTGAGGGTCAGATATTACAGGAAAATAAAGATCATACACAAATATAGTTCTGTCTAGCGGTGTCTCTCACTATTTCATGAGTGTACTAATGTAAGTGAAATTTGTCTAGAGAGTTTGTGGAACCCGAATAAAGCCCTATGAAAATTTTGTTCATCTATCCCGGTAAGAAAGACATTCTTTTCCAGAATCCTTAGTGAGCCTTAAAGAGTCATATTTACCCTAAATTATCTTCAAGGAACTTCTTTACATTAATCAACTCATTGCCCTTTCCTTAAAAACCTTCACATCCCAGCTCAAATAAAAGAGTGAATAGTGGAATTAAGAAATTTTGTCATAGCACAAGTTGACACAAAATGATCATAGTGGAGAAGTGCTAACTGTTTTGCAAATGATTTGGCACAACCTTCTGGTCTCTGAGACAAAATTTGTAGATATCATTGTGATAGTTTTTGTTGACTGAGTTGGGCATCCTCGTACCAGACATGATTAGCCCATGTGCTTAACTGACTAAATAATTCTTAATCTTATAGGTTTAGGTGATGTAAGTAGCCTTGTTGACAGAATGATTTATTATCGGACTTGCACTGGATTTTAGTTGAATGGACCTAATCCAAACATTTTGACAATGTTAGAAATTTGGGACAGCCATTAAAAATATCACAAAGTTTTAGGAACAAGCTCGATCCATCTTTTGCACACAAAACCATTCAAAAAACAACGTACTGGGAACTTAAGATCAATAAAGAGGTAGCTTCGTTAATATCACATTCAAAGTAGACTAAACGGCTCAGCTTGACTTAACTCTGAAAAGCCACGCTACTAACCTTGAAATCTGCAACTTAAGTAACATAGTTCAAAATAAGAGATGATAAAATAGATAGGTCACGTATAATTGGGCAAAGGATGCCTTATTATGTGATCTGGTTACACTAAATGCTGGTTGAATAATTAAATCAGGTTTAGATCAATACAAAAGAAGGGAGGAAGATAGTTCATAGAAAGCTCGAAATATCATAGCTCCCCATATGAAGTGCACGTCTACAGAACTGGGAGGACGAAGAGCTAGAAGTCATTACATTATAAAGCACTATGATCAATGACGATAGACTTAGAAGAGTGGAATGTGGCACTAACTTTCTAAATCCAATAGTATCTTAGAGAAAAAATCGATTAGCATACACAGAACAAATTTCTCTGATTACAGAAAGTTTGAGTTTTGGTTGGTAAGGCACATACAAACAATCTACAACACACATACCTTAGGAATTATGGTAGGCACTTCATCCGCTGCAAAATAGAAAAGCTGATAGAAATGAGACACCAAATAATATGCTTTATTTTTGTTGATGATGCATTCTCACTTACCTGTCTTTCTATTTCAATAGCAGATTCAGAAAGCCTTCGCTTCAGAATAGTCTTTTCCCTTTCGCAATTCTCTACCTTAGTATCTGCATGATATGATAAAATTAAAATATATTACGAACACAACTCATATGATTACACCGATCTGCTCAGCATGGAAAGTTTCCTTCTCATGACAGTTGTCAACATTAAACTGCTCGACATCAAGAATCTTGGCATTCAATTAAAGTGATAAGTTTTAGTGACCCTAGACAGGTAAATTCTGTGATTACAACTATGAGAAGGAAAATTCAACAAGACATTTTTCAATTATAGATGTCTAATGAACACGATAATAATGTTGCAAAAGTTAATTCATGTGAAAGATGGTACTTCAAGAGAAGGAGTCTCTACCAAAGCCTCAAGCAGAAATTTAGTCATGGAAAAATCACATGATGATATGCTAACTATTCTTAAAATAAAAAAGGAAAAGGAGAAGTATCTGATTCTTACCATAATAATATGTTGACAGAATGGTGATGCGCTCTGTTGGCTGAAACGACAAACAGGCTCAGAACATAGCAATCAAAGGTTTTAATGGAAGAAATGTGTGAATAAAGAAATCATATATCTCGGAATTCAAAAGGTGATAATTATTTTCAACAATATATGAGGAAAAAAAGAAGAAAAGAATATAGAAGAAATGGGTAAAGCTACGTGTACGTAATTGACCTGTATGTGAAAGAGGTAAAGTGATGCTTCAAAGTTCTATATATGAAATAGATCAAACAAAAGGAAAAGCATACCATCACAAAAATCCCTTCGCGACGAGTAGGAAGCTCCTCCAGTTTTCTTAATGTATCATCACCTCTGGTCACCCTCCCAAAAATTGCATACTAGATTTGTTGAATGTCAAGACTGCTATTAATCAAAATATTATCTAATATACAAGTATAACACCCTTTAAGAATTGTAAAGTACCTGGCCATCAAGATGAGGCGCATCCCCTAGAAGGATAGAGAACGAAGATGAGCCACTGTCTGGATCAGAGTACCTACATCGTATATATCAAATACTGAATTTGAATGCAAGGGTCTTGTGCAGTTAACCGTAAAAGATAATATCTAGATTCTAGAGGGCATTGGAAATGCTTTAGTAAACAAAACAGATACACCTTTACTGATAAGTCAGATATTGGATGAGGAAAACTTGCTCTCTTCATTCATATACTGATGACCAATCTAATTAAAAGTTTGTAATTTATTGGACAAATTTAGAATGAAGTTTATACTGATGAGTGATGACCATGCTAGACAAGAAGGGTCAAAGAAAACTGCGTGAGATCTTATGACCAGCTATTGACCTAGCATCAACCCTCTAGAAATTGGTGATGACTGCTGAGGTCCTAGTAGAAGAAGCTGTGAAGACAAGAACTTTCTACAAGAAACTGTGAGACCAGATGGCAGATGGAGTTACATAACTTCCTAGCTGCAGTTCACATCAAGCAAGCCAGGAACAAATTTAAGACAGATGCATCCACCAATTTAGAGGCTGATCTCAATGCCTTACAAAAGTTTGTATATTTAACTTCAATCTTTCAAGCTACTTGTGTACAGAAGCATTTAATTCAAAAAGCGTGGATGATCATAAGGTTGTTAAAGCGACCAAAACACCACAGAATACGGATTTATTGTTATAAGAAAGCCATGCAGTATAATCTAACCGTATTAAAATAATTTTCTATGATATTTTCAAGATCTTATACCCTGACTTTGTAATAATTTTGTCTTTCTTCACAATTCCCTAAAAATGTCAGTTTGTGTGTTGTTGTATCAGTAATGACAGCATATGAGTATTCAACCTGGAAAGAGATATAAAATGAAAGCCAAGAATAGCGAAAAGCACATAATAAAGAATGACAACTACTTCATGACTGGGCAAATAATGTAAACAGAACCTTCTTAGGAACTCGGGATTCCTCAAGCATCAAATGCATATTACAGTAGAGAAATTACCTCCCCATGGAAAGAATGCCTCTTACATGTTTGACTTTACTAAATTCACCGACAACAGTTTTCTCAGCTTCCAATCTCTGCTCTTCATTCATAGGAGCAGTTCTCCCCCCTACAACATCAGCCACTTGAGCAACGAAACCCCTATCAACCTGCAGCCAATTTTATGTTTATCCAAAAGTATAGGCCTGCTTCTGTTAGATAAAATCATAAATACGAAGGCAATATGACAAACTTATGATTACCCGGAAGAAGTGGTTTGTATTATAGCAACCGAGCCTGACAAGTTTAAAAATATGCTCAACTGTTTTAGGGGCAACATATGGGAAGAACCCAAACTCGATGTCACCATATACTGTCTGAATATGGCAGATAAGAAAAATGTTATTGGCATATTGAAGCATCAAATACTAGGAAAGACTTATATTAAAGATATAGAAAATAAGAAAACATACAATAAATGCCACTCAGGTTAGTTTCTAGACACATTTCTATAGATCTAAGGGTATGAAACCTGGTCTCACTATTTCCATTAAGGCCTTTTGGCTTTCTCTCCCTCTTATAGCATAAGTCCATTTGCATTAAAATCAATACTCCATGTAGGTGCTATTGAAACAGTTTTATTAGGACAATATGGTTATTCAACCCAGTAAATGCAACATTTGTCGATATTAATACATGTAAAGATGATGAAACTTATTTGGCTATTAAAAAAGCCTGCACTATTTGCCAGCAGTATAACTAATATGTCATGATGAGCAGAAGAACAAGGCATTTCAGATAACAATTTGCAGTGATCCGAGAAGGTGCTTTGATTTCCTATCATAACTGATTATTGCCGAAGGATGAATTTATTTACAAGTTAAAAGTAGATATCGCCATGTAGCAACTATAAGTGACTTGCTAGATCTCACTGAAACCTTTTTTTTTTATAGTGTATATCATTTTTAAAAAAAAATTCATCTTTTGACTTTCGGATTTGTTCTGCCACATGAAATTTCGCTAAACAAAGCTTAGTCCACTGAAATGACTCCAAACATCTAAGCACCATGAATGGAAGCATTACTTCAAAATCAAAATTTTACTTTTGCAAGTCAAATTCCTCTCCAATTAAGATGATACTTTGTTTCATCTATAAATGTCATGAAGCACCAGGCACGGCATACTTATCCTTGTCACGTTGCAATATCTAGGCCTCGTTACCTCTAAATTGCTTACAGATGAACAAGAACAACCGATCCAGAGACATAATTGAGACGAGAACATCCTCCTAACAAGTTCCCCAACTCCCACCCTATCTGACCCAATAATATTTAGAAATATTGTAAATATATCCATTAGAATCTTAACAAAGCAATCTTAAGCGATCACGAACCACTCCAACATGAAACCCTAGCATCAGTTCCAATCAATTCCGATGCCTCGAAGTACACAGTCACAACGTACGGAATCAAGATTCTCAATAGAAAATTAATCCCAAATCCCAATGACTTGATCTACTTGTCTTCATAAAAATAAAAATGAATTAAACAAGAAAGAATCGGAAGAGCATCAAGAAGGCGGCAAGGAGACGAGAGAACCTGGAAGACGACGCGAGCGGATCCGAGATCCGGATGGTGTAAAGAGACGGCCCGATCGAAGGATAGGAAGAGGAGAAGGGAGGCCAAGCAGCCGATCCAAACCCTCGAGATCGCTACCTCTACGCCCGCCATCGCCTTCCTCCTCGCCTCCCCTCCCCTCCCCTCGTTTCACTTTTTCTAAAACCTCCATTTCTTCCTTCCTCCATGGCGCTGGGCCCCTCGTAATTTTACTTTTAAAAGCCCATCAGCCCATGGGCTGAAACATTGGACTGGCCGTTTTACCACTCGACTCCTTATTCTTCGGATCTATTTACAAATAGCCACCTCTAATTAACTATTCTTTTGATGAAAAATACGATTTTGGTGGGTCGTTATAATATTGAAATTCGAAATTTTCTCTCCTGTGTTCACTCTAGATAATGATATATTATAATTTGAACACGATAATATTCATACAATATATATATATATATATATATATATATTCTAGTAGGTGGGAGCTACCTTCACGTCTCCTCTAATTGATGGTTTAGTTTCTATTATGTTCCTTGTTGTTTTTATTTAAGGAAAAAAAAATATAGATATATATATATATTTATTTATTTATTTATAATTAGTGTTAATGGAATGAAACAAAACCTAGCTGTCATCTTTTTCCAACCAAGATTCCACATTGATGCAGACATCCATAATTGGAGTGGTTGGAATAATCCCAAATAGCCAAATATGAAAGCAAGGCATTGCTTCCTAAGTCCCCTCTCTCTCTCTCTCTCTCTCTCTCTCTCTATATCTCTCTTTGAGGCTTGAGCTGGTTTCAAACTTGTGCCATCCCCCTCCTCTCTTCCTCTTCTTTTTCTTCACTGAAACTTTTCCTCCTTAACAACTTGGCTTCTCTTAGGAAACGTCAGTGTCGATGATAAGTGGTCAGTGGTCACAAAGGGCTGCAGATTAACGAGGATGGAAAGTAGATTTTAATGGGGGTTGGAAGAAATTGGAAATCCCTTTCGAAGAATTTTATTCAGTGTAGCCGAAACGAGGATGCAAATCTGAATTAGTACAATGGAAAAGTCGTAATGAAATCGATATAAGACCATCTTTGCTGCTCTTATCGCTTTTACCAAAACCCCGTGTGTTTTGTATGCCAATTCGAAACTCTCTCTTTTCCTATCACTATTACTATATCTCCCTATCTTCGTTTCGTTTACTATGACTAGAATAATATTCTTTCTTCAAATTTGTTGGATTGTACATACACTATTTCCTCCTTGTCTTGTACTATGTTACTATGTTATCCGATAGCATTAGATCATTTTATAATATTTTTTTAACAATTTATATAAGGCCACAATAATATTTTCCTAACCAAACTCCAATGGCACTTATGATGTTTAAAAAAGTTTTCGTCGGCAATTATACAAAAAAAAACCCATAATATTTAATATGAAGCTTACCCTTTTTAAAAAAAAAAATTATTTTCAGTTATATGACACATATAAAATATAATATACATTATTATTATTATTATTATAAGGTATAGTTAGGCTACCAAATGTTATAAAAGTATATGACATTTTGGTGATAAGGAGTTGGTGTGCGGTCGCTCTCCAATGCGATGGGTCCGGGTTTGGTGCGCCGCGCCGCACCGCTACGGACCCTTATGCGGACGCATGGCGCACGCTTTGGGCTATCTTGTAATTTAAATAAGATAACCAAGTTTCAACCGATCAATCAATCAATAATATTAGAGAAAAATATTTTTGACTATATTACAAATAGAGTCCTCCGTTTTTATTATTTACAAATTGAGCCTCCACTGAGTGAAGCTTTTATCTTAACCAGCACTTTGACAAGATAGAGTGTGGCTTAGTATTTGAATGCAATTTTTTTTTTCAAGGTTCGATTTGCTTATATAAATTCCTATTATAGTTTTTCGTAAATAAAATCTCTATTTATAAATTAAAATAAAATTAGAGAGTCTTATTTATAAATTTCTCATAATTTTATAAGAGAAAATTATATTTCACACTTATAATTTAAGATTCACACTATATATATATATATATATATATTTTACATTTTCAAGCATGTTTCTTTCTAGCCTTATTCTCAAAAGAAAGAAAAAATTGCTAATTTTTTACCAAAATACCCTCTTATAAGTTTGGCTCCAATGATTAAGATAGACGTGAACCGTAAATTTGTGAGAATATATGGTGTGACATGCAATTTTCCCGAAGAGCATAATTCTTCAATGGATCCTCCAAATCTAATTTTACACTTAGAATTTATTGTAAAAATAATTAGTATTTATAGGAAACTATGGCACTGAATTATTTTAGCTTAAGCGTCAATTTGGACTCCAGTAATCTTTGATGATTAGAATGAGTGGATAACATTAATTATTCAAAGTCTTTGTTAGTTATGTTCCCTCAATTATAGATCACTACAAGGTTCCTCCAAAATTATCTCTTTCAGTTTAACCTCTTTACAGCTTGATTAAGGGTACATGACTCGATTCACAGAAATCTCAAGAGAGAGAGGGAAAGAAAAAAACTAAGGAAGGTTCGTTCCAAGCACCAGGTTGATCATTCTTATTCGAGCATAAGATACCATTTGAGAGCTTAATTTACAAGTACTACGTACAAATGGAATCATCCCTGCTACTACTTTTCTAACAGCTTGATTAAGAACAAAAGAATCCGCTTAGGAAAGGATTGAAGAAACCTCCATTGGATTCTACTTCCATCTATTGTACTAATTGTCACTTAATCATGGTAGTGATTAGAGTCCGAAAGTTGTGAGCTATCCCATGTGGAAAACACTAGCTCTCTTAATTACTTTCATCCTTTTTGACTCCCATCTTTGTGTCCTTCTTACCTCTTCTTCTCCCACACGAAACCCACTTTAGATTAATTCTTCCATTCAAACCCACTTTAGAGCCTCTCTTTTCCTCTTTGATCGTCCAATGTAATGAGGTAGTTTAATTTGCCTGCTAATTAGCAGTACCTAAGTTAGTGGCTTTAGAATTTAGCTGCAAATAATTGGGCTTTAGAATCTAGTCAAAGTGAGCACAGGCCTTATCCTTAACCTTATGATCTAAGCAAGTATGTAATAGAAAAGAATGGAAAAGCGAACTTCTTCTTCTTATTCTTCTTCCTTTTCTATTAAAACTCTAATTTAACTTCTTATTCTTTCTTTTTTCTTTCTTTCAAAGGTGATCAAATTTCATGGGTTGACTATGTGTAATCATTGCTCATAAAAGTTAAAGAAAAATTTAAAAAAAAAGAATATTATTTTGCAACGCGTTATTGGATTATTATGATTCAAGTATTGTCTTTTGACCCATGTGTTGGTTGAATAATTCTAAAGAGATATGCCAGTCAATTAAGAAATATATAGATAGAGTTTACATCACAATAAATCAATAATCTATCAAAAAATAACAATAAATTTGGAATATATATATATATATATATCTCTTAGACTTTCTTTTATTATTTTTTATTCAACCCCTCATTTTCAAATCTTGGAAAATAATTTTAAAAGCTAATAAACAGGTTCTTCTCAAAAAAAAAAAGTTTGATCTAAAAATAAGAGAAAAGGGAAGGGTTAAAATAGATTTTTTTTTTAAAAATAAAAAAAATAATATCGCTATTAAAAAAGAAAAAAGGAAAATGTATAAACGCAGCCGTCCTCCCCCAACTGTCAAATTTAGACTTTCCTCCGGCGTCCAATGGGGAAACGCAACCGATCATACATACAGTTACGATCGCACCCAGAAATAAACCTACCAACTAATCCTATCATTCGACGCGTCTCATCCGGGGCCCACCCTTCCGGCCAATCAGACCCGTCCGATTCCCCTGTCAACTTTGATGGACTCGGGACCACCATAGCTGGAGTTGGATCCACCAATACTAAACAAAGGCAATAGTAATAAAAGATATATAATGATGGAGACAATACGAACTTTATTTAATATAAATAAGGTTTAGATGTGTACAATACTAATGGGGCCTAATGGGGGAGTTGTATTTTAATAATTCCACTCCCATTTCTTTATCATTTTTAATATTTGTAGTACCATCAACTCGATTGAATGATTGTTGTAATAAGAAAAAAAATATTATGCACAGTTCAAAGTAATATATATATATATATATATATGTAACTGTGCCATTTTGCTTATAATTATTTTCTTTCATTTTGCGTTAAAAATATTATTTTATTTCGACATATTTGTAATTCTGACTTTTTTATGAGCATTTTGGTAAAAAAATAAAACGCCATTCAATTGTCATAAGAAATAAATTTTAGTATTATAGTCGACAAGTTTAGTCAATGAGCATAAACTGTTTTTTGTTTTAAACTAATCCTTAACTCGTGTACCGTCCTCAAATTCCTCGCGGCCAGTGTGGTATGCACACGTGTGTGGTACACTTTTTTTAATCCTAATCCTGCGGCGCAACAGCCTCGAGATCTAATATTCCTCCATCTCGATTTATCCCATAAATTTACTCAAAAATATAATAAAAAGACAAAAATAACAAAAGAGAGCCGTAACGAAAACTTCTTCGTATTTTATATCGTCATTTATTCCAGAAAAGGTAGAAAGAGAAATGAAGACTTTTTAGCAGTCGACTATATGTTGGACTTTTTCACTCTTTTCGGAAATAAAATTATGATTTAACAGAGGGGGGAAATGGAGAAAAAGAATTAAAAAGATTTGGGGGTGTGAAAGAGATAAATACGACCCCAAAGCTCAGCTCTAGGATTTCGAGGGTGGTGAGGAGAGAGAAGAATCGAAATAAGAGGAAAAAAAAAAGGAAAAGAGGAAGATGGGAAGAGTATTATAGCACGCAGAGAGAGAGAGAGAGAGAGAGAGAGAGAGAGGAGAGAGAGAGAGAAGAGAAGAGAAGAGAAGAGAGGAGAAGAGAGAGAGTGAGAGAGAAAAGTATCAATTCCCAATTCCCATTAAGGGCCTCTCCTCCTCCCCACCTCCTCTTTCTTAACGCGAGGGAGGAAAACAAAAACCCATCAGTAAGTTTCCATCTTTCCATCACCCTCGTCGAGATCTCCATCTTCTCCCTTCGTCCTTGGTCTCAAAAAGAAATCTTTTTTTTTCTTTTTTTAGAGGTATAGGGACTTATCTTGATCTGGGATTAGTTGAAAATTGGATCTTTTTTTTGGTGGGTATTACTGATTTGATCTGAACTCGCAAGATCTATTTGTGGGTCGTCCTCGTCCTCTAGGTGCTCTCTTCCGCTCTGTTGTCCTTGTTTTGATGTTTTGGTCTCTGGGTCTTCTCTAAAGCCTTGATGAGATCGATCCGATTCGATTGAAAGGTTGCATTTTTTTTTTCTCTCCATCCAAATCGGTCATTCATCAGTTTTTGGGTGATGGGTCTAGCAAAAATCTTCTAAAGATTTGTCTTTTACAGAGTTATTTGCTATCCTGATAAAAAAAAAAAGAAGTAGATCTTTTTCTTAAAGATTGTAGATCTTGTATTCAAGAAGTTAGAAACGAGAAAGAAAAATAGAAGAAACTTAAAATTTCCAATCTGGGTCAGCTTTGCTTGTTTTCTCCTAACTTAGATTTGAACCTTGGTTCCATCGAAGTAGTTGAAGGTTCCTTTCCTTTTTAGTCATTTAGGTAGTGGCATAAGAGATTTGAGCAGCTATAAGTGGTTCCTAATTGCCAATCTTTATTCTCTTGATTGAATTGGGGGCTTCCGAGATATGTTGGAGGGTCAATCCTGCCTGATCTCGAGAGCATTGCCGAGCTCCTGTGAACAAGAATCCAAGTGGGCTTACATGGCTTGCCAAATCCTCGAGTCCTCGAGCAGCAAACGTCCGCTGGAGGAACTGGAAGAGGAAGATTTGGGTGAGAGGGGTAAAAGAAAGAAATCCCCACAGCATCCTCATACCCCTGATATCCAAGACAAGGAACGACCACCTTGCGAGTCTGATCACCACAACGGCGGTGCTGACTATGATGATGCAAGCTGCCTCATCACCCCGATTGGCCGGGATCTCACAATCAATTGTCTCCTCCGCCTTTCTCGATCTGATTACGGCACCATTGCTTCCCTCAACCGCAACTTCCAGTCCTTAATCCGCAACGGGGAGCTTTACAAACTGAGGAGGCAGATGGGGATTACAGAGCACTGGGTCTACTTCTCATGCAACGTGCTCGAATGGGATGCGTACAATCCCTACCGTGAACGCTGGATTAGCGTACCTAAGATGCCCCCTAATGAATGTTTCATGTGCTCCGATAAGGAGTCCCTGGCAGTAGGCACCGAGCTCCTTGTTTTTGGAAAGGGGTTGACTTCCCAAATTGTTCTCAGATATACTATTCTGGCCAACAAGTGGTCGGCTGGGGTTGTAATGAATTCACCTAGGTGCTTGTTTGGATCTGCTAGCCTTGGAGAGAAAGCCATTATAGCAGGTGGCACTGATGCTCAGGGTACTATATTGAGTTCTGCAGAGCTCTATAATTCTGAGCAGCAGAGTTGGACCACTCTGCCTAGCATGAATAAAGCTAGGAAGATGTGCTCTGGTGTGTTCATGGATGGAAAGTTTTATGTCATTGGTGGAATGGCTACCAACACAGAAGTTTTGACATGTGGAGAGGAATATGATTTGGAGAGAGGTTCTTGGAGGGTGATCCCAAACATGTCCGCAGGACTCAACGGTGCAAGTGGTGCACCTCCACTTGTTGCTGTCGTGAGCAATGAGTTATATGCCGCTGATTATGCTCAAAAGGAGGTGAGGAAGTACGATAAGGTGAATAATGCATGGATCACACTGGGAAGGTTGCCTGAGAGATCTGCTTCAATGAACGGTTGGGGTTTGGCATTCCGGGCGTGTGGAGAACGACTAATTGTCATTGGAGGACCAAGGGCATCGGGCGGAGGCATGATTGAGCTCAATTCATGGATTCCAAATGAGGGACCACCAGAGTGGAATATAATTGCGAGCCGGCATTCTGGGAGCTTTGTTTATAATTGTGCCGTGATGGGCTGCTGATTTCTGAGTTATGACAAATGTACTGTACTTCTAGGCTGGAAGGATGCACAAGACTGGCTTAATCGAGGGCTTAAAATACTGATTCTGCCTGATGGGTAACTTTTCCCTTTTTTTTTTCTGAAATTCATTGAACTGAAGGTTCAGTAGAACAGTCTCATGTAACTTTCGAGTTTTAGTTCTCTTGTTTTTTCAGGTTAATCCCTTCATTTATTTGCATCTGGAAGGCCCTCATGATATCAAAGACATGGGACCATGCAGAACAGTGTTACATTAATAATTCAATGCATCCACAATTTTTAGAATGTCTTGAATCATCTATGAAACTTCTCTTTTAGTCCTTTATGATTCTTATGTTGCCCATGCCTTGTGGAAAATGAAGAAAAAGCAAAGTTTTGTTTTACGTTACGGTTGCGCTTTATCTGGTTTCCCTTTATGGTGATTTTCCATGTATCACCATTTATTATACCATTCTTGTTTGATCAGGTATAGGCAGTTTCTTCTAATCTATTATGAGAAGATTATGCAGCCCATCCCTTGCCTTATTTCGTAGTTCAGGTTTTCTAGTTCAAGGTGGAAAGTATGATCTGCAACCTTAAATGGAATGAGACTTAGATTTGGTGAAGGGTTTTTCATGATTGTCTAGCGATACATGCTCATTTAACGGATTGCACTTTTTAACTCGAAGTTTATTCTCTGAGTTAATGCATTTCCTTCCTTAGTTGCTGCCATAATGTATTAACAACATTTTCTTCATTAAATCATATCTATCTAAAAGCCATTTGTTACTTACTTTAGGTTCTAAAATTGGTTTTCCATCAAGCCTGTCTGGATTACCATGGAAAGCAAAAGTTATTCTTGTTACATTTTGTTAGGTATTAATTCACTGGGGAATGAAGTTTCGACAGCGTGAAATAAAAAATATGAAGAGATATTATTTTGCTAAGTTACTGATATAAAGAACTAGCGATGCTTTTTCGTACTATCGTTTATTATTTCTATTACATAATGATATCTTTGAAATTCTTTTGATACCTTATATTTTGTTTCTCTTTTTAATGTTTACCTTCTCCACTTCAAAAAGTATCATTTATTTTCCTCTTATATATATATATTTATATCAAATTATGCTATTTCTTAGTTTTCTGCATGGCACTTACATGATTAGGTATTGCAAATGCTCTAATCAACTTGTGCTATTTAATAGGGTAACAATGCCATTAATAAAAAAGAATGTTCTGTCCTGTTATTTGTTCTGCGCACATAAAACTCTGGTAAAGATTGCTATCGTCATCTTACATGTCTGGGTTTTGTCGTACTAGAATGATCTCCTCCGCTTACTGAGTGCATTGACAAACTTTTGTTTTTACGATGCAAATATGCCTAAGTAGAGGATTCCATGTATACTTCTCATTGTTCTTGTTGGATCAAGTAGTGGTTTACCCAAGAACATATAAATCCTATCGGTTGATGTGGTGTGATGGATCGCCCACCTTTTAAACTTGGAAGCACATATATGAATCCATCTGTTGTTTCATAAGGAAGATTCATAACTAGACGAGTTCAGAGTTCAGACTTATCGACGCTATGCCTAAGACTTGAGCCGTAAGCCTTGTGCATTTTCTTGAACATTAAAGGTATTACTTATGCTAGTTATGCAAGCGCGACACACCCACATTACCTTTTGTAGGCTCAAAAATAGAGACATATGCATGATGACAGAAAAGCCTCAGATATGGTTTGCCAAGCCAGATAAAGTAAGATATATATATATATATATATATAACAGCCTTTCTATTTATGATGGTGTATGGATGCTTCTGCTATCGATTCTGATCTGATATCTGATTCTGGAAAGCACAAAGTACTCATCTTGCGTTACTTTTAAGCTTGGAACTCTTGTTAATTCAAAATATTTGCTGAACTTGCTTTCAGCAAGGTGGATTAATGATACTGTGGATCTGTGTTGTTGTCATAATTTTGGCGACAGTATGCTTGTGCCTTGACTACATCTTATGAGACAAATGTAGCTTTATCTTGTGATTGATTTGATGGTCCGTAGTGTTATGAGGATTGAAATTCTAATCTTTGGCTACCTAATTGAAAATTGCAGGTATTTACAACCAAAATATAGATGTCTGACTTTTGGGTAGCTTTGGTAGTTTGATGGCACTATGTAGTTGATAAAATCAATTAAGAATTGGTGTGCAACTCCATTTGAATTGAAGGTATCTACACATCAAGTACTTATAGATTCTTTGGCTTGCTGCTGTAATAAAAAAAAAAGTTGTCCATTAGCTTCAGCATTTCTTGATTGCAGTGTATCAGATATCTAATTTATTTGTCAGTATTGCATGATATTTTTGGTAGTACTGTCTACTTTTATAGATATGATGGGGCATTAGCATATCAAAAGTTATTCTCATTGCTTCAAGTCAGATAGGTGGGTTCCCCAAACACCTACAAAACCTTAGGGGAAGCAATTGGCAGTTGCTAGTTGCTAGCATATAGAGAGGTTCTGATAGTTTCACTGTAAGAATCAAATACTCTCCTACTTTTCTTCCCAGATTGATTACTTTGGAATATATGACATGCTTATGCACCTGAAGAATAACTCCATGTTGGGCTTCTGATTATATATGCTTTAGCATCTTATTGTCATATAATCCAATCAAATTTCTTGCTGATAGGGAATAATTTAGTGGAGAATAAGAGTAAAATGAGCATCTGAAAATGATGCTGGAGGACTTTGCAAAAGTTATTGCTTTAGTTGGAATAAATGAAAGCTAAAAAGAATGACATTTGCATTTCACATGAAATCTTTTTAGTTTGTTAAGTTCCATAGCTTTGGATGATTTCTTCTAGTTTTGTGACAAAGGATATGGTCTTCTTCTTCTTCTTCTTCTTCTTCTTCTTCTTCTTTATATTCATACTTTAGAAGGCAAGAGTTAGCAGCCATTATTTTAGCTTCATATTGCTTTTGATAATAAACATTTTGTGGTGATGAGATGTGGATAAAGTTCGTTATAACTTTTTCCACATTAAAAGTTATATATGCTGATATGTGAGTACACTGGCATCACTTAGTCGTGGATTCGATTTTATCTTTTCATCACCACCGTCCGATTTGCAAATCAAAATCTCTGCCGTCCGTATAGGATAACCCCATTTACGTACAAGTACGCCTTTCCCAGTGGCAGTGGGCCATCTTAAAGTACAGCGCAAAGTGGATAAGATCATCTCAGCCGTTCATTCTGTTGATAGTCATAGCAGTACACTGCTTGTCGTGCGCTAATCCCGAGGTACGTTTCTATATACACTTGTTTCTTCGTTCTCCTGTATTGCCCCGTACTACGAACTCTGCGATGCAGTCCTGGCAGTTGATCACGGCCGTTCAATTGGTGGGCCCGGTGGGTTTTCTACGGCCACGATTTAAAAGCGGGCCTCATCATTGACCGTACGTTTCAATGATCGAAAGTGCAACGTCCAGTAGCAGTGTACTAAGATTTTCCAGCAAGAAAGTTTTCCACAGGCCTTCGTACAACCCCCCCCCAAAACAAAAAAAAATTAAAAAAAATAAATAAATAATATATATATATATATATATACATATGAAATTTATTAAAACGGCATTCTCGATACTATTTTTATTATCATTTACACTTTCATTTTAGCTTAACAGTAGCTGACCGAATAAAAATTATTTTCTTTCTTTTATAAGATTCACAAAATTTTTTTTTATTTTGCTATATAAAAGTTCATGATAAATATTCATATGGTCAGGAATGGATGGTAATAAAAGTAAAATATAGGGTGTCTTTAACAAATTTCTCATATCTAAGTTCTAAATAGATGGGCTCTTTTTCTGGAACTGGGCCCATATCAGCTCACTTATTCTTTAATAAATCCCTAACTACATGGGCTTGGCCCAATAATATATATAGTGTGTGATCCTTTAGGCCCATGATTACTAGGTAGGATTATATCTGAACATTTAATGAAATAGGAACTAAGTCTCAATTTATTTATTAAAGAACTGATTCTGTTTCCTTTTTAAATCATTACTCTTTTTCCTCTCACTCTTTCTTATTAGCTTCACTGGTTGTCTTAAAAGGTATATTGATTCTAATATTAGGCATTTATATTTATTGGGCCTTAATTCTTTCAAATAAATTAAATATTAACTGGGTATTAATAGACACACTAATATAATAAACATAGTTTATGTAAACTTCTCCTATCTAATGATTTACACGTATACCCTTCCAAAGCTAATATTCACACATCTTACATCCTAATAAAAATAAGGTTAAGTCTTAATAATCTAATAGAAAAGGTCAAAAAAAACCCCTTAAAAAGCGAAATGTATGAAAACTAGCATAGGAATATTTTGTGTGTTTTCCAAGGGATTCTCATGCAAAAAAAAAAAAAAAAAAAAAAAAAAAAAAAAAAAAAAAAAAATATATATATATATATATAAAGGTATACTTATGAAAGCCATGTATTTTGAAGTGTATGCATATCAATAAGAGATATATAAAAGGTATAAAAAAAAAGAAAAAAAAGAGGAGATATTAAAACTCACCGAGTGTGTTTGTGGGCACCCAATATGGTCCGAATCAGGCCCGGCCCAATTAACTAAGATTAGATATGTTAGTTAGATCTATGTTTTGTGAGGCATTATTATTTCTCTGGATTTATAGTTCTAAATATTGTAAACCAAGGTTTTAATCATATTTGCTTGATAATTAAGAGCATAATTAAATATGTTTAATGTATTCTCCTTCATTTATATACAGGTTTTTGGACCCCCAAAAACCAAAAGACAATCTATTTCATATATTATTTTTTTCCTAGCATTTCTGTCAAAAGAATACATATATATTATCTCTCTTTTTTTCGATCACTCTTTTCATATTACATTATTTAAGAGTAAAAAGATAGAAACTACTTTTGAACAGTTTAAGATTTAACACATAATTTTTTTTTAAAAAGAAAAGAAAAACCTAAACGCGGACAGGATGATGCCACATCGACATTGTTCGTAAAATATTTACGAAGTAATGCATTGTTCTTATTCTTATTCTTACAATAATTATTGAATTTTTTTTAAAGTTGGAAGATAAACTGTGGGATAGACAATAGCATGTGTGAGTATCACCCAAGATGGGGGCAACCCATGCAAGATTGGCTAAGGCATGCAGTATCAAGTTTGATAGAGACTAAGACTACTGGTGTAAACTGTTAGTAGAAATAAAATTATAAAGGACTCTCAAATAAGCTAGAATGTGACCTAAACTTCACTGCTGTAATTGGATTCATGCATGCCTATCATTAAGTAAAAAGTATTGTCCTTTTTTAAGGTGTGACATATTAGAAAGTAAAATATATTAATTCAAGTCCACTTCTTCAACCTCTTGAAATTTAGAGTCGTCTAATAACTTAAGTGTTTAGAATAGTTGATGAGTTAATAAGTAGCTATCTTTTAGCTAATAAAAGTGGAGATTTTTAGATGTTAGGTCTTATAGTCAAATCTATCTATTAGGTCACGTGCAGAAAAGATCCAATCATTTTTCTCTCTCTAATCAAATCTCTGTGTCATTAAATATGACTATATTTTAAGCTCGTTGGAGAAATATCGTAAGATTTTTATAGAAAAAAAGAAGTTTAAGTCTCTCGGTGGAATAACAACACTGAAATAAATTAAGAATACCCAAGTAAAAAAATTGCTAAAAATAAATTAGAAAATCATCTATTCTCTAAATTAATTTGATTAAAAGAAGCATTAAATTCTAGGGAAATAGAAATGGTAGGGCAGGCAAAGTATTTCCCCCCTTTTCCTGAGAAGTGTCATGTCTAATGTCTCCCTCTCCTCACTCCTCACTACTCACTAGGGCATCTGATTGCTATCCATTGTAGAGAGGGCAAAGTCCATGTTCTTGTGCACTTTTGGATTCTCTCCTCCTTTTATGTATTTCTAGTGTGAAGTTAAACATGAGGGTGTAGTAAAGTATCATATAGCTGCCTATTTGTGGCAGTCTTATATATGTAATAAAGCCAACCCTTACCCTCCTTTTGTTGATAGGACCAACTCAGGTCCCCCACCCCCACCCTTTCAAATGGCCTTTCACTTCCCTCTCTGACAATTTAGTTCTCTTCATGCCCAAATGGACCCTATGGATTATTAATACATCCACCCCACTACACAGCTACTAAACCACCTCCCAAGTCCCACACCAACTATTGATGAGTTCAAAATTCCAAGTTTTATTTATTATTTTTTTGTTTTTCTTTTGGAAAGAAAAAAGGTAGGGTGTTATAGGCCCATGAGCCATGGATCCGGCCCACGGTCGACGGCATGGGTCCCCGAGCCACCGCTCCGCCATACCCTATCACGTGGATGCCCTCGATGCTCTCTACTAGGCCGGCATGTGACACGTGGGATCGAGCCACCGGCCCGTGGGCCATGAGGTGTCCTCCGATCGAGGGGCGATCACGCGTATCTCACAGGCCGGGCTTCTAACCATGATGTACTTAATTAGGGTGTGCATCAGTTGGATAGGGAGAGGGAGGAAGAGATTAAGTTGATCTAATTTTCAATAGCATGGCTAGCTAGGTATGTGTCCTTCCTTACATTGAATCATTTGGGAGTTAATTAAAGGCTAATTAATAGCCCTAACAATGACAAGACAAGAGACTAAGGACAATAGTAAGGAGTCCTGCACTTGCATAACATGAGACACAAGGCATCTTTTGGGTACAACGTAAAACGGTTAAAAACTAGGAAAGGAGTACTAGGTTAGGGTTAATTCCAACTGCTTAAACTTATGTTGAGGAGTCATAAGGAGAGAGTTAGCAAAGTTGGGTAAATTATAAGAAGAGCCCATGGGCCCTACTAAACAAAATTGGGCCCACTTTGGGTGACAAGTTGGCCCACATAAAGTTGAAACCGGGGGCACGTAGGCCCATCACCACCTCTTAAAATACGTACTCGCAGACTTGCCTTTCCAAGCCCTTAACCAAATTACTTCTCTCTCTCTATATATATCTCTTCTTATGTATCTCTAAAAGGATTAAGTCCACTCCCTTTCAGTCCTTCTCACCTCTTTTTTTTTTCTTTTCTTTTCTTTTCTTTTTTTTCCTCTCCATCTCTTTGCACTGCCAAAAGAGAGAAAAGAGAGGAGGAAGAAGAGAGGGATCTAAGAATTTCCCCAGATATGTCGTCGAGCCGGAGAAACCGAATCACCGACGAGGAGATCAACGATCTCATCTCCAAGCTCCAGTCTCTCCTCCCCGAGTCTCGCCGGAGAAACACTAGCCGGGTACGCCAAATGAAAGTGTATACGCGTGAAGGAGCTTAGTGATCATGAATGTAAAAAATATACTTGTAATACATTCATTACCTGAATGCTGCTGATATATTTTGTAGGCATCTGCGTCTAAGTTGCTCAAGGAGACGTGCAGCTACATCAAGAGCTTGCACCGGGAAGTAGACGACCTCAGCGACCGGCTGTCGGAGCTAATGGCGACGATGGACAACAATAGCCCTCAAGCTGAGATCATAAGGAGTCTCCTCAGGTCTTAGAGGAAGGAGAGAGAGAGAGAGAGAGAGAGAGAGAGAGAGGAGAGGGAGAGAGAGTTTTAATTATAAGAAGATCTAGTTGGTTTAATTAGGAGGAGACTAGCTAGTAGAGTATATTAATTGTATTAGCTAGGCTAGTAGTAATGTGAGCTTGATGCCCTAAGTACTACTGTTATCAGAAATCCTTTTTATTAATTTTCCTAGTAGTACATTTTCTCTAGTCTGACTTGAGTCATTCAACCACTATGGAGAATATATATATATATATATATCTCATGTAATTAATTAGGTACTTATATAGGTGGTACTACTCGTTATCATATTTTATTTCATGTTTATTCTCGCCCTCAAATGACTTTGTTGTGTGTTTAGAGACCAAGTGACATATAAGAATGGATATATCGAGAGCAATAAATTAAGATGGACTGTTTTGCTTAATGTGTAAGAATTATAATTAAACTACTTTTAATTAGCTAACCGAACCATATATTGCCATATATATTATTTTACTTTTTTACTATATTTCTAAAAGTCGATGATTACCTTAACAAGAAAGAAGAGGACACAGCCCATGGTACCAAAACTTAGGGATGAGTGTGATAAGGAAAGACTTTTAAAGAAAGAAATGAAACTAATTTCTCTACAGACCCAACTGCAAGAACTCTCTGCAGTCAGATAGTTGGCAGCTTCCCGTTCGCTGCCAAATAAAGTATTATGATTGGGCAGTTGCCAAACATTCGAGTGCAGCAAATTCCTGCAGTCAGGGAGAGCAGAGGAGGAAAAAAAAAAGAGAGTAAACATGAACCGGCGGAACACTGGAAGGAGGAGGGTCTCTGGTATGGAATGGAAGAGAGACAAGAGCAAGTGAGTGGTGGGGGACCCAATACATCGCCATCAGATCACGAGATCTAACGGCTTACATCTGTTAAGGACGCCAAGTGCCCTGACACGTCGGCATCAGGGGAGCAAGAGCATTAAAGCAAATCTGAATCCTTGTAGGTTTGGCCGGGCGACCAGGCCCTTGCTGATAAGATGGTCCTCACTCTCCTCTCCTCTCTTCTCTTCTTCTCTGGACCACCTCATTCATATATGCCCAAGTTGAACCCATTGGGAACTCTAAGGGAGGTGGCATTTCTTTCACCAGTAGCTAATGCTAAGCTCTCTGTTCGACCCGAATCCGATATATATATATATATATATAGTGTGTGTGTGTGTGTGTGTGTGTGTGTGTGTGTTTTTCAAGGTTCATAACCTCATAGGAGGTATAATTCACCAAGTAAGTAAATCTATGGAGGAAGTAGTTCCTTAGTCCATTATTGAGATTTTGTTATCCTGACACCTGGAGAAGGGAGAGAGAATAATAATGACAAAGGCAACAACACCTATTATAATATATATAAATATCACACAGTATGTATGGCATACGTCGTTCGTTTTTATATATTTCCTGTAAGATCTAAGGCAGCGAGCGATTGCCAACACAACACAACTTTGGACTCTACAGGCTTGGTATTATGATTCTTCTTGTTTTTTTTCCCTGTCAGGCCGACGTCAGCTATTGCAAATAAAAACAGAGCTTTAAATACACTTCTAACTACTACATCAGATGGGGCAATACACCAAAAACATACCCCGGAAGTTTTTCCATTTCAACCGACCACCAGAGGACAAAAAGAATAAAACGAGATCACTGGAACAAAGAAAAGCTTATAAGCTTATTATATTCTTAGCGAATAAATTTATTTTACAATAAGTCTTCTTATTTTGGTGTTATAGCTAAACAAAATTTTATCTTATTCTAATATAGAAATTCGTCATTTTCTCTAATCCTATTTCATACAACTTTTTTTAAATAATTTAATAATAATCTATAACTATTATTTTACTCATATATTAAATAATATTTAATTACACATTATCTCAGCTACACTTGAGATTTTATCCCTCCACTATCTCTTCTATTAAATATCGATATCTCAGTTTAGATTTTCTCTCATCTATCTCTTCTTAAATCCACGGTGCGGACTTATAATATTATATTAACCCACAATACCTCTTTATGCATAGTTATTTTATATAAAAAGTGCGAAGTTATTTTACTGCAATACGGACCTATAACCCCCTTAATTATCCCGCAGTGCATAGTTATTAAATATAATATTCTAAGTCCACAATTTTAATAAAAATAATATTATTTAAAAAATACTATTTATTATTACTACTTTAACATATATTTATAAATATTTTCGTCACTTGATATAAAACATTAGCAATTCTTAATACAAATTTACTGTTATTCAATTCGACTTTATATCATATCAAACATATTTATTACTTCTTATAATAGTATTAAACTAAACATTCCGATGCCTATCATATTTATTCTACAAGTGAACGAAGGGTTAATATTTTCATAATACAAGCAATGCTCAAGGTATGAGTGTGATCTTCTTTAACCCAGGTAAAAAGGAACCGACCTAAATTATTTTGACCTAGAAAGAACCATATAGTATAGAAAGAGAAGATTTCAGCAATTAAGAAAGATAAGAGCATTTGCATCCAGACAAGATATGAACACCAAACAGATCAGACTACTAAGAGAAAGCCATCATTATAAGGAAAAAGGGCATAACTCACCATCAGCCCTCCCAAATACGCTCTAATTAGTCCAACAAAACACCATATAAAGTAGGTTCATTCACCAATAAAGGGAATGGGGAGCAGTACAAATCAAAATAGCACAACATTGGTCCAGAAATTAAAGATATCCAGAAGCATCAAAATTAGAATTTAAATGGTCATTCAACCAAAAAACAATAAAAGATAGCCCTTCTACACCTAAGCCAAGAAACTCTGGTTCATAGATAGCAACTTTCGGGGGTCTTACAAAACAAATAACTAGACCTTTACTCTGACTAAATCATGCATCAGCTCATTCCTCATCATCCTCATCACCATCGCCTCCAGCTGCCTTCTTTGCAGCAGCCTTCTGGTTCCTTCTCTTCACTCTTCCAGGGCGACCTCCACCAAGTGGACTCGTGAGGGAGAAGTCAATGTGCTTCTCAGAGTCAACCCTTACCATGAAGGATGGAATGTTAACCACTTGGCGTCCAACCCTGCAAAGATAGTTTAGTAAATAAAAAACGAATCTTATAGATAAACAGAAATTGCTGAATTCAAAATATCCTGTTTTGCTGAGCAACAACATTGTCGTATATTAAACAATGTAACTTATAACAGATGTTCTCAATACAAAACTTGTCATACAAAATAGATTAAAAAAATTGTTTCCAAATTTAGTTTCACTATTACACAGCAACTTAACATCCAACTATCACAACCAAAAAAAATATCTACATAGGGGGATAGGCAAGCATCTAGTGGTTAACCATTACAATCATACAACAAAAGGCACTATTGAAAGGATAGGTAAGGCAAACAAATAAGCCCGCATAATTTGTTAAATCCCTACCAAGTAAGAACTAGCTTATACATATATTCTGACTTCTAAATTAAGACAACTCCGTCATATGTTTTCTCCTAGAAAATTATAACCAAGCAAAATTCAGAAAATACTTGATAAAAGGGCAAATGGACAAAGTGATGACTTTGTAATTATAATACAACTCCCTTGACTACAAAGCTCATGTAAATTGGATAATAATATATATTAGAACTGAAAACCCAACTCACTCAGACCCTTGCTCATACTAAACGATATCCAATTTGAAACAAATTCAAGTAGTGCCACACATATGAGTCTTGTTTCTAAAAGTCTCAATTGAATATACACTGCATCCAAATGATGCAGATGCAAAATACAATGGCTTCACCTTAAGTTAGATAGTAGAAAAAAAAACTAACATCAACACTCTCGAGGAGATTAGATAGATATAGCTTATTATTGACTTCAGATAAACATAGTGTTTTAAGAGATCACACTCAACATGTAGCCACCACCATATTATTTTTCTTATGAATATGGACCAACATTTGAAAAGGCAAAAAAAGTCCCAAGTTTACCGGGCTAAAAATGCCATACTTATGTTTAAAAAATTCGCCAGCAGTAATTTCATTACATGGTATCATTTCCCTCATATTTAAGAATAATTAATTAGACTGCAACCTCATTCAAGAAATCAGCAGTATTAATTAAAAGTAGGGCATACTAACATTTTAACGTTCAGCACTTATCAGAATCACTTAACTTGCGATAAAAAGAAAGAAAAAGAAAATCTACATTTACATAAAAGATACATGAACCAAGGATATGGAATAGCTGATTTTGAGCCTATAATTATGACAAGCAAAAAGAGCAGTAACATAACACATGGACAGATAGAAAATGACACGTAGACAATTATACTACTCTGAACAAAAAGGACTTCTATGTGTAGTCATTAGCTATCCAACATCAATGATTCATCAATGGAACTTGATTTTTAATCATAGCATACTATATATATAAGTTGTTAAAGTAACAGGAGAATTACTTCTATTCCACTAATAAAGCTTCAAGGAAACAGTTATCGGACCATTACATAAAACTAAGTCACAAAATCCTATAAGTGTGTAACTATATTACTTGGATACACAAGACTAGAAACATATTTAGCAAGGTTCCAAATATCGGAATCGGAATCATGATCGGCCGTCTGAAAAAATGATATGTATCGGCCGTATCGGCGGTAGCTATCCAACATCAATGATTCATCAATGGAACTTGATTTTTAATCATAGCACACTATATGTATAAGTTGTTAAAGTAACAGGAGAATTACTTCTATTCCACTAATGAAGCTTCAAGGAAACAGTTATCGAACCATTACATAAAACTAAGTCACAAAATCCTATAAGTGTGTAACTATATTACTTGGATACACAAGACTACAGACATATTTTGCAAGGTTCCAAGTATCGGAATCGGAAGGCGTCTGAAAAAATGATATGTATTGGCCGTTTCGACGGCATTGGCCGCCCGTATCGACCTGTATTTTAAAATACAAAAAATTCTTAATTTTTTAGAAAAATAATAATAATATATAAATATGAATTATTCATATATAAAGTCTAAAAACTAAAAAAATAAATATTATTTTCTCAATTTCTATTTCTCCCCCTTTCTATCGCTCACACTCTCTCTCCCACACAAATTAAAAAAATTCTTCTCTTCACTAATTCTCTTTTTTATCAAACCCTCTCTTATCAAACTCTCTTCCTAATTAACTCTCTCTGCTACTAACTCTCTCTTAAAAACTCTCTCTCCTTCACCGACTGCCACCTCTTTCCCTCTTTAACATAGTTTTTTAATTTTTATTTTCTCTCCATATCTCTCTCTCTCTCTTCCCCTCTCTTCTTCCCTCTCCCTCTTACTGCTGCAACACACAAACTCTATCTCTTTTTCCCTCTTTCTTGCTCTATCTCTCTCTCTTGCTCCCTCTCTTTCTCTCTCTTTCTTTCCCCTTTCTTTCTCTCTTACCCATGCTCTATCTCTCTCTCTTCCAATCCGGTCGATACCTGACCGAAACCAATCAACCAGGGATCGGGATCAGCTACGACCGATCTGTTTTGGCCTATCCCACTCGGGATCGGCCAAAACTAAGAACCATGATATTTAGAGAGCATCAGAGAAAGTTTTTACATCAATAAGCACATAAGTGTCTCAGACGACCGTCATGAGTTGCTCATCTTTCTCATCACATGGTCTGTATAAGATCAACATAATAAAATAACAAAATCACGCTAAGATAGAATATATATATATATAAAGGCGCAGTCATATACCTCTAATGTCTGACAAAGAAACGAGTGCCTCAAATAGTGTACGACTATCATACCATTAGGTTCTCAATATGCTCATAACTCTAGGCCATGACATTAGAACCACACATAGAAAAGAGAGGCATCAGAGAAAAAATTACATCAACATAAGCACATTTGTGTCTCAGACAATTGTAGTGAGTTCCTTATCTTTCTCATCACATGATCCATATTGAATCAAGATAATAAAGAAAACTAGTTATAAAATGAATAGTTTTTACACCTCGAGAATTAGATTTCTCATTGAAATGAGTGCCCTAATTTGTTGCATGAGTATCCAATCAAGTTAAATTATTAAAATTCAGATAACATCATAACAGTAGAAAGATTTATCTTAAAAACATAAATCCACTATGTTCATGCCATCAAACTGTCCTGTACATAAACAGAAATGATACAAAGAAGACAATTTGAACATAAGCCTGTCTAAATTAAGGACCAAGACATGATTCAAACACAATACTTGCTTCTCCACGCACAAGTCTCAAAAGTCAAAACAAACTAAGTTTGTGCAAAACAAAAATGAAGATCCTTCCAAACTTAAGATTTTGATGAACAATGCAAACTTCCATGCAATAACTATCACACTATCACATAGTGGAAGTGCACAAACTAGATCACGACAATCTGCTAAAATACAACTACCAGTAATTCTGGCTGCAAAGCATGCCACTTTCTATTCAATGGCCCTCCAAACAACATTAGACTTATGATACATGCAGACATTATCAAAGTACACGACTTGAGAATCAGATAAATATTCATACATCCAAACAAAGGGAGAAAATTATTATACCTGATGTGGCGCTGCCTGATCAGAACCCTAGCGTGATGGATCGACTTCGCCATCCCAGTCTTAAACACGATGGTTTGCAGCCTCCGCTCGAGAAAATTCTCAACGGTAAGAGCCAGGACATAATCGAGCTTGTTTTGTTCCTCACTCAAGAGCCCATATCGATTCATGCGGCGAAGCAGCGCTTCTCCCTCAAAGATCCGCTTAGGGTTCTTCTCATCCAGCGTGAGCAGCTCCCTCGCGGCGTTACGGATCCGGCTAAGCGCGTACTGCACTCTCCACAGCTCGCGCTTGCAACGAAGACCGTACTCACCGACGAGCTTCAGCTCGGCGTCGAGACGCTCCTTCTCGTAGGGGCGGCGAGGCTTCTTGAAGGTTTTGCCATCTGCGAAACGAAATAGTTCTAGACTAATCTAGCGTTTCCGAGATCTAAGGTTTCCATGACATGAGAAGGGAGATCTGAGAGGAATAGGGCTTACAGTTGCGGTAGAAACTGACGTGAACCATGGCTGGGCTTCCTCTTCTTCTCCTCCTCCTCGATCGCCGCTTTCGCGCGTGATGGCTACTTGGTGGAGAGATGGGAGAGGGAACTTTATAGGGTGGGAAAACCCTAACCCCAAGTTGGCTGGCGCAAGAGAGGGTTATTGAATTGGGCCGGGTCAAAGGTCGGCCCTAGGCTAACCCGATCCGTTTCCTCTCTTCAGTAATGGATTGGGCCTTGGACCAGCATTCTTAATTTATCAACTTGGAATTCTGCAACTATTAGAAATAAAAATTTAATAACTATTGAGGGGATATTTGTTTAAAATAGTAAAAAATCGGCCCATGTGAGCTATCTATTATATAAAAAAAAAATTTATTATGAATATATTATAATAATAAATAAATGCATTCATTTTTAAAAGTCTAAATCTTATTATTATTAAAATCTAAACTTCTTTCTGTAAATAATATTTACCTTAAAATCATACAGATTAGTGGCATTATAAAAGGTCATTCTTAGTTATCCCCCACCAGATGCTCATTACTCACAGAGAAATGTACCGATTAATACTACAATGCATTTAGCACTAATAACATACAAAACTATACGACATACTGATTTTATAATCAGGCCTAGAGATAGATTTTGTTTCTCTGCTAATCAAGATTAAAGGCTTTCGAATATTTACTGTCTTATACTCATCCCACCCATTCAAGAATGATGTAGATAAGATAAAATCTAGACCAGAATATCAATTCTTGGCAGATTGGAACTAGCAAAATAGATATATTAGATAGAACAAGGACTAGGATATACATCTGTGCAAAAGAGTAGCTTAAACATCTGGCATAGATAAGCAAGGACCTTCTGGAGTCCCCTTGAAAGAGGAATATTACATGGACTGCTGGTTACTATCCTTACAAGGGAACTAACAGAAGACGAAGTCCCAGAGAAGAACCAATGCAGGATAAATTAGTTGCCATCGTCGTCGACATCATCATCATCCTCTTCATCACCTTCTTGCTCATCATCCTCATCATCAAATTCTACACCTTTCTGCAAATCAAATAGAGTGGCAAAGAAGACTTAAAAAAGAATGGCATTTGGCTCCTTAATGTGCACCAAACAAGTTAATGTAATTCATTTGTGAGATCGCAGACCATTGTCACAGTTCTTCAACAATCCTAAATTAACTAAAATCAGTCAATGCTTCTGATTCTTATTGAAGTTCGTTATGAGGTGGAGACTTACTTGGACTCTAGACTTGGGTATTAGGATATCTCATAAGTCAACAAAAGTTTATTTGCATCTTGACCCAGAGAAGTGATGACAAAGAAGTGCTACAATTTGGGATTTGTGGTACTACTAGTACTAAGATAGAAACTCTTTAACCAAATGAAAGACGAGAGTTAGCTACCTCATTATCATTTTCATCCCCTTCAAAATACACCTCATCAGCTTCCTGCATAAGTTGAAGCAAGATATAGATACAAACATTGTATAGAGTTGAATATATAACGGTCAAGACTCAGTTGTAGGCTAGTAGGAGATTCACTTTATGATGCACAAGGGAGCAAGCCAACTTACATTGTTAAAGTACTTTAACGGGTTGGGCCACAAATCTTCCTTTATTATCTCGGCAACCTGCACATTGATAAATAACAAATATGATAACAGAAACTTCAGAGATAGATATATCTCATTGGACATCCAGCTAAAATTTTAAACACTAATACTCATTAACGATAAAATGCGAACAAGAAAGACGAACAATAGCAAAGTTGCCAGATATCAGGACCATAGACTACTAGTTAGCCACAAATGGAAAATAACAAAAATAAAAAATCTCTACAATTGCAAACCAATAATCAAGACTGACCTCATCAGAGAACCCTTCTGAGATGTCCTTTTTTGTAGTTTCACCAAACCAGCTAAAGAAGCTGCATACAGTTGATACAAGTCAAATTAACATCCAAGTAGCACAACTGTCAAATCCAACAGGTGACATGTTAAGGTAAGATAAGCACTGGAACATCACCCTGACGCATCATTGATCAATGACCACATTATTAGTCATAATCTTCAAAGCTTAAAAAGGTAGGGACTGGACAAACATCACAGACCATGCTTAACTTCCGGTGATTCCAAATATACAAGTGTCTGTTTGCACTGACATTAATATAAGTATGTGCTACAGTTATATGCCTCTGCACCTTGTCTTTATCTAGAAAAACATATCAACAACACTAGCAATATTCTCCGGACATACTAACTATTTATGCCCAGTTTTGGTTCAAGGCTACATATAACGAAGAGAAACTAATCCATGAAAACAGTAAACCTGCTAAATTTGTATCATTGAGACAGGAAAAAAGAAAAGGAAAAGATTTATGAGCAGTGAAATTCAATATGGAGTTGACGAGTAGTGGAACCTAACAATGATATATTCTCATTGACCAAATCAAATCTACTCGTCCCTAATTGGCTTTCCTATTTTTATTTTCATGAATCATATCAGAGCACAAGTAAAAAAAATTCACTTCTCTAACTTTCCATTTCCCTATAAGTCTTGCTATAAAAGTGTCACCATTGATTCCATTACCATGTCTTAAATATTGCTTATACATTTCATACAAGAGCAGCATACTAGCCAACAAGCCTCAATGTAGGGGTGAAAACAGGCCAACAAATCCCAACTCGCTTCAACCCGATTCGGATTGGATTCGAATAAAAAATTTCTATCTAATCCAGATACGAATAAGATTTTGAAAAAATACCTGGATAGGGATTCAAATATAATTTTCAGTTGCAGATATCAAATATCCGTTTATCAACATATTTTTTTAATAATTTATAATTTTTATTTTGCTTATTTAAATAGTGAATATTGATATTGTTATTAATAATGTATTATATATTATTTGTAGAGATTAATTTTGCTAATTTTATATGTATTTGGCACGCAAGGAATTTATTTATTTTTTAACTCTTAATATTTTTATGTTAATTGTCTCTAAATAAAATATTATAATTCGTTTAAAATTCTACCAATATTCATTTAAAATCTGACCCTCTATCCGAAAATTATTCGTATCTATTTAGTTATGATATAATTTTATATTTTGTCATTCGTCTAATATTCGTATCCGAATTCGTATCCAAACCAAAAGTATGGATCCAATGTGTGTTGAGCACTATCCGATCTGTTTTCACCCTACCCAATGGCCTTTTTTTTTTGTCTTTTTCCAAACATATTTTGAGCTTATCCTGACGGCAATCATGTAACAGCAAGGAAGAAAATCTTATATCCAAGACAAGATAGACATAAATGGATCAATGCACAACGGATAATAAATAAGAAACCATTGTACCACATATGTCCAAACCAGAATGATAAAGTAGATCCATGACGCATAGTCCAACGTGAGTATTTCCACCTTACCTACATGCTATATGAATGATACGATAAAACCAAAATTCTGACAGAAAACAAATACAAATACTGAATGAATGCAAATGTTTGTATGCTGCATTTGTTACTAGATACTAAGACAGCTATTCAGGAAGCATTGAAGTCAACCTTTCATCAGGAAAGGGTCTTTTGCTGCCATTCGGCTCATGGGTATCACCATCTGCAGTATTCTGCAGATAGTAGAAAAATACATTTTAAGAGAAATTTGAAATCAGCAAGCCCATCAAAAATAGAGAACATAGCACATAGAGAAACTATCCTTACCCTTCCATGCTTCCATTTAATTGTAGTACCAGTTATATTAGTCGTTCCATCATCCAGAAAAGAGTATGTCTTCTTTAAGCAAATATCTTCAAAATATGAGTTAGGGGAGAAGTTCTGGGCATCACAATAACCAATTCGAGGAGATCATGTTAATGAGTAAAGAAGTTGCACAAGTAGGTTATTTCTTTAGAAAGAGAGTTTGCAGGTAAACAGAAAATAACTCACAAATGTAATGGAGTAACCCGACTTCATGTCTTTAAAATCTTCAATATCTAACGAACTCAAGTACTTGAAGATCTACAGTAGTGTTAGTATTAATCAGAATAAGTACTGGCACAGCCAGATAGCAACTAATAAATATTGCCAAAAAATCAGCTTAGTTCTACTTTGCCAAGTAAGTTATGCAATAAATGTATATAGTATGACGTAACAATACTACCTCCAACATGAACCCAAAAAAATCAACTATACAAAGATATTACAGCAAGGGTTATACCTTTTGGTCTTCCTCACTCAGAAGATCACCAAGTGCTGGATGGCTTAGAAACTGCCCACGCATATTATATAGGAAAACATAGAATGAGAATTCTTTCACTTACCAAAATAAATTGAAAATAGAATGACAAGCACATACTGCAGTTAACCAGAAGTCTGGAATAGATTTGATGATCTCATTCCTTCGCTTATAGACAGGTCTTCGCATATCATTATACTTCTGTTCCACCTCTAATACCTTCTCGCTAGCTTCCTCATTCACCTGAACAGGTTTATATGGTTTAGTGAAGCGGCCAAGTGGAAGCAGAACATCAACTAACAAAACACATAACAACATGTCAAGTTTACAGCTATAACAGATTTTAAAAATAATCCTTGCTCATTAAAGTATTCAAACCATCTTTCCCAACATTTCTATGATTTGTAGGACTGTTTTATTATTAAGATTGTCTCCTCACCCAGAAGTAGGACAGCTTAATTTATTGTATTAACTGCTAACCATTTCCAAGCAAATGCAGAACGATATCACTGTTTCATTGAAATCTTCTTCATATGGAACTTGTCGGTGTAATACACCAAATGAACTCCTATAAGTTAGTACGTGTCAAATGTAGCACACATGTAATAGAAATAACATCTCACGGCCATAGGACTAAAGCATTAAGATAAACGAATTAAACTCCTGTTTGCTCATGCAAGATGTACTAATGCCCTGATCACAGTTCCAAAATACAAGAAACCCTATGTAAATGTGACAAAAGAACAATCTTTCCTAGAATCTAGCAACGAAACCAGGAGCATGCATCGAAATAAACGATTTGATTATCATTTCGAACAAAATTCAAATAGATCGCAGAGCACATGAAGAACACAATAACGGCTAATGAAAAGAAAGTATATTACCTTCTCGAGTTCGTCTTGGATCTCCTGTAGCTTCTCTATGGACAGCAAGAGCTTGCCGTCGATGTGATCGGGCACCTCCTCTCCTCGCTCCACGACTTTGCACTTCTTCCCCTTGTCCACCACCATCTCCACAACCCCCTCCTTTCCAATTCCCTCTAAAACCCTAACCCTAATTCTCAGATGACTTGATCCGAGTTCGACAATGGCGAAGCGGAACCCAAGAGGAGATTGAAAGCCACAGGAGAACCGGCAACGGACGAACGGTTTGAGATTTTATATGGGTTTTTGAGTGTGACTACCGTCACCTACGGTGTAATGACCTCAGCGGTATCTGTCCACGTGGGACTGCTGGTCATGGAACATGGCAGCGTACCGAGCGGATGGAGATTAGGGAGGAGGTATTCAGACCGCGCGGAGCTGTAAACGGGCACCCTCACGGATGCGAATAGTGAGTGAGCAGGGATCAGGGCTCCGCTCCGTTAAGGAACGGGAGTCTTTTAAAGCACGTGCTTTGCACGTGATGTTTTGAGGAGGAAATGGGAGTGGCGGTGGCTTCACCCAAGTGCTTGATTCCATACCGTGGTCTTTTACAAGCATTGCTGGTCAAAAAAGAAATTAGTTTAATTACACTCTGCTCCTCTACCATGAATTCAGAGGAGCAGCATGTAATTAAGTCAAAGATTTTTTCATACATCACACTGAAGAGAAAAAAAAAAATTCCTGCCAACAAAACTCACTGTCAATAGTGAATTGAATGGACTTCCACTGGCAAATACAATGATTTGTACTTTGTGATAGTAAAGCCAAGTCAATCCCAAGAAAATGCAATGCTGTAAGTAGGATTAACTCCATATAAAGAGAAATGCCTCCATGAATTTACCCTGTGACAACAAGGTATAATAAGGAGAGAAGAGTCTAGACTTACTGCCACAGTAAGCATTTCACTAAGACAATTTTACAAGGTGCAACAGCTCAACAAGAACTGTTAGTTGGATTTGTAAGCACTAAAGCAGTTTCAACAGGTCAACAAGGTAAAACTGAAACAATATGAGGTCTGTATTGAAACTTTGCCATTCAAGAATCAAGAGAATCCATATATAGACATCTTTCTACATGGTCAAGGTGACATAGCATCAAAATAAATGCAATGCCTGCTTAATTTAGGTTATCTTTTGAAAAAGCGAAAAGTAATTTCTTTTTCTTTCCAGATATAAAACAAAAATAAGCTGAAAGTTGCAAAGCCCTTAAAATCTTGTCAGAAGTGGAACAACGCCAAGTGGTTCAGCACTGGGATAGTTCATTATTTGTTTTCTTGTAAGGGTAATGAGTCGGAAGATTTCCGTATGAAGCTAAGTTGGGCTTGCCTTTTGGGCTTGATAGCAGCTGCTAAGACAAAAAAAAATAGAAGATGAGAGGCCCAGATTTTCACAGGGATGTTATTGTTCAGGGAAAGCTAAAGCCTTTATACCTGTCTGCCTTTGCTTGTTAGAGCAAATAACAGAGGACCTCCACTCCTCATAAGCTTTTTTCTCCATCTTTTTATGCCTCTTGTAACTTGATAGCTGAAATATATACTAAATCATTTAATTGTAGAACGCAAATGGCAAAATTAAAATAAAAGGATTAAATGAATGATAGGAAACAATACAACATCACAATCAGCCAAATCATGTTAAACATGGACAATAACACAAGAGAGATAAATATTACCACCGACGCCAGTACAGAAGATGAATTGCCAAAAGGAAGAGATACTTAGAGTGGAGCTTTATATTGTCCAATGGCATCCTATTAGACAGTTTTGAGTTACAAGAGACTATTGGCAACAAGAAATAGAAGAAATTCAGCTTAGTTGCTCTTATATGTCACTATATTTGTTCAATTCTTTTCCTGAGACAGACAGACAGTGGCATGCCCACAATCTTTGGGCCAGGGCAAGGACTCAGTTTAGCAACTGCATTTTGACCCATAAATAGTTATGACAGTGTTTATGTTATAATGTTGAACATATTTTGCTCTTATAAACACACAATAATTCTAACTTACTGTAAGTTAGCAATCAAAGAGTGTACAAGTACCTTCAATCCAGATTGATCATCTCCAGAATTATCATCAGATGCATCATCATCATCCTGACGTCTTCTTTTGCTCGGCAATGCATCTAACAGCTCTGTAAAGATGACGATAGTTGCATTAGTAAAGAAATGATATAACATCAAAGACATAATCTGATTATATGCATAGTAGTGACTGAGAAATACACGGAGAACAAACTTATGGTATATGTACAATTTTGTCCTATTTCTCTACCACTAAAGACAACGTCAGTCATACTATACTTTACCTCTGTGCCCTTTGATAGCCTTTGGGTTTTTCTTTTCCTTGGAAATCCCAAAAACATCAAAGCAAAGATCACACATAGAATTTGAAACCTATCCAGGAAATGAGAACAAGCAATAGATTAATACCAGGAAAATGCACTTGTGAATAGAAAATAATAATAATAATAATAATAATAACAAACAGACTACGAAGACTCAAACATATTATCACTTACAGTAGTGAATTCCCCTTCAGATGTCCCACATAATTCAATCAACTTCAGCTTGTCTACTTTAAGCTGCAACAAGGAAAGGAATGTGTCTTTTAAGTAGTCAAAAGAAGGAAACTAATTATCATCTTAAAATAGTAAACCACAACAACAAAAAACCTTATGCCTTTTTGCACATAAATAGAATGCCACAGCAGTAAATACCGGCCGGCCGAAGTCAGTATTTGCCCGACGAGAAGCTGGCAATGCAGCCACAAAACGGTCCTTGTACCTAAAATCCAAGATCCCCAGATTACAAACCAACATAAAAATGCCAAGTAGTACAAAAAAAAAGGCATCAATTCATTAGAAAATTTTATGTTATTTTTGCTCACGAAGCAAATGTAATGGAAGAATTCAGATACGGTGATCTTACTGAGACAGTCCCTTCTGCACAAATGGGATGAGCCTAACACAACCAAATTGAATCCCAAGTTCGCGCACATCAAGGCTCACCCTAACAAATTAGCAAATAATAAGATCCAAGCAAAGGTTGCAACAGACTTCGAAGTGCAGATTAATTCACGCAAAAATGGGCAAAAGAAACAAGACAACGCACTTGACTCCAAGCCCATTCTGCATAGCATTAAATGATCTCATGTACGCCTTCTCCGACATCCCACTCATCCGGATCGCACTTTGACGATCAAATTTCATCTGAAACCTAGATCCCAAAAACATTTTTCACCACCTAAAACTTCCGAGACACGCAAAAAGAAAATCAAACACTTGATGGGCATCTAAGAATTACCTCGACGCCGCAATCTCCAAGCAAATTATAGCCTTGCATACCTCTCCCTAAACCAAAGAACACCAATCCAGACTAAATGATTCGACTAGACGAGATGCATATGAGAGAAACAGAGAGGGAAGACGGGAAGAGAGTTTACGATGCCAATCACGGAGGAGTCGAAGTGGACGTCAGAGAGGCGGCGGAGCTCCTCTGCCTTTCGGATGAGAGGCTTGGAATCGGAAAGGCCGAGTCTTGCGGCGATGGAGGAGACGTCCATGGTTAATGGTGGAGGGAGATTGGAGGAAGCGGGAGGCATTTGCAATGGAAAAGGAAGCAGTCGCGGATCAATTTGGCGGGGAACGGTGGCGGGAAGATACTTCGAAGCGTGGTGCCAAATTTTTGGCGGGACAGATTAATGCGAATTTGGAATCTCGGGTCGAGTTTGGTGGGGATTCAACTCGGACCAAAAGTTTGGGCTTAGCACAATTCCGATCCGAATCGAGCCATGTAAATAAGGGTCTCTTTCGCAAATAACCTCACGTATATTTTAACATAGTGCGATTAACCCCCTCTACTTTCCAAATTTATAAACGCATCTAGTTAACTCATAAGAAATATCCTAAACATTTTTCTTTTTATAAATATAATATTAGAAAAAAATTTACAAACAATTTGATAAATAGGTACGTTAACTTAATCAAACATATAGGTATGGTAACTTTATAACTGATCCCTTAATTAACTCGATTCGATTCGATTCAATTCAATTCGTCAACAATAAAACTGCAAGATAAAATGTTACGAGTATATATAATGCACAAATTATATAAAGGCAGATAAGGTCTAGATTATTTATAAGCAAAGAAAAATAATATATATACACAAGAGCTCAAAGCCCGGTACTATGCACTGCACTCCTGCACGTCTTCTTCTGCAACAAATGTGATGGAAAGCAACGAAAAGCGACGTAAATAGCTGATCGTCCTCGTGTTCCTGAGATCATTTTCCACCACATAGAAAGCCAAACGACTTCCGCATCCTTGTGGGCCATGCGAATACAAGTAATCCAATGAGTGCAATCACCACCTGCCTAGATGAATGAGATATGCATTAATTTAATCGGGATGCTATTAAATTTCTAATTATCTCCACAAATAAAAATTAGCCACTTGCCCGGATGATTAGATCGCAAAAATTAATTAGGTGGGCATATATCTAAGTGTTAAGCTATGGATCTAGCAACTAGCGTGGAGGACCAGACAAATCTATCCACATGATATATGTGTGGCCCCAAAATGTTTCACTATTTAATACTCCAATGTCAAAAGACGTGCATCCAAGTGTCGTCTTGTTTCTATTCGATGGAGAACTCTGTAGCTTGATCGGATACTTTATAATATTTCTAAGTGTTTCATTTAGAAACTAATTACAATCAAATATTGTCTTAGATACTAAGAAAGTGTGGTCCTGGACAGTACTAGAACTCCTATGCATGCAACTCCAACAGCCTACTTAAACACCTGGTTCTTAATAAGAATCCAGTCCTCCTCAGCTACAAGAAACTTGTCTCAAATCCCATCCTTTCCTTTGCTCTTTAGCTTATCTTTTGACTGTTGTCTACTATACCATAGATTTCCTCCTCTTTGCGTTCTTCTCTTTGCTATATAGAAGGGAAAAAGAGCTCATATATGATTGTCATGCTACTACACTAATCCAATCCAATTCCATCTCAAAAACCTCTCACTTAATTGGTACTCGTATTGCTTCAGCTGTCATGGCCTCTGTGAGAGTAGACACAACTAGAGAAGACTCCTTCTCTTCTTACCTCACTATCATGAGAGATAACCTCTCGTCAGAGCACGGCGGCTCCGGTGCGAGCCGCTCCTCGTGCCCAGTAAGCTTAAGCCGGAGGCGGCCCAACGACGGGGAGATCGGCATATTTAGCGCCGAGAAGTACTTCAGCGGCCGAATGGATGAGATGAAGATGGTGAGGGAGATTAGACCACCTGTGCCGGCGACGAGGGACGTGAAAACGAAGTCGAGGACCGTGAGCACGAGCTCCGAGGCGAGCGGCAATAGCCGGAGAGGCTTGCTTCGCCAACGCCGCGGGGAGCAACCTATTCTCGATCGGCGAAGGCAATCGAACAGCAAGAAGTTTCTTGGTGTCTTCAAATGCTCTTGTAATGGTAAACAAGCGGTGGATACCGGCGGCGAAGAGGGCGAAGCCGGAGTTGGATTGGATGGTAGATTGAGCGAGCATAAGGAGAAGATTGGTCTCGAGAAGGAGTTGAGGGTGGAGAGGTTTGGAATTGGGCTCAGGGAAGGTTTGCTTAGTTTCCCTCCGAGTTCGAATTCAATGGCAGGAAAAGTGACCGTTGGAAGGGAGACATTGTTGACTTCGATCAACGAAGTCGACCGTGGTCGCGACGACGACGACGACGATGATGATCTTAGAAGCGAGTCCAGTTCGGACCTGTTCGAGATCGAGAGCTTATCAATCAAATCACACCCATTCTTTAAGCGAGAAGCAATGGAATCGTCGGCGATGACATACTACGAGCCCAGCGAGGCGAGCATCGAGTGGAGTGTGGTCACCGCCAGCGCCGCAAACTTCTCCGTCGCATCGGAGTGCGGTGACCGCAAGGTCGACGAAAGTAAGAAGGCTAAGCAGCAGAGGTCAGGGTTGCTGATGGGATGCGCCAGCCACAAGGCGGTCGACGTGGCGGCCGACATGCACAATAAACCCCTCGACAAGGACATCTACCAAAGGTTACACGTTGCGCCGGCGATGAGATATCGTATACAAGCCGGTCCGGTTCTCTATAAACCCTAGCTAGTTCACGAGCTACATAAGATATTAATGTAATATGTTTTGATTGGGGTCGTCAATATACGACGTAAATGTATATATGAATCAAAGTTACCAAAGATAGTTTTGTTATACTTCACTTTAAATCAAAAGTGTTTTGTTCACACCTTTCACTCCCTTGCATGATTTCAATGCCTTGATCTGTCCTAGCTAGGCACCTTACATTTTGTATGAATCTGTGTGGTTTGGCATTGCTAAGTGTTTTACTCAAGACCCTTTTTTTGTGAATCTACCAAGGTTTCATTTCACTCTTAATCTACTTGTATGTCCTAGAGGTTAAAGAATCATTTGTTTGACTCCCTATATATCATGTTATTTTGACGTACTCTTGGATATAAATAAATTACTCTAGTCGTGTCGCTCTTCACTGTTTTTTTGTCTTCTAGGTTTGAAACAACTCGACAATTAAAGTAGTCACTATTGATGCAAGCGTGCAAGAGATAGTCTAAAATATGGACAACTCTCCTTTTGTTCTAATCCTGATCACGACAACGAAACCCCATCGTGATTAGTATAGATTATTGCACAATAATTCACATTAGCTAAGTAACATTTGTAGATCTACCAAAGCATCAATAGAATAGATAATGCCAGGGAAGTTGAATCTCTGTAGTAGGAAAGAAATGATTGTTCTTTTTATTTATTTTTGTTAGTGAATTAATAATTATCTCTGCTCTATTTATAATTCTATATATGTATCTTACATCTTTTGGTCTTAAATTGGATGGACCCGTGATATTAGGCGCGACGTAGGTAGCCCAGGGTCCATCCTACGGTCACCAGATCAGCAACAACCATTCCGATGTGGCTGTGGTCGAAATAGGTGCCACGTAGGCTATCTATTATTTTGTCCATTTGATCTATTTGTGACTCATTTGGATGAGTCCAAAGTCGTTGGGTGTGGTTGAGTCTGCCGATATATGAATATATAATATATATATATAGTTTAATTATTAATTTATTAATGATCGATACGACATGACAGTCACGACCTGCTTGGTTTGGTGTCTAAATGGTCTCGTAAAATTTAAATGAGCGGGGATTGAAAGATATTAATGCGCTGACGTATGTCTAGTGGTGGTACATCCGAACATACTGACTAGCACCGGATCCCGGTCGTATATAAGCCTCGTAGGCTTCTTCTAGTACATGCATTGGGCCTAGATCTGGTTCGGCCCAAAAGGAGATTTTAAACAACCCTTGTAGGATATCTTTTTCTTCCTTTTAATATGAATGTAGAGTTTACTTATTGACAATGTCAAATGACGGTTCTGCACGACATATGAAATCCCTTGAAATAAATGAAATAAGTGGAGAACAAGGCGAGGCTAGCGCTAATAGCATCAATGCTATGGATGGTATGGAAGCAACGAAATGCCAAAGTGTTTTCGGGGGTCACGGAACACCCAAGGGCAGTTGTTCGCCGGGTAGTCAGTCTCGTGCAGGAGTACACGAGACACAGTAAAGGGAAGAGCAAATCGGCTCGTGGCCAGGAGATAAGAAACTGGCACAGGGTTAGATAAACTTCAACGTGGATGGAGCTTATTAGGAAAAGGATTACCAAGGCGAGGCCGGGGCAATGCTGCGAGCAACATACGGGTCTCTTCTTATTGTGGCTTGGGAGTCGATGTTGATGGCTAAGGGTTGTGTGCTTAGACTAGGCCTCTTACTTGCCAAAGACCATAATTTAGTTGAAGTGGAGTCAGACTTTTTTGAACTGGTTCGAATCATGTAAGGTTTAGTTGGTTGCCTCTGGAGACCTAATCTAAGCGCCTATTTTAAGAAAGTCATCTTGCTGCCTATTTGTTGGAGGCGTTCGTCGGACCCCATTCCCTCGAAGTTATGTACCCTTATTTCTAGGGACTCCTTGACCACCCTCTCAAGGGAATAGGCCCAGCTAAATATAGCTTAGGTAACAAAAAACATAATAAGGATATTTTTATATTATAATAATTTAGAAATGTATTACTCTCTTTTGAGCGTCACAGATGTTCGTTTACTTCTTTTGCCAGGAGGGGAGAGGTTCTTCTCCCCTTTCAGTTTTTTTTTTTTTTTTTTCTTTTTCATCACCCTCTTAATTTTATAGAAGCAAATAAGTGATTTTTTTAAATACTATATATGTAAAAAAAACACTACCCTTAATTAATTTAAAGCCGAAATAACAGAAATAGACATCTATTTCTCCGCTCCTGCTGAAGGTGAGTTCACAGGAGGTGGCCATACTCGCCTGTCTCCGAGATGGCCAACCAAACCGCCGGGTGAGCGACGTGCGTCACCAACGATCATAAATACGCCCTCCTTTTTAGTCAACGAATGCACTCGCATGACAAAGGTAGGGGCAGGCAACTCTCGAGAACGAGGGTATATTTATCTAGGGTTAATTATGTCTATACTCCTAAATTATATGTGGTTTTACGATTACCTCTTATATTACATTTATATCAGACATAATTAGTCCTAAAATAACCTAGATGCTCTCGTTAGAGAGAACTTCAATTTAAATATTTAATTAAATTAGGATAAAAAGATATATATTAATATAATTAAATTATTTTTGTAACTTCACCATCACCGACTTTTGCTTCCACATTCCCCTCCCCAGCTTTACTATCGGTAGTATCAGCGGTTGCACAAATCTTGAGGTGTAGCTTTGACGAACTCGTTCGCCAATCTCGAGGAGGAGTTTCCACATGCAGGGATTGAGGAGGATGGAACTACTCCAATGGTTCGACCACACGTGGTGAAGGTGAGGGCATAATTGACTGTTGCTTAAATTTTTTTAAAAAACTTGACTAATCCTTTTTTTTATTATTTTGTTAGCTAAATTGATGAGCTTATTTACTCATTAGGGGTATAATTGTCATTAGATATTTTTTGTTATTATTTTGTCCCAAAGTTTTAAAAAAATATTGTAATCTAAAAAAGTTTGAAGGGTATCAATTAACATATTGGTCAACTTAACCTCGAATATTGGACTCCGTGAAACAGTCAAAGTCCAGCGTTTGCGTTTACGACCCTCTAAAATTATATATCCCATAGAAGCTTTGTATTTCGCAATATGAACATACAAATAAGAAAGTTTCATGCGTATAAAGCAAAAAAGCAGCGGAAGGTGGTAAGATGACCGCCGACGAGTCAAACCAGGACTCTCTATTTCGTGCTCGATGACGTAAGCGAGGCGGCCTTTCCTCTCGTTCCCATTTTTCTCCTCTTCCTTCCCTCCGTGTTTAAAAAGATGCGGAGATTACAAAAAAGAAAGAAAAATAAGAGAAAATATAAAGTAAGAAGGCGGAGAAAAAGAGGAGAGAGCGAAGGCGAATTCAAGTCAAAGGGGGTCTCTCCTCTCTTTCTCTCTCTCTCGTCGATCGATTCAAATCTTCCGATCTCCAATCAAATACAAGGTAATAATCTAATTTATTATCCCAATGTCTGCGAGGAAGTAGGTAGGTGGAGGAGTGATTGGTAGGTGGAAGATTTGATAATCGATCTTTTGAAAATTAGAAGTTCCCAGATGTCGATATCATGTTATTTTGTTAGGTTTTGGTTTAGATCGACAGGTTTTTGTTTCTATCTTCTTCTTCTTTTCCTTAATATTGGTATTTTGTGATTCCTTGATTGTTGGAGATGCCTCGTATGATTCGATTTGGGTTGGAATATATTTGATTGACCGGATATGACTAATTAAAAATTTGCTTCTTTCCTTTTGTTGTCAGATTTTATCGAAAAAGCTCCAATCAGTGTAAATAAGGGTATTTTAATTTTTTTTCCCTATGCCGTGCAGGTTTCTTGTGTTTGGCTTTCTTCATCACATAGCTATACGAGAATCTGGATAATGGCTTTCGCATTATCAGTTAATCATGTCGCCTGTATTAGTTCGCGGCAATATGGGTTGCAGTTGGACGGGCATGTACCTTTTTGCAGCATAGATTATTCAAACTTTAGAAGGCTTGAGAAGGGGAAAAGAATTGGATCACCGCTTATGGTTGTAAGAGCTGTTGCTGTTAATTCAGACGTAGACTTTAAGGATCCAGACTGGAAAAAGCACTTCCAAGAAGATTTTGATGAGCGCTTTAATTTGCCGCACTTGAGGGATATTCTCGATGTGAAGCCAAGACCAACTACATTCTCTCTCAAGAGCAGGTAAGTTACTCTTTACTTATCTTTGTATTACGCCTTTATTTCCTTAGCATTTTACCAAATCCTAATTTGGAGTTAGGCTGTCACTGATTGAGGCATGTCTGTTGGGCAATTTTAATTCATTCAACATAATGTTATTTGGCTATGACAGAATTCCTGTTGAAGATGGTAATGGTGCACTGGGTGATGCGTGGAATGGCTATGTGGATGATGATGATAGAGCACTTCTAAAGGTCTGCATTTATTCATACATAACTAGTTCAACCAGTCATCTTAATTTGTTGGATGATGTTCTGAAATCTGAATTCGATATGTTGTAAATGCTGTAAGCATTCTTGCCTGTCTGATTTTATTTATGTGAATGGTACAAGCTGCCTTAGTATCTGTTTTCATCTGGAATAAAGTTCTACGCATTTCTTTTATTTACTTCAATACTTGTGAGATAAAAAATGCATATATAGGATGGGTAACATATAGAGTTGAAAGTTGATGTATCTTAAGCTTTTGGCCTGGAAGAGTGGATTGGTACTTGGCATCAATTTTCAGAAAATGAGCAATGGTCTTTTTGAGTTCATTTTTTTCATCCTACTAAATGATATTGAAGTAATGTATTTATGTCCTTGTAATTGATCTACTTATTACTTTTCTAAGTTTTGAAAAACTTTGGAATGCTTCACCTCTCAAAATGTGCATCTCTCATGTTTAAGCCTAAATCTTTATTGAATATGTATTATTTCTTTCAGGTTATAAAGTTTGCCTCACCGACTTCTGCTGGAGCTGAGTGCATTGATCCTGATTGCAGCTGGGTTGAGCAATGGTATTCACATTGTGAACTTATACAATGTCGGAACATTAATTCTTCTCTTATGATGCATGAATTGTTCGTGCGAAATGTCTTGTCTCTTTCGGCTATCTGAATTTCAGAGGCATCTTGCTTGAGAGTTTCCTAGTCCCCTTTTTTACTACTCTAGTGTTGCTCTTTGAAGTAATTATTCTGGTAAAATGACATATTAATGATATGTTACTACATTCCTTTCTATTCTATTAAATTTATCTTTTATCTTGCTCCAGGGTGCACCGAGCTGGGCCACGTAAGCAAATATACTATGAACCTAGACATGTTAAAGCTGCCATTGTCACTTGTGGTGGGCTGTGTCCTGGTCTCAATGATGTTATTAGACAGGTCAGTTGGCACTTTTCTCAGCTCACTTAGTCCAAGTATAAAATCTTCAATTGCATATTTTTCCTGCTGATTCGGCTAATATACTACAGAGCCAGTTGCTATAAGCATCTGTATAGTTTAGCATTTTCTTTTTTAACTGGGTCAGGAAATGGAAGGCTTGACATAATCTTAGTTTCCAACATGGAACTTCTGTCTGCCTCTCTCTTCTCCAATCATATGAGAGAGTTCAACTCACTTGACTTTTGAGTAGAAAGATGATCCATGGAGATCATTTTGTGAAGGCAACTTTACTAGTTTTGATGAATAGGAGGGAATCAGAATCAGAGTCTACTCCTGCGAAATGGTCTTTTGACAACCACTATCATGGACAATCTTTACCTTATGTCAAGAAAATCTGCTAGAAGGCAGTTTCTGGGTAAAACAATGGTTACCAACAGTCATTATTGTCCCCGATGACCAAAAGCCATGTTGATGACCTTATCTAGGGCATCTTAAATTATGCACCAATATGCATCATCTGTTGTGAATACTAAAAAATATCACTATGAGCAGAGGAGGAGCATTATTTTTATGTACTGCTAAAAGTGCCATTGCTTCTGAAATTTATACTTGAGCTACTTCTGCAAAGGTTGAATGTCACTTATTAATGTTGCAGCTCTGAGCTTTCAAACTAATATAGGCAGCATTGCATCAAGGCAACGGCTTGTTTGTGTAATTCAAAATCTAACATTCTGCTCTTTTAGCAATACAGTTCTAGCATCTGCCTAGTTGCTTACTGTATTTTTGATAACCTATCTGTTTGATCATGTATGTAATTTTTTGATCAAATTTTACACTCTGGTTATAATGTGATTCAAATGCATGTAAATAAATGCAGAAATTATACGTACACAGATAGGTACATATATGCATTTGTCTTCTTTTTATCATTCTTATTCAAGGTTCCTCTTCATGGGATTCATAATGATACTGGCTTATACTCTTGTGCTTGCAGATTGTGCTCACCCTTGAAAAATATGGGGTTAAAAATATTGTTGGAATCCCATATGGTTACCGTGGTTTTAATGATGAGAGTTTGTCAGAAATACCGGTAGGAACCACACTTAGCACGGGAATGTTCATCAGAATCACTCAATTGTATGTGTGTGTATTTTGAGATTATCATTTTTTTCTTGCAGCTTTCTCGTGAAGTTGTCCAAAACATAAATCTTGCTGGTGGGAGCTTGTTGGGAGTTTCTCGTGGAGGGGGAACTGTTAATGAGATCGTAGATAGCATTCAGGTATATATCTTAATGTCCCTGCCAGTCTGCAGGTGACATGGGCAACACTTCGTGGCCATCTTGGCAACATTATTTGAGTTCAATATATGGTCAAAAAAATCAGGATTAATTCTGCATTTCAGGCTAGGAAAATTGATATGCTTTTTATACTGGGTGGAAATGGCACACATGCAGGGGCGAACGCAATACACAATGAGGTAACACTAACTTTTTAAGTTTATTGGATTAAGTAGAATTAAAAGTTTCTTGAAATCATGCTTAGCATATATATCTTCATCTTGCATCTATCTCTTATTCTTCTATACCACAAGTAGGTGTTCAATCATACCATCTCTGCTTAATAATCTAAATGAGATTATTCAGGACTTGATGCTTAAATATTTGCATGCTTATATCTAGCCTTTGCTGACCGCAGTGCCGCAAGAGAAAAATCAAAGTGTCAGTGGTCTGCGTGCCAAAAACCATTGATAATGACATACTATTGATGGACAAGACATTTGGTTTTGATACTGCTGTAGAAGCAGCTCAACGAGCAATCAATTCCGCATATATTGAGGTAAGAGATCTTTGTAATTTTCAGCTGGCGCTTGCATGGCTCTAATTTATGTACAGGTTAAAGAATGTGTTAGCCACTTCACTACTTCACTATTTTCTTATGATTTGATTTGTTTGCTGCTGATTTTAGGCACGTAGTGCATACCATGGCATTGGACTGGTCAAGTTGATGGGAAGAAGCAGCGGGTTCATTGCAATGCATGCATCACTTTCAAGTGGTCAGATAGATGTCTGTTTGATTCCTGAGGTATAAAATAATCACGTCCATCTTCCCATTCTTCTCAGTGCTATTGATTCTAATTGGATAATATCCAAATGAAGGTACCTTTTACTCTGGAGGGACCAAATGGAGTCTTACGACACCTTGAGCATTTGATAGAAGCTAAAGGATCAGCTATGGTTTGTGTTGCTGAAGGAGCAGGACAAGTAAGTTTAGGACCTGTTAACCATTAGGTTTATAACAAGAAAATGAATTTTACTATAAACATTTGGCAACACTAGAACCTTTGGGGTGCGTCTGTTTAAAAAAATATGAAAATAAGATTATATTAGTTATCTCGTAGGCCCCCATAAATTTTGATGTTTGGTACGAAATTAATAGACGGGATTAGAAGTGTGGGCACGATGTCTATCTCCCAAAAGAGGTCTCAAGTGGAGGGATAAAGACATTATTACTATATTGCCCCTATATAAGAAATGATAAATTTTGATGCATAAATAACAAATTAACAATCTTAATTACTCAAATTTTATTTTTATTTTTTTTATCTTCTTATTAGTATTTTATATTATTTATTTATTTAAAGTATTGCTATATTGAAAAACTTTACATTTTTTATTAAACAGTTTTATATTAATTCATTCTATTAATTTGTATTACTTTTAGTTTTAATTCTGATTATTTTGAATTAAACATGATTAATTTTGATAATAACATAATATAATTTAATGATATAATTTAAGTTAAAATAGTAATTAATGTTATTAATTTTCTTTATCAAGGATAATAATGTAATTTTGTTTATCCCATACATAATCTTATATAAATCTGACAGTAAACTAAAATTGTAACATGAGATTGATAATCTCTTGGGATAAGACTTGATGTCTTATTTCCTCTCATCCAATCCTACAATCAAACACGTTCTTGGTGAACAATAACCTTTCTTGGATTTTTGAGGTCTGTGTTGGAAACATTCAAAACCTCATATATTCAGCCTTTTCCTATCAGAAACTATATCAAACTTCTAAATCTTAGCTCATACACGTTTTGGATGTCTTCCACTTTGACATGTGGGGTTTTCAGCCAAAATTTCATGCATGGCTTACTAGGATTTATGATTTTCCTTCTATATGATTTATCGAGAGTGCTTCTGTGGTATACTGATAAACTTGTTAATAGTTCTCTGCATAATTCCCTTGACCCATTTGGGCTTACACTATTGCTTTTGTCAGGAATTGCTACAAAAGTCAAATGCAACAGATGCATCAGGAAACACGATTCTTAGTGATATAGGGGTGCACATTCAGCAGCAGGTTCATATCTCATTTTCTCTGACCTCCTTTCAATTAATTATGTTCATGGTTGCCTGATATAGAGAAAAGAAAATTGCCAAAAAATGTTCTATGATTGAAATTCATACTTAGAATTGAATTATTCAGTGTGATGTGTTAGAGCTGATGCAGGCACACTGAACTATTGCCTAGGCTATATATATATTTTTTTTTCTATCCATTGAACAATGAAAATATCAACCGAGTTGTCCTCTCACACTCTATAAAGCTGTCTTTTACTATCAAATTAGTATGGTTGTTTTAGAAGGATTCCTATTGTCCTGTTAAGACTGCCTATGAAATGATTTCTCCTTGTAATCATACTAACCATAATTTTGCATCAGCATAACAAATCATAACCATCTCATTGGCGGGGCCAAAAGATTTTATATCACTTCTTACGCCAAGTAATATACAAAAAACTTCAATATATTGGAACTGTTGTCATACTAAACTTCCATTATCATTCTTACGCCATGTAATATACAAATAACTTCAATATATTGCATCAGCATACATACAAGTTTTCGTTTCATAGGAGTTCACCAGAATTATGTGCTCAAAGCATATGATTAAGCAAGTATCCGAGCTAAATTCTAATCTTAGTTTATGGACATTCCGCAAACCATCTGTCATCGACCTCTATAGATGCTAAGAATCAGAATTGTTTTGCAGTTCATGAATAAAATATTTAAATGAGAAAATACATGCAGAAATTGCAGTGAGTTACCTAAATAATGGTAAGGCACTAGAGCATGAGCTCCTGCCAATGTTGGGTTTGAGGAAGCAAGAGGTTGTCAGTCTTACCTTTGTGACCGTAGATGCTGTTATTAGTGATTTGAAGGTGTGCCACCAGTGAGTAGGGGCTAGCTTTAATTACCATGGACTATACTTATGGATGTATTTGTAAATCATATGAGTAGATGACACAAAAGACTAGTATCTCAATTATCTTGATATTCAAGATGATAAAATTGTCCTGTGGATCAAATGAGGGATCGCAACTTCTATTTCCATCAAGCACATTGTATTGCTATTGCTGCAATTTTTCTTGCAGCATTTTCTTTTCAAGACGCATAATGCATGACCTATATGCGGTGCTTTTCTATGTTAGCAGTTTGTTTCTATTTAGTTTGTCCGCCGTATTCTCACCTGCTCTTCTTGTTCTATATCACACATGAAGATGCAACAATTTCTACAATTACTTTCTGATTTCCTACAATTTAGCGGCCATATGTTGACAAAAGTTTATAATTTGGTGGCAGATTAAAAGACATTTCAAGGGAATAGGAATTCCCGCTGATGTAAAGTACATTGATCCCACCTATATGGTCCGAGCAGTCCGCGCCAATGCATCTGATGCAATTCTCTGCACTGTACTTGGACAGAATGCTGTAAGAATCTTTTTGCATATGTATTCCATAGCAAATACATATAAGAAAACAGATGTGTGCTTTTGAGAATGATGCAGCTGAGGATATAATATGAAACTCACATTTTCTGCCTTCACAAAATTTATCAAAATTTAGTTTTAATTCTTAGGAAACTCAATTGAAGTAGAGCATCTTTGATGGCATGCATTTCTTTTATTGCTCTTATCACATTTTTGTGCTTTTATTAATTCTTCTGTATGGATACTTCTAGCCTGACTTTCAGGGCTATTTCTGATTAAAGATTTTTTGCATCAGTATGTTCAAATTTTAGCGTACTTAAGCCCTTTTGAGCTATGATCTCATGCACTATGCAGGTACACGGTGCTTTCGCGGGGTTCAGTGGCATCACAACAGGCGTATGCAACACACACAATGTCTACCTACCGATTCCAGAAGTTATTAGATCTCCTAGGTTCGTCGACCCTAACAGTCGGATGTGGCACCGGTGTTTGACTTCCACTGGCCAACCTGACTTCCATTGATCCGGTTGGAAAAAGCCATCCACCTTTTAGGATTTCACTAGTATCTAGATAAGTGTTCTTGCCTCTGCTTCTCCTCCTTGGCAGTATTATTTATTCAGGTCGCCGGCATGGCGGTATTTTCTACATTTGGAGTAATCACAACTAAGCGAGATGGAAGATTCGAAATAAGGGTCTCATCCGTACATCATTTTTTTGTACGTAATTGTTTTCGTTTTCAAATAAAGATCCTAAGTGTGGGGAGTCTGCTGAAGGGATACATTATTGTTTTGGCAGTGTGTAGTGATAATAATACATGGAAATGCACTATCTATAGCTGATGATAAATTATATCATTCTAATATAAATGATTCTTCAGAATTTCAGCTAGTTATTATATCAGTTATTTTTTGTTTCTCGTTTGGTTTGTGGTAAGCTTAGAATTATTAGCAGGCATCTGACAAGCTAGAACCTGAATCGCTATTTCCACATAGACCACCGGCTGCAGTATCCAGAATATACGTAAACAATTCTGTTTAGTTAATAAAACTCGTCATTTTATTGGAAAAATTAATTATGGCATTAAATCAGACGAATCCATGTAGTTAACCGTGCTTTCCCTAACTGATGGTTGGATCGCTGAACTCGGTGGTTGAACCCGTGCAACCTAACTAGTAAACTGCTTCGATTTATTATTGGATCGGATAAATAATCGACCCGATAAAAACTGATTAATCCGGTGGTTGAAGCTGTGAACTTTGTAACCTCACTAGTTTTTGGCAAATCAGCTAGGTCAACCACTTTTGCAAAATTATATAATTATCTTTAATATTTAATTATTTTATTCTATATCTTAATAGTATTTTCGTCGTAAAATTTTAAAATTATTTAGTATGTTAGTTTTTAAATTAGGTTTTTACGCATAGCCATAAAAAATATATCTTATTTACTTGTATGTCTATGTAAATTCATATTTATACATATATCTTTTAAAATACAAAAAAATTGTATGTATATACTTTAAAATATTTATTTTTTGCATGAATATTACTTGAAATAAACTATCATTAAAATTTAAACAGAAAAGACAAATCTTATTTTCAAATATTTCTCTTAGTTAATAATATATTTATCTTTTTATATTAAATAATTTAACTTAAAAATAATCACGAATGTATCTATATAAATAACATTTATTTTAAGAGACATACAATTATACTACTTTTATAAATATTTATTTATTTTTTAAATTATTTAAATCTATTTATATATTATTTAAATATTTTTAAAAAACTAACAATTCGATCGGATAAATCACCGGTTGAGAACTAATAACCTAGTGACGTGAGCTCAGATCAGGTCGATCCGATTAGGATAACTATATTTTTCCTTGAGAGAGAGAACGCACAGATTACAAAATATTTCAGCTAATAAAATCCAATTGTAGCTCAACCAATAATTTATAGGAAAGTTTCTGGCATTAAATCAGATGAATCCACCTAGTTAACTGTGTATTTCCCTTTCAGATCACACACACACACACACACACACACACACACATATATATATATATATATATAGAGAGAGAGAGCATATAATACAAAATATTTCAACTAATAAAATCCAATTGTAGCTCAACCAATAATTTGATAGGAGAACCGCAGGCCTAGTTAAAAAACAAAGGCAAAAAAGAAAGCACCAACCACAAAGCAATAAATATAAATATTAAGCTAAGGCCTACCAACTTACTACGCATCAAAGGATGCCATAAATAACTCTCTACCCAACGTTTCGTGCTACTTGTGGGGAAAAAAAGAACGGAACCATCCTAAGTCGAACACAGCTTTGCTGTAAATCGACTGTCCCTAACCAGAGTGGCAGGGAAACTGATGCTTCTCTTGGGTGCAGCTCTCCTTTCATTCTTCGCTACTCTTGCTTCCGCCAACCCAGTACTGTTTGACAGCATACAGTATCTTCTCAGGTACGAGAGGTCCATCCTCGTGATCCGTCATTTTTGTGATCCATCTCATGCCGCTGGCCATCGTCTTCACCTTTATCAGGACGTCAACGCTATCACGGAAGATAACTGCACCTTCTGGACGCAGAATACGGTCCATCTCTAAGAGAATATCTTCGATTTTGCACCTGTTTCAATTGAATAACATATATGAGCAAAGAAGATACAGGTGGGGGATATTCTGAATAGGTTTCTTTTAATTTTATCCAGCAATCTGTAAACATCTCATCCACATAACGGTAAGAAGAGCATCTTTGTGCTAAGAATTTCAACACAAACTACACAACTGTCAGATCCTACATTAACTTACTTGTCCTGGTACAAGCTGAAAACGCCATTGGCATGTATAAGATCATAAGTCCTCGGGTATGTGGAGAATGCTTCACACCTAAACCAAGAAACAGCATGTTAAAATTTAAGATTCTTACAAGTAAAATATGCTTGCACCTCAAATAGTGACTCAAGTTATGATCGTTCATCATCGTATTAGAGGAGACAAATGGTTGCCAAACAATCAAAACATCCAAAAAGGTAAAACAGATGCATCTAATGCAGATAACACTATAACAGTACTGCAGGGAAGCTGATTAAATGAAACAAACAAAATGAAAAAAAAAATCCACCACAGAGGTGAAGCAAACTAACTCTTTTAGAAGATATCAGATAAACTTTGTGCAAGGCGACAAACACATACCAGTCATGATAGATTCCTATTAATCCTCGCTCATATATGGCACCCAAAGAGGAAATCTCAGCAATAGTAGGGACAACGTTCATGACCCACAATTTTGGCGACTCGATTGCTGCTGCAAAACTACCCACACCTGCATTCATATCCATTATATTGCGATATCTTCCAGTGTCGAGAAACTTATTGATTTTCTTGTAAGCTTTAACATGCTTTTGCCACAATCTGTTGTCTTCTTGATATGACTCAATGGTGAAACCAGGAACAGAACCGCTGGCTATCCTAGGAGGTACAGCAGTTAACCTCTTTGGGAATGGGCTCAGCTGACCTCCAGCAACCTCTTCAGGACTACTAACCTCAGGGTAACGGTTAACACAGGCCTCCATTTTCTTGTACCTAAAGTAACCAGAAGGAATGAGAAAATTAGAGACCGAAGCAAAATCTGCATTAGTGTAGTAAGAAAAGCAGTTCACTTATTGTATTAACGAACTTATCAACTTTAAGGAAATGCTGATGCTAACTCACAATGAACAGAGAAACTCCTGAGTAATTGCTTTATGATCTCATATATTTACAGGTACTCTAAAATTTGACATGTTTTCTTCCATTTATCTCACATAACTGCTCTCACTTATATGATAAATCTAATCTAATAGAAAGTACAAATTCCAAATTAATGATATATTTTTTACCAGACGTCATCAGCATTTTTTGATTCACACATATTAACTTGAGGCTCATCTTGCCTCCCAGGACAGGAATCAGCATTTATTCTCTTTCTCCATATGGCAATTTCACCAATCTCAGTGATCTTTTCCCAGCAAAGAAGTTCAGCAAATTCTTCTATTTTTCTTTGTTCCCCCTCTAGATCCTCTTTTGTACGTTGCCATCCCTTGTAGTTAATCTTCCAGTTGATGGGAGGACCTGAAAGCACCCAATAACCACCAGGCCTGAGAACCCTATCAACTTCCATCATGTACATTCCATCTGCAAATAGAAAACACCATTAGTAGAGGAAAGAATCATTATTAAAGTCTAAGCCCACTCAAATTTGTTTCCTCTTCTTTTTATTCTTTAGAAATGCATACTCACCATTTGCACCCCATGGAATCAAACATCTTGAACAGTGAGCCATATCAAAGGCTCGTGAAGGGTATGGAAGCTTTATGGATCCAAGTACACCAATCACTGCAGGCACACCTCTTTCAAGTGCAAATTGTACTTGTGCCTCGTGAGAGTCTCTTGGTGCAAATGACATGGCTAAGACATTCCTCTTCAATAGATAAGCACCCCAACTGGCAACCTGAAATTAATAAATGAAATAAAAGATATCAAAAAAGAGAGAGGTATTCGTAACTTTCACCTACATTAAAATAAATTAATACAATGAAACAGTGATTATTCATTAAGAAGAACTGGTTAAGATGAAATTAGGTAGACATAATGGGCATACTTCACTTACCCCACAACCAGTGTCTAATGCAGTCCTCACTGTTCCGTTAGCAATTGGGATAACAGATGCAAGCTGGTCTATATACTTGTCTGCCCCTTGAGGAAACTGCGTTCCCCCACCAGGAAACCTGAAAACATTGCCTTCGAATTGAACCCAGTTCTGAATGGCCTTCTCTACAGTCAAGCTCTTGTAAGGTACATTTGCATAGGGAACATAGTCACGGCTCTTAGGCCATGGAAAGGGAGCCACATATCCCTTTGGTGCAGGTATAAGACAGTAAAGCTTCTCACCATCCGGTGGACAGTGCCTCTCCCTATAGACCATGTTATTTCTTGGGAAGGTCATCGCACGCTTCTGATCATGGCAAGGAGTGTAATCAGTGTGATGGTCGTCACATGGCTTAAAAGTCTTGGCTTCTGAATCACCAAGCTCGTTACCGACGCCTGATATCCCATGATGAGTCTCAAAATTGAGCTTAGTTGAGACATCGCATTCAGTCTGTTTCGTGATGGCAAGTGCTATGCTATCCCCCTTTCCAAATCCACTCCTCTGCCAGGCACCCAACACATAGAAGAAGCAACAGAGACCAACTAAAATGATTATGGACAAGGAACTTCTAGTTCTGTTATCACCTGAATTCCCTTTTATGGCCATACTTCACCTAAACAAAGTTCTCCACACCTTTAGTAAATCACACAGCTTCCACTTAGATAAAAATCCAGCATTAAGCAATTTGGGAGAAAACAAATGCCTTTACCATTAAAAAAGAAAATGTTATATCTCTTTATACCCAACAAACCAGAGAAAATTACTCAAAATTGAGAACCCAAATCCTAATCCTACGTAGGTTTAAACCAGAAAAAGGAAAAGACGAAAGCTTATCCAGCTGAGCTACAACCTTCCACATGGCGGATCCACAAAAAAGGTGGCACATTTACTACAAAGTTTGAAATTAAGTAAATCAAGCAGGCACTAAAGAGTAGTATCACCTTCCACGAGATCTCGCAAAGCTACAAATTTGGATACCCTCGACACTCCGTAACATGAAACGTTATTTTTTTTTCCATAAAATATCCTAGATTACCAAAGCAGACGTTAACAACTCGAGAAGATAACAAACTCCAGCCAAAAACCTTAACGATGACTTCGGAAATCGAATTGAAGAACAGAAGCTCTGGAGATGGAATGGTAGAAGAAGAAGTCATACCGATCAATAGATCTCAGATCCACCACCGTCTCCACTATCCGAAGCTTCTCTCTGTCGCATCAATGGGAAGAATAACCTAGGATGCGAACACGGGAAGAGGATCGAAGCGGGGATTCGATCGCCTCCTCGTCTGTTTCTTTGTTTATGAGCAGTATAGATTTAGATTGCTTCTACCCTCCCAACTTGGACGCCTTTGTCCTCCTCCTTTTTGAACTATTCGACGCGTCCCCGTGGATGACGGTGTTACCCATGATGGAATGTATGCACTCATAGCATTCGTATGCGGACATTCCTGGTGGTGACTGTACCGCGGAAGCGATGTCGTCACCACCGGGGAAGTCACCGAGTGTACCGATCACCTCTGTTGGCTTGAACAGGAATCTATATGTTGAATATCGTCGGCGGAGTTCAAAACGAATGGAAAAACGACACGTGGACGTGGAGGTGCTGAAGGCTGAGGACATGGGAACAGCGGATACCCATCTGGATCTGCTATTGGTGCTACTACTGGAACACTATTTAATTGGCGAGAAATGGGGTATAGATTAATGGAACGGGAAAGGGATTCGGGTGTCATCCACTCGATTATTGACACGCCACCTATTTTAAATGCAAGTTTGAGAACATAGATGCTTTTGATGATTTATTATTCAGCACTAAATTCGAGGATCAAACCTTTGCACAAGATATTTGCAACAATAAAAGGATGTAAAGGATCTCGTCTCCAAAGTCCAAACCCAACTGCAGGAATTTTAAATATTTTTTTCCTATCAACTATTCTATTGCACGCAACGGGTAAATTACGACTCAGTATCACTTATACTCTTAAAATACAGTATAACACTAAGACCTGCTCTCTCCCTCCTCCCATTCTTGGATTCATAGGATTTAGTTAGCTCCATTAAAGAATTATGCCTTCAAGACTCTTACCATTCTGAATTATTCTATGCCGCTTATTTATTTATGGTCCTTGTCTTCTTCACTCTATTTTTAGTTGTGCTTAGATTTTGTACTTAATACTTTTTCTCCTTGTAATTCTATTTGTTCCTCAGCCAGACGTGGGTATTATGCTGTAACCAATTACTTGAAGGTAATGATATTTTCGGTCCACGAAATTTCTCTAGAAAAAAAAAAAACACTAATAATAATATATTTATAATGTATTAATCCCTAGTAATTCAAACACTTTTCATTCTCTTATGGTACAAATATGTATAAGGTGAGGTTAATTTTTTTTAACAACATAACTTGGAGTAGAAGATTATGATAGTCACGAGATTTTGGTGTAATATATATATATATATATATATATATATATATTTTTTTTTTTTTTTTTTCCGTTAGAGAGTATATTGGATTAAATTTTAAAAGCTCCCGGTTTCCACCGATATTAACTAATAATTAATTCCTTTCATGAACTCGGTCATTCAAAACCCGCCCTCATTCCTCCGGCTCCTCTCCCAAGAATTCTCCCTCTTCTCCACGAACCATCTCCTCCAAATCCACTCCCACCTCATCACCACTGGCCTCATCAATCACCAATCCATCTTCTTAAATCTCTTCCACCATTTTGTCTCTAAGCCTTCTCTTCTCGACCATGCCACCCAACTGTTCGACCAAGTGCCGCAACCAGATGCCGCCGCATGGCGCGCCATCATTCGTCGCCATGCTTCGGGAGAGGACCCAACCCGATCCCTTTACTACTTTAGGAATTTGCAGTGGAGAGAGAAAGTTCAATCGCCTTCTCCTTCGCTCGACTCCTTTACATTTGCTTCAGCAATCAAAGCTTGCGGTCGTCTAACGGCGATTAGAGAAGGAAAATCTATTCACTGCAGGGTTCTCAGATGTGGGTCGGAATCGGATGCCAATGTGTGTAATACTCTAATCCATTTCTACTCAATTTCAGGGTGCTTGGATAGTGGTTGCCACCTGTTTGATATAAGCCCTTGCCGAAATATTGTTACTGTTAATTGTTTGCTTTCTGGGTTCTTAAAAAGGCGCCATTTTCATAAGGCTGTCAACTTATTTAATCAATTATTGGATGGTTCTACTTCTCTCGGTGAACAAGTTAGACCAAATGGGGTTACTTTAATGATTTTAATCAGTGGTTGCACTGAGTTAGGGGATTTGTATTTTGGGAAGTCAGTTCACGCATATTACTGCAAATTTATGGGGTGTTCTGGGGTTCCAGTGGATAATTCTCTTATTGATATGTATGCCTCATTTGGTTGTATTGATGACGCAGAGATTTTGTTTCATTGCATGCCTGAAAAGGACTTGGTGTCTTGGAACAGCTTGATCGATGGATATGTAAAGAATGGTAAAGCTGATAAAGCTATATCCTTGTTTGAAGAAATGAGAAATAGAGGTCTAGAGGGAGATAATGCTACTTTAGTTAGTTTGATTTCTGCTTGTATTCAGAGCAAAAATCTTCACGTAGGGAAGCGGGTCCATGCTCATGTTAGGAGAAGAGGAAACAGTATTCCTATTCCTGTAGTGACAGCTTTGATCAACATGTACTCCAAATGTGGCTTGCTGGAAATTGCTCGTGAAGTTTTCAACGAGATGTCTTTTAGAAATATTGTATCATGGAATTCAATGATTTTGGCATATGTAGAAAACAGGCTTTTTGATGAGGCACTGAATCTGTTTGAGCAGCTTCAAATAGAAAACCTAACTCCAGATGATGTCACAATGCTAGGGTTGATTTCTGCTTGCCAAAATATAGGATCCTTGGACCTTGGTGATCGAATTTTTTCTTACATCCAAAGAAGTGGCCTTGAGAGGAATACTGTGCTGTGTAATTCTGTGATTGACATGTATGCAAAATTTGGGTGCATTGATAAAGCTAGGCACATATTCAATGAGATGCCTGAGAGAGATGTCGTCTCGTGGACTTCAATAATTGTGGGATATGCCAACAACGGCAAAGGCAGGAAAGCTCTGGATCTCTTCCACCAGATGCGGGCAATAGGAATTAAGCCAAATCATATCACATTTGTTGGAGTTTTATCTGCTTGTGATCATGCTGGTCTGGTGGATGATGGGGTAAATATGTACACAATGATGTTTCATGATTATGGTATAAAACCTGAGATTGAGCATTGCGGGTGTATGGTTGATATGTTTGCACGTGCTGGGTTGCTAGAGGAAGCCTGCACGTTTGTCGCAGACATGCCTGTTGAACCCAATGCAGTGGTTTGGAGGATGCTTATAGGTGCTTGTAGAGTTCATAGGAAGATCAGTCTTGGGGAAAACATAGTGGATGGACTAATAAAGCTTAAGAGGCTAACTGATCCCGAAGATTCTGTTATTTCTTCTAATACCTTTGCTGAAGCAGAAAGATGGGATGATGTGTTGCTGGCAAGAAAACAGGTTGGAGCTAAGGGATTATGCAGAACACCAGGATTAACTTCAATGATTACGTCAGATTGTTCTAAAGGAATTCTCAGCAACACAGAATTATGAAAAAGGAATTATTTGGTTCTTCTTTTAAGACATCTTCTCTTCTGATATTGGTGTTGACCGATGCTTCGTCTTATTAACATGCCTAAGCTGAAGTGCGAACAAGAACTACATGCATTCAGAGCTCATGTCTAAAGCACCAGGAATTACCTTGCAGCATTTTCATTTTCAGTGATGCGGTAAACTCGATTGAATCCTTCTATAGCACAAGGGTCAGCCTCGGACACCAAAATGTGCTCCTATAACTCTAGAAGAACTGAAATTTTGGTGCAAATATTTGAAGTTCCACTTCAGTTTCGAGGCAAGGTCATTTTGACATTTGTTTATGAACTCAGATCTCATTCTCATGTACAAAAGCATCACAAACTCATTGAAACAGCATCTCCACCAATAAGAGTAATGCTGCATACATTTTGTTTGCTCTAATTCCTTTTTGAAGAAAATACAGCTGCATTAATCTTGGTTCTCCATAATTAGCATTGGAAGGAACTTCACTGTTTAGGATTTTCATGGAGTGATCTGAAATCACGTGATCCTTTACTTAATTAGATTATATGCTAACTTTAGAATGAATTGTCATCTGAAGATCTATGTATGATGTCCTTTAAATGTGAAACTATCTTTTGGTGAATGCTACTTATTTCATCCAGAGAAAGCCTTTGACACAACTTCTTTTATTAAGGCCAATGGAGTGTCAATCTCTAAGCTACAACTATATTATATGATCTCCAACCCACTCCTTTTGATATGTTATACCATACTTCATATAATCAGATTTCTGAGGAAAGACAGCTCACTATTATATGATCCTCTTTTCATCATTGCAACTGCAAAATTTGAAACATAGAGATCATATTCATCAATAACTGCTTCCTTAAAAACTTCCTTCTTTAGTTGAGTTCTATTTATCTTTTTATGATTTCTTGCTATGATATTGTTTTTTTGTCCCTCCATTTTTTTTTAGTTCTGAGCCATCTTGTGATTTTCCTGTGTTTATCTTCCTAAAATAGCTACATCAGATTTTGTTACTTCTAGAGAAATTAACTATTAGCAATGCTATTTGAACTAGCAATATTTGGAGACCAGTTTTGCTCAACCAAGCTTATTGCCTGAAATAGGCAAGCTTGCCCAAAGGCATTTAACACAAACTTTTACTTTGGAGATATAATAGTAAAACGCCTCCAGCTTTAAGAATCTTGTCTGCGAACAAATCATCACGAAATCCCTTGTTTTCCTTTTATTTTCCTTCTTTTCCTTTTATTTCCACTTCCCTTACAAGTTACAACAATGGCAACCTTGACCTCTTCTTACCCACTTAAAAATCTTAATCAAAGATTTAAGTGCCAAAATTTAGAAAAAAGAGAAATCTTCATCCCAATTGTGGCCATACTAGAACTCCTTTATCCTTATAACACATGAACAGTCAAAAAGGATCTGCAGTAGAGAAAAGCAAACATGCATTGATGTATAAATCATGGATATGTCTTTCTTTTGTAAGCTTACTGTGTGGGTGCACAGTGAATAGGCTTAAGTATTTAATGGTAAAAATATTTTCCTAGTGTCATAATATTTTACCCCTTCAGATACCTGAATGAACTTTAAAAAGTCACATCCCCCAATTTTGCTTTTGCTTTAATACAAAAGACAGAGCAAACTATCAGTAGCAATTGAGTTGTGGTGCTTGGGTTGGACCATTATCAGTCCCACATCTTAAGCCCCATGAGACCCAAGAATTTTGATAAAGTGAAAAGCATTTGCCTTAAGATTCTTCAAGTTGTATGTGATTATGATTAATAATTGAAATATAACATGTAATAACTATTGCTAATTGTAGTGGAGGAGATGGCGAGCATAGGAAAATGTGAAAATTAAAGAGAGGCTGATTAAATGAGTGAAGGGAACAGGAAACTTGATGTGAGTTCTCTTTAAAACTCTGAATAGTTGCTTTGCCTGGGAAGATTCAAAAGCAAAAGGGTGTGTATGTGTGCAAATACAGCAAATAAAAGAGAAAGTAGCTTGTTCAACCACTAGCCTGTAATACTGTTAATTGTTACATGCGTATCAGCATATGATTTCTTTATGAAGGGGACTTAAAAGAGAAGGAAGATCACAAAATAGCATAAAGCAAGTATTTGGTGTGTTGGCCCTTTCCCTACATTTTCACTTTTTGTTCTGCTGCCTCCCTAGGACTGTTTCATCTTCCTTCTTTTTAACTGTCATAACCTTCTAAAGCAGCCTCAGATGTTCTTTCAGTTGCTGTCATATGATTGAAGTGAATCTAAGTTCTCCAAGATGCTTTGGGGCCCAGAGCAGCTGAGTTTTTAATTTTTTATGCTTTGGAGATGATCCCGGGATATATTTACCAAGACATAGCATAGAGAAGGATCAAGGTCTGAGATACCACTTCTGGCTTCAACTGAAGGGGCCATGGGTTCCAATACTTGCAGGCTCTTTGTCCTCCTTGTTTGTTTCAGCCTTTTAGCTAGGGATGCAGGAATGTCTCATGGCCTTAGAATAACACATCCAGTATCCACTCTGAGAGCACAGCATGGGTTGGCAGATAACAAACTGCATATCCCTAACGACATTAACGTCATGGACTTGAACGCCACCAAGAGGTCACCATCAGCATCTTCAGCATTCAGTACTACCCAGATGAGCAAGCGAAGAGTCCGAAGAGGATCGGATCCTATCCACAACAAGAGCTGACTCTCCAGTTCTTTGCTGTCCGTAGGCTGAAGAAGATAAATGGCATCATGGTGGCAACAAGAGCTTCTCTGTCTTCCAGAGAAACAACAAGCCCCTTCTTTTCCAAGATTCTTTTTCTTTGCTAATGTGTGTGTTTGTGTCATCAGTTTGTGGGACCGATCCGTGCACAGGTGATAATGAAAATGGTTTCAGGTCAGTGAATATTATCTGCTGGTAGGACAGGGAAAAAAAATCTAATTTCCTGTGATTTCTGCAACTGTAGTGCATGTGGTAATCCATGCATCAGCCTGGGTCTTTCTTCTTGTAAGGGCATTCTTCAACCTTATTTTGCTTGAATTTACCACTGCAATTACTCAAGTGGGCAACGAAGAGCTAAATAGGTAGCTGCCAAAGTAAACTCATCTCTTTAATTTGTTTGAATATCTATAAAAGAACATATATAAAGTTTCGAAAATAATAAGACTGCTTCTAAGCCAATCCATGCCTCCAATGGAGCTCATTTACATGCACCTATAGAGAGGTACTACATTGAACATTAGATCAGTATTTCCCAGGGTATTTTATCAGTCATCTCACATTTGCTTTGCCATTATTAAAGTCTATGTACTTCAGCAAGAGATACATTCAAGAGTCCATTTTGAGAACGTGGTTACTACCTGATGCCTACCGCCAGGTATATCCCGATCAATAAATTTTTCGAAAAGATAAAACCAGAACCTCAATATTTTAGCAGTACTAATTCAGCACTTGTACTCTTAAAGTAGAACCAGTATGACCAGAGATTACACAAATAGATGGCAAAGAAAATACTTTACATCAATTTTCATTTCTTGCGTATACTTCAACAGAAAGTTTCTTGGTGAACACTATTTTAAGTCAAAGAACAGTATAGTGTTGCTATTTCCTTTACCTATATTTACCTTTGCCAAAATTTAGAGATCTTCCTAAGCTTTGCTTTGGTGCACTACATCTAATACAGGAGCTTCCTCGTGATCATTGTCATTTATCATGCATACAGTGATATTTTTTTGGGTGGGTGGGTGTTCAACTTGGACCTTCTGCCATCCACTCCTTTAACACACGCTTCATGCCATTCATCTTTTTCCGTGCTTCCTGCAGCACATAATTTCAAAATTCTGATGCATTTTCTGTATACAGTGTAAGTGCTTAAATACTTAAATCACACTACAAGTTATGTGAGTAACGTTCATGCAGCGATTGGCCTCCTGCCCCAGCCAGTTCAACTGCAACCTTAAACTGACCCGTGACCGTATAGCCAACAGATCTATGATATAGTACGGTTAGTACCCACTACAGGCACAATAAACAAGGTATCTTTGACGAGCGCTTTCATAGCTGGACGCCCATTTTATTCAAAGTTGACTAGTTGCAGATGAACTCACCTTGTGGATGTCAGCAATCTTCGTCTCTGCGTCACTTAGATGAGCCTCTACTGATTCCTTGACATGTAGAAGAAACTTACCGTGTGATGCCTCTGCACATAAAAGAATAACAAGGTCAAGTAGAAAGGTGAAAAACATGTTTAAATGCACGAGGCACACATAGCAAAGAAACTTGTTTTTGGAGGCAACAGCATATCCGTGCATTCAAGAAAATATACTCAAACAGCAACCAAAAGTCCAGTCCGATTGGTTTGCAGTATAGAGTCTATAAACTGTTATATTCAAGTTATAGTCTCTGCAAGTTGTACTGAATGCCACCTACTTTGCTTGTCGGCATTTCCCTCAAGATCTATCTGCTGTCCCTCAAGCTCCTCGAGCATGCTCTTGCAAGCCAGGAGGTGCTGGTTGACATCCTCTTTAAACTTGTCATGGACGATCCTTAGTTTTTCCTCTTGCTCTGCAAACAACTCCCAGCTTATACATTAAAATGGAAAATGAAGAATTATATAAATGCACTACACAGAAATAGTGTAACAGGTCAAGAAGTATAAACACTACAGAACTAAACAATAAATAGTGCAAAAAGAATATATGTTAGATCAAAGCAATATGTGAATAAGATATAAAGAAGATTGAATTGTTAGAATGTATAATATAAAACCAAAATTCTCTAAGATTAAACTTTTGATATAGTTAGTGTAGTACCAAAGCAGAGCAAGAGGTCGTGATTTCAAATTCTGTGATCTATCTTGTCATTTAAAGTGTTAACTTCAACTCTTTCAAGTCAAATTCATTTCTTAAGTCTAAAAAATATCTTAAGCCCAAAAGTAAAGAGTAATATATTTTAAAATATAAAAATTATCATTCTTTAAGATTAAAATTATAGAGTATTTAATGAGTTAATACAAACAGAAGAACTACCGTTCTTTTAAGATAAAGTTTTTTTTTTTTTTTTGATAAATCTTTTAAGGTTAAAATTTCAAGTATAAATGTATGCACCATCTACATGCTTTTATCTACTACGTCTTATTGGACATTTCTTCACAAAAAGCTATCGCTGTCAAGTCTGTACTGAACGAAAAGATGGTGGGTGGGGGGAGGGGTCAACGATGGGGAAGTCTGTAGTCTGAATATATGCCAGTTTATATAAATTTGTTCTCTGCTTTTTTAAGCTTCGTCTGTACCTGGGCTTGTACCAGATTATATCATACACTACACACTCAAATATTTCTCGACAAAAATTAACGACACTTCTTACATTGGCTTTTATTCCCTAAAGCTACACTCTGACTGGTCAGCCGCAACAAGAAACTCCCATGGTTTAAAAGGATCCAACACTTAAGTACTCAACGAGAATACAAAATGAGCAAGTCAGAGACAAAAAATCAAATAAATTTGGCCTACCGACTTTCTTCGAAAAAAAATAAATCTAATAAGCTCTTCAAGGATGGTAAACAACATTTTTAGTTATATAAGGCCTCACACCTCATACTTCGTACCTTGGAATTTAGATTCGATGCGTCTCCTCTTGAACTTGCCAGTGCTGATAAGCTTCGTCCTATAAGAAGATTAGAGAATAAAGTATAATGTGAGTTAAAGTTTTGTCAAAAGGTATACTAGATATTATTGTTGTACATTATGTAACTGTTCAAAATCTTACACATCTGCCTGCATCTGAGACTCAGCATCCTGTAGCTGCAGTTGTATCTTTTCTGCAGCAGCTGAGAGTATATCAGAGCTCTTCTTACTTGTCTGAGACTTGATTTTGGTTTTGAATCTTTCCAAAACCACTGCCAATTGGTAAATAGCCCTACAAATCATAAAAACATGAGACTGTTGGAATAGGAACATAAAGTATGCTTAATTAAGATAATGGAACAAAAAGACCTTCTCAAGGAGTTCTCTGGGAATTGTTCCAAATCTATATCTGATCCAGTAGTTTCTTCTGCACCTAATCAAAGTGAAGAGAGCTGATTATGAACTGTAATCCAAGAATAGTTATAAGAGAAGAAAATAATATATTACAGGAATTGTCAATAGGTGATGATGAAGACAGGTTGATTTTGCTCGTACTTTCGTCTTTTAGGCTATGTACCCTTTTTATATGATGAAGTGTCAAGTTAGATGTATACGGGCTATCAACATCTGAAAACCAATTGGTAGACCGCCTATAGCCTGCAGAGAATAGCAAGATAAACATATGTATAAGTAAGACTACATCTTTTTATTAGCACAATCATGTAGTTGTAAATTGTAAATATCATCTTCACATGGTAAAAGCTGATGAAGTTGAAACATTGGAAAGCATTGCGGAAATATACAACAGCAACATAATAAACATGCAGAAAAATAATACGTATCATCTGGCAGAGAATTGCCACTGCAGTATCCAAAATAAAGGGTTGTCCTAGTGAGACTGCAGATATAGAAGTTAGAAAATGTTGGCAAATTTCAAGAGATTGCACTGCCAAACAGTTTATCCTTGAAAATGGAACAGAGTCTTTCTTTTTGCATGAGAATTAAAAATGAACAGTGCCCATACAAAGATTGACCTTCATTAAAGAACTCATTTGCTCCAAAGGTCTGAGTCTCCTGGTCCTCCATTGGGGAAAGAGAAGGTTGTTTTTCAGTTTCTTTTTCCTCTATGATTTCTTGTGACACATGAATTTCTCTAGTGTCATCCTGAATCGCAGATTAAGGAAAATTAAGGAGCAAAAGACACAGAAACAGGGTTTTCACCTCAACAAACAAAGATTAATTCAGTTTAATTCAAGCATTCTAATTTCTAAAATATCTACATATAGGATACAGAGGATTCTGTGTCTGCATCTGAAGCATAAGATCCTGATTTAGAACTCTCCAAACTTTTTGGAACTCTAGGACTGTAGGAAACTTCATCCCGTAGTTTACTTCTTTGTGAAGATGCATTTGCATTCATCGCAAAAGTTGGACTTTGAAAATCATCTGGACTATTTCTGTATCTAGCGATTGATGGACTAGAAACCTTCTGGCAGGGTGCATCATTTCTCAAACAAGGGCTTTTTTCATGTTCCCACAAGTGTGCTTGCTTTGCGGGAGATGGACTAAAAGCATAACCATGAGTTCCTGCTGCGCATGCTAGTGGTGAACCATTCAATTGTTCCCGGGTTTCTCCTTTTGAATGGATACTGACATTGGGTACTTCTTTTGATGTCTGCAAATTGCCCTTTTCACTCTGGCATGGCAAACAAGGAGAACATCCTTCCTCTTTGCTCCGGGATGATGCTTTATCAGGGGAAGACTTGTTTTCTTCTCTTTCAATGTTCTGCAAACTCTTCTTTGAAGTCAATTTCATTGGAAAATGAATCCTCCGAGGTTTAACTTTGGTCTTGTTATGCTCAATCCTCTTCCCTTTAAAGCTGCTAAAATTGCCGTTAGCAGTTTTTCCTAAGCTTATTGCTTTCTGTTCTCCATCTTCAAAGGCAAAGATGTTCTTCTCTTCCAGTTTCTGCTTATGGGCCGAGCTAAAAGAAGATAATGGCTTCTTTCCATGTGGCGTCTTATATTGCATCTTCTGTATTGTCACAGTTGGAGTTTTCTTCCGTGTCGAGGAGCGAGTAACAGGTCTCCTTTCAACTTGATTTGGACTCTCAGAATCTGTCTCAATTGGATCTGAGTAATGCTTATCTTTTGGTAATCTTCCCACTTGACACTTATGTTGGTCTGAAATTCTTGTATCCTCATAATCTATTGCATTCACTGCCTGTTTAGTCTGTGAAGCAGTACCAAGTATCTCCCACAGCTTCATTCGAAGGGCTTTATTGTCATGCTTGGTTATTCCCGAAGGTTGTTCTCTGCATATACCTCTATCTGGCGCCATCATTTCCTGCACAGAAGTAAATGCAGCCTCTTCCACTCGTCCACTGTTTTCACCTTTTTCTCTTGCATTTCTGAAAGAAACAGTATCTACTTTCTTGCATATGTGATCCTCTGATTGTATTACTGAAGCCTGGTTACTGATGACATGAAGCGTCTCTGCTGTTGGTGTTTCATGATGTACATATCTTGTCGAGAGACATAATGAAGCCTTCTGATCTTTAGTTTCCATCTGTCTTTCTTCAGTGCTTTCTACGATCACACAGCTCTTATTTTCTTCTGGAACTCTTCCCTGCAAGAACTTTCTCTCTGAAGTGGGCATGGCACAACCATCTTCCACTCTCATTCCATAACCCATCTTTGGGCACTTTTCAACCGTGACTCCAATAGAAACTTTTGGAAATCGACCAAAGGGATATTGATTACTCCCCAAACTCCGACAATCACTCGAAGCAGCCTAAATTAATTATTTTAGAAGAAAGAAAATCTCTGAGGAACCAAAAGTTTGTTACTACTCCTAAACACAACCAACAATTTAACCAGAACTACACAGCTTTTTTTTTAGCCTAAAAATAAATTAAATGTGACAATTAAGGAGCCAAAAACATATATAGTATTCTATCTTAAATCTTACAATATTGCAACATCATTAGCAAGAAGCAAGGCTAAATGTAAATCCAGTACATCAAATATCATGTCATACTTGGTAAGATATCCTTGAGATTGAGTAAAGGATTTAGGAAAAGTAACTCACTTTGTGAACTTTTTGCCATTCAACCTCCATCATTGCAGCCCTATACGAGTTAATTAGATGGTGATAAACTATAGGATAGAACCTAGAGAAATGGAGAAATAGATTAACGTTAATATGGAATCATAGATACAACCTTTTCAAACTGAATTAAATCCAAAGCACATGAAGCTTCAAGGAAACTACTTTCAGATGTGTCCAGATGAAAATAATTAATACACAAAGCATCATTTGACATCATTCATATGATATAAGAACATATATATCTTTTAGTCATGCTTTTTTCTCTTCTTCGCTTTTTGTGGGTAGAAAATTTTCCTAAACAAATCTATTTACTCTAGAACTAATTTCATCTCAACCTTTCTTCTCGACAACATATTCACTTAATGTGAATCTACTTTACTTCCAAAGTTCCAATACTACCCTCATGTAGATTACTAGTATTTGTGTACAAATTTCAAAAGGACCAACCATCTCGTGGGTAGATAAATTTCATGCTAACCAATTCTTATTCCAGCATGATTTCAGTTACTTCTCTACTACATAATCATATCATAAATACCTTTTATATTTATAATAGAACGCACATATGCATCACTGTTATTTACTTCAAAAGGACCAGGCACCTTGTGCCATAAAACTTTGCCTACTTTCAAAAGAATTTATTTCTTGTAGCATTCGGCCTCACTTTGCTTTTCCTTAACAAATTTCTTTTGACTGTAAAGTTCAGATAGCGGAAAAGGGACTTGGAAAAAGGTTCTATTAATATTTATTCCTGTGAAGTCAGATCAGTGAGTCACATTCGTCATAGTACCCATCCTGTATATATTCCAAAAGTAAATCGCCTAATTTCTATTTCCTCACTGATTCTATAATTACTGGTCGAAATCGTAAATCACACCTCCAAGATTCAAGGAATCATGCTCTCAAGGCCATCATAATTATCAGCAAAAGGTGTAAGAAGATAAATTACAACGCACAAATTGCAACAAAAACAAAACAAAACAAAACAAAACAAACAAACAAATATGTATTGATCCGGGTAGAAAGACAGTGAATCAGTTACAGGAAAAAGACGTGACCATCTTGTACTGTGATTTGCTAAAAACTTATCTGGGACGAACTATGATGCACATCGACCAACATATTGATACCAATTAAGCAAATTAACTCCTTCAGATCACTGAATTCGACATAGTCTCTGAAGGAAACAGAAGTATACGATCGAGAACGAAATTTTCAACTATTCATGGGATTGTTCCCCGATAACTCAACGTGTCACTGAGCAAAAGTAGCACAGATCTCCGACTAAATTTTACATAAACCCATTACGGAAACCCTAAACCCAATAAAATTTTGGAATATATGCGAATGGAAATGATAAAAGTGCATTAAAACCAACTGAAAACCCTAGAATTGAGATCGGATCCCCCGGCATCTTAATGAAGAACGAGATCAAGAGAAAAAAAAAGAAGAAGAAGTGAAGAGTAGATAGATCAACAATTCTACAAGCTGATTTGATCGAGAAACTTTGATCGGAGCAGACCTGTGAGAAATCCACGAGAAAAGAACGCAGAGAGACTGCTGTAGGAGTTGAGATCCGATGGGGGATGGCACGCGTTGTCGCGATATTGAATCCTCGACGTCTCTCCCTCTCTCCCTCTCTCTCTCTCTCTGTACCAGAGAGCTGCTTCGAAATTGGAGGAGCGATCGTTTCCCTCCAAAATTTAAAGTACGGCGCAAAAGAGAGCTTCCGAAACCACTATACTTCTATGGCAGTTAGGTGGGACCCAGGAAGTGGGCAACGGATTCCATACAACAAACGTCGTAGGAGGTTTTCAAATAAAGCAACCAATATATTTGTGCAAATCCCATTCACCAGGTTGTAGGAAATTCCTACAGTTTCGTGTATAAATCCTCAGCCAATGCAAAAAGGGATAATAGAAATGGATAAATTTTCAAATAACTTCCTATATTCTCAGCATTTTCCGATTAACACCCGCTCTAAACCGTTTATTTTTTCTATATGACACCCTACCTCTAGATCTATATAACTCTCTTATTAAATTACTAAAATAATCTTAAAAGTTTTTTTTTAACCTTGGCCCATTAATCTTAGCCCACCCCACCAAATTTAAAAAAAAAACACACACACTTTTCTATATCTTCGAGTATTTAATTTTTTTTATAAATTACCTTAAATATTATAAGAGATATTTCTTAATTGATACCCTTCTATTTATACTTATTATAATTTTGCTTCTTTCAAAAAGAACAGTATAGTGTGAGTCTAAAGTTTTTTTTTTTCATTCAAGAGCTGAAAGACTAGATATGGGCCGAATAAATAGTCAACTATTCTTAGATATAAAGACACTAAGGCTCCATCAACTTTTAGCTAATATATTAAGCCATCCAGTTTAGATTTCAAGCCGTATGCATCTCCGAATTATTGCTCCAAATTAAACACCTGCTAAGACATTGCTCAAAGTCATTGCGCTGCCCATCCGCTCCTCCAAGCTAATTGCATTGTCGAGTCATCAGTCGAGTTAAGTTATCGAGCCAAGCTACTACCAATCACTAAATAATTTTTTCCATAGTAACTATCTGGAGTTAGAGTTGATCACATGACCTACTTGCTCACTTGGTCGAGGAAGATAGTTATAGTGAGTCTTTTAAGTTTTGGGGGCATACCATGAGACAATCGTTGGCTTTGTTATGCCATCCAATTGAGTGACTGTATTCTCACATGCACCATTGATGATATCTCTTTTGCATGCACGTGATATGTCTGCAATGGAAGTAACTGAGACAGCACCCATGTCAGGATGAAGGCAAAGTAAATGACCTACCATCATACCATGGATTGCCATCTTCCTTTCTTAATTTGGAGGAGAAGATAGCAGTCAAATTCAGATCCCAAGGGAAATGAACATCGCCTCTCATGCTCACCTCTGCAATCCATTAGCCAGCTTAATCCCTCACCCATGCATGCATGGGAGAGGTACATCTGTTTGGATAGATAGAATATATAAGACCCTTATTTTGGAATATTCTGAATATATATATATATATATATATATATATATATATATATATATCTCTATTCCATATTTTTGTTAGGATAAGTTTTTTTTTTTTTAAAAAAAATACCTCACTCACTTATTCCAAAACCCAAATAATCCATTTGCATTCTTCGTAATATATTCGAATATCGTGATATATATTGTGGTTTAGATTATATTTAATAATATAATATACTTGATAATATATTAGAATACATTTATAAAAATAAAATTACAATGTATATTTAATTTTACACTCATTTTCTAATTATCATAATAAAAAATAGTTATTATTTTCTAATTATCATAAAAAACAGTAAATTAAAATTACTTTTAGTCCGGAAGAAGTATACTATTCATTCTAATTCTAATATTTATTTTTTCTTATTCCCCAACTGGACAGGCCAAGTATCCTTTTAGCTGTTACAAGTGAGACCGACCACTCACATGTAAAGTTGGGTGGCCATGCATCAAGTAGTACCTTTTTATTTGGATCATGAAGGCAAGCTCATTGGCATCTACAAATTGTCATGGAATGCATGGGAATCTTTTTGGGTCCTTTTTCTCTCTTACAAACTACTGGATGTGTGGTTTCCTCAGAAATGGCAAATCTAGATAGATTGCAAAGATTATATTGTGGGGCAAAAGGCACAACTAACTCTCTTCACATGTCAAACATTTAAGACCTATCCTGCACTCATCGTCTATCTATATCTATGTAAATGTTGATTTAGCCTCACACGGAAAAAAGAGTTGAAACCTGCAAGAGTATTGGACAGAAACTTCGCACATTGCTCTCAAAGTTAAGAGTTCTTTTATTTATTTTCAATTAACAAGCCACATATCAATATCATCGGTAGTAAGAATAATCCCCATATATATATATATATATATATGAACACTAACTGACTGACGTACGGCTAATTAACTAATATTATACACTTCATTTCCTTGCATTCATGGCTGAGATCCATTCTGATCAGTTGAAAGCATGCCCAAGGTAATTAACAAGAGAAGCATACAAGTACATCGTATAAACAATCAAAAGTTGTCATCTAATGATAGGTCGAGAAAGTTCTCATGACCCTGCTCAAGACTCTCATCTAACAGCCATGACTCGAGCAAGGAGAAGGGCAGTTGAGCCTCCCATCCTGGCTTGCTATCTCCTCCAAAAATGCTCGTCTCTGACGCTTCCGGTGTCGACGAGTCTAAAGCAAGTAGTGACGAGAACGGCTCCGGTGATGTGGTGTAGTTAGAAGTGCTTGTTGTTCCCTGGCTCGACGCCGAGTAGGTCTCCGGTGAGCCGGAGTTAGTCTGCGACGTACCGGGACTTGGGGAGCTCTTCTTCATCCATCCCTGGAGAAGCCTAGATATGTTGTCGGCGCTCGACGCGTAAGTCGATGCCGAATTATGCTGGGGTTTGTCCACAGACAAGGCCTCACAGAGAGCTTGCTTTGCCGTGTTGATGTCAGTTTGGAGCCTTCTCTCCCACTGGCCTTTGGGAATGGACTCTTGGCTAGAGAAGCCATTACAATTTGGGTCTTTTGTACTGGCTTCAAGCTTCCTGAGCTTCTTCTTGAGATGGGTGTTCCAGTAGTTCTTGATGTCATTGTCAGTTCTTTCTGGGAGATAAGAAGCGATTGCTGCCCATCTGTGTTCAATTAAGCAATAAAACTTTTGAGATCATAGGAAGAAAAAAAGAGAAAAAGGGAACAATTGGTAATGAGAATTATAGTCTGGCATGGGCTTAATCCTTACCTATTGCCAAGAAGAGCTTGTAAGTGGATGATTAGCTTTTCTTCCTGATCTGTGAAGTTACCTCTCTTGATGCCTGGCCTGAGATAGTTAGTCCATCTCAGCCTGCAACTTTTGCTACATCTCATTAGCCCTGGGAACCAAGAAGAACACATCAAAATAGAGCCACAAAAAAAGGAACCCAAATTAAAGACCAACTTGGCTTTGGAATCCCTTGATCAAATCCAAAAGAACTTTGGGAACTCACCAGTACTGGTAGGCACTGTCCTCCAATTCCCTGGGCCATGCTCTTGGATATAGGAGACCAGGATGATGTCCTCTTCTGGAGTCCAAGGACCCTTCTTGACACCAACTTTGTCACAGCATGGAGGTCTCCCCATCTCAACTTTCCTTTGCTTTCTTGCTACTCTCCTCCTTAAAAGACAAAAGAGGTAGAAGAGCTACTAGAGCTTGGTTAACACAACCAGATAGGCTTTTCTTTTTTTATTTTTCTTTCTCGTCTGCTGCTCTCTTGCAAGGCAAATACATGAGTCTAAGACACCAATTTCCACCCATATTTATACACAAGAAGACTTGTGGAGAGAGCTGTGCTCTTAGCCGCTGACTTAGAGAGAGAGAGAGGGGGGCAAAGAGAGCCAGGATTTGGATGCTAGAAGAGTCAAAAAGATGACAGCAGAGAGCATTTACTCTCTTCTTTCTCTGCCACAAAACCGCGTGCATTGAATGAGATTGCACCGGGAACCACCCAATCCTTCTTTGCTTCTGAGAAATTTCCCAGCCTAAAAACGCCATTAAATCCTCTTACCATTTGTGGCAAAGGTAAGGGTTCTTTTCAAAGTAAAAAAAAAAAACAGAGAGCTTTTCCTTTTTCGAAATTTTTATGCTCGACTTCACTTCTTGGAGTAAACTATGGTATGGTAGATGTGGGGACTCGGAGGCAAATAAATGCTTGCAGTGCTACAAATTTCTCAAGATTTATCCTAATCTTTTCTTTTTTGTTTCCTAGAAGAAAGAAATCTAGACACTGGGAATGCATCTGTAGTAAAGATGAATCCAGAAAAGTCAAAACTAATAAATATATAGCTGACCCAGAGGTCAAACTGTACTTCAAACTCCACACGAGTCAATCTGTGCAGTTAAACTTCACCATCTTTATTTAAAACCATTCTATTATCCTTTGTCTAGCATGTATTAGTAAAACAGTTGGAGATTGTGTTCTTAAAACTTCACATGCAGCGTTGAAGCAAACACTAGTTGACTATACAATGGTTCCACGTCCGATTTGAAGAATATTAATGCTAAGAAAGACCCATGACGTTCAGAGAGACAGAGAGGTCTCTTATTCACTCTAAAGGGGAAAAAATTCAACGCAAGTGGATGCCTTGGCACAACTCAACCATCTCCAATCTGTCAACTAAATTTTAGTCAACTTATGTCGAGCATATGGATAAGAGATATAGAAGTGATATGATAACTCACCAAAAGCTCAAGCCTCAAGGGGTTAAATAAGGGTGATTCTTATATTTTTTTATATGTCTGCTTTAAGATATTTTTTACGAGTGATCGACTTGATGAGTGGAGTTTTGAATCTAATCTCTCTCTAATATTATATTTTTTAAACTATTTTTTTTTACGAGTTTAATAAGTGGACCTGATTTAAATGTGTGGATATTTGAATCTAATATCTCTCCCTAATATCATATTAACTCATCGATTATTATATAAGTGTAAGCTATTAAAGATAATTAATTTTTACATTTAATATTTTAGTTAGAACGATATAGATCCTTCTTATTTTAACAATCTCTCTCTTTTGACACCTAATTCAGTACGACAAGCCCCATTCCTTGCCCTTAAACCTAGATCTAAAACTTTACTTGAAGATCTTGCATTAAATTCACTACTATTTTGACTTAGCTTTATCTCATACTTATTGGCCGGAAGGAAGAATGCGTCATTGCCCATGTCACATCGCAAGGCCCATAACACTACAAACATAGAGCATTACAGTGTATACTTCTTTTATTTTTATAATTTTACAAGACAATAAGCATATTTTTAACCCTAATAAATTTTTCGGAAATCCATTTGATTTCGGCCTTAACCCTAATGACACCAACAGTGTACAGCTAATGTATATATTCTTCAAGTGTGGTTATTATAGTATTTAGTTAGAAAGAAATAATAATTTTTTTTAGAATAAATAAAGGATTGTCTTATAGATCTAGATGACCGTCGATCTATTTCTTGGTTTTTTTTTGGGGGGGGATATTATGTAACGTGTCAAAACTCCAAAGCACGTGTGGGTCCCGAATTAAATTGGGCTGACCTCACGTCCAGCTAACCCCATAAAAGGGCCCACAAGATATAACTCCCTTTCTCTTTCGCCCATTACTGTGGGCCAGGCCCATCGAAGGGCACGTGGCGCCAGGCGGAGAGGTCGTCGAAATTTCCCGAATCACTTAAAACGCGACGCGAGGGCCGAGGAGCCAATTCGTAATCAAAACGATTAACGATGAGGTCCTTCGCAAAATTAAAAAAATAATAAAACGAAGACATAAGTGCTGATTCGCTAAATCCTCCGACACGTGTCCTTGCAGATTACCCCCGCGGTACCGCCACGTCAGCTTCTAGTCGGTATTGGAGTGTCTGGGCCCACAAGAGTTATCACTGGGTACGAAGTCAACGGATCACCAATGGGCCGGCTATGGCCATCCACGTGGACTGCTTTATATATTCTTGTTACCTAACATTCGGCAATTTGTGGCAAATGGAGGATCACAACCCCAAGATTATGTGATTAATTGATTAAGATTGCAAACGGGCCGGGTCGGATTTACCCAATGTGGATCCGGAACCGACCCGAACATGAGGCCGGAGCCAAATTAATTATATGCTTCAATCTTAATGGTATCAACAAATATAAAGCGTTAGTTAATAATTTTTGGGCAAATTTGCAAAATACCCCATGGGTTCTACTTAATTCCAACTGGTGACAGAAATGTTAGGAATACACTCAAATGTCATTGTCTTCTTTAAAAGTGCCTTAATACCGAAAAGTGCTTCTTTGTTGTTTGCATATATATTATATATAACTTTTAAAGGAGGAGGAATATGTCGGTTTTGTTAAGCTCAATAATTCCAAATTCATAGAGTTTTGGACTGGTTTATATTGCATTTAATCAATTATTTTTTCCCCCCTTCATGATGAATGAGTCCAAGTGAAGGTTATGTTCAGTGTTTGAGATTGTCACAAGGTATGATGATGTCCAGGAGATGAGCTATAAGTGCAGTGGCCAAAGAGAAGATGATGTATTAAAGAATCGTCTTCCTGGTAAACTAATTCTGTCACAGAAATTCCAAACTAATTGGGCAGGCAAAAAGTTATGCAACTAAGATCCAATGAACATCCAACCCATCTCTACTGTGGCATGAATTCATGGTGATGGATCATGGATGTAAGTGGGTAACGTGGAAACAAAGGGTTCATTCGTTTGAGAGCAACTCAAATTTAAGACCCACACATTAGATATCAAACTTTCCCTTCCTTCAATATCAGGGAATAGATGGGCATTGAATTATTGGGAGGAAGCCCATTAGATGCCAATGCAGTGTAATAAATAGGAAGAGACGAAATCGTCCAATTTGATATTTGAAAATGATTGTTGTCTATCCAAATCAGTGTTGCTTCTAGCTGCTGCTTTGGATGAACTTTTCACATTGAAGAACGATTTTGAGAGTGGTATGTAAGGGGAGAATAAGTCGGCATATTTATGAAGACATAAAAGCTAAAGAAGCTAAGTCAAAGTTTTAATTGTAGAAAGAAGAGAGAGAGAGAGAGAGACAGGCAATTAAACTGGAAACTGAAATAATTTTCTACAATTATCAGATGGAATAGATCACTTCAAAGAATACACAATGCACAACTAGAATTATATATCAAAATTTTGATTTAAAAAAGAATTATATTTCAAAATCCTGATCAAAATCCAAGTTAACTCATGATTCTAGTATTTGATGAATTTTTTTATCAGAGTTTTGTATGCATATAATTTAAGTTTTTTTTTGTAGACTATATATTTTTTTAAATATTAACCCCGTTGTCCAATTTATATTCTTAAAAATACTAACTCATTTTTCCAGTCAATAATTAATCTACAAACTTACAATCTGAGAAGAGAAAAATCTGAGTCAATAGAGTTCACATCTTAGGCTCTCTTATCATGGACAACCAGAAATATTCATTTCCTAAAGGGATGACTAACTTTGAAATACATTTGTTTCAATTTAATTAATCCACATCACTTGACTAGGAATTCGTTAAGCTGATTGCAAGCTCCAGAACTACTCTTTTAGCAAATGCAACAACAAACCACCAATCCATTTAGAGCCATCGAATTGAAATCAGAAGGCCAACTACATCATTCATTCTTAATTATGAAACAACAAAAAGGGTTCAAATAGCTTGTAAACTCCAAGGATGCACATATATACATGATCAAATCCACAACCATAAAGCCAACAAAAACATAATTCAGGACAACAGCTGAACAGTGCATAGTAAAGCTGCTGGAGACAACCGCTGCGAATGACAGTTTAATGATCTCAATAAGCCTGCTTCAATTACTCACTGGAAACGCACATGGAAATTATAAATGATAAAGAAAGCAAATTCTTCTCTTATGTGGTGCCACTACTTTTTTCTGATGATCGTGAACACGTGAACAACTTTCCACTGGTTCACAGAATAAGGCTGAAGTGGCATTCACCTACCGGAGGGTGCTATTGTTGTGGCTCTTGATGTGGGGTGGCAGGGGAGTCAGGTGCTATGGTAAACTGGAGGCCCCGACCTTGCCCAGATTGTAAAATGAATGCCACTTCAGCTGCGGCCAAAGCAGCAGCTTCCTGAAAAATAAAAACTCTAACATTGTCAGATGAGAAAAGAGAGTACAAAAACATGCGAACAAGATGTCTTGCTCTTAAGACTTGGACCAACATGTAACAAGATTCAAAGATAGAAAGCACTCCAAATCGTAAAGCCACTGCTGAACATGATACATATCGTCAGATTTTATATTATCAAGACCTCTTTTGGTGCAAAAATGTTATGGAAAGTCCATATCATGGTCAGCTATAAAGCTGAAATTGCAAGACCTACTCCAACACACTAGCATACCCTAGATATAAGGAGGACAAGAATATCGCGTAGATGATTCTTGGTTATACAATTCTTCTTAAGCTGATATGTGAAGGTTGAAACCATCAGCTTAACTTTTCAAGATGACAGTACATCAGAGAGAATTAGAAAAGAAGACTCCACATGAAAAGCCATTAGTCAAAAAGGGAAGATAAAAGCTAATTCAAGCAAAACTAGTAATTTTTCTTTAATTTAGAAGGTAATAATCAGTTGACTGGTCGATTTCTTCTTTCCTACACCAGTGTGATCATTACCCTATTTCTAAAAGCATCCTTTTGATGTGGACACATGGTTTCGTGATTAGGACTTGACCTATATGTCCTAGTGTCCCCATAATGTGATATGTTCTAGTAATATAGGTAGCCTCTTCATTAACATAAGGTAGGTAGCATGTTTCATGAGAGCCTTGTGCAATTGCATCAAATGGTCTTTCCTTTTCAATCTAATTTAATAAATTCTGCAATTGTACTTCCATCACAGAATTGCCAAAATAGTTAGTTCATTAGTCACATATAGTTATTCATTTGGAGCTGCAAATTTCTGTCTTCATTCTACCTGTCTCTGCCTTCGACGTTGCAAGATAGTTACGGCCCATGCCATGATGTAGCAGGGTAATAAAAATCCAGCGGCTCGTAGCAGAAAAAGCTGTAAACCAGCAAATGAATATTAATAAGCAGTTGCAAGTGAAATAAATCCAGAAAAGGAAGGGGTAGAAATAATGATAGAATTCACATTTCTAAGTCAAATAGAAGGAAAGAAATAGAAAATATATCAGATGGAAGAGTTATAGAATCCCCTACTTACAGAAAACATAGTGGAAGCGTCATCATCTGCATCACCATTTGTGATGATCAATGCATGCCTTAGAAGCAAGAGGGCCATCAACTGAAACAAAGGAAGACCATTAAGCGTTCGTCTTTAAATCAGGATATCGTACTTCAGATCAAAGAACTTGCAACAATATCTACCTATAATTTCCCTATTAAATGGAAAACACAGCATAAAATGATTGCCTAATGCAATAACATCATTACAATGGAAAGATAGTAGAACAAATTAGATAAATAACTTCAGATACATCAGCCATCTCCTAAATCCAAAAACTTCATGTTTTTCATACTAAGGAAGTGGTAGGTAGTGTATTTCAAGCAAGTTATCAAAGTTACTGACTCTGTGTTACTTCACAGTTTCTAATTAGTAAGGAACAACAGAATTATCCAGTGCTCAGAAGTGCTTACTATCAGAGCAACAGACCGGCAAAATGCTGCACCACTGGCATTTGTAGCTGCATATTCATCATACTCGGCTTCGAGGAAATGACGTTGTGCAGCAGCCACAGCAAGAATCCTAGGGTCACGCAAATCCAAAGGAGTACCTGTGATAGTCCATCCTCCACTGCATGGCAAAGAGATCATTAGCTACAACTAAATTGTTGCAGTCGCATATACCTTGTAATTGAAAGTTGAATACTGACTATAGTACCATAAAGAGAGAGTAGCTAATATCATTTCAGATTCATCACCAATATAGAAGCAGCACATATAGACAACTTGCCTGATGTCAATGGTGGTCTCATCTAGGTGAGGTCGGGGAGGTATTGCGTACCCGGGCTTATATGGCTGAGCATCATTTTAGAAAACAAAAATTTAGAGTCATTAAGATGATGTGGTAATACTACATAGTCTGACAGTTCCATATAATGCACTTTTATGGCAGAAAAAGATTCATCACATGCATCAGAGAAGTATATTATCATTGAACCTAAAAGATCATCTGTACAACTACAGACTTACTACAAAATCCAAGTGTTGCTATTCCTGCTCTTTCTTTTATAGAAACACTACTTATATATCTGAAGCACTTGAAATTAGAAAATATTTATCTTCTAAGCATGCAGTCAATTATCAGAGATTCTAAATATAAAGCATGGTTAGTCTTGCAGCCATTCTACAGACTACAAAGCTTTATATTCAACAAAAAGTTTGCAAACAACCCGTTAAATCCTAATGTTTCTTCTCAGTGATTAATTATTAGCAGGCACCACCCCATTCTTATCTAACCAGCATAAAAGAACAATGAAGCAAAATGGACAGTACCACAAATCAAATGAAGGATTAAATTGTGCACATACAAAAATAATATGTACTAACCTCATGGCAAATTTCACATGTTATATCTCCTTTCTCATTGCACCAGCGCTGCACACATGCCCTGTGCGCATACTGTATCAAAACAGCCACACAGTAAGTACCAATATGCAAATTTATGGAGTATATATGATACTGCACAAAAAAGATCAATGTTACATCCTGAGAGAAGATTCAAACAGTCAATGCTACATCCTTTAAAGGTGGAAGGGTAAATAAAATTGTGCTACATTTATGATCAAGATTAATCCACAAATCAATTATATCAGATAGCTTAACAATTTTTATCTATCAGGAAGGAAATATATAATAAAAAGAGAAATCTTTTTTTCGTTTTCCTTCTAAATAAGAGATTATTAAATAGGAGAAAGTGAAACCTTCAGACTTCCACTGCAAGCACATGGGGTCTCCAGGTTCTTAATGCGATCCTCCTCCTGGCAAATGCGGCACTCCACCATCTGAATGAGGGGCTCCTCTTCCCCGATAACCAATTCCTCCTCCTCCTTACCATGGCTTCCTTCAGGGGAAGAAGCACCAGCTGGAACCAAACCTTTCTCGGCTTCCATAGTCGTCTCAGTACCAGGCTTTAAGAGAGAATCCACATGCAATACCAAGTGATCTCCCATTCTCTATGCCTCCCTAGCAAATATAATGAATAACGGCAAGTGTTTCCTCCTTTCCTACGTCTTTACCCCTACAACACCTCCAATTACTTCACTCCTGCAAATCTTCGAGTACGTGACCAGATCCACCTACCTACACAGAGCAAAGCCCTAAACTTTCGATCACCAAAACAATTATTCCCAAAATGCCATAGAAAAAACCTAGCAGCAAGTAATTAAAGGAACAGAACCCTACAAAACCAATAAATCATAAAAGAACCATCATAATAGGTTCAGAAACAGAAGAAAGAAATGAAAGTCGCAATAGATCAAATCGCACAAATAAGGCCGAAGGAATCGCCGATGGCACCACAATATACACGAAAATGAAGCATTTATTCCCCAGAAAATCATCAGAATGAAGAATTCAATGAGATAACACTGGATCGATAAGAAAGTTGAAGCCGAATCGCCTTACCGCGTGAGCTCTACGCCTCCATTCTCTCCTCCCCTCCTCTTTCGCTGCCTCCTCCTCGGGGAACAAGAGGAAAGAATTCGTCTACACCAAGTACATAACTCCGTTGGTCACGCTGCCCAAGGGGCGATAACGTCCGTTAAACTGTCAAGGAGTTTTCTCGTTGTAATGTTTAATAACGGACGTTACTCGTCAACGTTCTTGTTTGAAACTTCGGCGTCGCGTTCTAAGTTACTTAGATACCCTCTCGATTATTTTTATTCTCATTTTAGTATCGCGGACGCGGGTGAGGATTAACTACGGAAGATGGAGCAGGGTTGCACGAATGTTCTGTACGTCTATTAGCAGAAGTCGTGGTCTCGAACGAGCAACTGTGACCATTGCCCTCGTATTTTATTTTAAAACTCCTCGCACGTATCTGTTCTAATGATGCATTTGTTATTTCATAAGCTTAATTAAAGTTTTGGAATACAACATTTAAACTTTGTCTGGATATGGGTAGAATCTTTAGTGCTGTAGGCTTTTATTTTTATGTTTAGCGATATTTCTTAGAGTCTCTTGTAATGTATCCCATAAATGTTTTCCAAGGTATAGCTGCTATTTTAGGTTTCATTATAAAAAGGTGCACATTTCAACAGACGTTGTAGTCCTTTGTATTTTATGTGAAATATTTTTGGCCTCAAGCTGCAAACTTGCCTTGGACTCTTTATCATTAGTCATTGTTATGGGACAGTGGCTTTACATAAAAGTGAGGGATTCCTCTGTAGTCTGTACCTCCCCCCTAACTATTGCAGTTTTTCAATTCTATGAATGAGGTGGGGAAAAATGATATTATGATGAATCGAAATGATACATTAGATACAAAGCCAGGGGGCATTTTACTCTAGTGATTGATATCCTACTGGGCACAAAGATCATCAGCTAACACGAGTGATTATATAACGGCCTTTTTCCAAGTCATATATGGTCTTCAATTCAGGTCTCCTCCATTTGGACACCAACCATGTTGAGAAAACCAGCAAAGTTGAGACGACCAAAAGTAAAAGTACTAAGTCATTACGGATCACTGAGGTGATCCAATTTGCATGGTGTAAATCAGTTGCTACTCTTTGCATCAGGAAAGCTCCCAATGCCCATTCTATTTGGGTGTCTCCAACTTGATTTGCAAACTCAATCCTGCCAGACGAAGATAACAATGTGTTGATCACATCTACCACCAAAATTAGCAGAAGAAATGTTCAGGGCTAAAGTTATGATTATTAAGCTCAGCCTTCTTATCATGTAACCTATAGCGAGATATATTATAATAGGGTTTCATTCGTTGCCTTTGCACGTCTCTTCACAGAAATATTTGGAAGACCTTAGTATAATTTTTTTGCATATTGTCTAGTGGTTTTAAGTGTCAGTGATATGTAACAATGTTAGAAAAAACTGGCATAAAAGTTGTTCATTTATGGAACGCTAAAAACTAGAAACAAGCGTAGTTTCTGATGACAATCAAATTATGTTCCTAATAATTCCCTCCTGTAAACCAAGGAAAGATCAACATACCTCCTCTCACCCAGAGAAATACCAAGACTGTCGTGCAGTAGGGCCACAATGTATGCTGAAGAGAAACAATACCGTGATAAATCTTCCTCATCCAGATTACTATACTTCTCTTTCAGCTTTAATAAGTCTCCCTCACAAAATTGTTTCCCAGCCAATGCTAAATCAGAAAGAGTTGATGTTGCACCCAACCCAAAAAACTGGTGGAAACAAGAGTTAGACTAACAATTAGAAGCTTGGAAGAAGGAAAGATCAATCAGTGGCTAGGTGAACTTTCCATCAAAAAGCTCTACAATAACAGGATTAAAAAAAATATTTGTGCACCTTTGAAGTGAAAAAAAAATTCTCAGTTGCTAAGAAGCTCCCGTGAAGCTCAGGTACAAAGGCTAATCCTAAGTTGCATTGCTGATACAAGCAATTTTCTACATGCAAAACAATAATAAAGCTATTGTAAGTGAAGAACCTGAGAAATCAATAATGAGGAAGATTATAAGTTATAATATCTACTGTGACTCTTAACAATGAAAGATCAAATCAAGAAACAATAAGCTAATGAGTGCATGGGTATACAAAAGTGAGATTAAATTTCTGCAGAGACTGTGGAGACCCTGATGAAATATACTGAAAGCAACAGTGGGAGGTAACCTATTTAGAATGAGATAAATTTAGGTATTCTAAAGTACTTTCTAAATCTTTCTGCAACTCTGAATATGAGATTCAGAAAACTTTATATCACTTGTGTTAAGCAGAATAATTTACAGTCTACACATTCTGACCTTTCAAAATAATATAAAGACAAACATGATAATATACTAAAGTAATGTAAGACTTTATAAATAAAATACATAGAACTTATTAAAACATGCTATTTAACTTTTAAGCATAAACATTCTAAGTATGTTGTATGTTGCTAAAAGAAACCACAGAGCTGATAAGACCATTCACTAAGTCATGAATTTAGAAGAGAACTACCAAGCATTTGAATGACAACAGATATAGTGATAAAACATAGCATCAGAAGCACCTCAATTAATAAATCATGATATATGTATCTTTGCCTATGGAAGAGAAAAGGATAAGAGAGATAGATGATAAAATGGAAATTATTTTACCTTTCCCTTTCCGAAGAAGCATCAGAATGGCAGACCTACAATCTGAGAAGTTACCAGCATGAATAACAGGTTGATACTCCAGCTTCGATCTGAAAGCACCAGTGGCCGGCCTTAATGGTTCCTCAATTTCAGAATTCTTTTTAGGAGCACAAGGATCTATAAATTTTCTCTCCTTTGCAGATTCTGCAGTAGTATTGATTAAAAGAACATTTAAAGATCTCTATATTAATTTTACAAAAATCATAACTTCTTGCCAGCTTCTTGGTATAGTGCCAGGTAAATGGATAGATCCTTTTCTTCTTCTTTTCTTCCACTACACAGCAATTCAAAACTAGAAGCTTATCAAACAGCTGTAAGATAATGGCTAAGTGCAGCCTAATCAATTGAATTTTTAATGTTCTTAGCTACTACGAAAACATCTAAATAAATTACAATTCAAGGAACAAGGCTGACAAGCTTCTGTAGTCCTGTCATTATCTTTTCTTTCTTTCTGCAAGTGTGTGTCTAAATGCCCCATTATAATAGTTTCTATACATATTGGGGTGGCTGTGCTACTTATTGAAAAGAAATATCACATTTAAACAGCAGTTAACAATATGATACCTTCTGATGTAAGCATTTCATGGAGTGACTTGTATGCTGTGTTCTGCAAGAAGCAATGAGTTAGGCCTCTGCTTTATACATATATTCTACAAATTACAACATCATAAAGGCATTATTCAATGCTAACCAACAATATGAACACCCTGAATTAGTGCATACCCTTGAACAAAAACTTTCAAAAGAGGGAAAAACAGAAGAACTTAATCATATACCAAGCATGTGTAACGAGAATGAACTAGGGATATAGTAATTTGTGCTAATCAGTGCAAAAACTGCTAGACATCACAGGTTTGAAAATTGAAGGTATTGCTTTGATTTTCATCACACAATTCACCTGGCCAAAATGAAGAAAGCTGTTGCTGTAGAGTTTATATGTGGTTTCCTGAAACTTAAGCTCATGTGATGATTCAGGAGGTAGTGGTTCATCTGAAACAAATGTTATCTGGAGCAAGAAAAACAAGAACTTAAGATACAGAGAACTCAATCAAGGATCAACAAAACTATATTAGAAAATTCTCTGACTCAAAATAATTAACATATTCAGAATTATGATATGAAACAGAGGAGCTAAGAGCAGTGAGGAGAAAAAAAGAATCAGCTCCATGACCACCAAAAACATAAAGAAGTCCAAGAGAAAAATCACAAACAGGGGACAGCATCATTGATGTAACCCTCCCCTCCTTCAAATGAAAAGAAGATACCTCCACTTTTAAATGCCCCAATCACCAGTCAAAGTGACAGCCACCAAGAAAATTAATCCTTAAAATGTAACATTATCTATTGCATAAGTCATTCAGCTGAGAATTGGCTTCCCAAGTTTTTTTTCTTTGCAACCTAGTATCACCAGGACTCCTCTTTTGGCCCACAATGGCAATAATATCTCGGGGTTGCCAATATTTTCTAATTTAATAGTTTCAAATAAGCTTTTCTTTTTTTGGTTTTCTGTCCAATTGAATGTATTGATTCAGTAGTGTTAATATAGAGGAGCAAAAGTTATGCATGGAATCGTATTATTTACGGTTTGCACATCTTGTTCTTACACATCACCATCTATAGCCTAATTGTGGAATTTCTTCCTATCCAATTACTTAATAGTAAAATGATGATTGAGTGAAAAAACAAAATGTTCACTTGAATCCAATATAATCAGTGTTAAGTAAGAAGTCTTAAAAAAACATGCTGTTCTCATGCAGTAAATCAGACCACACCTAATTCTTTTGATCATGCAGACATTGTATCAAGGTTTATTAGGAGCAACAAGAATATGTGTAAGGAAGATTGGAAGGGCTAAAAACAAACACCTGTGCTGAAGCCCCACCAAGTTCAATTACTCCAGTGGTTTTCTGAGGATCACCTCCTAGGGAACCAAGGGCATAATTTGCCGCAACCCAAGCATAAATGCCTTCATCAGAACCTGCAACAAGTTACTGCAGGTCAGCTTTATGATCTTTAAAATTGAGATTGTTCTGGCAAACAAAATGGAAACAACATGAGAAGTTATTATCAAGAGCAGATTTCTGGTTTGCAAAGATGAAAAGAGACTGGTTTTTTCTTTTTAATTTCTTGATAAATCATTGGAGTTTGAATTTGAGTAACATGGTTCTTCATTTTCTGAGCTACTTGAGAACAAAGATTTTCTATACTACAACTCCCACAACTTGATTATTCCACATTGGAGAATCCGATGACAACTGAATGGAAAACCATTAATCATGGATTACCCATGAATCCATGCAACTTAGAAACTTACAATCAACAATCAAAGCTAGCTAGGGCTACCTTGAATAGCTAGACAGTAGTTTTTTTTTTGTCCCCCAAAAATCATATCTAAGCAATGAAGACCTCGAAATAACAAAAACTAACGCAAACTCTCACCTGGTATCACGGTGGCCCAATCGTCTCGGAAACGAAACCCAGATTCCCTCAGCACTCTCCTGCAAGACTCCAATATCTTCTCCCTAACTCCTCTATCCACCATTCTCAATCCTGCAGTCCCCATTAGCCTAACCTCCGTCTCCCTCCTCAGATCCTTCTCCACCTTTCCCTTCGCAAACTCGATCAACTCCACCAAGGAATCCCCGGCCCTCTCTGGCTCTTCCACGTACGACGACAGCCCCGGGCTCACCCTCATCACCGCCGTCCTATCCAAATCCAGCGATGGAAAATCTCCCCTCTCGCTCTTGTAACCAAAGACGTGGATCCGAGTACCGGAGCTCCCGGCGTCTATAACAATCCCAAATCGAGTAGAATGCGAGGTTTTAGTAGAGACGATGAGGTAAACGATGAAGACGACTGCGACGGAGGCGGAGGTGAGAGAGATCATGAGGCTTCGGCGAGAGTTTCTTGGCGTGGAAGACGAGATCCGGGAGAGGAGAGAGAAGCGAGGTGGGACAGGACGGAATGGGGAATTGGGGAAGGTGATCATGGTCGCCGGATTGAGATCCGATGTCTGTGACAAAGATAGAGAGAGGAAAAAGGGAACAGAACTAGGACCTCCGACGACGTCGACGAGGCCGACGACGACGACGGAGAGAAGACGGTGTCAGAGATTCGGGGAGGGTTCAATGGGGTAAGCTTTTATATGGGGTCCTGGAGATGCCTGCTGGTCACCCGGAGTCTACGGTAGGCCTCCTAGGCTATCAAATAGGTTGGACGAAATATACAACAATCGAAATTCTCCATGGACACGTGTACATAGAGAAAAGTACCTAATTAGAGTCTAACATATGATTAGGAGTTGTTTCTATGCGTTACACTAATAAGAGTATAATATATAACAACATAAATTTTTTTTCGCCTTCTACTAAAATTCTTAGTAATTATAAATGTTTAATATTGACGCTGGTTAAAAATGAAATTTTTCAGAGGAGAATTAGTTGTGACGTAATAACTGGAGCGAGAGAAATAGTCAAGCAAACCATTAGATCATTACATGGGTTGCAAGTTTGTATAGTATATAGTTTATGAGATCGTAATCGATTAAAAATAAAAAAATAAATAAAAGAAATAGCCAAGCTATGAACGTACACGCAGTGGGTTCGACTTGGACCAACAGACAGATAGATGACGACGGACTAACTACCGAGGCGCAGTTGCAGCGCTACTTCCACCAACCCCAGCTTGTGAGCTACGTAGAATCGTTCAGCGATGAAGGAAAAATGCACCTTGATCACGACTTATATAGATTTGTAAGTAGTTATTGAAAAAAGAAAATATTATAATGGGATTTTCTTGACTTACTTTTAACTTTCCTCAGCTTGCCACCTTCCTGATCAGCAAACGACCGTTTACTTTGCCCTTTTTTTTTTATTAATTTTTTATTTTTTTTGTAATTTGACTAAGTATGGTGTTGGACTAATGCACGAAATTCGTGCACTCAAGGAAACACAGTATCCGCTCTCTTACAAGTAGATATTTATACTAACTTCCCTTATCTCTCTCCGTTTCTATATATATATATATATTCTGTGAAATATCTCTTTAATTTTCCTCTTAATTTTGGCCTGTCCAGGGTCCAGTTGCAATGAGCTCAGCTCTAACGGTCACGCCTCTCATTCCCGCCAAATCCAGAGACAAAAACTTCCCAAACTCAACTCCAAAACCAAAAGACACGCCCCACCCACCTCTCTCCTCTCTTCTCTCCAAATGCTCCACCTTGAGAGAATTAAAGCAGCTCCATGCTCTGGCCATCAAATCCCAACTCCAAGATCATCCGTCCTTCATCACAAAGTTCATTTCCTCTTGTACTGTGCAGCCGAGCCCTTCCTCCTTGGACTATGCCCACCAACTGTTCGACCGAATTCCCCAACCGGATGCTGTTCTCTTCAACACTATGTCGAGGGGTTACTCCCGGTCCCATACACCAATGCAATCGATTTCCATGTTTCTCCGTATGCTTGAATCTGGTGTGTCTCCAGATGACTACACCTTCCCTTCCCTTCTGAAGGCATGCGCCAGTGCCAAAGCTGCAGAGGAGGGGAGACAAGCACATGGCATTGCGGTGAAACTTGGAGTCGTCGAGAACATCTTTGTTCGGCCGACGCTTATAAACATGTATGCAGAGTGTGGCAACATCCGTGCTGCTCGCACACTCTTTGATCGGACTGATGGGTGTTGTGTTGTGTCCTACAATTCAATGATCACAGCTTGTGTGAGGAATAGCCGGCCCAGTGAGGCATTAGCCTTGTTTAGGGAAATGCAAGCCAAGGGCCTCAAGCCAACGGATGTCACAATGCTTAGTGTGCTTTCGTCGTGTGCCTTGCTCGGGGCACTAGAATTGGGGAAATGGATCCATGAGTACATAAAAAAGAATGGGCTTGGTTCATATGTGAAAGTTAACACAGCTTTGATTGACATGTATGCAAAGTGCGGGAGCCTTGAAGATGCTGTCAGTGTCTTTCAGGAAATGACTTCGAGAGACACCCAAGCTTGGTCAGCTATGATCGTGGCATATGCTGTTCATGGTCTTGGTACTGAAGCCATCTCCATTTTTGAAGATATGAAGAGGAAAGGCATTAAACCCGACGACATCACATTTGTAGGAGTCTTATATGCTTGTAGTCACTCTGGTTTGGTTGATGAAGGACTTCGGTATTTCGATAGCATGCGTGGCTATGGCATCATTCCAGGGATCAAGCATTATGGTTGTGTGGTGGACTTGCTAGCTCGATCTGGGCAACTTGAGAAGGCTTACAAATTCATTGATGGTTTACCAATCAAACCGACACCCATCTTATGGAGAACACTGCTATCAGCTTGCGGAGGGCATGGGGATGTTGATCTTGGCAAGCGTGTGTTTGAGAGGATTCTAGAGCTGGACGATTCTCATGGTGGGGACTATGTCATTCTCTCAAATATGTGCGCCAACAATGGGAGATGGGAGGATATGAACCAAATAAGAAAATTGATGGGTGAACGAGGGGTTGTGAAGATGCCTGGCTGTAGCTCAATTGAGGTGAACAATATGGTTCACGAATTCTTCTCTGGAGATGGTAAGCACCCGCAATCAAGAGAGGCTCACAAAATGGTTGATGAGGTGGTGGAGCAGTTAAAGTTTGTTGGTTATGTCCCTGATACGTCTCAAGTGTTTCATGTTGACATGGGAGAGGAAGAGAAGGAGGCTAGCCTAAGGTACCACAGTGAGAAGCTGGCAATTGCTTTTGGACTTATAAACACTCCTCCAGGAACCACCATCCGTGTTGTTAAGAACCTTCGTGTCTGCGGGGATTGCCATTCGATGGCGAAGCTAGTTTCAATGGTATTCGGCAGGCAGATAATTCTGAGAGATCTGAATCGCTTCCATCGGTTTGAAAAAGGTGAGTGCTCGTGCAGGGATTACTGGTAGGAAAGGAAGGAAGAAATTTTTTCTTTTTTTCCATATGCTGTGTTTGTAATGTTTTCTATCAAATTGTAAGCAAAATGTATCAACTGTTTGCTGAAGTTCCTCTGCGAGCAATGTAGATTTGTGACTTATGAGCATGTCGATAATTTATTTCAGATCTTGGATAGACTGATGACTTCATTTTTCATAATATATTTTAAGTGTTTGATGAAAACTATTGCTGCCAATTGGCTTGGGTAGCTTACAGAGATGCTATGAGATGGAAGTCATACAAGGATAGCTTTTGTTTTTACTGTGTTCAGACTCAGATTCTGGTTGGCAAGACAGTGACCTGTAGCAATAGGTTTCCTAATCTCTCCTATATGATAAATTATAATTGCAAGCACTGGATTTTCATATTGTTCATCGAAGAAAAGGTGGACAAAATTAAAGCAAAAAGGTCGAAGCTTTCAAGGAAGGGATGCAGTTTGAACTGATCGAGTCAAAATGGATCATACTAATGTATTTATCACATCATCCGTGATAAAATCTCCTTTACATATTAATAAAGAAGGATAAAGAATATTCTCTAAAGCTTTTCCTTTTTTTTAAATAAAATTCTCTACTGCATGCATCCCATGCATCTCGCCAAACATATGCATGTAGTGTTTTTTTTTACCAATATATCGTACAATTTAATGATCTTGAGACATGATAGCACGTACAAATAGAAGTACTTTCTTCTTCTGCATCATCAAAGACAAATATTCCTTACTAAGTATAAAATGAAAGATTTCTTTTGCACCCAGGTGACAAGTGAACAGAACTTATCTAGGCTCACTTAGAACAACTTTCATACTGGTTTAGTTATACTTAATTTTTAGACTTGCATAGAAGAGTTTACATCGGTTTAGATTATTGTGGTGCTTGATACAGTGGTGTAATTATTACACTTAATATGATATGAAAAGATATTTTGATAGATGATTAAAATAATTTTTATAATGGATGAACAAAGACAGAAGAGAGAATAAATAAAACGAAATCTTTTAAGAATAAAATAATAATTGATAAATATAAAAATATTAGACAAAAGATGAGAGAAAACATACGTAGTTATTGATAAACTAGTATTAAAATAAATTATTAATTAGTTACTATACTAATATAAAGAGGTTTATACTGAAATAAAAAGTTTATTCCACAAATTAACGAGGACGTAAAATTTTGTCTGACAGCTTAATTGACAATGTTCTCTATCATAAACCTATTTAATAAGGTGCCCTGTTTCGTTTAATCGTGACTAATTATGATATTCTCGTGAGTCCTATCAACCTCTTGAATCATTCAATATGCCAATGGAATCTATAAATGAGACTTCTTGCACTACTTTCAGTGATGGAAAACATGAAGATTGAAGCCTCAGTACCTCTTGTTCTCTTAGGCCTTTCCCTTTTGGTAGTTCAATCCATTGCTCAGGATTTCGACTTCTTCTGCCTTGTTCAACAGGTATAAACTCTAAAGATTTCCACGTACTTTTCTTTCTTGTAATCTTTATCTGAAATTAGAGCTTGTACTGGCAGGATCTTCATGCATTGGAACACCTTTATTTACTCGTTTATTGTTGCGATTGTATGTAGTGGCCTGGTTCCGATTGTTATGCCAAGCAAAGTTGTTGCTATTCAAATACTGGAAAGCCAGCAGCAGAGTTCGATATCCATGGCCTGTGGATAACAATGGCTCGATTCCATCAAATTGCGATCCCAAAAAAATCTTCGGTATGGTTATCTTTTCCTGTTGTTTTGCATCAATCTTGTTCATGTTGAATGCTGAATATTTATTAGTTACAAGACAAAGTGAAGTATTCGATGTATTGAGATAATTGATGGTTAGCCCTACAACTGTCTGGACTAAATCATTTTGCAGATAAAGGATTTACTTGCCCAGATGCAAGCAAATTGGACAACTCTGGCATGCCCTACTAGTGATGGATTGAAGTTCTGGGCACATGAATGGGGGCAAGCATGGCACTTGCTCAGAGTCAGTTCTTGACCAGCATTCCTACTTCCAGACAGCTACCAACCTTCAGAATTAGATTAATCTTCTTCATACCCTCCTAAATGCTCGAAAGGATGTTGATGACTTATCTGTACATATTATTTCATGTATTTAATCTACAAACTCCTATACATCAAGCACTTGATCTTTGTAGGAATTGAACCAGATGGTGGATATTACAGCTTGAATAAAATTAAGAATGCCAGAACTAATGCTGTGGGTTTTACCCCGAGGATAGAATGCAACAGGGATGAATCAGGCTAACAGCTAACTGTATCAGATTTACCTTTGTGTTGAACTCAGGGAACGAGTTCATCAAATGCCTGGTGTATCCGAGAAGCAAGTGCAGTTCTAGGGTTGAGTTTTCAACCTTCTGAGTTCTACCCCAAGAAGGTTGAATTCTTTAGCTGATTGTGTACCGATTTAAAGATTAATGAATAAATGATGAGGGCTACTCTGTTTGTATAGCTTATAGTAGCTTATGTTGAGCTATCCAACAGGCCAGATTACATTAAGTTGCTTGCATCCAGACCTCTCGAACATAGTTCAAGAGGCTTGTTAGTTTGATCTTCCTAAAGTTTAAGGGATACATGACTTGCATGTATCGAGAATTCTATACTATGCTAAAGTGAACCTTTTTTCACACCAACCTTAAAAAATAAATTACCCCAAGATCAGAGTGGTAAAGCACATTAAATGGGAGCAGATTTACAGAAGACAATGTATTTAGCTGTTATTCAAGCGTGGATATCATACACCTAGATTATAATATCTTGCTGTATGTAAACAGTTATACACAAGTGATCACTAATTAGTTATCTTGGTAGGAATCCATGTTGCAATATTGGAACCTCAAATGCTGCCATTCTTTCTCCTCGAGCAAATCCATTACGGTCATAAGATGATATCTCGGAGATATTCAGGTCCTTGCATGCCTTAATTAGCTCCTCGCCAACTCTTTGAGCGGCTTCCTGTCAATGAAATGTAGAGAGTCGTTAAACATGCGGCATAATGCACTATTTAATGGTGCATAATGGTCACAGTAGGCAATAAGATAAAAGGAAGCTGCAAACTCTTGATTCTCACATACCATGATATTTTGTCTAGTTCTCTTAGCTAAAAATAGCTCACAGATAGAATTATCTACAAACATTGTATAACGCAATAGGCACTAAAAAGTAATGAGCTATTGATATATCTACTGATCATATATGCAATAGGCACTATAAATCAAGAAACATGTTGTAACTGGGAAGAACACTACACTAAAAGAAACGGTAGATTTAGATGAAGAGAATTTTGCAGAAGAATGTCCCAAAATAGATCTCAGAGTAAGTTGAGCATACCAAAAAGAAAACAAATGAACTTACAACGGTACTACAGGGTGGATCCCCAGAAATAGATTTCTGTAAGGTGCTGGCATAAAAGAGAGTCTTCTTGTTTTGGTCATCAACCAGCATGGCATAGAGTTGTCTGTTTGAGCAAAAGACCGATAGCCTTGGCTTTGTTTCTGTGCCATTGAACTGCAGAAACAGATATGACATTAGTGCACATTTAAGATTTCATTAGAATAGAAATGAGATTGAGGCATCGAGAAAACTATAAAGGTAATCAAGGAAAAGAAAAGATTACAAAACATGACACTGTATAAGAGACGAGAAATCAGAACTATAACGGAAAAATCTCTCCAAATGCCCCAAATAAGAATGTTGTTGAATTACCTGCAGCGAGCCATAAACCCCTCTATATGGCAATCCAACAATCTAATCTTAAAATTTTGCACAAGAGTGACGACTATGAATTTGCCGTCATCATGAAAATGGCAGTTATAACTTCTCACTGAACTCCTTTTCTCACTATACAAATTGAAGCCGCTAAATTTGTTCTTTGAATTGATGGACGGATAACTTGCACTGGAACCCACTAGAATTTTGGAATTACTACAGCAAAACGAACCAGTAAACTGAATGTACCTTTCTTCGCATTCGACGGTTTCTGGATTTTGGATTCTCCGTTTGCGTGTTGTTCTTCGCCTCAATCCTAAGAAACAAACGAGAGGGCCCTGCAAAAGCAAAACAAAGTTAGTACCATATTGGGACGAAGACAACTCAAAGCGTAAACATAACATAACCCAAGGACGGGGAAGTCTTCAAACTTACTCGGTTGGCAGGGGGACATAAAGCGGTCCGTACCAAACAACGGAACTAAGGACCTCCTAAAATGGCATAAACGAAACGATGAGGAGTGAAGCAAAGCCATAGAAGCCAGGCCAGGGTAAAAGCGAACAGTTTTTCAAGGAGGAATATTATCGAACAGGTGACGGGCAAACAGCCTATACCATATACAGAGAGGCCGGCCTCATAATATTAGGCGCTCAAAAGGAGAGGAATCGAATCTCTGTGTTATGGTATGGGGTCGAAATTTGAGCAATTGATTTTAATCATCCAAAAATTATTGATCGATTCGATGGGACTCAATTAAGGATTCGACGAAGTCGCTACCTACTGATTTCGCGAGGATTCCCTGCATTCCCAGTGCAGGAAATTGGCTATATAATATAAGAAGAGTCAGAAAGTTTCTACAAACGTCGGTGCAGGAAATCCATATGTGGGCCCCGATTGTGCCTATTCGAGCATCGATCTGGAGAAAAGAACAAGGATTAGCAGCCAGAAACCACGTCCTAGCGTCCTCATACGCTGTTAGATAAACCGATTTAAAACGTGTCCCCCAGAAGTCCACTATTCACAAAGAGAGAAGAGCTCTCTGTCCATCTCTTTCTCCCAGAGCAAATCCCACGGCAATGGCGGCATCCGCTGGAGGTAAAACTTCTCGCTCCCCCAAATGTACACAATCTGTTTGTGTCTTTTTCTCTAACACTTCTTTCAAAAAAAAAACATATAACAAGAATAATTTCCGCTATAGAGAACGTACTTCTCCATCTCCGAGGATCCATCTCCCGATGCCTCGAATCCTTGTACGATAGCGAGATCTCCCTCAATCGGATCGAGCTCATATGGCGATGGCTGCGATCGAATGCCATCGCGCCCGTGTTGAGCGTGTCGATCGTGATTTGTATGGCGATGTCGTTCATGTTGGTGTTCGAGGCGGCGTACATGAGCGCGGTGAGCCTTGGGGTGAAGCTATTCCGATGGAAGCCGGAGAAGAGATACAAATGGGAGGCCTTTGGAGGAGGAGATGAGGAGAAGGGGAGCTTGCAGTATCCTATGGTGCTGGTCCAGATACCCATGTACAATGAGAAGGAGGTATCAGTGTTCTACATTTACAACCTTCTAATTAAAATTATTTATTTAAAACGTATATATTTCTAAAATTTGGTAATGAGAACCATCAAACATTGAAATATGATAAAGACTCTTAATTCTTTTTCCCTTTATATATACATACGTCCTTTTTTTAACTAAATGTCTCAAAATATCTGTTAAAAATAATTTGAACATATATATGACTATTTGCATAAAAAAAATCTTAGGTTTTAATAAAATTGAGCATATAATATCCTCATTGTTTAAGATCAAGGATTATAAATAAACTTTCTTGTTAATAAAACCTACGGTTTTTTGTTGTTGTTGCAAATGCTTTATTTATACGTGTGTGCGCGTTAGATTTAAGGAATGCACTTAAAATAAATTAGATTTAAGTAGTGGGTTTAAAACGTAAAAAACTATTACTTGTACTTTTTTCCTTTTTAATGTGTAAAAGACTTGTTATTACTGATTCAGGTGTACAGTTTGTCGATTGGAGCGGCTTGTGCGCTCACGTGGCCTCCGGACAGGATTATTATACAAGTTTTGGACGACTCCACCGACCCGATTATTAAGGTAATTTCCACAAACACCATCTGATGAATGATTTGCTGCCTTGACTTTTCCTTAACGGTCATAGATTAAGTTTTTACCTTGATTTGCACGCAAGTATCCAGAGATCTCCGTGTGATTTAAGTTTTAGGGAACCATACGATAATTGGCTATCATGTTGCTTTCTGACAGCTTGAAATGTAATTAATGTATATGTGCCCAAGAAGGAGGAGACTATATTGATGGTTTTATATAAAAGAATTAAGTAGATAAAGATTGGTCTTATGAAGATCTAACTTACAAGCATGCATTTATTATAATGCAAGTAGCAAATGCTCTCCCTTATCCGGATGCTTAAGTCGCACTTTCAGGTTTAAGCTGAGCTGGGTTAATTAGTTATCTATGAGTAAGCAATTCTCTTGTCGAATCATGAGGTCATTTGTGCTGTCTTAACATCAAATGCTCCAAGTGGGGTTGGTGGTCAGAAGCATATGGAAAGTTATAAAAACCTTGATGGTTTCCTTTCATTTCATGAAAACAAGTTGCATTAGTTGGACTTATTTGAGTTATTAGTGGATGCTGGAGACCACTCTAGAAGCTATGATCCTCAGTTTCTAGTTAGGTTAAATATATTTTATCATATTATATTTATGTTCAAATTACTTTACTTCCTATATTTTAAATTTTTTTAAATTAGTCTCTGTATTTATAATTAAAGTGAGATTGCTAATTTTTCTGTTAAATTTAATTGACTACCATAACTTTTTAAATAATTTTATTTTATTTAATTAAGTTTAATAGAAAAATTAATGGTTTCACTTTAGTTATAAGTATAAGGACTGGATTGAAAATTTTTAAAGTACAAGAGGCAAAGTAATTTTAAGTATAAATACAGAAGAGTAAAATAGATTTAATCTTATTTAATAACTATCTCGTTACCCAACAGACTGAGTGAGAAAACACACCGTGATAAATGGGCAGGCTAACTAAACTTTTGCTGAATCTGGATGCTGGAAGTTTTATTTTCCAAAATAGTCAAAAGAAAAGAAAAAGTAAACAATGTAAATCATATCATAATTTGGACCACACTTAAAGTACTTTGATATAACTCATGATGTTAAGAGTGACGGGGGAAACAGGGTGCATATTGTCACGCCTTCGTGTTGTAAAAGCAACTAAGTACAAAGTATAATAATTATTTGTCACATGATAGAATCCAAATCACAGATCAATCTTTTTTCTGCTACAACCTTTATCATGATAAGAGATTATATGAAATTAGAAATAGAGTTCTTAATCTATAAGTCAACATAGATTAGCAAAAAATTTCCTCATAAAATGTAAAATTTGGATTAATCTTAATATGCCTTCTTTTTATCTTCTTATAAAACGTATTATTTGGATCACTCCTTATATATATCTGGCAATTTTTTTTCTGAATACAGAATATGGTGGAGATTGAATGCAAGAATTGGGCAAGCAAAGGAATAAATATAGATTATGTGGTTAGATGCAACAGGAAAGGGTACAAAGCAGGAGCCCTGAAGAAAGGCATGGAGCATTATTATGCCCAACAGTGTGACTTTGTTGCAATCTTTGATGCTGATTTTCAACCAGATTCCGACTTCCTCTTAAAAACTATTCCATTCCTTGTCCACAATCCAAAGATTGCTCTAGTGCAAGCACGTTGGGAGTTCGGTAAACAAGTTTTCCTCATCATATCAATTAGTCTTTCAAATGTAGCATGATTCTTTTATTGTTTTTTTCATTTGCTTTTAAAATTAAAATGATTTTTTTTCTGGGAATATTTGGAGATGGTTCGAAAATTTAATACTAAGGTACTATTTTTTTCTTTGAATTTTATAAAATAGGCAGAGCTGCAACTGTACAACAGCTAGGAACTTGTATAATACACACCAGACTAAGAAGTTTACTTAAGACCTAGAAAAATAGATTCTGCAACTCTTTTATTTTATCTGTAATAGTATTCTACCAATTTGCATTCCCATAAAAAACAAGCAAATAGCTAATGAGATATAGTACTCTAGCCTAGCAGGTTGCAATCTGAAGTTGCATATGCGTGTCTTCTGCAACGTAATACAAACATTAAAGGGAAAAACCTTTTATTCATTCTGATCTATTCTTTCTAATTGACAGGATATTCCTGACCTGGCCTTTGCGGGGCGATTTTGCAGTGAACTATGATGTTTGCCTGATGACAAGGATACAGAAGATGTCACTAGATTATCACTTCAAAGTAGAGCAAGAATCAGGCTCATCTACGTATGCCTTCTTTGGTTTCAACGGTAAACTACCCATTTCAATACCAGATCATTAGTGTATACAGCTTAATCGTTCTTGACTAACTAAGCTTTCTGTGATCATAAAATGCCAAATAAAAATAGAACAGCACAATCTTATCCAAGTGACATAATAAATTGGGGAAAGCTAATTACAACATGGTCGTGTGTTCAGGGACTGCTGGTGTGTGGCGCGTATCAGCTATCAATGAAGCAGGAGGTTGGAAGGATCGCACTACTGTGGAGGATATGGACTTGGCTGTTCGAGCAAGTCTAAAGGGTTGGAAACTTTTATATGTTGGTGATATCAGAGTATGTTCTTCTCTCCTAGATCAAGTTTGTTCTTTGTAAATGAAATGTAGCTCTACTACATACATGTGATGCCACAATTTATCGCAGGTTAGGAGTGAACTTCCGAGTACTTACAAAGCTTATCGTCATCAGCAACATCGGTGGACTTGTGGTGCTGCCAATCTCTTCAGAAAAATGGCATGGGACATTGTAATAAACAAGGTAAATCTTCCAGAATATCCTAGCTTTGAGGATAAATCTAGAGACATCCCTTTTGTAACAGCTTCTCTTACTTTAAGTAGGAAGTATCCCTGTGGAAGAAGCTCCACGTACTGTACAGCTTTTTCTTCGTGCGAAGAATCATCGCTCCCATGGTTACCTTCTTCTTTTACTGCGTAGTCATTCCGATATCTGTCATGGTTCCAGAAGTCAGCATCCCCATATGGGGATTGGTCTATATCCCTACAGCAATTACCATTCTCAATGCCATAAGAAATCCTAGGTTTGGCTCCTATTGGAAGTTTCATATTTCCACCTTAACTATCTGTGTTCTTATCTGTGTGTGTGTGTGTGTGTGTGTGTGTGTGTGTGTGTGTGTGATGTTTTTTCTTTTTGAAAAAAAGAAACTTATTTCTAATTAGAATTTAATCTTTTCCATTACAGCTCTCTCCATATGATGCCTTTCTGGATTTTGTTTGAGAATGTCATGTCCATGCACCGGATGACAGCAGCCATGGTTGGTTTACTCGAGACAGCAAATGTCAATGAGTGGGTAGTGACAGAGAAGGTAGGAGACAATCTCAGGGAGAAGCTTGTGATCACTTTGACTGAAACAACCCAAACTAATTGTACTGACAGGTGAGCACACTTGGTTCATCTATAACTATATATATAGAAAGAATGGCGTACTGATAATGATGTACGCTTCACCATCGTAAACAGGGTCACCGTTTTGGAGCTCGTACTTGCAATATTTCTCCTGATCTGTGCTTCATATAATCTCGCGTTTGGAAATAACTATTACTACGTGTACATCTACCTCCAAGCAATTGCTTTCATTGTCATGGGATTTGGTTACGTCGGCACCTCGGGCACCAATTCGTAGCAAGACCACACCATTACTTGATTGCATTTCTGTAACTTCCTCAATTCTTTCCCTAGTTTTTTCTTAGTAGATGCAGTGGTATGTACTTTTCACGACAGCTAGCTATTCTTTTGAGAGCCTTTCCTTCAGTGTCTGTTTATATATTAAATAAATTGCAGAGCAAACAGTCGAACACTACTTTGCTTGTAGTACCATGGTTTTCACTTGAAATTTTAGTTCGTTTGAGAAATAGCATTCATAGTTTAATTGCTTGACAACATTAATTTATCACCTTTTAAAGCTTAAGGAGCAGCACATATTTATATATGCTTGTATTTCTATATTAATGGTTTTAATTTTCACTAACATAAGCACATCAAGATGCTACTTTTGCATCTTTAGAGGAATTTTTAGAAGATGGTCAAAATTTTTAGAAGATGGTATCCTGATGCGCTTATGCTTGAGCTTAGATTAAACCGTGTCCATTCAAAGGTCGGCCACCATGTTAATCATGTTCTTTCTAATGGGGGAAGATAAGTTTCCAGCTAAATAAATTACCCGTGGAATAAGATATCATTTAGTGCGAATAAAAATAACTATTAATTACACCTATTCCCCAGAACTATATCTAATTTTACGGAGACCCATAAACTAATTTTTGTTATAATGTCCCCACTTAAAGTTTGGATTAAAATAAAACGACTAATGACAATGAAGAAAAATGCTTAACCGTGATAAGTATACCAGCCTCTTCATCACCCCTGTCTCCAACTCCCCCGACACCACCATCAGCAATCTTGTGCATCTCGCCGAGGAAGCAAGAGAGTAGCGACGACTTTTTGGATGCGACGGTCCCGACGACGACGGCTAGGCCCCCATGCGAAAACCCTTTCCTTACTCCACAAACGCTCCCTTCCTCTTTTCCTCTCCACCTCTCCTACCCCTTTCTCGTCCTCTTTAATTTTCTCCGCTTAGGGTTTCGAATTACACCCGAAGCTTCACGATGTCATCACCTGCCTCGTACTTCCCCAGCGGGCCCGGTTCCTCGCCCAACTTGCCCGGGCCGTCACCGGTGATTCAGTCGATGCCCAACCAAGGAACGAGCTTGGCCATGCATTCCTTTGGTGGTGATATCGGAACAGGGCTGATCAATTCGGGAGTTCCATATGGAAGCTTTAAATCTGCCATTGATCGGTGCCCATGGCACTAGGGGACTTGGCTCCCACAATGGTAGGGCTATAGGAGATGGTGAAGAAGAAAAGGGGAAGGCCTCCAAAGTGTGTGGCATATGAGTGACTACATTAGTACCGATCTCGTCTTTCTTTGGCGCCGTCAAGGATGACGTTGAGTTCCGATGGTGAAGAGCGAAGGAGAGAGACAGTGATGGATAGGGATGAGAGAAAATGAGCGGGCATCTAAATCATTTTGTATCTAATGTACTCTAATATGACTGTCACGTAAACTAAGTGGCCTAATTCAACTGACTGACGATAGACTAATAGAAAGGTGACATTAAAATTATTTTAAAGCTTTGGGGGGGTGGGGGGTGGGGGGTGGGGGGTGTGCATTATAACAAAAAATATTTAAAGGTCTGAAAATTGAGTATAGCTCAAAGTGTGTAGGTGTAATTAACTCTAAAAAGGACACGTAAAACCAATGGCAGTTAATTTTGGGCTGTGTAAATTCATGTATGAATTCGCTTATTGCACTACTTGATAAACAAACTGCATTTTTAGGACCAGAAAAGAGCAGGCGACATGTAAATCACATTAGGCTTATCATATCAAAATTCAAAAAGTACAAAAAGGAGGAAAAAAAAAGGGAAGGGGGGTATAAAACAGACAGCAAAAATATAAGCCCAAAAGAATAATTTGTGTGATACGGAAAACTTACGCAATATATCAATATAAAAAGTGGAAGCCCAAACTGGAAATCATATGGAGATTGTGACCTTGATTTAAATTATATGCATGAAGCGCTGCTTTTCTGATCAAATTGAAAACAGCAACCAATAGAAAGATAACCTTCGAAGCCTTCAGACAGACAATCCTCCTCCACCACACAAGCTGAAGTGTGCAGACAACATAGTGAATTATGTTTATGCATGTCTGCATGGTAATCTGCCGAACTACCACAAGCACTGAGAGGCAGACCAGATTCACGCCACCCGAATTTAGCGCCAACATTACTTTTCTTCATTCGTTTCAATTTCAGCAGTTCGATTGAACTTATTGAATCTTCCAAAGGCTTTAATTCCTCTCTATCAATATCAGCAGGAAATCTCCTCTTTGATCCAGGGAGCAGATTCAGTCCTGGGTACACAATCATGGGTAAGAATCGCCAAGAAGACTTTTTTTTTGTACTCCCATTACCACAATAACTTAAAAGTACTTTGGAAAACCAGAGAAGTTTTAAACATAGTACCACTAAATGTGTTCGATATGCTAGGTTCTGTTTCCATTTCACTACAAGAGCACAGAGATTCTCCCCTCCTGCAGTTGCTGGACTGACTGATTCTGCATTGGAAAATGGAAGAACGTCTGAGCAATGAAAAGAGTAGGAGAAAGCCCCATAAATATGTTTGCACAAACTTATGCACGGTCACACATTCATGGTGACATGCACATGCAAGCATATGCACGGTCACACATTCATAAAGACATGCACATGTATGTAAAAGTGAAACAGAGAAAGCAAAAATTATAAAACACAATGGGCACCACAGCCAAAGAACCACAACACCATAAATCTTTTTAATGCCTATCAAAAACTATAATAGCTAAAGAGCATATCTTAGACAAAAATCAGCATCCAACTAGTATATTGCTATGAAAAACTTGGTCTCCAGGAGATGTAGAGTGAAGAAAGATAATTACATATGTTTAGACAGTTCCTCACCTACTACTAAAAAACAGATATTTTATCATGGTGCCATACAGTCTCAAAATTTCCATATAAGGATCGATTTCTGATTTCATTTGGCAGCAATTTAGGGGTAGCATGTAAAACTAAATTAGAAATTAGCTAGTAATATCATGGACTGAAACAAGAAATAGGCAAATTACCAGTTGTATGAAATTAACCTATCACAATAGATAAATGATTTAATACTAACACTAATTTCTCTCTCCTAATCTAACGGTTAAAAATAATATAATCCTCTAAAAAAATTAACCAAAAGTACCTGTTAATATGACCTAAAGTACTAGTCACCTTAATACAAACTTGGTTGGATTGGATTCATTCACGGCACAAATAGGGCTTGACAGACCGATTCTAATTATTTTTAGTTAATTCATACTTATCTCTTATATAAACTCTTAAGACAAGCCTTAATTAAGTCATGTAAGCCCTTAAGATAAATCCTAGTTAAGTCATGCGGACATTTATGACAAATTTTAATTAATTCACGTAAACCTTTAAGATAAGTCATAGTTAAGTCACATAAGCTTTTAAGGCACATCCTAATTTGAGTTGATTTATGATTAGCCTTTATATATATGTGGAGTGCAACCCTAATATGCATCCATTAAGGAATTATTTGCTAGCAACCCTAGCCACCTTCCTTTATATTCTCATCTTGGTCATCGACCCCTACTTCCCCTTCCCTTTTCACTTGTTGCCGCCTCTCCTGTCAACACAGCCTCGTCCCCTCCTGGCCCACCGAATACCCTTTCGTCTTGCCACATCACCCTTGACCCTAAGAGCTGGAATATGTTCCCATTTCTCTACTTCTTGATTACTACTTCACTCGAAATCAACGCTATCATTGGACTCTTGACCAGATTTGACTCAGCTAGAGTGTGAATCTGTTGACGGGCTAAATATCAAAGATGTAGATCGAAAAGTCACGAAGTTATTCCAACTAGTTTCGTAAATTTTCGAAGTTTGGAAATATTTGGCAAATATTCTCCGACTGCGCAAAATCGCTCGTGATTCAGATCAAACCCAACTCGATTCGTATCACACCCATTTAGTTTGTAAGGGTAAATTAGTCATTTATTTTATTTCTCTCTCAAGGTGGCCTAATTTTTATGAAATATTAGGAATAATAAATCATTTTATTCTATTCAAAGGTTAGTTGGATTTGACACTCAATTGATAGGAGATTTCATCTATTTTTAGTTACACCTTGTATTTGTAATATTTATTAGGGCTCAATTTATATATATTGAAACAAATCAAATCAAAAGGAAACTCCTCAAATATTTAAGGGGTAAAAAAAATAACACCCTATGTTTTTTTACAAACAAAGCCTATTTATTATTATTTACAAGTAGGGTCCTCTATTTGCTAAAAAAAAAAAATCAAGTCGCAACTTACCGTTGGTGTGCATTTGACGGTGGTTCAAACCGACCCTCATGTGAGTCAGCTCGAACGAAATCTAGACCTAGTAGGGTATAAATTGGTTTTTTTTTATAGCAAATAAATGACTATTTATAAATAATAAGAGTCAAAATGTAGGTCTTATGTATTTCTCTTCAAGTTATTGTAGATGTATGAAGAGGTCAACCTACATCCCACATAGTGATGCTTTTCAAAATCCTAATCATCCTATCTGTCGAGAATTATCTGTTATGCCCTTTGATTTATCAACAGACTGATATTTCTTTTGATAAATAATCATTTTTTATCAAATCATTGCTCATCACAATATTAAGATGTAAACTGCATCTACTTTTGAAAGCTTAAAATAAAGAAGGCAGAGAAACCTGTACATGTGCTCAACAAAATCATCAATGAGAACAGGCCAAGCACCTACAAAATTAACAATGCAGTTAAACTTTGCATTATAACAGAGTCTATATCATTCTATATAAAGCAGAGATAGTTGCCACACAATAACCTTCCATTAAAACAATAATGTATCAGAATTACCCTTCGGATCATAACCTTCAAGGTCTTCATTTACACATCTGCTGAAGGCCAAGAGTTGCTGCCAAGTATCCTCAGATATATTATGGCGTTGGTGCTCCTGAGATCATAAAGATACACAGTTAGTAGTAGAAACAACAAAAAACATGATGACAACAGCCAACACCAAAATATGCGCTCCAACAAGAAAGAGAACTTTTGGGACCAAAAGCCACCGCAAGAACATCTGTATCACAAACTATTGGATGACCATGATAACCTAAGTACTGTAATACATTTCAAAAAGTAACTGGGAGATAACTCCAAGGACAACCAAAACTTCCAGATTTAGGAGGAAATGAAGCTGCTTTTACAGAAATTCTCTCTTAAACAGTGCAACAAGTAAGCACTGAATCTTGTACCTCAACAAAGTTACACCACTGGTTAAGCAATCGAAAGCTTCCATTCAGAACTATTCTCCAGGCTGTAACAGCTCTCTGGACAGCTAATTGTAGAGAAGAATAATCAGTCAACAAAGAGAAAGCTAAAACAATCACCAAAATATATATGCAAATAGAAAGGATAAGAAGAAGATCTTACTGATATTTTTCTGCCCATTTTCACGACAAATGAAGAAGACAAAATCATAGAAGAAATCAAATTGATGAGAATCTACCTAAAAGATAACCCAAACAAACATTAGTGAGCAAAAGTATTGTAGTAATATTACTTCAGACGCAAATCAACAGATTAAATGAGCTTTCATTGAATATATATTAGGAGTTTTAATGAGACTCACCGACAAGACAAGAGAAGACATAAGCTTGGATAGGTCACTCAAAATTGTATCCCTGGAAATTGAAAATCAAATAATGCCATTAGCTATTTAACAACTACTGTATCTTATAATTCACATGTAAAAACAACAATTCTGTCAAAGAGGAAGCAGTACTTTTTATTTCCAAAATATTATGGCAATGGGAGTGGTAGAATGCCCCCTTCTATATAGTGCCAGTTTCCATGCTAGGTCTCTATTTGCTCGATTATAGCAACCAATTTATTATTGATCATGCATTAATAATTTACCTTCTAAGTACCATAGTAGGAGCAAGTCAAAATATGAGTAGACGCATAATTCTGTCACTATGGTACCTCAGGAAAGTTATATCATCAGAACAACTTCGCTAGAAATAAGCGGTTATAAATTCACAAAAATATGGCAAATACAATAATACATACCTCATTTGGACTCTGTTATTTAACGACTTTGAAAGCACAATTAACATTTCCTTTGAGCTGGCATGGTTGCTTGCCGATACAATATCTGTGCAAGAATATCATCAGACAATGTGATCAGATATAAAATAATTAAGTATCGTCAGACAAGAGTATGCCACAACGTGTGCCAATGCTACATAATATGTAATAGGATGTGATAAAAATTGCAAAAGACATTATAAGGCCAAACTGCATGCTTCAGTAAAACTGGATACTGGTCAATCTCCATAGAAATTTTTGTATGCAGAGATATCAGTATCACAATGGAACAGCAAATTTTGTGAAATAATATGATAAGAAGCCATCTTTGAATAAAATGTTCTTGCATCACAGATCATATTTTGCATAACATTGACAAGATGTTTGCAATATCACATTTAGGGCTTTCCTCCGGCTTAAAATGGCATGGTAATGAATTTTACGGAAACCCCTAGATGACTCAACTACTGCTAATACGGACAAAAATTGTTATAAAAAAAAAAAAAAGTTGCGAGAAGACATTAGCTCAGTCCTTCCAACAAAATGTTGCAAAATTTCACAGAATTCCACCAGTATCATCTTAAAACCTAAAATAAAAGAATTGCAAGCAGTAGCACGTTTCCTGGGGTCTAACCCACCAAGTTGAGTACGTTAAAAACTCTTATGGCTTGTTTCTTTTGATCTAACCACAGCCGCCGTCCCCCTTCCCCCCAACTCTTATGGCTTGTTTCTTTACAGCACTCTTCCTAACTAAGATATACAAAAAAGAACCGATTTCCTCTGAAAGGCTTGACCTTTTTTCAAGCAAGACAACCCAAACGAGAGCACTTCTTCCGAAACAAAATCAAACAACAAAAGTAAATAAATCCAAAGAGAAATCAAATCAACGAGAATGAATTGGGGCAAGAAGAGGCCACCGAGCACCCACCGCAGTACATCGCGTAGATCTCAAAGATATCGGAACGATGGGGACCGGAGAAGCCCATGAAGGGCGATCTAGAGTTTCAAGAAGAATCTGAATCCTAGATCGACAGCTTAAGGTACCGAAACACTCGTCCTCCCTCCCCCCTCAATCCTCTTTCCCTCTTGGGAAGAGGAAGAGAGAGAGACAGGAAGATGGAGGAAGAAGAAGGAAGCTCAGAGACTGTCACGTGCCAAGGCTTACTTACTACTCCTGACCAGGGGTAAAAATGTCCATCTGGCAATCATGACAAGAACTTGAACTTTAAAACGTACAGGTGGGCCGTGATACGATCACCGCCGTTCGCGGTGCCTGCTTGTGTGCATGTGATGAAGGATGATTTGCAAATTAATTTACCTCTTATAATTATATTAGCAAAGACGGATCAAAATTTATGTCGTTTGTAAACATATCAGCAATCACATAAAATATATGCATTACTTGCATAAATATACATATTATTTATATAATAAAAAATTAATTACTTTTTATAAGTAACACCTGTTTTAGGCTGTATTTGCTAATGTAATATAAACTGAAATTATCTTGCAAATCATTCCACGTAGTAGGCAATGAGATAAAAAGATCATACGAAGATAAAAATATTCCTCATGGTAAAGCACTTTTGAAGGCCCTCCTTTTGTGAATGGTTTGTGTCTGTTCTTTACTAGCTCAACAGTATAGCTGCTTCTTCTTCTTCTTTCTTTTTTTAAATATCTACTGTGTGCCGTTGCTTTGACATATATTAATAAAATGAGAGGCAAGGTCGAGTTATGAAGATCCAAAAGTCAATATTTTAAAAAACAATAGTAAAAATAGTTTAAGTAACTTATATTTCGTATTAATCAAACTTTGGCTAATATATTAAGCCAACTATATTGTCGAGCCTAAGTCTAAGACATCAAACCATGTCATGTTGCTGAGCTGCTTCTTTCTAAGATATTTACATTTATTTTTAAAAAATCACGTAAGATATCGACTTTTTTTTTTATTTTTTTATTTTTTGAGGAAAGAGAGCTGTATTAGCTAGAATTACTTCTACCTAACTCGCCAGCAGAAGGTCCAAAGACAAGGTTACAAAGATCAGGAGGAACAGAATCACATGGCCCCATCATGCAACCTCGAAAAGCTTTCCTACCCTTGATAGCAGCCCCAATTTGCTGCCCTATTGCTTTCTCTAAATACATGCCCTATCCTTACATCCAAGAAGGAATTAAGAATGAAAGAACACTCAAATACAATGTTCCAAATGCACCAAGGCGGCAAGGTTGAGTCAAATTCAAATGCAAGTCTGCTACCCAACCTCACCAACCGTAGCCCCATACCGATCGCCCACTCCTTAGTCGGCAGTGTCAACCCAGTAGTAGACGTGATCATTGGGCGGGTCGGGGTCGGGTTCAGCTTGAGCCTTTCGAGCCAATCGAATTTAAATATTTGTTCATGGCCCGATCCATCAATCACTCGAGCTAAACTAGAATATTCTAACTTGTTACCGTCCACTAGCACATTAGATATTGGGCTTAGATTGAGTATAATATGTTAAATATAAAAAATATAATATCTTGTTAGGTTAAGTTTAATGGGCTTATATGAAGACATTTTAGTTACCTTTCATAAAAATATATTTATATATTGATATATAGTTTACTAAATATCTAATATGGGATTGTAAATTTATAGGAATATGCATGTATTATGAGTGAAGCCATATATGAGAGTAGTGGATTGTGCATTTGGGTCAGGCTGGGCGGGCAAAGGCTTAACCCATGCCACCCACTATCATCTTGGGGTCGACTCGGGTCGAGCCTAAATCGAGCTCGAGTTGGGCTTAGCCTGATTAAAATCGGGTGGGCTCGGGCCGAGCTTTTTGGGCTAACCATACTTAAGTATTTGTTCATGGTCTGACCCACCAATCATTCGGCCCAACCCACATTTTAACTATTTTTAGAATTTTGTTTACTATTAGCATATTTTTTATAAAATATTTATATTCCTCTATTTAAAAAAACAATAATAAATTAAAAAAATCTAAATGTGTGCTTAAAAAAATGTAAAATGGTACGGCTCAAAATTTTAGTTTGTTTTTATTGTAGCAAAACGGGCAAGCTCAGTTGCGGGCTTCCGGGCTGGGCACACGTGGGCTGAGCCGTTTGATCACGTCTAAGCCGAGTTTAGACAGGTCGAGCCTAATGATCATGTCTACCCAGCAAGGATTGGCTCCTACACAGCTGCGATGAGGCGCCTATTAGACAAATAAATTGAATTTACTCCCTCTAGGTCGACCGCAACATTTTCAGAACCATGAATTTGCTACAGTGCCTTATTACCCTTTCCCTCTCTAATTTCAATTTATCTCTCTCTCTCTCTCTCTCTCTCTCTCTCTCTCTCTCTCTCTCTCTCTCTCTCTCTCGTAGCGCGCTATGGCGGCGGAGGTTGGGATCTTGGAGCAGCTCTTGAGGTCTATTGCCTTCGTTCCCATCGTCATGGATACTACGAATACGGTGGCTGTGGTGCTGCTTTCGGAGATCCTCTCGGGCGGCGACGAGAGGCTGCCGACGTCAAAGGCGTCGATCGAGGCGTTGAGATTGGTGGAGGTAACCAAGGAGGAGGAGTGCTTGGTGTGCTTGAACTCACTCAGGAACAGGGAAGATGGAGAAGTGGTGGTGGTAAAAGAGATGCCTTGTAAGCATAGGTTCCACGGTGCGTGCGTAGAGAAGTGGCTAGAGTTGCATGGGTCGTGCCCACTATGCCGGTACGAGATGCCGATTGGAGAGGAGGGAGAAAGGAAGGAGGAGGAAGAAGAGGAGAGCGGAAGAGGAGGTTTTTTTTATTACGATACTTGTCCGAAGGATACCTGAGAGAGATCAGCAGCAACAAGACGATGACTAGTTTGGGGAATTCTTGTGGTATTCGTTTTCTTTTTGTTGGAATTCTTTTGATTAATTGATCTTTGTTCGTTGGTTGACAGAATTGATTGTATATAGATGATTGTTGATTTTGTTTTTTTAAAAAGAGGGGAAAGTTGGGTTATTTTGAAATAGCTGGGAATATGCCTGTTATGGTCTTCGATTGGTTAGAGAAAATAAAAGGTTTGTGGTGAAATGATTGGTTTTGGCCAATAGCGATCAGCCTTATTTCGACTTGTATTAGTCCATTTCCATCTCGAAAAAGAATTTAAACTTAGTAGTGATCTACAAATTTAAACAGTAAAAAGATTTGATCAATAATCTATTTCTCCTTTCATCAGAAAATCATCCAGCAAGAGAAGTCTGTTAGTGTGACCTGTAGCTTGAACGATCAAGTTGACTAAGAGCAATTGATGATATTAAAGAGTTGAATTCTAAGATTTGTATCAAATTTTGTTTCACTTAGACTTTTTTACTTTTATCTCCCAACATGCTCCAAAAAAATATTGACTGAAGCTCTATAGCTTAACGCCCACCCACCCGATTAGTTCACTTGTCAGCAACCAGCTGCTATAGTCTAAGTTAGGAAAGACGAGTGAATGAGCCCTTCGCAACTCGCACCTCTCTATGCTGAGATGCTCTGGTGGATACATCGATACAATATATAAGGCAAAGGCTAAGAAGAGAGAGAAAAGAAAACAAATAATAGTGAGTAGGAAGAACAATTTCTTGCTTGCCCTAAGCCTAAGCCTAAGCCTAAGGTAAGGGAGGGAGAGGAGGCAACGACGACGACGACGACGACACGTAATAGAGTCCTCTGCCCTCCACCTAGCCAATAGAACCTGGGTAAGGGAGGAGGAGGAAGATGCGCTATTCTTACAAGGATAGATCGTCACAGAGACTGTTATACTATAGAACAAATTCAAAATCACAGGTCTACAGTATATAAATTACCTAATTGACATAGATCATAATTGTAAGAACTAATACAACTTTATCATATTGATTGTCCAAACTTTGCTTTCTCTCTGTTCTAGATAACTAGTACTAGGGTTTGCAGTTTTAGCAATTTATTCTATAGTAAGCTGTCAGATATCAATATACTAATGAAGAACATGTATGAAAATTGAAGTCGTATCAATTTCAGCTCCTCTCTGGTGGCTTCGGCGTGTGGCGATCATTAGGCCCCGATCCTGGATAATCATTTGTCTCTATGTCCATCCTTCCAAATTTGGTTTCTTCCATTCTCTCCACTTCTCTGGTGATCTGTTGATTTATAAAAACTGAGAAGCCAATTTGACTTGGAACGATATCTTATTTTGAGAAAGATGAACAGATCTAAACCAATATCTTGCTTGATCTCTTTCTATCTGAAATCATACTGTTTTCTCCTCTATCAAGATACTTCTATACTAGACTGTTACAGAAGACTTATATATGGTCCCTTCTTATTCATAGAATCAACTGGGTAATTAAATTAATGATAGAATCTTTGCAGTTTAAAACTTTGATGCTTAATTTGAAGTAGAATGACTTCTCCACACATACCTGAGCTGTGTCAGCAAGAGCTGGGGGACCTTTAGCCTTCTGCAGCATTCTTTCAACTCCTGTGTTAGCAATAGAATTTTTCTTCTTGTTTAGAACAGAGATAGTAGTGAAGATGAACAAGAAGGAAGATCTTTTTAGGAGAGCAGTTAGAAGATGGGAGATGTTTACTTGTTGAAGGTACTGCATGTGAGGAAACAATGAGAAAAGAGAAGGCCAATAGAATGAGTAGCAGTTGAAGAGATGCCATTCTTTCCATGCCTACCAATCTCTCTATGCTGGTGTTACTGTCATCTGCAACCCAACTAAGCAGTCATGATTTCCTTTATGCTGCCCTTTATAATGGAACAAGGTCAGAAAGTTTGTCAAGCAACCAAAACTGAATGCAATTGGGCATCTACCTAACAAAACTTTCCCTACTTTAGTTAGTGCTTCACATGATAGTAATCCAATAGAAGCATGTTATATCACAGAATCTTGCACTAACTAAAGAATGCACAAAGGGTAAGAACCCACATAGCAGATCCAAATAGATGGGTTTATACTTGATTGTTTAATTGTGTATGCTATGTGAGTTACAACCAAGTGAGATAGGAGCAATTGGTATATTTTTTGTATGAGCCAAGAAGATATACCTCAGGAAAAGTGACTCCTCAATGGAATGGTGGATGGATTTTTTTGAGGTCCGGAGATGATCAATAGTGGGTCAGATGGATATTTCTCTGGAAGTGGGACGAGATAGCAAGTTGGGACGTGGCAAGAGGGAGTGCACCAGAAGGCTAGTGAGGTGTGACATGGTGGCCATCATTGATATAGGAGTTTATTTATTTCCTTCTCTAGAGGCTACCAATTGGCTCAAGGTCATAGCATTGGTGTGTATTCTAGAAGGATTAACCGATTAAGATAAACCATGGTAAATCTAGTGGGGCTTAGCTTCCTCATAGTTGACTAAACTTAGTCGAGTCAATCAATATTTAATCACACTTAGTCTATTAAAATAAAGTTAGTGACATGTTTTCTTAAAATACTTGTTTACTAATAGGTAATTATTATGATGCCAAACATAATGGTTTCTTCTTGGAACATTAATGAATTGAGATCAACTTAAACACACTTGGACTCTTTATTTCACTATCTCGATTGATAATCTTAAAGGCTAATTACATCTAGACCTCATGAATATGACCCAATATCATTTATACCATCTGAAGAAAATATCGTGACATTAAAGCTCTATACCGTTTGTTTTTTTCATCTAGATTTGATATGTGAAAGGCATGTGAGCAATTTTTGCTCTCATTTGTGTTAGAATTGTCCTCGTCTTTCTTCCAAAACTTATATCAATATATTTATATTCTTTTTCATTTTAATCTTTGTCAATACTATCTCTCTCATCTTCTAATATTTTCCTCTCCTAGTAGTAGCCTCTATAGTTTTTTTTTTTTTGTGCTCTCATTCTCTTCAAACTCTCAATCTCTCTCAACTTTCCTCCTCCCTTACTCAACCCATCAACCTATTTTTACCAAACTCCACCCATATATGCATGAGAATACAGGATGATTTTAATAAATACTTTTTTTTTCACTTTCGATAATGAAAGATAAAAGACTAATCAACTCTAGTAAAGTTTGTATGTACATTTTTCATAACCAAGAAGGTTATTGATTCAACTTCAATTCTAAATAATATTGTGGAGAAATTATTTGATGGTTTAGTGGCGTGGCTTGATTCGGTTGATGGTTCAGCAGTGCAATTAGCTTGGAGAAACAGCTTGACAGCGCAATGACTTGGAGCAAGTCTCGGCAGTGTTTAATTCAGAGCAATTATTCGGTGATACATATGACTTGGAGTCTAAACTAGACAACTAAAAACTCGGTGGGGCCTAAATGTCTCTGCATATTAAGAATATTAGTTTTTTATTCGGTCCATATCTAACTTTTGAGCTCATAAATAATAAAAAAAATTTGAAAAATAAAAAATAAAAGGGAAGTGTAGCTTTTTCCCGACTATAAAGACGTTAGGAGATAAACTTAACTTTGGCCGAAACTCGGAAAAAGGTGGGAGGTTGTCACTTTCACGTATGTCTGCTTTTGATCTGTGTGAGGCCAAATGACATGTGTTGCTCGTCTACTTGCTGAAGCTTTGAATATAAATTTTGGTGCTCGATCACTCTTAAATATGCTTCAATGGAAGACAATACGTGTCAACTGCCATTGACTCAAACTGCACGTGTCAAGAGCAAATTAAGTATTGGGGAGTTCCACGCTTTGGTAATGCTATTGCTGATGCTTCCTTGTTATATTTCATTGTCTCTCATTCAAAAGGATTGGAGTGGTGCTATTTGTGAAGCTATTCTCACGTACAGTGACATTAATTAAAAGCAACATGTTCTTTCTCCAAAAATTTTACATATAACATCGTCTACTTTAATAAAATTATAATTTATACCTTATATTTTTATTATTTATAAATCGAGCTCTATGATTTAATAAATATGTATAAATTTTTTTTTACCATTAGATCAATTAGTTAAATTAATTATATTAAAAAATTATAAAAATACCTTCTACCAAGTCATACTAAGAGCGTTTTAGTTATTTAAGAAATAAAATATTTTTAAATTAATGAAATATTCTTTTGGTGTTAATTCAAATCTAATGTAGGATATATTCTGCACATATTTATTAAATTATAGGACTTAATTTTTAAATAGTCAAAATATAAAGTGTAAAATATAATTACTTTATAAAGCAAGGAGTTATATACACATTTTTATGAATAATATAGTTTGACTAACAACTTAGATAATTAACACTCCTCATAACTTATCACTAGACAGTCTTCATCTTTTTAAGTTACACCATTATCATATCTCTTATGCTTTAATGTACTTACATTATGGTGATAACTTATACTCCTATAGATTAATTTTCTCTAAATCTATATACAAACGGACCTAGAAGTTTTATATACTACCGTATGAATGTTTATTATTTACTCCTTATATTTTGTCTAAAATGCCTCAAAATACCTTAGTATTAGTTTTTATTAACTATTATTTGGACAAAATTAACCTAGAATATTCATGAGGCATTAAAAGTAAAGTTGAATAAAAAATATCTACATAGTGTAATAAAAGCGAAAGATATAATATTTTCAATAGATTTTTCTTAAAAAGTATTGGAATTAAAAAAAAATGAAAGGATAGACGAGGGTGTGCTACTAGCAATTGACTAAAGGAAAGGAATAGAGTTCAAAAGCAACACATGGAATCAAAAGGTATAGGAAAAAAGATCAAGTGGAATATGGAAACATAATTATTTTTTTCGCTGGAAATTGGATGTGAAATAAGGATTATTGTGAGCTTTCCATTGCATTTGGGAAATAAAAGATATTTTCTTTTTCATTTTAAAATTCAAATTTTGGACTAATTGGATGCTGAGTGAGAGTGACCCTTCATTCTTCTTTCAAGTGAACTTAGTTAAGTAATCAGGATTTATTAATATTTAACAAAAAAATAAAGATACTTAGTGAAAATAATTTATTATTATAATTAATAATGAAAAGGTGGAAAGTGTAATTTTCTGAAATGAGAAAAAATTTGACAGTTTAGTCCAAACACGGTCCGATTTCTAAAAAGATTTCGCTTTCTATCTCTAATTTCTTAAACATATTAGCAAGTGGCAAAGAAGACACCACTTGAAGCACCAAGAACAAAATACCCATCCAAATCAAGCCCAACATTTCACCCACCATTACTCCCCCGTAGACCGTAGTTGCTGGCACGGTCATTATTGTGGTATATATTTGGGTGCCTATAGCGTATGATATAGGTAGGTAAAAGCAGAGAGAATCAAATAACGCCTTCTCAAGGCCACAAAAGGAACTTGTGGCTCAGAATCTATCTCTCCTGCTGACGTGGCACCTCCTGCCTCCTCCTCCCCTTGCCTTTCCCCTACGTAAAAGCACGACAAGCCCCGAACCCAAACGAGGAGTCCAACGAAGAACTCGACAAGTCAAAGGAAGAGAGGATTAGATAAAAAGAAGAGCAGAAGAGACACAGATAGACAGATAGATAGATAGATAGATAGATAAGCTTAGAGTTAGATATATATAGAGAAAGAGAGAGAGAGAGAGAGAGTGAGAGAGAGAGAAATGTTGGAGAGAAAAGATTCTGCTATCAAACTCTTCGGGAAGACGATTCCACTGCATCCAAATGGGAATTCTGCGCCACTCTCCGATGGTTGGAAGAGTGGTGGTGGTCAAGAGGAGCAGGTATTACTTTGATGGCTTGTTGGATGCTTTACTTAATCAATAGAAATTGATATATATATATATATATATATATATATATAATTTTTTTTTCTTGCTTATTCTTTGAACTTTGGGTTCTGATTCCGATATCCTTGTTGGAATTAGCTGGGATTTACGTGCAAGGTTGGATCTTGGAGTGCTTTTTGGGAGATGGGTTTTACTGGATTTGGATTGGAAATTTGAGGATGTTGGAATGTGCAGTAGTTCACTGGTTTGTGGAAAAGTTTAGTTTTCTTTTCTAGCCTTCGTTTTACTTCTGTCTTCCTCCTGTTGTGTTAATTTATAGTTATCCTCTTGTAGGTCAAATTTAGGAGAATAGTTTTCGCGATTTTCTATTTAGTTATTTCTGTTTCAGAAGCATAGTTGTTTTAGTTAATTCGAGAAGAACCAAACAAATTTATTTAGCATTTATTTGAGCAAATTCGAAGTTATTGGAACTTTATGAGATCATCTCCTTGACTCCTAATGATGAACAATTATCTGCCTAGGATTTCTTGCTGTCGTCTGTTTCCCTGATTATCTGAGTATCAACGAATGAGAAATCTATGGTGATAAAGAGCAACTTTATTTCTTATCATGGGGGGTTGAGACAACAATATTTGTTGAAACTTGAAAGCTGTGGGAGTAACTCACTGCACAATTCTGTTTCTGCTAATTACTTCTTGAGATTGTTTTAAATTTTGTGCTTCCTCTAAGATGGATTTTGTCATCATGATCCCAGGAATCTAAAGACAATGAGCCAGCTCCTAGTTCCAAAGACCAAGATCATGAGTTGCCAGATTCAGAAGAAAAGAGTGAGCTGCCTATGCCTGCTGCAACTGAGGAACCATCTGAGAAGAACTCAGTTGCAGTACATGAAGAAGAATCAACTGATACAAAAAATCCGAAAGACAAAGCACCCAACAAGCCCGAAAAGATTCTCCCCTGCCCTCGCTGCAACAGCATGGACACCAAGTTCTGCTACTACAACAACTACAACGTCAACCAGCCTCGCCACTTCTGCAAGAACTGCCAAAGATACTGGACGGCGGGGGGCACCATGCGCAACGTTCCCGTCGGAGCAGGCCGCCGCAAAAGCAAGATCTCGACATCCTACCATCGACACATTGTTACATCCACTTCTTCTCTCCAAGGCGTCATGGAGCCAGTTAGGCCTCCTCTGTTGAAACCAAACGGCACCGTTCTTAGCTTCGGTTCTGACTCGCCTCTGCTGAATCTTGCGGATCAGACGGCGAAGAATTGCAGTACAAATGGATTTCACATAGCAGAGGCATGTAAGGAAGAGAAGCCTTCAACTGGAGCTTTGGGATCAAATACTAGTGAGGAGGCAACAAAGACTAATAAGAACTGTCAACAAATCCCAATTCCACTGCCACTCCCATTTTTGAATAGTAATGCTTGGGCATATCCATGGAGATCACATCCTGCCTTATGTAGTCCAACTTTTGCTATTCCATTCTACCCTGCAGCAGGTTACTGGGGTGCCACAGTCCCTGCACCTTGGAGCATTCCATGGCCTTCCTCTGCAGCTACTTCGCCTACTAGCATCAGGAAAGGAGCAGTAAACAGCCCTGTCACCTTAGGCAAGCATTCACGCGACGTCGGAGATGATCTCGATGAGAAGAATACACGAGAAAGGCGTATCTGGGCTCCAAAGACACTGAGGATCAATGACCCGGATGAAGCTGCCAAGAGCTCTATCTGGTCAATGGTGGGTACCAAGAATGACAAAGAAAGGCTCCTCAGTGCATTCCAGTCCAAACTTGAAAGTAAGAACCATACTGCCAGGAGTTCACAAATCTTGCATGCCAACCCCGCAGCTCTCTCGCGGTTTCTCGGTTTCCAGGAGAGCTCTTAGAGAAACTTCAGCTTTACAATCCCATGGCACTACTAAATTTTTTTGTATATTTGAGAAAGATTTAGGTAGGAACTCCAATGCCCTATGATGGATAAGAAAAGTCCTGGAGATTTTACCTGCTTTTCTGTATATAAATAGCTAATTGAGAGGGAGGAGGTAGACGGTGAAGAGAGAGATTAACAGTTGTAGATAAATAATTCAGCAAATATAGCATAGAAATGTTTTCCTCCAGGTTATCAAATCAAACTATAGGACTCTGAAATGAATGGAATCTACTAACAGCTCAGTTGTTATCAAAATTAAGGTCAGATATAGCCTTGCTTGACTAATTAAAAGTGGTTCTATCTCTACTCCTTCCTGGTTCATGTGATGTCAATCCACCACAAATATGGTAAAGATGGTAAAAGAACTAGCTTTGCCAGGATGGGAGAAACAATGTTAAGGAAATCCAAGCACACAAAAGTTATGAAAAAGGTAGAGAGAGGACAAGGCTAAAAAAAGATATCAAATAAAGCTATTTAGCCATTGTTTTTTCAGCACCCCTCTTGGTGGAGACATAAAAGACAAGCATCTTTCATTTTCATGGCCACATTCCAATTGATTCCTAGAAAAGATAGAAAGAAGAAGAGGAAAATATTGTTAACCATCTTTTCTTTTCTGTCTGCTTTTATATGGAATACAATTAATGTGCTAACAACAATCAATGCATGGAATAAAACTATTCGGGATTGGCTACACACACCTTTTCCTTGTTCAACTCCAACTGCTGCTTTTGTTTATTCTATGATTCTATCGGTATTATTTTTCTTCAGAACGTACCCCTCCTTTTGTTCTTTTTATGTACTTGACTAACTCTCATCCTTCCAAATATCTTAACATCTATCAATTTGATTATGAGATCAGGATTTGGTTTCTGCAAAGATACCCTCGAACAACTTTAATTGTACTTGCATAAGCTAGTTAAAGTAATCAGGCTGGAAGATATAAAAGAAAAGGAAATTTAAGCTGCTGAGAGACAAATCTAGCCCATAGATATCGACAAGCATAAATAACTAAGCAGCCCATATTTCAAGAAAGTTGGTGGAGGTAGAAGATTGTGTCGTCAAAATGTTTAAAAGTTAAAAGGACACGATAGTTATTAACTTATTATGCTTTTGAACCTCCAGTCATGAGTAAACAGTACAACTCTCCACTTCCAATTTTTTCCTTTGAGAAGTACTTTCTACTTACAACCTAGCTAATGCGTTCTGGACAAAAATATATTATCTTCTTTCATTAGTTGGCTGACAACTGATGACTGAAAGCATCTTAGTCTGATTTTATCTAGCACAAACGAGTGAATAAAGGAGCAAACGCAATAGGGTTGAGCATACATAATAAGCACCCACTAAACACTTTTGAATCAAGGCCAAATCTGATGGATTTAGAACAAAAATCACAGCTTCAAGATCACATTGTAACTGGTGATGAAAGAAAACATTTAAATGACTAACCAAATAGATAGAGAGAACAATTGCATGCAATACAAATGTTTATGCAAGAGGTTTGCATGAAGTACATGAAACCCAGAGTCGCTTGAAGACAAGGAATGAGCATGAGAACTGATATTACCTAATCAATGTGGCTAAGATTTAAAAAAAAAACTGAGAAGGACATAATAATCCTACAGAAAGACATTATACACTAATAAATCAGCTTAATTTCATGTCAAATTCCTACTGAGAAGTACAAGGAGTGATAGATGAATGAACTGACGTAGAATATTTATATTGACCAAACAACAAGAGGCACTGGAACTATATGCCTTAAATTGAAATAAGTCAGCATACTAATGTGGAGTGTTCGTCCCATAACCATTGTAATACCTAAAAGTATCTTTATAACAATATATCTTTATGCATATGGTTTGAAGCCTTAGATTTTCAAGCAACAAAACACCTTTACCATTCTTTGTTATGCTGGCCGACAAATTCATCCTTCTCCCTTTCGGCCATTTCTTAATTTGAAACAAAGGTCAACGACCTTTTGACTTTTCGAGTCAAACAATTGAGCATCTGCACTCTGTCTCGAACTCATTGGATATTCCAAAACGAGAGTGAGGCACTGCATCTTAAATAGCTCCTCACTTTGGCTAAAGTTTGAGTGCACTTTCTATCAAAGCTAAGGAAATAGTTGCACTGGAGGCTAAAAGCTTCACTAGAAAGCCTAGTGGGAGACGACCTTAGGATTTGTTAATAAAGAAGTATCTGAATAAGTCATTCTTGGAAGAAGTTATGAACTTAATAATAGAAGGTTACTTCCTTAAAATATTTTATGATTTTCTCTAATGTCATAGGTGCATATGAAAAGATATTAGATAAGATAGAAAAATAACAATGACCTCACCACTATCAACTTGTTTTACTTTGTTAAGCATGCTTTCTACTCTTTAATAAAGAGTCTTAAGACAACCCCTTGTCTCACACATTGTCCTGTTAGTGGTTCACACTAGGATGTATTATTTACTATAGAATGCACATGTGTTGATAAGGGATTTGTAGACTTATATTCACAGATGTGATATTTGTTTTCATATATTTTTAATATATTGAGTCATTTGGCAATGTAGGAAGATGAAAAAGATAGGACAAAAATGTTTTAGGGCAAATATGACATCTAAAACATTTTAAGGTAATAGACAAAACATTGAAAACTTTGGAGCATGCATGGTAATCTTTGTGGACAAAATGATCAAATACAGAGGATTCCAAATAGTTGAACAGTTGCTGTTATTGTTGTGCTCTATAGTTGACCTCTGACATTGAAGCATGGTGACTTAGAAGTCTAGTGTGAAATGGTTTAACACTACAGAGTAGTATCAGTGAAATGAGAGAACAAATAGATACTCCTAGATTACAAGGCAATTAAATCTTAAAAGAACAGATTAGATAATCTAAACTTTTCTAAATTATTCAAAGCACTGGCAAAGAAACGTACGATAAGAGTTAAAATAATTGGATGGTGGTCAATGAAACAAAAACTCATTAGCCAGAAGATATTAATAATTTGGTAGCACAGTCAATAAGTTTATTTGCCTGTGAATTCATAGAATTAAGAGAACAAATGTTTTTCTTAAGAAAATAAGTCTTTCTTTTCTCCATCAATATTATCAGTCTATTGATCAGACATGCTTGGAGGGATGTAAATACTTGACCATCAAAATTGTTCAACTTTTTTCTAAAGCTTCCACCAAGTCATAGGATATAACCTGGCAAATATTGCACTAGTAAGCTAATAATTGGAGAATATTTATAGTAAGACAACAGAATCATACACTAAATTTTTTTTTATCGTGATGCCACTATTGAATTTGCTCAACATGAAAGAGCATAATTTACAGACCAACCAGTGTAAGAAGGATAAATTATTAAGCACTAAATGATAAACTTCATATCTGCAGAGCAATTTGACCTTCAGATTAAGTCTAAAAAAAGGCTTTAGATCCAACTAGTTGGGACTTTCAGAGAATTGGTTAATCACAATATTTAAGTGAAACATAGTAAGAATCATTTGATTACAGACTCAAATGCTAGAATGCCAATGCTATTGATCAGTAACACAATTGTCCGTTAGATGAGATGCTGTTGCTGAAAGAGAATGAGATTTCTCGAATAACTCTGTTACCATCATTGGATGTTACAACCCCCTCTATCGGGTGCTCGACGGACATTACCGAAGGCAGAGAGCTCAAGGAGATCCATGTCTCGGCCTGCAATTGTCAGATGCTCCAATTTCAACAGACATTGATAACATTGATCCCTTTGATTAATCCTCTAGCGGATGAAGAAACTAGCTTTTGAAAAAAAAACCTTTACCTGAAACTCTACAATAAGCACTCTTTTGTATGAGATCTGATCTGGATATCTCAGTCTTGTTCCCTTTAGATCGATTTACAGTGGCCTGCAGAAGGTAGAAAATCATATCAGTTCTCTTCAAACATGAATACAATCCTTTAGTTCCAAATATATGAAAATTTTCTTAGGATTTAGAATAAAAGAGGAAAAACCAAACACTTATTTCTTTACCAAATTGCATGCTGTAAGGTAATCAGATGATTACATGTTGACATGACAATTGTGAAGGTGTAAGAACACAAGGAAACTCTGGCATTCCAAATACGAACAAGTTAGAGGAAACTGAAAAAGTTAAAAAAAGAAGATACATACCTGCAAAACTTGGCAATTCTCCAACGTGCTCTTCCCACCCTGTGAACAAAAAAATAACATTAAGATTTAAGACTAGTTGTCAGTTTCTAAACGAAACATGGTTTTGCCAATATAAGGTCCTTGATAGAACACAAGAAAGGGAAGCATAGAAAGCATGGCATTTAAGAACTCAACCTCGTTGTCTACTTGTTTTTGTTGATGCTCTAATAATGAACATACATAAAAGAAAATAAAAAGAAGGTGGTCCCCTTTAAAAGAGGGGTATTCTTCATCTTCTATCAACTGATGTAAAATACATAAATTTAGTGACTAATTGGAGGTTAAGAAATATCAGGGCAATGAGCAGTCAGCATTAGCGGGTAGAGCTATTCATCTTATTGGGCATATTTCATGCTCAACCATCGTTGTATAAAACTTCCGCCTTAATGCCTAAGCTCCCACTTTAGGTAGAATATAATTAGGCCTCACTTACGGTGACAACCTTAGCATCTCGTATCATATTTTAGTATGAAGATAGACTCTGAAATTCAAAATTATTATACATGTTGATGAATTAGTGGACTCTAATGACTTACTATAGTTCTTAGAATGCATAAATATATTATTTAGATTATATGTATTAATTTTAGCTTCTTCTCTAACTATTATCTCTTTTATTTGTTTATTTTTTAACTGTGTGAAATTTCGGTGCCTGCTTAGGTACTCACCTAATGCCAAATCCCTTGTCTGCTCATCTGATGCCTACAATACAATCTTTTAAAACCTTGTGCTCAACCCATAATATTATACAGACGTTGATAGTGTCTAGATGAAGGAGAAAGTTGATACATTTTGATGTAGTTAATTTGCCTTTCAATTCTGAGAAACAAATAAGCCAACCAACCTAATGAAACACACTCCGATTGCCAAGACATGCAAAACCTCAAGAAAAAGAGGTTTCAACATTAATTATAACAATATCCAAAAACAACTATTAGAGTATTAACTTTGTTTTATGGAAAAATTGTTTAATGACTTGCCTCCTATTACTGAATTTTGCAAATCAAATATAAAAATCCATAAGGAGATTAAAGATAGTCAACCATAAATCAACAGTCATCAAAACCAATACATGAACAACTGGCAAATGCTTGTGATTTCCCTAATGCACATCCTATTGCCTATCCATCGTACCAACACAAGCAATACATGAACCATTGTCACTAATCTTTTATTTCTTAAGGTTCACCTCATACAACATCACTATCCAAAAATACACACAATTTTGTTCATCTTCCCATGTACAAAAATCATCATGTCACCACAATATCTCCTCAAGAAACAAGTAGGTATTTCTTCACAATGACATGATCGATTAACAAGATATTTTTGTTAATCGCTGAGAAACAACAATGTATTTTCAAAAATTAAGAAAACAGATAAAATTCTCTTACTCAACAGAAGAAGCAGGAACCTTTTCTATATACTTTATGATTCATCACCCGTATCAAATGCATGCAGCAGTAACATCAAATCTCCTCTCCTCGCAATCTAAAGCTAGCACTAGAATACCATCCTATCCACTTATCTCTTACTACTAACAAAGGAACTCACGTCAAGAGGGAAACAAGCACCAAATATAACCACTTTTACTTCTCAAACTTCAGAAATCTATTCTCATATCAATGTCATGCAGCAATAGCATCATAACCTCCTAAATGGAACAAACCCGAGAAACCGAGAAACCACGAATTCCAGTTCCTTATTTCCAAGTGGAAGAGAACCCACCTCAAGAATTACTCAGGAAATGGCACAGAAGCACCAAAGATCACACCTTTGACTAATCTACTTCAAAACAGAGACGAAGCCGAATCAAATATCACACCTTTGAGTACGGAATAATGTGATCGTAGTCATGGCAAAGGCATCCCGGGCACCCCACGAGTTTCCGAAACACGACATTGCCGAGCGAATCGCGGCGCCACCTATCCGGATCTCGGCCCTTCACCTTCTCAGCCTTCTCCCAGCACTGTTGCTTGACGCTATAAGGGAAGCTTCTAGGGTTCACTGTGCTCGCGCCCCCGCCGGGGAATAGCTCGGGCGACTCGTCTAGATCAGGAAATGCAACGGGGGCGTCGTCGAGGAGGAGGGAGGCAGAGGCCTTGGAGGAGCCGCGAGTTCTTGGGGATGGAACCCTTTCAAACATGGAAGATTCGAGGGAGGAAGTGTCACGCGGAGGTGATCGAGTGGTTCGCCGGCCGGACGATTTCCTTCCGTTCATCTCTCTCCGTCTTAGGTCGGCTTTTGGATTGGATAAGAGAGGATTAGGAATTGGAAACGTGGGCACTGGATAAACGGAGACAAATTTCTGGAATAAGAACTTATCCCGCTTCTATCTGGGATTTTATTACCGATGTAATTCTACACACTTACCTAAATAAGTGAGTTTCAAACTAATTTACATGGAGTAGTTGAGTTTGGTCAATCAATATATTTTAATTTAATATAAATCACTTTCTCAACAAGAAACTTTTAGCACTCATGATGATGAAAGACTATTAGATATATAATTTTTAACGATTTAGGTTCCACTCTCAAATTTATTAAGGATAACAAAAGATGTCTACCGTGTTAGCAATTCTTACTCAATAAAATTGCTAGAACTATCCTGGAATGCTTGTGGAAGATACCATGAAATTGAATAAAGAATCAAGAAGCAACTGATAAGAATAAGCTTGGAAAAGAGAAAGCTATCGTATACTAATTGACTAAGTTTCAGGATTATATGCACAGAGGCCCACAACTTTGTCACATATGAGAATATAGACAGTGCCCTCCAAGGAACATTTGGTATCATCCCTATCACCTTTTCTACTAAGTATCAGATAAAGTAAGAGCAGTTCTTTTAGACTCGGTTGAAGTAGATGAAACCAAAGTTAGAATAATATCACCATCATCGTCAACATTTACTATGGCACTTATTTTCTACGATTTTTCCAGCAAATTTCAAGTGACCATCTTCCATGACAGAGACTTGATCAGACTACTAACTCATTCAAGTCTTCAATTCAGCACTGCAGTACTTTTCTCTGATTCGGGTCTCCATAACTGCAGCAGATCAATTAAGATGTAAGCCACAAAATTATATGCATCACTTCCAGTGGTTTGAGTGAATAAAGTCAGTTGTTTTGCAAATCTTAATCCCTTTTCCAGACGTATTTGTATAATACCTCTTTAAAAATTTCCAACTAAAAGAAAGAATCATTTAGGCATTCAGTTAGAAAAAGAAAATGTAATGAGAATGCTCTTCTTATGCATAAAATGGAAGTCATTTTTCTCACAAGTAAAGGTTAAAAAGAAGTCAATTTGCACATATATATATATATATAAGAGAAGATGCCCACAACAAGGGGAAAAAATATAGGTAATAATGTGCCAAAGAAGAATATAAAAAGAAAAAGAAGAAGAAACGAAACAGAATCTAAAGATTAGCAGGGCAGGGATTCCTTCTTCTCAGTTTCCAGGAAATTTCCACCAAGTCAATAGCCAACAAGACCCACAAGAACAGCCTGCCTGCCTGCCTATAACTACTACTATTTTTTTATTCCCAACCATCACTGTCACAAATTGCACCGCATAGGCACCTTCCTCTCTTCATATCTGTTACGAAACTTCTCAGTCTTATATAAAACCTCCACCTCCTTCACCTCCTGTCATTGAATAGAAGCCAACCTATTCTTCATCTTCCTCTTCTCTTACCACTCCCTCTCTATCAAGCAATAGAAGCAATGGAGAATTCATTAACTAATGTCTTTCCAGAACCATTTTGTTTTCTCTTCCTCTATAACATACTCGTCTGGGTCATCACAAAATTTCAGAAGCTCTTGTCCAGCTATATATCTTTTCTCCTGTCTCATACTAAGCCCTTCACAGTCTCGTCATTGGTTTACGATGATCAGAAGAAGAACACCCCAAGTGAGCAGGAAAGCGACCTTGGGCTGAGCAGAGAAGATATGGAGGCGATAATTGGCAGAATGAGTTTAAGTTTCACCCAGGAAGGTGAGCAGCTCAAGGAAAATATTGGCTTTGATGAGCTTTCTAACTTGTTTGAGGAGGAGGAACCTAGTTTTACGGAAGTGAAGGAAGCTTTCTCTGTCTTTGATGAGAACAGCGATGGATTTATTGATGCACTGGATCTTCAAAGAGTTCTTCCCAAGCTGGGCTTCAGAGAGGGGACAGACCTGCATGCATGCAAGCAGATGATCTCAGCATATGATGTAAATCATGATGGAAGGCTTGATTTTATTGAGTTTGTCAAGTTTTTGGAGATCAGCTTTTGTTGATATTAACCTCTTTATCTCCTTTTTATTTTTTTCTTCTTCTGAGTTACAGAAGAGTTTCGCATGGAGAACCTAACCTAAAACTCAAAAATGTTAGTTATCTTAAATAGATTCTGCTCTGTCTCTTCCACTATTTCTTTTAGCAATCTTTTCTTCCCATTTAACTAAAAGATGAAGAAATCCAACTGAACCAGCGTATTTTCTTATGAATTTCAGTAGGAATAGATAGAGCAAAGCTTTGACAGAGAGAGAGAGAGAGAGAGATAATATAGCTCGGTACATGATCATGATGCAATGGAGATTTAAGGCAAAGTAAGTGCATTTGCTTAAGTAGTAATTAAGGACCAATTAATACAGATACTACATGGACTTGCTACAAAGTTCAATATAAGCATCAACATAGACAATAGAACTGGAGATTAAAGCTAGTGTACGACGAAGGCAGTTCAGAGTGACTGAAGGATGCAGTTGCAAATGTGACATTAGGACAATTTATGTAAATGTCCTGCTGAATCTTATTGAATATATCCACGACGTTAAAACTGTAGCTGGAATTCTGGATATAACGAAGTTCATCCTTTTAGCATAATTGATCGAATTGCTGATACCTGAAGTAAAGGACCACAGTCTACTAAATTTTTACGGCATCTTGGATGCAGAAGTTACAGATAAAATCACTAAGACAAATTTAGTATTCATATGATAATGATTGGTGAATTTTTTACAGAGTATAAAGGTTATTATGGCTCCCATCAGAGTAAAAGGCATGAGATGTAGTCAGTCACCCATTCATGACCAAACTGTAGAGTTTCTGTATATTGGATAATGCATGTCAATGTAAGAAACTAGATCAGCAACAACCACACCAAAATCTCGTAATATAATCTCTATCAACACCAACAATCTTGCTCATAGCTAACCATCCTCTCAAAATTTGAATTTTGGTAGTGCTGACAAGAGAATTGATAATTATGGATAGGAAAGAATCTTCTGAGAGAAACAGATAACATACAGCTAGCACAGATGAGATCCAACCAATGAGCAGTTAATGTAGTACATGTAGACAGGCCTTGAGGTGAGAAGCCACTAGATTTGTCTGCACGATCCGTCTGTTGTAAATGTACAACTAGAGAAACCTGGCCAACAAAATTAAAGCCCATCAGAGAGCTTATAGAAGGTAACAAACTAGATATAAAAAAGGTTCTCATGCCCCACTGTTGAGAGGGGATAAAAAAAGGAGCAAATAATAAAGAAAGAAATATGCAAACAAAATGACTTCACTGATTCAGTATTTGAATTAAAAACTTGATGTTGATTCAGCACTACAGAAGGATCCAGTTATCAGGACATAATTGCCAAAACCTAAATGGAATAATCTCAGTGAAAGGTTACAACACATAAAACGAAGGAAAAAAGAAAAAGAAAAGTGCACTCTATTTGAAGTCTCCATAACACCTTTTAGCATAACATGTACATAACGCATAAAAGAGCTAAATAAATAGATAAATACAACCTCCATCATTGGATGCTAGGATTTTTATGCAGAGTAATTAATTATAAGAATGTGCAAGAAGGATTTACGGTCCTTACATGTCACAAGGAGATTCAAATGGACTTCCAAGAGAGTCAGGTCAATGTGGTTTGAAATACTCATAAGTGATTAGTAATTTTAGCTCCAAAATGCATGTAAATCTGATCTATCAGAACTTACGCAATTTGGTGATAGATACTCTCCATCAACGACCTCTCATTTTATCCATAATGTACCACCGATCACCAGTAATCATCACATGAGCAAATTCCATTTTCAATACAAGGGAAGCGATTAGCATCACAAGTGATTACTAATTTTAGCTCCAAAATGCATGTAAATCTGATCTATCAGAACTTACGCAATTTGATGATAGATACTCTCCATCAACGATCTCTCAATTTATCCATAACGTACCACTGATCACCAGTAATCATCACATGAGCATATTCCATTTTCAATACAATGGAAGCGATTAGCATCTCTTACAATCAATCTCCTGTTTGTGACTACTGATATGAGTTTTATAGCAACATGGCAATCGTCACAAATCCGCAAATTCTTCATAACATGGATTGGTGCTCCTTGAGGAGTGCAAAGAAGGCCAAAAGCAACAGCCAGCTTCTCACTATGATATCTAAGACATTCTTCCTTCTGTTGGTCCTCAACATCATGCAATACTGCAGCAATATTGGGAACATATCCAATTAGCTTTATCTGGTCTATTAATGCTGATAATTTCTTGCTGATCTGGTTAATCCATGAATGATTCTTGTCTTCCGAAGTAAAAACATGGACCTCACGTCCCACTTGTATCCAACTGACGCCAGGTTCTTTCTTAATGTATCTTTCCCTCATTAGCTTCCGTATTTTCACAACTCCGTCCCATCTGTTCGCTTTAGCATACATATTTGATAACAAAAGATGGGTTCCAACGTCATTAGGGTTCAGATGGAGAATGTGTTCTGCAACTTGGTAACCTAGTCTATAGTTCCTATGTACTTCACAAGCACTAAGAAGTGTCCTCCATGCAATAACATCCCACTCTGTGCATGTATGTCTCATAAATCTTTCAGCCTCATCTAGTTTCCCAACTCGGCACAAGGTACCAACCATGCAAGTATAATGTTCTACACCAGGTGTTATTCCTATATCTTTCATCAAATGATTCAAATAATGGAACCCTTCATCTACCAAACCCAAATGCGCACATGCTGATAGCACCCCAATGAAAGTTATATAAGATGGAACTTTTGCTTCAATCAACATATCTTGAAAAGCTCGTAAAGCTTCCCTTGCAAACCCATGGTTGGAATAACCAGTTATTATTGAATTCCAAGAGACAATGTCATGACAAGACATTGACAAGAATATTTTCTTTGCATCTTCAATGCTACCACTCTTACAATACATGTTAATTAAAGCATTACCGACAGTCAAATGTGCTTTATATCCTGTTTTTTCAGCATGGGCATTCAGGGCATCACCATTTCTCAAAGCGGACAACCCTGCAGAGGAGTTGAGTGCAACTGCAAAAGTGAACTCGTTTGGCCGAATTCCAGTTATTTCCATCTCTAAGAATAACTTCAGTGCCTCTTCAAAATACTCATTTTGTGAGAAGGCGGTCATGACTGCTGTCCAGGAGACAACATTCTTTTCAGGCAAACCCACAAAAGCACACTGAGCACTTCTGACATCACCACATTTCCCATACTTGTCTATTAAAGCGCTATTGACAAAGAAACTGGAGTCGATCCTTCTTTTCAAAATTTGGCCATGAATTTGCTGTCCCAATCTCAAATCTTTCGAGTCCGCACACAGGCCAAGTACTGCAACATATGAGACATGATCCCACTGAGCAACTTTTTTAACCATACAACTCAACAAGTTCATAGCATCAGTCAATCGTCCATGATCCAAAAACCCACTAATCATAGAGTTGAATGCAAAAACATCAAATCCCTGCAAAGTGTCAAATACATGTAGAGCATCTTTCATACTGGAACATTTTGAGTACATGTGGAGGAGTGCATTCCGAACATGGGTATGAAATACCAATCCGGACTTCAACACGTATCCATGACACTGTTGACCCTCCTCTTGAGCCCCTATGTCAGCACAAGATGCTAGGATGGTCGTGAAGATGTACTCATTTGGGGCACTTCCAGGCTGACTAAAATACATTGATTTAAACAATTCAAGTGCATCCTTTGCAAAGCCAGCATGGAAATAGCCAGTCATAAGTGCATTACCAGAGACCACATTTCTTGTGGGCATTCCATCAAATACTTGACGGGCAATTCCAAGATGATCACATTTTGCATACATATTTATCAGATAATTGGTCCGAATGACATCAAATTCCAAGGTCTTAATCACGTGGGCGTGGATAGTCTTCCCCAAATTTAATTCTCTAAACTCTGTGGCTAATTTCAAGAGACTAGTGATGTTTCTTCTCCTGTAAGGAGCGAGTGGTTGCATGGGCTGGAAATGGCTAAGAGATTGGTTACGGAAAAAGATACAAAGCGCATTTATTCTGGGTTTATGGGTTTGCATAGATTGAGTCTTTCCCAGTTATGAGCATTGGGTGTTCTCGACAGAAACAGAGTACTCGACCGCTAGGCTGCTAAAACTAAAAATCAAACTTGCATACAAATAAACTCAAATGGGTCTGATACGTAATTATACAGCTAAATGAGGACGTTTATGTAAAATTGCCTTACCTAGTCAATCTTAAATAGCATCTCCACCATAGGCCGCTGCCTCCGTCGCCCATTGCCCTACGCCTCCATCGTCGCCTCCTCGCCGTCCGCCTCCGTCGCCGCCTCCTCGCCCTCCGCCTCCGTCGCTGCCTCCTCGCGCTCTCGCTCAAGCCCTCCCACAAGGAGATTGTGTTTTCCGCTTACAAGGCGGAGGTCCACTCCGTCGATTTCCGAAGAAAGGTGTGATCTTTCTGCAATTTTGTGCCTTGGATTGCTAATTCCATAGTTGGATCTTCCAATTTAGTGCTTAATTGGTGAAACCACATTTAACTAGTAGTATATGTGATTAGGAAGCACAGTTCTTTATTGTTCTTTATAAGCAAACTCAAAGTTTGCAAATTGGTGCTGATGCAATGACAAATTACGTGTTGTATTCTGCTTCCTTTTCCTGGTTACTATGCATTCTTGATTTCTAAATCAGCTAACCATATAATGCAGGGTTTCAAGCTAGAACTTGATAATTGCATCTACTAATTTAAAGAAATTTAACTGTTGTATTCCAGGAGGAGGCTCACTTATATGGTCAAAAGTTACTATTTGTGATGGATTTGCCTGGTTGAATAATTTTTTCCCTTTTTAGTACTTATAATTATAGGGTTTTCTCGTTTCAAATTTTTCGACAGAAAACCATATTTTAATCTCGACACATGCACTCGATATGTGCAATGCTTTAGGATTCAAGACATGTATAAAAGTGCTTAACTTTTTACCGTCCTTTGGAATTTTAATCTCTTTCTAGTTGACTGTCTTTTTTCTTATATTCTCCGTTAATTTATTTCATAATTTATTTTACTTTAAGAAGTAGTGAATGCTACCATTGGACAAGCTTGGTAGTTTGTGTCAAACTATTTTGAAGAAGCCCATGTGTCTCTTCTTAGTTTGCGCCAAGCTATTTGAAGATTCCCTTGTATCTTTGTAATATGCCAACCAATCTTGTCCATTAATTAGCTAAACAATAGAGTGACTGTATTTTAGAACATATCTACCATTTATTTTTGTGTCATATTGATATTATGAGATGAAAATGCTTAAGACTATTATCTTTTTAGAGTATATCATGTCTCTTTTGTTTCAATTAATATCTAATTTATATCCAAATTCATTTATTAAGATCTCATTTGTATCTGATCTATATCTGTATCTGTTTAAATCCAGTCTATATCCTATTTGTATCCTTTATTGTTTATAATTCGATCCATATCTGATTAATATTTATATTTGTTTAGTTAGAATATGGTTTTAAATTTTTCTATCCATCTAATATTTATATTTGAATCCACATCTAAAGCAAAAATATGGATTTTGACGTGGGTTGATCACTATCAGATTTGTTTTCACCCCTACCGGCACCTTTTGAATTGAAAAAAAAAACAAAAGATTCTTTTATAAGCATACCACAATATATACTAATTTATGTTATTGTTTGAATATCTTATTATCTTTCTTTCAACTATTAAAGGAAACTCACTGAAAAAGATCTGTTTAACGAATTTCTGATTGTTTTATTTTCAGAGAAATCACTTCTCTTTTGTAAAGCAGAAGTTGTTTGAAGCAAGATCATAGTAGGCATTACTGAAAGTAACATACTTTCACGAGCACTTGTTCAAGAAAGAAAGGAAGACACTTCATTGGGTCCTTACTGTTCAAAATGACCTTATATCAAGCTAGAGATGTTGTCCAGCCCATGATGAAACTCATTAGAATGAGAGCAGCTCCTATACTAGAGCAACTTCTTTTGGAGGAAAGGCTGCTCAGGAGCTCTTCAGAGAATTGGTGCATCATTAATGATGGAACAAAAGAACCTACTGTAGTCATGGGCATTTCTGGGTAATTTTCTGAATGCATTTATCTCTTCATATTTTTCATTTCTTTTCTTTTTTATGCTCGTCTTTATTGTGCATTTGTGCTTAGGGGTGGTGTGTAATTGATATCTGATCTCAGCTTCTCTTATAGACTTAGAACACTAAAAAGGAGCACCCTTGAGCTTATGGTAACAAATTCATAGAGACTGACAAGTGACTATCACTATGAAATTTTAACATCAGGAGGCCTTCTGAACTTATCAATATAAAACCAGTGCTGAGTGATCATATTCCTGTAATTAAAAGGTTTTCTGGAGGAGGCACTGTTATTGTTGATGCAGGAACAATCTTCGTTACTCTTATTTGCAACAAGGATGTTGTACCTGGATTGCAACCTTATCCTCAGCCTATCATGTCTTGGACGGGCCAATTGTATGGGGAAGTGCTTCGTGGGTTTGGCGACTTCCATCTTCGAGAAAATGGTATGTGCCAATGATTTGTTGTTATATTAGTTCTTCAGGTGCTTCTTTGAGGCATCATGAATATGAAATCTGTAGCTTGCTTCTAATATTTATGATCTTTCTGACAGATGGTTTATTACCTGTTACCATCCTTATTTTTTAGATTATGCATTTAGTAGCAGAAAGTTTGGTGGAAATGCTCAATCTATAACGAGAAAACGGTGGATTCATCACACATCATTCTTATGGGATTATGATACCAACAATATGGATTACCTAAAACTGCCTACACGAGCTCCCAAATATAGATCGGTATGTCTATCCTTTCGTTTGGTAGTATTTCTTCCTCTTTTTTTCCTACAGAAGGACGATTTTAAGTACTTAGTATATCCTCCACTGTGTATGATCCATGTCTCCATGATAACAACTTATACTAGTACATGACAACTGATGTATTTGCTGGTTGCTTTTGCTTAGTTGTTCTTATCTATCAGATGATCATGACATGGATAGAAAATTAATTCATGTGGTTGTGTGATCGTAGACTGAGTTATCCAGTGGATCTCTTTGCCTGCTTATAAAGCCATTGGGTTTCTTGTTAGGTTTCTGCTTCTTAGATTTTCTTGCTGTAATTATATGACAAACTTATCAGATGATTGTTGATTTTACATAGGCTGTTGATCAAAAAAAGAAGGAACAAAAATTTACTAAAGTCTTCTGTGAAATCTTCTCAACTTAGAGGTCTAATCTCTAATGAGAAGATGTAATGCAGTAGAGACAAGAATGGAATGAGCTTTCTCCAAAAGGATAACTAATGTGATGTTAATCTATAATGTCCTTTATCAGACTAGGTCCCATGTAGAGTTCTTATGCCGGATGAAGGAGTATGTACCGTCAAGATCGACTTTCATAGAAAGAACCATTGCAGCTCTTGGAAAGCACTTCTCAGTTCAACAAATTGAGTTGGACATGATTGCTGATCCGTCAGGTACACCACACTCTGCTTCCACAAGGCTGTTGACAAGCGAGGAGCTCAAGCAGGCGCATTCATCTCAATGTGAAGAAACCAATCAGACAGAGATTCCTAAGATAGTGTCACTTGATTAAATTAAAATAAGATGTCAAATGCTGAAATTATTCATTTTGTCATTTGAGATAGAATGGCTACCGAATGTCTAGCTGAATTCCAGCAACTGTTTTTTTTTTGTTAAATATTTAGAATTAAACTTTCTTCTTAATAAATTAAAATTTTCTATTCGCAAAATGAGTTGCTATTTGCCATGTATACCCAAGAATAACTTGATGCACACCACGAAAGAAGATTGGTATCCATGCCTTCTGTGAGCCTTATGTGTTTCATCTTTTTCTGGAGATGTGATCATCAGCTTACTGTACATCAGTGTCATAATATTCTTGAAGAGCTTTTGGGTTTCAAAAGAGATCGTTACTGTTAAGTTGAATCGATCAATGTAAGTTCCTGACTCCATATCAGGCAATGCTTACTTTCTGCTTACTTGGATATGCCGACATTGGAGGTGTCTTTTACAGCTTCAGAAGGAACAAATTAGTACAGGAAGAATGTGGGATTTTGTCCACTGTCATAAGAAGGATTAAGAACAGTTGAAGCTGTAACGATTTATTTGTTGGAAGTTTTGCCAGTTTTTTTTTCCCTTGTGTTTGTTGAGACAGAATGCCTTTTTTAATTTTAGTGCATTACAGTCAGAATTGTTGTACAAATGATTCTCCACAAGAGAGAAGGGAGAGCAGACAATGGACTGCTTAAACCTGGTAGGTATTAAGTAAGCTAAGCATGTGGAGAGAAGACCGACAGAGTAGTAAACCCATAAAAAAAAAAAGAATAGATGCATCATCCATCATCAAGGGAAACTTCAAGAAAGTTTTACATAGTGTCCACAAAATTCTTAAATGTGTTTTTTTCCTCACAGTAGTGCTAGTTATATTAACCAGCAAAAGCACGCATGACATAACAATCATAACCTCTGCTCAATAAAGCAGTTAACTGGGACAGCTAAAAGAGAGTCTGGCATCTGATCATTGTCCCATAGATATGGCAGTAGATAGAAAATACAAATAACTGATGCAGAAAAATTGTTTTAAGTTTGATCCAGCATGAAGTACATGTCTCCCACTTTTATTGAGGTGTAGGGGTACTTTATTTCGCCAAATGAATGACCCAGTTTAGAGTCTCAAGCTGTGCAAGATATATTCAGCGTACAGATCCCTGTAGCCACAAGTAATAGCATTTTCATTGTAAGACAAAACGGATTTCTAACTAGCTTATAAACAGTGTTCCGTTCTGTCCATTAATGCAATTTGGAAAAATGGTTTCTAACAACTTCTGGTGAGGACTAATAGTCTGCCGAAACCAACTTACATTGAGCGCTGAATTGCTTCCTGAGCACTGATTGCAGGTAAGAATTCATTGACAGCAACCTCCTTGTTCTCGTTCTTTTTGTCTACAGCAAATGCCAAGGATCCTAAGACTCCAGAGCAAGTATACTAGGCCATAAAGAATTAAAGAGAAAATCTCTTTGAAAAGGAATAAAGCATACAGTCTTCAAAGAAGCGACGAATTTCAGCAAGACGGTGAGGTGAGAGCTCGTTAAGGTCATTGAAGTGGTGGTACTCAGGATCATCAGCACAGACAGCAATTATTTTATCATCTTTCTCACCCTGTAATTAAAGCAAGCGCAGACAGCAACTAAGATAAACACCAAAAGCAGGTACAGTCGGTGATCAAATAAGCAGGTTTGGTGGACTAGCTGCAAGACATTTACCTGATCAATCATAGGCATAAGACCTATTGCTCGTGCTCGAAGGAAACAACCGGGAACAACTGGTTCCTGTTCAATAAGTTGCTTATATAATTAAACTTTTCAGTCTGGTAAAACTTTTACAGTTTTACCAAATACCAATATATCTTATTACTACCTAAAATTACAACATAGACAATAGAAATCTCAGGAAAATTGGGGAAAAGAAAATGATTAATAGTTAAGGTACTTTTTCCCTTGCCAATGGAATAGTGCTCAAATAATTAAACGAGCTTATGTTATATGAGTGATCCCCAGTTTGTATCTCAGCTGTTTAATTGTGACACTATTAAGATTCCACTTCTCTGAAAAAGTTACTTTGTCCCTTGAAAAGATATGAGATTGTTGAACATATCAGGTATCTTTCCAAGGAACAGTTAAAAAGTAAACAAAACATGTATCAAACAATACAAATAAGTGGCTGATGAGTAACGTGGTTGAGAGTGTGTTACCTGCATCAGGACCAAAACATCCATAGGATCACCATCTTCACATAATGTCCTTGGTATGAACCCATAATTGTGAGGGTAGACCACTGACGAATACAAGACTCTATCAACCTGGGATGACAATTTTGATCATCTCCATTATTAAGTTCATCAAATAAAAATTTATTTTCTTAGAAATAATTAGTGCATCAACACCCTGGAGTAATACATTTAACTATCTAACAAACAGAAACTGATGCTAATCTAGCACAATAAATCAAATAAATATTGACATGCAACTACAATGTAGTAATACATACCTTGATCAGGCCTGTTTTTTTGTCAAGTTCATATTTAACTTTACTTCCTTTTGTTATCTCCACAACCTAATCAGATGACAGAGGAACATCATCAAGCGGACAGAATAGTACAGGAATGTGAATGAAAGAGAGCAATCTAAGGTGCTGCATATATTGTAGCACACTGCCAATAGTCTTCTTTTACCTTTTGAGAGGTGATTAGAATTGTAAAACATAAAAAAAAAAGTTAACACTAAACAGATACAGTAAATCAGGTCATTTGACAACGATTGAAAACTATATACAGTTAACAATTCACTATTGCTTACAGTTAGATGTGCACAAACCATTGATTGAAACCATGCTATCATCAAGCTTCCATTGAACTTTAGTGTCTTATAGAGTAAGTCACAGCTTCACATAATTCTCTTCACACAAACCAGATTAATTTAGATAATGCATCATTTAGCTTCTCTTACACAGTTGCGAGTAAGAGATTTAATGAGGCATCGCCATAGGAGGTAGGGTGCTAACTTGGAATCAGGGCCTCTCCATCTCTCAATTATCTCCCAAATTCCACCTCCGTCAATCTAAAGGCTATCATGTCCTACAACTGGTTCAGTCCAACCTACCTTCTCTTCCACTTAAGGGACCTTCTTGTGAACTTGAATTATTTTAAACTTCGTCGTTCATCCTATTCTGTACCTAGATTGCCTGCAGAAATAATCATTCTTATCCTATTTCATAAGACTAGTCATAAGTCAACATACTCATGAGAACCTTTTGCTGTAAGGCTGGGCTCAAAACTAGAAAACAGTAAAAATAGGAATACTGGGGAAAAAACTTGTAGACTATGCATGAAGTTGAAATAATACATCTCAAATGTAACTTTTTTTCATACAAAAATTACAATTTATGATACACAGAGATGATACTCACGACATTGAAAACCAAAGGAGCTCCAGGACCTGAAAGTGGAATTACACTTATTGTAAGCTTCAATTATGCTTCATGTAAAACTAAATAAGAAACTGCTTGACCATATTTGCATAGCTACCTATCTCAAGGTCATGCCAGGGATGTGCAGCAACGGATCTCTTTGATAGGGATGAGAGAATCCTTTGGTTCAGCTTTGGAACTTGCCTTCTTTGAGAAGTAGAACCTGAATTTTCTCCACTCATATTTCTACGAGGAAAAAGAACAAAGTCAAAAGCAAGAATCCTACATGTACTGGATTGAATAGGTGAGCTCTTAAGAAACAAATGGTCTGAATACTAGCTATTGTGAAACAATGTACTTGTCAACTCACGACTCTACACAGATAACTATCATGATAAATTTCTTTTAATACTCAAAGCCTATGCTTGCACTGAAATTTGCTTCTAAAGTCACAATGAAGAAGCAAAATGGATACAATTCCCAGCCCATACTAATCATGTGAACACCATTCACTAGGCTAACACATGGTGTACCTAAACAATATTGAATGTGACACAGCCACAGAAAAAAAAAAGAAGTCAAATGGGTAGTTGTAAGTCATGAAGCTCTTTTCTGCTATTAAGAAGATGAATTGGGAGGCAATTAAATTGATAGTTTGTAAAACCCATACAGCATTCAAGAAATAATAAAATTCAGGAGAAAGCAACACACTGCCAATTTCTCATATTTTCTTTTCATGTTACTTTAACTTAAGGAAGTAACCAAATATAATTAGCTTTTTCTCGAAGACTAGCAGAGACAAAAGTTCAAAAGCTGCAATAAACTAGGTTGCATATGCATATATCCTTTTCTTATGGATTATTTGGCATAGGAAAAAGGTTCAATCAACGCTGAAGTGTTTTGCATCTTCGAATTCTATGAAGTCCACAGGAAAAAGATAGCATGTTATAACTTCAGAAAATTTATTCCTCCTTGGAGAAGGATTAGCGACAGAAGTAAAACAATGTCAGTTGAGAAGTTTTCGGTTGCAAGCCTCCATTTCGATTGGCCAGTTTGCGGATGGTTGGGTGGACTTATGTAAGTAGATATTAGAAAAGATATTAACATCAAATCCAGAAATTAACAAGGGGAAAAAGAAGGCACAGATGCGGCGAAATCGTTGCCATCCAATCAAAGAATCAAATCTACAAACATCCCATCGGTCTATGACTAAAACCACACACAAAAAAGAATCAATCCCACGCATCGAAACTATCTGCGCAAAACGAGGCTTATGATTGAGATTTGAACAATCTATATCAAAAAAAAAAATCATGCAAGAACGTACGATCGAACGCAAAAATTTAAACACTACCTATCAAGCAGCAGCAATCTCACCTTAAATCAGAAGATTTTGATCTCGCTGAGTTTTCAAATCTTAGACATAAAAATGTCAAATAGGGAGAAAAGACAATACCGATGCAGCGTGAAACACAATCAAATAATTTTTTTTTCGGGAGTGAGAGCGATCCGCGTTAGCACACCTTCCTTTATTATAGTTTTTAAACGCGTTTCCCTATATACACTTGTTTCCTTATCCGATTCCCACTTCCTTTGAAATATCTTGAAATATTTATCTAAAAAAAGAAATCTCAAAAATATAAAAAATCAAAAAAGAAAACACAATATGAGAATTTACAAGTTTATTTAGGGCTATATAATTCATTAGATTTTTCAAATATAAAAGATTTGTACTAATGCGTCATCATGATATATGCTAGTCTTTGTATGAAATTTTTTTTTTCAATAGCATAGAATTCCTTTCTTTATTATAGTTTATGAAAGCATTTCTCTATATTGCACGTACCCTCTTGTTTCCTTATCCGATTCACTTTCCGTTTCAATAATTTGTCGTGTCGAACTCCTTTTTCTCTCAAAAATATCTTAAAATATTTATCCAAAAAAAGAAAAAATCAGAATCGAAAAAGACGAAAAAAAAAACAGAATATGAGAATTGACAAGTTTAGTTAGGGCTAATTCATATGCATTAATTTTTCAACTAGTTGGTGGATATTTAATTTAATTTAGTGGGCATTCTCCTATTCTGGCCATTTGAACTCCAATATCCAAGTTTTATTAATTTAGTGGGCTATTTTTCACACACATATATATATATATAGCAGCAAATTGCATATAGCAAGATTAATACTTCTTGCAGCTTACTTTATAAGTAAGATAACCACACTAATAATTAAGATTACATTTCCGATTATAAGCTTAACAGCAAGAAGCTGATTGCAATGACTGAGATGCTAAATTGCTAATCATCCAGAGTACACACAGAAAGAGGATAGACATTAATACTCCATATTACGCTAATCAGGCGGGCGGTAAGAGCCTACCACTGCCACATAATGCCTAAAGAGAGAAGCCTTTTCTTCTCCCTAAATAGCAAGCTCACACCTGGGAATAACACCAACAGAAAACCTCAAACCAACCAGTATGAAGAGCCATAGTAAAATAAGCCCTTCTTATCATGACTAGCACTATTATAAGACCCAAGAGTGCTGCTAATATATCATCAAACATATACTACCAAACTTATGTTAGAATGGTATGTAGTTATTTGATTTGGCCTCCACTGAAGGTTTGGCCAAAGGACCAACTTGAAGGAACCACATTGTAGGAGACCACAGATTGGCCATCACTTGTGGTGACCTTAAAGGAGAGGGACTGGCCATTGAAGTAAGTGTTGCTCTGCCAGTTCTGGCCCCAGTTCCTGGACATGGATTGCCAACCAGTTCTGGACCCCTTGATGGACACTGCATGCACATCCCCAGCTCCCCCAACATTGGTGATGAGAACTAGATTGAAGTAGGAGTGGCCATTGATGGTGAACCTAATTCCCCCCTTCTTCCTGCATGGGACCCTGCATTCCAAAAGATAAGGCAACAACAAGAACAATTCCTTTGGACAAAAGCAGTGGACGAGAAAAGAAAACGTTACACAATCAAAGGGGAAGCAAAAGGTGACTGGGAGATAGAAAGGAGAGACAAGTGTGCTGACTAACAGTATTGTCAATGTTCACTTGATGTTGCTATTAAGACAATTTATCTCATGCTCTTATGAAACTTTAGAAAGCTAATCACTCCTGGTCTGAAAAAAAAGAAAGAAATTCTACTCACATATGATAAGGTCGATTTAAGCTGTTACTGATGTTGATGTTTTATTTGGCAAGTTATTCCACTGTCTTATGAAACATTAGTAGGCTAATAAAGATGTCAAGTTTAAACATTTACACTGACGCTGATTTACTCCATCACTAATGATATATGGGAGAGTTTTATCATGAATCTGGCCCACAAGATCACTCTCAAGTTTGTTTACTTCCATAAAGCCCAAACAAAAAGACCAACAAATATGTGTAATTCACTAATAGGGAGCAGGAAATCTGATGTGTTTCTCAAATCTCAAATCAGAAAAGTTACGAAAGATCTGACAGCAACCAATAACTAATGAGGCTCATAAAGTGACTAAGGATATATAGAAAGAAAGGAAGTATTGCATGAATAATTCATAACAAATAAAGGAATATATATGAACTACCTCCTATAAGAAACAGGGACAATGCCAGCCCTGTACTGCGCAATTTTCTGGAAGACAGGTTGGGAGAGGTCAAAATGATGCAGGGGAGGGTTGCACCAACCCCCTGCGCTATTTGGGAGGGCATAGTTGGGAGGACAGTAGTTAGTGGCAGTGACCACAATATAGCCAGGAAGACACCACTGGCGGTCATCTACACACTTGATCTCATAGCAAGCACCACAGCTAAGCCCATTGTTGAAGAGTGCAGTGCTCAGAGCTGCAGTATTAGTTCCATACCCTTGGCTATATAGGTTGCCATAGCCACAGGCCCCTCCTGCAAGGTAAAGTAAAAGAAAGGTCATTAGAGTGACATTATGATGGCATTTCATATAAGTGTATGCAACCTTACCCATTGTCCCAGAAGCATCACCTCCCCCGTAGAAGGTAGCATGAGCATTGGACCATCCTCCTACTCCATACCCATGTGCAGCAGAGAATGTTGAGAGAAAACCAAACAAAACAAGTCCAAGAAAGCCCATTTCCCTGCACATATGATGAAGGAATGCTTAAGTGGATTACTCAAATAAGTGTAAAGAAATGATGAAAGAATAATTTTTACAGTGATGACAATGAGGAGGAACAGAGTGTAAGTATAAGTGCAACAGGAAGAGAAGGTTTGATATCTTTGAGGAGGAAAGAGAGGGCGTGGGGTGTATAAATAGATGATTGAAGGCGTGTCTATTTTTACCATCCTCTCCAATCTCCTTTACTAGCCAAATTTGTAGGATGCCGGTTGTAATTGGCCATCATATCTTTTACAGATGCTTTCTAAATTAAGCACAAATTACCTGTTGAGTTGTCTAGTTGATGATCTCCCAACTTTATCTCAAACAATAGAATAATACCACATAACAAGGTTGAAACAAGTTTATACTATCTGACCTTTAGAGAATCTGCATTCCTTATAATAGGTGGGAAAAAGTTGGAAGAGCTACTACCTGCATAGGCCTTTCGCACCGTTAAGCCATCAACTAAGTTGAGCCTTTGTCAACTGAAAAGAATCAATTTTCTCTATCCAAAAGAGTAATTTTCCCCTGCTTTAGTGGAGATTAGTTTACAACAACAGGATACTCCACTAGATTGCAATAAAAATGGACCATGTTTTGCACCACATTGTACGGATACAGACCACTATGAGGAATATAGAATTAGCCCAAGAGTAAAATCTTCTGTCCATTATAATCTGGGGAGCAGATCATTTGCAGTTTCCACAGCAGGAATTTCTTGCAGCCAAGCACCGCCCCAGTCTATAATATGCCCTCGAATCATATAAAGATTCTTTTTAACTTCTAATTTTCATGTTGATAACGAATTAGCCAATCATATGCAGCAGTTAATGTAAAAGTTATAATTCATGGATATCATTTGCAGGAAATTTCTACAGTGTCGGGTTTACATAGGATCTTCTTCACCTGAATTGTATTATTTTCTGCAGTTCTACTATATTATGGGAGGACATCTTTAAAACTTTTAGGTGTAACAACCAGGGAATCGGGACATCTAAATATAATTTAAAAGATTAAGCACTATTCTACCAGGCCTGTGACTAAAAAGGTGTAAGATCTTTTATCAAAGATTTAAAGTAACTCTCCTCTCTCTCTTATATGTATGTGCGTGTGTGCGTGTGTGTGCATGTGTCTGTCACACAGAAATTTCTTTTTCTGAAGCCACCAGGGGCAGAAAGAAAGATTGCTGTGCCAACTTATAAAGAAAGGGATCTCAATCAATAGAGCAACTGCTACAGTATGCTTCTGAAATTGAAGTGATCTGAAGTCTGAACTATCTGCACACTTCTCATATAAAGTAGAAACATAAGTAATATCACCATTGAGCCTTTGGTTGTCACCTTCAAATGCATGTAACTTACCTGGCAAATGCAGAATAATAGAAGGCCAGAATTAGTAGACAACAAGTTGATAATCTATAAAGAAGCTGGATATGACACCTTAACGAAAGAACCGGATGCATTGTCTATAACTTGGCATCCTGGAGCTTTCATGGGTATGAAGTATGGACTAGTCTTTTTTCATGAACCACATGCTTCCAAATTGGTTCAGTTGCCAGGTTTGGAAAGCATGGATAAATTATCCTTCAGAGGCTGTGCAGCCACAGAATTAAAATGTTGAATTACTTTCACAAGCTTAATTAGTACACTAGTATCAGATTCCCCTTGAGGAAAGGAAATGCATAAGAACCATTCTTTGTTCAAATTGGATTTTTTTTTATAATTCCACATGGGATTGTTTTTGATAAATTCCAAATGGGATTATTTTATCGAAACTGCAACTTCTACTACAATTTACTAGAAAAATTTAGATATTCTACTTTTTCTGTATAATGCAGCAGATATTATTTCAACTGTCAGTAACCAATTCGCTGCTTTAGCCTTTTTTATGCCAGTGCCTAATAACTAATCACTTCACTTTTTCTTTCACATATTTTAACTTCTTATCTGCAAATAAGTGCGAGCAGTTGCTTATTTATCCATGATATCAGAATGGTCAGTAAACCAGATTTTTGGGTCCCATCCTCTATATCTCTTTTACTGCTGCTTGGATTGTATTCCCTGTTTCTGAGCTAAAAGCATGATTAACACACTATATTCTAATTGTGTACAGTTAAAACTAAGGAAAGCGTTTGTATCATCCACTAGAATGTGTTTAGTCCATTTCAAATGCTTAATCATGCTCTTTGATTCCTTAAGTTATCTAATCATTCCCCTTGAGATGGTTTTGGACAAAGAAGATTAAAAGAAAAAAAATCATGAGTGTTCTTATCTTGTAGGAAAGATGCTATGTCCATGTTACCATAATTAGTGACCACTGTGAGCTAAATTTTCTGACCATCAATCACATTAAAGAGGATCCCAAGCTTTTCTTTAAGTAAACTAAAAAATAAGTAGCACTTATTCTGTTTATAGAAATTAGGTGACTGTCCTGTTTCATAATGTTCCCAGTGCCATCACAAATAGTTACTGTCATAGAAGCATACGGATTGATATTACCTTTTGTTTTCAAATCTTGATTGAACCACCAGCAGGTAGTATGTCAATGTCATGTTAAGTGGTCCTAATGGTTCTTGTCACAAAGATTTTGTCTCCTAATTAGGTGGTGTAGTAGTTAATGTCAGTGTGGGTCAAGGACTCACAAAAGGCCAAGGACAATCAATGATGATAAAACTATCAAAATGTAAAGATTTGGAATTTATGTTTCTTGGCATGGTCTTGGACATCCTAAGCCATTGTGACTACTAGACACGAGTCCCTTAGAGCCTGTTATCTTTTGGGCAGAAGAGGTCAAATTTTAATTTACTCTTATGTACTTTAAATTTTAGCACTTAACCCTTCTATGGTTCAAACCAAGTTGTAGATGTTCTATCTATAAGTAACGATGGTTCATTGACACAAATAGTTCTTGACATAAATTAATTAAAAAATGACCAAGCTACCCCTGTAATTAGATCTTTTTACATTTGAAGTAACTGTTAACTAACAACTACACTTACGTTTAAAGTATAAGAGGGTAAATTGAAATCAAGTCAAACCAACCTGGGTAACAATTAGATTGTACCACAGGGCACTTATTCCCTCTAGTGGCTCAGTTAATGGATTCAAAGGACTCAATTTGAATTATCTATGACAAGAAATGTAGTTTCTGTCTACCTATAAACCCCTTAAGCTGAAATTATGTTGATTTGGTTACTGATCTCACAGTAGTCTATAGAGAGCAGTGGGCTCGCAGTTCTCAGAGGCATTCTTTCATACAACTGATCTACCGACAAGAGAAATCAAGCTTTGATTCCCTCAAGTGACAATGGACGGCCACTCTTTTTCGGAGAAAAGCTTGGCCTTTTCTAATCTAACTCACATCTCGTGGATTTGAGTTTCCAACTAACAAAATGTTTTTTTTTTTTGTTGACTTGAACCTTTTCAAGTGACAACTTATTAGCCTCCACTAGAGAAGTGCTCTTCTGCAAGCAAATGGATAGGCAAAGCAAAGAGAATAAAGTGTCCCATTAGCTAGAACAGGTACATTGTAAACACATATGCATCACAACTCTATGGACAGATTAAATGGACACAAATGGTTGATTAAGTATTAACAATCTAACAAGCTAATGAAATAAAAATCTACATCTTTAATGAATTCAAAGAATTTTGATTTCTTACCAACCACTCCTGCAGGAAGAGATTGGTGACTCTGCTTTCCAAACTTGTTGCTATTGATTAATCCTTGAAGATAGATTTGACTCTTCACTGTGTCTGAATTCCACAACCTTTGGCAAGGGAGGGCCTCCGACAAAACTAGTTGAAAGTTGATTCTCTCATTATAGATAAAGTAGTGCATCTTCTTTTTCTCTAGGATGCAAATGGAGTCCAACTTTAACTATAATTCTATGGAGAATGTCAAAGTAAAGGTGAAGTCATGCTTATGCTCTTCGTATGAGTTCTCCATTTGCATGTCAAGATTCTTCTTTTCTTATTTACACACAGCTCTCCACATTCTTTATGTCCTCAAAAGACCATATTGAGGGATTTATTTTTTACATAATTGTCATAAAAACTTTCAAAATATTATAATTATCACTATATTTTCCAAAATATTATCAAAAGTGTCACTTCTTTGGTTAAATTTAACTCATTAGGATTAAAACCGAAATTGAATTAAAAAAAAGACCATTTTATCTTTACATAAATTATTTCTAATGGTTCAAAATGTTACCCAATATTTTACCCGATATCGTAGTATATGTAAGATAAAAATTGGTGATAATATTTTTTTAAACTTTAAGAACAAAAAATATTTTAGCTATTTATACATGTTTATTAACTTAAATAAGAATCGATTAAAAATATTTCACTAAAAACTAACTATATAACAATTCTTAAAGAGTCAAAATATTCTACCGACAACTACAATATTTTAAGAAATATAATGATAATTATAATATTTTAATTTTTTTGATATTTACACGTAAAAAAACCATAATATTTTTTTTGTGTTAAAAATAAGGACCAAATCCAGGCCCAAAGTACTAAGGCTGACCCCTTATGCTCGGCCCAACCCGGTCCATAGAAGCTAAAATTGAAACTAAATGAGTCAAGCTTGATCATTGATTTAATGCTCGAAATTGATTTCAAGCAAATCTTAACAAGGGCATAAGAAAGTGAATTATGCATCCCTCCTAATTTCCATTTTCTTATAATTAAAGTTTTTTAAAAAGAGATAATTATACTTAAGCTCTTCGAATTATTGCCCGTTCCACTCTCTTATTTTTTTTCGTACACATTGATCATTTTAATTTTAAAAATATTTAAAATGTTCTTTTTTATTAGAAAATAATATGTAATATATAATTGCCTAATTCGAAGTCAGTTAGGGACTATTTTTATCTTATTTTAGAGGAAATAAAAATAGAAAAAATTTAAGAGTGAAATGATTAGCTGAGATTTTCCATCAATATTATCACAGAAGTAAGAAATTTTTAATAGCTTAAGGAATTAATGTGTAGCCAAAAAAAATTACAAGGGAGTGCATTTGAAAATGAGCAATATTTTAGAGGGTCTTAATGTAATTATCCTTATTTAAAATGAAAGGGTCATACTAATAATATTGTTTAAGACAAATAAGAAGTCTGAGATAAACATATAATATATAATGTAGGGTGTGAAATGGAATTATTTTTTAAAAAAATTTCAAACATTAGGTCACGCGCATAGCATGTGTTAGGATATGTTGGTCATTTAGAAATAGAAGGCGGGACACGCAATCTCTACGTAGAGCTCCGAGACTCCGAGTCCCGCGCTTTGTTTTCCCTCTCCGCAACCCGCATCCAAGAAGTGGGCAGATTTCAAGAGAGTTCAATCGCCTGCAACACCTGCAAGATTTTAAGGCAATTTCGATCTCGCTCTCTTTGGCGATCTCCTCTAGGCTTTAACCATCTCCGAAACGCGATATCTCCAATCTTTGCTATTCGGGACGGTGTGCTATAAGCAAAAATTTCCACTTCTCTCTTCCTTTCTGGTCTCAGGTATTGCACCTACGTAATCTGCTCTGAATCTAGGGTTTTGTAGGGGTTATTGTAGATATTATTTACTAATTACTAGAGATGGTTTGGGTTGCGAAAGATTCCTTCTTTTAAAGTTTGATTGATATAAAGATTCTTCTTTTGAGGTATCGTACCAGCCAATGCTTATATGTTTTCTTTAATGGTAACATTGTTTAGTATTGCTATTGATATCATGAAGTGTTCTCTGTATGTTTCTTTAGATTTAGTTTGGGTGAAGGGATCGGATACAAGATGTTACTAAACCCCGATCTATAGGATAAACATCAATTATATGAACTGCGCACTTCTTATTTAGCTAAATATTTCTGGTAGTTCTTGATGTATCTAAATATATGTGAAAGCCATCACCTATATCAAGCTCCATATCGCATTTAGTTCTGGACGTAGTTCCATGGGCTGATTTGAATGATCTTGTGCCTTTGTAGAGGAAGCTCTTTTCCGCAACAGAGTGTACTAAATTATTATTTGTTTGTAATTACTCCTTATTATGTTTATTTTGTGATTCAGAAACGATATCTTTGGTCATCTGATAATGGATGAGCATAGAAACAGCCATGGGAAGCGTCGTTCAGACTATGCCAACAACGAAAGAAGAAAGAGACACAATGTTGGTGCAGACAAGTATCCTTCTGCTCCTGCTGCAGATGATACTGTATACCGTTACTTGTGTCCTCTAAGAAAGATAGGAATCATCCTTGGGCTGGGTGGTGAGGTTATGAAGCAGATTAGAGACGACTCTCAAGCCAAGATCATGATTAGCAAGATTGTACGTGATTGCAAAGAGCGAGTTATTAGTTATTACAATTTTCAGCAGAGGAAGGGAAACTAATATGTTTGAAGATACAGGTCATAGAGTTTGCCCGGCACAAGATGCACTTTTCATGGTGCACGAGAGACTTTTCGCCTACGAAATGGCGGTGGATAAAGAGACCTACTGTTCGTCTTCTTGTGCCATCCAATCAGATTAGATTCATTACTGGAAATGGGGGGAACAATACTATCCAAGGTGTCTGCACTGATACTGGTGCTCAAGTTCGTATCTTGAAGAAGGAACTTCCAGCATGTGCCAACAGCAGCGACGAGCTTCTTGAGGTACAACTAATGAGTCAGTTCCTGATAAACATTAGTTAATCTATACACAGGTACATATGTCGGCTCACACTTGTGGAGTTTCTATTATAATTTCCTTGTTAGTTGGTATTAGTCATTACTTGTTTGTACTAAGTGTCGCCGGTGGAGATGACATTATAAGAGGCTTAATACAATAGTGAACTATATTTTGATGTCATGCTGGTGTAGGCCTTCCAGATGCAAGCTTCTTGTTTTATTGAAGCCTGATCTATTTGCTGTTTCCATGCATATTAATAGCATGTCTCATACATTCTGTCCTTCATAGTGATACTGCTCTATGTTTATTAATTTGAATTACCGTCCTTTCACTAGGATGGATTGCTAGATGTGATCTGACTTTCAACTTGTTTGGTATCAGATCACTGGAGAAGCCTCGATTGTTAAGAAGGCTCTTTTTCAAGTATCATCTTGTTTGCATGACAACCCATCTCGCTCGCTGCACTTTCTTACATCCAACAAGCCCCAAATGTATCCTCCAGGTGCTCAGATTGGCATTCCAAATTTTAGTGCAGCAAGCATGGGGATGTATCCAATTATTAGTCCCTATGGAGGTTACAAAGGTGATGCAGCAAGCATGGGGATGTATCCGATTATTAGTCCCCATGGTGGTTACAAAGGTGATGCAGCAAGCATGGGGATGTATCCGATTATTAGTCCCTATGGAGGTTACCAAGGTGATGCAGCAGGCAACTGGCCATCTTTCTACCCACCTCCAAGGGATGTACACATTGCTCTCCTGCTAAGATAGGAGACGTTATTGGACAGGGTGGTGCCATTATTAATCGGATAAGAGAAGAATCTAGAGCTTTTATCAAACTAAATACCAGGACTGCAGAAGATGACTGCATAATTTCCATATATGCAGAGGAGGCGAGCATCAATTGCATTTTGGTCTGATGCTGTTATTCCATCCTATTTATCTCCTTCTATCCTTTCAGTTCTTTGAAGAACCTATTTCTCCAACAATAGATGCTGCAGTACGCTTGCAACCAATATTCAGTGACCATACTGGGGGGAATTTCGGTGATCCTTCATACACCACTCGCCTACTTGTACCAAAATCATGTATTCGTCGTCTGATTGGTAAACATGGGAGTATCATAGACAAGATGAGGCGAACCACCAGAGCAAATATACAAATCGTTACAAAGAAGAATGTTCCTAAAGTTGCTTCTCATAACGAGATGGTTCAAGTAATGAGCAGTGATATTATACATCCGAGTCACACAATATAAGACACTGTTTTCTCCTGACTCTCTCCTCTAGCATATGTCCTGTATAGGTTTAACTTAAGTTATATTGGATTTTGACTTCCCTTTCCAGATAACTGGAGGTCTTGATGTTGCTAAAAGTGCTCTTGTGCAAATAACTACTCGGCTGAGAGCCAAATTTTTTGGAAGAGAGAATGCAAGATCCTCATTTCCATCCTCACTTCCTCACCATCCCTTGCCGAGCAATGCTTCTGATAATTCAAGATATGTAATGCATTTATATACATTTGCTTTCAGCTTCTTTTTTCCCTCAATTTCCCATCATTTCCTATTGGATGTGAACATCTTACCTGATTGTCATTAAACTGTGTCGATTTATGTGTTGCGTTCTGTCTATAGGGTGGTGGAAGTATCCACGGGCCTTATGGCGAATTCTCTGCTCATTCTGGTAGCAGTGAGTAAGAGTGTCTTGCCCTTTATATAGTTCGATAGGCCTTAACTCTTAACTGATGTTGACAAGAACCTAATCTCTGTTTTTGTTTACTCATTTTCATGGTAAACGTCTTCCTGATAGTTGCTTGCACCTAATGCCTAACTTCTAAACACATTTGGAATAGGATATAGATTAGCTTGAGATCAAAATTCCATCTTCAAGTTATTTCGGTAATAGCGGGATAGACAGGGTTGAAGGCTAATCTTTTGTTTGGTCGCTAGATTCTGAGATAACTGCGAGCATTACAATTGCCTCCACTAGATAATGTTAGTTTTTTCAAGTATACTCATGTTAATATGTCACTACTCAGATGATTCTAACTTGATATTTAAAGATACAAATTTTGATTGATAAATTTAAATAGCTAAGGATTATAGCTATACTTAGTAAGTATTGATTCACCATACTCCTGCATTAGAGTTCTACTTATATCCTACTAATGTCCTAAGAGGCTGAGTAATATTTGAGTAGTTGACTAGTTTTTCATTTTCCTTTGACAGAAGGTTTTCTCGGCGTCATTATTTGTAATTAGTAGTTTATTTTATCAGGTCATCTGCTACTAACCCTGGTTCTATTAAAAAATCATCATGGTCATTAATGTCTCTGTCTGTTTCGTGCACCAGGTAGAATACTGCATTCTTCATCTTTTGTATTGCATGGAATGAACATGTAATTGTTATTCTCTTCTGATCATTTTTCTGTCTTTACCCACTCAAGTCACCTACACAGATTTCTACATTCTAATGGACCTGCTATTCACTTTGATTTGCCTTCCTAATAAAACAGCTAAGGTGTGTGAAGCCTGGTGCCTGCCTATGTGACCTGTCAAGCCCTGAGCCAGAGAAGATGAATGTCCCATATTGAAGCCCTCTCATATGTCTGGAAGTAATTGTATAAAATTTAAAAATTTGAGATTATGTACTTTAAGCCCTCTACACTTGCTTCTCAACTGGTCCTTAGACCTTAGTAGTTTGCCCTTAGCTCAGGAGGTGGATTAGTCCATAATTGGAAAAGTCATCTTTTTTGGAAGATGTTTTGATTTTTGTCATTAGAACTTTAAGGTTTCTCCATGTTTCCCATTGTTAACACTTGCAAGCTTTGTTAGTTTTAGATCCTTGAGTCTATATGCTTGTGTATGTTCAAGCATATGATTTTTAAAAGGGCGACTCAGTTATCAGGTTGTCGCTTATGTGGGATCTGGAGAGAGAAGAGATATGCAAGTATGCAACCTTATTCTCATTCTGAAGAGGATGTTTTCCAAGACTTGAGACAATGAGTAATGGGATGCAATTGCAAAGTTACTTTCGGATCAACAGATGACTTCCATTCAAGCATATGATTGTAATTTAGACAATTTTAATTACTTAAGCTTACTCTAATCATATTCTTCCAGATTGTAATTCGAGTTGTGAAGCAACGCCTTTCAAGGAATGGCGTTCACTTGTTAGCATTTGAGAGTTATAATGCTGCAAATCAGTAACGAAGTACCAGTTAGTGTACAAGCTCACTTCATGTATTCAGGTTGATCTAAAAGTCTTCTCCGTGGGAGCGCTACATGGTACTGATGTATGTAAGCAAGCTATAATGGAGAATATGACCTTTGGAATAGCTCTGCAATCAGCATGCCATTAACTGAGGTTGGCTTGGTATCTGTTCTGCAGGATTTTCTGGGTATGAAATGCTCAACATGGTGAGGTTTCTGCAATAATCTATTTAGTCCTCAACAGTAATGATGTACCAGTTATAGTGCTCGTGGTGTTTAATTCCAACTCTTTTCAAAGTTGTGCCAAATTTCCGGTCGAGATAAAATCAGAGAAATGAGAAATTTGTTGCGAAAGTAACCAAGGTTTTGGAAGCAAATATCACTTAATTGTGCTCTATAAACAGAAGAATCTGTCAATAATCTTATCCTGCTTCTATGTTTAACATGCACAGAGCTCCAAGCAATTCTACCAGCCTCTTCCAATCCCAGATTCCTGGAGCTAGAGGTAGGTTCTATTCTAGTAGTTTATCTGCGAAACAATAAGAAATCCAAATCTAGAATTGGTTTGGAGAGAGGAGAAGAAAAGAGAATTTTGGTAAAATGTTTCATAAAGAGAGGGCTCAGCCCTATTTACACAGGTTCACAATAAAATAAGATAAATTTAAATGATAGAAATTATAATAACTCTAATACTCCCTCAAACTCAAGGTGGATCATAAACCGAGAAGAGTTTGCTAACTAAATGCTCAAAGCGTGGAAGGGGAAGAGACTTTGTAAAGAAGTCGGCAATATGCTCCCTAGTGCTGACGCGATGGAGCGAAATGGTGCTAGCTCGGTACTCCCGGCGAGTATAGTAAATGTCGACTTTAATGTGCTTCGTCCTCTCATGGAAGACATAATTTTCAGCTAACTTTTTGGCACTATCATTGTCGACATGAAGAGGGGTTGGAAGGTGTAAAGAAACACCCATTACCCATATCACTCAGGAGACGACGAAGCCAAACAACCTCCTTAGTTGTCGCACACATGGCACAATACTCTGACTCAGTACTGGAGAGAGACACCACATTCTGCTTCTGGCTATACCAAGAAATCAGGGAGTCTCTTAAGAAAATGCAAAAGTCTGTAGTAGACTTTCGATCAGATTTGTCACCAGCATAATCTGCATCAGAATAAGCTCGCAGAGCCAAGATAGAAGTCGATGATATAAAAAGAGAACGAGTGATGGTGCCACGTAGGTACCGAAGAATGCGTATAAGAGCAGCATAATGGGCAGATCGAGGAGCCTGCATGAACTGAGTGACAAGATTAACTGCATGAGAGATGTCAGGCCGAGTAATAGTCAAATATACGAGTGCCCCGACAAGTTGACGATATCTGGTCGGATCTAGAAGAAGCTAACTATCATCGGGCTGAAGCTTGACATGAATCTCAACTAGAGTAACAACAGGACGAGTATCAATGATGGTGGCACAACTAAGAATGTCGGTAATATACTTCTGCTGAGGTAGCAAAAGACCATGAGATGACTGGGCAATTTTGATCCCCAAGAAATATCGAAGAGGACCGAGGTCCTTCATCTCAAACTGATGCTGAAGATGCTGCTGAATGGAGCGGATACCAACTGAGTCATCTTCGGTGATAATCATATCATCGACATATAGAAGAAGAATGACCCGACCCTAAGTAGAAGACCACATAAACATAGATGGCTCGAAGGGGCTCTCCCGAAATTCGTAGGCTGTGAGAACACTATGAAATCGATCAAACCAAGCACGAGGGGCCTGCTTAAGCCCATAGATAGCTTATCGCAGACGACAAATGTGACCTGGAGGAAGAGGGAAACCAGGTGGAGGGTCCATATATATCTCCTCGTCAAGAAGACCATGAAGAAACACATTCTTCACATCCATCTGATGTAAATGCCACTGACGACTAGAAGCAACAGCAAGAAGAGTGCGGACAGAAGTCATCCAGGCCACTGGAGCAAAGGTCTCCTCATAGCCTATCCCGTATTCTTGAGTGAAGCCCCGAGCAACTAGACAAGCTTTGTACCTAGCAATGGATCCATCAGGTCGATACTTGACCTTGAAGGTTCATTTGCAGGCGGACAGCACGATGTCTGGTGGGCAAGGGATAACATCCCAAGTATACATCTACTGAAGTGCCTGAAGCTCATCTGCCATGGCCTGCTGCCACTCTGGAAACTGGACGACCTCACGATATGATTTGGGTTGAGGAATGGAGTGGACGGTTGCAAGAAAGGTGTGAAACTGGGGAGAGTATGTAAAGAAGGATATCAGAAAACCATACCAATTAGGAGGGCGATGCTCACGCTCTGGATAACGACGAGCAGGTGTAGGAACCGTCACAGTAGACGATGGGACTGTTGGAGGAATACTACCAGTGGAGGGAGCCTCAGCTGTAGGACGGGGACAAGACCTGCAAATGTAGAAGTATGGGAGGGTCGTCATGGGGAGGGGGGGGGGGGGGTAATCCTCTGGAGGAGTTGGAATCTCAGTAAGAGAGCGATCTAGAGTGGCAGATGGAAGTGATAGTAAAGGAGTGTTTATGGGTTTATGGGTAAAGGAGCATCAGGTAAGTGGGGGCTGATGGTGGAGCTGGGGCAGGAACATCCGAGGGGATGGAGGATAGGACAGGTGTAAGAAGATCCAGAAATGATAAGTCCGAAGGAGACAAATCATCCGAGGTGAAGAAGGGTATCTCTTCTAAAAAGGTGACATGGCGTGATATCCTAAGACGACGAGCATAAGTGTCATAACAACGATAGCCTTTATGCTCATGACTGTATCCTAAAAAGACATATTTAGCTGCCCGAGGGGACAACTTGTTATGTTCACCTGGAGGAAGAAGAACAAAACAGGTACACCCAAAAACACAAAAATGACCATACGAGGGTGAAGTACCATAGAGACGATTATACGGAGTCACACCATCAAAGACAGATGATGGGGTTCGATTGATAAGATAGAGAGCTGTGAGAAGGGCTTCAGCCCAATACGAATGAGGGACAGAAGCCTCAAGGAGGAGAGCACGAGTGGTCTCAAGGAGATGGCAATGTTTTCGTTCGGCAACTCCATTCTAAGTAGGGGTATAGGGACATGACTGCTAAGATAGAGTGCCGACAGAAGCATGAATAGAACGAAACTCAGATGAAAGATACTCACGAGCCCCATCAGATCGGAATATCTTAATAGATCGACCAAATTGAGTACGAACTATAGAAGAGAAATCACGGTAAATCTGACATACTTCAGAACACTGCCGCATAAGATAAACCCAAGTGAAACGAGAGAAATCATCAATGAAGCAAACATAATAAAAAAAACCAAGACCCGAAGAGAGCGGAGCAGGACCCCAAATATCAGAGTGCACAAGATGAAAAGGGGAGTCAGATATATTCTCACTAAGAGCAAAAGGAAGGGCCCGGTGTTTTGCTAACCTATAGCCAATACAAAGAGACAAACGAAAAAAATGACTACTGCCTAAGCACCTAGACCGAGACAAGGTCTTGAGACGCTGACTCGATACATGACCTAAACACCGATGGCATAGATCTGAAGTAGAAAGAGGACTGACTAGACAAGCACTGGGATGAGGTGATGGAAGGTGAAGCTGATCCAGATAGTAAAGCCCGTGAATCCAACTAATGATCCCAATCCTCTAGCCTGTAGACGGGTCCTGCATAACACAAGAAGTAGACGAGAAGGATATAGTGTAACCAAAGTCAGAAAGCTAAGTAATAGAAATAAGACTCATGGTTAGACCGGGAACAAGCCAAACATCATATAGGGTAAGATGGCCAGTAGAATCCGTTGATGGGGTGATGTGTCCAATGTGAGAGATAGGATAACATGTCCCATCAGCTGTGTGAACATGAGGAAGAGCAAGTAGGGCAAGTGTGAGGCTAGTAAAAATAGAGGAGTTACCGGTCATATGATGTGAGGCACCTGAGTCAAAAATCCAGGATTTAGTCATACCAGAGGCAGTAGAGGAAGTGCCAGTGAAGCTGAAAGCTCCATGAATGAGCTGCTGGATCTGTTGAAGTTGCGCACTACTAAAGATGGGATAAGTGGAGTGAAGAGATAGACTGGTGCTTGGACCAATAGTCGAGGAAGACAAGTGACGACTCTTGCCCTTACTTGATCCCCCCTTAGCAGAACGGGGAACAAGCTCAGGATGAAGTCGATAGCAGCGAGCGACAAGATGACTAGGACAACCACAATGAGTGAACATAGGTCGCGATGAGTGATGCTCTTGTCCGGACACATGAGTGACACGAGCAACAGCAGAAATGTCAGGCTGGACTGATATAGGGGCAGGTGTAGCACCAAGCACACTCTCTATAGCGATAGAAGGCTGTGTAGGTGTAATTTGCTGAGAGGGCAAGAGACGCTGCCTAAGCTCCTCAGCTTGTAGCTCAACTATGGCACTATCTAGACTGGGGAGAGTGGAGCGGTGCAACAAATGACGAGTGAGATCCCCAAATTCCGGACGAAGGGCAGATAGGAACTCCATCAAGTGATCCTCATCACGATGTCGTTGAGCAGCCACTGAGTCAGTAGAGCAAAAAGTAGGCTCCATTGACGTGAGCTCACGCTAAATGTTAGTCATGCGGGCATAAAAATCCTGGATAGTGAGCTGACCCTGTTTAGCCTCGTGAGCGTCGCAATGGAGTTGGAAGCGACGCATCAGACTCAATTGCATGAATCGACGACTGAGATGGGTCCAGATGGCCTGCGTAGATGGCAAGGTCTAGAGCTGAGGTTGAAACGATCGATCAACCTATAGAATGAGGTAGGTGTAGACCTCCATGTCACGCATGGCTCACTCATCATACTCTAGAGACGAAACCTCCGTCTGAACAGTCTTGAGTGTCTTAGACTCAGAAGAAGCCATAGAAGTAGTCTGGATGATAGTGCGAGGGGGAGCGCACCCCGTAGAGATGCCGTCAATATGCCCGAGAAGACATCGCCCGCGAAGGATGATCTCAATGGAAGAGGCCCATGTGATCCAGTCTCGTTGAGTGACAAGAAGAAATCCGACTGGTGAGACACTCTCACGACCAACCGGCACATAAGATGCCATTGAAAAGGATGAAAACTGTCAAACACCTTGAGGTCAATTCACAATTTTCTCACTCAGGCCTTTCGTCGAACACTTGGAGTGCGGAAAAATTAATTTCAGTTTCGATCAAACAGTTTCTTTATCTCCACTGTTTGGATGAAAAGGGAGCAAGTATGGCCTTCACTGTGTGTCCTTCATTGAGCTGGAGTGAGTGAGAGCAGATGGTCGAACGAGGAATCGTAACCCAGCTGTTGAAGGATGGCTTCACGACAGCTACAGCTGTTGGTCGAAGCCGAGCTCGAGGAGAATGACTAGTGAAGACCACCTTCTCTTTGATGGGAGAGCTCGAGTTACAAAATCAGACTTGCTGGTGAAGGAAGGAGGCAGCTGAGAGAGCTCACCGACGGCAGCAAAAAATTTAATTTTGGTCGAAATCGAGCTCGAGGAAGGCGACCGTTGGCCCTCCAACGACGATGCCCTTGACTGGAAGGAAGATGCGACGGGCAGCGACCTCAAACAGCGATGCCCTCGACTGAAGGAAGGAGGCGGCTGAGAGAGTTCACCGGCGACAACGAAAGAAAAAAAATAGTTGATCCCGAGCTCAAGGAAGGCGACCGGTGAAGAAAAAGGAGCTGCCCTCCAACGGTGACGCCCTCGACTGGGAGGGAGGCACGACGATCAGCGTCCTCTAGCACCGACGCCCTCGATTGGAAGGTGCAACGGGCAGCGATGAAATGGAGTCTCCAGTGAGGAAAAAAAATTGATGCTCAATTGGAGTGGTGAAGTTCAAAGGCAGCTAAAACAAAAAAATGTAGAGATCCGAGAGCTCTGATACCATGAAACAATAAGAAATCCAAATCTAGAATTGGTTTGGAGAGAGGAGAAGAAAAGAGAATTTTGGTGAAATATTTCATCATGTTGAAAGAGAGGGCTCAGCCCTATTTACACAGGTTCATAATAAAATAAGATAAATTTAAATGATAGAAATTCTAATAACTCTAATAATCTGGATACAATTTACAAGTGCGTACTCTATCCAATGTTATTATTCTCTCGTTTTGAGGTGTGCATCTGAAAGCAAGCAAATGTCAGACTATTTATCAAGCATTGAGCTGCTGTAAACTTTTCAAATAACAACAGCTCCTCGAACTCGGTTTGGACTGCAACAAGGAAGTCACAAACTCTCTACCCTCTGCCTCCATGAGAGTATGACCAGCCTCCTTACAAACTCCACTGTCATCCATCAACTTCCTCACCTTCTCCGACCCGCGCCACTCACCGACCGACGCATATATGTTTGACAGCAGAACGTAGTCTCCACTACCATCACTCTTCGCCTTCAACAGCTGCTCGTTCGCACGTTCCGCGAACTCGACGTCTCCGTGAATCCTACAAGCTCCGAGCAACGTCCTCCATACAACAGGATTAGGCTCAACCTTCATCTTGTCAACAAACTCAAATGCTTCTCTCAGTAGACCTGCACGTCCTAGCATGTCCACCATGCAACCGTAATGCTTAATATTTGGCTCCACGTTGTATTCATTTCGCATCAACGAGAAGCATCTGCGTCCCTCGTCCACCAACCCACCATGACTGCATGCAACCAGAACTCCTACGAAAGTGATCTCATCCGGCCTCACCTTCTCCTTGAGCATTTCTTCAAACACATGAAGAGATTCTTGGACGTGCCCATGAAAGGCTAATCCTCCGATGATGGAGTTCCATGTAGAAACGTCCTTGTCCCTCATCGCTCTGAAGACATCCAAAGATCCCTCTATCTTGCCACATTTCGCGTACATATCTATCAGAGCGTTGCCAAGAACCACCGGCATGCCGGTTCTCGAGCACTTTTCCGAGAGCGAGGAGTGTAACCTCCGGCCGACGTCGAGAGCTCCCGAGTCGGCGCAAGCCGATAGCAAGCTCAACATGGTGACCTCATCAGGCTGCTCACCAAAGTGACGCATTTGATCAAACAATTCCAGCGCATGTGAATGCGACTCGCATTGCACGTACCCGGCGATCATCGCGTTCCATGACACGACATCTCTCTCCGGCACTCGGTCGAACAATTCCCGGGCCTTCTCCATTTCCCCTCGCTTTGCATACGCGGTGATCATGACATTCCAAGAGACCAGATCCTTCGATGGGCTTTCGTCGAACAACTTCCGAGCAATACCCATTTCACCTCTCCTCGCATAGCCGGCAATCATGGCAGACCAAGCCACAATATCTCGCCTTGCACGTTGATCAAATAACGCGTCTGCGATCGCCAAATCGCCGCAATTTGCATGCAAATTAATGAGCGCATTTCGTATAAAAACGTCGGAGCAGAGTCCGAACTTTACTATCTTGGCGTGGAATTGGGCTCCGGTGATGGGCGAAGAGAGCTTCGTGCAAGCGCGGAAGAGGAAGGGGAAAGTGAGGTTATCAGGTCTTGTGCCGCTTTTCTCCATGTTGGTATAGAGAGAAATGGCGTTTGAAGGGATGGCTGTGTGAGCTGCCCCCCGGATCATGGTGTTCCACATGAAGAGGTCTGGTTGAGGAATTTTGTCGAATATTTGGTAGGCGTAGTTAGTACAGCCTTGAACAGAGATCGCAGAGCAGAAGATTAGCTCGCGGAGAGCCGAGAGGTCAGAGAGGAAGCCACGGATGACCATAAAGCCGTGGATTTGCTTTAGAGAGCGGAGGCTGCGGCATTTGCGCCATATCCATGGTTGATGTCGTTTGTTGCCCAATTTTCTCAACATGAGGTAAGAATAAGTTAATATACTCGATTGCTTCTTCTTGAAAGCCTAGCTCCAGGTATCAAGCATATTCTAGCGCTTTACCATCCTCTACAATTCCTACTTGTGTTGGTCTAATTTATCATTTTGCTAAACTTGTCATGAACAACGGAGCAGCTCTTGTCCGTGCATAAGTCCGATAGGGGTCGATTGGGAATAACATAGTCTTTATTTCTAGTTTCTTTTTTTTTTCTTCTTGAGAAAAAGTGGTTAATATGGTTAAGAAGCTTGATAATATATATATATATATATATATATATATATATATATATATATATATATATATATATTTGTAGAAAAAAAAAGGAATCAAACTAACAGAATATGACTGATGAAATGCAAAATTGCATAATTATATTGGAATATCACAGTGGAGTAATAGTATTACTATCTTTCATTATTGACCCAACAAACATTCATTCTTTCTTTTCATGTCCTTTCTCTTGTGGAATATGAAACTGTAGGAGACCAAGATTTATGCGAGGAATAACATCCTATTTATCCTAATCTAGAAACATGGAGTTTTAATCCATGAGCCATGGAAAGTATAGTCATCATCCTATATTTCACTGGATGATTTGGCACCAATTTGAAAGCATAAAACCTACAGAGGATAGCCAGTGTCATCTTCATCTGAAGATATGCTGAATCCTTCCCCAGACATATCCGAGGACCGGCCTGCAGATCAAAACATAGGAAGAAAATAGTTAACAAATTTTATGATGATTTAGAATCGGCATTAGGTTTGCCAAAAGAGGCATCCAAGCAACAAATTCAATTACATTTAGGGCTGAGATGAGGTCTGGCTTATCCCCTAGATCATCTGATCAGTATCCATTGCCATTATTTTGTTCAAATATTCTCGCCTTATTCTTTCCTTCTATATTTAAATTATCATCATTCTTTTGGTTTTTTCAAGTTTATATGCAATGCATGAGCCTATGTTTTATTCATATGAAGGTATATTTGCATGCCACAGTTACTATTATGCCACATTAATTGGCTTGAATTGAATTTAAGCAGCATTTTTTATTAAGATCGATGCAAATCTGAAAGTTCGATAAGTGGATCCAGGCTTAAAATACTTTGCTAAACCTGATCCGGTTACAACCCTAGTCAAGGTACAGCTCAAGCCAGTCAAAACTAAGTTGCAGTCTATCAGCTGGCAGATAGATTGGCATAGCTTGAGAGATGGTACTGTGATGTAAGAACAAAAAGGAATCTTATTGTTTTTATTGCTCACCTGGAAAGCTGTGAATTTGAATGGTGAAGCATTTTGGAGGCTACCATCCTTGAACCATCTCTCAGGCCTGAAAGATGCAGCATCAGGACCCCAATTGTATTCCATTCTCCCCATTGAGTAAGGAACATAAGTAACCATTCCACCAGCTTTCACCTTGGTTCCATCAGGCAAAACATCATCATCTATAATTCCTTTTGGATCCTATAACATGATTCAAACACTAATTTCATCATTGACAAAATTAAAATTTTGCAAGGTTGACCAGAGTTCCAAATTTATTGGCACTTCACCTGAGGAACTGCAGGGTAGAGTCTGAGTGTCTCAGTGATGCATGCATGCAAGTACACCAATCTTCCCAAGCTATCATAGTTCAGGAGACTCACAAACTGTGTTACATGATTGTTAAAGGATTTTAGATCGTTTGTGTCGTAGGAAATCAATTCTATCTTCTCTTCCTTGGCTCTTTCTTCTTCAAATGCCTTAAGCTCAAAGTAGAGCTTCTCTGCTACAGCAGGGTGAGTCATGATCATGTAGGTGAACCATGAGAGGGTTGTGGCTGTTGTGTCTCTTCCAGCAATTACAAAGTTAAGGACTACATCTCTGAGGCTTTTGTCATCGCTGAAGCTGCTATCGGTTTCTTTGCCAAGCTCGATGAATCTTGATAGTATGTCATGCTTGATCTGTTGTTCTTATGCAGGCAATAGGATGATTAGCTCAAGGAGAATACAGTATCTTGATGGTTGTGTCCAAAACTATTGTTCCTAGCACATTACATGTTTGCTTCTACTCATCAAGTTAGCCTTCAGCTATCAAAATTGCCTTCTTCAGATGTTACATATTTTAATGGAATGATGCATACAGGATTTGTACCATAAAAGTATTACCTTGCCTTGGATCCCGCTAGCTTGAGCTTGTTCAATCTCGGCTTTTCTCTGCCGAATCATGTTATAGGTAAATTCATCCACCACCTTGATGCTTTTCTTAAGGAGAGCTTCTGATCCTATGTGGAGGAACCTCTTGATTTTCCAAAGTGGATCAATGAATCGAAGTGTCACGATGATGTTAGCAGTGTCAAAAGCCTGAGCAAAGCTGTTGTCGGGCAAGTCTGGTGACAGCGTCCCTATCTCAACACCGAAACCAACCTTACAGATCGAATCCAAAGTCATCCTCATGAGGAAGTCCTGCACTGAAGTAACACTACATTAGAGATTCAACATTCATGAGACATGCATAAATTTTGAAAGCTGAAACAACCTGTATATCTATAACTTTGTTATCAATAGATGCTTGGCACAATATATTTGAGAGCTTCAAAGCGTACTCTCTGAAAACAACAGCACTAAAATCCCTCAGATTCTTGGAAGCAAACTCGAAGCTTGCAGTCTTCCTTTGCTTCCTCCACATCTCGCCATCAGCATTAAAGATCCCATCACCAAGCAATACATCCATATAAGATTGATACCGTTCCCCCTGAAGTCAAAATTAGTGATTTCCAAGCCAAACTACATATATGAGAAAGATCAGACACATAGCTAGTTGAAGTTTTTACCTTGGGGTAATTGGTGAAGTTGGTCTTGAGAACATGTTCTACATTTGCTGGGTCTGCAATGTAAGTGTAAGCTGTGAAAGGCATGGAAACAGTTATGGTCTTCGATTTGGAAAGGTATTCCACAAGCCAGTCATGCATCCTCTCATAATTCCTTAGTTGTTCGATGGCTGCTCCAAAGATTGGCCATGTTTTTGGTCCTTGCTGATTCCTCTGGCTCCATCTATGGATCAATATCCATGATATGAACACAACGCCAAGTGCAATGCACTTGTGAATTCCAGCCATGGAGGAAAAAAGAACTATTGGCATCCAATAAGCTTCCACCATGAGTAGATTTGAATTAGGATTATGACTAGCTAGAAGTGTAGATTTAAGAGATGGTACTTATAAGTGGTGACACAATAGATTAGTAGTTAAGATATTGGTAAGAGGTAAGGCAATAGACAAAGTCCTCATCCCTCAGACCATCTTTGTGTGACAAAGAGTTAGATGGTTTCATTCATTCAGTGTTTCACAACTAACCAAGTAAGAAAGTGGCTGCTGCTTATCATTTGTTTAAGAATTGTCTAGATAAACTAGTTTAACTTATTATACCTTGTATCGCATTCAAATTAGGTAAATTATCTTTGAAGAATTAGTGCAAAGTTTTGAATTTTCTCTTTTCCTTGTCTCACAAAAATCTATATTATATGTGCTATTCATATTTCATGTCATTCGTAGCTAATAAATGTTCTCCTCATAGTAAGGATGCTGCATGCTCTGCAGCATGAAGCAATTTAAAGGAATTCTACTATGATTGCAATTAAGTTATTTCCAGCAGTGAACAGAGAAGGAGATAATCAAATATTTAATAATTCGAATTAATTTTCAGTTGATATTCATGCATTATGTACGTAGCAGTTAATTTATCTACTATGACTGCCATTAAGTTATTTCCAGCAGTGAGCAGAGAAGGACATAATCATATATTTAAAAATGCAAATTATCTTTCAGTAGATATTCATTCGTTATGTAAGGTAGCAGTTAATTTATCTTCTTAACCTTGAAATAGTTTTTGAAGGCATGCTGCCATCTGCTGCTAATCATACAACTGTACCAAAGGCTCCAATGATTGCAATACACTACAGTCCTCAGATGTCTGTAAGTAGATTCAATTCAATATTTATCCTTCTATTTGTCAGAGGAAAAAGCTGTCACAAAAACACAAGCTCCATATGGGCCTTCTATGTTTTATTACCAAGCTCAGAATTATACAAGTCACCAATCTGAGAAAGATGTAAGCCAGAAATTTTACAGCCCTAAACAACCTAGTCAATGAGTTCAAACAAGAGAGAAAGGATAACTACTTGATTGCCTTGTAGACCACTCTACATCTGAAAATAGTATAAAAGAAGGTATCATCTTGGCAGCAGCATTCCCTGAAAGCTTTCAATCTTTTAAAGGTTAGACACTTGCTTACTTTAATAGAATGGTTTTCTGTTGCTCTCTCCCCCCCTTCAATATTTAGCCTCATATAGACTTTTTCAGATTGTACTTGGCTTCTTTAGGTTGCTTAGTTGTTGAGATACTTGCTGCACTGTTTCTCAGTTTCTTTCCTCCAATTCTGTTTTTATCTTTCAGGTTGCTGACTAAATTCAGGACTCTTCACTTATGGAGTATGATGATATGGCTCATTGCAACATAGAGGACTACCCAGACTTACCTCCTGGATTCCGTTTCCATCCCACTGATGAGGAACTCATCACTCACTACCTTCTCCACAAGATAACTAGTACCAATTTCAATACAGCAGTGATTGGAGAAGTTGATTTAAGGAAATGTGAGCCATGGGACATACCATGTAAATTTCTCATCCCTCGTGACTTCAATAATTCATACTTGAGTTTTCTTTGTCCATTTTCATGGACTGTATTTACTGCACTTGTAGCGAAAGCGAAACTGGGAGAGGATTGGTACTTCTTCTGCATGAGAGACAGGAAATACCCAACTGGTTGGAGGACTAACAGGGCTACTCAGGCTGGCTACTGGAAAGCAACAGGAAAAGATAAAGAGATCTACAAAGGAAAGACACTGGTTGGAATGAAGAAAACTCTTGTTTTCCACAGAGGCAGAGCACCAAGAGGAGAAAAGACTAACTGGGTCATGCACGAGTACAGAGTAGAAGGAAACGAACTTGTCCACAACCTCACAATTGCCTCAAAGGTATAACTTATAACTATCTGTTAATTTCCTTTGTTCCATACTGTAAGAGCTGCTGATGTTTACTTCTGTCCTTTTTTTCTTGCATGAGTAGAATGATTGGATGGTCTGTAAGGTGTTCTATAGGAATTCAGAAGGGAACAGAGACTTTCGAATTACTAAGATGAGCTCCTGGTTTAAGGATTCTCTTATAACCCCATTGATGGATGATCTCCATGGTAGCAAGAACAAAGCATCGTCACCATCATCCGGCATCACCCACGTGACCTGCTTCTCCAATGTCATGATGGGTCAGGAAGGTCATGGAGATCTCCTGCCAAATTTTTATGACTCCACCATCCTCTCTATCCCACCTTCCTCATCAACTATGCCTATGCCAGGCTCCTTATGCTCTACTACCACTAGCATCCAGAGTCCAGTTTCCAGTTTAGTCCAGATGACCGAGAACAATGGGTATACAATGAAGACATGTTTTGAATTGGAGAAGGAAATCATCAACATCTCAGGGGGGAGAGGACTCAATATAGATATGAATTCTCATATTCCAGCAGCAGTTACTCACAGCAATATGAGGAGGCAGTCTTTTGATTGCCTAGAGGAACCATCCTATCTAGATAGGCCTCTAAACCTAGATGGATGTTTCTTGTATTACTAGAATAAAGGATTGGAAGCAGGAAGAAGTATGTGTGAGAAATAAGTTGTACTGTGCAATGTGTTATTATCTTTGATTTCAGTGAGAGAATTATAATTTTGTTTCTGGAACTACAGGAGCAAAGGATTGCAAGTCCAGGAGACAGGTTGTATAATTGTGTGTATGCTTGTTGGTTCCAGAATGGAACAACCTTCAATAAAATATTACAGAATATGTCAATTTTTATGTGCTATTCGTATCATCTTGAAGATAAATTATCTGGGTGATGTTTCCCGTCACTTTTCTTTTTAGTAGCAGATGCCATCAATGATCTTCAATATGTATTTTACATAACTCTGAACTCAGTTCTACCTGATATTCTTTTAGTTAACATGATGAGACATGGAAAAGTGGAAAACATGCATAAACAATTATGTCAAGGATCCAAAAAGTCACCCACAATATAACTTTTCTTTTGTTGCTTTTGCTCTTCTTTTGAATATGGAATAATAAGTACTAAACCATGATATTCATATGGTTGATCTATCTCTAAATCTCCCTTCCTGTCCCTCTCACAGCCAACCCTACATTTTTGTTTGTATTAATTAGATCACCTACGCTATTGCTAAGTAGAGTGATTTAGAATGCTATGTCCTTATCTTCGCTATCCAATAGAAAATAATTGAGACTTGTAAGTAAAGGAAGTCTTTTGTTCCATCAAGATCCATTCTATACTAGGAAAATGGTTTGCCATCAAGGATATCTATAATCATATTAATTAATATGAAAAAAATCTATCGGTATCTTTCTACGGGTAATAAGAGTTGGTACATATCCTGATTTCCTTGGGGTCCTGCATCAACCCAAGAATGCCCCTACTCTAATAATGACAAGAGAATAAGAATAATCTGCCAGTGATCTTAGATCCAATTATTCTTCAGTAAGCTAATGCATGAGGGGATTGTTTTGGCTTCTCATCTGTAATAAAATAGACAACTGCTTAAAATGCAAAGTACATGTCTTGTTCTCTTCCTGAATCCTGTCAAATGCCAGTAGATTTTATCAAGAAAGGGACAAAAGCATATAATACAACAAAAAGAACTCTTGCTGCCTTCAGCATTCAAATAGGGGCCTACTCAAAATGAAACTTTCACAAGTACCCCGCATGCCAACTAAATAAAATTCTTGTGAGGTTGGCCTTGCAGGCCAATTTGCACGCTCACGGGGCGAGTTTACATCTTATTCAAGAGATACATCTCTACATCTTGCATTAGACAAAATACAGGATTTAAAGTACGTAACCACACTAAAATTCTCTATCATTAAGCACAACTTGGCTAGGGATGGGCCAAGGGAAGTTGTAGTACAAACAGAAAACTTCTGAGAATGTTGTTGTTGTCTCCTGCCACATGGCATCACAAGTTCATCGAACCTGCCATGGAGGCAAAACTTCTTATCTGTATGTATGATCCAGAAGTGTAAACCAGATTAATGCTACTATGCTACCAGCCAAATCTAGCTGGACATCCTTCGCAACTTGGGATCAGCAAGTGTAATTTAAGGACTCCCATGCTTTGTGTATACCTCATCGTAACCATATAGAAAGAGACTGATTTGGATGATAGACATTGTAAAGGCACTCTTGGGACACTTCAATAGCAACAAGTCAGAAAAGTTTCAAGTCATCCACGCAAATTGTTATCGCTTTGAATATGCTGCAAGGTTTTTGCTGCTTTATTGTTAGACCTGGTCCTGCATTAACACCCAATAAATGCACACTTTACTACATCTTATCCGATTGGGGAAAATTGAGAGCTGGTCAATAATTTGTTAACCTGTTATAGAGAGATAAATCACACTTGAACATAATGAACAGGCAAGTAATATGAAGAATTGAAGGTCATAAAAGTAAAATTCTAAATGAAAGCTCAAATTTGGCTGAAATCATTGCATGGTTGTTGGTGGTGACTCTTTCCAAACTTATCTGAGCTCTCTTCCAATGTGTGGTTCTTCTCCTGATCTGAGCTTGGATTGGACCTGGGTGCATGTTGTGGACTGCTAAGTTGAATTTCTTTTCCTAAAATAGTATCCAATGATATTAGTTTAGAAGAATTGGTCAAGATTTCAAGAAAGAAGTGTAGCAATGTCACGAGTATTTACTATATTGCATAATTAGATGTTACCATGCTTCTTTCTCCTCAGTGCTACACATACATTACATTTCATACCTCTCAAGATGTTAAGAAATTTCAAGGTGTTAAGGCATGATACACAATGACAATCATTCACCTAACGTCATAATTTTTTGGATTACTTTGTAGGAATAACATGGCTAAAAGTAATGTTTTCAAGAGTTCTGAATCCGAACCTTCTCAATACCCTTGATAACCCCTATATATTATCTTGATAATCTTGCTCAGCGCCATCAGGCCAACTAGACAACCCATGGGCCTAAGAACATATTGCTTGATTGCTTCAAGCTATATCATTGCCTCACTGTTGAATTTTTTTTGCTTCTTGGATGGTACACTCCACAAGAAGCATTCAACTGTTCCATTAATATAAGAGAAACAAGTAAAAGTAATTTTAGGATAAAAAAATAAACCAAACTCTCATGTAAGATCAGAGAATTCCATTTCAGCATACTATGAGGCTGTCAAATTTAAAGTCTTCCTTTGTAGCACCAACTGCAATTCTGGTACTATGTCAAAAGCTTAGTGTGCATAATATCTTTCACTCCCAAGTGATACAAGTTTTACTGAGAGGACAGCAAGTCATGAATGAAGTTAAATTCCAGCTGATTAATATGGCAGGTCTTTCCAGTTGTTAATCTTATGTGATAATCCTAGAGTTCGAAAATCCATTGCTGGCTTGCAATGTTATACAAGGCCCATAGGCACATTGAAAACCATTACACAAGAAATTCCCATTTACCCGAAAATTACTCACAAAAGAAGATGCTTTGATAAAATTATTGCACTAGTTAATTAAATGTGCTACTACTACTTCTAACCAGTAAAAGAAAAAAGAAACGTTATATAAAACGAGAGTAGGAAGTAAGAACAACAGAAAGGATTAAGAGAAGGATTAACAAAGTACCCATTTCAACAAGATTACCTTTTAATACCTCAGAAAGATCCCGTAACCTAATTTCAACAATGAAATCCGCTGCTTTAAACAGCAACATCTTCATTGAGAACACAGCATTAAATTGATTTTGTGATCAAACGAATCAGCCAATATTTCGTAAATGGGCAGAACAAAAGAGATTGGATGCAAAAATGATTCATTGCAGTTTGAAAGGAACAAAATCCCTTATCTACCTCCATAGGCACAAATCACAATGCATGTAATTGTAAATCAAATAAAACCGTAAAAAGAAAAAGAAACATTAGCAAGAAATTTGGCAACCAATCGATCGGAACAAGAATAGGTAACGAGAAGAAGCCAAGGGCTCGGGCTCGAGCTTTTGGGCTTCGCGAAATCGGCAGATCTTGGCAAGTCTGTGCCGTCTTATCTCAAGTAGCAGAGTTTTATTAATAGGCAGGGTGAATTCGTAATTAAACCAAGGTACAGGGGCGTTTCTTCTCCAAGCCATATCTTCTCTTTTCTATCGCTATATACACGTCTCCTTTCTTACAACTCCTCTCTCTCTCTCTCACACACACCTTATCTCTAAAGAGAGAGCAATGGCGGCTTCTTCTCTCGCCCTCTCTTCTCTCTACTCTCAAATCTCTACAGTCTCCTCCTCCAAACCAAAGACTAAATCCATATCTCTCTCCTTCTCCTCTATTAGACCCATCTCTCTGTTTCCCTCCTCGTGCTCCCTTCCTTCTCCAAGAAATGTGCGACATTTCGACCTGGGTTTCGTCCCAAAGGTCGCAGTGTCGTCAGAATTCGACCAGGAAGAGGAGGAGGCGGAGGCCGCGGAGTTCTCGCCCGACTTGAAGCTTTTCGTTGGGAACCTTCCGTTTAGCGTTGATAGCGCTCAGCTTGCTGAGCTCTTTGAGCGCGCGGGAAATGTTGAGATGGTTGAGGTATAGTACTTTTGAGTTTATCTGGGCTCTTGGATCCTTCTTATTTTTTTGAATTTTTTACTTGTTTCGTTGGTTTGATCCCCTTCGCACAAAAAAGAGGGACTTTTGGGTCTCATTTGGTGAAGTTTACGTATTTTTGGAGGTATACTACTATACTCTAATTTAATCTGTTGCGATTCATGCTTAGCATTCAGGAACTTCTATTTTAATTTGTAATTTTCCGTTTAGCTCAATGAGGTTACTTGGTCATTTTAATTAGGATTTTAATTACCGTTAATTGTCAGATGCCTATATGATATTAGAGGATAGTACTGTTGATAGTCAGGGAGTGACATGTTTACTCTGTTAAATTAGCAATTGCATTTCAAATATTGTGCTCCTGGGAAGAGTAACCTAGGTCTTTCAAATCTACCGGTTCTCTACAACTTCATACAAGTTCAACATCCCTTTATATTCTCAATATGGGTAGTCCTATAGGTATTTCCTTGCACTGGTTTGTTGTGATGAGGTAGAGCAGTCTCTTGGATAACCGAAAAAGAAGTTGCCAGTCTGATAAACATACATATTGCGTGGACCGAGTGGCAAGTAAGAAAGTTGGCGATGAACAATTCTGGTGATCATTAACATATGATATAATAGGAGGACTACTGTGAAAGAGGCATAATAGAGGAGTAGAAGGTCAAATACTGAAATATTAAATTTACTCTTTAGTTATTGTTGGGTGCAACCAATGCTTCTTATACATTTCCCAAAAGAAACAAAAGGAAATATATTTTAACTTACTAGATTTGTATACTTCAGCAAAAAAAAATGATTGTTTGTACTTGCATCTCTTCAATGGTATTTATAAATTGCAATATTTTGCTGTTGCAGGTTATATATGATAAATTTTCTGGAAGAAGCCGTGGATTTGGGTTTGTCACAATGTCTACAGTTGAAGAAGTTGAAGCAGCTGCTCAGCAGTTTAATGGCTATGTGAGTGTCTATGTGCATATTGAGTTTGTTTCTTTATTTTGCTATTACTCGATGTCTTATACATGAACTCTAGGGAATGGGGAAATATAATCTGTTCTCCTTGTTTTGGTATGTGATATAATGCTCTACGGGTTGTGGATTGTCGGGCTTTCTGGCTAAGTTATTGATGTTCAATATAGGTGTATGGTTTATAGTTCAACAGCTTCACATTATTTTGTTGTAGGTTTATGTTTGTTTAATTAGCTTTGGTCATTTCTTAACTTGCTTGATAAGGTGTCTCTTTAAACTTCCTCATTGTGAACAGACTCTTGATGGGAGAGCTTTGAGGGTAAATTCAGGACCACCACCCTCTAAGAGTGAGGCCCCTTCGAGAGGATTCCGGAACGAGGGCACCTATGATTCTACAAACAGGGTTTATGTGGGCAATCTCTCATGGGGTGTGGACAACTTAGCTCTTGAGACACTGTTCAGCGAACAAGGGAAGGTCATGGAAGCCAAGGTGGTCTATGACAGGGAGACCGGGAGATCGAGGGGCTTTGGTTTCGTCACGTACAGCTCTGCTGAGGAGGTCAATAATGCTATAGCATCACTTGATGGCGCTGTAAGCCTCTCCAATTTGCTAATCGTTCTATCTGAACTCTGATCTTCTTGATGTGTTCCTTATATTTTACTTGCTCTGCAGCTGATTTCTGCTATTTTTTGTAGGACTTGGACGGCAGATCTATTCGTGTTACGGTGGCCGAAGCAAAGCCTAGACGTCAGTTTTGACCTCACCTTTTGCTTAGGAATTTTAGTTAGTATGGTATGTCTGATACTACTGCCAGGCTTATAGTGTTTATGCTGAAATACATGTTTTGTGGTTTCCAACATGAATTTTGTAACACCTTTGAAATCTTGTATCAGTGTTAGGTTTCCAACATGAAATTTGTAACACCTTGGAAATCTTGTATTCAGTGTTGAAAATTTGCTTGCATCTCAGTTCTACTGGCTCTCAATGTCTGGGAAATTTGGTGTTTCAGAATTTAGATCATAGTGATTTATCTATGGGCAGGAAAGAAGCTCAGTTCATCTCTCACTGGAATATGCTAGTCTAGTATGCTAATAATTGTGAGTACTTCTTTGATACATATGTTTGTTGGAATAAAACTATTTAATTGATTTTATTAAACTTAATACTTCACGGGAGGTCAAGAAAACTGATGCCAAAAGATGCATTTCTTATCTTTGTTTTAAGAAAATAAATTATTTTCCCCGAAGTTGACCATGATCAGGTGGAGCTATTATTACCCTGCTTCATGAGATTTTTTTAATGCTGTGAGATGCACATATGGTCAGGATATGCTTCAGTTATTTGCTGAGCATCATGACTGGCATACAGTGAGCACCACTAAGTCAAACAATGAAACAACTACAGCACAGCCTCAGAACAAACACAAATCCCAATAGCTTCTTTGAATAAATTTGCTGCATTAATGGTACTGGCAATAAAAGGTACAAAAGATTCATTCTTCCAGCAAACCAGTGTGACTCAAATATGTACAGCTTGTAATCATCAAAATACCCTTCATAACCTATAACCTTAAGATGAGAAGTCCTACCACTAAAGATGAAAAGAATAAAGTTTCTCTACTACAATCATATGGGTTGCCTATAGAAAGTAGCTAGGCACTATAATAGCATCAAAACTCATTGACCAGTTCATTGAACACCAACTCATCATTGTTCATTACTTTATTATCAATTTTGTATTATATAAAATTTAATTATTACTTCTTATATTAATATATAATCAAATGTTGAAATAATTTATACTGATATTAGTTCTCTTTTTTTTTAGCATAAAAAACTAGAATATTTTTCTAGAATTAATCTTATTCCACGGATGAACAAAGTCTTAATGAATTCTTGGCTAGGCCATCCTTGTCATCGAAAAATCAATCTCCGAATGCTGCACAAACAACAGGACATAGTAGCGAGATTCAAATGAAAGAAGAGGACCATGCTGATACCCAACAAGTTCAAGGAATTGAAGAAGGAATTTTCACCTGAGCCATGGACTTTTTGAGAATCTCTTGCTCCTGCATCTCATAGCTGGTTGGAAGATCCAAGAATTTCTGGCGCTTATCGAACTGTTCAAGAAGCTAAAAATAGAATGCGCCGCCGTAATCAAAGGGTAAATATCTCAAAGTTATGTAATTCAAATCTGCCTTGTAGAATTACAAAAATGAAAGAATTATTCACCAGAAAGGACATTATTGTTGCCATTACTGGCAGCAGTAAGAAATCTCATCTCAAATAAGAGAGAAATGTTAAGAAGAATATATAAAAGAGGGCAAGAGCTAGGAGGGAAAACTCATAATAATAACAGAATGCAAAGTATATCTTGATCTGCTGAAGAACAATTGTACTGAAATCAAGAATTTACCATCACTTTCTCTATTGTCATTCGCGTTTCAGGATCCAAATCTGACAACTTGCTCATCTCAGTTCTGCTCTGCGCATCGATTTCAGTCTCCCCTTTTACCAAGAACTTCCACCATTCCTTTTGATTGTTTGCTTAAAAGTATAGAGATGCATTTCCCATCTTCTGCCATGAGCAAAGATAATGTTTACTTGTTAAGCATATTTAAAAAGCAAGAACAGGTAAGTTTCTTGACAAGGATACGTGTGTAATAGTCTTCCACCACCACATCCTTTTGCTTCTCCTCCGTGTCGGCCTTCTCCTTCTCGGTAGAAGCTAGGGCTGTGACGCGACTCATGGCGGACGTGTCCTCCTCATTTCTTGGGAGAGAGGAAGACGAAGAGGGAGAGAAGGAGGAGGTTTGGAGATCGGGCGTTGTTCTCTTCTAGACGACGGCCATGGCGAACTAGAGAGTGTGAGAGAAGGCTACGTAGACCAGAGAGCTAAGTTTGCTCATACGGCAACAATTTAAATTCTAAAACAAGAGAAGGTTTATTAGATATCGGTGTTCGATTGCCATTAATTACGGACTTCCCTTATCGGATGCGAGTTGCATTAGGGTTTATTATTTAGAGTAGTCTAAGAGAAATCGGGTCGGAGCGTTTATATAAACGGGTCATATTCGTCTTGTCTTGATTTGACCAGACTGAATCCGACCCGTCAGAGCGTTTATATAAACCAGCATTCATTTCTCCATACATCAAACGCTCGGGGAACGACGGCCGAGGCGTCTGCGGACCGACCCATTTCCCTCTCCAGCGACTCTCTGGCGCCTGTCGACGGACAGACGATGGCGTCGTCACTGACGGTTTGTTCTGTTTGTGTGTGTGTGTGCCGTGGACCTCGCTTCTATCTCTTAATCTCAAGTTTTGTAATGGCTTTGGCAGACCGAGAACAAAGATGTGGAGAGAAAGATGAAGAAGGAACAAAAGGTTTGGTCTTTTTCCTGATTCCTATTCTTTGCTCCTTTGATTCCTCCGATCTGTTCATTAGAATATTACACTCTTTTATAATGTTTCTTTTTCTTCGATAGGCAAAAGAGAAAGCTGAGAAGAAACAAAAGGCTCAGCAGAAAGAAGCAGCTAGGCTTCAGGTAATCAAACTAATCATCGCTTAATTAGTTGTGTTTACTAGATAAGTAGTTCATTAAGAATGGATGAGGATTACGTATCTGTTTTATTGTGCGTAATTGGATTGTGTTGTTTGTTTGTATGCATTGTATACTAGGCGCAAGAGGTATCTGATGGCCCAAAGAGAAGCGAAAAGAAGCATAAGAAGAAAGACGCCGAGAACGAGAACCCTAGGGATTTTCTTGATCCATTCACTCCCGATGGGGAAAAGAAGAAACTGTCTCGGCAGATGGCGAAGCAGTACCAGCCATCTTCTGTGGAGAAATCGTATATTATTACTTCCATTAACTCGTGTTATCATCTCAATAACAAATGAGATTCTGAATTTTGCAATGCGTTCCTTTTCCTCTCATTTAGATGGTACGACTGGTGGGAGCGTGCAGGTTTCTTTTCCGCAGATGCAAACAGCTCAAAACCACCTTTCGTGATAGTAAGTGCCTCCAGCAATTTTTTATTAAACTTTTGTAACATGCTTCCAATCTGAGAGCTGGAATCTATCAGAAATGAAGTCTGGAGAATAGCAATGGGTCTCCGTGATCTTATCATATGTATCAGAAAAGTAGTATTCTGTGCTGCAGTTAATAGATATAATCTGATAATTTACTGCATGAAATTTTCGTTGATTTTTCGGGATTAATCAATAGAGATAATTGTTAAATATGCAGCACAGACATATTTCTTCTCCAGCATCTGCCAGCCAATACCAAAGCCTAGATGCTCATGTAGATGTTTATCTTACGTGCCTAATGATAAAATCCCTATTTAGTGATTAAAGATGACCGTATTACTATATTAGTACTTCTCGGATGGAAATCCTGTTGACCTTGTTTCATATAAATGTCTTCTTTTGCATCATCTGCAGGTTCTGCCACCTCCGAATGTGACAGGAGCTCTTCATATAGGGCATGCTCTAACTGCTGCTATACAGGTGACTATGCTGACTTCTCATATAATTCCTCATATTTCTATTATTCATCTGTGTTCTTTTCTTTTTATTCCCTTTAAGTCGCATGTTGCGTCTCTGTTTTTTGCAGGATACAATTATCCGATGGCGGAGAATGTCAGGTTATAATGCTTTATGGGTACCTGGAATGGACCATGCTGGTATAGCAACCCAGGTTTAATTCTTCTTAAAACATCTGATGAATCTTGATATTTTAGATTAATTGAATTTTAGGAGTATGGAGACATGCTTTTTAGTGAGAATAATTGGCATGATGTTTCTGAAATATGCCTATAAATTGTTCTTATGTGCTGTTCACCGTGGAAATCTTTGCTCCAAAATTATGACTCTGCATTAATCATGCTATTAGCATTTCTTCTTAGGAGTTAGGATAAGAGTAATTGATCAAGCTTTTATTTGAAACATTTCCAGATGACCAAGTTTTGGTTTAGACGAAGGCTTGCACCAGTTTTTGACTTGAAATATTTTGCACCGCTGAATGCTTTATCTCGTTTCGATAACTAATTTAGGATGCCAGCACATTCTTCTAACAAAATCATCCTAGAAAATATTATTATATCTCATAATTGTTGTTGTCATGTTTCCTAGAATAGTTATTTTGAGTCAGTATGCTGCTTTTTTAAACTACTGTTGGTTTTCCAGTATTTTACCCCAAACTAATGTTCTATTACGCCTTACTAGATTATTCTTGCCTTTTGTATATTAATATGCTTTGTTGTCTTTACATAGTTTATCAATGTTGAATCATATGCTTTTAATCACTCATCAGACCCCTTCTATAGCACTTGATAGCATTACCCTGTTGATATGGCTCAAGAACTTCGAGTTGGGTTATTCCCTTATTCTTTATTGTTGTGTTCTACTACTCTTAATGCTTTATGTTTTCCTTTTATTTAATTCTCAGGTTGTTGTGGAGAAGAAGCTGATGCGTGAAAGTAAATTAACCAGGCATGATATAGGACGTGAGAGTTTTATGTCTGAAGTGAGTGCTTGTTTTCTGATATGAAATTTGATTGATCTCTGAAATTTTGCTTTCATTGATGCTTCTTTATTATTGTTTTGTATCAGGTTTTTAACTGATAGATGATGCTATAACTTTTAGGAAGAATTTATTATTTTCAATTATAATCTGCATCTGTTAACATAATTTCATCCATCTGATCCAATCCCTTGTTCTTTTGCTCGCTTGAATTACTTGATAGGTCTGGAAGTGGAAAGATCAGTATGGTGGTACCATATTAACCCAGGAACGTCGGCTTGGAGCTTCACTTGACTGGTCCCGCGAGGTCAACCCTCCTTGCAATACTGTGCTTTCAGCTAAGAGAAACAAATATTGTTGGTCAACCATAATCTTTTCGTCATGAGATTCTGATATTGTATCTTTTTGTCAATTATGAATCAGTGTTTTACAATGGATGAGAAGAGATCAAAAGCTGTAACTGAGGCTTTTGTTAGGCTGTACAGGGAAGGTCTAATCTATAGGTCAGCTTGGTTACAGTAACCCTGGTGTTTCCATAAGAATGTTAGACTGCAGAAAAGCTTCTCTCCTTATTCGAGTATTGAGGTGCTAGATATTTAGATCAGGCTTTTCTCAAATATAATTTGCATTGCTGTTAGTATGGTAGATCCATCTAAAGCTGTTTTTTTTCCAAGTTGCCCTTGAATGTGTACCTTTTGCTTCTTTTGCAGGGACAATCGTCTCGTGAATTGGGACTGCACATTACGTACAGCAATATCCGATATTGAGGTATTTAATGATTTCAACTTGTCCATCGCTGATAAACTAATAATGTCATTTATTGTTCTTGGTGGTAAAGAATCTATGTTGCATTTGTAGGTTGAGTCTAAGGAAATTGAAGAAGAAATTTTGCTAAAAGTCCCTGGCTATGACACTCCAGTTAAGTTTGGCGTATTGACCTCTTTTGCTTATCCTTTAGAGGGAGGATCAGGTGAGATTATAGTTGCAACAACCAGAATAGAAACAATGCTTGGTGATACGGCAGTAGCTATTCATTCTAAAGACGAGCGATATAAGCACCTCCATGGGAAATGTGCAATCCACCCATTTAATGGAAGGAGACTTCCAATAATCTGTGATGATAAGTTAGTGGATCCTAAATTTGGAACAGGGGCTGTCAAGGTAAGCATAGTTCTGGTTGATCTTATCAATGAACTTATTTTCTTCTGTTTATATGCTTTTATTTGCAATATAGTTTTTTTCCTTTATCCTGTTAATTCTATCGTTTTAGTTTATCTTCCTTATTGCAGATTACGCCAGCTCATGATGCAGATGATTTCGAAGTTGGCAGAAAACACAGGCTCGATTTTATCAATATTTTCACTGACGATGGTAAGATAAATAGTAATGGTGGTCTTTTTGAAGGAATGCCTCGTTTTACAGCCCGTGTTGCTATTACCGAGGAATTGCAGGCAAAGGTATCAGCATACCATGTACCTCAGTCTTGCTTGATGTCATACCTTTCTATGTTATTTCTTTCATATTATCTGGTTTCATATACTGATAATTAAGAGGTTAGCAGTCCAAAGAAATAAATCAGAAGGACGATTATCAGCCCAAGTCTGCTATCTGAAAAATAAATTGCTCTTTCTTCCAATATGTAATCATCTAAATCTATTGATTGGATATCCTTCATTACTGAAAGAAGTCAAGAACCACCGAGCCTTTAGTCCTAATTACTTCGGTCATCTATATGAATCAATGATTCAAATTCCTCCATTTCATACGTACTTAGTTCAAGACTTTCTGTCAAATCAATTGACACAGGGCTTCCTTTAATGCTGAGTCATTTTTCCTGCTACAATACTTGTGAACCCTTTTGATCCTTGACATCTTGGTACCATTATATTGGCCATGTTGAATTTAGTAACAAATGGTAATCATGCCTCTAGTTCCAACTTCCAACAATTTGATTTCCTCTTCCTGAAGTCACAAATAAGACATAATAGATGATAGTTGATGGAAGAAGTCATCAGTTCTTCTGAGTTCCTCTTATGATCCACTGGAAACATCTTTTTGGCTTCACCTCAACGAAGTACCAGCAGAAGCTGCTGCTCTGCTGAGAAAATTGTTCCTCTCCAGAGCACTCTTTGTTAGTTTGTGACTGCCCGTTCTGTCCTGTCCTCACAGTTGAATTAAGACGGTTTAGTTTTGATTTTACCATCTTATTAAGGGTGGGAGCATTCTGGCAGTGATTGTATGAGCTTTTTTCCATCTAGAGTGATTTGGAACCTTACACTATGATGAATTACACTATGATGAACCGAAAGACTGAAAGGAGAGCACATATTTAACTCGAATGTTTCCAGTACCTATCTATTCATGCTTTGTTAATATCCTACAGTCTTGCGGTCTTTTATCTTCTGGAGAATAATTTCCTCTGAATGGCTGACAGAAGCAATTGACTCTTTATCTAAGCAATCAGAAATGTCTATTTGCTCCAGTGATATAAGAAAAGTATTAGTGATAATGTAAATGTGTCTCCTGAAAATTTTATTTGCGTACTTCTATTTCTGATGATTTTGGTTGTATTTTCTTTTGTCTTTCCTGTCATGTAAGATTTTGTGGAATGTCTCCAAATGCTATTAACAAAAACTTGTTTAAGTAGGGGCTATACAGAGGTGCTCAGAAGAATGAAATGAAACTTGGCATATGTTCGAGAAGCAATGATGTTAAGGAGCCAATGATAAGGCCCCAGTGGTTTCTTAGTTGTGGCTGCATGAAAGAGCTAGCTCTTGATGCTGTAGAATCCAAGAAAATTGAGATCATTCCACAGCAATACAAGCAAGAGTGGGACGGGTACCTTTTCGCATTCCGTTTGTCGATAAATGTTTCTTGTTATAAAATCTTCCAGTTAAGCAATTAATATTATAATTGATTCAAATTTTATAGATGGGTAAAAAATATACGTGATTGGTGCATATCAAGGCAACTTTGGTGGGGCCATCGCATTCCAGCTTGGTATGTGACTCTTGAAGAGGACCAGCATCAAGACCTAGGTTTTTACAATGACCACTGGGTTGTTGCAAGAAATGAGAATGAAGCAGTTTTGGAGGCGAACCAGAGGTTTTCTGGGAAGAATTTTCATATTAGTCAGGACCCTGATGTGTTGGACACATGGTTTTCATCTGGTCTCTTTCCATTATCAGTACTTGGCTGGCCAGATGATACAGCTGATTTTGGTGCATTCTATCCTACTTCAGTCCTTGAGACTGGGCATGACATCCTCTTTTTCTGGGTTGCAAGGATGGTGATGTTAGGACTGAAACTTGGTGGTGATGTACCCTTCAGAAAGGTTCACTTTTATGCACAATTGAATTTTCTTTTTGTATTTGTTATGTTCTGTTTGTGAGTTTAGTCTCTCTATAGCTGAAGTGGTATTTCTTTTTTTCCTTTTCAGAACCCTGCTTTAAAAACCTTTTCAATATTGATCTATTTAGATCCTACCCTCTCTAGGGAGAGCACTGTCAGGAGCCTTGTGCACTCTCGTAACATTTTTATTGTAGTAAAGTTTGTATTGCTGTATTAGAGTCTGTTCTAAGTTCTTACATAGCAATGTATGCTCAGGTGTACTTGCATCCAATGATTCGTGATGCTCATGGCCGTAAAATGTCCAAATCCTTAGGCAATGTTATTGATCCACTTGAAGTAATAAATGGTATATCGCTAGAAGGGCTCCACAAAAGGCTGGAAGAGGGTAATCTGGATCCAAATGAAGTATCCATTGCGAAGGAAGGACAGAAAAAGGACTTTCCAAATGGTATTGCTGAATGTGGTGCTGATGCTCTCCGTTTTGCACTCCTTGCTTACACAGCTCAGGTTTGTCTCTTGCACTTAGTTTCCTTACTTTTATGGTTTGCTTGTCACCAAGGTGATTAATTTCTTTATCATTTTTCTTCAGTCCGATAAGATAAATCTTGATGTATTAAGAGTTGTTGGTTACCGGCAATGGTGCAATAAGTTGTGGAATGCAGTATATTTTTCCATTTGCAAGCTAGGAGACCAATACATGCCTCCTGCAATTATTATGAGGAATTCAATGCCATCAGTTTGCAAATGGATACTCTCAGTCCTTAATAAAGCTGTAGCCAAAACTATTTTATCTTTTGAGTCGTATAAATTCTCTGATGCAACAACAGCTGTATATTCGTGGTGGCAATTTCAATTCTGTGATGTGTTTATCGAAGCCATCAAACCTTATTTCTACCATGATTCAGAGGAGTATGAATTTTCAAGAGCAGCCTGTAGAGATGTTTTATGGACATGTCTAGACACTGGTTTGCGCCTGCTTCATCCATTCATGCCATTTGTTACAGAAGAATTATGGCAGCGTCTTCCTCAAGCAAACCAATCACATAGGAAAGATTCAATAATGATAACAGATTACCCATCAGTTGTAGAGGTAAAACTTTTACTCTCAAAAGTCCTGGACGCATCATCCCAGGGAACCTGAATTTGATCTTCCTTTCATCTTTGTGTGCATCAATAATTTGTTTCCATTTTCAGGATTGGACAAATGAAGAAATTGAATGTGATATGGAGACTGTCATAGGCACAGTCAGAAAGCTCAGATCACTTCGCCCACCAGGGCACAAAAATGAAAGGTATGCAGACGATGGCAGACTGATCGTTATCAAATTAGTAGCTCCTTTTGGTTTTTGCTGTTGTGAACGATTGACTTTTAAATTTCCCCTATGTGAGGACAGACACCCAGCTTTTGCACTTGGACGAGGACATGATGTTGCTGGCATTGTTAAAAGCTATCAAATTCAGATTCTGACTCTTGCTTCCATATCATCTCTAAAGGTTCCATTGTTCTCTACAAAAATGAAAGCTTTTGTGTGACTGATTTTTTCACTATCATAATGATCTAATTAGTTATCTGAACATGTTGAAAAAATTTTAGTGTGAAAGAGATGCATCCCATGTCATTCCCTTGCATTTGGAAAGTGAAAATAAATCCTTTATTGATTATCACATTATGTCTTTATGAAATTGTGTTATTCCAAGCCTAAGAATTGGTTGTACGAATTATGAGAGGCTGTAGTTTGAAATTTGAACAGCAATGGTGTGGCTTGTATCATGCTACAAAGCCTACATGTTGTTGCATCCTGTTTGGCTTACCTTTAGGTATTGTCTTTAGTTGGTTAGGAAGTGTGGGGGTATATCATGTAGCAATTTTATACCACAAGGTCTCAGTAATTTTCATCGAGTTGCTTTCATTTATAATCTAACTTATACCAATTTGGGGCTTTTTTCTTTTATAATTCTTGAAGCACTGAATTAGCCCAAACCAGCAGATGGTTTCATATGTGCTGAATATATCGCTCTAGGATTTAATCTTTTCAAAGCCTATGAGTTCTCTTAGGTTGCCTGAAAGAGTTGAATATTTGATCTATTTACATGTTTGCCATGTGCATGACCACATGCTATCGCTCTACAAGCTCCACATAAATTTGGTGTGGAACCCATATAGAGGATAGAAATGAGTATTGCGACTGTAATGTGTGATTTCTGCAGGCCTTCCCTAAATTTAGCTCCTTTGCTATCTCTAACTAGTTAATTTTTTAAAACTTGTGCAGATTCTGGCCGAGGAAGACACACCTCCTGTTGGGTGTGCGATGGAAGTAGTAAATGAAAATCTGTCTGTATATCTTCAACTTCAAGGAGCCCTGAATGCAGAATCAGAACGTGAAAAACTCACAAGAAAGAGAGAAGATATCCAAAAGTGAGTTCCAGTCAAGCTTAGTTCATGTGATAAAATATTCTTTCCCCTAAGCAGCTTTATTTTCTTCTCTGGTAGGTTATATTTGCTTAATTTGTAAAGAATGAACATACCACATTAACATGAAGTTAATGCCACATTGTTCAGGTCTGGTTGTGTCGTGCTTGTCAGAACTTTTCAAGTTTGTAGTAAGAAAAAAAAAAGTTATTTTTCCCCTAAATTTAGTGCTGAGGTAGCAAATTTTGTGCCAAAAGGAGATAGTTTGTATATGGGAAGACGAACTAGAAGTACTGGTTTTCTTAACTCCTTAAATCTGGTAGAGAAGGTCATCTATTAATTGTTATGATGTGAGCTCCAAGTTTTGGCCTCTATGGATCAATAGAGTAGAACGGATAGCAAAATGGTGGTTGACATTTTCCAAAACAGAATCTATCTTTATAGCCAAAATCAAGCTGACTAACAATGAAGGTCTGCTTTCAGTTGGCTCATCTTTCAGAGTTTTTCACCATTTCATGAGCATATTGTCCTTTCTTTATGTAGAAGTTATTTATAGCTGAATGGCCAGGGGCATCAAGAAAATTTTCGGTTATTTGACATGCAATCACTTACAAGTTCCATGATCGCAGTCACTAATAGTTCTCACTAAGTCTGTAACATAAAATAATCCAGCTATCATAACCTTTTATAATCTCATCTTAGATTCATGAAGTACATCTCAGTGACTTCTTGACACGTACTGTTTGCCTTGTCCCTTATCAAACACTAGGAAATACATTCCTTTTCAATTGGTGGGAACCTTTAATAGTATTGTCTAGTCTTAGACTCTTAGTATTAAGTGAATGATCAATTTCTTTGTGCAGACAATATTCTATTCTTGCTCGGAAAATGAATGCTCAAGGTTACAAGGAGAGAGCTCCCAAGAGCATCCAAGAGGAAGACAGCAAGAAGCTCACTTCTCTATTGGAAGAACTTAGGATTGTCAGCAAAGCCGAAGAAGATTTAGATCTTGCTTTAGATGAGGAAAAGTAATTTTCTGTAAAATTTATATTATATTAAAATCTCGTGGAGATCTTGTTGGTATTTTTGTTTACTTATAAAGCAAAGAACATTCAATTGAACTTAGGAAACTGATTATACTGGTAGTACCTTCATGTGCTTTTGAGGCTAATCTTTGGTTAGGCACCTACATCTCATTGGATGTATGTTCTATTCTGGTGTCCGGTTGGTCGACTGTATCACCATTCATAGCATTAGTAATAATCATGATACCGAAATTTGATTAGCTATCAAGCTTAGTTTTTCTTAATAAGTTCTCGGATGCCAACTGGAGTATGGCATATTGGCATCTGAGTCACTTGGAGCATTTTGTTGTGCTGTTGGCTGAGCTATCAAATGAGCGCATGATGTTGGCATTTTCTGCCCAGTTGGACAACAGAGTATTGGAATCAGATGAACCTGTACATTTTATTATAGGAAGTGTCGATTTGGACTTTGTCTCTGTTCAGCAGGATGGAGACAGGGAGTATCATTATTGATCAGATTATAGCTTATTGGATCATTCTGTTAATTAGATTAAGTCATTTGTTAACTATTCAACGGTACTGTGCTGAGTGCCATAATTTTTATTTTTATTATTTGTTGATCATGCTGACTGGATCTTGCATTTCATGGAGCAGGACAATTTATTAGGTAAAGGTACATTTATTTTCTCCAGATATCACTGTTTTCGTATCTATCATCATCAGACAATGAAGAGGTAGTGGCACAGAGAAAGAGAGGCATCAACAACCATGGCATCTGAATCAGTGATATAAATTTTGCAACCATTACATTTTGACTGTTTCAGATTTTCTGTTTCTTTTTATTCCCAAATATATATATATATATATATATATATATATATATATATATTTTCTCTTTGTTGTCTTTGGTTTGCCATCTTGTAACTGGTAGGATTCTTGCCTTTACTTGGTTTGCATCTTGGTAGCTTCGAGTTTGATATTTAGCTTCTAATTGTGAGAACTTAACAATAATACAGCAAGAAAAAGGGCATACTGTGCGTTGCTCAATGTAAGCCATAAAAAAAAAAGGATATCGGCGTGGCAGCTTATGGATATGCGAGGAGAACCGCAGAAGAGTGCGTGCGTGCGTGTGAACCAGTGGGACTTTGCTTTGCTGTCTCCAGCTCCATCTTAATCTAATTCGCATCACAGAGAGAGAGAGAGAGAGAGAGAGAGAGAGAGAGAGAGAGAGAGAGAGAGAGAGAGAGAGATTTTATTTCAATTAATATTTTCCCCTCCACTCAACGTTCCCCTTTTGATTTTTTCCACCCACCACACTGCAGTCCAGGGCCCACCTGGTCTCGTCTTTCCCATTGGCTCTTTGGCGGCATGCAAAACATCAAACTTTTGCTGGTAGAAAACCAATAACTACCCAAACCCAACCGAAGTTGGAAACCTAAGCCAGATACATCCACTCTTTCTCGACAGGAAATTTGCATTTTAGTGCTCCGTATTAACTAGTTTAATTATTGTTAACAATTTAAAGCTATACTCCCAACTTTATGTTCATATTTATCCATTTAACATATTAAGTTTTAAGAGAAGATGATGCAGATCACCGTGACCGGATGAGAAGTCTATTAACCTCTTGTAATACAATCCAGAAATTTATAGAGTCCGACTCAAATATAAAATCTTATTATAAAAAAAATATTTAGTAGTTTAAGCCAATAGCTCCTTGATACGGTGGCCAGAAGAGCAGCTCTACATCGCAATGATTTGAAATAATGTCTCAATCTAGATGGATTAATAAGTCGGCTAGAGTGCAATGGTTCCTAAATCCGCCCCCTAGCCTGCTGTCTTTTTGAATCATAAAATAGAAAGAAAGAAGTCTATTTAACAGGATATCCTATTTTGAGAGGGGTTAAACCGTAAAATATTGCCTGTAAAAGGGGTCGAGCTCCAAATAGTAAGTAGGGTTGGAACCGCAAAATTCCATATTAAAGGAGGGTAGCAAGCTTGTCATATAAATACACAGTCCGCCAGCCTCCGAACGCGGAGACTACGGTGGGTTTAGTTGGACACGGTTTTACCCTAACCACTATTTCGCGTCGTCTTCCCCATTCCATTTCCGTTTGACGCCTCCTTCCTCTTGGAATCCAAAATCCCAATCCAAAAACAAGAAAACCCTAGAAGAAATGGCCGTCTCCTCCGGCTGCATCCACCCTCATCCCGTCCCAAAGCTCTTCTTCTCCCCCTCCGCGGCCGCCTCTGATCACCGCTCGCCTTCCGGCGCGGCAGATCCTCGTACCGCAAAGTCCTCCTCCTCCTCCAAACGTCGCGTCCTCCTCTCCTCCTTCACCTCCTCCGCCGTCATCCTTCGCTTTCCCCCAAACTTCGTGCGCCAGCTCAGCACCAAGGCCCGTCGCAACTGCAGCAACATCGGCGTCGCACAGATCGTGGCGGCTTCGTGGTCGGACACCCCTCCCTCCGCAGCAGCCGCCGCCGCAGCTGCTGCCATCGCGGTTCCCGAGACAGGGGACGGCGCGATCGCTAATTTTGTACAGACGCCACTCGACGCAGCTGCCACGGCGGCCGTCAATTCGAAGTTAACTGCAGCGTTGCTATGTTCCGATGGGAGCATCGCTGTCCATGCTGGTATCAGATCTTCCGTAGATCTGGTGATCTGCATTGTGAGGAGCAAGATCTTGACGTGAGAATCTTTTTCTGTGTGCGCAGGTGAGAGATTAGGGCGCGGGATAACTACGGACGCCATCACCACCCCGGTCGTCAATACATCTGCATACTGGTTCAAGAACTCAGAGGAGCTGATTGATTTCAAGGTATTGTGTTCTTTTCTTCGATAACAACAAGATTCATGAGCATGTTCTTGAGAGTTTTTATTAAATTATGGCAGGAGGGAAGGCATGCAAGTTTTGAATATGGCCGCTATGGAAACCCGACCACGAAGGTTTTGGAGGAGAAGATGAGGTAGAGTGTCTTGAGTATCGTAGTTGTTTTGATGTTGTGTATAGTGTAGTAAATGATGGGCATCTTGTCGTGCAGTGCACTGGAGAGAGCTGAATCCACATTGTTTGTGTCGTCTGGGATGTATGCCAGTGTGGCTATGTTCACGGCGCTTGTTCCTGCTGGTGGGCACATAGTTACGACTACTGATTGCTACAGGAAGACCAGGATATTCATCGAAAATGAACTTCCAAAAATGGGAATTTCGGTAATTCACGAGCTTCATTACTGTATTTGGGATGCTGCCTTTGGGTGTTGAAATGGAACTGGATTTGAGTATTTAGTCAAGTTACCTTTGCATTAAATGCAATGCCGAATTTCATTCAGTTTTTAGTCAGTTTAGCCATTGTGTTCATTGGTGCAACTTAAATTGCGATGCACCCATGTTGGTAAGTTGATGGTGCCAGCATGCATGCATGCTCAGAACCTTTGTCACACTTATTGGCACATTTATAGAATGGATGATATTAGGTAGACAAGGAATACCCACTTCTTTATACTTATATGTTTTGTAGAATGAGTCCCAGCAAATTCTTTTGTTTTAGGGTTTAGAGTCTAGGGAGGGGGCATGTTGACTAGGCTTTGTTCTTTTTTAAGATTTAGCTTACGCTAAATGGTAAGCTTAAGTGTCCATTCTTATCACGAGAGAGATAAAGATTTTCCATGTATAAAGTAATGAACTGTGGTCTGGAAAGACAATTGTTACAGGTAACGATGTTAAAGAACCCCAAAAGTTAAAATCCAGAATGTAGCTTGTGGGTGAATGATCTTTCTGTCCAAAGACATATTCTTAGCAAATAACTATACTCATTTGGTGTTGTACCTAATTGGACTAGATTCTTTCAATCTTGAATTCTGTTTCAGTGACCTTGGGTACTTGAACCAATTGCCATTTGACCCGAAAAACCAATCTATTGCCTATAATCTCTGTTGTTTGAACAGAGCTTCTGATAAAAAGTAATGGCTTAATGTACTTATTGGGGTGATTGAAATTTGTGAAATTGTGAGAATATAAAAATCTTTTATTAACTAAGGTAACACTTGAAATAAAGCTTCGTAATGATGATAGTTTGAAAAACATATAGTGATAAATAGGGGTGTAAACGAGCCGAGCCTGAGCGAGCCGGCTCTGGCTCAGGCTCGGCTCGAAATTAGTTTCGAGCCTCATAATGTTGCTCAGGCTCGGCTCAGCTCAACCCGAGCCGAGCTCGAGCTGAGCCTAACTGAGCCCGAGCCGAGCCCGAGCAAAGCTCGAGCTCGATTAGAGGCGGTGGCGACGTGGGCGGTGGCGACGTGGGCGGTGGCGACATGGACAGCGGCGACATGGACAGCGGCTTGCCGAAGGAGTCGGAGACGGATGGAGGAGGCCAACGACGGAGGAGGAAGAGGAGGAGGAGGCCGACGGCGACGGAGGAGGAGGCCGACGGAGAGGAAGGCGTGGCGCCGTGGTGGTGGCTTGCCGTCGTTGCCGATGGAGGCCGACGGGGAGGGAAGAGTGAAGGTGATCAGGTGGATGAGGGTGAGAGTGAAGATGAGGGTGGGGTGGGGGAATTGAGGATGGGGAAGGTGGTGATGGGAAAGGTGAAGTAATTAATGAGGGTGGGGTAGGTGAGGGTAGGTGAGGGTGGGGTAGGTGAGGGTGATGAATATTGTGTTACGGGTGAGAATGAGTTAGTGAGGGACACGTGGCAATATTTCTGTATGCCACGTGTCCTTAGTCATATGGAGTCAGGCTATCGAGCCTATCGAGCCGAGCCTGAGCGAGCCGGCTCCCGCTCAGGCTCGGCTCGATATTAATTTCAAGCCTATTATGATGGCTCGGGCTCGGCTCAGCTCTGATCGAGCCGAGCCGGACTCGAGCTTCACCCGAGCCAAGCCCGAGCCGAGCCCGAGCTGCTCGTCAAGCCTGACAGCCCTAGTGATAAAGGGATGTAGCCCTTTGCAGGAAAGGACCAGCCAAGTTTTTTCACTTTTTGGGTAGTTTGGTGAAAGTCTGTTGACTTCTTGTATAGTTATCATCTTGCATTGAGTTTTCTTTTATCTGCTTAGTGTTGATATTTTGGTAATACTTCTCATGAATTTGCATTTAGTTCTTTTATGCAGTATGAAAATGAAGTTTAGTTGGCCCTCTGATATCTTCCTTGCAATGCATTAGCTTGCAAGAAAGTCTTTCTGGGACTAGAATGGAGTTTTATTGCAGATTCCTTGGTGGTTTGCAATAGACACATCAATTTCCTTAGTTTCATATTGGGGTCTCCCAGGATTATGTGAAGTTGTGAACATCCATATGGACCATATCACATAGTGCGACAAATCTTTTGTAATAGACAGTCCTTGTCAGTCTTCTTTTGGCAAAGAATCTTGTAAAAAGAGCAGGACTTGCAATCCAAAGTCATGCACAAATCACAATTCTAATTTGAGGCAGATGATGCATGCAAAAAAGCATGCCATCCATAGTCGAATTCTGCAATTCCCATGATATGTCTTAGGACAATAGGAAGCTATAATCCTCTGATATGTATAGCTGGTGTTTCTGGTGTTGCATCTTACCAATTCCTGATGATCTTTAATGTGCAGGCCACTGTTATTGATCCTGCTGACATGGGCTCACTGGAAAGTGCACTGGATCAAAACAATGTTAGTGCAAACTTTCTTGCTTATTTTGTCTCTCAAAGTGTTTTTTCTTGTTAAATTTAAAACTGAAGGTTGAAATACATTTAAGACATATTATCTTCTCAGGTGACCCTTTTCTTCACGGAGTCTCCTACTAATCCATTCCTCCGATGCATTGACATTGAGATGGTTTCACGGCTTTGCCACAACAAAGGAGCATTGGTTTGCATAGATGGTACCTTTGCCTCACCTGTCAATCAGAAGGCATTAACTTTTGGGGCAGATCTAGTTCTGCATTCTGCAACAAAATTTATCGCTGGCCATAATGATGTGAGTTAATGCACCTTATTATTTCACTTAATTAAATATTGGTTTGTTTTCACAAAATAAGATAGAGGTTTTCTTTGTTTAGGTCCTTGGAGGCTGCATCAGTGGTTCAGAGAAACTTATCTCTAAAATTCGCCAGTATCATCATGTTATCGGTGGTGTTCTTAATCCCGTAAGTGACTGTAAATGTACTAAATGACTGTATTTATGCATCATTTAAGGTTTATGAGTGCCAGGCACAAGATTTAGACAGGGAAGTTAGCAGGGATGGTTGCCCTATATCTTTTTTGCCTTACCTTCCTCATATTTTGTACATTCTGATTAATACTGTAATATCCATTATGAGATGACACTTGTAAAAAACTGGTTAATTATTATGAGACTTGTGATTTTAGGAGTATAGTTTTATTGCCTAATATTCATGGTAATTTTACTGACATGACATGCTTCGATTGTGTTTTCTTATAATGATATTCTCAGAATGCAGCATATATGATCTCTCGAGGCATGAAGACCCTGCATCTTCGTGTACAGTATCAGAATAGCACAGCATTGAGGATGGCCCAGTTTTTAGAGGAACATCCCAAGGTATATAGACCCCATTTCTCATTTTTACCATTTTAGGTTCTAACTTCTAACATTAGATTAAATTTGCCTATGATGCATTTATCTGAAAGATAGCTTCTTTCCATTGATGCTGGTTTAAGAGAATAGTAAAGACTACACATTTTAAATTTTGTAATGCTTCATTGACATGAGAACCCTTTACTTGTCTATCCAAATATAAGTTTTATGGATAATTCGGCAGATAAGTTTCTTTTGCATCCTTGATTTTTCCCCAATATGCAAAGTTGTCAGCATATTTGCTAGTCACTTTATCTGTTAGTGACTACCCAGCATTTGCTATAAGCAAGCAATGTGTGTGAAAAATGATACAATGCAAGCAATATTATAGAAGTTGAGGATAGGCAGTAGGCACAACATAATGAAACTTCATTTTCCACCATAAAACTGACATGAAGACTATCGTTAATACGGTTTCTTCTCCTGCTTTGATGACTGCTACTTTGGTTATTTGCACAGCTAATGTCAGTGGGTCACATTTTGTGGCCACTTAATCTCTTAGGTATCTGAAGGTTTTATATACTATTACCCTTCAAACAGTAGGAGAAGGATCTATATAACCAACCATAAATGGCTGGGGTTAAAACAGACTGCCAAGGCTGATTCCATATCATGGTATCACATATGTTAGAATTTTAATACATTTTTTTAAGGAAGAAATACATTGGTGTGCTCCTCTTAAGGTTTGGTACCTGCTATGTATTATATATTTGCTCATTAATATCATTGGAGATGTGTATGAGTTATATTTCAAATTCAAATTTTATCTGTTGTACTTGTTATTTTTATTATTGCTGACAAGATATTCTGTCTTGCCAGATTATACGAGTCCATTATCCTGGCCTCCCAAGTCATCCAGAGCATCACATTGCCAAGCGTCAAATGACTGGTTTTGGTGGTGTGGTTAGTTTTGAGGTAATTTGTATCACCTTGTTCCATTCTCTGCAGTGGATGAAGTTGTATAGTGCAATGTCCAACATCTACTTCATATTTGTGTAGGTTGATGGAGACTTGAGGTCTACTATGAAGTTTGTTGATTCTCTCAAGATACCTTACCTCGCACCTTCATTTGGAGGCTGTGAGAGTATAGTGGACCAGCCTGCCATCATGTCTTACTGGTAATAGTTCATATCTATGCGTGACTTTGTTAGAAAAGAAGCACCTTGTTGAGAAGCCAAATGGTCTCTTAGTGTGGTGGTAAATGAATGGAGACTTTAGCATCTGAACACCCTCTATTGACAAGCTGATTTATGCAACACCCATAAATTTTCCAACCCAGTAGAATTGAATGTTCTAGGAAGATGACAACATATTAATTTGAAACACAGAATCTGGAAATGATATAATCACTGCTTTGATATGTATTTTGTGCGCAGGGATCTTGTTGCCTCGGAGAGAGCCAAGTATGGGATCAAGGACAACCTGGTGAGGTTCAGCTTCGGTGTTGAGGATTTTGAGGATCTGAAGGCTGATATCGTCCAGGCATTGGAAAATATCTAAGTTCATTGGTGTTGTTACTAGAACTCTAATGTGGACCTGATTCCACCATATTTATCAGTTGTATGCCTCTGGGGGTACTGTGTGAGCAATAATAATGTTGCAGATTAGCTTTAAGGATGAGCAGGCAGTGAATGTTGCATTCGCATTTTTAACTTAATGGACATTATTTTGAATTCAGTGCTTTTTATGCTGTTATATTTGCCGGTTTGACTGATCATTATGTTGAACAGGTTCCAATTTTGTTTGGTTGTTCTTCGTAATTTATTCACATGGATGCGGGTAGGACCTGGTAAGATATATCAAGGGAGTCTTGGTGTGTTTAATTTATGTGAAAACCTGACATCATTGGCAATTCAGTTGTATGTGGCCCCTGGCTGATCATGTACTTCGATGGTCGTCTAGGCTCCCGGAACAGTGAATTTACTATAAGCCTCCAGTGAATTACTACTAAGGCCATATGTAAACAGGCATCTGGCTATGTTCGAGGAAATTTACCAATTAACGAGTAGACATTCAATCTATGGTACATGGATATTGCACAAGCTTAATATAGAAATTCATACATTTTATCCACAAGATTAGGAAAGAACATTCGTACATTCTCTTGAGCGGAAACAAAGAAGCCTTCGGATAAACTCTCTTCAATTCTACAGTAACTCATTAATTTTTTTCTAGTGTAATTCAACAATCCATTAGATCAGGACACTTGGGCTTTGATCATGAATCAGCAAATTGAATAAATATCAAGTCAACAAATAATTGCTTTACAACAAGTGCATCAGAAAGCATTGGTGCCAGAAATAAGTATTATATAACACTATTGAGGAGATGTGTCAAGGAATCGCACCTGCTCCTGTTGCTGTCGCTTCATCCCTAGCTTGAGCAAGGGTTATTGATTTGCCATGCAAGTCTGAATCTGACAGCTCTTAGCACCTGTAAGGTCTCGCTTTGTTAAAAATAAATTTACGCTGATTGATTGCTTGCCGATCACCTGATAGAACTCAAATTGCCTGGTTTATTGCACCCAGTTACATTAACTAAGCACTCATAGGGGTTGGCATAAAAGTAATCTTCCTCCTTAGGCTTACTTGCCACAACTCTTCGGCAAGCTGGTTGACCAATACTCCTGTCATGAACTTTTTGAACGAGGGACGCAAACTCGTCCCAAGAAAGTGTGTTGTTTTTATGCAAATCCAGAAGCTCTACCAACTTTTTCCGATCCAGCAATATACTCTTTCTAAACCCAAGGTACCTATAAAAATCCATAGGTGTGGTGTAAGTTGTTCCATGTGCTTGTTTGCTTGTTGCTAACTACCACATGACAATTAATGAGTAATGACCTGGTTGCATAGAATCAAAGCAAATGACATGGACACACACCTGCGGTGGCCTTCGACAACCTTTGCCATGTTCCCATCATAAGTGGGGATAAAAACATCACTGGCTACTGAAACCATATAATCAAGTGCAGCCATTTGGGAAGAATGATTCTGAAATTGACGTAAAGCTTCTGGGGCCAGCAGCATCTCCTTTCTCACCTGAAAGTATAAGATACAGTGTTTATAACTTAATAAGCACCTGAATTTCGGAATAAATGTGGATGGAACTGCAAGCTGCAATTAATATCAGCAAATAACTATAGCCCAGAAGATGACTCACAACTGAACTGGGTAATCAAGCCAAAAAAGATCACCACAAAATGAGCAAAAGCAAGTGCAACTGATAGCTGGTATCAAGATGCAATTTTCTCTTACAAGTTTGGGAAATGCAGCTTGTAATACTTTAAGCCTCTTTTCACCGCCGTAAGTTCCACCAGCAGCAATATATATTTGAGTATCCTTGGCAAAACCCAATGCTTTTAAAACTAAAGACATCTCCTCTGGGGTAAGTGGACACAAGCCTTGCAATCTCTTGGCTTCAGAGTCTATCTCTTTCTCTCTCCACCATGGATACGCATATCTGGATAAGAGCAATGTTAGACTCTTGTCAGACAATAGTCAGTGTCAGAGTACCACTTCTCACAAATTGGATTAAAATTTATCTCTAAGACATTGTAAGAGAAGTCCAGTAAAGTGAATATGTTCAAGGGAAGTCAATTTATCATTTTCTAATAATGAAGATTATCATGGCATATATAAAAATCACTGTGGAGAATCAAAATAATAAAGTTAAAAAGATGGTTCCATTTCTTCTATTCACAAGAAACCAGCAAATAATAATTTATATATTTCCATAGACGTCTATATTTCTATTCCAGGTGCCATAATACAGCAATTAAATAAGAAAGACCAAAATGACGGCTACGTTAAATTGATTTAAAGCATAACTAATGTGGCTAACTTACAATCCTAGATGAACTAACCATTGAAAGAATGATGTTCCAGAAGATCTCTGATAATTCACCTCTCCCGTTGTGCCAACAAGTGCTTCTTTTCCACAAATTCTTAATTCCAGGCTACATTCTTATGAAAAGTTCAGATTACCAAAGCAGACAGAACTGGGGGAGGGAACAAAGAGAATATGGAGGGCACATAATACAGATTTGAGACTGTTTCTCATATCAGATGATAAAGAAACATGAAGCTGCATGGCAGGAAAATATGACAGAACTACTAGGCTATCACAGGGCTAAACAACAAACTTTATGTTAAAACTTTGCAACAAGCTTAACACCTTTGGTAGCCATTGAACGCACTTCAGGATTCACAAAAAAACATCCCCAAACCTTGGGATGAACTTTTGTGAATCCCTGGGCGTATTATTTTCAATGGCTAAAGCAGTGTTAAAACATTTTTCAAAATTTCAAAATATATAAGATGAACCAAAATGAGGGCTAAGTTGAACTGATATTAAGCATAAGCAATGTGGGCTAACTTATAGTCCTAGATGAACTAACAATTGGGAATGATATTCCAGGGGTTCGCTGATAAATGACCTCGCCTGTTGTGCCAATAAGTGATACTGAAGTCCATGCTAGTGTGCTACATTCTTATAAAGGTGAGAATAAGAAATGTTCAGATTAATCTAGCAGGCAGATTTCAGGGAGGGACCAAAGCATAGTACAGATTTGAGACTATTACTCATATCAGCTGATATGAAACTAAAAAAACCATGAATAAAGAAACAGAAGTTGCAACGAAGGATAATAAGACAGAACTGGGCTGGCTGGCAACATAATAAACTTTATTTTAAGACTTAACAAAAAAGTTTAACCTTTGATAGTCATTGAATCCACCTAGAGATTCACAAAAGCAAATCCCAACATAAAAGAATCTGATACTGAATTTTTCTACCGTGGGATAAAATTTTGTGAACCCCAAGGCACATTCAATGGCTAAAATAGTGTTCATTTTTTAAATATGTTTAACATAAAGCATGTAGCCCTAATCTTTATCATATTATGATGCCAACATGTTGTACCTATGGATAACTCTTCCAGATCACTCAACTCTCATGCTGCATAAACATGTTCCCAAAATATGCATCTCTATGACATGAACTGGTTTAAAATTTAAAAAAGCAGATGCCACCATTTTTACAACAGCCACAATCTTCAGAAATCCAAGAATGTTTTTTCTAACACAAATGCATATAAGAATGGCTGCATACCTCATCCTTTTCAGTTCCTCAGCTTCTTCCTGAGAGCAACCATGAGTACAACCAGAGAAAGCCAGCATGTCCATCTCATATCGCAAATGTAAGGCCACAAAATATCCCCTTCCTCGAAGAACTTGAATCAATCTATTCCCAAGGGCCTCAATTTCAGGAGTGAACTTTAGTGCATGAAAATTAACACGACATCGAAGTTTTTGAAGCTCCATACTGAGGCCATTATTCGCCAAACGTGCATCTGTCTTATTAAAATGTATCACCTTGGATTCATTGAAAAGTGGCAAAATCTGCATAGTAAAAGAAACTGAGAGACCATCAAGTACTGACAACCCCTACAAACTAGTATGAATAACAAAATAAAATACATAGTGAGCATAGAAAACATAGAAAAGCACTAGGAGCTGTCCCTTCTACTCTGCTACCTTATGCTATCTATTAAGGTGATAACTTAGATCAAACACTTTCACCTATTGGTATTGATAGATGCATGCTACTTAATTTCAATAGATTAAATCTTGTGACCTTATTACTACAAGAGTTAAAATAAAAATTATGAGCTCAAACCTGTTGCAAGTAATATTTCTCATCGGACCAACTAACAGGAGGCATCATCCGAATATTGTGTGACACCTTCTGACTAAACCTCTTTGGGATCCTTTTAGTTATGTGCACTTCATCTCTTAATGAGTCGATGAAATGTCTCACATCAAAAATGTCACCGAAGTTGCTGCAACAAATATAATAGATGATGGTATTTTAGAATTGAGTGTGATAAAAATACTACATCAAAGAACTCCGAAAATTGGCAACCACCTTTGATCAGCCCAAAATGATGTTTTATCAAGCTCTGGAATAACCAATGTGAGGTTCAGCAAACGAGCTACTGTCACCATGTCACATATCTGAACAATTAAATAAAAATTAGATAGGCTAGCACAGATGAATGTGCAGAATAGGGAGAAGGAAACATCAACAGACCGCTGAACGCATTTGGTTCAAGCCACCATTGCAAGATACTTTTAGATAACCATTGCTCTTGTAGTTTCCTGCAGCATTATTTGTTTATGAAGGCATTAAAATAATGATTGAATGTTCATCAATTCTAATTAAACAGATAAGTCTTCATATGACAATATTTAGAGCATTAAGCTGGAAAGTAATGGCTTAAATCAGTTGCCTTGTGATGGAACCTATACTCCTAAGCACACCCTAATAACTGACTTTTCTGTTTTTGCGTACTCCAGTTTAGCATGCTGATTGTGAGCTATCGTTCATCCATTTCTCGGGCGCGTGTCTCCAAAGTATAGAATTATTTATCATAATAACTCGTCGTGTGTTGAACACCCATGCATCATAGAAGAGAGAGAGAACTAGAGGACTAGTGATTTCTTTCACAGAGATTTGACATTACTCTGAAAACATAAATTCTATTTTGGATTTGAGATTGGGAAACCTAGAAAAGAAGAATCACATCTTTCCTTCTTTCCTCGTCATTTCATTCTACCAACTTGGATTCATATGTCGAACAGCTTAGCTACAGAACATAAACATCTACCAACAGGCGCATCTGCGGTAATCCAGTCACAGTTTCCTTATTTTCTACCTACCTCCGAACCCTATTCACACACTAATCTCAACAAATACAGCCTAAAAAAAGAAGAAAAAAATAGCACGAAAGAAAAAAAAAATCACTCCAAGCAACAAAAATAAGAACGGAAAAAGGATTTCGTACTCAAAGGCGGCAGTGGTGGATCCGGAGACCTTGGCGAGAAATCCTGTAATCCACCATCACCCCCGAAGCCAAACAAGAGGCGAGTCGAGCTCCATCCCCAAGACGACGCGGCGGCGGCGGCGGCGGCGCTAGGGTTTCGCCAGAGCCGCCCAAAGGTGAGGAGATGGACAAGGCAAGTCCACACCACGATTCCACCGCACACCGCCACGAAGCACGACCGCCGCCGCGCCCTAGGCATCCCCCCCGCCGCCACCGCCGTAGCGGGCGATCCTTCAACCACAACCGCCGTCTTAAGCGGCCGGCCGGCGCCTTGACATAGCCGGAGATTTGATGCTCGTCAAGAGAGAGAGAGAGAGAGAGAGAGAGTGGAGAAGTGTTTGCACCTCTGATTGCGGTCCAAAATGGGAGGAGAAATACAAGGGAATTAGTTAGTTATTAAGGTATACTTATAGTATATATCAACATAATCTCAGTTGTTTCTGGACATTTTCGCGTTGGTTTAGGGATTTTCTGCACCTCGTAGTTTCGCTTAAGGACGTGTCGTACTCATTCTAATTCTAATACAAATCCAAAGCCTAAGCTTGTTTGTAAGATTTGGGTCTATGCCATTGCCCATTGGTAGTTGGGACTTGGGGGCCACCCCAAGTCACAATCTTTCACGTCTCCGTGTGAATTAGACCGCCTAAATTACACTTCTGCCACTATTATGGTCGTCTAAAAGAATAATATTCACCATTTAACCTGCATAATAATTACAAAGGTTGCAGATAAAGACTATAACATTTTAGATACAATACTACTTATTTAAATATGATCAAACTAATAACAACTACCAAGTACCTTCTAATATTTTATATATTTTTAACTGGGGAAAAAACCAAAAGAAGAGCTCGTCCTAGCTCGACTTGCTTTTAGCCTCTTAATAAAAAGGCCAAAAAGCCTTAAGCCTTACACGTACATTAACATGCACTCCATTAATAAGAATAAGTTATCTTATTATTTATTGGACATCTGGGATAAAAACGAAGAGAAAGCAAATATTATACATTTAATGCTTTAATTCTATCGCTTTCGCTGGAAAGCTATTTTTCGTTCTGCGAGAAAAGATAGGCAAATAAGAGATTGCCTAAGCAAGACGACAAAACAAAGGTATGAAGGTCTGAAATCTTTCAGTGGATTAGAACAAATATTAATCAACATCAGTAGTCAAGGGTGGGGTAGGATTTGACTTGCCCAAGGATCTCTTCTTCATTTTTGTACGGACAAATAAAAAAATTTATCCATCGTATGTTTACATTATGTTTAAGATTTTGAATCCCAAATCTATCAAGAAATGTAGAAAAACTTTTGGTTAAACAAAATTGGCACCAACAAAGATATAAGAATATGATGATTAATATATAATTTTAAATCTAATGGGATTTCACATCTTTCTCATAATTTTTTTTTTAAAAAAAAAATCTTCTTTCATGCTGAGCAATATTTTCGGCACTAAGTTTACCCTAATTCGCCAACTAATTAGCTGCTTGATTGAATTCCAATTAAAATTTACACAATGACCAGGCTAGAACATTAAAACTTACATGGAAAATAAGATGTATGAAACTGAAGTTCAAGTCAATTTCATATCCTCATTATATTTTCCTTCTTAAGATTGCAGTGTCATACAAGATGCTCTTCCATGAAATAGAGGAGATCAGAGGAGTACATACATTGTTAGCTAAAGATGCACAATTTGCCACAGTTGCTAGTACACCATCCACATGATTCTGCATGTACATCCAGAAACATTAGCTGAGCGGATAAGGTTGATAATATATAATTGGTGTATTGGTGTCATAAGATGTCCATACATGAAAGCTAACTTTACTGAGAAAGATGTGAAATCCCATTAGAAAAGCTGAAGATGAACAGTTTTTTACTGTTCCATTTGATCATAAGCAGCAAGATTAGAAAAGTTTATGAGTCTGCTCCTTATCACCAGATCCTACAATTAGAAAAAGGACAATTGGCTCCAATTAGTGAACATCAAAGGGAAGGATAGTTTATTGAAAAAGCAATGAGTGAGATGAATATATCTTTAAGTGAAATCAAGATAGGATAAAAATATGGAGGTAAGCAAGATCAACTTGGTTGAATTAACTATCAATTATCAATTATCAATTATTTTAAAAACATCAGTGCAAAGAACTGAAGGCAGGCAACATTTCCTTAAAGGACAACTTGGATGCAAAACTTTTGAGAACTGATATATCCATGATAACTTAGGTTTGGGAAATTAATCTCTTGTCTGATTCTAAAGGACTTCTGTAAGCATGTTTAATGTGCCAACTATGAATTGACTATAGAAACACTGGTACCAAGAGATTACAAAACAAACTAGTATCATACCACCTATCAACAATTGAAGAAGCAACATTTCTTCAAGCACCTTGCATGCAATTGTCAGGTGGGCATAATATCTAGTTAGGTTGGGTCTCAGATGACATCAGTTATGGTTCTTTGAAGTCGGGCATTACTTTTTCCTCTCCAATTTGTCGACACTAGGACTGAATAAAAAATCAGACTCTTTTCAAATTATGGAACAGTAAAAAAACTAATAATTCACAAGAAAAAAGGTTCACCTGAAACACTCGAAATGTCCCAAAAATTGCGATCTAAGAGCAAATCGATTCTACAAAATATATTAAAGAGACGGAGAAACGAGCACCTTCGAGCAATGAGACAATGAGCAAGAGCCCAAGAGGTTCCCTCGTATAAGAAATGGGCAGAAGGGACTCAAATGGAGTTTTTGATTATTTTAAGTCAGCTAAATACTTTTATCTGCATCTAATTTATCTTAAAATTTAATTACATGACTATATGAGTTAGAGAACAATAAATTTGGTTTAAAAAGTGAATTTAATTTAAATAGATGAAATTTTATATTTTCAAGAAAATATAAATATTACAAAATTAAAATTTATAACTTTTAACTCTAATACCATATCAACGTTGCTCTAAAAACTTGCTATGTGACTTTTATATTTTATATCCTGGTAGAATAATTAATATTTTATATAAATAGTGACTAATATAAAAATTTAAAAATTATTAAAAGAACTATGAAGTTTTAGAAAATAATTTATTATAAATTATTTTTTTACTTTAGCGACTTTTGGAATAAAAAATAAATTATATAAAATTTATCTTCTAAAATTTAAAATTTATTTTAGTGATTTTAAATTTTAAATAAGTTGTTGGCTCATACTTAGAAGTAATCATTATAATTAGCGATTTAAGTGATTTGATAAATATATATCTAATTCTTTAATTAAGTTGAATTTTTTTAAAAAACAAGTATTTAAGTTTTAATCGTGGCTTATTCCGTCGAAAACTCACTCAAATGCACCTGCCCACCATGCCACCAATCAAATCTAATCTATATTCCACGTGTCAGTACTGTTTCTTTTATTATTCAATAACTCGCAAGTTAAATATAAATCAAACAAAAGCCAATCTTTTCTACACATAAAAATACTTAGATTTTATTAAATTTTAGCTAATATAATAAGCTATCTAAAATTCAAGTTATGTACATCATCGAACCATTATTTTAAATTAAATATCATCCAGATATATTCTAAACGGTTACTTTGCTAAGTTGCTTTTCTGAACTAACCAGTTCATCAAGCTATTAATTAAATTAATTAATTATTAAATTATTAAATAAAAAATTTATAATAATTTATTTGAGATTGGAATTGATCCGGAGCGAGTAGACACCCGTATCGAACCAGTCAAACTCTTATCAGATCTCGTGATCCGATTCGCGACAGCCCCGATTGCACGAATTTTGTTATATTGAGATACTGGGCAATCCGTAATTGGCTACTATAGCTGCTAAATTAGAACCCTTGGAAGGAACTCGAGAGAGGAGCAACCATTGGGCCAAGAAGAGCTCAACAATGGCGAGAGGAAGACGATTTGGATCCGTTACTTCCCCTTCTCTACTGCTCCCACTTCTTCTCCTATGTCTATCTTCACCTCCCGCCCAATCCCTCCGCTTCGATCTCCAATCGGGTCACACCAAGTGCATCTCCGAGGACATCAAGCTCAACGCCATGAGCGTGGGCAAGTACTCCGTCGTCAACCCCTCCGATTCCCAGCCCGCCCCCGCGTCCCACCGCGTCACCCTAAGGGTAACACACCAAACCCTAACCCGAATTAGATGATTGGCTCGTCGGATCATAGAATTTTTGGAATTGGGTGGATTTAGGTTACTTCGCCCTACGGGAACAGCATGCACTTTGCGGAGAACGTGGAGTCGGGGAACTTTGCCTTCACCTCGAACGAGGCTGGAGATTACCTCGCTTGCTTCTGGACGGCGGATCATACACCGTCGACGCCGATGACGCTGGACTTCGACTGGAAGACTGGTGTTGCTGCTAAGGATTGGACGAATGTTGCCAAGAAGGGGCAGATCGATGTAAGATTGAAACATTTCTCTTCTACGTTGTTGGTTGATATATTTTTTTGGGGGTGATTTAGATCCGTTAATTAAATTTGCAAGATTTGAAATTTTGTTGTTTCTTATAAGTTGTGCTCAATTAGATCTGAGTGTTATCTTGTATGGTCGATGATTTAGGGAACAATTGGTATCCGTGAGAAGGAGAATATTTTTTTTAAGATTGAAGCCCTTCTCTTCTTTGTTTACCTTGGTTACCTTTTTGGTGGATGATGTAGATTCATCAATTAAGTTTGTAATATTTGGGAATTATCGGTTGACCACATGTTTGGATAAATGGATCCCATCGTTCTGCTATGTTTTGTGGAACTCCTACGGTGTCATATGCCTTCTCCCCCAGCCAGTTAGTTATTTGCTTATTCTTCAGATCTCGTATGGGAAAACCCTTATCTTCTTCTAGCATTACAATAAATTAACAGTGTGATAGGAAAGCAGTTAATTAAATTCTTTATTGAACAATGGACATGTTAAGTAAGGAATTACATTATATTATTTTAGGTTATATTAAGTAGTTCAATTTGTACAAGTAGAATGACAATGAAATGCGTTACTTTTAAAAATATAATTGAGGACGTTTCCTCTCTTTATAGATCATTTGTCTTCTTCCTGACCTTTAATGGAAACAAACATTTATGATTGTGATCACAAATTTGCTGAATAAGATTTGCCAAAAACTTGTAAGCAAAATTAGGATTTATCTTGATCCACTGTCAAGAGTTTTAGAACGGGACCAGCTGTTGTGTTATATGCATTTGTAAGTTGAGTTTGTATTTTGGTATTTTTTATCCTACAAGTATGCTAGAAGTTCTGTGTCCGATATCCAGCATTTTTAACCTGTAAGTACATAATTGAGACATTTAAACTATCAGAATGCAATTGCTGCATGCTAAAGAAATTATTTATCAATTACGCTTTGTTCCTTGCATTGCAAATATTGTCTTGTAATGGTTGATTGTTTGTCAGCTATTTTACTTTCACCTGCAAGTAGGTTTGGAAAATAAAAGTGAGTTGATGATTCTTGCTTGTTTCAATGTTTTTCCTATATTATTCTTGTTTATGAAGGAAACCGTTGTAGAATGATCAATTATTTGAACAATTTTATCAAGCATGTGCTGAAATATGAATTTATTCAGTTTTTTTAATTTCTACTGTAGCTCATGGAACTTGAGTTGAAGAAGCTAGAGGATACTGTTAAGTCAATCCATGATGAAATGTTCTATCTTCGCGAAAGGTATGTATGAATCATTCATGGTTTCTCTGTAAAAATTTAAGCTTTATTAGTGTAAGATGTTGATTTCATTTACTAGGATGAAAGAAATGTTTTCTTGCTCTCTCTAATCTGTGTAAAGAAAATATTAGTCGGTGCGGGCTGTCTCTGAAGTCCAAACAGTGCATCATTCATTTTTAACTTTTACATGTAGAGTAGAGAGAGGAGTATGACATAATTTCTTACATTTTTTTTACAAGAAATCTTACTTCAATAAAAGCTGTTAGATTTGAAGATTACTTGCATTTTTGACCAATTATAAATGGGCATGGCCTACTATGTTCCTTAGAACTACTTGGTTCTAGCTAGTAAGAGAACTCGTAGTAGAGTAGACATCTAATTTGGTTATTCATGCATTTTATTGTGATCCAGTGTGGGTATAATTTTCACAAACAAATCTTGAAGTGCTTAAGCTGCATCTCACCTATGCTTCAAGAGGTTGTTAAATGAGTATTATCTCAATAGTACATAATGGCATATCCTGAGCTGCATTTTCAATGGAAATAAAAGAATGTTTTTGGTGTGAAAATATATTAAAGGTGCAGATTAAGTTAGATATTCATTATGTGTTTTGTCTTCTATGTGCAATCAAGTTAGTTATTACTCAAAACTATTAGGACACTGCCATATCCATATTGTAACATTGTAGGCTGATACTTCAAGCTAGAATGGATCTTAAGGATTCATTAATATAATTGGTCTAGATTCCAAGGACATGCTAATTGCCTCTTGCCTGATATTTAGACTTAGTATTATGTTTCCTCATGATATTCCAGGGAGGAGGAAATGCAGGATATGAACAGAACCACCAACTCTAGGATGGCTTGGCTCAGTTTCCTATCTCTTGCTGTGTGCTTGTCAGTAGCAGGAATGCAGTTGTGGCATTTGAAGACCTTTTTTGAGAGAAAGAAGCTGCTTTAGTTCTTTTCTGATCACAATACTTTGCCATTTACTACTGTGCTATCAGGCATTCTAGTAGTTCCTTGAGTCTTTTCTCCTAGTAGATTTGATACATGCAATTAACTTCTTCTGTGTAAACTTTTTAGTTTCTTAATTTTTGGTGCTATAGTTGACTAAGAAGAAATTAAAAGTTCGGTCATTGTGCTTGCTAATAGTTAGTTATTTCTTCCTGCCATCTGATTGACTATCTGGTTGGCCCTTCCAGGGCATGCTAATTTTCTTCAAACAGAAATAGAAAAGAAGGGAAAAAGAAAAGGTATGCATAGGAGGCAAAGAAGAGAGGCCCAATACAATGTACATGTAGTGTACCAAAGTGTATTGTGGCTGATATACTATGATATGTCCAACTACACATAAAGATACCGTCTGTGCTTACTTGGGATGCGAAAATATATTGGATCCACTTGGTTTATTTTATTTTATTTATTTCATCAAACAAAGAGCTAGATAAAGAAAGAGAGTCATAATCCAAAACTGTGCCTCCGTTCGGCTCATAAGATAAAAAAAAAATTTTTGGTTGCACAAATTATTTGGTTTATTTGATATACACATTAGTTGGTTTATGATATGTACATGAAATAAAGAAGAGAATTAATTTTACGCTTATATGATCTTTTGTTTGGTTATATTTTTGCGTAAATAGGCTTGGGCAAGTTAGATGGCCATTCAGGTAATCAAGAAAATTTACAAAGATAAAGATGAACTTCATATAATCTGCACCATCTTATATTTTCAAGTTGATGGCAATTCACATTTGGTTGCATTCAAGAGGCCAGACAAAAGAGAGTTGCAACATTGCGGCCTCTCTCTTGTTTATTTGCTTATATCACAGGAGCCTCTAGGCTCTAGCTAGTATGTATTTCCGCAAAGCTGGTGATACTTAACTAGCATACATGATTAACAAGACATACTGAACACGAACCTTTTCAACAAAAAGAAACGAAGAACATCACATATTATAGCACACTGAATGTTTGATATTATTCCATATGTAACAAGGACCGTAACTGAGTAGTTTCAACAAGAATACATCTTATGCCCTTTGTAACAATAAATTTAGCCTAGGAAAGCAGAGTTTTCTACAGGAAAAAAATTCCAAAAGAAAAGTGAAGGGGGGCACCTACGGCGGAGTCATCACCTCTGCCCGCGATATCACAAACTGACGGTAATGAATGAGAGAGGTGAACTCTGAAGAATTAAGTAGAAACAAGAGAAGTGAACTCTGAAGAATTAAGTAGAAACATGCGGCAACTCTTCACCATTCAGAACAAAGGGAAGTGAAAACCGGCGTGGGACGTTAACAAGGAAAAGGAACATGTCTGAAAATCTACTTTTGTACATATTACAATTTTACGAAATTTCCAAAAGCCTCATAATGAAATCAACACGGCAATTAAGGGGGTGGATCAATCAAGACGAACATGATCTGCATGAATATTACATCTGTACTACTGTGGAAAAATGTGCCAGTGGTTATCTGGTGATAAGTTATCCTTGACTTTTTCAAGCTTCTTCAGAATGTCTATGAAAGATGGCCTCTGGTTCATATCAGGGGCCCAACATAGCTCTGTCAGTCTGCACGTCAGAAGGTCATATTCAGAATGTTATATGATACATTGAGAAAGTAAGGAATATGATCAAGGCATTTTAGAATAGCTATAGAACTTGAGAGACTAGTACTTTTTTACAAAAACGTGGCCTTACTTTATATGACATGAGCACATGTATATATTCAAATGAAAGACTGATGAGTAATGTCGACAAAAGAATTGATCCTAGAGGTGTCAGATTTGGCTTGCTTGGTATAAAGGTCTGATTGCTAAATTGTACTCACTCCTTCAATTCTGGAAGATATCCTTTGGAACGAAATGTGGGACGGTGTCCATCTGCCACACATTTAGCAGCTTCATATGGTTCATAGTTAGATAATGGTGGATCTCCTTCCAGCATCTACAGGGAAACAATATAACATATTTCAAACATGGAATCAATTTTTATTCCAACAGAATGCTCCTGGCAGAATATGGTACCTCATATAAAATCATAGCAAATGAGAAAACATCAACTTTCTTATCATATTTCCTGTGCTTGAATACTTCAGGAGCCATATAGCGGTCTTCAATTCTCAAGAGGAAGCATGATTATTAGCCAAAAATGATAAACCTATTTTCTTCCAGTAAAACAGATTTAACACTTACAGCTTCCAGTTTCTCCGGTCATTTTATATACATCATGAGAATTTTGTACTTTGATGAGCTTACTTAGTCCAAAGTCTCCAACCTTCAAGTGGTCCGCATTGGAATTCACCAAAAGGACATTTCTGAAAGTAAATTTGAGTAAGTTTTAAGCTGATCAATTTAATTAAACTTCACCAAATGAATGCACCTTGGTTTCAAATCTCGATGGATCACGACATTTGGCTCATTATGAAGATAAGCCATGCCCCTATGAACTCAAAAAGAAAAGGTGACTGATGTAAGAAGCCACTCTAAAACATCATGGACAAAGCAAGAGTAACTATCAAACATCCACTCAACATTTAGAGAATATGAATTAGCAAATCAAATGCATAAGTTTCTCAGAATCAGATAATCAAATTTTCAAAGAGCAGAACTACAAGAACACAATGACAAAACTAGACACTGACAATGGGAGAAAAATTAGGAAATTGCCGACACAAGGAACAAAATCATTTATATGCTCCTAAAAGAGCGTAAATACTCATAACGATATGGAAGAGGCATCAGATGAAATAATAGGTCCTGGTTACTTGAGGTCTATAGTCACAGGCATACAATATCAAAACAAAAGAGGCGAAACAGAACAAGGAAACAAAATAATGTAGCAAAGGGCAAGAGTCTTCATATATTGAATAAATACGGCATATGTGCACCAAGAATTATACCAACATATAACATTAGCTATGGCACATGTAATAAACACTAATTTACTATCAAGAGTATTCTATGGAGTGGAGTGTAAAATCGAATAATAAGTTAATTTGCCCCAATAAAATGTAAAATTACATGCAACAATTAGCAAGAAAGCATGACTTGTGGAATATCAGCCCATAAATGGTGGCTTTGTCATTCATTATGATTTCCTTCTTAGAGAGTAATATATTGCTCCCATGAAATACCTACAGGCAAAGGGATTTATATTACCTGGCAATGTCTAGTGCAAAACTGATAGCTGTTGATGGATTAAGTGCACCCTTCTCCTTCAGGTATTGATGAAGATCACCCTGAAATAAGATAACACTACCACTATTTTAGAGATTAAAATTCTTGTCCTTATGTCACTGAATAGCTTGTCCGGATAAAGCATAATACCCCTCGCAGAAATTCTGTAATTAACATCAATGGCTTCCTTTCTGTGACTGCTCCAAGGAACTGAACAATATTGGGATGGCGCAGCTTCACCAGCAAATTAACTTCATGTCTAAAATCTTGGCTAAATCACAAGAGCCTCATGAGACAACTTATTGTGGCGACTACTGGAAAAAAATCTATTTGTATTATCTTGTGAAAAAAATAGATATCTTGCATACCAACAAAGACAAGAAGCAAAGAAGAATGTAAAGAAACACTGATTTAGAGAGAGAGAGAGAGAGAGAGAGAGAGAGAGAGAGAGAGAGAGAGAGAGAGTGAGATTATGCTGATTCTTAAGGTGCCAAAGTTATCATTAGGAAGCATATTAGGAATGGCAATTCATATTTTTAACAAAGAAACCAAGTGATACAACTGACTAAGATAGATATGAATAAATATATTACTGATCACCAAGATAGTGCATCTTACCAAGGGAAAAACATCCCATATAGACAAATCCAAAGAATTGAGCATGGACGCTTGGTTGTTGTTGCATTACAGAAAAATGAAAAATTTTCACGAGGCAACATGGTCACTCATGTACATCTCCACAGCCCACGGGTAAGTATTCCAAATGTGAGTATAAGTGTTCACTTTCTTTTGAGAAACCAACAAATAATTTCTTTAATGAAAGACTACAACCAGAGAAAGACCAAGAACTTAGTTTTATGACAGCATGCTCCTCATAGAGGACTGAGCAATGTTATTACTTCACTAAATTACTGGTTTGCTTACATGATTGATGCATTTAGATATGTGGAAAGGCCATTAGTATGTATATTCTCTTTCTTGGTTTGAGGCTACTAAAATTATCACATTCCTAGTGGAAATCTGGCAACTTTTACCATCAAACAAGGATAAGAATCCCTGCTTAGAGTTTCACCAACACCACATAGGTTTTGGACACATTTCATAAGGTTTCCTCAGAATCATATTGTACCATGTACAACTTATTCTTCATAGAAGTCGAATAGAGCTCCAGATGTATTTTGTGCCTTTAGTGATACTCTACAGTTCTATTTTCATACAACAAGCGTAGCTAAAAGTCAAACAACTATTTAGCAAGAACTTCTTGCTCCAGAATTATAGGAAGCTTCCAACAGCTACTTATAGAATAAAAAAAGCCAAAAAGTTTGTGGAGAGAACATGAATGTATATAGCCATTTGAAGAAAGCTAGGATAAAAGTGATTCTAAACAAACTTATGGACTGTGATAGGCAATCCTCAAATACTCAAACAAAGATGCTTTATATGCAGTAGTGTGTACTTTTGGAAAAGTCCCTTTTTAAGGATGTGATCGACTTTTCTTTTCTTTCTAGATTATTTGTTCAGAGCAAGGGTATAGATAATAATAAATATTCTAACATATATTTAGTGTTCATATATAGACTTAGCAAGTGATTCAAAAGCTTAGCATTTCTGCAAAAATGAGAAGTTCACATTCATTCTATAACACAAAACAGACCAATTACCAAATTACACAATGAAGTTAGACATAATAAAAGAATAATGTCTTACGTCACCAGTCGATCATCAGATAGAGAAGGGAGAATGCGCTTGACTGCCACTGGTGTTCCACGCCAATAAGCTCTCAAAATTTCACCAAATGAGCCCTGCAATAGTAAGTCCAAAATTGACAAATAAGAAGTAAAGGTGAGCAATAGAAGATAAAATACCTTTCAATATTGTCCTAAATAAATAACCATCATCTAAGCACATCACTGATGTAGATAGTCAATGTTAAAGTAACACGGGTATCATAGAAGAAATCCTATGTATTTTATTGATCAAGCGATGCTCAGATCTGAAGATGGACAAGTCATGAGAATTAACAAGAATAACGACATTAACTTAGAAGTCAAAAGTATGAAAGTCAAATCTTAGAAAACTTACCCTACATCAACACATGATACACATCCTTGATATTGATAGTTCATGTGAAAGTAACACCGGTAGTATTGTAGAATAGACATCAACTTTCTAAGATATCAGAATCTTTTCTAGACAAGACTTGAAAATTAGCAGGAAGAACAACATCACACAGAAGAATGAAAAACAGATACTAGAAACCTTGCTGCATATCTATGGGAAAAGAGAAACTAGTAATCCATCACATTTGACCAATAGGTCCAAGTTGCTGCTTCTACCAAATATTTGACTAGTTCTCACAGCATTCATCTATTCAAAAGTCTGACAGCTGAATATAAATCATTTTATGGGTTTCACTAAGGTGTTGAAATGTTGAATCATTAACTAGAAGCTTATGAGCATGATAAAACCTTTCCAATTATGGATGAGCTTGAGAAATCCAACTCGGATGGGTCAATTTCCCAATCACACTTGTTAGGGAGAGGAGGTGGAACTGGCTTTGGTTCAAAATGGCTTCCATTTTGTCCCTGCAGTGAGAAGAAAAACATAAGAATCTCTAAATGATTAAGATAAAAAGCAACGTAAAATCAAAATTGAATACGTCATAGCACAACTAAGGAACTATACTTCACTTTAAATAAGATCATTAAGATTAACAAATGCACAGCAAAATAATCTTCTATCACAGATAGCAAAAGTCATTACAGAACAATCATAAACTTAGTAAAATGGATATCAAGGACAGTACTTATCAAAGGTCAGAGGCAATGAAAGTTAACAAATTTCATGCGACTGATAATCTACTATTGATACTTTTATTGTTAACAGATAGTACTTGATCTCAGAACGAAAAGTGAATTGGAGTTTTAAATCTCATGCAACTGATGATCTGTTTCAATTCACAACGAATTGGAGTTTTTAAATTTTCTCCTAATTGACTTTGCTTTGCTAATCACTTCCTGTAGATGCAAAAACTATACCAGAAATTACTCTATTATCCTACTTTTCTCAATCTAGATTTAGTTGATGAAAACCATGCTCAATTTCAAAAAACAAAATTCACGAAGACAGGAACTGATGACTTACAAACGACAATCCACCGTACGATTTGAGCAGCTCGATCATCGTATACTTCTTCGCCCCCTCCGCATCAGCAAGCGGCTGCCAGATAACGACAAACCACCGTCAAATTCCCCAATCCCTCCTAATAAGGGATCCTGATACGAGGCAATCTAATTACCATACCGTGTTCTTCCACCGGTCCTGGGAGTTGACGTCGGCACCGAACTCGAGGAGGCACTTGGCGACGTCGATCCATCCGTGGAGTGACGCCACATGGAGCGGCGTCCGGCTGTCATAGTCCCGGGCGTTGACCAGGTCGTGATCCTCTTCCAGAAGCTTGCGGACGGCGGCGGCGTCGTTCTGGTGCGTGTGCCACAGGATCAGGGACGTGCGGCTCACGCGAGCCTTCTCCTTCTTCTTCTCCTTCTCCGACGACGACGAGGACCCACCACTCGTCTCCTCCGCGCCACTTCCTCCAGTCATCTCTCCTCTTTCAATCTCTCTTTCTCTGCGATCGGATTCGAGATCTGATTCGGGATTTAGTAGGAGGAGATTTTATTTGCCGGATTCGTGATTGAATTAGGCGATAAGTCGTTATCGGCTATTATGAAGTGAATAAGAATCTGGATAAATTATACAGCAAGATGCGCTCCTTTTTCCTCTTTTGGGGCTTTTCTTTATTATTTATTTTCATAGGGAGAAGACTTGGCAGTTCGTTTCTGGATCCAAAGTCCAGATCGAAAAATTACGTGCATACCCTTGGACTCAGCATCACCGGCGAACATAAAACGCCAGTCTAGTAGTCTTATTGCAAAATTATCTTTTATTTTGCATATTTGGAGATGGTAAATAGTTAAAATACTACATTATTGGATTTTTCATAAGATTAACAAATGCCCAGGCCTACACCACTTGGGCCCACAAAAGTTTTCATAATTGGGCCGTTTTGAGTTCCAGGCCGGCCTATTTAGTAAGAATCCATTGCACCTCCAGCCTCCAGGCCGCCAAGGTATATATTCCAAACCTTGTAGTGTACCTCTCGATAATTCCCCACTTGCAAATATTCGCATCTTTTTTGCCCTTTTGGACCACTGGATCTCGATCTACCGTCTCTTTTCTGGATAAAGTCCATCTCAACCGTTCATTCTTAGTCTTCTTTACTTACGTCTACCGTCTTCTTCCTCTAAAGGAGAACGAAGCCTTCGACGGTAAGCAAAAGGCCTAACCCGCCATTATATACGAGAAACCGCGATGAGATGGAGATCCGAGGAGGCTAAATGGAGATAGAGATAGAGCTGGAGAAGGAGAAGGAGAAGGGATCGATTCCAGAAGCCGGCGGCCCCGAGATCGCCTTCTTCGACGTGGAGACGACGGTGCCGAGAAGTGGATCGAGCTATGCTTTGCTGGAATTCGGCGCGGTACTTGTCTGCCCGCGCCGACTAGTGGAGGTAGGAAGCTACTCCACCCTGATACGACCCGGAGACCTCGCCGCTATCTCCGCCAATTCGGTCCGCTGCAACGGCATCACTCGCGACGCCGTCGCTTCTGCCCCTTCCTTCGTCGATGTCGCGGATGTTGTTTTCACCGTCCTCCACGGTTAGATTTGGTTGCCTTTTCGTTGTGCTTCTATTCTTTTAGCGTAAGCTGTTTGATGAATAGTGTGTGAGAAAAGTGTTTTTGACGTGTGAACAGGGAGGGTATGGGCGGGGCATAATATTGTGAGGTTTGATTGTGCGAGGATAAGAGAGGCGTTTGCGGAGATAGGGCGGGCCGCACCGGAGCCGAAGGGGATGATTGATACATTGCCTCTGCTTACGCAGAGATTTGGGAGGAGAGCCGGCAATATGAAGGTATGCCACTTCTCTTTCTTGCCTGGATTGGATGCTGTTTATATTTGTAAGACGAATATATGTTCTCCAAGTTGCAATATTTGGATAAGCTTCCTTGATATTGGGTTGTGAAATGATACTTAAACGTGAATAATTGATGAATAATTGTATTATGTGCAGATGGCAAGTTTAGCGAATTATTTTGGTCTTGGAAAACAAAAGCACAGGTAAACTCCCCTACTCATTTTCTTATTACCATGTGCACTAGAAACTGTAGTTCTGCAAGAAAATGGAGTTACTTTAGAAAAATCAAAGACTTCCTTTTTTGTCCATATCACTCTTTACTTTGGTATCTCATGTCACAATTGAGGTCTAGGAGGAGGTTTTGATGCGCCTGATCATTTGTGAATATCTAATGAATAATGGATTGTTGTGCTGCATTTATACTGATGTCTTTTTTTATTATTTTCCTCATTAGGTTTTACCAAGATTTGTAATAACATGACCCAGACTGATAGCTAATTACTCTACAATTTATATCTTCCAGGAGCTTAGATGATGTCCGAATGAATTTAGAAGTTCTCAAATATTGTGCCACAGTGTTGTTTCTGGTGAGCATATGTTGTCATTAATACTACTTCAGATTATAAAGCCATGAACATACTATTGTTTTTAGGGGTGTGCTAGTTATCTGCTGCTAATTTTTAAGTTCTTGCAGGAATCAAGTCTCCAAGATGTACTTCCTATGAACACTTTGGTCTATGACAGCACCATAGCAAGAAGGCAGGACAATACAAATGCTTCTCATAATGAAAGGGAAGCAGAGGTGGATCCTCTTAGCAACCAGAAGATTTCTTTCATAGGGAACACTAGAATGTTGGATGCAGATGATCCTTCTGAGCTGGTAGTGCATATCGAAGAAATGAAATTAGACCCTCTGCGAGAAGATGCTACCATGCATGGACAATCTCCACCAAACTCACCAGACATGCTCTGCGCAACGAGTGCCCCATCTGAGGGTTCCAGTGGTTTTGCTGGGTTCTTAGAGCCTGGTGAAGTGTCGAAGCATTGTATCAGCGCTCCCATCGTTCCCTTCTATCAATCTGGTCGCAAGATATTTATACATCACAAGGATTGTCCTCTGCAGCTTTGCTGTATGGGTTTGAGAATCCATTTCGGGATAAGTACAAAGTTTCAAGATAATTCTGGCCGGCCGAAGTTGAATATAGTGGTTGACATCCCTGAGAACCTATATAAGGTCTTGGATGTATGCGACCATATTGCTCAAAAGTCTTCTCAGGAATCTGGTAGCACTTCTCAATGGAGAACTGCGATTATGAAGAATGGTCACTCAAATCCTCCTAGCATCCGTCTCCGGTAAGTACCCATTACTTTGGGTTATAATGGTCTTTCTTTGAATAAAATGAGAGATATGCAGATTATAAGTGTCGATTGGCACGATAGAAACATGGTAGCCAAACTGATCAGGTGTATACCTTCAAATCCATGGTTTGGAAGAGTGATGCCATGCCAAAGTTTTTGTTAATTGCCAACTACTAGCTTAATGCATGGCATTGCATTACTGTTTGAACATATGCTTCTCATGGTCGCAGCATACCTACAGTAGCAAATGGTGACGTTGGTATCTATTCGACCGAGATATACAAGAAAGAACCAACTGGGAACACACAAAAGCTAGTCTTCAGCAAATTTGATGCTGCTGAGCTTGAATCGTTATTTTCTCCAGGAAAGTTTGTAGATGCGTTTTTCTACCTAGACGTATATGACTATCAGCAGTACGCCGGTCTCCGACTGGTGGCGAAGAGGCTGGTGTTGCATTCCAAGTAGAGCACCGGATCGTCTCACTGACAGGAATAGCAAATTAAGTGTGCACTAATTAGTGTCATCCTTGTATTAAATTACGTGAATAAGCGAGCTCTATTTGCTAACTAATGCTAACCGAACACTATTGATGTAAGGTTAAACAAGCTGTAATGAATGGAGTAACATTATTGTTGCATACTTTCTGCAATTAGGAATTGATTGAGAAGAGTTGGATAAGAAATATATCCCTAAGGTGGACCCTCAAATTGATTGTTTTATAATTAGTTACATGCATTTCCTTGGAATTCATATTTTCTCGGTTCGTTCTCTCTTATCAGCTGTAGTCTATAGAGATATACATGCGAGTGACACCGCAGGAGGACACTCGGCAAGCAATTAGCTTGCTTCCTCGATACCATGCCACGCGTAGCGCGCTCACCTTTCTCATGTTATGAATCAATTTCGTGCTACTCGTCTATATATATATATATAACCCATTCTACAATCACTGTCCATTACTAATCCAACTAAATTCACAGCAATCTTCAAAGAGATGGCCGCCATCTCCTTAAACTCTAAGCTCTTACTTCCACTGCTGCTATTCGCCTTGTTATTCTTAGTAGGAGCAGCAGGAGCCAAATCTAACGTAGAGGAAGCAAGGAAGCAAGAGGACGAGTCATCCGAGTCATGGGCCGGGTGGGCCAAGGAGAAGATCTCCGAGGGGTTGGGCTTCAAGCAGCAGCGCGACGAAGAGGAGCTGGCTCGAAAGGCCGGCGAGACCATCAAGACTACGAGGGAGAAAACCCAAGAGGTGGCTTCTGATAAGGCCGAAGACGCCAAGGAGGCGGCAAAAAAAGCCACCTCCACCGCCGGAGACGCAGCTACGAAGAGCAAAGAGAAGATAGAGGATGTTGCTTCAGGTAAATTTATTCTGGGTTATCTTTACTATATTATAGATATAGTATGTTAATATGGTAATATTTGGTGCAGAAACAGGGAGGGCGAAAGAAGAGGCCGCTAAAGTGGCTGGCGAGAAGGCGAAGGAGGCCGAGGAGAAGCTGAAGCAGTCGAAGGAGTCAGCGAAGGAGAAGGCGGCAGAGGCCCAAGAGAAGCTGAAGCAGTCGACAGAGAAGGCGAAGGAGAAGGCGGAGGAGACCCAGGAGAGGCTGAGACAGTCGACAGAGTCAACGAAGGAGAAGGTGCAGGAAGGATACGAAACTGCAAAGGCCAAGGCGAAGGACACCATTGACGCCGCGAAGGAGAAGCTGTCTTCAAATTACAAGGCTGCGAAGGAGAACGTCATGGGCGGGTCTCCGAGAAAGGAGGAGGAGCTCTAGAGTTCTTAATCGTTTTCTTCTGCTTGTGTAATAAATGTTTTCCTATATTCCTTGTGTGTAAGAGAGAGGATGCCTTGTTTAAGCAAGCTAAGCTGAATAGATGCTCTGTAAGAAATATATCTCAATATTTGCGTCGATCTTTGATGATGAGAGATGCTCTCAGATCGAAAGATAGAATTCAGCAGTAATATAGTATAATGCCTGAACAACATTATAAGATGAAAATAATGGAGATATAAGGGTGATCAACTGAGACGAGATGAAAGAGCGCCTGCGTGAATCGCATTACATGACATGGGAAATATGATTAGAATATAAGCAGCTATGCAAGTAGACAGGCGCCCACAAAATTGGGAGGATCTAAAAACTCGACATTGAACACAGAAGCTAGGAGAATTTGGCAGCATGATGAGATTTATTACTTTAAATATCTCGAGGTCTATTTCTTTTAATAAGCAGCAATAGAGGTGAAACTCATTCAGAAATTTACATGTGGTAGCTGAAAGAACCATAAGAGTTAACTTTTACTCTCTCATTTTTTCAGAACTCTCCTTATGTATCTGAAAAGCTGATATCCAGAGGTATGCTTCTATTTGCGAACAAGTATCTTAGTTGCTCAAAATTGCTCAGGAAAAAGTAGTTCTGAAATATTTTCACCTCTCTGCTCCTTAATCTGCAAGTGCCAACACTGACAAAGTCCCCCTGTACAGACTTATATTCTTTTATCCTTCCAAGCTCTAGAAGGAACCAAAACTTCCTATCTTCATGCTTGCTCAATAGGATTGGCCCTCAAACCCCAAAATGAACATGCTCGACCAGATCAGAGCGAGCAGGTATGCTGATAAGTTACAGCCCCTGTGTTCTCATTATGCTCTTAAGAGCATCAGCTGATGCGGTAGGTTTTAATCAAAAAATGGTCATCTATCAGCTTATGTTCCAAAATAAACACAACCACCCTCAGACTTGGAGCACCTGGCAATGGACAATGTGGCTCTTCAACCCACTACGACCTGCAATGCTTGACCACAAGTTTGCTACAAAAGACTTGAGTTGGCCTTTCCCAGCGATAGTCTCCCACACACGAGCACTATCGGTCTCTGTGCTCATCGCTGGATTTGAAACATCAACTAGGCTGATGCTCATGTTGTTGCGAATGATGCAGAGCTTCCCATTAAGAGATACCAGAGCTGCAGCTTCAAAGGCACGAGAGCTACCAAGATGATGTTTGCTGTCCATGAACTTGTTCCATGAACCAGTAACTCCATCATAGACTCTCAGCTTGCACCCATCTCTGCAATCTGATGCATAAAGCCTCCCGTTGAATGCAATACTCGGATTACGCCACCCAGTGACCATGCCGTCAGCCACTGTAGACCATGTGTTCGTTGTTGGTAAATAAGCTTCACTCACGACATGACGATGAGAGTCGAGCCCTTTCAGAAACCACTTTCCTTCATAAACAACGCCAATGAAGGGCACCATTCCAGTGCTCATTTCAGCAGTAAAGGTCCATCTGTTCCTGTTGGGATCATATACCTCTGCTGATCGCAGAGTTCTTTGCATCCCTTCACACTCCCCACCAGCGACATAAAGGCAGTTGTTTATAACACAGGAACCGAAGAAGTGGCGTTTGCGTAGCATGTCTGGAGCTCGGTGCCATTTGTTTGTCCGGGCATTGTAGAAGACAACACGCCTCATAGAGCCTCTCAATGGATCTTTGCCGCCAAATAAGTAGAGATAGCAACCACTGAGGACAGCACAACCAAAGCCTAGAGCTTCTGAGTACTCTGGTGGGACAGGCGGAAGCGATTTCCAGAGTTGATGGATGGGATCAAAGGCATGCCAGGATATCTTACCATCACGATCTCTCTTGATGACATAAACCCATTCCTCTGCCATTCCAAGCTTTTTCCTTAGGGAGTAAAAGTAATTCCCCGACAAAAGGCGATTCCATCTTTTACAAACTAATCGTATGTTGTGGTGCTCAGCTCGAGGGACACGTATCAAACAAGCAATAGCAAGATCATCGGGGAGGCCAGGTAGAAGTGGTGTCTGTGTTCTGCACCTCTCCCTGCGTGAGCTCTTTGTCCTGGGCCCATTGGGTTTGATGTCAGGCTGTAGGCAGAGTTTTGCACCAGGAACAAACTTTCTAGCGCCTACAACAGTTTTAAGCCCTGCATCTACTCTACAATAGCAGGACACAGAATCAACCTGCAAGATAAATGGCAGTAGTGAATTCTATGTGTGGAACACGGAGAGGACATTTGAGAATGTAAAAAATGGAGTTTTTCCCACTTCCTTGACCAAAAAAAGAAAAATGATGCAATTAGCACCTAAGAACGTAAAAGGAATCTTTAATTGATAAATCAGTAAAGAATAATAATGCCAAGCATCCTATTGTTTAGGGCCGCAGATGCCAGATTTCAGTTTGAGTAGTATCTTCAAGCTAAACTCTGCTTAAATAAGCAGAAAATATGAACAATACCTTTTTCTTTCAATTTATTTCTTTTATCTGCATTTCGTATAGCAATAATTCTCTCTTTCAGATTGCACTACAAGAAATACATGCATCAAGGTATAGAATTCCAATTCTAGCATTTCTCGACGTTTTGTACACTAACTGCAACTTATGCTTAGGTTTCCATACGTAGATGCATCTACCACAATATATATATTACCAATTTGAGTTGATTCATGAGCATATACACAACAAAGGTTTAGTAGAAATGCCTTAAACTCTTCCAACAAGAGCCACTAGCGAAAAAGTGGATATCCTTCCTTAGCTTACAACATAAAGCCAGTCTGTAAAAGAAATGCAACCCAGTAGGCCATATATACACTCAAAAGATAGCAGTTAGGAGAAAAATTACTTGTCATAGCTCTGAAAATTTTGAGCAAAAGACATTCCCTAATAGAATTCATCAACCTATTCCAATAGACATTAGGAAATAGGTAAATGCCATAATTTGCCACTTCCACAGCTGCTCGATCCTAAGGTTCTTTGCCATCCCAGCCATTCTCATGTTGTTACCCACTTACCCTAACCATTCATCAACATTTTGGGACTCGAAAAATGGATCAAGCACTTAATCAACCAAAAGTTCGACTAGCAAAAAGCAAAATTATCCAGGAAAACAGTCCGATCCATCCGGAATAACCAAAATTCTCCAGCATTTTACAAGAATATGATCTAGAAAGTACTCGATGTCCTCAATAACCCTAACTACAATTGATTTCCTTTCGTCAAATCACTTTTTTCCCACTATTTCCCCAAATGTTAGATCTTGGAAGCCCTAGATCACAGAATCCCACTCAAATGCTCCGAGCAAACACCAATAACAAACCTCTCGGAAAAAATAAGGCGAAGAAAATAACGAGATCCAGATTCCTCCAACTCCAATCAATCAATCAATCTACTTCCTAAAACAACTAAAAATCCCATCTACGAGTGATGGAAGCAAGCATACCAGCGGGGCTTGCACTCGGATGCCTCTAAGCGCGGTTGGCGGCGCTTCTCGTGCCGCGGCCTCCATTCTCCTCGTGAAACCCCAACACCCGGACCGATCTCCAAGTAGGGGACGGAGGAAACGAGATAATGGTCAAGAGAAAACCCTAAAACGCCTTCGCCCTTCTCTTCAAGGAAGAAGAAGAAGAAGAGCTTTCTTTGCCTTCAAGTCCTCCTCCTAATTTTCTTTATATCCTTTTTGGGCTTTGGTTTAAGAGCCAATGGATGGGTATTTGTGTTAATTTGGGTAAGCAAAGGCACAAAGTCGTAGACAATCACAGTAGTAATAAGTCTCTCTCTCTCTCTCTCTCTCTCTCTCTCTCTCTCTCTCTCTCTCTCTCTCTCTCTCTAGTAATGTTTGGTCTGCCAAGTCAGTAGTTTCATTAATGTATTGCTAAAATGGAAATGAGTCAACCCTTTATTGGAGCAGGAGAGTGGAGTTGTTGGAATATAAACTTAAAATCTTTGAATATAGCTATCTTAAATTAATATAATGGTTCCAATTCCAACCCCCTAAATGTTAAAGTTAGTTGAAAATTGTTATGATAACTCTCGCCCTAATTGTATTAATTTCTTTTCTACTAATATTTTGCCATCCATTCCTTTCTCTTAAGTTACTTCAATGATGGTTAGAAGGTGAGCAATCATTTCAAACAACATATCTTAAAATCTAATTGTTATAGTCTTTTGCAAAATAATTTGGATTAAGACAGCACGACAACTGCATGACTCGAATCCACCTGCGGAAGTCTCTCCTTTATTATGGCGGCCGTCTACGTCTCACTCATCTATCAGGACACGATTCCAAAGAGTATTTGAAGAGGAAATATAATTATAAGTGAGCATCAACGGTTTAGATTTCTATAGCTTCTTGCGGACCTCCTCGTGAGTTAATTTTAACCTATTTGTACTCATTTGAATTGAGCTCGAAGCTCTGGGCTCTGGCTCGACTCGAGTTCGCCGCTCAATCTCCATCCGAGTTTCTATCAGAACCAGAGAGAGAGCAGTAGCACAACATTAGATCCCCAGCAATTCACGTAGTTTGATCCATTGATTGCCTTCCATCTTTGTCAACAACTCCTCGTCAGCAATCAATCACCAAAATTTTCTAAATCATGCTGATTGATTCCTAAATCACTGTCCTTAATTCTCTTCGCCACCTTCCTTTGTAGGAATTTAAACCCTCTCTTCCTCCTTTTCATCTGTATATATTGCACCAATTACCCAACTCGCAATCCTCTCTCCGGACTAAAAGCTTTAGGAGTGCGGTAGAGGATGGTGATGGATGGGAGTGCGGTGAGGAAGAAGAAGCCAAGCAAGGGCCGGCAAAAGATCGAGATCAAGCGCATCGCGAGCGAGGAAGCTCGCCAGGTCTGCTTCTCAAAGCGTCGCGTTGGGCTCTTCAAGAAGGCGAACGAGCTTTCCATCCTCTGCGGCGCTGAGATCGGCATCGTCGTGTTCTCCCCCGCCGGGAAGCCCTTCTCCTTCGGCCACCCCTCCGTCTCCTCCGTCGTCGACCGCTTCCTCACCGGCCGCCGCCACGAGGGTGTGTTAAACTACGCAAACAGTGACAACTACTACGCGGCATCGCCATCCCCTATGCTGCACGCCGCCGTCGTATACGAGCTAAACCGGCAGTGGACCGAGCTGGCGGCAATACTGGAGGCGGGGAAGAAAAAGAAGGATATGCTAGAGGAGGCGGTGAGGGCGAGGAGGGTGGGGTTCGCGTGCATGTGGGAGACCAACGTGGAGGAGATGGGGCTGCCGGATCTGGAGAGGTTCATGGAGGCGCTCGAGAGGATGAGGGTCGACGTGTCAACGAGGGCCAATATGTTGCTCATGGAGGCGGCGGCGGCGGCGGCGCAGGCCAATCACGAGTTTAACATGTCCATGGGATTTGATAGTGGAGCTCCTCCTCCTGCAGCTGCTGGATTTGGTTATGCCCATGCCCGTGGGTTCTTTTGAATAAAACAGTACTAGTTTAGTTTACTTAGATCATGGTTTGGTTGAGAATAAGCGATGCACATTTAGTTGTTTTATTTTTGTGATGGTTTGATAGGATTATGTACTTAGTAATAATTATTAGGGGATTATGCTAATGGTTAATTAATTGATCCAAGTGTTAAACTTAGATTAGTGTTAGTGGGAGTCAGAAATAATTAATTAATCCAACTGTTATTCCCGGAGATTAAAATTTATTTAGATGATTCCATTAATTCAGGGATTATCCCAGAATATTTTCTGAATCAATTATACGATCTATAGTTTTAGTAAGATTAAGGGTTTTTTACTATTTTTAGCTCATGCGATTATATTTCAATGTTGGAAATACTTGTAGTAGAAATCAAGGTAATTTACGATAAGAACCCAGGTGTTATGATGAAACGGTTCGGGCTAAAATAGCACTTAATAAGATCCTAAACCCCGAAGCTTAAACTGCTGCACCCAATGGGCTATGAAATCCTCATACTCCCACTGTACTTTCTGAACCTGAACAACTCTTCATAACATCTGCATCCTTTGCTGGAAGAGAGTAACAGAGGCAATCTAACAAACATCTGGTCGGCAGCTAACAACCCAAAGTAAGCATGAAGAAGGTCCGGCTAAAGTGGGTAAAGAACCGCGGACTCGACCACATCATCGACCGCGACACCGACGTCAAGGCGTGCTGCCTCCTCTTAGAGACCATCTCCCGCTGTCCCACCGGCCTCGTCCCGGCCCGCTCCCTCTCCCCTCTCCAGAAAACCCTCGGCCTCACCGTCCCCGTCCTCCGCTTCCTCCGCCGCTACCCAACCCTCTTCCAAGAATGCCCTCACCCTCGCTTCCCCACCCTCCCTTCCTTCTCCCTCTCCTCCCCCGCTTCCCTCCTCCTCTCTCGCCTCTCCTCCGCCGCCGCCTCCTCCTCATCGCACCTCAACCTCGCTCGCCTCCTCATGCTCTCTAAGTCGAAATCTTTACCTTTAACCGCCATCTACCCTCTCCGCTTTGATCTCGGCTTGCCCCCCGACTTCGCGCGCGCGTTCCCCGCCTCGCATCCCGATCTCTTCCTCCTCTCCCGTCGGAACTCCGACGGAGCTCCGGTTGTCTCACTCGCCTCCCAACCCGACCATCTCGTCATCTCCGCTCTCCAGCGAAAGCGTCTCTCCGATGACAACTCCATCTCCTACCGCGATCTCAAGAAGCCGCCGTCCTCCTCCGCCGCCCCGCTCGCCTTCCCCATGCGCTTCCCCCGCGGCTATGGCTCCATGAACAAGGTCAAGGCGTGGATGGAAGAATTCCATCGCCTCCCTTACATCTCCCCCTACGACGACCCCTCCGGGATCGACCCGGAGAGCGACCTCATGGAGAAGCGCGTCGTCGGGGTCCTCCACGAGCTGCTGAGCCTCACCGTGCACAAGAAGACGAAGAGGAACTACATCCGAGCCCTAAGGGAGGAGCTCGCGCTGCCGCACAAGTTCACGAGGGTGTTCACGAGGTATCCCGGGGTGTTCTACCTTTCCTTGAAGTGCAAGACGACGACGGTGGTGCTCAGGGAGGGGTACGAGAGGGGGAAACTCGTGGAGCCGCATCCGGTTGCGAGCTTGAGGGAGAAGGTGCACTACGTGATGAGGACTGGGTTGATCTATAGGGGGAAGGGGTTGACCAAATTAGTTCTCGATGAGGAAGAAGAAGAAGATGCTATCCATGGTGATGATGACGATGATGTTGAGTCCTATGAGCTGGATATTTCAGAAGGTGAAGAGGAAAGTGAAGAAGAGGATGATGAGGAGGAGGACTAGAAATGTTTGTTTGATTACTAGCAAGAGATCACAGTGATAAATTATGAAGGAAATAGTATGTCAAACTTTGAGCATTTAAGTTTGGAACTTCAAATACAAATGAAAGGGAAATGCAAAAAAAAAAAAAAAATAGTACTTATTAAAGGCTCTCTCATTCATCAATTGGTAATTGCCCAATCTAATCTGAACAATTTGGAGTTGGGAACATTTACCCATGGATTCCTGCATTCTTTCCACAAGCCTATGGGCTAAATTCACATTGTTATTACTTATAACACCCATCTATAGATACACAAATCTTCACAATTTTTAGGTACTCAAAAGCTGGGCATTTGTAGGCATGCCTCTTCCCTTCATGACATGCTTTCTTAATCCAGGAATGTGCACATTAGAGATGTAGTCCTTCCAATCAATATTCCTGACATCAAAATGGAAGCTCCTCCTCTCTTCTTCAGACATCTCATCCATCAGATTCTGAGTGTTTGTGTTGTCAAACCTGCCATTTTTTGTGTGCATAATTTTCTCTTGTCAGAGTAAGCAAGCAAATCATAGGTAAATTTTGCCATCAGATCATTAATCTTACCTTCCACCATAAAATGTGTAAGGCTCATAGATGCTGGCCAAATACTTGGCTTGCTCCACAGCCTTCATGTATATGCTCTTTAATCTTTGAGATAGCTTCTCTTGTGAAACACCAGCAGCTGCTGCTATTCCACTCTTCTGTACAGCACCCATGGATATGTGGGCTGAGAATTCATTCATGTCGTCGAAGAGCTTCATCTCAGGGACAACAACTGGCCTCCCTCTGGAGTCTACACAAGGAGAGCTACTGAAGTGTTCAAAGAGAAGCCCAGCCAAATCTTTGAATACTAGTGGGTTTACAGTAGATGAGGCAACATGGTAAACATGCATCCCCGGCTCCCCACGAGCCCCGTGCTTCGCCATCGCTGCCAAGGTTGCATTCACTACCATGTCTGCAGGCACCTGAACCAACAATCATGTGTGTTATCGCTGTGCCAGCGAAGGGATCATGCTGTTTTGACTGAACTAGAAAGGAAGGAGAAAAGAGTGATGCACTCACGACATCAAGAACTCCATTGGTGTCAGCGAGAAATCCAGTCAGTTGACCTTTACCATAGTATAGAACAATAGGATCCATCATCCTAAGGTTGAGGAGAAAAAGATCGGCACATTGTTACTTGTTCTTACATGGTATATATATGTATGCTTCAGAGAAGAATGTTAACAAAAACATACACAAGAAAAGTAATGGCAATCACCTGTTTCCTTCCATCCAACCAGGGAAGGGATCATTGCAAGTGCTCTCAATAACACTAGGCCTGATTGTGATCACTGGTATATCACCTCGCATGCAGTTTACCACCATTTCCCCCATGGCCTTGGTAAACACATACGTATCTTGCCACCCATAATTTTTGGCCCTATAAGCATTTGTAATTATTACCTATGAAGTTTGTAAATGTATGCAAGGATATGTGCATGCATATATTCACACTGCTGAAATTGAATAAAAAAAAAATGTTGGTAGATTTTTTTTCTTTTTATTAAACTACCTCTCTAGACCCAAATCTTTCATCTCTTGAATCAATGAAACATCAGAAGTTCTACGAGAACCAAAAGCCAACTTGATTTCAGCTTCAATATCCAACATCTGTGTGAATTTTCCTGAGGATTTTGAGGAACTTGTCTCCCCTGATATGGTGTCCCCTATGCAGAAGGGCTTCTCGAGAATCCTACCTTGCCTCTGCCCATTCACATATGCTGTTGAAGAAACATGTTAGAGAATTTGAAGTTACTGGGGAAGAAAGAATGCAATATAAGCAATTGGTTTTGCATCTAGAGCTATGAATTTGGACCTGTTGATACTTGTAAGAAGAGCTTTAGTCTAGCACACCTCTTTGCAAAACTCATTAATCTGCATGGTCCTATGGTGTTTATGTCCAGTGCCACATCATACCTACAAATTTTGCATTTCTAATACTGTGACATGAATTAACACATAAATCAAAGCAAATAATCCCTGAAGGACAAGAACAGTATAGGGAACCTCTCATCAAAAGTGGTGTTTGCTGCTGAGTTTATGATAACATCTACTTCTTCGGAAATTTCTTCAGCTAACTCAGCGTCGATGCCAATGTTGGCTTCTGTGACATCCCCCACCACAGGAATGAGCTTCCTTAATATGAAAGCCTGGTAGTTTTTTCCATGGATCTCTTGTAAGCACCTGAAGAGTTCTGTATTTACTATCTGAATGAAGAAGGAAAGAAATGAATTATCCATCTCATAACTTAGCCATCCATAGCAGGAAATGCGTAGCATCTATAGAAGTTTAGAACTCATACTTCACTGTTTAATCTCTTCAGTGCAGCCTCCTTGTCATTAGCCTTGATTACAACATATATCTTACCAACATCAGGAGTAGTCCTCAAGATCTTCTCAATAAGAACTACAGATTCAAGATCGAAAAAAAAACAAAAAACCAAAAGGAGAAGAGAAAAATTGAGTCTCACATTTACTCTAATATTTTAGAAGTTATGAAACTGGAATGGATCTAGTTATAACCTTTGGCAAGGAAGCCAGTTGCACCCGTTATGAGAAAGTGCTTCCCCCTAAGGAATCTAACGATCCCAATCCCTTCTTTCTGATCCGAATCCATCATCTCCGAGTCCTTGTGAATCTTCTTATCTGAAGGGAGAACTCTATGATCCTCTTCCATAGTCAGAGTCAACCTATCTGATAGCCTGCTCACATTTCCATTGACACAGCAACAGGCAATCTTAATACTCTTCTTTTTCTGTGAAAATGAGATGACACTCCTATGGCGGCTTTGATCTCGCTTCTCCGACAAGAAGCTAAGCAGATTCTCAGGTACCACACAAGATGAATTCAGACATGAACTTGCCATGATATGCAAAACAAAATTTGGAGGTGGAAGGAGAAGCAAACTGATGCCTACAATAAGGAGAAATATTAGGTGAGAGAAAACTCTAGCTAACAACTTCCTATAACTTGGAACAGGGAAGCAAGTCAACAAACAATGCAGTGTTAGAGAGTGTGGAAAGAAAAGAAAGGTTAGGAGGAGTTTATAGTGGAGGGGAGCAAAGTTGGTGAGATGTTGGGTTGGAGGAGGCCATCTTTTTGCCACCCCCTTTATCCTCCCTCTGGTTTTGGCCAAGAGGCGCGGTTCATAGCTTTTTGAGTAATTTTAAAAGGAATAAACTGAGGAGGTTATTTAGGTAGGACAGATTGAGGGTTTGAGAGAGACTCTTGGCTTTGCATACTAAATGTAACTAACCAAGAAATGTAAAGGTGGTGATCCCCTCAAAAGATTATACAAATTAATATCATTCTCATGCTTCCTTTCTAATACAAGTTAGAACTGGAACCTTCACTTTTCTTGTCATACAAAATTTGAATTTTCATACACAAAAAAGGTGAAATGTCAGAGAAATACATAAGCAGCACAAGCATTTTTTGCTTATCCTTTTTCCTACAATCCTGCAGATGTTAGAATAAGTGTTTTTAGGCACAAAAAAGGAGTGTAAGCAATCAAAGGAAAAGTAGAAGGAAGGAACAAAAGATAGAAAAAAGATATCTAAAGCCAACAAAAAAAAAAATTGCATTGATGTCGAAATATGTAATTCATTGTCTTCTACATGTCAATTTGATGCAAAGACGCATCGATGTATAAGACTGCAAGGAAGAAGTATGATGCAGAATTAATTATGTTTATTTATATATTCAACAAAGATAAATTTTGAATATGGATTATTGTTACTCGTTGGCAAAATGTAGGCCGGACCGAGTGGACCATGATTCACAGGTTATAAGTCTCTATTTTTCATATATACTACACTGCAATGAAGAGTTGTCTAATGCTAAGTAGGACAAGGAATGAAAGTTTTCTGCAAGTAATCGAAGTTCAATTCATAGCATGAAAAGAAAATTCTCAAAAAGGAACATCTTCCAAAAGGTTCAAACAAGGCAAATATTTTGTGTCATCAATCAGCTAATTTATGATTTTTTTTTCAAGAAACAATGTATCGTCACTAACATCATCTGTCTGACAGTTGTATATGAGCTTGAATGTTACAAGATCTATTGAAAAGTATTTATATGCTTTAACTCAAGGTAGTCAGTGAATTCAGATAGATGATAAGAGCAGAGATGGAGGAAATCTTCAACTCAGATATGGTGCACAGCTTTTTGGTCTCTGCTTGCTTGCTTCCAAGATTCATGCCCTTTGAAAGAAAAGGGGAAATATTCAGAATATCATATTCTAGGGATGGATGCTTCGCAAGGATCTTCCTGTGCCAGCAAACTTGGCGACCTTCAAGAATTTGTAAACTTGCAGATGTGACTGACTTTAAACTAATTATGGTTCATTGATCTGTAACATCTCCATTGAGTAACTGGATATCAAACCAAACCCTTCAGCACAAGCTTCTTAATCTCCTTCTAAGCACCGAAGACAACAACACTGGAAACCAAACCCTTCAGCAAGAATCTTCTGTCGAGCCTCCTGATCCATGCTAGCATCAATATAGCAAATGCGAAGCTCTTCACCTATATCATATGAAATTTAGGGAACTTCTGAAAGAAAACAAAATGATGCCATGCTATCACAAAGAAAAAGGCTAACTTGACTGTTTTTTTAAGACATAATGATAATATACCTTCTTTGATATCACAAAGGGCCTTCAGTTTTGCATCAGCATTATCTACCCAAACTATATGTATATTTGGATCTGACAGAGAAAGGAGTTGCATCTTTCATTAGATCTTCTCTTTATAATAATGTCATTCACATTTCTTTATTACCAAAGTCTAAAATCATACCAAAAGATTTCAAAAGTGAAAGATAAGATTCAAAATTAATGGAGCATAAAGTAATGAGAGTGTACCGCAATCATGGTTGTAGAAAGATGGCATCATATAAACAGCGTTTCCAACAGAAACATCAGTAGCAACTAAGGCAGCTGCCGATGTAAGAAGATCCTCATATAAGCCTCCAACTAATTCAATGCGAAATGCATTGACACGTATTCTTGCCAGGACACTGATGTACCACTGTTCGGTGAGAACTAGTCCAGTAAAAGAAAGCCGTCTCAAGTAGTGGCAAAATAAGCAGCCACTTGCTAAAATAGACTTCATAATTAAGTTTAGTTTTATTTGCCATAATCAACTATCAAGGATACACGCTATCAGTTCATCCTGAAACTGTGCCTTCTCAAAAGTGTATTTCAACAATTTGAACTCCTCCTCCATCTAAAAGTTTAGATAATCAAAGCTGAGAAAATTAGACAACAATGCATAAAGTCAAGGGACTTGCAATATGACATGCATTACAAGTACAACATGAAAGCATCCTCACCTCTGCAAGTGTCCCCTGAGGTAAATTGGCCGGTTGGAGTATGTCAAGACAGTCAGCAGAGACAGCTCCTGATATTACCATACAAGCTAGTCGCTTTACCATGAATGGGTACTTCAGTCCACGTAATCTTCAAGAGGGAGAAAAGTAAGAGCACTTTTAATCCAGACAAATTTAATTACAAAATTTATCTGTGGACTTTTGCCTTTTAACTGCTGTTTGGCACTAAGATATCAGCAAAGACTGATAAAAATCAGGAAACCAGGAACCGCAAAATGCTGCTTACAGAAGTGAAAACAGAACCACATTAATAAGAAAATGCCATATACTCAGTGCTAGCATACCTACAGTGCTCATCATACGAGGACCAATCTGCTCTCTTCTCAACCTCACTGAAAACCTGAACACAATAGTTAGAAATAAGTCAATTTTAGCTCCTCCAAGGAAGAAAGAGCATAAGAGCTTAGCATTACTTGCCCGAAAAGATCATTCCACTCACATCACTCTTCCAAGACATGCAGCCAGAGAAAATCTAATTTCATTGAACATATAAAACGAACAAAATATAAATTTTCCCAACATGCTTCACTTTCACACAATTTAAGATCCACTAACTATATTTTTATTGAAGGAATCACTGCATGAAATTATATACAAAAGTCGGACTTGATGACTTGAGTTAAAACAACGGGTGATTATGTCAAACAAGTAGTCATCAAAAGAAGTATATAAAGTAGACTCGAGATTAAACCTTGGATTGCTCTCTGCAACCCTCGCAACAGAAACAGTAAGAACTGGGAGACTCATCGCTCACTAAAGAAGATTCCTTTCCCATCTTCCTCAAACAATAATAGCACACCTAATTCGATCGACACAGAATTAGAATTTTGTTTCTTTGACAAGAAAATTTTTAAAGAAGTAAAAAATGAGGTGATAAGAAGAACTACCTTGAGGAGATGAGAAGCGGAGGGGTGAGTAACGAGAGGCTTCGCGGAGTGGATGAGCTCGCCGGAACCGATTCCGCGAGTCGCGAACACGCCCCTTCCGGCTGACTCAGTGAGAGCGACTCGGATAGGAGGAGGACCGGGTCTCGTGGGCAAGTCGGCGGGCGAGGTAGCGGTGAAGAGGGAGGAGGAAGGAGGAGAACATAGCATTTGGCATCGAAGGTGGAGGAGATGTGACGGCGCACGGTGGCGCAATGTGGCGGCGGCGCCGGAGAGCATGGGGTCGCAGTTCAGGATTCGGAGATGCAAAAGGTAATTCCGGTTTAGGTTATAGTTTGTCCTATACGAGTCATACTTGCCGACTTTGGTGTTAGATTAGCGCGTCCAACGCACCATAATCGCCGACTACCACTTACGAGTAATGTCTTCAGCTATATAAAAACGCCGACTTTTGCAGAGCTACATATAATAAATTCGGTGAAGATATCACCTGGAGGCCGATCTTTTTCGCAGAGAGAGATTCAAGATCTCTTAGCATTAGTAGGACCATTCAACTGTCTTGCATAAGCTACATAATCCAAGTACCGAAAAATAATCACTATAAATAAAAAGATATATACATGTATCTACGTATAATGGATACAACAGTTACAGAATGACTATATACAGTATGGTATAAGTTGAATTACATGTAAATTGGCTTCAGTTCAAGGTGCAGCAACTGAGTTAATACAAGTTACATCAGAGGAAACTGCTAATTCAAGAGGCCTCTGTTGAATGAGAAAAAAGGGTTTGTCAATCTCTTCTAACCTTCCAAATTTTGTCTGAATATGGATCCACTTTAGAAATATTTGCAACCATCTAACAAAAGTCAAATGCAGTAAACCGTTTCGTGGCATCTTCCTTTTGTATAATCTGAAGCATATACCAATACGCAGCAATACATAGACTCAAATGAAACTGAAAAGTTTAGCATCAATTTGTTGTCTTCGGACTCCTTTTTATGGGTTTGAATGCTGCCAGGACAACTGCAATCTTACTGGAGAGAAAGCCTGCAACCCCAATAAAGAGTTCAGTAGGTGTCAATGAAACAGTTGCACCTCCCAACCCATACTTCACAGCAACAACACTTGCAGCCAATACCAGTGCCAAGACTAACCATGGCCTTTCAAGTCCTCCGTAGGCTTGTGCATTTTTCTCCATCTCACCATCCTCAGAGGGCAATTTTTCAACTGATAAACCATCAACTGACCTCTGTAGCAACAACAGATAAAGGAATCCACCAAATCCACCAATTAAGAACGAGTAGGCAGCTTTCTCACTAGAAGATAAAATTAAGGCAGCGGAACCAGTAGAAATAAGAAGTAGGTCATATAGAAGCAACGACAACTTGAGATCGGCATATTCCCTCATGCCATCCTCTTTAGACACTTTCTTGCTCAACAGCAATGTCGATGAAGAATCCCGCATATCTGACAGAGAAGAAACACTATTCGCAGGGAGTTCTATTGCAAGTACTGGACTTAGCTCAGCTACAGATATTCCTCCTTCTCCAAGGAGTACATTATTTGGCTCGAATTTGTATTGCATGCAATCAAAGAGTGCTTCTTTTACTTCCTCAACAGATCTAGACATAGTTGATGGTCCATCAATCACTGTCAACTGGACACCATCTAACCTCCAGGAACCTGACCTTAAAGGTGAAAAAAAGACGTATACTCACAGTTAAGTAATTGAATCACAATGAAAGCATTCATGCTACAATAAATTTTAACATCATTCTAATATCATATAGACATAGTTCCTGCATAGATAAATTTAGCATATATAAGCAAATGGTTCTGTTCGCAATTTTGCACGACAGCTATGATTCAAGTCCAACTACATAGTGCACATGATGCATATAATCATTCAAATACCAGAACTATCTGCAAGACTTACCTGATTCAAGGCCAACCCAAAGTGCCTCAATTTTCCCTAACTTGGATCCTTTAAAGGTGACAAAATCGACTGCACCTCTCTGGAAGTGGACTGTTTCAAGAAAATCCGTCTCTTTCTCCTGCCCACGGCAACCCAAGGAAATTGCAGGTATCCTTTGTAATAAGGAGTCACCATTAACATCTATCAGGCAAAGCAAGATTGCAGCATTTATGTCTCGCAAACAAGAACCGAAGTCTCTACTTGTGCATAGCTCTATAATATAAAACGAGTCTGCCGTATCTAATTTCAAGGACGAAACTGTCTTCTCAGGAACATATCTTGCATATGTATTTGGTTCAGATGCCGGCAGAAGACGTGAAGGCTCTAGGAAAACCTGGAAATCTGAAGCCATTGCATCAAAGTTTGGTACTGATACTATTCGAACAAGAAAAAAAAAAGGAGTTCTCCATTAAACACTCTAAATGCATTACCAAACAGAGCTGCCACTGAATAACAGTTAAGCTCAGTATATGCAATGGTGTGATAAGACAAGAAGAATATTTTTTTTTTGTGCTTAAACGAGATTATTCTATATATATATAAATAGGAGTGTACACCAAAATTAAGCGACAATTTGCCAACTAAATCCTGAATCCTAGTATTTACTGTTATTTGCCAACTAATAAAATTGTAGCATTCAGATTGTTTATGCTATCACTATCATTCAATTCTCTGAAAAAGAACAAGAATGGCGTAGAACAGATCAGATTATTATACACCTTTTTTACAAGATTAAATCCTTAGTTCATCTAACCTCGATATTCCAGTTATTCCTAAATTCATAAACAAAATCAGATAATTTCCAATGCCATGGTTCATAGAAGTGTAACAAAATATCACAGTTATACAAATATGTATCAAAAGCAAAATTTGCGGTAATTTGTAAATACCTTGGAATGAAGAGTTCTTCGACGACGGAATTCCTCGCGAACGATTACTTTTCTTGACCGTCCTTCCAATCGATGGAACATGTCGATATACTTTGGACATCGAAAACCATCTTGCAGGGGAGTTACAATAAATCGAAGGTATGACATGATTAACGAAGACAACCCCCATTTCTGCGATATTACGGAAAAGGTAATAATTATGAAAAAATTCTAACAAAACACTCAATAAGAAACGAGAACAAGAAAAAAAATTCGCTACCTAGATGGGAGAAGAATATAAATGCTTGGGAGGGGCGAAGTGCGAGAATTGAGTTCGAGGAATGGAGTAACGAGAGGCCCAAGAATGGAGTCGAGGAGAGATTTTTTTTTTAGGGCTCCGTTTGGGCGGCGAAGGCGAGACGGGTTACGGATTTAGTCGAACGGATCGGATCCAACTCCACCGAATCCGACCCCACATGCTAACGGGATGGGCCGGAAGTGGGCCGGGTTTTGATTGGCAAAAGCCCAATTCTTGATGGTTGCTAATTTTATTAAAACATCAAAAGCGTAATAAATCCAAATCGAGAAAAAGGAGGCTTAATCTCTTTCAAGTTTCAACAACAACGACTTAATTAAATAAGCTAGCCGGAATTGTGTGACCGCTTGTCTTACTTCCAACCAAGTATATCTTTCCTTCATTATTGGCTTCCAATTCAATTTACATTGAAAATGATGTTGTGAATGGTTGATTAAGTTTCTATTGTAGATTGAGTTATAGATGCAAGCTCTAACATTATCACGTACTAATTTTGCGGTTTAGAGAGGCAAACACTTTGAATCCGCGGCATCAGTTGATAGCACTACTATTGATCATTATAATGTATTGTACTTGATTTTTCGTTAAAAATCTCTCTTTCTCTCTCTTTCTTTCTTTTTAATTTTATAGCGTAATAGGACTACATTTTTTTTTTAACTTAGACAGAATCAAAATGGAGCAAATTAGATTAGGCTGAAAGTAAAGTGCTTCTCCTCCAACATCTTTTTTCCTTAGCTTGAGCAATGTAACTTAGATAAGAGTAATTTGGGTTGGTAAATATCAAAAATGCAATGTGTAAACTATAAATTTTCTAATAAAATCTAAAGTGCTAATTACACCTAGAATGTTGCAAATTTTTTAATTTATTTTTGTTGGCATCTTGACTCCTCCATTATGTAAAACCTTCCAATGCACATTCCATTTGTTGTTGATCTAATTTGTTTGGTAGCAATCATGATGAAGAAGAGCTTTACGAAAAATTAGTTATTTAACATTTTCTATTTACTCAGTTATTGAAGATACCAAATTAATCTTTTTGCCAAAATTTTGCATCTCAGCTACTATTCCAAGAACAAATATTTATCCTGCCGACACTAACATTAGATGGAAATTAGTTGGTTGCATTAAGTGGGGGCAAGGACCAATATTGGCTGCCTGAAATGAAAGAGATCCCATAGGCTCATTAATTCTCATTTAATTCAGAGAAATATACAAGGAGCCAAATGAATTGACTTGTCCCTGTCAAATTGGGCAGAGCACATTCTTCCTTAACTCCTAGAAACAAAGATATTGCGAGTCCCAATTGAGTAATGTCTTCTGGATTTTAATGGAAGAGATCAGATATGTTGAAATTTTATTCTTTGGAAACGTTTATGTTTAATAATTTTGCCATGGATTGTTGCAGAAAGGGAGTAAAGCTGGTGATTGGTTGTATTCAAGTTAGGTAACTATACAATCCACATGGTGTTGCTTTGGATTGAATCAAACTATCTGAAGATTCTTGTTTGTTACAGAGTTGTTATTGCACTCTAGTTGCATCATAGTTATAGTTTTCATCTCTTATTAAGGACCACTTAAGTGCTTGTATATGTAGACATAAACTTACATGAACTGGCAATTGCAGTGCATTAATTTATTTTTCAGGCATTTCTATCTGCAGTTTATATGCAACAGACGACGACGACGACGACGACGACAACGACGACTACGACGATGTTGCGAAGCTCCTCACAATGTATGTATCCATGGAAAAAGAAGAAAACAAAAATTAGAAATCCCTGCAACAACATCGCAACTTACTACAGAGAAAAATTCAGAGGTTTCATTCATTTCAGTTTCAGTACATGTGCTTCTTTTTAGAGAGAATTAATGCACATAGCACGTGGAATGGTTGACTCAAAAAGATGCACAAGGACCTGTCTATGTTTTACCTATCTAATCTTTAATGACAGAGAGAAGACAGGAGCTATGCTGTTCAAAGGCAGAGGACCCACCATGTGAGCTTGTAGCTGCTTGAAATCTATAGTCAATACTCAAAAAGATCCATGGCAGCAACCCAACAACACTACTGTGGTCCACTCCTGAAGCAGTGGGTGCTCACTCCTACTGCAATCCACCCCCATGTGGTGGAGAGGAGGAGGAGGTAGGAGATAGCAGTGGAGTGAATCTAAAAGCTCATGCAGATATGCAATGCATAACAGTATAGCACTCTCCCACAAAGGCAATGCCACTACAACCTAACCATATTCTTCTTGATTTTAAGCATGCATAATAAGAAAAGAATATGCATCCAACTGCATGCTGTCCAAATCAATCAGACAACTATTAGTAGTCTGCTGCATCTGAAGGCAGTAGCAGTACCTTTTGGTGTGTGGATGAGCACTTTTGCAGGAAGAAGAGGTAGAAACATCCAAATTTGCTTAGATGTAGCTATCGGTACACATGTGCAGGAACAAATATCAAATGCAATGCAAATCTGAAGACTATAATACCTTTTGATGTAAGAAAGAGAAACTTTTGAAAGGAAAAAAAAAAAAAACAAGAGAGGCACCCAAGATTGATTGCTTAGATAGAGATTCTAGCTTTATTGCATATAACTGAATATATGTACATATGTGCTGATGTCAAAACTACAAGCCAACTTGGTTTAACAGGAAGAAGAAAACACCACCATATTCAGATTTTGCTTGGCTATGGCTGATTGAATGCAATGTCATAGAACCTACTCCTCTGCACCTCAGCAGGAGGTATGAAGTAGTCAGAGGAGAGGCCTGGCACATTGTATACCACATCATCAATGGTCCACATCTCCTCCATTTGTGTCAGTACTCTGTTGGCCTTCTGCCCAACTCCGAATCTTATTGAGCTGACCATAGACCGCCCCGAATGTGAGATCATCACACCATCCACTGGCCGGTAATTCTCGATGGATGATGATATGGTGGTCTCCCAGAACATAGCTTGGGCTCCTGGGGATTGAATCCGAGTCAACTGTGAGTCCTCCAGGTAAACCAGCAAGCCGCTCCGTTGGCTAAAGTAACCTACCATTCCATGCTTGATGATTTCTGCAGTACTGTCACTCCAACTTGATAATATTGACGGGTCGACGTCTAGCTTCAACACAAAGCACTCTTCATCGCCGATGTACTTCTCTCCCACATGCTGTGCAGGGGAAAATACTGCTGCCATGGTCACTGGATCTAATCCCTAATAAACAACCAAGATCGTAAAACAAGTTATTCTAACTTATGAGAAGAATCTTGTGCATCATTTACTGGAAAAGGATATGTAAGAAAATTACAGACCGAAACATTCTACTTCTCTTTTTTCTTTTTAACCAAGAATTTTTACTACTTTTATAGGTATTACCACAAAGAAAACAAATGGAGAAGACAACATGTTATCTTAACATAATAAAAGAAATAACACGGCCCCTTAGACCTTGATCATTGGCTAGAAAATTATCTTTGATTAGTTGGTCTGAGATCAGGTAACAGCAGATTAGTAAGAAAGGAATAATATATTGTAGCACAAAGTGCATATATATACACTCAGATACCCATAATCATTGGGATGCATAAAATTATTTGATAATTTCAACTATAATTCAATTCTTTAGTGGAAAAGATGCCTTCCGAGAGTGAACTGGAAATAATGGCCTCAATGTGACTGAAACAATTAAATTTTAGCTAACTAAGTAGCTACCATTATCATCTGCAGCAATATCCAGTAACTGAGGATATTTGCCTTCCTTTGAGAAATTACCCCCCAAAAAAAAGAAAAAAAAAAGAGACAAGGTATGAAAATGAGTTGGAACTTGGAAGTGAAAAAAATTTTAACATCATCAATGGCTTATTTTACCTCCTGCAACAAGACAACAAATGGATAGGACAATAAAAACCAACTCTTCATGTCAATACATCCTAAAACCAAAATAAAAATAACTTGGTTACTATCTGGAAACGTACTTTTAACAGGCAGTAGAAAGCCAGTACACCTAAATTCCAAATTCGTATAGTGGAACGCATTGTACCACACTAGGACAGACAAGAAATACACTGAGATACCCATGTTAGTATCTTGTTTATTTAAATGCATTAGAACTATCTTATACACTGTACCGCGTGGACAGAAAAAGATTCCCTAAGCAAGTCAATTAGACAGGGAATAATGACCACAACTATGTGTGACTTTAAAGCACTGTCCTAACCCAATTAGACAAATCCCAAGATGGCTACAAACCTAGTGGTACACAAACATCACCACCTCCCAAAGATGCTACGCAATATATAATTCATCTCTTGATCTTTGTATACTCGGTGAAACAAAGTAGAATGTCAGTACACATGCCCACAAACCTTTATGCTTTTACTCAAAAGCCGGTTTGAAAGATCCCACCTTGGCACCACAAAGCCAGCAAGAAAGGCAATACAAACAAAGGAAAGGAAAGAAGTAGATGGCTTTATTTTATATAGAGATGTAATGCAGACTGTACTGCACTGCAGCCTAGTATCATGTCACTATGCAACCTCTGCATAAGTAAAAGGACAAAATAATGATAAAATGTCTATGCCACTGATTATGAGTAATATATTCATGCGGTGCCCACTTGCCTGAAGCGCTCGACGGAGCGGCCGGACGCCACCGCGGGCCGCGTGCGGACCAAGCCACGGCGTGCGACGCCACGCGACCCGGCCATCGCTGCCGGCGACGATCTGGTGGCCGGAGACAGCGAGCTCCATGAGCCACATATCCGGGACCAATTGCCACAGCACGAAGCAGCCCAAGTGGTGTTGCTTTCCTCCCGTCGCCGTCGATGAGCTCCTCCCAGGCTCTTGCGACATGAACAACCTGACTCGCCCAGACGCGTACATGCTTTTTGCACTCCCTTCGATCTTGGCGCAGCCGGTGGTCGCCCGGAATTGTTGGATGATGTACTGCGCTGAGGAAGATACCTGCGGCATTAAAAATCAAACTTGAGGACCGTTAAATAAAGAAAAAAAAAAACTAAAACTTAGCTCATGCTTTCGTGCAAAGATTACGTCTTTAGGCTGTTTCGAGGAGACCGGAACAGGGGAAAGCGGGCAGCCGATGACGCTGAGGAGAATCCTGAGATCCGACTTCTTGGAGAAGAGGAGAGGCAAATGGCTTTTGACCCAGTTGCGGATAGAGTGGTTTCTCTTGTATTGACTCTTGGTGCCCTCTTCACTCATGGGCTCCTCCATTAGAGGAGCAAGAGGAGCCATCTCTCTCTCTCTCTCTCTCTCTCTCTCTCTCTCTAGGAACAGAGAGTTTGTTATAAGAATATGATGATGTTGTGGTGATTAGTTTCTTTCTTTCCTTCTATCCTTCTTTCCTTTCCAAAGAATATATCTCTGTGCTGGCTTCCTCTCTCCAGGCTTTTGGTTAAATGGAAGGGATGGAGAGAAAAAGGTAATAAATTTATGATGATTGAGACCATCATGGTGAGTGACTGACTAATCCTACCCTGTGAGCATTTGATATCAAAGGGTGGGTTGGGGGCCCAATTTGGGTAGGAGTGGAAGGGTGTGCTTTTAAGGCAGGCAAAGGCAATTTGGGGTTAGGAGAGGGGTCTAAATCTTGGTAAATTGTGGAGTGGTACTTCCATAGTTGTCTTAGAGTTTGTTTGGTAAAATTAGGAGGATGTCAAGGAATGCTTTTGAATGAAGGGAAGATGGAAGAGATGTATAAATATTAAGACTTTCATTTTTGTACTTATAAGATCTTTACAATTAAAATCGTTAAGCCCATTGTACATACGAGCATGATGCAGCCCCAATCGTCCGATAAATGCAACCAAACAGCAATCCTGCAACATCCATGATGATGTAGTTGTTCTACCTAGGAATATTAGCATTGGGTCCATGGACATAATGATTTGGACTAGTACTGTCTAGGTTTCTGGTAAGCTTACAGATCAGCAACTAACCTAACAATAGAATGGCATATATGAAAGTAACTGCAATAGAGAAAGCCTAGCAGTTTTTTTTCTAACAGATACTAATGTTGTGGTGTTTGACAAATGACCAATCTCAGGGAACTTATCTGAATACAAGAAGTGTCTTGAAAAATATTGAGATGATAATAGTGAGTCTCTTTATATCAACAAAAAGGGCTCATCCTGTCAGAAATTTACTCACTTTATGAACTGCGCTGAGATATATATATATATTCATTTTTTCTGCGCAATTCTACTTCATTTCTCATAAGCAATAATTTTTCTGGTTTGTTTTACATGTTAAAACACAAATGCAGTACCACTGAAAGTAGATAAGTGATCCTAATTACTTGTAACGAGACATTTAAAGGGCTCATTGAGCCCAAATCCTCACTGATGGATGATCCAGTAGTCATATTAATGTATGTAGTAGTGCCTGCACTTGGGTTTGTACCACCGCTAGTGTCTGCGGTTGCCAGCATGCTGCTCACATAAATGAATGAAATATGTAAGGTGCCGATAAGTTTGATCAAGTAGCACGACCAGCATCAAAACGATTTATGAATCACTCACCTTCCTGCAAAGATGCACGAGCCATGGCCTGGAATATTTCAGTAAAAAAACAGGTCAGGATTCGTCAGTGATACTCAACTTATGCATAAGAAAGATAACTAGTTTGATGACCAAAAACTCCTCTGCTCGACAAAGTTCAGAAACTGAAAATTGCAGGTCATAGATCATAGAATCTATATGTATGAGTGGATTTGTAGGTATAAAATTCTAGAAGCTCTAGTGCTTAGCATTGATAAGAATTCTTGAATGCCTGATTTGTTAGATGAGAAATGGTACTTCCAAAATTCTCTTATAGGTGGATGTCTGAAAGCACCAGGAATCTCCAACAACTAGTGCTAAAAATGAAACGCTAACTGCGACCTTAAATGGACCAAATTACTTCTATGAACATGGCATTCAATGCTAATATTTCTCAATCTTGTCACCGTTCAACAACCACCCATGTTCTGTTGCTAAGTTTTCTTCAGCATTAGCTTTTGTCTTATGGATTTATCTGGCTAACAATACAAGGGAACATTTCTATTCAGTGATATTGAACCAAATTTGAACCTGCTTAATTTGTTCAGGACTTTTCGTTTAAACATAGCTGATAGGCATTAAAAATAACAAGATATGCCATAATAATGTCGTAGACATGACTGAATATACTTCCCACCAAAACTTAGGCTTCATTAAGAAGAATGAATAATTGAAACAATGGAAGCTCAGGAAAAAGGACTAAAAGAAAGAATGATAGATCTTACTAGGATCTTTATTGGTTATACTGGCTGTATTACCAAAGGAGCATGTCCCCCCGCTCGCATTCATTTTGTGAAAATAGTCATTATAGGCATAGGAAGCCAATGCTACCAAATTGTTGTCTTCATAACAAGGCTGATTTGGTTGTATAGCACTGCAATTAGCTATGCCAGGCCCACAAACCCAATTCAAGCCCTCGCGTAGGGCATCGGATTCCGCATTTGAGTTTGCCACACAAAACACTCCAACCAAATTTGATGAATTTGAGTCAGTGGCATCTGCAATCAGATAAGACATAGCTTACTATTATATAGTAAGAGACAATATTATTGAATGGAATGGTAACTGACATAGTCTTCTATTTTTGCTTCATTGGTAATTTGAATAAATTGCACCTGATGCATCTGAGAGGAAAAGTATCAGCAATAGTATGCATCCCTGCCATCTCTTGGGCAACATCTGGTCCAGAAAACCTTGCAGCTGAACAGAAAAAAAAATCAGATAATAAAAGAATTCCAAGAAAAGAAAAAGGAGGCCATTAATATACAACTTTCACATTTACATCATGTATACTATTGAAGTTATGAAGCTTGAAAGATAAAAGAAAGAATCTGAATCAACATTCAGGTACTAGGAATTAAGAACTTAATCACCATGGAGACAGATTGCTTACAACAAGAAGCACAATTGCAGGGCCAGAAACAAAAAGAGGGGAGAAATTTGGGTCCTGTCATGGCAAAATCATACATTGTTTAAACAACAATCCCATGAACAAACATTGGAATTTATAAACATGAAACCCAGATGACAGAAGTAAAGAACAAAGTATAAGATAAGGAATAGAATCAAACAACATGCACCTGAGATAAATTTCTTAGGAGTAGAGGAAAAAAAAAAGCAAAGCTCTCTATAGTTCTTCAAGAAGAAAACTTAAAAAATTCTCAGAACAGAGAGAGTGGGAGAGAGGAGAGATGAGATGAAGATTGTGGTGAAAACACCAGGTGGCGGCGCGCTGAGGGTGAGTATATAAAAAGGCTTCACGTGGAGGGACTAACTGCAAAAAGAGCTGCATGAGGAGTGAGGTAGTGTGTTATGTGTACGAGGAGCGTGTGTATGTGGACTTTTATCTTATTCCTCTCCGTTACATTGTAGATGCAAAGAGGATCTTCTGCACTCTTGGCCGTAGGAAATTAATTTCTGTACTTCGATTACTTTGCAGGCTTTCATTGGCTGCCAAACTGACGAGTCGAAAGATACCACTCTTCGTGGTAAATATTGAATACAGGACTCGAAATAATCCGAAATCAACAATACGGTCCTTAAAAGATGATTAATATATGCAAATGGAAAAGAAAAAAAGAATACCACAATCGTGTGAGTACGGGCTCTGCACCTGGCCGGATTTAGCCCATCACAACAAGTAAATTTTTTCCAAGCCCTGGGTTTGTGGCCGGCGTTAATATATATAATAAGCTTTAAATATAGGTGGTAATATGCAAAAAGAGTGAAAAAAAGATAAACAAACTACGTGATTTGAGTTCTGACCATATCTGAAAACCATGCAAGTAGTACGTATCAGATGCGATCTTCACATGCCTAGCTGATGAGAAAATTAACAACAACAACAACAACAACAACACACGAATATATATATATATACACCGAAAGTAATCGTACAGACAAGCCAATGTGAAAGCACAAGCAGTCAACACATGCCTGCATGCTTTTGTTGCTAAAAGAAAAGGTAATTGCTTCCAAGTAACAGATACAAGTCCTCATTACTATACATCAGTTGTCCACCTCAATAAGAAGATCAAGACCACCTTGCAGCCCAAGTTTCCATCTCTTGACCACCATGTATATATATACAATTATACTTGCAAGCACACTGTGGGCCTTTGAATTCTTGTAGATATTAATTAATATTGAAGCTCAGTTTCTGAGAAGACGCGTATTGACTTGGAAAAGATTGAAGGAAGAGTTGGTAATATCTTATTAATGGTTACAAAGAGATTGGTCACACAAGTGTGTGTGTGTGTGTGTGTGTGTGTGTGTGTGTGAGAGAGAGAGAGAGAGAGAGAGAGAGAGAGAGAGAGGAATTAGTCATTAAAAGGACTTCATGAACAGCTGTTGCAGTGCAGCGATGGAGCTGGATGGTCTTTATGTTTATATCCCACTTTTGTGACCTTCTGTACTTGTGATTTTCAATGTAGAAAAAACGACTGGATGTTTGACTCCCTTTGCCCTATCCAATACCAGTTAATGCCCATTCCTATCCATATCTCATGATCCTGCTAATAATCTATTTTTCTTTTATATTAGGATTATATATATATATATATATTAATGGTTACATGATACATTGGTTGTTGGTGGTTAGGATTTTTGAGTATTATTCATTGTATAGATTAAAAATGAAAGGCTAATTAACTCGACTATTATTAGATACTAATGACAGAATTAATCTTTTTTGGTAGACCCAACCAATCAAGGGTGTTTTAGATATAACGATAATTAAAGTCAAATTATGCATAATGTTAGAGTAAAATTAACACAACCCCCACCATCACATGCCATAACAAAAAATGGAGACAGTTTGTGACATCTCCAGCTATTGATCATAACCATCTCCATTATTTTTCTCAAATTCGAATCCACTCCAATGAATTTCTTTGTTAATTAATTAGATATAACAAATTATAATAAGGAAGTGGCCATCTTATTGCCCAGGCAGGAGTCCAAATCATGGTGCACCTAAAGAATCACATTGTCGGAGCCATTACAATAATAAACCCGATCCACTACTTCTAATCAAATTTAAAAACACTTAATTTATATATTAGGCTGCAGAGCAATAAAATATACCATGCACGCTTTGTTATTATCCTAAATAACTAATTAACCTAAAAGATTAAACTCTTAAATAATGGACTAATAAGAGTCCTAATCCTCTCTCCTCTTCGTTAACATAATCTTTTGTATTCTTTTCAAGTTAGAGGAAAGGAAGGTGAAGGGTGACCTTCCATCGTCGGTCGGCGCCTCGGTGGCGTCCATCTGTGGCTGCTCCTGTCGGTTTGTCCCCGGCATCTTGCGGTGAGGAGGGGGTGGGGAAGACACGTGGGAACGCCAGCTCTACCACGTGCCCGGAGCGTACGATGGTTGTACGGAAAATGTACTGCTACGCTTGTAGCAGCAGCACAGTGGCGGTGCATCGAGATTCGCGAGGACAGTTGTACGTGTAACAGTGGCCAGTTGACCTTGTTGGATGATTGGATGGGTAATTAGATTTTAAGTGTTTTTGTTAGGATAATTAGGGAAGCAATAGATTAAGTTACATTATATTTATTGTTGATTATGTTCCAAATCCGTCTACTATTGAATTCAGATTATGGCAGTCGACTTAAACCACCACCTACTTGATGCGAAGAACAATGAAAGGAATTTCAATTGCTAGGTGTTTCAAGATTTGATTGCTTCCAGTTTGACTTTGATTTCCTCGCAGAACTCACGTTGACTTCGTAAATTGCCAAGCAAATTTAATCTTGCATAAGCCTTGACGTCATTAGTCCAAGGGGGACCCATTGCAATGGCTCTTCTTATTCTTGGTGGGCAATTTATGTTTGTAATAAATGTGTGGTCATCTCTAGTCATAGATTTATATTCGGGTAATTAGGAGGATGAGAAGAACTGGTAAATTAGAAAGGTTTAGCTTCGAGCTTAAGAATGGATTTAGTCATGGATGGAGGAGAAGAGTTCTTGGAAGCACTTGTTTTTCTTGGGAGGAACTCCGAATTCAACTGCAGGAAGTGTGACTTTTCTATTTGAATTGCAGTTCCTTTCTAAGATAAATTTTTTTTCTGAATTCAACTGCAGGAAGTGGATTTTAATCGCCAAAATTATTCTGAATTCTTTGTTAAAAAAAAACTATTTGATAAATTAATATAATATCAATCCAGAAATAAAAAAGAGCATTAAAGTATAAATTGTAGAAAAGTTTTCGTTCTCTTCTAAAGCTTAGAACTTTAAAATTTCTATTTAAATTTATTTTTTCTATTTTTGCTGAAGAAAGAAAAGATCTTTGTAGTGAGATTCTACTAAGCAGTCAACGCAATCCGGAGTAGTAGAAGTAGTAATACAAATTAGCTAATCCATTAGCTCATCAATTTTCTCTCTTCTCATTGTGAGGAATCCGTGTGAGAGAAAATTGCATCTGATGGTGGATTCACCGAGAGGAGCACGTGGTTTGAAAAGCTTCAGTCTCCTGTCTGGCGTTCTGAAGTTTCAAAGCCTCCCCCTTTAACACCCTCTCCTATTTAACCACACCAACTTGGGATTTTGATTTGCAAAAGACTACTACATTTTTATTTTAGGAGTTGTTAGGGAAACTACACAGTTGTTTCACTCACCTATTTTAAATAGCCAAAAACCAACGTCTCCTGCTCCTCTCCTCTCATTCTGCCTGCCATTTGCTTCTCTTCTCCTCTTCTTATCTCTGTCTCTGTCTCTCTCTCTCTCTCTCTCTCTCTCCGGCTGTGAAGTGATTCTTCAGGCAAGCTGTCAAAGGTGCGTTACTCTGATGGATTGGAAGAATTTAGCTCAAAATATGAATTGGGTTTTCTTTCCTTTTTCCTGATTTGTGATTTATTTGTCTATTTTGAGTTGGATTGTTGTGGGTCTTGTGCATGTGAGGCTTTAGAGAAAGGGAATGGAAAAGGAGAGAGGCTGCTTTTGGTATTTGGTAGGTTTTGATCTTTAGTGGGGGTATGGTCCTTTTAAGTTCATAAGGAAGTGGGCATTTGTCTTGTACCATTGGATGCAATCTTTGAAATAGACAGATTCTTTTAGTACTACTAATCATAGTTTCCTTTTATAAAAGAGTTTTTCTGCTGAATTGAAGTAAATTGCCTGTTCATTACTGCTGAGTTCTTCTGTAATCTTCTATGTTCTTATTGTATGGTAATGATTCTTTACTTCTTGAGGGGATTTGGGCATTCAATCTAACTTCTTCTTTTACTGTTATCCTTTCCGTTTGAGTACTTGCAAAAATCCATATTTGTTATTGTCAGAGAAGCTCAATTTTGAATATTTTCTTTTGCAGGTGTAGAAAATTTGTTGTTGTCATTTAGATCTTTGTTCATCTATTGCCAAGTCCAGCACAAAGAATTGGAGAGCACTTGTCGCATTTGGTATCAAAATGAGCATATCACTCTTGGATGAAAGATTTGAATCTCTGCTCAGGAGATCTTTCAGTTTTGGTGATACTATGAAGACTACACTGCGATCCGTTAGCTTCAACGGCCGAGATGCCGAGCATAGGATCGTCAAAGCATTTGGTTCCAGTAAGCTAATTATCAAAAGATCCCTAAGCTTTAATAGAAAAGAAACAGATCCATTTTATGTGGAACCAATGATCTCAATCAAGAACCCTTCTTCTGAAAAGGAGAATTCCACCGAGCCAATAGATCTTAGCAAATCCAGGTTTAGTCCTTTGAAAGAGAAGAGCATGGAATCTCGATTAATTGGACCAGACAGCTCAAAACATCAAGCTGCAGTTAAGTTGCAGAAGGTCTACAAGAGCTTCCGAACAAGAAGGCAACTCGCGGATTGTGCTGTCCTCGCTGAGCAGCATTGGTATGAATTTGCCTACTTTTGTATATGTAATAGTTTCACTGGTATCTCTTTGTCTCATGCATCTTATGTTTGAAATTTCTATCACTGGCTTCAGGTGGAAATTACTAGACTTTGCATTGCTTAAGAGGAGTTCCGTCTCTTTCTTCAACTTTGAGAAACCGGAGTCGGCCGTTTCTAAATGGTCGCGTGCTAGAATGCGAGCTGCAAAGGTATTTTCTTGGATGTTGGCATTCTATCTATAACGTATTGTTGATTGGGTCATTTAAATTTTGCAAATTCACGGTCTCCTTTTCTTTCTTAAGGTTGGCAAAGGTTTATCAAAGGATGATAAAGCTCAGAAACTTGCTTTGCAACACTGGCTTGAGGCGGTAGGTATTGCAGATATTGTGAAATATATCTATAGCCGTCTTTAAAACGACATATGCTAATTTATCTACTCGATTTTGTTTCTTGGACAGATTGACCCACGACATCGCTATGGTCATAACCTTCACTACTACTACGACTGTTGGCTCCACTGTGAGAGCAAGCAGCCCTTCTTTTACTGGTAGGTTTCAGAAGCCTCTGTGAAATAAATGATGAAACACTATTATGTATATGTTCCTAAACAAAGCACTGGTTTAATCAACAGGCTGGATGTGGGAGAGGGAAAAGAGGTCAATGTTGAAGAGCACTGCCCTCGATTGAAGCTTCAACAGCAGTGCATCAAGTATCTTGGCCCAGTAAGTCTCTTGATCAACAGAACATTGTCAGGAATAGTTCTTATTCAAAGCTTCCACTTCATGAAAAATTAATCTCTTGTCATGCAGAAAGAAAGGGAGGCCTACGAGGTTATAGTTGAGGACGGGAAATTCATCTACAAACAGTGCAAGCAACTCCTAGACACATACGAGGGTTCCAAGGACGCAAAGTGGATCTTCGTTCTTAGCACATCAAAGATCCTTTATGTTGGTCAGGTACATTTCCTTGCCTACAATACTCAGGTCTGCTATGTTAGCTGCAAAATTTTCTGATATCATTTGTTCACACATTGCAGAAGAAGAAAGGAAAATTTCAGCACTCCAGTTTTCTTGCTGGAGGAGCTACATCTGCTGCAGGAAGATTAATTGTAGAAAATGGATTGTTGAAGGTGTGTATCATTTTGGTAGAATCATTTCTCTCTAATCATGTTAGATGATATTTGAACAAGAGTTTCTAATTTCTCTTTGCGTCGGCAGGCTGTTTGGCCTCACAGCGGCCACTACCGCCCTACAGAAGAGAACTTTCAGGAGTTCATGAGCTTCCTGAAGGAGAACAATGTGGATCTTACTTATGTTAAGGTGCACTCACTTCTGTTTTTATTGTTTACTCATGTAGCTAACATTGCAAGCACCGTGACATTTATCTAGCACCTTATTCCGAAATAATGAAACATATAAATTTGACTGATGTCTGATCTGAACTATTTTGTTTTTCATATTTATACAGTTAAATCCAACAGGAGAGGATGAGGATTTCTGGAGTAGATTCGGAAGCAGCAGATTTGAACTTAACTTTGATGAAAGGAATATCTCTGACATGCCCAAAGATGAAACGGAAAGCGTCCTTGAAACCAAGAGCTCTAGTCCATCTGAGGTTCTTGGAGAATCACTCATTAGTATTTCCTCTGCCGAACCAAAGGACCTAGAAGAGACCGATGAAGAAATTGAGGAAGAAATCTATCATGTGACCGACCGAGCGACAATTAACTCATTAGGAGATGATGAAACAGTTGAAGATTCATCTTCTAAAAGACTCTCTGAATACTGTAAACAAAACTTATTTGAAGGAGAGCAGGAAGATAAGGGAGAATCATCTTTGCCACAAGAATTGATTCTTCGCAGGATCAATTCGAGGAAAGGAATGAAGTCATATCAACTGGGGAAGCAATTATCCTTTAAATGGACTACAGGTGCTGGGCCTCGGATAGGTTGTGTTAGGGACTATCCCTCAGAGCTTCAGTTCCGAGCACTCGAGCAGGTGAGCTTATCTCCGAGAACTGCAGCAGCGCCTCCTAGATTTTCTTCGCCGAGATATGCTACTAGCACTAGTACAGAAATATCTTCGGTAATAGAGCAATAACTGCCTCAAGAACACAAATCTAAAAGTGATAGATGAAGGAGAAGAATAATTAGATCAGTCAAACTGTTGTACAGATAGAATCACAGCATTCAACTCACTTTTTGATTAGATTGAGTTCTTCTTTTGTACATCTTGTAGAGAAAAGTACTTCAATGGATATAATATAGAAATCAACACAATTCTTTTTAAGGCTACAAGTCCAAAGTTGAATAGACTCACACCTCCTTTTTATTCATCCTCTCCTTTTGGATTAGTTTAATTTTGTCTTGAAAAATCTGCATATTAGGTCCCTTGAACAATCTTTTAGAGCTCCCGATGTTGTTTCAGCAGAACAACATATTATGATATATTATTCTTCACTTTATTAATTCGAGAACACACTGATAATTAATAATGGACTATTATACAGCCCCAGTAGCAGCAGCTAAATTATCCGTTCTCACAATGAATGCATTCTGAGAGCGTAAATATAGTTCTGATATGAAAGTTTTCAAGTTATAAAGATGTCGCTCTCTTCTCGTGGCCATATTCAACCATTAAGACCATTATCTTTCATGAACATCCGGGAAAATTTCTCCTTTGCCTCTGTACCTTGAACATGATTTATAAACAAAACAATATAAGGAAAATACAGCAAGCCCATTAGGAGGATGATATAGTATATTGCCTGATTCAAAAATCTAGGATAAGTGGTGCTCTATTCAGCTCAAGAACATAGGCTTTGAAGCCATAAATCTTCAGTTTAACTCATCCACAGCTTATTAAGAGTTTGAAACCAAATCATCAGAATTCTTGCTCCAAAACGAGAATTACAGCATATTTCCAACACTTGCTTTCAAAGAAAATGAGGTATCAAGTGCCTGATAGATCTAGAAACTAGGAAAACCCAGTACAAAAATCAAAATATGTCAAAACAAAAATGCACTGCTCGAAGTCCTAAGCAAGCTCCTGAATTTAAGCAGGTCTCGTACAGGCAAGATCAAACTAGCAAAAGAATCAACGGAGCCTCCTAGCCTCTCTTTCAGACTCAAGGAGGGTAAGGACATCGCCCTCCCTCACCGGGCCCTTCACATTCCTCATGATGAGCCGATTCTGGTCATCCAGAAACTTGACCCGGACTTGCGTCACTTGCCCTCTTGATCCAGTCCTGCCCATGACCTTCACAACAACTGCAAGCTTCACTTGAGTATCCATGCTGCATTGGCAATTAGTAGCAAAAGAGTCAAGTCATTGTGCCAACAAAGATAACACACATATTAAGTATAATAAACATATGAAATAAGCTCAGAGATTATTTAGGTGGCATTTGGTTCATAGATAAGGAGGCCGCAGGAAAGTCATATATATTATATATATATATATACACCTAATTTACAGTCAAGAAAAGTGCATAAAGTTATCTTTAAAAGTGCACAAAAATTCATAATCAATTGATTTCTTGGAAGGATAGACAAACTGAATTCTACCCACAGTTGGTTCCATGCAGAGTGTATGGAAAGCTATTTGTACTGGATGGTCGCTAATAAAAAGGATAATGGATTCTTACATAGTTGCTACTGAGAACTTTCAAAATATCATAACTGCCACCAATATGATATTTTGAAGAATGCAGTGACAGTCTAGATATTTTAAAAGTTTTCGAAAGTGATTATGTAAAAATCCCAAAAGATCATCATCTCTTCAATTATATAGACATCCATGTAACAATATACAATAATTAGAACAACAAATGATTGTAGAGAAACAAGCTATCATCTCGTCAACTTCTTATTAATCCCTACATGCTTTCATCCCAACCATGTTTTTCTTCTAATTGTTTTCTAATTTATTCCTAATTTTTTCCTTGTTCTCATTTTCTCTTTATACCACCCATACTACACGACACTTGCGAAGTGTCACTTATATCCTAATTCTAAGATCTAACAATTGGACCGAATACTAACTAAAATTGCATGATTGAGACTACGACGTACGGATTAACATATCTAATAATCCCACGAGTAACAGTTTATCAAATTTCAACTAAAGACGAATACTTAGAGGCAATGCAACACAGTATCATCAACCAAGATATTCCAGAAGATCGCACGAATCTAGAACGAAACGTTAATCGAAAAATGAAAGAATGAGGACACTGCAATTAGGGCTAGCAGAAATCTACGCACCTCCCCCTCTCGGAAACGAAGGCGATCTCGCTGAAACACGCGGCGGCGAAGGGAGGAGGCGAAAGAAAACCCTAGCTTCGAGTATTTATAGTTTTTTAGGCCTGGCTAGTTAGAGTCACGTGCGGAGGTAGAAATCTATCAGTTCATATGCTTTAAGATTTGGGCTCAATAGTTTTTGGGCCTGGGCCCCCGTTGAGCAGCCAATCATGAAATATGACACTAAAATATGGGGTCAAAATTGGAGATCTTAAACAAATAGATTTGAGATTTAGATAATTTGAAAATTGAGTATATATATATATATGAAATAAAGAGTTTTTAACAGTTAGAAAGTTAGAATATGCAATATGCTAATAAATTGGCAATGTGGTAATTTTTAAATATGCAATATACTAATAAATTGCTCAAATCTCATCGAAAATGAAAAACCTAATTAAAATATAACTAAATCATTTAGGAGAATTAGAAAGTATTAAAATTTAGTAAATTCAGGTTATATATTTGTGGATAAATAAATGTCCAAATTTATTCATGACTAAAATTCATATATTCTCCTCTGAATTTGAATCCCAAAATTGATAGGAAAGTTGCAATAAAATCATTAAGTAGAGACTATTGTTATTAGGTTTGGTACTAAGGAGGACAAAAGATTAGATTAAATTTTGAGGCAAGTTTACTTTGCAATTATATATATATATACTTTCGATTTCTCTTTCTTGGAGCAACTCGTCGAGAGTAAGTAGTAGTAACACGTGGAAAAGAATTGAAAATTCACAAGTAAAAGATAAAACTAAAATACCGAACTATTATTAATAATCGAAATTATCCAAAATTACACACTTCAAGCTAACAAGTAACAACTCCTTTAAAAAAAAAACAACTAGAAAACCGAGCGGACTCCAGATTAGGCTCCAATTGAGCAATTACGTAGTATAATCACTAAGAACTTAAAACAGGAAACCTAACAAAGTCCTTGAACCCAGTGATAGTTTGATGTATTTCGCTTCGTCCAAAGGAGAATAAAGAAAGCAAAAATTCTAGTCGGAGTCATCCGTGGAAGGAGAAGGAGGAGGAGGAGGAGGACGAAGAGGAGGAAGAGGAGTTGCATTTGATTCTCCACTCTCGTTCTTAAGGTGCCGAGAGAAAGGTTTCGTCGCAAGCCTAACGAACTCCGACTCCAATGCATGGAAACGATCCCACGCTATCCCTTCTATCGCTTCAGTAGTTGCAAGCATCGATCTGAGCCGCATCATCTCCTCCCGTCGGCGGAGAGAGAGGCGCAGATACTCGATCCGTTGCTGCACCACGCCCATGAGGTCGGCGAGTCTCAGCCTGTATTCAGACATGTCGATGCCCTCCGACTCCACCGCGTCGACCTCCCACGTCAGTACGTCGATCGTGCCGAACGGATCCTCTTTGTAGTCCAATGACAGCATCCGTATGCCCTCTTCGATGAACTGGAGAGATTTCTCGACGTCAAGCGAAGAGTTGGTGTTATTCAACTCCATGCCTTCTTACTATCTACGAGATTACGAGTAGTCTAGCTCCTAGACGAAGTGGACTCGCTTGACTAGTATTACGGTGGTTGATAGAATGGAGAGGTTTAAGAGTTTTTGACTCCTATTTATAGAAGCTAGAAACTTAATACGATTAGAACAAGGAAACCAAGTAGGAATAAGACTAGTATTTATTATACTTATTTTTATTATAATCGTACAGTAAAAACAAAACTAACTGTAATAGTTCACAAGGGAAGTACGAATTTGGGTTGAATTCCAAGTTGTATTGTGATTAGGATCCTCCCTCTCCTAATTCCAATCGGTACTGGAGCACGAGTGATGCTTGACATGGAAAAGTAGTTACTGATAGTCATAGTGGTTCTGTAACTAAGAATTTATGCAGAGAAATTGATGCTTCAGGATGGAAATTGTTTCTTTTGGAAATAAAAAATAAAAAATAAAAGGCCTGCTTAAGTAAAGTATGCATCGATTACGTGACCATGGCAATGGAAAACTGCAAATTAAGAAATGAAGTTTCAACCAGATACCATATTTCCATCGTTTGATATTTGAACATTTCCAATTGTTGCAGCAAGTGAACTTAGTCGTTTTGGAGAAGCAATGATGGAAGGCTGCAGATAAATATTTGGCCTTAAATATTCCAGGCAAGAAAAGCATATGTGAGTAGGATTAGTACAGACGACAAGGATGAACTTTCCTTTGGTAAGGGAAGGGTGCATGGGGAATCATTTCATCCTTCGTTGAAAGAGCTTTTTGAAGGTAATCCCCATTAAAGAGAACAACCGAAATGATACATTTTCTGAAACTAAAGAACTACTTGGAAAAATAAATTTGGGGGCTGAATTGCTGCTAATTTTCTCTGCTTCTGCACTTTTAGTTCCAAAATAGTGACATCTCTTCTTTGAAGCTCAAGATGGTAATCAGTTATCTTGTTTTCCGGCAAGCTGATTTTCACTGTCAAGAAGAAAAAACAACATAATAGACTAGAAGATTTAAGAAAGAATGATGTAATCTTAGCCAAAGCAGCTCCAACAAGTATAATGAAGTAGTTTCACCTGTCCATTCAAATCAAACCGATAAAGTGATAAAACTCATTTTTTAGGTTCCGCAGTGAACTTCATAATTGAGAAACAATCTGAATATTTTGAACTTTGAAGTGACACAGGAGTCAAGAACTTTTACACGACCTGAACATCCACACTGGCAACTCTCTTATTGGTTCATGTAAAATTACAGACTGATGAATGAATGAATGAATATGATAGATGATAATCTTGCACCATTGCCTCATAGTTTTATTTAATTTCAAGAACTTGTGCTAAATGTGATGCTAGGGATGGAACTTTGCATCGAACTGTAAGAAGAATTTGATGATCTAAAGTGTCCAGAAATATCCTGGAGTTCCCCATGCGTACGTCCAGCATTTCAAGAAACGAAGTATTTGGAGCTTCTTGGCAACATAGGATACTTTAATAACTGATGCCTCAACAAATGTTAAACTTCAATAAGATCTTTCAGGAATGCCAAAGGATGCATTAGTACTGATGCAATCTTGAAGTATGCAACGGGAGAAATTTATGTAGATATACCTTAAGACTTCACTTAAACAACCAAACACATAAATCAAGACACACAATAAATAGCTTGGATTTGTGAGAGAAATTGTCATAAAATAGAAGCTTAAATGTAAGAGAGATTCCAATCTGCAAAATTGAACTAACACTGCAGAAAAGAAATAGAAGGTGATTTATAATATGTTTTTTTACCGAATAACAAAACAAAACAATCAAATATACCAACAATTCAACAAAATCCTTTTCAACTGTGGAAATCCTGCGCACCTTATCCTTTAATTCAGTGACTGACCTTGTAGGCAAAATTATGAGGAAAAGAACAACGCATATAATCAAGACTCAAGAGAATAATAACATCAATGTAAGTGAATATGTAGAAAATGTCTAGATGTGCAGAAAGTCCAATTAGGGGAAGCTATATCGGCTTGTTCCTTCTCATTTATTACACGAGACAAACCATCTAAAACTTTTTCGACAGCAGAAGCTTCCTTTTCTATTGAGCTAAATAACACCAAATGTCTCTGCAACTTCTCTAATATCACAACAAGCTCCTTATCTTTTATTTGAATGGGATGCTTTAAAGTACAAGTGGAATCCTGCTTCTCGGACCACAAAGATGAACCATATTAGCTCTCCAAGTCAACATTGCAGCTCATTCCTAAGTCCCAAGTAAGATACAAACTGGAGATAGCATATATTACTGATACGCATGTTGGTGGTCTACAGGGCTGTCAAACTCTAAGATAAGAGACAATATAAGGTAGATGATGTGCTATAGAGAAATATGTGAAGAGAAAGATGCTTGTTGCAGAAGAATGGAAGATGAACTTGATACAGAAAATTAAATAAGCATATGACAACTTTATGGGATTAAGAAGATTTTCTACTAAACGCTAGCTTCTTCAGCAACCTTCAAGTACTTCATACTAAAAACATCACTTAGCTGGTGTATGGACCAAAAGAAGCATGGTTGGCATCTAAGGGGAGGCTATCGTTCAAGGTTCACAAAATTAGAGGAGAGATACCAATGTGCTGTAGTAGTGATACACCATAACTCGTCCCCAGCAAAGGCAAAGCAAGTCTTAGCTCCATAACTTCATTATCTAAGATTGCAGAAGATTGACTGCCCTCATAATGGCGCACAAAAGCTTCCCTCGATTGAAGCAGGCCATTTATAGTTTGTTTCAAATATGTTTCCGTTTTCTCAAGTAATTCATTCTTATTTTTCAAGATATTTTATCTGCAAAGGCATTTAATTAAGTATCATTCAAGAATACGCACAAATCGGACCGAAACGAGCTAAATTTTGAAAAGGGAAATACCAAAAACAAAATGAACGAGAAGAAACGAAAGCTACCCGAGATTCGAGCTTCTTCCGCAGCTCATCGCTTGAAGCTAACTCAGCGTTCAACTCCCGCAACCGCTTAGATCTGCTTCTGCTTCTGCTTCTGCTTCTGGAATCTCTCTCTCTCTCTCTCTCTCTCTCTCTCTCTCTCTCTCTCTCCTGTCATCAGAAGGCGAATAAGAGAACAGATAGATGGATAAGATAGATATATGGGGATATGCTCTGAGATTTCGAGCGTCGGAGTTGAGGGCGAGAAAGTTGCATCTTGAACTTGGAGAGGCCGAGTAGCAGTAGCTCGACGGCCATGGCGCTCTCAGTGTAAATTCGAAGGTGCCACTAATAGAAAGGAAAGCTTTTTCGCGAAATAGTCCCTTATAAGTTAAAAGTTATACATTATTAAATGACATAAGTTAAGTCCCTTTAGTCCCATATCGGAAAGTCTACAAACATGACGAGGACCAAGAGCTTTTATAAGCGGCTCGGTTCCTCCTCCTAAACTCACGCAGCTGCGTGGTGAGCACAAAGCGAATTATTCTTTCGCCTTTTACTAAAGAATACCGTGTGCTCGCCACTGCAAGCAGCATACGCCTATTTTTGGAGGGGCTACTTCTCACGGAGGGCTCCAACAAATCATAAATTACAAGTATTTTTTGTTTGCATTCAGGGGTTTCGAAGCAATTGACTAACGCAAGTTGAATCAATAAAGAATGGTTTGTTTTCGTATAAAATCCAATCTGTTGGCAATAAATATATTGTGTTATTCGTAATTTTTAACACGTTTGTGCTACGTAATTGCCAAAATACCAGTGCTATCTCCTGTCATCGTTCACTCGATACTTATTTTTGTTGACATAAATGGGATGTGAAGGAGCATTACTACCAAACAAACCAACAGATGACAGTTGACATTAATGAAGTCGAAGGACTACAGCTATAATTTTTCTCAAATCTTATATAAGAATCCAAAGTGGTATTTCAGCTAAATGGGAAGATCACCATTTTAGCAAATTGATGGAAAATGATAGATAGATAGAAAACGAAACCAAGAAAAAGGGAAAAATGAAAATCTAGGATTAGGACCTGTGGCACATCTAATTATAAACAACCTGTGAGGTGGCCAGAGACCAAAAAATTGTACAAAACTTTACAGTAAATTACGTTCTCGGTGGTCTTTGCGGTGCTCTTGACCTCATACTGGCTCTACGGGCTACATCCCATGCCTTTTGTGGTGCAACAACACCCTGTTGTGATGCGAAGAATGACTCGTAACCCGGAGAGTCAAAAGCAAAACCAGTGTGCTTGGAGGTCTCTCGAGGAAGCTGGGAAATGGCATAGCTCCTGGCTTCATCTGGTGTTAAATGGTTGCCAATCTCCAGCAGTTCCATCCGGCTGTTATCTTCAGCGTCATCCTTGTGCATCTCCTGAACTACTTGGTAGTCATACGGAAAGAACCACCTTTGAATTCTGGAACCACAGATTGATGGGTTGAGTAGTTTTAAATGAAAAGAAATTGTCAGATATGGATGTTAACAGCAAGTATGTAATCTCACAATGGGAAAAGCTCTTCAAATCACAGGTGACTTTTATCAACTTTTCAGCAAGTAGATAAATTGTCAAAAAATGGGAGGTTCTCATAAAATATTTGAGAACAAAAATAAATTTAGGGTGGTTTCGCTGTTGTCTTTCTTTGGCTGATAATCACATTAATCACAGTTACTGTTCAATCTCACATGAATTAATAGTTCTTTAAGCCAAGTGACTTCAGTATCTAAAATGCAGGCAACCAAACTAAAGCTACAAGAGGAAAAGATCAAAACGTCCAGCTTATCTAAACAGTTGCAATATTTTCGACCAAATGCCAATCATCTAGAAATCGCACCAAACTTCTGCCGAAATAAAATAAGGGAAAGAATGGGCACTATACCAAGCTTATAAGGTTAATTATTCAATAAACTAATCTATCTCAGTTTTCTTTTTAGCTCAAGTAACTGAAAAATAATTATTCAATTTCATTAGCATGAAAAGAATTTAGAAACAGGAGAAATTTGATAGATTTGATCTGGTGATCTGCCTTCATCTCTAGGGCATACAAAGAGAACCAAACAGAAAAAATTCACAAGGTCGAAAAGCTATTATACAAAATTCATGAAGCGACTATAAAGAAATACTAAGATTATTAACATCTTACCCTTGGTATAGGAAATCACCAAAAAGTGCAAAGATTGGAACCAGAAATAGTGTAAGATAGAAAAAGAATGTGCTCATTAGAACATAGATAACGAAGAATATATTTTCCTGCAAAGAATAACAATATATTAGATATAAACTTGTAGGTTAACTAATTGAGCATATTCAATCAACTTACCTGTCTATCATATGGTGTCATTACACCAGAGTATATGAAGATAAACAGGAACCAGGCTAAAATGCTCCCTGCAATACTTATATAGTGCCATCGTGTAATAGAATTGCAGGCCATAAGGAGTCGCAAGTTAACAGTCACCACAACACAAGTGAATGCCATTGTACTAACATCCCAAAGCCCAAATATCTTCCCTGAGGAATTTTGTCCCTTTCTACTGGCAGCAGTTGTGAAGTAATAGAACACCAATGACTGATAGAAAGAAAAGAAAGCCCACACAGCCACCACTCTCCATTTAAAGAACATATTTCTGATTCCTTCCTTGTAAAGTTGTGGATATTTCTTTGACAGCGAAGCACTGACATCCTGGGAGAAAAGAACATTTCTTGTTTGAACATAGAATCATATTTATTAAGCAAAGTCATTCCTAATACTAACTGAAGCTAAATTTTGATATCTTGTGTAACATATACCAAAGGCAAAGGTGTCATTGCATTGAAAGAATGCATCTCAGGCAGTGAACATACCTTGTCAAAAAGCCCAAGAATGATGACAGGTAACGCTGTGAAAATGACATTGTATAAAGACTGAAACCAGTCATCATAAAATCTCTGACCAGAAAAGCCAGTTTGAAAGGTGAACCAGAACTGAGTCAACGTAAAGGTAAGATTCTTGTAAAAGAAGTAGAGAATAACCTGCAATAGACAGAGCTGAAGTTTACTATTCATGACAACTAAATGAACTACAAACAGAGAAGAGAAAAGAAAACCTTGCATAGTCTTAGATATGACCAGCGTCCATGTACAAGAAGCAGATCAGTGAGGAAGCGAAATTGAGCAATGGCAAAATCACTAGCCATTACAGCTTGCATTCCTTCCAGCCCACTTATGCCAACTCCAACATGAGCAGCTTGAATCATGCTCACATCATTTGCACCATCACCAATACTCAAGGTGATCTTGCGAGCACCTTTCTTGACCAGGCTAGTAACCTTTAAAAAACATAAGTTACTACATAAACTATAAAGTGCACATAACTAACTTGTTAGAAACTAGAAGACAGGAAATTTAAGAACTTAACATTAGTAATAATACATTGCCCAACTATATGACAGATGATGGGCAGTAGTAAAGCTACAAGATCACAACAAGATTGAGAAGAAGGAAAAAAATAAAACTAAATCATCAAAAATAATTGAAAATCTTTGACCAATTTCAGACATATTTAAGCCAAAGATTGAGAATTAACAAACGAGTTTAGATATCTATCACACTGATAGTTGAATAGTGTAACACTAAATGACTAGGATATTAACCACAACAGAACGAGTAAATGACCGATAAAGTGGCAATCAAATGTTTCATGAGGTAATAATAGTAAATAAGGTTAGTCATGAAAATCAATCATTAAGAACCTGTCAAGTTCAGATATGATGTTGATTGGATTACACACATATGAGATGGCATCCATTTTTGAATATTTTGGCATTGAAAAACTTGAAAATTCTAACCAGACATGTTACATTGACACATAAAATAAACTTTCACTGATGCAAGATTTCCAAAAGAGCTATCCTTCAATTGTGATTATGCTTTCACAAATCTAGTAGTACTGCTACATTCATAATACAAGGAGTTGGTTTGTGATACCTAGTAGACAATAAGCAAGATAAACTTTACCTGTGCCTTTTGTAGTGGAGAAACACGACAGCAAACTACTGAACTACAATTCAAGCTCAAATTTAGCAGATCCACACGTAAACTTGGATCCAATGCATACATCAAGCATTTTCCATCAATTATTAGAGCCAATTTTGGTCCTGATATCGAGTACAGGTAATGATGAGCCTCCTCAAGGCAGCGCTTCAATTCTTGATTGACCGATTCTCTGATAGTATGTGCAATCTCCACAGGATCTCCCTGAAAATAACTTAAACTAACTTCAGCGAAAAAGAATTTCAAGACCTAAGCTTGCCTGAGGGGACTATTTGAGAGCAAAAATTGTGTCAACATGAAGTTTAGGGAAAAGAATCTATCATGGTTTCTTAGACAACATGAGTAAGCCTTTGGAGTTCAAGCTGTGTTTTTATAAATCCAGATGCATCATAGCAGTATATCTTCATCTTACCCTATCTTCAACTTCTCTAATTTTGTCGGTTTCGGAGCTGATGATGAATTGCTTCATACCATTGTTTATCAAGTTGCATGCTGTCGGGAGAGAATAAAAAAATCAGCAACACAAAGCCAAGAATTAGGAAATTCCGTAGATAGTGAAAATCCTGAAACATCACATAAACTTTAAATAAATAAGCACTTCTTCCTAAAAGGATAACAAGAAGATATTAATCTCACCATAGGCTATATTTATTGCAGTTTCCATTTTATCCCCTGTTAATACCCAAATTTTTATTCCAGCTTTAGACAGAGTTTCAATACAAGCTGGCACTCCTTCTTGAAGCTTATCTTCGATAGCTGTGCATCCTATTAATATAAGATCCTTCTCAATCATCTCTGCCACCTATAGAAAAGTAATGTCACAAGGTTATCTAACGATTCATGAAAATTTTAGCTAATAGCGTGTAGCTATTATCTACAAAATTGGAAGATCATAAATACCAGAAATATTGATATGCACAGGGACACAAAGACTCTTCCAAACAACACTAACTAGACACTTGCATAGTTAAAAGTTTGCCTCAAAAGAAATAAAATTAGACAACACTCTCAAAAGAAAAAATAATATCTAGATAAGACAAGCAAGGTAAAGCTACAATTCTAAGTAAGATTTGTCTGTAGTAGAACATTTAGCTTTCACCTCATCAAGTTTCTTTTCACGTTCTCGCAGAGAAGATTTAGCTTGAATAAATTTCTGATTCCAACTTTCATACAGTTCATTGCTCAATTCTCGATAAGCAAGGCAAAGTGTACGTAAGCCAGCAGAACCAAACTGTTCTAAATGTTCCCTAGTTAATCTTCTAACATCTTGATTTCCACCAGCTAATCTCTCATATATAACAGTATCGGCACCCTGTTGCATACATGGGAGAGTGACCATTAGCTTTAAAGTTTGATTTCAAGGTTCAAGTTCAAAAGTGTTACCTTACAATAAAGAATGAGCCTTCCATTTGGATAACGGCACACCACAGACTGGCGCTTCCTAGTACTATAAAGTTGTACAGGAACAAAATCAATCTTAGTGGCCTCAAGGCATGAAATTCACATTAGTGAAATAACTCCAAGAACCCACCTATTGAATTCCAAGACATTTAGGATCTCATATGCAACATCTTGAATTTTGCCCATCTTCTCAACATGTGATTCACGAACCATGACTGTTGTTGGCGTGCGTCTGGAAAGAAAATTTATGAAATCAAGTGGATCATAAGTAGAAAATAGTAATCTAAGAGAATTAGAAGGCTACCAACAAGTGACCTGAATAAAGAAAATTTATGAATTCAAGTGGATCATAAGTAGAAAATAGTAATCTGAGACAATTATAAGGCTACCAACAAGTGACCTGAATACTGACACCGCAAACATGTAGTTAATCTTTTCACTTGCCATAGGCAGTGGTGTGCAACAACAATGGATGCCAACACCAATTGCAACTCTGAAAAATCTTGCTAAGTTTAGAACATTAACTAGATTCCATCTAGATTAATATTTTATATTAAATGTATCAAGCAACACTTTAGCACTATCAGACGAACTAAGAATCATTCGGGTAGTCTGGCTGCAATATCGACTATGGAAGACTACTGTGAACAAATAATAATTGGAAGTATCATGACTATATTAGGAAATCAGCACTAGAGAGTGTTTCTATAACATCTCTTATAAAACTTGAAATAAGAAAGGATTAGCCAATTAACATACCTATAAAAGAAAAACCCAAATTTTTTTGCAGCAGTAACAAGAGCAGCCTCATCTGGTGATGCAGCTTGATATGTGATCTTTTCCGGGGATTCATCACCTTCAGGAAGAACAGTATGGCATATTGCTAGACATCTAAAGAATTCCTGTACAGAAATATGACTAGATCAGGAATGCAATTGTGATATAACACGAGACAAAACTTAGAAAGAGAAAGAACAGGAGATGGAATTTCGACGTTCAATCAACAAAAAAAGAATGGAAGCGAGGTTTTCTAGGCGGTGGCAAGATAAGAGAGGTCAGTAGCAAGGAAGGCCAGAGAGAGGACAAGAGAGATGAAGGGCATGGAAGGGGAAAACTCATGTGAAGCTCTGGTTCTGAACCCAGGCCAGGCCCTCAGGTTTGTGTTACGTCCAGGCAGGACCAGGATTACTATTGTGAGAAAATGAAGATGATGCAACTAGCGCTGTCACAGTTCTAGAACTTCTTTCCAATTACCATCCATTTTAAGTTCCAATAGAAGGAAATCCTCTTTCACGATCATCAGTCTAAAGACATCAAAATTGCCTACTGCTCGAACATTTAATGATACTCAATGCTATTTACAAGCACTTAAATAGTTAAATGTATGATCAAGAACCCTATTTTTCTTTTGAAAAGGAAGCTTTGAAAGAATATGTGCAATAGCTGCCGGCCCGGCCCGGCAAGGCCCAGCCATAAGGCTGCTTAAGCAGCAGCCTAGGGAACCTAGCCAAGTAATGTATATTACCACATATATTGGAGCCCCAAGTCTTGTTTACTTGGGCCCCAGGCCCAATTGAACCTATTGATCACCCCAAAATCTACAAAGCTGTCATTTTAGAAATCCCCAAAACCAAAAAGTATCATTTTAATAAAGCCCAAATCTCAAAAGCTATCAAGGAGGTTCATCCATGGTCGTTCTTTAGAATTCAAATCCCAAAATTTCTGTCCACTTTCTCAGCCATTACTTACCTTTTCAATCCAATCAAATCTAATTATGCAACAGTAAAAAATCTTTTCACAATAAATCTAACACTAATCTTTTCACAAAAACCAAAACATCATTAGTTTTTTAATAACACTAATCTAGATCGGTCTCTCTTTCAAGAAACACTCCAAAATTAATAAAGAATATAATTGACTGTACTTGTAACAGTAGCTTCTGCAGAAAGAATATTCTTGATACTGAAAAATTCTTTCTGCAAATTAGACAATGTGCGAAAAACTAGAGATAGAAAGTGTCACAAGAAAATGTCACAAGAGATATTTTACTTCTTTCTGCAGATAAGATTTTAAATAAATAAAATCTTATTTGAGATTGACAATGTCACAAGAGAGTTAAAGAGATTAGCAATATTATCAATTGAATAAGAGATATTAGAAAAACTTAATTAAAACTTTTTTCAAAGTAATTTTGCATCTCAAAAAGCAAGAAAAATGTTTAGATAAGTTATTTTTACTTTAATTATTATTTAAATTATAAATGTCAAAAGGATCTCATTCATTATATTTGCCTGGAGCCTCAAATTATGTTAAGAGAGCCTGCTTAGCTATACAAATTTTCCTACCTTGCAGGCCTCGGGATCCCTCTCATTTCTCCATGCACCACGCATAATCCGAGCATCGTCAAAGTTGAAACCTTTCTCATGCACAGCAGTAGCTGATCTTTTAACCTGTTACCAAAATTATAAGCATAAACAAATTAGCAGATTCACCTCTCAATTCTTTCTGAAACATGTCTAGCCTTTTACACGGCATCAAAATTGGCAGTTGCATAAATGTTTTTAAAAAATATACCTCATCAACTTTCAATCCATTCCGCTGTGCTCCTCCTCTCTCTATTTCAGTGATACCAGTTCCATATATTTCTCCACCAATTGAACATTTAAAGAACTCCATTAGGTTTCTTGTTAGTGTTCCTGTTTTGTCCGAAAATATATATTCCACCTACATCACAAATCCCTTTCAAAGTTGGGAAAGTATAATCAACCTAATTTGATGGAAAATTTCAAAAGAAGTAATGAATCCAAATGCGTCATGAATTCCAACTTAACAGCTAAATCTCTTTTTAAGGTTACGGAAATTAGAAAATATTCCCATAATATTTGGTTCAACATGTATGGTTCAAAAGGATACATCTCGCCATTACGCGTATTAAAATTTTCATTAGGAAAGAAGAACAATGTGCAACACTTGACATAAACTTAACAAGGAATTCACATATATGGCAAATGTAGTTCAAGGGTATACAAAGAAATTATAAGAATGCATGACAAGCATCAACCTGATGGAAACAGGTATAAAGAGCAAGAGGCTTTATCATCTAGAATCTAGATTGTATTTTTGTGAACCACAAATCAATAATTTGTTGTCTTTATTTCCAGTGTCATAGGACTAAATCTGCAGTGGCTCAGATCAGTTTCAAGTCCACATCCACTGTCAAGGAAATTTAAAACAGCCAGGAACCCAAAATGACCACTGCAACATGTTTCTCTGACCCAATGAATCAGTCCTTATCAGTATCAGCTCAAGTAAGTGGGTCAACATGAATTGAACAGATTTTAGTGTTCAGGCTGTGAAGGACTGGATCAGGTGAATATCCAGTATCAAAGTATGTGTCTAGATTGGAACCAAACCTGGCAGTCTAGAAGGTCCACTTTTCATGGCATAATCACAAGTTAGATAGATAGAGCATGATATTTGAAAAAGGAAGTACCTGCCCAAGTTCCTCATTCAGGTTGGATGTTCGTGCCAGTGCAGGGGTGTTAGATTCAGAATGATACATAAGCAGATCTTTATTGATGAATTGGGTAGATTGTATAAATTTGATCATCTGATAAACCAAAACTAGCAATTATCAGCTAACAAGTTTTGTCAGATTTTTCAAAAGAGCAGATTCTACAAGGAAATTAAGGACCTACCTCAATGGAGACATATAGAGAAATGGGGATGATTGTTGAGTACAGTGTTATCAGGGTAAACATAGTCAAAATAGTTACCTAAAAGAAAAGATTGGTAAGAGAAGGACATGCAACTAAACCACAGAGAGAGTAAGTTCAACTAAAAATACCACAAATCTGTTGTCAGGGTTGAACTGATTCTCCACATCTCCGGAAAGTCCAAGATAGTAGTACTTACGATTGATAAAAACCCCACTGAAAAATTTAAAGCATACAAACAAGGTGAGCTTACAAATTCAACAAGACAATAACATACAAAAAATACAACCAATATCGCCATAAACGTGCACAGTGGATGACTAATAAACATCGGAACTCTAAATTTAATTTCTTATTTGTTGTTTTCTCTAATCAGTGCATAGTTAAGCAAGTATTATAAATATCCTTTTACTACTACAGTCAGTTCAGTCATATAATGGCACCTACAAGCTTTTACATCAGTAAAAGCCAACTCTTATAGTAGAGCTCGGGATCCTTGTGCAAACAAATATTGGGATTTTAAGATTATCAAGTAGAGATAATTTTATTTCGACCATCTGAACTATTGTTGTTTTACACATACATTTACTGAATTTTTTTATTATCCACATACACCCTTTAAACTAAGAAAAATATTCATATATACCCTTATATACCCTTTTGAACTAAGAAAAAAAATAACCATAAAAACTTTTAAACCAAAAGACTTTTTAAAATTAGGAGATGTATATGGTAGAAAAAAAATCTAGGGAGTGTATGCAAAAAATCGTGATCGTTCATAGGGGGTCTAAGTAAAATTATCCCTATCAAGTATAGCACTATCAATTAACAAAATCTAACTATAACCAACAGCAAGATATTAAAAAAAATTGTTGCAATGAAGAAGTGATGCAAGTTTAACAACAAAACAGCAATAGTGATGACTAACTTTACCTGCCGATAGCTCCAATGAGACACATGATGAATAGAAATGCAAAAAGAGCAAGTATGAGTTTGTCGAGCTTCCTTTCTAATGTACTTCTTTTAGAAGGAACATTCATAGAATTCATCATAACCTGCAGTATAGTGTTGAGAGGCAGTAGATAATTTAAAAAGGAGAGCTAGAGAGCTAAAACATGGTAGAACAATCATGCCAATATAGCGCTCCTAGGATAACATACTTTTGTTTCATGCCCAGCAAATATAACAGCCCCAACAATGTACTCTGTGTTCCTAAGGCTGCACCCCTACACAATCAAAAAAGAAAGTAAAATAGCAAAATTGTAATTAAAATACAATATCTTAACATATAAAATAAGCAATTAAAGTTTACACAGTAAAAAAATGCAATCAACAACATAACTATAACCTAGTAATAATTTATGAGTTTTGAATTGCAGTGTCTCCTATATAATATAACCATCATTCCATGAGTAATGACTATGAGTATGTGCATAGATGCCATTACTGAAAGACCAAATTAGTGACGTTCTTGAGCCAATGTTTTATGCAGGCAGTGTCATGTGACTTGTGAAATAAACAGGTTGCATTCTTGCTCACCAGACAAACTAAATTAGTAGTACTATAGTATTCATGTTGGCATGTAGGTCAAGTACTGGGTAGAAAATTCATCACCAACACAAACACATGGATATCACATATGAAACTTCTGAATCAAATCAAATATGCCTAATTCCATAACAAGTACAAAACCTTCATGCTATTCATAGTTAAAAACTGTAATCGTCTACAAAAAAAAACACTTACTCTCAATAATAATTGATTTGGCGAAAGTGGTAGAGTCTGCTTTTCTAAAATAAGATTCCCAGTAAAAGTATACAATGAATTGTTGGGTTGTTCACATTGTACTTCCCCTGTAAATTAATAGAGAATTATGAGGATAAATAATAAAATCTGACAACAGAAAATAATGACATAAAGTTTCGTAAAAAGCACAACATAACAATTAACAATTAAGAATAAGCCAAACCTCTAAATTCAGAAGCTTTGCCAGGAAGCACGTAATCCCATGTTTTCTCCAATGCCTTTCTGATTTTCAAATTAGTCTCCCCGTCAAGATTTGCTGTCTACAATGCATGACAAATAATCATTGCTAGAATCAATAGATGAAATGGATGTAAAACTTCATCATTGCGTGCATCACAAGTTATAATAGAAAGAAAGAAAAACTGCTAAAACATTGGGAAACAGAACCTCAATGTAGCAGACTCCATCAGGATTTGTACTGGCAAGGAATAGCAAATCAGCAGGAAAAAATCCATCTTGCTTAATCTGCCCCAAATATGCACAATCCATATATCATGAACTCATAAAGAGAATCTACGATTTAAAATAGCACAAGTCTATGATGAATTGTCGATGAGCAAAAAGAGAAGCAGAAGTAAATTGAATTAGCCAGTCCTATAGATGCCACATGTAATATCATATGTCTGAGCTAGTTTGTATTTAGGTAAAAACAACTCAATCCTTGCCCAACACGACATGAGGCTAGGTTGACGCATGCCGAATCAAACCCAACCCAAAGAGTGATTACGTTGGATTGGTTCTGATTGTACCCAAATAGAAAATTGCAGCAAAATTTTCAACATACAATGGGACCCAGACTCAGAGAACTACTAAAGACTAACAAAGAAAGTACCATTACCCGCACAAGGTCTCCAACCTGCAGCTTTTTCCAGGGAATACTTTCCCACTTTTCACCTTGCAATACATCAACAGGAGTACTATTAATTGCTTTATCATTCTGGAAACGCTTCTGTATTAAGAAATATGAAGAAAAAAAAGAAAGAAGATTAATTATGCGATACTAAAATAAGCTTTAAGCAGAGATCTTCATAAAGACAAAATTGAAACAGCATGCCAGTGCTACCAACCCAGTCCTCAAAAGCCTCCTTGATGAGAGAGACCAGAAGCACTAGACTAAGTGGAACCACATTGGTTATGGGATGCACTGGACTGCAAAGATAACAAGTACATCAGTAAAAATAGCAAAGTACAAGGAGAAAGGTTGACATCAGTTGACTTTCTCATCAAATAGTATAATCCTGATTCAAAGTCTCCCCCCCTCCCCCAACAAAAGAAACCCAAAAGACAAAGAAAAAAAAAATCATAATGAACAAGTTAGGGTTAAAAAAACAATCCAAAGGATGTGCGAATATCATTCTTGCAGTTAAAAAAGTAAAAAAACAAAAAAACATCACCTGATTGGTGTAGTAGATAAGATTGAGATCATAAGAAAGTACAGATTGGCCACCCTCCTGAACTGTCAGAGCAAATGCACATACTTGTCAATAAAAAATAAAAGAATGAATGGACAAAAACAAAAAAAAAAATCAAATCATGATACTTTAAATCAGCTTATTAGAAGTTTACTGGCACAACCAACTTTTCCAGGGCTAAAGTCAAGAGCCAGGTTGCAAAAAAAAAAAAAAACATACGACTTGCCAGGTTTAGTCCTTTTACATGACCCAAATGACTAAATGATGTCAACTGCTGAATTGTCCAAGTCATGTATTCCTATTTAAGTGAGATTTTGTCTTACAAGCATTAAAAAGTGAGAAATAAATGTTAAAAACTTAAAACGAACATTTTAAAAGGGTTTTTCTAAAAGAAACACTTTAATTTATTCTCTTTACATATTTGCATTATATAAGATTATTAAATTTGTCAAAACTCAAAAGAACATAGCGAGTAAAATATTTAGCGGTAGAACAAATCTTCATCACTAATTGGCTATTATATATTTATTTCATAAAGAATTGTCAAAATTATCCTATTGGGACTTAAAACTTGACTGTTAAACTAGAAAAATAAATAATTAAATCAACACTAATGGCTAGAGCACCTGTTCAAACAACCCTTTTGGTAGAAATGTCAGGATGTTGTACTTCGTAGTTGATACGGAATTGCCCTGAAAGAAATGACAAAATATGAGCACTGTAGGAGTTCAAAAAACAAGGAGGAAGTAGAGTTCATCAATTTGATGATATTCTATCAAACATAAAATAGTGCTTCAAGAACCCAGTTCTTGCCAACAAAAATGAAATAAGTCAATAACGGCCATAAAAATTATCTAGGTGCAACCGCATATACTATATTCATAAAGAAGATAATACAGTAAAGTAAAAAAGCTTACACAATAAGTCATGAATTACTGCAAATAAGATGAAAGGAGACAATATAATATCATAAATAATGTCACGGATAGAAAAGAAAAAAAACATCCATACACTAAAGCATTACCAAAAAAATCACATAGCTAAGCATTCGTATTGTACATATCTTCCTAGGATGAAAAAAAAAGCCTTGGTATCGTTTCTTTCCATATTTCCAGCAATATTTTAACAAGTTAGGGTAGAGCAATTTTGACGGTTATACTAAATATGACAAAAGAGTTGAAAAGTAGATCAACAAATAAAGTAATGGAAAGGTTTTCAGCATTGGGGTGATATATGCATGTGGCCGAGCACATCTTGTGCAGGCAAGATGCCAGCACGAGAACTCTGTACTTATCATAATATGGAGAAGGAGAGATATGCTCCATCAACCGACATTGACCACCCCTGACTCAGCATTTGTGAACTCATCGACTATCATCACTACCAAAGAGGAGTGAAAGGAGAGGATCACAGAAAAACATGAAACCCCCTATATGGACTTTAAACCTCTTTAAGTTTCGAGATGGGAAAGGGAACCCCCTACCCCTCTCTGCTTGCTTGAACAGCACGTGAGTCAAAATACCAATGAACTACAAGTTTTCAGCATTCTATAGTTAAGTCACTAAGTGCACATTTCTCATATTACTCTTTCATGGATTAGCACCTCGACGTCCATTTCAAACCATATATCGAATTTTATCTGATGCGCATTGAAATCAAATGATTCATAATCATAAAAAATTGCCTTGCTCGTTCCGAGTCCTAGGATGTGATTTGCTACTGAATTGGTACTTGATGCAACTTAACATGTATTGTATGTAGGATACATATTTTCCCTTGTTCGAGCTGTCGCCTTTGGATAGAATTTAATCCCTAACCAAATTATAATTGCTTCCTTGATAAGAATAGAATACTACAGTAGCTCCCATCAATTAACCTAAATTCTTCTTTCACTGCCCACGAAACACTTCATGTTATGGTAATGCTTGCAACAGCATCTAAATGTGTTCGTCTTCAGCGATAAAACGAAACCAGATAAAAGAGAAGTACAAACTCTTTCTCGAACTCAAAAAAGGCATAGCAGATCCAATATATCACAAAGAAGCGTTCTCCAAATTAAGAAGACAATCTTGACAGAATCCGACCGACCTTGAATCCGACGGGGGTGTTGGCCTCCCGATCGTTGCAGTAGATAGTGCGGTGGCTCGGCGCCTGCGGTTGCACTCGCCCGAGCTGCACCGTCCTCGACGATGTTTGCCGGAGCTCCGCCGCCGGATCTCTCGTCGCCTCCCCTCCCAGCCGGGCCCTCGCAACCCTAACCCTATCCCTTCCACCACTCATCTCTCCCCCTCCCCCTCCTCCTCTCTCGCTCCCTCTCCCCGCCCCAAGATTTCGATCCAAAGATGGAATCGGGATTCAAAATAAAAGGAAAAAAAAAAAGAGAGAAAAAAATTCAACAAAGGGAATAACCGCTACGATCTAATCTCCCTCTCCTCCCTTCGAAACAAGATTCAGATCCAATAATGGAAAGAAGTGCTCCGATCGATCTGAAACGAGAGGGAGGAGCGAGATCTTTATTCCGTTGGAAGGGAGGGGGGAGGAAGGGAAGAGGAATCGTCGCTCTGCGTCGGCGACTCTCCTCAGGCTCGATTCAACGGAAATGGGCGGTATATGGTGTCACGCGGAATAACGAAGAGGGGGTGCATATCAACCGTCTGATGGGTTCTTGGACACGTGGTGATCGCTGGAAACTTGGGTGGTGCTCTTGTTCAATAACTTCCATAATCGATCTCTCTTATTGGTTAAGCCTCAAAGATAATTGGATGGTGACTGGAAAATTAAATGACAAAATGATTTATTATCGTCTGAACCCTTGGAATTAATTTTTTTTTCATTTTATATCCTGGACTGTTTTTGACTCATATTATGTAATTAAAATTTATTGTTCCATTGAAACCCGACAAATACAAAGATGGACAACAGACATGAGACATCAACTCTGGTATTTAGTTAGAAACATACTGGATAATATAAAGGGTTAATTCCCCTTCTTAATTTTTTTTCTCAAAAGAAGCTTTTATGATCAACAAAATATCCATAGATTTTTTTATCATCTTCTCCAAATTTCTACAGCATCCCTACCTTTTTTTTTCTAAAATTTTCAACCTCCTACTACCGTTAAAAAAAAAGTCTTATTTTGTTCTTCAAGTTGTAGCATCATATAAACCCGTTCTCCCATCTCCTTTTAGATTTTCAAATGAAAGCTGACCCAACCCAATTCCATCTCTGTAGATCAATTATATTAACCTCAAAAAAAAGTTCTCCTAATAATTTTGTCCCCAAACTTTCTCTTCCACAGTTATAGCACTTACCAACCCATGTAAAAGAACCTTAAAAAAAATTCAACTAAAAGGAGATGATCCAAAATAAAAGAAAGTAGTTAAAAGATAGGAGCTTGAGACGATGGAGGGATAAATGAACAACAAAGGATGAAGACTTGGGACCTCCTCCACTTTCTCTTTCTAATATTAACCGGGGCAATGAAAGAATTAAAAAATAAATAAAATATTTATATTAGCTAAACCACATACATATTATGTCATTTTTAATAGTTTAGGAGATCAGTATATACCTAAAAGGGTTTAGAGAGTTATTGTGGAAAATAGTGATAGTTTATGGGGTGAAAACAGATTTATCCATAATATAAAATATAGTATCGAGTATATAACAATAATTACAAGCGCTCATTGGATCCTTAAAAATAAGCCTTTCACTTTCATCATTAACAACACTAATTAAAATAAGCACAGTAAAAGATTTAACTAGCCAAAAAAATCTATAACAAAGTGGCTGTTATAAAAATACAGAGCAAGAGGATCGAAGTCATGTAGCTTTGTCTGAGATCACATACAAACCTATAAAGTCAATATTACATTAGAACAAATAATAATAATAAAAAGGAAAAGAGAGTGAGCACCGGCGACGAGCCATGGAAACAAAGAGGGAGGAGCAGCAAAGAATGAAGGGGTGGCCCAGCTGAGCTGTGTTGTTGGAAGTTAATTTAGATTGTATTGTTTGGGCTTCTGGCACTAATTTAAGATTACATTCATTTTGTGTAGGATTTCCTTGATGTTATAATGAGTCACTAATCCAAGCACAAAGATGAAGGCTAAAGAGAGAAACTATTCCATGCAATTTTCTTATTTGGAACATTTGCCAAACAAACAGTACAGTAGAGAGGGAAATGAGAAATGATCTAAAAGTCCAAACCCATTTAAATGAATACAACAAAAGGCAGCACAAGCAGAAGAAAACTGCTTTTCACCAACTCCAACTCCAATGAAACAAAGCTCTTCTTCCCTCCCAAATATCTAATCCTTCCACTTCCACTACTGCTCTGTTGAGTTCCATCATTCCCACTACTTCCACTGTTAGTTGAGTTCCCTTTTGCTGTTGTGAGACAAGAAATTTTTGTTACTAATATAAGATATGAAAAGGAAAATATTGGAACAGTAGGCATGATGCTATTTGTTAGAACAAAAAAATAAATAAAAACCATTATAATTCTCAGGCAACATGAGAAATATGATATAAAGCAGAGATTCTGAATTTAAAATTCGTCAAAAATATGTTATGTAAAATATAAATCGTCGTTCTGTTAATTTACAGGCTTATGATATAAACCTGAATTAAATAAGTAGAAAAACTTCATTTATAGTGAGATTTCAACTATGGTTATTCTGCTCTGATATTGTATTAATCCACCTAACTCCTATAAAAATTATAAGCTCTAATGAAGATGAGACAGACCATCTAACCAAAATCTGAACAAAATAAACCAGGTGTTATCATAAATATTTATACTTTTAAAAATATACATCACCTTGAGCTGCTGTGCTCCCACCCCCAGTACTCTGCTTAAAAATCTCAGCATCTGGAGAATTTGCAGGCAGGTTCAAAAGCTCTGCACAAATTACCCCAACATAAATCCCAAAACCCCTTCAAATCATTCAAACTATCACATATGAAACTTACTTGTGCACTCAGAGATATTGGCAGGGGCACTGCACACCATGGGCAGAGACAGAGCAAGGGTGGCATTAAACTTGATGCCAAGCTGGGGATTATCTCTATCTTTGATCAGCACACAGAGGCATTTGGGGCTTTTACCCACGACTTGTTTGAGGCCAGAGCAGCAGTCTGGAGTTGGGACCTTGGAGCTCCCCTGGACATAAGGAAGGCAAGTTGCAAGCCCAACCAGTTGTTCTGCACACTCACTGCGATCGCTTGAGATGTCTGAGCTCACATGGTGGATTGAGGAGAGAATTAGGAGGAAAGAGAGGGGTAGGAGAAGGGAGCAGGGGACTAATAATGCCATAAGACTCAATAGGAGGAGGAGAAGGTGGTGGTAGTATTCCACTCTTTTGAGTCTTTTGGTGATAACTCGGAGTTTTAGGACTTAGGAGGGGCTTTTTTTTAAGTAGGATGGGTGATGGCCTGATGGGGAAAAGGGTCTCCTTTTTGGAGTTTGTTGGTCGGTGGAATTAGTGTTTTGGGATGCATGCGTATGGGTGGGCTCACTGATAGATACGAATTTTTTTTTAATTTTAATTTTTTTGTTTCACACCTTTAAAAAATAGTGTTTACGAGCACAAATTTCTTAAAATGAATAATACTTACAGGCGATAATTTAATAAATCTTTGACTTATTTCTTATGCCCTCGTTCACTTATAAAATATAAATAAATTTATTATTAAATAATATCTTATCTTATTTTAGTATACTAATTCAATATTCTCTCACGGACAAATCTATCCAAGAGGATATTTTTCTGTAGCAATTAAATAATCTAGATAGCTGTTTATTGCATCTCCAACTGTAATAATTATCTATAGCCAGTCTAATAAATATAACTGGGTTCGATCCAATCCTCTCAAATATAAATAATTTCCTATAGCCAGAATTATTGGCAATCTCGATAGCAACCAAAAACAAAGGCAGCTAACAACTATTTCAGTTAGCGTTGCATTAATCTTATCAGTTTGAGCATAACGGTACAGTTAGGGCAAAATTAAAGCCCAGTAAAAGAGCATAATTAATGTGACAACCGGACGAATAATACATTCATTTGAGTATCAAAGTTAGTTGGGAGTAGCAGCTGGAGTGATTAATAATATCAAGGCATAAGTAAATAAGATGAAAGAGATAAATTTGGAATCACTCGAGATCACGGATTTGGATTCCTATTGTCACGGGCCACATTTTGGTGGGATGTGGAAAGGGACGTCCTTCTAATCCACTAAGATAGGAAGAAAATAAAATTTAATATAATTAATAAAATAAAAAATCAAGCATACATGAGCTAGGAATTGTAGAACAAAGTTAAGAATATTATTATTGGTTGAGTAAAATAAGTGCATGAAGTGCATATCAGAGATGTCGCATTGCTGGAAATAAGCAGGAGTTATATTGCAGCCATCAATATATGCCTCCATCTTTATAGTTAAATGAATGAAGGGAATAGTATGCCAAAGATAGATAGTTGACTGAGGAAATTAAAGCATATAGCTTCCTTTTCTTCAGCAGAGGGCATTATGAGATTTATGAACTTGTTTTCTCTCTTACTCATTCGATGCATCCGTTGATTTCGTTTGCGGTGCCGTTCACTAGTATTGCGATTTCAGGATAGCATCAAAAGGAGGTTCAGCAATCATCGCTTGTAAAAATCAAAGCCTGAGAATGAATTTACATGACAGAAAACTAGACCAGGAATTTTAAAGCTATAAAAATATTCTTCTCATGATTTCTATAACTTAATGAGACATGATACAGAAAGACAATTCACGCCGTTAAAATGACACTGAACAGCACTGAACAGCACGGATTAGCAGACTCAATCTCCTTTTGGAAGCTTACCAGAAGGTGTTCTTTCTCCACAAGTCTTTCTAGAACCAAGCAGCTGTCAGGAGTTCATTATCATGGACCTGCAAGTAATATGGAAATTGCATTTAAGATATTAAATGTAATCAATGTTACAGAAACTTTACAATTACATCCGAAGAATAAGTCACAACCATTTAGTATTTCATAATAACATACTTCAAGATGAATGGATGTTCAGGCTCCACATATGAATGATGTGAGCATGTATGTAACTAGTAGCAAATAGAATTCGATCCGAAAGGTATACTACTATCAGAAGGATGTTTTAGTGTAAACTCAATCTTTTGAATGCAAGTCCACCCCTTTTTTCGCATAAAAAAAGAAAAATAATAACAAACTCACCCACAAGGAAGGTTAGAACTTAAGAATCTTCCAAATGTTCAACAATTCTTTAAGCCTTTTACCATGATTTTTACAACTTGGGCAATCTATCCCAGCTGTTATTGCTTATTCTCAGTAAAAAAATGTCACATTTCCGCAGGGCCTCGTACCAAACTCGACGGAAAGAGCACTTCGAAAGATGTGCAAATTGTGGCATTAGCATTTCATAGTCCAACGATTTTAAATAACTCTGGATAAAAGGTCAGGTTAAACTGCAATAAACATGTGTTATAATGATATTAATGATGACTTTTTATTTACGTACCTCAGTTATCAGCGTCTAATCCTAGGCTTGCAACGAAATTCTGCTAAGAGAGCAATGTGATCAGATGACCATTCAGGAGAAGGTAGTGCTGTATCCTTTCGCAAGCTTTCCTCATCCAAAAGTTCCAGAAGCGACTCCACCGTCAAAGAGTCCGCTGAAAAATTCAGAAAAAGAAAAGGAAAACTGATGTAAGCTGACAGATGAAATATCCCACTAACTTGGAAAATTAAAAATAAATATTAAAAGTAATAGAAAAAATAAATGGGAAGAAAAATAATAAGCAACCTGTGTAAAAAATGTAATCAAGGGTGCCGATGAAGTCCCTAGTGCAATTTGTAAAAAGTGGTTCATTTGTTGAAGGATCCATCCTCCTCCTTTGCTGTTCCAAACTAAAACCAGGCCCCATAGCCCTTGCAAATGAGGAATATGCACTGACCTGTGACATGCCCAACTGGTGTGACACCTCAAACTAAAGTAATTGCAGTTTTAGCATTATCATTTCTGATTTTACCAGAGGGAGCTGGTGAGTCAGCTTGCTTGCTGGACGCAAAATCCCTAAGGGGTCCACAGCCAGGTCAGGATGCAATTGTTCAATCTTGCCCATTGCAAGAAGTGCATGGGGAGCACTACATTCAAGACCCTCAATCAGAACAATAAAAAAAGTAATGCATAAACACAATGATTGTATCCATGAAAACACTGAACATGCCTTCCAGGAACTGAATTAAAATCCCCACACACCAACATTGGAATGTCAGCGCTAACAGCTATCTTTTCCAATCCCTTTAACAGTGTGTGCACCTGAAATGAATCACAGAAGATTCAGCAGATTCTTCACAAAAAAAGAAGAGGAAAAAACACCAGCAGCATATGGAGTGCTAGGATTAGAACCTGCCAGAGCTTAACATCTTTGAGATCCTGATGGACATTTACATGTGTATTTGCCTGTAAAGACAAATCAAGAGAAAATGATAAAATGCCACCTAAAAGCCCCAAACTGCACGGGGATTCTTTACAAACAAGAAACAACACAATAAACAAAACTAAGAAAATAAATGCATGATGGCCAAAACTCACACGGGCATCTCACTGTAAAATTATTCTATTGCTACAAAGGAGCATACATGTCCCAGATCAATACCAATATCACTTTCTCCACATCAACTTATAGACCATCCTAATAGATTATTTGCCTTAAGGACAGAATGTGAAAACACAATTTTGAGGTTGAATATGAGACTGCAAGTTAATAAGAATTAAGAAACGTCTGGTCCAATGAAAGAAAGATCAACAAATCAGCTTAGGGATATATTTATCTGTTGTAAAGGTAATTCTCCAGAGCTATTTCAATCAATTGGATCCACTTAAAATAGAATTCTTTAAGAACAAATACACATTTGGGAAAACGTGAGACTTTCAACAAGAAGGAATTAACCTTCTAAGGAAGCACGCAAAATTCTTTTTGCCTGGTTTCTACATTTACGCAGGTTGCAAGGCTAAGAGAGCGTGTTACCCCACCAATCATACCTGATGGAAGTATTTTTTTTTCTCTTTTCATTACACAAGGCTCCTCAATGGACTTTGGCTTTCTAATATTAGCTATACTGCTCCATAAATTAGCGATGAATAGGGGGAAGAGAAAGAGGGAACAGAGCATACACATCTTGACGCAAATGGCAACTCATAAAGCCAATTGTTAATAATATAGATTTTATCCACATATTGATAACCAGAGACCAAGACTAATGTACCCACCACACAAAGGAGCTGTCTTTTTCCAGGATTATCAGTACCTTGGTTACTGAACTTTGCTTCTAATACTGCAATTAATGCAATATTGTCCTATACAACAGAAAAGGAATGATCATTATTTCAGCACTAAACAATAATGAAGATGGTATTTGACTAAATTATTATAGGGACCATTGGCGCAACCTTAATCAATCGATTTAAGGCTATTTTTCGTTGACCAGTTGCAATCACTGCATCGGTCAAGGATTGTGCAGCCTTATTAAACTCAACCTGCATAAATGAACGGAGCCAGAAGCATGAGATAAATACTAACGCACAATTCAGAAAAACTGAAAACAGCAAAATACCTCATATTTCTTGACATGCGAAAACCGATCCCTGCGGAAAAATGTTGCACAACCATCAATTGCCTGGGGATTTCCACTATAAATCTGTAACAGCAACTGATTCATAATTATTAATCATAACTAAAAGGGATTAGAGAAAAAAAGTAAAGAATACAGAAAAAGATCATATAATAAACCTCTGATGTCTTCTTCTTGTAGAGTGCCTGATACCCATGCTTATCAAGCTCTGGGGCAAAAAACTCTTCGAAGTGGTCACTTTGTACCTGGCGAAAAGGATAGAACCAACACTTTAGTTTGTGTTATCTTGTAAACTTCAATTTCAAAGCTCGATTTCTTTCACATCCAGGAGGAACAAAAGGTAATTTCTCATGACATTTTATGTTTAGAGAAAAAATAGGAATATATCGGAAAGCAAAATTTTGTAAACATCCAGTTTGCATGTTGATGTGCCTAAAGAAGAAAAAGATATACACATATATGGTAAAAAACGAATCAGAAAATCAAAGAAAAAAATTGTGCAATTTGAAGGTAAATATCAAACTATGTTGACGTAAACAAAGATCTCATATTTTGGGTCTCACGAATATAATATCTTTCGCAGAGTAGCAGCATGGAAGTTAATAGGACAGCTGGACAATGTATACGACAGAAAACAGCTAGGATGAAATTCATCAGTATCGTAACAAGCAGAAAAGAATAGAAAATTATTGCAGCTTGTAATGGTTCTTAATAACAAGTGTAATAAAACCTTTTAAGTAAATAATTTGGCATTGAGTAGGCATCCTTATCTAGCATCTTTGATTAACCAAAATGATGGTAAAAAGGATGACAACCTGAAACAGTTGCAATTTTCTTGGTCTTCGAAACTACAAAGAAGGTGACAACTGGAATGACATACCTCTTGTAGACAGATAATGTCAGCATGATAACCAATAATTTCACGTAACAAATTCTGACGTCTATAAGGCCAAGAGAGGGCCCAAGATGGGCAATAGCTATAGATGTCACTTGTTGCATATGCATCGGCAAGAATGTTATATGAAAGCACCGTGAAGGTCCCAGAAAGAGAAGCTCGGTTATCTGCATCTAAATGCCCGAGAACATCAACACCATTCACTTGAATCATGCGCCGTGGGCTTGGAGATGGTGCCGGAATCACACGAGATGTCATGATAGAATTCACAGATCCAATTGGTATTCTAGTTTCTGCATCCACAGCTACACATTCAAATCTTAGAACATGACCAATATCATCTGCTGATGGCGTGTAAGTTCTGGAGCGTCCAACTTCAAACCATGTTTCACCAGAACTCCTTTCCGTAGATGAAGGGTATAAAGGTACAGGGCCATTACTAAGACCAGGACTCTGTCCTAAATTGGATGTTGAACCAGATAGTCCAGCACTTATTACCCCAGATCCACTGCTGTTGAACCGCCCAAACAACTCTTCCTCCTCACCACCATTTTCATTTACAGCACTACTTGCACGCTCATGTAAAACACGATGATGCTGCCATGCATCAGAGAAGCACTTAGGAGAGCAATGGTAACTTTTAGCAATAGGTACTTTAGCTTTAAGGCAAACTAGGCACTGGAGAGTTGCTTGTTCAGTTGGATGCACACTGCATATGGCAACTTTCCGATCACTCTGTATACGATACCTTCAACAGAAAAAAAGGCGTAATTAATCTCATAACTCATAACTCCTAGCATCCGCAGAACATCAGTACAATTTAGAGGAAAGAACTCAGATATATGTCATGACGACAGGAGCATATATTGAGTAAGTATCCAAGATTGAGAAGAATGCATAACAATTGTGGAAAGTGCAAAAGAAACTTGTCTTAACCTTACTTATAAACAAAGTTATTGTCAGAAACTGTATCAACAAAGATCCATCAAAATTCAGTGATAAAAGATTCATGCTATATTTTATAGGTCCTATAGCATTTCCACGTGTCAAATATCATATCTTCCATCCAATATACTGCAGATTGTTTGTTGACTGCAAGAAGTTATTCATTTCTCTTTTAAGAAAGCTAAAGCGACAAGAGATGGGAAGAGACAAACTAAAGGACCTAACATTGTTGGATCCGACAAGTAGGTCGCCATTAGTTAGATCATGCCTGTGGCCTTTCTCCAGTGGAAGATAATTAATGTAGAAATTGGTGGAAAAACTTAATAACATAGCTGGAAGAGGATCATTGAGTGCCTAGACACTAGTGAGCACTTAGAAGCATGCTTTTAAAAGTTAACTTCTGGCAGATGCAAAATTAAGGGGATGCCTAGACTAGCATAGGAAGCTCTTTCCTAACACAATGAAGGCAACTAAATCATCTAGACGGCACTACAAAGAGCAGCCATTGAGGTAATTCTGTAACTTAAAACGAATATTTAAAGCAACAACAGATCGGACACAGTATTGGGCATCAAAATTACCATATTTCCACTCTCAAAACATCACTTTGTAGATTGGAGACAGAGTAAGACGTCAAGATAGAAGCATCTACATAAAACTCACCACTTATACCGCATGAAGTATCCATCGAGAGGCGCCGATTCCGGGACATCTTCAGTAGTTATTGAATTGTCGGGCCGACGCAGAAGAACATACGGCGTGATCTCGCAGCCTACTATGGGGATCTCCGACGGGAGGTGAACCCGCAGCACACTCAGCATGCTTCCTGGCCCTTATATCCCTTAACCCCAAATCCTAACACCAACCCTAGAACAACACCTTCTTCCTCGTCGTCCTCTCCTTTCCGAACCCTATCTCTTCTCCGGCGGCGGAAGCGGGGTGGATCCGCCATCACCCGACCCTGGGAATCGCCAGGGTTGACCAATCAATCTTTGCCCAATAGATCAGACAGCTTGATTTGGCATCTGGGTATCGCGAAAGAAGCCTTTTTGAGGGCAAAAACTACAAGATAGAGGAGAAAGGTCGCATCTTTCTATAGAAATCTCGTATTTCGTTGATTTTTGGGAGCTAACGGGAGCTAAAAGTAGGGGGACTTTTACCTGTAAGAGACTCTACAACTAGAGATAGAGGAAGGGGGAGTGAGAAGGGAGCAGAAGAAGAGGAGAAGAAGAGGGAAATGGTTAGGGTTTTGGGAGAAAGAGGGGTAGCGGCGAAAAACTTTTGGGTGTTGTAATTATAGTTGGGCGCTTTTGATATCTCGCGATCGCTCTTTGTGGTCATCTCCTCCTTCAATAGTTAACGATTTTCTTTATATATATATATATATATATATATATTTGGTTGTAGAAAATATTTCCCTTTGCAGCTGATTGCTTGCAGTTCAGGTTACAGGAACTTTGTACATCCCCTGTCTGTTTGGATGCCAATTGCCAAATCATGTACTCATCCTAGGAATTTTAGCTGATTTGGCTGATATATATTGCTGCAACTAGAAATGCATATAATCCTCTCCTGTGTATATGTGAGACTTTTCTTTGTGTTATTTTGCTACTCAAATTGGCATTTTTGGCAGCAACGAGATAAGGCATCAATTTATCATTGAATTTACTTCTTCTTCTTTTTAATTATCTTTGAAGTTGTAGGGTCTAGTAGCTAATACGTACAGTAAATTATATCTTGGATTATAATTCTTAGAGAAAATTACAAACTATACTGAAAAAGGAAATAAAAGGCTCTATTTATAAATAATTCAAAGAAAAATCTTTATTTTAATATAGTTAAACTATAAAGTATTATTTGTAATTTTCTCTAATTATTAAGATCATCTTCAACAATGAGCTCTGTATTTGGAGGCTAAAGGCTCCGCTGATAATTTTTTAGAGCTGGATAAACTCTAACTCAACCAGCTCTATTTATTATTATTAAATGATATGATATTTATATATTGTGTCAAAATTAATTAGTAATATTAATTTATTTGAATAAAAAAAATATTGCTAGAAAGCTTTCTAGATCTGTAAAATAAGATTAATATTAAATAATGTTAACACTAAGTTTAAATTACTAAGAATGTTGAATATAATAAGAAGAAAACTAGAAAAAATAATAGTTGAAAATTACATTATACAAAACAAATATCTAATAGTCCGGTAAGCCGTTTCTATAACCACTATTTTATACTAACTTTCTCCTTTTTGACTAACTATATCTAACTCCTCCGTGTTGCAAACATCTATCTGAAAAATTACTAAATTTTGAGACAGTTGCCAATCCTAACTAATACAAAACAAAATATATTTATAATTTATCTAAAAATTAAAATTTCAAAAAAGAATCTGAAATAATTTAATGTTATAAAGGTCTCGACAACATTTTCCAATATTAAAAGTCGAATAGTGAAACTAAATGTATATAGGTTTAAATAATTAGTGTATAGAAAAAGATATAAGTCCAATATAAAAAGATTGTATATCTTGGAGAATAATTTTTGAATTAAAAAATATACCAGTGTTCTACAGCTAGGTTTTAAAAATTCCTCCAAAGCTTTAAATTTGAAGCTGCACTATCCCAAGCTCCAAATTTAGAGCCATATTTAAAGTCCAATTAGAGTAAATGTCAGTAGGTTCATGGGCCTCCAGGAGGAAAAGCTTCAAAGTTTTAATTTGGGCCGTCTATGCTAGGATTTGGGCTTAGTTTTCCCCGTTGGTCCAAAATATGAGAAGTGATTTGTTTCTCTAGCCTGTTAGCTTAGCACTTAATAGTTTATCTGAAAAGTTAAAACAAACTTAGATAAAGGAACGAAAAATAAATTTAGCGAAAAAAAAACAGTTATTGACTGTTTTTTTCAAGCCAAAAGAATCCGGATTGAGAAGTTAATTCTCACATAAATTTTAGGGTTTTTGACCAAATTAGTGCTGTTCAAATTTATTTTTACCGAAGTAGACTACCCCACAAATTTATTACCAAATAAGGTCTAATTTATTGTAGCACTAATAAAAATATTGAACTATTCAGTATTTTATCTCTAAGTAAAAATGCTAATTAATTTAGTATTTTTGTCTTGTCCTAAAACGCTAATTAGTTTAGCATTTTATGTATATAAATTTTTTTTAACTTAATCTTTCAGCAGTTAAGGAAAAAAAATTACCTAAGGATTAAAATGTTGAACTGATTAGCGTTTTTATTAGGGTTACAATAAATTAGACCGATAAAAAAATAAAAAAGAGGGCTAATTTGGTCAAAAACTCAAAATTTTGCAGTAGCTTGTTAGTTTTTTATTCCATAGACTAATGATTGGATACTCAATAATCACCACTTTTTATTCCATAGATTGCACCGTCTCAATCCTAACGTTAGATTAGCTTGGGGTGAACATTATCCAAATTGAATGGGGTTGGGAGAAAATCTCAAATCAAATCCAAGGCTAGATTATGTCTTGGGCTTGGGCTCGGGCTCAATCATTCTGAAACCCCTAAAAGGTTGTTCCCGTACACATACCTATTCTTGGATACGCATGTATATGTGTTTTCGTACATATATCTATAGATTCAGGTACTTCAGTTTAGTATAGGAAAGATAATATTTTCCAGCAGTATAATCAAGTCAATCAACTTTTCCTAAGTTTGCTTTAATGAAATTTTGAAAAATTAGGCTTATCTCATAAAGGCGAAAAAGGGTTTCGGTGTGGGCTGACTCATTTAAGTCTATCTGAGTGTGCCATTAAATGTATGTATTTGACGACCACGATGACAACTTGAGTTTGCGACCTGAGACCTGAGATGATGCTCTATCACTCACAATTTGGTTTGCAAAGTCCAACCCGACAAAATTAACTTCATGAGGGTCAGGTACTCGACTCATTTGAGTTCTGCACATGAAACATATTATCCTTCTCTCACCTTATGATGAATTTCTTCTCGTGTTCTCAGGCACAATTCTTATCAGCAGAGAGGTTCCTGTAGCTCAAAATCCACATTGGTGGCCAATCATATCATCACAATAGTAAGTGACTGCTCCCATCCAAGGTGTGACTAAAGGGGGTGGAAAAGAAATGCACAAAAGAAGCTTCTTGCTGCTAGGCCACTCAACGTGGAGAAGAAGGTGATACGTTCTTTTCCACCATAAAAAGAGAGAATCTCGTTAGGTGTGGATGGTGGGCAACCTAATAGTGTGACAGGGGAGCTGTGAGTGAGGCAAGCTACAATTAAAGAAAGGAGGAGGACGGCAACAACCCTACGTATAATAAAAGAAGTTCTTAGAGTCCACCGACACAAGTCCACCGACAGCTCGCCTGTTCCATCCTACAGTATATTATTACTATCATTTGTCTCTCTACCTTTCTCTAAATTTATCCTAATCATTGAGATCCCTAATTATTTAGCCATAAAGTGTTATTATAATGACAAGAAAAATGGATCGAATTAGACCAACTACTAAAAATAAGAATAGGCATCAAAGAAACAATAAGTATATAGAAGATAAAAATTAAAATCAAATGAAAATGCTTGCCTACGAAGTGAGAGACGTAGATTTTTGCTGCGTTGTACGCCGGCTTGCAACCCGAAGTCAGACAGTGAGGATTTAAATTTCTAAATCTGCCAAAGGAATCAAAACAAATATGTACAAATTAGATGGTTTATGAACCAGAGAAATGGAATTCTTACACGTACCCAAGTTCTTCAAACTCTTTATTTCTAGCCCAATATCTGCATGACACATCGCATGACACATCAGAAGAGAAACTTGCAAAGTAGCTGCTTGCTGTTTCACACAGACAGCCTGCTGCAACCCTTGTGCAAATTTACCAGTAGAAGAAGCATTAAGAAGAGGACTCATGCCAAAATTGGTAGGGTATGTTTGTATTCCATCACATGCACTTTGTTTGTTCTCCTTCTGCATCCAACTCTTTCCAAGCTGGAGAATATTAAAAACAAAAGGGCCAAGTGCTACAACTGAACCATTTCCTTCAGTATAACTCTATAAGCTACTATACTTTGTAAGTTTGCATTATTATCATATATATATATATATATATATATATATATATATATATATTATACTTCTCTTTTTGTTACCTGGTAGTATCCAAGTGTGCGCCAAAGCCAATAGCCTCAACCCCACAGTGAAGTGGAGTGCTCACCTCTCTCTACCCAACCGTTGGAGAGAGAGAGAGAGAGAGGAGGGTACGTAGGCCTATTAAAAGAAAGCAATGCTCCAACAACCACAAGGCTCCAAAGGCTCCGAACTAAAATGACAGCGCTCCATCCCATATGATAAGATCTTAATTCTCTCATTGCTACGAAGAGGTAGAGAGAGATAGAGAGAAGAGAGGAAGGAGGTGAACCGAAGAGGCCAAGAAGATGTTCGGCCGGGATCCTTGGGGCGGGCCGCTGGAGATATCTAATGCTGATTCCGCCACCGACGATGACCGGAGCCGGAATTTGCAGGACTTGGACCGGGCGGCGCTGTCGAGGCAGCTCGATGAGACGCAGCAGAGCTGGCTGTTGGCCGGCCCGGGGGACCAGGCTGGGAAGAAGAAGAAGCAGTATATAGATCTCGGCTGCATGGTTGTCAACCGAAAGCTCTTCATCTGGACGGTCGGCACGGTGCTCGGCGTCGGCCTCCTCATCGGCTTCATCATGCTTATTATCAAGCTAGTTCCGCACCACCACCCGCCGCCTCCACCGCAGGATGAATACACTCGCGCGCTACACAAGGCCCTCATGTTCTTCAATGCTCAGAGATGTGAGTGCTAGATCTTTTCTGCAATAGCTGATGTGGTCCATAAATTTGACGTTTTTTCTAATCACGAGCTCATAATTGCATCGATCCTTTTATTTTTCTCGTGATCCTGAAGGAATTACGTTTTAACTGTCATCCTTCTATTTTCTCCAATCTCTTGTTACCAAACTTGCATCAGTTTTGATCTACTACCTTTAAATTGACAGAATTCCTCCAGTTTATCAAATCAAATCCTTTCTAAAAAGAAAAGACCTATAGATCTGATCCAACAAAATCATCTTGAGAAAAGTAAAATTCTTCCAACTCCTGAATTTGGCAACTGAATGAACTGTTACAGCCATATCTGAACCACGAACTTGGTCGATGCATTTGAGCCGATCTTTGCAAAAATCTTTGTATCTGTTGGATCTCATGCTCTGCCAAACCAATCGAGCAATCATCTTTCGCCTTCATTTTCTGATCTGTTTTTTGTAACATATCAGCTGGGCCGCTGCCAAAGCACAACAATGTCAGCTGGAGAGGGAATTCTGGCATGAAAGATGGAACCTCCGACACTTCAATTAGAAAGAATCTAGTTGGAGGATATTATGATGCTGGGGATGCAATCAAGTTTAACTTCCCCATGTCCTTTTCAATGACTTTGCTCAGCTGGAGTGTGATCGAGTACAGTGCCAAGTACGAGGCTGCTGGTGAACTTGATCATGTAAAGAACATCATCAAGTGGGGAACTGATTACCTCCTCAAGACCTTCAATTCTTCCGCTGACACTATCGACCGGATCGCTGCCCAGGTATATACAAGTTGGCAATGTTTTGACTGTAAGCTGATGCTGCAATTCTTATGTTGATGCAATGCATGAAGTTCAAGTATTCGTAAATTTGAATCTGCACATTGAACATCATCTTATTAGATATTTAGATCAGCACAAATTTCTTCAATTTAAATGTAAAAACAGAATCTCCAGCATAAGATTCTACTACAACTGGATAAATATTCTACATGTAGTTTTACAAATTACAAGTGTTCTCCTATATCTTCAATATAAACTTCAACACATTAATAATACATTTTATTCTCTCTTTGAAAGGTTGGGCTTGGTGATACTTCGAAGGGACCAGGTCCTAACGACCACTATTGTTGGGTAAGACCAGAGGACATTGATTACCCAAGGCCCGTATATGAATGCCACAGTTGTTCTGATCTTGCCAGTGAGATGGCCGCTGCCTTAGCTGCGGCATCCATAGTGTTTAAGGACAGCAAGACTTATTCAGAGAAGCTAGTCCATGGTGCCAAGACACTCTTCAAGTATGGTAGGGAGCAAAGGGGCAGATACAGCCCAGGAGGCTCTGATCCATCAATCTTCTATAACTCCACTAGTTACTGGGATGAGTTTGTCTGGGGAGGAGCATGGTTGTATTTTGCCACTGGAAATTCCTCCTACCTTCAGTTGGCTACAGCACCTGGTCTTGCCAAACATGCTGGTGCATTCTGGGGTGGTCCAGATTATGGAGTATTTAGTTGGGACAACAAGCTTACAGGATCTCAAGTAAGTGAACATAAATAAAGAAGCATGAAACATAGAGGCTAGTCCATATACTATTTGATTAGAAAAGGTAGATAATATGCTCCAAAATTGATGATTTATGCAAACAAGAACAAGGACTGTGTCAGTGTGCTACCAAAGATATTGTGATTGTATTACTGTACTGAAATTACATTGAACATCAAGCATTACAGCCCATACATATAGCTTTCAATAAATTTGGCCTTATTTTAGAATCTTCTATTCCTGTTTAGAAAGTTAATAGGAAAATACACGTGAACTGATTTAATTGAAAGCTTCGGGGAATGACTTCAATTCAGAGTATTTAAAGGGAAACAAGATCGAATTGATTAGTCAAGATTAATTGTATAGAATGTGATTTTCTTGTAGAAATTGGTTTGCAATGACCACAAGATTAACGCCAATCTTCTCATCAGTATGCTCATGTTTGAGCTCTTCCTAAATACAATCACATAGTTAATCACAAAATGATGTATCTATTATACTTGACATAAGATAGAGTATGGTTCCATTTGTTTGGATCAGTAAACATCTATAAGTATCATGATCATAATCAAGGCAACCAAAGTTGATCAGCAGTAATTAAATTTGTCATTGATATATGTCCATTACTTTTTTTCAGGTTCTTCTCAGTAGGTTGCGACTGTTCTTGAGTCCAGGATATCCTTATGAAGAAATCTTGAGGACATTCCACAACCAAACAGACAACGTTATGTGTTCATACCTGCCAATTTTTAAATCGTTTAACCGAACCAAAGGTTTGATGCCATCCTACTATATTTTTTCTTATTCTATGATTTCAAAGGCTTAGCATTAGAATGTCTTACAGGAGGTCTGATACAACTAAATCATGGAAGGCCTCAACCACTTCAGTATGTGGTCAATGCAGCTTTTCTCGCTTCAGTATACAGCGACTATCTTGAAGCTGCAGATACACCTGGGTGGTACTGTGGGCCTAATTTCTACTCAATAGACGTTTTACGTAACTTTGCAAAGACTCAGGTGCGACTTCTGATTTACACACCTAAGTTTATATTGGCATCAGTACACAGCATCAAGCATTTATAAAATCAGTTGAGCTATTCAAACCTTTAACACCATTAAGCTTACTTTCTCTAAGATTTCCAAGACATAAATGTGGCACCTCGATGTTCTAAAATGGATTCCTAAGTGCCAAAAGCATGTCCATTACTATTTATGCTTTCAACAAACTCTCTTTAAAATCTTGAAACAATGCTTATCCATACATCAGCAAGAGATCTCAACATAACTTCTCCTCAGTTCCACCAAATGTTCTGTGTGACTAGATATCTCTACTTTTGCACAAAATTATTGCTCATAATTGTTGTTTTCTACCGATTGCAGATTGACTACATTCTAGGCAACAATCCGCAAAAGATGAGCTACATTGTGGGCTATGGTACTCATTATCCTAAGCATGTTCATCACCGAGGTGCATCAATTCCTAAGAATGGGGTCAAGTATAGCTGCAAAGGAGGATGGAAGTGGCGGGACACTAAGAAGCCAAATCCTAACACCATTGTAGGGGCAATGGTTGCCGGCCCTGACAAACACGACGGATTCAAGGATGTCCGAACAAACTATAATTACACAGAGCCTACACTTGCAGGGAATGCTGGTCTGGTTGCAGCATTAGTTTCTCTCTCTGGAGTAAAGACTGGAATTGACAAGAACACAATCTTCTCCGCAGTTCCACCAATGTTCCCAACTCCACCACCACCACCAGCAGCATGGAGACCATGAGATCAAATTCAATTTCACAATTCTTTATCGAGAAGTATAAGGAGCATGGAAGGCCTATTCACTACAGTAATGGAGTTTGAGCATATGAGTACAAGATAGACCACATGTTAACAGAATGAGTATTCTCTGCATATCATGCTTCCATGAGAGGACTTCTCTAGTTTTTGTTTTCGTCAAGGGACATATAGTGTGTATTATATAATACTATAAAGGTGAGGTATTCTTTCAGTTCAAAACCTTCACCAGTATGCTTTTCCTCGGATAGTTTTTCAAGTGGAAAAAAAAAAAGTTTGAAGTCTCTAACAGGAACTTGTCATTGTAAAGCTTTCATAGGAAATTGATATTCCTTTGTTTTGTATTTGACAACGTGGGTGAGAAGCCAATTTCATATCACCTTTTATTCCTACTTTTATCTCTTTTCCAGAACAAAAGGGAAACAATGAATAGCATTTTCAGTTGGATCATGATATAAGGCAGAGGTTTCTAACCATGTTTATATAACAAAAGAAGAAATATACGTTAAAGGAGCTTACATAATTGAGCATATCCTGTTAAATCCTAATTAAGGAGTTTCCAGTTCCAATGAAAACTTTTGCTCCTGGTCTGCTCTATCAATAAACAGTACACATTTTGTTTTCCTTTGATGAATTTATATGAGGAAAGGCAACTAATTTCATCAAATTATAAAATCACGAGTACCTGAAGCTCTGAAAGCACTAGGTCATGTATGACCTTAAGCCTTAGACCAGTTCTACCATACCAGAATTCTTGGTACATCGAGCAGTCTGGAGCTGCACCAAACACAATATTAAAACTAGATGGCATATGTAAAATCTAAATAGTACAGTACAAATAATTCAAATTACCTGTAATCTCAAGTCACCAAAAGGGTAGATTCAAGGATGTTGCTCAATCCGTGATCGAGAAAATGTCGAGACAAATATGATATCTCATCCTGTTAATTTTCTGCCTCAACAGAAAATGAAAAAACAAACACTGTTTAATCCCATTGCAGGATGGAAGTTAACTCTGTTCAGGATCATGGATAAAACTGATTCAGATCTTATTCTGAAAGATGGTAGGTATTCAAGTTTATATAAGCATGATCCAGTCACAAGTTACAAAAGCTGCTCCTACAACATCTAGAATAGAACCCAGTACTCACAGAGCTTTTATTAAGAAAACTGCCAGCTTCTTACTCTTGAATCAGGGAAAAAGATAAAGAGGGAGAATAACTTGGCAAAACTATTTGCGTACAAAAAGTAAATATGGAGCATAAGAAAGTAAACTATCACCTGAACAATTCATTAGATCATCATCCTCTTCCAGCATCATCATCCCAGTTTGGCTCTTGGGCAAATCTGGTTCCGCTACCCATGATAGGCTTCACCCGCATCACTTGTCTAAACCTGGCCTCAATCCCATCTTCCACTATTTGGCATAGCTCTTCCAACAAGCCCTCTTCCCCTGCTCCCCCAAAAGCATCACGCACCAGCTTATATGTGAACTCTCTCGGAACAGCCCCTCCATTAACCATCTCCACAAGAAACTCCCTCGCCTCCCGAACCCTTCCACTCTCGCACAGAGAATGTATGATCGGTGTATAAGAACTTGAGGTGGGTTTCCCATGTTCCCTAGACACCATCTCTCTCAACAAATTCACAGCCTTATCCACCTCATTAACAACACAATAATACCGAATAAAAGAGTTATAGGTCACCCGATTCGGTAAACAACCCTTTAGGAGCATTTCATCAAACAGCTCCTGTGCACGACCAACCCGGTAAGTCTTACAGAGCCCATCGATCAAACAGTTATAAGTCACTACATCCGGCACAAAACCACGAAAGACCATTCTCCTAAACATATGATTCGCTTCCCAAATTCTCCTCCTGATTGCTTTCCGGCACCCTGTTTGTAAACTATGCTTGCAGTAAGCACCAATCAAGATCGTGTACGTGTAAGAATCCGGTGGGCACCGTGCGCCGGGCATCTCCATCTGGTCAAGCAAAAATCGCGCTTTTTTTAACCACCCAACACGACAAAGAGCGCCAATAATTGTATTGTGAGCTTGGGAGTCTGGTTTGCAATGTAGCTGCTTCATGCGGTAGAATAGCAAAAGTGCCTCCTTTACAAGGCCCTCCTCACTAAGGGTCTTAATCACCGCAGTAGCCGTCGCAGTGGTGACTAACTCTTGGTTGCGACGGAGGAATCGGTACAAGATGGGCAAAGCATTCGCTTTTGCGAGCAGCCGCGACATCTCGCGGCAGGTGCGCTCGTCGTGGGGGAAGCCGCACCGGGATTCGATCCAGGAGTAGAACTCCAACGCTTTGGAGACGCCGAGGTGGACGAGGGAAGAGTCCCGATGAGCTGCGGGGCCAACTTGTTCGAAACGAGTGCGGGGTCTGAGAGGAGAGCGATGGCGGCGGAAGGAGGGGTCTTGGCGGCCGACGGAATGGGAGGATAGGAAGAAGAAGCGGGGGATGGCGGAGAGGACGGCGGCGACAGCGGCGGAGGAGAAGCCCGGGAAGATAGGGGAGGGTGAGAGGGAAGAGTCGAAGGGGCGGTTTTGGAGCATGGCGGAGATGACTTGGGGGATGAGAAGGGAAGGAGATGGAGATGGAGATGGAGATGGAGATGGAGATGGAGATGAGGAGGAGAAGCGGAGGGTTCTTGAGGGCATCTTGATTTTGTCGAGGAGAGGGAAGAGGGAATGGGTACTTATAGCGCGCTAACTTCAAATACCAAAATATATTGTTAAGGATGCACTTCACCTGTTCGTTCTATGTACTTTCTTTGATGAATTATTTCATTAGTATATGTACTTAAAATATATTTTTATTTTTAGAACTTTATATTTAAATTATGAGTTTCATACTTAAACTATGAATTTCTTATTAAATTCTTCATTTTATTATAGATAAATTTTAAATATGAAAAACTCTGAATATAAAAGTTATCGATCATGATGTCACGGATTTTATCCAACTAATTTTATATTTTTTGGAAGTCAAATACATATCTTCTAAATAATTTGCTAAAATTACACAATAGAAAAAGAAAATGATGAAGAAAAAGACAAATTAACAGCAACATGTGAAGTAGAAGATGACTACGGTCATTTCTCTCTTTCTCTTATAGTGTTCCGTCAATATTTGATGAAGTACTAAATAATAAAAAAGACAAAGTTGGAAGAAAAAAATATGTGAAGTGCAAGAGAAACCCTATAGTGTTTGGATTTTATTTACATGTGATAACAATTTTATGTGTTCTCGCGAATGGATCATACACGTTATAAGTGGTCTACCGGCTAAAGCCACGTAAAGCATAACAATATATAATAATTATTAATAATAATATAGATACTTTTTTATATAGTTGGCCAATGATTTTTAGATTTAAAGATAGGAACAGATGTTAGGTAGCCACCTTAAGGTTCTCCCATGTCTATAAATACGTACAAAAATAACAAGAGTATTGCATCTACTATAGAGAGAGAGATGGCCGAAGTAGAAGGTTTGCTATTCTCACAATCAGTAGAGGAATGTCCGATCGAGCGCCGGGAAGGTCACTCGGTAGTCGCCGATCTGGAAGGCACTCTCCTCCGCAGCTGCAGCTCCTTCCCTTACTATGCCCTCGTGGCGTACGACGCCGGCGGCCCGTTGAGGCTCCTCCTGTTGCTCCTGGCTGCCCCTCTCGCTGGCATTCTTTACTACGTTTCGGAGTCGGCGAGCATTAAAGTGCTCATATTCGCGACCTTTTCCTGCATGAAGGTGAGAGACATCGAATCAGCGGCGAGGGCGGTGCTGCCCAAGTATTACTCGGAGGACGTCCACTCGGGGGCGTGGCGCGTGTTCTCTGCGTGCGGCCGGCGGGGCGTGATCACGGCGAGTCCGACGATTATGGTGGAGCCGTTCCTCAAAACGACTCTCAGAGTTAAACACTTTGAGGGCACTGAGATGGGCACGTGGGGAAGTAGGGCTACCGGGTTCGTTAGGGGTCCCGGGGTGATCGTGGGGGTTAATAAGGTGGCGGCGGTACGAAAGTTGTTCCCGGAGGAGACGCCGAATATTGGACTCGGTGACCAGAAGACGGACTACCCCTTCATGCGACTTTGTCAGGTTTTGCTATTTAGCATGCTCGATCTACGTCTCTACGTTTTTAATTTCCCTCCAAAATAGGATACGCTATATATATATATAATTAACCTAATTATTCCTATTATCGTTTCCCAGAAGCGTTACCTGATCTCGGGGCAGATCACGAGGTCAACGACCTCCCCAAAGACCAGATCCCGTGGGTTATGTTCCACGATGGCCGGCTGGTCCAGAAACCCACCCCCTCTCCTTGCCCTCTTCACCCTCATGTGGATCCCCGTCGGCGTCTTCCTCGCTGTCCTCCGCATCGCCATTGGCTTTCTCCTCCCCATGCGCTTCGTCTCCACCGCTTTATCCCTCCTCGGCGTCCGCGTCATCGTCCACGACGCCCCTCCCCCTCCCCGACACAACGTCCCCGGCGTCCTCTTCGCTTGCTCCCATCGGACCCTCCTCGACCCCGTCTTCTTCTCCATCGCCCTCCGCAGCCCGATCCCCGCCGTTACCTACTCCATATCCCACCTCTCAAAGTTCCTCTCCCCAATTCCCACCGTCCGGCGACGCCGCCACTATCAGAAGCCAACTCGAGAACGGCGACCTCGTGATCTGCCCCGAAGGCACCACCTGCCGCGAGCCCTTTCTCCTCCGCTTCTCCGCCCTCTTCGCTGAGCTCGCCAACCGGGTCATCCCCATCGCCATAGAAGCCCGCATGGGGATGTTCTACGGCACCACCGTCAGGGGTTGGACTCCTTGTACTTCTTCATGAACCCTAGCCCAGTTTACAAGATCACCTTCCTCCCCGAGCAGCAACGAGTTTCCGACGGGATCCTAGCCACGTTCTCCGATGATGAGCAAAGACGTACAGCGCAGATCGGCCGGGCTAATAGCATCCAGAGGCTCATCGGGGAAAAGCTCTCGTACCTATGCACGACGTGTACCAGCCCAATGAAGTATGCTATTCTAAAGCCGGGAAATTGATACACGGCCATGCATGCATTCTTCCCAATAATTGTAATGTTCTGTTTGGTGGTTAAACTCCAAGTTTTATTTGGATGCTGTTTGGTGCTACAACTTGGATTATTTGGACTGCCTATTGGTTGAATAAACTCTTTGAATGGATGTTGATGGATGGATGTCATGGTCTCTTTTGTCAATTGAAAAAAATAAGGAGTTTGGTTTCTGATTTCGTTTACGTCGCATGTTGTCTAATTGGTATGCAGTTGGAAAGATAAATGCTACTCGAGGGGAATCTATACATTATCTCATATGCTGTTGTTTGTTTGAAGAGTTGGTGAAGCTTAATAATACTAGCACTACATGTTGCAATTGTAGTGATTAATATTAGGTATATCCACATGCATCTTAAATGCAAATTAATTACTCATATTTTTTTTTTTTTTTAGTTATAAAATGTGAATAAAATTATAATGATTAAATCCATTAAGTTTATATAAGAATTTGTATTTGATTATGAAACTATGAATAAATATAGTCATTAATTAAGGTCATTTTAAGATGAATACATTAAAATATCCTAACGATAGATAGTGTGAAATTAAATAAGAGAAGGTAAATAGTGAGAACTTGTTATGCAAATATGATTGTTCTTATTAGTTTTTTTTTTTTTTTAATGTATCACAAGTATTACAACAGCCCATTCAGATTTGAACATATATTCTCATCTTCACACTTCCGTACCTGAGTAACCTTACTTCCTAGATTTTCATATCATTTTCATTTCTTTTCTAGAAGAAATAAAAGCAATGCTGATGCATTACTATATTAATATTGAGGTATGGGGCAAATTCAATCGCATCATCCTCGAATATTGTTAGAATTTGTGGAAATTAATCATTTTTTGGTTGAGGATTGTAGCAGCTGTTACCCTCGAAAATGCATCACCTTTTGTCTCATCAACAAAGATCAATGAAGTAATTTTGCAAATAGAAAAGGACAAAAAAACAAATCGGATATAGCACTGTGATGCGATGGACATTCTTTGGAATTAACAATGCCAAAGTGCAGCAACACTCCTATTTAGGAGTAACTCATTCCTTCCAGTTAATTATCATTAAGTACATCCTGTGGCTCTATGCCCTTCCTTTTTCTTTCTTTGAGCTGGAATTGAAAAGATTGAGAAGACTTACACTCAACATTTATAAAAAAAAATTAAATTCATAACCTCTGTCATCAACTGATAGACACTGGTCACTATTCTTAAGCATCGATCTCATACCTGTGGGAGATGAACAGTAGAAGTGGTCCATGAGATTACTAGTAATTGTAACAGAGACATGGCAACGGCCTTCAAAGTTATACAAAGCCATAGGCGGTGATGCCAATACCCAATACCCAATTCCATGTCATATTCCTACCAATGACGATGTATCCAAAGATCTTATCTATAATTTTTTTTTTTACTTCTCTAGTCCTCAGAAGACCATTGTCCTCTTAATTTAGTTCTTTGTGGCATTCTACCATTCACCAACCCATCCATTCTCCTCTCTCTCCTCTCTCTCCTCTCCTTCTATATACTACTCCAAACTCCTCAACCTCTCTCTCACACCTACGTCAAACACTTGCAAACATTTCTAAAGTATAGCATAGAGAGAGAGAGAGAGAGAGATGGCCGTAATGGATGATGGAGTATTTAAAACTATCGACAAGTGCACGTCCGACGGCCGGGAGAAGAACACGGTGGTCGCCGACCTGGACGGAACTCTCCTCCGGGGACGTAGCTCATTCCCTTACTTCGCCCTCGTGGCGTTTGAGGCCGGCGGCGCCTTTCGGCTCCTCTTCTTGCTCCTCGCGTCGCCTCTCGCCGCCGTTCTTTACTACTTCATATCGGAGTCGGCGGGCATTAAAGTGCTCGTATTTGCCACGCTGTCCGGCATGAAGGTCGCGGACGTCGAGTCGGTGGCCAGGGCGGTGCTGCCGAAGTTCTACTCCGAGGACCTCCACCCGGAGACGTGGCGCGTGTTCACCGCGTGCGGCCGGCGCTGCGTGCTCACGGCGAACCCGAGGGTTATGGTGGAGCCGTTCCTCAAGGAGTATCTCGGCGTCGACTGCGTAATCGGTACCGAGATTGGTACGTACAGAGGTAGGGCTACCGGGTTCGTTCGCCGGCCCGGGGTGCTCGTCGGGGCTAATAAGGCGGCGGCGTTGAGGAAAGCTTTTGGGGAGGAATCGCCGGAGATTGGACTCGGTGACCGGAAAACGGACTTCCCCTTCATGAAGCTTTGCCAGGTGAATTAAACTCTCTAGTTTTTACTTCTTATATATGCTTTAGTTTTCATTTTTCTTTTAGAATAAGGTTTCTTCTGCATATATCAAGTGACTTCAAGCAAGTAATTCTAATTTATTATTATTTAATAAAGATAAAAGTATTTAATAAAATAATTAAAATTATGATAATTAATAACAATATCACTCTCTCATTTAGAAGAGAAATTGAAGTAAGCCAAATTTCCATTCAAACCGATCTTCAAATTATATACTTTTTAGAAAGTTATCAAAAAAAAAAAAAAATATATATATATATATATATCTAATTTTCAGCAACCATATGGAGTACCAATTCGTTGATACGTGATGAAAATTTACTCAAAAATTCAAGTGTGGTATGGGTGATAGTTTAACAATAAAGGCGCCTAATTAATGGCAACCATTGTCATCCCATGCTGTGCACTTGAAAATATTAACCCTATTGGATGGATAGTTTTTCATTAGAGCTCATCACCAATGCATGCATGCCATAGTAGTTGGGGATCCAAACTATTTAATTGTCACCCATATTAGATAAAAAGGATAGCCAGATATGATAGGTGGAAGAGGAATATGTAAATTTCGAAGTAGGTTAGTGATTTCAGTTTGTTAGTTAGGAAAATATTAAGGGGTGACGGTAAGGAATATGATGCTCTTTTTTTTTTTCTTTTTTCTTTTTTGAAGTAGTTGGCAGCAATAAAATTTATTGCAACATTAGAGAGTGACCTCCAAAGAAGGTTGCAAGTGTTCGATTTAGAGGAGAATTAGGTCTCATAACTACATGATAATGATTGGTACTGAAGGTGTTGATCTACGTCACCTCATATTTTGACATCCTGTATGACTTGATTGGCATATTTATTACGGTGAAAATGTGAAATACGCGTGTTCTCTTAATGGGACAAAAACAAAATTTTAATATATTTATATATATATATAAACTATTTATACTATTGTGATCAGGAGGCAAAACTTAATCTGTAATTATAGTTATAGCTAACATACTATTGTGATTCTTTTATTTTAATTAATATTATTTTTACCATTTGGCTTAATTATTACAGGAAGTTTTAAAGAGAAATTAGCTATCACTTTTTCTCACTAATTAGCGGAGGGAGATTTTATCTTTTTTTTAGTTTACTATCGCTGCTTATCTGAGCTTGATAAAGGGGCCATTGTCGGGCTCGGATAAGAAAACTCTTATTCAAGGATACTGTTACCTTATTCTTATCGTCGTGTTCGAAGGAGGGCTATGTGGTCCCGCAAACCAAGGTGGCCGCCGTACGCCGCGACCAGCTCCCGAAGCCGATCATCTTCCACGATGGCCGCCTTGTCCAGAAACCGACCCCTATCCTCGCTCTATTTACCCTCCTCTGGCTGCCCGCCGGCTTCCTCCTGGCCGTCCTCCGCGTCGGCGTCGGTGCCATCCTCCCCATGCGCTTCGTCTACACCGCCTTCTTCCTCCTCGGCGTGCGCGTCGTTGTCCGCGGCGCACCCCCATCTCCCCCTTCCAAATCCCAATCCAAAACCGGCGTCCTCTTCGTCTGCTCCCACCGCACCCTCCTGGACCCGATCTTCCTCTCCATCGCCCTGCGGCGCCCGATCTCCGCCGTCACTTACTCCGTCTCCCGCCTCTCGGAGATCATCTCCCCGATCCGCACCGTCCGCCTCACCCGCGACCGCACCGCCGACGCGGCCATGATCAAGAGCCTCCTCGAGATGGGCGACCTCGTGATCTGCCCCGAGGGCACCACCTGCCGCGAACCCTTCCTCCTCCGCTTCTCCGCCCTCTTCGCCGAGCTCACCGACCAGATCGTCCCGGTGGCGATGGAGAACCGCATGGGTTTATTCCACGGCACCACCGCCAGGGGCTGGAAGGGGATGGACCCCTTCTACTTCTTCATGAACCCTACCCCGGTTTACGAGGTCACCTTCCTCGCCAAATTGCCCAAGGAGGTAACGTGCGCCGGGGGGCGGACGAGCCACGAGGTCGCCAATAGCATCCAAAGGCTTATCGCCGCCACGCTCTCCTACGAGTGCACCAGCTTCACCAGGAAGGACAAGTATCGGGCCCTCGCCGGGAATGACGGCACCGTGCCCGTCAACAAGACGGCGATTAAGGTTATCCAACCCGACAAAGTTATGGGCTGCTAATTAATTATTCACTAATTACTATAATTAGCTACCACGGACGTTATTCTATCTTTAAATATATTTTTCCTTTTTTTTTGTGTAACTATGGTCCTCTGGAACAGTGGAACGTATATTTATTATATTATATGATATAATATGCTGTTATTTATTTGAAGAATTAATGGAGTTTAATGCTTGGGTATATGTTGCTATAGTGGTGGATTGATTGCTTCTGAAACACTAAAACCTTCGAATACAGTTGTAACCGCGTGGATAAATTTTTCCACGCGGTGCATCACATGACCTGTCAATAATATGGTTTCACAAGACAAAAAGCAGCATAAATTCATACCATAAATAAACTCAACCATAAGAGTCCCGATACAAGTTCCACAGGCCACAACAAGTCTTTAAGATACATATCCAAAATACGTCTCGCTACCCACACCTATGTCCCCTAGCTCTGAAATAATATCACCAATAGATGGTGAGCACATAACACATCGAGTATAATCCATATAATCTATAACAATAAAATCATAGGTGCATATCCAATGCATGCTTATAGTTGCTAGCAATAACAATACGCTTGTTTAAATAACTTACCATAAGTTACTAAATCAATGCAATCATTAAAAGAGTAGTTTAGTCATCTCATGCTCACCAACACATTAATCATATTTTAGCATAGCTCACCAAGCCATTCACCATACATGGTAGATATTCTTAAGAAAAATTACCCATCACATAACCATTCATCATCTCATACATCGAGGGGGATACATATACATTTAGCGATAATGCCACCCAAACATACATGGCGACACTGTATGTGACCGTTTGTCTATGGCCATGACCCCGGTCGTAGGCCCATATCACTCTCTTTCTAAATCATCACCGTCCTCAGCGAGAGAATCGGGAGCCCTCGGCTCAACGGACGCCCTAATCCTGCGTTGTCGAGTACCGCTAGAGATATATCTCCGCCTCATAATCATATTCTTCTATCATCATTATTTAGTTTTGGTTATGCAGTATAATTACCTAAATGCCACACAGGCTCCTAATCTTAGGTGTATGCCGCTAATAATAAGTCATATAAGATACACTCTACTCTTAACCCCGGGCTGAGTGAGTAGAGACACTGCCTAGTCAGAACTTGACTATTAATGATAGGTGGACAGTATCTGTGAGTGTATAAGTCATGTCATAGTCATCATGATCGTTACATTCTATATTCACAACAGATATTTATATAAGAGTTTATCATACATGATACATGTAGATCATCGTTACACTAGTGCATATGCTAACATTAGCATTCTCATAATATCATGATGAGTAAACTATCAATAACTGCACATGTCAAGATATATCATGGTACACTAGATGCATGTATTAATACTAACATGTTGTGGAATACATAATAGTTGTAATTATATTATTCTATACTTGTATAAACTTTACTCGCCTAGGGGGTCTCCACAGTACTCCAAATCTCCTCAGCTAACCGCCTCCGGAATCCCAAAATCCTCCTTACGCAATATCGATCCTATTAAAAGTATTAGGGAATTTAGGTTTAGGGTATTAGGGAATTTAGGTTTAGGCATATACATGAGTCAATGGTTCCTACGGTAAGTTCTATGTTATCCAAAAATTCACACTATATAATAAATTGCCATTAGAGGTTGGTTTAGCTAATTAATCAGGTGGAATAGATAAACGCTGCCGGTGGCCCATGCTGCCGGCAGCCCGCCCTTGATATCGGCGGCCCGCGGCCCTCACCTAGGGTGGGTGGCTCGCTAGAGAGAAGGAGAGGGAAAAGAGAGGAGGAAATCAAGGAGAGAGAAGTTGACGACACCGGTGGAGCAACCACGCAGCCAAGAGGAGTAAAGCACGGCGAAAGAAAGGAAATAACCAAAAGAAAAGAAGATTTACCGAGTGGTCGCGCGGTTGGCTTCGTCGACCGTCGGCTTCGGGGCTTCGTCTCCGGCGTCGGCAACCCGAGAGAGAGAAGAGGGAGAGAGAGATGGCAAAGTGGAGAAGAAAATAACGGTTGGGATGGTTGCGGTGAGGGGAAGAAGTAGAGGAGGGGTGTCGGTGGCGTGCACGGCAGGGGAAGAAGAAGAAGAAAAGGAGAAGAGAGGATGAGGTGGCAGTGATGTTGGGACGCACGCACGCGCTCGTGCGCGGGTCCCTCCCTTTTTTTTTTTTTTTTGGTGTGTTACAGTTTCGACGTGGGATGGATAGTAAGGTTGGGAGGATTGTGATTTCGTTTTTACTGATCTCGCACATTCAACAACTCTAGTCGTATTCAATCACATTTAATGATTCTCTGTGTTTGTATTCGAATATGATTACTGAAATCAACTCCACAGAATCGGTAGAGTCAGAAACGAAGCTCAGATAGGGATGGGTAGTAAAGTCTATAACATTATGATAAGAATTTGATGGATGTCCACGTACCATAATAGATCTACCAAAATAGCAACTGAATAAGTACATATACATATCGCAGGATAAAGATCGCTGTGACAATACCATACAGAGTAGAGCCCTTTGGAATAAAGAAAGACTTTAAATTTATTTATATTTCAAAGCAGTGTACTGTTTGTACCATCATCAATGTTGTTCACATAGTATCGAAACTCCAGATCCACACCCCAGTTGCACCACCTATCGTTTTCTTGGACGCCTTCGACTGTGACGGGCCGTATATGCTTAAGCTAAGCTGTCTTGAAAAATACTCCTTGAAGAAATCAAACAATTGGCTAAAGTCTCCCTTTGACGATTGAGGCTTGTCTAAGACTATAATATATATTCGTGATTTAACTTGTTTAAGATGAATCTAACTTAATCTGATCCGACCCCCGGCCGCTCAACCGTACCAGGTATTGAAAAAATCTAATGAAAAACCACCAAAGCATATTGGCTTGCCAATATGGGTAAATGTAGGGGTTAGAATTGTAAACGGCAAAGGGTTTTTATTTTTCTCTGCTACTTCTATTTTTGAATTCTGATTTTAAAAGGGATTTTTTTTTTTGTAAACGGAAAGGTGAGCAATGAATTAATCATTTTAGTTAAAAAAAGGAAAAAAAAAAGTGGGAGAACTACAGATCCATCATGGTAAGTAGTCAAATTTTAGTGCAATGAAGAGAAGTTACAGCGCACAGATATTGCAACTCTTCCTACAAAATCCAGGCGAATCCTTGGACCCAACCATATATCTAGGATTCTTCACGCATTCTCCTACTGCAGCCCACTGAGGGCAAAGGACATTGTTATCTTCACACTCCTTACCTGACTCCTCAACTGAACCCTGATTTCCAGAATTTTCAAAGGATCGCACATGAATCCATTTCGTCGCCGACCATTTCTCACCTGAGATAACTGGGCAGCTACCATGCAGACTCTCTGGATCCGTTGTTGCATCAAGGTGAAGGCTAAAGAAGAGCAAAGCATCACCTTTTCTTGGTTTCACTGCATATGCAACTGTTAGGGAAGAGCCAAAAATGCTTGCAAGATGTAATAATGGATGCTGTCGAACATGCTTGAATTAGTAGTAGTCCACGAGCTAATATTGTAATCAACGATGTTCAGTAATCCACAAGCACAGTTGAAAACTCTAAGTCGACTATTTCCTGGTACCGCCATAGAACAGTTGATACTATAACTAATGGATGAGGTAGGGACGCTAGCCTTCATGTGAGGCATCATGAATTTGATACCCACTAACAGTACTACTATTGTGGATTAATTTAATGGGCAGATGGAGTGTCATAGTTTGCTTGTGAGGTCCACACTCCTTAACTTAAATATGGGTAAAAGATAGATATGATCAATTGTCCATACAAAACTTAGTCCATTAAAAGCTTAAATCAAATTGAGATTATCAATATTCTATGCAAGATACCTGCATAACCATGTGTCGCGCAGTCAGACCACGTCTCATCTTTCTCTTGGGAAAATTTGCCCTGAAAATGATGCCAAATGTCATTGCAAGCAAAATAATTGGGCAACCTGGGAGCACACAAACACCCAAAAAAGAAGAAGAGTGAAATGCATACCTCTGCATCAGGGAAGATGGTCTCTCCACCCTTCTCTACATCAGATAAGTACATGAGTACAGTGGCTACCCGATGACCACCAAGTACTTGATTGACTTTATCATGGAAATAGTCAAAATGTGGCTCATACTTTTCTCCATTCTCATAGTGTAGTATTTGCATGGATTCGCCATTCTCTGAGAAGAAGCAAGGTCATTACAAAAGAACCTGCCAAGAAGTGTAAATCAGAGTGGTAACGGAGAAGAAAAGGTGTTCTTAGTCTACCTTCAGGCAGGAAAGTCCAAGCAGCAATCCTGTCCTCTATTCTTCCAACAATTTCATCCTTCAAATCAAGTGAAGAAAGTATCAGCATTTTCATAAATGCACATCTACAATTCCTAATGTGATAACCAACGAGTGATTTTTTTTTCAAATTAGTATAAGAAAGGAAAATAACAAATGCTCACAACCCCAATGAAAAATTCCTTTTTCTGCCTGCAAGCCTATGAGAAGTGTAATTAACCATATTGATGGCACTGTAACTGCTTTTAACAAGAAATTTTACAAATTTTTGCACATCATGCGATAAGTCGTGAAGTTCAAAATCATGAAGTCGCAATCCTGTAGTGAAAATATCCTTCCCTTTGTCATTTATTTGCCATTTCAGATTATTGTAAATTGTGGTTGCATCAAATTGAAATGAGAAAAGAGTTTCCCCATCAAGTACATTCCATTAACAACATAAGATATGCATGACGAGAAGTGCTAAACCGCCAGATAATTATACTGTTCTGTTCCAAGTAGGCTGCTTCACCATGAGAGAGATATTAATGTGTATATGTTTCACTATTTTGCATATCCTAACAAGAATACAATAAATAGATATTACTTGTCAAATATCTTTTAAAACTTTTAAATTGCTTTAAAAAAGTTCTTAAACGTTTGGAGAGGAAGATGCTCAATAATGTACCTGTTGTACACAAAGTGGTTAGAGTCTTGTATAAGGACAGCATGGGATCAGGTTCAACCCCATTCCCAGGCCACCTTACAGGAAAGCTCTTCACAAAGAAAAGATAAAAAAAATAGCTCGGTCTGTGCATTCCATGAACCATGGGTCTGGCAGTGCATCCGGCACTTTATGGTTAACCTTGCAGACTACCTTAGGTCACTCCATGGTGTGGATCTAGGTGCGGTCAGTTATTTGGGTATTAACTCAAGGCCAGCTTAGACACTCTTTTAAATACCCTGATGTCAATTCTTCACCAGCACAGAATATTTGCTCATAAATGGATCCCGTGCAATATTCCTAGTATTTCATCTTCAGATATTTTAGCTTTTGCATGTGACTATCACGGTCAAATGTGATTCTCGTAAGGTTCAATTAAGCTGTCTCATTTAGTAGCCCTCAACTTTGGTTTTCTTAGTTCTTCAGTTAATGTGTATTACAGACATCGCCATAATTAATTCAGCACTAAAATTATTTGATTTCTTAAATCTCTCTTAATTCACTGTCTAGTTCACAATGTCAATGATATGACGACTTTAAAGGTGCATACTACATTTTTGTTGTATTCCTCCTCCTTGCCTTCTTCTAAATGCCTTGAATACCAAGATGAGTATTGATGAATCAAGTTACTGATTGTACAGTCGTATTTATATGATACATCAACTTGCAAATCCAACAATTCCATAGGTAAAGAGTCTAGACAAGAGATAATTTCACGAATTGACTCAGAGACGCTCCTTTTAATTACCCTGATGTCATGAGCCATTACAATGTCAAAACTATCGCCAATAAATGAATTTGGTCGGACATATCTCGAGATTAAGCGCAAATGCAAAACGAAATAGTAAAGTTACACAAGCATACGCTACCAAACAGGTAATAACTGAGATCCACTAACCAAATTAATCCATCTTGCAGAGTCAATTCAAACTACTAGGATCACCAATTCCACAAAAATACTCATAGATCCCATATCTACAATTCAGTAAGCTTCCATTACCTGCCGCTTGTCCAGGAACATCCCCGAGCTCGTCCTGACCTCGCTCGTCACGCTTTTCCCCGAATCGTTGTCGGCCACCATCGACTTCTCCAGCTTATCCTTCGCCTACTCCATCGATCCAAACATCAAACACTAAATTCCATCATTCCAAACAGGAGAAAACAAAAATGTACACCGAGTATTAAGGATTTCACTCACCAGCAAGATCAAGTGGTCGCACTCCTCGTCGGATAGAAAACCTTTATACAAGAACGCCCTGCGAAAGAGGCATCGCTGAGATCGGAGACTAGGGTTTCGAGGCGAACAGAAGAAAGAAAGGTAGAAGAGTTGGATCTCGGAACCTGGGACGCCACGAGAGCTGCGTGACTCGCGCGGGGTTCAAGGAGGCTTCCGATCCATGGCTGGGGAGGAGAGCGGCAGAAGGGGAGAAGCGAGAATGGAGGAAGAGGAAGAGGACGAGGAGAGAGAGGAGAACCATGAGAGCGATTGAGAGAGAGCGAGTGAGAGGATCAGGATGTGTTGGAAGGTTCGTGATCTGGTTTGGTTTTCAGTATGAGTCACGGCACGCGGCCTTCACGGTCGCGCCTCCAAGATTCGAGGGCTTGAGTGCTGACTCGTGCCACGAAATTGGCTTTTATGGTCTTCTCGCCAATTACTGGCTACTAAAGACCAAGTCACATAACTACCCTTCCACTCAAAAATTAAAATTTAAAATAACTACCTGATTTATATATATATATAATTCTTTTATTTATTACTCTTCACACACTATATATATTCCACTTATGTATTTATATTTAATACCTTAGAAACTATTTTGAGGTTAAATTTACATTTTTTTTAAATAAATAAATAAATAAATATATATAGTTCCAATTATTTACTAATATTTTAGCCTTAAAAAATTATTAAAAAATATTAAGATTATTTATTCGTATGATAATTTAACTCATCTATTTAGAAATTGTTTGTTAAGAAAACTAATATAGTATCATCTTTAAGACATTAAAAATAAAATATATTTTATGATCGGATGTTAATGATAATAAAAACAATATACAGAATGGATGTGGTATATTTCTCCTAATTTCGAGTATAAGATACGTGAAATTGTTTTTTTCCTTCATTTTACCGAATGAACTCGAGGAGGATATCTTCATTGAATCTAATCTTATTTTATAAGGTTCATACTCATAGGTAAATGGGACATATTTTGAACATCCATTTTACTTGCAATATAAGAAAAATAAGCATTAAGTCTAAGGGATATGTAAGATCTAAACGAGAAACATTCAACACATTTAATCATAATAGACAAACAAGCTTAAGCTTTCTTTAGATTTTAAAGTAGTTGCAGTTACAAATTGCAAAAACTAAAATAAATCGCCACCTAAAAAACTACTTGGCGGCCACCAAAAATCATTGTTGTCACCCTCATGGAAAGTGGATGGTAGGCAGCATGTGGTGACGACGAATAGCGGAGGACTGAGAGGTGGTGGCAGAGTTATCTTCGAGGAGGAGGTGAATTCAACATAGATGAGTCATTGACAAGGAGGTGGTGTGAAGGGAATTGAGATGGGTGCAAACCTAGAGAAAGGTGTTATGACCTAGCTTGAAAGGTCTAGTGAGGTCTAGTCTACTTGGTTTAGTCATTAGTCTATTACTATTCCTACGTCTAGTCTAGTTGAGTCATGTAATTTATTACTTGGTAAGTTTGGTTGAATCTAATATAGTTCTTTTCAGTTTTATTTAGAGAGCAAATCACATAAATGAAATAACCACTACAAAGAAGGTGTGATGAGCACCCCAAAAGCATCAAAGAAGAACTACCTTAATTTCTCTCTCCCTCTCTCTCTCTCTCTCCTCTTAAACCCCTACCTTAGCTAGCTTTATCCATACTGAGGCCACCAGCTGAGTTCCCCTCATGCTAGCCCAACACCTAAACTTCCTTCTCCTTCGCATCACCTCACCATAGCCCATCTTCTTCCTCATCTCGACACCACCCCACCTCCAATCCCTCACCGTAACCACCATCTGCACCTTCGATCCATCTCCGAGTCAATCCAACCCCAACCACAACCGTCATCCCCACCATTAACCAGCTTGGCAACCTAGCCCTCTTCCCGTTGACCACGGGAAAATAAAAGGAGAGAAAGAGAAGGGAAGGGGTTTAGGGGAGAGAGGGAGAAAGGAGATCCCGACCTAGATGACCACGGCCTCCTATGACGACTCCGACCACGACGATCTCGGTCAAACAAAACAAGGAGGGGAAGAAGAAATAAGAAGAAAATGAAGGTAAAGATAGAAGAGAGGAGGGAGGAAAGAGAAAGAAGAGAAGAGGGAGGAGGAGGAATAAGGGGGAATAGATAGGGGGGAAATCTTTTCCCTCCTCCTAACTGAGGTTAAGAGGAGGGGAGAGTGAGGGACATGCCGGTGATGCCACTGGTGAGAAAGATCCTCGGTGGAGGGGTTTAACAAGTAGAATATGATTAGATATGTGAAATTGTCGACCTTTGCTATGTGTCAACACTTCTAAATGACATGCTTTTTATTTGTTTTCAATAATTCTATGTGTAATGGAAAGTACTTCTGCGAGAACCAAAAATGAACCGTGATAAGAATCACTACGAAACAAACTTGTGATGCAGCTTCTCTAAATACATTCCCAGCCAGCAGAGGAGAGGAATTGATATAGATAAGAGCAATAAACAAAACAAAGAAAACATTTATTCACTCATGCTCCGTGCATCGGTTCTCGTGACCTCAAACTGAATGCTTTGACAACTCTCTTATTAATGAAGTACTAACAACTCCGTGACAAAACCGATAAGCTCCGAATACGCTTCGATATTCTACTACGTATATAATAAATATACCCTTAAAAGGAGTACAAGTATCAACAACCGCCTACGACATCATCGCCTTCATGGACTACACCATACTCGCATTTACTACAACGGGCTGTTCGATCGAACCAACCACTATAAAGACTTCACGTAATTCTCCAATGTGTAGTGTATCCAAGAGAGAGTGATATAGCCTGGAGAGAGATGGCGTGGTGGTGGCTTCTCTTCTTGGTGCTATTCCACCTCACGTTGCAATATGCATGTGGTAGGGACGTGCCACGCCACACTAATACTAGTGTAAGTGTGACAACCACTATACCGGGTAAAAGAACCCCAGTGACCGATCTTAATGGCCAGAAGAACTTTATGGCTTTCGGAGGAGTCGGTGGGTGGGCTGGCCTCGGTGGAATTGGCGGTGTCGGTGGTGGAGTTGGTGGCATCGCCGGGATAGCCGGCGCCGGAGGTGGTGCAGGAGTCGGTGGTGGACTTTATGGCTGGAAGGGCATCGGCGGCGGTATTGGAGGTGGTGGTGGTCTTGGTGGCATAGGCGGTGGTGGCGGTGGTGGACTTGGTGGTAATAGAGGGGGTGGTATTGGAGGTGGTGGTGGCTTAGGCGGTGGTGGTTATGGATGTAAGCATCCTTAGATATGTTTGAAGTGTTACTACGTGCATGCGTGGTTGCGATCGTTATTACTAGGTGTTGAGCTTAGTTTAGTCTTTGCAGTAGTACGTGATTGGGAATATGGGGCAAATAAAGTGGACTTGTTATTGTTCTTTGTTTCTAAATTTCGTGCATGGTTGTAGTCTGTTGTTATTATCATGCAAGAATATGTTATTTTAGTAATTATTTTCCAAAGTATTCAACAACCACATATTGCAATTATACTTTTGACGACACTGATCCGCATCCGATTATTTGCGAGGCTCAAACGGGTCGGAGCTAATCGATACGCTCCGCTCCACCCGTATTCGCAGGGGGGAGGAGAGAGAGAGAGAGGCCGTTAAAGTGCTCTCAGGTTTTAGCCCATTTCGCTCTCCGTCTCCTTTTTGTCAGCTCCTAATCGCTCGCTAGGGTTTTAGCGCCTTCACTCTCGCGCCCATCACCACCCGTCCCCAAACCCTAATCCTAAGATTTCCTCTCCTCAAGCCCTTCCCTTCTTTTCCCTTCCATTCTATTATCTTATCTCGTCGAACTCGTAGGAGGGGGAGGAATAGGAGCTCGGAAGCCATGGATCGTTACCAAAGAGTGGAGAAGCCGCGGCCCGAGTCGGTCATAAGCGAGAACGAAATCCGAATCACGACTCAAGGACTCATCCGGAACTATGTCAGCTACGCTACCAGCCTCCTTCAGGTTAATATCTAGCTCTGCTACGACCTCGTAGATTTCTATGTTTTGGCAGTTGAGATAGCGACTGCTGTTCTATAGATGTTTCTCATTGGGATCCTTGATTAGAGTTGCTACGTTTTGTTTTTTTTCTTAATGCTTCTGTTGCTCTTCTAAATGTGGGGTTTTCTTGTGTATTTTGGACGACATCTTAGTTTATTGAACGAAAGACTTCTTGTGGTTGCATATTTTCGTTGATTCAAACCAAATATGGTTTATATTAATTGTTTGTTTATCTGATTATTTAGATTATATAATTGTGGCCTAAATATTCCAGGTCATATACTTGCTTATTTCCATTGTTTTAAAATAAATAGGTTTATGTCAAATTTTGTACGATTATTTGAATTAGATGTTTGCAGTCTTAAGAGATTTTGGCTCTGCAAAATGTATTGCGCTCTAAGAGTTGTTTGTCTTTCTTCTCCGCTGTTTGCATAGCATCTCACTGTTCTCAATTATGTCTTTTGTTATTTGGGCATTGATACTCTGTATTTATTTCCCAAAATCCATTGGAACCACCAAACTCCTCCAAGATGAAAGGAACACATGTTGCATCCAGTATCACACTCTTCTAACTATATATTCTTTATTTTACTAGCAATAGCTAGAAATGTGCTAATTGTTGAGCATGGCGATGGCATTGAAACATACGCCCTCTTATTGGCTTTGTCAGAAATTATCTATAACCTTTCTGATAATTAATCATGTACCTATTTCCTGAGACCTCTTTAGTTTCAGTGGATGTAGTTTCCTGCTTTTGTGTATATTAACACATTAGTATGTGCTCTAGTTTGTAGTTAGTCTTTTCTTGTTCCTAATTCAAATTTACTTTTAAAGGTTTTTTTGGCTACAGCATTGGCATCAGCTCTATAGCATTGTACTTGGTTGACAATTGATTTAGAATAATACTAAGTCTTTGAATGGGCCAACCACAGCTTTGATGCATGCCATACCCAACTCTATGTATTAGGGATGACACTTGGATTGCATACTAGTGGACCTATCTACTTTTCCCACCAAGCTCTAACTATACTATAGTCTTCATCTACCACTCTTCATAATTGAACCAAGCTAATGAATTTTTTTTTTGCATATTATCTTAAATTTTTCTTTTTTGTTTCAAATTGCATTCATTGATTTTATTTTCTAACTTACTTTTCCAATGTATTCTTTGGTTTTTCATCCTAGTTTCCTCCAGAATTCGACTTTGATTTGACGTTATCCTTCTCTTGTTTGGCTTTAATCACATGAAAGTTTGTTATTCTTATGCAGCACATTGGATAATGAGTTATTTATTGGATATTCTCACTGTAGGCTTGAATCTTACTGATTTGAGTGCCATCAACCTTTGTGAGATATCCTCAATCCTTTTGGGGTTGTGATTTAATTTATACACACCTGATTAGAGAAGAAAAGACTTGGATCATTGTTTAGCAATTGTGACTCTATTTTTCTACAGTGGCATAATACGATATATTGTTATGCTCTTAATTGCTGTAGAGATTACATTTGATGGTCTATGAATGTTAAATTCCATAATATATCATTATAATTGTTCTTCAACCAGGAAAAAAGGGTGCGAGAGATTGTGTTGAAGGCCATGGGACAGGCAATCAATAAGACAGTGGCTATTGCGGAGATCATAAAGGTTGTGGCAACACTGTTCACCATTGTGATATTCATAAATATGTTTAGGCCTCCTTGCTCATCTATTTTTACTGCAGAAAAGGATTCCTGGGTTGCACCAAGATACCTCTATCAGCTCGATAAGCATCACTGATGTATGGGAACCTATAGAAGAGGGCCTTGTACCGTTAAGTGTCTGAAAATTTTACTGCTATGAAATAGGCTTATAAAATTGGTGGTTGACAGATCATTTAATATTCATCCTTTTCTGTGCAGGTTGGAAATGACACGCCATGTATCAATGATATCAATCTCGCTGTCACCAAGGGAGCTAAACAAGAATTCCCCTGGGTAATGTACTTGGTGTCTCTGTACTTTCAATCTGACATATAATAGGGATATGCTTACCAAATACCTGACCAAAAGTGATCAGCATCTATTGGAAGGGTACTCCATAAACTATAGGTCTGGTGGTAGTTTCTTATGGACAATACCTTTGCCCATTTGTGATAGGTATCAAGCCCCATCACATGTCGAGCAGCCTAAACCACAGCAAAAGTTCCAGCAGCCACAGCAGTATGTACAGCAACAACAACATCAGCCAAGACAAGGTCAAGGTCAATTTGCTGAAGGTATACCCCGTTATCAGAGAACCTTTTATGGATGAAACCATAACTAAACTTCTCAGTTGTGCTTGGTGAAGATTCTTATGGACGAGGGCGTGGTAGAGGGAGAGGGAGAGGAAGGGGTTGGGGTAGAGGAGGATATGGTAGCTATGGTGGATATGGCAACAACCAAGGTGGCTATGGTGGATATGGCAACAACCAAGGTGGCTATGGTGGATATGGCAACAACCAAGGTGGCTATGGTGGGTATGGCTATAATCAAGGTGGATATGGAGGATATGGTGACAACCAAGGTATTCATTTTCTTGTCCCATACAGGATTAATACATGATCAAATTTTATATTGACCTTTTAGGGCTAGATGATTAAGTGACATTTTTGACTTGCATTGCATTCATAAATTTAAATTTTTTGAATTTTAATATGTAATTGATTGCCTAATGGTAAGATAGGATTTTATTCTTGTAGGCAATGGATAATTGTTTGTTACCTTTCTCTTATAGTTAATGATGGGATCAATATCCTTTCATATTCTATGCGATCTTCTTTTCCTTTTTCCCTGCTCTTGTTATTATCTTTTTAAAAGAAAATGCTGACCCATTGTAAATATCTTGTTAGAAAATGGTGGGTGGAACTCAAACTGGGGTCGTGGTGGTGGACGAGGTAGAGGCAATTGGGGTTATCGTGGTAAGCTCATAGCAAACATTTGAATCTCTTTAACTTATGTTTTATGCACCTAGAATAGGTCATTTTGAATGGCATGCTAGTACTTCTCTGACCATCCATTGTGTGATCTATGTGAGTAGGATACTGTAGAGTATACAACTTCTTGGTTCTTGGTGCTCTAATGCTGTATATCATGTTCAGCGATGAAAACCACCAACTTCTCACACACTACAATGACATGTGACAATAAGGGGCTTAACTCCTCCTATAAGTTTCTAATCTGATACAGTATATATGTGAAGGTGGTTGACTTAGGAATATGCATTGTACTATTATCTAATGACTTGGCCTTTCATTTTGGCACTTCTACCAGCATAATTTCTTTCACAGAGCGGCAACCAACTTATATTACTTTGATTGCCTAAACCAAGTTCTAAGTATTGGATTTGGGATCGGGAGTAGCCGGTTAAAAAACAATATGCATTGGTTGTATCAGGGCCATCGATTTCAGACGATTTGGATTAGAGATTGGACGTATCATACATCCGATCCGTTCTAGCAATACGGATCAGGATCAGCCGAAATTTCAATCCATGGCCTAAACATGCTCATGGATACAATTGTTTTTATACTAAATGCTTCACAAAATTGGACAGGCGGTGCAGGGTATGAACGGGGCAGAGGCGGTGGAGGTCCCGGTGGCAGAGTTTACACTCGTGGTCGAGGAAGGATGGGTGGCCGCGGCAGAGGGAACCAGGCCTAATGGAGTAATGAGTTTGTGCTAGATCGTGCATGCTTGTTTAGTCTTTTAGCAAAATGAATGGCTTATTAATGGACTTGCTTGGCATGTCGGATATTGCTAATATTGTATCACAAGGCCTAGTGATGAGTAGTGTGGTTCCTTGGTTACCTTACTATGTATGGATTTTGGAAAGCCTGTTCATTTTTCTTGTTTTCTTGAGCATGCTGTTATCGTTATCAATCTCTGCTGTATTTAAGGGCCTATTTCTTACTATTATTATCGCTGTTCCTATTTTTTACACCATGGTTTATTGTTCCTATTTAACCGAAGGCATTGCTATAATTTATGTTTAATTTGATGGCTTTGAAATTTACTGGTTGAATTATCTGTTATATCTGCCTCCAGGAAAGAGATCATTATTTTTTCCACCAGCTCTAATATTTTTACGTTTTGACGGAGGTAAGTTTTGGTAAATAGTTGAGAAATTCCGGATGATGTTTGATTGGAAAAAATCACAAAATCTTGGGGAAATATTCCAAACTAATTAAGCAACTGTAAATTTACATTTTGGCATTAAAAGTATTATTCTACCCATTCTGCTGTCCCATTTTGTGCCTCGTTGGAGCTTTTGCACAAGTGAGATCGGAACGAAGTTCTATGCACCTGGACACAATTAACTCCCAAGAAGCCAAGCCATCCAACTTACAGTTCGTTGGTAGGACTAAGCCGGAATATTCCCTTTAGACATATAATATTCAATTTCTATTACTCCCCTTACATTGCCACGTCAGACAATGGCACGTGGAAGCACAGCAATCATTTGTACGGTAGCAAATCAAAGCTACCTTACGTAACCTCACCTCGTTTCCTCTTTAGGTTTTGAACCTGGACGGCCCTGCGTCCACATGCAAACCTCACCCGATCCAATGTACCTCTCGTCCTCTCTCCCTTTACCCTCTTCATCACCATTCCCCTCCTTCCCACTCGATCCCCAAGAGAGAGAGAGAGAGAGAGAGAGAGAGAGAGAGAGAGAGAGAGATGGAAAGGGGTGCGAAGGATTTGCACGTAATCCACAAGGTTCCCTCGGGAGATGGGCCGTACGTTCGAGCCAAGTATCTCCAGGTAACATTCAAAATTATATTGTACATAATTGCCAAGATTTAGGAGATGAAGGCATCCTCTTTTGTGTATATATAGTTGCTATGGGAGGAGGAACTTCCTACAGTGCTCCTCTTACTGGGCTGCATGCCAAATCATGCGATTAAATAGGTTCCATTCGATTTGGCAGCCATGCATGCAATCCTGCAGCTGGTGCTGCAAGCAAACAATCTGAGGAAGATGGTGAGTGTTTTGTTATGCCCTTGAAGGGCACTTTCAGAAACTACTAAGAGACCCCAACAATTATTCCACACCTATATACTATATATATATATAGTAGTTATACATAAGTTCTTTATGTTTTTTTTTTTTTTTTTGATAGATTAATTGAGAAGATATCAACCTTACGTTCATAGGAGAAATCAAACCTATGACTTTTGTTGTATGCCGGTAGAATTCAACCAACAACTAGGTTGGTTTACAAGAGTGATATAGGTTTTTATATTATTATATGTAATTAATTCTAACTAGGATCACTATTAACTACCACCACCTTGTACTAAGTAGCAATACATTGTTGTACTTTCGCCTTATTAAAAATATATGGCAGTCTATTTCTTCTATGCTCCAATTGAAATTGTCTTAGGATAGACTTGAAACGACTTTACAAATAAAAGAATATGCATCTTCTATTCGTTATTTAAAAGTTTCAAGCTTTTTAATCAAAGTGGTTATTTAACAGTTGGTGGAGAAGGACTTGGATGCATCGATCTTATGGTTCTGGAAAGCTATAAATGCTAATGATCGAGTTGAGAGTGCACTCAAAGACATGGCTGTGGTCTTAAAGCAGCAAGATCGAGCCGAGGAAGCCATCGAAGCCATCAAATCTTTTAGACATCTTTGTTCCAATAAATCCCAGGATTCACTTGATAACCTTCTCATCGACCTTTACAAGGTTTGAACTCGATTTTAATTTATACTTTTGTATTTCAAATTTAAACATTTGAGCCTCATGTTGCCAAGAACATCCATCCCTTTTATTATTATTATTATTTTTTATTTTATTCTATCATAGTGAAAGAAACTAATTAATATTGGTGATCAGAGATGTGGGAGAACGAAGGAGGAGATAGAGCTACTGAAGCAGAAGCTGAGGAGGATATATTTGGGGGAGGCTTTCAAAGGGAAGACTACTAAGAAGGCTAGATCGCATGGCAAGAAGTTTCAAGTTTCCATCAAGCATGAGACTTCTCGACTCCTTGTACTCTCTATTTCCTTTTACTTTCTTCAATAATTTCATATATTTTAAGTGCAGCTAATTTATATCTTTTGATGTATACTACAAAGATGAACTCCATTTATCTTAGAAATTGCAACCAAATTCAGAATAAGAGAGATGTGGTAAGGAATTATAATATATAACTTAATTTCATCACATCTCATTTTTTGAGATGGTATGAGATGGGGTATAACTATAAGAGATAGGTGTTTCATGTATCTTAACAATGGATGCATAGACTTTGGTGTGTTCATTAAAGACCTTTAGGGGTTGTTTATATATAAATAATATAAAATTAGCTTTTAGTTTATGAATCCTATATGACTTTTGTTTACATTGGTTAGTTATTTTCACGGCGTAAATATTGTATCTTGAAACATATGAAACTAAACGTTCGTAGTATAAATATTGTATCTTGAAACACATGAAACTAAACGATCTTTTAGTGTTATATGTATTAAAATTTTGATCAACAGGGCAACCTAGCATGGGCATACATGCAACAAGGCAACTACCTTGCCTCGGAAGTTGTGTACCGGAAGGCTCAGATGATCGATCCGGATGCAAACAAGGCATGCAATCTCTCCCTATGTCTCATGAAGCAAGGCCGTCTCGACGAGGCCAGATGCATCCTTGGCAATGTCATTGGTCGGAAGTTCCTCGGAGACGACGATGATAGGAAGACAATGAAAAGGGCCGAGGAGCTACTTAGAGAGATAGATTTGCAATTCAAGCATTTGTTTTTGGTCCCAAATGATGAAAGGGAGTTGGAAGATGAGATGATGGAGATGCTGGATATGGTGATCAAGGAGTGGGCACCATTTGGGTCCAAAAGGCTTCCTATCTTTGAGGAGATATCTCAATTCAAAGATCAAGTGGGTTGTTAAATTCCTACGGTACCTTTCTCTTGTAACTTCTTATAAGTTAGTGTACATAGAACAAAGCCATTAGCCCCGTTCATTTGTAGAATAAGAATAAGCTTATTTATTTTTATTCTAGAATAAGTATCTTTATTCTAGTGTTGTAACTAAACATCTTACCTTATTATAGTATAGTTTTTTACTATTCTCTTTCATCTTATTACATACAACTTTTAAAAAATTAATTTAATAATAATTTACAATTATTATTTTACCCATAGATTAAATAATATTTAATTACATATCATCTCAGCTATTGATGAGATTCTCTCTCCACTATCTCTTCTATTAAATATCGATTATCTCAGCTACAGTTTATGTTTACTCTCTCATTTATCTTTTTTTTTTTTTAAATAGTCATTTCACCTATAGTTGAGATTTTATTTTTTTTATTGGAACTAGTAAATTCTGTAAAAATAAAAAAAATAAAAAATATTAAGCCCGCACACTTGTGGTGCTGTAGAAATTTGTCAAAATATTATAGAATCTGATAGGAGTAGAGACAATAGATATAATTTTGATTCTAGATCAAACAAAAGTAATGTGGAGTTAGATGCGGCAGAGCTGTGAAGATCTTGAAAGGCGAGATAGCGGAGACTCAAAAGGAACGATAGTAGAATGTTAGGATCCTGAGTGAGTTTGATTCTGTAGAGTTTAGCCACACTTATAGAGAAGGGAATACGAGTGATTAGATTAATACTGTGTAGGATGTAATTGCAAAACCCCGTAGCCGGACGAGTTTGAATTTGAGTTTGAGTTTATTCTCCGGCAGGATAGGGAGACTAGACTTGGTCTCTATTGTTGTCTCTAAGTTGGTTTTCAGCTCTTTAATTCAAAATGAAAATTAGAGAAGTAATGTTGGGCTTATGCAATTTAATTATATTTGATTTTTTAAAGGACACCTTGAGAAGCAAATTGCAAAGCTTAATTAGGTATGATTACACTCAGAAAATTAAGTATCAATTTTCTTTTTGCTGGGAAAAATAATACAGGTACATTTATAGTAGTGATTCTTGTAGGAAAAGTTGATATAGAGAGATGCTCCTTACCTATGTTATAATAGTGATAAAACCAAAAATGCCTTAAAAGTGATCAAGTGACAGAAATAGGGCAATCAAACTGACTCATAATTCACCTTAATTCTCAACCAAAATTCCACCTTTATTAGGCACTTGCTAAGTCGCTTCCATACAAAGGCAAAGCTTCCATATTGCAACTGAAATAGAACATCCATGCTTCATGAGCACTGAACTGGCTAACTTAAACAAAAACCGAAGCTTTGACTAAAGATCATCTTAAGTAGACCGTAAAACAAACAGAGATGAGAGAACTTTTCAAGTGTTTCACTCATTTTACAGATACAGTTACTACGGGGCTGCTCTCTCTCATGAAAACAAATCCCTTTGTCATAAGTCAATCCACCTGGAAATGGTAGCAACTATTTTACATAGGACTCTGTCGTTATAGCCGGTGACCTGAATGGAAAAAAGAATGGGAGTCTAGGTCACAGGAGGACTCCCTCGAAGCCGTATAAAAGTGTAGTGCTTTCCCGTTAAGTTCCAAATATGTGTCTATGAATAGGAGCTTCGAAACTTTGAGCAACCTCCATCCACCGTTTCTCCATTATCAAAAGAGAGTTTTCTGACAGGTGACCCACAAATAAAACTGGATCTTTGAATGAACAAAAATCAAAGTTCTTTCTCTTATTTCGCCTTGATTCTTCATCAAGGTTCTTCCTTTTCCTCTTTGCTCTTGCATTTTTGCTGGATTCATACTTCTCTAATGATGGATCTGAACTGTTTGGCAATTCTTCATCATCTTGATCAGCCGGCATCCCAAAGTCCACAAAGCACATTGCCCTGCACGGAGTACACAACGTCGACTAGATAGTGAGATCGTGAACAATGATGCCTCACCTCTTCCGCATGCCATGCAATAGAAAATTTGCTTTTGATCTTTTTTTCAGAAAGGAATGGCTACCATTTCATGACACATCTGGCTGATCATATTTTTATAATGGGGGCTGTTTTAGAATAACAAATGAAGTGGGCAAGGAAATTCTTCCAAAATTTCACCCATCATTTCATCAGAGAGTTGACATAAGACATTATCCTTCATGATATTCAAACAACCACCTCCTCTCAAGACCCAAGATTTAAAAGAATATAGGCTGGCAGAAAAAGAAGTGCATTGTCCTAAGCGTAGACAGGTGCCTATTGGATGCCTAGACAACCACTTGGCACATCCATTTCCTTGAAAACAGGAGACTCTAACAATCTCCTGTTATTTGATGCATTCCTAGACAAGTTTAGAGAGCCAAAAGATCTTCAGATTTCCCTATTGCATGAGATTCTTTCAGTAGCGTTGCCCAGTCACATAAAGAATAGATTAATTCACTCGCCAAAAATAGCTAGGATTAAGGCATGCTTGGGGTGGTGGGTAATGATATAGTTGTTGCTGTACTAAGTATCCACAACAAATGGTGCCAATTATGCAACTCAAAGACACACAGTATATAGATAGAAGCAAATAAAGAAGGGAGGCTGTACCTTGAACTATATACTATGACAGAAGTCAAACATGAAGGTGGAAATGAGAGTCCAATAACTTCTCCTGGAAATTCTTGAAATCTCCTAGGTAGATGGTGAGTATGGCGCCTTGACCATTCACCTAGCTGTTTTGCTTCCACGTCAAACACATATACCTCGTTTGATGATGTCGTGACGACAAATACATTGCTGTTCCTGGGAGAAAAGCCACCAGCAGTGACAGAAGCATCATTCATCCTATATATGAACCAGTGTTGCCTGAAAGCGATGGTCAAAATGTTAGGATAGGAAGCAAACATATGCATAACTGTGAAAAGGAGATAGATATCATAATGTTCTAAAACATCACAGGTGGATTACTGTAGTATAAAATCATATTTGTAATTATTAGTTATAACAAGGACTGCACTCATCCCATACAACATGTAGTAGGAAGCTAATGCCACTATACCATAACCATGCATCTGAAAAAATATTCTTATCTATGTCGATGATTATCAACATAACTTGAATGGTCTGTTAAAATTGAAAATATAAAGATAAAAAGTAAGTGCAGCATGCTATATTCAACCATGAAAAAACTGAAAGGAGAGAAAGGAATTGGAAGGATGTCAACATTTAGGTTATGGACAGCAAAGTACCTTTGTAACTCCAGATTGAATATGTAAATGTCCCCAAAACAACTGATTGCGGCTAACCACTGTCCATCCATACTCATAAACATTCTTGTTATGGGAGGTTCATTTAGTGAAGGTATATCATCCACCTTTCTTTGGGGACCTAAAGTATTGATTACTTCTGATCTTTTCATATCCACAACCTGCTTCAATCCAACAGAAAAGAAACAGGATTAGAAATCTAACAGCGGCCAGCAACTAATTGCACCTCATTTATTAACAATTGCATTAATAGCCTTTTCATGGACATAGAACAGACAACAAAACTTGGGGACACTCTGGCTAGGTCACTGAGCATAAAATTTCTAGAGCAATTTGAAAAAGACCCAAAAAGGCTAGAAGCATTAAAGAATAAGATGTCCCAAGTTATATTCTCCATTGCATCAGAAAGTAAAGAACTTACATATATCTTTCTATCATGGCCAGCTAACATCAAGCAAGATGAATCAACAGTAAAGACCATACTGTGTGCACATGGCAATCCTTTAGGAAGTTGAATTTTCTCTAGAGACCACCTTTTCCCTCCTTTAGGCCTTCTTAACTCAAAGAGGCAGGGTTTCACATGATCAGAGTATGCAAACAGCATTCCGTTGCTGGAGATGCTACTACATATGATTTTCCTGGATCCCTTGCTTTTAAGGCGAACCAGAAGTTGTGCTGATGTATTTTTCCCAAAAGACATACTTGCAGACACATTAACATCTGGCTTGAAAAGCAAAACATCTAGCCAGCAAGAAGATTGAAGAAGCATCATTGAAGCTCCATCAATAACACTATCTGGTACCAACTTTACAAGTGGTCTCTGAGGTGCAGGGCAGATGTCATGAGGCGAGAATAAGGTGAACTCCTTAGCAGGGTAAGCAAAAAGCTTGGTGTCATCCCCTGCAGAAATGAGCATCGGAACACCTAATTGTGCCCACTTGTGATAGCTGAAATCGACGGGTTTCTCCCGCCGTCGTTTCTTGGTCACCTTGATATCTGGCAATGAATCTGTAAAACAGAAACATCATCAGACCTAAATACCGGTTTTGAAAAATCTAAGAAAGAACACTGATACAGTAATTTCGAGTAAAACGGTTCATTTTGATCAACCTTCTCTACTAATTGGTACTGCCATAGTCAAGGCCCTCACGTCATGAGTATGAGCTCTTACATATCCAACATACACCCACTTAGTGATTTGTTCTTTGGAAAGGTTCTCTTCACCAGAACCATTTCCATCATTTGACAGCTTATATAGAATTACCTGGATAACATTTTGTCATCAGAATACACACGAGAAGAAATTTATAATCAATCAATTACAATCACTGGTTAGTTTGAGCATAACTTGCATAGCAAATGCACTGTTCGTCCTAATAAATGGCCCTTAGATATTGAAAGGGCCAATTTTCAGTCCAAAGTCCAAACAACAAGAGCATGCTAAGCAACAACATAACTCAGCGAGATACTAATTAAGTTAAATCACCAATGAACCAGCTACAAGATAATATAACTAACCTGCCCATCTGAACCAGCAGAAAAAATCCTGTTATGACCAGGAACGGTTGCTAGAGCATTTACATCACCCTTATGATAGGAGTGAGCTTGCAAAAGAGTCCCATGATGACTATCCCAAAATTGAACAGTCCCTGTACTATCTCCACTAACAAGGGTTCCACACCTAAAACAACAGGTAATTAGGGCCAAACAGATAAAATCGAGCATCTTAAGCATGGTTATAACCTTAGAGGAGTGACAGGAATTCTAGTTCATAATTAACGCTTCCTACCTTAGAAACAGTAACGACCATATACAAAGTTCTGATCCATTACCCATGCCACCAAGTCCACACGTAATGCGGTAAACCTCGTGAAAACTTGTAGCATCCCAGCATCTTATGAAGCTACAAATAATTATAAGAAACAAAATATAAAATAATGGTAAGAACAAATTTCATGAAAACTATAATGAACAGAACCAAAGACTATGAAAGATAGAAGAAAATTGGATAATAACAGTTTAAATAAGCTCCAAAGTTCACAAACAGAAGACGCGGCAAAAATTTACACTCTGTTGCACAAGAAAATAATATTCAATCTGATTCTCCTACTTGATTTAGTAGAACATACCCATCACTACTCCCAGAAAATATTGACTTTGCATCATTGCTCCATGCAACACTTAAAATGCGACCTGTGATTGAAGAAAATTACAAACACTGGAACTGAAATTAGAGAAAATATAAAAGGGGGAAAAGGCATTTGAATCTAACCGCTAACCCTGGGCAAAGCTCTTATATAAATCAGAGCACCTGTGTCAGGGACACCATATAACCGTACACAACCATCGTTACAGGCTACAGCTAACCGTTGACAATTCCACCCACTATGTGCAGCATTTAGTTCGTCTGAGTCTTCATCATCGTCATCAATTTTACTTGACTCAGAATCACTATCAGCTTCATGATTTGCATAACCATTGGCTCCACAGCCAAAATTACCAGCACATGTTGTTTTACATAAAGGTTCCAAAGCCATCTGCCAGATAGATACTCCAACAGAATCTAGAACAATCTACAAGAACAATGAAAGATTGAACCCATGTTAAGTATTCAATACATTCAAGCAATCATCTCAGAGGAGAAAATAGAAAGGGTATTCGGCAAACATGTCAATTAAATGGATGTCTGCTCTTAAAAGATTTAAGTATTTAACCAGATAACCTTTTTCATTTTGATATTTGGATTTCTAATCATGACCAAGTTGCCGGACAAATGAAGGTCAGTGAAGCTGACGGTCTGTGTGATTATACTGTTCTTTCCTAGTACTACAGAGTTTCCTAATTTTTAGCACCCAGACTTCAAACTATATTATCGAACTTGCAAGTCACTAACCAGCATACTGCTCTAGAGGAATTGTTATACATAGAAAAAGTATTATAAAGCACCTCTAACTATAACATATTTCTAAAATTATTTGTAAGGCACATCAATACTAAAAAAAAATCATACAGACAATCATGAAAAGTAGTCGCCTTTGCCAAAAGTAACAGATGGTGAAATTTACACCAACAAGATACTACCTTTTGCTTCAAGGAGTAGATATCCCATTCCGAAATCGACCCATCAATGCTCGAAGACAACAGACGTCCAGGACCCACCCCCTTCGAGGTCGGCCGGCACCAGACCAGAGACGACACTCTGGAGCTAGGATCCCCCTGAATCGTCTGCAACAAACCCAAAAAAGATCAAATTTTTAACACACCACAAAAACCAACGAGCACTCTACTGAAGTAGATCCCGGGAAATTTTACCAGCTGACAATGCCATCCAACGGAGCCTGGGGATACTAGCCAGATCTCGAGGGCGCCATCCTCGCGTGCCGCAGCAACTTGGGCGCCGTCCGCGCTGGTGGCGAGAGCTACTACAGGGGACGGCTTCCACTCCACCGAGCTATTCCTGTACACCTGGAGCTTCTCCATCGACGGAAGTGTGGAGAAGAACGAGATGAACTTGGATTTCCTTCACGGATTCGAGATCCTCGAGGAAGGGGCTAAAGCCCCACGGAGATGAATCAATCGATTATCAATGTGAGATTAGCGTTTGTGGAGGAAAATTAGGGTTACGGCGGCGCGAAGAGGAGTGGAAAATAGAGGAAGACGGCGTTGTGAGGGTTTTGAAGTTTTGATGGAGGGGCGGGGGAGAGCGAGAGGAGTTGCGGACCCGTTTCGGGTTTCGGATCAAATATTTATCTCCAGATGAGACCCGGTAAGGCAGCAGGCATTCTATGTTTAATTTGTTATTACTAAATTGAGAGTGTTATTTTAGAAATAGATATTTCTATATTTAGAATAAGAGTATAATAATTATATTTGATGTGATATAAAGCAAAAATAAAAAAAAAGATAATACTGCAATAGTCTTCAATTTTGATTACATATATAATAAAGTGTTAGGGAGATGAAATGCTAGGGAAATAAATATACAACACAATTTAATTTAATTTAATTTAATTTAATTTTCTAATATATTAATATTAATCTTTTTCTACACTACATATTTTATAGTCAAAAATAATTTTTTTATTATTTTAGTTATTATTATATTTTATAGTCGAAAATAATAAAATTTTATTTTACATGGAACATAAATATTTTAATAATCTTTAAAAAAATAGATTATTAATAATATTAAAACATTTATACTTCCATATGTTTTATTTTAGCTTAAACCATAAGATTATCATACTACTCCATCATTTTTCCCAAGTTTCTTATTTTATTATTTTAAATAAATAAATATTTAATTATGTTAATACGCAGTTTAAATAGTAAATAATTTCTAATGGTGTGTAGACTAAATATTTTCATTCAATCCAAGATTATCACTTACATTAAGAGGTGTTTCAGTTCAAGTTTTACATGGTGATCTTGAGGCTGTCTCCCTTATTCACTTTATAAAGAGATATTTTCTGAGAGAAAAGGGGCAGAGTTTATACCTTTATGAATATCAAATATTTATTTTAGTAATCAATCATACGCATCAACACTATTTAAACAACAAATGCTATAGGATTCAACTAATTACAAATTATCATCCTGGTATATATAATATAGATTTTTTTTTCTATTTTTAAGAAAAGATTTCCTTCATTTCGGATAAATATTTACTGGCCTATTCACAAATAAGAAAAACGAAAGATAGCTTAAACAATCCTCACTGCTTAGCAAATATCAACATCACAACAAGAAATTATATTATATCTAGCCCAATTAGTACACAAAGCAAACAATTTTTGTGAGAACAGCTTGTTCTTCTATTCATAACTTTGGTAATATATAGTTCTATGCCATTTTTTTTTATTATTGAAACCCTAAATATGATAGAAATAATGTGGGTGAAACCAGACATAGTAGTATAGCTCAAAATGTGGCAAGAGGTATCGCCTAACCACACTGCTCTAATATTCAGAATATGGTTAATTATGTCTACATTCCCTTAATACCCAGTTTTCATAAAAAACCTCCTAAATATTTTTAGATTACAATGTTCTCTATGAATTTTAGATCTAAAGTGAAATAGCAAACAACGGTGACGAAATACATTGTTATACTTCTAATAAATATATCACACTATTATTTTAAATAAAAATAAATTAAATAGTAAATTTTATAATTACCCTCAAATAACTTAACATCCTTCTTCCCTCCTCCTCGCTGTCATTCCCTCGAGATTCATGCATCCCTCATCTTCTCCCACATCGTCACTTCTCCTCCCTCTCTCCTCCATTTTATAGTGTGAGCATGGAAGTGCACGGGAGATTCTTAGCCATGTGATCGCCGTGGTCATGATCTATATTCGATCTCAATTGCCTCCACTGTGTGTGACCTCGTCCACTCTATGTCGCTGTCCTCACAGCCATCCTTGACTATCCATGGCCATTGCTACCTTCAACTTCACTGCCCTCGTTCTTGGTTGTCTTTGTCCTCATTGCCTGTGATCGTTGTACCCTCTCAGCCACCGCAAACAGAAGCTCCTCCTCAAAGCCGATGGACGGTTCGTCGACGTTGCCCCTTGAGATCTGCGTGTGCAATCATTGATGCAACAGATGGTGAGGCGAGAGAAGGGAGAGGAGAGGAAGGTGGGGGGATTAACAATCTTGGTCGGCTAGTGCCAGGCTATCGCACGTCGACGTTAGGGAGGCGATATCGATAGTCGGCGACGCCGATTTCCGGAGGAGAAGTCAATGACTGTGAAAGGAGGAAGACAATAGGTATGATATAAGTATTGAAAAATTAAATTATATCAATATGTATTTTTTATCATACTTTAATTAAATGGGTATATAAGTGTTATAACGGCATTTAAGTTATTTCGGAATTAATTATGTATGATATAACTATTTTTTTTGGTACACTAACAAAAGAGTGAAATTAAAATCTCTCAAAAGTTTAGGAGGCAAGTTGTAATACGGAAGTTTTCACAAAAATGGGATATAATTTAGGGGTATTGATGTAATTAACCCTGCGGAATATTCCAAATGATTGATGCGAAGTCGGGGAATAGCAATCGGTGGATTAATAAATCCGGCGGAGTTAAAAACTTTTTTTTTAATCCATTTCCCCCAAATCAACACCATCTGCCTCTATCGCTCTACTCTCATGTCTTCCGGTTATTATTAGGTAGATTAGATAGATCACTCCCACAAATGAAGGTGGAAGTTGGGGTTGGGTTAGGTGAGGTTTTATATTAACCCTCCTCACTCCTCCCTCTTCCCTCCCTCTCCTCATCCCCCCGCCATGGGCAACAAGAAGCGAAACCCTACACCTCAATCCGACAAGAAGGTGGCGCAGTCGCAGTCGCCGTCACCGCAGGAGGACGTGAAGGCGGAGTGCGATAAAGCTCTAACGGCGCTCCGCCGCGGGAACCACACTAAAGCCCTGCGGCTCATGAAGGAGGCGTGCGGGAAGCACGGCGACGCCTCCGCGCTCCTCCACCGCGTCCACGGCACCGTCCACGTCAAGGCCGCCGGCATCCTAGACGATCCTGCCGCCAAGCTCCGCCACCTACGGTCCGCCGTCGACGCCGCCCGCCGCGCGGCGGCGCTCTCGCCGGCATCGGTGGAGTTCGCGTTCTTCTACGCGAACCTCCTCTACGAGGCGGCCTCCGATGGGAAGGGGTACGAGGAGGTCGTCCAGGAGTGCGAGCGCGCGCTCGCGATCGAGGAGCCCGTCGACCCCGCGAGCGAGTCGCTCCAGGACGACGGCGGCAAGGCCGCCGCGAGCTCGACTCCCGAGGTGCGGATCGCGCACGTGCACCAGGAGCTGCGCTCCTTGATCCAGAAGGCAAACATCGCCTCCATCTCCACATGGATGAAGAGTTTAGGGAACGGGGAGGAGAAGTTTCGGTTGATCCCGATGCGGCGGGTGTCCGAGGATCCCATGGAGGTCCGCCTCGTGCCGGCCCCCGGCGCGGCGCGCCGGCCTAATGAGATCAAGAAGGCTACGAAGACCCCGGAGGAGAGGCGGATGGAGATCGAGGTCCGTGTCGCCGCGGCTCGTTTGCTCCAGCAGCGGTCGACGGGGTCGGGAAACGAGGAAAACCCTCGCCTCAGCGGCAGCGCCGACTCCTCACCAGCGTCTTCCTCTGGGTCTCACCGACTCGAACGCCGTAAATTAGGTTCACGGAAGCCAGCCTCGTCGGAGAGGATGGATCAAGTCCGCGCCTACTGGAACTCAATGAGTGCCGAGAGGCGGCTTGCATTCCTTCAAGTTAGCATCTCGGAAATCACAGCTCACTATGCTGCCACAAAGGACACCCTCGCCTCCGACATTCTATCGGAGGCTCTGTCATTTATTGCGGCCGAAGGGACTTGGAAGTTCTGGGTCTGCTGTCGCTGCAAAGAGAAGTTTGGGGATTGCGAGTCACATGCGCAGCATGTAATGCGTGAGCATTTGGGCAGCCTCTCGCTGAAGCTCCAGTCCGTGCTCCCCGAGGAAGTTGATGGTAGGTGGAGTGATATGCTAACCAATGGTAGTTGGAAGCCGATTGATGTGGCCACCGCAGTTAAGATGCTCGAAGAGGAGCCTCTAAAGTGTGGCGTTGTCAATGACGACCACTCAGATAGTGGTAGTAAAGATAAGGACTCTGCGTCAGAGTACTGGAGTGCGAGAGAGAACTCGGACTCTTCTACCTCGCCCCATGAGGTGGAATTGAAGGAGCGTGAGACTTGCAACACATCTGACTTCATCACTGATGTCCATCGAAAGTGGCCGCTTGCTGATGATGTTGAGAGAACTAGGCTTTTGGAAAGGATTCAGTCCATGTTTAAGCTATTTTTGCAGCATAAATGCCTTTCAGTTAGCCACCTGAATAAGGTGATACAGTTTGCTATGGAAGAAGTCCAAGGATTGCCATCTGGCTCGCTTCTGCTGAATCATGCTCTGGACCAGTCGCAGCTTTGCATTTGCTTCTTGGGTGCTTTGAACCTGCGGAAGGTCCTCAAGTTCTTGCAGGAGCTGTCACAGTCTTGTGGATTAGTGAAGAACTCTGAGAAGGATGATGCTGCTGTTGATGGGGATAATGGTAGACGAAAGAGTGATGCTTCAGAGGAAGTCAATCTGATTTGCAATTCGTCAAGTCTTCTTTTGGATAGTAGTTCTTTCAGGGAAAAGACTAGTCTTGGAAATGCTGATAATTGTGGCACAGATGAGGGAATAGATGGTGTGCCCAATACTGATGCTCTACTTTCGTGGTTGTTTGCTGGGCCTTCAAATGGAGAACAACTATCTGCATGGACCTCTATGCGAGAGGAGAAAGCAAATCAGGCATCCGAGATCCTTCAGATGCTCGAGAAGGAGTTCTACCTCTTGCAGAGCATGTGTGAGAGGAAATGTGAACACCTGAGCTATGAGGAGGGTTTGCAGGCAGTCGAGAATCTATGTTTTGAAGAACTTAAGCGGAGGGAACATGCTGGGAAATGCCAATCTGAAGGTTATGAAGGCATTCTCAAGAGGCGGCAGGATGAGCTCATTGAGCGGGAGAACGATGAGATATTTGTGATAAACAGATTCGAGCTGGATGCCCTCACTAATGTTCTGAAGGAGGCACAAGCGCTGAATATGTCTCAATTTGGATATGACGAGACTTTATGTGGTGTGACTTCCCGCTTGTGTGAATTGGATAATGACGATGATGATGAGTGGAGGATGCGCATACACCAAAGTGACACATGCATAGGAATAACTATTCAGAGACAAAAAGAGCAAATGTCTGTGGAGGTTCGCTTGTTCATAGTTTTCTTTTCTCTCTGTTCAATGACTTGTACAATAATAATGTCATTCAGATTGAAGCCTCATTCTTATCTTTCTGCTTTGCAGCTTAACAAGGTAGATGCTAGGATTATGAGAAATGTGGCAGGAGTACACCAGTTAGAGCTTAAACTTGGGCCTGTTTCCTCCTTTGATTATCGGGCTGTTGTTTCACCTCTTCTGAAGTCTTTCTTGCGAGTCTGTATTTCTGCCTTGCTCACATGTTCCTTAATATTTTGTTCTATTGCATTGGGCTTTCATCATCTTGCCTGGTTCCACTTGTTTTGCAGATGCACTTGGAGGATCTAGTCGACAAGGATGCCACAGAGAAATCTGATGCTGCAAGAGAAGCCTTCCTGGCAGAACTTGCTTTGGATGCTAAGAAGAATGTCGGTAAAGGAGGTGACGTGAAGCAATCTCATGAGAAGTCAAAAGACAAGAAAAAGTATAGGGATCACAGGAAAACTAAGGACACGAAGGTTGTGGTGATTTCTACCTGATTAGCTTTTTGTACTGGTACTGATACCCATGCCTGATAGATCTTTCCTAATAAATTAGTGCTAATGTTGGTAAATGTTTTCCAGGCTTTCAGCTATAGCAGTCAGCTTCTCCTTCATGAGGAAACTGTCGAAAAATCGTAAGCAAACTTATAGCCATGATCTAATTGTCCCTTATTGTAATAATCAATCATTTGTTCCTTGTGTTCTCTGATAAATATTTGTACATCTGTTTCCTTTTCTTTTTTTGTCCTAACCCATCATCAAGGACTATTCTGGGGAACTCATAGCAATTTAATTTTTCTAAGAGATCTATTTCTTTGCAGAACATTCCTGCAGTATCTCTCTTTTAATCTTGAGTGTTTGCTATCCATCTTTTTGTGCAAGCTAGGTGCAACCCTTCAAAAGTTTTTGTACACATGAAAAATCTAGACTAAACAGGATGATAGTTACTACTAAGCTGTCAGTTGCATGATTGCTTTCAAAATTTGTGACAAGTTGCTGGTGAAACTTCTGAAATGATGATTCTTTGTTGGAATGCTTTTTTATTATTTGTTAATCCATGATGGGCATGTATTGTTGGAGGTTGCTAAAAGTTGCTTGGGAGGCAAGTCTATATGTAATTTCTGAGGCTTAGACATAATCCACTCGATCTCAAGAAGAGCTTGATGATACCATTTTTCTATTGCTAGGGATTTTGGACAGTTACTTGTAGTGTAAAATCATCTATAGGCAACTGCAGATTATGCCTTTATGGTGTAACTATCGATTATCTTGTAGTGCATGTTTATCACCTAACATGTATCCTATTGCATGTGATGTTTATAGACTCGACAGACTGTTATAGTGTTATCTTAAAGGAAACTTGTTTGCATATTCTTCCGTAGCTGGTCTTTTATTTTACTCTTTTGGTGCAAATGATTTTGCTCCAGATGAATACATGGTAATCTAGCTACCATCAGCTGCTTACTTTTATCCTTCCTGAATTATTTTCTTTTAGATCTATGGTTCATACAGCTATTAACTGGTTGGCAGCATATTTTGGTGCAGTGAAATTCTTGCTGATGGTAATAATTTGGAGCCTGGGACCATTATTGGTGATACCTTAAGTCAACAGGAAGAAGAGATTAAACGTAGAGCAGAGCTTGAAGAAGAGGAAAGGAAGCTGGAGGAGACATTGGAGTACCAGAGGCGGATAGAAGAAGAGGCAAAGCAGAAGCACCTTGCTGAGCAATTTAAGGACACATCTGCCTCTTTTCCAACCAATATAATTGGTCAATCATGTACTGCTGATTCAGATATAAATTTGGATCACAAGGCCAGCATGCATACTAATTCTTCACCTGTTTGCCTAGAGGGTATAGATTTTGGTGATTTTCACTTTTCTGAAGCTGCTTTTCCTGAAAATAAGTCTCATCTGATGGGGCAGCTACCAAACTCGGAGGATGACTTCATGGGAAAGTATGATGGAACTGACACTAATGAGATACAACAGTTTGGTTGCAATAATGCAGTGAATATGAAAGGGTCTTTGAAGATGAATAGAATAGAAAAAAATGCTCCCCCTCTAACATCTTCTAATAGTTCTAGCATCCAAAAGATTAAGAACACAAGCAGTCAACCTCATCTCAAGTCCAAGCAAGGTTATACCTCTATTTTAAAATCAAATTGATAATTTATATTAGTAAAATTGGTTATCTATTATAGATCAGTTGCATTTGAAAGGAAGTCCTCAGTATACATATATGTGTGTATATATATATATATATATATATTCTGCAGGCACACCAGGCTCCGTTCATGATGGTTTAGTGACTTCTGACCAACAAACAGGCAGCCAAGCTCCTAGACGAAGCAACACAGCTAAAATACTTTGCAGAAACAACCAAACTTCCCAAAATGCAAAAGAAAATTTATCACCTATGTGGTCTTTTGATGGTGTACAGTACGCAGATCAAGCTTGCAGTGTTTCAAATAATGCACATTCTGATAAAGGTGGGAATAAGCTGTATCTGCTTTTATTTATTTTTTCAACCTTTCAAGCTGCACAACTTTCACTTGTCTTTGTATGTTATTTTGTTCAATTATTTTCATTCAATTATTTGGACGTTTTAAGTTGCTTTTTTAGTAGTATATAGATTTTCGTTTAAATGAATATTTGTTGTTTTGACAGACATATGGATTTCTACAATAACATAGTTAGATTTTTTTTTCTGTTTCAGATATAGTACTTTTTAAATTGCTTTTTAGGACCATATAGTAATTTTTGACGTTATTTTGTGTTACTCTAATTAATATAGAATCTGTATGCTTAACAATTAACATAGATGTTTGTGTTATTGTAACTTGAAGTATGTTTTGCAAAGTTGAAATAATTTGCGGAAATCCATATCTCCGAACAATTTTTTTTTAACAAGATCGGTCGACAATGAGATTAGGTTCAGTTCTAGACACTACAGCTTGCATGTAGCAAATATCCTGAACCTTTAGTTGTTACCTTGGTTGTTATTAGAAGGAAAAAAATGACATTCCATTGCACGAGGCTCGCACGTACGCAAAGTTTGGGGAGGGGAGATATATGCAGTCTTATGGGCCATGGCCTCTAAAATGCAAGGGGTAAGCCTCCTTTGAGTGACTGAAGTGTCGGTTGGTTGGATAACAATTCAAAGTTGAGAAGGTGAAGGAAATTGGTGTGCTTAAGCTTATACATCGTGGTAATGTGGGCAGTTGACATTGCTGCATGACCTTTGAGGCATATTAGCCAAATCGTCTTAAGTGAGTCATTCCATTTTGTCACATAAAACATTTTATAAATTATATTGTTTTTCCATTGCTTGAAACAAGATTTCTCGTAGTCACTGTTGGTGGCAGAAGTTTGGGCCTTTCCTTTTCAGCATAATTTTGCAATTGAGCAGTGTTCTGAAATGTAGTAGTGCATGCATTTGACATATGATGGCATATTGCTGATGTGATATTTTTTTGGTCCTGCATAGATCACATGTTGGCCTCCTAATTAGTACATGAGTGTGCCACCTGTGTAACATACTATAGGTAGATATAGCAGGTTAACCGTGAGATGTAAATGACTATTTGCTTGAACATTTGGGCATCATATTTTTATTTTAATTATGATTTTACGCCCAAAGTACATATAATAGATACCAACCATGTCAGCCTGCTCTGCTGTTTTTTGGGCATTTTCCAGTGGATGATAAGTAGAAATTTCAGATATGAACTTATCCTGCAGTTTTCTGAAAAATCATGAAGTTTTTGCAAATATTAAATTGTCAAGTAGGAAACACCTGAGCAATCATGGCCCAATTATTAACTTTGTGATCTGTGATATTCATCCTTACTAGATTAATAGTTAACATGTTTATCTTTAAGTCTTGGCTATTAAAAAGAAGATTGTGAAAAAAAAGCAATTGTAAGACAGATATTCTTTAACAATCTTAAAGAGCCCTAATGTAGCACATCTTGTTAGCTATCAAATAAGAAAAATGCCTTACACACAAAGACTTCACAAACATTCTACAAAAAGTGTAGATGTGGTACCGTCCTGCGCATAGATGATGATGGTTTTGAGGTGGAGAGAGAAACTACCAATGATTGATAAATTGCCATGTCATTCTGTCTGTAGAGTGTCAAGTGCTTTAAGCTTAATATTACTCATCAGATAAATATCATGTTCATCTTCTGATTTGTGGAAGTGCTAGCCTATAATCTGTATCGTCTAACTAACATTACTATAATGTGGCTTAACATATTTGTCAAAATCATGGCTGGTCGAGGCTGTTTTTTTTTCTTTTGGAGGAATCAAATCTTGTACTTGGAAATTGGAATAGTACAGGAAAAAAAGTCACTTTGTACTCATTATAGTTAAAGCTCATTGATTTTTAGATTGTTTATTGTTTCTTATACACATTGCACTTCACAATCAAGCTGTAACTGGGAAACCAGAAACAGCTAGTTTGTGTGCTCCGTACTACCGTTCCCTTTTTTGATTGCTTCTTTTAGTGAAGAATTTGTCAATGGCACCCAGGTGACAATGGAGTAAATGTGTTGAGACAAATGCATGTTGAAGAGGATGATGACGAAAGGTTCCAAGCAGACCTCAAGAAAGCTGTGTGTCAAAGCCTCGGTATGTCTGTAGTTTCTGTTATATATTCCGTAAACTTTTAGTCAATCTTGGAGACAATCAAGTCTACAAAATTCTTACTATTCAATTTTTTTGATAGGTCTGCGAGGAAAAATATTTTTTTGCATATTGTGGTACTATACTATTAGTTTCTTTGACATTCTTGAAAGGTTTTAGATAAACATTTTCCAGCTCAATTCTCCATATTTAAGAAAGTGTGTTAGATTTACGTTATGAAAGTTGGAGATTCTACTATTTGACATAAAATTCTCAGAAAACAGAGCTAGTTTCACATGGCAATTTGGATAGTAGTAAGTGCGATATTTACTTCCGTTAGTTCTATGTTAGTGTCATATTGAGTTCAATATGAACCATGTTTTTGGCTTTCTGGAGCAGTACATTTACCCATGATTGCAAACTCAAATTATGAAAGCTTTATATACATTTCTTATCCTGTTATCTGTTACTAGGGCAGAAGTTATTTATCTGAAAGGCACAAAGAAATCATTGCAGGGTGGATATATATATATATATATATATTTTTTTTTTTTTTCTGTCCATGGTGAATTAGATGTGAGTTCCAACTAGAAGATGATCCCTAGTGTTGTTTTACGTCTTCAACTAAGGGATCATCATCTACTACCCATATATTGTAAACACTTCTTTACTTTTCTTACTTTAACATTTACTAGTCTAAAGCTAAAGCAGCCAAAATGTTGTAATTTTTTATTGTTTGTCAATTGGACTGTGCAATTTCATTTTCCTGATTTGCTCTTGCCATTCATCCCAGAAGATGGTTATGGTTCTTCTACTAAGGAAACTATAAGCATTGAGGATGGAAAAGATGCATTCGGTACTGGCCTTAGAAATGCCGTTGGTGAATACAATTGTTTCTTAAATGTGATTATCCAGGTAACTATTGACAAATCTCAAAGATAGTGCCATATATGTTAATTGCTTAGTTGAATATCATTCAGCTATCCTCCAATGATCTCATCTTTTGCATATTTACTCAGTCATTATGGCATTTAAGGCGGTTTCGAGATGAGTTCCTTAAGACGTCATCATTGCATATGCATGTTGGAAATCCTTGTGTTGTTTGCGCACTATACGAAATCTTCATTGCTTTGAGCAAAGCATCTAAGGGGCAGAGAGAAGCTATTGCACCTACTTCTCTGAGGATAGCTTTGAGCAACTTGTATCCTGATAGCAAATTCTTTCAGGAGGTAATTCTGGAACCTGTTTCCACGTAGGTCTTCTATTCATCTTTTATTATTGACCGAGAATGTTCAACTACAAAATATCAGTTATATATGTCAAGTTGTTTGAAAGTGCCTTGTGTACTTTCAGTTTGCACAAGGCTTTGTATGTTTTTATCTCTCTATTGCTACCTAATGAATCTGATTCCCATTTACAGAAACAAATGAATGATGCATCTGAGGTTTTAGCGGTAATCTTTGAGTGCTTGCATAAGTCATATACCTCCACTTCTAGTGAATGCGATGATGAATCTCATGAAAGTAATTCTGTGGGTTCTTGGGATTGTGCGAATAATGCTTGTATAGCGCATTCTCTTTTTGGAATGGATATCGATGAACAAATGAACTGTTACAGCTGCGGGCTGGAGTCCAGGCACCTTAAATATACTTCATTCTTCCACAACATCAATGCAAATTCACTTCGAACCACAAAGGCATGCCTTATTTGATTTCATATATGCACAATCAAGTTTTCTATAATAATGCGAATTTCCTTTTAAACTAAATCTTCTATATTTGCTCTTCAGATAATGTGTGCAGAGAGTGGTTTTGATGAGCTTTTGAAGATTGTGGAGATGAATCACCAGTTAGCTTGCGATCTAGAAGCTGGTGGTTGTGGAAAACAAAATTATATTCATCATATTCTCTCGATCTCACCACATGTTTTTACAACTGGTAACGTTGTTGGCTTTTAAATTTGTGCTTAATTTCATCTTAGAGATGCAAATGGTTTTTTAAACTTGGCCTGGAAATAGATGAACCTAAATGTGTAACTGTGGCCAGGGGTGCTTAAAAATCCCTACTCCTGGTTGTACCTTAAATCCTGAACTTCACTTTTTATGAACTATATCTTAGGCATCATCAAGCATAACTTGTTCACATTGTGTTGCAGTATTGGGCTGGCAGAATACCAAAGAAAGTGCAACTGACATAGCTGCAACATTGGCGGGCATTACGACTGAAATAGACATTGGTGTCCTTTACCAAGGTTTAGATAAAGGAAGCAAACATTCCCTGGTTTCAGTGGTATGGCCAAAACATAGCTGGTAGCTTTTTGATATGCAGTACTTGTTCTATTGCAAGCCTAAGTACCCTCTATTGTTGATGAAACTATGTTACTTGATCTTGAATATAACTCATATTAGAAGAGAAAAGTACATTCTGGTTCCACTAGAGTAGGTTGCATTCAAGAGTCGACTGCCTAGAGATGTTGCCAAGAAAGAAAAAGCAACATTCTAGGTTGCATACATACTTTTTTGGTAGAAATTCTCAACCATATTAACCACCTTTAACTTTGAGGATTATACTTCATCTATCTATTCGCTTAGAAACATGTTCTTCTGCTTCATCTTGTTTTATATACTTATCTGCTCACACTCTCATGTCAATCTTTGTGAAGCAAACTCTTAAACTCAGCAGCTTACATCTCTGCAAGCAATTTTCTTTGTTTGTTTCGAATTGACTTTTAAAGTCTTGATTAATTGGACTCGAGTTCATAGTTCTCATATCTCATTTTTGGCCGCAACATTTGTTTATATTCGTCCAACAGCAGAATAATTCTATTTGTTATAGTGAATAATAACCACAAGCACTGTATAGGTTGAATGCAGTGGGATTGATGGCTGAGACAGTGCTGGGGCCATTAAGTGTTGCTTAATATTGCTCATGGAGTAATAAAGTGTTGTACTATTGTTGTCTACTTATCTTACTGCCTGTCGACTAACAATAGTCCGGAGTATATTTGCATGTTCTGCTATATGGAAATGGAATATATTCATATCAAGCCTTTATTCTAGTGCTACTATCTGCTTAAATAAGTCTAGATAAGGAAAATGCTATCATAGGAAACTTGGACGTGAAATTCTTTCCAAAATAATAGTCTATAACGATGTTTAATGCTGCATCTCCCAGTAGGGATCCTAAGCTGTAGCTTCATTGCTGTCACCTTCCAGGCTTTTCCTTACAACGTGAGTTAGAGAAGGAGCATGTCTATCAGTTGAGAAGGCTATACGAAAGGATTAAGTATAGATCATCAACTCTCTGTTGATGTTTATCTGGCCTTATCATATTTACTCTGTAAATTTAAAATGGATGTAAAAGTCCTTTCTTAGAAGCAATTGGCATCTGGCATAACACGAGTCTAGGAGGGCTATTCCTTTTCTCCACATATAGCTTGAAATTATGTCATGACCACGATGAACATTACTACATAGCTTTGCTTAGTAGTGCTTTTGTTTGAAGTTTGAAATGAAGTAGTCATTGTGAAGACTGATCCTGTTGTGAAACTGTATTTAGCAAACAAGGGAACATCCTGTGGCCGAGGAAGGCAATGTAAATACTGCCCGAAATATGTAGATAAGCAAGAAAACTGTGAAATCCATAGACTAGCATAGTAACACGGCGAGACTGTTCAAAACAGTGCTGAATTAGGACGCCACATGTTAGCGCAACTGGAATTTATGCACAGGATATGACAGTATGCTAGATCGCATGCATAAGGAAAGTCTTGTGTAGTGATTCATTATTATGACAATTATTTCCGTAGGGTAAATGGATATTTTGTAACTGTAGGTAAATGAATACTTTGTAACTGTAAGGACAAATAGATGAGCATATGGAATAGGCATGTTTCATTTCTTGCACAGTTCAGAAAGAATATATATGTCGACTGAATTGCTTTGCAACAGAAGATCAGTGAGAGGCTTGAGTTAATTGTAATATGATAGCTCACAATCGAAGCTCCACAATTGAGCTGATGGGATTGCATAATTGTGGTCTGAAATGCTGTTTCAAGTTAGTCAACAAATCTGAAATTAGGATTTGAGCATTACAGCAACTTACCAACTAGTCACATTGTTGGAGTTCATCTTTTGTCTCTTGTCATACTATCTGCAATTATAAGTATACAGTTTTTGTTTTCAGTGATCAGCTTAAGTTTGGTAATCTCATATACAGGTTTGTTATTATGGGCAACATTATCACTGCTTTGCTTATGAGCATGACCGGTGGGTCATGTATGATGACCAGACTGTCAAGGTAATTCTAGAGGGGTACTTCTTCATATTCCTCGTGGATTACCTTGTGAGCTATGATCTAAAAATTAACTCGTGCAGGTGATCGGTGGTTGGAATGATGTACTTACTATTTGTGAAAGGGGACATTTGCAACCTCAAGTCCTCTTCTTTGAGGCTGTTAATTAATTGTTTCTCGGATGGATGGTTATCATATGTTTCTGTTCATTGAATCAGATCATATCCTCTGTAGCTGCTACAATTGATAGATCAGCACATTTTTTTTGCCAGTGATCATCAGACTTATCACTCTTGGATCCATTAACTGCACAGTGATGATCAAATGCTGATTATAAATTGGGTCATCTGGTTTTACTCTGACCCCTTCGTATACCATAAACATGAGAATATTTTTTACAGCCAATAGTTAGTCGACCAATACTAAAGAAGCCAGTAATTTTTGTCCCCTATCTTCTATATTTGAGTTCAACTCATTACAAAGATTCTGTTCTCCTCCAATAAGGGTCGCCATACATCAAGCCAGGAGATTACATACTTTCCATGTTGGAGTTGTCAAAGGTACTCACTAGTCCTCAGAATTGACATATTGATTTGATTTCTAGATTTTGATCAACAACTTTGTTTGAGTGATTTTGTGCATAAATTTTTACACCAACAATGTGGTCATTACAGTTGACTCTGATATTTGTATCGGTCAGGAAGATGCCTATGAAAAATGTAATACTTTATGCTTTATCTTTGCTCGAATACTGAAGGAACCATGGTAATTTTGCCAATCTTTTTGGGGATATTGAGGAGGTTTTATTGTTAGATTTGTATAGTTCTGTGCCTCAATGTTGTAGAGATGGAGAGTGTAAAACTGATGATAATGATGATGAGAATGAAGTAGTCACAATGACGCTTTGCCTTGCTTCTCTTTTTTCTATTTTTTTCCTTTACTTTTTTGGTCTGTGTTGTCAATAAGTCGGAGGAGGGGTTTCAAGATTTTCTGTCAAGTATCAAGACACATGAATGGTATTCTTGTTACTCTTTGAGCATTTTCTGTAACAGGTTACATTGGTCGTGAGGATCTTGCAAGTCTTATGACAGAACTTAAAAATGCAGCATATTCCTTCGTTTCTTTATTTGTTCAGGGTTGTGCCATGATGTTGCAAGAGATTGTGAAGAGCAAGCGTGTGATGGTTGAATAATTGTAGCAGTATTTGGCTTCTGATTTGTCCCATTGATGTATGTCATCAGGAAGAGCTCGGCTTTTCTTTTATTTCTTTTAACATTTTTTTGGCATTTCATGGAGCATGTTTTAGTATTGGAAAACACCAGACGTTCTTTTATTTTTTGGAGAAGAAATGGGGATTAGACCGCAATTAAGATGATATCTACTTTGGCTTTTGATGTCTCACTCCTGACGATTGACTTTTTATCTCCGTTTTGGTGCCAATTATCGTATGTATATAGCTCAAACTAGAGATTTACTAAAGACAAAAGAAAACATTTTCTAATAATAGCTGCATGCCAAATGCCAACCAGTTTTTTTTTCTCTTTTAACCAAACTAGCCCTTTCAAATTTGTTTTAGGTGTCTAAAACATTTCAAATCAGAAATATAGTTGTTTGTTCTTTTACTTCCATAAAATTGCTGACTAGCACAGTAATTTTCAAATATAATATGCTAAGTGGATAATTGATTTATATAAAAACCGCTTAAAAAATTATAAAGTCTTAAAGAAGAATTTTCTACATAAATTAATTTTTATACAAGACGTGAATCCGATTAGTAGTTTTATAAAGGTGAATTAGATAAAAGGAAGTTAAAAAACAAAAACAAAAATTCGGTAGATTTACAATTGTCAAAAGTTCAATGCCAACTTCCTGCAGTCCTGAGTTCCTGCAGTCATGTTTGCAGAGGATCCTTCCCAATCCTTTTCCCCATTTTTATATAAGTCGCCCTTCTCCCTCGCTCACGGGGAGAACAAGTCCCGAGCTCGAATACGCTTGCTATGTATCCGCTCGCAAGTACGACACGTGTATCCCAACGGGCCCCACTAGTCCCGAAATCAGTGGATACCATCTCGCCGGGAGGATAACGTGGCCTTGATCCTTTCAAACATCCCCTCTTCTCCTCTCCCCCTCTCTTCTTTATTCGTCCCCCGAACACGCACATTTCGCATCCGCACTCACTATCCTCCCTTCTTATTCTCCTCTCACTGTAGTGTACCCTCGGAACGATGGCGAAGATGGTGGCATTGATGGATAGCCGGATAACCCCGTCGGCCTCCGCCCACCACATGTTCGGTGGCGGGTCTCTGAGAGATGGAGAGATGATGGGCCAGAGACTGAACCTTTCGCGCCACCGACGTGAGCAGAGGATGGCGAACGTGAACGGGAGGGGCGGAGTTAGAATGTCCGTTGTCACCACCGATGTCGGGACGGATGTAAAGGTGCGAACTTTTGTTTGTCGTGTGACCGGTGTTGGAGATGTTTGCCTAAACTGATGCTTGTGGTTGGTTTGCGTAGTTTCAAAATTTGGATATGGACAAGAGGAATCCGGGGTCGGTTGTGGCGGTTATCTTGGGTGGAGGAGCTGGGACGCGGCTTTTTCCGCTTACGAAGAGAAGGGCGAAGCCTGCGGTGAGTATGAAGAACCGATCTTGTGACATTGGCATTGTCAAAATCTGATCTTGATCAACCTATATCTGGATAGACTATGACAATGCTTTACATCACTTCCCCATATTCTTGGAAGTGACCGATTATGTGCTTTAATCAAATATTTCTGGAAATAGCAAAATCCAGTCAGTACCACTATTCATCAATCATTTATTAACCTTCAAACTTAAACGAATTACCATGCTTAGAATTTATCCATCTGTTAACATTATGGTGTTGCATGGTACTCATACTTTTACAGGTACCTATTGGTGGTGCATATAGGTTGATCGATGTGCCGATGAGTAACTGCATTAACAGTGGGATCAACAAGGTGTATATTCTCACGCAGTTCAACTCTGCGTCACTAAATAGACATCTTGCTCGGGCATATAACTTTGGCAATGGTGTAACCTTTGGAGATGGTTTTGTTGAGGTATATGATGATGCAGCTTGTTCAACTTAGCAACAATTCCATTCAGTTGTTGTGTTAGTAAGGCTAAAAATTTGTACAAAATAACAATTCATATTTTCCCACCTCAAGCTAGTTTAACACATGCCTAGCTTATAGTCAATAGAATTAGTTATTTTGGAATAGAAGGGTTTTCTCTTCTTACCTTTTTGATATCCAGGTTCTAGCAGCCACTCAAACACCTGGAGAGGCAGGAAAAAAGTGGTTTCAAGGTACTGCAGATGCCGTTCGACAGTTTCATTGGCTTTTTGAGGTATCTATTATTTTTCTCTTTGAAAATATCATTATGCATTTCTTGTTGCAACTTTTTGGGAAAGTTTAGTATCTCTTTGTTACACATTCTGATATATGTTATGCTCATGATGAAAAGAAAATAGGTTGTACCATGTAAATTGTTATAGCTTGTTTTTGCTATATCTAGCCTAGAAATTTAGTTTTTTTTAGCTATGATTTATGAAATATTATCTGGAGGGCTTAATTAGACATTGGAGTGTCAGATAACAATTGCGACACAATTAACAACATATGTGAAAAGGAAAAAAAAAGGACCGGGAGATACTACTTCTTTCAAAAAACTAAAAAAAAAGAAAGAAAGAAGAGGAAGAAGAGGAACAAGAAGAAAAAGAAAAGAATGATATATAGGCTAATATTGTGGTTTACATTCATACGTAGGATGCCAAAGGTAAGGAGATAGAAGATGTATTGATTCTTTCTGGAGACCATCTTTACCGTATGGACTATATGGACTTTATTCAGGTGAGTTATGAGCAAAAGCCATTTTTTTCAATCCTGTTTATTCAGTAGCATTTTAATACTGAAGTCAATTTATTTCCAGAATCACCGAGAAAGTGGTGCTGATATTACCATTTCTTGCTTACCGATGGATGACAGGTGACTAATTACATAACTGCAAATAGGTTTTGTTCATTAAGAAAAAAAGAAATAAAAAAAAAAGAAATTATTGTTTTTTTATTTGGATGCTTCTTCTTTCTCCAAATAGTAGTTTTTTATTTTCTATTTTTGGATAATATCTTATCAAGTGACTGTTTTTCAAGTACAGAATTTCTGTACATGATGGGATTTTGATTTATTTGGTTCGTTGTCTTATTTAGGCCTTGGAGACAAAACAAATCCCTAAACAAATAATAGTCATCTTTCTCTCTCCTCTAGGCTCTTTACATGTTTAGAGGACTTTCTAGAGGGGTTGCTCCTAGGTTGCATGAGCCTAAAGTGCAATCAAGAAGGTAGATTACTCTATCGCCGACTTTCCTTGTTACTCTTTTGCCAAGTCGCTCCATTGTCTCATTTTTTGCTTTGGCCAGGGATCTGACATTAATTTTTGAGGGTTGATGTCAGGTTGCTAGTTGGTCGTAAAATTTGATGATACAGTTGGATCCTTTTCATCATTGAATTGTACTCTAGCCGACCCATATAGTTGAGAAAAGGCTCAGTTGCTCAGACAATGATGAGAGTTTCTGTAAATGCTGATCTCTTGTTTTTTGGGTAAAGTACTTAGGAAGCTAAAATTTCTAAGAGAACCATTTCTTTCATTTTAACAAAGTAAGCTCTCGTAAAGCAGTCTAAGTACTAGAAGCTCACTAATAATGTGGTCATTCTGAACTTTCCTATTGTGATACTTGGTATTTGAATATTTCAGTTCAAGACAATAGCTACATAACACATTTCTTTCTCCTTGCAGCCGTGCATCTGATTTTGGTTTAATGAATATAGACAACAAAGGTAGAGTCATATCGTTTAGTGAAAAACCAAAAGGAGATGACTTGAAGGCAATGGTAATTTCAGCATACCTTTCGTTTTTATTTTCTTTTTTAACTAGCTTTGCATATATGTAAACATTAGATCTAGATTCTTAGTAGTCCATATAATCATGGTGATAAACGCTGTTAGATGCTTGGATATGGATCATTGGTAATTCTCATCTGCTTTTACAGGAAGTAGATACAACTATCTTGGGTTTGTCAAGGGAAGAAGCAGAAAAGAAACCATATATTGCTTCAATGGGAGTGTATGTGTTCAAGAAAGAAATTCTTTTGAATCTTCTAAGGTATGATCATTGAATTTTAGTAAGAGTTCTGCTTCTCAAGGAATGTGAGAGAAATTAAAGGATGTAGGAGGATGTAATTGATTTTAACTTTCTATTACTTTAATATATATACATATATAAAGTACTACGAACTTTATATTAACATTTTAAAAAAAATTAACATCCTTTTAGCCATTGAATTCACTTTGAGATTCAGAAAAGCTCATCTGAAGGTCAAATAGGGTGATGGTAGCTTTTCTCTCTCCACCTTGAGATTAGCTTTTGACACTCACAATGCACAATAGATGGCTAGGAAAGACTTGAAACTTATCATAAAGTTTCTAATCTAACTATATTATATTTATATATATATATATAATTATACATCTATTTATGTGGGCTAGATTACAGACTTTATATAAAACTTTTTCCAAAGTTTATTACTTTCTAGCCTCTGAATGCATCTTGAGATTCATGAAAGCTCATACTAAAGTGAAATTAAGTGAGCATTTTGTCTCTCTTGATCTTGTGATCTGTTGCTGAAGTTTTAGCATAAAGTTTCTAATAATAGAATATATTCCTTTCAACGAGATCTCACAAACTAAGTAGGAGCTAACCTTGCTAGATAACAAGTATTTCTCTTTCGTAGTGCACTACTATAGAGAATTTGTGCAAGTGTTGTACTCTGAAACCATATGGTTATTACTTAAAAATGATATGCAGGCTGTAGATTTTTTTATTTTGGTATGTAGAGCTGTTTAATGAACTTGTTGCATATACATTTCTTGGAACTCACTTATTCTCTCAAAATAGAACTTGTAGCACATTTGTAAAATGGATCCTTATATATTATTGATCATCGTTAGGTCAGATGGCGGTTTCCTACTGCAAACGACTTTGGATCTGAAATAATCCCTGCTTCTTCAAAGGAGTTCTACACCAAGGTCTGTATTATCTCTTAGTAGTTTGCTCAGATCCTAATGTTACTTTGATCTTCTATAACTAGTTTAATTTTTCACTTTCTTCTTTCACAGTTTAAATTTCATTTCTATCATAGCATTCTCAATTACTAAATCAGCCTTAAAAGCTTCACTAATTTGTTCAAGATGAGAATCGAAATATTTATTTAAGGAACTAGGATGTTTATCACATTTTAATTACTAATATTTCCGTTAAGTTGGTTCGCAATGATTTCCTATCATGTGCAACTGTGTCATCATGAAAAATCTTGGTTCCTCACTAGGTTATATACACATACTTTATTCTTCATTTCTTCTCACTAGATTTGCACCATCATGATTTATTTTTTTTTAACTTTCTTTAGGAAGTCATGATATAGATTTGTTTTATGAGCTTTCATTATTCAGCTGATGAGAAATCATTGCAGGCATATCTTTTCAATGATTACTGGGAGGATATTGGGACTATTAAATCTTTCTTTGAAGCAAACCTTGCTCTCACCTCACATGTAAGTTTTTATGTATGAATATAGGGTTGAGATAATTAGGTAACTGCAAGCAACTATCTGTTGCATTTGTATTTCGCTGATGCAATCTAAATTCTAAATTTATATATTTAGTTCCTATTCCCTTGGAACTTCCTGGTTCACTTTTTGTTGTATATTATATACATCGTGCAGTACTTTCCAGCTAATGTGAACCATATCTCATGTAGTGAGATACTACTAGCTTCCTTGAACCATTGACCAGAGGAAATAATTAATAGGCCTTTTGCTCAATACCCAGCAACTACTGGATTCCTTCCCTTGGTTGCAATCACCATTTAAAAATGCTGGATGAAACCAGCCTGCTGGTTTTCTAGTTGGACCACTGGCAACTTGGCTCTTCTATAAGGCAATCACCTTTGGACGATCAAACCTGTGTAATTTGACATTGATGATGTGCATATGCCTTGGTAACTAATTTTTGTCGAAAAAAGGTGTTATAAACATAGGTCGTTGCATAAACTCCACTGCTGCCAAACAGGAGGTATCCAACTTAGGAATCTCCCTTTGATAGCCTTTCTAGAAGAGTTAAAAGTCATTGGTCACCATAGAAAGCCAGTAGTTAGGGAATTAAGTCATGCTTATGAGCATGGACCTTCCACCAGAAAATTATGTGTTCAGTTGTTTTACAATCATGGTAGTAACCATATAATGATGAAATGAACATGCTCTCTTACGTGACCCTTCATGTCCATATCCAACACTAATTTTTCATTGTTATCTAAGAATTTATTATGATTTTTTCTTCAAATGTTGTACATGTAGTCTTATTATTCACTATTAAAGTTCTGTGCATGCTGCAGCCGCCAAGCTTCAGCTTTTATGATGCCAAAAAACCAATGTATACATCTCGAAGAAACTTACCTCCAACAATGGTTGACAATAGCAAGGTAGATTACAATTTTGTAAAAGTATTCCATCTTATTTTGCTTACACTCCAAGAATTCCCATCCGATAGATGGTTGCAACTATAATTTTTGTCACATCTTACTTGTCACCCTTACTTTATCTAGTCATGTATTTGTAGATTGTTGATTCAATTGTTTCCCATGGATGCTTTATGGACAACAGCTTCATAGAGCATAGTGTTGTTGGAGTCCGATCTCGAATTAGTTCTAATGTGCATCTAAAGGTTGGTTTGATTTCTAAATGTAGCCCAGTAAGAAAAGGCAGAATTTGTACTTTTAACAATCACAACTGAAGCTACAAAAAAGATGGTTAACAATTTGGTGGCACTTTATATGCAGGATGTAGTTATGCTTGGTGCCGACTACTATGAAACAGATGCAGAAATAACATCATTGCTAGCTGAAGGAAGGGTTCCCATTGGAATCGGAGAGAACACAAAAATAACGTACTCCTTGTTTCTAAGCTATCTTGTTATCGGATGAAATATGCCCGTTAATTCCATTATTAATTTATCAGTATTCCTTCTTTTATTTGTCTTGCAGGAACTGTATTATAGATAAGAACGCAAGAATAGGAAAGAATGTGGCAATTTCAAACTCTGAGGTATATTATTTCCATTACCTTGTGCTATCTAAATACTTGTACATAAAATTCATTTCCGTTTAACGTTTTAGCTCATGACATAATCAGACAATTAGTTGACACCCTGCCCATGTCTCTCTTTCTCAAGACGTGTTGTGGTTGATAGAGCAGTTGTATTTTGCTGGTATGAACTATCGTCGAACTTATACTTTTGTTTGGGTGTTGCAGGGGGTGCAGGAGGCAGATAGATCTTCTGAAGGTTTCTACATACGTTCTGGCATCACCATTATTCTGAAGAACTCCACCATTGAAGATGGATTCGTCATATGAACTCAATCTTCCTCTGGTCTATGTAGAGGATCAATAAGCAAACAGTGAAAACTCTTGTCATTTATCCACGCAATAATAAATTGTATATACAGTTATAATTTTGGTTATTCAAATCAATCTCTCTCGCATTTTTGCAATCATTTCCATTCTATCAACTATAGTTTTTGCTCCTGAGTTGTTAGAGTTTTCCCTTCATATTATAGTGTTTGCTAAAGTTTTACTTAGGATAAGACTCTCAAAATGGCTAGATAGATAAGTCGGCAACTCAAGGAAAATGTTGCCGACTTCTCATCGAAGTGAAATTAGTCGCTTTCGTTTCTTCTTAAATTAATCCTCGCTGAATTAATTATTGTTAACCGAATAAACTGGTGGATAGAATTCGATCCACCGACTCGGAATAAGTGGATCAATAATTAGTCATTCCTAACGCATCCAAATTCGATCAACTTCCATCTTTCGATCCTAAAACGTGGAAATTTATTTATATAAAAATGGTACCAGTAGCACTGCTCCAAAGAAATGTAGTTAAATCAATTTTTTTTTTTAATCTTCTTCTTTCTTTAGCGTGCATTTATAATTCTATCGATGACCAAGGTTTCTTATTTGGTATGAATAAGTGTATATACGTAAACGTAGTGATTATAAGTAAGATAAGAATAAATAGGTAAATAAATAAGAAGATAGAGTGTTAGTTAAGCTTACTCTTTATGTATAAATAATTGTAAAGAAAAGGGCGAAAATAAATCATTTATATAATGAAAAATCATAGCTTTCTCTAGGTAAATCCTAGAAATAATTTATAAATTGCTCTCCGACAAAAAGAAAATTATATTATAAAAGAATGCTTAGAGAATTTCGTGAACAATAGAGCAGTTTGTGCAAAATTTATTATAGGATTGTTGTATGAGATAATAATTTTTTACATAGGACTTAGCAGATTAAAAAATTATAATAGTCTTGAAATAAGATTGAACGGTGTTGTACTTTAATAAAAGAAATATTGTAGCAGTATTTTAGTAAAAAAAAACTCGAGTTTTTAATTATTTTAAGTTTGTTAAACTTTTTTATCACGTGTCTAATTTAAAAATAATTTTATAATATAAATTATTGACTCGATCAACTACTTATATATGTTAATGACCCGATCAACGACTAATATAAATTAAAGACGTGGCAAAACACATCTAATTCTCTGTGTAATGAACACGAACACGAAAAGATGTTAGGCTACATCTCGCTGCCGATTTCCTTTTCCCGAGCGATGTCGTTGCCGACTTCTTTTATCTATTAACTTTCTCGGCGTGGATATAGTTAATGATGATGGACTCCACTTGTGATGATGTGATGATATCACCATATCTCTTTCTCTCGAGTGCTCCGCATCTCGCCATCATCACCATATCCGTCCGAATCCAGCGGCCCTGATTCGCTTTAATCACAGCTCAATCCTCTCCGTTCCAACCTCGCCACGATGCCGGAACCAGATCAGGGACCGCACCCGGCGGATATCCACGATTTGCAGCCGGACCACCCCGCCCAGGTGATCGGCGCCGGAGATGAGAGGGCGGTGGCGGAGGAAGGCGGCGGCGTCGATGCGGCGGGGCCGCTGATGAGCGCCGCGTCGAACCAGCTCACGCTTCTCTACCAGGGCGAGGTCTACGTCTTCGAATCCGTCTCCCCCGAGAAGGTCGAATTGTTTCTATTCTTCTTGCTTAAATTTCTTTTGGGCATTTCGTCGAATAGGAAGTGGGTGCGGTTATTTGTTCTTCCAGTTTGTTCTATTTGAGATGAGATGTCGGATAAAAAAGATTTTTGTTTATATACAAATGCTTTTGAAAAATGATACCCTTTTGCTCGACTCTACTGACCTACTTTTGTATGAATTGTAGAATTTAATTATAACATGAAGTGTCGCACTTATTCTCCTAGAATATCGAGAGAACCATATATTTCAACAACTTTTACTAATTAGAGGCCATCCATAAGGAGCACAACCAAGTAAATTGCAGAGTAGCATATTTATTTTCCTTTTAAAAATTGAGCAGCATTCTAAATGAGCTGGTAAATGACAGTTCGAGATTTCCAGTTGATTGAATGATCAACTGATTTGCATGATCTGATGTATTTATTTCAAGACGTTTCACCACATTCTATTGGTCATAAGTATAAGTTTCTTTGCCTTATTCTTTTGAGAATTGTATAAGTTTCTTTCTCTTGGTTTGTTGAACAAGTATAAATTACTTGTGGGAGTTTTATGAAGTCTTTCTCTGAGATGTATCATGTTAATAAATCTTGGGCACCGAATGAAGTCAGTCTGGTTTCTTGTTCAGTTTCACTTCATGTAATTCGTGTGCGTGCATGTGGTCTTATGAATTATGTTGATTGATTATAACCAGAAAATAGCAATTTATTACTCTTCGACCCCACTTATGAGCTGGTATATGTTCTTGATCCAGGTGCAAGCTGTGTTGTTATTATTAGGTGGTTGTGAAGTGCCATCTGGTATAGTTAGTGTGGCAGTGCCCTCTCTGCAGGATGACAAGGTACTGCCACACTGGCATTAAATCTTTGTTCAGGGGTTTTTTTTTTCCTTTACTGTTTATATCGAGTATTGAATTATTTTGGGCAGAACGCAGCACCACCTGCAAGTAGGCTTGCTTCCCTAATCAGATTTCGTGAGAAGAGAAAGGAAAGATGTTTTGATAAGAAAATCCGATATACTGTCCGCAAGGAAGTTGCTCTCAGGCATGTTATCTTCATATTTTAATGTTTGTTCAGAAAATAAACATATTCAAATGTTTAGCTCTTTCCTATATATATATATATATATATATATATTTCCCTCTTTCATAAAAAAAGGTTTAAAAAATCCAAATCTATAGCTCTCCTAATATATTTTTTTCCTCTAAGCTACTTGTGGCTGTGAAGCATGGATGGTTCAACTAACAGGTCCATGTCAAGTACTTTTGAGGTCTGACTTTGACTTTGAATATCACGATCATGCTGTATCGTTTTCCATGATTCAATTCGGTTTGCAGATACCTAAGTGGAAGAAATGAACCACAAAAATTACAACAGGAGGAGAGTTGGTCATAGGAAGTCTCAAGATTGATGTTGCTCCTTACATCAGTTGTTAGTTTTGGTAGAAAATCTGACAAGACTTATTCGCCATAGTAGCGAAGGATGGCTTATTCTGTTGGTTAAAAGAAAGGTCCCATCTTTAGAAACTATATCCATTTATACATCACCTAACTTAGAAGAACATACGCCCTGTAATTACTGTTTCTCGTCAAATTTCGACACCAGAAAGAAAATAAGACTGTTCACTTCACTGCTTCAGATTCACAATATCTTGTCACAATCTGAATAATATATACTTATATATTCTAATGAATATTTGAAGTATATGCCCATAGAAAAATGAATTAACATTGCTAGACATAGAGGGACAAGGTTATAGGTTACAACTTCAGTTCTATTAGGTGACTTTGTTTCTCCTTCATTTTCTTTTTTCTCCCGGCTTCTTCAATTTTTATCAATGTTTTAATTACTGTTAGGATGAAGCGACGAAGAGGGCAATTTGCTGGAAAGGCAAATCCAGACGATGGAGGATCAGAGTGTCCAAGTTGTGATCCTCCCTCAATCAAAAGCCAGGATGATAATTCACGAGAAACTAGGTCAGATTTCATTCCATGTCCCCAATTGCTCATGTTATGTCCTTTTTCTGATAAAGATCGCTATTTGCAATTTTTGTTGGAAGAACCTATACTTAGGATTAGTTGTCTTAATTTGCAGTTGCCAAAATTGTGGCATTAGTGAAAAGATGACTCCTGCAATGCGTCGTGGACCAGCTGGTCCAAGGTCCCTTTGTAATGCCTGTGGATTAATGTGGGCAAACAAGGTAATAAGAGTCCCCAGTCTGTGTTAATAGTCTCTTGTGCAATATTTTTGGCATTTTTGCTTATTTGTTGACATGCTTTTCTACAAAGGCAAGTAAATAGAAGGAAGAACAGTGAGTTTTCTACAAGGACATGTTGTGCTTATAGGTCGGCAAAATTAAATAGTGCTGTCATCACTGATTGTAACTGAATTTTGTTTTCAATATATATCTCATGGATAATTTTAACTAATTTTATCGTGCTTACAAATGTTGATCTTTGCAATTTGCAGGGCACTCTAAGAAGCTGCACAAAGGCCCCTAAACTTAGCATGGAGACTCCTGCCAATCCAAATGATCTGGTGTGTTTTTCTCATCAAGAGCAGACGATATCCAAAGCAGCTTAAAATGTAAAATTGTTTTCTATTCACTTATCTCACTGCATTCTTGAACAGGCTGAACCCATCAGCTCAGAAATTAGGGGTGATAAGGCAGTTGTTCTTACTTCAGATGGTCATGATTCAGTTCTAACTAATGCTGAGATGTAAGTGCGCATTTTTTTTTGTTCTCTAATGATCATATTCGCTCTGAAATTACAACTGAATATCTTTTTAATTTCTTTGTTCAGGCTGGTACAGGAAATGCCACTGGACTGTCCGCCGCACCAAGATGAAGAAACAAAGATTGTCGTATGAGAAGTATATAGTATGTTGTTCATGTTCATAGGTTTCTTTAAGTTGTAAGAAATGCCTGACCTCATGAAGATGCTGGAGGCAAGCAGCACTGACAAAAGAACTTTCATGTGTGCAAGGGCACACAGAAGCAATAGCTTAACCCTCCGAGCCGAGTCCTGTATAACCTGATGAAGGCCTAGTATCTGTCAAACAGTTTTAACTTTTCCGAGCAAATTAACTTGCAACTTCTTAAGCTGAGCAGTGAGTGATAGAAGAAGAGAGGAATGATTAGTTTAGCTGAAATTTCTTCAATGCTGTAACTACTAAGAAGGTTTTTTTTTCCCCTTCTTTTGTTGGTCTGGATGTCACCATTCACACCATTCTCATACTGTGAAGCACTTATTTTCTCTTTTTCCAGTATTTGCATATCAACTTCTCTCGTGTTAAGCTGTGAGAATATTTAATTTTTTTCCTTCAATTAAAATGCTCATTTATTTTGGAAAAAGCAGGTGATGAACTGATACAAAGTAGGCAATTAATTTTTTTTTTTTGAAAAAAAAAAAGACAATTTACCACCACACCTATTTTTAGTTCTCCGTGATTGTTGGACTGACAGTGAGTAGTAACTCTGAAATCGGAAGAGTAAATGACTTTATCAACGCAAAATATGTGGATTTCTTGTAACAATGGGCTTTTATCCCTTTAACCCGGGTCCGAATCTGTTAATAGACTTGATAAAAAAAAAAAACTTTTGAAGAGAGTGAAAATTTATAGCATCTCAATTAAACCATAATCCTTATGGCTTCCCAGTACATGTTACTTACATCTCTATAGTAAATTAAAAAAATAAAGAAAGTTTAACTTAATCCTAATCCTTCAATTACTACGTCATATTATAAGACCTCCCTATATATATTAGTTTTTGACCAAAGTCTAATTCATTGGGGGCACTAACAGAAATGGTGAACTAATTAGTATTTTTAAAAATACTGATCAGTTCATTATTTTTATTGCCAGATAAATATAAAACGCTAAAAATACTTAGCGTTTTAGAATCAGATAAATATGCTGCATTTGCCTATGGATAAATGTTGATCAATTTAATATTTTTATGAGAGCTATAGTGAATTAGATCTAATTTAATAATAAATTTAAATAAGAGTCTATTACAGCAAAAATATAGTTTGGTCAAACACTCGTTATCAAGAAACATAAAGTGTAAGCACCGTTCAGAATTCACACTTAATGCCAGCTTTAATTGGATTAATTTCCCTTAAGATAACAGTTGCTAATCCAATAGTTGGTGAACTACTTCAAAATATCTAATTACAACTCATTAAGTCACACCAACTATAATCCAACCTAGAAGCACAGTTAAAAACTATCTAATTTTGAGCTTTGACTTTATATGGTTATTTTTTTCCCATGGCCCATGGCCCATGGGTCAACAACTTTGTCAAACTCGTAGACATATATAAGTAAATATACTTGTCCATAAAGTTGATAAAATTTAAAATCTTTAGAGGGAAAAAAAAATATTAGAAGGAGAGCTAAAGATTTGGAATTTTCAAACCTTTTGTTATTTTTAATGAAAGATTTAATTTGTCACCCATTTTTTCCCCTTTCTCCTCTTCCCCTCTTTTTACCAGTTACCATATCACTTGCAATAAATAAAATTATTCACTAAACACCTCGTCGTATATAATAATGTCAACCCCCTCCTCTCCCACACTCTCGCATCCCATGCAACTCCATCCATCCCCCTCCTCCCTTCTCTCTCTCCTCGCTCTCTTCTCTAAACTCCATCTCTAACCCTAACCCTGAGTGGTAACCTTTCGAGAACTCGATCTCTTCTCTCCTCTCCTCTCCTCTCCTCTCCTCTCCTCCATGGCGGTGGCTTCGAATGCTTCGACCTCGCTCCCGGCGTTGTACGTAGGAGACCTCCACGCCGACGTGACGGATACGAATCTATTCGATCTCTTCTCGTCGGCCGGAACCGTCGCATCCGTCCGCGTCTGCCGCGACTCCGTCTCTGGCCGATCTCTCGGATACGGCTACGTCAACTTCATCTCGCCGCAAGATGGTACTGTTGGATTATGTTGATCGGTTATTTGTTTGATTAGATCCCGTCCTGTCGTCTACTTTCTTTGGATTGCTTGATCGATATCGGTAATAGGAGATTTGTGGATTACATCCTTGTCATTAATCGATCTTCTCGGGTTTTCGTCGAGTTTAGGGTGATGTTTTGTTGCGGTTTTGATTTATTCGCGGTGGGATTATTGTCTTCGTTATTCGGTTATGTTGGATCTCGCCTTTACCGACATTTCTCGGGTTACTAGTGTGTTGTTTTATTCGATTTATTTCTCTTCTATCTTTAGTTGATTTTAGCATTATATTTGGTTATGCAACCATGTAGTTAAAGTACTTTATCAAGATTTTTATCCGTCCTTTTTGGTCAAAATTCTTTTTCATTTTGTGATTCTTGGGCAGCCTCGCTTGCTATCGAGAAGTTAAACCACACCTTATTGAATGGTAAGGCTATACGGATTATGTGGTCACGTCGAAATTCCGATGCAAGGAATAGTGGGATTGGCAACCTTTTTGTGAAGGTATAATTAGTAGGTTTAACTTGGCTTTTTCATCAAAATAAAAAAAAATTTGTAATTTCCTTTTGTTTTTGGTTATTGAATTTGATGAGGTTTGGGGTTAACACTTGCAGAATCTGGCTGATGCCATAGATAATGTGAGGCTTAATGAAACTTTTGGGAAGTTTGGGACCATTTTATCTTGCAAAGTTGCTACTACACAAGATGGAAGGAGTAAAGGTTATGGTTTTGTTCAGTTTGATAACCAAGATTCTGCAAACTCTGCCATAGAAGAACTCAATGGCTCAGTCATTGATGGCAAGAGAATGTATGCATATCTACTGACCTTACAGGCCACTACCATACATGAGTTTGCATATTTAGTGTTTAAAATCTTGATAGTTCGAGTCTCTTACTCTTCTGTTGTATTATCATCTAAATTATTGCTAAATAGTTGATCTTGGTCTTATTCAATGCAGATATGTTGGTAATTTCGTTAAAAAGAGTGAGCGAGTTTCACCCAGTCCTGAAGCCAATTATACTAACCTATACTTGAAGAACCTGGATGAGGACATAACAGAAGAACTTATCCACCTGAAATTCAATGAATTTGGCAAAATAAGAAACGTCGTCATTGCAAAAGATACTGATGGAAACTCAAAGTGTTTTGGATTTGTTAATTTTGAAAGCCCTGATAATGCAAAAAAGGCTATGGAAGCAATGAACGGTGCTCAACTTGGTAAGCTTATAGGTGCAATTTGACAAATATTCACTAGAAAAATGATCTTGGAAGTTCATTTTGAAGAAGTTGGATCACTGCAATTCCTTGGTAACAAGTAGCTAATTTCTTTATGCTGTACTCTGCTGATAAGGTTCAAAAACTCTATATGTCGGAAGGGCACAGAAGAAGGAAGAACGCCAAGAAATTTTACAGCGTTTATTTGAGGAAAAGCGCAATGAGCAGATCAGGAAAAACATGGTAAGTCTGTTCTTCAAAACTTTGTGCTCTTTGCTTGATTTCTTGCTTTCCTCGAGTCTCTTCTACTTTCACCAATTGTTTTCTCTTTAGGCCTCTAATGTATATGTCAAAAATATTGATGATGCCATTGATGATGGTGCTCTGAGGGAGCACTTTAGCCAGTGTGGTAGTATCACTTCTGCAAAAGTCATGCGTGATGAGAAAGGGGTGAGCAAAGGTTTTGGGTTTGTATGCTATAGCACTCCAGAAGAAGCCGGCAAAGCTGTGAAGAGTCTGCATGGCAAGTCAAACTTCTTAGCAGTTCCCCTTGTTATAATACTATTTGGCAGCATTTTTTAAGCTCTGGATGGCATGCAGGGCGCATGTTTTATGGGAAGCCTCTGTACGTTGCAGTTGCCCAAAGGAAGGAGGATAGGCAAGCTATCTTGCAGCTTCAGTTTGCTCAACATGTGGCAGGCTTAGCAGGATCTTCATCTGATATTGTTCCTTCCGGATATCCTGCTCTTTATTACTCTGCTCCTGGTGGTGTCTCACAAGCTCCTACCCAGGGTCTGACATATCAAGCTGTAGGGCCTAAGCCGCAATGGAGAGCCAATGATTTTGTCCCTCCATCAATGCCAGCTTTTCAACAAATTAATCTTCCAGTTATGAGCTAACATGATAATTCTTCTAATTTTCTTTTTTTCCTAAGATGCGGCTTAGAACTACTGACATAGAAGGGCAATGTTTACTTTTTTCACAATTCATTTTGGGTTGCTTGTTCCCACTTGAGCATTTACATGTTTGCAATGATCTTTGCAGCTTCCAGGTTCTCAGAGGCAGCATAAACAAAGTCGCGGCCGTGCAAATAGGCATATACTACCTCAATCTGGCCCTTCTTCTTTGCATATTCCACATTTACAGTATTCAAATAGATCTCTGGATTCATTAAACAACTCCAGCGATTTGCAGGTAAATTGAGATACAGAGAGGAGTTCTTATGTAAAGGTTTTGGTTATGTTCTTTTGCATTGATGCAATTGCTTGTCTCTAAAGTTTGATGTTGTCTCTGTATTGGAATAAGAGATGCACTTACTAACTTTATATTTTTAGTTAGAATTTTGAAGTTCTCGACGTCATCATGAAATTAATACGTCAAGACCAAAGCATATTCTTGCTTGGATATATTACGGTTGATACTAAAGAATAGTAATCATCATGGAGAAATTTTTATCATATATTCAGAGAATCCTTACGGTTCTGAATATCTTTCAATATTGATGTTTTTTTTAATGCTTCCTGAACCTTACAAGTTAGCCTCTCATCCTTTCAGTTGTTGGTTTCCTAGCTAGCTTTCTTCGTACTAAATGGCCGCAAGCTGTGGCAGCTAAGCATTCTGTAGATGCCATAAAGTTTTACAATATGTAAGCAAATTTTTTCCTCAACCCAGAAATGCCTAGAGCAGTATGATGCACTAGAAAAATGGTTAATAGCAAAAACTCAATTATGCCTCATTGTTAGTTTCCTAAATTCCCCATAGACCTGGTTTGCATGGCATCACGTTGATCCCTTCACTAACTGTCAAGGTGCTTGACGAAGATAATCATTTGGTGAGTAAACAGGGAACAAGTCTAATTCCATAATATATAATTTGCATAGCGTGTCAACAACAAGTATCTGAAGAATGGTCAGCCCATACAACTTATAAAGTATCTGATTTTGTTCTTTTTCCTTCTTATATTATTCTTCTAGCTACTCTGTATGTAGAACATGCTTATTTTGGAAGAGAAGTGATCGAGCATCAATTACCCATCTATTTAATATTGGTACTTTGAGTACTCGAATGTATCTCATTATTCATTCTGTTCTATTATGATTTGGCAAAAATCATCTGACATGGCCAAATAATCTGTTTGAAGAAGTCATGGGGTTACTTTTCTAAATTCCATTAGAAACTATTGGTGGGTTAACAGTCATATGGAATATGCAACTCTGTTTGAAGAAGTCTTTAACAAGCATCTGCCAAGTTTCTCTTCTCTAAATGAACAATCATACATCACCAAATTCTGGCATCAGTCTGTAGCCCATTGTTCTTCACACATTTAGAATAGATTTTTGATGGAATCATTGGAAAGTCTTCTCTTATAATTTTCCTTGTTGTTGTTGCTTTTGAAGGTGAGGCACCGACTAGGCCTTATTATGATTCGGACTCTAGGAATAAAGTTAGTATTCGTCATAGGCTAGAGCAATTGAACTTCACCAATGGTTCGTGTTGTTAATAATAATGCCTTTTTTTTCAGGAAACACCTTTTAAGCATGAATATTCTCAGATGACAGCCAATTAGGTAGGGCAACCATTAACATACATGCATATTTGGCGTGTGAAGTATTTCATTCAACTGGTGTTAAGTTAGAAAAGAGTTACTGGATTGGTTCAATTACTGAAGAAAGTCTCTCAGCTTGTCTGAACTTAGAATAATGAGTATTGCCTTCTGCATACTTGCTTCCACATTGATGCAGGGGTAGTCAATCATATGAATTCGGAAAATGCTTTTGTATACTCGTCTGCGTCATGATTCGAAACAGCTAGCTAGAATTACTTCTCACAGATCTTTACCACAAAACAGGTTACATTAATCTCCACATTGTCTATATAATAATTTGATTGTTTAGCTATGTTAGTATTGGTGTCATCTATTTTATAAGTATTATGGCATGCATTTCTTATTAGGACTTTGAAATGAAATAGAAGAGGAAATTGCAGGTTGTGAGAAGTGAGAACTACTTAATTTTTTGTAGGCCAAATTACACTTTGCTCTATATTGTAATTTGACTTAGTATCACTCTCCACTTCCATCAAGCGTATAAGTTATCACTTATAATATCTAAATTTTAACACTCGGTAGCATTTTATAAAGGTAAATATTGGGTCTTCTTTAATAGTTCAAAAGACAAATTGTATTCTTTTATAGTTGAGGGGTACAATGTGATACCGACTCAAAGTTTAGGAGAACAAATTGTAATTAAGCCTTTTTTGTATTCCCATCTTTTTGTTATGGTTTGCTTAACGTAATATATTGCTTCACCTTTCCATGTGCTCTGATTATTCTCTTGGCTAAGGTATTTCTCTGGTTGGTGGTGCAACAAGGTAGTGCAGTAAACGTCCTATTTACATGCTAGTTTCTTTTTCTTTTCTTTTTTCAATTCTAAAGGTTCTTGGTGTCTCTTTATACCAAACAATCTGCTTTCCACTTGATATATGTGATTGCATGCCCTTGCAGCACTCAGGACATTCAAAATATGTGGGAGAAGTGCGCCGGCATGAGATAAAGAACGAATCTGTTGTCCCATCTGCTGCTTCAGACTTGCAAGGGGTGGAGATGCTCGGTAGCACACTTGCAGCTGCTGCTACTTCGCAACAACAAAAGCAGATCCTTGGCGAGCGCCTCTTCCCTCTTGTTCAGAAGCAAAAGGTGTTCATATTTCTGATGCATAGTTCTCATCCATGATCATCTATTCACCATATTCTGGCATTAATCTTATGTTTTCTTTTTCTTTTTCACATGACAGCCTGATTCTGCTGCTAAAATCACTGGCATGCTTTTGGAGATGGATAACTCTGAATTACTGCTGCTTCTGGAGTCCCCGAAATCACTGACTGCGAAAGTGGAAGAAGCAGTCCAAGTTCTTAAGCTGTCGAATATAAAAATAAGTGGTCAAGAGACTTCCCATGGCAAGTACTTCTCATCTGAGGTTTCTGTCAACTGAAAGAACAAATTAGCCACTGGTTTCACCCTTCCTAGTCTTAAGAAGCTAGAGAGAGACACGCACACTGCTCAGTGCTCAGTCTTTTATCATTTTTAACATTTTATTAGTTGGTGCATGAGGTTCTTTTCTTTTCCTTTTACCTATAGATTCTTATACGAAACATGATAAGTTCTGAGACTGGATTGTTGGAACGCCAAAAGTGTTAGTCTAATTTGCTCTGCCCGTGATTGCATTAGCAGGAGTGCATTCTGGCAGCGGTTAGGTTTGGTTCTGGTGTATGTTTTGATTCGTGAACATCTCTAACGATGTTTGCGTTCTCTTAAGATTCAATATTCTGGAACTTTATTAATTCTCTGACCTTGGGTATAGCAAACAAAACGAAATAGAACTGTGATCAGCCTGATTGGATTTCTTGGGTCTAAGTAGCCTAGAAATACTTGTATGAGCTTCTTCTTTTTCTGGATTTAAGATCTACTACGGATGCCTGGTCTCTTCCATTATATCACAATAATAAATAAATAAATAAATAAAATAGGCCAATACCTTAATACCTTTATAAAATTTATGATATTAATCTAAGTTTTCACGGTTTCTCTAGATTTGATTAAGTGTGACTGTTAAAATTTATTTCTCTTAGATATAATTATGATAGGTATAATTATACCTTAATTATAGGAGATATTATTTAACATTAAACCATTTAAATTTAATTATTTAGAGATAGATTTCAATTTAAATATGATTTCCTATCTCTATATGTTATTTAATTAAATTTAAATTAATCTAAACTAACAAGAGATATATGTAAATAATAAAAAAATAATCAAATAGATAAATTTTAATTAAACTTTCATTGCATTCTTGTTATATCTTAAGAATTTTAACCGCTAGATTTTGATCAAAAAAACTGATTAATAAACAATTAACTCTAAGTTGCTTAATATAAAATCTTATCTCAGCCCCAACTATATCATTAGCTTATTGGTATTGTTGGAGATTTAGAAACAGCTAATGAGATGTTTAAACTAAACTTTCCAGCATTGGCCACAGGAATCAGTTGTAAGATAAAATCACTGAAAAATAGGGAAACTTTATTACTACACACGTTTATCACTCAAATTCCTATTCTACGTATCATCACTAAGCTGCAAAAAAGAATCCTTCCCCTGATAACCTAAATCAAAATTAAACTATAAAACCTTGAATCTCGTATCATCAATCGCAATAACGTTCGATGGCCACGATGCGCTTCCCTTCCACTGAGACCGAAATGTGGAGCAGCAGCAGCGTCAGGTCGGTGTCCACGTCGACGTAGTGCTCCTCGGTGCCGGTGCTCTCTTTGAAGTAGTCCTCGGTCTCCAGCTCGGTCACCGAGGACTCATCGAGGTCGACCATGGCCAATCTTCCATCCGTAGTCAAGGAGAAGAGCACCCCCTCGAAATTCACACACTCGTAGGTCTGACCTCCAACGACATGGCTCTCTATGCGTTCCATCACGTCGATCGGAACTCCGACGATCTCAAGAGAAAAAGAATACTAACAGGCAGTGGAGGAGTAGTGCATGACGGGGGTAATGCATTCGTATCTATAGATCACTAGGGAAGTCCGAGTATAATATATGTACGTATCCTATTCGAACTAGGAATAGAGTAGTGGTTTCCTAGTACGTGAAAGACTCGGAGAGAGATATATGTAAATAATAGAAAATAATCAAATAGATAAATTTTAATTATAAAAAGATATTAATACCCTTATTATGATATATATGCACATTACTCCCACTAAGTGAGGCCTTATAGGTAGAGTATAATGGTTACGTAACAGACGGTATGCCTTCAATGTGTGGCTTCGCAGTTCACACTACTATGTCGAAACATTGCTCTTTCGGTCTTCCTTAACAAACGAGCGATCCACAATGACCATTAATATAATAAAAAGAATATATATGTTAATCATATTAATGACTACTGCGATCTGCCTGGGTGATACTTTCCCGCCTTTTGTTGAGTGCTGCATATGGGATTGGGACTACCTTCCACGCCGAGTCCTCATGCAAGTCCATGAACGCAATGCACACACCTCTGTTCCACAACACTATAGTCAACCGTAGACTTCGCTTCATATCTCCAGACGACCGTCAACATCGGCATCCTCACCACATTATGGGCAGCAGAGGCCTTGGAGCCAATGTTTGCAGATGCTTGTCGCAGTCTTATGGCATGTCGAATACCGCACAAGACGGTGCAACCAGGGATTTGCATCTTGTACAGGTTATTTGGGACTGTTTCCTTGTTTTCGCTTGATGAACTGACTTCTATCATTTGCACCTTTAAGTTGATTTACTTGTTCTTCCTTTCAGAGAGTACGTGTATCAGAGAAACAAACACTTGGTAATTTCCTTCTGTTCGTAAAGAGAGATAGCAGGCAGTCTACAACGCAGTGAATTAAGGGTGACACGGCCTCACGAAGAAAGCATGAATAAAACTGATGTTGTGATCATGCAGGTTTCCTATTGATGATTGATGATTCACTTACTCTTCTTTCGGTAGTTTTTTTTTTTTTTCTTTTTCACATGAACTTAGTAATAACATCTTCTTTCTGCAGGAGATTAGAGGAAAGTATATATACCAGGAGGGCAACCTATTCTTAGATCTTGCCATGATTTGTGCTTCAAATTCCACTCAGCCAGGTAAATACATATCTTCTATATATATTATACTTTATGAAACCTAATTCATGTTACATCTCAATTCTTTCTAGTGTGCAACTTATTATATGGACTAACCAATAATTCCAGGTCTGAGTCCAAATTAGACCCCCAAATTATTATTATTTTTCCCTAGTCCCACCTATGGACCAACAGGAAATTTAATATCATGATGAGTATTTATGATACTCATAAATTATAATAATAAAAACTTTACTCCTAGTATCAAATTCTTTGCACTATTATAAGTAACTCACCGACACACACAACAAAGAATTTTTCCCCTTTTCATAAAGCGGTGTGATAGTGATCCTCTCCAATCTCCACAGCACCGTAATGCTGGATAAACTTATTCATATTTGCTATCCCACCGACATTATTCGTACACTTGTGGGGTACAAAATATATGTACTCATCTATCCCACCTTCTCTTTATTCCCTCCTCCCAGTCTTTGGAGGCCAAGGCCAAGGCCAAAGTTGAGGCTTGAGAGAGTTGAAGACCATCGCTTTGCACTGCCACTGCACTTGTAACGGCGATGCATTAAAACGGGGGACACGCCGTGCCGTGTGGCGTAGATGGCGGTGAATGGGTCCCCCCCCCCCCCCAGCCTTTTCAAAAGCGTGTGGATCGTAGGGATTTGTTAACACTTAACACCACCACCTTTATCTTTGATATAGATAGAGAAAATATATTAACAAAATTTGGGTACTCTTTTTAATAGCAATTAACTCCCTTATTTATATATGCAACTGTTAGTTCTTTCCTAGCATAAATATTGCCGGATGCAATTAGGCCATCAGTACTGTTTGAGTTCCACCACCCAGTCCATTCTGCAAGGTATTGAGTCTTTATGAGGTGTTCATGAGAAGGAAAAAAATAATAATCTATGTATCAGAAAGAGTTAAATCTGTTTAAGCATGTATATAATCTACTAGCTCATAAACTATAAAAGAAACAAAAAGTGCAAGTATACAACTGACTCTAGTAGTAATAGAGACGTTAACCAAAAGAAACTTTAGAATTTGCAAACTTGTAAAACAATTCTATGGGCGTTCATCTGGGAAAAGAAGGAAGAGAAGTAAATAAATAAGGGCACTTTTTTAGAGATAATTATTTAATTAGTTTGATGAAGATCTAACTGTTTAAATTTTTAAGAGTATAATAGGAATGTAACAAATTTAAAAGATATTATCAATTCAATAGGTTATCTTTATTTTTTAAATATACTATCTTCCACATTATTTTTTAATAATTATATTATCTTAATAATTTATCAAGTAATATATATATACATATCTTTAGCTGGGAGTAATATATGTATATCATAATAAGAGTATTGATATTTTTTTATAATTAATTTGTTGAAAATTTAATTAAAATTTATCTATTTGATTATCGGTACCGAATACAAAAATTGACTATTATAGCCGACAGATTGAGATTATAAATTTTAATGAGGTATTAAAGTCTTTGGCAATAAATAAAGCATCCAGGTACGATAATAAATCCAATATCATCATCTGTGTCCATAAATCTTTGACCCTTAGTCTGTCACTGCATAAGCATAGATGCTTCACCTACCCAAAATTGATCACATCTTTAGGATTGTCTTGATATTGTTATGGTCAAGTGGTGATGCTATTATTGCCATGCGCTGTCCTACTTAGGAATGAGAGTGATAGAAGCAACAGCGGGACCAATTGCCATTGAACTCGCTGTATAATGTTCTATTAGCATGAAGTGTATATATATATTGTTTTTATGTGAATGCAAAACTTAGATATCCTAATCATCATTTGCACATATCCTTATTTTAATATGGACAAGTTTAGAGCGTGGTTGGTGCCTTTAGCCTCCATATCGTTGCAGGGCATCATGTGATTAGTGTCATACTTAGATAGGACAATGGGATCCCTTCCTTTCTATCCTTTTCGCATGTGAACAACCTCTACTCCTCTAATTTCATTTAGGACCAGATCGATCATCTTATGTAGTCATTAATATGAGAGAGTGAGAGAGAGAGAGAGAGAGAGAGAATGGGTAAAAGTTGAGGGAGTTGGGAGCAGTGCTTAGGACTTCACATGAGAGCCTGGGATCTCAGATTCACAGACATTGGCTGGTTAAGAACCCTTCAGGTAGTCAAATGGATCAGAAGCCTTGTCTTCTTGACCCTGGCAATTTAATGTCGTTTATTATCTGACACACTACCAAAAGGAGGAGAATATACTTTCTCCCTCTATTGTAATGCTTGGAGATCTACCACGTACTCGGCCACTCCATCATGTAATATATACACACACACTTTTGTAAATCTATGGATTCTCTATTATTTTATATGAAATTTAGTATAAGAGAAGAAGTAAGAATCTCTCAAGTAAAAAAATAAAATAAAAATTGAATGACAAATGCTCTGGTTTAGAAGAGATATGCAAATGCAGGTAGATATTATCACTGTAAACAAGTAGTTGAGTCACAGTAGTATTATGTATGATTTAATAAAGTTTTTATTAAAGTGCTTTAATGTGTATAGTTTGAACTCGTTATGATTTAGTTTTAAAAAAGAAGTTGATTGGATTATTCAACCTATGATTATTGCTTTGTAAAGTCAGAAATAGTTAAATTTTTATAAAACACAGGATGAAGTTACCATAAAAATTTGCTAGTAAAATCAAGTGAAAAAAGGGCATATTAGTCATAAAAATAGTAGCTCTGTAGATTAATTCTTTTTTAAGTGGGTAAAAATAAAAATTTGTATATTTTATTGTCCTAAACTCCTCCTTGTTCATTGATAGAGGACGATGATCCTCAAGTGTGAACCTTCATTGATAGAGGACGAGGAAGAAGACGACAATGGCATTTGGAATACACACACACACACACACACACACACACACACAAAAGAAGAAGGTTTAAATGCCAATGGCAATGCCATTGCAGCTAAAAGATCTTTGCTTCAATCACGGGGCATCCCACCCTGAATTGGGCCCCCACCCCCCACATGCAATCGTCTCCTTTTCCTTAAAGTTTATTTACCTCCACTCTGGTATCCAAAGATTGCCCAACTAAAATAAGATACTCCTCTTATTACCGAGTCCAATAATAACGAACTTTGTAGTTTCTCCACCACCCCTTTAGCGAAATAAAGAATCTAACCAAGTTAGAAATGGAAGTATTCTTTGTTAACAAGATCAAGATCAAGATCTGGGAGTATTGTATTGACCATTACCTTTTCCCAAAGAGATATTTTACAAAAATCTCAGAATTAACTTTGTAAACCCACCTAGTTGATTTGCCCCAAAAAAAAAAAAACCCAAGAAAGAAGGAAATTACAATTCAGTCCCTAACCCTAACCCTAACCCTAACCCTAACTCTAACCCAACATGGTGTGTGATCTGAGTTATTTAATGAGAAAGGTTAAAGGGTGGCCATGATGATCTGCTGCACAACAGTCTACACACTCTTTTGTAGCATCCGATCTATATCACCCTTTCTCTTTGTGTGAGAGGATGCGAGGCAATTCCAAAGCCACAGCAACCATGTTGATGAATATTATAACAAATTATTAACTATTTAACTCCCCCCATCCCTCTCTAAGCTGTTGTTGTTGTTGTTTGTTGTTGTTGTTGCTGCTGCTGCTGCTCTTCTTCACTTCACCCAAGAAGAAGACCAAAGCTTCATCCTTTCCCCCCCCTCTCTCCACTGCACATTGCAGTGTTGGATTCTTCCCTCCATAAAAATAAGGAGGGGGAAGAGGAGGGAAGGGGAAAGAGTGGGGAGATCTGAGTGAGTGTGCTCACCTACTGATAATGGGAAGCAAATGCTCACCGCCCTCTATTTCTTTGCTGCTGGTGCTGCTGGCTCTCGTCGTCCCAGTGGCACAATGTGGGGTGACATATGATAGGAAGGCCATCGTCATCAATGGGCAGAGGAGGATCCTTATCTCTGGATCCATTCACTACCCCAGGAGCACACCAGATGTACTGTTACTGGCTCACCATTCTCCTTTTCTTCTTGCTGTTTTCTTCTTCTTCTTCTTCTTCTTCTTCTTCTTCTTCTTCTTCTTCTTCTTCTTCTTCTTCTTCGTTTCTGGTTAAGTTTTTGACGCGCAGTGTTGTTTTGTTGCGTTAGATGTGGGAAGGACTGGTGCAGAAGGCTAAAGATGGAGGTTTGGATGTCATACAGACATATGTGTTCTGGAACGGCCATGAGCCTTCTCCTGGCAATGTATTCTTTTGTTGCATTTTCCTCCAAGATGGGATTTTTTTTAATGTTTTGCTGGTGTTGCTCCATAAATCTTCTAATGGGTGTTCTTTGTATGTGGGGTTTGTTTGGTTTGCAGTACAATTTTGAGGAGAGGTATGATTTAGTGAGGTTTATAAAGACTGTGCAAAAGGCAGGGCTCTATGTGCATCTCCGAATTGGGCCTTACATTTGTGGAGAATGGAACTTTGGGTAAGAACTTTGACAGTTTTTCCTTCTTATATCCTTGACATCATGTAAATCTGGTTTTCTTTTTAATGTTTTAGATCATAATATGGGGAGATTTATGAGTTTCCATTGCTAAAAAAAAAAAATCTCTTTCCTCCTCTGTGCAGTGGATTCCCAGTATGGTTAAAATATATTCCAGGCATCAGCTTCAGGACAGACAATGAGCCTTTCAAGGTCTATCTCCTCCAGAATTTGTATTTTCGGTCTCTTTTTGGTGATTTATCCACCAAATTTTGTGCATTAACTTTGCACAGATTAAGATTTTTAAGTGTTGCTAACTTGGGTGAAATTACGCGAACATTTGATGTTTTACAGATGGCCATGCAAGGTTTTACTCAGAAAATTGTGCAGTTGATGAAGAGTGAATCGTTGTTTGCATCCCAGGGAGGCCCAATTATCCTCTCTCAGGTATGTTTTTAACTTAAGAACCCTTATCCAAAACTATGTGATGTTACATTTTGTTGTGCAGTATGGTGCTATTCTTGTAGTTGTGCTAAAACACAATAGGAAGTTAGGATATCTCCTAAAGGCAACATTGTAGAAAGTTTTTTTTAAAAAAAATCACTAATGACTAATCAAATGCTGTCTGAGTGCAGATCGAGAATGAATATGGACCAGAAAGTAAGGAATTTGGGTCTGTTGGTCGTTCGTATGTGAACTGGGCTGCACAAATGGCTGTGGGTCTTGGCACTGGTGTACCGTGGGTAATGTGCAAGGAAGATGATGCCCCAGATCCAGTGGTAGGAAGATGCAGTCTTCTTTTATATTCTTGTGTAAATTATATTTGATAATTCATGGTTCATTTTATGGAAGAGGGTCCTTTTGATCAATTAATCTAATCATGCTGCTTTCTTGGTCTTTTTGTGTATCATGGTACATGTGCATGGATCACATAGTAAACTATTTTCCCTTTCAACCTTCTGGATAGGAAATAATTTAGCTAATTGTTTGATTTCTGATTCTAATATTATCTGGCAACAGATAAATGCATGCAACGGTTTCTACTGCGATGCTTTTACTCCCAATCAGCCTTATAAACCTACGATGTGGACTGAAGCTTGGAGTGGATGGTAAGTTGCTTCCCTTAGATGCAATTTCTATGATGGAGTCAAACCATGTCACTAATCACAAAATTTCCTATGCTATTGAGTTTTACGACCTTTCCTGTTATGAACATACATCTCACAATTCAAGCTTAATAAGTACAGATTAAATGTTTATTGAATATTTGCAGGTTTACAGAATTTGGTGGGACTATTCGCCAGCGACCAGTTGAAGATCTGGCATTTGCTGTTGCACGATTTATTCAAAAGGGTGGCTCCTTCATTAATTACTACATGGTCAGCACATGCTACTTAAACTTCAGCTGCTTCTTTAGCATTTTTGGAGCTTTCCAAATGGAACATGGAATGTTTAAAAATGATTTAATTTTGATTGCTAAAGTACCACGGAGGAACAAATTTTGGGCGTACAGCTGGAGGTCCCTTCATTACCACGAGCTACGATTATGATGCTCCAATTGATGAATATGGTAAGTAAATCATAAAGGTATTGATGACCTACTTCAAGGATCTGCAGTACACTTCACTAATAAACATGAACCATCCACCCAGTTTGTTTTGAGTTTTTCCTTTTCTTTTTCGAACTAAAATGATATCATCTTTATCCTCTTCTTTTTCCTTGCTATTCAATATATGACGTGGAACTGCAGTACACAAGCTCGGTAGGGCGTCATACTCAGTTAATCATTTACTTTGGTGTACTCATGTTACCTGTGCTTCAATAAATTGACAGGATTGGTCAGGGAGCCAAAATATGGACACTTGAAAGAACTTCACAGGGCCATCAAATTATGTGAACCAGCTTTAGTTTCTGCTGATCCAACTGTCACTATTCTTGGAAGCATGCAACAGGTCTGTTTTGAATGCTTTCCGAAATGATATCTATGATTTATTTTTCAATATATATATATATATATATATATATATCAGTGTGCCTAAGTATACTGCTGGCATTTCAGGCTCATGTCTTCACATCCCAATCTGGAGGTTGTGCAGCTTTCCTTGCAAACTACAACACAAATTCCTTTGCAAAAGTCATGTTCAACAACATGCATTACAACCTGCCACCTTGGTCAATTAGCATCCTTCCTGATTGCAGGAATGTAGTATTCAATACTGCAAAAGTAAGTAAACACTAATTTACTCTCTTTTTTTCATCCATTTTTACCATAATCTGCTGGGCTGTTGCTTATGCTTAAACCTTTGGACTGTGAAGTAGATTCCGAATCATGCTAAGATCAATTATGATCTATTTCTGCTGACAAATTCAAAGCTACATATGCAACTACTATAGCGGAGGTTGTGGAAAGTCAAAAAAGATATCTTGGTTAGTTTTGCTAATTGCTCATGATATAATTTGGCCTTACTGCAGGTCGGTACTCAAACATCTCAAATGCAAATGTGGGCAGCAGATACCCCATCTCTCATGTGGGAGAGATATGATGAAGAGGTTGTATCACTCGCAGATAATTCATTGATCACCACCACTGGTCTACTAGAGCAGATAAATGTTACCCGGGATTCCAGCGACTACCTTTGGTACATTACTAGGTAAAGTTGGCTTCAGCTATTCCAGCAGTGTACCTATATCAACCAGATATTTCATTCCGTCTTTCTTCTGACATTTCTTGCTGTCTAAATGCCATGAATTTAGTTCTTTATTTTATAACGCTTCATTATGGAGTGTTACGTTATTTTTGGTGGTTTCTGCTGAGATTGCACCAATAAATTCCTAATAAATCATCCTTTATATCTTATTCTGGATCTAGTTGATTGTGACATTTATTTTTTATCATTGAATCTTTTTTATTTCCTTTGCAGTCTTGATGTGAGCCCAGCTGAAAGATTCTTACAAAGTGGTCAACTTCCTGTTCTCACTGTACAGTCAGCTGGTCATGCCCTACATGTCTTCATCAATGGCCAACTCTCAGGTGGTCTAGCACTTGACTTGTTCTGGTTACATGTATCAAGAGTTAGCTCGAAGTCAAGTGACCAAATGGCTAATAATTTTGTAATCGTATGATAGGTTCTGCTTATGGAAACAGGGAAAATAGAAGGATCACTTATACTGGTAATGTCAACCTTCGTGCTGGTTCTAACAGAATTGCGCTGTTAAGTGTTGCTGTTGGACTGCCGGTTGGTACTTCTTCCACCTTCAATTTCTTCAATTCATTTAACTCAGAACTGGTCTGCTTGATCCTCACCAAAAATGATGTGGGTTCTTGTGAATGTAGAATGTTGGGGTGCACTATGAGTTGTGGAACACTGGTGTCCTCGGTCCTGTTGTACTGCATGGAATGGATGCAGGAAAACAAGATCTAACTTGGGGGAAGTGGTCCTACCAGGTAATTTTCTTCATGGCTTCTCTCTTTTTCCTTTTCTTTTTTGTTTTGGTACTGAAAAGACTATATGGGTGTAAAAGATGACAAAACTTTCTATTCTCTGCTTATTGTACAGGCTGGTCTGAAAGGAGAATCCATGAATCTGAACTCTGTAGAGGGCTCTACATCTGTTGAATGGATGAAAGGATCATTGGTAGTTCAAGATCAGCAGCCGCTAACATGGTTTAGGGTAAGAAGCCACACCTCACTCGTTCTGCCTGTTGATATATGTTCTGTTGGTACCTCATGCCATTGTAATTGTCTTTTTCCACAGGCTTATTTTGATACTCCTGGCGGTGATGATCCACTAGCTTTGGATATGAGCAGTATGGGGAAGGGTCAAGTGTGGATAAATGGACAAAGCATTGGAAGATACTGGACCGCAAATGCACCAACTGGTTATTGCAATGGTTGCAGTTATACTGGGACATATCGGGCACCAAAGTGTCAAACTGGTTGTGGTCAACCAACCCAAAGTTGGTAAGTAACTTGGGTGACAAAATCGTATGTCCAAATTCAGCAATAAGGTTGTTCTGTGTAAATTTTGATTTTTTATGTCACCAACAAGCAACCCATGAGAATTTATTTAAAATTTTACAAATTACATTATTTGAATATTTTGATAATTTTCTGCATAATATGATTGTTTCATCTACTAAATAAATTGTTGGATGCATAGGTATCATGTTCCGAGATCCTGGTTGCAACCAACCAGAAATCTGCTAGTAGTATTTGAAGAGCTTGGAGGAGATGCTTCAAAAATTTCTCTAGTAAAGAGATCGGTCTCTAGTGTTTGTGCTGATGTCTCTGAATGGCACCCCAACATAAAGAACTGGCAGATTGAGAGCTATGGCCAGCCAGAGGAGCACCGCAGGCCAAAGGTCCATTTGCGATGTGCACCAGGGCAGTCCATATCAGCCATCAAATTTGCCAGCTTTGGAACACCCTCTGGAACATGCGGAAGCTTCCAACAAGGATCTTGCCATGCGCCAAATTCGCAGACCATCCTGGAGAAGGTTTGTTAAACTATCCTTCATTTCTCTTTTTGGAACTCCATATGTCTATTTCTATTCCAAATATCTAGTAATTTGTGGACACATCCTCTATACTGTCTGTCTACTAATACAATCATCAAATGAATCATAATTAGTCTATTATAGTATTATGTTACCTTGACCGGGCCAAGCATGCATATTTTGGTGGTTATCTCGCATATATTTGGTAGATTTATGAGATTAATAAACTCCTGAATCCATTTCGGCAGAAATGTGTGGGGCAGCAGAGATGCACAGTTACTATATCTCCCAACAATTTCGGAGGAGATCCATGCCCAAAGGTGATGAAAAGAGTGGCTGTTGAAGCTATATGTTCCCCTGCTGTTCAGCCAACACCTTAAGCTTGAATCATGACTGTGTGATTGCATGCCTTTTCATTTGGTTTGCTCAAGCACATACATACAGCAAAGGAGGAAGATCAAAGGAAGATAATTGTAAAGTTTGCATCTAAATTAGGATTATGTCATTTGTGATGTGTCGGAAGTCGCTTGTTGATCGCTCCATAGATAGTAGATGTTGGCCCTCTAGCATTTATCCTTCTACAAGGATGCTTCTCTGCACTCCAGTATATATTCTGGTTCTCAACTGCTAATATAAGTTGGTCCCAGGATGGAGATGAGGAGATTAGGGAAGAAAAAGAGGAGAAAAGAAAAAGGAAAAATGTGCTTTAATTGTTTGCTTTTGTTTATGTAAGGCTTTTTGAAGGAAGTAAGATGTAATTGTCACATTGTTTGCACTTGTGAGTGAGATAAGTTAGTGTAATCAGTGCCTGAGTGAGCTTGAAGATGCTTACTAGTGGCATTTGCTTTGTTTGCAATCCAGTGTTAGTTCTCGAAATTATCAAAGTAAAATTTTCTGTCAAGTGGCAATTTAGTACCAACAAAATTGTTTTCTTCAGATCCGATGCAAATTGGATCAGTGTGTTTACCAAAGTTCAGTTTAAAATAGAGTAAACTTGAGAGATCATATCTTGGCCCAGTGCGTGTTACTTATACATAGAAAGAGTTGGAAGTATTAGAGTATTGTAATCAGTGCCTGATCTGATGCGTTTGCTTTGCTTGCAATCCAGTGTCAGAGTGATCTCGGTATTATCACAAGTAAAATTCTCTGTCAAGTGGCAATTTAGTACAACATTTAATTGTTTTCTCCCAGATCTGATGCAAATTGGACCACTATGCTTACCAAACTTCAGTTTTAAATAGCGCAGACTTGGGCCAGTGCGTGCTATTATCCATAGAAAGAGTAGAATTAATAGTATCCAACTAAGCAATCCAGTAACTTAGAAGAATGGCCCAAATGGTACATACTTTTGCCTGGATTTAGGTACTAAATTGGATCAGAGAAAGAAAGCAAGACAAGCATAATGATGTTAGGAAATAAGCGTGTTGTATGATTGTATGTACTCGATTTCTACTCATGCATGAAAAGCTAGTATTATTATGCTATGTTGCCCCCCGACCCCCACCACCTGCATTTTTTTTGCATGCAACGGTGGTTGCTTGTCTTGTAAAGTTGCGTGGGCAATTATGCAAACACTTGACGTGCTACGTCTCCACTCAAGAAATGAATGGGGGAAAAAGGAACAGACTGCTCTGCTATCTGAGCTCGTGACGACGTGATGTTCCCGGACAGAACAAGATCTGGGTCTGTCGTCTTCTCGTAGAGTGCTGGACAGTGGAAACCTATTAGCGTGACACAATTATTCGTCACTTTTCCTCTCTTTTTCCACTTTATTTGTAATAAAAATTGGTATAATTACGTTAAGATAGTTAGCACTTTTGCTCATTTGCCGCTTTATTCTGATCATCTAAACTTAATTATATGACACTTATATTACTTTTCTAATGAAAAATCTAATGGATAGTCCGTATTTCACCGCCCGGTCCAGAATACTATTATTTTGGGCCATAACCCATATACGACTCTCTCTCTCTCTCTCTCTCTCTCTCGCTCCAAGCGTATCCCCTCAATTGCTCTCTTTCGTCTCTCACCAACCTAGAATCGATTCGATGGCTTCGCTATCGCGGTGGTCGCCTACGAAACCCAGCAAGGTTAAGTCCTTCTTTGATCTTCATAACATTTGTATCTTTCCTATTGTTGGTGATGGATTATGGTATATAGTCGTTGATAGAGCTCAAGAAAGAGATGAAGCTAATTTCGATATATAAAATTATATTTGTTTGTAGGGATTTGTAAAGTATTCGAACTAGGAATCCTGCTACATTTTGTGTTATTATGTAAAGCTAACTCATTTGTGTAGAAAATTATAATTTCACTTGGACCCCTTCACCATTAAAAACCTCTAACCCACCCTGACACTGTTAATGAAAAAAGTGGAAATGATAGAAATACCATTTTGAATACAGGATATAAAGGGTGCATTGACATTACTTATGCTTTTTTTCCTCCAAGAATAAGGGTATAAATGTTACAAATCTACTCGTGTCAGTCATATAATAATTTATAGACGAAAATTTATAAGAGAACTAACAAAAGAGGGGTTTGAGAGGTTTCTAATCATTTAGGGGGTCTATCTATATTCTATACATCTCCCCACCCACAAAAAAGAAAAGAAACAGAGGGTGTATCTAGAAAAATGGACGATTGTTTCGAGGTCTAAGTGAATTTAGCTCTTAATTTCTCAATATGTGGAAATTTCTAATCCAAGCTTGAATATTTACCAAAGAAGGGAAAAACTATTAGTTTGGATCAAAATTATTATGGACCTGCTAATGACCATCCCATGAATTGTGCATGATTGATAATTGATTGTTTTCCTTTTTCATCTTAGTTAGAGGCCTACAATATGAGATAAACTGTTGAACACCTGAATGCTTCTAAAAGATAGATTAACCTTGTAGCTTTGAGAGCAGCTGTTCTGATCCTTATTTTATTTGATATGAGAGCAATGTCATATTGAACATCTGGAGACCATATATTGTTTATTATTAGGTAGAGATGGGTGACACTGTGGCAGGAAGTCTCTTCTTCATCTTCACTGTTGGAAATGTTATGATTGTGTCTTCTTCAGCCACCCAACTGCATTCAGAAAGTAAAGAATATTAAAATTCTTCTATCAAGTTCTCTACCTCAAGGTCTGCAGGTAGCATACGAGTTATTCGTAAAGATATAGCACTTATGATTTAGCAACTCCCTAGACTGTATAGCATAGACTATTTAGCAAAATAATGCATGAAAGATAGCCTAGTTGTCATGTGAAGATGGAAAGGAGATTAAGTAGGTCACCTCAAACTAGTGACAAAATGATGGAGAAAAATGGCAACCTCCAATTTTGAAAACTCCATGCCTGGACAAAGCCTCTGTCCACCTCCAAACGGTGTGAAGTTACTTGGGTTAGCTCCTTTTGTCTGTCCAGTAGAAAGCTTATCAAAAGGAAATCTTCTATCTCTGTGTACATATATAACAATATGTACGTGTTCATTAGTGTACATGTATATATATGTGTACGGTTGTTCTATATCTATATTTATAGAACTTGAAAAACCACACACCTGCCACCTCCATGGATCAAATTGTAGTGGGTCGTTGTAATTCTTTTCATCCAAGTGAACCATGTTGAATGATAGTAATACACACCACCCTTTTGGAATTAAATGCTCTGCAAAAATAAGTAAGATTTGATTACTGTATACGAAACAAAATAATGGATATTAACCAGGAACATTGAGAGTAAATTTATCTCTTGGACATAAAGGTTAAAATGTTTTAAACTTGACAAAAGCTAGGAATAATCATCGTCCCATGTTCAACAATCACTTTCATTTCACCAGAATTTGGTTGGCAGAGTAAGAAGTCGAGCAATGTACCCTTGACTACTACATCCTTTAGTGCTTTCCTCCACACTGCATTGATGATATTTGCCACCCTGAGAGTTTCATTAATTACCTGTAGTTCACGGGTAAGTTGTATGATTTTGAAGAGTTGTAATTCTGAAAATAAGCATCAACAACAGAAATAATAGCAACTTCTACCCACATTTTGCGTAAATGGCAATGACATATAATCTGTCCAAGCATAAGATTCACCTAACTTCTTTTTCTTCCCCTTCAGTTCCATGTTCTCCTCCTAAGCCAACACAAAAAATAGTGAAACTTTTCCAATTACTTAGTAGTTAGTACTACTGATACATTCCATATCTTCTTCTATCATACAAGCAATTAAACTGGGAAGTGCTTTACCAGTAAGTGCTCCAAAGCAGAGGGAGATTCACTAAGATACTTTATGGCTAGGGTCATCAGTGTAGGCACTGATTCCTCTCCTGGTATCATCAGCTCAATAATGTTTTCGCATATGGCATCTATAGTTAGTGTCACCTGGCCACCTGAACAACTCATTTCTCTAATTAATACATCCGCTACATCCATAGTTGTTTGACTCTCTCTGTGGCTTATCTTGTCTTCTATGATCTTTTTTATAAGCTTTACCATCCTCTCCTTGGCCTGAAACATATAGAGTAAGAATCAGCTATCATCCATAATTGCATAATATTAAAGTTTAATATGATTAGTGCCATATCTAGTTAGTGTTCTACATTATATTTTGATCCAGAGTTCACCTTCAATGACTTGTGTAGCCTCGTGCCTGGGAATTTAACTGGCAGACAGATGAGGCCCTTTATGAAGTCCCCAAATTCTCTCTGCAAGAACTGCATCTCTTTGCCTGGACCGATGCCTAGCAAGACTCTAACCAACACTTCAAATGTGATCTGGTAAATGATCCAACTTGAATCAGGAAAAACAAAAAAAAAAATTAACTATGAACTTTTTTTTTAATGTTAATGCTTCTTCAGAGTACATCTTATAAACATGTTTCATATGTAAGATATATAGAAGTTCCTTGTATTTTTCTTAATCTTGAAGAGATATAATTTCCACTGACAACCTGTTTGGTTTCATCTTGGATGAGTATATGCTGCTTGCTCTTCCATTCTTCCACAGAGCGCTTCACACAGTTTGCAAAGTCCTCCGTGACGCGTTCCTTCAACGACGGCGATTTCAAGAAACCACCAACCAATCCATGCATCCTCTTATGAAAGTCTCCATTCATTTGCAATATGGATGACTTACCTAAGAGCTCAGTGATTGACTTGGGGTAGAAAGGAGCAAAGGTTCTATGATCATTCTGTAAAACCACCTTATTCACCTCGGCATCCGTGGAGACGATGATAGGTCGTCCCAAGATATTGGATCTGAATAACTTTCCATACCTGAAAGTTTGTTGATGATGTGTATGCATGAGATTATGTATACATCCAGACATGCAAAATTATAAACATTGAAGTAGCTTCTTACATGTTGCGACGCCTCTGCATGAAGCTCAGATGGTTGGAGTTGCAACCACATGCAATAAAATCAAGTGTTTCTCCAATCAAAGGCCATCCCATGCTCCCTTTTGGAAGCTTAATACCATTACTTGTTGGTGACCAAATCCTTTTGTTCTCCTTCTTCCTCCATGTCAAACACCACCACCACCACCACCACAATGATCCAATCGCTCCTAAAATGATAGAAGCAGCCACAGTCCAATCCATCTTCCACAACCTACTTGCTTCTAGCCTAGCCTTGTTACTTTATATGATTGTGTGTGTTGAAAAGAGAATCTTCAATGATTTACTGCAGACCCACTGAATGTAAATTTTGTCTTTATGAGATCAACTTAAACAACACCAGTGGCAATGTATTAATGAGTAACAACTCTCCTTTAGAAAGATATTTTTTCTCTCAAATATGAGCAATTCATGGCATAAACAAGCTACTTACTAGGAGTTACCTCGCATCGCATTAGTGAGAAAATTATAGAAGAACGTATCATACGTTTTTCATATAAACCATCTCATTTATTTAAACGGGTTGGAAAATAATATCCAACCTGACAACATTGAAGATCCGTACCCGTTAGGTGAAACCGTCTATCCAATTGGGACCCGGATCGGTTATCCGTCTCCTAGACGCCCGTCCCCATCTCTCCACTCATCGCAGCGGAAGACCGGAGAGCCGACTGAGAGTTGTAGGCCTCGCCGTCGAGGTATCGGCGTGAGTCTTCTTTCTTGGTAATCCTTTTCTGGAAAAATTTGTTTGGGGTTCTTAGGAGGCTTCGGTTTGTTCTCTTATTTGATCGATTCGAGCTTGACCTTGGACTTGTGTACCTTAGGGTTCTGCTATTAGGAGTGAGGAATTGCCAAATGTCATCTGTTTAGAGCCTAAGCTGTTTGATCATATGCTGACATGATTGAACTGTTAAATGATTTCCCTTTCTCTTTCTATGATATAATATAGATAACAGTTGTATCGCTGTAATCTAGTAAATATTTTTCTTTTTGAGTGCGTCTTTCATGTGGGTCTAGTTTTTTCAAGTCCTAAAGAGCTAGTTCTTTGATGTTTCCTTACGTCCATATCATATTGATTGGGAATATCCATTCTTCTTCATTGCATTGTGTTAAGATTGTTGAATCTTCTTTAATACTTGGTATCTCATTGGGAAATCCTACTGTTTAAACTATTTTACTATGAGGGGATTTCCTTTGGTATTTCTCTTTCTAGTGTGGGTTCTCTGCTTAACTGCGATTTGTCCTGCTTAATTTTTAGGTGAGATGATGCAGCAGAATTACATCTTGAAGTAATCTTATATTATACTATCCTTGATTAATGTTGTTTTACATTCTGTAGGATCTTCTTGTTTTATCATGTTGAGATATATTCTCTTGAATTTGTCAGTTTGCTAAAATGAACTGAGCTAGTTACGTGCTAGCAGGAGAACAGGAATGTGTTGGCTTATGTGACCATAATGTAGGATATTCTTGTATCTATACTCTCATCTTCTAGGATTAACAGTATTTATACTCTTATCTAGGATTAACTGTGTTAGGGAATAAGAATAGATACTGTTAATCCTAGATTGTGCTAGCAAGACAACAAAAATGTCGCATGAGCATGAGCTAACTGGAGTGATGGTATTTAATAATGGAGATATCTAGGTTCATGTTTTATCTAACAATTGCTATATGATTACATGTGTTATCTCCTTGAACTATTGTTGAAATTTTGGTCCAGATAATTACTTTGTGTACAGAACTATAGTGCAATGCAAGCTGATACGTCCTTTATTGTATTTTTGACAGATCATAAACATGGTGTTCCTTGAGGTGGAGATTCCATGGAATGTGCTAGTCTCACCTGATCAGCTCAGCCCAAAATGTCTCTTGCTCCAGAAAGCTATTATCTTGCGCCTTCTGGAGGATATCGCAAACAGAAAGGCATCCAAGGAGCATGGCTACTATGCCGCAGTTACCGCTTTGAAATCTATAGGTGAAGGAAAGGTTAGAGAGTTGACCGGAGATGTTTTCTTTCCAGTCACATTCAGTTGCATCACCCAGAAACCTACTAAGGGTGAAATCCTAATTGGGTCAGTGGACAAGATTCTTAAGCATGGAGTTTTTCTGAAATCTGGGCCAATGGAAAGTATTTTTCTCTCAGAGAAGCTTATGAAGGATTACAAGTATGTTGCTGGGGAGAACCCAACGTTTCTCAATGACAAACACTCGAAGCTGGAAAAAGACACTAGGGTGCGTTTCAAAGTCTTGGGATTGAAGTGGTTGGAAGCTGATCGGCAGTTTCAGGTTCTTGCAACATTGGCAGGTGATTTTCTTGGGCCAATATGAAGCCGCTAGACAGTGATGATACTGCCCACTGAGAAAGATGAACCTGGCAGTTTTGTTAACTGGAAGTTTTAGTTATATTCCAACTCTTCTAACTTGTGTAATATTCTACTATGCTTAGCCTGATAGAGTCATAGACTGACTTTGGTTGTAAATTTATGGTGTTAATATTCTTCTGCTGATAAACTTGGCCTTAAAACTATATTATCTATGACTGAATTTCCCTGTGAACCATTCTGGTCATCCTAGTTGCAAATTTTCATGCAGAATGTTCCTTTAATATATCTGCGTTACCTTTGATTACATCTGTTTTGCCAACTTCTTATATTGTTAGATGCTAATCTGTGGTTCTGCAGCTTATTTTTGAAATCTGATCTGATAAAGGTTAGCGACGGATAAATCTTTCTCTTAGATTAAATGAATTTAAACAGCATCAATTCACTGTTTTTCAGAAAACTTTAGTGAGAATTATTTCAGACTTGATTGTGTTTGAGAAGATCACAGGGGGTTTCAAGAGGTGTACATGAAAGCATTAAGCATGTAATTTGGAAGGATGTCTGTGCGAATAACAGAATTTGAGGGGTGAGTATGCAAAAGGGCCTACCATACGACTACTGAATTAAGAAGTCGGCAGCCCATTCAACCTCGCATGCATCAACTGCCGACTCCTGCAACCCAGTTGATGCATTAAATAAATCCCAGAATAAACCCTCGTCTTCTCGTCTGCTATCTCCCGCTCTTATCCATGGCCTCCTTCCTCCGATTCCAAACCCTAGCCTCTCTCCGTCTTCCTCCCCTGCGCTTGCGAAGGAGATCGTTGTCTCCCTCTTCTATGTCTGTTCGCTTCTCTTGTTCCAGCTCTGATAGTCCTACGGGTCCCGATGAGCTACAACTGCCGACTTCTGGGGGTCCCTGGAAATCGGTGACTCTTTTCTTGCCCTGGCTAATTTGGTTGTTTTGTTCGAATATTTATTGCAGATAGATTGAACTCCAGGCTCCTGGGGTAGTTTGCGACCGATCTCCAGTGATGCATTCGTTGGTTCTTGGAGTTTTAGAAACTTTTAATTTAGTGGGTTTACTAATTTTTGTGAACGTCTTCAATTAAACCCAAAAGATTGCATAATGTGGATTGATAGATCCCATGTCAAGGGCATCGATCAAGATTGTGGAAACTTTCTCTTGTAAAGTTTGTATGCTATTAATTTTCTTTTCTACCAATTTTTTGTTGTATGGCATGAAATTCCAATTTTGGAAGGTACATTATTTTTGTTTGATTAATGCCTTGGTCTGCACATTCTTGGGGATCGGATATTTGGGTTGTTTTAGAAGTCTCCTTCTTATTGGCACTTTTAGGTTTTACACAATTGGACTGTTGTGGATGGAGCTAACCGGGAAAGGGTTTTAATATTTGTGCGTAATTTGGATGTTTGTTCTGCTGCTGCCTCTTTTAGAGAGTAGAGAATTTGAGGGTGTCCTGCTTTCCTGTTACACTGAACATAAGCAGGGGGAGATGATGATGGTTGTTTTAACAAGAATTAAAGGTTACATATTTGGAAAAATATAGAAGAAAAATCTGGGCAGGACCATGTTCCTCTGTTCTAGCAGACTGGTGTAGAAACTCATGTTCTTACTCATTAGTCTAAAGGTATATCTAGGAAATTTCTTATAAAGAGTGCTTTGGTGTGTAACAACTAAGAAGACTTCTAAACAAAAAAAGAAAACTTTTCCAGAATTTCTGGCCCACCTGTCAAAATCTCTTTTCAAAACTTTAGAAACTTTTGGCATGTTAAGTCAACCAACAAGAAATTGAGGCTTCTAGACTCATCCTTGTTCCATTGAAGTTACAGACCTAGATCTTGAGAAATTCTTTTGCAATGCTTATAGTGCTTCCACATGAGAGTAAACCATTGTGTAATATTCTATAGGTTTCATGCATGCGGTCTATTGATGTTAACTTTGCTTCTGCTAATTACTTGTTTGCTATGCATCTTGTATCATTTCTTGATGAAATAAGAAATCCTTAATTATTCTACCAATATATTACAAATGTATCTCCTTTACATCTACTCCTCCATACTTGTGTCTTATATAAATGCTTAACTCTCTTGGGCTTTGCAGGTTTTAAAATCTGGATTATATCTTGTAGCAACACCAATCGGCAATCTTGAAGATATCACCTTACGGTAGGTATGCAGGGTCAGTTGTTAACATTCATCTAGAACAAAGGCATTTCTCATAATTTCATTTGGGACCTATTTATAGAAACAAAAGAGCATCCAGAGTTGCACAAACATGAGAAACTATTTACCACTGCTTAAGATGTAACCAATCCATCTAATAGTACTTGGGGATGACCTCCTTTAACCAAAAGTTCAAAGATTAGATTAAGGAATTGCCACTTGAATTTACACTTTTCATTGGTCTTAACATCAATCGACACTTATCTCTTTTTGTTTGGTTTCCATAAAAGCTTTTGTTATTTTCATGCAATTGAAATCTTATGGCTTATTTCGTTTGATCATTTTCACTTGTCTACTTCAATCATATGTAGGGCCCTGCGTGTCCTTAAATCTGCAGATGTGATACTTTCAGAAGACACAAGACATTCCAGAAAGCTGCTTCAGAATTACAATATTAAGACACCGCTTGTGAGTTTCACGTACCCTATTTTTCATTGTTAAGTTAAAGATAACTGCTATATTGTGAGGTACAGAGTACTGGTGAATTTTCTCTTTTCTTCTAATTGTCAAATCTAGATTTGCAGTTAAGCTACCACAAATTCAATGAGTGTGAACGTGAAACCACCATTTTAAAGAGGCTACAACAAGGGGATATTGTTGCATTGATTAGTGATGCTGGTACTCCAGGCATCAGTGATCCGGGTATGGAATTGGTAGGTGAAGTTGCTATTTGCACTACCTATTTTACTGGGAAAGAGTATCCGTTATTAGTTCATTTCATTTACAAATTCCAGTATGCTTATATGAGGTAGACATTCAAATTTCAAATGTCATCTGATTTATTTACAAACCTCTTTTAGTAATCAGTTGATATGCATGATAACTGCCCTATCTATTGCATCCTCTCCTGAATACTTGTTTCACTTATACTGCTAGTCGACTGACTTGGGGCAATATATGCTCACCAATGAAGAAATTACTGAAAAAGAAAATTGTGTACTTTCTCATATATATTTTTATTAAGCATGTAGTGTCTTGTTGCAGGCAAAATTATGTGCAACCGAAAATATCCCTGTTACACCTATTCCTGGGCCATCAGCTGTGATTGCTGCTATTTCTGCATCTGGATTACCCACTAATGAATTCACATTTGGTAATATACTTTACAGGAATACTGATGTCATTCATTGACTACTGATTTTGTTTGACAGATTTATCTACATGAAGATCCTTAATTGTTGTGATTTTATCCTCAGTGGGGTTTCTACCTAAGCATGCTGGGTCCCGAAGAGCAAGACTTAAGATATCTGCTAATGAAACTGCAACACAAATATTCTTTGTTCCGCCTCATAAAATTCATCAATTTCTTACTGAAGCTGCTTCTGCTTTTGGCGACTCAAGGTAAACATGCATAAATGAATTTTGTTTTTACTTGTGCATCACTCCTAGAGAACTACTAGTCCTACATTTAAGAAAGTTGGAGTATTGTCCAATAACTCCAATTGTCCTTGGTCCTGTAGTTTGATTCATCTGAGCAGTTAGTCATTGATTCTAAAACTCTTAATAGCTTACAACAAAGTGACTTCAAATGCCAACAAGCCTCACATCAGTACTCAAGATGGCAATAAGATTTCTTGTCTGTTTTGTCTATTAATCTACCTCATTTGTATATGATTCCTTTAAATATTGTAGAATTGTGAGGAAGGTTGCGTATTCCTTTGGTATACACTTCTTTCTCTTATGTCAATTTTCCTGTGGATCTTGGTACTTCACTAAGTACCACATGGTCCACATCTGTTTTGAAACAACAGAAAATGTAATAATCTTAAGGTGTTATTCATTTTCTCTAGGGATATTTATAAGTGATGCTTACACCTAGAATCATGACATGTTCTAAGAATGCTTCTTTATGGATTCATTATTACAGGTCATGTGTTATTGCGCGCGAGATGACCAAAATACATGAAGAGGTACTTCATTCAATTTGTTACTTGCATGTAAAATCCAGCTTTAAGCTTTGGTACTGATTTGTCATTATCTTATAGTCATTTTATAGTCAAGAGTACCAACAATTTACTTGATTAAATATTATTCCTGAAGTCTTGTATCAATATATTATCTGTCAGTACTCCTTATTACGAGATGCTCTCTACAATATTTACATGATTCATTGTAGTCTCTTGCTCTCTTCTATGATCCTCCTAATAGATATATAGTATGAGGAATTCATCTTAGTTCCTTAATTGTACCTTCCTGAAGGTACTTAAAGTACATCATTCTGTGAGATGTTCTTCAAGCTAAAGGTTAAATGCTAGCTGAAGAAAGCTCTCAACTTTCGATGGTGCCTAATCCATTCCTATAAGGAGAACCTACATAGTTTGTCCAACATTGTAGCCTACATAATGCGGATACTACATAGAAGAGACAGCAGCAACCTGCTGGTAGAAATCATGACTACGTGAATCTATTATCTATTGGAGGCATTCAAAGCAATGGTAGGCTTTCTTTCCTTGGCAACCTAAATTCAAGATTTGTCACCTTAGTTTTTGGAAGATTGTATTCATCTGGAATGCTTTACTTATCTTGCACAAAACCTAACATAGTACTCATACCTATAACTTAGTGAATAAAGTCATAAACATCTATCTGAATATTTCTTTTAAAATTCTATGATGTGGCCAAGATCACTCTAGTTTATTCATTTCGTATTGGTTTATAGTAGCTTACTCGATAGAAAATAATTCATGTCACTTCTGCCAATAGTTTGTGTTGTGCTCTTCTGGTTGCTCATGGGAGGTGAAAATAGAAGCTTCTTGCTGAAGTGTTGTATGCTTGGATTAGTATTAATTTGAAGTTATGTGCAATGCCTATCAATATTTCAAAGCCTAGTGGCTTTTATTCTCTATTTGTGTTGAATATGATACTAAAGTTTTTGTCATACTGGTTTGTTCTTCTTTTCATTTTTTTTCTCCCAACAATTTCAGTGTACATTCTATTCTTTTGACTTACTGAAGGATGTGTCATGTCAGTTTTGGCGGGGAACTATAGGGGAAGCAAACAAATTTTATTCAACTCAACAACCGAAGGGTGAAATCACGCTTCTCATAGAGGGAAAAGTGAATTCAGATGATGAAACTCCATCAGAAGACCAACTTGAGCTCGAGCTCAGGGAATTGATTGCAGAAGGCCGTAGTATGTCCATGGTATGTGTTGTTTCTCAGTCAATTCAGTTGCTCTAGTTCAGGCAATCAACTTCCCAAACTTCTTGGATGAAAGAAAACTATGTAACTATGGAGAAAGAAAACTAACTGTGTAACCAGGGTAAATTTGTGGGATTGACAACTAAGACTGATCCGTCAAGACCAGCAATATATAAATGTTTTGCATAGACAGTTAGTACAATATTCATTAGCTAGAGAAAATCTGCATGTGGCCCTTATTAGATTATAGAAAGCATCTAAAATTGTTCAGTAAGAGCTTATTTGATGATCATTAAGGAGGAGCATTTTGCTGTAATTGAGTGATTGAGGCACTAGTCAATCTTACAAAGATATAACAAAGAGACAACTTACATCAAGTCATAAGTGATTTTTCTTGGAGGAAGGACTAGAGATGTATAAAAAAGAACCCAGAAATGAGTATGTCATACTAAGAACCTGGAATGCACAATTGAAACCCTGGCGTTATCATCAGTCAACAAATATTTTATGCTGTTTTGTTTAATGTCCATATGAACATCTGATACCTGTACACTTGCTTTATTTTCCAATAATTATGGAAGTGAGCAGCATGTGGTGCCATCATCTCCAAATTGTCAACACTAGCACATGCACCTCAGGTAGATCAGATTGTGATTTTCTTTTTATAAGATCCCCCATTTACAAAAGATAATCAAGATTATATAGTTATATTAACAGAATGGTTTTAGAAAAATGTTTTATAGATGCATAAAGGATAAGCATTTTGCAATTTAGTTGAATTCAATTTTTTGATTTGTAATTATGGACTCTAGTGTGCAATACATACGTAAATTATGTACACTTCATTATAATAAAATATGCATCGACTATAGAAAATATGTATACTTAGTTTTATATGCTAAATCAAAAAAATTAGATGTAATTAAATAGCAAAAGTCCCGAGTTAGAGGCTTAGGGCACTTCATTAAGATCCATGCTAGGGTTCTAGCCACTCTCTCCGTCTGGTATTTGGCTTAGAGCTTTCGGTTACTGTTTCCTGAAAATATTATATAACATTAATCTTTGTGCAGTTATTATGCATCAATATTACAAAATTGTTCAACAAGTTGAGTATTCATTTTTTTGCTTTTAATGTATTGTGAGACCAAAATAATTGACGTCATCTTACCTTTTGTTGATCTTTCTGACTGGATGAAATGTTAGGCAGTGAAATTGGTTGCTGAAGGTACATCTGCAAAAAGGAAAGACGTATATGCACTTGCACTGAGGTTGTTTGGAAAATAAATGCAAGCTAAAGGAGGTTTTGGTTAGGTAAGGAAGCTAGTCGCATTTTTTTTCTTTCCTTCGCAGTGGTTTTAGTTTTCTTACTAGTGTTTTCTCACGACGGGATTGCTTGCCTAGACAGTATGGTACTTCGCAATTCATAGTCTAGAAGTTGCCAACATTATCTGATATAAGCAGATCAAGAATAAAAGTATTTTTTTCTCTTCCCGTAAAGCGGGTACTGCTATTCATGGTTCTGAATCCTCGTGAGAGTCGGAAGACCAACTATCCATGTGAGCTGGAGGCTTATAAATTCTGGGGTAGTTAATCTCAAACGTCAAATTACAGTATAATATTACTGTGAAGAGCCTAAAATTCAGGTTTCACATCAGACAACAGGGCTAGAAAATGGATCAGATTGTCTTCTCTGAAGGAGGTGATGTCAGATGTATTTCAAGCTGCGAGTTGGTCGTACTACAACTTCATTCAATCCACTTCAAGGTGACTAGACAATCAGGCTACTAGCTTATAATGAGATCCTTAAAACAGTTGCCGCTCGCTTCAATTTGCCATGCGTGTCAACCTGCAAAATTTCTTCTCCAACAATAGCATATGATCTAAATGTCGAGTTTGCTGGTTTTTTTATTATTATTATTTTAAATCCCCATACACTTTATTCCTTTCTAAAATTCAATAAGATAATATCTCATTTCTTTTCATTTTGTACCCTTTTTGGTTATTATGTACCGCGGTTGGTGTCACATATTACTTTATTCCTTTGATTTTTCTTTATTTTTGTTCACACAAATGGTGGAATTTTTTTTATCTAACATGTATCCATTTCCTAAATCCTATGCTAGATTATATTTGTACAAGCAGCTGGCTAATTACGTCCAACACACTGCGATAGCTGTTTGCCATTTTTTATTTTTATTTTTTTGCTTAGAACTGGATTGATTTTTCTCGCCATGCCACGAATGGAATAAGCGTCTTCACAGATAATATTTAAGTGTTTTTATTTAGTTGCTATGGCAGATGAGTATTGGTGTCTAATTCGATCGCATTATATCTGTTTCCATTTTACCAGTTCCATATAGTATATACATGTCGCGAGCATGTGCGTCGAATTCTTAAAAGGCCCGCGGTTCGTCTCTATCTTGTCACCGTACTACCCAGGTCAAATCTCAGTAAGTGTTGAATTTGAGCTTCAAGTTATGAGAGTTTAAGAAATTAAGATAAGACTGTTAACTTGATGACTATTCTAATTTTTAATACTAAAAAAAATTAATACTTGTATAAGTTATTCTAATATTTAATTTAATACTAATATAAAAAATAATAATTCTATTTAATATGACATAAAAATTAATACTAAAATATTAAATAATAACGAAATTATATTAAAAATTAGTGATGTTTTAAACTAAAAGATGAAAATACTCTTCCGTATACGTTAAAAATTATAATAGTAAATAATATTTTTTTTATTATAACTTTGAATTTAAAATACTCTGTATATCCATAATATAAGAGAAAAAAAACTATACGTTACTCTGCGAGTTGATATGAGATTATGAACTCACTCACACTCTGTAAAACAACTTGTAAAAATGGAGGATATAAAAAGGAACTGCAGGGTAAATTGTTCCAGCAAAACGGTTCAGCTTATTTCAACAAGTAAACAAAAAAGCTGAACGTTTTTAAACGAAGACGTAGTTCGCCAATATATTCGGGGTTTTTCATGCACACCGTGTAAAATGAAATCAAATTAATATAGAAATCTACATACAAAAATTAACCAAACCGGTTGGATGCATCAGTCGTGCTCCCTGGTTAATCTGAGTAGCTTCAGAACATTTTCATACACAACAAATGTTACTGACGCAGCTGGAAGATTTTTCAATAAGTTGGACGTGATTCCCTTGTAAAACCCACGAATGCCCTCAAACCTGCAAAATAAGTTCCATGAATAATTGTCTTCCTATAGATAGGCTGAGTATTTAGGAAAGGAGCGTATTGCAGTCTATGGGACCACTCTGAAAAAATTCTTCGTTTTGTATCCCAACTCATTTAAGAATTAAGACCTTTCAAAAGACAAAAGAAAAGGATGCCTTTGATGGAATGCCCGACAGCCTGACAGTCACTATTAAAGAATCGCATAAGATTCTGAAGAGATAAAATTAGAATTTGATAGCAGCGTTTATCTTGCTAACAGGCTGATATTAACTCAAGTCTAGCAAATTAAACGACTGGTTACCACATACATGCTCAGTCTCACCCCCACTGATATCACATCATCTAACATTTGCACCATGCTTGAACTACACCAATCGTTGAGCTTACTAGTCTCCTATGAATCATCCCATTTAGATGTTTCATAACTAACAGATGATCTCAGGCCAAAACAAACAAACCATACCTTTTCTTTTACTTTAAATGAAATGAGAGAAAAACATTTTTTTGCTCCAACCAAAAACATTTGGGAAAAGAAAAGACAAGTAGTTGAATAGAGGAAGGGGAATGAATACCATTTACCTCGCTGTTTCCTTCACAACATGTAAACTATCCAAGTATTTCGGACTTCCATCACTACTAGGTCGTTGCTGAATTATTGTTACGAGAAAAAGTGAATTTATGCAAGAAAAAAGGACAATTAGTTTCATGGAGAAAGTACTATCTGCTATCTAATTCAAAGGGCACACACAATTTACTCTATATACTGTTGTTATTGGGATGACAAGTCATGGTTTTGACTTTTAAGATTTGGGTGGAACATCAAACTGTGAAAAATGATAAAGCAAAGGGAAAGTAGAGAGAAGTTGGTACCTGTAACCGGGTTCGAATAACCTGCACAAGGACAGACGCATTCACTTAGCTATGCGCAAATATTTTACGTAATAACAGCACAAAATATAGGTATAAGATCAACTGCTTCAAGGTCTCTACATATTTACAGTAAAAGGAAGACAACTAGTCTTAAAGAGAAGCTTGCCTGATACGGGTATGTTAGTAGGATTGCAGCAGCTTTTGAAGAAGCCCCAAGTGAAGCGTAATCAAAAGAATTCTAGCAGTAAGAAATATGAAAGAAGGAATATTTTCAAGTTAATGATATAGACCAAGAGTTAGCATTGGTGCATAACAATGAGCACCGTATAGTCTATTACTCTATTCAAGGTCAAGAATTTCAGAGAAGCAGGCAATACTGTTTGAGTATGGCTTGGTTTACAATACCAATAAGTGATCACCATCAGTATAATTTCTTGTGCCTACTCCACTCTTAACATGAATAATGGCATCACGAAGTTCTTCATAAACAGTAAACTGTATTGCACCATGAGTAATAACCTGCCAATAAAATGGACCAAAGAAAAAGAATCATAAGATAAGGCTTGAGGCATTGGAAATTGGAAACTGGGTAAAACAATCTATCAAAAGCATACTCTCCAAAGGCCAAATAACATGAGAATTATCTGGTTAATGCATGACTAATGAGCTATTTTTCACATAGGACAGATATACATAGAAGTAACTTCAAGTACCTAGGTGTCAAGGAGAATTTGACATGGGACCCTAGGTAATCTAAAGTTCCTAAAAATTCGATCAAATATTAACTAAGAAGCACGGACAACTCAAATAGCATGTTGTGTCTGTGTCCGACACTCGTCAAGGAGAATTTGACATGAGTCCCTAGGTAATCTAAAGTTCCTAAAAATTCGATCAAATATTAACTATGAAGCACAGACATCTCAAATAGCATGTTGTGTTTGTGCCTGACACTTGTCAAGGAGAATTTGACATGGGACCCTAGGTAATCTAAAGTTCCTAAAAATTCAATCAAATATTAACTATGAAGCACAGACATCTCAAATAGCATGTTGTGTCTGTGTCTGACGCTCATCGTACACTAACATCCGTCAAACACTTATTGGACACGTGTCGGACATTTCCACATTGTATCCAATTTTTAAAAAATAATAAAATAAATTCGGACACTCTTTGGACACTTTTGGATACTCTTAAGACACTTTTTAGGACTAATATTTATCATATACTATAAAAGTTTATAACAGAAATTATCTATTGCAGGAATTTTCTACATATACTATAAAAATATAATACAACAATCACAAGTTATTGCATCCAATAAGTATTAATACAAATTATTGTAACTAAGTAATAATAGTTAGTTATAAATTCTCATAATATTGAATTGTATTTTCACGTATTAGCATTATTATTTTTGACTTTGTGGTATTGTTACCATTTATTTAAAGAGGGGAAAGCTGTGTCGGCTAAGACTACACAAGCTTTGAGTAGATAGCCCTCCCACTAAATCAGTAGATAAGGGTAATCCAATTAGTTTAACTTGATTTTATGATGACAGACCAATTGAAATACAACTGACTACACGGTGTCAGTTGAGAAGTTTATGGAAACAAATAGTGAATAAAGACAATGTTTAAGATATCACATAACTGAGTATATTGAAATCCATTCGAGTACACTTACATGTTTAAGATAATGTTTTACAAAAGATAGGCACAAGGTTCAAGAATGAACAGCTGAAAAATACATACAAGAAAAAGTCCAGGCCCGAGCCCCTTATACAGTGCACGCCATCCTTCCTCTTTCAAAATGGTTCTCAAAGCATCTGACCTTATCATGTTAAATAGCAAAATCACAAAGCATTTATGGATGTTGGAAAGAATACTATGTAGCATGGTGAACCATCAAATATAATTTTTTAATTTACATAAACTAGAAAAACCAAGATACTATGAATATATCAGTGAATAAACAACCATTTCCTAATTCCTGCAAATCATTTACTAGATACCAGTCAATTCTAAGGTAGAGAAGTTGACAGCAGTATAATAAAAAAAAAAAAGTTTCTACCAAAGTAGAATAGGTAAAATTGAGATCGCATGCTAAACAGACTGACAATCTTAATTGCATGATATTTCTAATATATAACCGTGGATGCAGGATAGAAATATAAACAGATGGACATATCATGAATAAGTAATCTATTGTAGCTTGTAGCAATCTATCTGCTAGGGACACTTCTTTTTAAAAAAATCACATATACTCAAAAGAACACTGAATCTTCAAATAGCACTTTTATCAAAACAACAACAGGAGGTTTATGATCCTAACTATTAGGCCCTTTTAATTTCTTTCTTTTAAGGAGTACATTGTTGTCCTTCCCATCACATTTCTACCATTCAGCCAAACCTCTTAAAATTTTCAGTTGACTCCTCTTCTTTTTCCTCTCCCACTAATCAACACTCAACAAAGTGAGTTGTTTGTCTACTTCATGAGATGTTATAGATTAGAAAAACCTTGGTTTCAAGCAACAGGGGAGATTCCATAGACCCATCTTTTACCAGATTCAGACGTTTGCATGTTCTCAGGGGTTAATAAGTGGTTTGAGTGTTCAATGCAGGCAAGTAACCCCAAGCTTAACTTTTATGGCCTATTCTAAGGGAAGGAGATCACCCTCTATTGTCCAGCCTAAGCCTTCAAGATCATGGATTCTCATGCCAGTGGCCATGTGCAACTTTATGAAGACAGTTGTGCCAATGCGCCACATACTAAAATGGTTATTTTCCTAGTAATCTCTGAAAATTGCCTTACAAATGACATATATTTGCTTCCTCCAGCTTTTCACAATGCCAGTTCTCTTCTCATATGTTTGCACAGAAATTATCCTTTATCTTAAGTTCGAGTTTTACCTTTTTGAAGCCATTCCATTTAATTTCTTCTAAATAGTAATACCCCCTTGATAGATCTTTTCAAATTGAACACATTGTCTTTATCCGTAGAAAAAATTATATCCTCTTTCCACTTTATCCAGATCAAATGTACACTGCACAACAGGAGTTTCTTTCCTCCAATCTGTAGACAATTATTAACCAAAAGCATTTTCCATACCATTTGCATATTGACTCTTTACTCACCTCAACTATATCTAGGTCAGCCCTAACATCCATGATTACTTACTATAGATTCTATGGTACATCATTCATCACAAAGTTTCTTGCTCATTTGGATTACAAATCTTATCATAGCAACATCAATACATTCAAGTTCACAAATAAAAATATGATAATAGGAGAACATACTATAAAATCCAGAATATGGTCGATGATGATAATTAGGTGTCTGAAGCTGCAATCTTGTTTTTACAACCCAAATAGGATTAGTAAACAAGCATACCTGATAAGTTCACCAAAAGAAGGTTGTTTTGTCAGTCATCATACAAAAATGGTATTTTAAAGCAGATAATAATTATAAAAAGAAAAGGTGCGTCCAGTGCAAAACAATGGAGCATGCATAGTTGGGTCTGAAGTTACATTAAAATATCTATATTAGCAAGCAAACAAAACAACTTCTTGGTGTTTAATCTCAATTATGTAAAAGAAAAGGTCAATTAAAATTGAAAACCCAACTACCGTTCACTATATACCCTTGCCCACTTTGTTGTTAGGCCGTCCCATCTGTTTCATGATACTTCCTGCTGTTGGCAACCACTAATATTGGGGTTGCAAGCATGTGCCTGCGTGCACGGAGAGAATCCATCCAGTCAAGACATCTGGACTCGTAATTACTATTGCTGCACCATATTCTGTCACTCCTAAGCTCCTCCAGGCAGAAGTTGCAACTCTCGCCCACCCACCCTCCTCTTCGTCAACAGGCACCAGCCTTAGTGTATCACAGGCTGCCTAAACCTGGCCATCTGAATTCCTTTTTCAATTTTGAGTACCCTTGGCTAGACATGTGAAGTGAAGACTTAGAATCATCATAACAAAAATTGCAGCAAGACTTTAATGTCCAATGCAGCATGTTGAGTGTCGAGACACTAACTATTAGAATGTAACCCAGTAACTAATATCAACATGTGCGTTGCCCATATAACTATGGAATTATGTTAAAGGCTTAGGAGAAGACTAGGCCAAAGAGGAGCTTAGCATGTATAAGTTAAAGAACTAACAGAAACACGCCATACAGTTGGTGCAAAGATAAGCTGACAACAAACATAACAGAAATATTCTGAGTCTTGGTAAGGGAGAAAGGAGTACTGACCAAAGCACCAGCTTCTGCAGCTGAAACAAGATGATGCCCTGGGCTGAGCTGTTTATCATTTGCATTATAATACCTTTGTTTTGCTCTGCTATAGCTACATAGTAAAAAGCCCATCCATTAGGTAACATACATATTAATAGAAATGACAAGAGATTATTATATACCAATTACAAGAAACAAAGAATCTAATTAGATCAGCAATCATAAGAATATTGCAAATTGTAGGATATTATTTATAGATGAGAATCCATAATGACATCTACTATGCTAATGGAAACAATACACATTCAGCAGCCATGAAAGCATCTTGACAAAGGTTCTAGGTATCAGTTTCGAAATCGGGATCCGCTACATGAAAAAATGGTACATATTAGCCCATCCTATTAGCCATTCCAGTATCTATTTTATAAATTCCATAAAGTACTAAATTTTGTTATAAAATGCAGGAAAATCCTAAAGAATTATAAAATTGATAGAAAAACAGAAAATATCTTCTGCTCTCTCCCTCTCTTCTACAAATTTATAATAAAAAAAAAATTTGCATATCAAAAACTCCTAGCCACAGACCTATAACAATTTATGATTTCCGAGTCATAATACCTAAAGCACTGATGCATTTTGCATTTGCAAGAAAAATAAAATGAAAAAAGTGCAATATATCTTACAAAAAGAAGTACAGGCCCCAGGAAACACTTGATCCAAAAACTGCAGGATAGAAACCTGCATAGAGCCCTCTCAGACCCTACCAAGATGCAATGGCAAAATTACAATCAGATAAAATAGACCAGACCAGGTGGAAAATATGAACACATAAGAATCAAACAAGAGAAAAAAAAAAAAACTTTTGGACAACAAAAGGTCCTGATCCAGAAAAGCCAAGAGCAAAAGGTTGTCTCCATGTCACCAGGTCCACTGTTCATTGGATTCAAAGAAACATTGTCCACATAAAAGATTTTATATTCTTTTCAAACATAAGAAGTTAAAATCTCAAACAAAAATTGTAGCCCCAATGCAAATTCAAACCACAGTCTCCTACCATATAGTTCTTACTTAGATTTCCAGACCAACTAAGGTATACACTAAACACAGATCATTGAGGGGTCATGGTGCCCCTTCATCAGTGAGAGCACAGCGCCCACTCACTGGTGAACCTGGCTGTGCATAGGCTGAAGAAGGTAATGGGTGGGACGTGGGTTATGTGTGGATTGGAGAGGAAGGGTGAGTTGGGAAGAGAGCATGACGACCTATGTAAAAATGTTATGGAGGTAGGACTAGCGTTTCTATTTTATGCCAAAATTTTCAAGATTTTGGCAGCTAACCAGAGTACTTAATTACACTCTTTCAGGTATCCAAACACGTCTAGAAATCTGAAATTCAAAATTCTAAACTTTTAACCAACTACTCCATTAACTTTGGAGTTGCTACGCACCCCCTTAGTTTATAATAGAGTTGAAGAAATGTAACCAGCAATAACAGGAAGGCAATGATTATATTATTTAGTAATCATTCAAGTTAGAGGTATATTCATCAGCAACATTATTTAAATATTATTTGCGATCTAAAGAATTAGCATAAACCAGACACCTGAGTTCAAGAATTCACATCTCAGATTGGCTCATAACTTTCCCAGCCGAGAGTAGAGCACACAAATAGGCGCCCATCACTCTATCTGGTAAAAATTTTCTTCAACACATCATCACTATCTTCCTACTCATGATTCAAACCCAACCAATGTGACTGGCTTATTCTTCACATTTTCTCTTATCTCCAAGAAATATACCTAAGGAATCCATGCCCTATTCTCAAGTAAACAGATCCCAACCGCATTACATCACAAAAATTTAAGATATAGATCTAATCACGTGAAACCTAGCTAATCAGAAGGTTCAAGAAACCCCAAACTGACAAGAATCTACCATTGAAGAGTGAATACCGATCTAGAACCAACCTCCGTTCGTGCGATCGTGTAGATGGCGTGGCCCGTGTTCTTGTACAGCGGCAGACTCGACACTCGACCATCGCTCGCTGTCACGAGAGGAGACAAAGAGATAGTATAAAGAAATCAAAGACTTTGGAATACGATAGCATTTGACGCATCCAAGAGGGTGGGAGAGAGACCTTGGAACCTTGTGCGGACGACGTCGAGCGGGTGGAAGGCAGCGACGGTGGCGAATCCGGCGACGGCTCCGGCGGCGGCGTTCTCCCACTTCCATTTCTCGGTGTCGGACGCCGACATCGCGGAGGCGGCGCTTTTCCGCTACGGATGTCTCGGGCAGCGGTGTATGCCAAAAGTATTTGGAAAATTTTATACGGGCCTAAGCCTACGGTTAAATTCTTATTATGGATCAATTTTTGTGGCCCATATCAGCCCACGAACTTACTATAGCGCCATAAAGTGCATCATTATTGTTATTATTAATTGCCTATGAGGTTGTGAGTCATAAATTATTGAAGAAAAGAATGCCGGTGATCTAGAAGCTCATTAATGAATAATAATAATTAAAATCAATCAGGCTTTTAAAAGTACTTTCTAATGACTGGTTATTTTTCTAAATAAATATATTTAAATATTAAATTATATCAATATAAGTATTTTTATGTGAGTAGAGATATTTGCTGATCTAGAGGTTGCCTTCTTCCGCTACCCAACAACCACATTACAAAGCTCTAAGAAATAGAAATAATATGACATACGCTTGGGATCTTAAGTCATTTCCACACTGCACAAGCTAAAATTATATTAGCTTTCTTGCTTCTCTACCAAACAACCCACGTTACTGAGGCTTAACAAAATAGCAACTCGAATTTCATACGCATGGAATCTAACCCCTTTCCACATTGCAAGTTGCCTCGCGTGATTATAATCTAAAATGTCACACGTTTTCTTTATAATTGGTATGACAATTTAACACCACTGTTGTTACCACGTCAACAATAGTGGGAGTGAACTCATTCCTCCTCTGCACGCGGACCACTAGAAGGTAGACCGGGTCAGCTTGACCATTCTTTATGCAGGAATGTGCGATACATGGAGGTCGTCGGCAGTTCTTCAATGGTTGTCGTACAGTTTTCCCGCAGACTTGGATGCAGACGATCCCCGCCTCTTACTTCTCTACGCGGTCTTTGGAACTCACCGATGCTTCCGAAGGAAACTACGACGAAAGCAAGCCAGAAGTGTGTGTATATATATATACGTTGTCTTCTCCATTCCCATTCTTTCTCAACGCAAACTTCTCTCTCTTCTCTCCTCTCTCTTCCTTCTTCTCTCTTCTCTGTAGAGAGATGGCCAAGTATGTGGAATTGTTCGATATGGGAGTTAGGATTGCGGCTAGATTCCACTCGCACTGTCCGCAGACGGCCAGGATGTACTACAAGCCGCCACAAACAACGGCAGCCGGTAAAGCCTGTGACCGGGACGGCGGCGACTCGTCTATCTCCGTCTCCATCTCCGCCGCCTTCGACCGGGTTCCTGTTCTTCCGATGAGTTGCAGAGGGGAGGGCGTTGGATTTGGACACGAATTTGACACGGCCCAAGTTATTCTTTATTCTGCCGTTTGATGGTAGCATCGAAGAGTTTAATAGTTTGTAGCAAATGTAAAATTCGACAGATGACAGATAATTTATACACACAATTCTTTGTTGCCTTGTATGCATGATTTGTTATAGCTACGTGATTTGTTTGCTATCATGTCTACTTATCTAGCAGTGCCCAGGTGATGGGGTTTCAATTGGGTAGGTTTGAGATGGGTTGGTGTGGAAATTATGGGGATAGTTGACAGGGTCTGGTGTTGATTAATTACAGTACTAGGAAGGGGTCCATAAATTTCTTTTAAAATAATTTAATTATGATCAAAGTTGAATGAGAAAAGTCGTATAAAATATTGCTTTAATAATATGTCAATTAATTAACCAACTCGAAAGCATAGTCGTTAGATAGATGAATAATGGACCAAAATTAATTTATACTGTCGTGCTCACCAATATGGACCTCAGTTTTGCTCCGCTGGATTATTAAGAATCAATTGTTAACGAATAATTAAACAAATCCTATCTCGTTACTTTTAACAACTCAATGTTAAAATTCAAACTATTTAACCCATAAAAAAAATTCCCTTAATTGAAAGTAATATGTACGATATACAATAAACACACTTTTGTATTTTATTTCTCACGAAATGAAATGGTATCCTCGCAAAAATAAACCTCTGTTCATTTTAGGAAGAATAAAATTTTTATTCCAGAATAATAACTAAACATCGTAATAGTCATATTCTAAAATATAAATACTATTTATCAAAATTACATCTTATATCGTGCACTAACCCATTTATTTAACTACAACCTCCTTTAAATATCTGATTATAATTTATTATTTATCTCTTATCTTTTTTAAACATCTTATCATAATTTATTATTTATCTCTTCTCTTTCTCAAACATCTTAGTATAATTTATTACTCATTTATACTCTCGCTCGTCTCTTATCATATTTTTTATGTTACACTAAATAAATAAAATTCAACTTAAACAGCACAAATGTCAATAATTAAATACTTTCAAAAAAATGAGTACATTTTAAAAAGTATTATTATTATTAAATATTATTTTAATTGTATATACTTAAATATAAATATTATAAAAATCTTAATAATATTTAATTGATATAATATTTTTTATAAAATTATCTTATTATTAAAATAATTATATATTTTTCTTCTAGAATAAATTTATCAAAATATTTGTATACCCAACACCCTTGCATTACATAGTTGGCATTACGCACCTATCTTTAACATTGCAACTCTTTGGCATTGCGCACTTACTTTAATACTGCACACTTAGTTGTTAATAATTGTACACCTACTTTAGCACAATAGCGTTGCAACTCTATTGGCATTGCATACATATCTTAGCTATTATAATAATAAATTAATTTATGCTATCTCTATTCCTCCTTGTTCTGAACGTGAATAAGACCTCAAGGGTTTCGAGGGATATTCATGTAAAAACTGAGTACTTTGCCGGCTATAAAAAATATAAAATTTAGAGGAATATGCATATAAATAAGTTATTTTACAAGGGTGAAAATGTAAAAGAAAAAACACCTTTGGTTTTACCTGTTGTTGGTAGTTATTAAGATCCAAGCGAGGCCCAAAAGAATATGGCGGCAATATTCGCAGCCCATATTGTCTATGGACTGCCAAGTACCACGGTTGTACAAAATTCCTACAGTCAGGAAAGCCCAGAATCTTTATGAAAAATCTCTAATTCTTTTTTAATGGATAAAGATGGAGGGAAAGCACGGAAAACAGAGGAGGGGGGGCGTAGGAGGAGAGAAGGACAACAGGGGATGCCAACAACTACCGAAGAGACAAAAGAAATTAATAAGAGCGATTCCACGGAACTGTTTTACTAACATCTTTCTTGGGCTCACCAACCTCTTGTCTCTCTCCCTCTCTCCCTGGTCCATTACTCATGAGTTAAAAAAGACAAGACAACAAATAAAAAATCTTGCAAGAGGACAACCTCTTTTTATCTTGAGGGGTGCGAGGAGGAGAATAAGTACTCCAAACTATGTTAGCATACTAACATAACATAGATACGTTTGAGTTCAAAGCAAAGGAAGCACATCCCAATGGAAATCAATTCAATTCGAACAGCCGTACCTTAGCACACAATCTTAAGCTCCCATTGTCACTGCTGCTAGTCCAAGGGCCAGCTTTTGACTCCCCACCCTACATTGATTGATGGCAGCAGCTCGGATCATCTCCGTGCCTCTACTGTAGGAATTTCCTGTAACCCAGCTTAGGTACTTGGGGGGTGTTCTAGGTGCATTATGTTGGCATGCATTTGGATTCAATAGCAAAATAAAAATAATGTTTGGTTCTGTTCTGGATTTCATTCTTCTTTATGATAAGTGTGATATGCTCAACTTGTAAGAAAAGCTAGTGCAAGATGGTTTCTAAAGAATCCAGAGGAGAACACTTTCCACAAAGGAGGGACCATTGAGTTATCATCAAAATGGGGCCAAAGCATTAAATAAAGATAGAGAGAAAAAGAAAAAAGAAATTTCCCCTTTCATCTCTCTCTCTCTCTCTCTCTCTCTCTCTCTCTCTCTCTCTCTCTCTCTCTCTCTCTCTCTCTCTCTCTCTCTCTCTCTCTCTCTCTCTCTCTCTCCATTTTTCCACCACTAATATGAGCATTTCAAAAAGGGAGATAAGGAGCAAATGGAAATGGACAAATTCCTTTATTGGACCTCATTAGTGGAATAGATGGACCCCCACCACAATGACCAATTTCTGGGACCATATTGTGTCAGCAATGGGGAATATGTTTTAATTTGCTTGGCTCCAATTCCCTGTGGAAAATCTGGGTATCAAACTCAATTATTTTTTGGAGAATTAGATCCGGGGCTAAATATAGGATTGCATAATTTTTCACATTTCCAATGTAAATGTTATTTTTTTTTTATGCTTATGAAGTAACAATTCCATAAACAGATAGTGTAACAGCTGAAAATTCTTAAAATCTTTAAACTTGCAAAAAAAGCCATTTGATTGGAAAATTGATAGTTACTAGGAATATGAAAGTTGGATGCTAAATAAAGACTAACTGCATATGCCAAGCAGAGGAGCCCTTCAGTGCAAATTATTGGAGCTACTATTAATAACAGAACAGCCACTTCTACTCATAGGAGCAACAACTCTATGTAAGTGTAAGTTTTTTTTTTTGTTAGTGTAAAGAATGCCACAGTTTTCTAATTTTGTTTTGGCAAATTGACATTAAAAGAAGTAGATATCTTGATTAGATTACTCTACTACCAGTTCTTTTCTTCTATAGCAGATTATAATATGAATGAGGAAGTACCCACCCCTAACCAGGTTGCTGACAAACTTTGTCTCATTCAATGGTATTCCACCTTAATTATCGTTATTCCATGGAATAATCTTGATGCATTTCTTGCTTGACCGGTAATAGTGCTATTAAATTATTTTATCCATAGCACTGGAACTTTTTTTTTTCTTATCATTCTCATCCAGTATTAGGCTGCAACCTCAAAGTTAAGTTTCATATTTTATTAACTTTTTTTCTGTCGTAAAAAGATTTTAGTGCATCAATAAAGTAAAAAAAAAGGTATACTCAATAAACTCGTGAAAGGCGAGGGCAAAACAACACCTATCTATCACCCAAATAATAATGCTCCTATTCTAAAGCAATCCTCCACCAAATTTAATAAAAGGTGGTTAGTGGAATAGGTCTTTTAATAAGGGATGATTTAGAGCAAGGAGCCATTTATTAAGATGTGGTTTGGATTGTGAGATGTCAGCATCCTTCCCCATGCTTAGGAATCCAGGATTGATAAAGGCAGGTAGAGAGAGAGAGAGAGAGAGAGAGAGAGAGAGAGAGAGAGAGAGAGAGAGAGAGAGAGGGAGATGAGAGAAGAGAAAAGGAAGAAGTGGGAGCATGGAACAAAGGTTGGACACAAATGGGGTTTAAGAGCAGGTTTTAGGTCTACCAACTGGTAGTTAGGAGATTGAACACCTTAACTATACCAACACCAACTCTCAAAGGAGTGAAGGAGATTTGAAGGAACTTGGTATGTTACAAACTTGGCCAAAAAGTGAGGTAAAAACTTGTAAAAGAATACAGAAGAGAGAGAAAAAGAGAGAGGAAAAAAAAAGGGACCTTTGCATGCCCTTTTAGAGGGGGGTGTATTGTTCTCTCACGTGCAAGATAGAATGTTTGGGTTCTCAACTTGGTGGTGATGATGATAATGTGATGAGGAGAGAGAGAGAGAGAGAGAGAGAGAGAGAGAGAGAGAGAGAGAGAGAGAGGAGAGAGAGAGAGAGAGAGAGAGAGAGAAATCGATTAAGATAAGTAGACTGCTGTTGTTATTGGGGTAGTGAGAGTATTTTATTAGGTAGCAGGGAAGAAAGGTGAGATTTTTTTTTTCGTTTTTTTTCCCTCCTTTTGAATCCTTGGGATCGGGTTTTGTCCCCGTACTGGGAGGATCTCCCACAGCAAGATCGGCTGCGAATTCTTGCTTTCTTGCTCCCCATAAACCGCACAGCGAACCCTTCTCTCTAGAGTCCTCAGGCTCTCTCTCTCTCTCTCTCTCTCCTTTTCGTCTCAAGGTACTTAATTTTATGTTTCCACCCATTTGTTTATTTCTATTTCCGTATGGGTTTGTAGATAAGGTTATTCTTTCTCTTGTGGCTGCGGAGTGCACCAAAAATTCTTGCTTTCTTTTTGGTAAAAGCTGTCATCTTGATGAAATTTCGCTTCCCTCCTTTGTCAAAATTTGGTTTTTTTTTAGCTGCTCTGATCACGATTTTTCGGGAAGTTGGGTTTTATTTTCTCTGTTCCTTTTTTTGTTTACAATTTTGGGTATTTATTTAGTTGGGGTTAGTGGAGTTTCTGAGTGGTCTGCAAAGTTTTATTGGTGAAGGGGTTTCTCTTTTTTTACATGATTGTTGAAGCAAAGCCCTTTTGCTCAAAGATAGCAGGAGGAAATGAAAGATGTTATTTTTAGGATCTTGGTGGTGGTGGTGGTGGTGGTGGTGGTCTACTTTTGATTGCTTCTTTCCTGAACTATTTGGAATTTAGATTCTAAAAAAGAGAGTAAAATCTAACTCATTGCTGTGCTTTTGGAATTGTGGATGATTGGTCATCAGCTCCTTATTTCTGTTTGATGACACGGAACAACTCAGAGTGGGGCATCATTAATTGCCCCTTTTGATCACTCCGTTCAGTTATATTATTTCTTTCATCATCGTTTCTTCATGAATTCACAATTTCTTTGTTTAACTTTGTGTCAATCCTTAGATAAAATGGAGATATTTTTCTTTCTCGACTGTTGATCGTAATTTTCTGGTCAAGAATGCTGCTGATCAACAGAATAAAATTTTACTCAGAGATAATTTGGAAGTATGTTTGTGGGCATATTATTGACTTCTATATTGAGCTTTTTTTTCATGATCGCGGCTATGTTTGCGTTTTGTCTGCTTGTGTAATCATTTCTCATCATGCTCAACTTTTTGCAGTTAACTGATCTCGCAAAGAGTGAAGACCTCATCTTTCAATAAGACGCAGTCTCAAAAGCCTCCCTTAATCCTTAGGACAGTAAAAGCTACGACTTTTATCTTACTGATGTGATGATCCATCATTCAGTTATTTCTATTGCTAAAGAACCTGGCCTGCTGCTAATTGTTGGCGGAGAGAAAAATGGCTACCTACAATTCCAGCTCTGCCAACCAAAGGGATCCCGGACATCCTCCGTATCCGGAGTCATCAATTGCAGGCAACATGCTGCACCTTAATTATTCTTCTTCTTGTTCATATTCAGATGCGTTCTCAGGCAATGTTCAAGCCCAGCAAAACTGTGTCCTTCTTCCTCTTCCATCCACCATGGTTTCACAAGGCTTATTTGCCGGGGTCCCTAACATGGTAGCTTCCCATCTTGGTGACCACACTTATACAGGCCAAGGAGATAGGAGAAACGAGATGTTGTTCATGCAAACAATTGGTGGGTCTATGAATGGTACAGACGATCTTGTTCGTGACTCTATTACTGATGATCCCCAGATGGGCTTGAGGGCGCAATCAGTCATCTTAAATGGGCAGAACTTGTCTTTGCAGCAGTCAAGTATCTCAACCATGCAAAACCAAGGATTGTCACTTAGCCTGAGCACGCAGGTTCCAATGCCGCCTTACCAGTATCGGCCCTCAGGTGCAGACATTTCTTTTCTTGGTCCAAATCGGTCAATTCCTGGGAATAGTGGATCATTCAGAGATGGAAATAACATAAATAAACAAATGCATTCTTATCTCTCTCCTCATGGACAGCCAGATCTCACAAACTCCATTCCAAAGTCAAAGTATCTCAAGGCAGCACAAGAATTACTTGATGATGTTGTTAATGTCAAGGAGGCTTTGAGACACAGAGCAGATAAAAGTCAGAGTCTTGCCTCTGCTGGTACTGCGGGTTGCAATGATACTGACAAGTCAAAGAGTGAGGATAAGCCTTTAAACCACCAAGAGTCCACTGCCAATTCTTCAACTGAGATCTCACCCTCTGAAAGGCAAGACCTTCAGAACAAAGTAACAAAGCTATTGGCTATGTTGGATGAGGTCTGCAACTGTACCTTCCCTTCTGCATGCTATTTGTTTAGTACTATATTAATTTAGTTTTATTGGTAAGATTCATGTAAAAGTTCTGTTATGGTTATAATTCAATTTATTAAAAACATAGTAATTTGGATTAGCATTGTTTTCGGTGAAACAATTTTTATGTATTCGCTAGATCATTTTCTTTCATCAATTGTACCAACCACCAAACATGTCATCTTTCTAAGCTGTGCTATTATATCTGTTGCTAATTTCTGGATTATATACTGGTTAACTAGTTATGATTTCTTGGAATACCAGTGCTTGCTTTTATTGTATATAACAAACATCCTTCTCCTTTCTGTTGTTTACTACATTAATGGACCATCAGGAGGCTACAGTTTTGTTCCCTTTCAAATGTTTAAAGAAGTAAACTCTGATTAAAACAAATTGTGATTGTAAATTGGTATCTTCATCTCATTCTGTTGAATTTTTTTTTCATCTCCTCAGTTTTATACTTCATATTTTTGTTCCTTGCTAGCTCTTTTCCCAAGCGGTGTCAAATGCCTAATTCCATGTTTCAGTAGGCGTTAGATAGTAGTAATTTTTCCTTAATAATTTTTTCCTTAAAACTTGTCCTTTATCTAATGCTGATAAATTTGCATGGTTTATTATCATTTGCATATCTAAGAGAATCAGACTGCACCATCATATCATCTTTGGTGTAATCTTATTTTCTTAGATGTGAAATCATTCTGAACATATGATGCCTCTAGCAGGTAGGGAAGCACTTGACTTGTATTGGGGCATCTTATTCTTAAATACTTTGTAACTGATTTTGTTATGTTTTGGTATAATATGTATTTACGCAAGATAACTCTTAATTATTATTCTGACCAGTTATGTTGGTTCAAACAGCAACATATAACATGAAGTAGTTCTTGAAATATTGTACCGTGATGAAGCTGTCTTAAGAACAGTTATTTTGGATTAAGGAAAGAAAGTTGTGATCAAATATTCAGTTCATTTCACATCTATAAGTTCATGCTGTTAAGGATTTTTGAATAAGGCCCACAACATTCTTAGTCCTTCTGAATAACTGTTTGTTACTTTGTATTGTTTGACATCCATTACATCAATGAGATTGTAATGTTATTTGCAAGTAGGACTTATTGCTATCTTTTCTGATTAAATTGTAGTTTTCTCCTTCTACCATAGGTTGATCGAAGATACAAGCAATACTACCATCAAATGCAGATTGTGGTGTCGTCTTTTGATGTAATAGCAGGTTCTGGGGCTGCTAAACCTTACACTGCACTCGCTCTTCAAACAATCTCTCGGCATTTCCGATGCTTAAGGGATGCCATCAGTGGCCAGATTCGGGCTACCCGTAAAATTCTTGGAGAGCAAGATACTTCAACCAGCAAGGGTAGTGGAATATCTCGCCTCCGCTACATAGATCAGCAGCTACGGCAACAGAGGGCGATGCAGCAATTTGGTATGATGCAACAACATGCTTGGAGGCCACAAAGGGGGTTACCTGAGTCGTCTGTGTCAATACTCCGCGCTTGGCTGTTTGAGCATTTTCTCCATCCGTAAGTTACTAAAACTACCTTTTCCATTTTTACGAGCAACTTCTATATTATGTTTCTTCAAACTAACTAATAATGTGATTGTGGTATCTCTTTTCTAGTTATCCCAAGGATTCTGAGAAGCTCATGCTCGCAAGACAAACAGGTCTGACAAGGAGTCAGGTGTGTTCCTTTTTTATGAAACTTGAAAGATGCATGTGTATAGGATTTTATGTTCCCTTTTATAACTAGGGAATTATTGGGAATATTTTTATATTTTATGATGCCCGGGTGTAGGATTGATTGCTGAAGGAGTAAATGAGATTAATGAAGCTTGCTACTTTTATCGCATTCTGGACCTATCTTTTTACCTTATGCCTGCATGCACAGCACTTCTTTTACTGGTTTTTCAGCACCTCTGTCTAGCAATGTGATTTAGCTGCATTGCTTCCTATACACAAGGCTTATCTTGTTCTAGATTGCAGTACTCTTTGTTCTGGTTGCAATAATTTTTCAATATTTCATACTAGCGTTTCAAAAAGTTGCCATTTTCATTATGTAGGCTGATCAAATTTACTTGTCCTTGGTCCAGGTTTCGAACTGGTTCATCAATGCTCGTGTTCGTCTTTGGAAGCCTATGATTGAGGACATGTACAAAGAAGAACTTGGCGACAACGAGATTGACTCAAATTCTTCCTCGGTGAATCCACCCAAAGATAAGGGTGAGATCAGATCCTCTGAGGATTGTGAAGACCTACATAGCCCTTCAGATGAAAGACACCAGGCGAGCCAATTCAGTTCCTCCTCGAAGTCGGCTGTCATGCCCACCATGGTTCTGTGCGGATCTTCTGACTTGCAGAATAGTGCTAGCGCTGTAGATGGTTATGTGAATCGTAAGCTGAATGACGAAAGAGTTAATGGTGATGATTGTAGGCTTCTACAAGATGCTATCACCAACACAGATGGGAATGCAAGGTTTATGTCTTATCAGATGTCCGAGTTGGGTAGCTATGAGAACAGCGGGGTGTCTCTCACGTTGGGTTTACAGCACTGCAACGGCGGCCTTTCCATGTCCAACGTTCAACAGAACTTTCTCGCAATGCAAGGGGAAGACGTTTACAGCAGTGTTACTCCTATAGGGACAAATGCAGCAGAATTTGATTATCTGAGTGCAGAGGATAGACAAAGGTTTGGCTCAACGCATCTGCTGCATGATTTTGTGGCATAAAATTGCCTATTATCTCTACGTTGCTATTCTGTGATTGCAGAAACATTGCGGGTGGATCTGGCTTTAGGACAATGCTCGCATTTGTTACACAAAAAAGAATGTTAGCACGATATAGATGTACTATACGAGTGAGATAAGATGGTTGAGGGGGTATATATATAATTTAGCATGTTGTAAAGATAGATTATTATTTTTGTGTAAACTTCAAAGAAGAGAACATGGAAAATTATACCATCATTGTAATATCATCCTTTTATACAAAACAGGATGAGGATAATTTTATTAGATTGTAAGACTAAGGTCTATCGTGAAACAAAGCATGATTTCTTCTGTGAGTTAAAGTTCTGTATCTAAGTATGTTTAACCTCTATGTCGCAAACTTAAGAAAGAGATTCGACTAATAATGATCACTGGTATCCAAGCTTTTTGGGTGAAAATTTGTTTCCTTGCATATAGGTCTGACTACTGAATTTCTTGAGATTATACACATTCTAACATATAATCTTCAGAATACATCCTGCCTACTAATTCAAAGCTCTTTTTGATCTGTGATTGAGCTCACTAGATTTAGGAGCTCTGCCTCAGAGGTTGAAATATCTGAAGGGGAGTACTGGACAATCTGAAGTAGATATCGCAGAGCCAATTAGTGAGAGATTAGAGGCTTGCAGAAAAGAATGAGAATTGCTTCTGAGAAACAGATTCAAGCAGCACACTGAACTAGACTTTGGAATTGTTTGATGGATCTTCCAAAAGGAATCTATCACAAGCAAATATTCTCCCCAAACAACCTGAGTGTCGTCCCCCCCTCTGTCACCTCTTCAGGCAATTTTTCCTTCTCTCCCACTTTCTCTTCTCCCTGCTTACGGATTAACTCCTCAGATAAGCTATCTTCCTCCTTTGCCTGAGTCTTCTCAGATAAACTAACTTCCTCTCCCTCTTCCTGCCTGCTGCTCTGACCCTTCTTCGCATTCATCAAGAACTCCTGAAACTTGGTCTCGTACAATCCTTTATTGATTATATCCTTGAAGATCTCTGGATGTTGACTTCGCAAGAACTCAAATTCACCATCTCTCATCTCTTCTATCGGAAAGTTGAGGCGCGACTGCATACCGAAGTTTATGACTAATCTGTCGCGGAAGAATGCTGCTTCTTTTGCCGTCTCATAGAAGCCGAGGTTTATTTGTCTCTCACCTGCATTACACCATATTTGGACCCTCCATCCATTCTTCACTTTCTTTACTCCTATGAATGGCTTCGAGGGATGTGTGTCCCTGGGAACCATGGTTGGAGCTTGCAAATTCTTTTTAGTCTTCTTCTGAGCTAGAAGATCCTCGCCAAGAACCTCTCGTCGCTACTTGATGATGATGTTGGAAGACATACCAAGAAGGAACATTCATGAGTTCATCACCCAAAAAGAAGCAGCTAGGAGAAGAATTAACCGCAAGCATGGCATGGTGTAACAAAAAGAATTGGGATAGAAGATACATAAAGAAACATCTCCCTCACAAGAATATCATCAAGAAGCCAAGAGATCATGATTCTTTTGGTCAATGCATCACAGTAAGAAAACAATCATTCTATTCAAGACACATTCTCATGTTCATAGGTAGGAACAAAACAACCAGCCACCATGAAGCAAAACCGTCCAATACCAGCAGATGGAGAGAAGAATTGAAAAAGTAAGAGAAGAAAGAGAAGGAACAACACGAGACCTATAGAACTATAGAAGAAGAAAGCAGAGATGTAACCATGTTTACTTACTTCCTCTCTCACGTCTCCAACTCCGAATCTTGTTAAAAATTTCCCGCGAAATGGAATGGCTTTATGTTGTCTACTCGACGATACAATGGAACGGCGCTTAAATAGAGAGAATTTGCTGCAAGAAAGGAAGGAAACGGCAACTTAATGCTCCCGACGCCGACTTCCTTTTTGCAGTGATTCTGCAACGTAATTGATTTTATGCCGACTTTCATGTGTTAGGAATTTTACTGTGTAATTGAGCCTATTGTTGCGAAGGATAGTCATAGTGACTTAGTGAGCACAAAATCTAAGAAATTATCCATTCATTATTTGTTTGATGATCTAAAAGAGAGAACTTGAAGTGCTTCTTAAGCATCACTACTAGTCAAAGCAAACGGATTGGTTGTCATGCTTGCTGCTTCTGTGACTGAGTTCTTATCTTTTTTTCACTTCCAAAGAAGAAAACAAAGTCACATGCTGCCATTTGTGGGGAGTTCAACTACAAGATGCAAAATACAATTCTTCTTTTGTTTTTCTTCAAAATTTGTAACTATAATATGTTTATATTGTGCATACAAACTTTTCGATGTAAGTCCGGTACGAAGCGTAGATTAGATCAAAACAATTGGATTTTTTTTTTTGGCTTTAAAATCATAGCAACCATCATCCACCAAACTGATGAAATTTACGCGAAAAATAGGGAAGAACAAAAGCTTGAAAGGACATAGTAATTTGTAGGCAAGTGGATCACATAGCCATCCCCTGGAGTAGCACTGCAGCAACTGCATTCGAGCACTCTCTCCTTGTAACCACTAGATATAAGCTCCTTTAACACAAGCAGGGCTTCAAACTGCTTCACTGCTTTGCATCAGCTCAAAAATCATCAGACCCAAGATTCAAGAACAAGGGAAGATAGTATAGAAAGATGTCGATTCTAAATTTAGACTGAAGTAAAGGTAGGATAAGAGTAATTTATACCAGAGAGCAGGAGAAGAATAGGCAGAGAAAGCTTCTTTGAGGCCATTTTAATTATCCTAGCCAAAAGCTTTTTATAGATGGTGGTATATGTAGCTAGCAAGATAAGATACTACTCAAGTATTTTTAACCAAAGATCTGTTTGACAGCATAAGATCATGTCAAAGAACTCGTCTTGAGCACTAGGATTCAGTGCTGTTCTTCATAACATTTCAGTTGTAATGAAGGTAATGTTCTGTCTAAGTATGATTTAACTCACATGCACAGGGATGCATGGTTCAAGATGATCCTATTAGCTCAGTATGAACACATAAGAAGCCACTAAACTATCTTTAGCATTAAAGTTTGATTTTCAAACAGTAATATCATTCCCCTGTCTATTATTTATATTTTATTATTATATAAGAAAGGTAGGATTTGTATTAGGTACTGTTCATGGTTATATAATTCTCGTTGCTATTAGCAGGCAAAAGCCATACAAACGGCGCTAAAAGGCCTCTTGCCAAGTTCATACAAACGGCGCTATTAGCAGGCACCTCCACCCCCCCCCCCCCCCATCTCCGACTCACTCCCCAGAGAAAAGAATGGCGTCGCCTCTCAGAATCGCCACCCGACTCTCTCCTTCCCGCTTAAACTCAAACCCTCTCAAAACCCTAAACGTGCACCAAAACCCTAACTCTAACCTCGAAGAGATCCTCTCCGCTCTCGATCGGGGCCCCGGCGCCGCCGTTCCCCTCCTCGACGCCCTGTCCTCCGCCGCCGTCGTCTCCGTCCTCTCCGAATGCAACCAAAGAGCACCCAAGTTGTCTCACAGGGTCGTCGATTTCCTCCTCCAAAGACCCAATCCCAAGCTCTCCTCAGAAATCCTCGCTGCCATGATCCACACCTCGGTCCGAAACTACCAGACCTCCCAAGCCCAGTCCTTGATCCTTCGTATGGTCCGCCGTAGAGGCGCTTCCAGGTCTGAGATCGTTGATTCGCTGATTTCTACTTACAGTCGTTTGGGTTCCAATTCCTCCGTGTTCGATCTCCTGATTCGCACCTACGTGCAGGCGAGGAAGGTAAGAGAGGCGGCGGAGGCTTTTCGATTGTTGAAGAATAAGGGAGTGTTCGTGTCGGTGAATGCTTGCAATAGTCTTCTCGCTGGATTGGTTCGGATCAATTGGATCGACATGGCTCGGGAGATTTATAAGGAGGTTCTGGAGATGGGGGTAAGTTTGAATGTCTATACTTTGAATATTATGGTCAATGCCTTGTGCAAGGATGGGAGAATCGAGGAAGTTGATTCCTTTTTGCTGGAAATGGAGAAAAGGGGAATTTCTGCGGATATCGTGACAAATAATACTCTGATTGATGCACATTGTCGTGCTGGTGGATTGGATAAGGCGTTGGATTTGCTGAATTCCATGGTTGGGAAGGGATTGAAGCCTGGTGTGGTGACCTATAATTCTGTTCTTAATGGGTTGTGTAAGATTGGGAAGTATGAGAGAACAAAGGAATTGTTATGTGAAATGTTGAACAACGGCTTGGTGCCAAATACTTCTACGTTTAATATTTTGCTCGGCGCACTCTGTAAGAAGGGTGATGTAAAGGAAGCGACGAAGATCTATAATGAAATGCTGCAGCAAGAACTTGTTCCTGATATGGTTAGCTTTAGCTCTATGATTGGTTTGTTTGCAAAGAAATGCGATATGCATCAAGCACTAGAGTATCTTAGAGAGATGAACAGTGTTAGACTGGTTCCTGATAGTGTAATCTATACTATGCTTATTGGTGGGTTTTGTAGAATCGGTTTGATCTCTGAAGCTCTTAAGATGCGTGATGAGATGGTGGATCGTGGTTGCATGCCTGATGTGGTCACTTATAACACGATTATGAATGGAATGTGTAAGGAAAAGAGGCTAGCGGATGCTGATAGGCTTTTCCAGGAGATGATGGAAAGAGGGGTTGCCCCTGATTTTTGCACCTTTACAACTCTCATTAATGGGTGCTGTAAAGATGGCTGTGCAGAGAAAGCTTTGGGGTTGTTTGAAATGATGTTGCACCAAAGTTTGAAGCCAGATATTGTTACTTACAATACATTGATAGATGGTATGTGCAGAGAAGGTGACATGGAGAAAGCTAACGAGTTGTGGGATGATATGCATGCTCGAGGAATCTTCCCCAATCACATCACTTACAGCATTCTGATTGACAATTACTGTGAGAAGGGAGAAATGGCCGAAGCATTTCGGTTCTGGGATGAAATGGTAGACAAAGGTATTTTGCCTAATATTGTGACGTATAATTCCGTAGTTAAAGGTTATTGTTGTTCTGGCGACACATCAAAGGCTGAAAAATTCTTGCAAAGGATGGGCAAAGATAAGATATTTCCTGATACAATTACATACAATACTCTCATACATGGTTATGTAAAAGAAGAGAAGGTGCAGGAAGCTTTTTCTTTGCTCAATAAAATGGAAAATGGAGGGGTGCTTCCTGATGTTATTACATATAATTTGCTCATAAGTGGATCTTGTGAACAAGGGAAGATGCAAGAAGCTGGTTGGATCTTCAAGAAAATGATCATGAGAGGGACTCAGCCTGATAGATGTACATATACAACCTTGATAAATGGTCACATTGCTGCTGACAACTTGAAAGAGGCATTACGGCTTCATGATGAAATGCTTCAAAGAGGTTTTGTACCTGATGATAAGTTCTGATTTCTTGATTCAGATAGTTGGATGGTATATAGTCAGATAGGACTTCTGGGTTTTATTCTATCCATATAATTTTGCCAGCACAGGTGAAAGTTGGATACAATGGAAAATTGTACTAGGAATGTCTTGCAAAGTGAAAGAATTTCTCAGAGAAATATCTGGTTCTTGCTTTTGACAGAGTTGACAATGAATGGCTGCCGGATGATGTCAAAGTAATCTCCAAATAAATAAAAATTACAAGAGCATGTCAGATTCTAATAGGATGGAAGAAAATTCAGCATGATAGATTAGTGTACAATCTTTATGTTCAACAGTTTCTGCTGGATGCTATAATTTTGGGGCTTGCTTTATCATGCTCTTTTTAGCGGGAAATCTTCATCATGGAACTAAGCAATCTGCTTAATTTCCTGACAATTAGGAGTGATCAAAAGGAAGGACCAAGGATAAAGGAGTGAAACTATAATTCTTTTTCGGAGAAGTTAGGCCAAAAAAAGGCTAGGAGTACAGTGAGAACTGAAACAAAAAATTAGATCGCAAATCAGCTACCACTCCTACGCAAAACATATGCCATGCCTCTCTTGCAGTACGATCGGCAGGATTGTTTTATCCCCTCTCGATGAATACAAATGTCACAGTACCAATTGAAGACTTCTTAACCAGATTTCCTTCACCAACCAATCCAAGTCTTGTGGCCATACCAAGCATGGCAAGAAGGAGCTGTGTAAAGGAGATAACCTAGTACCTCATTCAGAAAAGGAGGAGCACAATGTAGCAGTGGAGAATTCTTCTGAAGTACAAGAGGAAGAAGAAAGTTTTATTGGTTGTTTGAACTTTGGAGTTAAAAATACCTATATGTAATCCTGAATGTATCATACAATTGCCCATCTTTCTTCTTGTTATGCGCACTTGTACAAATCTTTATCAGCCTAGAATTCTGTAATTTTGATCCTCTGCTAGACTGAGAGCTTGTTGGTTTAACTTGTTCTTTCCATACTATGGGTGTTTTACTGTTATACTCCCAAAAATTTTTATGATTTACTTGCGAATGGGTTTATTTCCTAGCTTAGTTTATCAATTTGTCAATAGTACGCATTAAATAGCAGCACATGAATTTGTGTATGCTCGCTACTTGCTATATCTTAGTCAGTGCATAAATGGCTTCACCATAGTTCTATTTCTTTTCTTGACAATATGTAATTCTTTCTTTAAGGAAAAGAAAAATAAATAAAAGAAAGGTAAGGCCGGTTAGAATATAAAATAGAACAACTTAAATTTTGAAAGTGATTTTAAGATCAAATACTAGCGCAATTTTTGTTTAAAATATAAAACTTTCGTTCATTTAAATCAAATCTATTTTTTAAGATCTTTCAAAATAACATGAGCCCAGAAGTGAGTACAAGTTCTAAAAAATATAAAATATGAAAATAACTTTTTTCTAAAAACTTAATATTTTACAGTAATAAGTAACTTTACAAGAGTTAAAAGATCTTATCTTTTCCTTTGATCGCTTTCTAGTTTCTACAGAGAGAGAGAGAGAGAGAGAGTATATATATATATATACACAGCAAACAGATGTAATGCATCACACACGTAAAACTTTTTCCTCTTTGTTTCACATTCTATGATGAAATAAGGATGAAATAAGACGTAAGAGAACACATCTCATTTATTCTCATCTATTCTATAATCATACAATCGTTAGAGATTACATTAACTTTACATAATTGTATCGCCGATATTACTGAGCAATTATTTTGTATATATATATCCGATCAAGTAAGCCAGCTATCTCGACCCACCGGGGCTATGCGTCCCCGGCGAAACTTGGGACGACGGCACCGGAGTATTTTTCGGCAGAGAACTCAGGAGGCTATCGCTAAACTCCGCCGGCCACCACCAGCTCTCTTCAAGAGGCCTCGCCTCTACTAGTGGCTGCGAGTGCGAAACGAGCAAGATAACAAGCAACAATGGCATACACCAATCTCTTCTAACACCAACGAAACCCATACTAGTCCTCTCTCTCTCTCTCTCGATTGTAAATTGTAATACTAGTAGCAGGTAGATGTGATAAGAAACAAGACGAAAGAAGGGGGGAAATATAAATACAAGTACGTAGGAAGAGTCTCACTTTTAAGGTTGCATGGTTTGGTCTAAAGGTTTGAATACAAGACCTGGTCATAGTTTCCGTTGCTCAACTACGTAGCAAACGCGCCCATTTATAAGACCAAGCCCAACTTCAATATTTCCCACCTTATCACCTACATCACTTAATTTGAATATTATTATTTTGTACAATATGTACGTGTGTGTGTATATATATATATATAGTGTTAATTAATCACCACGTTATTCTTAATGGATGCCGTGGGTCTACTCTACCATAGGTTAAGACTTAATTGGCAGTTGAATATATAGAGGTGAAGTGTTGAATGGTTACCACTACTTTGAACGAGATCCCCAGACCGTTATGCTGGATGTTTGATTGTTCTTCAGATTATATTTTCTTATGGGTTTAATTTTCGCCACGAGAAAATGTGGAGTTTCTTTTTATTTTACACCCTGTATTATGTATTTATTACGGTTTACAATTTACACCCTGTGCTCTTTAACTATTTGTAATTCTACTATTATATTTTTAATAGAATCAAATTAAACCCGGTGAATTCTCGAACTTATTTGTCGATTATAAAATTCTTTAGTAGGATTTTCTTTACGAGATATTGGAAAGGCAAGGATTAAATTGAAATTAAGAAATGAAAATATCCCTTCTTAAATATCCATAGAGTTCGGATAAATAAAGGATAACAAAGGATGGTTACAATTAATAGCTGTATTATATTCAATTGCCAGTAGATTATCGAAACTTAGTAACATAATATTATTCCCAACGTCCCTAGAAACTCATCCCTGACATGCATACTAGTTAAAAGTTCGGACTATCGGTGCCAAACGAGTGCCCGGACGGCGTCACCGGCGACTTGGGAAGAGAACTCAGGCGAGCCCACCAACTTTCCTTGAATGGCCTTGAGGCTTCAAGAACTTCTATACTATGCCAAGTTTTGTGTAGCTACTCTTCTTGTTCAGAATACCCAGCATCTCAATTACTTCTCGGAAGTCGGAAGTGATCGAGTGTGTTAACTGGTGTGGATTTTGATGAAGGGGATGAATGACAGTGAGGGGAGTTATATAGGGGGAAGGTATAATTTTACATTGCATGGCTTGATCTCTTAATTAAAGTTTAAAGTCAAAAGTGATGAAATCTTATGAATGGAATACTTGGTTTCGTTTAACTGCAACTGGAACCGTATTGAGTAGTGTTTGGTAAACAAGAAAGAAACTTTTGGAAATCAAGAGCATCAAATGAAAGTACCTTACTTGGCTTCATAAATATATTTGTTGGAAATGGACTAAGTAATAAGAATTTAGTAGCTAGCTCGATATATTAATATTCTCAGTCAAGTCAAATACCCCTTTCTTTTGGAGGAAATAGAGGCCAGTCAAAGTAATATCTGTTTACCTTTAGCTTTCTTGTGGTAATTTTCTTTAGGAAAAAAAATTACATTATCCGGTTTGGGTTGACTTTAACTTACGTTCATAAATTTTTAATTTAAGTATTTAATATTTCTATGGTCTATATAAAGATTCAATCGTTAGTCGTCAGTGGTTAACAAAGATATGAAAACGCTTAATTATCTCCATAAAAATATAATTAGATTTGAGAATGTTAGCAGTAATATGGTTACAAAAGTTAATTAGTAAACTACAATTTGCCTAATTAAACGCAAAGTTTAAGTTGTAAAGACAACAAGCTGGGATTTGCATTTATATGTGTGACGTATAAGTTGAGATATTATTCTACTTGATAATAAAAAGATTCTATTGTCACTAAAACGTGGACAAATATTAAATTAAATAATTTTAAAGCCAAGGTATGATTGACATCATTTGGCTTATGATAAATATTTGCATATGGTTTACGTTTATGCAGTTTAGAATTTGAGATGGGAAAGAATACAAAGAATGTAATCAATCAATTTCCTTTATTGATTTCCTTGAAATTAAGAGTACAATGAATGTTTATACAATTGCATGTATATCAAAATTTAGCACTCGTTTACTTCAGAAATATAACTCTTTATTTTAAAATAATAATTAAATATTATAATAATTATACTCTAAAATATAAATATTATTTATCAAAATTATATCTTATACTACACACTAACTCATTTACTAATTTACCCTTAATATCTATCTCATCATCATACTTTATATTACATCAAAGAGTATTTATTATAATTTCATCAAAAGTAAAACACTTCTTTTTTTTGGATTTTTTTTTCACTTTGTATCGTATCAAAAATAATTATTATAATTTTATTTTAGAATATAAATAAATATAAGTATAATTATTTCTTAAATAAAAAAAATTTATTTTAAAAATAATAATAAATTTTATTCCTGAAATAAACGAGATCTTAGTAACATATATACTTTTATATATATAGTTATTCATGTATCAATCTACGGACAGTGAAAATTCGGGCCGTTGGTGACGCAAGAGTGCCCGGACGGCGGCACCGGCGACTTGGGAAGAGAACTCAGGAGTTCAACCACATCTTGAGTCCACAGACTTTCCTTCAATGGCCTCGAGGCTTCAAGAACTTGAAAGGTTGAGATCACCAGGATGAGTAGAATGACGAGTTTTGTGCAGCTACTGATGTCGTTCAGAACACTCGCCATTTTTAATAATTGATCGAGTGTAGAAGGAGATGGATCGAATGGAGGTGTGGTTGTGGATTTTGATGAGGTTATATAAGGGAAGAACTAAATGTCGATCTATGATCTCTTGATTGAGCTGGAGTAGTGATCGAGCTTGAAAATTATAATACGAGCTAGGTAGGTGTGATGAGAAACGAGACGAAGGAGGGAGGATATATATAGATAGAAGTACGTAGGTAGTCTCAGTTTCAGTTCTGCATGGTTTGGTCTAAAGGTTTGAATTCAAGACCTGGTCATAGTTTTTGTTAACTCGACTACGTAGCAAACGCGCCCAAAAGACCGAGCCCAACTCAATATTTCCCAGGTATCACGGACATTGTTCACATCCACTGCTTTGAACATTATTTATATATATATATATATATATATTCCTCAACTTTTTTATTTTGAACTCTCTTCAATTATTAAAAATACGTCATCTCATAAGATTAAATAACTAAAGTAATGATACAAGATATAAGGATGAGTATGTTATATAGCTATTCACGATAACTTATGATTGAGAAAGATAATGAGAAATTAATGAAATGGTGTATGAGACAATTACAATTGAATATTAATAGTGCATCTAATAGTTTTGATCGAACATACTCTTATGGTCACATCAAAGGAAGACTGAGCTTAATGGATTGAGTTTAATTATCTTATTTGGTTATTTGGTTTAGTTAGAGCTTTAATAGATTGAGATTTTATTTAATAAGCTAAATTTAATTTTGCGCAATTTTAGAAAAATATTCGTAGTATATTCTACGGACATTAGAATAATATCAAACAAATTATATAAGATCGCCAACCTCGAGATCTACAAAGTATTCACGACTTCTCGACATTCGGAATCTATCTGCAGGGTTAATTTGTGAAGATAAGAAAAACTGGTTTAGTTGATTTGTTAGAATTTTAACTTAGTTGTTTGGGTTCCTAGGGTGAGCCCCTATAAATATGTGAATGAAACCGTAATTGAAATTTAATCTGATAATTGAAAACTTTGTGCTTTTATCTCCTTTAGCAATCGGTGCCTTCTCCCATCTCCTTCCTTCCACCGTTTTAGTCAGCTTCTTCTAACTCATAATTTTTCTTTTCTACAACAACTTCTCCCCATTCACACCAAGGAATTAACCTAGCACATATCTAGCCATTGAAGGGCTATCGAGCTAGGGTTTATCTGACCTTCGACCACTATTTGGTCGATATCTCAAGATCTAACCATCCATCTCAAGATCTAACTATTCAAACCATGCGATTTTAGATTCATTGGAAAGCTATTTTCAAGGGCGACAACATATTTAAATTTCAGGAAGATCCAAGGGCTAGATCATCCGCAACTTTCTTCGAAGGTCACGTCCCAAATCTAGTCTAGAACTTTTCAAATCGGATCCGGATCAAATCGGTTCATAACAGTCGATTATCATTTTATGGTAAGATTTTCTTTACGAGATATTGAAAAGGCAAGGATCAAATTAAAAATAAGAAAAAAAAACTAAAGCTGGTGTGTAAACTAAAATAAAGGCGTAATGGAGCGTATGAAATGAAAATATCCCTTCTTAAATATCCATATTCGGATAAATAATGAATGAACAGTAATGCTGCAAAACTTAGTGCCTCTATACATTTGATGTCCTTGAAAGAATACAACAAACAGGGAAGAACGAATATATGAATCAAATATCCTTATTTTATTGATTTCCTTGAAAGGATAACAAAGAATGGTTACAATTAATCGCTGTATACAATTGCCAGTACATTATCGAAAATTAGTAACATAATATTATTCCCAACGTCCCTAGAAACTCATCCCTGACACGACATGCATACTAATTAAGTATACAGTCTTATATATATAATTCATACATGCATCAATCTACCGGCAGTTAAAGTTCGGACTATGGGTGACACACGAGTGCCCGGACGGCGGCACCGGCGACTTGGGAAGAGAACTCAGGAGTTCAACCACATCTCGAGCCCACCAGCTTTCCTTCAATGGCCTTGAGGCTTCAAGAACTTGCAAGGTTGAGACCACCAGGATGAGTAGTATGACAAGTTTTGTACAGCTACTCTTCTTGTTCAGAATACCCAGCATCTTAATTACTTCTCGGAAGTGATCGAGTGCGTCAACTGGTGTGGATTTTGATGAAGGGGATGAATGACAACGAAGGGAGTTATAGTTATATAGGGGAAGGGAGACTTTTATTTCATTACATGGTTTGATTTCTTAAAGTTTGAAGTCAAAAATGATGAAATCTTATGAACGGAATACTTGGTCTCGTTTTACTACAACGAGAACCGTGTTGAGTAACGTTTGGTCGGTAAACAAGAAATACTCTTTTGGGAATTAAGACCATCAAATGAAAGTACGTACCTAGCTTGACTTCATAAATATATTAGTTTGAAATGAACTAAATAATAAGAATTCTAGCAGCTCTATACATTAATGTTCTTAGTCAAGTCAAGTATCCGTTTCTTTTTGGAAGAAAATAGAGGCCGGTCAAAGTAATACCTGTTTACATTTAGCTTTCTTGTGGTAATTCTCTCTAGAAAGAATTACGGCGGGTATCCGGTTTGGGTTGATGTTAACTTTTAATTCATGTATTTAATCTTTCTCTAGTTTATACTAAGTTGCAATTATTTTAGTCAGTTGTTAACAAGGATATAAAAACACTTAATTATACTACGTAAAAATATAATTTGATTTGAGAATGTCAGAAGTAATATGGTTGCAATTTAATGGTAGACCACGGAGAGTTAAAATGTTTAAATTTAAACAACAAAAGTGGATTAGTAAACTACAATTAGCCCAACAAGTTTAAACGCAAATTTTAAGTTGTAAAGACAACAAGATAGATAAGCTTTTATATATCTGATATTTGTTTAAATAGATATGTACAAGTTGAGATATTATTCTAAGTTCATAATAAAAAGATTTAATTCTCGAACATTAAGAAATTTGCATATAACACCATATTTTTTAATAAAATTATAATTTACGCCTTATATTTTTACTATTTACAAATCGAGCTATATAATTTAGTGAATATGTGCAGAAACTAAATTTCTGAGTTAAGTTAATAATATTAGAAAATTATAAAATATCCTCAACCAAGTTATACTAAGAGTATTTTAATTATTTTAGAAATAAAATGACTAAACTACGAAATATTCTCATGGTGTTACGCTAATTATAATTTACTAAATCATATGACTCAATTTGCAATAAATCACAATACATTATAAAGTATGCATTATATACAAAAATTTTTATTAAATAATTTTAAAAGTGAAGGTATGTTTGATTGGCATCATTTGGGTCGTGATAAATATCTGCGTATCGTTTACATATTATGCAGTTTAGAATTTGGGATAGGAAAAAAAAATACAAACAATATAATCAATCAATTTCCTTTATTGATTTCCTTGAAATTAAGACTAGTACAAATAAAGTTTACAAAATACCAATATACAATTGCCTGTGTATCAAAAGTACTTAGTATTTATATATATATATATATATATATAGTCTTCATGTATCAATCTACCGGCAGTTAAAGTTCGGACTATTGGTGACACACGGGTGCCCGGACGGCGGCACCGGCGACTTGGGAAGAGAACTCAGGAGTTCAACCACATCTTGAGCCCACAAACTTTCCTTCAATGGCCTTGAGGCTTCAAGAACTTGAAAGGTTGAGATCACCAGGATGAGTAGAATGGCAAGTTTTGTGCAGCTACTGATCTTGTTCAGAACACTCGCCATTTTTAATCTATCAATTCTAGCTCGCAAGTGATCGAGTGTAGAAGGAGATGGATCGAATGGAGGTGGTTGTGGATTTTGATGAAGTTATATATAAGGGAAGAACTAAATCTCGATCTATGATCTCTTGATTGAGCTGGAGCAGTGATCGAGCTTGTAAATTATTATACGAGCTAGGTAGATGTGATGAGAAACGAGAGAAAGGAAGGAGGAGATATATATAGATAGGAGTACGTAGAGAGTCTCAGTTTCATTTTTTGCATGGTTTGGTCTAAAAGTTTGAATTCAAGACCTGGTCGTAGTTTTTGTTACTCGACTACGTAGCAAACGCGCCCATAAGACCGAGCCCAACTTCAATACTTCCCAGGTATCACGGACATAAATCAAATCCACTGTTTTGAATATTATTTAGTGATAATTACACTTGGATACATTTAATTTTTTTTCTTTTACTTTTGACACGTAGAATTATTAAAAATATCTCATCCACTAATGATACAGAGGGAAAAACTAATAAGATCAAAATGCCAATGATAAGATAAGATTAATTTTAACCTAAAATTTATCTCTCTTCTTCACTTTAAAATATAAGTATAAATATATCATATGGAATCACGTGATTTGTACATGGCAATCTATGAATGAATGAAAAAATTACTAAGAAATTAGCAGAAAATATATTTACGATAATGATGATATAGTTTAGAGGTATTTGAGTCAAAATTTTTTTTACTATCAAAGTATATTTCAAGTAATTTATTTAAAAAATATATTATAATATTCTATGTTTCTTTAGTAGCTATATAAGATTAGATTTAGATAGAAGTATTTTGGGGGCAAGAAAAAAAAATACAAAGTAACGTGGTGGAGTTTTTGATGATGATAAAAGGGAGGGTATTTCTCATAAAATGCCCTTAAATTTAAACGAATTTTGAGGCATTGAAATATTGATTGGGTTACTCAGCGAATTATATCACGGTCAAGTAATATAAGAAATAATTATTTCAAAGTAAACTGAGATTATTCTTTAGAAAGAAGTTCATATAAGAACTCTTTTCATCTCTAGTTCTACAACAAACAGTGAAAATTATAGAAAAAAAGATAATATCAATCGTTATTGATTTCCTTGAAAGAATACAAAGAATGCTTCTACACAGTTGCCTATAACTATAATTGGCTGCCATATATACACTTCGTAATCTTAAATCTTGTAATCCATGCATCAGATCAATCTACCGACAGTGATTGCTGGGACTGTGAGTGGTGCACGACGAGCTGGACGGCGGCACCGGCGAGTTGGAAAGAGAGCTCAGGAGTTCAACCACATCTTGAGCCCACCAACTTTCCTTCAATGGCCTTGAGGCTTCGAGAAGTTGGAAGCTTGAGATCACCAGGACGAGTAGTATGACAAGTTTTGTGCAGCTACTGATCTTGTTCAGAACACTCGCCATCTTTGAATTACAATTAATTCTCGGATGTGATGGAGTGTAGAAGGAGATGGAGGTGGTTTGTGGATTTTGATGAAGGGGATGACTGGCAATGGAGGAGGAGTTACATTATATATATATATATATATAAGGGAAGGAAGAAGAGAATTTTACACTGCATGCATGGTTTGATTTTCTTGTTAAAGTTTGAAGTCAAAGTGATGGACTTTTATGCATGCATGGTATATACTTGGTCTCGTCTAACTACCACTGGAACCGTGTTGAGTAATTCTTTGGTAAAACAAGAGAAAATAGTAACGGTTAAGGAACGTATAAAACGAGAATATAGACCGTGAAATGATCTGACTTTGCTCATCTCGTGTTGGGAAAAAGGGGGAAAAAAAAGAAACCTTAATTGCTTGACTTGATAATATATTAGTTTGAAATGGGTTACACCGTACGAATTTTAGCAGCTCTATTGTTTCTTAGTCAAGATGTAGAAGTCAAAGCAAAACTTTTCCTAGTTTTCTTGGCTTCCAAGTACGCAGACTGTATCTTCTTCTTGTGGTTGGGTTTAATTATAATTTTTTTTAATGTATTTTTAATTTCAACACTTAATTCCTCTTATACAAATAAAAAAATATAGTTTGATTTGAAAATAGAAAAAAAAATTGGTCTATTTAATAACTTATTTATTATTACAACTTGGTCTAGAATTATTTAGTGGGATTATAACGTCATATAATGATGATGATGGGCCAAAAGAAAGAGGATGTCGGGCCGGCCCACCTACGGCCCAATATCCCGTCCTATCTCTCTCCCCATATAATGTCCAAAAATTGTCACGTTTAGTTAGTTTTATGATAATAATAATGCTTATAGATTAAGAAAATTAATTAATTAAATTTTTTTAAAGAAAATTATAAATTAAATAACGACAAAATATTAAAAACAAAGCGAGTAGTCTCTTTAAGTTTCAAATTTCAATGCAGAGGCAGACAAATTATCATTATTTTCATGGGAAAAGGAGACCCAAATTACTTTTTTTAATCTGGGATTCCAACTCTTCCTCACTTTCGCACGAATTGGGTGAAGGAAGATGATACCCATCCGTTATTATAAAGAATTATAATATATATATATATATATATCGTCGCTTAATTAATAGAAAGAGGAAATTGGAGGACAAATTGAAATTTCCAAACCGCCCAACAGGCACGTGACTTTCGGGCTGTCCGAAAGGGAGACAAAACTACAAAGAGAAGTGCATCCCATCACCACCTAGGTAAGATTACCTCCAATTCTAACTTAGCGTATCAACGTCTCTCTCCCCCCTAGTCCTTGGTCCTGTGCGTGTGCCCAAAAAAGGAGCAGAGACAAAGAAGAGAGAAGCATCGACTCTCTAAAACCCCAAACCCCCCTCTCAAATCCTCTCTCTCTCCGCTTACTAAAACTCGTAGAGAGAGAGAGAGAGAGAGAGAGAGAGAGAGAGGATGCAGCAGCACATCATGCAGATGAATCAGAGCATAATGGGGGGCTATGCAGCTCCTACCACTGTCACCACTGATCTCATTCAGCAGGTGCTTTTCTTTCCCCCCCTCCTTTTTTTTTTCTTCCTAGGTTTGTTTAGATATTTCTTCAAGTCCTTTCTGTCATTGATATGTCTGGTGATTTGCAGCCAAGAGGAAACAAAAAGTAAATGAGAAGTATATGACAGATGAATGGGAGGGGAAAAGACTGATCTTGATTAGATTTTTTTTTTATGCATGTTGATGTTTTTTTTTTTTTTTAATTGGGCTCTTTCTCTTGGGGTAAATAGGGTACAAATGCTTAAAGAGTACTCTCTGTTGTTTTTCTTCTTTTTTCTTTCTCTTTGATTCTCCAGCTGTATTTTGATGACTGTAAAGTTGTTTTTATTTTGGGTGTCTTTGTACTCTTTATGTGATGTTTCCTGGGCTTTAATGTCATGTTGACGTGCTTCCATGACTGCTTTGATGGGGCACTTGAACTGTGCATTTCTAATTTTCAAGTTTTTGATCTGAAGATTTGTGTTTTTGTTACTGGGTTTGTTGGTTTTCTTAAACTAATTAATCTCCTTTTCTATCTTAGGTTCCCTATGTAACTTTGTCTCTGTGAACTTATATGCCCTTCTATTCTGGAACGACTTATGTGCTTGAAAAGTAAAAGGGAAGAAGAGTGTTAAACTAGAGAGCTTATCTGAACTGTCTTTAGTTTTTTACCCCCATTTTTTTTTATTTGATGTGGTGTATGAAATTTCATTTACATTCCAGATCCCTTTTTTTGATGTGTTGTTATGGTTCGAGTTCTATATAGGAACGAATGACTTACATCAATTATCAAAGAAATACCTTTTTTGTATTCATATGCAAAAGTTAACCTTTTTTTTATCTCTCTGTCTATTAATCTAGTCTTACATTGGTTACTGTTACCTATTTATGGATATCTTTTAGGTTCAAATTCGAAATGCACTGCCTAACTGTTACTGTACAAATGAAACCCTTTCTAACCTTTTATTTGTCAATTGTCATTGCTAATTTGTTGAAGTTCTGAGCAGTGTTTGTCATCAATGCTAGTCATCCTTTATCTTCACAGCTAACAAATTGCTCCTTTCTGGTTTTTCCCCTATTTCAGGAAGACTTAATATTGACAATTGCTCTATCACTTCTTTTTGTCTTTCCTCAGTGATTTGCTAGATGTGCATCTTATTGTCAACTATGAAGCTTACTTATTCCTGTTAAATTTAAACCCCTTGGAATTTAAACTTCAATAATATTGTGATTTTGTTTATATGCTATCTTGAGTTGGACTATGTCCATATGCTCCCCCTTTTACTTCTGATGTAATGATACATCTTGCTTCTGTTTCATATGTTTCAGTATTTGGATGAGAACAAGCAATTGATTCTGGCCATTCTTGATAACCAGAATACTGGGAAAGTGGAGGAATGTGCTCGGTGAGTCTAATCTCCCACCTTTAGGATCCATCCTATGGCAAAATACAATTAGAAGGTTGAACTTACTTTATCTGCCGCTAAGGAAATTTAGAAGCTCCCTGCTGAAGTATATCCAAGATGATCTCATATAGCTGGTCTTGATCTCGTATATTTATGCTATAAGCTGCATATACTGTTCTCTGCTATTCTAATAGGGAATGACATATGGAGAAATCTAAGCTGATGATGTAAAGAATACGCAGACAAAGATTCCCCTGCATTTCTCTTGTTCCTTAATCATGATTCATTTCTACTCTCTGGTTTGTTGCTTCAGGAATCAAGCTAAGCTTCAACATAATCTCATGTACCTTGCTGCCATAGCAGATAGCCAACCTCCTCATGCATCCAACATGGTACAGGTATGATTCATTTAAAAACATGACCATGTATGGACTCTATTGATGTTAGTTATGTCAAATACATGAACCTAAGCTATCTTGATATATTGATTAACATATATTATCTTCTGCTAGGAATCTGAAGGGGGTTCAGGCTCATATAATAGTTAACTTTCTTGACAGACTGTAGTGTTTTGGCTTCAAAAATTTGCTCATGCCAGAACCAACTTAATGAATGTTGTCATGATATGATCTCACCTCTGTCATTCTTTCCTTCCTCCGGCAGTACCCTTCAAACATTGCCATGCAGTCAGGCCCTAGGTACATGCAGCCCCCCCAACAGGCTCAACTGATGACCCCACAGTCAATGATGGCTGCTCGATCGTCGATGCTATATGCTCAATCATCCCTGTCGCCTATGCAGCAACAAGCATTGGCACATAGCCAGCTTGGAATGAGCTCAGGTGTAACCAGTGGATTTAATGCACTCCATGGTGAGCCAAGCATGGGAGGCAATAACATGCTGAATACTGGAGTCTTTCCTGTCTTTGGCCGCAGTGGTGGAGCTGGAAAGCAAGATTCTGGAACTCCATCTTCTGGTGATGTGCGGGGTGCCAATGCTGGAGGTCAAAGTGGGGAGATGTCTGAGCCTATGTATCTAAAAGGTTCTGAAGAGGAAGGAAGTTGAGTTTCTGGTGGTAACTAAGAGTTGACAAAGTTTAATCCAGTAGCCAGTAGGTACTTTCAGATTAAACTGTCTTCTTTCCTTGTTGTTTGGACATTGCAAATCTCATGGCTTAGCTCTCTGTTAAATGATCTGAGTAGTTGTGTAGTTAGTTCAATGCTAATGATGCCCTTCTCTATGTATCATTGTGGAATTTGCACTTAGCCAATGGCTTCTGTATATTTTGAATGAAGTTTCGGTGGCCATTGCTTTGTAAGCTAAAAGATCTGTTGGAACAACTGCTAAAATCTGAATCCATTTTCATATAGTAATTTTGTATCACAGTGAGGAAAAAAATACTGCTTTGAGGGCACGTACGAATTGCTTAGTTGAACAGAATAACTGATATATCATTTGGTTGTGGATGTTAATTTTTCTGAATGATCCATGAACTGCATGTACCCAACTTGTTCATGAAATAGTAACCATTTTACAGGACAATTCTTTGCTGATGCTTTGCAATTCTCATTTTTGTCATGAATTATTCTATTTTTTTTATTTTATAATTTACTGATTTGTGCTTTCATTTATTTTTGTCATGAACTGTGGCTGTTTTGGATACAATTTGTTGCAATTTATTTATTCTTTTTTCTTTGAGTTGGGCTCCTACTTAAACTATAATATAATTCTTTTCTAAAACAGTTTTTAATTTTTATGCTTATTTAATAGTTAAACTCCTGGTACCTTGGAACTGTAGAGGAAAATCATTGAAGCAAGTGATATTTCTTGCAACGAAAACAAAAATCTTAAACCATTAGTATATGCTAAGAATCAATTTTACAACTGCAGCAAGTACAGACAGTAGTTTTGATCCACAGTATATGATAACTTCAGCTACGACAGTAACATAATAGAGTATTGCTCCAGAGCACATCATGGAGAAAAAACTACTTAAAATGCACAAAGATAATAAGGTAACATGAAAGTATATAATTGTTTGGGTGAGTCCTACCTGAAAATATAAAACAGTAGCATAACAGAGTATTGCTCCAGCGCACATCATAAAGAAAAAAACTTCTTAAAATGCACAGAGATAATAAGGTAACATGAAAGTATATAATTGTTCGGGTGAGTCCTACCTGAAAGTATAAAACAGTAACATAACAGAGTATTGCTCAGGCGCATATCATAGAGAAAAAACTTCTTAAAATGCACAAAGATAATAAGGTAACATGAAAGTATATAATTGTTTGGGTGAGTCCTACCTGAAAGTATATAACAGTAACATAACAGAGTATTGCTCCAAAGCACATCATGGAGTAAAAACTACTTAGAATGTACAAATATAATAAGGTAACATGAAAGTATATAATTGTTTGGGTGAGTCCCACCTGGTCATATACAATAATCATGAAAAGATAATAAGGCATCTTTTTTAAAACACAAAGATGAATCACACCTATAATATATACAAATACCTTGGTGTATCTAACTGGGCATATACAAGAATCAGCATCAATTACAAAGTACACGAAGCCTTAAGACCTACCACCGAAAAGACTTTTCCTCCACCCCGGTGAGTCCTACCTGCATTGCAACCAGCAACGTTTGTATCACTCTGTACAATGCGTTGCATATAAAAATTATAGGTATGTGGATGTCTCTGTAGCATAAGTTTGGCAAATAGCATGAAGCTGTACAACCAGGAATTAGCATATGGGAATTTATAATCGAATAGTGCAGAGCATTGTGGTCTTAAAGTCTACGGGTTGCTGGAATGGTGGATTTGCAATAAGGAATCTCCATTTCTTCTTCTCAGGGTTGTATACTTGTATTTCCATTCTCCACCTCTTCTTATGACGCTTCCGCAGATCTGAGATATCTGGAGAGGGCTGTGCTGTTGTTAACACATACAGCTCACCATTCATAGCAGCAAAACCACAAGATTCACTGGCTGGAATCTTTCTCCGCAAACACGATTCTTTCAGCCATCTGTTTACAGCAAAATCATATCTGCAAAGCAGAACTGTCCATAAATATGACTTCCCAGAGAAATAGGCCTTTTAAAAATAATACATGTGGAAGAATTAGAGTTTGCATGCGATCAAAATACTAATATGTTACCATGTCGAATTAGAAAGGTTCATGCATTGAAATGTTTAAAATACAGGCTAAAGTTCAATAATGTGCAGTGCTTAAGAATCCAAAAGATTTCTAACTAGTGAAGGAGCTGGGATTTTGATGAGGAATACGCTCCAACTCTATTTCACAGTACATGCATCACTATCAGGTCCAAACGCCCAAGCACCAAAGACTTTGAACTTAATCAGAAGTAGAAGTTTTCTTATTCCAGAATGACAAACACTATACTAGGACAAAACCCCCATATCACAAGAAATTTAACTTAGTACAGGAAGCTCAGTAACATGGTACTATTTTCCACATAAACAATTTAAAAATCTTTTTGATGGTTCCTCCAGAACAAGCTTATTGCCTTTGGAATCCTGATCTTTATGCCGATAACCTTACCACATGAAGATAGATTGCATACTATTGGGATTAACTTCTAGTACGAGACTGAGAATAACATACCCCATAAAATAACTCCCAATAGGCCAAAAATGATATCAAAACTCTAATAAGGAATCAGTTCACTTGCTCTGGTACATATGGAGTGAAGTACACAAGAGGACTTTTGTTTAGGACTTCATCAGCCAACTCACCATAATTTCCAACATGTCCTGTAAACAAGTCAACTAAGCCTTGACAAACATCTGGAAAAAATTGCAGCATTTGTATAGCTTAAATAGGACCAAGAAGTTTCAAGAGTAAGGTATGTGTAGGTTCATAACAAAATGCATTCCTCTGTTCATGTCAATGGTGCCAAACAAAGTAGCCTCTAAATTGGGGGTATAATGCACAAGAGTGAAAAAGATTTTCAATAAAAACCTTGAGGTAACCCCAATTGTGGTGACATCAACTCACCTATCTAAACAAGAAAAAACAGGGGAAAAGGCATGTTGGCATGTCGCACATTTAGGATAGTGAATAAAACGGCCAAATTCAGACTAAAAGGTACCAGGGTAATATCATGCTTTCATATGGCCAATTCAGATTTTCTTTGCTGTTCCAACAATTGTAGCCAAAGATTCAAAAATATTCTTCTCCATGCATCAAGAACTATCTATGATCAACTACCAAATTTGGAATGATAAGCAAACAAAGAAGAATAAAAAAAATAGAGCACAGGGATAAACAGATCTATTCATCAACGATGAGATGAGTAGATGACTAGTGAAACATATCTTGTGCCTTTCAAAGAAATTGAACTCACACTAATACAGCGATTCGCATAATGTGTTCTTGGGATTGCAATTCCCTAGAAATTTAATTGTACAATGAACTCAATGTGCCATATACTCATAACATCATCCAGCTTAGATGCTATTTAATGAGAAAAACATAGAAGCAGAATACATAACACTACAATATCGTCACCAAATTTACCTAAAAATCTCATTGCGATCGAGCATGAACACACCCTTGGCCAACCCATCTTCTCCCTCAACCACACCCACAGCTCCAAGCTTCCTCCTCTCCCCTTCCTCCCACATATCTCCCACCTCCCTCCACTTCCCACTCCTCAACCCTAACACCACCGCGTCCCTACAGTACACATCCGCCGGCACAACCCCCGCCATCGCCCTATACTCCCCATACCCTCCCATCACCCAAAACTCCTCCTCCAATTCACCCTCCGCCACAAACCCTACGCACCCGGCCCGCTGCCTCGGCATCTTCTCCTCCATCCTCCACTCACCCGCCGCCATATCATACCACTCCACCGATACAATCCGACTTCCCTGCGACGGATACATCGGATGCCTCGATCCGCCGCCGGCCACGATTAGACTTGACGCGGAATCGACGGCGGCGGAGGCGAAGCTTCCGCGTGGGGTGGGCATGTCGGGGAGGCGGATCCAGGATGGGGGGTCTCCAGCGAGGTCGAGGCTGTGGACGGCGGCGGAGGAGACGGGATGGCCGAGGGGGTAGGAGTGGGCGTCGAAGAGGGAGCCGCCGAGGAGGTAAAGGTGGTGGCGGAGGGAGAGGGGGGAGAAGTTTGAGAGGTAGAAGAGGTGGGGGGAGCAGGGGAGAGGGGGGAGGGGAAGGAAGGAGAGAGAGGAGGGGTCGAAGAGGAAGGGGGAGGAGAGGGAGGGGTCGGAGGGGAAGAGGGCGAGGAGTTGGTGAGAAGGGAGGCGGAGGAGTCGTCGGAGGGGGAGGATGGTGGAGGGGTAGAGGAGGCGGCGCCATTCGCGGCAGGTGAAGCGGAGGCGGGATTGGATGGGGAGGGGCAGAGAGGCGAGGATGACGACGGAGATGTCGTTGGGGAGACCAGGGATTAGGGGTTCCGGGAGGGCGGCGGCGGCGGTGGAGGAGGAAGACGAAGCCATGGAGAGAGAGAGAGAGAGAGAGAGAGAGAGAGAGAGAGAGAGACGAAGGGGGAAAGGTCGGTTTGGCTCCGGAAGTGTTCTCGTGGCGAAGGTGGGAGGGATCGACTGAAATGGACAGAACGTGCAACACGGTTAGCAGCTCATGTAATTTTGAAGACTATGACGTGGCGGCTTTTTATTTGCGGAGATGAGGAAGAGTCATGTATAGGTGGACTGGTTGTTTGGTTGATGAGATGTGGTCGGGGATCAGGTAGTGTTGAGGGGACTGACGTGAGCGCTTTGACCTTTTCACAATTAATACCATCCATTTCTTTACTACGACTTCTATTACAAAATAAAATAAAATAAAATAAAATGAAGGAAATTTGAAAACAAAAAAAGAAAATGAAAAGTGAAAAATAAAGCAGAGGAAGTACACAAAAAAAAAATAACAAACCGCGCGCACTTCTTCTCCAATTTCGAACCATCGCCATGTCGGGTCGCGGTCGGATCCGAGTCCTAAACGTGGCGGAGAAGCCGTCGGTGGCCAAGTCGGTGTCGGAGATCCTATCCCGTGGACGCGGCCTACGTTCTCGCGAGGGCCGCTCCCGCTACAACCGCGTGTTCGAATTCGAGTACGCCATCGGATCCCAGCCCTGCCTCATGCTCGTCACCTCCGTCACCGGCCACCTCATGGAGCTCGATTTCGAAGATCGCTTCCGCAAGTGGCATTCGTGCGACCCTGTCGACCTCTACCACGCCCCAATCCGCAAGCACGTCCCTCAGGTTTGAGTCTTTTCTCTAGAAGACATTTTGTCGAACATTTGGTTGGCAACCTTTTTGTAGTGAAATATTTCGTATTGTGGATGTGGTTCGTTGAGTCCTTACGAGGAAGAGTAAAGAAGAAAGAAATGATTAGTTCTTGACATAAATATTACATGGATTAGAATCTTGTATCTGAGGCCCCAATGCACATTACTTGGTATCAGGAGAACTATCTCCCTTCTTTGGCAATAATCTGTGTTAATTTTTTTCCTCATACTGCATTATCCATGCGGTTCTAGGGTAAGATTATGTTTTTGTTTTTTGCTTTTTTTTTCATTCCCTCAAGTGTCACTTAGTATTAGAACCCAATGCGCAACAATAGTATTTTTCCCGCCCATTTTTGTTTCCATTCTTTGATGGTTTTGAGGATTGCAGGACAAGTTGGATATTAAACGAACTTTGGAGGAGGAAGCTAGGAAATGTCAGTGGCTGGTACTTTGGCTTGATTGTGATAGAGAAGGTGAAAACATTGCATTTGAAGTGGTAGAGGTTTGCACAGCTGTAAATCACAATCTCAACATTTGGAGAGCTCGTTTCTCGGCTTTAATTGAGAGGTACTAATGGCTGTGGATTACTGTTGGTATATCATATCCACAATTGCATATTCCTGTTACAATTTTTGTTTAATTTGAAATGCCAGGGAAATACATGAATCAGTTCAGAATCTTGCCAGACCCAACAAATTATTTGCTGATGCTGTTGATGCCAGGCAGGTGATTCCAATACTCATTACCTTCTATTTGGTTCTATCAGTAGATCCAGAATTCATAATTCCAAGACGAGCCACTAACTCTTGAAACAAATGGCTATAAAGATCTCTCCAGAAGCCAATGTGGTCTAGAGGGTCATTATCTTTTGTTAAAGAAACTTTCAAACTTGCTTATCTCAACCTAGTAATGCATGTAAATCTAGGTACAACATTTGATAGTGCGTTTTTTTTTTTTTTCATTTGTTTTGGTCTTCTAGGACTGGGTAGGATTCATTTCTTAATAGATATATTCTGTTGTAGAATATGTGGCACAGCTTTCCTTTTTCTATTAAATTTTATCCAGCCCAGAGTTAACAATCATGCTTTTGCCACCTGCTTTATGTCTAACTTGGTAAACCCATACTGATAATTGGAAATATTTGGCAGGAAATTGACCTCCGAATAGGTGCCTCTTTCACTAGGTTCCAGACTATGCTGCTAAAAGATGCATTTGTTCTCGATTTTGCAGGGGATGAGAGAAATCTTGTGTTAAGTTATGGTCCTTGTCAGGTCTGTTATACTGTTCAATAAATAAATGTTGGCTACTTAAATTTTCTACTTATATGTTGAAGAACCTGTTGGAACAACTTACCTTTTCATTGTTTTGTACAGTTTCCAACCCTTGGTTTTATTGTTGAACGTTTTTGGGAGATACAATCTCATGAGCCTGAAGAGTTCTGGACAATAAACTGCTCACACACTTCAGATGAGGGAACTGCTACTTTCAGCTGGATGTGAGATGCGGGATATTCTTCTATTTTAACTACATCTCTGTTATAAAATTTATGTAGTGTCTTTGTTACATGCAGGCGAGGTCATTTATTTGATTACACGTGCGCTGTGGTAATTTATGAGTTGTGTGTCGAAGAACCAACAGCAACTGTAAGGCTTACATGATTATTAGCTTCAAAATAGAGTTATGCCAATCCTGATCAAAGAATATGATTTCTGGAAATTGTGATGTTTGTTTGTCTTTCCTTGTTTCTTCAGGTCAACAATGTCAAGCTCCAGGAGAAAATGAAGTATCCCCCATATCCATTGAGCACAGTCGAGCTTCAAAAACGGGCTTCCAGATACTTCAGAATGAGTTCTGAGCACACAATGAAGGTGAGGATTTTGGTGCTGATTGGTGAGGATTTTGGTTTTGTCTTAGGGTTTGAACAAGTCACTACTGGACAGGTGGCAGAAGAACTCTATCAAGCTGGATTCATTAGTTATCCTCGCACAGAGACAGACAGCTTCTCAGTGAACACAGACCTACATGTTTGTAAATTTTTAAATTTGTATTTTTAGATAAAGTACCTACCATTGACTTTTTAATTTTCTCCTTTTCCTTTCATTTGATGGAGATATGAATGTTTTCCTAAGTTTCCTTTTCTTTTTAGGTTTTTTAATTTGAAACATTTTTGTCTGTTAGACTTGATCTTTTGCTTAATCTTTAAGCTAGTGTATCATAATTTACTTAGGGCATCGTGCAAGAGCAAGCGGGACATCCGATTTGGGGTTCATATGCTCAAAGACTTTTAGATCCAGAGACAATGCTGTGGAGAAACCCTAGTAATGGTGGACATGATGACAAGGCACATCCTCCCATTCATCCAACGAAGTTCTCTTCGGGTGAACCTAACTGGAGTCAAGACCATAATGTAAGTACACTACTTCTTTCAACAAGTTTCATACGAAATTAAGAACCTAATCTGTTTTTTTCTGGTTATAAGGCTTCACATTTGTCATGGATCACTTATATTATTGTCTGCAGAAATTATATGAGCTTGTTGTTCGCCATTTCCTTGCTTGTGTCTCACAACCTGCTGTAGGAGCTGAAACCACAGTAGAAATCGACATTGCTGGTGAACAGTTTAATGCCTCTGGCCGTGTGATAATTGCTGTGAGTAACCTTATCATTTGCTTTTATAAAAAAAATAAAAACCTTACCATCTGCTAGAATTTGTTTATTTCGACATATAGCTTGATGGACTCTATACTTCAGCACTTGGAATTTGTTGACCCTACATTTTCCATTTGTCATATCCATTCTATTCTGTTTTGCTAGAAATTATCCTATCGGAGCTTTCTGTAGGGGTAATGTAGAATGGAAAGAAAGCGCTAGCAAACCAAATGACTTAAGCATTGTTGTATACTCGTATCCGTCCCTTAAATGCTTGTCTTGTACTTGTAGATACAGTGAGAAAAAAATTAGTTGAAATGTTGCATTACTGTTGTTTGATTTCTATTTTCTTATTCTACATGTAGCAGATGTTCTATGAATCCCTATTTGATGCACAATCATAAAGGAATTTTGATGTTTCAGCGAAATACTCCATTTTGATGGTACAGTTGTAAGAATTGTGGCTATGACATGGTTATTCCTAGTTTAATCTTTATTTCTACTTTTCTTTTTCCCTGTAGAAAAATTATTTGGATGTTTATCGCTTTGAATCATGGGGTGGTACTTTACTTCCAACATACACAGTTGGGCAACAGGTCAGCTGTCTATCATACCATACTTTCCATTGACATTGCTATTTTAATTGAGTAAATTGTGCCACTACATACCATAAAAAGAGGATATAGTAATATTGGGATTGCGAGCAATCTTTCAAATGGGAGCAATCATAGGTTTCATAAAAAATGAAACATACTAATATGTGATTATATCCTTAAAATGATGGATTATCCTTGCTGGCACATACCATGCTAGTCTGTTTTGATATTACCTACTTGAATGTAACTTAGTTCTATCATTCATCTGTATTTGTTAGTGGTGTCATGTGAACTTTTATAAAGTTTGATAAGTAGATGAACTTCCTTTTTTTCTATGCAGTTTATCCCAACGACTATGACACTTGATTCAGGAGTGACAAGACCACCTCCTCTTTTAAGTGAATCTGATCTCCTTAGTCGCATGGACAAGGTGACTATCTACTGGCATTATTCTTAATAAAGAACTTGACTTATGTTTGCAATTTATGTGATTTTATGCATCATGAACTAACATACCTCTCTTTTGAAGAAAAGCAGTGTTGAATATATCAGGTGCTTTATTGGTTTCCTGACCTTCCTTTCTCATTCTATTTGTAGTCAGGAATTGGCACTGATGCAACGATGCATGATCACATCAAGAAGTTAATTGATCGATGCTATGCGACCAAAGATTCAAATACTCGTTTCTCCCCAACAAACCTTGTATTGATTGTTGCCTAATATCGTCTTCTTGTGGAAATTTTTCTTTCAGTCATGCATGAGAGAATTTGAAATTAATTCATTTGTTAGTTTTCCCTGTCTTTGATGCTGCATACTAGGAGTATTGTCCTTTAAGCATCTTCTTGTGCCTTCAACCATAGCGAGGCATATCTTTAGACTTTACATGCATATATAAATACAAGACCCTTTTGATACTTGTCATAACTCATAACTCTTCTTTTGTTTTAGTTTCTTGATTATTACAATTGTGAGACATTTGATTGCACTTTCAAGGAACATCACTTGGCTGGGTTATAAGTTTAATTTGTTCCTTTTGTCCAGTAATTATTATTGGTAATAATGAGTTTACTTGATTGCAGGGTGAGGCGTTAGTAATGGGTTACGATGATATGGGGTATGCCATTTTAAAATTTTCTATTTTCTTACAAGTTACATCTTATACCAAGTACTCTAGATGCAACAATAATCCACTTTAGATACATTATACAAAATTGTAATGCAATCTTAACCTTGTGCCACCTTTTTGTAACACCTTTAATCAAATTGCTATGTTCATAAATAGCAAACAATATTGTACAAAACTACAATCTCTAGATTGTGTTTGTTTGTATGGTAATGGATTCTATAATTTTGATTATGGAAGCCTCATGCTCTTCATCATCCTGTTGATGATGTAAATAAGCTATATTCTATTACCACAGGTCTCCTGTGGCACTCTCCGTATGTAGTTTGCTCATTGGAGGAAAAATAAAGTCAAAAATATTCTTGTCGGCAGCTGCACTAGTCTTTTTAGCTAATACAACTCCATCATATCTGTGAGGTCTCACTACTCTCTAACTCTCGTGATGAACTGTTTTGCTTTCTTCTTTGCTGTTTCTTGTGAAATGTCCAAATACAATATATCCATTATTTTGAAGGCAGACATCTATTCTTTACAATATATCTAACTGCCTTACAGGTGGACATGTTTTTCTTTTTCCCCTAGGAATCAGTAGCCTTGACAGCTTTTTATACCCAAACACTACATTTGTACTGTCTCATGTTCACTTCATTATCAATTGCTTTTATCTCTATTTTTGGCAATTTAACCTTGCAAACATATATACTTGTTTAAAAGAGGAGGAGAAAGAATGAAAGATCAACTCTGATGGTCAGATTCTTGCTTGCTGCAATGTCGATAGCATTAAATGTTAACCGACTGACCTAACTTTCAGCTATGAGCTCTGGAAGCCCTACCTCAGATCAATGATGGAGTGTGACATGAAAGCAGTTAGCATGGGTACCAAGAGGAAATCTGAAGTATTAGAGAGTTGCTTGCATCAGATGAAATCTTGTTTTGTGGATGTAAGTTAATATTAAAACTTTTGCTTCATTTTTCTAGTGTTATGCAATAGAGAAGGTGAAGCATCCTTAATCTTTTCTATTGATTGTGGAAGAGCAACATGACGATATTTAGTCATCTTGTAGTGATCATACTCCTATTGACATGTAATGTTAAACCAAAATTTGGCAGTTTATGAATGTGTACATGGTGGACTTGATATTACCAAATATCAAAATCTAGATATGGTTGATGTGGTTAAGCATGTATCCTTTCTTACCTGAAGGTTCTCATGTGCTAATTTGCTGAATGTTGGTTAAGATGTCACAAACAGTGTACCCTTTCTTACCTGAAGGTTCTTGTGTGCTAATTTGCTGAATGTTGGTTAAGATGTTGCAAACAGTGGTAATGTGGAATCCAGATAAGCTCAACCTCTCCATTTTCATGGCCATGTGTTAGTAGAATTTAACATATGAATAAAAACACCAAGGTTTTAAAAATATTAATATCGTATATCAGAGAAGACTAGTTAAAACTTAAAACTTAAAAGTTTGAATAGAATTGCAATGTGCAATTCTTAGAGATTTATAGCTGAGATATTTTTATATTTTCCAACTCTGGGAAAAATTTATTTCATCATTACTTCTCCCATAGGTAACACTTGTCAATTCTAAATACTGTATACTTTGGTTCCTTGTTCCTTGCTACTTATGTAGTCTTCTCTCTGCATATTTTCATTTATATTTTCCTACTGAACTTGCTCCTGTTTCAGTACCTATTTGTTGTTGAGTACACAACACTTCTTGATGCCATTGCAGGCAAGACTGAACAAAATAAAACTCCTTGAGGCAATGGAGATATTCTTTGAGAGGTATTAAATAGACCCCTCTTATTTCTCTTGTTTCTAACTTTCTACTAAGTCTTATATTTTCTGCTTATGTATTAAGATCTGGTAGATCTAATGGAGATGCACATAACTTTGGAGAAGTTGTCAGGTCTTGTGGTGTGTGCCATGAATCTGATATGGTTCTGAAGCGACGGCCGGTAATAATGTTCACCATGTACTGAGCTACTTGTTGAAAGTTTTAGTTTTTCAATTATAAATCATATTCTTTTTCCACAGAATGGTGAATTTATGGTCGGATGTTTGCGTTTTCCACTGGTGAGTTTTGGTGTACTGTTACTTCTATTAAGAAATAGCAGATGCCCATACTTTTGTTAATAACTTAGAAGCTCAACCCACAATAGTTACATTTTAAAATAGCACGCATTTATAGTGTTTACAATTTAGAGCTCTGAATTCTGGTGATGTATTTTGACTATAGTCATTTTGGCGTTTCTTTTCAGTGTAGGAATGTTGTTTGGCTCCCAAGCTCATTATCAGAAGCAGCTGTGACTGGTCATGTTTGCCCAACATGTGGTCCAGGTCATTCTCTGTCGCTATTCACATTTCAGAGATTTAGCATCTTCATTTTCAACGCAGTCAACCAAGTTGTTCTTATTCTTTTTAGTTGGTGGTTAATTATCTTGTTACTATAGGTCCAATTTATATGATTCAATTTAAGTTTCGTCGAGTGGAGATTCCACCAAACTATGAGGTTGATCATCTCGGTATGTATACTCCATTGCTAGAGTTCATTGTTACTTTCTTCATCCCTGTACATGTAAAATAATTTTAATTTATGAAAGATCATTGCTTATGCATTCTGTCCCATATAATTTGTGCCTCACTTTTAAAAGGCCTGCAGAAGTTTGTTTTTTTTTTCTATATAAAATATTTGGTTTCATATTAGAAATGTAAAGTTCCTAACATCTGTACTTTATTTAATTGGCTCAAAAACCTTTTACCTTGTTAGGTTGTATTGGCGGCTGCGACATCACATTAAGAGAATTAACTGAGATTTGTAGAACAGGGTCTCGTAATCATACTTCCACCGCAGGTTCGTCTAGGCATATATACAATATTAGCTAGGGCAAGACTTTACTGTCTTCCTTCTCCAGCTAGTTTTTGATCTTGTGGTAGTGATTAGTGAAGATATAATGGCTAGCTAAGCAACTGAGAGACCACTCACTTATAAAGAGAAGCGGAAAGATTAGCTATTCTGATTGACTTTACCCTGATTACAGCAAGAGGACAGGGAGCCGTGGAGGTTCCAATTAATACCAGACACAGAAGTTCAAGACAGGAAACTTGTACATATTGCCGGCAAGCAGGGCATTCTTCAGATGATTGCCCTTCTCAGTTTATGCGTTCAAACAGTGCTCAGTCAAGCAGTGTCCAAAGATCAAGAAGTGTTCCAGGTGACTTATGCTACTTGTGTTCCTGGTACTAATGAACTAATAATACACCTGAAATTATTAGTTATTACTCATCTGTATTATGTAGTGTCTGAGATGCATGATTGGGAAAGATATACAATTAATTTCTCGATAGAATGACATCTGGAAGGTAATAACAAGGTTCATTCTTCACATCTAGCAAAAACTGCTATACACTGGATTGTATTGCTCGACTTGGAAGAGCTCACAATTTCTTGAATATCTAGATATGCTCAATAGTAACAAAGTGTACACAACAACAATTGGCGCATTTCAGTTCAAGCAGTAGTCAATATTTAGATACTTCTTACTACACAATAGTCCTGCACACTATGATATTAGATGGATGTCACGTTTTATTTATTTTACCTATTGACTATGTTCTTCTGAAATGATTGTTTTACTCATTCTCAAAGTAATTTAAATGCAGGTCAAATATTGTGCGACTCATGTGGTGCACAATGTGCATTGCGAACTGCTAATACAGAAACTAATAGAGGGAGGAAGTTCTACAAGTGCCAATTCCAAGAATGCGGCTTCTTTATGTATGAATAGATATAGCCATGATTTAAATGACTAGATATATCTGGTTACGATCTTATATTACCACAAAAGTTGCGCAACAAAGCTCAATACAATTCTAATGTGCAATGCAGATGGGAAGACGATGTGGAGAACAGTGGGTCACGAGGTCGTAGTGAGTCCCGTGGAAGCAGCAGCAGGTCATCATCCACTGGAAGGCGAGGTGGCCGTGGGCGAGGCCAAAGAGGAAGAAATGCTGATGGTATGACATTTGTATCGGCAACTGGTGAAAGAGTCTCTGGTTGCTGTTTTACCTGTGGTGATCCCTCACACTTTGCAAATGCCTGCCCAAATCGTGGCAGATAACTGCTATTCCAGCTCACGACGATAGAATTATTCTCTAATAAAAGCGTATTTCTCCTGCTGCTCTGATATGCACATGTACACTGGATCACTGATGATTCATGGCCTCATGGGCATAATGCTTATCCTAGTGGAGATTCCAACCCCAGAAGTGGAAGCAGAAGCCTGGTTTCAGAGACAAGACTGTATAGTCTAATGATCCACTCCAAACTCTGAAGTAATATTGTGGTTGAAAATCTGAGTTAAAAGTATAAATGGCCCTTTTGGTTTCGAATTCTTTGCGTTGACTACAAATACTTTTGTGTTTCAATCATGTGTTGTATTTATCGTCACCATTTTGTACATCTTGCTCTGTTCATCTCGCCAGGTTTTAATTCCTAAACATTTTTTTTCTTGTAGTAGTAAATGAAAGCAAATCATGAATTAAGTCAGCAGCTTGATATTTGGCACTTGGCAGCCTCGTAATAGCTGTAATAGCTTGCCAAGTAGCTGGAAGTACATAGAAGCAAATTTGCAGTTTGAATCCATATTATTCATTATTTGCAAATCATATTTTTGGTGAGCTAGAAAGGGTAGGATTCTTAGGTTATGGGCTTTTATTTTTTATCAGTAATCATAAGTTTTAGTTATATATCGTATATACAAATTGTGTGTATTTTATTATAACGAAATATATTTTGACTGTAAAATAAATATAAGCTCAGTTTTTAAAAGCTTAATATTGCTAACTGAAAAATAACTATAATTAAAGTGTAAAAGCCCGTTCTGTGGTGTACCTAAATTTGGTCCTATGATTATCAAAATATACAAGAAGCATTTTGCATTTTTGCAAAAGAAAAGAAATAGTAGGTTGTTATTTGCAGATAGGAGAAATAGAGGGACACCATCTTCTTTGCATTTTGCCTATTTTTTATTATTCGCATCACGTATTTGGGAATTTTATAATATGATCCCTTATTTTTTCTATAATGTTCATTTAACACTTCAACGTTACTTTAGCTAACTAACATTAACTATGTTATATAGTTTATGTGACTCTAGTTTAAAGATTACTAAAATACCTTTAAAAAGTTCTGACCTAATATAAATCACCACAAAATCTTTCTTCACCAAACTAAACCCTAACCCCACAAAATCTAAATCCTCTTATCTATAACTAAATTCTACCTCACAAAATTATAATATCAAAACCCACAACCCATAAGAAACTCCCAAAATTCCTACCACGTACAAGCTTTATAAGCTTCCCCCAAATTTACTTATTTTTCTTCATCTCTCTAACTCAAACTCTTTTTTTCTCCATCTTTTTCTAAATTTTCTTCAATCTCCTTTCTCATCTTTGAGGTTGCAATCAACAAAATTGGCTTGGCATTTGGGGAGTTTTAAGATCTCCATGGCTTGGAGTTTGAAAACTCTAAGATTGGCTTGGCATTTAGGTAATGTTCCCTATGGTTTTAAAAAAAAGCAATAAGTATGGATGTTCATGTTATGAATAAAATTAGAGATAAGTACAAGAGTAATTTAAAAATGTTATAAATTATATAGTAAATTATAATAAAATATTCTCTTTCTGATATTATTTAGTTTGATTATGATTAGATTAAGTTAACTCAAGGTGTTAAATGAACATGATAGAAAAAATAAGTGGTTGTGTTATAAAATCTCAAAAGACGGGTTGTGAATTATAAAATAAGCAAAATATAGGGTGAGATTTATAAAAATCTCCTTCTTTTATAGAGGTAAAGCTAAGGGTAAGTTACTCTCTCTTTCCCTCACCACTTTCCGGCGATGAACGGCGGCGCGAAGGAGGACGGGGATGCCCTTGATGCCGTCCGCGCGGTAGTCCTGAAGCCATCCGAAACCCTAGATGAGGACCGGTTTCCAAGGATCAATGGTTACGATTTCAACCGCCGCGTTGACATCGCTGGCCTCCTCGGCTCCTTGGTTTCCACTGGATTCCAAGCCTCCAATCTTGGAGACGCTATCGCCGTCGTCAATCAGATGGTATAAGTTGATATTTACGTTAGTTCTTTTCTTCTAAAACAGAAAGTTTGCATCTTTAATGTGTTCTTTTGTTCGTTTCTACTCGAATGGATATGAAGTTAGATTGGCGGCTGTCCCACGAGGATCCGACCGCAGATTGCGACGAAGTGGAACTCAACCCTGCGTATAGAGAGTCCGTCAAGTGCAAAATCTTTCTTGGCTTTACTTCAAACCTGATATCTTCTGGAGTCAGGGACGTGATTCGCTTTCTAGTTGAGCATCGTATGGTGAGTGCTCCTGCAAGTTCAGGTATTTAATATTTGGTGGCAAAGTATCCTTGGATAAGGATTTTTTAGGCTTTTTCTTTTTCTTTTTAAGCCCCAACAAACATGGCCCTTCACCTATCAGTTCATAGTTTAGTAGCCTCCTTTGGTGCAATCGTATTATAAACTTGGCGGTTCCACCTTGGTTTTCAAGATTACATCAGTTCAAAGCTCATCCAAACATAAATTATTTTTGAGGAAAAGGCTTAAAAAGAGATATTATGAAAAGATAAGACATCCTCAAGTTTTTCTTTTTAGGTGTCAATTAAGAGTAGTTTAAATTGTGGAACTTTTATTCAATTCGATGCTTTTCTTGAATGCTGTTGCTAATAACGACGGTTTGTGTAGGTAGATGTCTTGGTCACGACAGCTGGTGGTATAGAGGAGGACTTAATCAAATGCCTTTCACCGACATATAAAGGTGACTTTTCTCTGCCTGGAGCATACCTGCGCTCGAAAGGATTGAATCGGATTGGAAACCTTTTGGTGCCTAATGACAATTACTGCAAATTTGAGAACTGGATTATGCCACTTCTTGACCAGCTATTGCTAGAGCAGTCCATGGAGGTACTTGTTCTTTACTATCTTGAGAGAGTTGTGAGCTGTACCAAAATTTCTTCACAATAGGAGGTCAGAAGTTGTAGTTATATGATTGGAAAAAAAAAGCGATAAACTAAATCTGACAGTCCTTCGGCTGGATAACGTAAGTCTATGACATAATTCACAATTATTTGGTATTCTCTTCTTTACAAGTGCATTGCCATAGCTGCTTGTATGTAAGATTTTGTCATCTCCATTTGGTGTCTGTTCTTGCTGCAATCAAAGTTCAAATAATGCAACCAAGTACATTAAAAAAATTTGGGTTGTGATCCCACTGAATATTGCATCAAGGACTTGTTTGGTTCACATTAATGTGGCTAATTTACATTTCACCAGGGTTTTTCTGGAACCAATAGAGGAGATATGCAATAGGGCATAGTTATAATAAAAAACACTATTTGCACGCACCTTCAAATTGTGCCCTCAGCTAGTCTATCTCCTAGGTTCAGCATTTTCTATCTGATACTTTGATTCTTTTCAGATATTCAATCCATGTGTATCCTTACTATTTAAGAAGCCCATCTAGTTTGTGATTCGTCAAATATGTTACTGTAGTACAGTAGTACTCACACATTATCATTGTACTATGCAGCTCGATAAAGTAATCATATGGTCAGAATTTGATGGAAAAGGTCTAATTCCTATTAAGTGGATGCAGTCTTCTCTTTAATAATTTCACTGTCTTAGATTGGCATGCTATGTGAATGTGCAACTTTTTTCTCCATTTCACCAGAATGTATGGACACCATCAAAGGTGATCTCCCGCCTTGGCAAAGAAATAAACAATGAGAGTTCCTATCTGTACTGGGCATATAAGGTATGTATAGTTGTAACTACCTATCATATCTATTTACATTTCTAGAACAAATCTGTAGTTAATTATGCAGGGAAAAGAAAAAGAACTTCCTTGGGTTTATGGTCCCTTTTCTATGGCTTATTTAGCAATTCTAACTATAGTTTAAATTTAATTGTGCAAGTCCAACTCAAAAATGAAGTGATCTATTTATCTTTTTGTAATTGTCGTTATATATTGTAATTTAAGTTTATTCTTATGATCAACATCTTAACAATCCATCTATGAAAATTCTCTCAAGCTTTTAGAAATCTAGAGCTCTATGAGATGCTTAGGGATCATGAGACCTCCTTCAGAGATGTTTTCTCTAGTAGTCTTGAGAGATATCAAATGTTTAGGAGTTAGTTTGGTTAGCTTACATTTTGACATAAAGTGGAATCTCATCTTTAGATGATTCAGTCAATTAGATTTTCTTTTCCTAGTTGCCATGATATGTGGATCCATCACCTGCTTTAGTTATACCGGTCGGTATTGTACAATGTGATTTCCTAATACTGTCATCCTCCTGTGCACAGAAACTAGACTACTTATACAGTCAATGCCATTTGGGATGAAAATGGACTGCTATATATTTGGTTCACAATTAAAATTAATCACAAGTAAACTTATGTTGTATATACCATCAAAGGCTTACAATTAAAGTTGCCCACTTGAAGCATGTAAAGGAATTCTACTTGTAACTTCAATTTTGATTTAAGATGAATCCATATATTATACTGGCATACACTGCCATAAGCCCATAACTGGACCTTTTGATGCTTGATGTTCAGTAGGTTAATAACAGTGCTTAACAATGTAAAATTTGAGCAGAATGGTATTCCTGTCTTCTGCCCGGCACTGACTGATGGATCATTAGGGGACATGTTGTACTGCCATTCCGTCCACAATCCTGGTTTGCTCATTGATATCGTGCAAGGTATGATACTTTGATATATTTCCTTCAGTTGCCCAACTTTTTAATATTCAGTATGTGACATGAGCACTTGAGCAGATATACGTGCAATGAATGGAGAAGCTGTTCATGCCAGTCCAAGAAAAACTGGGATCATAATACTCGGTGGAGGGCTACCAAAGCACCATATTTGCAATGCCAATATGCTACGGAATGGTGCAGATTATGCTGTTTACATCAACACAGCACAAGAGTTTGATGGGAGTGACTCTGGAGCACAGCCTGATGAAGCTGTTTCATGGGGAAAAATAAAAGGTTCAGCAAAAGCCATTAAGGTGAGGCTCTTAGCCTGCTTCCCTCCCCTCCATTCTATTTCCATTGGCATCATACCAATTTTTAACAGATGTCCTTGGTGAGCACACACAGAGTATGACAGTATTAGGACATCTTGTTGGAAATGCATTTGGTGAATTATGCTGTCAAGTATTCATGTCTAAATCATTCTTCTCGGTTATTAAGTTTCTTTCCACATTGTTGGACTTCCAATTCCAATTTCTGTAATTCTGAATTGTTGCTGAATTAACCAGGTCCATTGTGATGCAACTATTGCTTTTCCTCTTCTGGTGGCTGCGACTTTTGCGAGAAGATTGCAGGAAGACTAAAACAAGCTGCCCTTGAAGCTAATAACACATGATTATTTTTGGTTATTTAATTGGCTTATCTTTGTTCTCATATTTACTGTTGTATTCTTGTGATCCTGATGTTTGATTAACTCCTCAAAGAAGACTGCAACAGATGATACTTCCTGTTGATTTTGCACTTTGTCATGAACAATTTTTTCAGATGTTCTCTTTTTTCACTCTGTACTCTGTGTATTGCAGTAATGGGAAATCTGAGGCCTTGTTAAATGTCAATCTTCATGTTATTCTAAAGTTCTTAGGTGATTCTTTTCTTTTAGTCAAGCAAGTTAGAAAGAGTTACTATGTATTTTTGAGGTCAATGAAGAAAAAGAGGGGTATTGATATCCAATCTTGCTGGAACAGGAACAGCTTTGTATTGAAGTGTTCCTTTCCCTTTCCCTTTCCTCCCCTTCGTACAATCGTACTTAAACTCACGAGATTTTAACCAAGAGCCAAGTTCCAGAATACCAGCTCCCAAAGATCTAAAATCCTTAGAAGACCTTCCTTTGTTTAAACTATTGGGGTTATATATATTCACAGATGAGCAATTGTAGCCATAAACAACCATGTGCTCACTGAACTCAGAAAACTCATAAATTTAGTTACACTGACATTTCAAACTGATCTCCCAGTAGTCTAATCATATGTTTAGAAAATTTATCTTTCAGGTTACAGAAAGAAAGGAAAGGGAGCAGCAAAATCCATCCATAATAAAAAGAACCATGAGAGAACTCTGCAAAATCCAAGTCTGATGAGATCACAACCGAGGTCCTTGTATCTTCAACTCAATGGTGCAATGCCAACATTGCATTTTGGCAACCAAGAACATTTTATGAGCCCAGATATCGAGAGTGATGATACTGGAGTGCCACCAGTGCTAATATCTGCAGAAACAAAAGTAGACCAAAGCTAACGGAAATTGTCACAAGAAAATTGAAACAAGCAACTCATAGCAACTACTAACATCTGTAGGAACTATGAAATGGCTAATATGCTTTTATTCCAAAATGATTACCACTATCCAGAGAGAAGGTCATGCAACAGCTTGCTCTCTCTTTGTGATCACAATTCTTTGTAATGCTCGTAAGTGGCTGCTTATCTCCTGAATGAATTGTAATCCATCATTTCCATATTTAAGGGAATTAATAGTGTGCTGAATAAACTTTTGATTTGCTTCAAGTGCCTTGAATCTGTCATTCAGGTGCAGAACTTCAACTTCAAGAGATATTATCTCATTCTTTGTTTTAGCCAATGGGTCCTGCCTATCATCATCTGAATCAGAACAAGGGATACTTCCCTTATGATTTTCTTTAACAATAAGATTGGTACTGTGACTTGAGGGAACAGAAATAGCCGCAGCATTTAGACGCTCGCAAGAAAAGGATGATATATCATTCTCTGATTGAATTTCCCCTTCTGACTCACTAGTCCCTGTGTTATTTTCGTTCCAATTATTTTCCGCTCTAATGTAATCATCATTTCTGTTTGTATTATGTCCTAAGGATCCATTCTCGTGTTTATAGGTTATATCAGCATTACTATCACCATCTTTATCAGGTAGCCCATCTGCCTTTCCATATAATCTGGACCCATCAGCATGAACTACGTTACTGGAGAACAGCTGAAGTCTTTTCTCCAGTGTCCTCAAGTATTCTGAAATATAAGCCTTTTCATCTTCAAAATCCAACAAAGGATCCTTCATAATACCCAGACCATTCAAGTACTTGGAGACTGTATTAGTCTGATATCCACTGTTCTGTATCTCAGACGTGAAACCATCTGGTACTTCTGAACCACACAGTGCTTCAATAGGTTTTTCTTCCGATGGTTTATCCTCGAACCGCTTCTTGCAGCTTTCAAGCTCAGCTTCCAGATCTAGTATGTCTTTCTCCCTCTCAGTGAGGGCATCATTTAGTTTTTGGATCGCTTCTTGATCATATTCAGCTTGCTCCTCCATCATTCTTAGATATTGTAATGCCTCCATCTGCATTGCAGCCTTCTCCTCCTGCAATCTATTAATCATCGCCATTGCTTCATTGGCCGCAATTGCTGAAGCACTTCGTTCTTCCTCCAATTCTTTGTACAGAATGTTCATTGACTTCTTGTCCAACTCAACCTGCCGCTTTAGCCTGTCAACTGAACTCTCTCCTTCAACTTCACTGACAACAGTAGCATCATAAGACTCCAAACCAGAATACTCTCTCTCCAGAGAGAATCTTTTACCAGTATACTGGATTGGAGTTGAGCTAGAAACATCACATATTTTTGATTCATCACCAGGCATGTTTAATCTAGGACTAGGACTCATCTCACCCCATGGAACATCAAATCCTCGATTAGAGGATATCTGAGAAATCAGTATCTTCAGATCTTCGTGAGTTCGAGAATTATCCCTTGCTGAGATTATTTCAGAAGGCCTGGGAGATTGTAGGCTACTAAGAACACGCTTCAAACTAGTCTTGTGATCTGTACGAGAGCGTAAATGTGGACCAGGTTCACTAATAACTTGCTTTGTTATTCCGGTTGAACTAGATCCTTTTGTAATATCCCCATCTGAACTAGCCGAAAGGCCCGAAACACATTCAGAATCACCAATTTCCTCAATATCAACTGTAAAATGATAATTGCAAATTAGTTAGTCAATAAAACTGAGGCCTAAAAGGATAACTGATTGTCAAACTATATTGAACAAGAAAAGATGATATCGATAATACTGACAGTTTGCTTTTACAACTTCTACAGAAACTTGCTCAGGTACAGCTGCAGATGATGAGGCAGGATTGCTTCCTACGATAAGCTGATTCCAATTAATTTCCTCCAAACCATGCCCAATAGCAACAGCTGAGGATGCAACCTCACTTGTCTGATCAGCATTTTGTTGTCTCTCAGCATCTGACACAGAATTGACAGGAATTGTAGGAGGCTGATGAATCAGCTTCTCAGGAACCGTATCTTCATAAACAGTTGTCGACGAACCTTTAGCATTGTTTATTACAGATTGTGGTTGTTGACATCGAAACACTGACTCTTTCTTGAGATCATTGGCCCCACGTAACATGGCATTTTTGTCATCATCATCTGAGAAAGGGACTTCAGATTCGGAGTCAGAGGTAATCTTTAGCTCACTGTATCCAATATGAGACAAATGATCAAACCCTGCAACTTCTGAATGATAAAAGTTTGTCAGCCCCAAAGGCTTTTCCTTTCTCTTACTGAGTCCCTCTTGTTTACTAATCCCACATTCAGTTTCCTGACAAATCTTTTTGCCGTGAATCATCCTATGCACAATAGATATATTTCTAATTGACTCTGAACAACATGAACATAGTCTTGTATGTCGAGAACTAGATTCATTTTCCATTTCTAACAAAGGAACTTTAACCGGATCATCTCCATCAAACATACGTGGTGATCCATCACCATTGCTAGTTGCAAGCTGCTTCAGATGAACATTTCTACCGTCCTCATTGTTGTCCCGGAGATCACCCACCAACGTAGCAGATGAAAGGAGGCAACTTTCACATAGATCACGGATATACACAAGCTTCCGATGACTTCGGCAATATGCCAAACATGAGATCTCCAACTTATGAGCAATGCAAACTAAATCTCCACAAAACCATAATTTATCGTTGCCTAGAATGTGATCCAATCTACAGCACACCAAGCATGGAGTCTGCAGCTTGCAGAAGCGAGCAAATTTTGTTGCCAAGTATGACAGTAGAGCATTAGCAAATAACAGAACAATCAAACACCATTCAGAACAAGCAGAAGACAAGTTAGATAACAACACCCAGGAACCATCTTGTGATCTCCCAGGAACCATCGATTCCATTACTACAATATGTATCAGACTCTACACTAGAGAACAAATTGAACCTTCCACAAAGTTCGCATTTTTATGCATGTCTAGAGAGAAATGAAGAAGACCCAATTCCCAGAAAGAATCAACGAGCAAGAAAAAGGTACCAAATTGGAGATCTGCAACGGCTCGATGGCATGGAGGGCAAGAGGAGAGAAGAGAGAGAGAGAGAGAGAGAGAGAGAGAGAGAGAGAGAGAGAGAGAGAGGAAACAGCTGTCCCCCGTTCCGTTCCCCAAATGCCCGGGCTTCTCTCTCCTCTCTAAAACTGGAGAAAAGATAGGATTAATCTTGCGATGTTGAATGGGGAGATAGGCCGATCTCTCCGGTCCCTCACATAAAAAACAGAAGGCTTAAAAAGGAGAAAGCTTATTGAGGAATTAGAGGGAACTCTAATTCGAAATTATTTCACAAACATGATCCGATAAGAATCCCTTCTTCCACGCGCACTCGCGAAGAATTGGAAAGAATTCGAAATTAAAAACAATAAAAGTGCAATGCGCGCGCGTTGGTTGCCCGTTAACTGTTATAGCGTGTTATTTAATGGGATAGCAGAGGATCCTATGCAGCCCCGGACGCACGAACTTACTGCAGCCAAGGTATTTGTTGAACCTTAACGGATATGGCTTTTATTACACGATCCGATCCGTTTTTATTTTCTAATCCAAACACGACTTTGGAGTCCTAACGTAAGCCCAGTCCGCTTAAGATAAGGCCCATAAAGTTTAAGATGGGTCGTTGTTTTCTTCCCCTCCTCTCGGCATCGACTTCGATGTCGTTGCCGACTCCCTTTTGTAACCTCTTCACCAGGTCCTCGTACCTGCTTTCTTTGAGTCTCTCCTCTCGGGCTTCTCGATTCACCACCGATCGAGTAGGCTCTCAAGGCTCCTCAAAGATGCTCTCGGGGATCAAGTTCGTCCCCAAGGATCAGCTCCTAGCTGTAAGTTTTCTCCCCAATCTTTGCTTCTTCTTCTTTTTTCCCTTTTTCCTGATTTTTTTGACAGTTTTTCGGAGGAATTAAATTTCTAGGGTTTTATTAGGCAAAGCCCGGTTCCAATTCGGATGATTCCGGCGAGGAGAGCAAGGATTTGAGGCGGACGAAGGCGAGAAATGTGGGGAAGGAGAAGAAGGATAAGAGTAAGAGGAGGAGGAGGAGGGGGAGGAGAAGTAAGAGGTATAGCTCGGAGAGCGAGGAGGAGACTTCGAGTAGTGAGGAGGAGAAGTCAAAAAGGAGGAGGCGAAAGAGTAAAAAGAGGAACTTTTCGGAGGAGGATTCTTATTCCTCTGATGAATCCGAGGAGGGAAAGAGTGGGAGCAGGAGGCGTGGGAAGAATTATGATGAGTACTCAGGTAAGCTCTCATCCCTTTTACTGCGAAATATAGGTTTTTTAGGTTTAGAATTATGAAGAATTGTTGTTTATTTTTGTTCTTTTTCTTTTGCTTATTGTAGATGAGGAGACTAGTGGTGAAGATGGTAAGGCATTACTTAGCAATGAAATAGCGAGGAAGGAGATGGGTCTTGAATGGATGCTGAAGTCTGCGACAAGGAGCGAAAGTAGTCAGCCAGAACAGGAAGAGGAGCCTGAGCCACCAGTTGTTGAAGAGGTAAAACTGGTTATCTTTTGCAGGATGTAGCGTAATATTCTGATCAAATTGAGCTGTAATTTCATTGGTTGTTTTGCTTTATATTTTGCTTGCATAAAATGCTCTTAGTAGATTCACAGTATTTGGATTTATAAAAACTTACACACTTAAGAGTTCATAGAAAGTTCTCTCTCCTTATGCTACATTGCTACCCCCTCTACTTGTAGAGAACAAAAGTTCTTTCATGGTGTGGATCTGACCCATATGATTCTCATCTAGCACTAAAATAACTTCTAAAGAACAGCCCAACTCTCATCTTTTTCATATTTACGACACAGATAATATATAAAGTATCCTACACAACTCGCTATTATTATCTTTTTTTCCCCTTTTTTTGGCACTAACAGGTAAAAAAGACAAACCCAAGGGAACTGAATCCATATCTGAAAGATAATGGAAGTGGATACCCTGATGATGCAGCATTACCAGAGGGCGGTGACAAGTTGCTTTCTTCTTCAGTTGTTGGTGATGGTGGTGCAAGTTGGAGACTGAAAGCTTTGAAGAGGGCTAAAGAGCAAGCAACTCGTGAAGGGCGGAAACTTGATGATGTATAAGTTCTCTATCATATTAATATATAATGCCAAATTGTGTAGTAGTGGAATTCATATTTTTCAGTAACACCAGATTATTTTAGCAAAATGTTTATAGTTTTTGTTGTGCAGATCGTTCAAGAACGTTGGGGCTCTTTGGGCCAATTGGCTGGATCAGTGGCAGCTTCTAGAGTTGCCCCTTCTCATGCCCATTTACATGCCATAAAGAATAGAAAGAGAGCACAAGCAGGAAATGATGAAGATGTTCGATGCAATGATTTGAAGGGAGATGCAGATGAAGTACGCACCAGCAGTCGTGATTATTTGCGTGACATTTCTTCTCGGCATCCTGAAATGAGAAAGCCCAGGCAGGAGTTTTTATCTTGGAAAAGGAATAAAGGCCAAAATATCTCTTCACAGGATAAATCACTCATATCTGCTGCAATATCTGGTATAAACAAGTTTTCTAATGACGGAAGCTTTATGGATAACATCGACTGTCTCCAAAAGAAAGTATCTAAAGATGCTGCTGTTTCTAGTAGTTCTCATGTAAGACTAGAGGCAACTGAAGACATTGTAAATAAATTAAGCTCATTGAAGGATGAAATCTCTGATAAAGTGTCTTCAGTCAATACACAAACTTTGACTGCAAATCAGTTGGCTGCAAAGGTATTACAACTCCGTATGAAAGGAAAACATGATGAGGCTGATAAGCTTTCGGTAAGACATTACATTTTTAAAAACACTTTTAGCATTATTTATTTACTGTATTTAATGTAGATAGAGGTTTGGTGAAACTTTTTCCCGCTTATAAGACAATTTTATTTGTTGTTATTCACCTTTTCTAATAGATTACATAGATATCACAAACAATTTCAGTATACTCAAATAAGTGTTCCTGCATTAGCATTTCTATGAAGGAAAGGAATGGTGAGGTGACTTTCTAATGATATTTTCTGAAAATAATTTGAAGAATACCTTGCAGTATGCCCATGTGGAGCTAACTTGTTTATGCAGTGAATTGAATTTCTGGCTTCTTTTACAACATGACTAAGCTAATCAGCAATTGTTCATATTAGGAAATGCATGTGATAGAGGAAAGAGGAAAATTTTGGTCATGTCAGATATAAATCCAAGGTGTAATATAGCCAGTTGTTTAGTTTTCTGTATTTTGCAAGAGTGGATAATCTCAAGCGATAATTAAATTTTTACAGAGAAGAAAGCTCAAATGATTAAATGATCATTGTAGTTAATGTCCTTTAGTTGTTCTTTTGTTGTTGATAAATGTATTGAGTGTAGTTGACTATATTTTCCTCATTTATCAGAAAGAGATGGAGGCTGTCGCTGAGAAACAGGATTCCGATACTAAAGTAATGAGACAAGAAATTGTGCAAAGATCAAGCAGGTAGATCCTTTGAAAATCCAATATATTTTTTTGTTCTTTGTCAGCTATGGAAATATAACTATTATGGAACTTTTTGCATTATCTTTTGTCTGTTGTTACGGTTGTGCATAAGCCAAAAGGGTCCAACAGGGATTGGAGATGGATATGATTAAAAAAGTATGATGCATTGGCTGGTTTAGTTTTCTAATCTATCTCTCTGTTTTCTGTAAATTATGTTTGCATTGGATCTTTTATGGTTGAGTAGCCCTTGCATCGTGTCACTTCTATAAATTCATCAGCCTTGTTGTTCATCAGTTATAAACATTTCTATCTCCTTGTATTACTTATACTGATTCTATCTCATTAGAGAAAGGAACTATAACTAGCATTTAATGAATCAAGACATAGGGATTTAATGAAATGAGTTCTCCTTTACAAGTTCATCATTCTGCAAGATATTAAAAGATTTGATTAAAATATTGTTCCTTCAAAATACTTTTCAAAAGGAAAATTCTATTTTGCTTATTCTTTAACTCTCTTGATCGTAGGCACATATCCGGTGATCGGAAGAAAAGAGAAGATGATGCTGATTGGCAACTTGCAAGGACAATAATGCAGAACAAGCAATTTAGTTTGTCTGGGAGAGCAGAGGATGAGTATGACTTTGATGTTGCTCCGAGCAAAAAGAGTAAAAAAAGGAGGGACGAGGCCCTTGAGGAGAACTTTGGTGGTAGAAAGCCATTGTTAACTCAGAAAGAGAGATGCCAATTTTGCTTCGAGAATCCATCTAGGCCAAAGCATCTTGTTGTGTCAATTGCAAATTTCACATATCTAATGCTACCACAGTGGCAACCTGTTGTGCAAGGACATTGCATTATATTGCCTTTGCAGGTTAGAAAATTATTGATGTTCTTAACATATCTAAATTCCGTTCATTAACTTCCACTTATATCTTATACATTTGACAAAATGTCAATGTCATGTATCCCAATACAGCATGAGTCTGCAACCAGAACTGTTGACCGGAATACTTGGGAGGAAATACGGAACTTCAAGAAGTGCCTCTTGAAGATGTTTGCTAAACAAGACAAGGATGCGGTTTTTCTTGAAACGGTTATAAGCTTGGCGAAGCAACGGAGACATTGCTTGATCGAATGTATTCCTATACCATACCAGATTTCAAACAAGGCACCTATGTATTTCAAAAAGGTGATCCACTTATTAATATTTCTCAAAATGAATAACATTGTAGAGATTATTATGCTTACAACCTGCATTCCTGCAATTTTTTGCACAGTGTTTTTTCATATCTTAGTCAATGTCATCATATTTAGCACTGCCTTTACATATTATGTGCCAGTTATTTAATTTTCTGTGTATGAAATTGAATATGGGATACACTTATTTACTTACATATCTTTTCATTTTCTGATGTATTTTTGGTATCTATTGAATATTGATCTTTTAAGATGCGGCACTTATTAGTTTGTCGCATTATTAAGCCGTTTCACTAATGCATTTTTGCATCATTCCAAGCATTGTTGTTTATTATTCATGTAAGTTTGCTAAAAGAATTTCTTTTCTTCTGCTTCCAGGCAATTGATGAAGCTGAGGATGAATGGGGTCAGCATGAAATGAAAAAGCTCATCCCTACCAGTGGCAATCTGCGACAAGTTATACCTGAGAACTTTGCCTACTTCCATGTTGAGTTTGGCCTTGACAGGGGATTTGTCCATGTGATTGATGATGAGAGCAATTTCAACAGCGGGTTCGGATTGAATGTCATCAGAGGAATACTGCAGCTGTCAGAAGAGGACATGTACCGCCGTCGGAGGCAAGAGCCGATGGAGAAGCAAAAACAAGCAGTTGCAGCCTTCCTGCAGGAGTGGGAGCCGTTTGATTGGACGAGGGATCTTGATTAAATATATATGTGTGATGGAACGAGCAAGCTTTGGCAAGAAATCCAATCTGTTCTGTACTATATGTGGAGTTCATGAGTTCCTAACATAAAGTTTTCTCCAAGGTTTACTGTTAGGATCCCCTGTTCTCTGATTTTATCTATTAGCCTTTATGAAGCTGCAATTCTGGTGGGAACACACTCAGGGTTGTATCATGAAGCCAATGGCCATAATTGTAAACAAATATCCAACATATGACAGAGAAAGAAGGTTTACTAGAAATTTTCTTTCTATTATTGTTTGTTTGCCAAAAGCTGGAAGTAGGACAGTATCACATGTTTTAGGAGTGCAATATAAGCTTCTTGACAGTTTTTCCTGGACAAGTGAAAAGCAGCAGCAAAGGTCAAAACCCATCAGTGGCCTAATATTTTTTTGTGCAACTATCAATATGGGTGTGGTTGATTTATATCCTATTCTTGGCCAAGTCTTTTTTTCCCCCATGGTGGCTACTTTCAGTAACAAAAGTGACACATGCCTATGTGTTATGATAAAAAGGTACTTGTAATAAAGTACAAAGCGACTGTATTGTACTTGGGCAAGATCTTTGAAGCATTCATCTTCAAGAGCTCAAGGCTTTCCACATAAATACTATGATGACTTCTCAAAGATTTCTTTCATGAGGTCGTCTACTGGTGAAAAAATGTCCTCCAAGGAGCATCCATCCATACTTGTCCTTGGGAATTACCAGCCACATCTCAGTCAAAAGTTTAGTTGAAAGATGGGAAGAGAGCATCATTTCCTTCATATGAATGATTTTATGGCTTTTCTTAGCTCAGCGTCATCTTTGACTGGTCTATAGACTGGTATGCATTACTCTTGTATCCACTTAAGAATCCATGAGATCTTTGAGAGAAAAAAATAACACAAGGATCTAGCCATTGTTGTGCATGGTGAGTTCCAGATTAGGTTTATAATCCAATGCGATGCCATCATCAAGATAGGCCTCAACACCCCCTTGTTTATTGGTTTGGGTGATGTGGGCCCTGCACTATGATCCAATGGCAATGCCCTTGCCCAAAGCATTGGTTTCAGTAACATCACTCACATAGTTGCAAGTCCTTAGACAACAAGTTAAATGATGAGTCAAGGTGTTTGTTAGGTGCTTTGCTTCATATCCTTGCATCATCATTCTAGTCTTGTAAATATAAATAAAGAAATGTTTTTATATAACACACACAGAGAGATAATTAGATGAATGAGTTTACCTGCTATTGATTAGCTACAGTAAAGGATCAAAATGAGAAACTATTCGGTCAAAGAAAGTGGGTTACCCAATAATTTGACCTGTGATGGTGTAAGGTTACCTACCAAGAGAGCTTTCCATTTCTGATCAAAGACTTCATTATCCATCTCAAATTATCAAAAACCTCACTCATATCAGTTATCTTAGGACTCCAGAACAAGACGAAGATGAGAAAAGTTTTAATGGATCAAACACACACACACACACACACACACACATATATATATAGTAGGAAAAAAGAAACGGAAGGGAGAAAAGGAATTATTGTTGGTGAATAAGTTATACCTAACATTGTTGCTTTACGTCGTAATCTTTTGATGCTGAAATTTCCACTCTCTGAAACTTCAAAGCAATCTTTTCATGATCATAAAATCCACGAAGCCGATGTCGACAAACCGAAAGTTCATTGAAACTGGTCCCCATTGCTTAGAAATAAGGATGTTAGCATTAATTTGCACTGTTTTTGGAGCATGCTTTTCTTTTAATGGATCAGACCAATATGGTAAAAGACAAAGAAAGGAGGAAACCAGAGGTAGATATCAACTATCTAGTCTCAGCCGATGCTATAATAGCATCGCGAAGAACTCATAAAAAGTTGGGTTGGTGTCTGTGCTATGTCGTTAGCAATGTTGATCTAGCCATTCGTCCCAACCCAGTAGCAAGCAAAGTATATATTTTCCAAAAGTTAGTTCTGATGATCATAAAAAGATATGGAGGCAAAGAAATAAGGTATTTAATCTAGTCTAATGACCACACTATCTAAACATCACATGCCTTCCTATCATGATAGATGGATTACACTCACTTGCAAAGAAAAATTAAGCTTTCGATCGATCCATGGTAGATGTCGTAAGGCGCCGATCGTCGTCGACAAGGACTTCTTCTGCGAGGATTCCATGAGTTAGGGGGAATGAAGCCTGGTCCGAAACCATTCACGACGTCGAAGAAAGGATCGAAGCAAGCTCTTCGCATGAATGGTTTCGGACCAGACAACATTCCCCTCAACTATCATGAGAGAGAGAGAGATAGATAGATAGAAAGAGAGAAGAGGATGGAGGTAGCAGGAAGGGCCCTCATCACCAGGCCATGCAATGTTTTACCTGAAGGACTTTATATACGTGACATGGAGTCCACTTCCAGTATGGCTTTTCACACTAATTATGACCTCAAGCTTATAAGAAGAGATCACATCTGAATGCCCAACTAATACTAATTAGTTAGGAACATATCAAGTTAAACTTTTTGCCGTGATTAAGTTAAGCATGCATTAGCTATAAAAAGCAGAGTAGATGCTAGTTTAGGTCAACCTACAAGCTTCTTATAGCATCTTAGATAGGAAGAAACTTAAAGCTCAAGAGACAGATAGATGAACTAAGCATTCCCATAATTAGTCTACCTTGTTGGATTGCGGCGGTCCAAGAGTCTAATGGATTTGTAATAGTTTTATTGGTTAATGGATAATTATGATATTCCTAGCTATGATTAAGGCCATTAATAAAAGGTTTATTCTTTAAGGTCTGACTTAAGAAGGGATCCTTGACATTTGGTTTTATTCCCAAGCAAAGGATATTTTCTCTTTTGCTTTCAGCTAGGGAAAGGGGAAGCCTTCACCAGATGAAGAGCATAAGCCAGGATGTGATTCCAAGCTTAACCTCCAAGCAACTAGCAAACCTGCAACAAAGCTTTTGTTTGTGTGGGTAATAAAGAAGAAAAGGGAATGGAAATAAAGATTATAAGTGAGGGTTGCCTCTACCAACTGCTGGTTGGATCATGCAAAAAAAAAAAAACTTAATTTTTTTCAGAAGGATAAGAGCTTTAGATAGCTTTTGGCAGTAAACACTGCTTGCTAAAGTTGAGGGATAACTTCTATGTGCTGTTCTTAAGCTGGATATATAAAGTGGAGTGAATCAAAAATAAATTGCAAGCTCCAAATTAACAAACTATCTGAAGAAATTTATTTTATCATTTGAAAAATGAAAAAGCCAAGAGAGCCAGCTTCCTAGGTGTGAAAACAGAAACAAAAATTTAAAGTGGTGAAGCAAAAAGAGAAAAAGAGAATTCATATCTTGTCAAGCAAAACTCAATCTAGCTAGAGAGAGGGAGAGAGAGAGAGAGAGAGAGATGAATTCAGTCAAAATGCCCTCAATATAGCATACCAACTTGTACAACATCATTCATTACAACAAATCCTGGCATAGGTCATCTCAAAGGAAAGCAACAGACCCAACAACATCTGAAATCATTTCTTTTGATCTAACTAAAAGAAATAAACAAGAAATAAATCATGAGTGACTCACAAGTCACAATTTTAAGTATTAGGGAGCTTATTTGATAACCACTGAAACTTGATTGGAATTTTTGTCCCAAAAAAATGCAGCTAGAATTAGAGCAAATATCAGAAGAATTAAAGATATCTGGGAGGTTGCGCAAAAGGATAGGACTATTTAGAGTTAGCTAACAGGCAACTATTTTTAAATGTATTCCAACTGTAAGTATTGGATCGAGCCCAATCTTAGTCAAGCACTTGTGGCTTGAACCCGAATTAGACTAGAACACATCAGGTCAAGAGAGGGCAAGTTCGTAAATAATTCCGATAGACGGGTGTAGAACCGTCCATGTGGAATCCGCAACAAGAATAACCGCCTCGTACGGCATCATCCACTAACTGCCCAGAAGAGCAACCGCCTCGCCAACGTCGTCCAGCCACGTGTCGCCTTCCATTCCGGCGCCTATATAAGCGTCGAAGTTGCCATTCTGGCGATTATTTCGCCTGCACGAGAGAGAGAGAGAGAGAGAGAGAGAGAGAGAGAGAGAGAGAGAGAGAGAGAGATGGAGTTAACGGCGACGGAGGCGGTGGTGGAGACGGTGGAGCCGACCAAGAAGAACCGAATCCAAGTCTCCACCAACAAGAAGCCGCTCTACTTCTACGTCAATCTGGCCAAGGTATCCCTCACCCTTCCTTTATCGGATAAGTTAGGTTTTGGGATTCGACCTCTTGATAGCTTCCTTTTCTTGTAATTTGGGGACTCGAATCAAGAGTTTTGAGTAAGATTTCACCTTGTCAAACCTTTCTCGGGTTCTCTGCTTGGGATTAGGGTCTGTGTCTCTTCATTAGGATCTCGATCACTTACCGCTTTCCTTTTCTTAGATTTTCGGGGGTATTAGAGATAATTCTGCTATATTCTGATGAATAAGGAAAAGGTAGTAAATTTGCCCTTGAAATGATCGTATGCTGTGAAGTGATTGTTATGTTTCTACCTCTCCTTTAATAATCGAGATAAAATGGCTTCTTTTAATTGCTTTGATAGGCCAATATATGGAGGATGTTGAGTCCATTATTCACTTTGTTAAAATGCTCATGAAATTGGTTTCTGTACCTCATTCATTTGATTACAGGGAATATTCTATCTTTTTACAACTTTGCTTCTATATCTCTCGCAATTATATCATTTCTGCTGTATTTAACATTGTCAGTTATGAATATTATTTCTTCTGGTATTATTTTTGCCCCCATGTTATTTACATTAGTCATTTGTTTGCAGAGGTACATGCAGCATTACAATGAGGTCGAACTCTCCGCCCTTGGAATGGGTATTCTTTCTGATCTGATAATAATCTGTTTTTCAATATGTATCTGTGCATTTTTGTTCTCTCTCGCGTAATATACCTTGAGAAATTAAAGAAAAGAAAAGAAAGAATAGTGAACTATCATTTCTTGCAATTGTGATGAAACTACTTCAGATTCTTAATTCAGAGTTTTGGGATAATCTGTTGGCCATGTTATTATTTCTTTTCTTCTCTTTTGCTGCATGTCTTGATTGGCCTTCAATTGGAATTGTCTTTAGTATAGATGGTTATGTTGAACTACCTAGTTCTTTATTCTGCTTTCTGTTCCTTCTTATAGATTGGAATCTTTTACCTTATTTTATTAGACAATGGAGAGGGGAATTAAATCTTTGTGATCATCATTCTTTTCTGATTCGCCTTCTTGAATTCAGCTATTGGAACTGTTGTAACGGTTGCTGAAATCCTGAAGAATACTGGTCTGGCTACTGAGAAGAGTAAGACAGCAGCTCGCCATTTCTTCCAACAAACTTCCCTTTTTTACTTAAACTAAGATTTTCTCATCATATTGGAGCAGAGATTACGACTTCCACTGTTGACACCAAAGATGAGGCCAAGGGCCGCCTTGTTCGGAAAGCCAAGGTGCGACTCTCTTCTTTTACTTTCCATTCCACTGATGTGATGACAAATTATTCTTGGAGCTGTGACCTTCCCTGATGTTTTCGATGCAGATTGAGATTTTACTTCACATGTCAGATAACTACAACGACATTCTATCATCTGGCAAGGAGAATCGCATCAAGTCGGTTGAACAAGAAGTCTGAGGCATAATGGGTGACAATAGTATTTGCTGCCTCTTTTTTGTTTCATTGTTGTTTGTGCAGCTGGTATAGTAGCGTTACCACTTAGTCCCTGCTTTTGGCATGGCAATTGATCAGGCATAGTTGGTTTCTGGTCCCCTTCATATCCTCCCACAAGGGCTGAAGAACTTGTGAGCTGTAGTGATTCTGATCTTCTTCTTCTTTTTTTTAATTTGGGATTTATATCAGTATTGAAGAAATGTTCCTGACTGCCTGTAATTACTGCTGTTTCTGTAGATATATGTGTCAGCTGAGATATTATGTTTGATCTGTCTTGATATCATCCATCACCTTGGATAACATGAATTGAATTTGAATTTGAATTTGAATTTGAATTTTGGATATACACATCAGGATGTGTTGTCATGATTATTACGGGCTGTCAGATTTATTAACCTCCATATAAGAAGACTCGAGAACTTATAGCCAAATCATTTTGCAGCAGAACTTTTAGCATTAGAACTTAGATTTGGAAAAGCAGTAGTTTTATCTAATGTCAATGAAAATTAGTTTTTATTGAATGGAGTCATTGGCACTGTTCACTAATTCGCTCATCGTTCTTCTCATATTGTTTATTGTTGGTGGAACAAAGAGTGAGTTTACTGCTGTCAAATAGGGCCGAAGTCAGAGAGCTTAAGATGATCTTCTGAGAAGCAAACTGCAAAAGTGTGAATTATCTATCTGCTTTATTGAACAATGCCTACGTTTCTAGACAAATAATTCAATCCTAATATATAATCTACATTATAAAATTAACTGAAAGTACCAATTAATTTTTAAAGCATTTAAATATATCTTAAAATCAAATTAAAAAGAAACTCCTTTAATATGTAAAAGTAAAATAGAGGGAATTTTTCTGTTAACACCCTAGCTTTTTATCTTTTATAGTTTATTCACTATACTTTTAATATTTATAATTTGAGCGATATTTTTAATATTTTAAGATGAGAGATCTGATTACAAAATCATGAAAGTCATAGTCTTGTTAGTTAATGGTGTAAAATACCATTAATTGGGCATGGATTCGTACAGGACTTCCAAGTCGGCAATACGAGTTCTTCATCGCCGGCTAGTGTCTGCATCAATTGGCTGGGCCAATGGCCATTGGCTCTACTATAGAGTCGTTCCGTGGATGTATGCGGCGCCGTATTTGACTTTCGGCAGCTGATAATTGTCGTTCTTTATTGTAGTCGGCTAAATTAATTTGATTTACAAAATTTGTTGTATTTGTCCTCGATTGTAATACCAGATAAAGTTAGGGAGCTACCTGTGAAAAAATTACGATTGATCCGCAGAGTCACGAGCTCGTGTTATGTGCGCACCTGAATTCAAGTCGCCCCCCCCCCCCCATTCCCCCACCCTTTTCTTTCTTCTTCCTTTCCCCCACCCTAATCCCTAATTCTCTCTCGCTCTCTCCCTCTTCCTCTCGCTCCCTCCCTCCCTCCCTCCCTCCCTCCCTATCTCTACCTCTACATCGAGGAGAACAAGTACGAAGTACGAAGGTACATCCTCTTCTCTCTCTCTCTCTCTCTCTCTCTCTCTCTCTCTCTCTCTCTCATGGTGCTCCATGATGGGATCTCTAGGGTTTTTAGTAGCCTCGGGGTTTAGGGTTCTTAATCGCGTAGGTAAGATCCGGTAGCTCCTCGTTTGTTTTTCTGGCTGCAGGATTCGATTGAATGGTTTCTGCTCTTATGGTACCTTCTCTTCTTTTATAGTTCGATCGCTTCTCTTGGTTGTGAACGGTCCTGCAGTAGTCGTAAGCTATTGTTCTTATGCATATTTCATGTACAGTAGCATTACTTCTATCTTTTTAGTATCACAATTTGTTTTTTTTTTATATGATGATACCCATCGTGGAGACACTCTAGAATTTTGTGCTCAATTCTTACGGAAGCAAGTGAGAAATAGATTTGATTAATCTTTCACCAAACATATATTGCATGTATGTGATGCACATTGTAGAGCCTACAACAAGCATTGATTTGTGGTAATATGAGAACCGTTCCGCCTATTCTATATTTGCTTAACCATTGCCATCCATTAAAAAGAAAAAGAACAGAAAGAAATGACAGAAATCACGAGTATTATGTCCTTAGGACTTAATCTATTATGAAGTTATTAGCTTACTATTCTTCTTATTCCTTATTGCACGGCCAAGCCGGCTTGATTTTTTGACTTATATTTTATCTTAGTTTGAGTCATTTGGCCAATCCCTCTTGAGTTCTCCTTGATAAGAATGTTCTTGATAGAAAAACATACAGTAATGTTACCTGATGTGCTTATATTTTTCATTTCCAAATTGTTATTGCAAAATGAATCCTTAGGAGTTTCCCTATAATAGACTATTTTCTCTGTAGCAATCTAAAGTGGTAGTATGTGCCCAATACTCAATGTGATTGTATTTGGGAATTTCTACATGGTCGCCTTATCAGAGTCCTCTGCATTTTTTGTAGCTTAAGCTTCTAGTTCATAAGTTCATATTGGTATTTGCAGGAGTTCCCTTTTTCAGTAATAGAAATCTTATGGACCTCTTGTTTCTTATGATTCATGATTAGCTTTCCTCATGCTACTATTCTTGTTCAATAGGCAAACTGGTTTATAGCTTTTAGTTGATTATTGTTTCTCTTAATGTTCATTAGTAAACTAGTATACTGATTCCTGACATGATACCTTTTTCTCATCATTTATTAAAGAAAGTGGTGATTCAGTTCACAAAGTATGGGTGAGCCAGAGGAAAATTTTCCTGAACAAGATATTACTGAACAAGATTTGGCTGAACAAGATGCGATTGAACAAGATGTGATTGAACAAGGTGCTATTGAACAAGATGCGATTGAACAAGATGTGATTGAGCAAGATGTGACTGGAGTCACTGAAAAATTGCAAAATCAGAATCAGGAAGGCTATGAAGATTTAGAAGCTAGCGTTGGTGAAAAGAAGTGGCCTGGATGGCCTGGGGAAAACGTTTTCCGGATATTGATTCCTTCCAACAAGGTTGGTGGTCTCATTGGCCGGAAAGGAGAATTTATTAAGAGAATGTGTGAGGAATCAAGAGCCCGTATTAAGATTCTAGATGGTCCTCCAGGTGTGCAGGAAAGAGCTGTAAGTTTCTCAACTGAGATAAGTATTTAGGGTTGATTTTCTTGTTAACACATTGATCGTTGGTGGATATATGATAATATCCTTATTGTTTTTTAGAATCTCATCATTCTATGACAAAGAATTCGTTTTATCATCTTCAGTTTGTTGTTATAGAATATTGTGGCTCCTTTTGTTTCTTGCTGTCTTGTATGTAAAGATCACTTTCTGTCATAGTTCATAAAGTGTGCCATCTTCAATTGGCTTGATAAATTAGCATCATGTTCTCAACTAATTAAAACTAGAATTTCCATGCTGATTTAGAATTTATAATCTCATGATTTAATTTATATAGAGATGGATTCCATAACTTAAGGTTAACATTTTGAAGGTTATGTTGCTGCACATTTGATATGCTTACTTTTGACATTTGTTTGTTGAGCAACATCAAGAAGCTTGAAATTAAAGATCTGGGTAGCTGTCATGCAGAACTTGATGTAAACTGCATATAACAAATTGGATCAAATGTATGATAATGCTTGATGACATTGATAGTAATCTTCACTGTGAGCTGATGTTGGGGCAATCTGTGACATTTTACAAGCCTACATATACTGAAAATTACATTTTGTTTCAGAGTTGCATCTAAGCTGATTATTTGGTTTCTCTTATCAAAGGTAATGATTTCAGCAAAAGAAGAGCCTGATGCTACAATATCTCCTGCGATGGATGGTCTGCTCAGGGTTCACAAACGTACAGTAGATGGTTTAGATGGAGAACCTACTCAACAAAATTCTAGCGGCACTGTAGGAACGCGGTTGCTTGTGCCAGCTACACAGGCGGCTAACCTCATCGGAAAGCAGGGTGCAACTATAAAGTCCATTCAAGAAGCTTCTAACACTATTGTCCGTGTCCTTGGTAACATCCTAACCTTTTTTCCTCTGACACCACCCTAAATCATGCTTTCCTCTGATTACTTATTGCTACTTTCTTAACTAAGTTTTTTTTTTCCATTACATGCTTTGTGCAGATGACATACCGCCTTTCGCATTGAAAGAAGATAGGGTGGTTGAAGTGCAAGGACTTCCTGAAGGAGTGCGTAAAGCTGTGGAACTTATTGCTTCTCATTTGAGAAAGTTTCTCGTTGATCGAAGTGTTCTTCCACTATTCGAGTTACATGTAAATTCAGTTAATTCTATTATCTTCTCTACCAATGTTGAAGATTTATTGTTTTCTTATATTTTGGAATTTGGATTATATTTACCTAGCAAACTGTGTTCTGCCAAAGCTTATGAGATTGACTCTGCAGATGCCCATGGCGAGCTCGCATTTGGACCAAATTATGCCTCCACCTCAACCTTGGGGCCATCCGCAAGGTGCTCCATCAAACACTGTTGGTCCAGGTTATGGTGGCAATTCTCAATTTATGCCACCGCGGCAACATGACAGTTATTATCCTCCACCTGATTATCCTCCTATGGATAAACCTCCCCACCATGGCATTTCTATGTTTGGACGAGATGTACCAGCACCCATGGGAGCACATCCATCAGCTAATCAACATTCTCAACCACATGCTTCTCAGGTTCATTTTGTTAATAAATTTTGGAACAAGTTTATCTCCAGGATTTTCAAATTGCAGTTGCGATAGCTGTGTGTTATCTAAAATGGTTCATTTGATGTGGCTTTGATAGGTCACACAGCATATGCAAATATCACTTTCATATGCTGATGCTGTAATTGGCGCAGCTGGTGCAAGTATCAGCTACATCCGTCGTGCCAGTGGGGCAACCATCACAATACAGGAATCCAGAGGTGTCCCTGGAGAAATGACAGTAGAGATTAATGGAAGTGCTACGCAAGTTCAAACTGCACAGCAACTGATACAGGCATGACTTTATCCTCTTTGTTAGAGTATGCTTAGGTATAATTATAGTTATGATTATAATATGGTTTGGGTACCATGAAGGTTCTTCTGTCCATTTCAGTATGATTTTCGTGTGTAAAGTTCTTTACGACTAGTTCTCAGTTCTTATTCTCATGCTGGCAATATTTACCTACTTTATTCTCCTTGTTTCTAGTTAAAGAAATAATAGGCAAACTGGTTCTATTCATTTTCTTAATAATAACTTTAGGAACATGTCCTTTATTTCCGTCATTGGTCATGTAGTTGTCACTTTATGGATCTACTAGACTACAAATATGGATTTGCTGTGGATTATTGGGGAAATGTTCTTTCTCAGTATGTTCTGTGGTATGCTTCAGGTTGACTTGTCCATCAGAACATACTAAGTAATACAGAAATCCTTTACTGCACATACGGTTCAGTATTACTCCAATGTTCCATTAAAATTAACTGTTATGCAATTATGAACTAGAAGATTTGAATTCTCTCTACATTTTATCTTTTTGTCTGCATCTGATCCCTCTGAGTGCTACAGCTGTAAATATTGCCACTTACCTCATAGTTAGTTGCAGCTATCACTTTTGGTAGAGATAAGGAAAGTCCCAGTGCTGCATCAATGATGAGTTCATACAAGGAATCTTGGTGATAGGATAGGGCAATATGAGACCTCGCTACATATGTTTTTCTTTTTTGGGATCACTATATCTTTAGCCTATTGATTTTACTCTCTATGATGTTTTCCTGATGAGTGCTTACCTTTCTCAACCACCGCATATCTTCTTATCCTTTCCTAATTGTGCTGCTTTTGCAGAATTTTATGGCTGAAGCAGGTGCACCACCACAAAACACATCTGGACCTGTTGACCAAGGTTATAGTTCTTATCCATCGCATGGATCAATGTACACATCTCCTCCAGTCAACGCTGGACCTGCTACCCACACGGGTGGTGGGTATGGTTCTGCATATGGAGCCAACTATGGATATTAGAGAATTCAGACTAACAGAATGGATAGGATGATTATGGCAGAGAAACTTGTAATCCAGCTGATTAGTTGCTCCAATATTTAGCATCTTCCTGTGTCTTGCAGTCTGTTCTCTGCACATTAACTGAAACCGTGAGATTTTTACTGAGATGCTTCCTTTGTTCTGTTATATTTAAACTTTGTGATCCTTATTGTCAGAATGGCTTTTGGTGTCTGCAATCCGAGTAACTGTGCTATGTATCAGTAGTAAAACCTTGGCAGCTTAGATTGAAAGTATCCTACGAGCCTCTTTTCATAACTTACTTTCTGAAACTTGCCTTGTATATCCTTTTGTTGTTGTCCTCTGGGCATGATATTCTTTTGTCCAGGTGTTAAAAGTTGTTTGCCAATCCCCAAGGCGGTTTCATGCATGGGTGAGTTGAACAGTGGAGGTGTTGGATATCTGTTATTATTTGGTTTTATCCTGATTGGGGAATTTTGTTCTCTTATTTAGGGAGACATAATGACGGTAATAAGTTGGGGTTTAAGAAGGAACCGTGTAACTTTTATATTATCTTATGGTGCAATCTTTTTTTAAGAGAACTGGTAACTTAAAAGATGTCTCCGCTGCTAAGTGTTGGATTTGTATTTGAGTATACTTATTCAACAAAGACTCCGTAATTATTTGAGCACCATCCCATTACTGGTATATTACTGTGTAAATTTTTACTGGGATGCTTATGTAACTTGCAAAATATTAGTGCATACTCCAGCAGAGCTGGTATATATACTATTTTTTAAGTTAGTGTTAATTATAATTAGATCCTGAACTATTCACTTTTACATGACTCTTTTCTTTATATTTTATCAAATATTGATTCCTCAGCTATTTAATATTCCACGATGATATTAATATAGAATATCAAATAGTTATCTTATCATTATTATTTTTTCTCTAAAATAAAATTAAAATGGTCCGCTTAAAATTGATACTTGAGAGTGATATATTTAATGAAAAAGTAAAAGCCAATATTGAAAATCGACCCTTAATCTTCGTATATATCTTTTAAAAATTCTTTATTTGCTCTCATGCCTCTCGAAAGTTAATATGCAGATATATAACTCTCAAAATATATGTTATTTGAATAGATACCTACCTTGGTTACTGTTTAAATTAAGTTTCAGTAATTTAATTTATAAAAAAAATATTCAAATATCTTTAACTAAGAAAATTTTATAAGAATTAGAATAAGGATAGTTTCATCTTTTTTATATCCAAATTATATTAAAATCTTAGCAGTTGCTTAATTCTAATAGTATCTATACAAAAAAAGCAAATAATAAATTTTTTATAGAGTATATATGTAAATATGAAATTTGGAGGGGGCATACAAGCAATATGAAATTTATGAAGGGTACACATGCACCCCAAAAAATAATATTCCTAAAACAATTATAACATATTAACCATTTTTTCTTCTTTCTCCCTTCTCTCATTTTTTGCTTCTTCTTCTCATTTTTTGCTTCTTTTCCATCCTCATCTTTGCTGCCCCTTTCTCGTCATCCGCCGTCCTCCTCTCTTATCGCTCTCCTTTTCGCACCAACGCTACACCCAACCTCTCTCTCTTCCTCTCACATCTTATCTCCTTCTTCGTTCGCCTTCATTCCATCCCCTTCTTCCACGAGCACACAGTCCTTTTTTTCCTCTCTTTCCTCTGCTCTCTATGGACGTGCTCGTCACTAAGGGATTCAGCTCCGGTGATGTTGTCGCCTACCTCGCCGTCGTCGTCGTATCTGCCATATCTTCTGAGCTGTTCCTTTTGTTGTTACTCCAGTCAACCCCTCTCCAGTCGGCACCTTGTCAAGCTCCTCTAATCCTAGTGGTGGTGTTTTTGTGTTGCCCGAATCTTGGCTTTGGCCACGGTTAGGTTGTTTGGTGCTGAACGGTTTAGATTTCGGCCGAGCCTATCCCATGCCATTGTGTGTTGTCTTTGTCACGACTTTAGCTTTTGCAGGTTATTACTTCAATGCTTAATGATACCCCTCTTGATTAGGGAGAAACTAATACTAGCCTGTAAAATTTGGGTAATTTGAATGTTTATTATTTTGAATCTATTTGCCCTTAGGCTTGATGCTTATAATGCTGATAGAGAGGCTCTCTAAAAATATCCCCCATTCTCTTGTGTGTATCAAGCTTGTAAAATTTGACCAAATGAAATGCAACTCCATCAAAAAAATATATATATAAATATTAATCATAAATTTCACTCCAAATTCAGAACTCACATCCAAACACCCTTGTATGGACTTTAAACGTACGTCCGTCCGTCCGTCCGTCCAAGTTTTTATAGTTTGATCTGTACTTTCGCCGCAATCCTTTTCCTCCTTTCTCTATTCGCTAAGCCGCGTTTTGGCTCCGTCCAAGTCAACCGTATGGAAAAAAAACGCTGCAATTGACTTCCAACACCGCTCACGCAATCTCGTATCCACAGTACGTACCCAGTCCTCCTCCATTTTAATTATCATGGCTATAAATATATCACATTTCCCCTTCGCCTAATCTCAGAAGTTAAACATACCAATTACCTAAACCCATCTCAGAGGAAGGAGAGAAGGAAGCAAAAGGAGCCAAACCATCTCCGTGTTCGAGATCTCAAGGCGTTTTTATTTTTTCTCTCAGTTATAACAAATTAAATGGCAAAAGTACTGCTGCTGCTTCTCTTGATCATCTCAACCATACAACCTCTTACGGCGGTGAGAGGTCTCGAAGGCGAGTGGTGGCGGCTGGACGGCCGGCTATGGCTGTCGGCGTTGCCGAAGGGATCAAACAAGCCATCTCGGCCTTCGGGTTGCACCAACAACCCAAACAACCATGGTGGTACGTGCCCACGTCATTAGAAGTTCTACCGGAGAGATGAGATGAGATGAGAAGATACTAAGTTTCATGTCGATCTCTCGGAGCAATCCTTGTAAATTTGCTTGGATTTATTGTGAATTGACAACACTTTCGTTTTTATTTTCTATTGCATGCGAAATTATATGTTGCTCATGCAAAGCCATTCTTTCTTTCTGTACCTTTATTATTATTTATTAACCAGGCCAATTGTATGAAAGAATATTTGATTCAAACCAGTTACTCTAAAAATTTACAGTAATAGAGAATTCGAGTTTATTTTAATCGATCCCATCGAGTTGCTATTTATCTCTTAATGCCATTTGATCACGCAACTGTTCATGATGGATTAATGAGTAATTAATATCACTTGATTAACAATAAATTAACCCCCTGTTCCCAATCACTTTGTTAATACCTATTTAATAGCTCGGCTCGAATTCTTTAGGTTAATTATCATATCAAGCTTAATTAAAAATTCCAGCATGCGATAATGAGTGGCCAAAGCCCAAATGAGGGTGGGGTTAACGTATGAATGGTATACATATTTAATGATCATTTTCAATCACATTCAAATTCTATCGGTATTTATATATTTTATTTTATTCACGATTGCAGACGTTAGACGTCCGATAACATGAAGCTCAAAATAAAATAATTTATCTTAATATTAGTGTACTAATATACCTACTTCTATTTCATTTCCTCTTTCATTTAATATTTTTATATTTACTAATTATTATTATTTTTTCCCAAAAAACATTATTTTAATTAACTATAGTTTTGAGTTACTCTCTCTTTTCTCTTTTGTTACAAAATATCAGTCAAACTATCGTTTTAATTTTATCTCATATCAAATATAATTATTTTATATTATACTAGTTTACAAATGAATAATTTATACTAGAATAAACTCTCTTATACTATACTAGTATTAAAATTAGTATAGGTATATTTCTTATTCTACACGTCATTTTGTTATAGTGCGTGTTTCTCCTTATGCTTGCTTGGTTTTCCACTGAAAGAGAAGCAGGTCAAGCACAGGTGACTTAGTATACCAGATAATTAATTAAATGCATAGGAAGAAGAAGAAGTCAAATTTCAAATTCAATTTTCAATTTTCAATTTTCAATTTTCAATTACTTGGGTGAAAGGGTTCCCAACTTGAACTATTCAACCACTCATAAAAGTCTCATGGCTTCTCTTGCCCCCTCCTCCCCCCCAAAAAAACGTTCCAAATATGGACATTATTTTTTTAATTTTCTTTTTTTATTTTGACAATTAATTGGTTCGTTAGATTTAGTTCACTTTGTTTTTCTTCTATTAGATAAACTTTTATCGATATATAATTAGATCGAACAATTAGACCAACTATTCCACGAGTTCATGCTGAAATTTTTTAAGACAGAGATTTAAATGTATATTAGCTAGGTGTTGAAATTTTTGATGCTATTCCGACCTAATTAGTTATCCAGTCAGCTACCCGATTATATTTTCTAAATATATATAATTAATATAAATTATTATAAAGCTCTTGAGAAGCCATAAGTACTCCATAACTAAATTCCTGATCCTCCACCGACCGGTGGTCCCTCCCGATTTTGACCATCTATCTTTGGGGGGGGGAGACTTTTTTGGTTTGTCGCAAAGACTAGCTGCATGGAAAATAATTTCTTCGTCAGCCAGTCAGTCGGTGCCAAGTGCCCCAGCTGCATAAAACTCCTACATATTTATTTATTTATTTATATGTCGTACTAGATAATCGATATTTAAAAAATAAATAAATACATTTCAAACCCTTATTAGAAATTAATTAATTAACCTAAGAGGCTAAGACAAAGCCGCGTTTGGACTGTGGACCGAGTCCTTTCTTGCAAACGGAATCCGACCCATTTTGTATAATTAGACTTCAAAACCCCAACCCATGCAACACTCTCCTCTCCTCCTCCTATAAAACAAGCTACCATCCTCCCACTACCCTTTCAATTGATTTTGGCTAATCCAAATAACTCTCCATCTTCTCTCCATAACCAACAAACTAAACACCGACCCTCTTCCTCAAACCTCTAGCTCTACATCTATATCCAGACACAATGGCGATCGTGTCTGCGAGAGTGCTACTACTTGTTGTTGTTGTAGTATCGAGCTTGAACGTTATAATGGCGGCGAGAGTTCTCCAGGGAGATTGGTGGAATCACAGCGTGGGGCTTCTGATGCAATCTCTCCCAAAGTTTACTCCGGTGCCAGCCTCCAGGACTTCCGGATGCACTCACAGCCCTAACCACCACGGTGGTGGTACTTGTCCATAGCTTATATAGTACATATATATATATATAGCTAACAAAAGAGAAGAACGAGTGTAGTTAAACAATAACTCTGTTGTTATTCTTTTCATTCTTTTTTTTTTTTTTTTTTTTTTTTTGTGCCTTTAACTTACCCGTTCAAGTGTACGTATTATGATATGCCATCACTACTAAATAAAAGATAGTACGAAGAGGAGAAGGCTTGATTTAGATGTTGGTAAATATTTTATCTTGTTTTAACCTTTCATGATTATTGCTAAAGGTCAAGTATATAAACTAATGGGAGGAAAATAATAGAAAATAGAAAGATAAAAAAAAAAGGAATCGGGTAGATTTAGTAAAGGATGGCATTCGCATTATATATGTACTATCCAGTCATATACATTAGCTTGACCACCTGCCTTTCAATCCTTGACTCTTTGAAACGAGATAACCTAGCTAATTAATAACAATATTATTTGGTTACTTTGGATCAATTCGGGAATAATTTAAAAAAAAAATAGGGGGGCATTATTTTGGAGGTCTATTTTGAAAGGAACGTAACGATAAATAATTTCAAACTTGATTTCTCTTCCTTTTCTTCTCTATATAATCTTTAATTTGTACGTTCTTATCTTTAATATATAACAATATTTCTTGATTCCATGGTAGGTGAGTTAAATTAATTAGCGTTCATCATCTCCAGACTACACATGATGTAATTTTCCATTTGTGTAATATCTTAATCAAATCACAATGATCTCGAAATCAATTGTAGATATCTTCTAGCTCGCACTTAATTAAGTATAGCATCAAATCGAAGTGCATCAACCCAATCGTCCAATTACGGCAAGAATCTTCATCATTTAGAATGAAAATATTACGCACTCAAACAAAACATCCATAGTCTCAAACTATATATATACCCCAACACAAGCAAAAAGTATCGTCGAGCAATTGCAGATTAACATCTCTAAAGAAAGAAGAAGGGAATCAACAACTTTAGAGGGACTAGAGATGGCTCTTCGTTCAACTCAGCTGCTACTTCTTCTTCTTCTTCTTGCCCTAGTGGTGATCGCAGACTTCACGGATTGCGCGGCAGCCGCGACGCCGGAGCAAGAACAGCCGGCGATGACGACGAGCTTTATGACCTCCAAAAACGTGCGTATTAACTGCCAGCCTTCTACTTCTTCTACTAACAGTTTAACAATTCCATCTCCACGATTCTTCTTTTTCTTTTCTATTTTCTATTCACTGTACGCCTTAATGCTGGAATAAGGATTGTTATTGATTCGATATATTAATGGTATTTGAAGTTTTAATGATCAATAAAATCCTAGTTCAATCTTGAGAAGCATGGTTTAATAGTACAGAATATGCGTGACTACTTTTCATGCATGCATTTACTAAGATATACTAATTAATAGAGATATCGAAAAGGATTCTAAAATGAGTCTTGGGTAGAATGAATATATACTACAGGAGTAGTAATGTGAGGAGTGGAACAAAGGATCAGATCCATCTTGGGACATATCTAGATCATTAAACCCCACTCGAAGTAGTAGTAGTAGTAGTAGTAGTAGTAGTAGTAGTAGTAGTAGAAAGTATTGGGCCAAATTGTGGGACGGTTGAGCCTAAGTTTGGGCCTAACTTCGAGATATGTGTACATGAGGGGTACTTGGCAGAGTGTGATTGGTAGACAAATAATAATAATTAAAAGGGGGTCGAGCGAGCGAGCAAGCAAGCAATCAATCAATCAATCCTATCAGTCGGAGCGCGAATCACGATGCACCGACTTTGTCCGAAATAAAGCGGTGCGTACCACTGGACGTCCGACGTGTGGGCTCTTAATCTCCTTTATTATTATTAAGCTTTAGTAGATGCCTCCGCGCCGCATGCATGGATGGCATGCCCACATGCATGTGTCCTGCCATCGAAATCCTCCGGGCCCTCCACGCCGTGTGCACGCGAGTACATGTGATAGAGTGGTCCCAACGGCCCAAAACCTACTTTCTATCTATTTTTATTATTTATTTTTAAAAAAATTTCACTCCCTCGCACGTGGCACCTGCAGGCAAGGACAACGAAGGAACTGCCATCGAATCGTCACCATCTTCCTTAAACACGACGGCCCAGATTTCAGCTCCTTTACCCTGTCGGCAATTCCCCGACGAGTAATTATAAATACCCCTTAATTTTACCGCATCACGTGGCCGTATGACTCAATTTTTTTTAATAAAAAAAATAGCAATATAAAAGGTGAATTTAAAATTAAAAAAAAAGTGATTCCGTTAGGTTGGTAATCTTTATTAGGGTCCGAATGCATGAGCGGGTCAACTGGTGCCGGGTTTGACCACGCAGGGCAAGGGCAAACAAGGAAAAATGGCGAACCTACCGGGTTGGGCTACTGGTAGGCGCCGCATGTCCCGGTGCAGTACCGCCGCGGACGTGTCAAAGCCCTTTGTCACGAGTGGGCCCCGCCACGAAGTTATACACCCGTGTCCATATACGGCGCGCGTTCTCACGCGAGAAAACAGGCAAAGATTTGGCCAAATTCACGGCGGCATGCCATCGGATATTATTTCTGTGGACGGAGAAGGAGACGCACCCAACCCCTACCCAAACTACCAAGAGACCGAGTGCACGGTTTAAGGGTATTTTCGTCAAACCGATAATAGAATGGCGTGAACATTGCCGGCTAACTGGGTGGTAAACTGGTATCGTTGAAACTTTACAACATCGCCCCTCCAACCGCACGTCGCCAGCTACCAAAATTACGAACAATAGCTTCGGTTGAGACGATAAATTAGGCCTACCTTCCAGGGGTAATTTCGTCTGTTAATTTTGAAAAGAGATGTCGGCCATTCCGAATCGTGCGGATAGATAATTACGAGGACAGGTGGGAAAAAGAAAAGCGTAACTGCCTCTCCATCGAAACTGTACATGCTTAAAAAAAGAGAAGAAGAAAAAAACCCCGAGGACTAAAATGAAAAAGAAAAGCCGGACGAAAAAGCGATCAGAGCCGTCGGTTCTCAGAAGAGAGGCGCAGGGAGGTTGAGGTCAAAGGCCAACGGCTTTTTCTTCTCGTCTCCTCTTACGAGCACATCTACTGGCGGCCCAAGGAACAAATCCCGCCCGTCCAAACCCCCTCCGGCAAACGCCGTCCGCCACGTCGGCACGCCCCAGCCGACTGCCGGCGGCATCACCGCGACAGACACGACGCCGGCGGGTACGGCCATGGAAGGGGAGATCTCACTGGAGTACCCGAAGTTCGTCTTCGCCTTCGGGCCACGCAGGCTCCTCGCAGCCTCGTCGTACGCACGCGCCGCCTCTTCCGCCGTGTCGAAGGTCCCTAACCACTTCCTCGTCTTCTTCCACGGATCTCTGATCTCCGCCGCGAATCGTCCCCAAGGACGTTTGCGAACTCCTCGGAAGTGCGTCTCCTTCGATCTCGCCGGCGCCGCCGCATCAGGAGTGCCCGATTCCTTATCTCCAGTAAAGATCTCCTTCCCTAGGGTTAGGGTTTCGACTTCCATGGATATAATAATGGGAAGAGGAGAGAGGAGGTGTTAGTATTTATAGCGGAAACGATGGTCTTGGTCTCGCCCGACAGGAATTTCGGGTTATTTCATATTATAATTACTTTTTTACCCTTTTCGTCGTAAATGGTCGCGTTTAATGGGCATCGGTGATTCCGCTCCGTGTACCCACTCGTGTGTGAAATTTTATTCTCTTCCGTAATTACTATTAACTTTCCAAGTATAAAAATTAATGGAATAATGACTAGTTCTTGGGAAGGAGCACCGTATAAGGTCAGATTGAGATAGAGAGAGAGAGAGAGAGAGAGAGAGAGAAGAGGAACACCGTATCGTGCGTGGGACCACTGTGGAAATGAGTCAATGATCGTCATCAGACGGCTATGGCGGCAGGCCTAGGTTGTGGTGTGGTGGGGGCACCCCGTGTCGCACACGGTACTCGGTTTCCAACCACTCCTGAGTGGTCCACCATTAAAGAAGCCATTTGATTAATACGTAGCTAAGCTAAGATTTGAGTATTAAAGGCGCGGCTTAAGACTAATTTAATCAGTTTTGGGGAAAGTAGAGGAGAGGATAAGGGCCCAATTAAAGGTGGATACGACGGCGCCGGCGCATCACACGCTTCCCCTGGACGAGCGCCTTCTTTTGATGGTAAGATGTCGCATGTCTGCCATGATGCCCATGTTCTCTTTCGCATGTCCCTTTGTGACAGGGATTCCCTCAGGCGCGCCTCTTTGTATTCAAGCACCGCCCGGTGAGATCACACACCATATTAATCTTCCTATCGCTCTCCAAGAATATAATAATAATACATACCATTATAGTTTTAATAAAGAGATGACGCCATGATACATGATGTAGTACAAGCGATCGCAGGGGTCGTGATAAGACTTATGCATATGAAAATCGACATCTTAGACGCATAAAATATTATATGCGGAATCATACATCTGCCGTCAAAATCTCTCGGGGAGTTGATCTGGCCGTTCGATACTAGACGAAGATTCTAACAGCAGGCTAAGATGGCGACGGCAGACCGAGACGCTATCTTTGCGGCCAGATTTGTAGATCAGATTATCGGTCGCCGTAGCAAACAGCTCGCCAACCGGCTTACTAGCTGACACGCAGTGCTCTCTTTAGTGTTGGACCCCACAATTGTTAGTTAAGAGGTTGGCAGCCCGGGGAGCTGATTCCGTAGCGGATCGGCGACTCGGAGACGCAGCAAACGCCCGAGGCCTCCGAAAGCGACAAAAGAGTCCGATACATATCGCGATAAATGCGGGAAAGAAGGACGGGCGAGGGAAAAAGAGCGGCGTCCACGTGCTTCGGAAGCTAGAAACATCGGTGTGCGGTCACCTAAATTGACCGAAATGCCCCTCTATCGCTTTCGTCTGGTTAAGTAGAAATCCCCCCCCAAAACCAAACTAATTACGCCGCTAAATCGCCTCTTAAAACCGATCGACCATTTTAGGAAGCTTGAGGATTTATAAAAAGTTGTAATTAATACATTTTTAATACATTATTTATTTTTAATTAAAAAAGTACATTAGAAGAAGGTAGGCGGGAAACGAGAGGGAAATTTATAATCCGAGCGGGACAACCTCGAGTCACGTGGGGGAGGCGCTGCTCCCTCGTGAATGCGCGAGACTGACGTCACCCCCGTGGGACCCTCACGTGGGGACCAGAAAAAGGGTTAAAAAGAGAGAAACAAAAATAAATGGTTGTGGCGTGGCTTGTGGCGGAGACTGGAGAAGAGAGAAGAGAGAAGAGTCGTCGACGAGTCTCCTGTTATCCGGCAGCTCCAGTCGCGTCTCTATCGTCCTCGTGACTTCTTTTTTGCCATTTTGCAATTGACACCCCCTTTTTCTCAGGAAATGTACGTGAAAATTGCGACCGTTCAATATTAAAATAGGGATGAAAATGAAAATGAACCTAAGTGGGCCTGTTGGACCCTACGCCTATTAATTATCCAGCCCGTAATAAATCAGCGGCTAACCGGTATTACCTTCACCGCTTTTTTTTTTTTAAAAAAAAAAATCGATTTAATGATATCATTAAACCAACTCTATGGGAAATTATGCTAGAAAAATATTTAAAAAAATACTAACTAGTTATATAATTAAAATTAATGTCACTAATCAGTTTACCACTGCACAAAATTAAATGGAAGGACGGAAGGAAAACAGCGGTCAAATCTATCCGAACATTCTAATAAAATCTTAATGGAGGGGATTTAGTGATATAGTTAAATAGTTTAATAAGGTAAAACTTGAAAATTAGGCCCCTAATACGATAGGTTTGGTCGGTCCTATATATAATAAGATATGGCCCATTGGGCTTTGAGATGAGGACTAAGATTAGGAGGTTAAGGGTCAGGCCCAGATACAAGCAGTATTGGTTGATGAATTACGATTATTTTAGAGGCTTCTATTTTATCCTCTATCACTCGTCATTTTCTCACTTAATTCAATAATGTCCTTTTTATTATTTATATAAAATTCCCCGTTTATGTAGCTGGACGTTATAAGATTTGGATTACAATGTGGACTTGTTTATTTAGTATTCATCTCTTCAATTCCAATGAACTGGCTACCTTGTGATAGACAAACGATAGTAATGAGATTTTTTCTTCTTTTTTTCTGGTGCATAGGTTTCTCAGCTTAGAAGGAGTTGCTTGGATCTTATATTAAATTTCTGACCAGATTTGTAAGTTGGTAATAGCAACATTGTTTTTTCTAGACTCTTCTTAAAAAGAATTGGGATGAAAATGTCTTGTATTTAGAATGTATTGGATGGAGATTGATGTCATTTCCGTAACAAAAGATACCTCCATGATTTGAAAAGAAAAAAAAAAAAACTTTGAATTCTTACGTATGCTGCTATACTAAGGGATAATTTCTTTTTCACTTCCTAAACTAACACCAATTTTTACAATGACCCCCTTAACTTTTTTTGGTACACATTGACCATTTGAACTATTAGAAACACCTAACTTGAACCCTTCCGTTAGGGTTCTGTTACCTATTCCGTCCATAAGTTGTTATCACGTGACAATTAAATAGCCAAAATATCTTTATATGCAGTGACAACTTAAAATAAATTTTTATCATGACCAAAATACCTTTCCCTCTCCCCATCTCTGCTGCATCCCACCTCTTTCTCCACTTTTCTAATTTTGAGGTTGACCTTGTTCTTCTCCTTCTCCACTAAATCGAGCGATCGACATCAAGATTGAGGAGAGGCGATGGTGTTGCTCAAGTTAGAGAAGCGGCTCGTCACGAGCATTCTCGTTTTGTGGCCGCTGCAAGGACTGGCTTGATCCTAATAAGGTCAATGAGATCTTCATGGCCAACTAATGCTAAAATATCTGGAAGCTTGTGAATGATGGATTCATCATCAAGAAACTGATGAAAATTCACTCACGATCTCATGCAAAGCAAGCCTTGGAGGCCAAGAGGAATGGGCGACATTCTGGTCATAGGCATAGAGGCACAAGAGAGTGCTAATGGAGACCATTCACAAATCCAAAGCCGAGAAAGTAAGAGAAAAAAAATATAGTCTGACCAATTTGAAGCTAAGCTGCCAAGAGCAAGACAAGCAAAGAAAGGAAGATTGCTAGAAGGGAGGAACTCTTTCTCTACCACTCACCAAAAATTTTCTTCCTTCTGGTACAAAAGGTTAAAAAGTTGCCACCATTAGCCTATTTTTATCAGATTCTTCAATAATTTTGGGTCTCTTTATTTTTAGAGATTGGGGTTTTGAGAGGGATGGGCATGGAGAAGGGGATGTGGGTCTGCGCCCTTCTCGTTAGTTGTTTTGTTTTTTATGAGATTATTTCAAAGGATCCGGAGCAACCACAGAGAGAGAAGAGAAAGAGAGGAAGAGAGAAAAGAATGTACTCAGGTAGAGCTTGGGCTGGGGTGAGATGTGCTTGGAGATGTCGGGTGAGAAAGATTGGAGAGGAATAAAGGAATTTTGGGAGAAATGAGATTAGAACATACAACAATGAAAGAATTAAAAAAATATTTAATATTAGCTAAACCATTTAACTATTCTGTCATTATAAGTGGAGGGGCAATTTAGTTAATTCACTGATTCTGTCAACAACGTCAAGGGGGTGAAATATTTCTAATAGTTCAGAGGGTTAGTGTGTACAAAAAAAAAAGTTAAGAAGGTTATTATGAAAATGGGTGATAGTTTAGGGGGTGAAAAGGAAAATTATCCCTTATACTAATTAAAAAATGTAAAAAAAATGTCCTGTTAGGCTTACACTTTACTATTGATAATATATTTGAAAAATAATGCTTGAAAAATATGATCACAAACATAAAAAAAAATTATTTGAAAAAATTTCAAAATGAGTAAAAAACTATGGATCCAAACTACTTACTAAAATTTATAGTGATTGACAAGAAGCTTGATCACTCATCGACTTTCACGATTCAATATATACCAACCTTTCTTGTTAAACCTTACGACACATTGCTTCTCATGACAAGTTTCTAAACCTCAGCAACTCTTAAGATTTATCTTTCATCCCAATAATCACTGAGAGGTAGTTCATGCAAATCTAATGTTAGATGTGTTGAGTTAAAAGAACTATTTATGTTTGTTTAATCTGATCTGATGTAAAATTGTGAAACTTGGTGTGGATCTATCTCAAATCAATTCAATTTTGGGGTTTGGTTGTGGAACTGAGCCAGTGTACCTGCTTTTGTCTAAAGGAAAAAAATAAAACTACTATAAAAAGGATTGGTTGGATCTTATATTCTCTTATTATCTCAATCTCATCATGCACAGAAGCTATGGAAATGGAAGAAGTATAGATTGAAGAAAGTATGTTAGCTGACAAGCTCTTCCTTTTCTTTGGTGGAGGATTAGTGTTGCTTTCCATAATCGTAAAGGATTATAGAAGAATTAGCTAGCAGTAACAGCTAAGAGACAAAGTTAGACTTTCACTTAAGCATTGGAATGGCAGAAAAACTTTACGGTTGTGGATTTTGTTGGTGAAATCCATTCTACTATCTATGCCAACTTCTGAACCAATAAAGTGGTTTTAGGATATCAAATATTCTGCCCAATTTCAGACACTAGATACAAAGAATGGGTTGATGCCTTTAATCTTTCAGCACAAATTTGATGATTTGATTCACGAAATGCCTCTGTCTGTAAATACTACAAACAGTTGGTTTGCATCAATCTGTAACTCATTTTAAATGGTATAGTATGCAGAGTGATTCAACTACTTACAGGATTTGAATTGTAGCACACTGTTACCTTGAGCATGACAAACCATTAACTTCAAATGAAAAAAGAAGAAGAGAAAAGTGTGTCACTTCAGTGGCTTTCAGATGCTAAATTTTCACTCGTTTATCGTCTAATTCTCTTAATTCCAAGTTCCATAAAACCCTTTCCTCGTCTACTATCATCTCCAATGAAGAAATTAGAACAAAGCGGTCGATTTATTCTTCAAATTGGTTTAAAACGTCGCCAAGCTCACAGCAGAACCTTGTGCATGACCAGTACGACTTTGAATAAGAAATTATCTGCAGTCTGTGAACCAAATCATACAATTTTATACTCTTTTGAAATCTAAGATCCATATCTATTACCTGGTTCAAAATTTACTCAAATTCATCAATTGTAGCTCAAGTTATTCCCATATGAAACGTAAGGAAAAACACACTCGAACTCGGTCCAAGTCCCCACCCTCTATACCAATTCCTCAATCCTAACCGCAGCCATTCGGAAGCTCTCAACCGTTGATTGTTGAAATATCCAACGACGCGGAATTCGAATCATTCACGAGAGAGATCCGTGCGCAGCTAAATTATCCAATGATATAGCGCCACCTGCTAGTCGCTTTACTCATGCTTCCCTATAAATAATGTTCCTTTCTTTTCTTCCGCAGCCGTCGAAGCCTCTTCTTTAATTCTCCGATACCTACTCCCTAATTCTAAATCCCTCGGCTCTTGATTTCTATTCCTCCCATGGCGACAGAGGACACTATTGCCGACGTTCCAGCAGTGGCGGAGCCGGTCGAGAGCACTCCACCGGCGGAGGAAGCACCGGCAGCATTACCGAAGAAGACACGTGGCGCGAAAGAGCCCAAGGAGGCGAAGACGAAGCCCTCCGCTGCAGCGAAGCCTCGATCCCCTCCTTCTCATCCCCCGTACATTGCGGTAAGCCTCAAACTCGTTCCTTATTTTCTGTTTTTTTTGTTTATTCTCTGGGCTTCCGATCCGGTCTGTTCGGATCTGATTAGTATTGTGGCAATCGTAGATGATCGGGGAGGCGATCGCGTCTCTGAAGGAGAGGACCGGGTCGAGCCAGTACGCGATCGGGAAGTACATCGAGGACAAGCATAAGGCCCATCTCCCTCCAAACTTCAAGAAGCTTCTCCTCTTCCACCTCAAGAAGCTCACAGCGAGCGGTAAACTCACCAAGGTCAAGAATTCCTACAAGTTACCTCCAGCTCGCCCACGGACTGCTCCGATCGCGGAGAAGCCTAAGCCTAAGCCTATGCCGGCGGCGCCGAAGGCTAAGGCCTCAGCAACCGTCAAGCCGAAACCGAAGTCTAAAATCGCAGCCGCGAAACCCAAGCCGAAGTCAACTGCGGTCGCCAAGCCGAAAGCGAAACCCAAGGCAGCCGTAGCAAAGCCAAAGCCACAGTCTGCGGCGAAGAAGGTTGCGAAGACTTCGGCTAAAGCAGCGCCGAGGAAGAAGTCTGTTGGGACGAAGAGGGTGGCTCCGGTTTCTGCGGCCACAAAGACGGCGAAGAAGCCGAAGGTTGCTAAGCCGGCGGGGAAGTCTCTGGCGAAGAAATCGTCGGCTAGGAAAGCAAAGTAGTATTATATGAATAGTTTCCGTGAGTCGCTTTGATTGTAAATTTGATGCTGTAATAGGGGTAATGCGGGGCATGACGTGCCTCGCTTTCTTTAAATGAAAATAATAGTTTTACCGTATCTCTTGTGAGGGTACTTGTGTAATTTTAACAACGGCTTGCCGTTTGCTATTGGTTCCGTTCCGTTCCTAATGGATGGGCTCAGTAGAACCAAAGCGAGCAGGACCAACCCCGACCGGTAATAGATCCAGGACCAGTAGTGTACCCTTCGAAGTAATAGTAATATACGTAGCAGGAGCAGCAGAGACGAAGGTTGAAGCAATGATGTGGGCTGGAAATTTTAAGTCCAAAAGAAGTCTTAAATTGTTACGCGGATTTAGTTGAGGATAGATTGATTGATTGATTGATTGTATTGGTTATTTAACTATCGGGATGGTGCATGATAGTATTGGTTATGTAACTGTCAGTACGGTATACGAGATTAATATAGAAATATATATGTATTAAAAAATATTTGTTTTTTTTTTATGATGTATTTAGATTGTTTGATTAATTGTATTTTATAACGATATACGTTGATTTTAATATTACTTTACAGTACTATTTTAATATTTATTTTATTATATTTTAATTAAAAGAAAATTAAATTTTTGAGGGAAGAGATATGGGTGTTAGACTAGATAGATCTTTTTGGCATCTATTTGAATTAAATTGATGCCAAAAACTTACATGCTAACTAAAATTTTAAAATATATATTTTTTAATTTTTAATATATTAAATTAAAATAATAAGTTTTAGATTAGACACTATATCTATTGAATACATTATTTATAAATTTTTTAAACTAAACAGTTTCTCAATCAAATCAAGAAGGCGGTTCTGACTCGTGGCTCAATCTCATCCTTCTGCATTAGAGCTTAACACCTATAGAGTTATAGACTGGGAAACTGCAAATATTACAAAGCCTCAAAACAACATTTGGATCATCCATCATCTTTTCTAACTCATTGTTGATAAACCTATCTTCGTAAGTTTAATTACAAGAGCCTCGTTCTGGGAGAAGCCAACTCGGCAATAAAGTTTCATACATTTATTATATCTTTATCTTTTCTCTTTTTCTCTTGTGGTTTATTTACGCGTAAATCTTCGAGTGGACATAATTATCTATTTTGTATGTCAGGGAGGAGTAAATTTTTTAACTGACGTATGATTAGACTATAAGTTCATAGTTTATATATATTAAAAAAACAGAAGCTATGTACATTTAACTACTAGAATTTTTTTTTAGGGAATGAGAAGTTATGCTTGTTTGAAGATAAAATGTTAAAGATATAAAGTGGCATTGTTAGAGCCTATGTTTTTTTAAAGAGACTTGAACTATATGGAGGGCTGCACGGTCTATTATTCAGCTGTTACACTCCACTGTTCAGGTTATTTTGGGTCTTCTTGGATCCAAATTTAATTGGATAGTATTCTGTTCAGGTTTTGAGCCTCGCGTTCGACCAAATTGATGAGTCCGACTTCAAGTTTAGAAACAAGGATAGCCCAGTGAGCCCATGACAACAATGCAGCTACCCCTACTTACTACATGGTCCATCCCAGTGGGCCCAACAGCAAGATTTATTTGCATCACTTGCTCAAATAAAGCCCAGTGGGCGATTTACTATTTGACCACTGGATTTTATTGTAGGCTCAAAATAAGCCTAATGATTTCATCTGCTATCCACGTCATATTCTCCAACTATTTGACCGCTGCGATAGTATATTAGTATTAAAGAAAATAAAAACATTCTGTGTGTCTCCTCTTTCAGCTCAGACGAACTTTAAATGAGGTGCCTGCTACTGCTGGGAAGCTCAGTCTAACCCACTCGACCTATAACAAATTGAATCCCAATAAGTTTATACAATCCTCTTTCATCATGGAATTTTATCTTTATTTACATGACACATTTTAAGTCCGCATCTTTGAAAAACAATTTAATAACTCTAGTCTTTATTACATTCCTACAAAGAAGCACCAGCCTATGAAGTCACAATTTGCATATATTTTACATCCTGTAGAATTTTTTTTAAAAAAGAAGAAAGAAAGAAATAAAGAAAGAAACAAGAACGAAATTGATCACGATGTAAACGTGACATTGACTGCAGCAGAGTGAGACTCGGTGACTCACAATCTGACATGCTCTGCCAAAAATTAGACCTAAAAGTTAGAACCAAGGTAACCATCGGCGTGAGGCTTTCCAGGAAGAGCGCATATAAACAGCACGTCAGAATAGCTGCTTCCACTAGTCGGAAAAGGGCGGAAAAAAAGAAGAAGAAGAAGAGAAAAGGACAGAAAACGACAAAGAATGAAGGCGAGTGTAAGATCCGCGTTGACAAACTTTTGAGAAAGGAAATCTCCCAACTCAAATCACATTCCCCGTGTGACGGTTTTGCGGCAATGCGTTGCTTCCAGGAAGAAAGAAACGAGACTTTTTCGTCTGCACATCCTTTAGAGCTTCCTTCACCGTTCTCTCAACCTCTCCAGCCGCCATCTATGGACAAAAATGAAAGAAATGGTTAATTAAATAAGCTATCTCTTTATTACTTAAAGCTACTGATCCTAATCCATGTGCATCAAAACTTCCAAAATTACTATTAAATCCCACGTGGGTCATAGGGTGTCTGTCTATCTTCAAATTGACTTGCCTTCAATCCACATATTTAGACTACAATACTTATGGAAGAAGAAGAAAGAAAGAAAGAAAAAAAAAATCCTCCTCATCATTGGGTTTCAGAGTAATTAGTAATTGTATATGGTATCAAGACAAGAATAGATCGAATTTGTTTAATTCACAAGTGGAGACTTCTGGTGGTATGTATTGTTATAGTCCTTCGTCACTCCGATTTGAGAATGTTTATAGACTTACAATCTTCTGCTTTGATACCATCTACTCTTATAGATTATGCTGACAAAGAATGATGGATACCATTTTATTTTCCTGAATTGAAACCATTTGCTTAAAGTTAGTGGGAAACAAAGGCAAACTATTATTCTGGACTACCACGACTGATGAGTGTCTCTTAAGTAATTAAGACTGCAGCATGCATCTAGCCCAAGCAAAAGAAATTTCATGGTAACCTTTGTTTCAATGCTCATGGACGCCGAAAGCTCGTGGCAGGAGAAACCGGATTGGATCGATCTCGCCGTGACATCCATACTCTTCAAACATCTGAGAGCCGCGATCATAGAATCGATGGCAGATGGTGGATTTGCCACCTGAAACTTAATCTTGACCCCTTCAGGACATTGTGCACCACTGCCCAGTATCCTTGCCTTGAGTTCCTCATTGCGCCTCCGCAGCTCATCTCTCACTCCCTTCAATTCTCGTACATACACAGCGGCTGATTGCACTATGGAGTTCTTATCACCCTAAATTCAAACAAGTCACAATTAGCTTGCAGAGTCGAAAACTACAATAATTTCTATCGAAATTAGGTTACTTGGACATCTAATCATATCCACAGCGTCAATTTCCTCACAGGCTTCGATAAGTAAAAGAAGAAATTTGAACTTACTAGTACTAGTAATAATTGTATACTAGAATCACACCCAGCAAAAAGCCCTAAAAGTTGAGAGGCCAAAATTGTCTGCAGTAATTTCTATCGAAATTAGGTTACTTGAACTTACTAGTATTAGTACTAATTGTAGATTAGCTACCAACATTTATACTAGAATCACAACAAGCAAAAAGCCCTAAAATTTGAAAGGCGAAAAATTGTTTCAGAAAGGGCAACTCTGAAACTTCATAATACTCGAGAACATATAAACTAATTGCAGATCATGATTTCCGTTTGAGTATGTTTACTTCCCAGATAATTCGAGATTGCAAGAAGGAAAACAAAAGAACCAACCTTGGATCTGGATGAAAGCATGGAGTAGAGATCTGCATAGCTCTGGCTCAGCTTCTCTCTCCTCTGTCTCTCCCTCATCATATGCCGAAATCCGCGGCTCCCCTCCACCCCTCTGCTATCCTCCGGGGCTCTCGGGATCTTTCTCAATACCTTGATCACTCGCCGGTGGATGTTGTTCGGACCGGAACCTCTACCCGAACCCGAACTCGAGCACTCCGTCGTCCGCCCGAACTCCGGCTTTATGTACTTCTCGAAGGCGCTCCCCCGTAACATTGTCTCCTCCTTGGCCGCCGGCAAATCCGGAATGGCCGGAATGAAATCAAATGGAACCTCCGGGGAGAAGGCCCACATGGCCATGTCCCCATGGGAGAGTTCGTCTTGATAGGAATAGAAGGAATCCATAAGCATCTCTCCTCCTTTCTCTCTCTCTCTCTCTCTCTCTCTCGCTCTCTCTATGACTATAATTCTCATCCCTATCTCTTATCTTCCCGCGAAATTTAAATGCCTCTTAGGTAAGTGCAACTGTGAGTTTACAACACGTGGTCAAATTGGGAATTTGGATTTGGAAGAACGGTCAATTCTTCCTCCCCAGAGAAAACGAGCGTGCTGGTGACGACCGTCGCCTCTAAATTTGCCCGCGTGACAAAAAAGGGATCGACGTACACTCGTATCGTACTCCCCCTTTGAATTGATCTAAAACGTTCAAATACTGGAATCAAAACAGAGCACGCGGGCCCCACTAAAATAGCAAAACGTGGGGGATGGCGCCAAGAAGCTACGAGGTAGCCGCGAATAATGCTATTTTATCCGAAGGAAGAATAGAGACTTCCAAAAAGAGCGAATAGGATTAGGACCCAGCCAACACGGATGTCACATCTTAATGACTCAGCAAAGAGAGAGCCTTATTTAACTCCAACAAATTATTACCCACATGTTGGAAATTGAAAAGCCCAGGTGTTATATATGCAAGTGGGAGTGGGGAGCAATAACAGAGAACCTGCGGTGGTGTTACATATGTTTCTTGTGCAGATTTCTTCTTTCTTTTTCTTTCTTTTTCTTTCTGTCCTGTCCTATGCTTAACATATCTAAAACAACATATCTACATCTTTCTCACCAAAAAAAAAATAAAGAAAAAGGTAAAAACAATAACACCAAATCAATAAAATAAGATTATATTTTTTTTTATAAAAAAAAGTAGAATAGAATAAGAATAGATTAGACCAAGTGCTTATGGAAGTGCGGAGTCGGGAGCGACATTCTAGGAGGGCGTCACGTATGAATATGATCCATGTGCGCTATTTGACAACAGTAAAGATTGCTATGGCATGTGAAAAATAAAGCCAATTCTTTTTTTTTTAATTATAAAACTTAAGAATAATTCTAGACTACTATGGCATGTGTTCTTTCTAAAGACTAAGACTCGCTTGCAGTAAGATTAATCTATTTTTTCTTTTTCTTTTTTTAATCTTCTCTACTCTTTTTAATATAAGCTTGTTCCACTTATACGGCAAAATGACCAGGAGGGAATGATTTCTAATACTGATATCACATGCAGTTCTAATTTTGTATTATATCTTAAGAGCTACTGCCTTTTATCTTGCTTGTACTCCTACAGGATTTAACCATCCAAGTAATGAAGAAATCTGCATCAACTTTTGCAACTGAAAATCATTGCCTATGTGTGCAAATGAGAAGTATTAATGAGGTAAACAGACTCTTTGTCCATGGTCCATGATTTGTAGGTCAATCTAATTTCCCATAATTTCTTTTCTATGGCATAAGAGAATCACTTTTTGATATGTTACTGCACATACACTCAGCTACTCCTCCTATTCTCCCTTATTCTCCAAATACCAACAGATTGACAATGGGTAAGTCGATTAAATTATATTTTATCTGTTCCAAGAACTTGCATATATGAAGTACTGATGATGATTAACATTCCAAGGGCTATTAAGTAGTTTAGCAAATATCAAAATAAGAGCCTAATCACCAAATACAGATATTTACAAAGTATTTATAAGAACCTTCTGCTTGTGTATGTGCAAATCTAGTTGAGCTGAGAGTCAGTTATGATCCTGACTAGACTTGATTTGATTTGGGCAAAAGACTACCCAAAATAGTTAAGATTAAGCTGATTAGAGTAAAGGTCGAGAGCAACCCAAGTTTCTCCTAGTAAGGGCTATAATGATTTTATAGTGCTAAAATTGTGTATAATTCATATACAATGACTTCTGTTTTTCATAGTTAGTGCGTCGAACAAAAATTAGTTAAAAGGCCTGAGAAACAAGCATCCTTTAGAAAAGAGACTTAAATAGTATAGGTTTCTTTAGAAGCCCTACTACTTATTTGATCAAGATAAATACTTGGTTTATCTTGTATATAGAGTGGATTGCCAAGTTAGATGTCATAACATATGTTTTGCCATCCTAAGTCATGCTCCAATCAAATTTCTCAACCCAAAAAAAAGTCGTGTTCCAATCAATCTAGTCCAACTTTTTCCATGAGCATGATTCTCTAACCTATGTTAATTTTCTTAGATAAATTAAAATTTAAATCAACATAAATAAAGTGAATCTTAAATCTGGATGTCTTTAGTTAGTGTTATAACATTTCTCAAAAGAAAACATACCTCTATGTTTTAGATCCTGGCGTTGCTTCGTCTCTCTCAATTCTTACCTCTTCAGCTTGCCGCAACAAACCTAGCCCTGGTACAAGGCAGTCTACATTAGCTCATTATGTTTTAATTTGCTTCGCTATTTGTGGCAGTAAAGTAGCATTCAGATTAGATTGATCTACTGAGAAAGTATTACGAAAGCTATGCCTGAATTCACCTAAAGCATTTTTTTCCCATCCATCTAATTTCCATTTCAAACATACTTCAATAATTTTATTCCATCTGGCCCTTTGCTTCTGTGGAATAAGTTAACTTATCACCATTTTTGAGAAATATCAACTTATCACCATTTTGTCTCCTATGTACTTTAGAGTTTAGATTGATAATGTTCTGTAAAACCAAAACATAAACAATCAAAAGCAGATCCATTACCAGTCCATATCACACTTCACGTGTTCTTTACCTACATAATGCTGAAACCTACTCTTTTGTAGAATTTTCTTCATGTCCCTCTAGTAAAATTTGACAGACCGAATCAACTTGAATTCAGTAAACATCTATCTCCAGTACTTCCCACATGAGAGGTGCATTCATCACTCAAGGTGTACCTAAAACTAACTTCCACAACGTTTAAGTGTTTCCAGTCTAGGACTTTTAAGCATAAAAAAAAGTCCATTTTCAGCTTTCACAAGCTCCAGCAAATAAAACTTTGGTTCAAGGAAATCTTGAAAAACTTTTCACCACAAATAAAGGACTCTTATAATTCTGAGACTTACTCGTGACTTACATGCTGCATAACTTCTTACTTAACCAAATGTAGATCCCTACTATGATCCCCTGATTATCATGACCAGTTATTAATCTCTTCTCAACCAGTAAATTTTTTTCTTCCTTTTATTTTTCTCTCCCAAATATTAGCCAACATATGAACCAAAGAAGTTGATAGAACAGATCGTTACAGATCAGATGCGAGAAACATTTCCTTGCAAGAGTGCAAAAATGCTCAGTTATAATCCTTGATCTCCAGTTTCAATCAAAGTACTCAAGGAGGAATTGAATCTCATTGAGATCCCATCCATCTATTATGATTTACCATTTTATCACATTAAACTGATAGATCAGATCACTCCTTCCATGATCAAAATTTTGTACAGAAATACAGATGAACAACACTAGAAGATTGTCCTCATCTATCATCTAAAAAGTATCAACATGCTTTATAGGGAAGGCGCATACTAACTGTTCCAGGTGATACATTGGAGACGAGAGTGAGTAACTGAAGCTAAAGCAATGGAAGAATCAGCAAAGATATACTACTGAACAAGAAATGGGATAATTAATAAAGTGTTGATGGTGTGACAAACATTTCACATCTGAAGAGCTCGAAAAATAAAGAAGGTTGTAGAAGCAAAAGGATTAAGTAAAAGAACTTTGTATGCTGCACTAAGCAACTTCGTAGTGTCTTTGACAGCATAATTGTCAAAGCACATCAATATGGAATGGAATTGTGTTCACTTGCAGGTGGAAAAAAGAAGGAAAGGAAAATAATAATAATAATAAAAAGAAAAACCAACTTAAAGCATCAGTAACTATCTCGAATATTTGGTTAACTGCAGGGAAGTATAAGTTAAATAAAGGCTATCTAGTATTTGCTTCCATAACTTGGTTCTTTGAGGCAGAAAGAAAATATCCACAATAATTATAATAACATGGCGTTAGAACCCTAATCTTATATGACATAAGCACCTTACAAACAGACAGGATCAAATATTCCAAGAGAGCAAGTCAAACAATTGTTGCATAACAAGCCAACAGTGTCCTTTTCTTCCAACTTTCATTCTCACCATTCTTGACATTCGAATAGAAAGTAAAGCCGGAGGTGTCCAAATCCAAAGTCCTTAATTTCATTGATGTCAGTTTCTGGATACTCATCTAGTGCTAGGGTGAAAGGTGGCTGGACAGTATCCATCCAAACCAGCATCCTATCAAAGTTAGCAACATATGTATTCAGATTTTCTCCATCAATCTGGAACCTGGGTACATGTCTATATTTGATGGTATTATCAAGACACAGAATGGGTGTATGTACTTCTATAGAATTTAGATGTGGAATTTCTATTTCCAAACTATTTGATAACATCAAAATGATGGATATAACTAGGAATTTCTGCATTCCTAGTTTTATCTCGACCCTTGACTAATATGTTCTACTTATTCCATACATTGAGTAGCACAGATTTTTTGTGTCAAAACCAAAGATGGATATAGCTAATAGTATTTTGTCTCTGTATCAGTGCTAAACAAGGGCAATCATGTCTACCATATATTTATATCGATTTCTCATTTGTACTTCTAACATAGCAAGGATGCGGGCATGAACCTGCCAGGAGTTGATGTGCACTGGATGAGCTTCCACTCCAGCTTTAGACCTTCAAGAGGTTCACTCTTCTCTTCACTGAGTTGGAGAAGCCCACTCTGTAACAACTTCATCATCGACATGTTCTCTGAAGATTGAATCCATGCATACCTTAGAAAGAAGTGGGAGTAATGCTAAATTTTATTTCTGAGATTATTCATCTTTTATACTGTAAAACGAATAAAAGGAAGCTAGAATTCGATATAGACTGGAGAGCAAATAATCATCTGTTGATGATCTATATACAGAATGAGCTTCAAGAGGTCCATCGTATCCTTGCCTGAGTCAATTTTGTCACAAAGCAATGATCTTTATAATAATTTTTTTTTTGAAAGAAAGCCCATCGGTTCAGTTTTGTTACGAAACCAAAAATCATCTTTCAATAAAGAGACTACCATCACTGCATGGCCTACTCCAACAACAAAACAGATCAAACCTGACAGTCACAAAACAGATTGACACCAAAACACCGATAAAAAGAACACTGCAAAGATCGCCTGCAGTAATATCAGCACTACCTACACAGACTAGAGGTTTAACCATCAACACCACAAATCTATTTGCATCAAAATATTACTGTTAGAATATAAAATATAAAAGCTATTGTTCTCTAACAACTTAAGCTTTTAAAATAGTAAGAGAGTTAATTTGATATTGGAGCAGAAATTCTGAATTCAAATCCTATCATACCCATATGTTATTTGAAAATATAGAACCACCACCCATTAAATTCAAATTTATTTTTTGGCCTCTCAAAATATTTCATACTGAGAAATGAAGGGGAGTATTAAAATATAAAATATAAAAATGATTGTTCTCTGACAACTTAAGCCTCTTATGGTTCGTGCATAATATATTACAAGGAGATTAAAATGAAAAGGCTAAAATGCTCTCATAATAGATAGGTAAAGCCGAATAGGAGATAATAAAATAGTTACAATTTGTTATGCAAAGAGGATTGTTCTTGCTAGTCACTTTTAATAGATCATAAGTACTTTAGCTATAGTAGAGGGAATTTTGGTCATTTCTCGCTAGTAGAAATCAGAATAGGGTTTTTGCATGTTGGTGGAAGAAACAAGAAGTGAAAAGGGGTTAAGAATATAGGAGGATATTTTAGTTATTTTTCGCTAATAGAAATATTATTAAGAAAACGTATATAACTTTATCGCACCCTTCTACCTGTGAAAAGTATATAATTGATCACATTATTTACCTTATGCAAGGTTTAACCAAAATGTACAAAAATAAGTGTTTAGTTGTAAAATATATTTTAAAAAAATCTAATTTATAAATAAGTATTCCTTATACACAAATCAAATATCACATTAAACTTTTAGAGTACTTTGTGAGTTAATAATCACTACCTACATACCTGTAAGATTAACTAGTTACACCACAAACATTTACTTACAAGCAAGCCCTAGCTAATTAACAGAACCAAAAACTTATAATAATAAGCTCAAAATGACACCCGTCATTGCTTGTTTCCTTCAACAACAGTTTAGCCTTCTTTTGAGCCTCCTCCCCTTGCATAGGGCTATCAAAATAAATGAACAGCCGGGCTCGGCTCGACTGAAGCTCGAGTTTGGCTCAGCTCAATTAGAGCTGACCCAAGCACGAGCCGAGTTCGATGGATCAGAAATAATTTCGAGCCGAGCCTGAGCTAGAGTCGGCTCGCTCAGGCTCGGCTCGATAGACTCGGTTCAAAGGCTAGATCTAAGTGTAATCTAATCTCTTTTCCTCCATCAACCTACCCTCCTCCTCCTATAACCCGGCTACTCCTCCACCATATCTAACCCGCCTCCTCCTCCACAACGGCCCGCCACCTCCTCTTCCTCCTCAAGCCTCCGCCTCGTCGTCCTCCTTCTCCTTCGCCAAGCCATCACTCATTTTCCTCTATCGGCTTGGGCTCAATCTGGCTCGGTCCAGCTCGATCCGGCTCGGCTTGATAATAGGCTCATTCCAGGCTTGAGCTCGGCTCGTTTACACCCCCTATCCTTGCACACCTGCCCATCAAATGATTAAAGCTTTAATATTGTGGTGTAAAACCTCCCAAAGTTTCCCCTTACTTCAAACAGAAAATAGGCCTATTTCGTTCTAACCACACATGCCAAAACATTGCCACCATCCAAATCTTCCACCAATCTCTAACTCCCTTCAAACCCAAATTAGAGCTCACATCCCAAACATCCTTAATATATTCCAGATTTTTTCTATTCCCAAAAAAGTGCTTCTAGGATTCATAATACTCCTCACTCCTCACATAGTAGCACTTAAAAAGCAAGTGCTTACTTGTTCTTCTTTCCAACAGAACACACATTTGTTCTCTCCTACTCAATTCCTTTTCAACAAATAACTTTCTGCATTTTGACTCAGTATCACTTTGTCCCATACACTATAAAAGCGTACAAATACCTCTTTAGACTTTTAAAACACTACATCTCTTTAGACGCTATTAACAGATAACCTAAAATTACCTTTCTATCCCTCTATAGTTGGAAAAAATGCTAGGTTTTATTAGCTGATAAATTAAAAGTACCTACTTATCCTTAGACAATATTGATTGGAGATCCTAACAACTCTTAATTCACAATGACAAACACATCTACAAGTGATGCCGATTTGGTGTTGCTACTACTACCTACTACTAGAAGTCATGTGATGAAAGATGGGATAGAGAGATGGGATGAAAAAGTATGGAGCTTGGGGAAGAAGAATGCTTGGGAAAGAAGGTCTTTTTAGTTTAATTTAGAAAGAAGATGAGAACAAAATTGTCCAAGAATTACTTTTTTTTAACCTTTATGAGGATAATTTAGTATATCTAAAAATAACTTACTATTTACGTGATTGACACGTGACTTTTAACTCACAACATAAAGCTAACAAATGAGATTAGTTATAGCTTTTCAAAAATCTTAAAGGGTATTTGTACACATTTATAATACAGGAGTCAAAGTGATACTGAGTCAAAATACAGGGAGACAAAATGTAATTAAACCTCGACAAATTGTCTTTATTAGAATTTTGTTTAAGCTCCAGCCATAGAAAAACTCTAATATTTAAGTGCAATTTCAACTTCCACAAGTCAGGATAACCTTGATTATCCTATTCCTGCCACCATTATTTAAAAACTTATACAAGGACTTGACAGAGTACACTCCTTTGATGTCAAATCTCCATTTGATCTTATCCGTCGCACCATTAATTATGATCCCTGCTGAATGCAGCAATTCTAGCAATCTCATCCTGCCTAAGATAATCATCCGGATTTCTTCTAGGAGTAATCAACCATTACATACCATCCCAAGCATCTGCAGCTAGCATTTCTTCATTCAAATAACCTTGGATACAGAATATCCAAACTAAAATCCCCTGCAAAATATCTTTCCAAGATTTAATCCTCTTCCCATTACCATTTCCCAACACACTCCAACTTTGAAAACAAACTATGATTAGAACACACCTCTCCAGAAAGGGACACTCCGTAAGAACTTTTCAGTCTAAAGGCCTCCATCTTGACTCTGATATAGTATCTTTTAGCAAGTCTCTCTTTATATAAGGGCATCCGACATAAAGTATTTGAGTAAGAAACCCTTTAGAAGGAAATTTTGGATGAGCATACCATCTCAAATTGATTTTATAAGTCCACTAAGCATCAGATGAGAGAGATTTGAATTATCTAACCAGTACCAAAGAACTAGACATTGATTACAACTTTTAAGAACGGAAGTTGCAGGCCAAGCTTGTCTTCTTTCATAAATGTCCTCATAGTTTAAAAATCATGGATTCATACTAGGGATGCAATGACCTAGAGAGTCATATCTAATAGTTTTAGGACTAAATTATACTCATCAAACCTTAGGTTCCATCCATGTTGTACATTTTTTGAGTTGCCGAGACATTATTTACGCTGGTAAACCTAGTAAATCCTAAACTACTAGCAATGACACCAAGCACTCTCAAGTTTATATGCAACATATTGTGGACAAGCCATTGAGGCTGAAGAACTGCAAACCAAAAAATTATTACGAGACTCTACTGACAATATTGGTTATGTATGCATATATCTTGTGATGATCACTTCAAAGGGCATACGGGTACTGTACTCAAGGGATATAATAAGCAGGACATTTGTGAATTTGAAGAACAGGCCGGAGACCCAAATTTGGGGCTTTTGCCCTTTGAAGCAATATAATAAATAAACAACTCTTATAGAACGACACTGAATGATCTCAATCCACCGCACCAGATCTAATTATGCAAACATACATAATTTCCTTATTTTATGTTCCTGCTTTCTTTCTTATACATAATCAACCATAAGTTAAAAATAAGTACTGAAGTGGTCTAAACATTACTCCGATAAACTAAATATTGTGAAGCTTACATTTTTGGCATATTCTAATTCTAATGTTTCTACTTCTTTTTGCTCTTCTAGAGTCACTTTCTTTGGGTTTTCCCTTCAAATTGGTCTTTGGCCTATTTTCTCAAACAAATAGTCTAGTATCGGTTCCTTATATGTTTGAGTAGCAGAAGAAAGCCACTATCTTCCGATCTATGAACTCTAAACGAAAACAAAGAAGAATCCCGACAAAAATCAAAGATACTAAGAGCCATGCCTCATAATTCCTACCAAGCAATCATCGACCTTATTCCCCTTCAACCACAAAGAAATGAAACCAAATCGTTTTTGCGGTGGCGATAACAAGTAAAACAGCAAGTGAAGTCAATAAACAGGGAAATTTTAACAAAAAGATCAAATCGATCAATACACATCAAATTCTACGAAAAACTCACCTTGGCCTTGAAATTATTATTTCAAGCCTCCAAATCCATCCCTCAATCCTGAAATCGTAACCTTAAGAAATCGGCAACAGGATCTAAGAAGTTTTTCTGAGAGCAAATCAATCCCACTCACCTTCGAGATCCATCGGAAGCGGGAGGAGACCCCCATCAAGAAACCCCATGCGGGTTTACACGTTTCTTTCGAGCACCTAATTTGCTCTGGAAGAATGGATCGAAAACGGACTTCCCGCGTGCTTCAAATTTGTAATTACTTCGGCTGCCCACGTGGTCAATTTGCCGTCTTGGGTCCACTCTTGGGAAACTTTGTAAATGGTCAATGGGATCCATGTAACACGTGATGAATATAATTGATCCTATCCAATTGATTGAACCCACGTCATCCTTTTATATTGGTAAACTAAAAACACACCGGGAGTGGGCGAAGACACCAGGGAGCTGCCACGTGGGACCCGGAAGGGACCGTGCTGCTCAGCTGTCGCCCAATCCCGGCAGAAGGGGAGCTCCGACAGCCGGCAGAAGGGGAGCTGCCACCGACCTCCCCCCGCCCGGGCGGGATGCGACGGCGATTCCATCACCGGACCAGGCGGTTGGGTGAAGAGTCAAAATGGGGATGCTCAGGCCACAGAAGGAGAGCAGGAAGGAAGACCTAGGCGCTCATGGGCGTCCGTAGCAGCGGGAGGAAAACCGGTCAAGGGAACGAGCGGATCGGCCAAAGGAATGAATGGCCGCATCCCGGAGGAAATATTGGCCAAGCTGCGAGAGCAAACGGAAGACTGCATAATCATAGACCCGGAAGTTCTGGAGCGGTGCAGGAGCCGGTGGAAACTTACCCTATTTGGAAGGTTCTTGGGGCGCAGCCTCCCGTTGGAACTGTTGAAGCGCAACCTAAGTAGATTATGGAACGGCATAGATCGGTTCGCGGCGTCGGACATGTCGGGCGGCTATTACCTGTTCCGTTTCGAAAAGGAGGAAGACATGGTCCATGCGCTAACGAAGGGACCGTGGACTATACAGGGAAGAGTTCTTCACCTTATTCCGTGGAGGAACAACTTTAGACCCTCAGCTGAGGCATTCACGTCCGCTCCAGTATGGATCCAGTTGCACAACCTCCCGCAGGAGTACTGGGAACTGGAAGCTTTAGTGCCGGTGGCGGGGTATTTCGGGAAACCACTGAGAGTGGATGAGACGACGATGGATCACACAAGAAGTAGGTTTGCCAGGGTGTGCGTGGAGATAGAGCTTGAGAAACCTCTCAAGAAGGCGGTATGGCTAGGACCAAAAGAGGACAAGGTGGACTTGAGGGTGGTTTATGAGAATATACCTATGTTCTGCTACCGATGCGGCAGGATTGGCCATCGGGCAGCTGTTTGCGAACATATGAGTAAAGAAGAGGCGGAGGAGATCGCGACGGATGATGCTGAAGGTGGACAGGCGCGGGAGGAAAAGGAGTCGGGTCAACCAGAGATGGAGGAACAAAACACGACCTATGGGCCGTGGTGCACGATGACCAGGAGGCGGAGGAAGGTGGTGCAGCCTCAGCTGAAGCACTCCGGCGAGGCGTGGGTTCCAATGAGCAGGGAACGCGGGTCGAAGACGGAGAGAGGAAAAATGGAGCATAGGGAGCCGGGTCCTGAAGGAAGGGAGAACGTTTGTCGCGAAAAAGGAAACTGGGGAAGGTTCGAAAAGGACGAGGTATGCAAGGGGGCCCCGGGAAGACAAATGCAACAGGCGGCGGCCAGACGCAAACCTATCCTCCGAGCCAAGACAAGAGGGCGGGCCAATTAGCGGGAGGCACGCGACCCAAGTCTGATAGGGCGAGGTCAATGCATTTAAAAGGAAAAGGTATGGACACAAACCATAACGTGGCGCAACAGACGAGGGAAGAGGAAGGAGGAGTAAGGATGCAGGGTAACCAAAGTGGAACCCCTATATCCAACGGGCAGGAAAATGGCCTGAAGGATAAAGGGGTGTCGATGCATGCTGACGAGATGGCTTGTCAGAAGGTGAAAGAACCTGGGCCATCTGTCCAACCCGGATTGGAGGTCTCGGGTGAGAGGGGAGTGAGTCTGGAACCAGACCGGGAGTCTGTCACAATCAACGGGATAGCCATCAGGCTAGGCACGGGAGGGAAGAGAGGCGGAAAGGCTACCCCCATGGCTACGTGGAGAGAGCTGGGCGCTGGTGAGAATACGAAATACCTAACGGGAGTGTGCCAGGGCGGAGTTGCGGCTGCCGGAACAAAACCACCAATGGAGACAAGCGGACCGACAGAGGAGCATAGTAGGGCGGTGCAGAAGCTCCGGAAGGCGCTCACAAAATCGACAAACTGTGACCACGAACCAATGGAGGTGGAACACCGGATGCAGGAGCACTGGGCAATTGTTTGCACTGAAAAGAGCTGCAGTCCTACGGATCCTGGTCTGAGTGGAAAAGGAGTGGCGGTATTGGAAGAAGGGGACCGAGGAAGAGGGGTCGCAAAGCGCGGCAGGATGGCGTGAACCCTAAAACCTGTATCATGTTTAAAGCGATCTTTTGGAACTGCCGTGGCGCCTTGAAGAAAGATGTGCTTAACAGGTGTCGCAACTTGAGTAGAGAACATTGCTTGGACTTTGTGTTCTTGTTAGAAACGCATGCAGACTGGACGAAGGCGAAGGGTGTCAGTCGGGCGATGGGGCGAAGATGGTCCGCTTTTACAGTACCAGCGGAAGGAGTCTCTGGAGGGCTGATAATGCTGTGGAAGACGACGATAGGTTACGTGGATGTAATGGCGGTGTCGCGATATGCGGCGCACATGGTGGTCTCCTCCAGTGAGGGCGAGACTTGGCTGATGACAGCAGTATATGCCAGTAATCAGGTGGACCAGCAGAAACTGCTGTGGGAAGAACTGACGGGGCTAGGAAGTCTAGGACTGCCGTGGCTAGTAGGCGGAGATTTTAACGCAATTCTGGCCGCGGAGGAGAAGATGAGCTATGCCCGGGTTACTCTCGGACCAAAATCCGCCAACTTCGCTAAGTTTGTGGAGGCGGAGGGAGTCTCTGACTTAGGGTATGAAGGGGTGCCGTTCATGTGGTGCAACAACCAGATGGGAAACAACAGGGTCTGGGTGAGGTTGGACAGAGCCATGGCGAATACGGACTAGGTGCGTAAGTTTCCAGGGAGCCGTGTGGTTCATTTGGACCGGTCCGCCTCGGACCATGCACCACTATTAGTCACGGTCCAAGGTGAGCAGGATAACAGACGAAGGCCTTTCCGGTTCGAGCTATACTGGCTAGAGTACCAGGAGTGTAGAGACATTATTGCAAGGACATGGAAGGGTAATGCTCATGGGAACCCCATGCACGGCTTCAATCACAAGATAACGAACATGCAACGGTACCTGAGAAGATGGAGCAGAACGGGTCTGGGCTGCTTGGAGAAAGAGATGGAATCGGTGAGAGCAGAAATAACAAGGATGGAGGAAAGAGATGCAAACCACGAGCTGGATACGAATGGGCTACTCAATCTACGCTGCTGCTACAACAGGAAAGCCGCCCGAGCCCGCGAGATAAACCCCGAAGTGGGTGCGGCGGTCCGGTCCCGCCTTAAATGGGTGCAAGAGGGGGATAGGAACACTCATTTTTTCCACCTCACGGCCACTTTACGGGGACGTCGGAACAAGATCAAGCAAATCATGTCTAAGGAAGGTGAATTGATTTTGGACCAAGAGCGTATCACCAAAGAGTTTCTCGACCATTACGAGGAGCTTTGGGGACCAGCCAAGGAGGAGAGGTGGGCACTACCGGAGGGGATGGAGTTGCCAGAAATACCCAATGAGGACCGGCTGGGCCTGCTGAAGCTAGTGGACAACGGAGAGATCTTCGAAGCGCTACGAAGCATGCCGAAGGGGAAAGCACCGGGGCCGGACGGCTTACAGGTTGAAGTCTACCTGACGCACTGGCAGGAGATGGGTGCAGACCTATGTGATGCAGTCAAATACTTCTTCGAGAAGGAGAGACTACCACAGCAATGGGGGCGAACCTTTATAACCCTAATTCCAAAGGTGGATAAACCGAACACGGTGCGAGACTACCGGCCGATCTCTTTGTGCAACATGGCGTACAAGGTCATCGCCAAGGTGCTGGTGAACAGACTGCGGGGTCTTCTGCCACGGCTAGTGGATCAGGAACAGGTGGCTTTCGTTAGAGGCAGGAATATATTCGATAATATATTGGCAGCCCAGGAGATAGCGCATTCGTTGGTCACTGATACACACCGACATCCTCTGATGATGCTCAAACTAGACATGGAGAAAGCATACGACAGGGTGAGCTGGCCGGCTGTCCTAGGTGTTCTCGGTGCCATGGGTTTTCCGGCCAAATGGTGCCGATGGATCAACGCGTGCATCAAATCGCCTAAATTCGCCATCCTGGTGAATGGTTCGCCGACCAAGTGGTTTACACCCCACTGCGGACTGAGACAAGGAGACCCGCTCTCCCCGTATCTGTTCATTCTAGTTTCGCAAGTGCTAACGAGCTTGCTCAACGAGCGAATGGCCCGAGGCCAGCTGCAGGGATATCGGGTGGGGGAGGCTCACCTGTCTCACCTACTTTACGCAGATGGCCTGCTGATAACGGCGGAGGCGTCGGGGGGGAATGTGGAAGCCATTAAGGAATGCTTGGATATATACTCGGCAATAACAAACCAAAAGGTGAACCCAGCAAAGTCAGAACTGTTCCTACCTGATTGGATGGAGAAGGAGGCAGCTGACCACATCAGCAACCTCACCGGGATGCCGGGCGCGAGGCTGCCGTTCAGATACCTGGGTGTACCTATATCAGGTAAGCGTGTCACGGTTCGGGAACACAAATGGCTGGTGGAGCGAGTGACCAAGAAGCTTGCTGGATGGAAACGCAATAGCCTCTCTTTTGCAGGTAGACTAACCTTGCTCCAAGACACCTTGTTGGCAATTCCTATCTACTGGATGAGCTGTTCATGGGTGCCAGAGACGGTACTGGAGTCGATCAACAAGGTGGCGAGAGCTTTTCTATGGGGCAAAGGTAGTAGCCGAGGAATGCACCTGGTTAGCTGGGAAAAGGTGACAATGCCTAAGCGGGAGGGAGGCCTGGGTATACGCAGGTTGAAACTATCCAGAACCAGTCTGCTCGGTAAGCAGGTGTTCCGCCTGCTTAACGGGGAGAACGCAATATGGATCAGAGTTATGAAGGAAAAGTACGGTGGCCTGCACCCTTGGCAGCAGGGTTCCTGGAGAAGGGCGTCGGGGATCTGGAATGTCCTATATAAGACTGCGCGAGATATCAGAATGGGCTGCAGGAAGCTGATTGGTGATGGGAACGAGTCGGCTGCTGCGGACGATCCGTGGACATCGGCGGTGCCATGGAGGTGGCAACCGCGTATCATGCACCAGGACCTACTGCGCACGGATCTTCTAGTGGCGGAGGTGCTTAGGAGCAGAGTGAACAACGGGCACAACCTCGTGGCTGCGGCTGGGGTGGAGTTGGCCTTTGAGATCGCTAGCACAGCCATGGCCATCGCGGGAGTCAAGGACACGTGGATCTGGTGGCCTCACACACTAGGGATTCCGAAGGCTTCATCTATTTATCATTTTCTTAAGCCTACTGAGGGTGAAGTGTGGCCTGGATGGTGGGAACTGTGGAAGCTAAAGGTGGCACCAAGAATACAAACTTTCGTTTGGAAACTTCTATGGGGCAGACTACCTACAAAAGAGATGATGCATGCTATTCGAGTAGGTGGAGAAGATAGATGTAGTTTTTGTGGATTGTTTAGTGAGACCAGCGACCACGTGTTCTACGATTGCCGATACAGCAAAGAGGTGTGGGCCGAGGTGGGCACGGCAATTCCGGAGGCTGAGGAGATATGTGCCTCAGTGAACCCGGACTGGATAGTAACCGCGTGGGGGAAGAGGAATGTTGGCGACGATTATGTCAGGGCGCTAATAGCGACCACGTGCTGGGGTATTTGGAAGCAGCGAAATAGAGTAGCGTTTGGTGAGAGCGTGGAGGGTGCAGCCGGAGTGGCGAGACGATGCCTGGTCATGACTAACGAGTACGCGACGGTGAAGACAGCAAAGACTCTGGTGGGAAGACCAACGCAAGTTGAGTGGCGCAGACCAAGACAGGGCTGGGTGAAACTGAATACTGACGGTGCTTTCCAGGCGGGAGCGTGCCAAGCAGGAGCGGGGGCAGTCATCAGAGATGATAGGGGACAGATAGTAACAGCCAGATGGGAACCAGCGCCGGCGGTGTCGGCCCTGTTCGCTGAAGCCTGGGCCCTCCGTATGGGTCTGAGGCTGCTGGAGGCGGAGCAGCCAGTGGAGATGGAATTAGACTCCGAGCTGCTGGTGATGATAGTGAAGGAGATGAGGGCATGTCCTTGGCAGATTAGTAGTCTTATTCGCGATTGTAAAACCCATATGAATGGGTTAGTGGAGTTTACTGTGAGCCATGTTAGGAGGAGCGGTAACAGGATGGCCGACTGGGCCGCAGTGAGAGGATTGGCCTCAACCCGGCCCGGCATGTTGCGAGCCGGGGAACCAATCCCTCAAGAGTTGTATGACTTGGGCGCTGTGGGGTAGAGCCCACGGCTGTCATTTATTAATAGCTAATTATAGCTCAATTTCACACACACAAAAAAAAAAAAAAAAAAACACACACACCGGGAGTTCAAGTGGAATTATAAACACGTGAGGAAATAGATAGCCGATTTCATGATCGCGTCATGATTGCGTGATGAGTGATGTCAAGCGTAAACAATTGGGTTGTGGGCTTGTGGCCAACCCCTCCTTCTAACATTTCTATATTATAGACATTAAAGTAGAAGATTTACGTAATTATATAATTTAACCCAACTCTTAATTTATGTAACACACAATTGATAGCAACCAATTTGATTTTTGCATTCAGATGCACGTAACAGTGTAAATATATACACAAAGGGCATTAAGAATTAGACAGCTAGTTGACAGTTGGCGTTTTTAAGCATATCAAGATGCAACACGTTGACAGTTTGATAGTTTACATCCTATGAGTTGGATGCTTATTTCTTCTTATTGTGCCAGTAGTGAGACTAATTTCAATATATCTCTCCTTTTTATTATGTATTAAGCTTGTAAAATCCATAGGAATGAATGAAACAAGCTACGGGCTTTAAAGATGACACATGATATCCAACATAAGATTTATACCAGTGTAGTATACTCCGTCTAGCTTATATCTGAAAAATATTAATTCAGAAGATACTATTCTCTAATCTACATATTAATCATTTATTAAAGCCTCGCATTATTGAAGAGCTAATGATATAAGATCTTATTTTAGATACTACGGTGGGCCCGAAAGTTAATTGGGCTGGATCCTAAAAAACTGGGCTACAAGCCTACAAATAGACAATGATTTTGATGTCAGTTTTGATTGAAGTCAACACCTTGGATAGCTCACGGAAAGATGCAAAATGGCGCAGTGTCATTCTATGCCACTCAGAGTAACAAACGGATGCGATGAATACGGGAGCTGCTAGGGATGCCTCGGAGGGAGTGGCGGTGGTCGAGGGCCCGCCCGGAGAAGACGACGTGGCGGCGAGGGACGCCGCCCTAGTAGGAGAAGGGAGAGGCACGTGGAAGCACGCGGCGTTCCACGTGGCGACCACCATCGCCACGCCAGCAGCCTACGCCCCCTTGCCCTTTGCTCTCGCCTCCCTTGGTTGGCCACTCGGTACTCTTAACTTCTATGCCTGTTTCACTTCTTTCTTTATATATATATATATATATATATATATATATATATATATATATATATCTCTCTCTCTCTCTCTCTCTCTCTCTCTCTCTCTCTCTCTCTCTCTCTCTCATGTCTGTGTCTTGCCACGACTACTGGCAAAGGATAAAAGTTACATGGCAATCAATTGAAGATGGTTCACACTCGATGTAATCGGTAAATCATGCCAGTAGATGATTCTGCACCGACTTAAGAAGATAAAAACTGTATAAACATGAAGTCGACGGCAAAGTTTTTCATTCTTCGTCTGGCTTCGTCCCCCAGTTCGATGTGTTAAGTGGAACATTTCCTTGGGCCCTTCTCCACTCTCGTCGCTGTCTTCTTCTTACAATAATGTATTACGGAATGCCTAAATCTAGCAAGAGATGATGATTTGATTAGTTTTTGCTCTTTTATCCAGGTGTTTGCAGTTTGGTGGGTGGTACATTAACCACATGGTATTCCAGTTTGCTAATCGCCTCCCTATGGGAGTGGGATGGAAAGAAGCACCCTTCTTACCGTCTTCTTGCAAAGAGTATATTTGGTTAGTATTTTTTTCAATGAGATCTTTGGCAAAGTTTACAAAGTCAATTAGTTGTTTACTTCTTCTCTTTTGAGAAGGGGGTATCTCCCAAAGAGACCAACAATGATGAAATCTTTAAGCAAATGATTAATCAATTATTGTGCAGGATGCAAGTCAATGCTTGCATATTTTAGTATTCAGTATTTGGCATTATTTGGATCAAATGGGCCTTATTTAATTATAGTGGTTTCTTGTGGATCTGAAACACAATTAGGACTAATTTCTGATTCAACTCTGAGCGTCTGTCTATTTTATTTTAATCAATCAACATATATAACATAAGGGTGTCAATGGTGTTGTCAATTGCTTCATATCATTTTAAGGTGTCTTACAGATATAAAACTTACTATATGCATCTTTTATCTTGGATGTATAGCATTTACCAGGCCACAAACAGAATGGTAAACAGTATTGGAGAACGTTGAACCCTTATTTTTATGAATTACAAGCCACAGTGCAAGAACCTTAGTCAAAATGGAGCAGTATTAAAGACGATCATTTTAGCACAAGTTCTATTCAGGACTTATAAATGTAACATTAACGTTTTGCTTCCCTTAGATCGGCTTACTGGTAAGCTTATTGGAGTTATTTCTCTTTCTCAACTGGATGAATTGTGCTTTTCCTTTTTTTTCAAGGGCCCTGGGGTTATTGGTCTGTAATTTTCTTTCAGCAAGTGGCTTCCTTAGGTAATAATATCGCAATCCAGATCGCTGCTGGGAGCAGTCTTAAGGCAAGTCTGTGAAGTAGTGTTTATGTTCCTTATTATAAGAATGCCAGTTCTAATACCTTGAAATAATTCCTCTTTCCACAGGCAGTTTACAAGTACTATCACAGCAGTGGTTCATTAACTTTGCAGCACTTCATTATTTTCTTTGGTGCCTTCGAGCTGCTTTTGTCACAGCTACCAAATATTCACTCGTTGCGGTGGGTAAATGCTGTGTGCACTTTTAGTACCATAGGCTTTGCTGGGACAACAATTGGTGTTACTGTATACGATGGTAATTTTCATGACACTTCTCTGTTATATTCCTAAAATCAAACTACTTAATTTTTCTATGAATGCTATACCTTTTCTCTAGTTTACATCCTAAATAGAGCTTAAGAAGTCTGTTAGAAGTACATAGTTCTTGTTTTTATTGCTCATCACTTTGAAGATCTCCTGGACAAAATTCTACCTTTCTACTATGATTTTCCCTAGTTTAATGTACTGAAACGTGCCTTACAATTCTTGAAAGTTTAGCCTGCATTCAAATAAGGCATACATAATACCGTGAAGTCTTAAACCACCAAATTTAGAGACAGAAAGTACATATCATGCTACCAGCATTTCTTTATCAGCACAGATTCCAATGTGTGTTTCCTTGTAGGAAGAAAGATCGACCGGAAGTCAGTTAACTACAAGTTGCAAGGCAGCACTGCTTCTAAAATTTTCAAGGCTTTCAATGCGCTAGGAACGATCGCCTTCTCTTTTGGAGATGCAATGCTTCCAGAAATCCAGGTGCAGCACATATTGTCATGTTCATCCGAAATTTGCCTTAATTTTTTCTTTTTTTTTTTACTTGTTAGATTGACAATATCATTTGTTTGTATTTGCTTTAATGATTCATCCAATTTGATTACCAGAGTACTGTAAGAAAACCAGCAAAGAAGAACATGTATAAAGGTGTGTCGACCGCATATGGAATTATCATCTTGACATACTGGCAGTTGGCTTTCAGTGGCTACTGGGCATTTGGATCCCAAGTTCAGCCCTACATTTTGTCCTCCCTCACTATACCTGGATGGACAATAGTCATGGCAAACCTATTTGCAGTCATCCAAATATCAGGATGCTTTCAGGTAAATCATCTTATTACCCTTTTTTAGCTTACCAAAAGCTTCAAATTTGTTTGTAATAAATCAAAAAGCCAGTGGTACATTAAGGAATGAATGCCATCTCTATGTTCAGATCTACTGCAGGCCAACATATGCACACTTTGAGGAATGCTTGGTGTCCAAGAATTCTCTGCAGAGACTTGCTTATACTTCAGGCTACATTGCTATCATTACTCTGATCGCTGCTGCAGTACCTTTCTTTGGGGACTTTGTTTCCATCTGTGGGGCAGTTGGGTTTACACCTTTAGACTTTGTGCTTCCTGCCTTAGCCTTCCTCAAATCTGGGAGAATGCCCAAGAACCCTAGGCTGCATCTTGTGTTGAAGGTGGTCAACCCTGCGATTGCTATTTGGTTTTCTACAGTGGCTGTCTTGGGTTGCATAGGTGCAGTTAGATCAATTGTGATAGATATAAAGACCTACAAATTCTTCCATGATATGTGATAATTCTCAAACTTCTTATTTATATATATATATATATATATATTATTTTTATTTTATTTTAAAAAGAGAGCTTATTATTGGAACTCTAATGCTGAAAGGGAAATCCAGCTATTTGGTATGCTAATTTTTTTTTTATTTTTTTGTTTCTTGATTACATCTAAAAGGGCATTTTGACACGTCACCCTCCCACAAACCTCGTCCAAAAGAAAAGGAGGTGTCGCTTTCCTTTTTGCGGTATGTTTTCCGCTGTTGATCATTCTGGACCGTCCGATGCTCCCATCTCATTTGCTTTTCTTCGTCGACTTCTCCCTCCTCGAGTCGCCGTTTCTCCCTCCTCAGCTCTCCTCTCTCCCCTCTCCCCTCTCCCTTCTTGAGCTCTAGGCTTAGATTTCCACATGTGGAACCCTACCACCTCGTCGCCGGCCGGGTACGGCGCGATCTACCCCAATCAACCGCCGGTGCCACCTCCACCACGGTCTTCCTATCCGGCAGACTCCCGATTCGCCGATCTCGTCTCCCGCATCAAGGGCCACCTCGAAACCTTAATGGCCGCCCGTCGCCCCTCGTCGGAGCTTTTCGACCCCGCGGCCTTCTCCCTCCCTGACACCACCTCCGACACCGCCACCCGCCTCCGCCGCAACTTCGCCTACTTCCGCGCCAACTACGCCATCGCCGTCCTCCTCGTCCTCCTCCTCTGCCTCCTCTCCCAACCTTCCACCTTCCTCGCCATCGCCGCCCTCTTCGCCGCGTGGTTCTTCCTCTACCTCTCGCGGGAAGGACCCCTCATACTCTTCAACCGGGTCGTCGACGACGGCGCCGTCCTCTCGGTCCTCTCCGCCGCCACCGTCGTCGTCGTCTTCCTCACGGAGGTGGGGTGGAATTTGATCGGATCGGTTACTCTCGGGGTTGGTTTGGTTGGATTGCATGCTGTGTTTAGGAGTACGGAGGATTTGTTCCTGGGTGAGATGGATGCGGTTAATGCTGGTTTGATATCGGCGGGTGGTGCTCCGATATTGCCGACTTACATTAGGGCGGTTTGATAGGCAAATTTAATATAATCATGGTTCTTGTTTGTGTTTATTACTTATCATGTTCTTTGTAAATACTTTGATAGGGATTTAATACTTGCAGCTGTAGATGGTGAAGAGGATTTTGATGGCGTAGAATGACATGATATATTATTATACATTCGAAATGATAGATCCTAAAAAAAATATGATGTTCAATAGAAAGCATCAAACTTCTTAACTGGAAAGAAGGATAAGAATTTCTCTAAAATGGTCAACTCTCGTGGGTGAGATTGGAAAAATGGAGGACAAACAAAGACAAAGACAAAGACAATACATGGCTAAACGAAACATATAACTTTATAACTAATGCAAAGCAGAGGAGAAAAAAATTGAGTCAATTGAGAGAAGAAACCTCGCAAAGCCTAGAGAAGAAGACAACTCATTGCTAATGAAGGAAAAGAAATTTAAAAAAAAAAAAAAAAAACGAGGAGAACAACTGCTGTAGCTAACTAGCTACCAAATCATTTATTTGATAAACATACATTACTTTCACAATGATCACACAATGGCCTAGTGATGGACATTTATAGTTCTGAGATCCTCGTCGTTGGAGAGGAGAGTTGTTGAAAGCTTTGAGTTTCCTCAAGGAGCTGAAATTTTGCGCCGATAGGTTAGCACTGTGACAAAGTCCTTCCCTGATGAGCCCACAAATCCCTCGATTTTGTTGGACGATTCTGTTTTGAGCCACAAATCAACTAAGCTGTGTAGGCTCATGTTGGGGCTCATTGGCTGACCTTGGCACATGATTTCTACCTGTTATATAATAAAAGCTTGGATGAGAGAAGGTCAACTAATCATGTGAGTATAAGCATGTTGCATTTCTGCACTAGTACAAATCCAGTACATGAATCAAGAAGTATCGCCACAAGCTTTTTTGAGTGATAACAATAATATCATGAGATGAAGAAGAGAAGACTTCAAATTTACCACCAGAACTTTTTTTTTTCTTATCCAAAACTAATCACTACTTGTTCTGGATCTCCTTCTGGTGGTGTAGGGCAGATGCCTAGATAAGAACAGTCATTTTACTTTACAATTTAATCTATTCTTGCTATGACCACTCCAGCACCAACAAAATATGGAGGAAGAGTTGTCCATTGAAAGATAGCTCAAAATTGATAATCTTATAGAATTCTAAATCATCAAAGTCCTTCAATACCGTGTCCTAATTTTAGAAGATCAAAAGTACATACAGTCGAAAAGAATCAAAATAACTTAAATGGTTGTGCCTTTTTATTGCACCTTAAGATCATGCGGATGAAGAAACAAGCTGAGTCTCACTGCTTTATTGTCAAAATTCAGAGATTAACCTGATGTGCTTGCTCACAATCAGCACTGTTGGGCCTTTCATGCATGGTCAAGGACTCGATCTTTGGATATATTAGATTCATGCTATGCTAACATAACTAGCAAGTGATATCTGAAAAGCGTAGGTCTCAAAATTGAAAAGGAATTTAGTAACTATAAGACAATTAATACCAAACACCTATTATGTTAGCGATGCAATCAAAATAAGCAATGGATACACATCTCTGATAGTTATTGAGAATGCACCTCATTTTCACTTGCAAGATCAAGTCTCTTTGCAAGATACTTCTGGATGGAAGAAACAGGTAGAGTACCATCTCTGAGGCATGGAAGAAGAAGAATAGTAAGTTTAATGATATCAGATGGGAACAAGTGATCATAGATATATATATTTTAATCACTTAAAAATAGAGATGATCATCTAAACACTTTTTTCTCCAAACATTCTCATTATTAACATAATATTTTGCATCTTAGAAGTACAAGCATGTGATCATTTCTTACATCATAGAATTAAATTGTGATGGAACCATGGTAAAGACAGAATTATAGGCAAATATTATAACTTCAAAAATGCCGCCAAAAAGCAGAACGATATGCAAGTAAAGCATGTGCCTATATCATTTAACAAGCTGTAACACATATGAGCCATCTTTCCATTTAATGCTGGACTCCACTGGCTACTCCACCAATAATTCAGAACTTGTTCAAAGGCAATTATTAGTTAGCCATTTCAATTAACAACCTTAGCACCTATAATTGTTTGGTCAGTGCTGATAGATTTCAGCAAGAGTTCTCTCTATCTTTTACCTTCTGAAGCAAAGTACGGAGCTACCTGTTCCATTATACATTTCATGTGCAATATTGCACAACTCCTACTGTTCTGACTGCCTTAGGCTTCATGGTACTAATTATTAGATCACTACGTTTCAGAAATTAGCCACTTAAAATGAAACAAAGATATTTGATATTCCGATTTTTCTGAAAATAACTAGCAAAAAAGAGTGCGAATATTGAGAGAATCATCTTGATATGATTATGATTATGATTATGATTATGATTATGTAACTCATATAGTGGGAGAAAGCAAACTCACTTGATCCTCAGGTAATTGGCAGGTAACTGAGCCAATTGGCCACCTGTTTCCCTGACCAGTTTGCAATTAACTTAGAATCATAATATAGAAACTTTCCGTGGAACTCACCATTACAAACAGAAGAAGAAAGAGATACTTACAGGTTAGGAGAAGCAACTAACGAGAACCAAATTGGACATGTTCTCCAATGACGCAGAGTGCTTGCAGCATCAAGTAGGGCTCGAGCAGAAGTTCCAATGTCTTTCTTTCTACGACTAGTTCCATTCAATTTCCTAGCTTTGGCTGATGCGGGAGGCATGGAAGCACTGCCATTTTTCTCTTCTTGAGCTTTGTATTTATGCAGATGTTCCTTGCACTTGGTTTTAGGAAAAAATGGTTCATTATCAGCGTTATTGATTTTCTCTTCCTTAATAATGAGTCTTTGTGGGCTGGACCTAAGAGCTTTTGTTCTATTCGCAGCCTCAACCAGACAAGTTAGAGGTTTCCAGAGCTCTGCCTTATCCAAAAACGACTCTCTGCCATTATCTGCTTCTTCCTTTGATGCGTTATTAGATGTTTCTGCATCCAAATTATTCTGCATAAACAAAGGATCAATTAACATTCACCATGAAAGGAGCTTCAAATACAAGTCCAACTAAGGGCAGCCAATAGGATGACTTCACAACAACAGTTGTCTAAATAGAGACCTCTCACAGGCATGAAGAAACTGGTGATTTTGTTTTATTTTCTCTACCTGTACTTTTCTGTGACTCATCCTTGTCAAAATCATTGGTGAACTTGTCTTTTCATCTCGATCTTTGACATTATTTTCCTCCTTTATGAACTCATTCATGGAAGAAGAGGCTCCACGTGAGGCAGCAGCCCTTCTAGCAGCTTTAGTTCGCCTTCCTGTGAAGCCAGTTTGCGTTGCTACTCTAGGAGCACTGACAACCAATGAAGAAAGAGATCTTTCCTTTCTTCTGACAGGCAATGGAACAGAAGGAGCTTCAGGAATATTAACCTTTCTACTTTTGAAAGGAAATATCTTAGCCCTAATATCTTGCATGTTGTGATCAGGTCTGCATGCAATAAAACATGTGTTAAATACCACAAGGGCAATGAACTAAACATTCTGCAAATTGCATCTGTAGGAGAGATGAAAGCAATATCCATGTGCTGCTTAAAGAGTCAAAGATATTTTTTCTTTTTTCCATCTATGCCTCATGTTACAGATCTTCTGAAGGAACATAATATGATTATTATGTCCAGATATAATGTACGGGTAAAGGTTATAACAAGTACATATTCAAATTCATATACAGATAAATCAGCTTAACCTTTGCAAGTTCCAATATTATGTGTCAGAAACTCTCAATTACATCTTTTTAAATGACAGTGCCCCATAAAAAAAAATAGTGAAAGTTACTCATGTATGCAGAACTTAGTGAAAGTGATTGGATTATCCTTTTATACTGAACAGTATATATCTGCACCCGAATATCCAGATTATGATACCTGCATTGCAACTCATGATAATATAATAGATAATCAACGAAAAGAACATCAATGCCAGACAATGAGAAGGTAACCTTAGCTTCTCCAGAGGAACACAACCAAGACCAATGTTGCATATCGGGCAACAGTCTACCTCCTCATCAGTTAGTTTCTCGTAAATACATTTCCTGCAAACTGCTTGCAAGGTTGAAAGCCAGAAAGTCAATCTTTTTCTATGATATAATAATCAACTAAATTCACTGCATCCTGGCATAAAAACAATTCAAGTAATAAAGGAGTTCAGTTATGCAACACAGTAAATGCAGAAAGCACAGAATATGCTCAGTTAAGAAATTGTATTCTTAGTCTTTAATATACAGATTCCTTAAGATCTCTATTTCTAAATATCATTCATTCATCAAGATTAGCACATGAAAATCATGAAAACATTAGTTTTTGCAACTTATTTCTGTAGTAAGAAGACAACAACTGCAATAGAAACTGATCAAAACAGAAACACCAACTAACTTCAACCAAGCAAACTGCTGAATAAACGTCAAAGATGGTTAATTTATAATAACATGATGATGATTGGCCGAAAGTAAATAGCACAAACTCTCAAAAAGACAATAATTAAAATCTTGTGATTGGTGATATGCTGCAGAAAAAAATAATAAGAAAAAATAACACCTAACACATTCATTCACCACACACTTAGTGTTTTTCTACCCCTTTACTGCAAGTCGAACAACAAAACTTAAGAAAAGAGATCAATTTTCTCAAAATAAACCTTCCAATGAGTATCCTCAAACCTCCATTTAAGTATGTCGATCTTCTAGCCTAATAAGCAACGGAAACGAACCAATATCACGTAAAAATTTCATATTTTTATCGTGTCTGCGTACAAATAACACCTCATACCCGGTAGGAGCTAAAGAATACAATCCAGACAACGAATCCACACAATAGAGACTGCTGTATTCTAACACCGCGAAATAGGAAAGACCCAAATCAAAGGAACCTAAAACCACGAGGAACCCACGTCCAAAATACCGAAACCCACCACAAAACTATCAGAAATCAAGAAAACACGCACCCAGATCACAGAATCAATGGAAGGGAGGAGGAGGAGGAGGAAGTGAGACTCACACGTATGGAGGCACTCGGATATGGTGGTGGCCTCGCGTAGGAGCTTATGGCAAAGGGGGCACGTCATGCGCGAGAACAGGAGCTCCCTCCTCACCCTCACCACCTGCGGCGGCGTCCGCGGCGACGAGGGCCCCGCCATCTCCGTCGCCTTGCTCCAGTCAACTCGGGCGACGAATACCAGCTCAAACCACCGAGTGACGAGATTCTCCGTCGACTCAACTGCCCATATCGTGCATTGGAAGGGTCGAAAGCGGCGAGGGGAGCAGCGATTCGAGGAAAGGTGGAATCTTTAAGGCAGGGGAGAGGTGAGACGAGACGAGACGCGGAAAAGAGTAGGATTGGGTTAGGGTTGAATTTGGAGATGGGGAATGATGAAGATGGAGGGGGCGAGGAGAGGATTATGGAGGAGGAGGAGGAGTTGGAAGAGGTCGAAGACGACGACGACGAGGGGAGAAGAAGAGAGAGAAAGAAAGGAGAAGGGGGGTCTTTTGGGCGTGCTCTCTCGCTTGCGGGAAAAAAAAACAACGTGGCTTTGAGAGTTGAGGGTCTCGGTATATTGGCATATTGCTCTTTAGATGTAGAAAATTCAACTACATTAATCTTGTACGTACATGCACATGTTAGACTACGGAGGTTCCCTACAAAATATGCGTTCTTTTTATATATATATATATATATATTTATTTATTTATTTATTTTTTCAGTTTTTTCTTTTCCGCTTTTTAGATGTTACTAGTGTCAAACGGCAATTTTATTTGACCTATTTACTAATGATTAGTTCTAGTTGCAAAGATGCACATTTTTTCGATTAATTAATTTTGACGATAATGCCATTATACCCTATAAGGATAAGTCGATCTGAAGTTAATTGAATAGAGTTTGTTATTTAACTCATCAACATAAACTAGAAAAGGTTTCTTCTCTTGGCGCAAACTGTTTTTATATCTCTTTGAAAATTTCGGACAAACTGTTGCTTCTTAAACGCAACAACAGAGCAAGCTTGACAAGAAATATTATTCCTAATATTGCAAGGATTGTTATCTCAAACTGTTACAAATGTAATGGAGAGGACTATTAATTGTGGATAAGCATTAGATTGGTACTTAAAGGGGCCCCGCTCAGCAGGGAGCAACAAAGCCCAAGTACTTAGGCCCACCTTGGAGTTGGACCGTGTTGCTCAGTTGCTGTCAACAATGCTTTAGGAGTGGTCAACGGTCAAAGCAAAGTCGAGATAAAATTTAAAAAAAAAAAATCTTATCCTGGTCTGCAAGACTGCAACACAAGCACAATAGGAGAATTGAGCTTTAGCGCTGCAACTGAATTGTACATAGAGATTACATAAATTCCGGGATCAGAAATAGTAATCTTTGTACCTTTTTTTTTTAGACTTCGTCGAAGAACTTGATCCTGAGTTAATATTCACAATAAATATAAAAGGTTCGTGTGTGGAATCATCAAGCAAACTTTTGAATCAGGTTGTGAACAGGATTCGCAATGCTCAGACATATGAGGTAGATTTCAAAGGGAAAAGAGCATTCACTCTGAGAAGAATACTCGAAGGAGACCAATGACTGAATGTATCATTTCAAAGCAGGATTGCGTTCCAGATTTTCAACTGCATGGACTTCAGCAAGCTATTAAGATCCAACAAGACCCTTCTGGCGAGCATATGCAACAATCAGGATGAATAGAAAAGCACATACTACCCCTGGGATAAGGGCCACCTGCACAGGTGTTGAAGAGAAAATGTGAGCCAGATACCGATAACTGTGACGTAAAACATGCCCAAGTTTGCTGGTGAGTAGCCAGTTACCCATTTGTAAACATATCCATGGTGTTTAGTCCAAGAGTTCGGTATATTCATTCCAAATACTCCAGCAGACAATGAGTACAGTGAAAGGCTTATAGTGCCTGAACTCAAGAACAGCTCCAACTGCCACATTGGAGAAGAAAATTACTTACGAATATTAGACCGAAAACTTACTCCACACTTCAACAAAAGATCTTATAATATCTGATTGACTAAGACAACATAACACAGCAGAGTGGACAGACAATCACTGGCACGATGCAAATCTTCCAATAAGTTACAAAGCGCCCATATTCTTATACAGTAGATGGCCCAAAAAAAAGAAAAGTTTCAGAACTATTACCTGAATCAACTGATTTCGATGGTTGTCAAGCTGCATAAACCAAATTATCAGCAGGTTTAGTTATAGGCCTCTCTGTCAACATATTATCAAGTAACCATATGCATTTCTGGAAAGGGATACCTGAATATTAATATAGTCCTCCGTGTCATCAATATACTCACGTAGCTGGAAAGAAATTTTATAACATTCTTATATCAATATCTGGCATAAAAAATGGCTCATATAATTTTTAAGATCACTTATAAATGACACAAGCTTCCAAACTACCATGCAAATTTTCCCTCATATGCTGTTGAACGCAGAGCTCAGTAGTTTCATGATTTTTGTTGTATAGCTAATCTCTCTGTTTTCATTCATGTGTGAGAACTTAAAATGATTTAGTATTCCGTTCCAATCTTTTAGTGTCACTTTTACAGAATAATAAGATTCGATCTGGATTAGTATTTTAAGAAAATAACGAGCTCAACAGTGAAGAGTTCTATATTCAAACCGGTCTTTTTTTTCAATATGGGTGCCAACCATTTGGGGCAGTTCATTTAATATGCGACAGGCAGAACTTTGTTAAAGACTTACTGTGGCCAATTTGTTCAATGTTCCGTCAATTTGCATGAAGTATGCCTGCACAGATATAAAGGTACCTTAGGTTTCATCCAATGGTAGAATATATTTTCTTTTTATTTGATATATAGTTTGAAATTCGGGATAGCCATGAGCTGAAGCAGATACTGCTTTTATGACCTCAAGCAACATTTCCAGCTCCTCAACATCATTCTCATTGCCATTTGTTGTTGCTGCACTTGCCCTGCTTGCTTTAGATATCTTTGACCCTAAAGTTGGTGATTCAGCAAAACAGTTGTGTGCAGTAGATTCATTCAGAGGGGAGGAAGATCCAGTCAACTTTCTTGACAAGTAAAGATCCGCCATATCATCATCATCATCCAGTAGCTGTTCAAGCTCATCTCTTACCTTGGGCAGATGGTCATACAACAATAGACAGAAATGATAAAATAGTAAATCAGACAGATTATTATAAGCGAACCATTCAATCTATTCACAGCTATTAAATCTTTTAGAGTATGATCAAAGTATGCTGATGAAAGTTAACAAAACAACTATCTTGTAAAATGATCCGACTATCTTTCACTTCTGCAGCACATGTTTATTGGAATACATCATTCTCAGTTTGACTTAACAATAACTAGGACATTCCACAGCCTATATGAATGTAGAATTGCAGATCAACTAACATGCAGACTATCTTTTTCATGGATGAGCAGTATTGTGGTCAACCTTTTGGGCTCAACCAAGTCATTCGCTTTGAGGTGCTACATAACAAATATAGGCTATATGAAGCACTAGCTGCTGCATCTCCTACAGAATATGTTCTTTGTCACCCTTGACTCGAATGCTACTGGAGAGTTAAACATGCTGCCCTATTGACCTTCATTACTATTCAACAGACTCAACAAGAACCTAGCTTTAGAAATCAGTTAACCTGATATGGTAGAAGTTCAATTGGAGGTAACTCGTTATTTCAAAGGTCTCATTGAAGTATGCTTAGTTGCTAAAATAGTAACATTACTTCCTGAGTCCTTCTAGCTCTTACTACATAATGAAGCAGTAAGGTGCAAAACAAATTACAGAGCCCACCCATTTAATCTTCTGTTAAGATTTTCGATTCTTGCCAGCAGAACTACATACTACCTAAGCAATAGACGCAGCTGAAACCTGTTTTACAGAAGAATATGTACAAGGATTTAACAGTTAAAACAAAAGGCAGACGGAATACTAGAAAGGGAAATGAAAACCTTCTGGACCCGAGCAGTCAACCTTGTCATTGCACTCTTCAACTTTCGCACTCGGTCCAAATTACGGCTGCTTATCTGGATTGCAGTACAACAGCAGGTAACACATTGCAGAAAGAGAAAAGAGAAGGAAAAAAGGAAGAGAGAGAGAGAGAGAGCACCCAATGGTTAATGTACAATTCATAGAATAAAATTGGAAAAGCATGAAAATCCTCACAATCCGTAGAAACATCTAAGCATCTAATACACTTTAGTATGCAAATCAAGACTAACACATAACATAAAAGGGAACAGGTAATACACTAATTTTGTTCATGGAACCTCCTTCAGAGATCCATGAAAACATCAGTTAACTGGTTAATATTTATTTTAAAAAATAAAAATAAAAAACAAGATACAACCCCTCGTAGCATAACAGCAAACAGATTAGAATTGTTAGATCATTTAAAACTCATCCACCTTGGAGGTCAGCTCATCTAAAGCAGGGTAGGCAGCAGTCTCCAGCTCTGTGGCTCGTGCATCGAGGAAGCTGCAAATCGCTTCTAAAGCGACCTCTAAGGCGCGAAACTCAAAAGGAGACTCTACATTGTACGAGATTAGCACTGTCAGGAAAAGAGACAATTACTATAGAGAAATTAATAGAGGAGGAGATGAAAGCATAATTAAGGTGACCAAGAAGTAGGCCAACAGTTACAAACACTTTTCTAGCATAGTTAATTATTCTTAATCCACTGTTACCCAAAAGAATCGACAAAGACAAACCGATCGCTAACCAGTCCACTAAATGAAATGTCAAGTATAATATGCAGTATATATTCCTAAATACTTCACCGTTGTCAATAGCATCTTCCAACAATTAAGTCAATGAGGAACACTTTCTCAGTAGGCAAAAGGAGATAATCAATTTTACCGTCTTCCTCAGTAGCTTCTACATCATGTTGTCCACTCAAATTCTCCATCCCATCATCACGCATTTGTTGTGCAACATTAGCTGATGGTAGCCGCCTGCGAAGCTCTTCCACTATTGGGACAACATTATCATCCGTAGGATCCCTGAGCAAAACCTAATCCAAGAACCCATATAACACAAGACGCTAATCAAGTTTTCCAAATACAAAACCTCATTTTCCTCAAAAGAGCAACAACTAGTAAAACAAATCCAAGGGATAGTTGCTTGAAAGCATACCTCTTCTGCAGTAATTATTGCTTTGATGTGCTGCTCCAGAAACCAAGAAACCAACGTTAGCAACCAAAAATTTACGAAAAAAAGCACCTATATTAAATTTAAACATCCGCAAAAAGCACTCCAGGAATAAAAAAAAACCACCTCGAGATTGAGAACGATAGCTGTCTCCCGCCCCAATATAGTAGAAGGATAAGACAACAGGGGATCCAAGATCCTAAGATCCCGCGCGTGGATCTCAACCCTATGCATGATGGCATACTTATCCAAGTCTAGGATAGTCCCTTCTCCAGTGGAATCCAACAGGATCCAACTCCTCGACGTCGCTGCCTTCTTCTTGATCGAGCCGTAAACCTCCTCCGCAGCCATCTCCGCCGTCTTCCCCGGATATCACATCCGCAAAGGTCCCTTTCGTTTGGTGTAGCTCCGATAAGAAGAGGAGGCAGCGATCACACCGCCGGGGACCGGCGATGGCGAGCAAAATTCGATCTTTCGTTGCTACGAATGAGATGACGATGTTGCCTTTCGTGGTAAATAAATGCGAGTGGGAGAGAAAGCGAAGAGAGAGAGATAGTAGTGGAGTTAATGGCGGGAGCAATGGGATCGTTTGTTTTATTGGGAGGGGAATCGAATTCGAGTTCCTTCTCTCGGCTCTTATTCGCGCTTTTTTCCAGATTATTCGGCAATTCTGTACGGTGCTGTCTATCTGCCGCTTTTGTAATTTAATTATATTTAGTTTTTTAATTTAACATATAATATGGAATGTATATATTTTATATAATTGATACATATTTTAATATAATTGAGTCACACTAGAGTCTATTATTCTAAATGAAAAAAATTAAATATAATTAAATTACTAAAAAAAAACTGTGTTTATCTAAAGGTAAAGGCGATACGAGTAAGAGTAAGGTTAAAGTCAATTCAATTCAATTTGAGTATCATTTAATATGAGTTGAGATTTTAAAATATTATCAACATAATGACTGTTTTAAAATATATAAAATAAATTTATCTTACGTTTGACATATATTTTTTTTATAGATAACCCTACTTCTTTCAGTCTACCAAATAATTACTTATTGTAATACATTATTTAGAAGAAGGGAAGCTTCATTGTAACTAGTGGTTGGTTGGTTTAAGACGATGGCAGCTTCACACTAAATAAAATAAATGGATCCAACTTAGTAAATAAATCGAGCCAGAGCTGTAGCTTGCTCGAGCTCAAAATGAATATATATATATATATAGTTTAATTAAATATTATAGCTTTTCTCTAGCACACTATAGTTACAGCATTTTCTTCTTTCTAACCTTTAGTTTAGCCCCCACACTGAAAGCTGTAATATATAATTGAGACTCAGAACAGAACAGAAGATGAGGGAATGTCAATTTCACATCTGGAAGGGGAAAAGCAACTCCACTTCCACTAAATTTTTTTTAATCATAAGGTCGAATCCAAAGGGTGTTGGGTTTCCAAGAAAAAATATTTTTATTTCGTTTCTTTAAAATTAACCATCAAGTTAGTTAGTGAGATGAAGTCCTAATCAGATATATAAATAAACTATTAAGCTCAGGGAGAAGTCAATCCAATCGGATAAGCATATGGAGCCAAAATAAGACAACATAATATCACAGATATCTCCAGTGTGTAAAATATTAAGAGCAGAGGGTCATAGAAAATTCTTAACATTGGAAAAAGAAGAAGCTCTTCAAACCACTAAATTTAATGAAGCTGCATGAGAGGATGGGGGAGGAAGAGCAAATTTTCTCGTGTATTTGAAGCTACCATCACAACGGTCACGTGACAAAACGAATCTGCACAGGTGGCTGTGAATGCATGCAACCTTTCTTGTGTGTTTGAAGCCACCGTTGGTCGGTCACGTGTATTGGTCAATAATATACATGGCAAAGTGCGCCGCCACGTGGAGAAAAGAAATAGATTTCAACGAAGAAAGAATTTAATTTCCTGGCCAATAAAAAAAATGCCATGCTACGGGAAATTAGAAAATTCCTCTGGCCATGATTGCAGACGATCAATGGTCGTCTATGACCGCCCTTTCTCTCGCGTGTATACGCGTGTCAGGTTCACGTTCGCCAGAATGGCTGCTTCGAGTTATGAGCCTTACTCCTTTGTCGTTTCTCGTAGCTGTAAGATAATTTGGTTAGGAAGGTCCTACAGAAGTCTACGTCGTTCTCGCCAATACCAGATCTCCATCCATTATCCAATACCTCGAACAGCAAAACCCCAAATACCCCACCAATTATGTCACGCGTGGAACTCCCCGGGCACACGTCCAGCGGTTAATCGCTGGAGCAACGAACTGGAGCTTTATAACTTTCATCTGTGAGATTCATTGCGCCTTCTTCGTTAGCACTGGAATTGTGAAAATATTGTGGAATCTATTACGCGAGGATTTTTCCGATGACTAAGAAAGTCGTTAGGATAAATTGGTCATAATTTAGCTTAATAATTTAGTTGGACAGTACGGTTAGTTTAGAATAGTAGCACAATAATTTAAATTAATATTTTATTTAATTTGGAATAATAATTTAGCGACGCACACAATTTAAAATAATAACTAAACTAAAATTTAATAAGACTTGGTGTCTTTATACGGAAAGATGGTTACTTTTTAGTCTAGTCTATATGTAATTTTTTAGCTCTGAATGATGAAAAAAATATATTATAAAAAATATTTAAAATACTTCTTATCGGAAAAAAAATTTGTAAACAATAATCAAGGAAAATACTAGACAATAAAATTTCCTTAAGTCGGTGGAATCCTTCCCATTTCTCACTTTCCCTCCGAATCGAAAGCAAAGAGCGAAAAAAATAACTGCTCGCAATTCTCCTCGTCCCCTCCTTCTATTCCTCGTCCCCTCCTCTTCTCTCTTCTCCATGGCAGAGCTCCACAAACCCTAACCCTAGCCGCGATCTCTCTCGCCGATGCCCGGCGAGCTCCTCCTCCTCTGCTGTCGCCGCTCACGCCGACTTACGTCTCCTCGATGAAGTTCATCCTCAGGCCTCCGAGAAGCCTCTTCCTCGGTTTACTCTTCGTCATCTTAGTCGGATTCCTCTACGTCGGCATCAACTTGCCCACCGATTTATCGTCCTCTCACGATAACGAATCCGGTTAAGATCCTCTCTATCTGTATCGAGATTCGTTTACGTTATTTTATTGATGTTTTTGTTTGATACTTTGATGCAGTGCAGAAGATGTCCAGCGGTGAGATCTCGGGATTGGTGAAGAATTTCTCCCCTGTAAGATTGTTTTTTCTTGTTATTTTGAATAATTTACTTTTTCTTTAACATATTCTGGGGAAGTGTTTGATAGTTCGATGGATACAGGGGCATATTGTGGATTCTATCCGACTTGATGCTATTACCCAGGTTTTTTTTTTCTTTTTAAAAGTAGTGTTCGTATGCTTGACTTAGGTTTTAATTAGATTGTGAAAAGCGTCTCTTCTGCATGCGTAATGAAATCTTACTTTCGAATGTGATTGTGGGATTCAGGATACTGATACAGGACTGAAAGAACCCACTGGAATCGTCTACAAAGAGTATGAGTCTCATAATCCATTGAACAGAAGCAATACTAACGATCATTATGTTAGGCCACCAGATGCACCAGAAGGTAAAATTATGGTGCTTTTGTTGATACCAATGATATCATTATTAAATTTATTCTGATTTATGTTGCTCATGGATCTCTTCTTCTTTTCCTGTGCTTTTTTGCTTTAACTGAAGGCTTGCAATCTGGTAATGATAGCGGTGGAGAACTTCACAAGCACACTGTATCAGTCTCAACTGCTGGAGAGGTATGCTTCGTACAAATTCAACAAAAGGATGAAATTTGAGATCTGAACTAAGTTATAGAAGCCTTAGCAAATCTCCAGTACTAGTTAATATCTATTTTGTGCCACCTCTGTAAATCACTTATATGAGGCCACACCATTGTGCCCTCATTGAGATTTTTAGTCTCGCAACTCCTGGGAGTAGCAAGAAGCTAGAAAGCACAAGTTGACCCTATCAGAACATTGAACTAGCAATTCATCAAAAAGTTAGAAGGAATTATGATCTCAACTAAAAGCACCAAAATGCTGAAACAAAATTGAGGCAATTATTATCATTCTAACTTTTTATTGGGCCTTGCAAGGCATTATCGACCAGTATAGATATTCATTCATCTTTTTCTTTTCTCCTTCATCTCACTTTTCTTTTTTCCCGGTTTTCTTTTTATTACCTTGTATTCCAGTATATCAACATATATGTTTAATATTGTGGTTGCAATCCTGAGATATGACTATATTTTCTTTCATAAAGAATGATCCTTATTTTTCTCGGACTTAACATTGAATGCAGAAGCGCAACCTATCTGACCTAGCAACTGTAGAAGATAATCGTGGCCTGCTCCCTCAATCCACGACAAATGAGAAAATATGGGAGATGGAAGATCAGCTAATCGTGGCTAAGGCTTACTTGCACTTTGCTCCACCAGATAGCAATTCCCACTTAGTGCGAGAGCTCAAGGTAAGGATAAGAGAAATAGAAAGGATACTAAGCCAAGCCAAAAAAGATTCAGATTTGTCCAAAAGGTAAGTGATATGCTGGTAATATGTTTTCATTTCTTAATAAAGTAATAGGGGAACAATGTTACCAGTATAGACTGTGATAAGAGAAAACAAAGAAAAACAGAAGGAAGAATTGTGGGTGCTAAGTGCTAACTTTAAAAAATAGTTTCTTTAACAATATAAATAGTTTCTTGGCAAATGGTGCTATGATTTAGAAGAATTTATTATTGCTTTTGATTGAGATCAGAAACAATTTTCAGTGGCTTGCAGAAAATCAGAGCAATGGAAGCAACTCTGTGCAAAGCCCACAAGGTTTATCCAGATTGCTCTGCAATGGCATCAAAGCTACGTGCCATGACATATTACACTGAAGAGCAGCTGAGAGCTCAGCAAAATGAAGCTTCATATCTCATGCAAGTTGCTGCCAGTACATTACCAAAAGGTCTTCACTGCCTGTCAATGCGGCTTACTTCAGAGTACTTCACTTTGCAGCCTCAGGAGCGCGAATTGCAAAACAGGGATAAAGTGCAGAAACCTGATTTGTACCATTATGCTATATTTTCAGACAATCTACTTGCATGTGCAGTAGTTGTGAATTCTACAATTTTCCAAGCGAAGGTTACACTTTTCTCTCTTAGATCCCTGTTAGTTTATAGGCATATCATGTGGTCATATACTAATCTTATAAAACCCTAGAGAATGAATTTTGAGGCACATTATCCTGCAGTTGACATATATGTTTGTGACCCATACTCTTATAAATGAAATCATAAAACTATCTCAGAAAGACCTGAAACTGATTAATTGTCTAGATTTTGCGAGCCCAAGTTTTATTTTAGTTGCGATGGAATGAAAGAATATGGTGATTTTACTTTCAGCAACGAAAGATGACATTGCATATTACTAGTAAAGAGTGCACGACTTGTAATGCACTAATGAGTCGGACACTTAGCCAAGTCATAATTCACCTGCCCTGGTATGAGAAGGCAAATATTAGTTTGAAGCTCTGTTTGTGATCATGCAACTTTATAAATGAAAAAAGCAAGAACCTTACAGATGGAAATTTTAGCACATGCATTGCTTAGTATTACGTCCAAATGTTCCTGGATTATTGCTCTCATTGGACCATTTATATCCGGATTCATGGATTAAGTAAGAACACTAGATACTACCACTTTTATGCATTTATTGACAATTTTAATCCTTATCCACTCTATTGCAGGAACCAGAGAAAATTGTGTTCCATGTGGTGACAGATTCTCTTAATTTTCCAGCAATGATGATGTGGTTTTTGTTGAACCCCCCTAGTCCGGCTACAATTCAGATTGAAAATTTGGATGAACTTAAACAGCTGCCACCTGATTTTAGTTCAACGTTTAAGCAGCCAGGAATTAGAGATGCAAGATTCACTTCAGCACTCAATCACCTCCGCTTTTATTTGCCAGATATATTCCCTTCTTTAAGTAAGGTTTTACTTTTGGACCATGACGTTGTGGTGCAGAAAGATCTAAGTGAGTTGTGGGGGATAGATATGAAGGATAAGGTTAATGGTGCCGTTGTGACATGTAGGGAAGGCAAATTATCTCATCAGTTGCAGGTTCTTCTGAACTTCTCAGATCCAATCATTGCAAATAGCTTTGATCCAAAGGCATGTGTGTGGGCATTTGGGATGAATATGTTCAACCTAGAGGAGTGGCGCAGACATGGTTTAACCAGAAGTTATCATAAGTGGCTCCAAGTGGTAAGAGGATTCTTTGCATGATTCTTCCTTGTCTTTTTCTCTTAATTAGCATAGATATGACCTTATTGCAACAAAAGGTGCTTATGAAGATATCATGTGTATCTATTGACATCAATGCACATATATAATAAGGTATTCAGATTAGAAAAAAACATAGAATATGATTACTTAAAGTTATAGACTTTAACAAGCCTAACAATTTGAACCGCATGAGGAAAACAGCACTTTAACATGGTTTAACTTTTAGTAGGTATTTTAGCTATCCCAGTTATAGAAAATCTACTTGGACATCTTGCAATATGCATTAATTAGGCTTGAATATGATTCTATGAGTTAGCTGAGCTTAGCTACAGTCTATTGGGGAAGAAACTATTCACAATGAAAGATATAGAAATCTAGTTACAGTTTTGCTGGGAGCTTTGTTTTGCCATGATTTATATGTTAAGTTTCCTCCCTACTACTTCCTTTTAGGCCAAAATTGTTGGATTAGAGTGTGTCAGATGTGTGATTCCCATTCCTGTAGTTCATCTCAGCCAGCTTGCTTAGCTATTTATGATTTAAAGTGTTATCATAGGGACTGGGAATCTGATTGTCTATTCCAATATCTTATGGTCTCTGAACTTTGCCAAGTTCTCTTTGTTCCTATATTTCTCTTACTCACAATAAGTTGTAAAGCTTGCATGTCTGCTAGATACTAGGTTGATTCAAAGCCTGGTTGTCCAGAGCTCGTTATCTATCAAAGATTAATGTTATGGAAAATTGCACCATTAGACTAAATCAGAACAAGAGGGATCTATAGAATCCTTTAGACTGGGAAGACTTTTCTGGTCAACAAGGAAGTACTGTTGTCTGATCTTAATAGAGCAGGAAATTTTAGCTAAAAATTGAAATTGGTCACAAGTAGTTGGTATTGCGATCTTTGTAAAGCTTTTTTGCATGTTTGCCTCTAGTGATACTTGGAACATCATGGCACAACTAATACCTAGTTCATAGGACAAGCAAATCAGAAAGGAAATGTACATTCGAGTTTCTCTTGATTATAGGATGTGCAAAACACCTATATAAGGACATTTACTCAGTTTAAATGTCATGACAAATTTTAGGTGAGAAGCATTATTTAGATGTGGAGAACAGGTAACACCTTTTATGATGAGTTGCTTAGTTGTTTATTGGTTGTGTCCACCTTCTTGGTCTTATTATGTATTAATTTACAGGGAAAGAAGAGGCAATTATGGAAAGCAGGAAGCCTGCCAATAGGTCAACTGATATTTTACAACCACACACACACTCTCGACAGCCGGTGGCATGTGCTTGGACTTGGCCAGGACTCGAGCATTGGAAGAGCGGAACTAGAGGGAGCAGCAGTTGTCCACTATAATGGAAACATGAAGCCATGGCTTGAGGTTTCAATCCCCAAATTCAGATATTACTGGAACAAGTACCTTAACTATGACAACACATACTTGCAACAATGCAATATTCATGAATAATAAGTTGCAGACTTACAGCCACACAAGCTCTCTTCTGCAAATTTCAAAAGCTTCCTTCCTCTTTCCTGGGATATTTCCCTCTTTTCCTACTACCCCTTTTGGTATCAGCCTCTATATTTGTACTAATGTAAATCTGTTTTTCTTCTTTTACCAAGGTAGTGACAAATGTCATAGCTCAATCGATTTTTTTTTCTCTAAATCTTACCAGAATAAGAATTCTTCAGGACTTTGCCTCGTACTTTCACAGACAAATATATTTGTTGAAGAGCTGCACTCACCTGTACATTTAGGTTAAAGTAAGTTTTTTATTTTTTAATCTCTTCTTTGCCTGACAACAGTGTCTTAATTTGAAAGTTTATATTCTCAAATTCTCTATCCTTTTCCTCTTTACAGTTCCTATGATTTAAAATGGGTGTTTCCATCTCCAGTGTGCACTCAATCTTCATAACTATTTCTTTTGACTGTTTGAACTTTGATGTTCCAGTGAGGTAATAATGATACTCCAGCCGTGGAAGTTATGATTGGCATCATATAGCTATTTGCTTTGCATCCCCTTGGAAGTGGCCTCAGGGCCCCTGACTCCTGCTGCACTAAACTTTTAGTGTGATGCTATGCGTTATTGTCCTTTGATGACTGTAGCAGAAGAGTATAATATATTAAAAGACTATGGTTATTAATTTGCAAGGTAAAATTATTATACATAAGAAAATAGTAAGTAAACTTATTTAGCCTTGTACGCAGCTGTAACCTTCCAACATAGGGTCTCAATCATCGATACTCGATAGCATTAAGAAGGATCTTATGACCTTCTCCGCTACATGAGTACTCTTCTATTTCCGGTAAATTTATAGGGAGCCACAGCGATGCTTTTTAACAGTTTACACCGATCACCGTCTATCCTTTTTCCAGCAAGGAAAATAGAATCAGACGGCTGTAGACTGCCAATTACACGACATCACAATTCACACGTACCAGTCTCCTTCTCCTTGTCCGCACCTCAAATTAAAAATAAATAAATAAACAAATAAATACTTTTCCATCAAAGAGAAAACAAAACCCTAGTCAGCTTCTCTTCTCCCATTCCATGGCGTGATCACCCAAACTTTAGCTTCTTTCCTCCTCCTCATCCACCAAATCTGCCGCCATGGATTTCGCCGAGCTGGAGTCGATCGAGGGCCTACGTTGGCCGTGGCATGCGTGGCCGCCCTCCCGCTCCGATGCAGCTGCCCTCGTCGTCCCGACGAGCGTCATGTGTACTCCCCTCGCCGCCGTCGCGGACCTTCCCCTCCTTCCATACGACCCCCTCCTCTGCTCCCGATGCTTCGCTGCCCTCAACCCCTTCGCTCGCGTCGATTACTCCGCCGCCCGCTGGTCCTGCCCCTTCTGCCTCAACAAGAACTCCTTCCCTCGCTCCTACGCCGGCATAGGCGATCACAACCTCCCCGCCGAGCTCTTCCCCACCTACAGCTCCGTCGAGTACCTCCTCTCCCGCAACCCTAACCCTAGTCCCAGACCGTACGCGAACGGGTTGGCATACGGACCCTCTCCCTCTTCTTCTAACTCTGTTCTGTCCTCCTCTGTCTCGTCTCTTGGGTCGTCCTCGGCATCGTTGTCGGGTTTGGAGGCGTCTAGGACGGTGGGACCGGCCTTTGTGTTTGTTGTGGATGTTTCCTCCGGGAATGAGGAGCTCCGGACGCTTAAAAATGAGATTTTGCATATCTTGGCAGAGCTGCCGGAGAATGCCCTGGTCGGATTGGTGTCATTCGGAGCAATGGTGTGGGTGCATGACCTTGGGTTGTCCGAATACTCGAGGGTTATGGTGTTTGCTGGTGATCGGGAGCTCAGTTCAGAGAAGGTAGAGGCTTTTGCTAAACGTCTCTATAGTTTTTCTGTTTCTTTTTAGTAAGATATTACTTTGTGTATTCTGGATCTGGGAATTATGATAATATATACAAATTAGCGTATTAGTCCTCTGTCTAAATGAGGATGTGGAATAAGATGCTAAACTTTCGAAATGAAAACCTAGCCTGTAGGGAAATGTAGAGCAACGAGTGCATTGTTTATTTGAACAAAGTGACAGAATGACGTGTAATGTGTAATCTTCTAAAGAGTATGTTAATACTGAGTGATGAAAGTTCTTTTTGGTACTCAATGGTTTGCTACATAAGTATGAAGCTGAGATTTAGAAAGTTAAATACTTGATATTGGCCCCCAAATATATTTCTCTACTAACGATGTTTGAGAATTAATGCAAGTGCCTTATGGAGCTATTGGGAACTTGGTGTTACAAGCATTCTCTTGTTAGCATTAAATTGCGAAGTGCAAGACCTGAGATTACTGAGATTGCTTTGGCAGATACTTTTTTTAATTTCATACCCAGCTGCTCTGGTCTTAATACTGGTTGGTGATATCTTCCTTTTGTATCTTGTACCAGATCCAAGAGCTAATGGGAGTTTTTCACCCTCAGCACACCAAACTGGGAGGGCTAAGATCGACTGAAAAACAAAGCTTTCTGTTACCAGTGTCTGAATGTGAATTCAATGTTACAACTGCAATCGAAGAACTTAATTCCACCTCTGATTGTTTACGTGGTCATCGCCCTCTAAGGGCCACTGGTGCAGCGATTTCAACTGCAGTTTCACTTTTAGAAGGTCGCTCACCTGCTACTGGTGGCCGAGTAATGGTTTTCACATCTGGGCCTGCAACAATTGGCCCAGGGATGATTACAGAAACTGATCTGAGTAAGGCTATTCGTACTCATCGTGATCTTATTAATGGCCGTGCCCCTTTTATTGAAAAGGCTCGTAGATTCTACAAGCAACTGGCTCAGAGATTATCTAATAAATCTTTTGTTCTGGATCTCTTCGCCTGCTCCCTCGATCAGGTTGGAGCTGCAGAGCTAAGGGATCCAATAGAGACGTCTGGTGGCTTCATGGTGCTTGCGGAGTCTTTCGAGTCTGAACAGTTCAGAAAGTGTTTAAGGCACATCTTTAAGCATGATGGAACTGACCACATTAACATGAACTTTGATGCGACTATTGAGATGGTGACATCAAAGGAACTTAAGATCTGTGGGGCCCTTGGGCCCTGCATGTCTCTCCACAAGAAGACCAGTTCAGTGAGCGAGAAGGAAATTGGCCAGGGTGGAACTAATTCTTGGAAGATGAGCACACTGACCAGCAAAACATGCATTGCTTTCATCTTCCAAGTGAGTGGAGATCAGAGAGCTGAGCCCCCTACTGTTTTCTTTGTTCAGTTCATGACACGTTACCGGCATGGAAATGGTGAGTGGCGGTTGAGGGTGACTACTGCTGCAAGAAGATGGGCGGCACCTCGTTCTCAGGAAATTAAGGCTGGTTTTGATCAAGAAGCTGCTGCAGCTGTCATGGCGAGGCTTGCAGTCCACAGGGCAGAGGAGTACCACGCCAGAGATGTTATCCGATGGCTTGATAAAATGCTAATTCGCTTCACATCCAAGTTTGGGGACTATGTCCCGGAAGACCCATCTACATTCCGGCTGTCATCCAATTTTTCCCTCTATCCACAGTTCATGTACTACCTTCGGAGGTCACAGTTCATTGACATCTTCAATAGCACTCCAGATGAGACAGCCTTCTTCCGTTTGATGCTGAATCGGGAAGGGGTAGTTGGTTCCCTTATCATGATCCAGCCTACCTTATTCCAATACTCATTTGATGGGCCACCAATTCCAGTACTACTCGACATTAGTTCTATCTCTCCGGATGTTATTTTGCTTTTCGATTCTTATTTCCATATAGTAATTCACTATGGTTCAAAGATTGCTCAGTGGAGGAAAATTGGTTATGACAAGGACCCGAACCACGAGAACTTGAGGAAACTGCTGGAAGCACCGGAGATTGATGCTGAGGCGCTAGTGGCTGAGCGCATTCCAGTACCAAAGCTCATAAAGTGTGATCAGCATGGGAGCCAGGCCAGGTTTCTTCTTGCAAGGCTGAACCCTTCTGTGACTCAAAAGACGCTGCTTACAGATGGGTCAGAGGTGATATTTACAGATGATGTGAGCTTGCAAGTCTTTATTGAGCACTTGCAGGAATTGGCTGTTCAGGGTTGACAAAGCAGCATAGATTTGTACATGTATTATTTCTTTTCTTTCTTCTTCGATCTGTTAGTGCCTTTGAGAGGTTAGTTTTGGATGGCCTTCATTTCTCCTTTCTGCAGCTTGTTGTATAATGCTGTTGCTGCTTCTGCTTCTGCTTCTGCTTCATATGATGAAACTGTTTGTCTTGGTGACGTGACCATTGTTGTAAAGAAGAAGTTCAAGTCATAGATATTCTGTTTCCGAAAATTACAGCTTGTCATTGAGTGAAAATTTTTGCCACATGTTATTGGCTATTGCCTTTCTCGAAATTTAGTTTCCTTGAAAAAAAAAATGTTCTTTTTCTATAAGTCTTTGTTAATCGAGTGCATCTGATGTTGAAAACAAAGATTGCAAATAAATTGGTATGATGTTTGTGAGCACAATGTCTATGTATGTATAATTCATGCGACAGAATAATAGATATTTTCTGTACTTTGAAATGTACTACTGGGTAAAGTAATAAATGGTGAGAAATAACAGTACACACAAATACAATGCAGCGTCTAAGCCCTAAGAGGACGCATTTATTTCTTCAGAATGAAATATAACACACATTAGGCCCACAGTGGAGTACTTATTTAACGTTATCCTAAACAATGGAGTGTGCGAGTGAATCGCCGCAGTTGACGAACTGGTAGTTGACAATTAGATGACCTTTTGCGTAGCCACTTCCATCAGTATCTATCTTGGAGAACACACCCTGATCCAAATCCAGCCCTCCATTTCCACACTGGTCAACGATCCTAACTGTTGCTTGTGCTCCTGTTGCAGTATTTCTCACCTGCATGTCGTCAACGGCGACTATTTAGGACATGTTCAACTTCCACAGAAACAAATTATTAACTGGTAATTAATTAGAATGGTCCAAAAGATAACCCGCATAATTTTCAGGATTAATTTTGAGAGGCAGAGTCATTCATTTTCTTTGGATTACTAAAGGCTCAAAAAATAAAAATAATAATATATGTAATATCAAAAATATATTTACCTGAAGGCATTTGCCACAAGAGTCTCTGCCCCGGGGACCCACAGGCCCACAGAAGGCAGTCCAGCCGTACTTCTTTCGCCACGCAAGCGGCTTGCCGGCATCCCACGTGGAACAGAAGGCACTCACGGCCGTCAAATCCCAGTTGTTCGCCGCCGGGTAGTAATAGTGGTACGTCGCCCGTACACCGGACGCCTTCTGGGCGCTCGCCACGTAGGTCAGCACTACCACAAGCAGGAAGCGACTGAAGAATCTCACCGTCGCCATGATTGTAATCTTCTTAGGCTTGCAGTCTTGCAGAGGAGAAAGGAGAAGGCTTCTATTAATAGATGGATTAGTTCTTATAGTTGACCAGTTAATTGAACGTAAAAAAACTTGGCGTGCGACGACTTTTAGCTTCTGTAGGCAATTAAGTAGAGAAGTATTAGCCTTTTGTTGGATTGTGGAGTTAAAAGGTGGAGAAGATTGGTGCAATAGATAGGTTTATTAGTTTCTTTAGCTTTGGAGTGTGGGATTAAGAGGGTATATAAGTGGTTTATATGGATTAACTTGAAACTCGAAAAGTCTCCGGTCAGGAATCAGGAGTATTATTCTCATTAATTTATTTATTTGAATAAATCATTGTGAGGTGAAGTTGATGCTCCAACTTGAATCGGATTATTTGAAAACAGCAGTACTAATTTGAATAAGTCGTGAGTTAGTTAGTGTGTACATGGAGCTATTTTACAGAAATGGCAAAAATACCCTTGTAATAAATGGTGAAGATATTTAAATATACAGTAATAGAGATGCAAAAAGACTTAATTGACCTTGTAGATATATAGTCCGAAATGAAAATAGTAGAAGCTGTTTGGTTATTTAGCTAGTATTTAGTTAGCGCACAAGGGGCACTTATTTATGAATTAAGTTTTTTCTAAATATATTTTGCAATTAAATACCCAACTGTGTATATTTTAATCAAATATTATATAAGATAAGTCAAATGATAAATTATGTATAAAATCTTACCACAAGTAGAGGAGTACAATAAAATTATGCATGTTATCGAAGCAAAAATTTTATTAGGATTTACATATTTATTCAAAGTATAATAAAATTACATAAATTTATTAAAGTTCATTATTATGTTTTAAAATCAAATAATAACATCTAGTAGAATTACAGATGTTAAAAAAAGAAAAAAAAATGTGTGCATAAGATTATCTTGAAAAAAGAAATTTTATACACTAACGAAACAAAGCCTTTTGAGTTTTTAAAGTATATAATCAAAGTTAAAATCAGACAAACAATAAACATGATAAACTGCTCTTTTATTTCTATTTTTTATTCTCAAAACATAAGAATGCACATAAATCCACCCTCCTCTATTAGAGATTTCCTTCACAACTTATGTGGGGTTCTCTCGAGAGTTAACTTGGTTCTTTTTGTCGGAGAAATGACTCATGAATACCTCCACTACTTTCCAACCACAATGGGAATAATCGTACTCCTCCCACATGTCTTGACTTTTTGAAAAGGAAATTGCCGAGGAAGTCCTGCAATGTCGGTTTGTGTCTCACTGTCTCTGAAAGCAACGGTTTGGGCCCCATCTAAACAAAGCTTTCTAATGTAGATTAGTGCAATAATTATGAGCTTAGATTGCTAAACCAAGAGATAAATGACGCCCACGAGGGAGACATGTCATAACAATCAATGAAAGCTTGTCTTGCTGTCATACCTTTTTGTCCAATTTATAACTTCAAATGAGCTGGTGGAGAAATTGAAATGAGTTGCACTGCTTTTGTTTGTCTGTGCTTCTTTGAATTAAAGAGAAAAGGCTGTCACCGCGTTCTTCCTTCAGTAACAACTCTATATTTAAAGTTAAAGAAGAAGAAACTTAGTAGAAGGCTCACCTTTGATGCACTCAGAAATGGTTTCATGATGGCTAGGCTAGGCTAAGCCATTGTTTTCTAGGAGTCATTTTTCTCTCTAACTATCACTAGATATAGTTGAGGCATCACCGTCTCGAGGTTGTTATATTATTCTTTCTGCATGTGAGGATAGCATGCAATATGATGTCTATGCAACATAGGCTACGCAATGACTCTAAAAATTCATGCATGTTGATGATATAGAAACTGTCACAATTAAAGCCATCAGTTGAGTTTCTCTCACGCCAAGAAATGCAAAGTAGACACTTGGTGGAGTTGGATCATGGCAAAGAAACTTCATCTGTACAGGATAGGATAATGTCATATCTTTCAACAGCCAATCTCAAACCTGAAAAGAAAAGAAAAAAAAAAGGGGGTAAAATTGCTAATGACAGCACAGAGCTTTGTGAAGAAATTGAGCAAAAATACAAACCATAAACAGATTATGTTTCAGAGTGAGAAAGTTAATAACACAATCCAAAAGGTTTATATCAAATCTAAAGCTACAGCATGAACACATGATGTGTGATTTTGCACCTCCATTTGAATCACATGGACTATGGTCTATGGGCCAGGTCCCACCTCCACATGGGGGTGTTCCCCTCCACCTCCCGTAATCCAATGGCTCTGAACATTGCGATACCGACATCCATGGAATCTATCCATCCGACATAGACCAGACGCAGAAAGTAGTCGCCAGCCCTACTCTGCATTCAGAGAGGCGCATTGCTCTCAAAGATGCTCCCAACTCCCCCTCTGCTCAAGCTGTCAATGCCTCCCCTTCTCTCCTCTTTATTCTTCTTGTCCTATAAAAACCAAGAAACAAGTAAATAAACGCCCATGTTGTGATCACTCCTTGCAGCTTGTAACAAGTCTCCTCTCATCAACCATCCCAAGTTTCTTCAACTAGAATTGCATAGATGGAAGGAGAAGCAAGCTACATTGGTGACCAAGAGAACTTTAAAGCAACCGAGCTAAGGCTAGGATTGCCGGGAACAAACGAGCTCGACAGAACAACTCATGCACGCAGCAAGGGTGTCAACAAGGAGTTCTGCACCAAGAGGACCTCGTCTGAGACCGAAAACATTGATCAGGATGCTGCACCTGCAGCAAAGTAAGTTTCATGGATAACAAACTTTATCAGATCCCTAGTCAAAGCATAAGATCCATAAACTAAGAGATCGGCTTTACCTGGCAGGGCACAAGTTGTTGGATGGCCACCGATTCAATCATACAGGAAGAAGAACACCTTTCGAGTTGCAAAGATGGGCATGGAGGAAGCTGCAAGACTAGTAAAAGTGAGCATGGATGGAGCCCCTTATTTGAGGAAGATTGATCTCAATCTCTACAAGGAGTACAAGGAACTTGAACAGGCCTTGGAGGAGATGTTCAAATGCTTTTCTCCAGGTAGGAGGACGTTCTCAGTAACTACTACATGTATATATAGATGATTTCTGATGAACATGATGATAGATGATCTAGTATTCTTTATTTCTTATCCTCACTATGTTTGATGATATTTCAGGGATAGATGGGTGTAATACCTGTGAATATGCAATGACATATGAAGATAAAGATGGCGACTTGATGTTGGTTGGAGATGTTCCATGGGAGTAAGTAGACTGTCTTGTAATGTTCTAATAATGGGCCTTTATTTTATAGGCATATACACTCAAGACATATTTTCTTGTGTTTTCAGGATGTTTATCTCCTCGTGCAAAAAGCTGAGGATAATGAGAAGCTCTCAAGTAAGGGGCTTGGGAAGCACATGATAAAAAGAATTAGACAATAGAGATGAACACAATTTATTGAAATATAATTATATATTTTTTTTCATTGAGTTATCCAAGTTTGCAGGGTTTTTCTGAGTACATGGGTTGCCATTAGCCCTATAATGATGTGTCATTTCATTTGTGAAACAAGAAAATTAATAATACCTTCTTGCTTATTGTTTACATTTACAAAACACAACTCTACTTCAGATCTGCCTCATGAACCAGCTAGATCCGATCGTTGTTCAAGGGATCCAATCAACTGAATCAACCAAATTAGATAAAAAGAAAATAAACACAAGGAGATGGGTTATATCATCCCTTAAGATCCATCAAAAAGCAGAAAAGTAAACTGAAATTTCTATAGGGCCTACCTGGCAGAACCTCATCCCTATCAAAGAAAGCATCCTTTTTTGTCATACTTGATTGTTGTCGTGACAATATAAGAAAAAACTGTCATACATTAACACGTTTCAACTTGAGAATTACATGCCCATAGGCCCAATTCAGTTAATTCCTTTGCATGTAATGCAGTAACTGCTAGTCATTTTTGCCCCACTGGAAAGCTCTCCGCGATGCACATGCTACTCGAATAAGTTCCCCTTCAGAATACCTATAGTGAACACACAACCTATAGTGTCGCTAATCCACATCCTCCATCGGAAAACCTATTTCAGCACATACTCATCTCATTTTAAAGATTGAATTCACATCTTCTTTACACCCCCCTGATCACTGTTCTGGCTTATTCTTTTTCAACCTCAGACCAAGAATTCCTCATGGTTGTGTCCAAATCCAGATCCTAGATTTCATTACAACATCCGTAGGAAACAGAGAAATACATATCCACTTGAACAGGCACATAAATCTCATCGTCACCTTATGATCGGTGAAACTATAAAGCACATTCAGTTAGTTTTCTATAAGATTGTAGATTCGAATAAAGAAAAATGGCAGATGATATTATCATTTATGAAAAGGAAGCATATAGTTGTACAAGCAAAATGTCAACAAATCCAAATTTTTTTTTGAAGAATTTCATAAAAGAATCACTCCAGCCATTCAAGTCAAGGAAAATGTCACATAATTATGAGAAAGATTTTCAGGAGTCCTCGAATATGACAAGTGATATGTGTGGCTCATTTGATACAACTTAAAGAAGTAATTCAGGATACCTCAGTGTACATCCGGTACTTGCAAATCTTGAAAGATCTGAAACATATTTTCTGCTTCAATCCTCATTAGCTTGTGTAGATCACATGAAATGCAACTAACCTCATCCCACCTAGGATGCCTCTTATCTGAAGAAAGAAACTCATGAAGAACACCATCAACGACCATGATACTGCAACCTGCTATCTTTTTCACTCCTTTATTTTCCATAAGTTCTCTGATTTTGTCGGAGTAACTCCATTGCCCACACGCAGCATACACATTGGATAACAAAATGTAGCCACTTTCTTCTTCAGGTTCCAGCTTGAGAAGCTCTCTTGAAGCAGCCTCTGCAAGATCTGTATTAGAATAGGCTTTACTGGCACTTAAAATTGCCCCCCATATAGACTGACTTGGTTTTATTGGCATTCTTTCAATCAAAGCTATTGCCTCAGTCAGCCTCCCTGATCGTGCAAGAAGATCAACCATGCATCCATAATGCTCTATTCTAGGTTCAACATTGTAATTTGTCTTCATATCTTCAAAAACCCTATACCCCTGATCCACAAGACCAGCATGACTGCATGCTGTAAGAACAGCAACTAAGGTGACACTATTCGGTACTAAACCTTCTTCCTGCATTTTCCAAAATAATTCGACTGCTTTGGTTCCATGACCATGAAATGCAAGCCCTGTGATCGCAGCAGTCCACACTGCAACATCTTTGTTCAAAACCTTCTCAAAAACTATACAAGACCACTCAAACTTTCCACATTTGCAATACATATCTATCAGTGCGGATCCCAAAAAAGCACCAATGATTCCATATGTCTTTAGCACCCAACCGTGTATACTTTTTCCATAATTTAAGATACCCATATCTGCAGCAGCAGAAATCAAAATGATGGCAGTTACCTTATCAGATCGAATATCATTCGAAAGCATGTCCATAAAAAGTTTCATCATTGTCATGAAATCTTTCTTAGCATACCCAGCAAGAAGAGAATTCCATGAAATAAGGTCTCTATAAGGTGCTTCTCTGAAAAAGCTGCTAGCAGTATCCAACTCCCCAATATTGGCAAATCCGGCCACAATTGTGTTCCATGAGACATTATCCTTACCATGAAATCCATGAAAAGTTTTCATGGCAGATATCATGTCCTCACATTTGGCATACATATCTAGAAGAGCATTATTCAAAATCAAATTCCAGTCACTCAGAGGCATCTTACGTATAATGAAACCATGAATAGATTTTCCAAGATGGACATTCTTCATCTGTCCACAAGACATAAGAAGGGCCACAATGGTATATTGATCTGGTTCAATACCTGAAGCTTCCATATCATAGAACAGTTTAAGTGCTTCCGAGCTATAGCCTTTTCGGGCATATCCAGATAGCATGATGTTATAGGAGACAATATCTCTTTTGGACATATAATCAAACATCATTTGAGCAAGTATTGTATCTCCTGTCTCAAAATACATCTTGATGAGAGAGTTTTGCAGATAAACATGTGAATTGAAGCCATTAATGACAACATGAACATGAATCTGCTTTCCCACTGATGTGTGGTTAGAAGACTTAAGGAGTGACAGAAGAGTGTGTTCATCAGGATAAATATGTGATGAAATCATTGATCTGTAGAAACTAACCGATTGGCTAGGTGAGAAAGACACAGCTGATACCATAATGTTATAAATATAGAGGTTGGGACGGGGAGTGAAATGCTTAAACAGAAGAAGAGCCTCATTCAAATACTCAGGGTGAGAAACTGTGGAGAAATAGAGGAGCCTACTCATTGGAAATGTTTCAGTAATAAGATGAAGCCTTATCGTCTGGGCCAAAATCTGTTTGAAGTTGTCACCACTAGTACACTTCTCAAGAAGGACAAGTACTGGATGTTCAAGGCGTAGTGAGACAGTTGGATCCCAGCTGCTTTTACTGAGTGCAGCAGAAGCAACAGGAGAACAAAGACGAAAGCCATAGTGAGTACAGAGAAGTAAGGAACGGGGAAAATTGTTCCCCCCAAACTTTATCATAGGAAACAGCCACTGGGCACCAGAAATGAAAGAGAAGAAAAGTTAATCGGCAATTTAAATGGAAATCTGTTTACCCTAAGAGAATTCATGAATTGACAGCATGAAGAGCAAAGCATACACTAACCTAACAGCAGATCAGATCCTTAGGAGGCAAAATTGCAGAAGGAAAGGTAAAAGAACTATCATTCAAGCCTACATATGAGCAAAATTTGGTTTCTAAATCCTTCAAACATCATTGCATCTCATGAGACACCAAAGAAATACAAATGCTCTTCCATTATTTCCCTGCATGACATGAAACTCTCCTTAAGAAAGAAAAGTGGCACCAAAGCAAATTTAGAGTACGGAAAATTGGAAAAGAAGAGTCTCCTTCTATCAGGAGACTCACATCAATGTAGAAACTCAGAAAATTAAGCATATCCAGAGTATATGTAGTATTGGGCTCCATAAATTAGACACAAAGGAACACTTGAAAGACCTCTGAAATTGACGGCAGATATATAGCAATCAGATTTCCACCCGATTACCAATACCCAGAACCGAGGAGCTTGTTAAAGTGCATAGAATCACTGCTTAGGAAGAAAAAAAAAACAAGATTTCCATAAAGAAACCCAGCCATCAGCAAAATGTGGCAGATGGTGTTGCAATCCATCATCATCTAGTGTTTATCACCATAAAGGAGAGAAACGAGCCGAAAGAAGTCATCTCCAACGTACCATCTGAGATTCACCCGATAATATCAAATTATTAAACGAGTTAAGATACTCATTCTGATAAATGAAAAATTAATAAGAAAACGTAAGGTTGTAATAGTACTTCCTCGTTTCCGCAAAATGGTAAAAAAGAAGTTTTGGGGTCAGGAAAAGGCATGGCGTTTGCTTTACATATGAACAAATCCAAAGAACAACGAAAGGATCCTCTTTGGTTTCTGCGCAATGACTACAAGGTACTTACAGCGAGTAAAGAAGGATCTTAGATTCTTACCACTTCTCACATGCTTGATTCGGAGCAAATCTAGCCGTAAGATTGCAACAGATGCTTGGCATTTGGTTGGGTTGCGTTCTCAGAGGGCGGTCTCGAAGAACCCTACGGTGTCAATGGAAGGGTTTTGCTATATATTACTGGAGAGAGAGAGAGAGAGAGAGAGAGAGAGAGAGAGAGAGAGAGAGAGAGAGAGAGAGAGAGAGAGGGTCAAATTGGTTGATGCACCACTCGCATCAGAATAAGCCGGCAATTAAAGATTATTCGCGACCGACTAACGAGAGAGTCCGCGATAAGAGATGTTACAGTGCCGACTTTGCCACGGACTTCGGAGAGAGGCATAGCCGAGTCCACGCTTAGCTAGAGGGTGATCAAGTATTAAATACTTTTGCGTGTGTGTGTGTATATATATACACCACCATGATAAGGCCAAATCTGACTAAAACAGAATACAGCAGAACTGAGCCAAATTTGGTACTATCACTGCTTTATGAAGAAATTGGAACTATCTCAGATAATTTATTAAGAATTTGTAATGTTTACATATCACAATTACATAGCTCAGAAAAAGATAATGAGAATGCAATGTGACTTCACGCAAGTTGAAATAATTCCTAGGTTGGTCACCAACTCAATTTTGCAACCAGAAACAGCGAGAGCTTTATTGTCAAAAAAAAGAAAAAAGAAAAAGAAAAAGAGCTTATTCCACCGTATCATGCCTATCAAGACATCACGGCCTTGCATCACCTCTCTGGTAATCATGCATCCTTTCCCTTTTCCTTTTCCTTTTTTAGAAGCCAAGAACATGGGCCCTTTCTTGGGGATAACATAAAGATGATTCACACAACGATTGGTTGTTCACCTTGAAGCTCAGAGATTACAATGAGTTTGTCCGTCTTTTCAAAAGAGAGCGGGTCTGACTTGTTACTTGGATTTAAAACCTATATGGATCAAATAACAATGTGAGATCATAAGTAAGGTGTTATAATAATAAGATGATGAACATGTTAAATGAAAAAACCTGCTTGTCGCCTTTGACATAGCCAATGGCAACTTCACGGCGCAAAACTGCCCTTTCAGAAAGCTCTGTAAATGATGGGGTCTCTCCTTCCTTCATGTAAAAGCCTATTTCCTGCAAATATAAGCATTGCAGTGTGTGAAGGTAATAATGAATATAGGTCTTTCAGAGTTCAGTTTGTCACTTGCGATGCATGTGTTTCAAAATAATGGAGTATTTGATACATTGACATGATCCCCACCAAGTGAGGACTATCTAAATACTTCTGTGTTTTGTGTACAGAGGAGGGAGTACACATTTCCTATTAAAACGGAGTCGTATTTCAATATCTTCTTCTAAAGAGAGCTACTAGGTAGTACAAGATTAGAGAAGAAAGTCTTAAGCGGATAATTTCTATGAGCCCATATGCTCAATTAACAGCAAACTCAGACTTATTCCAGTTGTACATAGCAAGATAGTAGGGTTTTTCCCTTTCACTGACAGCAGTCAACTTTTTCATAATATACACTATTTAACATGCCAGAGCTCCATATCTTACTATGCCTTAATCTATTAGAGGACCACTGTAAGGCCCATCATTGATTAAGGCATTTGAGCAATGGAATATCAATGCAAAGGACTCACCTTCACATAAATCTCATCGCCCTCAGCATTAAGAATATCTTTCCACACCTCGTTCAGCTCACTACTTTCCGCAACTGCAATCAATTGGAGCTCAGTATGAGTAATTATATCTGGAAATTAAACTGAACATTACTAGGATGTTCAACCTTGCGCTGTTACAAGGCTCATTACTTCCTCTGCCCCAATAAATGAAAGGGATGGTCTTATTCTAGATATCTGTAGACCAGATGAAACAGTTGCGACATTATTGTTTCCAAAACTTTCAAATTTCATTATAGTAAAGAAAAGCGAGAAATGGTTACTTGTTTTCCCAATCTTGCATCTACAATTTCAGCTACTAGGTTGTCAACCTGCAAAATGAATAGAATTTACTGGATAATGAAGGAATGAAACAGTTATTTTTTTTTCAATTTTCTTATATACCTTTGTCAATAAAACCATATATTTCAGAAACAAAGCAACTAGAGGTTAAGTCAAACCAGACACTCAATTGACTGCATGAAATTCGTATTCTTCATCATTTGCAGTAAGATTCCTCCAAGTATCATGAACGAGGAGGGGAAATGTAATATTTCCTAAAACAGCTACATAGCTCCCAGAGCAAGAAGAGGCTATCAGATTTGGGTTTCATACTTTCATCCACTATGCATATGCTCCTCGGCTCTTCCCTTACAGCATCTTTTGGGTTAACACTGTGTATGTATATAATTCAAAGAGCCTTGGAATGGTGAAGTCTACATTTTGAATCAGACAACACCCTTTACTGATTAGGTTTCACCAATTACCTTTCCACCTATCTTTGCGTGCCCCTTCAGTTTCATTTACACAGTGAAGAGGTAGTGACACTATGTTTCCTAACCCTCTCCAACATGTCAACTCTTGGTTGACAGAACATATGAATCATTAATGAATACTCAGTTTTCTGACAGATTTCAGATAGGGAAATTGGCTAAATTTTTTGTTATGTTATTCTTCTAAATCATATCAGTTTGGGCTAAATTGGATATATCTGATCCCTAACGATGCAGGAAAACTGTAAATTCTGCTTGAAACTGAAAGCTCAGAAAAGAGGGATAGATGACCAGCGTTCGTATTTTGATCATGTGCAGGACCATGCTTCCAGCAATAGTAATGGACACCGGTAGTGCTGTAGGAGGGGTAGATGATCAGCTGTGAAGGAGAATATGTGCTTTGATAGAGTAGTCTATAGATGTTCTTGGAAAACATTTAGAAGATTTAATTTGCTTGTATAATATTTATTATGTCACAGGCAATCAGGAATCACGTCAATGAAACGACAGAAAGATGAAATCACTGTTAAGCATTATCCTTAGTCCATAAGCACCAACCTTAATGCCATGTTTCTGGCAAATACTTTCAGCAAGAAAAAGGGAATAAGCTGAATGTTTATCAGCCTGGGAAGGATCTGAGGAAAGAAAATTAGTTGAAGAATATTTTAAATTTTAACAAAATTCATTAATATCTAAATTACCTCCAACAAGCCAATCCCTGTCAGATATCACAACAATAGAAAGGGGGACGTCCTTTGTATCCTTGAAAGGTTTCCTAATGTTTAATATGGCTTCCTTCAATGTTTCATAATTCACAGGACTTCCAACCTGTATTAGGATAGTGTTATTATCTCCAAGATATTAATAGAGAAGAAAATAAAAGAGAAATGGAGATATACCAGATGGGAAACCTTAACATTTTTCAGTTGGCTTTGGACAATGGGGTTGACTATACTGCTTCTTTCTTTAATAGGAGCTTCTGACAAAACTTCCTGCAAATTGTATATGTTAGTCTATTTTGTTAAAAGCTGGGTTGTATTCCCTAATCACCCCCAAGCAATGAGAAACAATCAAGTGGATTTACATACTACTGTTTTCTAATTTTGTAAGAAATGTTCAAAGTTGATAATATACAAAATTATCTTCCAAAATAAGTTATTGAGACTTACCAAAACACTACCAGGTCCAAGGTAATTATCATATTCTCTAATCATATCACTAACTTTTGGCCGCCAGCCAACCATAAGTATGCACTCTCTTGGTCCTTGATTCCAATCACTACTCTGCATAGAACTTCTGAGTTCTGAATACCTTTAGAAGAATAACTCTGTATAGAAGATCAATAAATTGTCTTAAATTATGTCCTCCTCTGAAGATATACCTTGGAGCTTGATTTTAAGGGACGCTTTACAGTGTTACTGAGTCGTGTTTTCTTCAGTTCAAGAGCTGTATCTAAAGATTCATCACCTTCTATTGCCTTCAGATCATGAGAAGCGGAAGATTGTTTCTCCTCTGATTCATTTGGGAGCAAGACTTGCGGTCCTTTTCTCCCCCAGACAGGAGCTATAAAAAGCAACTATAAAGGGCAAATAGAAAATTGGAAGTTAGAAAAGCAGAGGAAAACAAGCTAAGTTTTCAGTGCCTTTGTATGATAATAATTCTACAGCAATAATGATGAAATTACAATATATAATCATATAGTCATATAGAAGATAAGTTCCTTCCTAGAAAAAATTGGAATATGCACTAAGCAATTAGGAATCTAGGATTTAGCTATTTTAATCTGTTTTAGAAGGCTCTTCCTTGAATATCGACATCATGTGATTACAAATTCATAATGTGAAAGCTCTATAAAAAATAGGGGCACCATCCATGTCCTAATGACGATGCAAGGAATGCCAGCTCAAAACAGTGAAAGGTGGATCACGGGATGGAAAGAAGAAAATGCAAACAAGAGGCTAGATGACATGAACAAAAAAGCTAAGATAAAAGAGTCCCACATAAAGAAGGGGCTGAAGTCTTACGACAATCATAATCAGGTGACATTCAGAGAGACGTGTCTAGTAGATAAAAATGAGATAACATGGATAATTGTGGAAGTGAGAATACATCAAGGACCCAAGAATCTATTGCTCTGATGAGATTGAGAGAGGAGAAAGCTATTGTAAAGATGTTGAGATGCTCAAATAAATACGTATTGCAGTTTGTGGATTTTAGAATGAAAAGGAGGAATACTGTTCACATAAAAGGTGTCTTAGTGCAGACGCCCCAACTAATGCAGGTCTGAGGATGCAAGCTGTACGCAGCCCCACCCATTGCTAAAGAGTTTCTGCCCTCGACTAGAACTTGTGACAGTATGTCATGATGGCAGTTAAAAAATCAACAGTCAAAATTCTATACAAGTTCTAAAATCAAGTGGTATCTCAAAAATACTAATGTTTATTTAGAAAAAGATTTTCATAGCAATGGTAATGCCAGCAAATAGTCATACTTTGTCTGTGTGTCTAATCTCTTCATCATCACTTGGGTGAAAATATACTCTTCCAGATCTAAAGATGCCACAAACAACTGCCTGGCCAAAAAGATAAATGCTATACCATCATTAGGGAAAAGAAAAACTGACAGAAAGAGCATAAAATATTACATCCAGTTCTACCTCCTGGATTCCACGTCTCACATCCATGTACCTCAAGCCTACTAGGCAAGGAATGCTATAAAGGTTGAACACATTTTCTGCAAAAAATAAAAAAGTATTAGGGAGCACAGTGATCGATACCTGGCAGATGGTCTACAATTAAGATTCCAAGAAGCAACCGAAAAACCTCTAGACTTGATAAAATGACTGTCACTGGCTTAGTTCCAGAGAATTACACAAATCCCCTTTATAGAATATTCAGATTCAAAATGAACATAGAACAAAGAGGGGCCTGCATGGACTCTAACCAGGAGAAAAGGGTCATATCAGGTTCTCAGTAATTGGGCTCTAATGGCGCACTTAAAGGACAAGTGTGCACCCTGCTTATTAAACAATTGTAGAAATCCTAAAGCAACTAGTTGCTAGTCTTTAGCAGGAAAAGTACAAGTTTATCCAACATGGGTACAATGTGCAAACTGCAAAGAAAGCTTTTCCTTAGTGCAGTATTCTGCCCCCAAATTACAGTACCAATTTGAGAAACATTATTCTTCAGATAATGGATCTAAAGACTAACGGTTCCTCACATAGAATGAAAAGAAACAGCTTACAAAAAGGTAAGAATCAAGACTAGCCAAGACAAACCAGCTATATAGCTGATGATATCAGAAAATGACTTGGATACTGTTGAAACTGGATTTTTAGTAATATGATCTTCTGTAGATGAATTCCTATGAGGAAGGGCATAAATTAAATAAAGACCAGCAAAATGGATGCAGCATCTTCACCAGAACACAAATTCATCAAATGAACTAGCATGCAACTGTAGATTCTTACACTCTTTGAACACATAATCACATGAATATAGGAAAATTATTGGGCAACTTATGGCACTTTTGGTTTTTGCTTACTTAAAAGATGTATCTATTATAAAAGAACTTGGATGAGGAGAGCTTGTCAAGGTTGAATATCAAACTGGTTTTTGTTTCGACAAAAATTTCTAGGCATTGATAAAAGAGGTTGTATATCACTATATATAAAATATTGATTTCATACTGCTTCCAGCAGAGTAAGCTTAGTACTTCGATAGTTCAGCAAGTGCCTGTAGATTTTAAGGAGGCCCTTTTGTCGAGAACACTGAACAAATAACTTAGAAGCAACCATCTCCACCGGTTGCACATTCATGCCTGTGATTGATTTGAGAAGTTCACAGGTGCTGGAATTAGAAGCCTACATTCATAAAAGATGAAATAAGTCAGGAACTTTAACTTTGACTTTCTGCAGCATAACCATGAAGTGGAGAAGCAATATTAACCACCATTGTTGTATATCCCATCATCCAATCCGTCACTTAACATCAAGAAAGCCTCACTCTCATTAAGAAAGGCCATTAAATTAGTCTATGCACTATTTCAAATAGTAAAATATAGGGTGGGACTTGCATGTTAGCACTTAAGGGCTAATGAATTTACAATAATAATGCTCTATCAAATGAAGAAATGTGGAGTTCAAAGTAAGTCGTTGTTTGTCTATTTGATATACTATACCTCAACAATAGTTGGGACATATGCCATTTTGGGAAGAGCTTGAAGAGCTAACAGGGAAAGAAATGCATCTGTATCGACTTCATACCTGGTTAGGTTGATAAAAATACAGTGAGTACATAAAAACTATTTACAGGAAATAAGTTAGCAATAAATTTCTGCACGTATAGTTTTACTGGATATGCAAACTACTTGGACATATCTCTCTCATGGAATACTTGAAAGAATTCTGTTCCACTAGTAGCTTCCTTACCAAAGTAAGCAAACTACAAATTCTGTCTACTAAGGTGTAGCAAGCAAATATATGTTGAACTGTTTGCATGAATGGTGCTTCAAAAGTGCCACCAAAATGAGTGTTGACTGGCAGGCAATTAGCATGGTATATCTTGGATTGCTCAATACTATGTCAACAGATAATACCTGGCACAACTTAGCTTGGCATGTCGAAATGGTATGCCAAGCTGCATGATACCTCAGGCATGCAGCATGCCTCGTGCCATGCCACATTGTGGCAATGGCTCAATCAATTACAAAAGTTGACATATAGCACTAAAATCCATGCATGAGAATGCAAAAAGTCTAGTTCTTGTTCTTCCATATCAATATGGGAGTTAGAATGCTCGACAAATGTTCTGCTACATAATTGACAAACTTGTACATAGCATGATAACTTGGGTAAACTGAAAAGTTAAAGCCTTACACTAACCGGTCATTCTTTGCTGGCAATATAATGATGGATCGTGCTCTATTTGCTGCTGCTCTTTCAAATGATTTTGTCAAGCTAAGACTGCAGCTGCAATTGTAAGATTGCAACTCGCATAATAAGACAGCAAAAGAGAAGCTCCACGTTCAAGTATAGAACAAGACTAGCTATATCAGATGATGGAAATGAAAAATAAACAATTTTGCATGTCTTGTTTTGTCAATTCACCAACTAGTTTAAAAGTTTAAGCTATCAAAGGTAAGTGCTTTTGTTCTCTTATATTCTAGCACTTTCACTCACTTTTAGACTCATATTTTAATAGGCCTAAGAAGCAGATTTGAATTAAATGGGTGGACTCTTTTGGTTGAAAGGATCAGTTCCCATACCCCGATAGCTATATGCATTTCGAAATGCATTCTTCCTTGGATCTCGAATGAAGCAAATCTAGGCATCAGAATTAGGGTTTGATAGATGTATAAAAGAATGACATAATGGATAAGCATGATTCTTCCTCATGCAGTATCAGGATCTTATCCTTCATCATGAGCTCTGTTTAGTTGGAAGTTCAGATAGGCAGGTGTGAAGCGTGAAGATTATCTGCATAGAATTGCTTCTCAGTATCAATTACCAAAAGTGCCCTTGGTGAAAGGAGAGAGAAAAGGATAAAGTGGAGAATGTTTTGCTAAATGGGCTAATAATGTATCTGTTAAAGGGTTTAATTGGTTATATTATCCAAAAGTCCAAATGCACTAATATTCAACATCATTCTTCTGAAAAAGAAAATAGGGCCAAAAGCCAAAACTTCGAGAACAGCAATTTGGCTGTTCTGACATTTGATTGGTCTTCCTGCATTATTCAGCATCTGGATAATTTTCTATTTCATGTTTACTATTCTCAACTCTGAAGCCATCTTTGCTATTCTTTAGAACAACCTAATGCAAATATAGCCAAAAATAAAAGCCATATCTAATTCTTCAAGACATTATACCCAGATGCTTATTAAACATCTGAACATAAGAACAGCCTTTTGGCTTCTCATTACCCAGATTCAGAATAATGCCTCAAGACTTGAATGAGCTGCAACTCAAGCACAAAAACAAGGATACTCGCATATCAGCTCAACATCAAAAGCTGTTATAGTAATTTTGAGAAATGAGAAGAACCATCTACATAGAGAAAGAAGTATTTACCTCTTGGTAAAGACATCAATATGGTTGAAATCTTTAGTAATGCTATCTCCAAGCTTCTCTATTTGCTTTCTAGGGAGATCCGATAAAAGAAGAATTCTTTGCTTCCTTAAGATTGTTTGTCAGGAGACAAGTAAGTTGGTTAAACATCCGAACACCTTATTTATATAAATGAAGTATATCAAAGCACAACTTAAACTTGGTTAAGCATCCAAATGCCTTATTTATATAAATGAAGTATATCTAAACACAACATCAATATTACCTTGCTGTAGCGGTACCTAAGCGGATAGCTGACTCATGAAACTTGTTTAGCTGCTTTAATATGAACAAAAGATGACTGTTAACTCCACAGATAATAACATGATTACTCTCCATCACTTGCAACTGTGCTCCTTCTCTAATCTTCTGCATGTTGTTCTGCAGACATAGATCTTGCTTAGATACATACTTGGTCTGGAAGGCTATGGCAACATTCACCTTATAACTGAAGGTAGAAAGAAAAAGCTTACTCTAAATTGCTCTGTCATTGTGCCTAATAAACGGGAATAGAACAATATACCCCAGATAGCTAGAAGAAGACCAATAACACGTTCAACACGAGTTTTTTGCTGTCAAAACAAATAGCACTTTGAATACGATACCAGAAAAAGTAAAATCTGAGAAAAAAAAGGGGAAAAATGGTGAAGGAAAAATAGTAGTCCAGTATAAAGGATATTTGACTAGTAAATCTTAACTTTTTTCAACCTTAAATTATACAAAGTTCGTGCTAGCCTTACTCTTAAATGAGTAGAAGAGGAACAAAGGCATGCCCAAGCTTCCCAAAAGCAGTCCTCCAATGATTGCTCCTTATTCCTGAATTTGCAAACAGAAAAGAAAGAAATGTGCAGATACATTTAGCACTTGTTGTACTCTACTAGATGACATCTTCAATAAGGTTACTTTTGTTCATTTCGTAGGGGAAAAAGCCATAGCAATAAATGATGAGAACAATAAATTATCTGAAAGATAAAAGATATAATCATGGATACTAGCTGCAATAATATGAAGAAGAATGCAAATTTCATGAACCCGTTTCTGTTAGATCATGTTACTCTGACCATACATGAAATAATAAGTTGATAACTACTAAACAAATGCTAGCTTATAACAATCTATCTCATGCACATCAAAGGGTGAACATTCTTTTGAAGTGTTAATCATTGTTTCAGTAAGAAAGCATCAGTCAAATGTCCAGCAGTGACTGTCCCAGAAAATGTGCATTCACTTGGAGAACACAATCATTTAATTCTAATTTGCCCTAAAAGAATTTCAAGCAATAGTAGCCTATTGCTGCTCGTGAGAATAGGATGTTACAAGGCTACAACAACCAATTAAGTGCAGAAGCATGAAAAGAACTACCCTCACTATATTCAATGTTACCACTGGTCAATATATACAAGAAATGCACCATCTACAAACTATAACTAGATGGATATATAAATATCAAAGGAACATAACCAAGCAGCACCTTCAACAAGTGTGTTCACCATAATTTGATAGTACACTTCACTAAGATGAAATGTGCAAAATGAACATTATTCACAGAGATGACAGAGAAGAAGCACGTATATGTGAAATAAAATATAGGAACACTTTGTATGGAAACAGTCGACAGAAAAAAGAAGTTTCACCATAATAAGTATTATAGGGACTTTGTTGGCGTTTAATAAAATGAAATCAATGCAATGTGAAATTCAGAGGGATGTACCTGATATTGTAAAACAGAAAACCTCCAACCATGACGAATGAGAAACATGCTACAAGTAAAGCAATAAAAATCCTACAAAAATAAATAGATATATATAAGCAAAATAACAGTAAAAAGGCAAGGATTTTCCCAATGCATGATGGTGTTGCTTACAAGTAACTTCTTTTCAAGATCGGATTGCATACATTTTAACAATTATTGACCTACTGACAGTCAACCCTCTGCCCTGATTTTGTTCAAGCCAAAAGCTTACAAGTAAAATAATTATGAATAGTAAGCTTTTGGTTAAAAATAAAATTTCAGGGAGCAAGACATTTTAGCCCAGGAATTTATCTCAACTCAAGTAATCAAAAGTTTCTGGTAAGAGCATTTATGATAGATGGTTAGACAGATTAATCCCAATATATAAAGGGTGGAAAGGTAACGTCTTTAATTCTATTAGAACTAGGATTTTACTCATAGTGCAGTATATTTGTTAGCTTGCTAGCACAAATATTAAATAGAAGACTAATAATTCTCTTATCTTGAGTTAATTAAAAGTTGCAACAGGATGAGATGATTCCAAGTTGATAGCTCAAAGGAAAATCCAAATACTTAAGCATAGACAGTTAAGGCTGCATTCATTAGACGTACGTGCCGATATTTCGTTCAAGCTGCATGTTGAAAAGATAATATAGCCGAGAAACATTCCATTTGATATCTTGAAAAGGTGGAAAAACCACATCTAACTGAAGAGGTGCAGGTTTGTTGATAGAATTAGACACACAAGCAAAAGGCAAACTAGCCCTGAGAAATGGAGGCAATATCTGCAATTTCATCATCATCATCCCATGCATCAGATTTTTTACCAATCTGGATATGAAGTAGAATGCCACCAGTTGTAAAGCAACACTACTATGGATTTCCTGTAGAAAAATTTAAGAGGTCAGAAAGAAATAAGGATAAAATGTACAAAGAATCATATCCATTTATAAGCATCCAAATATCTAATACCCCTGCTTGCCACATGCAATATCGGAGAGTAGAGATATCAAATATGGCTGCAAACAGAGGATACTATTATGAAGTACCATGTTCTAGATTATGTAAGGTAGCACACGATATCCAATAGTAACAGGATGGCGACAAATAAAAAGTATACTATTTTGTAATCATACATACTAGTCACCAATTATTGTCTTCATATAGTTATGTTTCAGTATATATAGCAAAATTACTGTGTCAATATAAAGATACTAAGTAAAATGCCTATTCTGTCACAGTAATTGCAGCATAATTCTAAGTTTCGACCGATCTCGAGTGGGATGAAGCTAGTCTAGGTATCGGCTATATCAGCCGATCCCACCCGATACAGGCTCTCCCTCTCTCTTCTCTCACTCCATCTCTCTTCTCTCTCTAGTTTTTTTTCTTCTCTCACCGGTGCCCCATCTCTCTCATTTCTCTCTACTCTCTCCCTTTAGCGTCTTCCTCTCTTTCTTTCCTCCACTTTCTCTTGTCTCTCTCTCTCCTTCAATCTTTGTTACTACTGCAGATAGAGAGAGAGGGAGTAACAGAGAGAGAGAGAGGAGGAGGAAGAGATTGAGAGGGGCAGAGAAAGAAGAGAAAAGAAATGAAAAAAAATCAGAAAAAAAAGATTACCTTGCGACAGTAAGAAAGAGGGAGGAAGAGAGAGATTGAAAGAGAAAGAGGAGGGAGAGAGAAGAAACAAAAAAATTAAAACTTGCCTTGTGGCAATAAGAGAGAAAGAAGGTAGAGAGAAGAAATGAAAAAAATTAGAAAAAATAAATTTGCCTTAGCAGTAATTGATAAAGGGAGGAAAAGGGAGAGAAGGGGAAAGAGAAGGGACAGCCAACTCGGCATTCATCAAAGTTTTGAATAAGTTAATATAAATTTTAATTTTTAGACTTCATATGTGAATAATTATCATTTTCTTATCACTTTTATAAATTTTTAGAAATTTTTCCATATTTTAAAATAATATTTAGAATTTATATGATTAAAAAATGGTCTGATCTGATACGGGCAGTCGATATAGCCGATACGACCGATATGGCCGAATATGTATCGTTTTTTCGGATGGCCAATTCCGATCTTGATATCGAGTTTTGGAACCTTGGACTGCAAATCACTGTAATGTAAGTATACAACCTTTGTATGCAGTCATTTTATCAACTTATGTTAATTGAAAGAGAAAAATCTCACACCATAATAACTTTAAATTTTTTTCGATATGCACTTGAGTCATTAATAAATTATTCTTACAACTAAAAGCATACAAAAACTCTAGTGAGAAGTGAGAAATCTATAGAGCATCAAAATCCTTCAATCAACTCACAACTATCCAATTCAAAAACTCTACGATTAGATAGAGATATCAGCTATGTACTCTGGAAGACACCCACATCTGTTATTTCTTGGAAGCAAAATAGCAACATGGGAGCTTTAACAGTTAGTTATCTCATTAGGATGATTTCTCATTTTTATTGCACTATGTATTCTTGATATCAGTCACCAAATTTGGTAGAAATTAGCAGAGGAGAATAAGTCTTGAATGAGAATAACATTGCCTACAAGTCGTCGAGTCTTGATAAGGCTCTATAGGCTTTAAGAGAACTGATGACAGTAGAAAGAACTTCTTTGAAGTCCTTTACTCAAATGAACCTAATTTCATTTATATAACCGTTTAAATGTGAAAATCTTATTGTTAGATAATCAGTTGATCCAAAAGTTTAAGTTGTTAGATAACATACTAATAATTTATACAATATCCTTAATATATGAATATATCCCATCTTGTGCGATCTCTATTTATTACTTTTCATATGATATGAATAAGTAAAAGAAATATTAATTTGGAGGGAAATAGATAATATGAAACTAATGGACCAAACTACCCTTTGACTATGAGATATTAGTTAAATTTTACAAACCTATAGAAACAAAAATGTACTTTTTACAATAGAAAACTCTTTATTGTGGGCTTGCGGGCTTACATGCTTGTAAGCCTGCAAGAACCATTGACTTGCGAGCATACAAGCTTACAAGTATTGCTTATCTTTTTTATTTCTTTTTCTTCTCTCCTACTAAGGTTGTGGTTCTGTAAGTTTATTGCTAGCTTACAAGCCGACAATCATATTATAAGAAAGGTCTTTTTTTTATTTGGCAAGCCTATAAGTCCATTGCTGACTTACAACCTGCAATCCTATTATAATGTAAGGCTACATTTTTTTAAAGGTAAAGTTACTAATGTTTTTTTCCATCTTTTGAGCTTATAAGCCCACGTATAATGCTACATTATTTTTTTATTTTTTTAAGGAACTTCTTAGAACTATAAATTTTATTAAAAACAGAAGGTAAGTTAATGTGGGCTTACAAACTCTTGCAAGCTCAGAAATTTACACGGCTGCAACCACTTTATAAGTTATCGCGGATTTAGTAGGTTTTCTTTTTTAGAGAAAAATGTATTTATTTTGAAGGAAAACTAAGGATATATGAGAGATAATTTGAAATAGGGATATCATTATTATTTTGATGTGTCATGAAAAAGTAACAAAAAATTGAGTGTCATGCAAATAGTACTAAAATTTTATTATTAGATTTGTAAAACATAAATACCATTTTAGGGGTAAAACTATAATTTGAGAAAATTTAAATTTAAATTTATTTCTATTTTCTCTCTCATCTCTCATTTTTGAATTAGAAAAAAATAGTATTCAATTCCTAAACGTAGATAGGGGTCCCAAACCAAATTTAGGAACTAACCCTAAAATCAAATTAAACGCCACCTTTAGAACTTTGACATGAGGGCCTACCTTTTCAATCCCAATATTTAATAACTAAATCTCAAGTTTTGATTTGGCTTGCGAAAATAAGATTATTAAAATTGAACAATTTGATTGGTGACTTAGAAAATAAGGAACGGGATAGAATTGAAAAACACATTAGCAAAGAGAAAATCATCATGCCTTGTTTGCAAGATCCATAGTGGATGGGTTGGTGTGGGGAATTTCTAGACGAAGTGGAAAATGCTCATGAACTTTGATAAACCTGAAAAGGAAAAAAAAAAAGAGAATTGTTGATATTTCATAAGAATCTAAAAGAGATTGTTGTATTGAAAAGAATAGGAGAACCGATAATAGAGATAAAAGCTATGCTAGGCAAGTAAAACCATAAGCTTACACAATTGCATCAACCAGTTCCAAGGAACAAAATATAAGTTCCATATGGAGTAATTTGCACATGAGTTACCCGAGAGCTCCAATATTCAGCTCATTTTTATTCCTAACTATTAGAGTTATTTGGTTATATTTTATTTATTTATTTAGATATATGGTGACTTTATATAAATAGGGCTAATGCCCTTTCTATCATTTCAAGTAATACATTTTTCGCCTAATTTTCTCCTCTCTTTCTCTTTTCTCTTCAAATCCAATATAGGATTTGGCCTTGTATTGTTTCATGATATCAGAGCTTCCTGATCTCTAGGGACCTTACTTAAGTTAGACTTATCCTCTCGAACAGCCTCTCTCTATCTCACAACTCGAAATGTTTAAAATTTTCTTTTTGTGTTATTTCACCCTCATTGAGCTCAGGTGCTGCTGTCTCACCCTCTCGCTCTGCCAACTCGTCGGAAGCCTCTCCAACCTCCTTGAGTTCGCCAGCAGTTGTGCCTTTTCTCCCTCGGCATGAGCTCCTCTCTTCGCCATTTTCTGCAAGTCCAGCAACCTAGCCGCACCGCAACAACCACTCTATTCAGCAGCAGTAAGAGCAACAAGCGCGCTTACCAGCATAGCAGCATGGTTTCAGCTGGTGCCCACCAAATGTTCGACCAAAATTCACTTGTCCACAACCCTCTCCTTCAGCAACATTGTTCAAAGTATTTGCTCACTAGGTGTTTGACGAAAGTTCGACCAAAAGTCCATTATGCTAGCCCTCAAGTCCGCAATAGACCTGTCCAAATTTGGCACCTAATTGGTAGCATGTCAAGGTTAGCAGCTTTGTTCATCAGATGTTTGACGAAAAACCTATGTCGAAAAATTTTGAAACACCCTTGAGGTGCTTGATAGGTTGCCTCTTCTAATTGCATCTTGTGTTTTGGTCAACCATGAGAGCCTTAGCTTTACCGGTCCCTCTACTTCTACCTCTGTTTTCTCTATTGTGACTAAATCTTGAATTTTTAATTCTGGCGCCTCATATCATATGATTGGTGACTGATCTATTCTCACTAGTCTCATTCCTGCCCCAACTGCCCTTCCTCATGTTCACACTGCTGATGGGACTTATTATCCCACCTCTCACATTGGTTACATCACCCCGACCACAGATCTTACTAGTCATCTTACTTTATATGATATCTAGCTTGAACCCAGTGTTACAATAAGTCTTATTTTTGTTACTCAGCTTTCTGACTTTGGTTACACTGTGATCCTTCTCTTTTACTTCTTGTGTTGTGCAAGATAAGTCAACAGGCTAGAGAATTAGGACCGGTACTCAGATTCATGGATTTGACTATCTAGACCAACTTCACCGTCCTCCATATAGTCCCAGTGTTTGTCCCGTCACTTCCCTATCTCCTTCAGACCTGTGGCATCAATATCTAAGTCATGTATCGAGTCAGCATCTCAAGATTTTATCTAAGTTTGGATCTTTAGGCAATAGTTATTTTTTATGGTTGTCTCCTTATACTGATTGTTAGACATGATCAAAGGGCCCAGCCCGCCCGTGCCCAGCCCGCCCGTGCCCGGCCCGGTTTGGACCGAGCTAAGCCCGAGCCCGAACTATCCATGGGCCGCACGGGCTAGCCCTTTGCCCGCCCAACCCGGCCCGAAAGCCCGCCTGTCTGCTACAGTAATTTACCATTGCTACAGTAAAAAAATTTAGTATTGTATCGTTTTGCATTATTTTAAGCACACATTTAAAAATTTTAATTTATTTTAATTATTTTTTAAATGGAGGAATATAAATATTTTTTTTAAAATAAGCTAATAGTTAAAAAAATTCTAAAAATAGCTAAAATATGGGTTAGGCCGAGTGATTGGTTGGTCGGGCCGGCCCGGCCCGACCGGCTAGCCCGATCTCTCACGGGCCGACGGGCGATAACGGGCTAGACTATTCTAGCCCGGCCCGAATAATTGGTGGGTCGGGCCGTGAACAAATACTTAAGCCCGGTTGGCCCGAAAAGCCCGGCCCGGCCTGCCCGATGATCATGTCTACTGGTTGTAAGTTCGTAAAACATCGAGCCATTTTTTTCCTCTTGTGAGAGTATCTCTAGTTCCCTTTAATCTTGTTTTTTAACAATTGGGGTCCCGCTCCCTTTTCTTCTAGTCTTGACTTTCTCTATTATGTATCTTTATTGATGATTTCTTTCGTTACACCTGAATTTACCTTAGGTGCTAGTGCTCTAAGATATGTCAGATCTATCGTGCTTTTTTTTCTATAGTTTGTACTCAGTTTAGTCAGTCTATTAAGATCTTTTGATCTGACGGTGCTTGAGAGTACCTCTCTTCTGAGTTTCATTCTATTCATGCTGCTGCTGGCACCCTACCTCAGCAGTTGTGTTCTTATAACCCCGCTCAAAATAGTGTTGCCGAACAGAAATATTGTCATCTTCTTAAAACCACTTATGCTCTTCTCTTTGATGCTTCTATTTCTCGTTTTTATTAGGCTGAGACTCTTCTTACTGCTCTCTATCTAATCAATCAAACTCCATCTTTAGTCTTTGATGGTGTGACTCCCCTTCCCCTCAAACTCAGCGTGTCATAAATCAAGAATTTGCTAACCTCAAAATGCAAAAGAGAAATATACTTAATGAAGAAGTTGGCAATTTGCTCCTCAGTGCTATTTAGATGGAGAAAAATTATGTCAGCTCGGTACTTTTGATTAGTGTAGTGCATATCGACCATGGTTCGCCGAATCGGCCGAACCCGATCCGAACTCTCTCTCTCTCTTTCTCTCTTTCACTCCTTCTTCTCACTCTCTCTCTCTCTTACTCTCTTTCTTTTTTTCACTTTTTCTTTCTTTTTTTCTCTCCTTACGACATAACTATTGTTTCTCTTACGAAGAGATCTAGTTCCGGCGAACTATTGTTTCTCTTATGAAGAGATCTAGTTCCTTACCACAATTCAGTTTTTTTCATTTCTTCCACTCTCTTCTTTTTTTCTTCTTTCTTTATTTTCTTATTTTTAGTAAACTTTTTTCTAAATTTTGAAAAGTTTTTCTATATTTTTAAATAATATTTAGAATTTTACGTAATTAAAAAGTCTGATCCGATCCATGCGACCGATATAGCCGATATGTATCGTTTTTTCGGAAGGCCAATCTCGATTTTTCAAACCTTGATATCGACTTCAATGTGCTTCGTTCTCTCATGAAAAATATAATTTTCAGCGAGCTTTTAGCACTATCATTATCGACATAAAGAGGAGTTGGGAAAGGCAATGGAACACCCATATTACTAAGAAAGCAGCGAAGCCAAACAATCTCATTAATCACCACACACATAACACTGACTTGGTACCAGAGGGGGGCACCACTTTCTGCTTCTTACTGCACCTGGATATCTTCCCTCTCTTCCTCTCTTCTCTCCAAATCAAATCTAGGGTCAGGCCTTGTATTGTTTCACTAACAAATTCCCAAGAAGATTTGGGTACACATTCACCAAATGTAGAAATGTGCACTTTATTTACAATTTCTCATATGGTTCATACTTATCAATGTTCCTATGTTTAACATTTCTCTTCTCTGTGAAAAGTTCTGTTCTTGGTTCAAAAATCCTTGTAGATCAGTCTATGCATCTCACACCACTACTCTGTCATGCTTCATGCAAGCATAGGGAGTGAAAAGTCTAAAATAGTAACGAAACTAAAACAACCAATCCGATAATGGAAACCCAACAAAAAGACAAACCAAGAACCACATCGCACCAGTTGGTTACAACAAACTAAGAAATACGACAGATCAAGAAACCAACAAAATCACAGAAACAGGTTGATCGCTTCAAGAAAAGGGTGCTAAGGAACTGTAAATGAAACGGACCTGAGACGAGAGTAAGGAAGGATGGGTCTTGCGTGGATCCGAGGAGAGCTCCATGGAATGGACCTCAGACCTGGGCAAGCCGGGATGGCTCTTGGGTGGATTCGAGGAGAGCTCCATGGGAAGGGGCACTGCACCTGAGAACTCATTTTGATCGTCTCAGGATCCCTTCGATCCAGCCAATCTTCTCTTCCTCAAGAAGTCCAGGGTCGAGTGAGATTCTTTTTTTATATATAGAAGAGTGAGGTTCCTTTGAGCTCTGATCGTTTCAGGATCAAGGACACGAAGGTGTTCCATTTTTAGGCGGTTAATTACACATCCACCCCATGAATTATACATTTTACCTCCTCTTTTTAAAAACTACATTTTTTTAAAAAGAAAGTCTCATTTTAATCGACCGATTACAACTTAATACAATAAAAAAAAGGAAATACCCAAATTTAAAATTTAAGAATCTATTCTGTGAGAGGCAAAATTATTTTAAATTTTATGAAGAAATATGCAGATGAGGGTACATTTGGAACCAATTTTTGATGGTATTCAATTGATTTCATTTGGAGAGAATTTAATTAATTTCATCTCAAAATAATTTCTGTTATTTGAGAAAATAATAAACCTAATCTGAGTCCCTGTCATGTGGACAAATATCTCAGTTCAATCCTCTCTCACAACAAAAATATCCTTGAAGAGATACAGGTCACCCCCAAAAAAACTCTCCTCTGACTGAATACTCTGCAAGAAAAGAGAAAGGTAGCTCAATTTGGTACACACCATCTTATAACGAGGAAAAATATCCCACTTCAATATTCCACGGCAAATAAGACATTTCCAACTCACATCTCATGGGGCTGGAATGTAATTAAAGAGCATAAAGTGATAAAGAATTAGAGATTGATTGGTTGCTGTTGATTCCTACTGTTGTTCTCCAACACGATGTTGAATTGCTCCTCCTTGCATTTGCTCATCTGCTCAAAAGCATGACGTTCCAGTATTGAATGAAACAGTGCCTGTTCCCACCTGTGGATATCACAACTTCACACAATGTGCTAAATATTGGTACAGCTAATTGCCCGGCATCCACTTGCTTGCAATCTTGGCCTCTTCCCCACAAAAGGTTGGTTAAGTTCAAGAACAAGAACAGCTAGGCCATCAAAGTCTTAGATGCAGAACCTCTAAAATCCCAGTAGATGTTTGTGACTTTGCCCATGTACATCCGTACCTCAACTGCTGCTTTTGGTTTAGGATCCATACAACTGGGAAAAGAAAAACATGCCTATCAGCTATGAATGAGACTGTGGCCAACTTGGGAGCAGTATCAGTCAAAAAGCCACTTTATTCATTCTCCTTATCTCAGTCAAACCTGTCCAACGAAACTTGCTACATGAAATAGCTGTCTGATTTGAGGTGTCAATTTGATTTCAGAATTTATCGATCAGTTATGAATGAGACTCTACAATGATCGCAGTTATCTTTGTAACCCAAAACTAGTTATCTCAGTTTCTAAGAATCAGACCAGAACCGGACCTTATGTTCAAAGTAGACAGCACAGTTGTTGTAGAACTATATCCTTGATTTATACAACACCAAATATCTGAATCCTCTCGAATTCAACAAAAGTTCCATTTATTTGGTCCAATAGACCCAAGCATATAATTACTTTGTCACAATATGTTCCATTTATTTCTGATAACAATTATCAGATCCTTGATGGCACTGTATTGATGTTGCTGAAAACTACTTGTTATCAGCGGCACTACGATTTCATAAAATCATCCCTCTTCACAATGAAATCTCAAAGCTAACCATAAAATCCTCATGATCCATTGGAGCTATAATGATCAATCAGCTTGTCCAGATCTATCCTATTCATGTTGTGAATATGAGCTCAAAATATTGGGATTTATTGGGCTGATACTGAGCCATAGGCATTGACAGGTTGACCCAGGATTCTAGGACTAACTCTCCTAGCTATGTGTTTCCCACTTAATTGTATGTCAAGGTAACATCTGTATGGCCCTGCATGAACCAATCGACAATACTGCTTGGACCAAACAGCAAGAGTACTAGGCTCTGGTTAGAAAGTTGGAAGATTATCAGACTAAATTCTGTAGAATTTATTTTCTTTTGTCAGCTAAGGGGGAAAAGTTAGATATGTAAGTTATGTTGATACTTAACCAAATGTATCAGCTTGGTATTGTCATTCTGATTATATAGAGATCATACTATCTGGTTAAGCTGCCAAACACAGTTTCAGAAGTAATCCTTGTTAAGTTGGCTTAACCCATCAACCATGCAGGAGATACATGCCTATCAAATAAGTCGAAGCACAGTTCTATTTCCATGATCTCATGTAATATATCTTTGGCATCACATTTCTCAACTTGAGGACACATCTTCAACAAAGGTGGTAGTGTCTTAAAGTATAACTTTATAGTCAAGCATTTGCAATAGAAGGGATCAGTTTATATGCATCTGAGCTTCGATGTTAGCTAATAGAGCAAAAATCTCTGCATGCTGTGGATGCAAACTACCCCCAGCAACAAATTCATTAACCTCACCACTTATCTCAATCAGACTACATCCAGGAGTTTTTCTCATCCCAATTCCTTTCAGTTCCTTCCTTAGCTTCATTACCTCACTCCAATCTTGGGCTTCTGCATGCATGTTGGACAACATCACTCGACTCCAAGGATCATGTGGATCCAACTCAATCACTTTGGCAGCTGCAACTTCACCAAGCTCCACATTGTTATGAACCTTGCATGCACTTAGCAATGTACCCCACATAACTGCATTAGGTTTCATAGGCATACCCATTATGAGATCATATGCCTCTTTCAATCGTCCAACACGGCCTAAGAGATCGATCATACAACCATAATGCTCAATTTTAGGTGCAAGGCCATACATTTCTTCCATAGAATAAAAATACTGAAAACCTTTTTCTATTAGTCCTCCATGGGCACAAGCATTTAGAACCCCAACAAATGTAACTTCATCTGGTGGGACACCAACTTGTTGCATCCTAGCAAACATTTGAACAGCATCAATGGCTATCCCATGCATTGCAAGTGCACAAATTACCGACGTCCATGAGTACAGGTCTCTCCTCATTGGGACCTTCTCAAAGACCTGAACTGCCTTCTCGATGCTCCCACACTTGGCATACATGTCAATTAAGCAGTGATCCAATGATCCATCAAAACTCGTACAATTTCTTTCAATGTAAGAGTGAACCCAGATCCCAGTTTCCAACATGCCTATGCTAGCACAAGCAGAGAGAACAGTGCACATAGTTAGTATATTTGGTTTCACTTGAGATGACAGCATCTTACGGAACGCCGACAGGGCTTCCCGATACTGACCTACCTGGCAATACCCAGATATCAATGTATTCCATGAGATGGCATCCCTGTTCGGCATCTCGATAAACAAACGATAACCAGTTTGTATCTCACCATGTTTGACAAACTGATGTATAATAGCATTCCAAGCAACAACAGTTTTCACTGGCATTGCGTCAAAAATTTTATGAGAAAGTGCCAATTCATAGCTACCACCATAAATCCTGATCAACTCTGTGCTAACAAATGGATCAATTTCAGCCCCACTAGTGACAATGAACCCATGAATCACTTTTGCCGGTTTTGGATCGCCACCAAGCTGGCGACACGCAGTAATGGCAGTCGCCAAAGCCACGGGGTCTAGCGACAAGCCTCCAGATCTCATGGCGCGGAAGAGAACCAACGCTTCCATGGGTCGGTTCACAGCAACGTAGGCTCGAGCCATGGCGGTATGGAAAACCATGCCAGGTTGAGGCATTTCGTCGAACAATTTGCGGGCGCAAAATATACGGCCCAAATAGGAGTACAGCGAGGTGAGCGCACTGGAGATGAACTCATTGGAGGAGAGGAGACCGGTCTTGGTGAGGAAGGAGTGGAGAGTTTGGGCTTCGAGGAGCGAGGAAGGAGAGGTGGGGGAGATGGACTTGATGAGCCGGACAAGAGAGCGGGCCGTGGGCCGGAAGGGGAAATCAATCATGTACATTCGAGAGAATGACGGTCCTGGAGGTCAAAAGCCAGGCATTGATGTGTACTATCAGACGGCTTAGATTAATTCAGGCCTTGTACCGGTGTCCTGTACGTGAAATCTCATTTTATCATAATAATTAGGAAAAATGCTTGGACCAATCAAGGGCCTTCTATAAATACCCATGTCCTGTATGTTTTATATTACGAATTAATTTTTTTTTAATAGAATTTAAATTGCGAAAGCGTCGAACTTTACAAATACTAAGAAGTTATGAGTAATATGTGGTGATCTTTGCAAATAAAACATATTTTGACGAATGTTTAATTTTTTGGAAAATTTCTGAAAGGCATGTATCGATTAGCAATAGAAAAGAATAATATATGATTCACTCGCACATTAAAAAAAAAAGGAAAAAGGAAAAGGTAACACTGCTGAGCTCACTGACCAATTGCGTCACTTATTATATACTCGAGATAGGAGGCAGTTCCATGGCTACTGTTGTCTTCGCTGCTGCTCCGCGTTTGCACGGACTGCGTCTTGGCGAAAGACTATTCCCTCCCAAATTCCCGACCACTTCAGCTCCTACCAGATTCTTCCCCAAATCCATGTAAGATTCTCTCACTTTCTTCTCTTAATCGATTTCACTGGGTTTTTTTTTTTTTTTCTCGTCTTTCTCTACTTCTTCTAATCGAAAGCGGTTCATGATCACTTGTATTCTTTGTTGGATTTCCGTCGAATATGAAGATTCCCATTTGTTTTATCTTGGATTTGGAGAATTTTATTGCGTGTTTTTTGGAGATTAGCAACTCTGTGGATTTGGGTACTCGCGATCGCCTTCTCCGTTTTGGCTGGTTTGGAGAGTCCTGATGCTGGGTCTCTAGGACAATGGAGCTTCTTTGTGGTCATAGATGCCAATAGATTATTGATATAGCTGCTCTTATCTACTAAAGGAAACGTTAAGGAGTTGTGTCTTTTAGTGCGTTTTATGTATGTTATTGCAAGGCCTATTTGACAAGCAGATAAGTTGCAGCTTAAGCTCATGCAACCATTTAAACTAGTCGCCGTGGACGTAGTTTAGGTGGAGGAAGATGGTTAATTTTTGTTTTGGTATTTTTCTTCTCTCTTGGAGGACGATGAAGAATAAGCAAACGAGGCACTGGACATTTATATTAAGTAGGCGATGATTGAGGGGTTTAATCTCATTCTTTATGAGTGTATTAATTTCAGTTTAGCATTTTGACTTATGCGATTTATCTTTATCATTCCTCAGTGTTTGCCAGATTTCATCTTCCTCATCAGCTATGCAAGTGTCTGAAGTTGCATCAGAGAAAGAAATCCCACTGGGAATGGAACCAACAATGTTAGACGAATATGCTTCTCAGGCTAAATTGCTGCAAGAATTCACAAAGATACCTAGTGTTGACAAGGCATGGATTTTCAAGTCTGACAGTGGTATGGACTTCTGATTTTTACTAATTCAATTTTTTCCCTTTGAGCGATTGCAAACTTGTTTTTGTTGTACTTTCTTTTTCATCATTTAATTAATTTTATGATTTCTGCACAACAATCCAACCACTATGACCTTCATTTCAATTATTGCAGCAAACACTTCCAGGGCAATGTTTTCAATGAGCCAACCAAACCTCTTAGCTAATAAAAGGAGGAAATTTGTTCTATCTTCTCATATTTCAAAGCCTAGTAAACGTACTGTGGACTTCCAATGGTCTCCCTTTCCAACTGAAATGACTGGAGTGTCAACAATTGTTCCATCACCATCAGGATCAAAGCTCCTTGTAGTGCGGAATGCTGAGAATGATTCCCCTACAAAACTTGAGATATGGGCTCTATCACAATTGGAGAAGGAAATACACATTCCACAGTCTGTTCATGGGACACTATATATTGATGGATGGTAAACAACTGCATACAAAATTTCCAGTCAAAATGAGCTTATTGTTCTATATAGCTACTTTGTAGATTATCCTGTAGCTTATTACTGTAACTTGTACTTTAGTCCATCTTTCCATTTAATAATTTAAAATGGTACACTTGTAAATTATTGTCAATACAGGTTTGAAGGAATATCATGGAGTCATGAAGAAAATCTCATAGCCTATGTTGCTGAAGAGCCACCTCTACCTAGGCCAGTATTCAATGATTTAGGATACAAGAAAGAAGGATCATCTGAGAAGGACTGTGATAGTTGGAAAGGTCAAGGAGATTGGGAAGAGGAATGGGGTGAAACCTATTCCAAAAAGAGGAATCCTTCTCTGTTTGTTGTTAATATTGCTAGGTCTATATTTAACTTGATTATGACTTTACAAGTTCTACCAAATTATTTGTCATGAGAACTTCTAAAATTTACGGCGTATACCCTTTATCTTGTTTGCAGTGGGGAAGTACGAGCAGTTGAGGGAATTTCAAGAACCTTAAGTGTTGGTCAAGTAATTTGGTCCCCATCATCTTCAAATGGATGTCTCAATTATTTGGTTTTTGTAGGTTGGTCATCGGAGAATAATCTACAAAAAACACCAAGAAAACTTGGTATTAAATATTGCTATAACAGACCTTGTGCACTTTATGCTATATGCAATCCTTATCAAGAACAACATGTTGATACATTAGAGTGAGTATGTTGTTGTACTCAGAAAATATTCTCATGTTACTGTTATCATTTTCGTTATTTCATTTGTCACGTAAATTTGGCTATTTAGTTTTTTAGTTGATGCTCTTATGTTTTACCATTGTTTAATCTTTTGTGTCTTATCATGGTGCAGTGGCAACGTTGTCGAAAACTCTGCATCTCCAATCAAGTTAACTGATGACTTAAGCAGTGCTTTCTTTCCACGATTTAGGTAGTATTCAGTGTTTCCCTTTGTTCTCAGTAGTTCTTGAAATCAAGTAGTATATCTGAAATTTCATGAGGCGTGGTTTGATGCTCAATTGTACTATAGCTTAAAAGATTTCTACTTGTATCATTATATACTTTACAGTTTTCACAACATCATTTTTCTGTATAGAAAAAATTAGACAACTTTTGTTTACTGATCTTCAGTAAAATTCAATGGTCTAATAGAGTAACCTATGGATTCAAGTATGGAGGAAAAATGATCATTTTTATTGTTAGACTTAGACTATTGCATATATTAGTATTGGAATAGTATTGGAATGTATTCCTGTGCATTCTGGTATAGTTCCTTCTATGTATGTAGTGAAGTAGTGCTATGTCAATTGTCCATTTGTTATATATACAATGCATTTGCCGCACCTAATATTGGATCATCTTTGGGTCCCTTTACTTGGCTTTTCAAACATTGCCACTCGAGAAGCAGTTTGAGCTTGCTCAAAATTGAAAGACATTTGATTAAACAATAGTCATACCCATGGATGGCCGTGCCGTGCCATTAATGGTACAGCACTTGGCATGGGGTGTGCCAGTGGTACACCCCTGGTCAGTAAGCCGTGTGCCATTCGGCACGGCCGCTTGCTGGTCATTATGCCATGTGGAGCTATTTTTTAAAAAAATTTCTATTTTCATCGATCATTGTCAAATCAACTAATCAATTAATCATTTAGAAGATTTAGATAAAATTAATAATAATGAGATTAGAGATGATAATGATAATGATGATGGTGATAATAATAATAATAATAATAATAATAACGAGACTCAGTCTGGTGGCGGTGATGATGGAGATGAGACATGCATCCTTGTTACACTACCTTTTTATAGAGGTATTCTTTTTACAGAGGATTTGAGAGGCTATAGGTAGCAGGATATCAGGAGAGGTACACCCACATGATGATATGAGTTCATCATAATTATCATCATATCAATCACACCCATCAGAGCTAGAACATCATTATTATACTCTATATTCACAATCTGCATATGCTTATGGTGTGTTTGTGCCTGTGTCGGTTATTTTCATACATGTTCAATATTCATATCATATCATAGGAGAATTATAAAAATTTTATTTGTATGAAGACTATGTGAGACGTTACAACGAGCAATACTATCAGTGAATGAGTTTTGAAAAATATCGACAGTATTTAATGCAACATTCTCATATTATTCTTGTGCTAGTAAATAAAGACTTTGATTCTTCTCGTCATTTTACGTTCAACCAGATGTTAATTTTAATTATTAAACTATTATCAATTAATATCATGTGTTCAATTATATTATGGAGTATTCAATTATATTATTGAGTGTTCAATCATTATTATTAGTTTTACTGAATGTCTTTAATCATAGTATTTGTTAAATAATATTTATATTTAACTGTTGCTTGTTTAATAAAATATGCTATTTATAAAAATAATCTAAAGATAAAATATTATAATGTAGGTTTTAAACTTTTAATACATATATTTAAACAAAAAATCAACATACCGAAGACCAAAAAATATATTTAAAATTTATTAAAAATATTATAAATGCATACTAGTGGCACGTAGGGCGTGCCACTGGCAAGGATGTGCTACTAGCACGGTTGGGCATGCCGAGGCAAGTCGCTCAACACACCCTGTGGTGATGGTGGCACGGTCATCATTGGTTTTATCCTGCTATTGCGTATTTCTTACAAACTCAATGTAGTTGAATATGGGAGAAAAGCAGACATAATTGTTCGCATCTAACCAACTTCCATTAAGGAGACATAGTTGTTCGCATCTAACCAGCTTCCATTAAGGAGACATAGTTGTTAGCAAGAAATATGTGATGTTTCAAACCTTTTGTGTTGTCAGCAGTGAGCTTACCTTTTGAGTCTTTTCTTGTATTGAATATTTCAGGATTTTCTCTTATCTCTTCGGCCATGGTTGTTCCGTTATTGCAATAACCAGTTTATATTAAGGAGCTCTATCTTTTTCTTTTCTTTTTTTCTTCTGATGACATTTTTCTGTGTTTATTAGTTGCCTTTCAGTATTGCAATGCATGTGATACATGGAAGGTGCTTAGTAGCCATGTACTAAATATTGTCGTGTGTGTCCTGTTTAGTAGTTTAGCATGTGTATTTCCTACTAAATTATTTGAGTTCTTATCTGACAGTCCAGATGGAAAGTATCTTGTGTTTCTATCTGCAAAAAGTTCTGTGGATAGTGGAGTACATTCAGCTACAAATTCGCTGCATAAAATCGAATGGCCTGCTGATGGTTTACTGCAGCAATGTGTGAATATTACCGATGTGGTATCTCCCTATTTTTCCTGTTGCAAAAACTCATTTTCATTTTGTTTGGGACGTCTTGACAACAACGTGTTTCTGTTTCACTGGATTACTTAAATTGCCTGCCAAACTACCTGGCTAAAATACCTGTCCAAGTGCTAACTTAGCATCCAAGTTGCTGGGTATTGAGTAAGTTACTCTTTGAATGTTGTAGGTAGTGATAGACATGGAAAGTCTTATATATTGATGTCATGATTTCACCTCTTAGTGTCACTTCCAATGCTCCCTTGTTTGTTGCTATTGCTGTGCACCCTGAAAATTCTGTAGATTAATGGAAAATGTGAACAACAAAACTACATCATCTGGAGGCATGTGTTTATCAAGTTATGTACCACCAACAAAAGACATTTGATATTGAGAAATGAAGGTTTGATTAAAGGCTGTTACTTATGCGAAATCAACTTTTGCAGAAATTTGGAAGCAATTTCTTTAGAAGACTTTCAGAAACAATGAAACAATTAGGTTTAGTTTGGCATAGCAGGAAGAAATTGATGTGTAAGCCATAATTTTGCAGGTTTAGGTTCTGCGAGATTCCATGTAGGTAGCTTGGGGACATTTTGCAGTACCATGAACTGTTCTAGGCTTCTAGCAACATATTTACCTGTCCTAAGCCATATAAGTTTTTAACTTTACAACAACAAAAAAAGGCTGCCCAAGATTATTTGAAATATATAATATTGTTGAAGGATATCATCATGGCAAGTACTAAGATATTTTACCTGCCAAGTATGTGGATAATTTCATAGCATCCTCTTTTGGAGTATTTTCACTTTGGTCAACACCCTTTTTTCTTATGGTTGAGTTGTCGACACCGTATTGGATATTGATATCGGCTAGAAAATTCTCATATTTGAGTTATGATTTTTTTCTTATACCATATCACAAGGATAAGTCTGGCATGCTGATGTTGATAATGATGATCATGATACAATGATGGAACTCTTGAGAAGAATGATGATAGACAGTTATACCTGTTCAAGAACCCATGTTTTGAACAGATGGGTGAATTTTTTGGAATTTTCTTGTGATTACAAATTATTGTTTCTGATCTGGTGTATCAAATTATGATTTTCTTGGACTCCTGTTGCGAGCTTAATTTCTGAAATATTTCAGGTTCCAGTTGTGATGTGTCCTGAGGACAGTTGCTTTCCTGGTCTTTACTGTTCAGGCTTCCTCTCTGACCCTTGGCTTTCTGATGGATCTACAATGATTCTTTCATCTTATTGGAGAAGTATGCAAGTCATACTCTCTGTAAATGTTTTGAGGTAACATTGATTTCCATATGTGCCTCTCTCTCTCTTTGGTGTTTAATAGTTCTGTTCTGTTGATATGCAATTTTCTTTCACAGCTGTAAAGTTTCAAGAATCAGTCCCCAAGACTCATCTTACTCATGGAATATTCTTGCACTTGATGGAGATAATGTTATTGCTGGTAAGTCTATGCCATTCAAGCTATCTAGTGGGATTTCTTTATCCGAGTTTCATTTTTTCCCTTGTAATTTCAAGTGTCCAGCAGTCCCATAGATCCTCCTAAAATCAAATATGGATATCACGTGTCCGAGCAGTCAAGTACATGGACTTGGGTAGATGTTTCGACTCCATTTCTGATGTCCTCTAATAAGGTTGTCTTAACAAGTTTTTCAATTATTAAATTTGTTTCTGAACTTTCTGATATTCTACTTTCTGCCATCAACTACATATTATTAAGATTTCTTCTATTGGCTTTTGTGACAGGTTGGATCTTTGCTGTCAGAACATAAATTCAGTATACTGAAAATTCCAGTTAGTAATCCTTCTAATGACCTTTCAAATGGTAATACTAACGGAAAACCCTATTGTCTATGCTACCAGTTTCTTTTTTCTGTACTGGATTCTGCTCTTTTTCTTTTTGTGGATTGTCATGGCATAGCATAGAACAATAACAGACAAATCCATACCAATAGAACATACATAAAAAATGTATATGTATATTTTCAATCTATACCAATAGAACATACATAAAAAATGTATATTTGATGTGAAACAATGGGTTTGTTAGGATTCTAGGAACGATGATAGTGAAAGAAAGAGAAAAGGAATGATGTTTTACATATTTATTCTCAATTAGGGTTTCACACCCAAAACTTATGTTGGAGATAAATCTCAAAAAATTTCATTTATTCATTTACCCCGATTGAATAAAAAGTTGGCCTATATATAGACCTTGCAAATGACAATAAGCAAAAAATACCCTAAACAATTGCAAAAAGTAAATATAATCCTAAACACCATAAATAGCAAATGTATAATAAAAATAATTGACTTAAAAGACATTTCTTGAAGGACGAGCTGCACTGATATATATGCTCGTGTAATGTCATTGATGTCTGCATCATTCTCCTCGAGTGGGAGAAAACTCGACGTTGTCGACTGTGTCCCCTGCAGTATTCATATTGCCCTAGTCTTACAGTTTCCTGACGCTTCAAGTCACTTTATTCAAACTAAATATCATTAGATTCATGAATAGGTTCCACACCTCCACCGTTAAACTAGGGTCTCACTCAGATTCTTACCATTTCAAGTCACTTCATTCAAGCCAAGTATCATTATGCTTAGGGATAGGTTTCATACCTTTACCTTCACCTTCAAGTTAGAGTTTTATACCCAAATCTTCCTAATGTTAAGACTTGTCCTCAGTTTTAGAAAGGGCACCAATCATAGGGACGAGAGAAGAAGTCGATGGAGACGCAGCAAGGGTGAATAGGGGGTGGCAGCTACAAGCAGACAATGGTAGGTGGAGTTCAGAGAAGATTGCGTTGGCAGTGGTGGAGAGCGACACTATCGACGTCAATGGAGAGTAACAATGGTGGTGATGACATAGCGGAGAGCACTGCTAGCGGCAACAATGTCGGTGGAGAAGTTGCTGCTATAGAGTCTGGTGAAGAAAGAAATTAGGTTGGGGTTAGGGTAAGTTTAGATATATTGAGGTTGAAGATGACTTAAGGCTAATAGGTGGGAATGACGTTAGGGTTAAGGCCAATGGGTCGGATTGGGTTGGGTTTAGGTTGGTTTTGGTTGTGGGTTTGAGTCTAATAGGATAGATAAGATGAGAGAATTATGGTAGTTTGGAGGGAAAGTTAAATTTTAAAATTTTGGTAGATAAGGTAAGGAAGAAAAGAAAGGAAATTTTAGTATTTTGGGGGGAAAATTTTAAATTTAAACTTTGGGATAGGCTATGGCAGAGAAAGAAGGTTCATTTATGTGATGAGGGACTATTGGATGATGCACGAACACTCCACATCTGGCAAAATCTTGCACAATTTCACAATTGGTTTTTCTCGTTCTTCCACAACGATGATCTCCTCTTGCAAATGCGGTGGAGTTCGTGATGATCTGACATTCGTGATGCAAGTTCGAACTAAGGAAAAGTGTAGAGCAGTATAGAACCTGGAAGGCGGGCTATTTATACTCGATGGAAATTGTGATAAAGGCTAGGGAAGATGGTAGCACGGGTAAACTAATGGATGATGGAGAGAGAAAAAGTGGTTTGGAGAAGATTTGAGTCCTAAAAAATTATAGCCCTGATACCAAAATGATGTAAAATAATAGGATTGTTGGGATTCTAGAAATGATGATGAAAGAAAGAGAAAAGGAACGGGCTTTCACATCTCTATTCTCAACTAAGGTTTCACATCAAAAACTCGCATTGAAGATAAATCTAAAAAAATTCCATTTCTTCATTAGTCCTTGAGTAAAAAGCTGGCATATATATAGATATTACAAATAACAATAAGAAAATAATACTCTAAACAATTGCAAAAAAAGTAAATATAATCTTAAACACTATAAATAGTAAATATATAAAAAAATAATTGACTTAAGATTAATTTTTTAAAGGAGGAACTGCACTGATACATATTGTCGTGTAATATGTCACTGATGTCTGCATCAATATCATTCTTTAAAAGTTTATAGAAAAAATCAAGTTGCATCGTTAGATAATATATACACTAAATAAATTTGCGCACTATGCCACCAAATGGAGAATAAGGACAAAATGAGACTAGAATAGTCATTGCTACAAATTTACAAAAGCATTTTTTTTATTTATAGAAGTAATATGACATCAAAACATTTTTTGTTTTAATAAATAGTCACATATCTCTACTATCTAACAATCACATACTAACTATGAACAGAAGAAAACAAAATAAAGAGGACAATGTTTCTACAGTCTTGAGCATTACTAGAAAAAATGAAACAAAGATAAAAAGATCCAAAGCATACTGATAAACCTATGAAGCCGGACACAGACAAAGAACACGGACACAACACGATACAGACATGGCTATACAACAAATCTTTAAAAAAAAAGGATACAGACACGGGTAGAATACGACAATAAATAAATTAATATGTAAAATAGATATATGTATATATATACATGTAAAATTATAAATTATTGACCTGTAATTAAGAATACATCAAATTTCACTAGATCTTGGTCATCACTAACTTATAGTATTTAAATCAAATAAAAACTAAAATTTAAATTTTAAATTGGCGTCACTGGTCACTGTTGTAGTGCTGTATAAATAAATAAAAAAACCCCACCTACCCATTAGTCATAATAAAAACCTACCTACCCACTCCTCCTCAACTCAACCAGAGAAAGAGAGATTGAGAGAGAGAGAGAGAGACCTCAGCGGGAGAGATGAGCATCGACGTTAAGAGAGGAGGAGCTCGTCAGCGGCAGGAGAGGAGGAGCTCATCGTCGAGGGAAGAGGAGCTCATCAAGAGCATCGTCGAGGGAGAAGGAGCTCGTCGGTGAGAGTCGTCGAGCAAGGAGATTTGAGGTAGATTGCAATTTGGGTTTTTTTTTTCAAGGTTTGAGTTTTGTAAGCGTGTCCACGACGTGTCCATTTCTTTTTTTAATTATTGGATACTCGGCGACGTATCCAACATATGTCGACGGCGTGTCGACAAGGTGCTCGTGTCCCCAGCATATCCGTGCTTTAGAGCAATGAACTCGGTGAAAGAAAACATAAATGAAAAAAGCTTCTAAGAAGCCCGCCAACATGGGATTGATATCGATGGTGATCCTATGGTGGAGAGGATAAAGAAGAAATGTTGAGGGGGTAAAAGCTATTAGAGAAGAGGAGGGAGAAGTGAAGGAAGGATTGATAGCTCCTAAGAAGCTTGTCGATATCGATAGAGGAAGTAGGCATCATCGAGAGAGAAAGAAGGCATCATCAAGCGTTGAGGGAGGAAGTAAGTGTCGGTGTCGAAAGAAGACCGTCGTCGTCGAGAGAGGGAGGAAGGAAGCTAGGGCATGGTTGGTCTAAGAATTGACCATGCCCAATTTTTTCTTCCCTTACTCGCTTATAGCTTAATGGGTTAGGGGATTAAGGGGTTTAACATTTAACGAACCCAATATACAACGAATAATCTTGAAAACGAATCTCGCCATATTTTGAGCTTATCCGGCCATATCCATTTATTAAATTGATTTATTTTTATTCTGGACACTCTGGATATTAGTAAAGTTGTCCTAGGGATGGTTTCATGGCCATCTAATTGCTTGTTTAATAAAGATATTCCTCTCATATTCAATCTCTTACAGGTGGTAAGCTTCCATTTGAGGCCATTTTTATATCATCTAAGGATGGAGCAAGTAATCTGACAGTTACAATCCTTCATGGTGGCCCACATTCAGTTTCCTTGACAAGCTATTCAAAATCACTGGCATTTCTTTCTTCACTGGGATACAACTTGCTTATTGTAAATTATAGGTGAGCTTTACAAATTATGAAGAATTGGTTAGATAGTTGTTCATGTGTTGTTGCTGGACAATGAAACCAATGTTTTGATATTGTATGTAATTTGATTTTCTGGAAGAGATTTCCATCATCTTAGCTCTGGTCATTTCTACACTTCTAAGATTTGCAACTTTTGCTGTTCATATTTGTTATTTGGTTCATCAATTATGAATTTATTGTGCACTGAATGACAAAAGACTCGTGATGGAGTTAGAATTGAATGACTAACTCGTAAAGAATCATGATTTGGTACATTAGTTTCGCACTGAATGACAAAAGACTCGTGATGGACTTAGAATTGAATGACTAACTCGTAAAAGAATCGTGATTTGGTACATCAGTTTCATTTTGTTCGTTTTTAATTCATTGACTCTCTTAGAGGTTCATTGGGTTTTGGAGAGGAAGCATTGCAATCTCTCCCAGGAAAAGCTGGATCTCAGGTGCTATCTTTGTTTCCTCTTTTATATTTTTTATATTCTAACGATTGTTATTATTTTCTGCCCAGAAATAACCATGTGTTATCATTTCCATACCTGTTGTCCTTCTCTGTGAGCAGGATGTGCAAGACGTTCTTACAGCTCTAGACTATGTCATTGACAAAGGACTTGTAGATGCATCTAAAGTTGCTGTTCTTGGAGGTTCACACGGAGGGTTTTTAACAACTCATTTGATTGGCCAGGTTTAGTGTTAAATATTCTCCATCTGGATATTGGCATCCACTACCTTGTTTCTTACTGTCTTCTTGCATATAGGTGTAATGCATAGTTTCAACTTTCAACAGATATTACATCCTATTTGTTTCAATCTTTTGCAGGCTCCGGATAGGTTTGTCGTGGCAGCTGCTCGAAATCCAGTTTGTAACATATCTTTAATGGTTGGTACTACAGATATCCCAGATTGGTGTTATGTGGAGGCTTGTGGAACAGAAGGGAAAAATTACTTCACAGAGTCTCCTTCTGCCGAATATCTTACTCTTTTCTATGAAATGTCACCAATTTCACACATCTCAAAGGTATAGTTTTAGTTTCAAGTGAACTTCTGCAATCTGCAACTCAAGGGGATGAACAGCTAATTATAATTAATTGGGAGATGTCTGCTCCTTGAAGAAGAGCTCTCTTGCCTTCACTGATATGATGCAATGGGATTTAGTAGCATTTTGCTTTTTGTAGCGACTTTAGTTCATTGTTGCAGTTAAGCTAATCTTTGCAAAATTGGGAATTGGTGGCTTTCCTCATTCAGTCATTCTTGTGATTCTTTTTCATCCATATCCTTGCTAACTAGATGGGTTAATCTTGGAACAAGAAGATAGGTTGCTAATTTCGTTCAGAATTTAGGGAAGACAAATTAGGATAAGGACTTCTAAAGCTTAGTTCAACTCTGGTATGTACAAATTCCTTTTCATCTCAGAGAACCCATTTGAAAACAGCCTTCTTAAAAATCAGGTAAAGGCTACATACATCTCCCTTGGCAAACCTTGTGTAGTTGAGAGCCTCATGGTTGCCCTTTATCTCGACGAAACAAACTAATATTGTTAAATCATCCATGAAATAAGTGTTGTTAATAATTTTTAACATGTAGTGCAAGAGTTTCTATGAGAGGGAAGATTTACTTTTTATTAATATTGCCGATTGTAATGTGTAATGAATATTTTTCTGCAGGTTAAAACACCCATTCTTTTCCTCATGGGAGCTCAGGATCTTCGAGTCCCTGTTTCTAATGGTCTACAGGTATGAATTAGCCTTTGGTATAAACTTCTCCTTTTATGGTAATGGGATACATGAAATAATTAAAAGAAGATATTTCGTAGATTTAACAAAAATAAACAGGTCTAACTTTACAAGGGAAATTTCGGAGGTTAGTAGTTTTCGTGCATTTCTTTGGCACTATCACCCAAATTCGGAAAGGGACAGTAAAAAGATTTCTATTTGTAGTGAATTAGATGCTTGATCATGCTTCCGTCTCCCAAACGGTGGTCATGTAGCAATATCCTCAGCTAGAACTACTCTTAGTTGTGGAAAGCAGCACAATAAAGATCCTTGATATGTGGAAAGCAGCCAAATAACTTCGCTCCAAACTCCTATGTTAAAAGGTTTCCAAGATAATACTTGAACATACAGGTGTCAAAGTTATATGAGCTATATTGAGAAGACATCATCTGATTGGTTGATTGGTCCTTTCCAGCACTAGCTTAATCTCTTGCTTATAACTCTAATAGTCAAGTACCAGAAAAATGAACTACTTTGGCTTCATGAATGTTGTGTCAGCTGATGTGCTTTCCATCTTATGCTTTTCCAAAATCTCAGTATGCAAGGACTCTAAGGGAGAGGGGAGTCGAGGTCAAAGTGATTGTATTCCCAGAGGATGTCCATGGAATTGAAAGGTTAGTTATAGTCTGTATCATGATAATTGAAACAGCACCATTATATTTCGCTCATCCCCTTGATTGTTTTCCTTGATGCAGGCCACAGTCTGATTTCGAAAGCTTTCTTAATATTGGTGTCTGGTTTAAGAAGCACTGTAAATAAATCTTATTGTGATTTTGTCAAGAAACTCAGAGATGGCTTACCAAATCTAATGTCGAGATGCCGCTCTACTATAACAAAGTATTCTGCTGATGATTCGACTAATTTTGTGTTGTTCCATCTTTTAAACATATAATAGAATTCCAGAGGAGGTTGGCTGGTTTGTTTGAATAGCACCATAGGAATGAAACAATTTGGGTATCATTTGAATTTTGTATACAATTTGATTCACATATCCGACTGGAGGTTGGATCTATGCTCATAATTAGACAGTCTGGTTAATATATTCGAAATATTATCAACAATACATAACAGAGTAAGCTTCATCTTTTCATGTGAATCCCTGAATAATTACTCCTGTGCAGTGTGTTGATATACCATATATTTGTGAAAATATCACATAACGTGTTATAAACCAGTTATAGATATATTATGCACCCAATAAACATTCAGTATTTGCTTCTACATTAAATAAATACGGTTAAAGTAGGTACACATTTTTTTTTCAGCTTCGTCCAAGACTATGCACGGTAACACCAATCATGTTTTTTTTTTTTTTTTGGCCTCCTACCAAATTATCAAAAACCGTTCGTGTTTTACCACATATATTTAGTTTCGGGTCTGGCCCGAGACATATGGATAAAGTCGTAGGGCTAAGTCATAGAGCGGCGACAGGGTTTAAGGAGTCCGACGACAAGACGAGAGGAGGCGAAACTAGTAAGTGCGCAATTTCGCTCCATTTCCTAGTAATTTTTCTCAGTTCTCAGCAAATCCGAATCCCGATCTTATGGGAAACACTCTTTTTTTTTTCTCTCTCGTTATAATTTACTAGGCTGGTGAAGTAATATAGAACAGTTGATCTCCGAACCCATATTTGATATGCTGAACTCCAGCGATTGCTTCCGGAGCCTCGTCCCTCGAAACCCTAGCACTATTGTCGTTTTAACGACACCAAAGCTTTTGTCTTTAAGGTCTCGAGGCTGTTGGAAAGCTCAAAATCAGATTTTTCTGCGAAACTTGATTCAGGGATCAGCAAAAAATGGAGGTTTTTGTTTACAATCAAGGGTTGAATGCACAAATTCGGAGAGCAAGGTCGAGACCAAGCAATTGAACAACTGGGGTTCCTACGGCGGGTGTATTCCAGCGATATTGGAAGCATTAGAGAGTGTTCAAGACCTTGATGAGGCGCTCAATCCGTGGAAAGAAAGACTTAACAATAAGGAGAGGACCATAATTCTCAAGGAGCAGACGGATTGGAGGAGGGCGCTTGAAATTTTCAATTGGTTTAAAAGAAAGGGATGCTATGAACTCAATGTGATTCACTACAATGTCATGCTTCGAATTCTAGGACGAGCTCGGAGATGGGGCCTTGTTGGGAGCCTGTGGAGCGAGATGAAATCCGATGGGTTAATACCAACAAACTCAACTTATGGTACATTGATCAATGCTTACTGCAAAGGGGGGTTGAATAGGGAATCACTCATCTGGCTTGGCGATATGTACAAGCAAGGCATGATGCCTGATGAGGTGACAGTGGGCATTATACTTCAAGTGTATAAGAAGGCTGGTGAGTTTGGAAAGGCAGAGCTGTTCTTCAAAAGGTGGTCTTCGGACATGAATGGTGGTCCTGAGACTCAAAAGAGTTATAGCCTATACACGTATAATACTTTGATCGACACTTATGGAAAAGCAGGACAGCTTACCAAAGCTTCAGAGACATTTGCTCAAATGTTGAGGGAAGGAATCATTCCAGATATAGTTACTTTCAACACTATGATTCATATTTGTGGTAATGATGGCCGTTTAGAAGAAGTTGCTTCATTGATGGCAATGATGGATGAGCTCAGGTGCCTTCCTGATACAAGAACATATAACATCCTCATATCACTCTACATAAAAGGTGATGATGTTGGTGAAGCAGAGATTTGCTTTTCAAAGATAAAGGCGGCTGGTCTGGTACCTGATATTGTGAGCTATAGGACACTTCTGTATGCATATTCCATAAGGAACATGGTCGAGAAAGCTGAAGCTCTTGTCCGGGAGGTGGAAGATCAGGGCCTTGTGATTGATGAGTATACACAATCTGCTTTGATTAGGATGTATTTAAGTGCCGGTTTGCTTGAGAAGTCATGGTCTTGGTTTGAGAAGTTCCATGATAAGATGAGTTCGGAGTGCTTTTCTGCTAACATCGATGCATTTGGGGAGCATGGTCACTTGTCTCTAGCAGAAAAAGCATTTAGTTGCTGCTTAGACAGGCAAAAGCTCAGTGTTATTGTCTTCAATGTTATGATTAAAGTGTATGGCTTGGGAAAGATGTATGATAGGGCCTGTGAATTATTTGACAACATGGAGAAGTATGGAATTTCTCCAGATAGTTGCAGTTATAATTCTCTCATACAGATTTTGTCTGCTGCAGAGCTGCCTAAGAAAGCAATATCCTATGTCAGAAAGATGCAAGAGGTGTGCTTGGTAAACGACTGTGTTCCATATTCTCTTGTAATTTCTAGCCTTGCTAAGCTTGGTGAACTGCAATTGGCAGAGGATCTATTTAAAGAAATGGTCAGCTTCAGAATACAGGGTGACATTGTTCTTTACTCGATTCTAATCAATGCATATGCTGAAGTTGGAGATGTCCAACGAGCTGTGAAGTATGTAGAACTAATGAAGAGAGCTGGTTTTGGTATCAACTCGATTATCTGCAACTCCTTGATCAAGTTGTATACGAAGGTGGGGTATTTGCGAGAAGCTCAAGAAACATATGAAATATTCAAATCATTGAATGATAGTCAAGATGTTTACTCATCAAATTGCATGATAAACCTTTATAATGATTATTCCATGGTTAAAGAGGCGGAAGAAATTTTTGAAAACTTGAAACTAAATGGAAAAGCAAATGAGTTTGCTTATGCAATGATGATGTGCTTGTACAAGAAAGTTGGGAGGGTTGACGACACTTATAGGATTTGTCAAGAGATGCAAGATTTAGGACTTGTTACTGACACATTAAGCTATAATAGTGTCATTGGCTTGTATGCATCAGATGGGAGAATGAAGGAGGCCGTTATAACTTTTCAGCATATGATTGCCTCAGGTGTACCACCAAATGATGCAACTTTCAGGACACTCAGCACAGTTCTACTTAAACGTGGAGTATCAAAGGATGCTATTGAGCTTTTGGAGTTGATGAGGAGAAATGACGCCCAAGTTGGTTTGCATGAATGGTTAAAGGCTATAAACTCTATTGTACGGTTGGATGACAGTGCCCTGCAACTTGGTGTTAATCTGAGGGGTCATATTAAAACAGGCCCTTCTGCAATAGATACTGTCAAGCCTGAACAAGGTATTATGCAAGAATCAGTTGCTCTCAGACAGTGTTCTTATGGCTAAAAGCTTGAAAACGCCTGTGCAAGGTCTGCAAATTCATTGCTAGGATATCGTGGATGGTATCAATTATTCCAAGTTGGAGCACATTGAGAATGGATTTTGAGACTTGGCTAACTCTGCGGAAGATGACCGATGGATCAGAGAGGCTCTGCTCCAATTATACAGAAACAATTTGGATTGAAGTTGATTCCACGGAGATCATATGGGCTTGTATCAGGCTTGTCCTCGACATCTTGGATACTCAAATGCATACAGTTGTGGAAAATTGATCCATCTATATATTGTGTTATTTAAGATGATTCAGTTATGTATTTATCAGATGAGAAAGAAGGGTTGCTTAATGTTTTTGTAATTAGATATTGTTCGCTCAAAAACCACTGCTTTCTTTTTCTGTCTTTTCTTAAATTCTCCTGGAATTTGAATTTCTTATGTAATGTTATTATTTGTCAGTATGTGTGTACGTCAAATAAGCAGAAGTATATTTGTATGACAGCAATAACAAGCAGCATATTATACCAAGTTTGAAATTGCAAAAGAAATACACAAGATTTATGTGGTTCCTGGAGAACTTTGGTGAATGAAAGAGCATATTGTTGCGACCTTGCCTTCAATTTCTTTCTGACTTTTCCTCTTTCTCTTTCCTCTGTTCTGCCACAACCTTTTGATCTAGTGAATCCATGCTTAACATGATATAAATTAGTTCAGGCAAAAGCACATCAGTGGCTGCTATTATGGAGTTCGAGATAAAATACAGGTAACTCCACCTTTGTTCAGTTCTTCCAATGTAAAGTTTCTTACAGGCATTGGCACATTCCTCGGATTCTGTACTTCTTAATGATCAAATCTGACAAGGCCAAATGGCCAATCATCCATCACCCCATTTCACTTATTGAACTGCTCTGAGCTACTTAATGAACGTGCAAAGGAATTCCATCAGATGAACATTTCCTTCCTCTGAAAATATCTGGTAAAAGTTTGGCAATGCGACTGCTAGTTAAGTCTTCCATTTCATCAACATAAAGAAAGAAAGAAGAAGAGTCAAAGTCTTCCATAATCTCAGTCGTATATAGTGTTCTAGATACATGTGATCCTGTAGATTTTTCTTGGTTGCGTTGCTAAAAATAATAATGTAAACGTGTAATTGCTTCGATGACGACTGATACTTAACCAATTAATTCTTCCTTGACTTGGACTTTAAATAATATTTGATTTGGACTTTACCAATGGTAGATCTAGTAAATTTTCCTTTTGCCATTGCAGAGTACAAGCTCCCCATCAGAAACAGTGTCTCGTCTCGCATCCACAGAGGACATTTGGTTGCTCTACACTCTAACCTTCGTTCTAGATGCTTCAAAAAAGTCTGCCGAGAATTAATCTTCCAAGTCCATTCTACTCCCCAAGCTGCCATAAATACAACCCCTCCCCGAATCCAATTCTCATCAACACTAATCCAAACTCTCCATCATGGGTCTCTCAAAGTTCTTCTTCTCGCTCTTTCTTGTGCAATCCCTTCTCCCACTTCTTACACCAATATTTACAACAGCAGAGAACTCCAATCTCTTCAGAGAGTACATCGGAGCTCAATTCCGGGACGTCAAATTCTCCGACGTCCCGATAAATCCAAACGTCAATTTCCACTTCATCCTCGCCTTCGCCATCGACTACACAACCTCTTCACCTCCCTCTCCGACCAACGGCCAGTTCAATATATTCTGGGATTCCGCCAACCTCTCGCCATCTGACGTCTCTGCCATAAAAGCCGCCAACTCCAACGTAAAAGTAGCCCTCAGCCTCGGTGGCGACAGCGTGGACAGTAATCCGGCATACTTCAAACCTTCCTCAGTAGACTCCTGGGTTGCTAACGCAGTCTCTTCGCTAACTAGCATCATACAAGAATACAATCTCGACGGCGTCGACGTCGACTACGAGCATTTCCAAGCCGACTCCGATACATTCGCCGAGTGCATCGGGCAGCTACTGACCACTCTAAAGAGCACTGGAGTCATAAAATTTGCTTCCATAGCTCCATTTGATGATGAGGATGTGCAAAGCCATTACAAAGCTTTGTGGGCTAAGTACTCAAATGTTATAGACTATGTGAACTTCCAATTCTATGCGTATGACTCAAGCACAACAGTGTCGCAGTACGTGAACTACTACAACACCCAGAGTTCGAACTACAATGGAGGGAATATTTTGGCAAGCTTTACCACTGGAAACTCCTCAAATGTAGTGTCTCCAGACACTGCAATTAGTGCTTGCAAGAGTCTGAAGATGGATGGGAAGCTCTTTGGGATCTTTATATGGTCTGCTGATGATTCCAAGAGCCAGGGGTTCAAGTATGAGACGCAGTCTCAGGACCTCTTGGCTGATGCCTAGTGTATCTCACTAGATTTGTTACAATTGCTAATAATGGCGTTGTAGCTTTATTGCTGCAACGAAAGAATAAAGTGAGATATGAATTATTGAATTGTTTTGTTACTTTAATGGTAAATTAGTAATTTTATTATTAGCTAATCTAAAATCATTTCAAATGAGTTAAGTGCATGATTTGCCACCGACGTAACCTGATGTGATAGGGCTTGAAAAGAAACGGATTAGAGGGGGGGTGGGTGGGCAAGAAAAACTAATCCGAAAACAATATCTTATCCAAAAATTAATTGCAACCATTGACGGGATCTCATCTTATCTTTTGGACCTTCCGCAGAGGAAAGTTAGATTGTGTAGACTCTAACCGCCATTCTAAGGTACTCAAGAAAGGCTACCAAAAACTAGTCTCCTATAAATAGATTCAAGATAATTAAAAGACTTTTTGAGTATGTCAACAATGTACGAGAATTTCCAAGGTGATTGCGACACATTCGCCAAGTGCATCCGGCAACTACTGATCACTCAAATTACGAACAATAGAGTTATAAAATTTGCTTCCATGGATCCATTTGATGATCATGAGGAAGTGCAAAATACCATTACCAACCTTAATTTGTGGGCTAAGTACTCAAATATTTATGGACTATATATGTAAACTTCGAATTCTATGGGTACGACTCAAACACAATAGCGTCACAGTACGTGAGCTACTACGATACCCAGAGTTTTTAAACTACAATGGAGGGACTATTGTGGCAATTAAGCTTTAGCACTGCAGACACTGCAATTAGTGCTCGCAAGAGTCTGAAGACGGAAGGGAAGCTCTCTGGGATCTTTATATGGTCTGCTGAAGATTAATTCCAAGAGCAAGGGGTTTGTTTAAGTATGAGGCACATGCAGTCGCAGGATATTTTGGCTAATGCTTAGTGAATCTTACTTACTAGATTAATTAGATTTGCTAAGAATGGTGTGGAATTGTAGCTTAATTGCTGCAATGAAAGAATAAAGTGAGATATAATTTATTGTAACTTAATTAGAGTAATGAAATTGCTAAGTTCAACTGCATGCCTCAAAAGGCTACAACCAGAGTTATATATAGTGCTAATCAAAATTTACATAAGAAGAGGTACCACCTTAGGCACATGAACTGGAAACTTGGAGATCTCATCAACCCAAGGGTTCTCCTTCACACCATCAACAGTCCTCAGAGCTACCCAAACTGCACTGTTGCACTTGAATCCAGACCCAAATGCAATCTGCCACACCCTATCACCCTTCTTGATTCGCCCTTTTGCCTCGCAATAGGCCAACTCGTACCACAGTGAGCTACTCGAAGTGTTGCCAAACCTATAAAGTGTCATCCTTGATGGCTCCATATGCCATGGACTCAAATTTATGTTCTTCTCCAGTTCGTCGAGAACTCCGCGGCCGCCGGCGTGGATGCAGAAATGCTCAAGTGCTAGTTTGAAGTCGGGAATATAAGTTTTGATGTTGAATTTGAATATTTTCTTCAGTATGGTGGTTGCTAAAAATAGGAGCTGCTCAGATATAGGAAGGATTAATGGGCCTAGTGCTGTAATGTTAGTCTTTAAGGCTTCGCCGGCGACGATCATTAGGTCTTTCGAGAGCGATACGCCGATCTTTCCATCGGTATCTTCTTCCTGTGTGACACACGAGTAACTCCGGTCGTCGGCGCCTTTATGAATTCGGACGGTGTGGATTAGGCGGTACTTGGCACGGTGGCGGTCCGACCGGCGGTTGGAGAGGAGGATGGCGGCGCCGCCCATGCGAAATAAACTGTTTGTGACTAGCATTGATCGGTTATTTCCCAAGTATCCATTGAGTGTCATGTTCTCAGTACTAACCACCAATGCGTAGCTATTTGGATGCACCTGTTGTTTTTGATTGACGTTAGTATTTCAGGTGAAAGAATTAGCACTTACCTGCTTGAATACTACTAGTAGCAAATGCAATAAGAGGTGCACTTCATGAATGCAAGTGATCTCTTCCATATGCATATTTAAGAGATTAAGAGTGCTTGCCTTAACTACAGGTACAGTTAATGCAGTGCATTAATCTAGCAAGTCAGAATGGCCCAGACTTGAGACAGAAATCAAATGGATTTGGAAATCAATCCTCTTAATACATGCATGAAAGATACAGATCACATAAAGATGTTGAACGGTGCTCTCACTTCCACAACGGCCTCATTTATGGTAGCAGCAGCCTCGACTGCATAAATTTCCTACAGTTTGGTACTTGGCATTCCCCTTCATTGAATGCATGCTACTAATCCAGCAGGTAAAACTTAATAGTAATAAAGTTAAAAAGAAAACAAGAATTAACACAACCCAACCCAACGGCAATAGTATATATATCCGCAGGTATTTACTAATCTATCTATCAATACTCCAGACTGACACACTCTGTAATAAAATTTACTCTCAGTTTCTCTCTGTTGGTAGAAAAATTAAATTAGCATCCACCCACCTGCAATTACTCTACCCATTTATTTTACTGATCAAGCCCGCATTCTAGTAGCCAGGGCTCTACTTGATCATGGTACACGTTCCTGGAGCCATTGCATGACAACTCCATCTTTATGGAATTGCCAACGTGGAGCTCCCTTATGGGCTTGTGTGATGAATGGAATTTGATCGTGTTGTAGCGGATCATACGAAAGCAAACTTTAATAGAGGTGAATACTAAGTTTGCATTAAATGACTCCTTGAGTCCATGTTCCTCTACACTGCAAACTGAGGAACATTGATCAGGGTGGTTGATAAGTTGTAATTGGATGTATGTAAAAACTATATATATTTTGTTGTAGAAAATAGCAGAAGCTAGCTAGTTTAAAACATCATGCTTGCAGTATGCATGAACTATTTAATAAAAGAAAATATTTGTGACATAAACAGATAAATAGTACTAGGAGCATCAGACAAACAAGAAGCAAGTGGTACTGATATTAACAAATGCTTCAGGCCTGCGCATATCCTCCTAGGCGTGTCCTAGCTCAACCTGACTACTGTAGACCTTCTACAGTAGAAAGAATTGTAATTTTTACTAGCTGTAAAGTAATTAGCGGTTTCGAATACTAATCTAGCATAAGAGCATTCGATTAACATAAACTAACCTGAAGGAGGTTCTTGGCAAGGTCTATGGCAATGAGTCCAGCACTGCAACCCATCCCTCCAAGGTTGTAGCAGATGACATCTCCCCTAAACTTATACCTATTCACGATCATAGCCGTGTACGACGGCGTAGGGTTGTAGAGGCTACAATTCACCACCAACACCCCTATCTCCTTCGCATGCACCCCCGTCTTTCGCAAGATTTCGTCGACGGCGCCAAAGATGACCGTCTCGGCCTCTTCCTTGGCCGTCGTCAAGCACGTATCTATCGGCATACTCAACAGCGACTTAGGGAAGTACGTCGCCTCCCCGAGCCCCGACCTCTCCAGCATTCGCCTTTGGAACACTAAACTCTCCTCGGTGAATTCACCGCAGTCGACGAACTGCTTCAAGATGGTCCTGCGTGTCACCTTGTGGGCATCACTCGGCTTGTAGCCCGTGAGGTCGATCAAGTAAACCGGCCGTGGGCGATTCATGATGCATATAGTCACCATGCAGACTAGGAGGGTGAAAGCGATGGCAAGAGTTGATAGTTTGATACCAAGATTGGGTATGACTAGAGTTGAGAGGTGTGGAAGGAGTAGCACTACAATGGTGATGAGGAATAGATGAGGGGAGTAAGTGATGAAGTGGTGGTAGAAGAGCTTGAGGTAGTTTGCTTTGAATATAAGCTTCTTGTCTTCCATAGTGACCAGATTATAATATATCTAGCTAATATGAGGGACTAAATGATGAAGACCAGTAACATAGAAGAAGAGATGATGTGAATTTATAGGAGAAGAGAGTGACGAAAAGACTTTATTGACCAGTACAATTTCATACGTGGTTGTTCTCTTTTTTAATTATTATTTTGAAGGAGTGAGAGGAAGCCAATGTTGATAGATATTAATTTCTTTTCTTGATTGGCATATGTCAGTAGCAGTGATTAACAGTGGAAAGGCAATACATGCAGTAGAAAAGAGGGACGCAAGTGCTATGGAACATCCCAACTGCTCAATCTAACAGTAAATTTATAGAGTAAGAAAGATTAATTCCTTAATTGATTGCACTAATTAAGAGCTAGATAACTAGTACAGTTCATTGGATCCAGTAGTGATCTTGCTACTTTAAGACACTCCTAATTAATACTAATGAATCTCCTTCACTATCACTTCAAGCATGTTTCCTAACAGAAAATGCAATGGAAGAAAGCAATTCGTGTGAAAAATGCATGCAAGCATGCATGTGTTCCATGAAGGCTAGGTGCTATGTATGGAAATAAATTAATTAGATTTCTCTTTCCTTAGAAAGGCATTTAGCTTAATTAATGGAATCTTAAGGAAAAGAAATAAATAAATAAAAGGAGTAGGTTTCAGCTGCAATATATCCTGCTATGGGCGTAGGGATTAATTGCATAGGCATGCATTTTTTTCCCCCTACATTAGTGTAATTAATCTTTTTTAAATTACACATATATAACACTAAATGGCAGATAAATTGACACATAATTCGGTTTTATATTCTATAAGCATAGCAATTACTCAAATTTTGTAACTGTGTGCGACCAAGTAGTGAATTTGATGGTTTCCCACTTGGATCATTTAATACAAGCTAGGCCGGCATGCAAGTTGGTGAGATATAGCTGTCTTACTATAAATTCACATTGAAATCTGTGGTTTAATTAATTGAGTTGGCCAAGTGTTATATATCATTAATATATATATATATATATATATATATATATATATGAGTAATGTTAGGCATACAGACCCTTTACAAACATTCTAAGTGAAAACATCAACAACTACAAGTGAATTAACATTGTTGATGGCGACTAATATATCATTTTGAACAATCTAATTAAGTTATATATACTCAATATATTTGCAGATGGATGGAATCTTGTTATGCATGGGCATGGGAGTAGAGGTTCTTCACATGACTAGTACTCATGCGAGTCAAGTGGAAAACGATGTATCACATAGTCACATGGCTGAGTAAATGATATTAGCTCCCATTAGTTGCATGCATGAGTACATGCATGTTTGCATGTTCGCTATTTTAGGCACAAAAATTGACGCAGATTTATGGGAAGTAATTAACGATTCAAACGCCCCACACCTAACATTTATTTAATCTCGGTAGTTGGAATTTGGAAACACTTAGTTGTATACCGCTGACAGAAACGATCGATGATACATTGGTATAATATAAATAAATATATATATATATAGGAGATGAATGCATGCCTACCTCAATATACAAATAACTAGAAATATAATAGAAAGGAAAGATGGCAAACATCAATTATAAGATTTTTACATGAAAAAACACGAAGAGTATTTGCTTGCTAAAATCTGCGATGAATTACTTTTGGTAATTGATTAATAACTCTCGAGATTGATTGTACTGCCTCTCAGTGACCTTCGAGACATTAACTTGCTCTAACGAAGTAGAAACAATGATACGAGGTTTCGAATTAATCCAATTTCTCTAATATTCTCTTGTCACTAAGAATGCTTTAATAAATCTCCGTAAAGGCTCCAAGAAATAATCTTTTCATATTAATCCATGACCTATCTAGGTTCTAGGGTTTATATGTGTAAAGTAAAAGATTAAAAAAAACTATTTTAAGTTAGATCATAACTCAACCTTCCTAGCTTGGATGTATAAAAGCCAAGCGTCTGATCGAACGAATGTTCCGAGTGCAAAGTATAATTATTCAAATTTCTAAGAGATTTTTCTCATATAGTTCTAGTTCTAAACCTTATGATTAAGCACTTCAAAAGACGACATTTATGACATTTATACTAACCGAAACATGATGAAAATGTTTGAACGACCTTTCAATGATCCAAAACACATGTTCAACTCATTATTGCATGGTTACTGACTCATTTTATTCGTAAGGTTTCCGATACTGGACGGGCTTTGGAAAGAAAAGCCCAATGGGCCAATATATTTTGGGCCTCAAAAGCCCGAGACAAAATCCCATATTAGATCAGTAAAGGCCTATTATATTACTATCAAAATAATGCAATTAAGCAAATTAAACTTAGAGCTAAACATGGGTACTTGTCCGACCTATTCTTTTGCAGGTTGGGTCAACGATTTTTTGTCCACTGTCTGTGCCTTAATTTAAATTATGAGATTCGATCTCTCTCTCTCTCTATAATGAGGTTAGATTTTAACATGATAAATTGTCGACTCGGCTCAGGCTTAAGCCCACTATAATTGGTCCGATAAGTAATGGTTCTAGTTACAATGCGATTGTGACACCCACTTAATTTGTGATTTAAATAATATAAAACGGGAAAAACTAAACATTATTAGAGATTTGAAATCTTGGTAGTACGAACGTTGCACCAAACAAGACATTGACATCAAATTATGGAGGCTAATAAGTAACAACCTCCTCAATCATTAGTAGCATTCCTCCACTACAAATAATACACGTTGCCATGTATCTTCCACACTCTTGTCACCTCAATGATAGCTTCATATATGGAAATAAAATACCAATATCTCCAGATCAGATTAAGCTGGTGGTTTTTTATATTTTTTTTAAAACAAAAATTGCCACAGTATCATATTATCAACTCCTTGGTATGCACATGGTGGACTATTAATTAAGATGATTCTTAATTTTGATTTCTTTTTCCTCCTTTCATTCTAATTTAGCAAATCTATTAATCCACATTCAAACACGATCCAATCATCCCCAAATTTCATTAACCAGCTAAGAAATCAAAATTTTAAGTCAATTTTGAGCTCCAATCCCAAAAAAGGGTTGGAAATTCCAGTGGCATTTCCGGGAATCCCTATCGAGATGGGTTCTATTATTGCATTGGTAAAAGGACGACGTAAACAATCCAAATGTGTACGGTCGCACTAAAAATCCAATGGTCATACGTCGCAGAGAATCCAAAGACAAGGTACCCTATTCACCCTGTGAGTCTGGTACAAAATCCAAACCCCCGTGCTAATGCTGTATTTCTCACCGTCGGATCTCAGTACTTCTGATCATAAACCGCTCCTTTTGTTTTGGTACATCGTACGCCGAAAGAGATGCGCACTTAATTCACGTTTAATTTGATAAAAAAAATTACTAATAAGAAAGTACACAGATAGAGAGAGGATTACCTCGAGAAATGGGCCGACTACGATTCGTGGCCATATCCTGGCCGTCAAATTTTGGCGGACGACTTGGATCGACAATAAATTAAGGCTGTTGGATTGAGAGCTACATATCGCGACGGGTCCCGCGAATTTTACCAATTGCACCGTATTTAAAAGTAAATATCCCGAAACTGGAGGGCTTCACTGTAAAAATATCTTGATTTTTTTTAATATATAATAAGCTTTGTCGTGTCTATTTAATGGAAAGGCGAGGAGACCCAGTTGGGTACCGAGATCTCGTCGCGGACTTCGCTTCCTGCTCGTTTCGGTGACTTGGGTCTTGCAGCATCCAAGGTAAGGTTTCAATGAGCCCGAGAAAGATTGGAGCTCTTTTTTTTTTTTTCTGAATCTTTGTCCGCTTTTTGTAAGAGATTTTGTTTTGGTTTCACAATCTTCATATGTGGAAGTTGACCTTTTCTTTTTAGCTTTTTGTATATTTTTTTCCTAGTTGTACTACCTCGGATTATGAAGCCTGGGTAGGTCTTGTAGAATGGCAATGAGGGATCGTTTCATTTGGCAACTTTCTTGGTTCCAGAATTTGAGGTGGTTATTTTTGGATTCTCTCTTGGAGTACGTTGTTGGCTTTAGATTTAGTTGTCTGCTTCTTCTTCTTTTTTTCGTGTCGTAATAGAATTTATCAGTCCTCAAAAAAAGGAATCATTTTGTTAGGCGGATATTAAGCTCTTTGGATCTCTTTATGGGATGTCCCTTCTGGTTTCTTCTTTTTGATGATATTATTGAAAGGAGTCATTTTTGTCTCTTTATCTTTATTTCGTCGCTGCCTCCCTTGTGCTTTGCTTTACGACTTCTGTTGTGACGACCCGCCATCTTACGAGTCTACCTTTGGTTATAGAAACTGCTGATTTGCTCACAGTTTGCAACTCTAGCTGCTTCCATAACTCCTAATGCATTATTGATTTGGTTCCTGAGAACTGATTTAAGCTATGAGGGCTATTGTCAAGTTTGAGCAACAGATGATTTGATTGGATGGTGTTCTAATATAAAATTTCTCCGAGAAATGCTCTGTTGGGCATAAATTATTTTGCTGAGGATAAATCAAAGTAAATTTTGATGGTGAAGAAGGTTTCCAGAAAGCTATTCTCAAATTTAGATGGAATACAGTTGTAGATCATGTTTAGTGTTTTCCTTTTCATTGACTTTTATCCTCCGATTGTCTTGGCCCAATGAGTTCCATTAGTCGTGCTAATTTGCTAACAATGGTGGTACCTTTTGCTTAGTTATCATTTCTTGCTATGGTTTACTCGTTTACTCTTGGTTTGTGGATTAGCTCGCGGTGTACTGCTCACAGGAACTAAAAATTTGCTGCTGTAAATTTATACGTGTTCAGTGATGAATACTTACAAAAAAACCATCACTGTTGTGCCTTTTATGGTGGAGTTGGAATAGGTTCATGTTTGGTGCTATTTTAAATATTTAATATAAGTTGGGTGGCAGATAATGAATTAGATATTTGGCACATAATTTATCACAATGGCAGTGCATTTGTTTTCTTCATTCTGTTCTTGAAGCATGAGTTTATGTACTTTGATATAGATCTGTGCCATTTTATTTGCCACTTCAATTTGCTCATAATACATTATTCGTGGTTCATATACTTTATCGGTTCTATTGAGATGGTCATGTCAAATTGTGTGCTAATATTAGAAGTACAGACCATAACATGTTCATGAATATTGCAGAATGGGGAGCAGTGGAAAAGATGGAACCATCTATGGTGAGTACACCTATGCAGAGCTGGAGAGGGAACCGTACTGGCCTTCCGAGAATTTACGGATCTCAATAACTGGAGCTGGCGGATTCATTGCCTCCCATATCGCGAGGCGTTTGAAGAGCGAGGGTCATTATGTTATCGCCTCAGACTGGAAGAAGAATGAGCATATGACTGAAGATATGTTCTGCCATGAATTCCACCTTGTTGATTTGAGGGTAATGGACAACTGCTTGAAGGTCACCACTGGCGTGGACCATGTCTTCAATCTTGCTGCTGATATGGGAGGAATGGGCTTTATTCAGTCCAATCATTCTGTTATTATGTACAACAACACTATGATCAGTTTCAATATGCTCGAAGCTGCAAGGATAAATGGCGTGAAAAGGTCTGTAGTTTCTTAACTGTTATCATACTTGCTTAGTCGCTGACATCTATATGTATCCCTTGTTCTCTACAGTCCAAGTTGTTTCAAATTTAAGTTGAACTTTCTTTCTACCGTATAAAAGCCTTCAAATATTCATTGCAGTAACCCTGTTTTTATATCAATCTTACGTTGATGAGCTTACATACGGCATCATATTTGTGAAATCCCACCAGGAAAATAATGCAATGTATCTACTCAATGCACTAGTATGTTACTGCAGTGACTAGTGAGTCAAACCAGAAAGGTAGAAATCATCTTTAAATTTAATATTAACTGTCACCGAAGCAGTTTTCTTAAGATTAAAAAAAAAAAAAGAGAAAAGAAAACTAGGTACCTTTACATCTGTAGGTATTAAATAACTAAATGATAAGATGTGCTAATTCTTACTCTTATATCTTTGTCATAGAAAATAATTCTTTTCGTAGCAATCATAGCTATTTAATTTTATGCTTTTTCAAAATTTTGGAACTACCCAAATGTGTAGTAAGAAATTTTTAGTTTCACTTCTTTTTTTCGTTGTTTTAATTGTCGTTGCTCCAATTTGCTGGAAGTACTGAATTATCAATGCATTTGAGGACATCCAAACACAGATAACTCTTTTCTGTGTTGCAGTATGTATATGCATCGATCTTACTTGGTTCTTATTTCATCATGCGCTTTTAGGCTGCTTCTGAAGATATATATACTACATTAGCTTTTTTGTGCTCCTTTTCTTGCTTGCACTTAATTCTGAACAGTCAGCGGTTGCTTTGTGCAGGTTCTTCTATGCCTCCAGTGCCTGCATCTACCCTGAATTCAAGCAATTGGAGACTAACGTGAGCTTGAAGGAATCTGATGCTTGGCCTGCTGAGGTTTGTTGATCTCTGTGCTATATTTAATTGACCTTCCAATGTAACAATACTTACTAATTTACATCAACTGGTGCTATTACTCATGTAGCCTCAAGATGCTTATGGCTTGGAGAAGCTCGCAACAGAGGAACTATGCAAGCACTACACCAAGGACTTTGGCATTGAGTGTCGAGTTGGGCGCTTCCATAACATTTATGGCCCTTTTGGAACATGGAAAGGTAAGTACATTAGCTGATATTTATACATTTGTCAACAAACACTTTAGGTTCCATATTAACTTGGATTTTCTGCACTTGCATTATAGGTGGGAGGGAGAAGGCACCTGCTGCTTTCTGTAGAAAGGTTCTAACTTCTATAGATAAATTTGAGATGTGGGGAGATGGGCTGCAGACTCGATCCTTTACTTTCATTGACGAGTGTGTGGAAGGCGTCTTGAGGTAATATGATTAGTATCATGTCTGCTTAGAGCACATTATTACGCTTTTGACATAAAGTAAGAAGAAACTGTGGCTCTTCAGGCCAGATAATCCAGGTATACTTAGCTCAGGGTGTTTCAGTTAGATGGAAAATTACCTGGGATGCTGTTTTTAGGCTGAACAAAAATTCTACGAGACTTTACATCTGTTTTGTTCCACGTTAGCTGTTCTTGATGCAAAACAGTGTTCTGCATAGTCCTGTTTAAAGTGAATCTTTAATCCCATGAAGAAGTTCCAGAAAATAAAAAGTTAGTTTTCCCTGGAATCTGAAAAAGAGTTTGATATTCTTTATATACAGAGGAGTGCTATCTGGTTGATTAATGGAACTGAATGATAGGATGTGAAAATATTTCCCTTTATGTGATGACTGTTTAATATAATTTTATGGCTAGCGAGACAGCATTTATAGGGCAAAGTTTGATAGAGTTCCTATGTGACTATTGATTTCTTCATGATCAAGATGCAATTCCAGTTCTATTTGTAGATATTTTACTATTTACTAGTGGAATGCAAAGTTTCATCTGAAGGCTGGCAGAGAGAAATTCCTAGGTTTTTCAGATTTAATCTAACCACGTTGGACCTTTTTCCACTAAGTATTTTCTGTTTCTTCTACTAGATTGACAAAGTCTGATTTCCGAGAGCCAGTAAATATTGGAAGTGATGAAATGGTTAGCATGAATGAAATGGCTGAAATAATTCTCAGCTTTGAGGACAAGAAGCTACCTATCCATCACATTCCTGGTCCAGAGGGTGTCCGTGGCCGTAATTCTGACAACACTCTAATTAAAGAGAAGCTTGGTTGGGCCCCAACAATGAGACTGAGGGTATTTGCAGGATCTTCTTTTATCCAATGCTTCAGACTTTTTAAAATTATCTGCCTGAGTCCATGGTTAACTGATTGTTAAACCATTTTTTTTTGTTGTAGGATGGCCTGAGGTTCACATACTTCTGGATCAAGGAACAAATTGAGAAGGAGAAAGCTCAGGGAGTTGATTTATCCATTTACGGCACATCCAAAGTGGTGCAGACACAAGCACCTGTTCAGTTGGGCTCGCTTCGAGCCGCGGATGGAAAAGAGTGAAGCTGATGTATCAAAGTATTTCTAGTGACGTGTCCACTATTTTCTTGGAAGGGTGGAAGGAAATTTGGGGTTGATGGTGGCAATTCAGACTAAAATTTATCATCTGCTGTTTTCAGTTTTAGTTTCTGGATGTGTTTTTAACCACCTGAGTATTTAGAGACCTCTTAAGCTTTTATGCATTCTGTAGTGAGCTTGATGCTTTACGTGAGAACAATTCTAGTGTTGTATGCATCTTTTCCTATGAAATTAAGAATAAAGTTTCTTTACTTCTACTTGATCATTCTGCAGTTCCACTATTTACTGAAAAGATAGCTCTCAATTTTATTTCCTCTCTTTTGTTGCAATGTGAGTGATCAGAATCACACAAATGCATAAGCTGGGATCCCTGATCTAAGAACATGAACCAAGTCAAGATGGACCATCTTTCACATTCAATCCTACTTTTGCTGTGGCATGTTTGGACAGAGGAGGCCTGAAGAAAGAGAGACATTTCTACCTTTGGGCTTAAAAGTTCTTGTTGGATGATGATTTTTTTTTCCTGGAAGCATCCACCAGAAGGATGGGTTGATCATTGATCAGAGACTAAACGACGAAAAATGACCACAATTCAATTTTTCTTAGATATGATTAAATTGGAATCTTGAAGGCTAAAACAGATAAGGTTACCAGAATTTATGATCCACGCCAATACACCATGATGTCTAAGAAATGCTGACCTTAACAGCGAATCACTTTCATTAGGAACCGTTCAATCTATTTATCTTAGAAAATTTAGAAACATACTTATTTCTTTCGCTAGTTTGAAGAATAAACTTGATTTACAAAATTAAAAAGGGGGGTGGAGTTCAACATGAAGTAGCATTAATTTCCATGGAGCCTTTTCAAACATCACATCCAAAGCATGGATAGAAGTCAACGAGTCAAAATAAGAAAGAGATATAACTGCAATGTTTTAACATTGATTCGATATATGTAAATAAATAAATGACAAAATTTATAGAATAAGTTTTTTTAATAAAATTTAAGGAATAAGGTTGCTTTCCTGGTTTTCTTAAATCCCATACTTCTCAATTAAATACAAAAAAAAAAGTTAAACAAAATCTTGACCGAGAAAGAAAACAAAAGCCACAAGCTAACGAGTTCAGTGCTGCAAGCACCTTGTCTATCTAGCCGACGTTCTCGCTCAAGTCAATAGATCAAACATAGATATATATTAGTTTATCTTCTTTTTAATTGTTAAAGTCTCTGTGGAATTAAATTTCGAGGTAATTCCCAAGGCAAGGTCATAGGTCCTTCGCTTCCTGAAACTTTCTAGCTACTTAATTCCCAATTCTTATATCTCAAAGTCTTCAACCCTTAATTAAGTTGGACATATACCAAGTACATACATTGAATTATAATGGCAATACCTTCTACCAGTATACTATTTCATTTAGTTAACGTGTAAGATAATAATATCCATAAACTTTCTTCGAAAGTGATAGCCACTAGTTCTAAGTCCATAACGAAGTCTTCAACCATTTGGATTATATTACTCCATTTGAAGATTAATACAATAAGATTAGTCTTTCATTTCTTGCATGACTCCCTATACCTTGGTCTCCAAGTTTTATAGGTTAGTATGTAGATCTCCCCTTCCTCAATATTGATCACTAACAACTCTCTCTCTCTCTCTCTCTCTCAATACTACAGTCACGAAGAGATACAATAATCCATGGTGCCATCCACCTCCATACGGCTCGTCGACGGCGCCCTCGCGACGACCGGCCCAAAGGCCCTCTCCTACATCCACCACAACCTCAAGTGGCTCATCCGGCAAGACTTCCTCTCTCTCCTCGACGACTTCCCTACCCTCTCCCCCTCCGTCGACGCCTTCACGCACGACGACGGCACCACCGTCAACCTCCTTCACGCCCGCGGCCTCCTCCCAATATCCTCCGCCATCCCCAGCGTCCATCTAACCATTTGGTTGCACCAAAGGTACCCGTTCGCTCCTCCAATTGTGTATATATCCTCCGCTGGAGATCTCCAAATCCTTCCTGACCACCCCTGGGTCGACCCTTCGGGCTTCACTAGATTGCCCTACCTTGAGACATGGCAGTATCCTAGGTCTAACCTATCTGACCTTGCACGTAACCTTGTCAGGAATTTTAGGCTTTGCCCCCCCTACCTTACGAATATTATATCTCCAAGTTACACTAGTCCTTCACTTCCATCCAAAAGGGAGGCTGTGGATCGATTGGTTATGAGACTGCACTACGATGAGGTTTGCTACCGAGCTCAAGTACAGGAGGAGTTGGAGAAGTTATCGGCTCAGGCAGCCTTTTTACGTGACAGGGAAAAATCCATAGGTTCGATGATAAAGGAGCTCGAACAAGAGAAGGCGAGATTGAAGCGTGCTGCGAAGCAGAAGGTGGAGTATTGTGATGTGCTCTCGAGCTGGGTGTGTGTTCATAAATCTAAGTCTTTACTGCCCATGGATGAACTGGGAGCGTTTGAGGCTGGTGATGAGAGGTCGAGGTATTGGTTGGACGAAAAGGCGGCGGAGCTCGCCATCGACGACGCCATGGATGCGCTCACTGGAGCACTGGAGCAAGAGCTGGTAAGTTCTGAGGTCTATCTCAAGCAAGTGAGAGCTTTGGCTAGGCAGCAGTTCTTCCACAGAGAATGGCTGAGAAAAATGGAGGCTTAATTCCAAAAGCTTGTCCTATATAGGATATTTGATTAATCTCTTTTAATTTCTTGTGTAATTTTGTTTCATTCACTTCAATCTTACAAAGATTAATTTTCTTTATTGATGATTCCGAAAAGATCTTTGACTAAGAACCATGTCTTTCTCAGGAGTGGTTGGGTAAATAAAATACAACTCATGAGCTGATAAAGATAAGATGAAGAACACACTTAACTCTTGTGATTTAATATATAAAAACTTGAGTTAATATCTACTGAGTCAATTGGTACTTCATATCGATGGGGTAACTAACAACCGTCCAAACCTTTTTCTAATAATATAGACTGGCTAGGGGGTTTTGCTAGATGGCAAGTCAATATCAACACTCTATAATTGGCAGAGAATATTAAATTAGAGTCTCAAAATCTAGAGCATCTAACCTTAGAGGAATTCTTAGCCAAAGCTAAAATAGGCAAAAGAGGCCATGAAACATACCGAGGATCAATAAACCTAGCTAATTAAAGAGCTAAAGAATAGGGTTATCCAATCATCTGACAGTTCAATTAACTATGATAGATGGAAGCATTGTTAGGTAATACTAGATCTTGGCCTTAACTCAAAATCTAACGATTTTCTGCCCAGACTTGCAAAATTTTAAGGTTTTATTTGCTTTGAGTTTAGGGACTCATTCTAAACCGGTCAATAATCAATTTTTTTAAATCTTTTTCGTATCTAATTAAGCTTATTCTAAAAAAAACCAAAACTAAAAAATGTGACTAACTAATCAAGTTCAAAGTTTAGCCTCAAATCAAATAAGACCTAATATTTTAGAATGATTACTAAGTGAAATGTAATAACCTTTCTAAAATCACAAGAATCTGAGTATATATTTGTACTATCTCTCTTTCTCTCTCTCTCTCTATATATATATATATATATAGTACAAATGTATCCTAATACCAATTCAAATTCATCTAAATCTAAAACATGCATACTCAAGTTAAGTTAAGTCATAGGTTCTTGTAAAATATTCATGAACAACTTCTTCAAACATGAATTGAAGACCACTTCCAAGTTTATATCTCAAGTTTATACCTTCAGACATGGAATTATCCTACGTCGAACTTATCTGGCCTATCGCGTAACCTTATCAAGTACTCAGAAGGACATCGAGAAGTTCGGGGTCGAAGAATTAATGTGACGTTACCGAGGGGGATCAATCCATATAGTAATAAACGGGTTTGAACAAGAGAAGGCGAGATTGAAGGATGCAGTGAAGAAGAAGGTGGAGTACTGTGTCTTTACTCGAAGCGTTTGAGGCTGGTGATGAGAGGTCGAGGGGTCGGTGAGAGCAAGTGAGAGCTCTCCGAATAGAGAAAATGGTTAAGAAGAATGGGCCGGATCGAGGGAGACAGGACTACATAGTGTCGGAATCTAGGCTTGGCCCTAGATGGGTCGACAGGTCTAAAGTTGGGCCCTGAACCCAAGGACTAGAAGCCTCACTGAAACCTATCTACGTTCCACCGTCGTCGATTCTTTTTGTATTTATTTTTTTAAGATACAATGGTCCACACTAGTGATTCTACAAAGAGCACTTCTTTCCTACAGTAGAGATAATTATTTATTAATTAATTTAATAAAGACTTAACGGTTAAAATTCTTAAGATATAATAGAAATACAAAAAAATTTAAAAATATTACCGGTTGAATAATTAATTATTACTTTTTAAATATATTACCTTGTACATTATTTTTTGATAATTATATTATCTTAATAATTTATCAAGTAAAAAAAAATATATTCTTAACTCGAAGTAATATATATCATAATAAAGTTATTGATGTCTTTTTATGATTAACTTATGAAAGTTTAATTAAATTTTATCTATTTACTTTTTTTTATTATTTATATATATATCTCTCGTTAGTTTAAAATCAATTTAAATTTAATTTAGTAACATATAGGGATAGATAATCATATTTAAATTAAAGTCTAATCAAATTTAAATAGTTTAATATTAAATAATATATTTTATAATTAAATTATAATTATAACTAAAAGAGAAAAATCTTAAGGAAAGGAAAAAAAAACGTGTAATTTATTCAGCAAAGCGTACCGAATGTAAAAACTCGCTATTATAATTATTAAATTAAGATTATAAATTTATTAAAGTATCCGGCTTTCATTAAATTGAAACAAGCAATAGTACTTGTAACTTGTGAGATCGGGCCCACCTAACATTGTCCAAAGACAAGTAGCAGCGTTTACTTTTGATTCCATGACAAGTTGGCCCCCTCGACTTTGTCCTATATGATTACTATAATTGGAATATTTCAGGAGGATTATATCCAAAGCCATCTGTCTTAATCACGCAATTATTTAATTAATCCCAAAGAAGCAAACTAACATATACTCTTTAAAAAATAAAAAATAAAAATAAAAATAAAAATAAAAAATAGTCACGTCTTCCGTGGGGTTACAGTTGCTATCAAGGTTTCATTGCATTACGTAAGCAGCTTAAAAAATGATACAAACTAGCACACTCTTGAGAGGACATAGCTTAGGATTACAATATGTAGGTCAAGATAAGGATCAACAAAGTATCTAAAACTGAGACAGAGAAGGACTTCCAACGGTCGGACAGATAGGCATAACGCGGACGCTCCGTTCGGGCTACCAATTCAATGTGCCAAACTGTTGGCATGAGATCATTTAATTTGACCTACATACTTCCAGTAGGAATTCAATAATGGTACGTATATAAGAAAATTGACAATTTACTGGAAGCTTCTTAGTTTCGTTTGATGTAAGGCAACGGTGGATTGTTACTCTAATCCTATTTCTAACCCGTATCCCCAATGAATATAGTATAAATATGTAGGTCTTGTAGAGTGGTCCTCCAACTCCCAACTACATCTCGTAAGATCTAGTAGTTGGTCTAACTCACCTAGTTTAGTTTGTGGTCCTTAAGCAACCCAGGCAGGCTAGCTCCAAGCCCAGCCCACTGGATTCCCAACATAGAAGCAACATCCATTGCGTGATGTTCTTGGTATAAATAACAGTAATAATAATTTATAATACAATAACGTGACAGCTAGAGATTCCTTCATTATCAATAGTCTGCAGGTCTCCATCTCCAAAATAATCTTTAAAAGAAAATTTTTGATGGCAGATGACGACATACCTGCCATATGAGGTCAGGAGACGTCATTCTCACAGGCAGGAGCTCATATAATATTATATATATATGTGTGTGTGTTTGTGTGTATAAATTAAATATGAGAGGATTAAATAGAGGGAGTCCTCTCCTTTTCTTAAGCAGTAAGCCTGGCAGTGAATAATGGGCATGGGACTTGGAGAGGGAATTGCGGATAATAAGTTGCTCCCAGAACAAGAGCAGTACTCCAGTCCAGGGGCCAGGAGGGCTATTATGATGATGGAGTTGGTTTTTAGCTTCTAGTTAATTCGTTTGGGGTTGAGAATGAGAGGAATTAAGAGGAGTTGGTGGAGAGTAACTTTCCGAAAAGTAAATGTATTTTAATACGCATAATTATGGCTCTGCAATCAATATGGGTCATTACTGTTGTCATCATTCGGGAGGGGGGCATCAGAGTGATTAATAATGGGGAAAATAATATTCATTTTATATCGTGATTTTTATTTACCCTATGTTAGAATAAAGTGGCATAGAGTCCCCACTGGGAGTGGGAGGCATATCTTTTAGAAACTAAATTAAATTTTCGGTTGCTTTGTGAAGAGGAAGAAAATGAGAGTAATGATTGTGGTGGCCGGAGAGGAGGCAAAAGTTAATGGGATACTTTAAATCTGGCCAATGGGACGGCTGAGTGGATGTAGGAAATTGGTGTGAGGTGGAACGTAGGGAATCCGAGGCCCCACGGCGTGGTCATGATCACAAGGATAAGACAGGGGGAGACCGGGCTAAGGTCTTTTTCGAAGTACATGAGAGAAACCCGTGTGGTAGTACGTTAGGTGGGAAGAGGTTAAAATGCTAACGTGCGCCTTTTACACGTCAAAAAGAGCATGACGAGGGGGAGTATGGAATTCCGAATAAATCAGAGGGCGAGATTGCAAAATTTTAACTTGCATTTGCCCCGGGAGGGAGGTTAGGTCGGGAGACTGACAGATAAAAGTGGTTCTGGGGAAGAGGGGAAAAGGAGTGTGACTGTGTGAGAGTTCACGCGATTCCTATGGATTGGCTCCGGCCACTCGGAGTTCGAGTCGGCATGAACCACCTAACGTCACTCATCTAAACATTGGTAGGTTAATATAATTATTAATTATTCCTCGAAAGAAATGCTAGGCGAAGAATAGGATGAATTTTATCTCTTTACCCCCTCTTTATTTACTATTCCACCTTCACCGTGAAAACTATCTATCTTTCCCGAAGGACACCCCTCCATTAATAAATAAAAGGATAGTCCTCCACGTGTCAAACTAAAATCAGTCCAAAGAGAATCCTCAACGGGGTCCCATTTTTTTCATTTTCTGGATTATTATATTCATCATGTACCGGAACTGTTAAATAAAGGATGGAGATATAAAAATAGAGCAGGGGAGGAGAGATATTAACCTTTTCTTATTATTCTTCGCCCACTCCGCTCTGTTTCCCTTCAAGGAACCGTCGTCACTGCAGAGGCTTGTACAGCACGAGCACATTAAGAAGAGATCAAACCAAAAACTAAAGGATAAAGAAAAAAGGAACGTACCGGTTACTAGATGATGCCGCTGCACTATTTTAAACTTTAAACAAAGAGAGTTATTTTTAATTATCGTACTTATTTTTTACTATTACTATTTCATTCCTCGTTACATAGTAATATTTTCCGCAATATTTTCTCTTGGTAAAAAGTTTAGAAAAAAAACTAAGTAAAATCCGGAAATCAAGGCTTCTCCTTGAGCACTGAGGCCAAACCGGTGACGACCTTCGCGCCCTTCTGCGCCGCCTTCGGCTTCACCTCCGGCGGCTGCCAAGTCGTCACTACGTCTACCTTCTCCTCTTCTCTCTTCTCTTCTCTTTTCTCTTCTACTTCCGCGGGGTTTAATGGAAGGCTTCGCTCATAAGGGGAGAGCCATTTGGCTCGCATGTACTCGGGTTTCCTCCACGGCGGGAAGTGGAGTCCCTTCTTTCTAAGGCTGTGCTTCGCCGCCTCGGAAGCGACGGCCACGATTTGCTGCAGGCGATCGTCCTTTCCGACGAAGATGGACGGCAGGGATTGGAGCACGGCCCGGTAGCTTTTGGTCGACCGTGCGATCTCGAACTCGGACCGGAAGTCGACGTCGACCAGAATCCGATCACCGCCCACGATCACGTCCACGTACTCGTACTCGCCGGCGGGGAACGACGGGGATTTCTCCCACCGGGATTTGCAGATGGATGCTTCGTATCCGACGGCTCGGAGGCCCTCGGCGACGAGGGATCGGAGATCGTCTTTTCTCTTGCAGCTGCTTTTGTTCTTCTCCACGATGCTCGAGGCATCGGCTAAGAGATTTCTCTCTGTCACGCTCGCGCAGAGGACTAACCCCTGAAGAGACGACCACTTAAGATGATTAGACTTGAATTTTAATTTTGAAATTTAGATCGATCGGATTAGTAGAGGAAAGGGGAAGTTATTGTTGTCGTTACTACCTTGATGACCTCGGCAGCGTCGCCGGAGACGGAGAAGACGGAGGGAGCATCGCCGCCGGCGAGGTCGAGGTCGTCGTCGGAGCTGTCGTCGCAGTTGCCGTGGAAGCAGTTGCAGCGATTGCGGCCGCAGCGGGAGGGCTTCTCGTTTCCCTCCTCCATGAAGCTCTGCACCATCTTGTCGAGGCAGACGGAGCTCGGCTCCGTATCGGTGCCGTCTCCGGCGCCGGCGAGCTTATCCGCGGAAGAGATCCGGAGCACGCCGGGAAATTGCCGCTCGAAGAGCCGCTTCAGACGCGATTTCGCCGCCGGCTTCGCCGGATTGGCTGGGATGGTCATCGCATCCGGGTCGATCGGCTGGATCTTCATCGGAAATGGCATGGTTCTTCACTGAAGCGATCTAGAGATTGTTTGCTTACCACTCTATCTCTAATTAAATAGATGATCGAGATGGCGAAATCGAGGCAGAGATGGCGCGATCAGCGATCAATGCGATTGTTCCAAAAGCCTAATAATCCTAAAATCCTACTTCGATTACTATACAAGGCCGAAATAAAAAGCGACAGCGCAATAAATTCCTAAGGAATCGACTGGAAAAAGAGGAAAGACGAAGACGACCGCGATCAAGAACTCATCACGCCATCCCACGCGGCGATAGTTCTCCTCATCGGAATCAGAAACTCAAACGATCCGATGGTTCTCCGAGTCGCAAGAATGGGATCGCTTCCACTCCTCGAAAAGCGAGTCGCTTTTGGAGGGGAAGGAAGGTGATTCGCGCCGACCAAATCCCAAGGCTCTCAAATCTCTCTCTCTCTCTCTCTCTCTCTCTCTCTCTCTACTCTTCTCCTTTGGGATAGAAGGGAAAGGGAAGGGGGAGAAGAGGGGTGATTTTATAGGGGGAGAGAGAGAGAGAGAGAGAGAGAGAGAGAGAGAGAGAGAGAGAGAGAGAGAAGAATGGTGAGATGTGAGCGCCGAATTGGCATTGAGTCCGACGTGGATATCTTACGTGGCGTTTGTTTATCCTTGAATAATATCAATTTGACAATTACGTTACTCTTGCAGTTACCCGGATATTATAGTATATTACGAGGCATATGCCATCGGGAATGGATTAATTACGGCAACACAAAAATCCACTTGGGGACGGATCAAGTGACCTTAAAGACGTGTTTAGGAGTCTCTAGAAGCTACTACTAATTCGCTTGGTTACAAATTGTTGAAAAAAGAAAATAATAATAATAATAAATAAATAAATAAATAAGAAAATCTTATTCGAGGGAGACGTGGCAACATTCTAATTGTCGATCCTAGGAGAGAGTCTGAGATGCTAGCGTGTCTCTAGAAGTATAAACTATTCATCAATTGAATATAGCATTATCTCGAGGATATTCAAGTGTACTAATTTGTTCAATATTTCATAGTTTTATAGTTAAACGATGGTTTAGCCCTAATTCTCTCGTACTCAATTAGTGATGAAAGCTTGCACTCAAGCTTTGCTTGCCACAAAAACTGAGCTAATAGGTTCATAAGGAAGTTGCCCAATTCCACAAGGAACAAATCTTGATCAAGTCATCTTAGATTCAAAGCTTTGTCCTTATCCATGCTCAAAATAATCCGGCACATCTTTATTGTATAAAATATTATATCTAAACTGGAGGAATTCATGCTCAAACACCTTAAACGGAGTTCCTTTTTTCCCTTTTTCCCCAGAGAGAGACTTTAAAAAAAAAATTAAGTGTCATAATTAAATTTAAACCCGAAAACACTTATAGAATGAAAACTCTTAAATTATCTGAACATAATCTCATTGTTACAAAAACAAAAGCTTCACTAATCTTGTCTCCACAGGACTATAGATTAACAAATCTTTTCCACTTCTATATTAGAGCTGATAAGAGGGGGGAAATGGAAGAATCGTACTGATTTGATTTCTCTAGCAAAAACATTCAGATATTAATTAAACACGCAACTCACTGGGATAAATCTCTTCTAGCTAAACTTCTGACTGATATGATCGTCTCGATTGAATCTAATAATGTAACTACTTGAAATAGGTCTTTCCAGTGTACATCTGATGCAATTTAGCTCATCTTTATGACTTCAACCTAATTTGAAGTACTAGCGCACCATAAACGAACAGATATATTAACATAGGTTAAATACATTTTATTCTTTTATATTTATGTTTAAAATTATCTCTCTCTATATTTTAAAAAATTTTAAATTAATTTATATACTTTCTACTCAAATGAGATCGTTAATTTTTTATCCAAATTAACAAAGTACGCTAAAAAAATTTTAAAAATTAAATAAAAAGTTAGTTCACTCCGTTTTTAATTTGTCATGGACAAAATATTCATCTCCTCATATATAAGCATTTTTTTTCTTTTAAAAATACTCATATATTTTCTTATCTTACTTTTTAAATTGTGCCAAATATATAATAAATTTTATTAAACCTATATTTTTATAAATTTTAATAGTTATATTATATTTAGAAACAAAATAAGTATGGAATAAAAAATAGATTACAAAACCTATCTATTTTAACTAATAAACACGAATGATATTTTGATCATTTAAACATGCTCTCCATATATATATATAAGACGATAAACACGAATCTCAAATTCTAAATTTCGTGTAAAACCAATACAAATGAGATAAAGCTGATTTGTAACATTTTGACTAATAAACACGAATGACATTTTAGTCATTTAAACACACTTCATTAATTTTGACAAAAAACTAACAATTTTACTTTAATCGTAAATATAGAAACTAATTTAAAAAATTTAAAGTACAAAAATGAAAGATGATCTTCAAGCATATATATATATATATATATAAGAGGATAAAATATATTTAACTATATTAATATAGTTGGCCCAAATTCAACAGTTGCATACGAAACATGGTTTCAGTTGTGGTTCTAATTTGGATCGATATCTGACCACCAGATTTATTCTGCGCAACCAACTTGCATAACTCTTGCACGCCTCCTACAAGTGGATTAGTCTTGGAGAATTCTCCAAAAATCTCGATCATGAAATAATTGACTGCAAACCTGCAAAAACTTCATTGGATTTGTCCCTGAGATCACGCGATTCCAGGATTCGGTAGAATGCTTCCACAAACATCAGTATTCACGAAGAAAGGTATCCTATAGTCACATTTTATAACCAACTTCAACAATAGCAGAAGGGAAAAGACAGCTGAAAATTGAGTAGAAGATTTGCCATAAGACAACCAAAATCATTTCTCTAGCACAACAGAGCAGATCAAGGCTAGTGGCTCTACCACTTGAGATAAGACATAGCTTTACAAGTACGGAATATCCATTTAATACTTGCAGCATGGGAGTAAGAAATAATGTTTATTAGAAGGTAAGACTCGGAGAAATGCAACTACTGATTGATAAGTAAGAAGAGACAAAATCTTAAATTTTACCCCAAGTTCTTGTTTTTGCTCCCCTCTATGGTAAGAATAAAAGCTATCAATTTGAAGGACACACCATGTTAATGAGAGGGTCCCATGTGAATGATATGTGACCTAGCTTCAGGTAAAGATTTCCCTGTGGTACAGAGCATCTCTAGACACTTTCAGATACAAGGGAACTAAAAGCAGGCAATTAATTGTCACATTATGATGATTTAAGTAGTACATATATTATAGAATTGTTCAAAGTAACCATTTATATTATGACATAATATAACACTTAAGCATCCCAAGTTTAAGCCACTGTCCTCTGACTTCGGTTGGCAAATCTCCTAACAGTGTCCAAACCCAACATACAACTGGTCGAGAACATGTCAGGATACATTCATAACATTCACTTACCGTCCAATCTAAATAGTAGAAGAAAACCACATTATGGTATATTTCTAGGAAACTATATTCACAAAGACGTATCATTAGGCATCTGTAGGCATTTTACAAATTTAACAAACTACATCTAAACCTCATGTATGAAAAGAAAAGGGTCTTCGGTTTGGTTAAGGTTGGAATGGAACTAGACCAGGATCTGAAAGCTCCATTACTCTACTGCCCCACACTTATAGCGAATCTCTTTGCCCCATTTAGATATCTATAAACAGGGGCATGACTTGTCAAGGCTATCACTGCTGCTATGATTCAATTATCTCAGGACAATGCTGGGTCATGCATGAAAATAACTACTGTAAGTACTATGAAGTTCATGAGTCAAATCTGTCTTTCTAATATGTTTTCTAAGAGTTGAGCATATCTTATGAGGCAACTAAAGTTGGGGCAAGTCCAATTCTAACAAGAACTTTTACAGTTGAGGCTGATAAATAGGCCATGGTGTGGGGCCCCATAGGTAGATGGCATGTCCTACTCACATGGGACCCACAGGTTTCTTCTTCACTCTCAAGTGTTGCTTTATATGTTGGCCTCATGCTTCCCTGCAGAAAGTAGAAACCCAATGCTCATGTTATAGATATGGAAATAACTGCAGAGGACTTTTGGGTGGCCATGGATGGGCATCTCAAAGGGCTGGTCCCAAGAGATAGGTGCTCGCCTTCACGGACTCAACACTATCGTTAATGTTCATGAGCAACAGTAACTGATAAAGGAAAAAAAGGGAAAAGAAGAGTGGATAGGATTATCTTTTGGGAAGGAAACCCCAGGGTCTTTAGTGAAACTACTAATGAATAATGCATCACATTATCAGGAATTTAAAGAAATTAAGTCATCAAGAAATCATATCGCAATAACAACAATAACTGTAATAACAATAAGACATTATCAGGAATTCTGAGTACAAGTTACCAGTGAGCTACTTTTCTAATACTCTCCAAGATTAAACAAAGACAAAATGATATGGTACGGCTTAAAACAAGAGGAAATGACATGGTAAGGCCATTTATTAGGTTGTATCGCAATTCATTGATTGTTTTTAACCCGCCATATTGATGAGATGATCAACCAATTGGACAAGAGTTCTGAAATCTGGCTTAACAACTAAGGTAGCTCTAGTGCCATTCTGAAATGCAAACTCCAATCATTCCTGAGTTCCATACTTCCATGTGAGGCCTTGTCAATGAAGTGGTCAGAGTCTAATCAAATATTGCGGGCCACTAGAGAGTTGATTGTGGAATTTGTACATTAATTAGGCAGTGACTTTTCAAATAACTAGCAAAGATTGATATATCATGACAAACTAAATTAATTTTTCTCTATACTTTTTGGCAATTGCTTATCAAAACTGCTAGGTTAATGCATGTTACATCAGAAATTATTTTTCAATTGCCAAAGTACAGTAATGAGATTCTTAGGTGGACCCCATGATCCCCAATTCCTAGCTAAAGTATAAGAGCCCATTGTTTTTCTAGTATGGGCTTAATCAAGATGTCGTCACACAGTTTTCTGGCTACTGTTCGTGACAATTTTACATTATTGGAAGTAGGTAAGATTTGGTTGTCTCTATTGTCACGGGAGATTAGGTGAAGGCCTCAATCAGTTTATAATTAAATCATTCCATGCCCTGATCCATGGCTTGGTGGTGTAGGTGTACAACAGTTTCACTTTTTATTTAGCAATTGTTTTAAAAGTTTCGACATATGCCGATAAGCTCTAGAAAGTCCAGATATTTACTCAACTTTGTATTCTTCCACAGAGTTATTCTTAGGAAGGACAAACACATTCTTCATCAGAAGATTAATCAATTGAATGCATATGACAAAAGATCAAGTATGTGATGTCTGGTCTTGTGATCTACTAAAAAGATGTAGCTACAAGAAAATTGATCTTATGTTAACTTGAATGTCTTCATGTTATTTATCTAAACTGAGAGGCCTTAATGGAGAGTAGCTAAATAGGAGCTGATTTCAAAAGAAAACTATGAAATTATTGATAAGTACAATCTTAGGAGTTCTTCTAAAGAACTTATTAGTTCATATTCAATGTAACTATGATATATCCTCTAATCCTCGACTGCACTAATAATACATTACATAAGACTTCTGATCAAGTTAAGAAAGAGACTCAGGAAAAATATAAAAATCAGCAAAAGCATTTTCTGACTCAGAACCGGCAGAACCAATTATGAAGAAAAGGTCAAAACAGAATTTAAAAGGATCCATTAAACTTTGTGTTCATGATTCTAAGAGAGAATTAACTGACAATCTATGATACAACAGAAAACGTAAGCTACCTCTGTAACATTCACATAATAAAAACATCATAGCATGCAAATTGCAAACAGGAAAGTAGTCAAAGTACTAACAAGATAAAGGAAAGAAAAGATAAAATAGGATCTTTCCAAAGCTGAGTAAATGTTTGCATTACTATTGAAGAACTTGAATAATGTAGAAAGGAGCAAATGACTGTCGACTACAGTGAGCATCTAATGAAACATTGATTTTAGTGAATCAAAGAATGAAAGAAAGACTGCAAGGTACAATATACCATGTTATGAATATATGAGAAAAACTTATGATCAAGGTGCATTTATATCTGTTTGTTAATATATGTTTGAAGATAAATACATCTGAGCATATGCACACGTATGAAATTTTTATAAGAAAATCAAAACACGATTCCAGGCACATAATGAAGAAACATTTATGCAAAGCAAGATATTCTCATAGTTCCTCAGTTTACTACTTAGCAGGGGAGTCAGGTATTATGAAGCACAACATGAATAGAAAAATATTGATACAGCACAAGAATGATATGCTGATACATGAAATCTGAAGCAGGATATGAGGGCCAGTGATGATACACTTCTACAAACATATTAAAATGAGTCATATGAGAGTTTTCTTATTACGCTTTTCAGAAAACTGGTATTTAAGATTTTAGAAAGAAAGTATGCAAGCATTTCTAATACATATTCAAGAGAAAATCTCCATAGACTTCTCTCATGAGTTAACAGGGCATGGATTAATTATGGCAGATATTTCTTTTACTGTACCGAGCCTTTGTTTAGTTTAGAAATCTAACCAAGAGAAATTGGCCAACATCAGCCATAGTTTATAGCAACAAGATAGTACCTACTTTCTTATTTGTTTAGTGCCAGCCTTTCTTATAGGGTAGAGAGGATGAGAACACTATCCACCCACTATTTTGCTTTTCCTTATAGAAAGTTAGTTGCACATTCTTTTGAATCTTTTCCAATCTGATTATCAATATGGCATCTTTTTTTTTCTTTTTGCATCAAGAAGTTGCTAATCTTTGATCTGTTTTTGATAGAAGATACTGAGTGATGCAAAATGATTTATTCCCAAGGATCTACTAGGATTAAATTAATTTTGCTCCCTTGCTATTGTTTGTATATTAACTTGGCTGGCTTTTCCACTAGATCGGGACAATTGAAAAAAAATTCTTTACTGACAGATGATTTGATGCCAAACCTGAACTGTCATCCAATTTTGAGTTCCTTGGATTGCTCATTCGATGTTTGTGCTTTCAAAGGAACTTGAGTACAATACACTGTGTATAAGTCTCATTTTAACATGTAAGGAGTGCAACAACTAGTCGCAGCCCAGACTGTAAGACTTCATATATAAAATAACAGTATTGCCACATTGTGTCCTATTGAAATATCAATAATCGTAATGCAGAAAATATATATTTCCCTCAGTCACAAGTCTCAGCATTCACTAGAATTAGAACAGACATAAAATGTATTGCAGAGCAACTGGACACACTGCATTTCTTATGTACTTAAACCACCACCAGATATATGAAGATGCACCTTAGCATTTCCCAGAACCAATTTCATGGGGTGGAAAGAACAATTGCTGCACCTAGGAAAGAATGCTGCACAAACATTTACCATCCCAAATTTATAAAACGTCCAAGTTATGTCCTTTTGGCTCTCTGTAGATACTTCCTTTCATAACTATATGTGTACATTACTGACAATTTGATGATGCAAGCCATATAATAAGTAAACCTCCAGTATAACTGGAAAAAGAACTTATAGAATACAACAACTATGACAAACCCTTAGTTCCACTGGCTAGGGTAAAACTGAAACAAAAAACATAACAACATAATGTTGCAGTTGACCCAACTGAAATCTCAATGCATTTTAAGTGAACTGAACATAAAGAAAAAGAGCATTAAAGAGCTATATTTAGAATCACATCAAATTTTTTGATCTTGTTACCTGATCTTTGAAATGGAAAGTATAAATACCAAGGACCAATAATGAAAATTATAATATCAAGGACCAATTATTGTATCAAGGACCAATGATTATATCAAGGACCAATTATTGTATATATGCCTCCTCTAGTATGAATTACAACAAATAGTGTCTTAGTAAAAGCTATAAAGATCCTATTAAGGCATTGTGTCCAAGTGCAGAATTTCCAATTCCTATTGCAAAGGTTGCTTACCCCAAACTATAAATTAAATCTGCATAAGACCTTTGGTTTTTCATCAATTCCATAGGTAATTTATTCATCAACATCTTTTCCACCCTTATAAAGCAAAAGTTACAGTTAGCTAAATATATCATCAATCAAACTAGGAGCCAAGCTTGAAATTGGCCTGTTAAACAACTCCTTAAAATTGGCCTGTTATATTAAGTGTCAATGTGCCATCTATATTATGCACCTAGGACTATGCAACTAGTTGTTCATGACAGTAATGAACTGTAAAGAGTCAGCATTGTATGTGATGCCTGCGCTTGAAATTGGCCTGGTAGGTATTAATGGAACAGTCAGGATTGCATTTTGTTATCTTACCTGTCAAAATTGATAACCGGCAAATATAATGCCAAGTTATTCTCCCCTAAGTCATAGAGGTATAGTTGATAGGATTACATGTTATGCTAGGTAAAATAAATCTTGGGCAATTATAATTACATGATCACATTCTGACCCAAAACCGTATGACTTAACATCCCAACAAACTTTGTTCCTGCTCTATGTCCTACTTTTAGGGCTGGAGTATCTTTAAGTTTCTAAAGAAACAGCGTCGATGACCTTATTTTTCACACTAAAACAAAACAAAAAAAATTCCCAACAAAATCCTACAGAAAACCCAAAGATCTAGCTGGATCAGATAAGTCTACTAAATTACAAGTCCAATCGGCCAAGCATGCACGCAATGGCAACACATCCAGATATCTCAAACAGCTAAAATATAGCAAAATACAGATGAAGGACTCGGATGGATCGATCCGCCACAGAATAGGAACGGGCGGTTTGGAAGATAAAGTGGGGAATAACGATATCTACCTCAGGACCTTGCCTGCATTCGAATGTGCGCGCCCATACTTCCGCTGGAAATGGCGGACGGCGAATTGGAAGGGGAATCGAAAGCGAGGAGGACTACTGTTACGTTTGTGAGGCTTTTCGTAAAGGATTAGGGTTTAAAATAGGCGAGAAAGAGGTTAAGACGAAGAAGGGGAAGACGATCGAGAAAGGATGGAGAGAGCGGGAAGTTTCTTCGTTCTTTTCCTTTTCCTTTCTGTCGGATTTGGATCTGCGATTAGTTTGGGTGGGAATCCAATAAACCAAGTCCAATTTGGAAATTGCAAATTTTCATTTGCCCCCTCAAAACTTAACCGCCTTTAGCACGCAGCAGTTCGAATCCACAGTAAACTCGAGAGAGGTCCAGTGTTCAGTCGAATCGACCTTTTTTTAATTCCCAAATTGTCCCCCCCCCCCCTTCCAAACGCTCACGAATCTTCAGAGAAAAAGGGGAGGAGCGAAAAGGAGGTAGCTTTTCTTCTCTCGCTCTCTCGCTCTCTCCATCTCCTCCTCTTCCCCATTCTGGATCTAAAGAGGTTGGGAAATTTCTATTTTTTGGTTCTTTCTAGTAAATCTTTCGGTTTTTTTAATGATGATTGATCTCAGGGAAACGGGAGACATGGCGGGAAAGGGAGGAAAAGGGCTTTTGGCGGCGAAGACGACGGCAGCGAACAAGGACAAGGACAAGGACAAGAAGAAGCCGATCTCCCGCTCCTCACGAGCTGGTCTTCAGGTAAACCCCCAAATCTCCCGATCGACGCTATACGTCCAGATCGATTGATCGAGGAAAATATCTTATACTTTCGTCGGCCCAAGTTGATGTTTTCTCGTAATTGTGCGTCATATTGGTTACTTCTTGAATCATATCACAGGGTGTCTAACGATTTGTGTATTTATGTTGTATATTGATGAGTTGTATGTATGTAGTACATATTTGCATGATAGTGGATCCGTCTGGTGTAGCTTGTCTATAATAATAGATGTATGAGAAGTTTGTGAAATCAATCACTCAAACTGGTAGAGTATTGTTATTGGCTATGTGTATGAAATCAAATACTGGAGTAGTTCACTTTGTTTAAATTCCATGGTGCCAGAAACAGATCTAATCAACATGCTGGAGAAAAAATACGTTGTTGCAAATTGTGATTAGATGCGTACTAATTAAAATGTAGTGATAAAGGTGATGAACTTTTTAGCTAAATACCTGGGTGATTATTGTCAACAGAGGTTAGAATTGTGACGGAGGGTAGCGTAGCAAGTATAAATAGAAGAAGGAGATGATGCAAGCGGGCAATGCCAAATGAACAGATTTGATATAGATATCTATATGGACAAAGCTTGCGCCAAAAGGAAGAAGAAAAGTACTCCGACTTCCTCGAGATGTCAAGCACAATTAAGGGTGTAATCAAGCGCTCTGTTCAAGCTTGGCTTGAAATTACTTTCAAGCCTAACCTATAGCGTCAAGCTTGAATTGATTAGATTCAATTCGAGCATATTTCGAGCTTGAACCTATTTCGAGCTGCTTGATAAGTAGATTTAAGCATATTCTGTTTTATTTCTTCTTATTATTTAAGAGTTTGAAGTCTAGCTAAAGGGTCAACCTTCACTTGATATATTAGATCTTACTAAATTTTTATCCAACATAGAGAGTCATCTAGTTTAAGCTCCAAGTCATTGTGTCGTTGAGCTATCACTCCAAGCTGTTGCGTTATTCCTCCAAGTCAGCGCACTACTGAGTCATTGAACTAAAGTGAGCCGTCAAGCCAAGATAAGCCACCAATCAAACAATTTGTTCACAACAAAACAAATTTGTACAGAGTTAGACTTGAATTTGTGACTTCCTAAGTCACAAATGGGTACCCTCCCAACTTCTTAAAGTTAGGTGGTAAGCCTATTTTAATTCAAGCCCGAATTAAGCTTGAATTGAGTATTGGTGGTCTACACTTTACAAAATCAAATCAAATATATAAATCAATTAATATTTATTATTTAGAACATATATAAACAATAAATGTTAAGCCTTATTGTGTCCGAGTCTTATTGAGTCAGTCTATGCTCAATTTCAGCCTGAAATTAATTTTGAGCCTGATCTGATTGATCAAACTTGACTCATTTCAAATATGAGTCGGTCTTGCTCTAGCCGGCTTAATTATTTTGATGGTCCTAGGCACAATGCACCTATGGTTGACCGATTTGGGGCATTTTGCATAACTCTTGAGCCACACTGGATGTTATCAACCCAATTATCTCTGGATTTGTCTGAGTGGAATTCTACATAGTTGGTCCAGACCTACTCTACTAGTCTTATAATTAGTTATTTATTTCACCTTTGGACCTAATTTTCCCTTCAACGTAAATTCATATTATTTTGCCACTAAAATGCACACTTGAAAAGAAAGGATCAATAATTAATAAAATTCCAATAGATGATTTATTTATTGAGTTTAGAGACAGAAACTAAACTGAGCTCGTAGAAAAGCCATAATCCCCAAATAGAAGGGTTCAAATTTATACTTCATACTTCATAGTTCACAACTCGGTACATATGATAAACTTATTGGCATTGAGCTGATTCTTCTTTTGATGCCTCGTACACATAGCAGGTACACAGATCTGTATCAGTGTTGTGGAATTGTCCCTTATGATGGGAAAATTTGGATAACTAAAATTATGCTTTAGTTTATCTTTCTAAAGTATGAAGTATGAATGTGATAAACTTCTGTGCTCCTTAGGATTGCTAACGTAATATGATGTTTGACTTGTTAAACTTATCTAATTAAAAGATGTGTTAATTATAGTTTATAGAGTAGTGTATACAGTGAAAAATAATTTGCTTTGCTTTTATCTGAAGAAAATATACTTTCTCTGTTCTGTTCGAGTGGTGAGAGCAAATAATTTTTAATTGTGAGATATAGATGATGGACAATGTGTGCTCCTACTATGTTAAAATGTATTTGCTGTTGAGTTTGCTTTATGGGCTTAGATTTTGATGTTCTCAATGTCATTATTACTTTCCTGGTAAGGAATTGATTGTGTTATCAGCTTTTTCTTGAGGATAGTAAGGCAATGTCTATAAATACCAGTATTAAAAACATAAATGATTTAATTTGTTAGTTGCTCTATTCTATGTTGGCTGCACAACCTTACTTTCCCTTTGGTGCTTGCGAACTGTGTAGTTCCCAGTTGGTCGGATACACCGGCTGTTGAAATCAAGGATATCAGCAAATGGTCGTGTTGGAGCCACTGCAGCAGTTTACTCGGCGGCAATTTTAGAGTATTTGACAGCTGAAGTGTTGGAGCTGGCTGGAAATGCAAGCAAGGACCTCAAGGTGAAACGCATCACTCCCCGCCACCTTCAGCTGGCCATTCGTGGGGATGAGGAGCTTGACACTCTCATCAAGGGCACTATTGCTGGTGGCGGTGTCATTCCCCACATCCACAAGTCCCTCATTAACAAGTCTTCCAAAGAATGACAATACTGCAAGCTGCTTGATATCCAAAGACCTGCAATTTATAGTAGCTTGCCCATGTCTATACTTTGCTCAAATTATGTTGTCTAATTCTAATTTTGAACTTGTAGGTTGTCGATTATAACAAAAGAGGTAGCTTAAACTAGTTACAGTAGGCCTTAATCCCAAATTCTCCATCAAACAAAATATTGTGAAGAATAGTATTCTGTAATATATTGTGATATGTAATGTAATTTAAGTTGTTAATGTATTAATCTTTAACAACCATAGTCTGTTAATGTGGAGCTATTGTGCTAGTGTTTTATTATTTCTTTAGTATGTTTTAGGAGTACTATCTGTAAGATTTCGACATCATATATTAAGGAAACAGATGATGGTGGTGGTAAAATGGGCAGAATTATTTTGATTCTTATTGACAATATTTGGTGATTCACTTCTTTATATTTGTTATTCCTTCCCAAACTGTTTGTTCTTAAGTATCAATGTTGGATGCTATCTTTTAAGTCCATTACCATCAGAAGAAAGCTTACTTTATCTAACATGTGGATTGTGGAGTGTTATTTTGGTACACTTTCATGTGAAGTTGTTTCATTTTTTTTGGTATATCTTAATTACCATGTCAAAAACTAAAATTAAATTTCCATGACAGCCTTGTCACCTTTAAACTCTATTTATTCCGGGAATGGAAGCCTTCAACAGTTCAACCAGATATGCCATTTGAATAAACTTTGAGGGTATTTTAGGTATGTGGTCCAAGTTTCAGATTTCAATACCTCCGCCAAAAATTTACCGCCACCCGCCAAAACAAATCAAATCACGAACTAATCCTACATAAATTCCCGAATCTTTCAACGACTTTCGAGAGAGAGAGAGAGAGAGAGAGAGAGAGAGAGAGAGAGAGAGACGGGGACAAGAAGAGAGGGAGGAAGGAAAAGCGGTAGGAGTAAAGAAGGTACTGCTGTCTTCCCTCTTCGATTCTAGGGTTTCACTCCTCGAGGGTTTCATTTTCTTCTTCTCTCGCTCGGTTAGGTTTGTCTTTGGGCGAGTCCGGGAGAAATGGCGGGAAAAGGAGGAAAAGGGCTTTTGGCGGCGAAGACGACGGCGGCGAGCAAAGACAAGGACAAGAAGAAGCCCGTTTCGCGCTCCTCACGTGCTGGCCTCCAGGTGAATCGCCTCTTCTACCAAGTTTCTTTCTTTTTTCTTCGTAGATCTGATATGGTTATCCGAATAATTTTGAATTCCTTTTGTTTTGGTGCTTGTGCGTGTTTGACTAGTTAACTATTGCAAGTTTGAATCAGATTGTGGAGGCCAAACAATGCAAAATTTTGTTCATCTCTTTATTCAGCATGTACTGCCCAGAAAATCACATGTTTGTAATTTTTGAGTAGCCGTTCTTGTTTCAGTTTACATTGATTAGTTTAACTATGTCTTGCTTGGCGTTGAATTGCTCGTATAAGATATTACCAATTATAATTACTTTTCTCAGTGTTACTATTTCATAATTATGTATTCTTTTGTAGGCTGGTGGTCCTTGTTTGTTATTATAATAGTGTATGAGGAACTAAGAACTATGTTATTGAATGTAACAATGTTGTACATTCATACTGTGTATGGTCTAATGCTTCCAAAATTGTGATATTGTTGATGTTTTCTGGTAATGAGGGATTTGGCCTAGCTTTTTCCTATCCTCTCGTATCTGTTTTTAAAACGAAAGTGTGAATTGTGCCAGTTTACCATTATGTACTGTATTGAGAAATGGGTGGGTGTCATGAATTTACTAACCCATTTAGGTGCCTTCCTATATGATGCCAAGAGCTTGTTACAATCATCTTCTTTTCGGCAAGGCTGTAATGCATACATAGAAAGGCTTTCTATTTGCTCTCTTATTAGCATGCTTTACCGAAGGATAGACAAGTAATACATTTGAAGTAGTCAAATGCATCATTTTCATTCACATGCTGCTCCATTGCAAGACTTTTGTCTAAGCTTATGACCATCTTTATTTCATTGGCAAAATACAAGATGTCATTAACACAATCTATAATTGTTTTATAAACTCATCTCCCTGTTAGCGCCCCATCCCTTTCACATATAGATAGGCACATGTGAATAAATTTTCTTTCAAAAAGAAAAAGTTTTGTTTCAGCGATCTGTGATAGTAATCTTTTGTAGTTCATAGTAGGCATGCTCTGGAAAAGCCAGTCATATCATGAACTCCTGAGAGTTTGTATTGTTAATACTGAGATTTGTAATACATTGCATAATCTTTTTTTGGCATATGGTGGTGCATCTCTGTAGTTCCCAGTAGGTCGGATCCACAGGCAGCTAAAAGCAAGGATTGCCGCAAATGGTCGTGTTGGAGCCACTGCAGCTGTATACTCAGCAGCAATTCTGGAGTATCTCACCGCAGAAGTGTTGGAGCTGGCTGGGAATGCAAGCAAGGACCTTAAGGTGAAGCGCATAACTCCACGTCACCTGCAGTTGGCCATTCGCGGTGATGAGGAACTTGACACCCTCATCAAGGGCACCATCGCTGGTGGTGGAGTCATTCCGCATATCCACAAGTCTCTCATTAACAAGTCCTCTAAGGAATGATCATACTTATGTGTCCTCTTTTATGTACTGGTCTACATTTAAAAGTTACTCACACGTTCTGGTTGGGAAACATTAGCTACCTTTCTTTAGCATTAGTTAGATTTGTCTTGTTTTCAGTTCTGTTGTGAACGAGTATTGTGTTTATGGAAGAAAGAACTCAACGGTTCATTCTAGCTCTTCCAAGGTGGAAATACTAATGTTAGTAGGTCTTTGTTGTCTATAATTTTTAGATTGTATTCAGATGAACTCTACTTGCTTTATTTCTTATCCTTTTGCCAGTTTACAGTATAGCTAATGGTTGTGATTTCTCCCTTGCCTTATTTTTTCGAAGTGTTCTGGTTGATAGGCTATGAAAGTTCTTTTCTGAATGGTCTATATTTTGATACTTTTTGGATCTTCTCTTTTGTGATGCCTTAAAATGATTTTTTTTTATTCTGCATGATCTTTTTGATAGCATGATCTAGTAAAATGTTAGCAGTTGAATATTAAGTTGTTTTACTTTGTATGGTACATTTGACATGGATCACTGAGTTGCTTTCTTTTTCTTTCATCCTTCAAATCATCTTTTGATATGCTTCATCCTTTTCCCTGATATCCTTAATTTGAAGAGAAAGCAAGTCACACTTGCAAGCAAAGGCCCACTACTGTATGTCGCAGTTGTATGAAGCTATCTCTTTCTCTTTCAATTCACTCATCTTTACTTTTGACACCACCATTATTATGGTTATGTACAAGTTGTTTGGAGATTATTAATTGTGTACTGTCTACTCGGTCCTTCCCATGTTGGGGACTATAGGCGCTTAATTGATTTCGATAGGCTTGCATTATTGGCATTATATAGGAATCCCCATGCTTTGCAAATTCCTTCACTTATTTTCCATCATGTTAATAAAATAATATTTTCTCTTCTTTTCTTTTCTACTTCTTTCTTTCTCATTTCTCACCTTGCTCTGTTTTTACTATGGTTAAGTGTTTACCATTATATTTTCATAAAAAATACACTCTTAAGTGGGTCGTATTATAGAAAATTTTATAAACTCATACTTTATCTATTTTATCTATTTTGTAATTTTATACTTTATTTTTAAAATTTTTGTAATCTGATTCTTATATTTTTTCTTATAATTTTTATTTAACACCCTCCGTTAATTTAAATAGTACTAGCAAAATAATATTTTGTTATACTATATAAAATAATTTATAAATACCTAAATTATTTATGCCTTCTTTAAATGATGGGCAAAGAGAAGGAAAAAAGAGTGATGAGGGTATTTTAATAATTTAGTCAATATTAGTTAGTCAAAATAACGTCAGTGTGAACGAAAATTATAAAAAAATAAAATATCAAGTTATAAAATCGTTAATGACGAAGTGTGAATCATAAAATAATTAAAATATAAGGTATTATTTATAAAATATCTTATATTATATGATTTAATATAGAGTAGTGGATCAAATTAAGAGTATAAACAATAATAATAAAAAGAAAATAGCAAGATATGAAATAGGAACAATATTAGTAGCAAGTATAATGCACATGTTGGGCATATATATATATATAGGGGTGCATGCGGATGCGGGGATAGAATCTGCCAGCAAATGGACTGACAACTGGTGACGTGTCATTACCTTTTGCACCAGATGCAGGTTTGACTGCTCGATTAGATTGACCAGATGACGTCGGTCAGCAGCCAATAATTAATCACCTTGTCTTCTGTGTCGATCTCTTTGCAGCCAACTTGATGTGATGACGGTTCCTGCGGTTGTCCTGTGGAGTTTGTGAATATACTTTCAGACACGACCTGCATCTACCTCCCTATGATGTAACTTGACACATTGGACGGACCCCATTAATTATAACTATTGATATTTCTCTATCCAGATCTTGTACATACATCTTGCCTTGACTCTTATCGTAAAACTAATTTCTTATATATATATATATATATATATATATATATATATATATATATATATATATATATATAATATGATCTGCTAGACAAGTTAATGAATATATGTTACGCAAGTTTAGATAGTATAATATGCTCTTCATCAGATTCCATTATACCTTCCCCTGACTTCCACCTTATGCTCCAATCCCTTATCCAAACTATCTCAAATCTAAGCTGGCCCATGTGATGTGGGCACCCCTTAATTTCCCTTTAGATTTACTTAAACTCCATTTAGAGTAAATTAAGACAAGTTAAGAAGTTTTAAATCAAATTGGAAGCCAATCAGGAGTATGCCTGCCAAGTGTTCTGACACTGTAGGATGGGGCTGCATACAATCTGCTCATCCTTTAAAACAGCAGGTCCTGGAAGACAATTATTGTTATAGCACAGGTTGCAGGATGCATGACCCCATATCTTGTTGTTCCCTTCTATGCAAACTATCATAAGATTCCGTCTCTTTAACTAACTTTCTTATGCATATATCTGATCATAAGAATTCTTGAATTGATGTACTCCTGTACCAGGGACCAGGGTGCTCACATCTGATGCTCCTTGAACCATCTACTGTTACAAAAATATAAGCTTTTAGTAGCTCACTAGTAGTGGTAGAACTTTTGAAATGCCTTTTGGAAGTGAGAACTTGTAAGCTTAGATATAAAGAACATGGTATTATAAACCTGGCACATTATAAGCTATTGCCTAGTTTAGATCCCAGTATTATAAATACAGAGCTTGCTTTAAAGCTGGCATTATAGTATGTGTAGCATAGCTAGGCATTTTATATTGGATAAAATTGGAGGTACTAGTTTGTTTCCCTAATGTAATCATAGAATTAGGGTGATGATCTAGAAAGAATGTTAGCTGTAAAACTAGAATATATAGCTATTCTTTGATCAGGATATCATGCATCCCCTAGATCCTAATTAAACTAGGAAATCAATTCCTACGTACGATGAGCTCTATACACACCCTATATAGATAGGAGCTGCATGCTGATTAGTTTTATAAGATTGTGGTGATAACTTTCATCAGAGGTGATTCATAGTACCTTAGTCTGAGGAGATGGCACATGGTTTACCTCACTAACTCCAATAGTAATTAAGGACACCAATCAGTGTCAAAAAGGTAAATTAATGGGAGCAGTTCAACAAATTAATCCCAAGTCTTGCCCTATTCTATCCAAGAGTCCAATTCCTAGGATAACAAGAGATACTATAAAATCCTACTGCCCTTGGCATAGGAGCGAGTAGGAATCACATTGCTATCTTCATAAAGTCTATATAATGGTAGTACCTTTAACCTTCCCCTGTTATTTGTTTCAGTAGTTAGTTCATCTCCATATTAATTAGCTTTATAGGATAAGGTTCCGGAGATCAAACGAAGGAAGGTAGAGGTGACGAGAGGAGTGCAACGGTGCCTCCTCATCTGTAAGAAGAGTCCACGTTCACATCACTTGCTCATAGGAAACAGTGGAAGGTATTCGTATGATATTATATATATATATATATATGTTAATTAACGTCTCTAGGAATAACGTACCTTTCCTTAGTGGTGATCCATGGCTATGATTTGAGTAGTGCTAAAGTGGGCCTGGCCAAGTTTTGAGCTTTGCTTTATAGGGTGGCGATCCGTCAGAAATGCACGTTACGAACTGCGTGTGTGCATGTGGGTGGAATCCATGAAAAGCTGACGACGAAAAAAAGAAAGAAGAAGCCACCTTAGCTTTCCGTAAACCTTTTTCAATGTACGTTTTATGATACTAGTATTACGACCCGTGATGGGAGAGATTAGAGAATAGTTTGGAATGTTAAAAAGGAATATTAATTAGTGGTATCTTAGAGAAAAATTAATACCGGCCGGATAGTCTAATGTCAATTTTGTTATAAAAAAAATTCTCACTCTCTTCATTGTGGTAGGTCAAATATATCCCATCCGTTCACATCTCCTAGGGCTAGCTTTTTAGAATATGATTATGAAATTTATGAATAGTAGAAGTGCTGGATCTATGCGTTAACTAATTGGGCAATTGGATCAAGGTTTTGAATAGGATGCAATTAATCTACTCTCTCTTTCTTCGAGGATTAGAATTATATCCAATTGTGCTTCACAATAAATGGAAGATGATGATCGAGATCGGGCTTTAATTTAAGCCCCCTACTTAACTTAATGACTCAAACAATGACGAGTCTATATCTCTAAAGATAACGAACATAATAAACCTCTGTTGAAGTTTTATAACACCATGCATGTGAAAAGTTCCAAGTATACGATGAGTAACGAAATTTCGTTATGGATAAGGAGGAGTAAAGAGATGATCCATGTGAAACTTTTACACGAGTTTGTGTAAGTCCATTCTTGGACTGTTATCAGGGACAGAATTGGAGCAACATAGGTGTAAGGATAAGAATTATTGGACTCCAAATATAGACTCTTATTGTATGGTACTACTTTCATGATCACATGGAAGGACTTATTTATCAATATCTATTCATCCAGAAAGTTGCACAATATGTACGAGAGAGAAATAGGGGTCACCTTGCCTTCTTCTTTTTTTTAAATTAAAAACAAACATGTTTGTGAAAAGTCCTAATCAGAGCAGTGGAAGAGTTGTAGGGTTAAATTGTCTGACCATTGATGGGGACAGTTAGCAATTGTTTTACGCACAATTTTTTATATAAAAAAAAAAAAAAAAAGAAATGATAAATTTTAGCAACCAGAAAAGGTGGCGATATGAGCAAACTTTCTGACTTTTAGCTTAATGGTAAAAAAAAAAAAAAGAAGGTAAAAGGAGCAAAGGAAAGGAGATAGATCCCAACTGTAAAAAGATGGTACTAAAATGAAGTTAACGGGGGGTGTTAAAAATTTATATAGCCGTTGGGACTCACAAGGGCACTTTCGTCACCATCTCGGTCAAACTCCCGCGACTCGAATGGCGTGTAGGCCGGTCGAACCAAGGCCGTGAGGATATAGGCGTCATTTCAAAAGGAAGGAAAGGACAGAATTATCGTTTAAGAATAAATAAATAAAATTCTAAAGGATAGAGACGTCATTCTAACGCCGACCGCCTCCTTAAAAGCTCCCCTCCCCCCACCCTTCTCAAGCGCGTGTAGGGAGAGCGAGGGAGAGAAGGAGACAGCGAGCGAGCGAGCGAGCGAGCGAGGAGAAGAAGAGGATAAGAGGGAAAAGGTGGATAACTTACGGGAGGAAAGAATAGCTCGATACTGGATAACATGACGCCGGGGGTTGGAGTTATCGACGAGCAAAATCTCGATAGGCACTTCGAGAAGCATATGGGTTGCATGGCCGGATTCCTTCAACTCTTCGATCGACCACAGATTCTATCAGGGAAACGGGTTTATTCTACTAGGCGTCTCCTTTCCTCCCCGGTTTGTAGCTATTCTTCCCTTCTTACTTCCTGCTTTGGCTCGTTTTCGAGGTTGTCTAATGGCGGTTTGGTGTCATCCAGGAGGCAGGATCGAAGTCTCCATCAGAGAGATCTGATGCTTCTACCACTACCTCCTTCTTGAAGGAGAGCGAGAGGTCGCCGTCGCTCTCACTTCGGGTATTCGACATCAAGGACGGGACGAAGACCTCATGGAAGTTTCGCGAAGCTCCAAGACTCTCCCTCGATAGCAGGTTGCGCCCACGCCAGATCCGAACCTTGTGCGAAAACCGATCTGAATCCTACGACGCGAGCCAAGAGAACGAGAGGCACCATCGGTCTCCTAGCGTTGTCGCCAGGCTAATGGGGCTCGACACGCTCCCGAGCGCCGGCGGCGAGGAACCGAAGCCGCCGGAGCTCCGGCGATCCGCGTCCGAGTCTAGGGTGCCTCGAGATCCGTCGTACTACCGGTTCGTGGACACGAGCTCCTTCCAGAAGCCGCTGACGGAGCCGGCGATCCCCGCCGAGGTTAGGGATTTCCGTGGTTTGAAGACAGATCCGGCTGCAAGAACTCCTATCTCGGCACTCCAGAGGAAGAGCTACTTCGATGCGCAGGATATCTTCCCGGAGCCGAAGCAAAGCGGATCGATCTCGCTCTACGGCGAGATCGAGCGGCGTCTCCGAATGCGAGGGATAGACGAGCCGGCTAAGGACCTCGATACCTTGAAGCAGATACTCGAGGCGCTCCAGCTAAAAGGCCTTCTCCATTCCAAACCGTCCGATCAACAGATCGACGGCCATAGGAACGTCATCTATGACGCTAATCTACGACGGACCTCCGGTGAGTCCCCGATAGTGGTAATGAAGCCGGCGCCGAAACCCCTGTCTTCCAGATTTGTGACCGATCGCTGCGGCGGCGTTGCGCCACGGACGGATAGGTTCAATGAGAGGAAGAGCAGCAGACCGACGTCTCCGGATCCAAGTTCGCCGGGGAGAGGGAGGTCCTTAGCAACGAATGCGGACTCGAGAAAGAGATCCCAGCCAGAGCGGAGGACTTCCACCGCCCATTCCCCGAAGGGAAGCCCCAGGAGAAATGGATCAGAAACCTTGGCCATTCGATCGCCGAAGAGTCCGAGAGTAGCACTGAACAGAGTGTGCTCACCTGCGGAGGACGATACCTTCACCACCATTTCCGAGAGCAGCATCAGCACTCCCTCTCATTACGACTTGGATGTACTATTCTCATTTTACTTTATTTTATTTTATTTTTCTTTATGCAGCATATTATGCTTCTTTGGAAGTATTTATTATAACGAAAGGTCATGTTATGTGATGCAGAGATCGAGGTCAGAGGAGGTGTCCCTCTCGGGAAGAGGATTACTGGAGCGGTGCGGAAAGCTCTTGAGCAGCATAGCCGCGATAACGTCGGCAGAGCAGCAGCCGAGCCCGGTGTCCGTACTCGACTCCTCCTTCCTCGGAGACGAGAGCTCGCCTTCTCACCGAACTAAGCGCGCCATCGACTTCAAAGGTGTGATTCATTCCAAATTCTTTATCCATGGCCCACGATGGCATGGTTTGCTCCCCAGCTGTGCCCTAGCTGGCGATCTCTTGTTATCCTACGCTCTCCAGCGCATCTTAGTGCTTCAACTCGTATATAAATTTCGTTTTGACAGATCAAGCGGCCGATTGGGAAACTTGGACCGTAGGATCGGAGATACTCGCCTCGAACGACCACGATTACGTCTACGTGGCGGATATCATTCGAGCGTCGGCTCGTTATCAAGACCCATCCGACCTCTACACGCTGCTCGAGAAGCGCCACCTCTCCTCCGGCGCCACGTGGCTGCACCGCCGCCTCCTCTTCGACGTCGCCGCCGAGATCCTCGACCGGAAGCGCCACGAGTCCTCCTGGGATACTTTCGCACGTGCCAGATCCCTCTCCTCCGTCGCGGTTGTGGCGGAGCCGCTCCTGCAGCCAGTGTGGGAGGAGATCCGTCGTATCCGGGAGCCGGTCCCTGCCGCCGACGACCTCAACGACGTCACGTGCGCCGCTATCAGTAAGGACATGTCGGCCGATCTCGGGTGGACCCGCCATTCCGCCGAATTGTCAGACGCCGTCCTCCAGATCGAACGGCAGATATTTAAGGATCTCGTGGCAGACACCATCAACGATCTCGCCAATCTGGCTGTCCATTTCCCCGCAATTCCCCGCCGCAAGCTTGTCTTCTAATTACCAACAAAACGAACGGCTTATATTTAAATCAAATCAAACCGATAGAACTGGTGGGGTCGGGCTAACATGGGCTAAACTAGTATGCAGCGAGAGCTTAACGCCTCACATGCCATATGGTGGAATGCGGTGACGCCGTTGGACCCCCCCGGAAGGAATGCAATTATGAGCAGGCAAGTGCGGTCGCCTCCCAAGTCCTCCAAACCCGTCGCACTCGCTTGGATGTTAGAGCTTTAGAGGCATGCACGGCAGTGCTGACACCAAGGCATGTATCATTCATTTATGAAGGCAGGATTGAGTGGGTGGAGTTCGTCATATCGCATCGCAGTCTTTTGACTAGACCACAGAAATTTCAACTTAAAATTAGACCAGCTTAGCTAGTATGTGGGATGGGTAAGGGACACGAGCTCTTGGAGCTCTTTATTTGGATGGTAACGGAAATGAGAATAAGATAAAGAGTGAGAAGTTTGGTTGGACATATCATCCACTGATGTGATTTGGTTTCTCTTTTTCCCTTCCTCTTTTGTCTTAGCTCCCACATCACATCACCCGCAAAATAACCTTCATTGTGAAGTATAGTAATTAATGTATATATTTGAAATCATCAACTAAATCAACTTTGGGCCAGAAATCAGTATTTTACTTTGAGCTGCCTAACTTTGATATAGCCCATGACCGGCTGGGTCATAACAGCATGGACAACATCAGGAGCGCGTCTATTCATTAATTTTACTTTATCTTAAAAGACCATACTCAAAGCAAGTATAGCTTCTCCGCTTTAGCTTGGCCTTGGTTCACACTTTCTATGTGAAAGACGTATTCGTCATGTGCACTCATAATTTTGAAACATACTGATAAAAATATGCGTACCGATACCAAAACCGTTTATAGCGTTCACCTAAATGGGCCTCAAGCTTAATTATGATACAATTGTGGATCACTAATTAGATATAGAGAGGCCCGTTTGGTTGATGTTTTTATAGATACTGCATACTAGAAAATAGCTACAATTTTAAACAAATATTACTAGCAAATAGTTATTAAGTTTTTCACCAAAAGACAGTAAAAAACAAATAAATGGTAAAGCTCATTTTCAACGAGTTGGATCTTCACTCTTTTCTCATTAAATGTGGAGGAAATTTTATTTTGACATCTACTCTAACCGTGTGAATATATATATTTTTAAATAAAAGGCAATCTATTAATCAACTTCTCCTGCTACAGTAAGCACCACTTACAATCGTATGGATGTTAAAATATGACAAGTTAACTCAAATTAGTATATAAAGACATTCATTATCAAAATAATATTATTAAAATTATATATCGATGCAACCGCTTTAGAAATAACACACCAAATAATCCCTAATCCTCTTCCTTCTATAATCATCATAACCCATATGAATTAAGAATACATATATATATATTCTGTGTGCCAGTCTTCTGTGCTCAATCTAGGAGGTACTTACTTTATACCATCCTTTTTGTTTTATTGTTAAGAAAGAAAATATATTATTATTCAATCACTCGATACCATAGTGCAAAAGCACTGGGAACCTTTACCTTAAAAAAAAAAAGCACTAGGAACCGAGCAAAAAGTACCATTGCACGAAAACATTCATGACCTACGGTTATATTTAACTAAAACAATAGCATATTAGTTTAGAATATTTAATTATGTGTGCCTAACTTTTGAATTACATATTCTCTTAATAGATAATTTAAATCAATTTTTAACTATTGAACATTTTTCTATTATACTCTTAAAGATCTTAATTGTTAGATCTTCAACTAATAAAAGAAACTTAATCGTTAAAATTTCTCTCTTAATAGACAATTTAACTCTTAAACTAATAAGAGATATATTAATTTAAATCAATTTTTTGACAATTATATTTTTTTAATATTTTATCAAGTAAAAGATATATATATCCTTAACACTGAGAGTTATATATATATATCAAAATAAAGGTATTGATGTCTTTTATAATTAACTTAATGAAAATTTAATTACGTTATATTTTATCTGTTTGATTATTTTTTATTATTTGCGTATATCTCTTATTAGTTTAAGATTGATTTAAATTAAATTTTAGTAGATAGAGATAAATAATTATATTTAAATTGAAGTTTATCTCCAAATAATCAAATTTAAATTATTTAATATTAAATAATATCTCCTATAATTAAGGCATAATTATATCTAAGAGAAAAATCTTAATGGAAGAAAAGAATAAGTCGAGCGCATATTTCGTACCGTAAACGTAATTGTTTATCAATCAATTTGACGTTAAGATCTTCAAGAGTATAATAAAAATATTGGGGAGTTAGGCACACGTAATTAAATCTTCTTGACTAATATATTCTTTTTCTTACCTAACTTTATTTTGGAACAATATTAGTATGGGATACGAAAATTCACTATTATAGCCGTCGAATTAAGATTATAATTTTTAAAGAATCGAAGTATTTGCCTTTTAAATATTTCCGAACGCGTGATTTTGATCAGAGGAGAAAGAAAAAAAGCGTGCGTGCGTGCGTGTGCGAGCGATGTGACGAGATCCCACCGCCTCGTCATAACCGCGTGAGGAGAAGAGAAAGCGCGTGCCACGTAGGAGCAATCTACGGGGTTAGTTGGGATCACGTGCGCCAGCCATGCTCTCACGACCGTCGACCGCCCACCGTAAACGCACGTGAAGCGGATCATCTCGCGAGACGCTCGCGTTCGTATCACGCGACATAGTAATTGACGCCGATAAATTATGATGAAAAATTAAAATAAAAAATCATTTATTATGTGCTGATTGAGATTTGAGATTTTTTTTTTAAATATATATATATATCGTATAAAAAACAGTAAAACAAACAGGTAGCTGGTCAATAATTGCTCTGTCTTTGTTGTATTTGCATATAAATCTTAAACCCAAATAAAATGTTTCTATATATTTTTTAGTAAAAGAAAAAGGAAAAAAAGAGAGATAAATTTATCATATTTTCTCATCGGGCATTAAAAAAATGCATAATTTAAATTGACCATATTTATATATATTTCTAAAAAGTAAATAATATGTAAGTATTATTTATAAATAAGGTGGGGTTAATTCTTAAATAAGATAGATATTATGTAATTCTTAATATTAATATTAAAAAGAAAGGCCTATTTGACCAGCTCTCCAAACAACAAAAGGTCAAGCTATTGATCTGATCGCACACCACCCCAACACACACACACACACAAAACTTAAAGTTCCCTCTTTTTCCACCACTTCCTAAGCCTCTGCATAAGTTTAAGAGAGGAGAGTTCCTACCAAATAAAACTCTCTCTCTCTCTCTCTCTCTGTCTGTCTCTCTCTCTCTCTCTCTCTCCCCTGCCTTTCTTCCCTCTTTGTCTCCTCCTTGTTTTCTCCATTAGTTCCATCTTTATCTTCAGGAGAGCAGTCTCATGGACTCTCACTCCCTAAACAAAGACCAGGTCTCTGAATTCCAACAGGCCTTCTTGCTCTTCGACAAAGATGGAGATGGTTTGTTTCCTTCTCTTCATTCCCTACTTCCTCTTCTGGATTTTATGGTTTGGTCGTGCTTTGTGCTTTTTCTTTTTTTGTGGTCATACACTGTTTTAGATGGTTTGATTGATGGGCTTATCTTGTTTCCTTTGCTTTGCCCTGTTTTACTTTGACTGGATTTTGATCAAATCGTGGTTTTGTCTGATCCTTATTATTTGTCTCCTGTATGTCTGTACCTATGACCTTGAAGAACTTCTGCTAGATTATGTGCAACCGGGCATGTCAGATTTACCTATACATATATTTGCTGTCAATCATAGATAACAATATTTGATTCCTTAATTATTTTCTTTGGTGGAAGTAAGTCATGCATGCTTTTCTACTGCTAATAAGTCATTTTTGGTCCTTTTTTTTCTCTCTATCTTTGATTCATCCGAAGGGCCTAAAAACTACATGGTTATTGCTTTAGTCTGGTATTTTTGAGTATTGATAAAAGCTTGTTGTGGAAACCATGAAGTGATCTTTGTCTAAAGAAGTCCATGGTTTAGCCTGGAAAAAGAAAAGTTCTTCAGGCCCACTTATTCAAGTTGAAATGTTATGGATTATTGCAATGCATATGCTAATCCATATTGGCAGAATTCTTCCTCTTTTATTAGGTGGGCCACCCTACACTCCCCACCAACTTGATATAGCTGCAAGATAAACACAATTGTCTTTGTTATTAATGCTGTTCTTTTAATATACCTTTGAGTTAGGAATCAAATGTAAATTTAGTAGCGCATAGCTGCAAGATAAACACAATTGTCTTTGTTATTAATGCTGTTCTTTTAATATACCTTTGAGTTAGGAATCAAATGTAAATTTAGTAGCGCATGGAATAAAAGAATAAGATGTGAATGGTTAAAATGAATCCACAAGCTATGGGTGTAAACTTTCAAATTGAATTGGTTCTCATTACGAATATAGATATATGTATGTTTTATGCAATATTTGCTACTGCGGGTGTACATGTCCAAGTTTTGGTCGGCTGCCTAATTTGATTCCTATTTTAGGCTGCATCACTGTGGAAGAATTGGGCACTGTTATCCGATCTTTGGGCCAGAATCCATCAGAAGAAGAGCTGCATGATATGATGAGGGAGGTTGATGCAGACGGTAATGGGACCATAGAGTTTGCGGAGTTCTTGAACCTAATGGCTAAGAAAGTAAAGGTAAAATTAACAAAGATCTTTGTTGGCATCCTGTCAAATTATTCTATGAACTTTAAAAGTGTGTACTTTACCATTTATTGCATTAAATTGTAATGAGAACTTACGCCTCTCTTTGCAGGAGACTGATGCCGAAGAGGAGCTCAAAGAAGCTTTTAAGGTTTTTGACAAGGACCAAAATGGGTTCATCTCAGCTAGTGAGGTGAATATCTAATGTCACCTTTCCTTTGCTAATAATAAGATCAACATTAATACTTCTGCAAATTATCAAACAGTTATAAGTAGTTTCTGATGCTAATATTTTTTTTTTCTGAATTCTGTTATGATCATCTGCACTTTTTAAGTGCACAATAATCCTGTGTTTTTTTTTATTACATTTGATGCATTTCATCATTATTTGATCTAAGTATATAATAAGTTGGTTCACTTATTCAACTGGTCTATTTACGTGCATAGCTGAGGAATGTGATGATGAACCTGGGGGAGAAGCTGACTGATGAAGAGATTGAGCAAATGATCAGGGAGGCTGATGTAGATGGTGATGGACAAGTGAACTATGAGGAGTTTGTGAGAATGATGACTGCAGTCTGAACTACAATTCCATGAACATTGTACCAAAACCAGTAGACTTTGTGTCTTTCTTTTGTAAGATTCCAAGGTTGTGTTGTTCATTTCTGTTGTAGATGAACCTATGTGAAGCATTTGTTCATTATTTCCTTCTCAACATTAATTTTTTGTTGGTTGACAATGTAATAATTTTCTTTAAGACATAATATGTTAAAAAATTTAGAATATCTGGTTGGCCATCTAATTACTTGGAAAAAGAATAAGAGCTTTAATCTTAAACATGAACACCAGAATGGATTTTTCTTATTCTCAGGCCTCCTCTTAAAAGCCTTGTAAATTAAACTACCTATTTGTATATCCAGGAGAGTATATCTGAATCTATGTATGCATTGACGAGTTTCTTTTATCTTATATAAATCTCCTACTTGGCAAATTGGCAGTATCCCCTGCAACTGCTATGTTTAATAGAAGAATCTAAGTGTTGATTTCCCTTGATTTAATCCACCAAGGCAGCATCTCAAGTAGTTGATGAATAGATGCTCTGATAATGACAGAAACTCAACATTGTTTTGATACAAATAACAACACTTCACAATTGAAGCTCAAAGACAAAAGAACTGCCGAATCACAGATAATACTTAGAAAATTAAAGACGCATAGGTACCATTATTACATGAACTGAGTCAAATGAATCAAATAAATTGCTTTTTATCATAAGGAAATTGAAGGAGATGGGTCCTTAATTCTAGGGGATTCATTAAGTCTGTTGTTTACTTAGTCATGCATCTCAGTTTGTTCAAATAAATCCCTGATATCCAGGAAATAGTTTAGCAACTATTTTTTGAATTCAAATGCACATATCGTGTGCTGTTGTTTAGGCTAAAGATTAGGAATTGTATGGCTATTTAATGCCAAACTAGTTTTAATAATGGATGATCTGATTCTGAGATTTTACATTTGGTATCAGAGCCAGCGAAAAGGAAAGCCGCAGCTTTCTTGAGTGATACATAAAAGATGAGTGAAGAGAAGATGAAGCTTCCTCACTTTGATGGTCATTATGACCACTGGAGTGAACTGATGGAAAACCTTTTGAGAGCAAAAGGACTATGGAGCCTGGTGGAGAATGGTTTTGTAGAACCAACAGCTAGTACGATGCTCACTGATACACAGAGAGCACAGCTTGAAGATTCAAGGATGAAAGATCACAAAGTAAAACATTATCTTTATCAAGCAATTGACAGGGTAACATTTGAGCAAATTCTTGATAGGCGCACGGCAAAGATTGTGTGGGATTCCATGAAAAAGAAATTTGGAGGAAATGATCGTGTTAAAAGGTCACTCCTTCAAAAACTAAGGAGAGATTTTGAAGTACTGGAAATGAAGGAGAATGAAAATGTCTCTGAGTATTTTGTCAAAGTCATGTCAATAACTAATCAAATGAGAAGCAATGGAGAGGAAATGCCGGATTCAAAGGTGGTTGAAAAGATTTTAAGAACCCTCACAGAAAGGTTTACTTATGTTGTGATATCCATAGAAGAATCCAAAGACATTGAGACAATCTCAATTAATGAACTGCAAAGCTCCCTTGTAGTTCATGAGCAAAAATTTCAGAGACATGATCGAGGAGAAGATCAAGCCCTAAAAGTGAACCATATGGAGAGTTTTAGAGGTCGTGGAAGGACAACTATGAGAGGAAGAGGACGAGGTCGAGGTAGAAGCTTCTTCAATAAGGCAACTATAGAATGTTATAAATGTCACAACTTGGGACATTTTCAATATGAATGCCCAATGTGGAACAAAGAAGTCAACTTCGCTGAGTTTGATGAAGATGAAGAGCTCCTTTTAATGGCATTGGTGGAGGAACAGAAAGCAAGGAGGAATGATGTCTGGTTCTTGGATTCTGGCTGCTCTAATCACATGTGTGGAGATAAAGCTATGTTTTCAAGCTTAAATGAAAATTTCAAACATTCAGTTAAGCTTGGAAATAACACTAGAATGGAAGTGACCGGAAAAGGGAATGTCAAATTGGTTTTCAATAATGCTGCCTATGTGATTAGTGATGTGTATTTTGTTCCCGAGCTCAAGAGCAACCTCTTGAGTATAGGACAACTCCAGGAGAAAGAATTAACAATCCTAATTCAAGGAGGAATATGCCAAATCTTTCACCCAGTAAGAGGGTTAATTGTTCAAAGCAAAATGAGTTCAAACAGGATGTTCATACTAGTAGCTCAAACTCATTCATCTCCAAAAGCACAATTTGTAAACTGTTTGCACACAAGCTCCATGGATCTACCTCAACTTTGGCATGAAAGATATGGTCATCTAAGTTATAAAGGTCTAAAGATATTGCAAGACAAGAAAATGGTGCGAGGTTTGCCACAGTTTGAAGCATCAAATAGCATCTGTACAGATTGCATGGTTGGCAAGCAACATAGGAATGTCATTCCCAAGCAAAGTACTTGGAGAGCAAAAGAAGTCTTGGAGCTCATACACTCAGACATATGTGGTCCAATTAGTCCTACATCCAACAGTGGTAAAAGGTACACTCTATGCTTTATAGATGATTTTAGTCGTAAAGCATGGGTGTATTTGCTTGTTAAAAAGGCTGAGGCCTTTAATTGCTTCAAAATGTTTAAAAAATTAGTTGAGAAAGAAACAGGAAAGCTGATCAAGAGCGTAAGGACATATCGAGGAGGTGAATTCACTTCCAATGAATTCAATGACTATTGTAAGGAGCATGGAATTCAGAGACAATTAACAACTCCCTATACGCCGCAGCAAAATGGTGCAGCTGAGCGCAAGAACAGGACGGTCATGAACATGGTGAGATCCATGCTATGTGCAAAGAAAATTCCCAAGACTTTTTGGCCGGAAGCTGTAAATTGGACCTTCTATGTCCTCAATAGATGCCCTACACTGGCAGTCAAGAATATCACACCACAAGAGGCTTGGAGTGGAGTTAAGCCCTCAGTGGAACATTTTCGAGTTTGGGGATGCATTGCTCATGTCTACATACCTGACACTAAGCGAGGTAAACTCGATGACAAAAGTTTTACTTGTATTCTTTTGGGAGTTAGTGAGGAATCTAAAGGCTATAAACTATTTGATCCAAGAACTAAGAAAGTGGTAGTAAGTAAAGATGTGGTTTTTGAAGAGAATAAGCTATGGGATTGGGGAGAGAATAATGTAGAACAAACTAGTGTAGAGCTAGTTTGGGGTGATGATGAAATAAGTGAAGGAGAAGAAGTCTTTGAGGGTGTAAATTGGAATAATGATGGCGTACAGGAAGACTTGGATGCAGCTATAGAGATAGTTGCAGAAGCAAGGGAGGGACGAGCACGTAGAACACCTTCTTACCTTAGTGACTATGTCACTGGTGAAGAATTGTCAGAAGATGAAGATGAGGCTAATATGATGGAGTTGGATTTCATGAAGCTTGACACGTGTGATCCATTTGAGCTGAATTTGGTGGAGTTTGACACATGTGATCCACTGACATTTGAGGAAGCACAAAAGAACAAAAAGTGGAGAATAGCCATGGATGCAGAAATTGAAGCAATTGAAAGGAATCAAACTTGGAAGCTGACCGAGTTACCAAAGGGAAGTAAATGCATTGGTGTCAAATGGATTTACAAAACTAAACTTAATGAACTTGGGGAGGTGGATAAGTTTAAAGCTCGATTGGTGGCAAAAGGGTACTCTCAAAAGTATGGAGTTGACTATACAGAGGTATATGCACCAGTGGCTCGAATGGACACAGTGAGAATGGTCATTGCTTTGGCAGCTCAGAATGGATGGGAGATCTTCCAACTTGATGTCAAGTCAGCATTTCTGCATGGAGCTTTGCAAGAGGATGTCTACATTGAACAACCAAAAGGGTATGTGAACAAGGGCAGTGAACATAAGGTTTATAAACTTCACAAGGCTTTATACAGACTAAAACAAGCACCTAGGGCTTGGTTCAGTCGTATTGAAACCTATTTCATCAAAGAAGGCTTTCAGAGGAGTCAAAATGAGCATACATTATTCTTTAAAGGAAACAGTGAAGGTAGATTTCTCATTGTCAGTATTTATGTTGATGACCTTATCTATACTGGTAATGATATTTTGTTGATGAAAAAATTTAAAACTTCAATGCAAAGGGAGTTTGACATGTCCGATCTTGGGAAGATGAGATTTTTTCTTGGAATAGAAGTAATGCAGTCACTTGATGGCATTCACATTTGCCAACATAAGTATGCTATTGACATTTTGAAACGTTTTGGAATGGAAGACCGCAATCTCGTATGTAATCCCATTGTTCCAGGGTGCAAATTGAGTTGTGATGAAGAGGGAGAAAAGGTTGATGAAACACTCTACAAACAAATGATTGGAAGCTTAATGTATATCACTTCCACTCGGCCAGATCTCGCAATTTGTTGTGAGTCTTATTAGTCGTTTCATGTCCGGACCAACCGGGGCACACCATCGGGCAGCCAAGAGGGTGTTAAGATACTTAAAAGGAACTCTAGATTATGGGATATGGTATAAGCGTGGAGGTACAAAAGATCTCGAAGGTGTTCACAAATAGTGACTATGCGGGAAATATTGACGGGGAGGAAGAGCACCTCGGGCTACACATTCTTGTTAAGTGATGGGGCAGTAGCCTGGTCCTCAAAGAAGCAAGCCATTGTTACACTTTCCACAACAGAAGCTGAATATATTGCAGCTGTGGCTTGTGCTTGTCAAGCTATCTGGATGAGAAGAGTTTTGAAGGAACTAGGTTATGCATTGGAAGAAAGCACCACTATCATGTGTGACAACACCTCAGCAATAAAATTGTCTAAGAATCCAGTGTTTCATGGTAGATGTAAGCACATTGATGTGCGGTTCCATTTCTTGCGAGATTTGGTTAATAACGGCGTGATCAAGTTAGAGCATTGTGGAACACAAGATCAAATAGCTGACATTTTTACGAAGCCATTGAAACTTGTCACATTCCAGAAGCTTCGCACACAACTTGGAGTCTGTTCAGCATCAAGTAAACTAATCAGTGATACACAGATTAGTTTGAGGGAGGGATTGAAGGAGATGGGTCCTTAATTCTAGGGGATTCATTAAGTCTGTTGTTTACTTAGTCATGCATCTCAGTTTGTTCAAATAAATCCCTGATATCCAGGAAATAGTTTAGCAACTATTTTTTGAATTCAAATGCATATATCGTGTGCTGTTGTTTAGGCTAAAGATTAGGAATTGTATGGCTATTTAATGCCAAACTAGTTTTAATAATGGATGATCTGATTCTGAGATTTTACAGAAATTGCCCGTAGGCAGTCAAATCCAGTACTGAAAAAAAAAAAGAAATTGAGTTGAGATATCTTACGAGAAACAACTAAAGCAACTATTATCATCCTAAGAAGCTCTGCAGCGAGCCAGGAGATGTAGAACCGGCGCGTTCGACACCGGTATGCACTTGACGATCCACCCGATCGGCCACGTTATTGCCGCGACACCAAGACAAATCCCCCATTGCCCCCAGTTCAGCCTCTCTGTATCAGCAAACCTCCTTAAGAGCTCCACCATCATCACTTGCATGACTACAGTCACAGCAATGATTCCCAAGAACAACTTGTTTGCGAAAATGCCTTGAAAGACGTTCTTCTTCTCAAGCTTCCTCGAATTGAATTCATTGAAGACTTGGCAGAAGACGAAGGTGTTGAATATAATGGTGTTGTTGATCTCTTTGCTAACCCCGAAGATGGACTGTCCTTTGAACTGGAATATTACTAGAACTGCGATTTGGAATAGAGCTTGGGCTATGAGATTTCTCCACATGACATTACTAATGAGCGGTTTGGTGCGGCCGACGGGCGGCTTCTTCATCAACTCCTTGGTCGGTCTATCAGTAGCCAAGGCGAGAGCTCCCATGGTGTCCATGATCAAGTTAACCCACAAGAGTTGCACGGTTGTTAATGGCATGTCTCCAGAAGTAATAGCTGAGATGAAGTTTATGACCAATGCTGCAATGTTGACGGTGAGTTGAAACTGGATAAACTTCTGGATGTTGTTGTAGACGCACCTCCCCCATCTCATCACTGTCACGACGGTGTTGAAGTTGTCGTCGAGAATGACGACGTCGGAGCTCTCCTTCGCGACTTCGGTGCCTTGGATGCCCATCGAGAGCCCCACGTCGGCTTCTTTCAATGCCGGTGCGTCGTTCGTGCCGTCCCCGGTGACCGCGACAACGTGGCCCTTCTTCTTCAAGCATTGGACCATTAGAAGCTTATCCAACGGCGACGACCTCGCCATGACGCGAATCCTATCGACCATCTCCGCTCGCTCGTCCTCTGAGTAGTTTCGGAATTGTTCGCCTTCGATGACTAGTCCGTCGACGTCGTTGGGGATAAGGATTCCGCATTCCAGGGCGATTGCTCGGGCTGTGAAGAGGTTGTCTCCCGTGACCATCTTGACGACAACTCCCGCGCTCTTACAAGCTTCAATTGCCGATCTCACTTCAGGACGGCAGGGGTCTTTGATGCCGACCAAACCCAGCAGAGTTAAGCCTTCGTCGCCGAGTTTAGCTTCTGCGCCGACTTCCTCTGCTTCCATCTTCTTCCACGCAAAGGCGACGCATCGAAGACTAGAACCCGCCATTTGTTTGATGATTTGCTCGATCTTTGCCTTCTGCTCCAAACCCAATTCGCGTATCATTCCCTCCTCGCCCAAGTAATTGTTGCATCGACCCAATATCATCTCCGCGGCTCCTTTCCAATGCACGCTCAACGCTCTGCTTCCCTTCTCCTTGACCAAAACTCCACTCCGCTTCTTCTCCGAATTAAAGGCCTCGACACGAATCACTTCGAAGTTTCTTTTGAGCTCGTCGGCATCCATTCCTAACTCCGTCACACCCCATGAGAGAAGAGCTTTCTCGGTCGGGCTCCCTGAGATCTCCGGTGGCGAATCAGGATTGGCTGTGTAGACGCTTCCGGTGGTGTTGAGCCCAACAGCTTGGCCGAGCAACGCCAAGATTTTTGTCTCTGCAAGTTAACCCAGAAATTTTAAGTTGTTAGATGATAAGTTTTAATCCAAAAAAAGAAAAGAAAAAAAGATTATAAATTTATTTGAAAAAAAAGCGAGATCATACCTTTAAGAGCTTTGTTGCTGCTGGCGTCAACGGTTGTTTCGCCGATCCAGAACTTCGTCACCTTCATCTGGTTCAGCGTCAGGGTTCCAGTCTTATCAGTGCAAATGGCGGTGACCGAGCCCATCGTCTCGCAAGCCGAGAGCCGCCGCACCAACGCGTGCTCCTTTATCATCCTCTTCATCGAGAAGGCTAACGTCAGCGTCACCGCCAATGGAAGCCCTTCCGGTATCGCCACGACGATGATAGTGACGGCCTGTTGAAATATATCCACTATTGCGCTAATCACGCCGTCGGTTGTCACATTATGCTTGTCGAATTCCTGCTTTCCTTGATGGTCCTTGGTGTTCCCGGTGAAGTAGCGCGCCGTGAGCACCGCGAAGACCAAGACGGCCACCGCGACGCCGAGCTTCCCAATAGTGGACGTGAGCCGCTGCAGCCGTTCTTGGAGCGGCGTCGGGTCGGTCTTGTCGTGGACGATGGCGCTCATCATGTCACCCCACGCGGTGTCGGTGCCAACGGCGGTGACGATCATGTTTGCGTAGCCGTCGACCACCTTCGCACCAGACACGAGGAAGGGAGACGTCTCGCCGTCGATCTCTACCGGTTGTGACTCACCGGTCATGCTCGACTCGTCGACTTGGAGCGAGTGCCCGCCGAGGAATAGCCCATCGGCGGGAACCTGGTCACCGATCTTTAACACCACGACATCGCCCACCACGACGTCGGCAAGCGAAACCACTTGCCGCCGGCCTTCTCTCACAATGACGACATCGATGTTGCTGCACTCGTTCGCTAATCTTTGGAAGCGCTTCGCCTGTCGGTGGTTATTGACGGCGGAGACGGCGGCGACCAGGAAGACGGCGAGGAAAATACTCACGCCGTCATACCAACCGTCTTTTATCCCGTGCTCCTTGATGCCGAAGCCGAGGGAGACGGCCGCACATACGGTGAGGACGATCAAGAAGAGGTCACTGAGCGCGTCAACCACGTGCATGACAAAATGCTTCGGTTTCGGCTTCGGATAGGTGTTCGACCCGAAGGCATCTTTGCGACGGCGGAGGTCATCGGGGTCGTTGCTGATCCCCTTCTCGTCGTCAGAAGACAATGCGGCGGCAACGGCGGCGACGCCACCAAGCCGTTTCAAGTCATCAAGACCTTTGTGTCTAACAAGACCAGCGAAGGACTTGTTAACTGGAGGGTTGGTAGATTTGTCGATGTCAATGGCCACGTAGGATTGGCTTCGGCCGAGTATGGCGGATAGACGCTTCGCGGCGAAGGCGCGGCATGTGAAGATGGCGGTGAGCGCAACGCGCCAGCGCTTATGCGGTTGTGTGGTGCTACGACCGGAGGCCAAGAAGAATGCGGCATAGTACTCCATGAAAGGATATCTAATGCGAACACTTGAAACAAAGGGATTAATTCAAGATGAAGAACAGCAGCAGCAGAAGAAGAGAGAATGTTTACAAGATTGGAGGTTTATCACGGTTCATATAGGCAAGATTGAGGAAGCTACAGAGGAGTTTCTTTACATAAGAAATTGATAGGAAAATAGAAATGAGAACATACGAGGAAAGTAATCTGAAAGGAGGGACGAAAAGGAGCAGTAACGAACGGTCTAATCTGAATTATAGAGGGAATTCGGCTGCCACGTCGTTTGCTTAACCTGGTTGTTCGACATGCCTGGCAAGCTAAACCTACCAGGTCGACCTGCGTGCTTCACATTAGAGTGATCCATTTGCCGGATCCAAAATGTGTATGAGAGTTTACAAAAATCTAGCCGGATATATAACTTAACTTGGAAGGGTCAACAAAAAGTCTTACGCAGTCGTTTCATAAATTTAGCACGTGGTTCTTTTTAATACCTGATTTCTTGGAGACCTGGATTTAATCCCAAAATATAGAAATAAATATAAATAATATTTAAATAATAAAGTTGGATGGGAAAAGAAGTAATGCAGGTGTAAAGCAAGAATATTTTATCTTTTTTTACTTATTTTTTCGGTGGAAGCAAAGTATTTATGCATCCCGTGTTAAAGCGACGATTCCCATTAGCTAGATTGGGTCATTAGGCCTTGGGCTGCATCCGCCTACTTAAAGCCCAGTCCATTGACCACCTTTCTTATTATTTGGGGGTATAGGCCGATTTGGACCACAGTAAAGTTCCGTTGAATGCTAATATAACCTTGTAAGTAATGTGGGGTTCCATACGTACATTGAATATAGACAAAGACGTTGTGGAGTAGGAGCTAAGCCTTATAAATATATATACAATTAGAAGACACGCACAGCAAAGGGAATGAGAGAGATGAGGAAAGATCGCACTATCTTTCTCGGACTTGCCCCACACGAGCGATGGATGGAACAACTCGATGCTCTCCTCCTCTCTCTCTTCCCAAGTGGGCCCCAGTGGTCAACGATGTGGCCCACGGGCTAGGGATACCCAACCTTAACCTTATTAAGCTGCGGCAAATAACGACACCTTTATTTTTCAAATTTAAAAATAAATAAATAAATATATATATATATAGATAGAATTTTTAGTAAATGTCGAGAAAGGGGGAAGTAAAAAGAAGAAAAAAAAGAAAATATAAAGGAAATCATAGACTCGCTCGTGATGGCGATATCTGCACCGTCCAGTCGGGATTCGCCGTACGGACGGCTGCCACGTCCGTGGAGGATCCCGTGTGGGCGGAGGGTGACGCCACCCACCGTACCCACGTCCCCTCCTTCGCCTGCCACGTGGCTGTCGAGCTGATGGGCCAATTGCATGCTTCACTCTGATTTATGATTGGCTGTTCATGTGGGTGATCAAAAGAGAATCTTTTGATGCTGTAAGTGTCTTTTCCTCTCTCTCTCTCTCTCTTTTATTCTAAAATAAAAAATAAAAAAAATTGTCTTTACCATTTAAAAAGGATTGCTAATGTGAATATTCTTGTGCTCCTACTCGGTAGATATATAACCATAGACTTTCACATGAAGTACTTTCATTCGTGTTCATGTATTGTTTTCTATAGCTAATTGGGTTATTGTGTGTGAGTCACATGCATGAATGACATGACATAAGGGGATGCATGGTAAAAAAGAAAAGACGTATAATAAATTTAGGATGTGATGATGGAATTATGATGGAGATATAAGCACATGAGTGGGGTGGTACGGATGCTGAGGGTGATGGGGAAAGAGCTTAGCTATAAGAGCTCTAATAATGGTGGCGTGGCCCAGGAGGTTTTAGCTACATGCATCTCTGGTCTCTGGTCCATGTAGCAGATCCCACATGCATGCCATTTTCAGTACCATGCAAAAGGGATTTAATTCCAATATGAAAAGGAAAGTGGAAGTGGTATTTAATTTGCCACCATTTAGTCTCTTGCACCAATAAGAACGTCTAGTCTTATCTCACGTGAACCCCTCGGTTCTCCCTCTGTCTCTCTAGTTCTGTATACTTTTCCTGCATTCTTATCTCTGTATGTACTCTTTCCTTAATATAATGTATTATTATTTATTCTAATCGAACTAGTATTATTAATGATGAGCCAATATTATTATGTAGGCATGAATATTGATGTATATCTTAATGCAACCAAAACAGGGCCTTGATTTCTTTGTGTTCTTTTTTCCTTTCAATTTTCTTTGAGGAGGAATTAGTGCATGTGGGAATTTGGGTAAGGTTGCGTCCAATCATTTGGCACTCTAACAATCATGTTAACATGATAGCATATTTCGTTGGCTGGGCTGGTTTCGAGGAGTCTTTGACTACAAAATCATGTGAGGTTGGAGCAGTGTCTAGGCTGGAGCTGCCCATTGGCAGTACACACTAGTACCTGAGGAAATAGAGACAAGAGTTACCCTTCAGACTTAACCGAGCCCTCCTCAGAGGAAGAGAGATGAAGACAAACCGATTGGAATTTAGGGAACAGAGGGAGAGAGAGAGAGAGAGAGAGAAGGAGAGATAGAAAAATGACAACACAAGTATATAGTAGGAAAAGCCAATACAGAGAAGACATGGAAAATTTAAAATAGACAACAATAAGTGGGACTAACATCTGCTCTCTTTTTATCCTCATGTGTACGTGAGACAAAGAAGATACTATAGAGGATGTTTGCATAGTTCTCTATGAAGCCAACATCCAAAATAACCAACTGTTGGTTTATCCTATCCCTTCTTTGTCTGTCTCTTGCATTGCATGGAGTATTTACTGTGTTATTAATCTAGAGAGAAACAGGTCTACTTGTTGTTTTCTGTAAGATCTTTCCATCTCTCGGAGATATCAAGAGCAGCTTTAACAGCGTCGACACTGGCACCAAGGAGCCCTCTCTCTGTGAATCCTACACAGTAGAGTCCATTCTCTCCTTTCCATCCGTTGGGGAATGGGGTCCTGGGCTTGCCATCCTCCGTGAAGAAGTCACTCCCCTGCAATGGAGATAACCATCATGCTAAAATGAGCAATGGTTCCAAATTAATTATACAACCTTTTGTATGTATGGAAACGGGTTGATTTACATTACCTTGAGCCAGAAGGGGACATTGCTCCTGTAACCCGTCGCGAAGACTACCGAGTCGAATTCCATCTCACTTCCATCAACAAACCGGGCTCCATTCGTTGTGAGTGACTCAACTTCCGGTACTATCTGCCATGTCGACAGGGGAAACAGAGGAGTGACATCAGACAATCAAGTATTAGCTAGAAAGAGAGCGAGAGAGAGAGAGAGAGAGAGAGAGAGAGAGAGAGAGAGAGAGTGTTACATTCAAATTGGTAAAAAAGGGCCAACTTTATAAAATATCATTACTTCCTTTATAGTACATATATGCATTGTTGCATTAGAACAGGACAGTTTCAAGAGGCCACGGAGACTACATCGGTAAGCTAAATTCAGACATTGCTAGGAGTCACGCTGTTATCCTACATTCTACGTGGAAGCTAAACCTCAAATGTAACTCTGAACAAAAAATGAAAAGAAAAAAGAAGATGCCATTTTTACCCATCAAGGAAAGAAGATCTATTACTAAACTCATTGGAGAGAAATAAACTACCTTGATTCTCCCAGACTTTATCAAAGACAGGGCTCCCACATCTAGAACAGGGGATTTCCCAGTGATGCTTTTTAACTCCAAAGGTCCCAGTTTTGGCCTTTTGAGCCCATATTTCTCAGTGTCACCCAGCATCACCTTGGCTGCCAGTAACAGAAACCTATCCACCAACTTCAGTGGCAACCATTTCAGCAACTTCATTGCCACCCCAAATGTTGAGGTCCCAAGCATCTCTTTTGGTAGAACATGCACCTGTTTCCATTTTGGAGTTAAGAGACATGTGTATAAATGCAATTACCAAAACTAAATATCAATGCTATTTTTAACTTGAACGATGGTAAAATCATTACCCCGCTCCTCACAGACACGAAAGGCATTGCACCATGCTCAAAGAGATCCAAACACATCTCCATCCCTGAATTGCCACAACCTACCACCAAAACATTCTTCCCTCTGTACCCTGCTCCATTCTTATACTCACTAGAATGCAGCACGCTTCCCTTAAACTTCTCCTTCCCCTTGAACTTGGGAACGACAGCCTCCGCGTTCTCTCCCGTAGCCACCACTAGCCACGGCGACATGTACTCGACTACCTCCTTCTCCATAATGCTCTTGACGCGCCAAAGTGAGATCGTTGGATCAAAGCGGGCATCGACAACGGTGTGATCGAAATGCGGGGTTATGGAGAAGTGGTTGGCATAGGAATGGAGGTACTGGAGGAAGCTGGCCTTAGAGGCGTAAGTAGGGAAGTTTTCAGGGAATGAGAAGTGGGGAAGCTGGCAGAAGTCCTTGGGGAGGTGGAGGCAGAGACGGTCGTAGGTGCGGTTGCTCCAAAGATCGGCAATGCCGTCCGACTTCTCGAGGATGACAAAGGGGACTGATAGACGGCGAAGGGAGGCAGCGACGGCGAGGCCAGATGGGCCGGCGCCGACGATAATTGGACCGTCAACGATTGAAAGTTTCCGGATCAGGCTACTCGAGGTGTTCGACAAATTGACAGAGGCCATGGAAGGAGGAGGAGTTGGTGGTGGAGTTATGCCACCCATCTTTACTAGTACTTGTGACTAGTGTTTGTTTTTCAAATGAAGAGTTTCCCTACTAGACTTGACTCAAGACTTTTGTAACATTAATTACGTCCTAATGTAGCCCATAAACCCTAGAATATTTCTTTCTTGTTCCTCTCTCTCTCTCTCTCTCTCTCTCTCTCTCTCTCTGCAACTGCACCCCAGTGAAGATGTGGGGGATCTCTTTACCGCTGTAGCCTGAAAAATAAGCTAAACAAATAGTAAACCTATGAAAGACCTAAGTGGCTGGTTCTTCCTCTATTTCTCTCTCATATACACTTTAATTGGAGAAGATGTGAAGAAAGAAACAGAAGGGAGGATAGCTGTTTCCTCTTGGATTGAGCTCAGAAGGAGGCCCCCTCCAATATATAGGGAGGAGTGAAAGAGAAAAGACAAAGGACATTGTACACAACTATTTCTAGCTATCTATATATGCTGTCTACTACTGTTGACGCTTTTGCTACAACCTTATCAAAACTCACTTCCTTCTCCATTTTTCTTTTTAATAAAGAAAGAGTAAATTAAGCTAGCTTCCTACAGTCATATTGCGTCCAATATTATGTAGGGGAGATGTTCCATATCTATTTTGGTATGTACAAGGGATACATGTTGCATGTTAGTTATGGGGGGGGGAGAGAGATCATCTCATGCATGCACTTTTTAAACAGAATGGAAAAAAGGGAGTATCCCATGCATGAACATTGTTTTCTGCGTTCGACTTCTGAAATGGGGGTTGATTGAGGAGAATGGCGCTCTTGGTGTGCGTCCGCTACAGGGATATATATATATATATATTGATTTTCTTTATTGCTTGCAATTGGACGTGTAGGAATGAGAATTTGGTTTTATAAGGAATCTTCTGCACCTTTATTGGAAGGAATATAGTCTTCCTTCTCTCTCTACAGTAGTAATTGCATGAATAATGCCATTAGTCCAAAAACTTAAAGCACTTACTAATAAGACTTAACTCAATCCTAATAACGACATAGTGACTTTATATATATATATATATATATATATATATATATCTTCACTTTGTAACCCATAAGTGCCAATATACGCCTAGGTGATTGTATGGTTTAAGCATCCTCCCGAATTACATACTGGAATACTACTGCTTACCCGTTACAAATAGGTAAGCCATGTCTTCCAGTTCTACGTCCCTCTGATACACATAGCTACTGCTGTATAAAATGTCTTCAAATTTCATAAAACAAACAAAGTTGCAGGCTGCTCTGTTAAATCTGATACATCACCTCAAATCCTCACATCCATGACTAGAATCGAGATCAGAACCCAAGCATTTCAACAGAACTCTGCTAAAGCTTAGAACTGTTGGAATAGACAAATTTTCATGTCTAAATTAGCTTTAGTACAGAAACCACTTGCTCCCAATCACATTACAATAAATGATAAGCAGCACAATCGCTGTTCGAGATTGCACAAATACATAGCCTATGTACAACAACACTGACAACAACAGCAGGAGTAGCACCAACTGCTCTTTGCACACATTCTAATAGTTCGACTTGCCTCACATAGATAACCAAGCATACAGAGTGCTGCACACAAATTATTTAGTTGATTGGTTCATCGTATAAAATGAGCCAGAATGGTGCAGCAAAATCAAGCATTTTACACATCAAGCTGGCACAGCTTCCCGGAGTCTGCTACCCGCTGGTGGAGCCAAGCTATCATAGTACTCAACAAGAACTTTCCAACCACTTGGGCACATAAAACCATCAGGAGGATTTTCTTGATTTCTCGCCAGAGTTCGCATCTGTTTACCAGATTGGTTATTACGATCAATCAAGGAAAAACATTTTCAGTAATTTGTTTTGAGATTTTGATTCTAATCTTCCTCAGTAATTATTACCTTTGTACCAGAGATAAAGAGAAAATCATCTTTCCTTGAAGGGTCGAAGAATTCCATTTTCTTCTGCTGTTTATCATAGGCAGCCACCTAAATCCATATTGAGGGAAAAAAAGAACATGGAAAGTGAGACTAGGGATTATTTCAGTCATAATGATTGTCAAAATAAAGCATCCAATTAAGATTATCATCATCATCGTTGTCGTCATTTGTAAGAGTGACCCCGAATTTTCCAACATCATCATTTAGAAAAGATGCAAGAGGACAAACTTAGTCATTTGGCCTATTTTAAAGAAAAAAGCAAGAACAATGGAAAATACTAATATTAAGTGGTGGAGTGGGAACACAAACATTGAGAAAGCCGAAAGGCTATGTGGTCAGTGAAGGGTAGTCAATATTAAGGAACCATTTAACCCTAAAACTGCACAGTTATTAGGTTCATATCCATCCTCCAGCAGTACCCGTGAAGCTCCCATGACAATATCCGGCTATGTTGGATCAGATCTAATGACATAGGTTATTTACGTTTAAGCTGAGGATTTTCAGCAATAGGTAGGGAGAAGTTGGGAACATATGCACATCGAGAAAAACTGAAACATCATAGGTTATATATAGGCTTAGAAGTAAAACACTGTGAGACATGACAGAAAATTCTGCCCAACCAATGGAAAGTCCTTACTCTTCTAAATAATATTTTCATACAGGCATTGTTAGAGTAGGTCAAAGTTGACACACCTTGAATGGTAGGATATTGAGTTTCTCAAGTCCAGGAGCCATAGTCAGCACCATCTTCCCATGATTAGCATCATAGAGATCTCTTTTTTCATTAGGGTGACCCATACCAGCTGGATCCCTGCCCACAATGTAGAAGTTTGCACCAGCATTTATACGAGACTTCGCATGCCATTGCACCTCAGTCGGGCCAGCATAATGCATGGGGGAGGGAAAGATTGCAACTACAGTTGTTTCTGGATCGAGAACGCCATCTTCAAGAACCTATAGTGTATCAAAACAAGAAAAACTTGGTGCTTATAATCTATAGATATCAATGTTTGCTCGGTGATGTCATTGAATAACAAAATTTAGCAAAGCATATACGAAAAAAATAAAATAACAAGATTGCAATGTATGTCAGCAAAAGATGCACAGAAGAACTTCTTATGACTTAGTAAAGATTGATTATAGCAAAACTGATAGTAATTTGAGAATTTCTAACAAGTTGTCTAGAGACTGTCACTTTTGTGATGTTAGAAATGTTAGAAAAAAATTTGATGATATTGTCATAAAAGAAGATAAAAGTTTTATGCCTAAGAACCTTCTCGTGCTGCCTCATTCTCCAACTTAGAGGTACATCATCTGCTTTAGTGTAACCTCCCAGGGGATGAAGCAACAGGATGGGATTCTTGTAGCCCATCTGTAGAAGACGCATGCGTGTGTCAGTCATGAGCAAAGCATGGCCGTTGTGTACAGGATTTCGAAGCTGGAAAGCAAATACAGCGTCAGCATTGCGTCTGGAGAACTCTTCACGTAATTCTGCAGGGGACAAGCGGTATTGATCGAGACCATCATTGTACTTGATCGGCTCTATAACTTCCAAATCTCCACCAATCAACCAGTTACCAGCATTTGTTATAGCTTCCTCGACATATGGTAGTCCTGGAGCAGTTGTTCCCCATGTTCTTGCAATTCGTTCCTCTTTATTATGATTGTAGATCTCAATGCTTAAAAAAAATTAAACGGTAAAAGGTTATCTTTGTACTGAGGAAGATTATGTCAATTAATGTCTACTAGAGCCACATCATAAAAAATATATATAAAGTGTCATATAGATAATATTAGCCATGAAAACCAGTGAATCACTAAAACATGAATCTCAAGGGTAAAGAAAAAGATAAATGAGATAATGTTTAACCATTCTTGAGGAATACTCTTTGGTCAATAAATGGCAGTATAAATAGCACACTCACATCAAAAGCCTATGTAGAACAATGTTTTTAATGATAATATTAGCTATGAAAGCCAGTAAATCATCATAATATGATTAACAATGTCATAAATGATAACATTAGAAGTTTAGAACAATATAATTAACGCTTAGCTTGCTAAATGCAACTACAACCTTTATCAAGAAAATGTATTGCACCAGATGGGTTATCGCCACTATATCATCATCATCATCCAAACCTTTTTCAGCATAAGAATCGCTGTGATAACTCCTAGGAAGAGGCTCTGTGGGTTGATCAAGAACATGATATTCCAAACAAACAAACTTTCGAAATGAGATGGGTCAAATCTAGGGTTAGGAAGACCTACCATATTAGCAGTGTAACTTTGAGATGACACCATAAAATCACTAATGCATGAACTCAGATAGGTACAGGATATCGAAAATATTACTTCCTCATAAATCTCCTTCGTGGAGGCATAACTAAGCATCATACCAATAGCCATACCCATGTTATATGTTGAAAAAACTACTCTCAGTATACTAAACACTTCAACTGATACACGCAACTATTACAATAAGCAATATATAAGCATTGAAAATAAAGACATCTATAAGAGGCCCTCAAAGGTGTATCATCTGTCTCTAAAGGTGTCCATACATGTGTGCTAAACCATAGAATATTCGAGATCTGACATCAACAATTGGGTATTACTGCTCGATAACAAATTTACATCCTAGTCAATTAAACTCATAATATCTTAATTTAGAATAATATACCGTAGTTTATATTAAATATAAAAGTAGTCAAAGTATCTGCATAGGTCCGTGGAGTACTGCCGCTTGATACCATATTTACGTCCTAATCAAGTAAAATCATAATATCTTACTTTAGAATAATATGTCATAGTTCATATTTAATACAAAAGTAGACAAAATATCTGCATAAGTCCCTGGAGTCTATCCTTATTTAGTGAACTACATCAGTCAATCTAATGGTTATATTTTACCAAAAAAAAGGGAAAATGCTTCAAGTCTTTTATAATGTCCTTTTAAATGCTATTACTGACCAGGTTTCCTATGTGGCAACTTTCTGAACACTTCTACCCTTAATAATTTCCATCACCTTCCCACGTATTGTGTTTTACCTTTGCCACTTAGGTAGAAATCAAACAGACGATATAAAGGACCCGTAACACTACTACAAAAATTATAAACTCTCGTCCTCAAAACTTCCAAATCAAATGATAAAGAGACAGATAAAGCCCTTGTATGAACCAAAGACAACAATACAAATTCATTCAAAAACATCCATCACCGTTTCTGGAGAAAAATGGACCTGACTAAGTAAACAGAAATCCCGACTTAAAAATGTCCAATTCACCAAAAAATTCTGATGTCTAACGAAAAATGCAAAAGATAACACCACTAGTCACTAGATATGTTTCTCTTTTGGATGAATATTCATCGGTTCAACGATTAGAAACAAGAATATAACATCTGATTAATTATACCCTACTATACGAAAACTAACAGAAATGTATTCTAACATTCAATCAAGATGATTACCGCAAATCCAGTAATAAAGGAACCAACTTTAGCATAACTACGAATCATCCAAAGAATACTAAGAACTAATTAGACCATAAACAGTTATAAGAAAACAGGACCACCTACTCGCTTAAGATGGCGACGGGTTTATTCTTGGAATCGACGAGAGTAACCCTGCGTCGATCCCCGATCGCCCGCTTCTGCGCGTCGTCGATGGCGAGCACGATGGGCACCGACATGTTGACCATCGACCCGTCCGCGAGGCGGAGCGAGTTGAAATGAAGCGTTTGGAGGAACTCGGCTTCCCGCATGAAGCCGCCGAGTGGGCTAGCCCACCCTTCGCTCAGTACATGAACCCATTCGAGGTCGATTCTTGAGAGCTTGATCCGTGGATACCCCATCGCCTCTCGCCGCTTCCTCTCCCTCGTCTCGCCCTCTGGAATCACGAGGTCCACCAATTTCCCACCGTCCGGTTCGATCAAGCTGCATGAGATCCGGCGTAGGGGGGCCTTCCTATGAGCCCTAATTGGGGCGGAGAGCTGGGGGAATGCGATCTGGGTTCGAGATTGGAGATGGGTTTTGAAGGAATTGGGAAATGGTTGGGCTGGGGTTGGGTATTTGGAGAAGTAGGTGGCCATGGAAGCCATTAATGGAGAAAAGATTGTGGCTTTCCTCTTCTCTTATAGTGATTAAGAAAATGGAGAGGATTATAGTGGGGTGTGACACACAAAAAAAAAAAAAAATCGACTTTTGATTTAATGATTTCTTAATTAGATATGGAAGGTTGTGTGATTGTCGTGTGGATGGATGTATGTGGACAGCATTAGGGATGTGTTCATGCATTGAAAGGTGGAACGAGAGGATGAACCTGGACTAGTAGATTTTGGTGTTATCTTAATTTGTTAACAGAATTGATTAGGACTCTACTATGTGTTTAGATGATTAGTTCTTTTTCTATGTTGTGGTTGTTGTTGGAAATTGGAGGGCTCACAGATGCTTCCTTTTTGAATTCAAAGGTGGCTCCAAAAATATCAAAGAGAGAGAGAGAGAGAGAGAGAGAGAGAGAGAGAGAGAGAGAGAGAGAGAGAGAGAGAGAGAGAGAGAGAGAGAGAGATTTTATTTATATAGTTTCTAACTCCATCCTTTTTATAAGTTACACAAAAGATTAATCATCTTGAATATATAAGTAAAGATCGTCCGAATAATTTATAGCTTTGACTAGACCCAGACCTGATAGTGGGCTTGTTTATAACTCAGTTAATGTAAGAATTGGTTCAACTATTTAACCTACTATCTGATATATTATGAGGTCTAATATTTTTGTATTAAAAGATAGCCGACTCTTTATTTATCCCACAAACTCTTAAATGATTATTATTTATATATTTACTTGAGAGAACACCCGTTGGGCGACATCATTTTATTCATCTCCAGAAATTATAATAAAATAGCATGATACATAAAAGAAAGGGAAAATAAAGCGATACTTTTTAACACAAGCATCTAACACTTGCCTAATCTACATAACACTATAAATAGAAAACATTATATTAAGTTTGAGGACACAAAAATAATTAAGAATAAATATGACACGAGTAGTTTTAGGGGAGCAAATAGTCTTGAGTCAGCCTATGATTTCATCACCCGAGTAGTCTAAGACATAAGCTTGTGAAATTCTAAGGTTAGAAAATCAAAGATCATAAATATTTCTAAAAAAGAAAAATAACAAATAACACAAGCTTGTAGCAGGGATCAAGTAGAAGAATTTTAAACAAATGCATCCCACAAAAAACAAAGATCGAATCCAATCGATTGCATGGGGGCAAAAGGTGAGTATGGCAGTGATGTGGGGAGGAGCCGACAGATCCAAACACCGATTAGCTACGCCCACCAAAGCAGTGGCAACCAAGGTGAAACAAGGGAGGCAATAGAGGGCCTACAGAGGAAGGTGATCTGAGGTAAGAGGAGAAAGAAGGAGAAAGTAAAGAAAAAGAAAGAAAGATGAAAAAAATGAAGAGTTAAAAGAAGAAAGAGAGGAAAGAGAAAAAGCCTATAGATAACTGAGATAAATTAGAGTATATATTCAAATATTTTTTATTAAATTGAATGTATGACTCGTTCAATCTGCAGCACTGCATTTGTTAGTCCTATTTGAGTTAAAGATAGCTTTAGAAGACCGAGTAGTGGTAATGCCATTCACGGGAAGAATGAAGATTTTTCTTGTCAAGTTTCTGTGCGTCACCAGTGAGGTCTTGTTCCACACAAAATAAAGTACAAGAGGTGAAAAGATTGTTAACAGATTTTATGTCTATAATTTATAACTTTATGCTCAAATTGATTTAAATTCCACTAAGGCACTAAGCATAGTAAATCTTAGTTCCTTTCTGATTTGGGCATCCACCAGTTTAGCTATGAATATGATAGCAAGGATAGGGATAAATCCGTTATCCATCTCCTATCGATTTGGGTCATGTTGACCACGAATAAGTACTTGGGCTGGAGAGACCCAAACTTATCTGGGCTCTGGTGGGCCATCAGTTATCATAATATTGGGCCTAGTATAAGTCCATAACTATATATTTCTGAGGCCCAATAAGCTCGGGTAAATCCCTTGTTTGACATAATTAAACTTAGTTACCTCCAAATATTAAAACATTTTCTACATAACCATGTCTGTGCCAAAAGGAAACAAACAGAAGTTGTGGATAAGACAACAGTGAGGTCAATATATCCAAGAGAAGAGAATACAAAGCTAGTCTTCCATTCTCAAACAATGGCCCATTCCACCTTTATTAGACAAGACACTACTCCTTCCAACATTCTCTTCTCATCTTCACCTCAATATTGTAACCTCTTTATTTATTTAATTTTTATAAGCATTCTTCCATTGGTTGGCCCTTGCATTAATAAATTAGTTAACCATGTCAGTGAAATATCCTACTTTTTGCTCCATAATCGGCTCCTCAGCAACCAATTTTCTAGACATTGTCCCATAATTCTCCATTAAGTATCTCATATGTAGCCATTCCTCAAGCTTGGTAATGGTGCCTTTATATTCAATAGGACTCTTCACCTTTTTTTGTTTGTTTGTTTTTTTTTTTTTTTTTTCATTTTGTGCCTTGTACTTTTTATTATTTGCAAATCGATTTCTTTGTATGGATCAAAGGATCATTGGATGTTCAAATTATTATCAGGATAGAAAGTGGTCTCTGTGATCATCCCCGAGGGGTTTCACTCACCAATCTCTTTTGCAAAAAAGTATTAACTAACAAGGCAAATCCAAAAGAGAAGATAACATAAAGACTTCCTCCTCATCCATCATTAGTTTATCAAGGGTCAAAAAGATCATTCATTGCATCCGACATGGCAATCTCCCTCCCCCTCCCCCTCCCCCTTCATGGCCACTGATCAAGAACCTGACAAAAGATCTGATCCGCTGCCATATTATATATACATATATATATATATATATATATATATATATATATATATATATAAGTATAAGATGCGAAATGCCGTGAATACTAGATTTTAGTCCTTAAGACTGCACCATCATTACTAAAATGTACCCACGGGAAACTCCAAAACTAGGCAGACCCATTTGTATAGACTTGGCACTCATTGATTGGTAAAAAATCCTGCAAAGGGGCTGCAGGCAATCTTCTACTCATATATTTGGAGAGCGAGAGAGAGAGAGAGAGAGGCCATTGAATTAGTTCTCTGCGTCTACTGGAGGAAGTTCGAATTATTCTTCCGCAGAGGAAGATTGCATTTAATGCAATGTGGTTTTGAGTCATGGATCAATCTCATCTCCAGCAACAAACGTTGTGGACAGTATAATAAATACATAGTTTATACTTAAGGAGTTAGTAGATAGTGTTTGAAAATGGTGGGGGTTTTGTTGGTCAGAGACAGAGACAGAGAGCAGTACCGTCCACATTACCCCACCAACACCCATATCTCTCTGGTGCCATATTTTTTCCCATCATCCCATCCCCTTTGACACGTGATAAAAGAAGAGAAAAAAGCCCACCAAAAGCAAAATGTGCATGCGTGTATGGGTTTCACCACCTCTTCTCCCTTTCATTACTGGCTCTTATAATCTCTATAAACTTTTTCGCTTTCCCTTCTCTTTCTTATCACATCCCTTTCAAGTCCACTTTAGGTTCTCTTTTGAGCCGAGCTTTTTGTTCGATTAAAGAGAAGGAAGGGGATTGGTGTTGGTGGTGGTGGTGGTGGTGGTGGAGAGCAGTGGGCTTTGTGATAAGATAGTGTAGCACCGAGTTGGTAAGTCAGGATTTGGGTACTTGGGTTTCCTTTTATTTGCAATGGGGTTGATTTTGTTTGTATGTGCTTGTTCTCAGCTGGGTAAGGACGCGTTGCATTTTATTCCTTGTGCTTGTTTCTTTGCTGCTCTATTTGGGTTGGTAAGTGTTGATGCTTCTTGGAAGCTTTGGCCTTTTGGAAGTGCATCAGGGGATCCCTGCTTCTCTCTCTCTCTCTCTCACTCACTTTTTGGGATTGTTGTTTTGAGTTGGAATGTTTCTTTCTCCTCTTAAAATTTATTTCATTCCTCGCTTATTCATAAATGCTTGCGAGCTCTTGCATGACTGAGGGTCTCCATTTTGGCGTCTGCCAAAAATTCTACTTTTGATTTTTGGGATTCTAAGGTTTTACTTTTCTATTCTTTACTGCTTATGTAATTGAATGTCATAGTCCGTGTTAAAGATGTTTGTCAAGTTCAAGTGATGTCTTAAACTTTACTGTTCTCATACTGATATGTGAGACAAAAAAGCAAGTACATTACTTTTGTTTGCGTCCTCAGTGATATAAAATCATACTAATATTTTCTTGAATTTGGTTATTGAGTTTTTGTTCAAGTATAACCCTCTAGTATACATGATGCTCTGTCTTTATCTTCGCAAAGCTTTCTTTCTTCTGTGAATTGCATTGACCAATGGTTACTTCATACTTTGGTTTCTTCCATCCTTTCTTTGTGATTCCAGTACTGACTGCAAGAAGATATTTGAGAAGACGGCTAAGTATAGCCAACTTGGTGAAAGGGCCCTTCTTTCGTCAATTGGTTAGTTTGCAACCATGCCTGTAGGCCAATTGAAAGAAACCTCAGAACAGCACATCGTGATCAAGACCCAAGCAAACAATCCCATGAGCCCTGTTCAAAAGGCTCCAAAAACTTCTCAGAATGGGAAAGGACCACCTCCTCAGGTATCCCAAGGTGCCAAATTGCAAAACCAAAGCACATCTCTTTCTAAAAACAGAGGCAGAAGAAGAGGTCGAGGGATGCGGAAGAACGCCATGGAATGCCAAGTTCCTAGTGGTTGTTTGGAGAGTAAGAGTCAGTTTGGTGATCCAGAGGTTTCAGTCCCTTGTTCCAGCAAATCCCTCAGGTTCCCCCAAAGGCCTGGGCTTGGGCAAGCAGGGACTAGATGTGTAGTAAAAGCTAATCATTTTTTCGCAGAGCTGCCGGACAAGGATTTAGTCCACTATGATGTAAGAAAATTTATCCTGTTAAACTATCCACATATAAGATTTTCATTAGATTTGTATTTCTGTAAGAACTCCTGAAACTCCTGAAAAGTTTAACATTCTTCGCCAAACAGTAGATTGTGGAAGCTCTATTCAACTTTTATTTTAGTAGTTCTGTTTGAGATCATTATTCTTGGGAGGTGTGAATTGCATATCTTGGGCTCACATTGATAATTTCCACGCATTTCTTTTCTTGAGGTAACCATAACACCTGAGGAGGCATCAAGAAGTGTGAACAGAAGTATTATTGCGGAGCTTGTGAAACTGTACAGAGAATCTGATCTTGGCATGAGGTTGCCTGCTTACGATGGTAGGAAAAGTCTCTATACTGCTGGAGAGCTCCCTTTCTCTTACAAGGAGTTCAGTATCGAGCTCATGAGTGAAGAAGATGGAACTAGCGGCCCCAAGTAATCCCTTCACTCAGTCTCAAAATAATTTGTTTTTCATTTAACTTCTTCTCTTCATCTTTTACTAAGGGTACAGAGTTCTTAATCATGTTCTCATAAACCATTATTGTTCAATATAATTTGTGCTAATAAATTGGATACATTTGATGTCTTTATTCATAGTTTGTTTCTTACTCCCCTTAGCTCCCTTGGTAAAGAATTTTACCCTCCTCCGCATCTTCATATTTTCAAGATTCAAGTGCACGAGGATTCAAGTTTCATAGACTCTGATTATGTACAATATATGTTTACCTGCTGTAACAATTGTTGTTGGAAATATTGTTTAAGCAGAAGGATAAGAAAATACAAAGTGGCCATTAAGTTTGTTGCGAGAGCAAATATGCACCACCTAAGCCAATTTTTAGGAGGGAAATGTGCAGATAGTCCACAAGAAGCTCTGCAAGTTCTGGACATTGTTCTCAGACAATTGTCAACTAAAAGGTGTTGATCGTAGATTGTGGTACTTATCTAGTTAAAAGAATATTTAGCTTTCATGATCATGTAACATTTTTTTCTTCTCTGTTTTAGATACTGCCCTGTTGGGAAATCCTTTTTCTCTACCGACTTTAAAACCCCTCAGCGGCTTGGCGATGGTTTAGAGTCATGGTGCGGCTTTTATCAGAGTATAAGACCTACCCAAATGGGCTTGTCACTCAATATTGGTAATGCACTCTGAGTTATAATCTTTATAAACTCAAATGCGATGGAAGCTATTCATCTGAAGTTGTATAACTTTTATTCTTGCTATTTTGCTCCTAGACATGTCGACTGCAGCATTTATTGAGCCACTTCCTGTAATTGATTTTGTTGCTCAAATTTTGGGAAAGGATGCATTGTCAAGGCCTTTCTCTGATGCTGATCATGTTAAGGTATAAAGTAATACTTCAATCATGCTGAATGGCACTGCCTTGCTTTTTGCTAGTTAACCATCCTCTCATCTAAGTGAAAATTGTTTATTAGGTAAAAAAGGCACTTAGAGGAGTGAAAGTGGAAGTTACACACAGAGGGCATGTGCGAAGAAAATATCGAATATCTGGATTGACATCATTACCTACAAGAGAACTCATGTAAGTTCTCTTGGGGTCACAGAACAATGTGTTAGTTGCTGCCTTTTTTTCCTTACCAATGACAATATATTGTCTTTCTAAAAACAATATCATTGGGGTGTTTGAATGCTCATATATTTGGTTGGTCCATAATTTCTTTCATTTATATCTTGTAGATTTCCAGTTGAGGACCAGTCTATGAAGTCGGTTGTAGAATACTTCCAAGAGATGTATGGATTCACCGTTCAATATACCCATCTACCCTGTCTTCAAGTGGGAAATCAGAAAAAGGCTAATTATTTGCCGATGGAGGTTAAAACTTTTATCTTTTAATGTCAGTCTGATTCCGTTGTTGCGCTTTTAGATCATGTTAATCCTGGCAGTCATTTTTCGAGATGTTACTTTGTAGGCCTGTAAAATCTTGAGTGGTCAAAGGTATACAAAAAGGCTGAATGAAAAGCAAATAACTGCTTTGCTAAAAGTAGCATGCCAAAGACCAAAGGAAAGGGAGAATGATATTCTGCAGGTGCTTAGTTGCAATTCTTTTATAATATCCTGCCATTTTAATTTTTCATTAAGATTTTTAACTATGATGCTTGTTTCCCCACGTGCATAAAGGCATTAATTTTGTTATGTACATGCTTGTGTTTCAGACTGTTCAACATAATGCTTATGATCAGGATCCATATGCAAATGAATTTGGAATTAAAATTAGTGAGAAACTAACCTCTGTTGAGGCTCGAATCCTTCCTGCACCTTGGGTAGTGCTCTAACTCACTCTCTTTTATTCTATCCTTATTATTTTTTATTAACTTCCTAGCCAAATCTGTGTAGTTCTAACATTTCCCACTTCAAATGATCGTTTTAGCTGAAATATCATGACACTGGAAAGGAAAGAGACTGTTTACCTCATGTTGGTCAATGGAATATGATGAACAAGGTATTACTTTTTGCTGACTGCATTTTCTAAAAACCAATTTAGAATGTCTAACAGCTTTTTTGCAGACATAGCTTGTTCAGTTAGTTTTAAATATCAGCATCTTTACACTTTGATTGGATTCAAATAAGTTATGTTTAAATTTTCTGATCCAACATTTACTTCGGTTTTTCAACAGAAAATGATTAATGGAAGCACAGTTGCTCGGTGGGCATGCATTAATTTTTCTTGGACTGTCCAAGAGAGTGTAGCACGTGGGTTTTGTTATGAGCTGGCTCAAATGTGCCAAGTCTCTGGAATGGTGATCTCACTATGTCCTCTACTGGCTCATGTGCATTTTCAAACAATCCATATCATAATTTTACTGCAACTAAAAATTCTGCAGGAATTCAGTCCTGAACCTGTAATACCTGTCTATTCAGCCCGACCAGATCAGGTCGACAAAGCTCTGAAGTATGTCTATCATGCATCGACCAAAACTAGAGGAAAGGAATTGGAACTATTAATCGCTATCTTGCCTGACAATAATGGCTCTTTGTACGGTATAAATACTTAGTGTCCCATCTGATTTCTTTGACTTCTAACCTGAAGCATATAGTGGCTGCATCTATTTCATGTCAAGCCATAGGTGATTCACTTGCATTTTCAGGTGATATAAAGCGGATATGTGAGACAGATTTGGGATTGATTTCACAGTGCTGTCTAACAAAGCATGTGTTCAAGATTAGCAAACAGTATCTAGCAAATGTCTCCTTGAAGATTAATGTGAAGGTGAAAAGACTGAATTCAAATTGTCATCTATTTATATTTGTTGCAAATATACTTATTTCTCTCGCTGTTCTGCATTATGCATGATTTTGTCAAGGTAGGAAAAGATATTTATATCAGTTATTTAGAGAGATCAAGTAGGTTGTGCAACATTTGTGTGGATGTCAGCTGAGACAGATGGAATTTTCCTCTTAATTCTACATTGAATGTATTGTAACCTACTGGTTGGACAACTATTAATATATCTAAATTATTGTTCTCCATGATAGAAGACATCACAAGAGGGCTTTACTTACTGTGACAGTAATGTTAGCCTTCTTGCGCTAAAATAATTGTGGATTCTAGTCATGTTGATAGCATCCATATCAAAGTTTAATACACAATATAAAGTATGATAGACGAATTGCATGTTTAAAACTTATCCAATTTTTTACTAACTGCGCATTTTCTATGTCCTAAATGTTTGAAGACATTATTTGACAGATTCATGATACATTAATTGCAGATGGGAGGAAGAAATACTGTTCTCATGGATGCAATCAGTTGGAGAATACCACTAGTCAGCGACATTCCAACTATAATTTTCGGCGCAGATGTTACCCACCCAGAGAATGGAGAAGACTCCAATCCTTCAATAGCTGCTGTACTGTCAAACATTATGAGGATTTAGATGTATTTATCCTAGTTCTGTTCACAATTTGATGGCTCTTTGGTTGATGTAGGTAGTAGCTTCTCAAGATTGGCCAGAGATTACGAAATATGCTGGTTTGGTCTGTGCTCAGGCTCACAGACAGGAGCTTATACAAGACCTCTACAAAAGCTGGAATGATCCTGTTCGGGGAACTGTTAGTGGTGGCATGATAAGGTATGTTGGTTACCTTATTCTTAGATCTGTGTACACGAAATTATTTCATTTTCAGTGTAGTTATATGATTCAACCTAAATTCATGGATGAGTGGTGATTCCTCCTAACCTCTAAGTAATGTTCACCAATTCTTTCTTTCACTGTACTGCAGGGATCTGTTAATATCCTTCAGGAAGGCTACTGGCCAAAAGCCACTGAGGATCATTTTCTACAGGTCAATAATCATTAGCTACATTTGCTTTTCAGTCCTATTGATGCATGATTGCATATTTGATCTGATTATCTTGACAAATTAATTACGAGTAAGATTTTCTCTTACTTAGATGAGGCACAGAAGTGATCATCGAGAATTAAGTATAAAAGAAGAATCTGTTAACTTCTACAATGCCTCTGATAAATGTATTCTCCACTTTGGAATTAAACAATAGCTATACTACTTTATGGTAGGCTGATATTCCTTTCAAAGCTCTAAGATAGCTCTATCCTGTGGAATATTGGAGGACACAAAGAAAGTATTTATCCTATGGTGAATCTTTAACAAAATATAGAAATCTTCTAGCAAATCCATTTTGGAACAAATGGCATGATTAGATACTGTAAGAAATTATTTGCAATAGCTTATGTATTGTATATACAGGTATAAGACAGAGGTTAAGCTAAAATGATACTGCCTATAGGAAAAATATCGAAAATGACTTTTTGGACAAAATGTTTTTTGCAGGGATGGTGTGAGTGAAGGACAGTTTTACCAAGTCCTACTTTATGAGCTTGATGCAATTCGTAAGGTAAATAGTGACTGAGCCAACTTTCATGTTTGAATTTACTATTTAATGGTATCAGTTAAACAAATGCTAGAAACTTAACTATTTTCTGTTTGCAAAACAGGCTTGTGCCTCTCTTGAACCGAACTATCAACCACCAGTGACTTTTGTTGTTGTCCAAAAGAGGCATCATACAAGGCTGTTTGCCAGCAACCACAAGAACCGGTCTAGTACTGACAAGAGTGGGAACATTCTACCTGGTATTTTACTATGCAAGTAATAAGAGATACTTCTGTATAAAGCTTATTCGGCTTAAAGGCTTATTGGATTGACATGTTTATTCCAGGTACTGTAGTCGATTCTAAGATATGCCACCCGACAGAGTTCGACTTCTATTTATGCAGCCATGCTGGAATCCAGGTAATATTAATACTTGCATGTAGGATTTAATAGGTCTCTAAAATGAATAGTAAATCTGTGGAGCACAAACAAGAGTAAATAGTACAGAATGTTTAAAGAAAATCCACACCAAGATGAGGAACATAGGAAAATAAGCATTCATGTGTTCATTCATATCATCTATCTCAGTGTAAACAAATATGCTCGTATAAATGAAAGTGAACTTTGCACACTGTCTATGTATTCCAAAATTTGTGTATGAAAATAACAGGCAATAGCTGTAATATGTCTTTTTCTTCAGAATATATTCTTGGCATTATGCAGGGGACAAGTCGGCCAGCACATTACCATGTTTTATGGGATGAAAATAATTTTACAGCAGATGGATTGCAGTCTCTGACGAACAATCTGTGCTACACGTATGCTTTGATCTTCCTTTTGCCCTTTTCCTTGTGTTCTTACTTCTTACTTCTATTTAATCTTTTTGTTGACTGTTTTTCTCTTCTATAAATCTGCAGGTATGCAAGGTGTACAAGATCAGTCTCTGTTGGTAAGGAGCTTTGCTTTCAAAATTTGTTTAGCCATTTATATAAATTTAACATGATGGATTATTTTGCATATTCAACCTTAATCTCTATTCCTGCTTTTTGACATGAAGTCAACACTTTTGAATTGTTCACCTGACAACACTATTACAGAAATGGTCACAAACGGTCTTAAAAGGTCTTTCAAAATCTTATGGATATCATATGCTGCATCAATTGACTAAATCTATCTTAATAACATAGCAGTCCTATAAAATTATAAATTTTATTAATTGATGAAAGTGTAACTTACATGCTGGGCTCTTCTTGAAATTGATTTTGCAGTTCCTCCAGCATATTATGCACATTTAGCAGCATTTCGAGCCCGGTTCTATGTTGAACGAGAAGCACAAGATAACAGTTCAAGTGCCGGAACCACATGTGCAAGAGAGACTGCAGTCAAGCCACTTCCAGCCCTAAAGGAGAATGTGAAGAGGGTGATGTTCTATTGCTGAACTGGACTACTATAGTATCAAGGATCAGGGTTTGCTGTATAGAGGAAAGAGATGGCTGCCAACCATTAGTATTCCATGTGGTACTCTCTCTGTATAATGATCTATCTTGTCTGAATTCCATATTGAGAGGAGTTAGTGGAAATGCCTTCGACCATTGCTCATCTACTCTAGTTTCATTTCTTCCAATGCAATGTTCATGTAGAACTTTTGGAGGCAAGCGAAGGAGATTCTGAGACCTTCAAAATATGCCACTCCACTCCCTGTTATAGTCTTTACATTGACTTCATTCTAGATTGGCACTGTCAAGTTTTGAGGGTAGTCTAGTTAACTTCCAAACTAACCAAGAGGTAATATTGTTGTGTTGATCATAATCTATTGAACATTAAATAAACTGCCAGATTCCCCCAAAACACAAACTCCTCTTTCTGAACAATAATCTGCAGTTCTTAGATACCCAATACGGGCTTGAGAAAATTCATATCTTTTGAATGCTTCTTATTTCTGATAATTTCAAATGCATTACATGCACAACATGCTAGTTTTAACCACATTCTGAGGAAGGATTGAGCAAAAAGTTGTGACAACAGTAGACAAGGGGAAATAAAAATGGAAATCAGGGCAGATAAATGATGTAATCTCCCAGGTCTGGCGATGAGAATAAATCAGTAGGCTAAACTATACTTAATATCACTGACCAATGTTAGGTAGTAACGAGAAGGGTATGGTGTGGACTAGAATGTCTGTCATCGTCTATTCATTTATATCAAAACCTGAAAGTTAGATTGAAATTGCAGCAGAAGATAGAATTAGATGCGAGATCCAAGATAGCAGGGATCTACTAACCAAGAAATTAAGGACTCTCCTACTCCATTAGCAAGATCTTATAAACAAGGACAAGATAAGCAAAGAGATAAAAAGAAAGAGACAGTAACTGCACTGGCATGCCAAATATCTGACACAGACCAATCTGCACGTCGGCTAAATAGAATAAATATACTGGCAAATTCGTACACCCATCATTAAAAGGGAGACAAGCCCAGAAGCTTGCATCATGAAACAGAATATACCAAGAAACTTTTGAGGCTCTTATGGTTAATTAGCAAGAATGAAGTCAATATGGTTTTTCTCTTCCTCGTGCATATCAATACATCATCCCAGTATATGAATCTATATGGATCAAAATGTTTAGAATCCTATGTTCATAAAGTAGCACAAGTACTACAGGGAAGTACCAAAGTTTAGACAAGGATATCTCCAAGTAATTTTGGTAAGATGTAGTTTAGCATGGATAATGATGACAATATTTTTCTTCTCGAAAGGATATTAGCTATCAGTGAAGCAACAATAACAGTGATTTGTAAACTAACAAGTCACTAAGCAGATTTCTTTTTCCACAAGAAGAAAATTTTCTTCTCCCATTTTCTTTAATCTCTAGCTAGGGGTCCCATAATCTCCACCGGAGGATGCATAGCTAGCCTAGGAGAACAGAATAAACCAGGTTACACATGTGAGTTGTAATTCTTGGACATAACAAGTGGGATTAACATAATACAAGCATACGTGCATAATAGAAAAGAAAGAAATGGAAAAGAGAAGATCAAGTATTATTAAGTGACTCATGGAGGCATGCGCTCTTTGAATCACTGACCTGAATTCTTTTTGCTAGCTCCAAAACCCTAATTCTTGCCTCTCGTCTTCCCTTCCCTCCTCTCCTACAAAACAAGAAGTTCTTCGTATATAAATATACATATATTGTCATGCAAAAACAACAGCAGAAGTGAAAGAAAATCCATCGTAACAAGAAAGATAAAAATAAAATAAAAACAATAACTATCGTGGATACCTAAAAGCTGTAGGCCACCAAAATCATTGAGCCTTTAGCGTTGGTCGGTGCGCGACGATCATTCAGGAAACTCTAATAAGCATGTAATAATTAGGGTTGAGTAGTTCTTGTGCTCCCATCAGCAGATGAAACTGCCACATGATCTGATGGCTTTCCTTTGGATGCCATGGTACTTATATCTAGTTAGAGAGAAGAGATCAGATCATGCTGGCAGCTTCAGCTACTTGTGGGTGCACAAAGGTAAGCCATGATCTCAATAGAATACTAGAAGAGAAGATTTACAAGGTGGATAGATGGGATGAGGGGAGGAGAGGGGAGGAGGAAGGGGATGTCAGATGTGAAAGGATTACAACTTTATCAATCTCTTTGTTATTGGGTATATATTGCCATAGAATTAGAGATACTTGGAATATATAAAAATTGGAGGGTGGTCCCAAAGGAAGGGGGAATTGAATATGGTCATGCCCACCCCACCCTAATGCAGACTAAGGTTTCTATATTTACTGTGCCTTTAATAACTTTCGTAAGGGACCCTTTCATGCATCCTTCCACGTCCAAATCCACACACACACACACACACACAGAGAGAGAGAGAGAGAGAGAGAGAGAGAGAGAGAGAGAGGGACCATGGTTGCATGGACTCTTGTGTTTTGTCTTAAGGTTCTTATATTAAAGGAGGAAAGCATCTCAACCCTCAGGTCATGTGATTGCTTTATCTCTCTTCTCGTTAGCATGATTTTAATTTATAACAAATCTATTCCTAATTGGAATCTTTCCCTTGTTAAGAAATGGATAGCCTTTCTTTGTAAATGCTGCTGTTACTCTGTGTGGCTGGTTTCCCTTGTTGCTCTCAAAGTACCATTTCCTACAATATAAGAACTGAAAGACTAGTCTCTGTCATCATTTAGAGTACTTTTCATCACTTAAGATATATGATGAGGAATTTTACCAAACTTAAACGACATTAACTCAGACGTGTAATCTACCTTATAAAAATGGGAACACCTTGTCATGCAAAGTTTTCGGTCGATAAAAGTTGAATAAAAATTGGTGGTGTTTGGCCTTTACCTGCTTTACAAGTCTTCTCTACTCATCCTTGGCATATGGGTGAAACTTTTCAACTTCGAAGGAAAACATTAAAGCCAAAAGAGATGTGATCTTTTGAATCTATCTTCAATTATTTTATAGTTAACATCTTCATGAAGTTCACAAACTAAAATATATTTTGTTACATGGGATTAATAGGCTTCACCCGAAGAAGATAGAACTAATTACACATTTATGGTAAAACATGTAGTCAAACAATAACATTCAAAACTCCTTTTTTTAAAAATAAAAAATAAAAATTCCAGAGCTCTTGGCTCAGACAAGCAGTATAGTAATGACTCAGGACAAATGCATTGTCATGTGATCTCTGTGTATGACGCCTGATGTGCATGAGTGGGGTTCTCCATTCCTTCATGAGAGCAAGGTAGGTGGAAGTACAAACCTTGAAGCATTGCTGACAACAGTTGATGAGTCTTGTTTAGCTCATAATCTCGTACTTGAAAAGAAGCAAGCAGTGCCTGTAAGCAGTCTTAAGGACATACAGGTGAAAATTGCTATACTAGTAATTAAGTAATTCAACAGGAGAAACATCAATGTTTGTGGAGATGCTTGTATTATTTTTGGATTTCATAAAAGAATAATCAATAACCCATGAGATTTAAAATATATAATAGTAATGAGATTATGCAGTATCATCTTTTAAATCGATCGATTGATTGAAGGTGTGCACATGGAAACCCAGGACCATTGTTCAGGCTGGGAAAACTGCTCTACTTTTTTCCACAAAGAGATGAGACGAAGAGAAATTTCCAGGACCATTTTACCAGACCCCTCTTTTAAAGTGAATAGATCTGCAACTAGTTATCATTGAACATATTAGACTTAATTAATGAATATGTGGTGATAACGAACATAAGATCAATCAAACATCAAAGTCCAAGGAAAAAGTTTTATGTAGATTCTACTGGATATCAAACAGATTATCAGAGGTAGTAGTACCAAAGATTCATGAACAGTATATATGTTGTGGGAAGTAACTCCTAATAAGATTGCCCAGAAAATCCACTATCACTCGTTATGGAGAAAGAACAAGGGTTCCTAATACACATTCTTCATTTCTCCTTCTGCATAAATGTTCTCGCTAATTCGCATAGCAATACCCTTATGCTGTACACTTGTAGTTCCCTCACAAATCTACTCGCCCGTTTAGAGGGCCTAACGTTTTACTCGGAAACAAGGACGGTGATAATAGAACACCATTCAAGTAAACAAAAAACAAGGGGATTTCTTTGTTGCAGATGGGACCAGCTGATAAAAGACATAAAAGTTAATAAGAGGGTCAGAAGTTAGTAGGCATGGCCATGTGAAGTAAGCAAAAGAAGGAAGTACTCACATCGATCTTTTCTTCACTATTTCATTATGTGCTGAACGAGGTATCTGTCATGCCCAGTAGAGAACAAGTGAAGCTGTCAAGCATGACCTAGCAAAGATCATCCTTCTTGTGCTTCCTGCATATGAGATGCACACTTTTTTTTTGGGATAAAGAACACCTTTATCCACTCTTCCATGGAGAGAGAAAGTGAACAAATATTTTAATTATCCGAAGCTAGATCATGCTGGCAGCTTCACTCGTTCTCTTGGGCACTTTGAGCAGAAAGAGAGAGAGATAGAGAGAGAGAGAGATATAACAGAACCGAGATGCATTGGAGAGCAAGAGCTAGAGCACACGGGAGATGGCAGGATCTGTGGCTTATATATAGGTAATACGAGTGGTATAGTGCTAAAAATAATCTATGGGCGTTCAAAGTTACACCAAAAGTCAACTACCAAAGGGCAAAAAAAATGAAGTCAAAAGTCAACGAATCCAGGAGGGATAGGAGAAAGACCAATAATGGCAAGATATAAGGAATGAAGAATGGTAATTTGAGTCAAGTAGCAGAACTCATATTACTCTCTTTAGAGGAGGCAAATGAAGAATGACACAACAAACAAAGTAAAAGAATTTGGGCAATTTTCTCCATTCTCAAATTAAATAAGATGAACAAAAGAACAAAATTAGGGGGGAGATAGAGTGTTATGCACGGCAATCAAAATCTATAAGATTTTATGTAATTAATAATGTATTTTAAAATATTCTAAATGTGTAAAAATATTTAGAATATTTATATGAGCATATATATACAAGTCCTACAACGGTATAGGAAGAAATTCAAGAGAAAAACATACTTTCATGAAGTGATTCTTACTGCTCTATGGACAATAATTATGAAAATAATATTTTGACCATCATGCATTCAAGCACACTGATAAGAATGAACAATTCCGTGTGTGAAGGGTGAACCGAACATTTGAACGCATATACAGATCTTTGATTTTCTGATGTCTTCGTGGACAATTTTTGAAGGCTATTATTTAGACTTTATTTGACAAAGTTCAATCTAATTCTATGACATCTCTTGCATTATTTGTGGAGTAACTTTTAAAGATCATATTACGGCTTTGAGAGGCTTCAAAACGAGATATGCTAATTAGGGTTTTTATCTATCTCATCTTCTTTAGATCTTAAAGAACTTTGCCTCATTGAAACAGAAGCATCAATCTCGAGTGTCACTGAAATTGCAAATCAATCATGAAAGCAATACATCACGGATTCAAGCAAGCAGGACCTTATAGTCATAGATATAAGTGAACAATCTATAAGTCTATCTTGTAATTGATACAATTATTTAGTGATTAATTCAATCTTGAAAATAAATAATAGTTTTCTTAAAAAAAACTTGGGTTTAGATAATTTTCCACATAAAAGTATGTGTATTTACTATTATATTTTTATGCTTATTAGTCCACATTGATTTATTATTATAGCGTGGGATAGATCTGATCTCTTAGGGTTTATATTTTTTTTTCAAAGTCAATGGATTACATCTATGATAATGTAGTCAAAGTTTGCTGCAGTAACATGGTTGCCAAGATCGAAGAGTAATCAGCTTCCCGAAATGCTTAGTCAACCTTCAAGTGGCTTAGCAATGAGGCATGGTCACAACCTTTCCATGTGACACTTACAGAAGGATAAGTTCTCGTAAGTTAAAAAAAGAAGAAAGAAATACTTTAAAATAAACATTTGGAGCTCAAGCTTAAGGGTGTTTTTGAAAGCAAGATAGAGAAAGAACAAACAACCCAAATGCAAATCCAGAATGAGAGAAATAAATTTGGGACAGTTTCCAACCAACTTAAGAATGTAGTGCGGAAGTGAAAAGGAAGTCAGGCCCACTTAACAAATAAGAAAAAGATGAAAAGGATTCCCCCAAGCAGATATAGTAGCCCTCACCCTAAAATTGACTCTAAAGAGGATGCTGATAATAGATTGACCAGCCAGATTGTTTGGATAATGGTGAGCAAATGCTGTGAGATGTTCTCTCTGAGGATTCATCTGGTCTCTTACACGCTATGTTATGTGAGAAAATCTCATCCTAAATTCCATTTTATTTCCATGTCACACTTCAAAAGCAGCAAGATTGCAGCAGACTGCTCGTTATGCTCATTAGCGGCCACAAAAGTTTCAAAGGGCTCCCCAGGACAAAACAAGTATTCTTGATTAAAAGCTTACCTGACGATTATGGACTCGGTTATTTTTGAAGCAGCTGTCTGTAGAACGACGATCTAATGCGGTGACCCGTTTCTAGTACCTTCTTCTAACAATCAACTGGCAATTGCATATTTAGGAACGAATTAGCTTTGTTAAACTTAAATGAAGTTAATCATGATTAACTACCTGACCCAGTGACATTGCGGTACAAGAATTTTGCAAAACATTTGCTGGTTGACTAGACATTTTTAGGAGATCATCAGCAGAAGAAAATAAGTAAAATATCATAATTGTACAGATGGCGTGCCCAATCTTCACTATAACTTTCTCCGGGGAAGAAGAACTGATAAAGTACTAAACTGCCACAGAATTGGGAGCTATTGAATTTTAGAGAGGTACATATTATACTATCTAATTTTGCTAGCCTATGGAACATTTTTGCTGCCAGGAAACACAAGAAAGTTTCACAGATACGCTTAAGCAGTAGGATGGCCTGCCAAATTTCCCCTAGTACATTGACAGAGAAGGTCTACCAATAAATAACCTCAACATATTAGCAGCAGCATTAGAGGATGTTTATCATTTATTGTCATGCCCTTAGCTTGTCTCAATATGGCAGTTCTTCTAGTTCTCGTGTTAATCCTTGCTTAATCTATTAATCGAGAAATTACCAAGGGACAACGTTCTTGGTTTGGCCAAACCTTAACTGCAGGCCATTAGTTGCACAGGAATGGTTTCAATATCAGCTTCAATTTGCACTGAGATTCCAAGCATCAACCCAACACAAGCCTCTAAAAAAATATCTATCCGAGTACATAACGCCTAGATAACAATTGCCCATCATCCGAAAACCACATGGATTACTCCACTCAATTGCCCTGTAGAGGAGTTTAATCTCATTCCAGAGGGCCTACTTTTAGCCAGTAACTCATGCTAAACGAAATTTTTATGTACCGAGATCATTCGATTTACAATGAATTTTTACGAGACGATGGCTTGTTTCCTTGAAGCTCAAGTGATCATAACACATAATCATGATAAAAAAAATTCGAGAAAACAGGGAGGAAAAGGAATACCTAGGCAGATGGGAGGCCTCCATGCCCTGTTGGGAGCCTCGAAGTCGAGCGAAGAGGACAAATATTCAGCTCTTAGGACTAAAAGCACGTTCTAGTAACAAGAATTGTTCCAAAGGACGGATTTTGGAATTTAGGATTAGGGTTTCGAGGAAGAAAGGGAGGCCCTGGGAAAGGTCTGAAGGAGAAATAAGCAAAACGTGGAGGGGGCCATTCAAGAAATTCCTTTTCAAGGAGGAAGGAAAGGAGCAAGGTAAGGACTAAGGACTAAGGAGTAAAGAGGGAGGAGAGATAGAGCTTACAAATATCTAATCTTTTTACCGTCATGGGCCCAAGCCGAAGCCTTTTGCCCATCATGGGCTTTGGTCCATACTAACCTAAGTTAATCTCAAGAATATAACAAGGAAATTTGGCTTTGACTGCTAAACCAAAGAATGTAAATTCCCACGCGGAATGGAGATTACATAATTCATTAGGCAAATATGCAGAGAGGATTCATACAACAAAAGCATAGCAGTTCATAAAATAAAATGGCTGCCTCTTTAGTTGATCACAACCAACACAAAAAAAAGATAAATGATTGATACTGTTGCAAAGCAACAAATGGGCCTTGCTTACGGATTTAGTATTGAGAAGACCAGTTTGCAGCACTGTCAACCCTAGGTATTCCTGAATCCTTCTTAGCTTGGACATCAACCTTGTACGTAGAACCACACACCTGGCCTTGGCTGTCAACCCTGGGCATTGGCTTCAGCTCATTCATAGGATGCTCAAAGCTTTGTAGTCCCCCAGAAGTAGTAAAGAAGCAACCTGATCACAGAATAAGAGTGATGAATAAGTTACACAACAACTAACTACAGACACAAGTGTCTATCCACTTCATTTTTTTTCGCATAATACCTTTTGGAAACGGCGCAAAGGATTTCCCGCAGCCCTTTTTGATGATCTCAATATCATCAGAGAGTACCAGACGATCTTCTGAATTAACTCCCCAGAAGAAGGGAACATTTCCGTCAGCATCCTGAGTTACAACAGAGTTCCTCCATTATTCATTATAAGAATACCAAAACTTCAGTAACAAAGTTTCTAAAATCCTCAACAACCATAATCTCTTCAAATCCTAGAAACAAAAGATATAACTGGTTTGGAGTACTCACAGCAGCAATAAATGTAGATCCTGAAGAGCTGTCAAAGAGGATAAATGCAAATTTCCCACTAAGATCTCTCACAACCTGACTCGCAGGAAAAGGGCCTCTGTCTCTTAAGGTTCTGTAAGCTTCTATCACGATAATTACTTCATTGGCACTCTTGCCCAAGCCATACTGCTGCTTCAAAAGAGTAATATTCTCAATATGCCCTTGGAACATGCAAAATATATCATCCACAACCCCAAATAATCTGCAAGTAAACGTACCAGGAAAACAGAAATGTAGAAAAGAATTAGTCCCGTCAAATTCGATGCAATATATCATATTAAACTAGTAATATATATGTTATTATATACGTATTGCAGTACAGATCTAGGTGAGCAAAATCGATTACATTTTCCCTTTTCACGAAGAAGCTTAACAATGATCATGTCAAACAAAAAGGAGAGAACTTGTGAGATCCACTGACCACGTCCTCGTGCGAACAGAACTCAAACATAAAATAGCCGTATCCGAAAGAGGGACCACTATAAATCCGAAACAGATCCTTACCAGAAGGCAAAAAAAGAAAAGAAAAAAACTAATTTATATAGTTCAATAAATATAACATAATATTTCACCTTTTATAATAATAATCATAATCATCATCATCATAAAGATGGCAATATATACCTTGGAAGGAGAGGGTTTTGCTTCGCGGCGGAGTAGGCGATGGCCCCGGAGGCACCAAGGCCTAGGGTCACCGCCCCTTCGTGTGCCGAAGCGAAGTGCTCCATTAATGGGCCTAGCCCAACTCCGCCCTCCGCCGCCGCGGGGCTTCGCAGCCCCTCCGGGCTCTTTGCCACCGACCGATCGAAAACCGCCAACATTTCTCTGCCGCGGGTCCAACCCCGAATCTTTATTCCAAGCGATCACAAAAGAGAGAAGACGACGAAATGAACGGAAAGGGTCGGTGGTCAATTTATAGACCTCGTATTCCTAAGATGCCCTCGGGAAGACGATCATATTTACTTTTCCGCAGAGGAGAAGACAGGAGGAGGAACCGGAAAAATTAGCCCACCTCTGCGAGCGGAACACGTGTTCATCGGGTAACGGCCACGTGATGTCACGTGATACATAGCTAGCCGGGGGGCAGTTTGGTAAACTCGAGAGGGCTAAAAAGTCCATCCTTATCCGAGTTCCGACCCTCGTCATTGCTGCACGATTGTGACGTGGAATGTAAGCGAGATGAATTAATTTTCTAAATAATCAATCAAATTAATATATTAAGATCATGCCCATGGTCAGAATACGAATGAATATACCTTACGCTTGTTGACTATTTTGATTTCTTAACTTATTTATTCGCATTATTACTATTAGTCCATTACTTCACAAATTAATTTTCTTTATTGATATAGATAACGTTATCATCTCTTTGTTAGATTTATAAATATAAAAAGGTTATGTAGGAATTGTTATTGTTCGTGTATTCCATTCACTTCCTTGGAGATAAAAACAAATCGCTTGTCCCATCCAAACATATATCTCGAGGGTTTATAAAATTAAGCTGCGAAGACGTTTCCAAAATGGGCTTTGATGGTCGGCAAACTTCTGGTCAACGAAACCGGTGCCGGCGTCTAGACGTAAGACTAGCAGATAGATTTGGTGATGTAGAATTTAAACTATAACTCCATCAGGATCTCTCTTCAAACTACCAGAAACCAAATGCAGCTGACTGTTAAACACCTTGGACATACTCATTGAACGAATGAAAATGATTTCATTTTATCTTTTGTCGGTTTAGTTGACAGAGATCCTGTTGATTTGATTTCATTACAAGATAAGAGAACGCAAATCACTGAAAATGAAAAAAACTTGTTTCTGCCACAAAAACTGACCATTCTGCATCTTTATATAAGAATGTGAATAAACAAAATAATGACAGAAGCTTGATCTATCCATTTGAAAGGATCAGTCTGAAATCAGAAAAAAGAGAGAAGGACAGGAGGAATATTAAATTGGAAACAAATGGGATCCAAATATCCAGTACATAAATCTTGGCTCTCCATAGAAGTCTTGTGACCTGCAGCATGTCACTAATTTGTCTTGTTTCCAAATGTCTAACTCATCTAGATCAAAGGCTGGTGTACCAAGTGGAAGCTTCTCTGCGGAACTAAACTCCCAAGAACCTACACCCAAAGAAAAATTAACTCAAGTTGGTAGATAACTAGATCATGCTAAAACAGTTAAAAGGTAGACAGTACCCCAGAAGTAGCAACCTTGAAGATTTCTATCTTGCAACCTCACCTGGACACCTGCGTTCTTATGCCTGTCGTCGCTTATCTGCTCAGAGAACAATTGAGAAACTTTAAGAAACTAGAATGATGATTAGACAAAACTCATAATAACAAGGAGATGCGACTATCAGAAGAGCAATATTAATCTCTTAATCTTCTCTCAAAAAATATTAATCTCTTAATCTGCTGTCCTCTATCTCATTGGTTCTTGCATTCCTGCAGATAGAAAAATTAGCAATGTTACTATGAAATTTGTTCATCACCAGGGTAGGCCACTACTGAATGCTCAATATTATGGGATTCCCCTGGATCATAGTAGATGAATTCCAAGGGAAGATGCACAATGAGCTTCTACTTTGGGCTACTGGAGTTCAAGATGCCCAATTTCCGAACCAGGACATTAACATCATTCTCGTCATCTTCTCCCTCCAACTCAGACCAGACATTCTCTTCTCTAATTCCTTCAGTCAGCAATTCCTCCCAGAAATTGTCATCTAGATATCCACCTTCTTGATCATGACCATCTTTGTCTTCATCCTCCTCACTCTTACTGAGTCCCCCAATTTTGAGAGCTAGATTTTCCAGCTCAGGGACTTCAGGATCATAAATCTCTTCCAATTCACCAGGTTCAAATAGAAATTGAGGATCAAGTTCCTGACTCTGGTTACTTTCTTCCTCGCCACAGTAAGGCACTCCATCTATAGGCCGTCTTCTTTTCTTTGAAGTAGCTTCTTCAAGCTCCTTCCTCTTGTCCTGTTGCTGAACCAACTGCTGCAAGAAGTCAGGGCTCTGCATTGCCCTTGCTAGGAAACCCATCATCTGTTGCTGTTTCTGCTCGGTGCCTTGTATCTTCTCTTCCATGGCTTGGATATTAGCTCTTGTCTTCTGCTGCTCCTGCCTTAGCATTACAACCTCTGCTATTAAGATGTTCTTATCCCGCTTTAGCCTATCAATTTCTCCATCCAATCCAAAATGTCCATCCTCAAGGCATGGGCCAAGAGATTGTTGCCGAGGGGGATAAGAGGGTGGTCTCCTCCTCTTGATTGTTTTGAGCAGATGTCTCTGGCCCCTTAGAAATCCCTCATTTGCAAATTCCCACACATCTGGATCCACCTTTCTAAACCCCTAAACACCACCACAACAATCGTAAGCTGGTGTTGAAATCATCCTGGTGTAAAGTGTGGGAAAGGAAATAGGAAATTGTTAACATGCCAAGAAGAACATAAAAGTGATATCATCTCAGTGCGAAAGAGCAAAATAAAAACATTAACATGTCTAGGTATTACGCTTGTTGATATTTTGCAACAGAAAAATCACTGAAGGTTAGAAAATTAATGCAATAAATCATCAGCCAGGACAAACTCTGATTAAAGAATGGGTTAAAAAAAAATCCAATCACTTCTTTTTCCAGGTGTGACCTCTCCTCCTCCTTTAATAAGTCATTTCACTTATGTAAGTTTAGCTCAAAGAGGCAGATCTCTCAATAGAGTATTCATGCAATTCAAAAAATTAAAATTGCTGAAAAGGGACACTAAATTAGATAATTAACAAAATAATGAATCATAGTATATGACACTGCTTGATGTTGTTCACTTGGATCTTCTAGAACAGAATGCTTAGGTGTTTCCGCATGTTCCAATATGCTCTTCCATATAGCTACAATGAGAGATTCAAAAGAGCATATTAAAATCAATACAAAAGTGTAGCAACACTTATCAGTAAGATTTTGAGCCTATTGACTTCCTCTATTAAAAGTTTGGCAGTCCTTTCAGAGAATTATAAAAAGAACTGAACATGTATCTTTTGCATTGCCTAAAAATTGAAAGAAAAGCAAGAAAAATAACAATAACGGGTTAACACCCAGCATTCTGCCTTGCACTAGCAATCCAGAAAGCTTTTCAGATTAGATGCAGGATATGTGAAGACCTCCCAAAAAATAGCATTTGGAAGTGGAACTTTGAAACACAGCAAACTTAAAAGTTTAAGCAAGTAGTGGTCCAACATATACTGAAAGAAATCATGGAAAGCTCTGACTGGAAAAGAGTAGATCTCTAAATACTTCATATTCATAGACAAAAAATTCGTGTTTTTCTTTAGATATCAATATGAACATTGAGTATTTGCAGCTAGACAAATCATCCAAGCTATTCCATGATTGCATGGATCACTAATCAGCAATACCATAAATCGGCAATACTAGACGTATTTAAAGCTAATGTTCCTTGATTACATATGTGCCAAGCTGAAAGATGGTGTAACTTGGACCTCAAAGACACTCTTTCAATCCTATACCATCAGATATATTGTAATTACAATGTGCTTTTTAGACAGTCCTGTTGACATGAAGGGGATATTTCCTGAAGAGTATATTCTTTCCAACTAAGTTGCAAAGTGGAAGCTCTCAATTTTCCTGAAGCCAAGAAAAAAGTTGCATTTAGGAATCATCTAAAAGTCTGACTTTTAAATTTTTGATATTTTTCCCTAATCCCCTTCTTGTGCCTTATCTCATCACCACCATTTTATTGAATTCATGAAATGAGTACAAATTACTAAAAATTCCAATTTTCCAACAATGTCTTACTCATCAAGATCACCTATTCAAATGACTAAATGAGAAGAAACTACAAAATTTATCTTTTGATTACAGAAGCTTATGATTCTCTACATCTTTTTTTTTTTTTTGTTATAATAAGACTCCAAAAGCTAAACCGCAAACAGTTTACCTCACTCCTGCATGCTCCATCAAATGCACATCGTATTCAATCCTAAAATGTGTTAGCGTGTTAATCTAAGATTGGTCCACCAAAACCTCCAGCACATAAGAGTAGGAGACTTTAGTTTGATCATATATATGCTAAATCAATTTAGCATAAAATAAGTTCATTTTGATTTGTAATATCTGCCTCAAAACTAGAAGCCAAGAAATGGAACTGGAGCACCAACAATAAGGAACGTACCTTACTTAAATTGTTAATAACAGAATTTTTTGTTGCCCATTTTGTGTCCTTAAAAGATAGCCATGAGATTAAGAAAAAAAGCAGAAGTGAAAGAAGCCAAGTGAAGCAAACATTTTCCAGTTAAAGAAGAATTGAAATCCGTATAGCTCACGAAAGAACTATAAGAGCAAACAAATTTACATGCTATTACATCCACCACTTCCATTACATAAAGCAAATGATAAAATGTATAAGAAAAAGCTCTTTGAGGTGTTTCTTCAAACACTTACATATGTGTTGAGCTGCCGCACAAAGCTGGAGAAATTGTTGTGCTTGAAGTATTTCGGAAGCAGAGTCATGGCAAAGGCATGAGGATCCCACACGACAAAACTGTTGTTCAACCGGCTCCATGACACCACCTTATCAGTGGCCGGGTCATCGACCATATCAAAGGTCTTGGTAAGGAAAGGAGGAGGGGCCACATCATGAAGCCCCTCCATTGGCCGTGGAGGGTTCGCAGGAAGCTCCTCGGTAGGGGAAGAGCTCTCCCCGGGGAGCTCCTCTTTCACTCTATTAGGTAATGGGTCCATAGCACAAATCCCTGCAAGTTGAGATTTTGATGCAAGCAACGCAAACTGATCAGTAAAAGAACAACTGGATTTCGGTGAAAATCTAGAATAATTGGAATTAAGTGGGAACTTACACAACGGTAGATCGAGAAGAGGCAACCGCAAGTGGAGATTATCTCAGGAAGGCGAAGACCAGATAAATCACTGTAAGATGAGATTTTGATGCAAGAGATACTACCTAATTAATAGAAAATAACTGGTTTTGGATGGAAATGACGAACAATAGATAGAAATATCGGAATTTACACGACGGTCGACTCGGTAAGAAGCAATGATAACCAGTAAGGAGTGATCAAACCTGCGATATTTCTTACGATTAGTTGGAATTGTGGACCAGGTGAGATGGAGGAAGCTAAATACCGGTGATTTGGCTCCTCAGGATCACGTGGAAGGTTCTAGACTTTAGAGATATCCGTGTGGGGTCGTCTAATCGTGATCGTGGTCGGAAAGTTCTGGAGTCAGAAATGCTATTGGCCGGAGCGAAAGGAGATGATCTTTGCGAGCTAAAGGTAAGAGGATCTGTTATCTAAATAAAAAAATAAAAAAAAAAGGTAAGAGGATCGCGTCGAAAGCGAGTTATAAGAATGGTGTACTAAACATCTTTTCATTGGATATAAAAATAAGCTTGTTACATTCCAAGCTGCAGATGATCGGCCTCCAAACAGAAGAATGGATTCCATTGGACACGTGTAGGTCTTGAGACTAAAAGATCAAATGATGGTTAAAAATAAGAAAAATTAGTGGCCAAAAGAAATTTGCTGTATGGATTTCTCCGTAGCTGATGGATTTGCCCTTATTTTGCGGGATAAAAAATTAAAAGATTTTTCGGCAAAGGAATATGCTTTCTTGAAGATATTTGTGGGTTACCAATTTTTTTTTAAAAAAAAATTTAGACCGAAGGGTCTTAATTCATTTGATGTCAGATTGTTGAATTCCCACATTAGCCTGCAATCAACTCCTTCCAGTAACTTCTAGTTTCAGCTTCCTTGACGCAGCCTTGACAAACCTTACACAGTAATTAATTTGTATCACTAAAAGTGATAATTGAAAGTTTCCAAATGAACTAGAAATAAAGCCTCCATTAATGTCGTGATCAGCAAACTAATATCAAGATTTCCGCACCAATATGAGCAATAAACCGCTTTAGAAACGAACTCTAATGTACAGCGGGAGGCCACAAAGAGCATTCATTTACTCTACTGCACTACGTTTCAGGAACTGCATACAAGTGGTAAGAGAGGAAACATCCCACAATATCTTTTCAAGAAATTCATACGACCAGAAAAGCCAAAACTTTTGTCCGCTTATCTTTGATGACTAAAAATGAACAACTTCTTCCAGTGGCCGGTGCTTTCCTTAATGCACCTCTTGCTTCAAAAACTAATTAACCTAATAAACAGCATTGTAACTTGTAACACCCTGATTCACGCAGGAGGCTTCAGGAACATAAAGCAGAGTAGATGTGAGTGTGCATATATGTGAGGGTGCCTTGATTCCTCCAAAAATGAGGTGAAACCCGCAGTTCTTCAGCTCCATGAGTAAAGTGAGATGGCTTTCTGTATCCTTGTGTATTAACAAGCTAAGTAGCATCTCCTGATCAATGTGAAAGAGGCTTACTCATTGGCTTCACATGCTTGAAAAACATAAAAGGAGAGATCAAATCTTCAATGTTCCAATTTGTATATGTACATAAAAGTGCTTGAAATAAATGAACAGAACGCAGCAAGAACGAAGCTGATGACAGATGGGATGGCTCACGCATTCATTAGAAGTATAAAGGCATAGTACATAATAAGTGAAGATGACTTAAAAATATACATTATAGCAAGAACCGAGTAAATGAAAATGTAGGTTTTTCCCATCCAGATATGAGAAATGTTGTCACACATGATGGAGTGGATATTTCGGGCTAAGATCTACATGAGATCAGCATTCATGATCGCACATTTGTGTTCTTTTCTCGACCATCCAGGAATCAGCATCACGATTTAATTCTAGAATTTTGCTACAATGTGTTGTAAAATGACAAAGGCTGTCTGTGTCTCTAGCCTGCTAGGCTTCGGCAACATGCAACAAGACAAGCTTACAAATTTCGCCCAGTATGACCTAAGGGCAGTACTCCACCCAAGCATAACAAAGCTACTCCTTTGTCAAGTGACATTAATGGGGATAAAACTGGCCTTTGTTATGCTGGCACATGGACATCCCAAAAGTATATGTCCTGTGTTTTCTCAGTTGGCATGACTCATGAGGGAGATTTTTTATTTCCAATGACTTGTTTGCTTGGCCTACAGCCTACAGAGGGACACGTAAAATCCCACTAAGACGAGAGACGTACGAGAGATAAATACAAAGAGCAATAGCACATTCCTCTTGTCAAGTGCATTCCTTACTTCACACTTATTTGTGACAATGATATTTGAATACGTCTAGCTCCCAAGTAAACTATATATCAGATAATCTTGTGAGGAGAATATTGATTACCATCGTCATTAAGATCAACAGATAAACAAAATTGTTTTGTCTGATTTTTAGCCGAGCTGCATCTAGTAGGTGTACTCGGGGGTTTAGGCTGTCTTGGCGAGTTTGTGTCGCTCATATTTGATTGTTGATTTGGTATCGGCGGGCACCGGAACTTCTGGCTCAAGTGCATTGTGTCCATGCTTAATGCTGACCCTCCAACAACTCTTTTGCCCTTAAATCTTCTTAGTTAAATAACTCGAGTTAGTTAAGTAACCAAGCTAGAATTTATGTTTTATCTTAATTCAGAAAAGGAAACTCATACCGGTCTTTCTTTTTCTCTAGGTAGCGTTTCAAAGATGCTTTTCGACTTGTTGGACCCTCAGCTGCATGTAAAAAACAACATTAAGTTTGGAACGGAATAGAAAGTAAAAACAAGCATATCAACTCATCATTAGGAATAATCGCAAGCGGTAAGATTTCTAAATATTATTTTCCATCATTTCTTTGGCTACAAGCATATATCGTTCAAACAATCCATATATAAAAGCCTATCTAATGAGCCCATGGTTTAGACTAATGATACACAGTTGTGCTTTTATAAAGACGCAACGTTCTAATTTTCAATTAGCAGCGAAAAGCCAATTTAAAGTTAAAAAACGATGACCCTAACAACATGGCTACCAAGAGCAGCATAGAACAATTTATAATTTTCAGACTTGTTAATGTGATCTTCCCATCCTTTATTACAAGGTCATAGAGAAGACAATTGTTCATGCAATTCAATACCTATGATATCCATGGATCAGTAGAATACTGGTAAAAGCCATACTTATTATCAAGTATCAAAAGTTAATTTACTAGTTGAGCTAGCTAGCAAATAAACAAGACTACTGGAACCAGATAAACTAAATCTATCACGGTTACAGACACCCGACAAAATAAAATATAGTTACATGTCCTCAGGAGGACAGAGATCGGTCAGACTTCAAATAAGAGCATACGAGAGCACCAACTATTAAAGTGAACCAGATACCAACTACAGGCCGAGCAGATAGCGGGCCTACTAATATGGGAAATGGTAAAAGGCCTTATGAAAGAGTCCCCCCCCAATTGGTAAAGCTGGGTAAAATCTAAAATTTATAAATAAGTGGCATAAAGGTAGGGAAGCAAATCAGCAAGACAAAGGACAATAACGTGGTGGTCCACGGATCTCAATGGATCTCACCAATCTTAAGGATAATCAACTCAATCACTGTAACTGCCCGTTCTGAAAATTCTAAAGTCCGTACGATCATAATTATATAATCCAAAACTCGGACGTGATTTAGTTTAACAGGAACATCGTGTGGGAGATGGCATAGCATTTTTAACCCGGTAGGTAACCTTACCGGGCTCGGATTCCAGCGGAGATCTCGACCACTCCAAGCTTTCCCGCAAATGGTGGACCAGCTTGCCTGCTAAGAATCAGAACCGTCCCATCAAGATCAAAAGGCTAAGAACCGATGATACATCTTGCGAGGAAACTGGAAAGGGGTACACGTACCGCAGCCGGACCCGGTAAATGCCGTAGGCGTAGGGAACCGGGGAGGAGGCGCCCTGCTCGGGTAAACTGGACCCGGCACGAACTCGTACGACTCCCGGCTCGCCGCGAGTTGCATGATCGCGCGTACCTGCGAATGATCCCAGACCGAGTCAGCTAAGATTCGCAGTCGAATGGAAGCCACGTGTCCACCAGTCGATTACCTTATCCGGCGCGACGCCGTCGTAGACATTGATCTTCCCGTCGTAGAAGATCGTCATCTGGTCGGCGAGGATCTCGCCCACTACCCTGTAACGGCCCAATCCCATTATCGACATACATCACGAGCACGAAAAAAACGGAGAAAGCAAGGCCGTCCGTACGATGAATCGTCACGGCCTAATTATATGAAAGGGGGAACCTAACCTGGGGGAAGAGCAATGATTCTCCGGTGGATTGCAGTTCGTATCGGCGATCGAGCCCCGACGCGAAGCATCGGCGGCAAATAGAGGCGGAATCGTACCTCGTCGCCGGTACGGAATTGGCGAGGCCCCAACCGCCTCGTTGGGTGGGGAAGAAAGAGAAACCTGAACAAAACTTGGTGATAGGTTAATCTGAAGAAAAAGGGTCTGAGAGGGATTGGTAAGCTCACTCGCGGTACGGTTACCAGTGGTTGATGCTTCTGGCGAGCGCCGGTTTCGGGGCGGCCTTCGAAGAGGGCTTTGAGGGAGATGACCTGTTGGATCGCCTGCGACTTGTTCCAGGACGGCCGCCTCATTCCTGCAGGAACGGGCGCGTGACGGTCAGCCTCCGTGGAGAGATAAGAAGAGAGGAAGCAGAAGGCGGGTGAGAGGACCTTTCTCCTTTAGGAATCGGCGGCAATCCTCTCGCGTGAGCTGGGCGATGTCCTCCTCAGTGAGGTCGCGGAGTGGCTTGTTGAGCACCGACTTCGCCGCCGCCAACGTCGCCGTGTCTCCTCCGCTCATGTGGCCGGACTCCAATGGATCCGTAGAAGAGGTAGGAAATCGCTTCCCCTTTTCGCTCCTCTAGCTCTCGATCTTCGCTCTACGTATTTATTAACTCCATTCCCGGATTCAGTTGCTAATTCTTGGGGGTGAGATTTGATAGATTTTAAAATGGGGAAGGGGAGAGAGAGGAGTGGTTTATTTAAGGGAGAAACGAAAGGATGGGGTTCGGCCGCGGCGTCTCTTCGGAGTTGGTTGGCAAGTTTATGGTTTTTTTTTTTTGTTATTAAAAGCACTGCAGCAACCCCATGATGCCACGTCAGCTCACGGCTGCACTGAAATTTTCGACTATTACGCCCTTCCTCGTTTTGGAAAAACAGAGGTGCCACTGCAATAGACTAGTAGTGGACGGAGATGCCGTTTGTCGCTGTCTGATTGGTACTGCACTCGCTTTCACGCAGTGGTCCGGCTGACTGGTCCCAAATTATTTGGAGCGGATCAATTATATGTCCGATTGCAGGAGTTTTGGTGCATACGATCTGTGGAGATTAGTTGCATAGAGTTAATTTGTAGCTAATGTTAGAACACGAATATAACTTCAGTAAATTATGTTTGCAGCAAAATTATTATTTAGCTAAGAAGGATAGGTTTCAGACCTCAAATCCTCCTTAAAACACAGGATTAAGGTTAAGATTGATGGATCATTGATGGGGATGGGGTGACCATAGCAGGAAAACCAACATCTGGGACCCGCCTCCTCCCTCATCGTAATACCCACCCTATGCGGACACGTGGCACAAATAGAGGTGGGAAGTGCTTTGTGGTGGAGTATTACGCGCGGCATCCATCATTTGCCGCATTACGTATTTAAACAGCCCGGGCCCAGCCCACGTGGGATCCGTCCAAGTCACGTTTCCGCCAACCTACCACGTGTCGATATCCTCGGAGTTATACAGGATGATGAGAATTAACGTCAACTAGTTCGTTTTCACAAAATGGATGACTAATTTGTACCATTTTGATATCTCGTACCGTAATTGCACTTCACATTTTAAGATTCGGGCAGAGCATCCATCCTTACTGATGGCCTTCGAGCATGTCTCGTCAAAGTTGGGCCTAACTGGGCCGGGCTTCATTACTCAATCTTAGACCTATTCCGTTTGGTTTCAACACCGCTAGCTAGCTGATACTAAACTATATATATATATATATATACACACAAGTTAGACTAAGAGTATAAATATAAGTTTATATATAAACTAAACTAATAATTTGTGTTTTGTTTCTCATCTATTTGGTTTTGAACTGGTTAGGTATATTGAGTTATTTGATAACTGAATATGGATATGAGTACCTATTCCCTAACCAAGTTTAGGGACAAGGTCTGGCCTCATTCAAAAGGCTGGAATTAATAGATCATCCCATAGAGTATTTGCAAGTATTCTTGGTTTGTGAGATGAGAAATTATTAATTAAATGTTTGTATTCAAGTTTTTGATAAATATTGCTAATTCATAAAAATATTTTCAAACCACCAATATCAGACAATTCATCATGCTTTCGAAATCTCCCAAGATTGAGACCAATATATTTTCAACCCCTACGTCAGTCCAATTTTCTCATTTTCTTTAAAATTAAATTAGAATCCAAAAATGTCACTGTACTATGTTTTAAAAAACAAGTAACTCTAAAAATCCAAAGAGCTGACTTTTTTTTGAAGCAGAAGAATCGATCCGCATTCAATATTTTAATAGTAGACGTCGAGTACTTGAAAGTTGGAAGGTAGCAAGCTTGACAGGCTCCTCCTATATCTGCACACACGTACACACGGGGAAGAATGTCAATAAGCATGCATTAACTATTTAATTCACACCCAGACCCAGGAGAGTGCAATCCTTGGTAGCCCAGCAAAGCAAAGTTGGCCATATATAACAGTGATTTTCCATTTCCCTGGGCTGCTGCTGCTCACCTCACCTCCCTACTACTACTTTATTATGTTTCAGACTGGAGTCCTCTCTTTAATTTTCTCTGTGTCTCAACACCCTTTTAAAGGCAATGGAGAGCATAAAGGGAATAGTGCATGGTTTACAATTACAATGCTAGATTGTACGTTAGATATATCGGCATGCAAGCTGGGCTTCGTCAACTAAATATACATTTAATGCATGTTTTTATTTAAATTTTTGGCTTTCTTTCAAGTACTGTGCTTAATGCTAAAAGACTAAAGTCCTCCCATGTTTCCATTTATAGCCATCCTTTGCCTTTGCCCATTAAAATCTATATAAAGCTCTCTAGATCCCTTTTTTTTTAGACGTTGAAGTCGATCGTACGAGACAGGGAGAGGCGTCGTCACGTGAACAAAGAGGTCACACGGGTGATAGCTACTACTCATTATTCATGTGCTACTCCCATTTTGGTCCTTCCTCACATTCCTATTTCCAAAATGCCCCCCAAGTTTATTGTCCTACGTAGTAGTTACAAACATCTTAATTAGGAACTAATGAATGTGAGACAGTCTGGTGCTCCATAGAAGAATATACTACTAATTTAAGGGACGTGGTGTTAAAGTGTGGATTTGTCCTTTTCTTTTGTGGGTCATATTAATTTCCTTGGAAGATTATTTATAACTCTCAGCAGTCCAGCAACGAACATAAATCATTCGTTATTTGTCTATATATATATATATATGGATTATTAGTCCATACCGTCTATGCTTTTGTTTTAGTTTAGGGATCGAAATGAATCAATCATTTCGTTATTAATTCTTTTGTTTTAGTTTAGGGAAATCTAGTTACGGCACTTCTCAACACATTAACCCATTAGCCGGTGTACAGGACCGTGCAATAGGCATTACAGTAACATATTTACAATAAAAAAGGAATAGGACTTTTTTTGGGTAATCTTTATTCCTCGTGCTTTTCCCACTGCAAACGGCTGTTCATCTCCCCTGTTCTGTTTGATAAAAGAACCTGTCTCCCTCTCCCTCTCCCTCTCCCTCTCTCTCTCTGCGCACACAAACACATTGCAGCAGTATTACTAATTTATTATTACTATTTACCATTCTCTGCTCTCTTATCTACTCTGCCTTTTTTTTTTTTTTCTTTTTGCATTTTTTTTCTCTACTGATCTCCCTGCGCCGCCATGGACGCTGTGCTTCACCGTGTGCACGGCCTCTCCGTCGCCTTAGTCCTCCTCTTCTTCGCCACAGCTCTCGGTAAGTCCATAACAACTTCTCATGCCAACCATTCCAACTCTTTTTACCTTAGCCTATGAGACGAAACCTCTCCTTTCTTCTTCATTCTTGCCAAGATGAGCTTTTTCCTCAACGATCACAAGAACCCATCAATACTCGCTCATAAAAAATAAAAATAAAAAATCTTTTTGATCCAATTTTTACAACCTTAGAACTCGAATAGCATCCACTAACCATCAAAGATCGTTTCTTGGTGATGTATAGGGGGTGGATTGGAGGGCTTCATTCAAGAAGGTGCGGAGCCGAACATGAGGACTCTCGAACAACTCCACGTGACACGGAGGCGGCTCGTCGGCGTGGGTTCTTTTCCTCCGACGTGTCGAGGTCGGTGTGGGAGCTGTTTCCCTTGCGGAGCGGTACACGTGACGATCCAACCGGGGCTAATTTTCCCATTGGAGTACTACCCCGAGGCTTGGAGATGCAAGTGTGGCAGTAAGCTCTTCATGCCTTGATGATGAGGGAGAATGGATTAGCTATTCTCGCGGTACAGTTTACAAAGGAATGGAGAAGAACAGAGGAGAAGGCAATAAGCGCTTCTCAACTGACCTCCATGGATGAGTTCTTTGTAATGTTCGTATATATGTAATATGAGTGGATTTTGATGGGATATATTTTTGCCTTTTCTTTTCTTTTCTTTTTTTGTTGTGTTCTTTGAGCTATGATCTTTGGTGATGAGTCGAGAGGTCGGAATGAAGATAATGAATTAATGACTGGTGTTACCTATTTTCACATTTCAAGTGGCTTTTCTCTTAAGAAAAGTATATTAGTTGTTATTTCTTTGTAAAGGACCTTTTTTTTCTCTCTCTTTGTATAGGACTCACTGATGATGGAGTACTGATTGATATGTAGGCATGGCTTTTTTCCAAGGTCATATCAGCTTTTAGGTTGGGAAACGCTAAATATTAATGGCCACAGAGTCCTTTCTGAAGGTAAATTGCTTCAGAGATCATATCACAATTGTTGCTCTGCTTTACCTTTACAAAACTTTGTCCTCGAACATTATGTACTTTTGCCAAATAGACATTATTGTGTTTTTTTTTCTTCTTGTATAAGGTCTTTATGCTTCTTATACATTTTGGCTCCAATCTGTTGTCAGTGGGATGAGTGCTTTATTCCAGCATATTGATCAACAATGGCCTATCTACTCAAGCCAAATAATAAAAGTATATAACTACTGAAGAAGGCAAGAAAGTTCAAGATACTTAGCTTGTCATATGATTATGGTATTTTGGCTTTATATGACATCTTTTTTCGAGATTTGACACCTACATTAGTGTGCAAAATACTAGGCATCTTTAGTACTAACTTTCATCATAGGACTAATTATTTAGCTTCTCATTACATGGAATTGGAACTGCTCTTCCCCAATGATCTCCCCCATTCTCGGGGAAAAGAGGTGCAAATAGTGAAAATTTCATTCATGGAAAGCGATAGTTGAGAGCTCAACAGGAGCAATCTCTGGGTCGTCTTTAACAGCCACCAAATACTGGCTGTCACCTTCCAAATAAGCCTCCATGAATGCCACCATGATCCCTCCCACAAATTCCCTCATGGGCTTCCTTGCTTTGCCATTTTTACAAGCGCAGTAAGTTGCCTTCCCTCTGATACCCTTAGTATCATCATCCAGCATATCTGTATGGCCATAGTCCTTGGCAACAAAATGACATGATGGCGAACAACACTCATCAAAGAACTGTTGGTGGCTTACACCCTTTGGAGCACAAGGAGGAAAGAAGAGATTCTTCTTCACCTCACCTAGGCCTGATCCGACCAACATTACCGGCATCTCGAGCTTCAAAGATCCAGGAACATAGGAGAGAATTGGAGGAGGAGTTTGCTTCCCTATGTCCATTCCATCAACAGGATCTATCCCCATCAATGCTGCGAATTTTAACTTAGTCTTGGCATAGCCTAGTGCAAGAGCGAATGCCACTTTGCCGCCGCGACTATGGCCGGCGAGCGACGACTTGCTTAGGTTCGGTCGAATGTGAGGTGGGAGCACACGAACTAGTCCATGGATCAACCAATCTGCTACTGCGCCTCCAGATTTGATCTCCTCTGAACAGTCTGCTCCTGATGCCGAATATAACTACAGGGGTATAAGGAAATAATTAGTGAATATTTCATGCATGCCTAGGTTTCAAACATGTTAACTTATACATGCACATTAACGAAACCTGATTCCAAGCTTCAACGTTATATGCTAGTTGTAACATTACTGAAGGGATTCAAATTTTTGTAACTGAAAACAGTAACATAGAATACCAATATCTGAATTGAGTCTAATTTGCCTCAAACTAGATGTAAAATTACATTGTATATAGCTCGGAGAACTGACCTGGGGTCCAATAACAATGAAGCCATGAGAAGCCACATGCTGAAAGAGCTGAGAGTAGAAGGAATTAAAGAGAAGGTAACCATGGAGGAATAGTACTACTGGGTAGTCTCCTTCCTCAGTTGGAGCAGCAATCAAGAGAGGCTTTGGAGGTGTTGAAGAGGAATCAGAACGGCTCCCAGAATCCCCCACTTCGACATTGAAGAGCTTGACACTGTGATTCCCCTGTTCAAAGACATGGCTAGGCTTTGCCATAGCTTAATTTCTCACTGTTTCCTGTTGGAGGGAGGTGAGGGAGATATTATAAAGTGAATGTGAATGTTATCTTTTAATGGATTGGGGTTCTAGGGGGCGTCGTGTGTCTCTTTGGTAACCTCTTCTTATCTAGTGGAAGATATTTGTGCAAACTAGCTGCTAGAGTTTGGAAGGTTTAAGAGCACAAGCTTCCACTCAAAAGTTTCCTAAGCTTTCATTTTCATCTCGTGGGCCTGCTGCCCTTTGGTTGTTGGGCCGGGCTTAGATGGCTTAGATTCCAAAACGCCACCGCTCTTTCCATTCTTACGACGCCATGTCATTTCCCCAGGTGTCCTCCTATTACAACGCCACGTTTTCGAGACCGCCCAAATCGAACCTTCGCTTCTTCTCCCGCGCTCTCTCTCTCTCCTCCTCCTCCTCCTCCTTCTCCTCTGTAACCCTAATTCTTGTGGGTTTGAACTAATATGCAATCATGTGGTTTCGACCGCCGTACGGGAAAGGGCCAGATGTGGAGTCGGGCGCCAACCGGCCGTTGTACCCGGTAATGTTAGAAAGCCCGCAGATTCGGTGGGCATTCATCAGGAAGGTATACTCGATCCTGACCGTCCAAATGCTGCTCTCAGTGGCCGTGGCGTCCGTCGTTGTGTTCGTCCGACCAGTCTCGCACTTCTTCGTGCACCACAGTGCCGGATTGGGGCTCTACATCCTTATCATCTTCCTCCCGTTCTTGGGTTCGTTATAATTTATTATAAGTATATATATATAAATAATAATAACTAACTAACTAATTCGTTTAATTTGGTTTTGTTGCAGTGTTATGTCCTTTGTATTACTATCACCAGCATTATCCGGTTAATCTGCTGCTGCTTGGGATTTTTACGGTGTCCATTAGCTTTGCAGTTGGATTAACTTGTGCTTTTACCAGGGGTGAGATTATTACAACTATAATGATTTTATTTTTATTCTCCAGATATATTTGATGACTTGAGCTACTGATCCCGATATCGTGATTTATTCCTATGTTGGATAACAGGGAAGGTTATTCTTGAATCTGTTATCCTCACAGCTCTGGTTGTCGTCAGTCTCACGCTCTACACTTTCTGGGCAGCGAGGAGAGGCTATGACTTCAATTTCCTTGGTCCGTTTTTATTCTCAGCTCTCATGATTCTGATGGTTTTTGTACTTGTCCAGGTATGATCTTTATCGCAACACTTATTAATTCTACGAGAGTTATTTATATGAAAATATTTTTTTTTTCTGACATGGGGTTTGTTTTCTTGATTAATTTCTTCAGCTCCTGTTTCCACTTGGGAGGATCTCGCTCACTATTTACGGTGGCTTGGCTGCTCTCATCTTTTGTGGATACATTATCTACGACACGGATAACCTGATAAAACGCTATTCTTACGATGAATACGTTTGGGCTGCAGTTACACTCTATCTGGATATCATCAATCTTTTCTTATCTATCCTTACCCTTTTCAGAGCATCAGAAACATGAATACATGTACTCAGAATTGTGGTTTTAAAATACGATGGCTGCTGTGAAAGAAAAGAAAAGAAAAGAAAAAAAAAATCTTTTCTTGAGGATTTCCTTTTCCTCTGAATATGTAAAGAAAGCTGCTGTTGTGAGAGTTGTGATCTCAATGATTAATATAGTTTGCATAATTGTCTCTCTTTCTTGGCTGATAATTTCTTCTGGCTCATTATCATCCGTAATAAGCGAATAAAATCCCACATATGGTTACTAAAAAGAAAAGGATAAAAACAAATATTTGTATGTCTATGAAAATGTATCTCAATACAGAAAATATGGTCCTAATCGTGTTATTAACATCTAATCTCAAAGACATGGAAACTAAAACGAGACGGTATGTATAACTCGTCCCATATGTGACATGTACGATAGCTGTATTGCTGCAAGAAATCCTAGTATATTACTTGAAGCATGACAAGTGAAACCATCAGGAGAATCTTGAACAGACTATCCGGTGAAGCAGAATCTGTCAGCGAATTCAACAAAATTTTACCATCAATAAGGTCTTTAGTTTCCAATACTAAGACATTGATAGATATCAAAATATTCATAGAACTATGCTTACCTCCAGCAGAACCTTTTTCATTATCAGATAGACTAGTGGGTGATGCAGGTGGAGAGGTTGAAGAATTTGACACTGTGATCCCCAGGTTCACACAATCTCCACCAAGAGAACCTACAGTAACCTTATACCTTTCAGGAAGACATTTGAATATTATGTTGAAAAATTTATTGAAGAATTTTTTATATTCTTACATTCTTTGTAACAAGGGAATGTGGTGACATTAAGAAGGTTGCCAAAACCTTCATTACATTCGCACTTGTGGTTGACATCTGATGTCTTTACACATCTTCCCCCACCACAATATGACCACATGCATGCTATGAAATAGAGAAGATAAAATTGAATTATAACTTATGAGAGTAAAGTATCATGAAAGCAACATGGTGAGTGATGCTGAGGAGAAAAATCAAAGTGCGGAAAAAGGATTAGTATGCTTACGATCAAAGATGGAGAAATTATTTGTTGACGGTGACGCTGCGGGTGCTGGAACCTCAGAACTGTTGGAGCACGAGTAATTGATGCTACCTGTAAAAAAAACCAAGGAATATGCAACTGCAAAGTAAGCAAAGACAATCTAAACAAGGATTATAAACTTGGAACATCTATGTATTGTTAATCTGGACAAAGACTTTCAAGATTAACTATAATGAAGTTGCATTTCCTCATTAGGTTCTCGAGTGCATATGCAAATTTAGAGCGCTGAAAGAAACATGACATTTCAAATTGGTGTATAGTGAATTTATCCACATGGGCTTCCTAACAAACTAACAAAATTTTACCAGAAAAAAAAAATGCATCTACAACAGATTATTGAAATAAATAAATAAATAACAGGGGAATACATTGTTTTTACTACAGAAATTAGGACAATCATTTGACTTGTTAAGGAGCCCAGGTAGCTACCTATTTCTAAGTCCCACCTCTTGATTCTATTAGTAATATGAACACTTACGACAAACATAAACATCTATTGGACGCTTTCATACAGGGGAAAAAGCAAAGTAACTATATAGTAATGCAATTAAATGAAACAAGTCATGTTGTGAAAGCGATACAAACTTGTAATCCATTGAATAGTTGACTCGGAGAAGGAGGAAAAAAAGAACTTTGATAGGAACTGCTATCTGAACGGAAGTACTGTGTAGGATTTGGTTGCTAATATTTAACATAACCCATAATGCAAGAAATAAACTGATGGTGATGCTTATCTGAAAGCAGGTTTGTCTACGGCTTTGAATAACTCGTGACCTGGCTCAGCCTACTCATTAAACAATGGAGCACTAATTCAATCTTTCACATCAAATGCCTTAAGACGTTTGCAGGTGGCTGTTCAAACATCTCAGGCCCAAAGAAGTACCACCTTCACATTGTAGTTAACACCAATGCAATGCAAAGAGTTTATGATAGACTATGATCTGAACCCGAAGACTGAATTGAACTTAGATGCAACTTACAGTTGGGGATGATGCAAGGAAGGAATCGAAGACTGTCTTCTACATGAAACTGACTCCAACCAGCATCGCACTCGCACACGAACCCAAACGTGTAGTTCATTGATCCCTTGCAGTTCCCCTTCCCACACTGCACATGGCTGCAGATCCCATCTTACAACCAAAATAAAAATAGCAAGTAAGAACAAAACAAAGTACGATTCGTATTGGTAGGCACACAAAATAAACTATAAACCAGAAGGAGAACAAAATTCCTTCTTTTTTTTTTCAAAAAAAAAAGGAAGTAAAAGGAGTCCTTAGAAAAAGAAATTAAGAAGGAGATACAGATATGAAGACAGTACTGAAAACAGGGGCAAAGAGAGGAGAGAGGAAATCATCAGCGGCTGCTCTCTGGGGGATCGAAGATGTGATTCCTTGCAGGATGATGAAAACAAATACTAGTTTTGCCAAACCCATCTCTTATCCTACCAACCAAAAGCTCTCCAAAGTTCAGTTATCAGAAAGAGAGAGAAGGGGGGAGGGGGAGAGAGAGGTGTGGTTGGTGTGATGGCGTTTGGGAGAATTTATTCGGGATTGGACTTCAGTTGGAAGCTGGGTGTAATTATGACATTAGATTATAGGAGAGAATTCTGAGTCTAGATTTTGTGACACCGTGTGTGTTGTAAGGAATAGATGGATGACTTTGAGTCTTTGACTAAATTGACTTTGTGGAGTCCCCATAGAGGCCTTTTGCCCTTCTTTTTAGATTTCTGGCCTCCTGAGTCTCGAATAGGTTAGGGCTTAGGAGAGGACTTATTACATTGAATGTGTTAAAAGGGTTTGCAAACACTCGATTAGAGCACTCCCAACTAGACTCAAGACAGGGTTGGTTGGAGTACGGGATTGGGACCACGGAATTAAAAGACACATTTATTGTAGTGTTTTTTTTATAAAAAAAGTAATTCAAAGTGAGCAACTTTTTTACTCTTTCAAAAAAAAAAAAAAGGAACAGGATAATCACAGAATATTACTAATAGGTAGCTATTAAAAAGTAACAAATATAGTTAAACAATTAATATATTTTGATACCCGTTTGAATATTGAAGAAGTTCCCTAATTGATTCATAGTTCATAACTCATAAGTGCAGATGATGGGATATTGAGGACTTGGGTAATTGGATATTTGGATGAAGAGGATGGATGTTATCAAATTATCTAGAGACTAACTTTACTTGCATAATTTGATCGAGTCAAATATAAGATAGTAGTCTGCTCGTTAGAACCCTAAGTCAAATATAAATAGTCAGTCACACACGGAGGCGCTATAAATTGAAGTTCTGGTCTGGTGGTCCGAGTCCGTAAAGAAGAAAATAATAGTCATTGGACAATTAATTTTGTCGACGACAAGAATTTCTACCATCGGCTTTTTTTTTTCTTCTAAAATTTGAACTGCGATGTGGAAGACTTCTCCCTCAGCACAAAGCACACGGCAACACTAAGATGGGAATTATACCAATCGGACTCGATTTGTGCGTTGCAAATGCTCGATCTTCCCTCTTTCCTATCTTTAGTGAAGCATAAAGCCCCAATTTTCTATTTCGGTTTCCAGTTGGTTCTTAAACACTTTATAGGCCTCCTACAGCCCATAAGTTTCCCAATGGGCTCTCTTAAGTGGCTCATAAACACACTAATCTTTAGCTAGCAATAACTTCTTTATCCCCAACACAATTAGTTCCAAACATGTTTTTTATCCTTTCTTTTTTTAACCAAATTCACTCCAATAAATAAAATAAAATAAAATAAAAATTAATTTTCAATTTTATTTTTGACGTGATTTAAATTTAAAGTATTTTGATCCATTAATTTTATATATTATTTATTTTCCTTCAAAATATAATATATTTTTTTACCTTTTTACAAACAATTACACTTTAATCTAGTTCACAACTAAACACTATATTTTCTTAGCCCAATTTAAGTTACTTAAAATCAAGACTAAAAATGAAGAATTTGGAGCTTAACCTCAAACCGAACACAGTCTAGGTAGCTAGTCAATATATATTTTTCCCTCAAGCAAAAAAGAAAAAAGAAAAAATAAAACAGACACGAAGAGAGACTTCATGCAAGCAAACGAGACAAGGAGCAGATGGTACAAGCATACCTTTATCCTGTCATCAACTTTAACCATGTCCATGTAAATATGTAATCCAGCCTTTCTGCTTTATTTCTTCTGCTTTCTTTCATTTCCTCAGATAGCTCAGCAGCAGCTACATTTAAATCAGATAAAAAGTTAAAATGTAAGTTAAAAGAAACAACATCAAGGTACGCAAAACAAATGGATCACACTACTCTTCTCGGAAGAAAGGACATTCACCTCTCTCCCATGGAATCATGTGGACTTAGTATCTTCTGCGATGTTGCTTCATCCAGTTTCCAGCTAAGGGCAACTCCATATTTTAACGTCCAGGAATATATTCCCATCTCGACAACTAGTGATGCTCCATTAATTTATAATCCATTACTAGATCAGATATAACAATTATTCCAATCTACATGTCTATGTGCAGGTAGGTGCGTGAATTGAAGGTCACAAAAATTAAATCATAAAGCTACCTGCATATGAAAAATAATGAGAACAATGGTGCTACAATAAAGCTCAACCATAATGGCTCATGATAAGACTCAGATTGATCGTAGCTCTTTGGGACGGCCACAACTCTTATAAAGTAGCATGGATGGTGTACATTATTCGACGACGTCTTATTTAAAAATACTTATATGTATGTATATATACATATATATATATATATTTATATTTATATGCATACATACACCATGCCCGTTAGGCGTTAGTTGTATATAAAATCCTGAAAAAAAGAACGTGGCACAGCATCACGTCAGAACAAGCTACCATTACCAAAAAGAAGATGATAGAAAATTATAAATTGGAGTACTTCATAGTTAATTGAGATAAGATTGATGGACAATGCAGTGGCAGCTATAAAACGGGAAGGAACAATTGGGGCACAAGCACAGGGGCGCTGCTTCCGTAGTCCCAACAAAAGGCCACAAGGTGAATGATATTTGACACCAGCATGTGACTGCCAACTAAACCTCAATCCATTGCCCAATAATACACATCATTCAACAAAATTATTTAGTGGGTTTTAATCCATAAGATAGAAGATTATTCAGTGGGGACCAAGTCCGTATTACTATAATCCACAGGCAAATACTCATTGGTTTCGCCTCTTGTTCTAATCCTAGATCTAACATTTCCGCAAATAGGACAAAGACATTTTGTTTATGCAATCTAAGATGAAATGGTTTTAGCTCGGTGGATATCAATGGAACAGTAGTCACCATCCATCAGCTTAAATAAGATATAGTCTCGTACTTATAGTTTCAACTTTTGACCCATCTAAACATAGGAAGGGAAAAAAGGGACATACCAGCTTTTATGATCAGGAGCCCATCTCCTTTGGTGCAGGAGCCAAGAGCCAAGAGCCAAGAGCCAAGCAAGCAAGGGTGGTGCATCATATTCATAGGGTTAAGTCTAGTGATGGGTCCAAATTTTCATAAGATGCTGACAACCAAAAGGTAGTTGTCTACGGATCCACAGCACGTTCATGGTTCTCCTCTCCACATGGCTTGATGGCCTCCTGAACCAATTAACATTATCTGTCGTACCCATAATATCCTTTGCTATCTCTCCAATCCAATCCTTGTTAGAGAAGCCTAGCTGCCTAACTGCAGTTGTCTATTTATCCATGGATATTTTCTTCACATGTCCTCCTCCTCTTCTTTCTTTTCCTTCAGAATTGATCCAGATAAACAAAGATAAGCCAACAGTAATGTGAGAGAGACAAAAGAGATGGAGCATGTGTCAAATGGATTAAAGAGAATAGATTAGCTAGTAGTTAATTACCAGGGTGTAAAAGCCGATATAAATACTAGCTTCCTTGCCTCGTCTAAGTATTGTTAGGTCCCAACTCTTGTTGAAAAGTTCTGAGGAGCAATGGGGAAGGCAGGCCAATGGTTCAGAAGCTTATTGACAGGAAAGAAAGAGGAGAAAAAGGAGAAAGTTACAACCTCAATGAAGACGTTGCAACCCGGGGCCCAAGTTGCTCCAAATCTCGTGCCGCCACCCAAGGAGAAAAAGAGATGGAGTTTCCGGAGATCGGCAGCAGCAGGGAAGTCCTTGCATTCTCCAGATCCAAGCATAGGTGGACCGACCTCAATGATGTCGGAGTCAGAAATTGATCGGAAGAGGCATGCCATGGCTGTAGCTGTGGCAACGGCAGCAGCAGCTGATGCAGCAGTGGCTGCCGCACAGGCAGCAGCTGCTGTTATCCGTCTCACTGCGGCAAACCCCAACAAGACAACCAGTTTTATCGAGGAAGATGCTGTTATCAAGATTCAATCTGCCTTCAGAGCTTATTTGGTATCTTTTCCACTCCCTAAAAATAATAGGATTCTAACATGAGATATAATTTAGATTGAACATGAGTAAATAGCAAGGGATAAAGGACTTAAAAGATGACAGTTTTGGCTTTGATCCTGAACCTTCCTTTTTGATGGTTTAGCTCATGAATCATTAATGTTATGAATAGATGTCCTAAGTAAATTCCAGTTAGCAGGGTCACCATGTTTGGGTGTCCCAGATTGAGTATTGATATGTACTCTATCATGTTAGTCATACAGCTCACAACAACTATAGAATTTCAATCTGTTTGCTTAACATAGCGATTAATCATGCCACCAGTTTGCAGTATAATCTCCAAGTTCCAAAAATATTAAGTAGAATGACCTAAATTGTAAGAAAATGAAAAGAAAAAAAGGATAAATACTAATGAAATAACACAGCTGGTTAAGGGTAAGCACATTTAAAAACAAGTAATTTATATAGATACTAGATACAGGAGAAGCTCTAACACCCTTAACGAGCTATTACTAGCTATCTCTGTACACTAAGCGTCATTTTGACTTTCAAGAAGCAATATATTGTACAAAAAGAAAAGAAAATAACTGTTCAATAGAAATTTTAGTGGAAAACATTTTGAAAGAGCAATACTATAAGAATTAATTTAATTATGTAGGCAAGGAAAGCTCTATGTGCCTTAAAGGGCCTGGTGAAACTACAAGCTCTAGTGAGAGGCCACCTGGTGAGGAAGCAAGCCACAGCCACTCTTCGCTGCATGCAAGCCATTGTGACTGCCCAAGCCAGAATCCATGCCCAGCGGATTCACATGGTTGAAGAAGCAGAGATGTTATCCCACCAGCAAACTTTTCGCAGATCTCCACAGCATGCCCCTTATCGACATTCATATGTAAGCAGCGCTTTCTCAGGGAAATTTTGCAAAAATATACCTAGAACCACAGAAGCAACATAACCAACCAAGTTTCAACAATAGATAAAGTTAACACTTAAACTTCAATTTATGAGAATAATAATTGTGGCGCAATTTATCTTCCTAATGAGATTTGTGATTGTATGAGTAGGAGATGGCTAGAACTGCAGAAGAAAATGTAAAAATCGTGGAAATGGATAGCAGCGAATCAAGGAGTAATACAAGGTGCAGACTTAGTTGTTCCGCCGCACAGAGTGAAATGAAAGACCACAGATTCTCAGCATACTATGGTGGATCTCAAACACCTTCCAGAGCAGAGCAATACCAACAATATTCACCTGCTCCATCAGCCATAACTGAAATGAGCCCTAGAACTTACAGCGGGCATTTTGAGGATTTCTCATTCACAATATCACAGAGTAGTCCCCAGTACTTATCATCTATTTCAGTACCTGATGGAAGGCAACCTTCGCTTGACTACCCTTTCTTCCCCAGCTACATGGCCAACACAGAATCTTCAAGGGCAAAGTCAAGGTCACAAAGTGCTCCAAGGCAACGAAGTGATACATTTGAAAGGCAATCAAGCAGGCGAAGGCCGTCAGTTGAAGGAAGGAACATACCAAGAGGGGCTAAGATGCAACGATCATCTTCCCATGTGGGCATGACAGCTAATGGTTACCAGTATCCGTGGTCTATCAAGCTAGATAAGTCCAGTGTATCCCTCAAAGATAGCGAATGTGGATCAACAAGCTCGGTGCTGACAAATACCAACTACTGCAGATCCTTGGTAGGATTTGAGGTATGAGTTCCTGAGTAAATTTCTCATATGAAAACCATTGATTGTTATTTTGCATTAGGAATTCTGATTTATCTTTCTGTTCCAGCTCCACAGAAATAAGTACTGAATCTTATTCAAGTACTTCTATTACTACTGGGAGATGATTATGAACAATAAAGCTAGGAGGTATTACAATTTAGAAGGATGGATAATTGTTGAGCTTATGGAAGGTACCGTGGTAGTGAAGCAGAATAAGAACCGCATCGTCTCGTTTCATTAATCTCGGTACTACTATCAAGGAACCTCATTTTAGTTTAAGTTGTTCTTCTTGTTTTCTAATTGTACGTGACTTCATTTTAACTTGATTGGGTATGTCCACGACAACTGAAATGAAATAAAGATTGCTTACAAGCATTATTCTCTGCCATTTTAACTCAAAATCGAAACACATCTCACTGTTCAAATTGATGCCGAACTAGAAGTTGGTTAGTTTCTAGTATGAAAAATTACAAAGTGTCCAACTGCATGACACTGATAGAAGGACTAATAATATGTTATGTTAGTAAACCATGCCATCTATTATAAGCACAAAACACCAACTACGATAGCAATCACTCATGTGTAAACATCTAACCAAACCCCTGCCACATGCTTGATATATATATAGGCGTAATAAAGCATTAACATGGTTGTGGTAATCTCCTTATATGGGCCTTCCAATATGATATGTATGGGATGCTCTATAAACTCTGATTAAATCTGGCAAACTGTTATCCATGATGGTAGTAGTTTTGATTTATTATGATTCAATGAAACAGACTTGTGTAGCCTTGTATTAGTAAAAAAAGAAAAGCACGGAAAAGCAAAAGAAGTAAAGCATACGGATCAATTTAACCCTAAAACAAAAAACTTGGATAAAATCAAAACTGGCAACGCTTTTTATACAGACAAACATGTATTCTTTTATCAAAAAAGAAAAGAAAAAGAAGACATTTATATTATGCTCCACAGAGTGAGGCATCAGTGAGACAATTCAACAAACAATTCGAGTGCATGCATAATTGTACTAAGATTGCCATACATTTTTATAAATGTGGGGATATGGGTTCTATCAGGTGAGAGTTGCAACAAAAAAAGAGACCAAAACCAACATATGTCATAGCTCTAGCTACGCAAATGGGATCCAACTCCTTCAAGAAGCCCATAATACTAACCTCTCCAAATGGATTCGATGGGTTTTATTCACAAGCTTTTCGGTCATCAAATAATGAGAATAATAGCACGATCTCTGTTGGCTTCACGATACGGAGTCAAGGGGACGATCTAACTCGCACTATCGGATTCGTTTCAATTATCTCATTGGATTTTTAAGCATTATCGGGTCGGGTTTCGAGTACAAACGAGGGTGTGCCCGAGATTACCATGGTGAGGGATTTGGCTGGTCTGAGGATTAAATGTGATTTATGCAAAACTGAAACAATTATTAGCAGATTAAGCTTAGGGCTGTTTAAGAAGGAAAATTGTTTTTTTTATGTAAGATAAATTTTTTTGATAATTAATTTATCCCCTAAACTTCAAAATTTTGTAATTATTTAAATATATTAAATAATCTGTTAGAAACAAACTAACTATAATATTGATTATGAAAGAATAAAAAATTTCAGAGATAATTATAATATTTACAAATGTAATGACAATTACAATATAGTTGAAGAGAGAGATGAAATATAAAACTATGAATGCACTTTGAAAAAGAGTCTAAAAATATCCCATTCTTTTCTCTACTGACTTCCACTGTTTGCGTATTCTGATCCTTTTCTACCTCTTTTATAACTCTCTACACTTTAGTCGGCTAGATTCCAATCCAGATTAAAGTCATATGCCACCGACCGTAAGTCTTGTAAACTTTGCCATCAGCACTCGTCAATCTCCAATGCGACAGTCTGCACCATATGTGGTTGTCACTTCTTAGAGAAACCTCCCCACATATATATGCATACACACACTTAGCTAAACCACTCACTTCCGTAGAAAAAGGCCACAAGCATGGCTTTCTGTGTATGTGTATCTTTTTGCTGCTAATCCATCATTTCGATCTTATATATTTAGTGGGTATACTGGGCCCTAAAGTTTACCCAAGGACTGCACAGTTGAACCTTAGATTCCAAAGTGATCGAGGTCAACGTTTGAAGATGGTAGGACCCGATCATATATACGTATATATATGGGAGTTGAAAAGGGTAAAAAGAAGAAGAAAAGAGAGTACATTAGACAAAAGAACCGGTCATATATACGTATAATTAATCATGATGTGCAAAGATGCTACCTTTTTTTTTTTTTTTCTTTTATAGTCTAGTCCTCTTCACGACGGCGGCGAGTAGAGTCGTAGATGGTTGGAAGAGCTCAGAGTTGAGGGAAAATGGCACCTTAAGCCCCACAGATTGCTCAATTATTGGAGAGTAGTGGAGGAAAATGACACATCTCTATCAGTTGGACATCATACTGAAGAACAAAAGGCAAAAGGTGTTATGCTCTCTAGTCTCCGGTGTTAAAGATCAATTAGGACTTTACTGAAAGAATCATGATGTATTCATATTAAAGATGATCACTAGCTACTTGAGGATCAATTAAGGACTTTACTCATTCTACTAAGTACTCATGTTCAAGGTTAACTACTTGAGGTGTTTTATGAGAATATATTTAAGTCAAAAAAACATCATAAAAAATGTAGTGTGTTAATTGTAATTATCCAGAAAGAAGTAAAAAAAAACATGTAGACTTCTCATCTGGACCCACAGATGCATATTAAGTTTAACTCCTTTAATTTGATCCCTCTCTCTACATCAATAGATCTGGAGACTCAAGCCTCAAAGAATACGGTGAAGATCCTCGCAATGCCGGCGGCGGAGGAAATCCGAGTTCATTTCATTCTTTGAACCACTAAAACCTGATCAATTAATTTTACTCCTGGCTAGATATCTCTATTTTAAGGCCCACAAGAATGATATAATTCTTAATTGCTAAGGATATTTTACACATCGCCATCTACTTTCTAGCCTCATCGCTTAGAACCAGCTCCTTCTTCAATCTTTCGATCGATAGCCTATCTCTCTTAGAGTCACCAAGTCAATGGGAACTCCAATATATATCCACCTCTTCAGGGTTGGGGGCCCAAACCCATTACCGTTTAATTGTTTAGCTCAATCATGCAACCCATTGTGATCGATCTTCATACCACTGTACATTAATTCTTTCCCAACGCTAGGATAGGAGGAGATGCATGCATGCTTCTCCATGATATACAACATCAAACTGACTTCCAACATGTAACCCTATTTTTGTACCTCATGCAATTCAACAACATATGCACGAGATTCAACAGTTATCAGGTATATATATACAGTGCCAACCATAGTTTTTGTTCCCCATGCAACCCAACAACACATATTGCACGAGATTCCCTAGCGATGTAGTGCGATCGGCAGTTGAGACGATCGAACTTATAAGCTACATCATCCAAAATTATGTTAATGCATTAATTTTTTTTTCTTAATCGACCCGAAATGATATTAACTACCATGAAAAGGATACTACAAGGAAGGTGGCCGGCAAAGAAAAAACACAATATTGTGTTAGTTGTTCTTATGCAATCGACCAGTCAATCTCATCATCAAATTGCACCTGAATTAGCCGGGAAATTAGTAGAGCTAGCAGTGAAGGAAATATGACATTCTAGACTCATAATGTAGCAAAAGAATGTACTACAAATCTCCAATTAATGCCACATATGTATATATTAATTAATATCCAAAGTACTGCACAAATATTATTGGTAAAACAAGTCATAATGATCAGGTTGATTTGTCGTCCACCACCGAGTCACTCAGCAATTGAAGTGCATGACAAGTAGAACATAGATAGGTCGATATGTGCTTCTATCTAGTGAAGGGTGCTTCTCTTTTTCACTTTTTTCCCACTAGCTTAGCTACTCAAGAGGGGATGCTACACATGGGGGAGGCTATATCCATAACTGGTCACAGCCTAATATTGCACGCTCTGATAACATCAAAAGCATGCTGCTATTAAGGAGTCAGATCCACTATATGCCCTTCTAATCCACAAGTCAACAAATCCTCCCATTTATAGTATATATATACATGTTTATGTCCTTCAATTTAATATATATATATATATATATATATGTATATATGGAGATCGAGGTAGTGGTTAGAAAAGTGACTATACTTCTTGAAAGGTTCTTCAGAACCAGCAATCATCAATGGAGACTTTACCTTAGCTATTTGGAAGTGGCATGTCCCCATGGTTATCATTAAGTAATTGGGTTGGCCTGAGGAAGGCTTTACCTTGTCATGCTTAGTAAACCCCACTTTATGAAACTGAAGCAATATTCATCTACTGCAAGAAATATGTGATTAGGCATCACATCTCCCGTCCATTTGTAAAGTGTCAAGTAGCTAGATATATTGCAAGAGAAAATAAGATAAAAGTAATGAAAACTACACAAAGATGCCAAAAAGCAACGAAGTAAACGTGACAAAAAGGAGATATGGATGTCCACCAAGCTAACTAATATGGTGCAACCTAGAAAATATAATAAAATATATAAAGCCAAAAAAAATAAAAAGTTTCCTCTCTTCTATATTTGTATGTCTAGCTAAACAATGATGCTCTTGTGTATACATTACCTTTAATTAATATTAGGATATTCTGTGCCTACATAATTGCTTCTTTTGAGCTTCATTCATTGTTGTGGATATTGTAGCTAGGCACTGGGATAACATGGAATCTGATGTGGGCCCTTATCGTCATGTTGATGAATATTGGCACAAGTAAATGTTCATGAACGATGAAAATCTTAATAAAGTTTAATTGGACTAGAGTGCACTTATGTGATGCTTTCATATTTAACATGTAAAAACTTTCTACCTTCTGTTTCTTAAGTAGGAAGCTCCATTCTCTAGATGATAATATGCTAATTCCACTTATGAATTAGACCTCTTCAGCTGGGAAGAAACAGATGACTGTTAGGACTAAACCTTAGTAGTAGCTAAGGGAAGAAAAATTCGGCAGTGCATGATGCGATAGTCCCTTGTGACAGAAAAGTATACAAACAAAAGGAGAAAAAAAGAGAAAAAGTCAAAAAGAAGAGAGAAGAAGTAAACAGCAACTGAGACTTTGTATATTTTCATTCTAGAAGCCTTTAAAATATGTCACGGTGGAGTACACAGGACTTCAATATATTTTATCACATCTTTATCTATGTAAGGTATATTCTGGTGAGAGCAACAAAAATAATTTTCTCAAGGGATGGCATTCAAGTCAATTGGTTGTTCTCAGAAGCTTCTTTCTTCTGCATTCTATAATATCCAATGGACACTTAGGCTAGACCTTTAGTCTGGCACTCGTGAACACGGAATCGAGAGAATAAATCGAAAGTATGATAGGTTGGCTAACAAACAAAATCACGCATCTAATAATGGCAATTAATTTCAGACACTAGTGTAAAACTAACATATCGAGCTATTGGAGGTCTTGTTTAATGCATGCTAAATGTTTCCAATTTGTCATACTTGAATGTGGAGATTTGTCAAAAGCTAGCAAAGAAACGTAGACTAAGAACAGGGAGTACATTTTGTCTCGAAGAATCCTCCCAAGTTCTCAAATTGCTTGATACGTTCATATGTGAACCATTTTTATAGTTTCTTCTTACTTTACAAATCAATATAATACCACAGAAAAACTAATTGGCGTTAAGTTGCCTTTCGACTTTCGGGTGTAGGCCTTGCCAACCTGCTCGTGGTAAGTTCTTTTAGCAGAAATACGCCAATAAATGATGAATAATTCAAATTAATTAATGGACCAAAGAGGACAGTCTCTGCATGAAGAATAGTATAAATTAATTAAGAAGAGATTTGAAAGTTTATCATCTTGAACGGGGTCAAAAGTACTTAATCGTAAGCCTTTGTTGAAGCATCGATCTACCGAGTATAAACCTAACTTAACTAAGCCAAAACAGATATAGAATTGAATGATATTTGAGTCCTCGCATCAATGTGACAATAATTAATTTGTGTCAAATGTACTTGGATTTTATAAACTACTAGCTGGACCAAATTTTGCACAAAAGCTTATGCATAAACAATGACATATATAACATCCTATTCTGAATCCTAACATGAAATTTGTACCGGCATCAAGCTTTGACCACGTCAAAAATTCTACATACATATATATATATATATATATATATATATATGCCATTACTCCATGAGACTCATCTGAAATTTGATACCCCAATAATAAAAACAAATTTGGCTTTCTCTATCTTCTTTTCCTTTGTCATCTTATTGTCCAACTGCTAGCTACTTTAATTTTTATTTCTTTTTCAATTCCATGTATTATTGAGGATATATTCCACATATATGTATATAAGATGGTCAGTATTTCGACACGTAAACCTATTCACGTTAAATTAACCTGCATGCATGGAGGCTGAGATCTAATGTGAAGTGGGCCCTTCAAATCCTAGGCCCACCAAAGCTAGTGGAAGAGAGAGAGAGAGACGTCTACGCTTTACTTGAAGGTTCATTATTCGTATCACAAGATGAAATGTCTCAAAAGGATAAGACGGGGCGATGAGGACCACCTGATTAAATAACGAACGGTGGTTGATTGGGGAATAGTTTTGAGAGATGCAGGAGACAAAGGGTAGAATTCAAAAGAAGCATCACCCGTGAGACTAGTTGGACCAAACTTGGCCCACATGAGTGTGAATGAACCCAAATGATTTCAGTTCGATCGTCCTGCTGACGTTTAAAAATATTTGGTCGTGCATTCATGTTTAATTTAGCATCGCATCGTGATATACATTAAGTTCTCTCTTTCTTGCAATTACTTTTTACGTTTCCCAATCATCAAATAATAATCTCTACAAGTAAGTTGGTTTAATAAAATAGACGTGATACATAAATTGAGAGAAAAGAAGAAGAAGAAGAAGAAGATAGAACGTAATGACTATTTAACATAAGCCCCCCCAACTTTGCATATTATTATAATAGTTAACATCCCAACAAAAAGATCTAGTTAGGTATCAAGTCATAAGACTCAAACAAAGAGTGCAGCAAGAATAACAATCAAAGTTTCGTGAATCGACAATCATATATAAGGTGCATAGCTCGGTGAATCTCTAAGAGCAACCATAAGGTAAAAAAAAATTATGGAGGAGGTAACAAAAAGAAATCTAAACAAGTCATTATGTAAAAGGGCCTAACATCTACGGCCAGAATGGAGTGAGTGAGACTGGAGTTAGCAGAGAGAAAGATAAGGTGGAGCATCGTGGATGATGAAGTAGACAACAACATTAGACAGCAGGAGATAACGAGTTGCACGGCGGCGACAGACAGTTGACAGTTGGGGGAGAACCCTCGGCTGGCGAGTATGGGCTGAGTTAAATGTATCTTTTTTCTGCTTAAGAAAAGATTGGCATCAGAGGGATGACGTGGCCCTAAGAAGACCTTTTTTGGATCATAAACATTTTATAAAATACAAGGAAAAATTCCCACTCCATTTGATAATCCTCTCTTAATCTTACACGTATCAGAGTACGAAGATCCTCCGCGACCACTGCTAACATCTCATGGACACTAGTCAACGATTAAACGATACACGGGAAACTTTAATTCGAAGGCCCAGAACGGGACCCAACCTCTGCGACCACTAACATCTCATGGACATAAGTCAACGATCAACGATACACCGGAAACTGTAATATTCGAAGACCCATAACGGGGCCCACTGCGCCCCCGTGGCGTCCATCCATTCGAAGTCTAAGTATATATTTAGTCCACCTCAGTCTCCTTCCACTAATCCCAGACGAACCTCCTTCCTAACTCCACTATCCTTCTCAACCACTGGATTCTGTCCACGTATCCAACTTGTTGTAAATCCAACATCAAACCAAACAGCTCGTACCACTCCACCACGTGTCTGTCAAACTACAAAGCGGGCCCCGAATTCCTCTTCTGTCGCGCCGGAACCGGTTAGACTCAAGTTCCTCTTTCGGTGCACCACAACCCCTCCACTATATATACGCTCGTCACCCTTTCCCTCCCTTTATGCCTAGCTTCTAAGGTCTTCTCATCATCATCATCTCCTTACTACTCTTCTATATCATTACCCCTTTAATCTCTCTCTCTCTCTCTCTCTCTCTAACCTTCTCTAAGCCTTTTGCAATTATCTAGTACTAGTGCTGATTAATGGGGAACGCCGACTTCACGTCGCCGCACCGTGTCCCAGTACCGGCGTCGCGGTCTTTCCTGGAAACATTTCAGGCTAACCTAAAAGAGACCTTCTTTCCCGATGACCCTCTCAGGCAATTCAAACATGAGAAGGGGTCAAGGAGGTGTATTTTGGGACTGCAATATTTTATGCCTATACTAGAATGGGCTCCGAGGTATACGTTGCAGCTCTTCAAGTCGGATCTCATCGCGGGGATAACCATTGCTAGTCTTGCAATACCCCAGGGAATTAGTTATGCTAAGCTTGCAAATTTACCACCTATTCTTGGCTTATGTAAGTAGTTGGTCCTTGTTCATTACTACTTTTAAATTAGTTATTTGGTTTGCTATATAATATTAATTGCATATATATATATATATATAGTCATTAATTTTGTGCTTGATTAAATGATCATATGAGTAGATTCAAGCTTTGTTCCACCGCTTGTTTATGCGATGATGGGGAGCTCTCGGGATCTGGCCGTGGGGACGGTGGCGGTGGCTTCTTTACTTATCGCGTCGATGTTAGGGAAGGAGGTTTCGGCTCTGGAGAATCCAGGGTTGTACCTGCATTTGGCGTTCACGGCGACGTTCTTCGCCGGGGTCTTTCAGGCAGCCTTGGGCTTGTTGAGGTATGTGAGCTTAATTATCTACCTAGTTATCTTAGGCGAGAGAGAGAGAGAGAGAGAGAGAGAGAGAGGTTACCAATGGGTCTTTCCGTAATAGGATATGTCCCTAGAATGATATATAGATTGATTTCAGCAATAATGCGGGATGTCTCACGTACGCAAGATGGTAGGAAAATCAACAAAACTTGGTAGATAAGAATCCTTAGTAAATAAATAAAAATATACAAGTTGGTAGGACTAAATGAGTCTCTTTGAACTAATAGTTGAAGTTGAGAAAAGAGAAAAGTATTGTTAGTATGGAGGAAAGATACAGCGGCGACTTCCTGATTATAGACCTGAACTTGTTTTCAGAAAAGGAATAATCTTCGGAGAGGATGTTGGTAGAAAAGAAATATAAACTGCATGGAGAGAGAGAGAGAGAAGACATTGAAGGACAGATTGGATTTTGTCTTTTGTTATTTGAACTTTGAATTAGGTCATAAGTGACAGATGGATAAGACTTGTGTAAAACAGTAGCAGAGAACATAGGAAGACTTAATGCTTGGAGAGTTAGAGAGTAGTGGACATCTATCTCTCTATAAATTAATAGCTTTGCTTGATAGAGTGGAGACGTACTTCAATCTGATGTGGCTTATGTTAATTGCAGGCTTGGATTCATAGTAGATTTCTTATCACATGCAACAATAGTGGGCTTCATGGGAGGGGCAGCCACTGTTGTTTGCCTTCAACAGTTGAAGGGGATGCTAGGCCTTCTACACTTCACCACATCCACAGACCTTGTCTCTGTTATGGAGTCTGTGTTCACCCAAACCCACCAGGTCAATCTCCACTTATAACCTCTACCGATCCTTCATTATAACAAGATTAGCATAGATACATTAATTAGAGAATAAATTTATTTTTGAGGTCTTCATTCTTGTGATCGTCTGATGATGATTGGAAGTGGTTGTGGTGTCTTTCTTGCAGTGGAGGTGGGAAAGTGCTGTTCTTGGATGCTGCTTCCTTTTCTTCCTCCTCCTCACACGATTCTTCGTAAGTAACCGATTAAATAATCCCTTGTGCTAATAATCACTGGCTATTTTAGATAAACATATGAATAGAATCACACATGTATATTGGCCCACCAATACAAAAAAGGACCCAATAATTGAAAAGATGGAGAGAGGACCACAAGATCACGCACCTTTTTTAGGCGATTAGTGACTTTTTACCTAAATTAATGATAAAAATAACACACCAAGAAAGGCACTAGTTACATCTTAAGGGTGATGTAACCTAAAAGGTTGTGGAAACTAATTGCAGTGCTTATTTGAAGGTTTCCTAACTCGTCATTTGCATCGTGTGCTTCTAGTCTTACATTTATAGTTGCATTCAAGTAATGGAAGACTCGCAAAAAGCAACTTACTTTTAACTTGCTCTTCTATTAATGAAATAAAAATGAAAGTTATGCTATACATCATCTATAAGAGTACTCAACCATAAGCTCGATCACAAGTCGCATCAGAGAACATTCCCGTGATGCACATGAACGGGGAAAAGATGGTCCGCCATCAGCTCATGTACAGAAGAAGAGTACCATTTCTTCTCTTTTGAAGAAAGAGAAAATTATGAATAGCTAAGCTTAGGGTCCCAAATCACATTAGGACACATACCCGTGATGTATTGCAGGGCCAAAGATTCCAGACCTCAGATCTTGATAGATAGAAGATGTAATTTTGACAGTCCATTTGTTTGTCATCATCAATATGGTCAAGGGCCAAGGGGACATTGTTTGTTTTTTAGCTTGTTTTGACTTGACTAGCTTAATTATTAAGACAGGAGATAAGCTATCAAGGTACTAACCATCACTTCTTTGCTGTTTCTATTGTCTACATACATAGTTGACAGTGAATTATTGCTATGACCTTTGATTCCTGACATGGCGGAGAATTGGCTGTGTGTCATCTACCTTCTTCTTTTTTTCCCCCTTACCCATGCTAATTTGATAAAAGTTGAATATGAGAATTGATGGAAACAACAGGCATATTGCCGGTGAATTGGTAGTTAATAATAGTGGATAGAGAAGGGCCACCATCCATTTTAATTTGGTACAATATTGACTTGGTGAACTGGGTCCCTTTTGAAGACTTGAATATAGTAACTAGCTTGACTTAAGGCCAAAGTGTGAAGATATATATGTTGGAGTTGAACTTGAGCAGTTAATTAGCATTTTTTATTTTGTCATATAAATAAAGATGGAAATTTGTGCTGAAAATAGTTTTCAATTAATCAGAGTAAGAGACGGCCCAAATTCTTCTGGGTCTCGGCTGCAGCCCCTTTGACGTCTGTGATCCTCGGAAGCCTTCTGGTGTACTTCACCCATGCTGAGAACCATGGTGTTCAAGTGGTGAGTTCTTGATCAACAAAAAAAAATAAAAATAAATAAATAAATATATATATATATATATATAAATTAAAAAGTCAAATTCTTAATTATCTCATCCCCACCACTGCAGATTGGTTACCTAAAGAAGGGTCTGAATCCACCATCGTTGACAAGTTTGAACTTTTCCCCACCTTACATGATGGTAGCACTCAAGATTGGCATCGTCACAGGGATCATTGCCCTTGCTGTAAGTCCCATTAATATATTTTGTTAAATTCAACTAATTAATATGGACTTAATTAATATATGCTCGATCTCACGTCGTACCATCTTTATATATATATATAGGAAGGGATTGCAGTTGGAAGAAGCTTTGCCATGTTCAAGAACTACCACATAGATGGAAACAAAGAAATGATCGCATTTGGCATGATGAACATAGCCGGATCATTCACATCTTGCTACCTCACTACCGGTAAGACGTACTCACCTTAATAAATAATTCGATTGACTCGATCACCCCAAAAAAAAAAAGAAAAAAAAAAAAAACTCATATTTTTTACGTACGTACGTCAGGGCCATTCTCGCGGTCCGCCGTCAACTATAACGCCGGCTGCAAGACCGCCATGTCGAACGTCGTGATGGCGGTGGCCGTCATGATCACGTTGCTATTCTTGACGCCGTTGTTTCACTACACCCCTCTCGTCGTCCTCTCCGCCATCATCATCTCCGCCATGCTCGGCCTCATCGACTACGAGGCGTTGATCCACCTCTGGCAAGTCGACAAGATCGACTTCTGTGTGTGTTTGGGCGCATATCTCGGCGTCGTCTTCGGAAGCGTCGAGATCGGATTGGTCATCGCGGTACATTAATTAACTCTGTTCATCTTCTTCATTCTAATTATCATTTCAGTTGCAATTTACAGTAAGTACTACCTGACCTTGAGGAATTAAGACTGATTAATTGAATGAGTTAATAACTTTTGCATGAATGCAGGTTGCAATATCTTTACTTCGAGTGTTACTATTCGTGGCAAGGCCAAGGACTACCGTTCTTGGTAACATACCAAACTCGATGGTCTATAGAAGAATGGATCAATACCCTGTGGCCCAAACTGTTCCAGGAGTGTTCATACTAGGAATCGATGCTCCAATCTACTTCGCAAATGCAAGTTACTTGAGAGAGAGGTGAGTTGACTAATTAGATGCTATAGAACATATATTACGTACATGCACCATGAATATATATGTATTGTATAACTCATAATTTGGTTAAGCTAAATGTGTGTGTGATTATTGTTATTTAGGATATCGAGATGGATCGATGAGGAGGAGGAGAAGCTCAAATCCAAGGGTGAGACAAGTTTGCAATATGTAATCCTAGACATGGGTGGTAAGTCTTGTATACATATGTGAAGATATAGTATGTATGTTTGTTTGCTTCTACACTAGCTTAACGTAATTTTTTACTTGTGTGGCAGCTGTGGGTAGTATTGACACGAGTGGAATTAGCATGTTAGAGGAGGTCAAGAAGTCTGTGGATAGAAGAGGACTCCAGGTAATAATACAAGTGATCTCACAGAATTAACCAAATATTAATTGCAGATTTTATTACCTTTAATGCTAATTAATATATATGTATTACTTTTTTAATGATTTATAAGCAGCTTGTCTTAGCTAATCCTGGAAGTGAAATAATGAAGAAGTTGGATAAATCCAAGGTCCTGGAAGCGATTGGCGAAGAATGGATCTTCCTCACAGTAGGCGAGGCAGTCGCAGCATGCAACTTCATGCTCCATTCCTGCAAACCGCCGGTCATCGCCGATGATGGAGTAGCTCATGACAACATGGTCTGAGAGAATTACCATGGATGGAGATCATTTATACCGTAGTAAAATCAGCAGGATGGAGACTGAGATACATTTGTTCCTTTTTGATCTATTGACAAATGAGTCTCAGCTAAATCCTCCTGCTTAAGAAACAGAGCTTGCTCTTCTAATCCACCTACAAAATTTTCTATGTAGCACATATACTACTGTAACTGTATTGGGAAAAGCTATAGAAATCTATAACCTTCTCCTGGACTATCAAACAATGCAATGCTCTGATCTGATCGTGTATTAAATATTAATTACAGTTAGTGATCCAAGAAAGTGATACAGAATAATAGGCTTTGAATGAAATCACAGGACTAATAAGAACTATTACATTAAACAGAGCAAATCCGACCAGAGATCCTCCTTGGTGATTGATAAATTGTGCTGTCTTAACTGACCAAGACATTAACTATGACACCTCCTATGATGACTGTGACCTAACAGCTAAAACTTTGGGGCCAATCGGTTATCTAACAATGACGAATAACAGAATCTCAAACAAGTTGTTAATTCCCTTTCAGGCATGAAATCGAATCTGGCTTTGTTTCACAATCCGATTCCTTTCCAACAGATAGAAGATGAAAAAATTTCAACTTGCAGGTTTCTCTATGCTGCTTTTTGGTCATAGAATATGGCTAACTTGCAGGTTTCTCTATCCAGTCTCTTTCACTTCTCCTGGCCGTAGAAGCTAAAAGGAAGCATCAAATTGGCCGCTTTTTGGGATTGATTTATTTTGCCTAAAGAAACACCCTTTCGGTGAAGATGTGATAGGATTGAACTACTTTGGTGACATGAACACCTCAAACATAATATTAAAGATCAGTTTTTCTGTCAGGAAAATAAAAAAAATCAAAAGAATCAAGTTGAATCCAAACCAAGTCAGTGCATGAAGCTGTCACAGTGGAACTAAAGCCATGGAAAGGACCCAATTACCTCCTGGCAATTGGAGTTGATAGATTCGACTACAATAAGTCCGCAGACTGATCTACAAGCCAAGTTATTCTGGCTCTAATTTTCTGAATACAAAACTTTTCCTGCTTACATCTGATAAAAGATGGACTTTACACTCACCAATCTACATCTGATTTATTTTTTCGTTCCACATATTTTTGAGTCGTTGCTGTTAATTCACACTTGATTTTTCTGTGTAGATCACATAAACTCTGTGGAACTCATCAAAAGTCTAATAACTAAAGTCAAATTGTTGGAATGAAAGCACCAGCATCCTTCATGTCAATTGAAGCATGTAGAACTAAAGAATTTCATGCATTTGGAAATCATAAAAGTTACAGCTGCATCATCAGCATTGTATTCGTCTAACTTTGAACAATGACATGATAGTTTACATTACACCCTGAATGCAATATCTGAGAATAGGGGAAAAGGCAAAAGAAAAATAAAATCAGCTCATTCTAACTTTATCGAGCCTAGGATATACATTTCTTAAACAGAAATCTCAAAAAATCTTCACCGGATATATCTCATCTATCACCTATTGCTTATTGGCACAAATTATGCATGTACGAGCTGAAACCTTTTTGTTCTTCACTAGTTTGGGTATGTACCAAGGAGATGGCAGATGTAGCTCCAAAGAGTCTTCTCCTTGAATACAGAATAGTTAGTAGTCAACCTTGCCTTTAGACCTCACGAACCAAAATAGGGGCTTTCTCTTCTTTTCTCTATGGCTCTCTTTCATTCCATAGAGATAATCTCTCAGAGCAACCCGAACTCTTTTCTCGGGAACTCTGGTTCTTCTGTTCTTATGCTCTTCCTCAAGTTTCAGCAAGATATAGTGGATCTTGTGAAGTTCCAACTCCAACCGTCCAATCTTTTCTGATCCTCTCTTTGCCTGCTCAGATATTTTTCTTCTGCTGGTATAACCTGTCTCTTCTTGTTCGGGAGCTGCACTATCAAATGACGCAGAATAGTATTCTGCCTTCTTTTTTGCCTTGCTGTTAATTTCTATCAGCTCTGAGACAGCTTCCTCAGTCTCGGTTAACTCGGCTCTGATTGAATTGTACTCAGAAATTATAGGACGCTTTCCCTTTCGGGAGCTCTCAGTTTTCCTCTTCAACTCCTCTATGTTTGTTCGAAGAGTTGACAACCTCTGAGCATCAGAAGCAAGCCTTTCAAGAACCTTTCTGCTCCATTCCTGCCGAGATTGTGCAGCTCTTTTAGGAATTTCTAGTTCTACCATGTCAATGCTCAATTCTTTTTCTGCTGCTAGTTCAGAAGAAGGGCATTCACTCTTCACTTCCTTCCAAGCCACTATGTCAGGCTGGGCAGCAACCGACAATGAATCTCCTCTCTTGTTGTTGCAGTCTCTTTCAGCCATTTCCCATAATTGTAGCATCTGATCATCAAGTTCAGCATTTTCCTCCTCATTGAGGGAATATAGACCAATACCATTATCATATGGCGAAGAACTAGATACCTGATCAAGTTCAATATCTTTCATCATCTGCCCATTTCTCACTTTGGAGATCTCATCATCATCCATTTGCAAATTTGCATCTTGACTAGTTTCATCAACATCTTTACCTAAGCCATCTTTTTCTCTAAACCTTTTTGCAGATTCCAACTCAGCAGTTGGATCACATAATTCATGTTCTAACAGACTCCTGGTATCTATTATCACCTTTTGAAGTGTTTCAACTTTGGAAACGAAATTCTGCAACTTGAGAGCCCCTGGGGCATGATGATTATTTAGTATATTGATCTCCTCATAGTTTTGAGATGCCAAAGAAATATCCTGAAAGATTCAGATTAAGTGAGTCAAAAAGAAATTTTCACCTAGCTGGGTCAGGTAATATATCTCACAAGGAAATTTGAGCATAAAATTCATCTTTGAGATAGCAAATGAAGAAACAGTAGTCTTTCCAATGGAAAAGGCTAATTAAGGATGAACAAGACCAAAATTACAAATTCAATCTATTTTTATTAACACCTCCTGTACCTGGGTGTCTATGATGAGCGAGACCTGTGGAGCATCTGAATATGTTTGTACTAAATGCAGTGGTCTAAAAGACAAAAACAGCACCACTATACAATAATTGAATTGTTTTGCTTGCATAACATGATTTATGATGCATGAAAGAGCTACTAATCACCAAAGACAAACATAGCTTACCTGTTTGGATTTTGATGCAGGAAGCTTTGATAGTGAGAAAATGTCTACCTCCAGAGAAGCAAGGCGATCCCCCAAAAATGTTATGAGAGATGAGCAAGTATTCATATCAGCCTTCAGTTCTATATTTTCTCCCTCCTTGTCAATTAGATTTTTCTTCAATTCGTCAGCATACGCATTTACTGAAGAGATTTCCTTGTCCAGCATCTCTCTTTGGGTCATTGCACTTATTGCAAGACTCTCACCTTCCATCAACAGCTCAAGTACTTTTTCTTCATATACTGCTGCATGGGCTGCAGAAACTAGGCTATCACTTAGCAGTACTAGAATTTCTCTTTCACATTGCTCCACCTCGTCTCTTCCTTTCTGTACTTCATATATCATATGCTCTTCTCTGCTTGCAAGAACTCCAACCTCATTCTGCAATCTACCAAGTTGTCCTTGCAGCACATCATTTGCTTGGCGAAGGCACACAATCTCATTATCCATGTAAGCATTTTCTTCAGATAAACTTGAAACCTTCTTTTCAAGCTCTCCTTTAACCACTTTGTTGCTTTCAATATCCAGCTGAAAAGCCTGAATCACTTTGCACAATTCTATGTTCTTTCCTTGCAAGGACTGAATCTTTTTGTTTGCTTCTGATAGCTTTAAGTCATTTTGTTTCAACAGCTTCTCTCCACTTTCGATTTCAACGGTGGACTCTTCACACACATATTTAATTGTGTTCAGATCAACATCTAAAATCACTAATCGAGTAGTGAGCTCCTCCAGGTAAATGACAGACTCCTTGAGGTGCATATTTTCTATTTCTAGCCCTCTAGTTTTTCTGCTCAGTTCACCAACCTTATGGTCAAGTTCATTCTTGACTAAATGAAGGGAATTAATCTCATCGTTAATCAACTGCAACTCTGATGATCTCTCTTCATTAAGACTTCTGAAGAACAAGTATAAATGTTCCAGCATCACACCCTCTGAAACGAGTATGTCGTTTTCCTCTTGCAGTCTATTGTATTTCTCCAAAAAGATATCGCACTCTTTTGACAAGGACTGAATTTTCTCAATCAAGCTGCAAATTTCATTTTGTGATGTCTGGTAAGCTTCCTGCAAGTTTGAGAATGTTCCACTTCGAACCTCCATCTCAGACTTCAACACTTCTTCACTTTGGTTGCTTGTTTGCATTTCTTGCCTTAGTTTTTCATTCAACCCCAACAGCTCACAATTCGTGTTTCGCAAATCAGACAGTTCATTCACTCTAATTTCAAGTTCCTGCTCAAGAACTGCTTTTTGTGACCTTAGATCTGCCACATCAAGCCCTATTTGCCTTATAAGCGTGGCAAGAACTGATATCTCAAGATCCATATAATTGTGTTCGTTCTCAGTGTCTGCTAACAAATTTTGAATATTTCTAATTTCAAACCAAATACTCTGCAAGATAAATTCATCATTGACTGCGTCTGGAGGTCCCATCTCTTTGCTGATATTAAGTGTCTTTGTAAGTTGGTGAATCCCTTCTCTCAGTTTCTCGTTATGCTCCAACAAAGATCGTAGCTCTCTTCCTTGATTTAGAACTTCCTTGTTGAGTTGTAAAACTAGATCGTTTGAAAGTTGAGATGTCTCCATATGCCCCTGACATTCTTTGTAGAGAATTAAGTTTTTGTCTATCATGTCAGACAAACTTTTTTCCAAAACAAATATGCTGATCAAAGCACTCATGTTTTTCAGCTGCTCCTCTTTGAGCTCCTCCTCCTTGATATGGTTTTCTTCTTGCAGAAAATGAAGCTGGTTTTCTAAAGCCATGATCTTCATTTCATGTGATCGCAGGATGAATCCATGTTCTTGATTGCTGGAGTTCAACACATCTTGCAACTCCTTGACTTGATTATGTGTCAGATCTTTCTCCCTAGATAAAGATGAGTTCTCTTCTTCTAGTTCTGCACGCCTACTCTCCAGGTTTTTCAGAACTAGTGTAGTTCTTTCTACCTGAAAACAAAATTTGCGGATCAGGATTTGCTCAGAATAATTGTGAAACAAATTCAGTAGAGCATTAATAAGAAAAGAAATTACCAATAAAAACTATCTAAAAAATCAAACTACTAATAAACTGAATGCTCAATCAAATGAAGAAAAGAAAAGGAAAAGGAAAAGGAAAAGGAAATAGATCTCCTAAGAGAAAGAAAAGTACTTCCAGTCATAAGAATCAGGACTGAAAGGAGCGGATGAATCTTGAACTTATACCTGAGAGAGAAGAGTATCCCTTTCGGCAAGCAGGATGGAGTTACGAGTAAGGAGAACATGGCGGGATTCTTCAGAGTCTTGCAACTTTGCATTCAAAAGGTCGAGTTCAGCATTTACATCAGATAACAATTTCTCCAAGCTGGAATTTTTCACTGATATGTTTTCAATATCCTGAACAAGGTTCTCTACCTGGGCAACCATATTACGCTTTTCATAAATATGTGTGGAGATCTCATTGTTGAGAGATTTCCATGCAGCTTCGAGTGCTGTTATCCTCTCTCTCAAAGATCTTATTTCAACATTTGCATCTGAAAGAGAATTTTCCAGGACTCTACTCTTTCGAGAAACTTTCTCCATATCTTTTAGCTTTTCTGAAAGAAGGTCTTTTTCCATTTCATACTTCCTGCATATCTCTTTCAGTTCAATGTTACCATTCTGCAACTCTTCTACCAACATCTGGAGTGTTTCAATCTTATTTGTGAGTCCCTCAATTTGCTCCTTTAGTCTTTGGGCTTTCTGTTCTAGATCATTTCTTTCTTCTTTCTGATGAAACAGATCCTGCTGAAGATCTACATTTTCTCCTACATGGAAACACAATTCATTTTCAAGTTTCTCTTTCATTTCCTTCAACAAGTTTACTTCACTTCTGAGATTTTCTATCATCAGGTCAGAAGAGGCATTTTGTTCCTTTAGGTTATTAATTTCCTCCTTAATCTTGCACACTGTATCCTCTAAGTCCGCCTTCCTCTGCTCCACCTCATTCAACTGCTCACTCAATTTTTGGATCTCTAAAATCAACCTCTTCACTTCTTGCTGAGACTGGAAGTACAATTTCTCCACAGAGAGGAGAGCCATTTCAGCCTCCATCCGTTGCCGGAATTCTTCTTCTAGGCTAATGTGGAGATCTTTCGTCTCATCTTGCTTTTGTTTAAACTCTTGCTCCTGCACATTTACTTTCTGCTCTAACATATCCAGCTCCAACTGTAGTGTCTGGTTGAGCTTTTCAGCACTGTTTAGCTTCTCCACTTCCCTTGCCATATCATCAGTGAGCTTCTTGAAGTCATTCTGGGTGTTAGAGAGTAGATACTCCAAATTAGATAACCTCTTGGAGGATAGCTGATGTTGAAGAAGAGCTGATTCCTTCTCGGAGGACAAATGCGAGAGGGCGTCCTTCAGACTTTGGGTTTCACTTTCAGCTTTATTAGCACGTTCAGATTCCGATGCTATCTGGTCTTTCAGATTCTGTATATCTGTGGATAAATGAGACATTTCTCGTTTCATACTTCTTATCTCATCACTCAGATCTTCTTTCTCCTTGGGTTCTTGTTTCCTGAAGTCTTTGGACTTGCGATGTTTATGTTCAAATCCTTTTGTGCCTTCCACTTGGATATTAAGGCCTTTTCTCACTCTTCCTTCAGATAAGTTTGCATGAGATGTTCCTTCACCACCTGAAAGAATTTCATTCAACTGCTTCAGATCTTTCCTGCTTGGTAAAGCATCAGTTTCTTCAGAATACATCTCATTCTTTTTAATAGAAGGGGATTGTGAGGACACACCTGATGCATCCTTTTGTAGATCATCTGAACCAAATGGTGCACGAACAGGTGGAGGAATTCCAGGAGTGTGGGGTTCCACATTGCCAGCAGTACTGGATGGTGACTCATCAGGCAATGCTAAGGGGATGTGATATGGAAATGCTCCAGCCATAGTTCGATGAGCCACACGAAGCGCTCCGGTTGCGTGATCATATCTTTCTGCTAAAGCATGATATGCTCCGTGGAACTCCTCCACTATTTTCATAAGCTCAGGCCGTTTCTTATAGTACATCTCCGCTCTCTTTGCAAAGGAATCATCATCTCCTTCTAAAATTCTGATCATTGTTTTAACCTTCTTGTCCATATCTGTCTCAGAAAAAGCACATCCCTTTAGTTTTGGAAAGATAATTCTGTAGATAAAAGAGAAACAGCTCGAGTTCCATGTTGCATTTTAGTGTCAGCTAGTCTATTAGCTAGATAAGAGATTACTGTAAGAAAAAATAGTATTTCATTGAAATCAGAATAACATTAGCAACTTGATAAACAATCAATTGCAATTTTAACTGCGTTCACTTCTATATCTGACACTGCATATTTATGAACTGGAATAACTGGGTTTTTCCCCACTTATCTCTCTCATTTTTAAGTAATTAGATATAGATTGGAGCTGAAGAGCCATGTTTTCTGTTTGGAAAGTTTACTCAAAGCTCTTTAAATATATGCAGTTCATCATGCAACACATCAGATGTGTCGTTATAAACGATTGCCAGACAGATCAGCTGCCATCTTAGGTAATCGTCAACAGGCTCACATTCCTCCCGTCATTCTCCCTAAAGCATCTTCTGTTCAAGTATCTTTCAGTATGACAATTTAAAGGTTTTACCCTTGGTCACTCTCCTCAAAGATTTAAATAGAAGTTATTTTAGAGTTTCATCTTTCAGCAGTCATACTCTTAGCATCGCATGACACATGATGTAGGTAACTCAATAATGATGAGATGCTGAAGAGTCAATTTGCTTGCTCTAGTTGGATTCTCTCTTACTTACATGATTCAATGCCAGGTCAGATTCTATCAGATAGCCAGTTACTAAAGATATTTGTTCTACATGGAGAAAAATAGAGAGAAATGAATATGAAGCATAAACAATGACCACTACTAAAAGTTGCAATCAGCTGCCAGCATCCAAATGGAAAGTTCCAACTTATAAAAACTATATCTGACAATCAAGTCCTACACTTCTTCCAAACTTCTTTTATCAGTAACATTATGGTTTATGCACAACACTCAGTATGTAACCTATCCTCAAATATAAGAAAGAAAATGTGAGATGGCCTATTACCTGTAAGATTGTCCTGAAGCCACTTGGAATTCTTTGGGCTCCATGAGTACAGGCGTTTTAGTTCAGAATGTGATGAAGTAGCCATGAATCCAAGCAAGCAAACAATCTGTTTTGATCTATAAACGCATCAATTTTGGGCCGACAAAGAACTAAGTGATAGATCCAAGCCACAAGAAGAGCTACACTCTATTGATGTGTACATTTAATAGATGTACTAATCTTGTATCTGATCGTGAAATCCAAATCCCATACTTGCCACTCTGATTAATAGCCATGTATGACAGAGGAGACATGTCAGAAAGCAGCAAGAAAACATCTTTATGAAGGAGGAAAAGAAATTCTCAGATTCAGGGAAAGAAACATAAAAATCATATATCTGAAGATCTGATTCAGGAAGCATAAAATACTAGAAAATATTATTACAAAGTAAATTTACATGTTAGTCGTCAGCCATGTCCAGAAAAAGTGAAGTTCAAAACTTCGACAGCTACATTAAGTTTTTATATTCTGTTTAAAAACATTAAAAAAATGAAATGAGAAGAAAAATGAGAGAAGAAAGAAGAAAGTGAAAAAGGTACAGACTACAGAGGAAATGAAAAGTTGAGAACTTTCTCTTGATTGATAAACAAAGTGGTTTAAGCACACTACGGGCATGTCCTTGACTATTTGTCTGCTGTTATTTTCTATCAATATTACTTCCTAGAGGAACTTTTTTTGTCCTTTTGATTTCTCCTTGCTTTCTATATTGATTTTTTTAATAAGAAAAAAAATGGCGACAATGAAAATAATGTGGATGATGGTGGAATTAAGCTCAATTATCTAGTTTCTTTATACTGAAAATGTACTAAATAATCTACTGATGATGATATGATATTCCTGGGTTCGGATTTTAGCAGGAACATGCTTTAAGAAAAGGCATCTACTAAGGTAGTGAGAAAAATAAACTTACCAGGAAATTGGCAGTAAGAATATATATCAGAATTGCGAGACTCAATCCTGCTCAAATTCCTATTTTCCTTACTGGAAAAGATTCCGACTGTTGCAGGAAGAATGGACGAGTTAAAACAAACAATTTAATTAAAGAAAGAAAAATTGATTTGGCATTATAAAAGAAGATTGCTTATATTAAAGCCAATGTCCAAGAAGAAACACATGCAAGGAGACAGATGAGGAAGAAGACAATATGGTCCGTTTTTATTATTAAAAGTAGTTAATAAGTTTTCTGCCAATCGAGATCTCAACAACCCATTACAACCGAGAGTCAACCAAGCCAACCATTAAGAAGAACAAAACGTTAGTTTCAGTCCAATTGGTGAACATAAGATTGTTTAAGCAAAGCTAATAAATCTTTGCATCAAGAAGCTTCAAACCACCATTGGAATAAAAAATCAGAGAAAAACCTGAATAAACGACTAAAAATATCTCAATAAAAAAAAACATAAGAACTGGGTTTTCACCAAAAAAGGAAAAAGATCAAATCTTTAGAGGGGGAACATACCATCTCGTCCACGAAGACGAGGGGGGATCAGATAAGCAGCCGCCATGATGGAGCCCAGCTGCTATTCTCGTCCATCTCTCACCCCATTTTCGGAACAATCTCTCTCAATCTCTTCTTCTCTCTGCCTCTGTTCGTGTTTGCAAGAGACAAGCAGAGGCTGCACACAGGAAAAAGGAGGAGCGGCGGAGAAGCAGGAGGCGACGAAACGTCGAAAGAAGGGTGAAATCTTGGATATATTGTTGGTTCTCAGGAACTATTGGACTTTGCGAAAGATATGATCATATATGAGATTAAAATTGTCTCATGGGTCTGGCAATGGGCAAGGCAAAGATAAGCCTAAGGGAAACGGCTCTATTGAATGCTTCCATCTCTACTACTGTCGTTGATTTGACCAAGAGGAATGCAACTCTCCATGGTTTCCTTTTTCCTCTCTCTCATCCTTTTTCGGGGTATTTCTTTCCTTGAGGAAGAGTGGGGCCATCATCAAAGAGGCTTCAGTATAGTTTGATTTACTAGAATGCCCCACGGATGCAATTTTGTTTGTTTCTTGTGCTGTCTTTGCTTAAAAGGGACCTTCAACTTAGCCTTATTTACAATCTAGTCCTTGAAACTGGAACCCCTGGTTTCTAGCCCACTATAATTATTAAATGAAAATAAAATGAAGAAAAGATACCCCTACAATAATATCACAAAAAGATACTACTTGATAGAAATATTCTCGAGCATTTGGATTTTCGTATTGAAGAGAAGTTCCCCAACCTAATTGAGCTGGTCAATTTGGACAAGCTCTTTCCCAATTGATAGGCTACAAATTTGGTACCTTATTGTGTAGACTACATTTTGGACTTCTTCTAAGACTAATGGAGGAGCATAATCATATTTCTCCACCAAGTAGAAGAGAATTTTATTATTATATTATTATTGTACTCCTTAAAATCTCAAGGATGGCAATTTGGTAGTTTCGCACAATACCTTGGGCGTTTGACAACTGAATTGATCCTCTGGTGGAATTTCGAAAGGTGGGCGGTGGCGCCGTCGGCGCGCGGTTAAAGTTAGTCGGGCCCACGCAGGATCTCACGTGCCCACGTTTCTGGTGTGAGTCGCATGCAGAAACTAACACCGTGTGGTAAAATTCTCTAATATATCATCACTTCCCCAACATCTCTTTCATTGTCTTGTGTCAAAATAATAAGTGCGGAGAGGAGATGACAATTTTGACACGGAATTATACACATTAATGACACCAAATTATAACAAGTTAATAATATAACCATCTGATTAAGACGTAGCTAAGGTGTAATCGCTGGTTCGAACCCATACTTTCTTGTGCCAGGTGATGGGGGCTGCCTCAGCTAGCAAATATATATATATACATATGTATATATGAAATCATATATTCTAAGCATCTCTTTTATGTGCAACACGTCTTCCTCTGGATCTGCCATATAAATATTTAATAGCTAATGTAACCCGCTTTAGAGCCACCGGGATACACATACTCTAGCTCATGGATTTGAGTATATATGTGTTGACTTCAATTAGATGCATGTACCAAGTACGACTATATTAATCTTATTAAGCATTGAGAGTTTCTATGTGAAGTGGATTTTACTATAGATTATACCATTGCGGTGTTACATGCATGAGTAGAGTAGTTATGGCATCTTCGTGCTGGCCAAGATATTAATTCGTTCGTAGGGATCACCACAACCTCGAGGAGTTAAATGGTAGTTGGGTAGGAGAAGCAGTACACGTCAGCAGGAATCAAGTTGGGAGTATTGATAAGAGTAAGTAACCTTTCGGCTAGAAAGAGACAGAATTTTTGTGGCCTGACATGCGGACCAAAATGCGAACCCACATCACCATGATGCGTGCAACATGCTTGATTGATTCTGGATAACGAAGTGGGGGCTTAAACAACTTTTATTGCGCCTGGAATACAAGGAAAACTACGGCAAAACTTTTAGCATTGTAGATTTGTTGTGACCTAATGATAGGAGAGATTTCTGGATAACAACCAATCTGGTCGGTTCTTTTATCTCTCTTGTCTGCTGTTGATAATGCTTAGTTGTTTAATCTAGCTGTAGAAATCATGAACAGCAAACGAAAGAAGTGATGGGTTTTGATAATTCTGTCAGAACTCAAACAAATTTGTTTTACTATTACTATCAAAATTACATTTGCATTAGTCCGAAATAGGAGAGGCTCCAGTCTCTTAAGGTTAGATTGAAGCAAGACGAGCTTGGTCCCCTGGGCTCGGTCTGGGCCTTCTGCAATCTTTGTCTCTATAAAATTGCAATCCCATGATCAAGAAAACGAGGAGGTCCACCGGTATGAGTTCTCCTCTCCATGAAATGTTTCTTGAAGTTCACTCTTTTATCAGTGATTAATGCTGACCTTCACGATGAAATTATCGGTAGGAATACATGTAGCTCTGGACAATCTTACCTGACGCCGTGGCACAGCGAAGACCATAATGCTCAGCTGAGCCATAATTTAGTTAACATGATCTATCTGAGTCTAAGCAAACCAGGAAGAATTGGTAGTCAAGCTTTATGGCTCAAGATCCACGAAAAACGTAGCTTAGAATTTCTCTTTCACATTGATCCAATATCTTTCTCTTTCTGCTGTTGACATGTCAGATGCTCTGTTCCGTTTATGAGACCTCCAGCCTCCTGCAGTCTATCAATCTATCCTCAGCACCTCATTTTCTTGAAGGCACTCAATCTCATGATCCCTGTGGGCTTTCCATTCAGATAATCTGGAGAATTTATTTTCTAGCCGAAGAGCCTCAACTTTGCACAATTCTATGCTCTTCTCTTACAAGGACTGAATATTTGTTTTTTTTTCTGTTTGCTTCTGATAGCTGAAAATACTATTTTATCAACAGCCTCAGTCAACTTTCGCTTTCAAGGCTCAACTCTTGACAAACATATCTAATTATGTTCAGATCAGCAGATTTAATCGAGTCCAGAGCTCATCCAAGTGAACAACGGACTGCTTGACGCGCATATTTTCCAATTCTAGCACTCTATCTTTTCTGCTCAGTTCGCTGACCTTATGGTCAAGGTCATTCATGACTAAATGAAGAGCATCCATCTCATTGCTAATCAACTGGAACTCTGATGCTCTCTCATTGTTAAGACTTCTGAAGAACAAGTATAGATGTTCCAGCATCATTCCCTCTGCAATGAGGGTGCTGTTTTCTTCTTCCAGCCCATTGTATCTTGCCATCAAAATACAGAATTCCTTTGACAAGGACTGATTTTTCTCAATCAAGCTGCAAATTTCATCTTGTGATGTCTGGTAACGTTCTTGTAAGTCCTCCAATTTTCCACTTAGAACCTCCATTTCAGACTTCAATACTTGTGCCCTTCGGTTGCTTATTTGTACTCCTTGCCTTAGTTGTTCATTCATCCCAGAGAGTTCGTGATTCTTGTTCTGGAAATCAGACAATTCATTGACTCTATTCTCAAGTTGCAGCTCAAGAACACATTTTTGTGATCTTAGATCTGCTACATCCAGTCCTATTTGCCTTAGAAGCGTGATAAGAACTGATATCTCAAGATCCATACAGTTGTGTTTGTTCTCAGCATCTTTTATGTCCTCTTGCTTTTGTTTAAGATCTTGCTCCTGCACCTTTACTTTCTGCTCCAACATATCCAGTTCCAACTGTAGCGAATGGTTGAGCTTTTCAGCATTACTTAGCTTCTCGACTTCTATTTCCATATCATCAGTGAGCTTCTTGAAGTCATTCTGGGTGTTGGAGAGTAGATTCTCCAAATTAGATAATCTCTCGGCGGATAGCTGATATTGAGAAAGAGCTGCGTCTTTCTCGGAATATATATGCAAGAGTTTGTCTTTGAGGCTTTGGGCTTCACTTTCAGCTTTGTCAGCACGTTCAGATTCTGACGCAATTCGGTCCTTCAGATTTTGAATCTCTGTTGATAAACAAGATATTTCTTTTTGTAGACCTTTTATCTCATTATTCAGATTGTCTTTCTCTTTAACCTCTCTTGATGATGGCATTTCATTCTCAGGACTGTGGGGCTCCACCTCATTGCCAGAAGAACTGGATGGTGACTCATCATGCAAAGCTGGGATTTGATTTGGAGATGCTTCAGCAAAAGTTCGATGAGCCAGACGAAGAGCTCCGGTTGCATGATCATATTTTTCTGCTAAAGCACGGTATCCTCGGTGGAACTCCTCAACTAATTTCATAAGCTCAGGGTGTTTCTTATGGTACATTTCTGCACTCCTCTCAAAGGAATCAGCATCTCCTTCTACCAGTTTGAACATTGTTTTAACCTTCTTGTCCATATCTGTATCAGGAAAGAGCATTCTTTTAGTTTCTGAGAAGACCATCCAGTAGATAAAAGAGAAATAACTTGGGTTAAATTCACAATGTTGAATAATATTTCCCAAGAGAAGGCACTAAATTTTATATGTACTTAACCTTTTCGACTTTCAACTGGATTAAAGGAAAGATTTTAGAAGTAGGACAATCATCAGCTCATCTACTACTTTTTTTAATTAAGAAGTTAGAGAATTAAGCTACATTAGTCCATCTTATTTCATTAAATTGAACCTTGTCTCTTCTACCAAACACAACCTAATCTAGTATGTTTTGCTATTACTGGACTCCTTCTCAACAAGTGACTAATGAACCTCTTTATGAAAGTATATTTATCACTCGAATAGGCAGGCCAACAAAAATTCCCAATAAAGCAATAATAGCAAATGACAGAAGGGGATACCAAATTATCAGCTTGTCCTTATTACTGAGAAGTGATCTAAGCAAGCGTTATTAAGATATGGCGGGCGTTTTGTGCCTCTTTTATCTCTTTTCTTCAAGTAACATTATTTTTCCTATTGAGTGCACTTTTACAATAAGGAAACATTATAATAATGCAGAGTAGTGTTGCTTGAGATAATATGCAGAGAGAAACATCGTTGCAGAAAGATGGGAAAAAAATCAATTCAAACTTTATACACATTAGTCAGGACATCGTAGATTACTCAGACACCAAAAAGAAGGATGAAATGGCCGAATACCTGTAAGATTGTCCTGAAGCCACTTGGAGTTCTTTGGGCTCCATGAGTGCTGGCGTCTTGATTCGGAATGTGATAAAGTTGCCATGATTCCGACCAAGCAATTTAAACAATCTGTTATGAATGGCAGACACAATCCGGTTTGGACCAGTCAGGAATTAAGTGATAGATCCAAGCCACAAGAAGAGCTAAACTCTGTTGATGTGAGCATTTACTAGATGTTAATTTATATCCAATGACAAATAAAGAAGACAGAAGACATTTCAAAGGATCACAAAGATTTAAAAAAGAAAAAAAAAAGATTTATGGCAGAGAAACCTTGGAGGAGGAGAATAAGTCACATTAAGGTTCTGTATTTTTGTTCGCATACCAAATGCAGAGTGAAGACAATTTAAATGGGTGAAGAAAGTGGAACAAGAAAACAAAAAGTCCATAAATTTCTTTTGATGGACAAACAAACAAAGTGGTTAAGCACAATATTAACATATCTATTAACATATCCCTGGTCACTTCTCTTCTGTACTTCCTATCTCGTTGTTTTCTATTATGATTCTCCTTTCAGTTTTCAAGTAAAAACAATTGGTGACATATTGATGCCAATCGAGATCTCAACAACCATTACCACCATTATTCAATCATCAAGAATAACAAAGAAGTTGGATTCACTGCAACTGATTAACATTAAAGTTCTCTAAGCAAAACCAATGAGTCTTTCTTATCACAAATGAACTACAGAAGAAAAGCTCGCAATGAAGTCAGAAGGGGAAAAATATCCAATCTTTATGGAAAAGAAGCATACCATCGGCCAAGATAACGACTTGGGATTCGGACAAGCAGCTGCCTTTCACGATCACCTCTCACCCCATTTTTGCAACAATCTTTCTCCCTTTCTCTATCTTCCCTGTTTTATGTGTCTTTGGTGCTGGCCAAGAGGAAAGCACACACAGGAAATTGAGAACCAGACGAAACAACAATGGAAGGTGAAACCTTGGAAAGATTTTACTGGGTTCTGCGATTAAAAATTTGCCTCACATGTCTGGCTATGAGTAAGGCAAATATTTTTATTGGACTTTTTAAATTGAATGCTTCTATCTCTACTGCTGTCATTGACTTAGTCGAGCGGAGTGCAAGTTTGCACGGTTTCTCTCTCTCTCTCTCTCTCTCTCTCTCTCTCGTTTTGGGTTTATAATTTTGTCCTTCTTTCATCATCGACACTCAAATTTTTTGTTCTGAAAGAGAGAGATGGAGAAGACAAAGAAGCCCTTTGAAGTGTTTAATTGCATTTCACCATTTGTTTGAGAAAAATGGAATAGTGTACCTTTATCATAGATACGATATGCTACAAAATTCCAGAAAACATCTATACTGTAACGTGGGAGGATCTCCGATTAGAAATGCGAAAGTTATATGACAAATTTCTCCAAAAAAAAAGAGGTTATATGACAAATTCTCCTATGATGTTAATATGTTATTATTTATCTGATAGAATAGTGACAGAAACAGCTCATATGACAACAAGGAACCAAATTTATTATTTTAATTTATTAAAACTGAAAAGGGAAGAGAAAGAAAAAAGAGTCAAAAAAAAAAAACCAGACCGTGGTGAGCCTGGGCCGACAACGAGGCTTGGCCTCCAATTGAGAAGTTGGGCCTAAAAATTCTCAGAAAAAATTGTATCACAATTTGAGGCCAACCCAACCCAACCCAACCCACGTCTGAGTACACGAATAAATAGAAGGAATCCGAGGGGGTTATGATTTGTCAAAGAAAAGTATTGTCTCCAAAATTAGGCGTTTTTCTCTCCTTGATTCCTTCCCGCCAATGGAATACTACGTTTACGGCAGAAATCTCGCGCCGTTTCCTCCACTCAATTTCCTATCTCTCCTCTCATTTAATTCCCCATCGATCAACTTCCCTAATTTTCCCTTCTCTACTACTCTTCCCCCTCCTCTTTTTTCGAGTCTGATTCTATACGTTCCCATTTCTGGGTTTGAAGTGAAATCCCCGTTTCTTTATTTTCAATCTTTTCTTCACCACACTGGATAAGAATCTTTCTGTCCTCGGAAAGGCGGCATCTTGGAACGTAAGCTTACTTACATTTTGATGTTTTGACGTTTACACGTTGAATTATCATTGGTGGGCATTGAAATTTTATTGCCCTATGTCCGATCAAGAGTTGAATCGACGAAATTTTGTATCACAGATCTTCCTCAATCGAACGGGTTGTAGAGTTCTTGTAAATACTCCATGGATATAAGAAGGGCAGAGGAGAATGGGAGCGCAGGAATTGTAGCCAAGATGGAGAAGGGAGGAGCAGATTCTAAACTGAAGGATCTTGGAGGATCCAGTGGTAAGGACATGTATGTTAGAGCCGATAAGATTGATCTCAAGAGCTTGGATATACAGCTGGAGAAGACATTCTCTAAGGTGTGGATTAAGGAAAAGAGTGCTTCTCAGAAGCTTAATCTAGAATGGGAAATTGATCTATCTAAGCTGGACATAAGGTACGTTGTTGCAAAAGGGACTTTTGGTACTGTCTATCGAGGCACTTATGATGGCCAGGACGTTGCAGGTACTCGAGAAATTTTGAAAGCTCAGTATGTTTATTTTGCATTCTGCTGTTATAGAACCATTTCCGAGTTTGCGTCACTTTTACATTCTCTACCCAGTTATGAAGCTAGTTCTCTTTCATAAATTAGTCCATGTATTGCAATATTAAATTTCCACACATGCATGTGTAGTTCTTTATGTCTCAGCTTGCATTCCATAACGGTGATATTCCTCTTTGTATTATAGTTAAACTATTGGACTGGGGAGAAGATGGGGTTGCCAATGATGCCGAAACAGCTGCTCTTCGAACATCATTTCGGCAGGAGGTTGCTGTTTGGCATAAGCTTTCCCATCCAAATGTTACAAGGGTAGGAATTACTGCAGACTAGTAAGAAATATGACATGATTCTATTTCAGATACAAGAATTCATTTAGAGCCATATTATCGGAAACAATTGTCTTTTAATCACTAATTCACTAACTCAAGGTCCAATCTCAATATGGAGGTGGGAATAAAACCTGTCACTTTCTTCTGTGTCATTGCTGCTTTCTTCGTTTCATCGGTTAGGTTGATGAGTAGCATGAATTTTTGCAGTTTGTTGGGGCATCAATGGGAACATCTGATCTGAAGATTCCACAAGCAAGTGATGGCTATACTTCTCTTCTTCCAGCCAGAGCATGCTGTGTTGTTGTTGAGTATCTTGCTGGTGGAACATTGAAGCAGTATTTGTTTAAAAATCGGCGAAACAAACTTGCTTATAAGACTGTGATTCAATTAGCTTTGGACCTTGCAAGAGGGTGAGCTTCTATGTTGTGATTGTGCTTTTGCTTTAGTGGCAAAATAAAATCTTAAGTGTTTTATTTTAATTCCCCAGATTGAGTTATCTACATTCCAAAAAGATCGTGCATCGTGATGTTAAGGCTGAGAACATGCTGCTGGATAGTCATCGAACTCTCAAAATTGCTGATTTTGGTGTCGCGCGAGTAGAGGCACAGAATCCTAAGGACATGACTGGTGAAACTGGTACTCTTGGGTACATGGCCCCTGAGGTGCTATTTCCTTTGTTTCGTCAAGTTTTCTTTCTGGAAAGCAGATGCTGGAAGACAATGATACATCTTAAATCCATTCAATTTGCTCTTTTTTTTTTTTTTAACTTTGTTCAGTTTTCTGCAATAACGTCTTGTAAAATTGGCTGACGAAATTATTCTTAGGTTTGCGGCAGATTTAGGCAGACTAACAACGTAGCCTTTGTAGGTTCTGGAGGGCAAGCCATACAACAGAAGATGTGATGTTTATAGCTTTGGCATATGCTTATGGGAGATATACTGCTGCGATCTGCCATACCCTGATCTCAGCTTTGTTGAAGTATCCTCAGCTGTTGTTCGACGAGTAATTCTCTGTTGCTGTAGCTTATACCCCCCTCTTGTTTCTCCATGTAGCTGAATTTCCTGTTCATCTATAAACATCTATCAACTTAACATAGCAAATTCTCCTAATATCTCAATCAGGATAATAGTCTTCAATCGACTTTAATATCTTTGTTGCAGGACTTACGCCCGGAAATACCCCGTTGCTGTCCTAATCCGCTGGCAAATATTATGAGGAAATGCTGGGATTCAGACCCTGATAAACGACCAGAGATGCATGAAGTTGTGAAGCTCTTGGAGGCGATTGACACCAGCCGCGGTGGTGGTATGATTCCTGAGGATCACTCTGGCGGATGCTTCTGTTTCAGAGCTACTCGTGGTCCATAAGACATTTTGTTAACTCACTTAGATAGTGCTACAAAGATAAAAGGGGGTTCCAATGCGATTCAACTATTATTCCTTTTGTGTCTCATTTTTATATGGCCGAAAGGATGCTACGCATTGGTCATTATATGTGAACTTGTTTCTGAATATGTTTCTTTTACCTTTGAGATCAATAATGCTCCATTATTCTATGGGCTAAAACGTTACTGTGGAATGATGGTGGTGATTGACTGTGACAAGGCAAATCTGGATGTCTGAATATCGACTACAGATGGAACCAAAAGTAGAGTATGCCACGTCATAACACCATCTGTCAATTACTGTTGGCCTCGGCCCATGGATTTAAAGAATTTTTCCGTAGAATGCTCCCGGAAAATTTATGACCATCCTCTTCCTATTTTAAATTGAGAACCGGATAAAGGTAAAACCAAAAAGGGCCTACATTGTTCCAAGGATTCCACTTTCCCTTCCCGGTAACGAAGAGGGAAGAAGAAGACCGGCCTTTGTCGCGAGACTCGACTCTCGGTTTTGGTGGTGAAGTGTCGGTAATGGATCTGATGCAAGGAATGCTCCAGGAAACAGCAGGTTGTGCGGTGATCGCCGGCGAGGTTGCGACGGAGCTGGAAGCCAACGGTGCTGATCTGAAGGACCCACTCTGGAGCGCCAAGTGCCTGTTTACATGCCCTGATCTCATCAAGAAGGTATGTCACCTCTCTCCCTCTCTCTCTCTCTGTCTCTGTGTGTGTGGTTTGACTTCGCTCGTTCGTTAGATCATAGATTGACTTCGCTCGTTCTTTTTTAAAACTTTTAAGTCGTGTGACTAAGTCAAACAGTTCCTTTGAATTTGTAGTTGGATATTACTTGTCTATATTTTTTTAAACCATATATATTACGGCAATACGTACATCGTGGGATCAGGTCAACCAGCACTCATATGGAGGAATGTTGAGTTATATCAGTTCAATACTTTCTTCTGAAAGAAAATTAATTTCAAATCTTCTTGTAAGATTCATTGCAGCCAGCTCCAATAGTATATCCCCCTTGAATTGAATCTACCCTTGCTTTGACTTCATTCTTTGGAGCTAAAAACAGAGCAAAACTTTACTCCAACTCCCATAGCATACCGTTCTTCCAAAAAGAAAAAGAAAAACAACACAGTTAACTTAACGTGCAAGCACAACTAGTTTTAAAGGGATAACTAGAAAACTTGAAAAACACATTAATAAAGATAAAAAAGAAAGAAGACTTATGAAAGAAAAAAAGAGAGGATATAAGTTGGGAAGCCTAAAATATAGTTTTGCAATCTAATGTCTTTTTGTATGAATGAGATACAGGGGCCTTTACAATTATCTTTTTAATTAGCAATATTGGATTTTAAACTGAGTGTATATATTTTTTTATAGTCTAAGCATATTTTATTATAATAAAGTGCACATAATTTACTAAAATTTATTATTATTTATAAAAAAATAAAATATAATTAAATTGTAAAAGTCACACGATATATATATATATATAGAGAGAGAGAGAGAGTAGGTGATGGTGGAACATATCTCACCTAACAAAATAACGGATTACCAACTACTTCCTGGTGGGTATTTAATTTAGAGTATCCTAAATATTTATGAGCATTACCAACTCTACTCTAAAGAGTATACAGGTAAGATAAATAGCTCCCGAGAAGCCTATAATTTTACACAAAATAAGGAGAAATAATGTTATGCTACCATCATCATCCATCCATCCATCCATCCATCCAATAGAGATTATAGTATTCCACCACCTACTCTAAACTTGGCTCATTTTTCTCTGTCACTTTATTCAAACCAGCGGTCAGCGTATTCAAATCTACCTACTTTGAAATTTCTCTACGTTATTCCCACAATAACCCCATGGGCTTTCCCGGAGTCCCATTTTGTCCTTCCCGCTATAAAACCAAGGACGAGAGAGACAGATGAAACGTAGCGCGGCATTTGTGACCTCTCTCTTTGGATGTTATGGGATCCGTGTCGATTGATCCGATGGCTCAGATGAGAGCTTTCCTCCGGGAAACAGGGGGCTGTGCCGTGACGGACGGCGGGCTCGCGACGGAGCTCGAAGCCAACGGCGCGGATTTGAAAGACCCACTTTGGAGCGCCAAGTGTCTCTTTACCTGCCCTGATCTCGTCAAGAAGGCATTTTTTCCCCTTTTCTTCCTTCGCATATTCAGTGAAGTTTGAATCTTTTTAGGTTCTGCTGAATCCTGAGGTTTTAATAAGAAACGCAGCGTTGGATGTCTTCTGTGAAAGAGTAGATGGATGTTTTTGATATACATATACTTTAATTTCACAAGATCACGTGTGAGATTTTGGCTAGGTATGATGTAGTAGATTCATGGATTCGCAATTTAGTTAAGCATAAATATTCGAGGATATGAAATATGATATTATATTGTTCTTCTTGTGAAATTACAACTCCAAAGATTTTAATCCAGTTAAAGTTCATTGATGGTCGCATTAATTTTCTATTGTCCTTATTTTCTAAAAGCTTATTTTCCTTTTATTTCTTTATATTACCGAAACAGGTTCATGTAGACTTCCTTGAAGCAGGTGCAAACATTGTGATAACAGCATCCTATCAGGTAGTTATTACTCCTTTTTACTCTTTTGTACAAGATAATTTTCAGGGAAATATATAATTTTGAGCGTCTTGGATAATGCAGGCTACAATTCAGGGATTTGAGTCAAGAGGCTTTTCGCGGGAGGAAAGTGAAGCACTATTGCGAAAAAGTGTTGAAATTGCACTTGAAGCACGAGAGATATTTCTGAAGAAATGCTCAGATAAATCTTGCAATGCGTCTGAATACCAAATGGCCTCGGGAAAGCATCCTATATTGATTGCAGCATCAGTAGGGAGTTATGGAGCATATCTAGCTGATGGTTCTGAATATATGTAAGTTTTTTAAAGCATTCATATACTGTGTTCGTTTAGAGGGTCTTCTTTCTGCATCTCTGATTATATGCAATATTGTAGTGGTGATTATGGCAAGGAAGTTACCGTGGATGTTCTTAAAGATTTTCACAGGAGAAGACTTGAAGTTCTTTCAGAAGCAGGCCCTGATTTAATCGCTTTTGAAACGATTCCAAACAAATTAGAAGCACAGGTAGTAGATTATTCATCTGTTCCTAGTGCACGTATCTAGCTTTCTTAATTAATTTATGGCTGCATTAGATATGTTTTCTTGTTACATCTTAAGGAACTCTGCGGTGATTGCTTTAGTGCTTTCTAAGTTATTATAGATTAAATTTTGTGTAAATCAATTTAACACAATAATTATCACAGTGAGTTGAATTATCGCTCTACAATATTGAGATGATAAAGAAAGATAAAAAAGAAGAAGATAATCTGCCTCCAAGATGGGGGAAAAAACTCAAGTTTCATCCGTAGTATACTGACATTGGTCTGCTAGTAAACATGCATATCTTATTTCCAGAGAATCTGTGTCAGGTCACTCCACATTTTGTAGCATACTGCTAATATGATTAGTTCAGTTATTCTATATGATGCTTGTGATTTTGCAGGCATATGTTGAGCTACTAAAGGAATGTAATATAGATATACCAGCATGGCTTTCTTTTAGTTCAAAGGATGGAATTGATGTTGTCAGTGGAGATACTTTGATCGAGTGTGCTTCTATTGCTGATTCATGTAAGAACATTGTTGCAGTTGGAGTCAACTGCACTCCGCCAAGAATTGTTCAAACCTCAATTCTAACTCTTCGAAAGGTTCTATTGCTAATCCAACTTCTGTTAGCTCTCTAAATTGTATTCTTTAATAATACTACATAAACACATATATGATGTAATTCTCTAATTTGAGCTTTTCAGTTTTCACATTAAAGAAGAAATACCTTTTTACTTGAAGTATGATGTATTTCTTATGAACTACAGGCGACAAATAAACCAATATTGGTCTATCCAAACAGCGGAGAGAGCTATGATGCTGAGAAAAAGGAATGGCTGGTGAGTTTGCATTCTTGAGTTTTGGTTAGGATGACTGAGAACTTGTTCTGGTCTTCCACTAAATATAATGATTTTTTTGTTTGTTGCTTCCTATAAGAACTTTTAGTGTAACATAAGAGAAAGAAAGATAGGCTCTTCTTTGTCAATTTAAATCTGGATTCTTTAATTCATGGATTGAGTTAATTCTTGGTCTGTCTGACATCACTAGGGTCATGGTCTGATTGTATCCTCTTTTAACTAATTTTTTATATCTAGAGCCATGGTCCAATTATATTCAATCTCTTTTAGATTTGCAGTTAATGCACACTGTCTTTTCTTTTCCATTTGTCAGAATATCTATTTTCCAATTTGTTTGCCTTTCCACTTTAAAACTTTCTCAAGATGCAAAGAAAACTTTTAAGACCTTTTTTTTTATGGTTTCACATGATTGTTCCTATGATATTGCATTATATCAGACGTAATTTCTTTGTATAGTGGCTTCTAATTTGACTAACTGGGAGCAACTCTCTACTCACAACTTAACCAAGTAGTTGGATTCACGTTTTGTTGTTCTTGTTGACTCTCCAACTTCTGCAAGATTCTCTTGATGTGACACTGATATTATCAGTTATTCCATACTATCCTCATTATTCTGCCCTCCTTTACTATGCCATTCTCCCAAAAGTACGGACCTGCGGGACTCCTATGTTAATGTAGTTGCTGGTTATTGTACTTCAGAAAGTTTATTAGAAATCATTCAGTCCGATAGCCCAGAGAGCCTTGAATCTAAATCTTATATTTTCCAAGGATTTCATATGTGTTGTTTGTGTGAAAAAGAACATTACACCCACTAATTGCATTTCCGTACTGTTGGCAGGCATCAAGTGTTCAAGATGAAGATTTTGTTCCACATGTTACTAAATGGCACGAGGCTGGAGCCTCCCTCATAGGAGGTTGCTGTAGAACAACTCCACGCACCATAAGAGCCATATCAAGGGCTCTGCGAGAATCTAAAGTTCCTAAAGCGGATCCGGATCATCTGTCATACTTTTGACAAGCTTTCAAACACTGCTGATCCTGAGTTAACACTAGAAGTTGCTGAATCTTTCAGAAGAATGTTATCATTTGACTTCTTCAGGCATTACAAGGATATTCTAGTTAGTATGTTCAGTATATTTTTTTTAGAGAGAGAGAGAGTGCAAACTTAGGCTTTAAATGGATGACTCTAGAGCAGTAATTATGCTTCATTTTGTGCTTTCTTGAAAAGAAATGCAATGCTTTTCTTTGAGAGAGAGAATAAATGTATTGCTGTATTAAGTGGATATTTGTGTTTAGATCTACGTATAGTTTTACTAAGAATAAATATGCTTAGATAGCAACTTTGGAGATATATGAGGATATTAGGATTGTCACTGTGGCAAATGAGCAATCCTTGTACTAATCTCTAAGTATGAGATGAGTACATTCAATTCTAGTGAAAACTCTTCCCTTAAGGGTAAGTTTGAAATTAAATTTAGATGGAATGCAATTGATTTCATTTGAAAATGAATTCACACTGTTTGAAAAATAATGAAATTGGAATAAAATTCATCTAATCTTATTGTTTAGAACAAGGTAGGAATTTATTTCACTGATGAAACTAAAATTTTAAGTCAATTAAATTTCACCAATTTGAATCAAAAAAGGGGAAAAGAAGAAGCTTCGCATATGAAGAATAAAATAAAATAATAAAAAGAAGGGAACAGAAGAAATGGTTGCACGTGTTTTCTAAATTCTTGATGGTAAGATTAAATTTGGCTTTCCTACTACAATCCTGGATACATGGAGGAGTTGTGTTTTAAAAGTTTCTTCACAATGTCGTCGATGCATAGGAAATCGGCGGCTTCTAGTGCCGATTCGTCCAGGAGTCTGCAACGTAAGGTAATCGATGAACTCGCCTTTTGAGATAGAGCAGATGCCGATTTATCTGTTAAGAGATAGAAACTGCTACGCCTTGTAGATCTCAATCCTGAAACCCACATCCTCCCCGTATTCCTCCCTCCGTCCGATGGCAACCATCACCGTCTCGTCATCTCCATCTCCAACCTCTCCCAAAAAACACTCCCTCCCAGAGGCTACTCATGGCGATTCCACAACTACGTTACTCAAACTCTGCACGAATCTCAAAGAAGTAAGCCAAATCCATGGCCACATGACGGTGACCGGCCTCCTCCAATTCCCCTCCCCCACCTCGAAGCTTATTGCCGGCTATTCAAGAATAGCTACTCCGGATAGCTTGGATTATGCGATGAAGACCTTTGAGTTCTTGGGTATAGAAGAGGAAGCCAACCTCTTCTTGTGGAACTCTATCATTAGAGGATACTCTTCTATGGGTTATGCTGACGAAGCTATCGCGCTCTATCTTCGCATGGTTTGTCTTGGAGTCGTGCCTGATAACTTCACTTTCCCTCCGTTGCTTGCGGCTTGCTTAAAGGTCTCAGCTTTTGAGGAAGGAGAACAGTTGCATGGGGTTGTAATTAAATTTGGAGTAGAAAGTGATCTTTTTTTGCAGAACACTTTGATTTATTTCTACGGGGAACGTGGGCAAATGGCTTCTGCCCAAAGGGTGTTCGACGCATTGCATGAGAGAAATGTCGTCTCTTGGACCACTCTAATTGATGGTTATGCTCGTGGAGATGACCCACAAAAGGCTATCTCTTTGTTTTATGTCATGGTAAGGGATGGTAGGGTCAGACCCAATGCGGTTACCATGGCCTGCGTGCTTTCAGCTTGTGCTAGGTTGCAGGATCTCGAGCAAGGGGAGAAGATATGCACTTTCATTGTGGATTCTGGAATAGGGTTTAGCACTTTGATGAACTCGGTTGTCGACATGTATATGATTTGTGGAGCTGTGGAAAGAGCAAAGCAGCTCTTCGATGAGTGCACTGACCGAGACATTGTTCTCTGGAACACAATGGTGTCAACTTATGCACGCCATGGAATGACAAAGGAGGCTCTTTGTGTCTTCAATGAAATGTTGACTTCTGAGATAAGGCCAGATAGGGTGACCGTACTTGCTGGTTTATCTGTATCTGCACAATTGGGCAATCTTAGGCTTGGAAAAGAATTACATGGTTATGTTATGAGAAACAGATTAGATGTTTGGGATGTTGTGAGCAATTCCGTCATTGACATGTACATGAAATGTCTGGAGCCAAATGCTGCATGCACAGTTTTCCATATGATGCATAACAAGACCATAGTATCTTGGAACACTGTTTTAAGTGGTTTTGTTAACAATGGTGATGATGTTTCTGCTTGGCAGCATTTCAGCATGATGCCTAGCAGAGATCTGGTATCCTGGAACACAATGATCAGTGCTTTGGCACAGAACAGTCAGTTTGAGGAGGCTATTGAGCTATTCATAACAATGCAGCTTTTGGGCATGAAGCCTGACAGCACAACTATCGTTAGTGTTGCTTCTGCATGTGGGTACCTAGGTTCTCTTAATCTTGCGAAGTGGATCTATAGCTATATCAACTGGAAGGAAATTCTATGTGATACTAAACTAGAGACAACATTGATTGATATGTTTGCTAGATGTGGTGATTCAAGAAGCTCAAAGCACATTTTTGACAAAATGCAAATCAAAGATGTCCCTGCTTGGACTGCAGCAATAGGTGCGATGGCCTGTGAGGGCAACGGAGTAGAAGCACTAGAGACTTTTGCCAAAATGATTGAGCATGGTTTGAAACCAGATGGTTTGACGTTTGCTGTTGTCCTTACTGCATGCAGTCATGGAGGGCTAGTCGAAGAGGGTCGCAAGTTTTTCCGGTCAATGAGCACAGATTACAACTTCTCCCCCAAAATTGTTCATTATGGTTGTATGGTAGATCTTCTTGGCCGTGCAGGTTTCTTAGAAGAAGCGTGCTCCCTCATTGAGAGCATGCCAATGGAACCTAATGATGTCATTTGGAGGACATTATTAGCTGCTAGTCACATTCACCATGACCTTGAAATAGCAGAGTACGCAACCAAACAAATTCTAAAACTGGCTCCTGATACAAGTGGAGCTCATGTGCTTCTCTCGAACACATATGCTTCAGAAGGAAGATGGGAAGATGTTGCCAAGGTGAGGACATATATGAAGGAGAAAGGAATTCAAAAGGCTACTGGGTCCAGCTTGATTGAGGTTGATGGAACCATCCATGAATTTACTTCGAGTGACAAGTCACATCCTGAAATGGATCTGATAGCTCAGATGCTCCATCAGATAGGTGGAAGTATTTCAACTGCTGGTTATGTGCCTGACTTGGCTCGTGTACTAACTAATGTTGATGACGAAGAAAAGGAAGATCTACTTAGTCTTCATAGTGAGAAGATGGCTGTAGCATTTGGATTGATTAGCACAAGTCGAGGAGTGCCAATTCGTGTTATCAAGAACTTAAGGATATGTGCTGATTGCCACTCATTCATGAAGCTTGTTTCCAAAGTCTATGGCCGAGAAATTACAATAAGGGATAACAACAGATTCCATCATTTTAGAAATGGAGTATGTTCTTGCAAGGATTACTGGTGAAAGGTTAATTATTGAGAAATCTTGTAGTAGTTAACCTGGATGCAGAACATTATACAGCCACACCATGAACTGAGGGAAGGTTTGCCTTGGATTTTCACATAGTGCGGCAACTGGAAATGAAGCTCCATAGTGCTTGAGCTGGCTGCTTCTGAGGTAACTCTCTAACATATTAGGGAACATTGCCAGCCTGTAACTTTTTTAACGCCGGGCCTGATAAAACCCTGCTCAAGGAATCCGTCTGAACAAATAGAAGTTGCGTAATGAAAAGAATGCAGTGCATGGACTGGAGGTTCATGGGTATTTAAAGGAGAACTCTGCAACTCAATGCCCTTATCTGTATAGTGTCATTTATCAGGAACAGCAATTTACAGCAAACAGGATTGCCCGGAAGGCCATATTTCTGTTGACGAATTTTTTTTGTATTTCTACATATTACATGTATAACTACCCAACTAGGATGGGCAGTTAAAGACACAAGTGCTGAAATTTTCTGCTGGAAAGTCCTGTATACTTTTCATACTTACCTAACCATACTTGTCCTGACTGTCAAAATCCAAGTGCTAGATCACAAAAAATGGGGCTCCAAGTGCAGAGGCATAAATTCATATGCTAACGATTTGATGCCTAAGAACTCAAAACTTCAATTTTGTAGGACAAACCTTTGCCTCATTTTTCAGCAATATTGTTTACTCACACTAACAGCAAGCACTAAGAATTTTATTACACACAATGCAGAAAAGTGGATTCAGATATCATTGACTAACTAATATTGAAAAACTTCTGACACTTCCAGATTATGAATGCAAGAAACAGTGTCTACTACAAATTATATTGCAAGAAAGTACAAAAGGCACACAGGAGTTTCAGCTCGTAAATTCAGTAAAGTTACTGTATTCCTGCGACTTGCTGAATGTGGTTCTTTTTGCGAAAATGGGAAGCCCTGCTGAATGTCGTCAGGAATCAAAACCAGAATAGACACCACTCTCTCTCAACAGCCTCTTTTCCTCTTCAACATAGTTCTTTCCCCTGCTGGCCTGACCGAGGTCTCTCTTCCGCTTCTCCTTTTGTGAGAAGGATTGGCTCTTCCTCTCCTTGTTTGCTTGCAAGTTTGTTTGCACACCCAGTAACTTCTCACCTTGAGCTAATGCAGCTCTAGTACGCTCACGATCTTCATAGGACTCCTCAATGACCTTGTCTTTGGCATCATTTTGTTTGCCCGTTGACCAGGACCAGTCTTGCTCTTTCTCTTCAACCTTTGGAGGGGGAACCTTCAATACTGAAGGCCCGCCCTTGTACCCATGTCTTCTTAAAGCATTATAGTCCATACCACCGTGTTTCCTCTTTCTGGCGATAGCTGCTGTTCATGGAGCTAAAACCAATGTCAAGCCAGCCATAATAAAAGAGAAAAATGCTATACCAATTATAAAAATCATTCACATTGATCTAAAAAATTTACACTTCACAAGCATACAAAATTGATAAAAAGTAAAAAAAAGAAGAAATACAAGTTATAACAGCAGATAGGAACTTAAATCTCTGAGGTTAAAGCAGGCCGAAACATGGTGTTAGTTTGCTAGGGTCAATGTTGATGGGAATATGGGATCAATATAGGCATGGTACATTGGATCAGAAGCCCACAGTTTAGCTAAATGGTACTTGGAAGATGTGAGCCTATGGACTTCTTCTGTGACCCATATAAGGGCCTCAGCTTTGACAGGATGAATGATAGCATCCAGTGACTGGTGCTCATCATCAGACCCAACTCTCAGTTGGTCCCACTGTTTCAGGAGGATGTTGGTGAGATAATGTAATGGCTGCCCATATAACTGCTTCACCGATTTGGCTAGTCCCTCCCAAGATGTGAATGGAATGACAGAACCCCGGTGAGCAGGAATTGGGATGTGCTTCATATACTCTTGATACATCTCTGCCTTTCTGATAAGTACACCTGCAGCATTAGGACACAATAAGGACAGTGCACGAAGAGGTAAACTAGCCTGCAAGTGATTCCCGGATTTTGAAATGAGCTGTTTAACCTATATACTCAACCTAACATTCAACTGGCGAGGTCACCTAAGGTGTCAACATTGATTAGCATTAAACAAAGGGAACTCTTCCACAACGTTCCACTTGTACAAAGTATTAACTTATCTGATAATTGACGAGCATCCAAAACAACACTAGCCCTATCTGAACTTCATAGAAAAGGAACTGGAGTATATGAAAACAAGGGTCAGAATACCATTTCAGGATATAAGGATAGCAAAGAAATTTTGATCTATCGCTAAGCACACATAACAACATAAAAAGAAAAAGTAGATCAATATCAGATATGCTGTCCAGAGTTGCATTTAGTTGTCTAAATTTATCTGCGATATCACTAGAAACATTTTTCAATATCTAATTTTATAATACAGCATATAACTAGCATCAGATAAATCTGTTCACAAGTTAATACAACAGATAAGCATAAAGAATCAATTGGATATCATGAAATCAAGAGAGCAAACCTTCAAACTTAATATCTTTTGATGACTGACCAGGTCTACCGTTTTCATTCTTTAAGCCGGCATTGTCTTCAGAATCAGAGTCGGAAGAATCATCAGAAGATACAGCAAGCGATTTTTCCCATTGGGCTGGCCTCTTCATTTCCCAATTACCCTAACGTACATTTGCACCAACTTTAAAATTGAGTAATAGCACAAGGAACTATAGATTTAATGAATAGCTAATACCGCATCATTTTTTCTTCCTTCTTTTTAACTAAAATGCACGCTTAAACCAAAATTTGCATCCTATCCACTACATCAACTAGTATATATCATATACCCTAGTATGTAGCTTTTATCCAATTCCAAGCAGAACAAACAAATGTATCAAATAATATCCAACAACATCATATCAGTAAGATGACTTCAGAGGCAATATCATAAAAAAGAACCGTATGGTAATCATCAAGTAAGTCGCCAACTTTGTTGAAAATAACAACACAAGTTACAGAGCATACTAATTCGCATAATCACGTAGAAGGCAAATGAAGACATCTAAGCGAGTAAAATCCATGTTAGATTTAGCACAGTAAAGTGTCAAGTTTCTTGAATTCTAGCAATAACACTCATCAGACACCGTTAAAGGTGGGAAAAAGAATTCTACAACAATCACAGCGACAAGTACATAACCCCAATTCCCAAATCTCTTCCTGAATGAAAGAAAGGGTTTATGAGCGCTAGCCCTGTAAGCCCACACCTGTGTGCGCAATTAGATCAACCAAAAACGAAACGTCCGCTAGCGCAATCGAAAAGGTGGATGAATTTATTTAATCTGGAGATCTCGAGAGAGAGAGAAAAGGAAATCTTACTTCGCCTTGGTGCACGAACGGCCGGGTGGTGGGGGAGGTGGGCACACGCACGGCGTCGGGCTACGGATCGACCTCAGTGGCTCAGTGACCTGAGGGAATCTAGAAGAGGGGTGGGAGGTGAAAGGGTTTGGAGAGAGAGAGAGAGAGAGAGAGAGAGATTGCGTGAGAAAGTCATTCTAGACTTACAGTGCCCCAAAATAATCGAACGGTCATTAATGGCCCTCTTCCTAGTCTTGATCAGATTAAACTATGTAAGTCCTCTCTCTGTTCACAGAAGAGATCTCGCTTTTGGTTCGCGTCCATCTTTCTCCTCTTCTCTTCTTCTCATCTTGCAAGAAATCCACACAAATGTACTTCAAAATTTCGTATTTTCTCCACTTTTAATATTTATCAGATGTTTCCGGTTGTCCTTTATTTCTCCATTTCCTGATAAATCTTGCCTTACAGATATGCTCGGTGTTTGCCTTTCTAATTTTGGTTCCGCACCAATTAACTCCGGAAGTTAAAGCGTTTTTGGCGAGATCGTCGGCACGACATCGACTTAATCCCTCGCCTCCTCTTCACTTTCTTGAAAGCATAGTATCTCTCTCTCTCTCTCTCTCTCTCTCTCTCTCTCTCTCTCTCTCTCTCCACTTCCCTCGTCTTTTTCTTTCATGATAGTGGATGTTTTTCAAAGTCTGCGCGTCGCTGTAGCATCGACAGCCTCAGTCGGACTCACCGTTCGATCTGTCGGTAAGTGCACAATGCCTCCAACCATGTAATTTTATTTGTATCATGTATTTAGTTCTTCGCTTTCATTTCTGCGATTCTCCTTCCCCGGCGAAATACGTCGGCCGGCGTCTCCGTGCCGACCTCGCATCCGCCCGAGAGCTTTGTATCGAGGTACCCATGTCGTTTGTACCTTTCATCGGTCTCCAAACCAAGACTCGCCTTGTGACCTTTCTCCCCGTTGGATTCCGGCTTGGTTTCCGACCGTCATCGCTGTCCTTGTACGTGCCCTCCAACCAGTCACTCTCCCCTCCTTTCGCCAAACCAATGGTACCCCTTATGTGGGTTCTCGTGGCTTGGGTTCAAGAAGGGAATAGCTCCATGGCCGTTAACCATGGAGCTCGACCCCTTCTCTCCTTCCTCAATGGAAGGAGAAGCATAGTAGCCACTTCGGCCTAACCCGAAGCCCATACTAAATTTAAGCCCAACCAATTATTTGCTTTCATTGGTTATATGGTTAAATGTAATTAGTATTAGAAAATGTAGTTCAATAAAGTAATTGACTTTTAACGAAGTGACTCTCTTATTAAGGAGTAAATTAAAATAAAAAAGAGCTACTTTTGATAAATAAGTAAGTCACCCTATTTATTTATTTTTTATAATCTAACATCAAAAGTAGAAAATTTTCTTGAGTTAACTATTTTTTTTCTCATTTTTTTAAAACTAAACACCCTCTTAGTATCTATTTGAACCTAATCATATATTTTGTGTCAAAATAATTCATACTAATAGTATTGGTATTTTTGAGTTATCATTGTTAAGCTTAATTATTCATACCTTAGTTATTAATATTTTACTTATTTGGGTTATCATTAGATTAGCTTAATTTTTATTATGATAGTGTTATCTTAACCATATCAATTTATATAGGTAAATTTATATTTAGGAAACTTAAGTATTAGGTTATTTAATAAGTCATCCTAAACATTTTATTCCCTTTGTGTTTCCATTTTGTTTCCTTTATTTAATTAAATTATTGTTTTGCTGATGTAGAGATAATTTAATGATTTTTCCATTAGGGTCTTTGAATTATAGTTCCTCTCTTCGGTCTTTTCCCAAACTCTAACAAATCGACTTGAGAACCCTTAGATTAAGTGTGATTTATTTCAATGTTTTGAAAGGTGGCCGCGGGTGGTAGGCGGTCACCGGCGGGTGACAAGGCGGTTTAGCATTTTTAATATAAAAAAATAAAAATAAATAAATAAGCATATATAATATACATTACATACTTATATGTAATTACTGACAAACAAACTAATAGACTAATTACTAAGTGATTAACATTTAACAGATTAAAACATTTCAATAGATTAAGTGATTAATAGATAATTACTAATTTACAACTTTATAAGCATTTATTCTTCAACAGATAATTAATTTAGTCGATTTTTGACTTGTCATTTTGTCTAATTGCCTATCATAACTGATTAACTGATTAAAACAGATTTAAAAAAAATGACATTCGATCTGTTCGATTGAGAGAGTGAGACTGTGAAGGGGGGAGTGAGAGAGAGAAAGAGGACTGTGTGTGTGAGAGAGAGAGAGAGGGAGAGAGAGAGAAAGAGAGTGTGAGAGAGGGATAGAGTGAAAGAGAGAGGGAAAGAGGATCGTACCTCTTTCGCTTCTCGCCGTCCACTTCTCGCTCCTTGCCAACTCATTCGCTTCTTACTATTGCTGCACGATGCCCTTAGCCGCCGCTTTAGCTACCTTGGAGCTCGCTATTGGCGATCGTGGACGGGAGAGCTGAAGATGATCGGAGGTTTAGGCCCTTTAGAGTTTCTAATTTCTCTGCTGAGACTCAGGAGAGGAGAGCATCGAGAGAGAGAGAGAAGAGAGTTTTTATATTAAGGTTAATGAGTTAGTTATCTTAGTGGATAATAATCCGACCCTATATCCATTTGTAACCCGATAAGGCTGGTTGGCGGGCCGAACCGCCATTCCGCCTTATTGGGTGAACGGCCCACCTAGCTCCTTTTGGCGCTTAGGCGACTTGCCAAGGCAGCAACCCGCCTTATGCAAGCGCCATACCGAATGGCGGAGCGGTCGGTGCACCGCCTCGCCATGGCGGCCGCCTTTTCCGATTTTCAAAACACTGATTTATTTTACTTTCTTAAATACCAAAGTAGGTTTTTATTGTTCATGCTACACTTACATTCATTATAACAGTAAATCCATTACCGTATGAGAACTCTAAGGTACATAAGAAGCAAGATGTTTTAAGAGAACTTGTAGCAACCCGGATAATCTTTAAGCGAGTGAATCCCCTCCACTGTCAACAAGTAATGTAAATAATGTCATGATAGTTATTTTATGATATTATAGTATACTATGATATGTATGTGCATATAATTAATTATTGCATATCTACACTTTACTTCAATTTTGTAGAATTTATGCATACATTAATGGTATATGTTAACACTGATGATTGCATTATAAACAATGTGATATGAGATACCACGCTACTTATGCATATCATTAAGCAGTCGAGTCTCATCTTAGTAGTGTCATTTTACTCTCTCATCTTGAGATTAAGGGTAAAGTGTAGTATATAATACTTATATTATTATCTACCCATATTTGAGGTCGATTAGCCTATGTGGCATTTCGGTGTTTATAAAGCCTTATATGGAAACTAAACACTTGATGATAGTAGAAAGATAATTATAAGACAAGAGTTATAACTTTAGCGGTACCGGATGACGCCGAATTAGAGCCTCTTTTTTGAGCTGTCTGCCTATGATTCTGTCGTGTGTGATGATAATGAAAATAAAAATATAAGGCTTACGACTGAGATTTTTTGCCTAATGGCCTTAATTAATCGATCATATGCAGTATTAGCAAGCATATATAATCGACATTATTGCTAGATGTCTATTCCTTCTTGATGCGTAATGCTTTGAGGAAGCATGTGTTATATTCTTTGTAGCTTTGTGTGAGGATATGATGTGATATTATTTTGTGGCTCTATGTGAGCATATTATGCTATAATATTTTATTATTTTGTAATTATGTATGAGCATATGAATATATGATTTTAAATTATCTTGTGGCTCTATGTGAGCATATAATTATATTATCTTAGGCTCTAGGATAGTATATGATGTGCCATATGTTTTATTTTCAGTTATTAATATATTTGAATCATTGTTATTAATATGATGAGCATGATGTACGATTGCATTCATTTGAGCGGACCATATATGATAATATATTTTGTGTATTTTTTTACATCACTTTTAGATTGTAAAAATATATACTCAATGGGTTTGATGCTCATCATCTTTAGTGAAATAGTTTTTAAATTTGACGACTTCAAGATCGTAAAAGAGATGACGAGGATTTATTAGATTTCAATTATTTATTTATTTATTATATATATTGAACTAGATTGGTTATAGCCCCTAGGCTTCTACGTATTTTTTGATTGTATGAATATATATTATGAGAGCTATTTTAACTTTTATCTTGAATATTGTGTTAAAATATTGACCATTAGGTTAGTGAGAATCAAATAATTTCTTCCCACGTGAGAGACACATATATTTAGAGGTGGGTGTTCAAGTAATAATATATAATTCATCTCCTTTGTTTTTATGGCTTTGGTTGACAATTAATGTGGGAATTGATTCACGGGATAATTTTTGTTACACTATGTGTTTAAAAGGAGTTTAAAAGACCCATCAACAGTTCAAGAGAATTTGAAAGACCATCAGCAGTACCATCTGCTTGGTCACTATTTTTGGTTGTCTTCTGTCAATGCAATAATATTTTTGTGTTCTTTGCTTGATAAGAATCATTTTGAAGTTACATAGTAAACTTGGTAAATGGAAGTTTGATATCTGTTTTCTGCTTCAATGCCTTCTTTATAAATTGTTCTTTTTTTTTATGTTTGAAACAACAGATTGAACAAATTGATAACCTTTGTTTTTGTTGCACAAATATTTTCTCCCTTCCTTGGCAGGTTACTTCAATTATTAGAATATATCAGAAGGACATTGATCAGGAAAATAAGAAGGAATTGGGTATACTGTTGAAACTGGGGGCAGAAGCTGTATGTTAATATAGTTCAAGACATCTCTGTTTATTTTGAGCGTGCTTGCTTTTTTTAATGTGTTAATATGGTCCAAGACATCTCTGTTTATTTTGAGCGTGTTTGCTTTCTTTAATGTTTATTGGCCTCTTTGCAAAGGGTGTTTGAATCAACATGTGTGGGAGTCAGGTGCATCATCAAAGAATTGTCTCAAAGAAGCATAGGCACCCATTGATGGACACAAAACTGACGCTTAAAAGATTAAATGCATTCAGGTTCTTTTGTTGCTTGTTAGTATTTTGCTGCTAGACTAATTTGCCTCTCATGATTTTAGATTTATGTGATTGGCAAAAAGAAAAAGAGAGAAATGAAGTTATTGCTTATATTTGGCTTGTTATTGTTGTCACTACCTCCTTGCTTGTCTTCTTTCCAATGCACTAGATAATTAATATGGCATCTCTTCAGATGGTTAAAGATATTCAGCCATATTTAGGTGGTCATAAAAGGTCATATGACTGAGTATTCTCAGATATAAACTTGATAATCTGGTGCAGGAAGCCCACTGCATGACAAAAGCAAGATGACTTGGTGTTTCTACTCCAGTTTTGTATGCTGTGGACCCATTATTACATACTCTAACATTTGAATATGTTGATGGCCTCTCTGTGAAAGAAATTCTCTTAGATTTTGGATCATATGGTGTTATCGAGGAACTACCAGATGATATTGCAACACAGATAGGGGAATGCAATTGGGAAACTACATGATGGAGGTCTTATTCATGATGATTTGACAACATCAAATATGATTATCAAGAGAGACAAATCAGCTGGTGAGATTGGAACTTGTCCAGCATTCAACTAGGCATTTAGATTAGTTAATATGTTGTTCTTTGAATGATTTTTTTTTCTTTCGAAGCACCTGGACCACTAGAAGTAGTTATAGTTCCGTATAACTATGGATGAATCCATAATTTTTCCTTTACCCATTCATCTTGCAGGCGCTTATTGATTTTGGTCTAAGCTTCACATCAACTCTTCCTGAGGATAAAGAAGTGGATTTGTATGTTCTGGAGAGAGCTTTGCTATCTGTCAACTCATCATGCGGGAATGTTGTAAGCTGGATCATCTGAACCAAACTATTAGATTACTCTTTGTTATTTTCTTGTACATATTCTATTTCAATCTTTTGTTCCACTTTCAATTTTACCTTTTGTATCTTTGGCACACAAGTTTTACCTGAACCTATTGTTCCACTTTTTATTACTTATCAATTGTTATAATTTTTTGAGGTCATCTTAAGTCTCCAGGTCAGCTTTATGGTTTCTTAGTCTCCTCAACTCAAAGTATCTTTACTTCCACTAGACCTTTATTTTTCCGCTTTCAGAGGGATAAAAAGAAAGTTCATATTTTCGAAAGAAAGTTCACACGCATTCCCTTTTGAGACATTTTTAACCAAGCTTTTATATATCTCCACACCATTAAAAGAATCATTTTTCTCTTCCATAGTGAGTCCACAACTAGAACTAATTAACCAGCTGATACTTACTAGGTACAAATTAGTTGTGTAACGTAGGTGGATTCTCTAAACCCTTGTAGCTGTTACGATAATTTTTGGATTGTACGGTTGAGACACCGGCCTTGTTTGGTTTGAGGCTATGTTCCGAGCTCAATTAGTTAGTCTCATTTTTTAATCTTAATTTTTTTAGAGAGTAAACTTGATTAGATATAAAAAAGATGAAAATATATTTTATTACTGAACCAGTTTAGGAGTTCCTGAACCAAAAGGGCCCTTAAACTCAAAGCAAACAAAGCCTAATTGTTCATCACTGAACTAGATGGATAAAATACTCTGCATATAGAAAGAGTTCAAAGCAATGGTCATCGACGATGGACAAGCTTGCCCGAGGTATACTATCACTAGACTTAGTTTTCTTTCTTTGCATATTTTGTGGTGAATTGCATAAGTATAAGTTTTCTGCACATGTGCTGCATTTATGTCTCCTTTTCCCATTCAGTGTGACAAAGAGGTTGAAAAACGTACCATGGTAGGATGAGTAATCTTCATCGAAGTAATTAGGGGTTGCTTAAACAGACGATGCTGGTTGCCACGTACACTGTCACAATTGAGTTTAGTGTGCAGTTCCTTAGTACTTCTTTAATGTTTCTTCTGTAATTGATATTGATTTGGAGCCTATTCTCTATCAGGTATCTGTAATTGAGATTCATCTCAACCAGCACAATGCTTGCTGGGCCTTTTTAATGTAAAAATTATTTATCCAGTCTATCTTATATTTCTATTTAAAATATAGTTTTTTTGGACTGTGTTTAGAACCCATCATTCAGCTACATTGGTGATGCTTCAGTTATATCTTGTTGCTTGCTGTTGTGCCTTGATTGGTATATTTGGTTTTGCATGTGAAACTGCTGTTGGAATTGTTTGCGTTTAACATCCTAGTTTCAATATTTGGCCTGTCATGATATTTCAGTAAATTTAACATAACCACTATGGCTTAGTATTACAGATGTAGCAGCACTGATAGAGATCATCTTGTCCTTCATCGCTTAATAAATTATACTTACACTGTTGTCGTTGAGTGCTCTGATGCAGACCAAACTATAACACATGTTAGCTCTTGGATGCTAAAGGACAACTGAAAGTATTCTAATATGGTTTCTGATGCTTGAAATGATGTGTATGAGCATGTGCCAGTGATGCAAAGTTTTCAACCATAATCCTTGTATCAGATATCAACATCAGGACTGGGCCACATACATTTTACTGCATTGCTCATTGGAGATGTCACTTCTTCTCGTATAACCATGTCTATGGGACAAAAAGGGGATTGACAATGAGATGTAAGAAAAGAACAGGGAGGAAACTCACTGTTACAATATACTTGGATCATACTTGTAGGCCAACAATTGGAATCAAAGGTACATTGGAAATATATACATCTTTTTATGCGAAGAATTTGAAGAAAATGACCCAAGGGAGTACAGCAGACTCCCTGTTTGCCATGAAACCGTTAGAAGAATGAAAGCTAAGTAAGATGGCTGAGAAGGTTACAAAGCTGAAAAGGTAAAGAGGGAGACACTGTGCTAATGTACGGGCCAAAGATCTTGTTTGACTGCACCCACGCCCCCAAAGAGTGCAACGTTTGTGCAGAAATTGGTAAGGAAATGTTGCTATCTGTGTGTTTGAAAAGCAGTTCATTTGTAAGGCCAACTGTGGGCAAAAGAGATACGGGGAATGCATGCTTTCATCTTTTGCAGTCTCATGGAAGAAGCAATTATGGAATATAGATTGAAATATATTTATTTATTTATTGGATGGTGACTGCTAGATTGCATAGAAGAAGATTTGCAGTAAATTTGAAATGGTGCATCTTAGAAGCAATGAAGATATCTCTATTTAGAACAAAACTTGGCCTATTAATTTTTGCAGTTAACCCAAATTTGTTGTGTTAAAACCTTTCAAAGGAACTCGATAAGGAGAAGACCCAAATAGTGCAATAATGGAGAGAATACAAGTCATGCATTACCTTCCAATCTATGGGTCTCCTTCAATCTTTATTACTCCTATTTACCAAACAAGTTTTCTTCCTGTCACATTTCATAAATGCGCGGGTAAGAGGTTGAAGAGGAACTTTTTATTTAAATTTTTTCCTTTATCCGCATGCTTGCCAGATGTCCACTAGACTATTGGGTTTTTGGGGCTTACAAAGATTTGGACTTTGATTAGATTGTTTGATGGACAAATCATTGTGGTGAATGCCCACTCAATGATCATGAGATGGATTTGATGTGAAAGGCAGTTGGCTCTGTTTTCCCCCATTCGGTATGGTGAATGCTAGGAGCTGCAAATGGTCAAAACTGGTGCTAGAGTTTCCTGATCACTCTAGAGAGGAAGGGGGGGCAATGTGGGGTTCACTGCTAAGTCTTTGTGGGGCTCCTCATTAGTATGGATTATTTTTATGCACCAACAACTTCTTAGTTTATTCGCTGCATTTGAACTAACAAAGCTAAAGTTTGTAGCAAATTGAATTGAAGTGTGTGCTCTAGAGTTTGAACACAATACTCAATGGTGGTCAAGTCTTTGTAGACTTGGGAGTTGTGGCATTACAATTTACAAGCCAAGGATGTACTTTGCAAAGCTGGGAAACTGATTTGGCATTAAAAAATTATCATAATCCAAAAAAAAATTTATCATAATCCTATCTACAAAAAAGGGCATGATTGGCTCATACTTTGAACTGATCTGTCTTACTATATCACGCTCCAAACTTGCCATCCTTGTGTTATGGAAGAAAAGGGGAAGTCCTGTGCTTCTTTTTTTCTTTCCTGACAATGATAAGAATCCTTCTTTTCTTATCATGCTAATGTTCATTTCGATTCTTTTTTACTAACATCAAGCTTTGCTGCGTTAAAGTATCTATATGATATGAGTAACCTGTCAGTCAGGAACATCTATAACTAGTTGATTTGAAGATCGAAATTGTTCAAAAAAAGAAAAAAAAATATATTCACATCAGAACGACATACACGTCTACTCAGGTCTCAGCACTCTACTCTTACCTTTCTTTTTTCCTCCTTGTTTCTAGACAGAATAGCACCGCCCCTGACCAACAAAACTCTATGGACTCCAGTACAATTTGTCCTTCAAATCCTTGACCTAAAGAGGTACATGCCTAGATTGAGCCAAGACACTCCCAAAGATCCCAATTGCCCAAAATTCTAGATGCCCATGTATTGCCAATAGAATACCAACTGTGTCTGGCCCCTGCAAAGCACTTAAAAGGCATGCCCCAAGTATTCCAAGAAATACTAAGTTCACCAGGCCCCAGAAAGGTCCAACCTTCCCCATGCAAAGAGAGGAAAAAAAAAAAAAAGGAAAAAAATTCCTGCAACATCCCCTTCCTCCGAAATCATTTTTAACCAGCCCAAGTCCTTGAAGATACCCCCTCACCCTCACCCTCACCCACTTAGGACTTAGGAGATGCAGGGCTTATCAAAGTGAAAGGAACAAATAAGAACTGAAAAGCAAACAAACGAATTTCCATTCTACACTCGTACCCATGCAAATGCACATACTTAACATATTTAAAAATAAATAAAATAAAAAAAAAGAAAGAAAGAGAAGAAAGGGAACCTCCCCTCTCTCTCTCTCTCTCTCTCTCTTCTTTACCTTTTTCTTCTCTTTTTTTTGTCTAACATAATTTGCTTTTTTTCTTTGGCCTGACCAATGGGAAGGCCAAAGGGGGGAAGGGTACAGCCAAACTGACCGAGGGCAGTATTTAAGGGAGAACGAAAAATGGCAAAATGGTAATAAGCAATGGCTTGGTCCAGGCAGCATCGGGCAGCTCTTTATTTTAATGTTTAGTGTATCAATCTTGCTATTTTAGATTTTATTGTATGAAAATTTTCTCTTTAATTTTCCTTTTTTTTTTTGTCTGCCTTGGACTTGGAGTAGGAGAGAGACAGAGATGATCTTCCCTAAACACTTTATTCTCTTCAAATTGGATACTTTAATCAACTCTTAGAAAGAGGTTTTGAAGGTGAAGTATTCCCTCCTCTCTCTCTCTCTCTCTCTCTCTCTCTCTCGTGCTGCCTGCCTGCATTACTCTTTCCTTCCCCAAAATCCGATTTTGTTCACCTCTATGAACTGGGTGTTTATTTCACACTGCTCCAATCTCACTTCATCAGCTCTTCTGTGTCAATCTCTTAATTCTTAGCTTCAGAAGTGCATCTAGGGAGGGGGGAGAATAACAGCCACTTCTTTTTAAAAGAGAATCTGGTAGTGATACTGCCTTGTTCCTAGGGTCTTCTTAGACAATAGAACCCAAAATTCTTATATATTGTTGGGCTAAGGAAACAACCCAACTCTTTTCTTTCCATCAAATCACTGCTTTTCTAATTGCTTATGTCAAGAGTCCAGCAAATACTGTATGTGTGAGAGAGATAAATGTCTTCTTGATTTTGGTTTGTGCTCTTCTTTGAGGGAGAAATCAAAATAATTACTGCTTTCACTTTTTATTCCAATTAAGAGGCAAATGTCCCAGGAGCTATAGCAGTAGGAAGAGGGTACCGTTTCTGAGCTGCATGAGGGAGCTCTGCTACAATGAGAGATGAGAATTCAAAGAAAAGCAAGGTTATTACCATTTTGTTGTTGTTGTTGTTGTATTCATCTATTAATTTCTTACAGTTACTGAGTTGTGCTGATAATGTTACTGATTTGCTACATGTTCTTACTTAATTGATTTTGGAGTAGCTATCTTGGTCCAAGTCCCTAGTCAAGAAATGGTTCAACATTAAAAGCAAAGCTAAGGACTTTCATGCAGATGATGCTGTTAGGAGAGGTAGGCTTACATTTCCTATTCATTATGGTATCATATTCTCTCATTTGGGATAAGTCTTTTGTTTCTCGTACTTCTTGGCAATAGAAATTAATCACCGTGCGGAAAGTATTGGCAATGGTCTTTAGTTATTCTGATCTGATCTGAATTCTGAGATTGACCAAATTCCAAATTTTCTTCTTCTTTTTCTTCTTCATTTATTTTTTCAAGATTACTCCTCTTTGTTTGAATGTTAATTGATGCATTTTTTTTCTGCAGCCTCTAATACCTATCAGACCACTTATTCTTTTTAAATCTTCTTTTGTTCTTTTTTACATTCTTCTCTCAGTAAAGTAATTCTCTTTGCTGTTCAAGATATCAGATCATTGGTCTACTGCACATTATACTCAAATGTAGACTTTTCTTCGTCTCTTTTTCCTGTTTTTCTTTTTCTTTTTCTTTTTCTCTCAATGTGTTCAATTTGCAGGGGGTGGTGAAGAATGGAGCGGTAGCTTCTCAGAGAGGGATGCATTCACAGTGAAGAAAAGCAGAACAGGTTACAGTACCTTGCTTTGGACTACTTCATACCAGCCGTTAATTCGTCTTTCTGTTCTATCCTATATCGAAATACTTTTGAATTTTCAGTTTGCTTTGATGTTTTTTCTTCCTTTCTCATGTTATCTCCCATATTGGTCTCAGAAAGATCCTCTAAAAGGAACCAGGACCGAGCTCGGCGAGGAAAGATTGATCTTGATGCAGCTGAAGCCACAGTCACCTTAGATTATAAGTACTCTCCAACCAGAAACTTGACAATGGGGACTCATTTCTCGTGTTTCTTAATTCCTTATCATAGTTCTCTGTTGCTTCACTCTCTTTGAGTAGGATCTTTGTTTCCACATGGAATGTAGGTGGGAAGTCCCCACCAAGTCATATGAACCTTGAGGATTGGCTCCATGTCTCACCTCCTGCAGATATATATGTTTTGGGGTATTTGTCCTGACCTTTAGATCTATTCCACATCCTTGAGGATTCTATTGTCAAGCTGCAGATCGACAACTGGTCATATGTTTCCTTTGAAATTCTTAGTTTTCAGGAAATTGTTCCTTTGAGCGCGGGGAATGTTCTTGGGGCAGAAGATAATGGCCCTGCAAGGAAATGGGTGGCTCTCATCAGGAATACGCTGAACAATCTTCCAGGCACCAGTAGCAATGGTAGCTTGCAGACGCCTTCTCCTGTACCTAACCCAATTATTGAGATGGATGTTGATTTTGAAGGCTCGTCAAGGCAGAAGAATTCTTCTTTTTTCCATCGTCGTTCTTTTCAGTCTCTTAGTCGCAGTTTAAGAATGGACAATGATATCATGGCACCACAACCAAGGCTGGAACGTCGTTATAGTGTCTGCGATCGAATGACCTTTGGGAGCAGACCTAGTGATTTTGATCCTAATTTTAGATGGGGTGGGTCGTCTGATGATGAGAACATTGCTGGAGATTCTCCTAGTACCATCTCCTACTCACCAATGTCATATGGCTATGGTAATGCATCATCTATGGAGGAGAGGGACAGAACAGCAGCCCATTCAAGGTTTTGCATAAGAAGAATTAACATTCTTGTGTATTGACTTTTGTGTGCATTATTAGGCCCCATGTATTTTTATACCTACACAAGATTTGATCTGAGTTTTAGGAACTTTGAAATATGTTTGTTGTGACTCACTGTGTTCGTTGAGCACACTCATTTTGCCAGATTTATTCTAAGTTGCTGATACATGCCTTTGTTGACTATTGTGTCATTATTAGATACTGTCTGGTTGCAAGTAAGCAGATGGTCGGCATATTTCTGATGATATGGGTGCGAAGAGAAATTAGGGATGATGTAAGGAATCTGAAGGTCTCCTGTGTGGGAAGAGGGTTGATGGGTTATCTCGGAAACAAGGTAATATTTCAAGAAGAGCACTGTTGTAATCCCTGCATGCTCAGATATTTTCTTTACTAGTATTAACTTTCAGTGATTGAGCAATTGGCTCTTCATGTCCTAGTAGTGATATCATTTGTTTTTCTTTGCCTTACTTGATTTGGATTCATAAACAACTAGCTGCATATGCTTTCTATGCCGAGATCTTCCTATTCTGACTCAACTTTTCTAGTGAAGTTTCATATAAGAACCTTATCTATAGAAGAGAACTGAAAACTTGTTTCTTCCAGGGTTCAATCACGATTAGCATGTCTTTGCACCAAACAAGCTTCTGCTTCGTCTGCAGCCATTTGACCTCTGGGCAGAAGGAAGGGGATGAAATTCGAAGGAACTCCGACGTCATGGAAATCATGAGAAAGACTAGATTCCCGACAGTCCATGGACTGTGTGATGAGAAGTCGCCTGAAAGTATCATTGAGCATGAGTAAGGCTCTATTAACTAGTTCACTGAACTATTTTGCATTTGTTGCTTTTGATAGGTTCATTACACTACCTTTCTATCTGGATTTGTCGTAGTCGTATCATATGGCTTGGGGATCTGAATTACCGGATAGCTCTTTCATATCGATCTGCGAAGGCTCTGGTCGAGATGCGTAACTGGAAAGCATTGTTGGAAAAAGATCAGGTAGTTGAAAAATCCTTTTGCTGAATGCTTGTATGCTGCATTACTCATATTTTATAACTTTGTTTTTCATAATGCTGTCTGAAGTAGTAAAATTCTTTATAAAGAGTTGAAAGATTTCTTGTAGTATAGGTAATGCTTAATATCTTTCATACTTTACTTAATCTTCTATATCTATATGAAGTGGGTAGCAGTGAAAGGATATTTCTTCTAGTTTAGGAAAAGCTGTTTCCTTCCTCATATGAACCTTTCATTTTTGAACAAGCAGCTACGAATTGAACAAAGACGTGGCCACGTCTTTGTGGGCTGGAATGAAGGAAGAATATATTTTCCTCCCACTTATAAATATTCAAATAATTCGGACAGATACACAGGGGATGACACAAATCTAAAAGAAAAGCGTCGAACACCTGCATGGTGAAAACTTAGAACCAAAACTGTATTGTTGTGGCACTTAGATTTTGTGTATTTTATGATTTGTGAAGTTAATGAAGTTGCTAATGCAGGTGTGATCGTATTTTATGGTATGGAAGAGGTCTCAACCAGTTATCTTATGTTCGTGGAGAGTCTAGGTTCTCTGACCATAGGCCAGTTTATAGCATTTTTTCAGCAGAAGTCGAATCAATCAACCACAGCCGAATTCAAAAGATGAGTTGCTCTAGCTCCCAATTGGCTATTGAAGACCTTTTGCCATACTCACATGGGTATACTGAGCTCAGTTTCTTTTGAAAGGTGCTATACAATTGTAGTTTCCTTTGAAGGGGGCTGCTTAGTTAATCTTTTTTCAATGGATCATTCAAAGGTACTTTTTTTTTGGACTTCATGGAAGTCCATAGAAATTTCCAGCAAAAGTCTACATAATGTTTCTCATTCTCATACTCTGTATTTTTTATAACTAGGACATTGTTAGTAAAAGGCCTCATGAGTGGTCAAAGTTCAGCTTCTTCTGTTCTCTAGTGGTGAGTGATGCCCATAAATTCTTTTCTTAAGCATGAAATGATGTCTTCGGCATGATGTTACTTTTAAGAGCATATAATTATTTGCACTTTCTTTTCCTTATGTTGGCAGCTGACTCTTCCTATTTGGAAAGCACATGCTTCTGCAATTAAAATCATATCAGAAGAGCTTCAAGCTTTCTATTGATCTACCAAATATTTAGTCAAATAAGGTACAAGCTGAATCTTTAACAGTTGCCAATATCTTCTTGATACTGCAAATTTTTTATTTTTTATCTGGCAAAGATGTGGTTTCTAAAATTGCATGGAATTTCATTGTAAGATAATGTTGAAATTTTTATAAAAAGAAAAAAGATCTGGTTACACTGTGCTGCTAGATTTTGACTTAAGTCAGAACCAACTGCCAGTTTTGTGAGGAAAAAGTCCACTCTTAGCAATCACTAATACAAGTCTTTTTTTCGTATTCTTCTCTCTTACTAAGTTTCTTTCGCCAATTATGTAAAAGAGAGGTCTGACCCTTCGCATGATCTTCTTTGCAGGAGTGCTACTCTATCTTGAAGAGATCATGGACTGCAAAGAAGTTCAGTGACGAAGTGATTCCAAATTATATCACTAGCTACAGCAAAGAAATTCAGATAAAGCCTAAGAGATCTTAACAATAATAGGTATCAGATGAGTTGGCCGGGAAGAAATCTTGCTTTTTGTTATATAACAAAGTTTTGGGAGCCCAACATGGTGGGATTTTTATTTTTCGAGATGTTGACAGAGCAAACAATGCCAGCTTCTCATCATCAGATAAAAGTAGTGGATTCTTTGTAATTCTTTTGATTAGGTTGTAGGAAATTTTGCAGGCCTCTTATGTTTTATAAGGCTGAAAATATTAACCAAGATATAATTCATTCTTAGATGCTGTGAAATAGAGAATTATAGGCTATGATATGTTGTTCAGGGCTTAACCAATGATTTTATTATCTGAACAGAGCCATTCAAAATTAGTTTATTATGCTGTCTTACTTCTTATTCTTATTCTTCTATGCAATAAACAGAGAAGTCAAGAGCATGAAGAAAATGGTTTGGTTCTTTGCAACTTTTGCATATCACAACCCACATTTGCCAAAAGAAACCTCCTCCTCCTTTTTAACATGTATTTTCAAAGACACTTTCAGCAAGACCATAAGAAGTGTCCTCAACTTCTTTACTAAACTGTCCCAGCTTATAGCTCAATGACAGGAAAAGCTGTATCACTCGTTGTCAGAAAACCACAGTTTGATTTATTATGAGTAAGGTTCGATCACTCTTCTAAGCCACCTAAATCCTTCAGTGAGGTTGCAAATGAAAACATACAGTGGTGTTGGACATACGTCACACATACCATAAGTGCCCACCTGCCCCCTGTGTACATGTGGAGAATCTCAATCAGCATTGGATTTTGAAGGCAGAGATGACTATAGGTCTGTACCTCACTGCATCTTTGGCTCTCTGAAGAGATAGAAAAGACAGTGTGACTTGACCTTTGATGAGAAGGTAGACAAACAAGGAGTCATAATAGAAGGGAAGCCCTTCACCCTCACCCTCACCCCCACAAATATAGCAAATGAGCTCTGAGCCGAAAGTGGAATGGGGCCTAAGAATCTTGGTTTCACATCAAACACAGACATACACTCAACGATGTGAGCAGAAAGAATATCTTGACTAAGTGTAACTATCACGCCAGAGAAGTTGAAGACAATGTGCTTACAAGCAGCAGGCTGTGTAAACTGTGCACAACCCGTACATGAAATAAAACTCTCCTTTTGCTTTCTGTTGATAATAAATGAACTGCATTCAGATAATTGGTGGGCCATAACATTAATTCATCTTAAGCAAAAGTTAAATTGCATAGTCTGTCCAATTAGACTGCCTGTATCAGGAGCATATGTACATGGAATTAACCTTAAAGCATGCCAACGTGGAAAAGCATGACAGGGTGCTTGGTGGTCAGCATATTAAGATATTAGTTGATATTCATATTAAAAGACAATAGACTCCTCATTATAGTACTACGTACATAGCTACAAATTTTATGATGGGCACTTTGGTAGCAGCTGGATTTATAGCACAACATGATTCGTGGCCAAAAATAATATTAATGCACATTACGGTCACCAAATTAAAAAAGATTGTGAATAATTTCAGATATATTTAATTCAATAAAGAAACAACTTTGGAATATAAGATTGGTTAAATAGTTTGTACATAACTTGAAATAACCGGAGGAACGACCCACCAGGGTGCTACCTATTTGTGACAATTTTGCGTCCTGCATCCCCACAGTGGCTAGACAAGGAAGAAGAACTTCAACTGAGTACTTGTTGTCGATTGCGAGCAAATAATAACTCCGGCAAACTCCTAGATGTCTACATCCGTTTTGTGACCAGCACTGTGTTTGAGCATATGCTTCTCTGAATGTATCTATGAGCATTATTCCTCCCATATTGTTGACAAATAAATTAGCAAAATAAATGAAAATAATCTGCACAAAAAGATGAGTAGTACTATATGCATGTTATCAAGATGACCGATCAATAAACAAATAAGTAATAGCAAATAATTTTAAGATACTCAAAACTAGAATTTTAAGGGAGAGAAGCACCGAGCTGTAAATGGTCAAAAGATTTAAAAAGAAAAGAAAAAGAAGAAGAAAAACCAATGGACAACAAGAATAATAACTAATTATATCTATATAAGTACTACTCCTTGAACCTTAAGATATATTACATACGTATAAGCACAATGAGAAATGATTAAATATTTATCAGCTATAATAGTGTCCAGATCACACATATACAATCATAAACCTATCGAAGACTTTGTTCTGGCTCATAAGCATTATACCAAACACAATAATGATAAAAACTCATAGCTGTAATTATGAATTTATAATAAAAATCACCACATTAGATAAAGACTGCTGAAATAATAAATCATGCAACTATTCATTTTCTTTTCTTTTTTTCTTTTCTGGAATAAAAGTATCATTTAGAAAACCGGACAAAGCCAGTCAAAGTTGCAAAGCTACTATTTCAGGATTCAATATGTCACCCATGAAATACTGATGCAAAACGTAGAGAAAGAAGAAGGGAAGGAATGGGGTTTCACACCTCCACCCTAAGAAAATATTTCACACCAAAATCCTCGAGAGAACAAATCACATAAACTTTCATTAAGTGCCAAAGGAAATATAACGGGTCTATATATAGACCTATAATGGAATTAAGCAAAAAACATCCTACATAGAAAATAAACAAAAGACACCCTAAATAAATAAAAATCAGAACCAAATCCCTATATGAGGGATCATCAATTGTCGGCGCCTCCTGCGCTGGTACACACGCCATCGCGTTCTATCAGTGATGTCCGCATCATTCTCCCCGGGTGGGAGAGAAGTCGACTCCGTCGAGTGTCCGCTCGCTTTGCTCTCATCTTGCTCTAAGGTATCGGGGTGATGCACCTCCAAATCGTGACGATCAAGCCACGTGTTATCAGATGTAGGTCGTCCTTTCCAACGTACTAGATACCGTTGGGATCCACCTTCTCTAGTTGAAATAATTTCATCATCTAAAATTTTATCAATTTCGTCTCTTTGTGTTAGGTGGAATATTGGGAAGTGGAGGTAAAGAGGGTCTCTCATAAACAGGCTCATAGGTAGGCTCAGTATCTAGTGGGTTATCTGGAGTAAAATCTGGACCTTTATAAGCTACTAGATCCTCAATATTAAAAGTAGAACTGATGCCAAAATCACTAGGGATATCTAGAACATAAGCATTATCATTAATTTTCTTGAGAATTTTAAAAGGTCCAGCACTTCGTGCATGCAACTTTTTGACAGTTCCGGGTGGAAACCGTTCCAGACGTATCCGGACCATCACAAAGTCTCCAACATTAAATTCTTTGAATCTCCTTCTTAGATCAGCTCGAATTTTATAATTAGTATTACTTTGAGCAATTACATTCTCGATTTCTTTATGCAAGTCATGAATATGTGATGCAAATGCAGATACAGACTTAGACAACCTATGATAATGGGACATAGAAATGAGATCTATAGGTTGTCTAGGTTTATAACCATATACTACCTCAGTTGGACTCAGACCTATGGATCTATTAACAGAATTATTGTATGCAAATTCAGCAGTTGGCAGTTTTTGATCCCAGTCTCTTAGATTCTCGTCGACAAGAGTTCTCAATAGGTTACCTAAGCTCCTATTGACTACTTCAGTTTGCCCATCACCTTGTCGTTTTAGTTCAGCGTGTTCAGTTGGGTTAAGTCTATAATGAGGCAAGTTAGGAAGAGATGCACCCGGGACGAAATCGATAGCATATTGAATATCTCTCATTGGTGGCAATTCATCCGGGAGATCCTCTAGAAAGACATCCGAGAATTTCTCAATCACAGCAGTGGCTTCAAAAGGAATCGATTCACTAGGCTCATTCAGAAGTTCTCGAGCCGCAAGAATCAGAATAGGAGTTCCTTTACTCATCTCACGTTCAATGCCTCTCGCACTAATCAAGCTGACTTTATTGTCGGAGTGGATGAGATCAGACTTCTTTTCCATCTTACCACCTCTAGGCTGCGATGGAAGAATCTTGATTTTCTTACCTTCATGTTCAAAAATGCAGATATTTGAACGACCATAAATATGCACATCATTATCAAATAGCCAAGGCCTTCCAAGGATAATTTGACTCACATCCATGGTCAATACATCGCACCAGATTTTATCCTTATAAGTCGTGAATTCAATTGGAACCAAACAGCGCTCTTTTATTTCCAGCGTGGTTGAATTAATCCACGAAACCTTGTAAGGATTAGGATGGGAAATCGCTCTCAGATTTAGTTTTGAAATAATGGTGGAGGACACGGCATTTATACAGCTGCCACTATCTACAATTACTTTACAATTTTTACCTCCAATTTTCGTGAATGTGTGGAAAATGGAGTTGCGCCTCCAATCATCATTGACTTTAGGTTGAGAGAGGGCATATCTAACAACATGTAACCTTGTGGAGTCTATGTGCCTCAGGCATCCTAGGGTATTTTCTTCCTCTTCATCTTCAAAATCTCCTTCTTCACCGTCTACATGGTGAACATATCCGTCAAATTCTTGCTCGAAGTCTTCTTCGAAGGGTTCCTCAATTAAACTTATTTTATACGGGCTCGCACAATTTGCAGCAACATGTCCATAGCCTTGACACTTATAGCATTTGATCCGAGGATTAATCTTAGAAAAGTCTTTCTCAATGTTTTTACCTTTGTATTCCACCTTGGATTGTGAAGGGCTAGGGGTAGATCGAGTAAAAGATTGGCTAGTAGATTTGGCTTGATGAGGACCTGTGGAGGATTTATGAATTTGAGGTCTTGTTTCATAATTTTTTGGGATGTGGTTAGGTCTAGACTCCTCTAAGTCTTGAACTAAGCTGTAGGCCCTTTCCAAAATATCAACATTACGAGCAAAAAGTTCACTTCTCAATTCTTCACGTAGGCCAGCCCTAAATCTAGACAAGATTTGCATAGGGGTTTCTGATTCGATCACGCTACACCGAGCAAACAATTCATCAAAGGCCGCAACGTAATCCTTAGCGGACTTACTCCCTTGGGTAAGTCGGTTCCATCTGTCTAGAAGCTTAGGATAATAGGAAGGTGGGAGGTATTTACGTTTTAGTTTTTTTTAATGTCAACCCAAATTTCAATTAGAAGCTCACCCCTAATCTCACGAAGAGTCTCAACGTTGGTCCAGTATTGATTTGCTTTCCCAGTCAATTTCATAGCAGCAAACCTGACTTTACGGATTTCCGACATATCATACCATTTAAAGTAACGGTCCATGTCTTTGATCCAGTCCAAGAAGTGTTGCGGATCTAGACGACCATCAAACATCGGAGCATCAATTTTAATGCTTCGAAGGTACTGTTCATCAGGATCTCGCTCATTCCCTTGAAAATGTTTACGAGGTAAAGGAGTGGGAGATTCACCACGTTCAAGGTCAGGGCGGTGATCATTTTGAAGAGGGTGTGCTCACGGGGTCTTTCTACCCTATATAGTCGTTCATCGGTCACCCGTTGATACCCAAGCAAAGTATCTTGAGTATCTCTGACTTGTTGAGCTAAGGTACCTAGTTGTCCCATAATGTCGTCGAGCTTTTTACTAAGTTCGGGATCCATACTGCTATTGCTGGATTCACTAGAATCACTAAGGAGATAAGCCTTACCTCTACGTGTTGGCGTACACTAATATGCAATGAATGAGTTATGTATTGCTTTATATATTATATATATATATATATATCCTTTTTTTATTTATTTTATTTTTTTATTTATTTTTATCTTTTTAATTTTATGCTTGCTAATTTAAATAAAATTAAATAATGTTCTAACCTAATGGAATGCAGACGTCTCCTATATTTAATCCAAATACAAATGTCTTAATCTAAATGATATGAGATGATATGCTATGCAATCAAGAAAATCTTAAAAATGAATACTTAATTGAATTTAGATTTTCTGTTCAGGGGATTCAAAGACTAATGTCAAGACTTAATGGTTTTTAAACAAAATTCACATTTAAATGCCAAACCCTTTAAATTTCTTTCCAAAAATTAACATAATACTAATATTCTATTTGGCACATTTCATCTCTTAATATCAGGACTAAAGCATATAAGGTTTCTATGTAGTCTCTCCCTCACTATATGTGGACAGCAGGAATTGATAACAGTTTAGAGATGATACTAGAAAAAAATGACCCAAAAATATTTAATACATTGAAAAGAGCACGTACCTGATCATGCGGTAGCGATTCCTCTATGACAACAGATTCTTGCTGTTCCTCGTCGACGGTAATTTCTTTGCTCGTTGTACGCCGGATTTCTTGACGTTCCGGTGTTCGTGGAGTGATTGGTCATGCGAAGAACAAATGTGGAGCGGCGTAGAACCCGGGAGGAGGGGCGTACATAAACTAGGATCCTGATACCAAAAATGATGCAAAACGTAGAGAAAGAAGAAGGGAAGGAATGGGGTTTCACACCTCCACCCTAAGAAAAGGTTTCATACCAAAATCCTCGAGAGAACAAATCACATAAACTTTCATTAAGTGCCAAAGGAAATATAACGGGTCTATATATAGATCTACAATAGAATTAAGCAAAAAACACCCTACATAGAAAATAAACAAAAGACACCCTAAATAAATAAAAATCAGAACCAAATCCCTATAGGAGGGATCATCAACTGTCGGCGCCTCCTGCGCTGGTACACACGCCATCGCGTTCTATCAGTGATGTCCGCATCAAATACTCTATCTCCAATTTCATGCAGTGTACCTAACTACCTAACTACCCATATTAGAAAGTGAACTATTCACTTTCTTCAAAAACAGAGCTAATAATGAATCTGAAAATATTTTGATTCTTTTCAAACATTGAAAATAGGATGCTATATGTTAAAGATTGATAATTACTTATTCAATTTACTGGAACATAGATTGGATTCATTTCCCTTTACAAGATGGATGGAAATGGTACTCTCTATTCTTTTACCATTTCCTTGGAAGTAGCAAGTTTGAACTCAGATTCTCCTAACCCACTTCTTCTGAATATCAGTTTAATCTACCAATTACCATTCACAGTTGAATTTTGTAAACTAAATGGATTAGACGGCGAGATACTGGATTTGTCGTATACAATACTTCGACTGGTGCTGCCCCCAAAGACATTATAAATTCCATAATACAGAAGCACAGAAAGTTTTGTAGCTTAAATGCCATGCCCACTAATATGCTTTCGTAGACCATCGCTTAAATGACAAAGCTGCTTCCCTCCGCTCCAATTGTGCTTCTGTCTGGACCTTAGGAGCCTTGCCTTTGTATAGTGTCGTGTGATATTTAAGCCAAAGTGACTTGCACCTATACTTCACAATGAACCTATTTCCTCTCTCCATCATCTCAATGACTTGCATGGCCCGAAGAAGAAAACCACCTCTGACAAAGCAATTCAATAAGGATTCCAAGAGCTCCTGATTTAATTTCATTATGCTTGAACTATCAATCAGCTTCATTTCGCCCCATAAATCTGTTACTTCCGCATACTTCTTCCCTATATCAGTATAAACGCTTACTAGAGAATGAAAGTCCGGGCATTTGGAAACTGGAGAGCCCTCATCTTGTTCCAGCTATGAGCACCACAGCTCAAATTCTTGATTTACAGATCTCCATAAATTAGTATTTAATCTCTTCAAAAAGATGACGGGCTCCAATAGAGTCATCACAATGTAATCTGGATCGGATCGAAGATTCATAGCAGTTTGAATCAAGCTAGATGCCAGCTTGGCGAGCATCCTCTAGAAGGCTGTTATCTCTCCATGACGATTCCCTTTGCAACAGGCTTTTAGAACTGAGGAATAAGTAGAGGAACCAACTCTTATTCCATGAAATCTCATCCCATCCAGAAGATCATGTGCTTGTTCTAAGAAGAGGCCTAGGAGAAATGCATTCATTTATCACTTGAACAACTGTGGAGCTCTCGATGGAGGCCAAACATTCTTATTTTCTTGCTTTGACTAGAAATGCTGCCAATTTGCTAATTTTGTCAGATTCCAAAAATGCTCTAACATCTCTCTGTTGGGTGGAGAACCCCATGTTTCAACCTAACCAGTTCAACCTATGCATGCAACTTCTCTGATAACAGCTTGTTGCTTTTCTTGCATGGATCGACCCTGTTATCCTTGAAAAGGTAACCAATCTCCATAATTAGCTGTGCACGAGGAACACACCAGTTGCTGTTTGGGACATACGCCCAACTACTCCAGACCATGCTGCTAAAGAAAGAGATGCTTCTATCTGTATTATTCTTCTCACAATGTTTGAAGAAAGAACCGGTAACTCGTACCCTGTGAGAATAAAGAAATAAGTAAATAAGAATAAGATAATACGAGCCTCTTTCTCCAATAAATCATGTTTTCTTTTGCTTCAAATATTACCTTTTACTAAATTGTAAGCTCTATTCAGCCAGTAAGCATCACAAGTCTCAGCAAAACCAGTAATAAGTTTACGTAAAACTGATTTCTGAGGAAACCCATTCGTATGCATATGTTTCTCATAAGCCTTCCATGCATTCTCAAATCTGTGATCATCAACTGCAGTCTCCAAATCCAGAGCCATTCGAGAAAGGTCACGAGCTTGGACTACTACAGGTCCAACAAGCCACCAGCATGGCGAAGACTCAACATTGTAGAGGTAGAAAATGGAAAAGACTTTGGTATGAAATTTTCTGGCACAAAGTATTATGGCGAAGACTCAGTTGACGAGGTTCCTTGGATCCTTAACTCTGACAAGAGTGCAGCACACAAATGAACAGGGTACGAAATGGAATTAATATCTATTGACCAACATTAGTGCAAAAGATGAATCATATAGTGTTTTAATATGTAAGATTTTATATAAACTTATGTAATTGACAAGTTTATTTATCAAATATTAAAATAGAAGATTAATTTTGAAATAAAGAATTCATATATATAAATAATTTGAAGATATAGATTTGAAGATTTTTAAATTTTGAAGAATTTCAATTTAAAATATTCGAACGATTTTTTAGTCGTTACTTAAATAGTATCATAATGATTGAAATAGCATGAAAAAAATATCCAAAAATAATAGAGCAACCATCCTAAAAATAGTTCAAATATACAACATTAAAAAGGTTGTTGGAGCACACCCTAGCAATCATTTGAATTTACAAAAAAAATATTTTTGAGCCCATATTGAACACCCATTATCCAAACTGATGTGAGGAGAAAAAGAAGAATGAGAAAGGAAATAAACTTTGATAGCGACCGATTAATAAATCACGCTATAATTAATCACAAAAGTTTAGAAAAAGGAAAGGAAATCAAGAGCACCGCAGCCAAATTGATCACATTACTACAAAAGATATTCTATCCTCCTCTCTCAAGCCCTAGTGTCCTACAAGTTCCTCGCTGAGGACTTCTATCGAACATCTATAGGGCATCATTTTTTTTTTCAACACCTCACCTTAGAAAGACAATTGTACAAGATACTAAAACTTACCACGGATGCTTCATCCGACAACTCTACTGACCGCTTGCTTCTGCGCCACTCGGTGTTCTCAGCCGACATTACCCGGGAAGAATAATAGAGAAGAAGAATTATTATAAATTCTCATCTCTTTTATATCCGAGCCGTTTGAATTAGATCCGACCGTTTCGAATGGATCGGCGGCCGAAACTGTAGTTTCAGGATCCAAATTACAGAAAAGTAGAAGGCAACCTTTTCTCTTCGGCCGCTCGCATCTACATCTACATCTACAGATTAGAGCTGTGGATGGCTCCAAAATAATCAATTATTTTACTTTTTTCCCTCTTCAAAATTTAATTCCTCCATGAGAAAAGTAGAAGTCCGATACGTGGATGTCTTTTTCTTCAAAATCATATGATAAAATACAAGAATTCCTCGCTTGCAAATTTTCTAGCAACCAATTAGCTAGAATTTTGCAGGTCAGTTATTTACAAATGGATTGATATTTGTATGTACCTGTTTGCAGTTTAAATAACATCTATATTCAGTTAGTTTCTCAAAGGAAGAGAAGGGGAAGGGGGTGATCGGGGTTTATTTCAAAGGCAGCTCCTTTATTCTAGTACACTCCTAGATACAGACCTTCATAGTTGGTTGCCATACTCAACTACAAAAACAACTTACACAGTTAGCTCTCTCGGAAGAGCCATCTACAAGAACTGCCCCTCTCTCTCACTCTCTCTCTCTCTCTCCAGAGCATGCACTCCAATCACAGATTGGAATTTGCCCCCACCGTCCTACATCCTCCTTTACACCATCTCGATCACCATATCGTCCGCAGATCTCCCTCGGCCGTAGCGTTCCTCGCATTGCATCCGGCACTCCTGCTGCATCCGCCCGGACGGCTTCTCCTGGCACCGCCGTTGGCATTCCCTCAGCTTCTCTTGGGGGTCGGTTTCTTCTCCGTCTCTGCGCCTTTCTCTGTATCTCTCCTCGCATCGCGATTCGCACTCCTGTCGCTGCCCGCCGCGCTGCCTCTGGCATTGCCTCCTGCACTGCTGGTACTCCTGTTCCGGATCACTATTGATGCTCATGCTGTCTCTCTCCCCGCCACCACGCTGCCTCTCTCGCTCGTATCGCTCCCTGCACTCCATTTCGCATTGCTGCTGCTCTCGCTGCCCCCGCCGTTGCTGCTGGCAGCGTTGCCTGTTACAATACAAATTAAACATTAATTAACTCAAAATTTTAAATTAAGAAAAAGAAAGAGGCCGGCCGCGGAGTAAGCTAAATAGTTGCCTGCATTGCTGGTATTCTCGCTCTGGGTCTGCGTTTATTGTAACCATGTCATCTGATCTCCCCCGTTGGTCTCGCCGCTCGCAATCGCGCTCGCATTTCATCTGCATCTGCGGGGAGTTTTGGCTGGAACGGCAGTCGAGGCGGCACTCGCGGAGCTCCTCTTGCGGCTTTGGGTTTACCCACGCTTCCTCGTCTCTACCTTGGCCTCGACTTCCCCTCTCTCCTCCGTACTCTTGCTGGCATTCCCTCATGCATTGAGATCGCTGCTGTTGTGAGCCTTGGTACCTCTCCGAGCACTCTTGCTTGCATTCCTCCAGCCTCCGCTGCTGCTGGGGGTCGTAGGAGAGAGCAAAGGTGGAGGAGAGTAGAAGAACCGAGAGGACAAGAAAGAAAGAAGCAAAGCTTTTCCCCCTGATCGCCATTGTTATGAACTAGATAAGAGACGATGAGACAAGCGGAAGAGAAGAAGGGCCGGATTTATAAGAGGAAAAAGGTGGTGGGGTTTGGGAGGCTGAGAAACGTGGCGAGCGGTGCGGACATGCATGGCGACGAGTGGCTTTGACGTCCTCGGACGCGGCGACGAGAGGGGCGAAACTAGACAAAGTAAGTTGGGGATGGTCAGAAACGAAATTTACGTGAAAGGGGACAAACATAAGGGCACGTCGCTGAATGCATGAGTATGTGGGTAGGTGAGATTTGTCAGTTGTATTTAACGGCATCCACCTCCACTTGATTCCGTTCCAACTACATTTAACGACTCCCCAATCCCCAACAATGATTAATTTACTCACCAACGGATGGTATTCTACGTTACTACGTATGTACGTACTATGCTGGGCTTGGCCTTGAGCCTTGTCCGAATACAAATAAAGCCTACAAATATGAACAAGACTAATCGAGTCAGATGGCCCAACAATGTTTGATCCGATCCAGCAATAGTTGGGTCGAGCCTAGTTGTACTAATTTATAACGATCTAAAAGCCCACTTAGGATCCTACAGTCCTACTGCTTCTCTCACATAAATAAAAAAAAATTGCTGGACTGTCCTTCCCCCATATAAATATGTCGCTTTTTTCGTGGAGCCAACGAGAAAAGTTGCACTACTAAAATTAAGAATGTAAACCTTTTACTTTATGTGACTCTCCAACTTCGAAGATACAGTTTTAACTAAAAAAGAAAAGTATATATACACCTCATAGGTTCTAGTTTGTGGTTTCGGGGAAATATCTTTCTTTTCAACTTTTGGATACGCGGCATAAAATCATTAGATCTCCTCTTAGTGTTCCCTGTTTTAGCTTAGATTAGGTGATGAGATAACAGACATAGCAAATGGGGGCCCATTAACTATAGCCCATGGGGGGCTGCAACAAACTCGCGTATTCCCACGGTCCTCCTCGCGCTTCCCACGGTCCCACCCGTCTACTCGCACTCTCGCTCTCGGCTTCTCCCCCGAGAAGGTTCGGTGGAGATAGCCGCCTGAGTACGTGCATCAAGTTATCCGACTTGGTTCCTCACGCTTGTCCCTCTCAATTTTCCGGTGGGGATAACTGTTGGGTTTCTGGTATTGTCCCACATTCTTCTTTTTTTCTTGATTTTGAGAAATGGGTTTTGTTTAAATCAGCTCTCTCAAATGATACCAGTCTTCTCTGGGATCTTCGATTGGGAATTGTTTTGCCGTAAGCCATGAACAGTTTGCAGTTTTTGATATTAATGTATTCCTCGGTCTTTCACGTGATGGCAGAGTCCTTTTATAATCAGAGTGCTTTTGTGCAGATTAATTTGTAATCGGTGCACTTTCTTTTGTTGCTGAAATGGATCAATAGCAAGAAATAAAAATAAGTAGAATTGGGTAACGTCTTTCGATTCTTTTTGTTTATGTTCTGCACAGTTCATCACATGAGTATATGACTATGCCCTGGGTCTTTCTCCTGTTGCTGGTATAGAATAAATTGCAATAATGCTGGAAGAAATGTGCAAGGACTGGGGGTTATGACCAAGTAATTTTTCAGATGTCGAATCTGTCAAATTTCTCCAGAAAGCCCTCTAATTGTTGAATTTTGATTTGACCACCAATTTGTGGAAAGTTGATGAATCAGTAAAATAGCTAACCAAACATTTGTATGATTTGCTTTATGTTTACATAGAGCATTGTCGCCTCAGCGCTGTGTGATCAGTTTATGGTATTTATAGTAAATTAGCCATTTCCTATTAGTAAATGTTGCGAGACATTGTGCATTTTTGTGGATTATATCTCTTGATTGTTGCTTTTGTTTGAGAAAAGAATTTCAATTTTGTTGCCTGTGAGAGAGGGTTATGTTCTTTTATGGGTTTGATATACTATAAAGATGGGTCATGGGCATCTCTGGTTTCTTTCGTTTTTGTATGGAACTCTTTTGTGATGAATATCAGCAATTTCATTCTTCCCTTATGAAACCGCTTCTTTTTTTCCCTCTTGTTGTGATAGTCAGTAGTGTTTAGATGAAACTTATTTTTCACTTTTCCCCCTTAAGGATTAAGTGTAGAAAGAAAAAGTCGTTATAATCTTGTGAATCATGCAGGATAAGAACATTGGCATATTAATGGGAACGTCTGTCCAAAACGATTGGGATGAGGAATACTCAACAATTGGTGATAAGTCAGATGTAGGATTCTTGGATTTTGAGGATGATAAGTCTCTCAATAGTTTTGATCCACTGGATGAAGATCCAGTAATAATTACTATTCCATTCCCTTTTGTTGGAGGGAAACCGCAGTCTGCTCTCATTGGTGAAACATCAGTAGATTCGATCAGCATAAGAAACACCACTAGTGAACCAATAGAATTGTGGAGTGTGAGAATCTTCTCTTCAAGCCCAGAGGATAGCTATACATTGTCAATGATGAAACCTCCATCGGATGATGCTGATGAGGAAGCACACCGTGCTTTTATGGGTTCAAATTCTTTGGAAGACCACACAGTTCAGCCAGGACAGACTCACACAATTTGGCTGTCATGTAAGCCAAGGGATATTGGTCTGCATACCTCAATTGTGCATTTTGATGTGGGAAATGAGAAAATTGAGCGTGTTGCATTTCTCTTGGCAGAAGATGTAGTTTCTCAAGCTTTATTTTCTAATAGACCTTATTCCAGGCCATACTGCCAGAGAAAGAAATTTGATCATGACCAGTATGTGATAGGTTCTCGCCCAACTCGACAACATACACAAGGATTTAGGTATAAGCTTCCTAAGTATGCTATACCTCTGGACATTCGTGAAATTATTGAGCATAAAGAGATACCTGATGTGGCCCTAGAAGAACTAAACATTAATAACTATGCAAAATTTTTCAGCACTTTGGTTGTCATGGAAGAAATCCATTTGGAGGTAATCAGATCACCCTTCATAGGTTAGGCAATGGATATTATTTCCTTTCTTCTTTTACTTGCTGCTTAATTGTGAATACAATTTCTGCAGGAGGCGATGAGAGCACATGACATGGTGTGTGTTACCATGAAGAGGAGGGGCAATCAATTTTTGTCGCTTGAGATCCCTGACTTGGCTGAGAGGAGGCCTTCAATAATTTATGGGGACTATATACTTGCCCAACTTGCTACTGATGATCCAGACAGTGATATCCGCCCATATCAAGTTTGTTCTTATGTTTAAGCTTCTCTTTAATAGTTGAACTTTCATATGCGTGCCATATTGGTTGATATGATCTTATATTTTATGGGGGTTTTCCACCCAGGGATACATTCACAGAATTGAAGCTGACGAAATATTTTTGAGATTTGATAAGCTCTTTCATATGTGCCATCAAGCTGAAAACCTTTATAACGTCAGCTTCGCATACAACAGGCTGAACATGAGAAGGCTTTACCAGGCTATTCATGCTGCAGAGAATTTGGGACAGGAGCATCTATTTCCCTGTCAATCATCTTTCAGGAGAGTGATTAAGACATCTTCTTTTACACTATTGAATCCAGCTCTTAATAATGAGCAAGCACGTTCAGTTGGAATGATACTTGGTTGCAAAGGAGCTCCTCCTTATGTCATTCACGGACCACCTGGGACTGGTAAGACAATGACTTTGATAGAGGCAATACTACAGCTATACATGACCAGGAGGAAATCACGGATTCTTGTATGTGCTTCTTCAAATACCGCAGCTGACCATGTGTTGGAAAAAATCCTTGGTATGGATGGTATTGTGGTTCGAGAAAATGAAATATTTAGATTAAATGCCACGAGCCGCCCCCATGAGGATGTTAGACCGGATTTTCTTCGTTTTTGCTTCTTTAATGATATGGTTTTCCAGTGTCCTCCACTGAAAGCCTTGTTGAGGTACAAGATCATTATTTCAACCTATATGAGTGCATCCCTACTATATGGTGAGGGCATCCGTCAAGGACACTTTTCACATATTTTCCTGGATGAGGCTGGTCAAGCCTCTGAACCAGAGACTATGGTTCCTATATCAGGCTTGTGTGCAAGAGACACTGTTATTGTGTTAGCAGGAGACCCTAAGCAATTAGGACCAGTTATCTATTCAAAGGATGCAGAGAACTATGGTTTAGGCAGGTCATACTTGGAAAGGCTCTTTGAATGCAAATATTATGGATGTGGCAATGAAAACTATGTGACAAAGCTAGTGAGAAATTACCGTTGTCACCCTGCCATCTTGGAGCTCCCTTCAAAACTTTTTTACAACAGTGAATTAATTGCTTGTAAAGAAGACAACACATCATCTGTTTATGATTGCATGGACCTTCCTAACAAGTCATTTCCTGTTCTTTTTGTTGGAATTCAAGGCTGTGATGAGAGGGAGGGTAATAATCCATCATGGTTCAATAGGATTGAGGCCAGTAAAGTAGTAGAGATAATAAGAAAGTTGATGAGGAATGCTGATCTAAGTGAGGCTGATATTGGTGTTATAACTCCTTATCGACAGCAAGTTCATAAGTTAAAGAAAGCCTTGGAGTCACTTGAGATGCCAGACTTGAAGGTTGGAAGTGTCGAGCAATTTCAGGGTCAGGAAAGGCAAATCATAATTGTTTCTACTGTCAGGTCAACTGTTAAACATAATGATTTTGACAAAGTACACAATTTGGGATTCCTGAGCAACCCTAGACGGTTTAATGTTGCCATCACTCGTGCGAGATCATTGCTAATTATAGTTGGAAATCCACATATAATCACTAAGGTACTGCTCATTCCTTTCAACAGGTGTTGAATAGTTACTCTTGCATTTACTTCTAACTTTTTTATTTTTCCTGCAAGTGGGACTAACTAATCTGTTAATTTGTCAACTTTTATGCTCCCAAAATGTATTGTTTACTATTTACGTAATACACTGTTGCATACTGCACAATGTATCTGGATAAAAAACATCCACAAGACTCAGCATGTTCTCCTCATGCAGTCATGATTCATACGTGTGTTTTTCATGATACTAATGGACTGACTAAATTAGGGTTCTCTAGATGATTGCACTCATTTATGTTGAGATATGACTCAATAAATTGTTCTGAGCCTCTTATTCATATTAAGTACCAAGTACCAACAGTATATTCGGGAACTTTTATTATTATTATCATTGTTATTCATTGTCTTAAATCTGTCAACTTCTCAAGCAAAGTTTCATATGATTTAGTTTCTCATGATCTCATTTTCATCCTTTTATCGAGTAAACTGAAGCCATCTACTTTGCAGGATCCACACTGGGATAATCTTTTAAGGTATTGTGCAGATAATGGTTCTTACCAAGGATGCCCTCTTCCTCCACAAGAAAGGCATGAATATCCAGTCGATGAACTTGCTGCATATAATGACAAGCAAGACATCTCACACCCATACGCTGATGGTGAAGTAGAGTGGCACGAAGACATGCCAAACCAGCACACTAGTGAAGTCGAACATGGCCAGCACATTAGTGAAGTCAAATGTGGTGATGCGCATAACCAGTGCTCCAACCCAGTTGACCTGGATGATTATTCCTCAAAACAACCCCGTTATGAAGTTGATTGGGGTGGCCTTGAAATTCAGCCTACTGGTTGGGATGATTAGCTTTAGAATCATCCACCTTTGAGCAACTATCGATGGTGTTATGGCATTGCAATTCTTGATTCAGCGAGAAAACTTGTTTTTTTCATGATGAGACTTCACATCATCCACCTACAAATGGAAAAATTGAACCGTGCGGCATGTGGAGCTTAACTTTTAGTTGCATTTCTAAAAGTTGAAGGACCTCATTAACTTAGCATATGACTGATGATTGCTGTAGGCAGTTTTATGCTAGGTTGCATTGTTTGCTGGGTGCTGGGTGTGCTAATGAGCTACATCCATTGTTTTGCATTAGATGAACTCGTTAATGTAGCCAAGCTGCTTGATGGTTGATGTTTAGAGAGTAGGAGTAAATATTTTGGCACTTGAGCATATTCTTGTAGAATTACCAGGGGAATGAAATAGTGATACTTCTGGATGAATCAAAGGATTAATTGCTTATCCAGATTTAAGAGTACTAAGTGGCATCAGATCGTTCCTCTATTCCAAGATCGCAGTTTAGACCAGAAAAACCACCATGCAGATCATTTACAATCTTACTTTAGTTATATGACTCTCCTCTTTTGTGTGTGTCTTTATATAATCCTTAATTTATGAGTTAAGCCTTGGTTCAAATCATAAATTCACAACTTGATTCGTTAGTACAAGCAAGAACCAGAAGACGATCGATCAGATAAAATAAGCAACTAAATTAGATAAAAATTGATCTTAGATAACCACTGGCATGAAGGCGTGTACTAGTATACAATTCGAAGAATGGAGTCACAGATGATAAACTAAATTTAGTTAGATAGAATTTAATCCCAAATTGAGATTGCCATGGAATCTATACGTACCTAAACGGCTCCTGATGCTATAATAGAACTTCAATCTGTTATCTTATCAACTAATTCTTAAAGATATCATCTACCATGGAACCGGCCGATAACCATTAAAAAAAGGAGATTACACATCTAAAACCCTTTCTAAACAACCAAATCATATCATAATCCTTAATATCCCAACAACCACTCCATATTACGATCCTTTAATATCCAAACAACCACTTCTCAAGGACTAATCTAAATAACTAACTTCATGCTATAAATAGCCATCCCTCCACAACAAATCCATCAATCCATCTAAGTCTTTCTTTAGCTTAATTCCATCTCATTATAATGCCAACCAAGTGCTTAACAATGGCGGTCCTACTCCTCGTCCTCATGTCCCTCTTGAGCTCAGGCTCATCGGCACCTGCTCAAGCCAATTGTGTGCAAACTCTGCTTAATATGATGCCATGCCTGGACTACATCACAGATCACGAACCGTCTCCACCGTCGGGTTGCTGCATTAATCTCAGCAATGTGCTAGGATCACAGCCACTCTGCCTCTGCCACATCCTTAACGGCGACGTCGCAAAGCTGCTCGGCATCCAGATCGATCAGAACCGCGCTCTCGCCCTTCCCGGATTTTGTAATCTTCAAACTCCACCGATTAGCGAATGCCAAAGTATGTTCCTTTAATTCTGGATTTGCACATACATTACAATATAAATGATGAAAGTTACTGTTCTCCTACGGCTTCATCTTTTAAAAAGCAATCATTCTTTCTTTGTTGATTAACTAAACTATTCTGTTGTTGGACATTGACAGCAATGCCTGTTCCTCCGTTAACGTCCCCCAGCCAGTGAAGTGTGATTACTTCAGGTAATTTTATGTAGTTTTACTGCAATATTTACTATGTTTGCATCTCTTAACTCTAAAGATGGATAAATCCAGATGATTTTATACCCGGTACAAATCATTTTGAAATACTTCCACTGATGGATATAGTCAAGTTTCATGCCTTTCATACAGAAAGAAAGTATCTTAATGCAGGTGGGTTTGACAAAGCAGCAGCAGAAGTAATGGGAATTCTGAAGTTGTCAAATGGAAGTCAAGTCAGCAGTTTGAGTTAGATTATTTAGATATATTGGGCCTTCTACCATTAGTTTACTGCATTGTTTTAGGTTTTAAAATATGGGTCATTTGTAGATTGATGCGCAATCTCTTAAAGATGAGTGCAAATTCTTCTATTCTTTGGTTACTAGAACCTTAGTTTGTACATGATTACTTTTCATCAATAAAATTGTCAGTTTTTTTTTTATTATCAAGAGATCGGTGTTCCTTCGGGGCGACAACCGTTGGTCCTAGTGGTGGAATTGGAGAGGATAGAAGATGATATATCTACTCTTTTTAATAGTTTGGCAAGCAACTAAGTGTAGATTAACAATGGCCTCCCAGTACAGCATTAAGCTAAACTTCATATGTCACTTACCAATCTGCAAATAATCCCAGTAGCAACCTTTAACAACAATCTCTACAAAAATTCTCCTCAGAAGCACTCCTCCGTTGGAAGCATCCAAGGAAAATAAAACAAGAAACTTAAAAAGGAATTATTTTTGAACTCTTTGAACCGCCTACAAACACAATAAAAATTTACAAGAGAAAGAAGAAGAGAAGAAAAAAAATATATTCCGAGAGGTCTAACAAGAACTCATTGCATCCTCTCGTCGAACAGCATCTCTCTGGAGCGGCACTCGTTGCTACAAAATGCTCTCTCCCCCCTGGAAAAGGGAAATTAATAATTCAAGTGGCAGAATCATATGGAATTAATTTTGTCAGTTGAAATAATCGTAGCAACAAACCTGTACATGTAGGTATCTTTCCCCTGCCCAAGATTCTTCTTGCAAGCAGAGCAAAAGCTCAAGAAATCATCCGCCGCGCACGGCGATTGATCAACAGCCGAGACTCTACTCTCCTTTCTCAAAGGGATGAACCCATCACCACAGCTCTCCACGATGCAATTATCAAAGATGTGGGTCGTCTTTGGATTAGGCCCATGCGTGATGACACAAGTGTAGTCCTCTGAAAGCTCTATTTCATGCAGTGGAGAGGATGTTAGCATGTCAAGATCAAGGTTAGCAGAACCCATTGGAGATCGCCCCATAGGAGAACACAGAGCAAGCTGTGAGCTTTTGTTCTTGAGACCGAATTCGATCGGGGAGAGAGGAGATTCCACTGACCCAGCTGAAGAAACAGAGTTGAATCGAACAGGGGGTGGTATCTGAATCTTAAGCTGTGGCCTCAGAGTTCTCTCATTGATCTTCTCATCATTGAGCGCATCAACAAGGCCAAGTCCAATGGCTCCTGAGTCTTTACTGCACCAAGATCGGTGCTTTCCCTCAGTAGCAGCAGCAGCAGGGGTAGCAGCCCATGTTGGGTTCTTCTGGGAGAAGAAGGTGGCTCTCTCAATTATCGAAGTCGGGCTTATGGAGATCTCAGAATCCGAGGACCCATTTGAAGAGAGCCCAAGAAAGAGTCTCGGGGAAGCGAAGAGAGAAGGAGAAGTTGGCCTATTGGTAGTAGCAGTGGGAGATGAGAAGTTATCAGAAGCTAGGCTCTGCTTGCTGCCAACTGAGGAAGACCTCCTCCTCAGCATGATGTCTTGAATCCTAAATCTTAGAAACATGGGAAAATAACTGCAGATTGAAGACACCAAAAAATGGCTAAGGAAAAGGAAGGCTAAAAGGTATGAGATCAGAACAACTACTAGAGTTCACAAAGAGAAGCATGCATACCTTATACGAGCTGAATTGGATTCCTCCTCCTCAGAGATCACCAGAGATGCAAACTACCAACCAAATTGGAGATACCAAGAAGATCACTCTAAGATCCTTTCTCTGTAAGTTATTAGCTCACCCTCTTGAAAGAGTAGTAGGACAAGCAAAATCTTCCCTCCCTTACCCAACTGCTATGCTACTAAAAAAAAATCAATATACAAAAACTTATAAAGAAAAAGGAAAAAATTAATGCAAAGACAGGTCTTGTCTGGACAAGCTTAATGATCTGAATGCAAAAATCTCGTCTTTCACCACGACCCACTCAATACAACAAAGGATGTAGCAATAGATATACAATTCAAATCTCAAACGCGAATTACGGCCTAAAACCCCATAAAGGTCTCTCCGTTAACCTCCGTTCCTTCCCTCTCTCTTTCTTTGTATAGCTAGTCTTGCTCTTTGGGATTTAAAGAGGAAGTTGGTTAGCTAATCTGGATGAGAGAGAGAGAGAGAGAGAGAGATGAGGTTCGTTTGGTCGTTTCCGCCAAAAGAAATAAATAGGAAAGGAGAAACGCCATTATCTCTCTCTACAACGAGAAGTTATAGAAAATATAGTTTATTAGATTAGGCGCACCACTTGTATACTTACCCCAAGCATGAGCGTGGTCGCGTGTGCAATCAAAACGGTGGCCTCCTCCGTTACGTGATGTCTCGGAGCTTTGAAGTGCGAGTTGGTAACACGTAAACAATGACTCAGCTCGAGTCAGTCAAATGAGCCGATTGGAGAAGAAACAAGCTTTTACGACTTTGTACGTTTCATGTGGCTTAAAAGTCAAAACAAAGCCGGCTTAACTCTGAGAATTAGTTATGTTATAAATCCTAGTTAGCAGATACGCGAATTCTTCAGGAAAGACGCAAGCCGTCAAGCCTTTAAGTGCAGCGGCTCGGCTCGGCTCGAATTAGAAGCGTTACGTAACTGAAGATTAGTATGGTCCCACCTTGGATCCCACCTAACTCCCAGCTCTTACTTCTCTATACCTGGATTACCCCCAAACTCGCTCATTATTTACACGCCTACCCGCCCAAGAGCCAAGAGCCAAGAGTGAGGGGGGTGGGGGGGACCAAGTAGTATACATCCGTCGCAGGTCAATTCGTAATTATCCCGTCTTCCAGTGGTATGAGAGTTTCAGCAGTACCTTTCGTTATCCTCTTAGCTTTTATCCCATCGCTTTCCTGGCCCGTCTCGACTCTCTAGGCAAGTTTTGTCGATTAGCGATTATTACCGTTCTGCCCTCCTTTCCTCTTGGGCCCCACGAGGCCTGATCTCGATCAGGCGTTATCTGCCACGTGTACGAGAGAATCATCGTGGGCCCTTGTTGCTGCACGTGAGATCGGGCCCCACAGCACGAATTCCAGCAGGAGGAGATTACCACTAATCCTAGAGACATAGCATTAAAAATGGTGCTGATTAGAATATCATTGCTTCATTATATTATATTATTACAAGTAGCACTTTTTTTTTAATTGAATTTTTAGTTTTAATACATATCAAAAATATTATTAGATTGCTCTCTTGTGCTACTACAATTACTGCGAAGTAATGGTGCCTTATAATTGACTCGAGGAGTTAAGGTGCAAGAAAGAGACACGTATGAGAAGTCTGATTAGAAATTTTTTTCTTTTTTTTTTTTAAAAAAAAAGTCCTAAAAGATTGTTATCGTCTATTAAATAGAAACAGAGTTTCATTCTTGCAAATTTTTTTTAGATAAAAGAATTGATAGGAGGGTGAGTTGACGAAATCTTTAGTAAGGAAGTGCTGATTAGGGAAAGAAGAATGCGCGGAAAAAATTAAGAATTTATTCCATTCTAAGGAGTAGACGTAAAATGCTTTAGTAGTTTAATATATTGTCACATCTGCGCTTCTTATTATTATTATTATTATTATTTTGCATGTTAAATTAATAACAACTGTTGTAATGTGGGCTAGAATTGGTGACAATAACCTACGTAGGCGAACAAGGGACTCTTAAGTATCTAGTTGGGTTGGAGTGATTAATAATAATAATAAAAAAAGTACTATAGATTAATAGAGTATATGTATATATATATATAATGGTCCAGTGCAATTTGTGCCTCTCCACTAATGATGTCATGTCAGTAGAAAGATGAAGGGTGATTGATGGGAAATGGGGTCCAGTTTAGCTAGGTATCATGTGGGCATGGATAGAGACCAAGAATTAGACAGGAGAGAACACTATTCAATAATTTGATCATATTTGTTGAATACTTGTGGCATGAGAGAATTTTATTTTATTTTATTTTTATTAGAGGCTCCTCCCACACATGAAAGTCCAACAGGATTATCTTATCAAGGACAATTTTGTTTTCATTATTGCACATCTATCTGTACAAGCTACCAATTATTTTATTCTTCTTTCTTGTACTCTTTATCAACAAATTCTTCCCTGATACCATTGGAATTGAAAATAAAATGATCCCAGTTTGTTTACTTATTCTATGTGCGCACTGATGCCTGCCTCTGCCTGCCTACATAATAATTTACTTGGGTACTATAAGTTTCTAACCTTGTCTGTGTGCTATGTTTGGATGGTTGATTCACTTGATTGGATGCAACATTGCTCACTTTTGTCTCTATTAATATCTATTAATCACATCAAATTTCCTTCAGAAAAAAAGTTGTCACCTCTCCATGGCATCATCCTTTTGCCCATTGTGTAACTGATATCAACTTCTGGAGAGACCCTTCACTGCCAGCATCCAAAGCAATCAAGTCTGGGACTGGGAGACCCTTACCTTTATCCTTTTCAAATCAGACTCCTTTCAATGGAGTTATGAATGTGATGGAATATGTTACAGGACTACATTGAGTTTTTGACCAAACTGACCCTTCTCATTCATTTATTTACCTGAATAATATTTCACTCCCCAAAAGTGGTTTATTTTTAACAAGTCAATTATCACCTCTCTCTTTTTTTAACAATAAAATGCTGATTAATATTTTATATTAATTATAAAGTGCAGATGCTTTATTCTAAACACGAAATGCTAATTTCTTTAGCATTTTATTCCTACTAGAGATAAATATAATAAATGAGAAGAGAATATTATTCTTTAATTTATATTTATTCATTAATTAGATAAATTAGAGAGGTCTATTATACTATAATTGAAATAAAGTAGAGAATAATATTAGGCTTAGATCTAGATAATGAAAAAAAAATTAGTTTATGCATGGATGAGATTTAATTTATATTTATGATATTCATAAGCCAATCTACACAAATAACAACAGATGGCAAATAATAAATTAAATGAAAAAATGAAGGCGAACACAATAAACACCACGAAAATTTTACGTAAAAAACATACTTATAAACTACTAGTAAAAATCATGAATCCTCTCCACAGATTTAGATTATTATAGCATAATCATAGATATAATAAATATTTACAATCCCTCTCGACACTAATAGCTAATGTTTGAAGTTCTTTTTTCTCACTAGCCCTGTACTTCCTGGGTAATAGTTTGTCAACTCTATTAGAACCTATATAGTTAAACCTCACATACCTAAATACTATTTCTCTCTCTCTCTCTCTCTCTCTCTCTCTCTCTCTCTCTCTCTCTCTCAAGATATCTTGAAGTAAATCTTGGATAAATAAAAAACTTCTCTTTTCTATTTAATGGCTCCTAGGGTTTTGATAAAGAAGAGATCTCCAAAAACCCTCTCACGATCTCCACACAAAAAGTATCTTGTTAACCTCTCGGATGATGCCAACCGTTAGATAAGTCTTTCTTTTTATAAATCCAAAAAGATATTGAATTGACCTAAAAATAAAACATCTCGGTACTGAAATTAATTTTTGATTCACTGATGCATTCAAATCCACATCCACACGTTTGAATACTTGAGTATTCTACGTCAATCAATGGAAAATTTCAAGGCCCTTTTCATTGATAGTGTTCATGCCACTATTCATATCTTTCAACACTTAAACATATTAATTCAACTTTTTTTTCTACGTCCACCTTTCATCGAACATTGCGCCACATTTTACATCACATATGAAACAATGAAGAGTTTAGTATTTTTATCTTGGGTTCATATGTTTATAACTGATGAGCCAAAAATATATTTTTAGGTAATAAATTTAAGAGGTGATTCTGTTAGAATATATAAGTTTGTGATGAGGCATGATATGGTTAAAAGAAAAAAAACTCGATTAGATTTGCACATAGCTTCTCTTTGAAGCCTAATGTCAAGAATCCATTGGATCAGACACTCCAAGATTTCCCATTCCATGAAGCCAGGGCTCCAATGGGGCCAAGACAAGTGCCTTAATTGATTTTTGGTGGCAAACGATGGAGTTCCAAATTGGATAGCCATCACTATCCAAATGCTAGGTATCAATAATATTTTGGCCCACCGCTACAAAGTGTTTAGTCTCACAGTAAAGGATGGTGGTCCTTCAATATGCCATACTTCTCCAAAGTAATAACCATGGCAATTATGGGCTCTCCAAAAGTGAAGTCACGGATTTGGCACTTGGCAAGGTGAATACCAAAAAGTATGTGCTTTGCCAAAATTAAGTGGGACTCCACTATTAGGATGATGATAAAGATTGGACTGTGACTACTACTACTTCTTCCTCCTCCTCTTCCTAAGAATGGCATCTCAGGATAGTAATTAGTGGTTAAGAAAGAAGAGATAATTAAAAAAAAAAATTTCTTTTCAATCTCAATCTTTGAGTTTAAGAGATAGAAGTCTCTACAATAAAAATAAAAATAAAAAAAGAATATGGTATCCTGCTAATGCAAAATGGCCAAATGGCAACGATACACAAAACCAACAAAAAAACAGTAGACCTTTCATGTCATTGTTGACCACAAGAGTTGGGTTATTTGCAAATTGGCATCAAGACAAATCATCGCAGTTCAGAGATTAATTTTCTTGAAGTTGAATTCTAAATTCCAGAAGCAAAAGAACAGACAGATGGTTACTAACCAACCCATGCATTTGCTTTCAAGTTTAGACCATATCTAGGAGGCCACAAGCCACGCTTTTCTTCCTGATATATTAGTCTCTCTAGCAATAGTCTTATTCCTTAAAGAATAAGCAAGACTACTAATTAGCCACGTCTTAAATTTGGCATTTATAATCGTTTCAGGCATGATTTCATTATCCAAATGAAAGAGACAAAGACAAGACTACGGTGCCAGTTAATTAAGCAATCGTATAGATATCTTCGCTGTGTTACACTGCTTAAAAGTGGATTGTGTTCAAATCATCATCATCATCATCATCATCATCGTGGATTAGTCGTAATCTTTAAATAATTTTAATTTTTCTTCACACCTTCAATGACAAGAGGTATGATCAAAACAACCATCTCAAAAGGCCAAATAATTAACTTAATGAGCTGGGTGGGCCCTAGTTGGGCCGAAGCTTGCGAAGCTTGAAGTTCCTATTCGTTAATAAGGTATTCGGCCCACCAAGGCCCAACCCCTTCCGAAATATATCTTATATATATATATATAAATCTACGATTCTTTTTTTTTTTTTTTTTTTTTTTTTTTTTGGAGACTGTTAACAATAAAAAGATAAGATTGGTTAGGAGTCGAGCTTTCAAGTTTTTCTCTAGACTAAACGGCAGAACAAGTGCATGTGGGGTGCACGTGCAGCAAATTATTTTGTACAAGAAATTTGAGGACTAAATACTATTAGTGTGCAAAATTGCCGTCATTAGAGGAGATGAGGGTGTTAAACCCCTTTTTTAAGTAACAGTTAGAAGATATTCTATAATAAGCATCGTAGGTTTTGATTGCATTGGTAGCACGGCTGGTAGGGTCACAGGTCACAAGCCAACGTTTAATTTGGCCATTGTGAGTTGTTAAAAGAAAAAAGAAAAAAAAAAGTTTAGGATGAGGTGGAGTTGATAGTCTTTATGCGTAATTAAGGGGATATGCTTAATTAAAGCGTCCCATCATTGTTAGTGCTTGCTTATATATTCTTCTATTTTACTTGTTTAATTAATTATGCACTAATAATTGATTAAGAACAACACAAAGCAAACAAAGTGGCTGTAGGAATTTCATGCATACTATTAACTACTTGTTAAAGTGGTTCTTACAACCTGGCCGTAGAGAATCCGTGATCCCAAATCGAATCACGGGTCAACAATCAACATACACACGAGCAGCGTCTAGCCAACCAGAGGGCGCCAAATGTATCTTCACCCTTTGTAACCGGGTGCAGGGAAGCAGACAAAACCAAGGAGATGGAATTTTGCGAGATAGTCCAAGATGGAAGTAATTAATGCTCGAGAACTAAGAAATAGGAGTAGCCAAAGAAGTCTATTTTAGATTGGCTCGGCTTGCAAGTTGTAATGTGATCAAATAACTACTTTAGGCAAATATATATATATATATATTGTAAAATTTGCACCAAAAAAAATTTTTTTTTTTTTTTTTTTTTTTACTTCTCATTTATGCGTGCGAAATCTGACTTGCAATATATATTCTGAAAATGATTAAAAAAAAGAATAAGAAAAGCTTAGAATCTGTAAACCTAATAATATTTTTATTCCTAAACATATCTTTTATTAAATCTTTGGCGACTAACAATACACGATATGGTTTATATATTATAATTGGGAACTAATGAAACTGATATGCTTGTAAGATGCATTATAAAACAAAAACTAATGTCAAACTTGTTGATCTGTTGCAAAAGTTAAGCAAATGGTAGATGGTCGGTCCACTGTTAGAGGATTTTGTACAAAATTGGGGTTTGGATTCAATTCCTTTGGGACCTAGTTATAGTTATGACCAGCAGAGAGACTGAGAAATAGAAAAGCTAAGCCAAAGCCAAAGCCAAGCCGGGCCAAAAGTCCTGATGACACTAATAGCTGATGATATTTAAAAGCTAGCTCTAGACATCAACCAATACAACTCCTCTAAATTCTTGAGAAGGCCAAGCATGTCATCTCCAAGCAGCACTGTCTCACAATCCACTCCCTTTGTGCCCCCATAACATGGAGCATTTCCAGGCTTGTCTACCTTGAAAGGGCCTCCCAAGACCAATTAGACCTCTCTCTTTTCACCACTTGCATAGGGTTCACCATACCATACCATAACATACCATACCAAACAAAAAGTCCAGTCCATCATAGCTCGGAATTCTGTACATGATCATGGATATAGAATCAGCAAAGTGTGAATGTTGTGGCCTGAAGGAGGACTGCACCCAGGACTACATCAATGGAGTGAAGGCTAACTTTGATGGCAAATGGCTTTGTGGGCTCTGCTCTGAGGCTGTAAGAGATGAGATATGTAACGGGAGAAAGAAAGGCAATGGCGAATTGGAGGAGGCACTAAAGGCTCATATGTCCTTCTGTAAGAAATTTAAGTCAAACCCTGCCTTCAGGGTGGCTGATGGAATGCGCCAGATGCTTCGCAGGAGGTCAGGAGACTTGTCGGGATCGGCAGGTTCATCGTCAAAGAGGTTTGGGAGGCCTACAAACACATCGCAGGTGGGGAACGATTCATCTGTCTCGCTCTTTTGATTAGGATGAGTTCTTAGGTTGAATAATATTAGCCTCTAATGGCTATAAATTTTCTTCCTTCCTATATCATATGGCTGTTCTCCTTCTGCTAGTTATTATTGTTATGCTGTACAGAGGACTCGATCTCAATGAAGTTTTGGTTTTGGTCATACGAAGAGATACAAAGTTGTTTTGTTTGAAAGTTGATATTTGGATATATATTTTTTTTTAATATAAGTCTTTACTTCTCTTCGATAGATTTAGACCATCGTTTACAGTAATCAGGTTAATTGTTTCAAACATATTGAACTTCTATAGTACTAGAAGTTCTCGACGCCTTTTATTTTCCATTACAAAAGCTAAACCACATAAAATCTTTGTTAAAGGTCTCATTCATAGAACAGGTATGCAAAAGATAAAGAAGCGAATGAATTAGTCCTGCAAAAGAAAATTGCTTTTGCAATTGTTTTTCACGCATCTATTGTTCATTTTCCTTGTGATTCTCTAATCTTAACAATAAACCAGCAAGATATATATATATATATATATATATATATATGATAAAGGATAGTAAAATTTAGGAATCAATTATGATTGAAACAATTGATGTATCCTTGTTTATTAGGCTTGAGGAGAAAGTTAAGTCTTTTTATGTACCGATCTCTTTTTTCTTTTGAGAACTCTAACAATCTTGCAGGCTAAGGGAATGGAAGGGCCATCCTCTGTTTGGAGCATACACTATCAATTAAATTATGTTTATTCAAATCTGATTCTGTCCACTATACTTTGAGGCAGACAATATGAAGTCCTCGAATTTAGAAGTCAAAGTGCTTTCATCATTTAGACGACTTTTTCCAAACGACGATAACTAATATCGCCCTATTAGAGGCTTAAACTTAAAGAGTTGGATTCATTGCTCTTCTCTTTCCTGATACTTTCCATCTTTAATTCCTATATACCATATCACTTCATACCTAATGTGATATTTCTTCTTCTTTTTCCTTTTTGAGAGAGAGAATTCTAATGTGATATTTCTTGTGGCCCATTCAGATGATAATTCAGGATTATCATAGATATTCATAAATATCTCAAAGGCTAAGGTTGTTTAATTATTTGGTGATAGGGAGTTGCTCCTAACACAAAGAAGGCTTATATATATATAATATATTCATTTTATTACTAAATATTAATTAGGGAATCATTCAAAGATGAATGCGAATCCATCATTTCCATAGATGTGCCCTGTCTTCCCCTGGATGCCATATAGTATTGTATTGTAAATGCCCTGAATCAGATTCCAAAGGTCTATGCTGATGCTGGATAGCTTTTAATTCATGTGTGCTTTTCAAAGTGTTTAAAATTTTGTAGTGGTAGAGCAATTATATCTCAAAGGAATTGAGTGCAAGACTCATTTGGTGATGCCAAATAGATATCATATGGGTTGCTGATTATTTTAGACATACAATATAAGAATCTAAAAGTACAAATCATAATGCTTGAACGATAATGAAGCCATATCAACTAGGTTTCATTGCTCTCCTAGTCAGGATTTTTACTGAATGATCCTACGGTATCAGTCAGTCATTCAAAGTCTGAACATAGAATTGTAGCATATTTTAGGAGATACCACTTGCACTCCATTCCTTTTTTGTTGAAGGGAAAAAGAAACTATATTACGTTTCTAGATGCAGGACTTTTCTAATATCTACAGGTATATTACATTGAAAAGAAGCTACAGCTGTAGCAAAAACAAGCAGCTAGCACACTGGTACACTTTGGAATTGGACAAGGAAAAAAAAAACAATTCACTTGATCTTTGTGTGCATATTTGCACAGATCTCCCCTTTCGAATAGACTTGCAGAAAATAAATTACATTTTATTCATTTCAGAACGAGGATGCTTAGAAGAAGGGCATTCTTGACGAGAGGTGATAACTATAGCTATAGATGCAAGTGGTGATATACGTTAAGCAACCCAAACCGAGAGGAAGTCATTTTATTATAAGAAATTTGTATATAATGCTCTATTTTTTAATAAAATTATAATTTACGTTATATATTTTTACTATATATAAATATAGTCCTATAATTTAATGAATATATGTAAAAACTACCATAACATTAAATTAGTTAGTTACACTTAATTAAATCTCTAATTTAAATTAACTATATTAAAATAATTATAAAAATATCCTTAACTAAGTCATACTAAGCAAGGATGGCCGTGCCGGTGGCGTACCAACACATGGCACGAGGGGTGCCGCACGGCACCCCTTCTAATAGTTTTGCCACTCGCCGTCGACCTCGTTGCCGATCGCCGCCGTCGCCGTCGGGTGCCCTAGCTCGAGAGAGAAGAGACCGAGAGTGAGAGAGAAACTGAGAGAGAGAGAGAGAGAGAGACAGAGAGATCAGTTAAAACTTAAGTTGCGGATCCGGATCGGTGACGGTGACGACGGCGATCAGATAGCGGCAGGCGACGACGGCGAGCGGCGACAGCGAAGGTGAGTATCTATTTTTTTTTCTCTCCTCTTACGGCACGACCGACAAGTGCCGCGGCACGTGCCGTGCCGTGCTGTGCCGGCCGGTGGTCGGCGCGGTCTGTGCCTGTGGCACAACCATCGTTGGTACTAAGTGTATTTTAGTTATTTTAAAAATAAGAGTATTTAGTTATCTTAAAAATAAAATATTTTTACTTAACGGAATATTCTCACGGTGTTAGTTTAAATCTAACACGGAGTATTTTTTACATATATTTACTAAATTATAGGGTTTAATTTACAAATATTAAAAGTACAGGTTGTAAATCGTATTTACGTTATAATATACAAATTTCTCAGTTATTTGGTACGCCGCATAATAGTAGTAGGTAGGTCCACCTCGGTCCATCTAACTGGTCGCAATAAATTCTCCTGCTCTTTTCCTATTAATAACCGTTACGATGAGACCGTTGGAGAATTGAAATTTGAATCACTCCCCCCTTTCTTCCCCTTTCCAGCCCTCGTCAGTAAAATAAGCAGAGAGAGAGAGAGAGAGAGAGAGACAGACAGACAGACAGACAATTGAAGGCAAGCATGTATTCTTTATCCCTTACGCCGACAACGCCGTCGACGACCAGCTACTACCCGGGATGCCGGAAGGATACCAACTGCCACTGCGGCATCTGCCTCGCAAGCATCGACGCTACTCGTGACCTCCTCCGCTCGGCCGCCTCCATCTCCAAGCTCTCGCCGAAGAAACCAACCGCGCAAAAGAGGATCTTAGCCTTATCAGATTCCAAGACGCCTCCATCAACCTCAGAATCCAATTCCTCCGTCGTAGACCCCGTCACGCCGATGTTGGCAACGACCGCGAAGTCTAGGCGTCTGTTTAAGCAGCCCATCAAGAAGGAGAGGTCTCGGATTCTTGGGTACAGGGTCATAAGCTTTCTTTCTGCCTGGTTCTTGATCTGGGGATTGGATGCGGGTTTCTTAGCCATGGTTTCGAAGAGCAATGGTCCTAAGTTTACGGCGGAGATGATCACGAAGGTCGGACAGGAATCGCGCGTTCTTGGGGATGATTTCAAGGGGAGGTTGGGGATTTTGGAGCGGAAGATTGAGAGGATTCTTGGCGGAAGAGTCTCAAATTGTGGCTCAGAGGATTCTACCTGGGCATTGTATCAGGTTAGTATTGCTCCCTAAATAATCCATCATATCCGAATTTCATATCATTTTTCATTCTAAAGTGATCATTTGAACGATGATGACACATGATAGATAACTCGTCGGCGGATTTTTAATGGCAGGAAAGTCACCTGTTCTTCCACTGGAGATGTGTCATATATAAGTCTTTCGCAGAGGAAGTGAGCATTTGGGGAAGCCCCTTAAGGACCTCTGCTCTTCTACCCACTATGTTCTCTCTTCGATCACTAACTCTTCTATCGGGTAGAATCACAGAGGTAACAATTGCTACCATCTACATCCATCATCATGATTCTAGCTCTTTGTTGTGTTCTGATTGAGATTGGCTTGTGAAAAATAACCAGTGGTCTGATGGGAAGATGGTATCTACTCTGAGAGCAAGCAATAGTAGCTCATGGATTTGTGGGCAATGGAGCTCCGCGATCCTACAGTTGGATCCGGACACTTGGGTATTGGAGTACGAGAGAAGTGTCTTCTTCCACGGCCCAGGATTGATTCCAGCAACGTGGCAGATGCTAAAACTACGATTCTCAAAGATGGTAGAAAAATTAAAGCAGGAACCTTGGAAGCTACCCTTGCTTCACACATTCACAGGCTCCCCTTACTACATCAAAGAAGGCAAAATCAAAATCACTCACCCAACTTGAAGAAGGAATATTTGCTCGCACTATATTTATCTCATTTCTTGTGAGATGTTCAAGAAAATTGTAACTCGGTTTTCTTTATTTTTTAAGTTCATTTCAGCTTCTTTTTCGTTACTGATTTTGTAGGCAATTTCTTGAGATTAATGACTAGCTTTTAACTGTAGTATTTCAAGATCAAGCTTGAAATCAAATGGATTAAGAAAGATAGGATAGAGAGAGAATTATTATTATTATTATCGAAAAGTTGAGTAGAGAGAATTATTCCTGTTAAGCAAAGCTTTCTATTTTCTAAAAAAAAATAAATGGATTAAAAGTTTCTCCTCGTACAAAAAATGTTGCTGATGTCAGCATCCAAAATAAGCAACGTGGAGAGGGAGAAAGAACGCTCCTAAGTGCAATTGAGAGTCATATTTTTACTGTAATTTGTAAGTCAGTCACTCTGACTGATTGGCATCAAGATAGATAAGTTTAATAAATTAAAAAAATATATGATAAAAATATAAACAGTCATCAATACTAGCAGTAGATGCCTAAGGAGCTGGATGGTGTCCCTTCAAAATATTGACAAGCAGGAGAGAGTCAAATTTGATGCTGAGGTGGGATATCCGTCGTTGGTGGATAAAGCGAAAAGCTATGTGAAGATCGATCACTTCGATAGCTAGAGTGGAATGGTAGACACCGTGCCGACAGCCGCAGACTAGGAAACCTAATAGGGTTGCATAAGATGAAGTCCATCCCACTAGATTTGTTAGGATCTGAAAAGGAGCATGTTGGTATTGAGCTTGAGGAAGCCCGACAGAGGTGGTTTCCAATAAATGAGGTGAGGAGTGAGGGCCCAGTTTTGATTGGTGAAAGATTTTCATAGTATTATTAAGCTAGGGCAATCGTTTTTTTCCTGCACAATGGTCTATAGCTCCCAAATGCAATTAAAAAGGATGTTGTTACGATGCTTCCATATATTCCAGAGCATGACACTAATGATCTCCAAGAGTAAGTATGGGAGCTTTTAGGCAGCGAGCTGAACGCAAGGAGCCATGTTTGGCCTAGATGGGAGTTGGTTCTAACAGCTTTTCCAAAGGAACATTTTAATTTTTGAAGTAACATGCACTTTCTAGAGTATTGGTCATCCCTTCCATTTCTCAAGAGGGGGTTCCTCTAAGAGTTGGAGGAAATGATAGGCTGACTTGGCTGAGGCTCAACCCGAAGGATGGGGAGCTTAGCTCCAAAAGCCAGACCCATCTCTAAGGGGTATACTGATGTTTAGGATGCATTCACAAAGAGTATGACCAAATAGCTCAAGAGTCTTCTCATTCCAAGCCTTAGGTCGAATAATATCCGAGATGTCATGCTACATAGCCAAGAGTCTAGTGGTCACAAAAGTTGGCCACTTATTTAGAGGAATATGGTCGATCCATGGATCTGTAACCAATGTTGTGGACCTCCATCTCGAATAACTTTTTGGAGCCCTGCCAAAATGTGGGCGAGGGCAGTAATAATGAGCTTCCATATGCTAGCCGAGCTATGAGAAGAATTATTCTTCCAGGGATGGGGAGTGTCATATTTGACTTAAACTAGCTCGACCATAAGGAGTCACAAGAGTTGAGGAGAACCAAAAGCCTCTTAGCCATGAGGGCGAGTCTTACCAGTCTTAGGTTTCTAACGGCAAGACCACCCTCAGCCTTAGATTTGGTAACTTCATCTCAGCCAATGAGGTGAAGCCCTATGGCCACTACTCTTATCCCAAAGGAAGTTTGTCGCCACTTTAGTAATATGACCCACTATGGTTAAGGGAGTCTAAGAAAATGATAGGAGGTGGACCGATATAGAATTGAGAACATATTTGTTTAACATGAGACAACCAACCCGAGTCAAGTTGACTGTTTCTACTTGGCCAATCGTTGATCAATGTGCGCGAACAAGGCTTTGTGATCACAAATATGGAGGCACAGAGAGGAGATCGAAGCACGACGGTACTTAAACGAGTAGGTACCCATTAGAATGGCCAAAATATTTAGGAGATGGGCAGAAGTACGAGTTCGATATTAAGAGGCAGGAAAACCTTCGATTTACTCACATTAATTTTAAGATAAGTGTAATATTCATATTGCTTAGAAACCTCTACGAGTGATGAACAAGAGATAGGATCAGCCTGAATGATAACCATGAGGTCATCAACATACATAAGATGACTAAGACTAAAATTACCAACTGAAAGGGATATAATAAAAGCATTCATAATAGCATTCCAATAAATTATATCATGTGCCTTTTCGAGATTAATCTTAAGCACAATATAATCAACAAAAGTAGGGCTCTTATGCACCAAATGAATAATTTCTGGGTAAGAAAGATATTATCATGAATATGTTTCCCTATCACAAAGGTGGACTACTCAAAGGTAGTGATCCCAGGAAGGAACCGCTTGTGCTTGGCCAGCCTAAACGCGAACTACCAGTGCGGGCCAGCACAGAAGCATGTCCATTGGCCCGACCCGAAAGCTCGGTCTGGAAGTCCACCCGTTTCGGTCCGCACGAAAGTCTGCCCGTTCGGTTCGCAACTGAGGGGCTCATATTGCTACAATAAAAACTAACGGGATTTTGGTACTGTACCATTTTTCATTTTTTTTAAAACTCAACTCTCCTATCAATGATCGGCTCAGTCCTCCTGTGTAGTACTCTGTACTATTAATTTTTTTTAATATATTATTTTTTTCTAAAAAAGAGAGGAATATAAATATTTTAAAAAATGATGCAAATTAGCTAAAAATGATGAAAATTTGCGGGCGGTTCCGACCTGACTTGACCCGACCAACCTGCTCTCTTATGAGCCGATGGACGATAATATGTTAGACTATTCTAGCACGGCCCAAACTCGGTCTAACCTGCCCCGATCACGTCTGGCCGCTAAAAATTTAAAAAAGCTTCAGCTTGAAAATCATGATGGCCGCGGGCCTTACCCGTCAGCATAGAGTTAATGACCGGTCTCATCTCATCCATCCCAAAAAGTCTGATGGTCAAAAGCAAGGAGATGAGCCCAAGACAGAGGGGGAGGGCCACGAGTCAATATGAATCACCGGAGACCAAAGAAAGGAATAAAACTCGACAAAAGACTTTAGTAATAAGAAAACGATCAAAAGTAAAAATATAATCATTAATCTCAAGGGACTTGATTGAATTTTTTGTGAGCTCGGATTTTAGCCCATAACTAAAAAACTTAGTGTTGGAATTCCATCCTTGATCAAGCTATTCTTACAGGAACAAAATCTTGGATCTAATTTCTGCGAAAGCCGCATCTACTTTGCCAACAATATTTAATGGAAGAGATCAAAATAATTCCACCCGCATAGATAAGTCACAGGTGGCATAATATTACAAACAATTAATTAAGAGAGAACGAACTCACCGAGGGAGAGAGAGAGAGGGAAAATAAACAAAGAGATCGTGGACCTTTGAATAGATAGACCACAGCAAGAAAAGACAAACCTCCGAACAATAATCATATGTGCAACCGCTGCTCATTTTATAATCCACAGAACGCAACTTATTCATCACGACGCGCACAGATCTTATAGACAATCCGGATAAATATTTTTAGAGTTCCATAACAATCAAAACAGTAATGACCGATCTAATTCTTAGCTTAATTACAGTTTGCTCTCCTAGGCGTTCTATTAATACACAACTTTTATTATAACATTTTAAATAGTTTAGGGAGGGAGCAAACTGCAAGTAAGCCCTAATTCTTTCGTTATGATCATGATCATATGATTATATGAAGCACTTGTTAACAATTAATAAATTTGATGAAAACCAAAACCACCACAGATGTAGAGCTTTGAGAGGTTAATGGACTACAAGTTCCGTATGTCTGAGAGTTACACAAGACGAGAGAAACGCAAATCTGCTAGAGCTTGCTCATCAAATATGCGTCTTCTTATTTCTATCATAGCTATTGGACAATTATGATGGTTAGCTAATGAAATCTTCTCATCAAATCTTCCACAGATGGTTTTATCAAAAATAATCTTCGAGAAAAGAAACGCGAGCCACATATTTTCCAGACAGATATATCAGAAAAGATAGATTTATAGAAACACTGATACAGTAGAAGTACAAAGCTAATGAAAATGAAATTTTACATGAAGTAAGCATATGACTAGAAACAACAACAGATAAACAGAGCATTGACCGACTAGCAAAGAAAACAGCTAATTAAAGCTCGACTACAATAACCACCAGTCAGCTGTGGAAGGATGTTCCTTCTTCAATGACCAGTCCAAAGCAATCCTGTTTCAAACATGAAATAGATTTACTACAAGATGCGCTGAATTAAAGGCTGTGACGGGAAAGAGAGAGATTAAAACAAAGTAAATAAATAAAAGAGATGCGATACCTTGTTCTGACACAGTTTCAGCTGCTTCTCATAAATGGCATGCCTCCAGATAGAACTGACTTCTAAACTCCATTGATGAACTTGGAGTGACGTTAATATACAAATATCTAGTAACAACCTACATTTAATCATCGGATGCAGTTCTACACTAAAAACGAAGAGACAACCTAAGTAGAACATAGGAAACACAGAGATATGATATGCAAGATAGACAACAAGCTGGAGAACTCCATGTGTGTGTAGAGTGTTGGACAACAAAGGGAAGGGAGTAAAAAGAGACATCGTTTCAGTTGCCCTCCCATCTCCCCCCTTCCAAAAACCAGAAGAAGTGGGAGGAGCAACATTGGTACTCTTTGCAGAATACAAGAGGAAGTCAAGAGATTAGCTAAAGAATGACTAGGGAAAAAAAAATGAGGGGTAAGTTTTGATCAGACAAGTAAAAGATGCAATTTTACAAAGGAACATAGGACACACCTACCTAAAAAAGAGACTGACTAAGACGGTTTCAACAGGATGAGAACCTAGTGTGATATACTAATATGGCCTACGAAAAATGAAGAAAAAAAGAACACATTGAGAGTACCTCTCAAAGTATCCATGGAGACGTCTAAACTGAAGAGCCTTAACTAAATACCATACCCATAGAAGAGATATATGGCTGAGTGTCAGCACCAGAAGATGTATACCTGCCCATTACCAGGCAGCTCTGAATAGAATTACAGGTAACTCAAACTAATGCTCCATATCAGCTTTTCAAATCCTTCTCCCTCATAAAAGAAGCACCTTTCTTTATGCAACCAGAAGATAATTTAACAAACTTCACATTGTGACCAGCATCAGGAACCCTCTATCACTCTTACTCCCTTCCAAGCTTGCCAACTTCGCTCCGCATAGGCGAACCCACCTACTGCTGATGATTTTGTGCAACTAACTTTTCCAGCTCCAACTACAGAATCCTAAATATGCGATCAAGACCCAAACGGGCCACCAAGTTATTCACTACGCTCTATAGAAACTAACAGACGATGAGCTAACTTCAACACATGGAATATTTACAGGCACCAAGGTCTCCATCATTCTTAATCATCTGCAATATCCAAATTGAGAATCCTTCTTAGATTCTCTGTGGCCGTAGCAGTACTGAGATAGAAATTATCAGCAAAATCTCTGGTCGGAGAAGATGGAGCCGACTTAGCAAGTGGGTGGATTACAGCTTCAGGCTTAGGAACTGGCAGATCAAGCGAGACGCTACGTTTCTGGCGAAGAGAGAACTTGGGTATTGGCAAAGAACTCGGCGGCGGAGAGTTCGAGTAGGCAGGTCCTGCCCACAGCTCAGAGCAAGTGAGTTCATCATCAAAGTTAGCTCTTTTACGAGACACTGCGGCATTTATAGAAATGGGTTTGCTCCGTCTACTATTTTTAGGCGGTTCCGAGTAACAGCGAGGAGATTTGGGTTCAGAGAACGAGGGAGGAGAAGAGGGGAAAATACTGACGCCGGACTGAAAGGCTCGGCAATTGATCCCTCTGAAGCCTTTACAAGGCGAGGAAGCAAAGCGGTCAGAGATACGAGACTTGCTTCTGTTGCAGTATTGACTCCGGTGCTGATCAACAACCACAAGAGTCTCCATCTCTCTAGTTTTGAGACCTTGAAGAAACTGGAACTTTTGCGATCTAATTTAAACAGCCCGGGATGGATCGCAGTAAAATCTAGACAAATGAAAGAAACAGATGGTATTATCTCACAGACGTTTTCGTCAGTATCAAAAGGTTCAAAAAGAAAAGAGCGTCCAAGGCAGTACCTCGCAAAACAGCGTTAGATGAGTCCAGAGCAGCATTCCAAAGGCAGATCTAAGCACGGAGATCCGGAAACGAACACTAATATCTACTCCAGCAGTTAGATATTAAATCGAAGCTTCTCTTCCCCGTTCCCTCACCAGATCTCCACGAAATGAGGCCTTAATCCGCAGATCGGAGCAACAAAATCATCAGATACTCGAAAGCTCCACTTAAAACACAAAAAGAAAGAAGAAAATGCAATATGCAACTCACCGATTCATCGAAAGAAGGGAAAAATGCTCGAAAACACACTCAAATTCACCGCCGCAGTCGAGGATTTCGGACGAGCTGAGACCCCCATCTACTGTATACGTATTCCTCGCAGAAGCAACTCAATCCACGGGAGAAACACCGGAAGGATCAAGAGTCCGAGAATAATCGATCTAAGAGACGATCGATAGGCTATGAGAAAGAGATAGGGTTATGAGCTGGTCGTCGTCTTCCTCCTTGGCGAGGCGGCTTTAGACCCGGAACAAACCACGGATCTGAAATCACTCACAGTCGGATTTAAATATCCCCGGACAATCCACCACGCATTCCATCTCCTTTGGGCCGAAAGGCCAAAGGCATTAATTGTTTCCTACCGTCCGCATACAATACTTTTATGCGCGAAACTATCTGCCGTCCACGTTGTTCTGCGATGAATCTTAAAAAAAAAACAGCAGGAGCGGTTTCGCATAGGAATTTCTATGGGAGCAGCGGAGGAAGAATATGGAGCAAGTATTATAAACGGCCCGAGAAATACATTGTATTTACGAGGAGGCCACTTCAGCTCAACCACTCCTGTCCGGCTGTCCCCATCTCTATTCTCTATGATTTAAAATGAATTTTAAATAACAGTGTAGGGTCCAGATAATTTTGATGGGGTACATTGATATGATCACCTGTATCTAAAGTGGGGCCTCATCCGTAACACCTGGATTTTCCCATTAGTGCGTGTTAGTACTTTCTATTATTATTAGAGTATGTGTAAGATTTACAACCCAGCCAATCAATACTCTAGTAGGGAAAATTGGAGTTTTTGTCTGTCCCATAACATACATTGTACCGATTAATTGAGTTCTAAACGTGTTTAAACAACGTCGACTAGATGATTTTAGATGCTAATTATATGTATCCTCACCTAAAGTTACAATGATAATCTGATAATCTATTTAGCAGGTGACATTCCCAAAGAAAAATTACCCTACCTTACAAGTTACAGTTGATTGATTGTTCACAGAGCATCCAAGCCATTTTATCAAGCAGTTCTGCTATGAGATTGATTCTTCGTGTCCTGCTAGACTGCTAGTACTTTTTCTACATTGGATTCTCCAGAATGGAGATGTTTCAAGACTTATTTCACCCTCTCCATATGTGCCTCACTGGGGTCAGGGAAGAATATTTTGATGTCACGTAAAATTTTTGACACTCATGGATCAAAGAGATGTAACATTTGACGGTCTTGAGAGTTGAATGAACAATTACATGAATGCTAAATGACATGCTCGTTTTATTTATTAAATCATATCCTTGGATACTCGATTTAAACTCACCAAAAGTCTGTACAAGAGCAAACCCCATCCTTGAAATGGTGAAAACGAGTTCTATCTCTCAAAACAATCTCTCTTTCATACACTTTAGATACCAACTTCATGAAAGAATGGCAATCTTCACAGACTCTAATGTTCTTCATTACACGAATGCAAGAACCCGGTCCTGAATTGATCAGCCCAAAAGAAAGAGCTAGTTTTTCACTGTGCAGGAGAACAGCTTCACTCTTCTCTTCTTCATGCAAATCCACCAATACACTCCCTGCATCTGGAGAGTAACCCAGAGTCTCCAGTTCCTTCACTACCTCATCCAACTTTAGATAGATCTCCTTATGCCGCGGATGCGACTCATCTCCCATTAAAAACTCATGTACATTGCCATTCAATTCCATCCAGCTACACCCTTTCTCCTTTGAGACTCCCCTGTGTTTCATCAACTTCCTCACCTCCCTAACATCATCCCATCTACCAGCTTTAGCATAGATATTTGATAGAAGCACGTAAGCACCGTCATGATCTGGATCCAGCTCCAAAATTTTCTTTGCTGCCAATTCTCCATGCTCAATATCTCCATCAATCCTACTTGCCCCTAATAGAGACCCCCAAACAATGACATTCGGGCGGAAAGGCATTGACTCAATGAGCTGGAATGCCTCTTGTAGCAATCTAGCTCGACCAAGGAGGTCCACCATACAACCATAGTGCTCCTGCTTTGGCTCAAGCTTGTACTTCTGGACCATGGATCTGAACAAGGAACGACCCTCTTCAACCAAGCCAGCATGACTGCAAGCATAGAGTAAGCTAATAAATGTGACTCCATTAGGTTCAACTCCCTCACTTTTCATGCAATCAAATAGGGCCAGAGCAGACTTTCCATCCCCATGCATAGCAAACCCAGTAATCATACTCGTCCAAGTAATCACATTCCTTCGAGGCATCTCATAAAAAATTTTACATGCATGAGCCAAGCTCCCACATTTGGAGAACATGTCAATCAGAGCATTGCTAATAGATAAGATGCCATGAAACCCATGCTTATCTACGAAGTTCTGGATCCATTTGGCTTGATCAAGAGCACCCAAATTAGCACAAGCTGAGATGACACTCAACATGGTAATTTCATCAGGCTTTGTGCCGGATACTTGCATCTCACTGAACAGCTTCAGGGCTTCATTTGGCTGTTCACTCTCAGCATATCCTGAGATCATTGCACTCCAAGAGACAAGGTCCTTGGATGGCATCTGATCAAATATGCATCGAGCGGTCGCAATCTTGTCCATCTTGGCATAACCGAAAACCATAGCTGTCGATGCCACTATGTTCTTCGGAGACATTTCATCATACAGCCTCTGAGCCATTTCCATTGATCCGCAATTGGTGTACATATTGATGAGTGCACTCCGAAGATGAGCATCAATTGAGATATTGGACTCTAAAATATAAGAGTGGAGTGCCTTTCCAGCCATCAAGTTTCTGGAACGTCCACAGGCTGAGAGGACAGTAGCAAGTATGACTTGATCAGGTACTATGCCGGAGCTCTTCATCTCTTCAAACAGCAGCAGGGCCTCAGAGTACAGGCCAGTCTGGCAATAACTGCCAGTTGGAATTAGAGAGTTTTGGTGGTAATTGTTTTGTTCGAGAATAAGAAATTCACATAGTATTCATAAGAAGACACATAAATTTGGAGCTTCAAAAAATCTGTCAAACAGTTGAACTTTTTTCCTTTTTTTTTTTGAAAGAGAAAAGAAAAACAGTTCAACTAATCCTTGTTCTCTCCCTATGCATGTCTTTGTTGCATGAGTAGATATCTGACTGAGAAAATAAATTAGAAATCCCTACCAACAGGCAACAGCTATTATAAAAGCTACATTTCAGGTCAAATAAAATTTCGCCTTATTTTCAGGAAGAGATACCATTATGGCCCTATCGTCAAATTCCTATCCTTTCAGATTTTTGTTGTGTCGGATATTACCTCCTAGATAACTACTATTCTAAGGGTCTTAAGCAAACTTACCCATCAAGCATAACTCCCCAGGCAACGAGGTCTCTCTGCGCCATTCTATCGAACATCCCTCGCGCATCCTCCACTATTCTAATCCCCGCATACGCGCCAACCATCGCGGTCTGCACAAATGGGTCCGCATCGAACCCCAACTTGGCCGCAACCCCATGAGCCTCTCTGACAACCCCACTGCCACCCTTAACAGCCCTAAAAACCGCCGGTAAGCTGAATCTGTCCGGGATCAAACCGGCCCGCCTGAACCGGCCGTAGGTGAGGAGGGTCCGGTTGGGGTCGCCGGACCGGAGGGCGGCACGGAGGACGCGGTTGGAGAGGTTAGGATTAGGGTTCTGGGAGTGGAGAAAGACGGACAGGGCATAGTCGAGAGAGGAAGAGGAAGGAGAAGAGAGGGAGAGGGAGAGGAGTTTGGAGAGGAAGCGAGGAGGGAAGGAGGAGGGGTCGAGATTACCGCCGGAACGGAGGAGGTGGGCGTGGAGTTGCTTGACTTGCGGGATAGAGGCGGCGGTGAGTAGGAGGTGAGATAACGTGGGAGGTGACGGGAGCGCGGTGGGGAATGGTCTTGGGATGATGGTCTCCATGAGCAAGAAGAAGAAGAGTGGTAGCTTGGTCAGAGAATAGAGAAGCATCAAGCATGTGGGTAAGGGTTGGAAATGGGCTTAGGCTGACCCATAAATGGGTCCTGGATTGGGCCTCAAACGAATAATTTAAATTTTGTTTTCATTTTATTTATTCTTTTGATATCACTTTGTTTTCATATATATATAGCCCGGTCCACTACTCATATTAGCAGATGCTCAATCCATAGCTAAATGTCCTCTATATAGGTGTGTAGTATTTTACACTTTAAAAATAATAAAAAAAGTATTTAAAACCCATGTTGCGGATGCGCCAGAGGCTTAAGTCCTTACCTTAAGCACCTTTCCGAGTATTTCAAAATTAATTCCAATGATAAGCCAATTATAATAATTAACTGACTCTTGAAAGCTTACGAGCCCTGCTCAAGCTTCGGTTAGTAAAGAGAGAACCACTCAAAATAGGTTTTGTGCTAATCCGCAACAATTAGCCCATAAAGTCCTTAGTGATAAACCCAACTCAACTTTGATAGTTTTGCCCATCATAGGACCATCTTTGTTCATCTTGAATTCTTGATCTAGCCAGCCAATGAGAGCTCACATCGGAACTTAATGGCGCACACTTTATTTTTATTTATTTTTTAGTTCGCGTGTGTTGCCACACTACCGAGCTACTCCTCTACGTCACCGTATTATCGAGCCAACTCTAGTAAAGTTGGTAGGTATCTTGCTCATGACCAAGGAGGTCATGAGTTCAACTCCAACCCCAAATAATATTGTGGAGAAATTATTTTGTGGTTGGTAGTTTGGTGGCTTGGCTCGATTCGGTTGATGGCTCGGCAGTGCGGTTAGCTTGGAAGAATAGTTTGACAACGCAACGGCTTGGAGCAGGTCTTGGCGGTGTTTGATTCGAAGCAATTGTTCGGCGACGCATATGGCTTGAAGCCTAGACTAGATAGCTAAAAGCTTGGTGGGGCCTAAAGTGCCTCTATATCTAGGGAGGGTTGGCCCTTTATCCAGCCCATATCTAGCCTTCGGGCTCATGATAAAAAAAAAAAAGTCGTTGAGCAAAATTACTAAGCTAACAAACTATTAAATAATCTAATAATTTTTTTCATAATAATTATGTAAAATTTTATAACCTCTTTAGTCGTCTCTACAATAATTGTCGGAAATTAATCTCACACTTTATTTTAAAAAATAAAAGTAAGAATTTTATTTTTATTTTTAAAGTAGGGTTGGATCCTCTGCAGTCCCAAATGCAGGAATTGGCTCCAGTCAAATTGGAAAGCCCATCCAACCCCCAAACTCTCTAGCCCTCCTGCATCAGAGCTCGGGGTTCGAACTTGGGAAGAGAAATGGGGGATGTTTTGGGCGAGCTGGAGGAAGTCCTCCGCTCGAAACCCAACAAGGTAAGATCAACTACCACTGCACTCAACCGTCTTCTCAAGTGAGGGTTTCCCTCGTCAATCCCCTTCTCATCCTCTCAAATCCTTCTACGCCGATCCCAATACTAGGGTTTCAGTTATCATCTTCATATCGTTCTTTCCTTTCATTGATGCATTGCTTGTTCTTGCTTTGATTTGTTCATGAGCCGAGGGATCAATCACAGATTGAAATTCGGGGGATCAAGTAATGAGATTTGGATGATGACTTGCTGCAATGTGCGTGCAGGATAAGATAACGTCGGGGGAAGAGATGATTCTCCAGTCTTGTAAGGCGAAGGCGATTCGGGATTTTACAGTCGTGGCCTGTGCTTCCTCGGCTATTGTTTGGTCTGGTACTCGTCCATAATTCTGTTATAAATTCTTTTATTTGTTTACTTGTTAGATATTATTTGCCACATTATAATATGAAAAAGTTATGCAAAGCTAGATATTTATCCTAACAATGTGTTAAAGTTATAATCTTGTGTGAATTTGGCACAAGACTTATTGCCAATTGTTTTTCTTTTCTTTTTGACAAATGACATATTTGGCAAGCATGCAGTCGTTGCACCTTTCATATTCTAGTTGCTAGTGTAGAAATTCCTGTAGAACTGTATCAGTACAGTTGATTGTTATAAATACTTAGGAGTTAGGTCTGTGCTTTAACTTTTTATTTGCCATCTCTTTAAAGCTCCCATGGCTCATTAATCTAAATTCTGCTTCTTGCAGCTACTAGGAGGCTTACACATGCCCAGCGGTTCAACTTTGCAGTTGGTAAGTGTGCATATACATTTATAGTAATAATCATAATGGATATAAATCATCTGGATATTGTACTGCTGAAATTTTTGAAGAACGGAGGGAAAAAACATTTATATTTTTCCTGAAAGCAAAGATCAAGTTTTCTGATCTTTTTGAGTCTCAATTGTATCATCTTTGATATATGTCAAATTGTCAATGAACTTCCACAGGAATAACTTCAGTTATCTGAGAATAAAATGTTAGGTGGTTCCTTTATGAGAATGAGCTTACTAATTAGAAAAATTGTTATCTTTTCAATGTTTAACTTTCAGTTTATAACTTTATATCTGATGTATTGACACAATTGTTGTTCCTGTCAGTGAAACTTTGACCTTTGTTATGTTAGAGGGGCTTCCTAGTGCATGAGGTTCCTACCTATGCGGGATCTGATGAGAAAACACATAGGCAGCCGTATCCTCATATTTTAAGGAGACATTTTCCAAGACTTTAAACCATTATCTTCTAGTTGTAATCCTTGACCTTATGTTATGTTGCATCTTTTAACTGCAATGCTATTACCCAACTTAACAGAAGATTCCTGTGACATACATTTGGGATGGTTCTGCCCACTTGTTTTTCTATGCAGCTTTTGTTATATTAAGATACCATGTTGCATGACTCAAACCTCTGAATTGTTAAATGCCTGTCACAGGGTCTGCAATGATTGGAGGAATGTGGAAATTTGGCAATTCGTTAGATGCATGTGTCGACCAAATTCTAGGGCTTGAAGGAAGTCGTATGCAGAGGGAGTTGGCAAACTTGTAGGTTTCGTGCCAAATGTTTTGCTTTAATTCACCCATAATTATGACTGAAATACTTTTCTTTAATAAAACACTTCATAATCTGCTTGTATTACTTGTTGGCAGAATATTGACAAAGCATAGGAACAACAAATCAAAGGTGCAGCTTGTAAGCAAGCACTTCTACCCAGAGCAAGTTTTTAGTGACTTAAATCCAGATAAACCCTTTTTGAGATGGCGATCGCGGCATTTGTACATAGATAATGCTTCTTTACAAAGGACTGAAGATATTGAGCATGGTGGCTATCATGATAAACCTGATATACAACCTAAACAGAGGACTGTAAGTATCACCATGAGTATGAACATAGCCAAATACTTACAAGTGACTGCTGGTTGATTAACTTACCTCTGTAGCTATACAATCCTGCATCTGCTGATGCATTTTTCATAATAGTTTTGAAGTAGGTAAGGAAACAAACTGTGCTTAGTTTTGAAGTAAGGAAACAATACTGTGCTTTCTGTCCTGATGCTTCTATATTTTCCAGAGGGCTCCAGTTGGGGACATGGTTGCAGATCCCTTAGATTGTATTTTTGGCTTACCAGAAAGCAGCAAGGAGATCAACCAATCAGATCACACAGGTACGGTTCCTAAAAGGCGGTTACGTGCTAACAAGAGGGCTCATCAGCGCCATCGAGGTCGCCATGCTGAAAATGCTGAAGATATGACAAATTACCAGGCTCATAGCATAATTTAATCAAGAGGAAAGCTGGGAACGGTTTCACCAGCTAACTAACCAGGCTATTTAGCCAGGTGTTTCGGTAACAAATCTATTCATGTATTTCATAGATTACTTAGCTGGCATGTGACCTTATAGAGAGTGTTGTTGTCCTAAGGCTGTCAAGGTGATTGCCCTTTCGTTTCGCTTGATAATTATGACTTGGGAGATTACCAGAATTACCCAAACATGCCCGAGGTTACCAACCGTGAAGGTGTGAACGGTTTGGACAGTATTTGCCCTATCTGATTTTAGAGAATTTAGTATTTGTTTTTCCTACGTGAATTTGTATTTGAATGGGTGTATTTGAATGGGATGCATATAGTGTTCCTCCTGACAATGAGGTACTGTTTGGACGTGGTATAACTCTTAATCGGGTTAGTTAAGTTCATTTGTTATACTTAAATTAGATTTTTAAATTAGTTTAAGAAAATATAGCATTTGGTTGTAAATCGGTTTAGTGATGTTATTAATTATACTTAATGTGATATATAAAATATTTTATTAAATAACTAAAATAGTTTTAGTGGATAGACGAAGAAAATATTTTATTTTTAGGAATAAAAATATATTTATTGTGATATAACCTTTTTATACTGATATAGCAAGTAAAAAATCACTTAAGCCTTATTAGTATAGTAATATTTACTTCTCTCATTTTTCTTTCATCTAATATTTTTATATTTATCAGTTATTATTTCATCTTTGAAAATACATTATTTCAATCAACTATTAGAATATTTTGATCATTTGTCACATTAATATTGTTAATTTTATATACATCAAATGTAATTGTTACACAATATATTAGTGTACAATTAAACATTAAAATAATTTATGCTTATCTTATGTTAATATAAGAATTTTAAAATAATTATACTAAATTGATTTTATTCCACAAGTAAACCAGGTATCTTGGAATGCTCTTCATAAATTTTTTACACTGTCATTTCATTCTCCTGTTGAAATTTTATCCAATGTATTTGGAATGCTCTTCATATTCAGTCAAGTCACAGAGCGTAGATGTCAGCGTCAGCAGGAAGCTGGTTAAAATTGAGGTAAGAAATTAGGGATAGCTTAGGTCCACAGTCACATTCAAATGGTTGAAAACATACTAACATTGTTTTTAGTAAGTAAGACCTTGAAACAAAAAGGGGAAATGTGTAACAATAACTAAACACAAAACAGAACCGCTGATGAAAATGCTAATAGCCACTTTTATAAAGAAACTGAGGTTACTCTGTTAAAACCCCGGATTGCAGAACATTATCTTGACAAAAGTTACACTTCCATATCACTATACTTTGCCCCACACGGGGTTTCGCTGAATAAAATCCACTGTTGCCCTCGTGAAGGGCATTTTTCACCGGGAGCTGGCCGGTTTCCGGCAAGCACACAGGAAAAAAAAAAAAAATCTACGCCTTACACAACATAATTTTTCCACTTCTGATTGTTATTTATACCATTCCCTGTACAGCCACTGCCACAGGTTTTGGGTGCAGCAGCAAGACAGCTACAAAGGCAGGTCAATTACTCGAGGGAGGAGTACCACACGAGATTCACATTTGCATTTTTAAACCCAACCCTTGACAGAAAGATAAATAAACTCTCTTATTCACAATTCATGAAGCTCTTAGGGAGTAGAGTTCACCGATATCTCTTGCGGCATCGGTGGGCTCTGTGCATCCTGATAAGAAGGGATTACTAGCCGTTGCAGTGACTTTAGAGCAGTTGTCAGTTGGGCAAAAGAAGGGCGCAAGCTTGGATCCCTGCTAACAAGAACCATACAAGCAGACCTGTCAGAACCACAAAATGCTATTCCAGTTTTTGCAATTGTTATACATAATAATAATCCATATTAAGTCATTAGCATATCACATCAAACTTGGACAGACCAGATAATCTATGAAATGTCTAGCCTCCCAACATCTGGATGAAGCCAGTCATTGATTTAAGCCATTTAATATACCCTGGTATGCTTTGACATCACACACACAGCAGTAATATTTACCATCGTCATGAGGCAACTTAATTAATTTCCATTATGTATAATAAGTTAATAACATGCTTAATTTCAATTACTCACGTCTGCCAGCACTCCCATATAATCCTTGCAACGAGGGGATCGACTTCATTTGGGATGTCAAGCCGTCGGTCCTGGAAACCCACAGCACCCACAACTTGCATTGGATTCATCCCAGACCATGGCATTCTTAATGTTGCTAGTTCCCACAAAATGACGCCAAAGCTATAAACATCACACCTGTACAAGTTCAAAGAGTCCACATGAGTGAGAGAGGATGACAATGCCCGAGCAGAATTAATCACTAGTTTTAAAATTTGGACAAAAATCATCTATGGTGCACATAGCTACAAAAAAAAATCAGTCTTGATAGAACATCATACTAAGAGAATTCATTTTATATGTGCATCCTTAAAATCGAAGCTATGTCAGATTTTCCCTTATAACATTCCTGTCTCAAAAAATCATGTAATACTTAACTGGAGAGGTGGCAGAAATCCTTTCAATTAGATAACTGTTTTCATTTATAAAATTGTGTCCATGGCAACCCTAAAACAGCACACATTTGCAAAGGACGAACATAATGAAGTGTCCAATAATGTTATATGGTAGAAATAGAAGAATTTGACCAAACTATATTATCACTTTCCAAAACTGATGATCTAGTGCCACTAACAATATTTCGACACTGAGTCCTGACACCAGTAAACACAGGAATTGAAGTGGCTGTCTGGAATTTAATTTCATTCAAAACATAATTTTCTTTGTATTCATAGAAGCTTAGTACAAAAGGTTGTACTTGAGTATGGCAATTGTACCTGGTGATTAATGCTTTTGAACCAATCATTCTCACTCTTAACATCCTTCATCATGCCTTCAATATAAGTTCACTACTAGGCACCTGCCTTCTCAATCCACTGTCCACTAATTGGCGAATGTGATATCAAATTGGAAGGTCAACATTGCCACAACTATATCTATATCAATTTCATTAAACATGTCCCAATATGACATCTTGATCTCATGCATATCAAGAAACCCATAAATTTATCATCGTTTTGAGTGAGTGATAAGGCTCACAAACGGCATCCTCAGTTGGCAGGTTGGTCCAGTGGAGTAAAACATCTACATCTGCTTGGTTGATAACAGATGGAAAGGGCATCTCATTGCACGAGGCTCCCACTAATGTAGGATCAGATATGCAGATTAACAAACACCACCACACAGCCAGCCCCCCCCCCAAAACACACACAGACAACACCAAACCAATTAGTAAAGAGGTTTCTTTGGGTCAGCCTCTGACAAGTTGGGTGCAAACAGGCAAACATCACAACACACCAAGAGATCAGAGCTAATATTCCCATTTAGCCCAAGCTCAACTATTCCTACATGAACATAAATTCATTAAGCCAGTTACAATTTAAGATGACCACAACAGGAACAAAATCGAAGACTTATAAGAAGAAATTAAAACAGAAGGGGAAATAAAAGAACAGCTAATTGAATATAAGTAACAATGATTGCTGAAACACACAAGTAGTAAAAGAGAACTCACTTCTCATTTGATGGTTCATTGCGTAAGACCTCTGGAGCCATCCACTCAGGCTAGCACATTAAACAAACAAGTTGACAAAAGAAAGTGTTTTTTACTTGCTATAACCAGCATTTTAACAAATTTAACCAAAATCGAGATAGAACTAAATGTTGATATAAAATAAGGTTTAGGAAACATTGTAGACTATAATTCTTACCGTTCCAGCAGTAGATTTGGAGGACAAAAATGTATTATGCTTCAAACGTGAAAGACCAAAATCGCAAACCTGCATAGTATTGTGTATAAAAGAAGCTGTGATGCAACATTCATTTTGGAAGAAAAATGATTACCTTGCATATTCACAACTACATCTGGAATAACTAGAATTAAAAAATTCATACTGAACTTTTTCATTAATAGTCTGTGTTAAGAGTTTCCAAAAGCAATTGGCAGGATAGCAGTATACACAGGCTGGCTAACATATAAATAAGTTTTAAAGTTCTCAAGAAAATTACCTTAACTGTCCAATTCTTGTCCACTAACAAATTTGGTGATTTAAGATCCCTGTGTACAATTGTAGGCACACTAGTGTGTAGACAGTTCATGCCTTTGGCCTGAGAAGAATGACATTAAAAGTACAGATAATGCCAACCAGCAAAAGGACATGTATATAAAAGTATCCACCATTCATACCACATCAAGGGCCATTTTAATCCTACGCTTCTCATCAATTTGGCAAGTACGGTGAAGAATCCTATACAAGCTTCCTCTGTAAGTCAAACACAGCATATATTAAACATAATAAGGCAAGTATTAATCATAGAAACAAGTACAAAGATAGTGGTTTTGATATTTTAGATCCTTCACAATAATATTTTATCTTAACTTAAGAAAAATAGAAGCAAGGTTGTCCCACCTTGGAAGAAACTCTGAAACAATAGACAGGTTTGGAGGTCGTGTCACAGCACCCATAAAGAGAACGACATTTGGATGACGCAACCTGCGCATTATCCGCACCTAGAAAACAAAGTTCCAATTAAATATAAACCATGAATGGTTTCCACAAGGAGTTTTAATGAGAGGCTTTACAAAATACTAGATAAGAATACTATAAAAGTTAGCTATTACACCACAAATAAAAAAATTTCACCTACTTCGCTTCGGAATTCATCCAAAGCATCTCCATAGAAGTCCTGATCTAAAAACTTCTTTACAGCTACTTCCTGTACATTCAAAAAGACCATGTTACACAAAAAACTAATATTCCAAGCTTGCAGAAAAAGTTGCATACGAAGATGTACAAACACATCTAGAGAGACAGAGAGAGAGATGAAACCCTGACATAACCCTATAATACAAGAAGATAATGAAACCTGGCATAATCCTATAAAACAAGACACTTCGAAGATACCCAAAATTCATTGGAAAAACCAAATCTTCAATGCATAAGATAAACTGAAATTCAACTCGCTTATGAATCCAGTGAATGATAAACTGAAATTTTAAGAAAGTAATTTACAAATAGTGTCGAAATTTTTCTGAGCAATAGGAACTTTCCTAAGCAATGAAGTGAAAAGATTTTCTTTGCTCTCCTCTTTCATTGACATTTAATGCTCAGATAGATTTAACAAATAGAATGGATTCTGTCATCCATCATTATCATGATCCAAAAACAAAAAGTAATGCAACATAATCTAATATTGTAAGATATATTTCCTTCAAATATAGAGATAAACCAAAATTTAGTTAGGCCAATGAAATAGAATAGTTCTGGTTCTCTCAATTATCAAATCCTTTTCCCAAAGGGCCTACCATAGGAAAGATTACGAATCAGTAAAGTCATGGAGGGCTACTTACTGTTCCATTCCAATCAGCACGGTAGACTTCTCCATATGAACCTATTCACAGAAATATAACTTGTCCATTAGGAAAAAGATACAGTTGCAAGTTCATGCATTTCCATCATTCCTTGCTTTTAATAAGATAATAGCATAAAAGAAATGAAACAAGAGTATATATGTGGTCCCTAGCACCCACGATTGAGACAGAGATAGTTTAGGTTTGTATGCAACAGAGTGTTACATAAAGTTCAATCTGTAAAGACAAGCTCCAGAGAGAATAAAAAGCTCTGGCCAAAAGAATACCTAGTCCAATCCTTTCACCAATTACAAGTTCTTCCCATTGAATTTCCAACTCAGGCACATCATCGAGCATTTGATCAAGCCTGCTTGGCCTGGCTGGTGATGGAGAAACTGAAGATTCTGAATCTTTTGATTCCACTGTTGTACCCATAAATCTATCATGTGGGCACTTCTTTGGGTCATGCTTGAAATTGAAATTATCCCCACGTTCCTTTGCTCCGTGTTGCATGTTACTCTGCATAAAGTATCCTTCTGCACGATTAGCCCCTATAAATTTGTCTCCTGATGATTGAACTGAGATAAGATGTCTGTCGGCTTTAGACATAACATAGCTATTATCTGAATCACCATACCGATCTCTTTCTGAAGCTTTTTTAACTCCAGAAGAGACATAGCTTGTTTGCACAGCAGGAGGGCCATTCATTATATTGTCAGAATTATCAATAGCTGCAGAGTATGACATGTCTGACCCCCCTGCAACATTAAACTCAGAAGTTTTTCCAGCTGAACGAGGCACCTGAGATGATGATGCAATATTATCACCAACATTTCTCCGTGGATATACCCCCTCAACAAAATTGTTATGTTTGTTGTTAAGAACCTCATTGCTTGCAGACCAGTTTTTCCATACCAATGGCAGTTGGGTTCTTCCAGGTCCTGAGGCAATGTTCTCTCTACGCCTCTCATATCCAGGATTTCTATTATCAGTGCCTTTAAACTGTGATGAGGTTCTCCTAATTCCACTACCCTGGAAGGGATTCAGCTCAGCAAACAGGTTTCTTGAATCTATAGTCTCTTGAGAATCTGCTGGTGCATTTAAATTTCCATTCCGCAGATTATCAACCCCTTCAGGAGTCACAACATCCTTCTGCTTTGAAGTTGAGCTAGTAGAAGTTGGGAACTGATCAGATTTTTCTTGGGAAAGCAGTACTGCAACTCCACTAGAACTACTTCCAGTAGCTGCAGATAATGCACCACTACGAGCATTTTCAGCAGATGGCACCATTATTGTCCGTTCATATCTTGATCTTTTATCAACAATCCGATTGTCATTATCAGCAAAGGACACATTTTCAGCTTTACGCCCAATGTTCGATGTTTCTGCTTTGAGGAAGTCCTCAGCTGAACTATTTGCTGCCCACGTGGTTAGGTTTTTGCTCAGTCTTGGATTATAATTTAATGAAGAACCCTTTGCACTTAGCACATCTGCAGGGATAAGAGTGCCTGGGGCAGCCATAAGATCAACCAAGAACTCCCTAATATGAAGACAAGGGCATAAGATAATTAGCACTAATCTTAGAAGATGTTTCCTACACTCAAGCATGCATTTCTACTTTTCTAGAGATTTCATATTTAAAGAAGAATTAATGCATAAAAGCAGCAAAGGAGTAAATAAAATATTTATTAGAAGGCATATGATAATCCAAGAAAAATATCTTCTCAATGTAACTGTACCTCTAACTTGTGAATTATAGGGAGGGTTGATGATCTAACTGGTGATGAAGAGCAATCGACTAAGGTTTTATAAATCCACAAAAAATATCTTCTCACTATAGCACATCACTGTAATTTAAGAGTTATAGGCAAGGGGAAGATCTAACTGGTGTTGAAGAGCGACCAACTTCGTTTTTATTCTCAACGTACCTTCTTGGAATTTTCCAAGTGTTTTCCTAGTGTGACAAGATTGAAGAGTAAAATTTACTAGACAATGCATTAAGACCACCTAAGTGATACATGCTAAGTTGATATATTAATGAAACAATCAGAAACCCCTTGAAGGATGAAAAATAAATTGCATGTATATGTTGAACTCATAGATGGCAAACATACAAATAACAAGCAATTATGAAGGTCAAAAAATGGATGCTAATAATAAATGATAAAACAAAACGAAAATCAAACAACATTGAAATATGAATTATGAAGGTACAAACCTTTCGTTATCCAATTTTATTATGTTAACAGCATCATCATCAACACCAGTGTAATGACTCCCTTTAACCAGCTTGCATGGAATGCCAACATTATCAGCAAGAACCTGCATTCCGGTGGCCATGTTACTAGTTAGGGCTTAGGGCTAAGCATGCTTACCGATTATCTATCAGCAAAAAAAAATACTTTCAACTCAAGCAAAGTCAACCTGAAAAGGTGATCATAAGGATCACAAGTTTAGGAGATACTATATAACTAACACCACAATTACATGTTAATAATGCTAGCAAGTTACAGGTTATCTCTCGCTCCTTCCCTCCCTCAACCAACATGAGATAAATACAAAAAATTTGGTACATATATTACAGAGATAATTCAAGTGCCACATGCATACATACTTGCGATCGTATAGCTAACTGCTAAAATGACTACTGTTTGCCAAAAAAATGTAACATCAATGATAAATATGTTCTCACAAAATATGCTTACTGCCTCCTGCTTAAATGAGAAAAGGAAAAAATGAATACACTCTACAAGAAAAAAAAAGAAAAAAAAGGATAGCTGACCTTTTCGAAATAATGATATAATGTCTGATTTATCAGAATTCTAGAATTAAATGTTCGTCCAAAACTTACAAAGATTCCTTCTCAAGTCAAGATGCAAACCTGTCATAAGGAATCTCATTCCAGGACACAGCATGCAAACATTCAAGTGCATAATAGTCAAAATGAAACAAGTCAACCACAAAACTGAGGGCTTATTCTCCATCTAATGTTGCGCTTGCTTGCTTCCACTCCGTACTGTCTTTTTGTTGCATTTTATATAAATGAAACTACTTGAAAGAATATTATTCTATTTTGTACAACCCTTCAGTTTGATAGCTAAAAGCAAATACATCAATTTTTAACATACAGAAATAAGCACACAACATCCATGTCGCTTTAGGTTCATTCGACTACTTATTACAAGACAACTCATAGGAGCACAATTTCATAAGTTTCAACGAAAAAGGTTGATATTTAAAAGGTACGGTCAGGCAGAACACCTACCTTGAAAAGTAGCGCACGATGACGAGACAATCCAATTTTTATGCAACCTATTGGCAACAAACTTGTTTGCAGTGAGGTCCGCAATTCGGTGCTTTTCTCTATCCATCGTGCTAACATGTCATTTGCATCCTTTACAGGACCACCCATATTATCAGTAACAAGTTCAGATATCCTTTGCACCAAGAGGGTAATTTCTGCAACAGGGTAGTCCAACAAAATGCATTGTGCTATCTGTTCCAACTCCAGTAGTGCAGTGTCAATAGCACGATTGACTACAATAACTTCAAAGCCCAGATCACCGATTCCTGTTTGGAGATCCACAAGTGACGGCATCTTTCCTTGCCTCGATGACTCAGCTGAGAGACCAAATATATCATAGAACCCATCAATGACTTTCTCATGATAGTCAAGCACATTATAGTCCTGAAATCAGAAGCACAAGGAAAATCAGAATAGAGCGAAGTTTTCTAATGCGACTAAAATGTAAGCTGCACTTACATCAAAAAAAACTTGTTTGTTGGGAGATTGTTATATATAATCTTAAGAAAAGAAAAGGAACAGTGAAGAGCATGCAGTTCATATGTACAGGTAGCAATAGGCATGAGTATACACATACAATTTTTCAGTCGCCTATCTACACATGTTAAGAGCTGAAAAATGTAGTAGGGTCTATCCTAGCTAATTAAAGAGTTATTCAAAATCTAGGTGTATTCTATCCGTGGTATCATCTAGACATCAAGAACAAAGGAATAAGTGCTAGCAGAAGTTAATTATACTAGCAGAAGAGATGATATGTAGTTATGTACCCAACAGAGCACTGCAGGAATTATATATAAACATGCAATCAAAACGACACACTTCTCTTCCCAACTGGAAGTTAGCTAATTATAAACAAAGCAGTAAGTGGAAACAGCCAACCAGGTGTTTCAGATGACGCACGCGCTTAGATACAAGAAGTCCTATTTACAGCAGTTCAATACTCACCATACCATCACCCAAGACCCAACATTATAGCAAACGAAGTGAAAGTGTGAAACAAATAGATAATACCTAAAAACCCAATATATCTTAACTACACAACCATGTACTCGTAACTTATATCATGCGTTAGCCATCATATGCAATTACCATAGCCTGAAGAGCGATCAATTCAGTTTTTCTCCAAGATTTCACCTTTCCTAAATTAAACATCTCGGAAGAAAACCTCTGATTTAACGCTAACCGCGTCACTACACTACGATTCAACTCAAATTAGGTGCGGTTAGTGGGAACAAAAAAATCAAGAACGCACCCAATATCGCCTCGAGAGAGATTCTGCGGTTCCCTCCTCCCGATCCTGCTCAATCCGGTGCCTCCCCAAGCTCAAAAGCTTCGCCTCGCGGATCTGGTCGCCATCGGGATCGCGCCTGAAATCCGAGTTGGACGCGCTCAGCGCCAGCGCCAGCTGCACCTGGAACTCTTCCTCGGACGAGAAGTAGTCCCGCCGATCTCCCGCAGCCGCCGCCGCCGCCGTCGTCCGACCCGCCTCCACGGGAGAGGTCAACGCTGGCGAGGTCATCGCCGCCGCCGCCGAAGAAGAAGAAGAAGACGAAGATGAAGACGACGTCACTCGGTTATCGGAACCGCATGTCGTCGGCGACGGCGACGGCGATGGCGACGAGGCGGCGCCACCGGCTGCACCGGAGGAGGACGGGATCTCGTTAGATCGATGCGGGCGCTTGATCTTGAACAAATTCTTCATCGAAACCCTCTTCGAAATTTGGGGGTTTGGGGGGGAAGGGATTTCTTTTTACCTTTATCTCTTCTCTACGCTTCTTAATCGAAAGTGGACGAGATGGTCGTAGAGAGAGAACACGGAGGGAGGCTTATAGATCAAGGCTACTGAAAGGTTACTACTTAAAAGGGTCTCGATTGTGGCGCAAATTACTTAAGTAACCAATTTCTCATTTAGAAATAATAGAGGGACTTGATAATTATGGACCCATATGGAACCCGTGAGAGTCGACCGGTGGAAATGGTGGGCCCCACATTGGGTGTGTTTGTGAGTTAAAACGGACGTATTTGGCATGGGTCCAAGTGAGTCGCTGCCGGATCCCTTGACCGGAGGTTAGAATTTAATGGCAACGCTAATTAATGATCGGACATAGGCAAAGCGCAGAGGGATTAGCGTGGATATCGCGAGTTGGGAAGAAGAAGATCCGCCGCAGCTCGGAATGCAAGAATTTACTGTCGTCAAAGATACTTGAGTAAGCAAATCTGGCAAAGACCGCGACTGCAGGATATCCGTGCAGTCGGTCCTGCGTAGAATCCGCTAAGGTCGGTGCTACTGCTGACAAAGGTGGGGGTGACGGTTAGTTAAAACGGAGTTGTCGTGTGTGCCTCCTCAACTCGAGGCCGCGTGGTAGTAACGGTGGGGCACGTCTAGGACTCGACTGGGACCGTCCGATGCATCTGCGATTTGATCTCGATCGATCACCATACATATAATTACATGAAGTCTGTAATTATATGATTAATTGTTGTTCTTTTCTTGCTTGGATCCTAAATTTGATTTTGCCCTAAGTCCTATGAAAACATGAAGGGGAACGTCCATCTCATAGGTCGATCACATAGATTACATCATAGTGGATTTAAAAATCTAGGATCATTTTCAAGCTGAACAGTATCATTAATATTTGTTTAAAGGAGATATTTTTCCCCCACGTTCCGTGTCTAATGTGCTGCTCCATATAGTGGCCACATTGCTTTCGGCTATTTTATGTCTTAATTATTAAAGTTCATGATATATATATGGTACTCGTTAATCTGCCAGCGTAGTCTGTTGTCTTAATTTCCTTCCCCATCATACATAGTTGACTGCCATTGGACATCTATGTTTGGATCTTCTCTGGTGGTTGAGCTATTCTTCTATGAACTCGCTGTTGATGAGAGTTGCTTTAGTCTAGTGCCTCACCGATTACATCATCAAAAAGTTATTATATCAGCTCTAGTTTTGAGAGTTTTACTGGTTGCACAATTGGTTACTGGAGCTATTTTCTTTCGGTAAAAGCTCATGTGTTCTTATAAATATTGGGTAAATGGTACTTTATTGACGTTGGAGAATGTGTGCAAAGTGTCTCAGAGAATTCTCACGGTACCCAGTGACAGATATCATGACAGTGTAGAAGTTTATTGTGAATAACCCACAAAAGAGTGCAAAAGTGCTGCTATTAGATGGTAGAGTGTAATTTTCAGAGAGCATACAACCCATGCTAATTTACCAGCTTCCCTACGTCGCAGCTGAATTACGAGGAAGCTTCCTCATGGATTAGTCTACTTACAAATAGCGACTGGTCATACGTCATAGGAAGTTTCTGCCTACTTGTCATGCGATAGATCATCTGCAAGTCTGAGTGCATGAATTTTCCTGCATGGGTCGATCGAAAAGATCTAAAACTTATTAAAACTGCTGGTTGATTTGGGAAACAAATCACTGACTTTCCAGGTTTCCCAGTGCAGGAAAGTACGGTAGCCCAGACTGCAGAAGATCTGCAACTACTTCCATGTAGTGCTCTCCGGTATAAGAAGTGGTCCCCGGAACAACCATGATATTGATCATTTCCAACTTCTATCAGATCTTAGATCAATTGAATCTATGGTTGTTGCATGTCGACCAGTTTTCTTGTTGCTAAGACTTCAAATCAATGGAGTTTCTAGAATATACAATTTGTGTCATCTTTCACCAAATATCAAATGAATGACGAAAGCTTATTCATTTAACAATAGACGACATGGTTCAACGTCCAACATCACAGGAAATCCAATAATAGAACATGCGTGGCTTTCATTTGGTACACACTCTGGGAACAAGAACGTAAGGGAAATTCTGATTACGTGTTCTGAATTTGGCTTTTCACATATAGTAATTGTATGCAAGCAGAGGTACAAGTGATCGAAATGAAATGGTACAGCTACTCACTTATTTGGTGTACAGTGTACTGCTTTATTTTTTATACGGTTCAGAAATTTGGGAAGATAATACCCTGATTAGATAAAAGGCATACGATCTGCAATTCAGGCTTTTTGAACCAACCTGCTGATATAAAATAGGAAGATTTTGTGATAGTATGGATTTTGCTCGACACACTCGTGTACTTTGATTCCTGCGCTTTCTTCAATTCGTGGAAAAAAAACCTCAACTACATTGTCTTCAAGTTTCAGACACATGATTCTATCAAATGATATATACTGAGTCTACATGGCCAAGATGATCTGCCCCATAAGTTGTTCTGCATTTCCGCAAGAGTCTACTCCCAACTCCTGCACTAGCCCCCCAAAAGGGAAACAATCTGAAGGAGCCCAACAGGAAATAATGTAACAAAAATAAATTGTGAATAGTTAAGCATTGAATGATAAAATAAATGATATCATTTTGAACTTATAGAGATAATTTTACTGACCTGTCAGGCACATGTTATGTGTAGCCAAAGAGGAAAATAAAGGAAAACAAACTGAGCTGAGAACAGAGCTTCTTCCACTAAAACAGTATGCCACCCAAGAGCTTATCATTTAGCATTTCTGGAAAAGAAATGCCATGCCGTGCTTTAAACATAAATTATTTTCTATCCCTGTGATATCCTCATCCTGGCTTCTTTCGTTCAGTTAATATCCATCTGAAAGAGTACTAGATTTTACTAGAATTCTTCATTCTCTCTTAGAGTAAGATATGTTATCTTGCCAAAAATTCAATCAAATGTTACAGAAGTTTAAAGGCTGTACCTTTTCTCATGTAAAGCCAGAAATTCAATCAACTTGATGCTCATCTTGTACTTCTTTAGCTGATAGTAACTCTGCTAGATAGATCGTGGGATATTAATAGCAATCTCTGCATGGTGCCACTTCCACTCTATAAGATCCCAATAATGTTCATATATATACACCAACCAGTAACAATATGTTGTACACTCTGAACATTTCATAAAATTGATATGAGACAGATAAAGCCTATAGTAAGCCTTTCCAGCAGTGAGAGAACACGATTAGCAGTACACTTAAGCATCCTTAAAGTCATTTACACCAGACAAGAAAATCATGATGCAAACCCAGCCCTCTTCATATCATTTATTAATAGATCTAGTCTCTCGTATAATTCAAACTTCCGATACCCAGCAACTAATAGATCATAAGTAGATCTTGCAAGATTATATGAATCATGTATCTGGTCCAAGAACAAATCCAACCTATTGAAAGCCTTCCGGCGGAAGTAACAACAAATGACTGCCTCAATGTCTTCCGGGCATGTAAAGATCATTCCTCCCTCCAGCAATCTCCGAACAGCATGCTCCATATCATCCAATCTATCGGAGTAAGCATGTAATCTGATAATTCCACAATGCACTCGTGGCAAAACAGAAAAATGCGCGCCAAGTCTCATGAAACCAAGTAGCTTTTCCATCTCCTCAACCACCCCCAAATCCAAATACAACTGCAGAAGCTTCTCCACCATAGCTTCAGTCAGCTCCCATCCTCCATCAGTAATGAACTTCAGAAACCCTCTGACTCCATCCAATTTCATTATTTTGCACAGCCCCTCAAGCTTGGCTTCCAAAATGGTCAGATTTGGCACGATTTTTACTGATACCATCTCTTCAAAGAACCGATCAGCAACATCAAATTTCCCTGATTGTATAAACCCTATGATTAGGGACTCATAAGTCTCAATACTTGGAGAAAACCCAGCTTTCTTTGCAGCTAAGTACCAGCTCATCATGCCATGACCATTTCCCAGCTTGGAATATGCAGAAACAAACACATTATAGGTTGCCAGGTTGGGTTTGCAGTCCTCCATCCTGTCCATTATCTCAAACAAGCTCAAGGCAGTGACAAAGTCCCCCGATGACAAGCAGGCTGTAGTTAGAGCATTAAAAATGCATGAATTTGGCCGAATGCCTTCTTCCTCCATTGATGTAAAGACCCTCATAGCAAAGGGAATATTACCCATTCCCCCACAGAATGAAATTAGCTTCAAATATGGGTCCCTTTCTAGGACACGTTCCTTCAATAGCTTATCTAATTTCCATTCCAAGACCTGATTAATTTTGTACATGAGAAAATGAACTGGGTTCAGACAGTGACCACTTCAAAACGGTTCAATAAAACATATGATAACTCAATACAGGGAATCTAAGATGAGATAAAAATTGCACCAACCCTCCAGAATTCCACTGCAGAAAAATTCCCACTGATAAATTTCTGGCATCACCGGTAGTGATGATTTCAATCATACTAGTTGAAATTTGATAAACCAAATTGAATTTTTTTTTCTACCTATTCTAATATTTCTGTTTAATTTTTTATAAGGAATTCCGTTTTACCTTTCAAACTAAGATCATTTTATAAATTTTGAAGTATAATACCTTGACATCTTGTACTTCAGAACTATCAGGAGAGGCGATAATTTATACAGTGGAACTTTCTTATGCGGTCTTAAACTCTTTAATGTAACAGTGATTAAAGATTATGACTGCAATATAAATTTGATTGCGATCGAATTCCTGTAAGAAAAAAAACCACCATTTGGTACATCATCTACTCTAATATCTCAGTCGCTGAGCTAATAACACTCACGGTTTGTGTTTGCATTACCAGTTGGGCTTTTCTAGGCGCAGAATATTGTAGGGCTGCCACGATGTGCTCCCAAAACGAGGAATCGCACCGAGCCATTGAGCTGTCCTCCTCCAACGCGATCTTGACGCCCAAATCTGGCTCCCTTAGCAACCTCACAAGGAGAGGGTTGGCGGTGGGAGACGGAGGGGAAGGAGATGTCTGGATTTGACGCCAGAAACGCCGCCTCGTGATCGATAAAACCCTAGCCATCGGCGCCATCGTTCCCGGCACAAGGCGCAAAGCCACTGGCCGTTTACGCTTAGCGAAAAAAAATAAAAATAGATTCATTTTACCGAAGGCATCCTTACCTTGTCTTTTTTAAAGTATAATTACCTTTTTAACTTGTTCATGACTTTATATTATTATTCACCACCCAAACTGGGCCGTAGAGAAGCCCATTTAGCGAACGGTTTAAAACTCATCGAGTACTTTGATATCAAAACGATTAGTATGTTAGCACTATGATCTATGAGCACAAGATTTTCCTCCCCCAAAATGGGTTTCAGTTTTTCATTTTATTGCTTTAAAAGTAATATCCGAATCTAATTAATTAACTCTAGAGACTGGAAGAAGTTTTGATGTTTTTCTCGTCGACTATTATTACGCGGTTCTCTTCGTTTTTTTTTTTGGTCTTAAATGTTCTTCTAAGTTCTAGCTTGATTGCCTGCGCCTTTCAAAGCCCTTTGGCATTCCTTTCTGCCTAGTCGTGCAGAAAGTTCTTGGTGCGGGGGAGCAACCTGTGGTTCATGTTGCTATGACAAATACCATCAGTTTTGAATTGAAACATCCCAATCAAATGAGAAGAACACTCTTTGGGGGTGAGCAAATCTGCTTTTGGTTTTATGATACTCGCAGAGCATTTTCTATTTAGATATCTCTTGCTAAGAAGTGCTCAGTGGTCATTATACTGATCTCAGCATACTTCTAATACTTCCATGAGCCAGGGATATTAGATTAACTCATGCTATTAATCACCGTGAGATTATACTCAGTATACTGCAAGGTTATCTTAGCAACTTTCTTATATCATATCCTTCACACAATTGCTCATATTACTTTTATGTGGTAAAGTCTAATGTTTTTGTTCTAATCTGCAGAGCAGTAGCTGCCCCAAGCCCAAAATTCTTTATTCAGATAACCATCTTCCTCTTTCTTGCTTATGTAATGATTGTGTCGTCAATAATCTTGACCGACGTCTAGATTCCTGTTCGGCCTTTCCTCCCTCCTTCCAGCAGCTATTCGTGGATAAATCGGCTACCTTCAACCTTGGTTTATCTTGCTGTTTGCTTATGTCATTGCCGTTAATCAGTTGTGATGTTCTCATAGTAATGATATTTTGAAGCTTACAAAAATTGATCAATTGGCAAATGTGACAGCTCGGTAGAAGTTCTCTATAGGAAACAAGAATGTTCTCGGAATAAATTATTTGCCTAATCACTAGATTACTGTTTAGGTGGGTTTTCACAAGATGGAATATGTGAGAGAGTGAAGAAGGGTGTCTTAGTAACCGCCCATTAGCATGCTTTGCTCAGTGAGTAGTCATGCCCCAGACGCATTCCTATTGTTTTATCACCACTAACACACTTCTCTCATCCTTTGTCAAGAACAACACTATCATCTTCCACAACGTTTGATCTCAAAATTTTCTCTCTTTGTATAATTGTATCACATAGTACTTTGAAAATAATGTTGGTTTGGGCATCTAACCCGAAATACATGAACCTCATATAACTTATAGACGAATAGAGTCCGTTTTTTCTATGCTAAAAGAAAAAAAAAATCACAATATAACTATACGGGCACCGGTGGAAATCCCATCTCTGATTTGCTCCAGTATTGTGGCTCTACCCTTCATCACTCAGGGGTTGGAAAGATCTGGCAAGATCGGCAGACGGAGAAATCGTGTTCTTATTAGTCAGAATAAGGGATTCAAACGATGGATACAGTTCAGAGATGGCTTTAGATCGGTCCACAGCGTCCCTCTGAAGCAGAACATCTTCAACACCTTTAAATGATAGTGCCTGAAATTAGAGGGTTTCCAACAAACTCAAGAAAGAGCTGTACGTTGCTGAACATTTCTTCGTCGCTATCTTGCATGGCTCTTGGATGTTTGCCGCATCCATGTTGGAAGACGTCCATGATGTCTCACTCTAGATTCTCATACCTTATTTCTAGATGTGTTATGTGAGGAAAATCAATTAAAAGCGTTCCTAGCAGGTACTTTCTCCCTTCTCTACCAGACTCCAATAATTCCATCACTAAGCTTCTCGTACTTCGATCCTCAGATGCCGAATAGATGTAACTGCGATACAATTGACATTGTAACAACTCCCTTCTCTGTGTATTCAGTAACGCCTCATTCCTATAGATCAAAAAGTCTTCTTTGCATGCGGTGGTAACGCAGGTGGCAAGAGAGCTCTGGCGTCAAAGTCGAACTTGACGAGGGAGGGATTTCCACATTGCAGTCCTTGTATCCAACCGGTTGAGGATGGAAATCAATATATATATATATATATATATATATATATAGATCTTTTGTTCCTTTGACGGTAATGAAAAATAAAAGATCGAGTACACCAATGCAAAAAGAATAGGATCAACATGAAAAAAGAAGAGGAAATTATTACCTCTTTACTATGGCACCAATACCCACTTCTCCATTGCTCTTTACTGCGAGGAGCAAGAGAAATTTGAGAGTTTTTTTTTTCGTCTTTATTACTAACTATTACCTTCGGAGTCGGAGACGAGGCCCAGAAGTCACAAGACGAATCCGATACGCACATATTTGGTGTATTTGCATGCAGCTCTTCTCCATTTTAGGGGCCAATGCTTCGGATTATAAGTAGTGATTTTGATACAAGCATAAGTGCATAACTTCATCACGAGCTAAAGCCTGAGTTCTGCCTGAATTAAGGGTAATGATTAGCTGATAGGCTGAGGTTTGTATAGGACAATTACATAGCCCTAATTAGCTCTGGAAGTGTTGTAAATAAACAGTCTATTTTGGTCTGTCTGGCGAATCGCGAATTCGTGCTACTGTAGTTATCATGAAGTTATTGGGCGAAAAAAGCTACATCTGTCATTATGAAGCATATAGGCCTAATTGTTTGGGCCAAATCTACCCAACCAAACGGGCCCTTATTGGGCCGATTTGAGATAAACGAAGCACAATTAAGCCGGTCCAATTACCACGCATCTTTCCTAGCTACGCGTATCTATAAATAGCCCCGTCGAGGAGGCCTTACTCTTTTGCCCCTCAAATCCTCTTTCGTCAAGTAGGAAACCCTAACTCTGTTCACCTTCGGAGGCCTTATCCTCTCCTCCTGCGCATCGATCGTTAGAATCGATCTATCTAGTTGATTTATCGACCGGATTGTTCTCTCCGGCGGATCGATCTATGATTTCTTCGCCGCTCGATTTGGAGGTTTAAGATCCGTAGAAGACCTTCTTCTACTATTCTCGGAGATCCGGTGGCTTTAGATCGGTCCACAGCGTCTTCGGATTCCTGTAGATCGTGTTCGAGGAGGTTTTCCGGCGATAGCAATCTGGTGAGCCTATCTGAGGTCTTTGCCCCTTTGGGGCTTGGTTCGTTCGTCCGTGGAGGTTTCTTGCAGCGGCTGGTCGAAATCCCAACCCGACGGGCTTACATACTGTGCTCCTCCTGGAGATTTTAGGCGGATCTCGAATTCTCGATCTGTTTATCTGTTCGCATCGTGATTCGCTCTACAAAGCACGGAGTGGTTCTTTGTTGAATTGGAGAAGACACCGATGCGATCATTGAGGAATTGAGGGAGATTAATTACTTGTACACATGTCTATGTTTTTCTGTTGTTCTAGCTTATTGCCAGGCCTGCTTCAATTTTTCAGGCTTTAAGTTCGCTTGCAGCTCCATTTAGAGCAAAATTTTCTTCTTTGTGGTTTATCTGGTGTGCATTTTTAGATCAGAGGAAAACCAGAAAGAAAGAAAAATAATGGCTGTGTATTATAAGTTTAAAAGTGCAAAAGATTACGACTCTATTCCCATTGAGGGGCAATTCATATCTGTTGCCAATTTGAAAGAAAGGATTTTTGAATCCAAGCATTTGGGAAGGGGTACAGATTTTGACCTCATGGTCACAAATGCACAGACTGACGAAGGTTGGTTCTTTCTCAAAGACAAAATTTTGTTGATTCCTCAAATAGTTTCATTTTGTATACCAATATATATTTTAGTGGATAGTTAGCATCAAAGACCATAAAAGAGAAAAGCTTAATAGCAATGACAATGATACATGCATTTGGGATTTTAACGGATGGGCTAAGGGTATATGTTTCTGTTGTATTACCTTCTTGGGGAATTTGGGTTGATATGTGGATTCATATGGACTTTTTGTATTCTTCACTTTCCGGTTTCAGAGTATGTAGATGAAGCAGCTATGATACCTAAAAACACATCGGTATTGATTCGTCGAGTTCCAGGACGACCACGGAAGACTATTGTTACTGAACCAGACGAGTACTACTTCGCACTCTGAAACTTGAGCATTTGCTTTCGTTTAGATATGTTACTGTAATAAGTTGTTTTCTGCAACTTTATTGCGTGCAAGTTAGGGAAAGCAGGTCTAGGATAATGATGAAGTTATCTTGAGATTTGCATTTCATCTGCAGGCCAAAAGTTGTAGAGGATAAAGTAGATGTTTTAACTCAAAGTAGCACGTTGATTGGTGATTCATCCACAGTGAAATATGTAAGCTTAAGTACCCATAGATGTCGTTACATTGGACAAATGTTACTTTAATTTACCCTTTTCTAATGCCAATCAGTAGAATCATATTGTTGAAATTGTACAAGGAGGACTTCTGACAAATACTATGTTCGGATGATAAATCTATTGAACATTGCAGCATGAGGAATCAGAATGGGATGAGTTTGGTAATGACTTGTATGCCATTCCTGAAGTGCTGCCATCTCAGTCAAATATCACAGCAGTGGATATTTCTCCAGTGGACAAGGCTGATGAGGATAACAAGATTAAAGCTTTAGTTGGCGCATCTGCCCTTGACTGGAATGGGTGAGATTCATTGAAGGCTTAGTTTATCTTTTAAACAATGAAACAGTATTATGATGCTTATCAAAGATTTAAAGCTGCAAAAAACAAAGGAGATAATGGTGGTCATCATTCTCCATAATGTAGCATTTTCACCTGGTGAACATTCTTTGCAGCCAATCTCAAGAATCATATGGTGCCGGCAGAGGTTATGGAAGGGGAATGGGTGCAAGGATGACTGGTGGACGTGGTTTTGGTAATACTGCAAATCCTTACAGTGACTTCATCTTTATTTCTTTCTTTTTGAAACTGAATGTGGTGGGATATTAATTCTGAATGAGATTAAACAGTCAAGGTGATGTGACCCCCATAATTTTACATTCTGTGCAAGAGTACAAGATATTTGTTTTTAATGAGTGACATTGTATCATTTAACTTAGTGATGATAATACTCTACTCATTCCTTCATGCAATTCATGACAGTAGTGGATGCAGGTTTTTGTTATGTAATGTAGATTTATGTCTGTCATATTCTTAAGAAGCTATTCCATTTTCTTGGATGCCTACATTCCCTTGTTTTTGTGTTTTTATGAGAAGGCCGCAGTGGGTTTGAGCGCAAAACTCCTCCAGCAGGCTACGTCTGTCATAGATGCAAAGTGCCTGGTATGTTGGTGTTGGTTTGTCTTTTCTTACGGGGTTCAGTAACAGTAAGTTTACATTCACTGGGCAAATGTTATTGTTCAGGTCATTTTATTCAGCATTGCCCGACAAATGGTGACCCTAATTACGACATTCGAAGGGTGAAACCCCCAACAGGCATTCCAAAATCAATGCTGATGGCAACTCCTGATGGCTCGTATGCTTTGCCAAGTGGTGCTGTTGCTGTTCTAAAGCCAAATGAGTAAGCTGTAACTTTACCTTGAAGTTCCCTTTTTTTTAAATGGCATTTCAATAATATTTGGAACATGAGGATCTTTCTTGTTAATAGAGCTGCATTTGAGAAGGAAATAGAAGGCATACCGACCACTCGTCCTGTCAGTGATCTTCCACCAGAATTGCGCTGCCCATTGTGTAAAGAAGTAATGAAAGATGCTGTTTTAACTAGCAAGTGTTGTTTCAGGAGTTTTTGTGACAGATGTAAGTGCCATACTTTTCAAACTTATTTTCTTCTGTTACTAGTGAGGGAATTTTGATATGGTACTTTCCTCATCAGTCTTACTGGAAAAAAATAATGAAAATGAGCTTTTTTCAGGTCAGAATTAAAGTACCTCGCAAGTGTATATGACCTGTCTATAACCTTTACATCATCTTGGTCTCTAATTTTTTTCTAGTACTTCGTGTTATAGCATTTGCTGGACCATTAATATTTTGCATTATTTTTTATACATTTACCTGGTTTGAACTGTCTTTGAGTTGTACCTATGGCTTTCTCCATTAGGCATTAGAGACTACATAATTACCAAGTCAATGTGTGTTTGTGGGGCCACAAGTATATTGGCAGATGACCTTCTTCCAAATAAAACACTTAGAGAAACTATCAGCCGTATATTGGAGTCAACAACCAGTAGCACAGAAAATGCTGGAAGTTTGGTGCAAGTGCAGGATATGGAATCAGCTCGTCCTGTACAATCCAAAATCCCATCTCCTACTCCGTCTGTTGCTTCCAGAGATGGACCAAAGGGACTTCCTCCTGTGGAGCATTCTCCTGAAGCTGAGAGTGCAAGCGGAGTGAAGGCTGCAAATGTTGATATTACTTCTTCAGACAAGAAAGCTATGGTAATTGGGAATGCTTCTGAAGCAACACCAGAATCAACAAGTGCACGAGAGCCTAAATCGCCAGAGGTTGCTCCTGTTTCTGAAGATGTCCAGGAAAAGCTGCTTGCTGGTGAGCAAGGTGTGTGAAAAGCACTTTGCAATGTTGATTTTTTAATTTTTTTTAAGTACTTCTAGCTATAGATTCCCATTTTAGTTTGTGGATTACCAGGCACATCTGATGGGCATTTGGGTTTTTGGTCAAGTTTCTTAGGACAATTTAATATTTCACGGAAAATATATACTAGTGAGTGTTATTATTATATATGCCTAAATTTGTAGATGGAGTGAAATCATGTCGTTGGATGTTGTCAAGACTTAATTGTCTTTTTGTGACGATGGAGTTCAATCATATGCAGTAAAGTAATGCATATCTGATGCTGTGATTGGTGAAAATAAATTTGTAGACAACATTCAATTTTCATTTAAAATTAAATAAGTCATACCAACTGTATTATTATATAGCAAGTAGAAGACCAGTAGGAAGTAGAATCAGCAATTTAGTGGTGAACTGAATGTATGGATGCTGATGCCCCTTTCTATATTTGCAAGGTGGTGTCTTTTTTAAAGCTGGTCGATGTTTTCGTCAATATTTTTTCTTAGATTCTTCATCTATCTAAGAAACATCCGTTTTCCTCTTTTTCCTTGGCTCCTAATAAGGGTTCATTCTTTTTGTTTTATCAGGAAAGAAGAAGAAGAAGAAAAAAACACGCCTTCCTGGAAGTGGTGAGTGCATTTTGGCAGTTTCTGCGTAATATCAGCTAGATAATGACTTTGTTTAGTTCAACTGCCTTATATTAAATGAGTATGCAGTTGGAGATGATTATCCTTTGCTCTGTATTTTTCAAACATCAGTCTTGTATGTTTTGTCATTATCATGAATTTTAATTTTCTCCCTCACTGTAGCTTCTGACATGCAATGGAGAAATTATCAAGATATTGGAGCTGAAAATTTTGCTGGGATGCCATTTGCTGCATCAGGCTACAACCAATATTGGCATGGTGGAATGCCTTTGGGAATTGAAGGGTATATGGCACCTTTTGGTGGTCCGATGCCTTACATGGGTTATACACCAGGTCCTTTTGATGTTCCTTTTGGTGGGGGGATCATGCCACATGATCCATTTGTTGCGCAAGGTTATATGATGCCTCCACATGTTCCAAGGTAGTGTGGTTATTTGCAAGGTCTTATTGATTGGACATTTTCATCTGTTAATGAAAAGCTTTGAAAATAGTAAATTATGTGCTGGTATCAAGCTTTTTTTTGTTTCTGGAAAATATCTCTCATAGTTCTATTGCAATTGCCCATTATTTTTTGGTGGTTATAGATTAATATTTTGCATTCCCTTTCTTTATTTGATTCATTAGCTTAATAAATGTTATTTTGCATCACATGGCTAAATTGATGAAAACTATTCTAGGGATTTGTCTGAGTTAGCTGTCAGCAGCATGGGCATGAATATGGGGCCACCAGTTATGAGCAGGGAAGAGTTTGAGGCAAGGAAAGCTGATCTTAGGAGAAAACGTGAAATGGAACGACTTAATGAAAGGTAATAGAAAGCATCTTATTATCTAGTTTTAGCTTCTTTCCTTTTGCCGCTTCTGAGTTGGCCAAGTGACTACAATGGATTCTCCTTGTTGAGGTCCTAGATTGGACTTCAGTCTATATTAGTTCTTCTTTATATTTTTAACCAACAAATTTAGCTTTCTTTATAAATAGTCTAGAGGCCATCCTACAATTTGTCATTATTAAGCATCTTTGTCATTCGCATATCTTTTCCATTTTGTGTCTTTCTCGTTTGCATGTTTGCAACCACCTCTGATTGATGATAGGAGGCCTTTGAAATTGGATCTAGTTCTGTGAGCTATTTCGAAGGCTCTATTTGGTCTGTGTTTACTGCAAGTCTATGCTACCATCTGGTACTTCAACTCAAGTTCCAACTACCTTTTCTCTGCCATTTTATGTTTTTTAACACGGAAATCTGATTGCAAACAGGGAGAAATAACATAACCATCTGTCACATATGCGAGTTGAGCTTTAGTCGAGTTTGAAAGAGATATCACCTAGTTTTCCAGTATCTGCAGACATGCTTACCTCTATAATTGTTGATGTTTGGTTGCAGAGAGAGGGAGCATTCCAGGGATAGGGGGCCCAGAAGGGAAACAAGAGAAGCAGGCGGTGCCAGTGATATTCCACCAGTGAAGTCAAAGCCAAAGCCTGTATGTTGTTTTTTGTCCATCATTTTTCTTGTTCAATTTTGTACTCTATGTTTCATCCTTATAGCAGCACCAGATATCAAGTGGAGAGGCAAGACTTTTGCATTACTAGTCACATTGATCTATAGCTGTCAAAACTACGTCATCATCCTTTGATCCTTTCATGAAAATCATCATGATGGTTAGGATCGGCCATGAGCAATCCCCTCGGAAGGCAGTGTGCTGAATCATAAAGAACTAAACTTGGAATTGGTCATTTCCATACCAATGCAAGACGTGCGACCGTGTTCTTTGTTTCATAGCAGGGCAGCTTTCTTCTTTAATTTATCCTGTTAGCTAGCTGAGCTGGGTAGCAGATCGCCTATATGATTTACTTCATTTTAGGTCTGTACTGTTGTGTGAATCCGAGAGGCTGCTTACTAAAGCTCAGCTCTAGGAAACGCCTTTTGAGCCTCGGTGTCTTCCAGACTATTACGAAATGGCTGGAAGATTGGGCCTCTTTTTCTTGCTGCTGTTTCGCTAATTTTAGGATTCAGCCGGGGAGTTTGAGCTTTGCTGAACGTGTAGCATTTTCCAGTAGGAAAATATTGAACCCACTAAATAAGTGCCCTTTACATTAATTTGTCCAACATACCTTTTAATGTAAATAATTCACTATATGATACTGGAGATATGGTTCTCGTGTTCCGATCAGGCTTTTCGCTGATCCATGGGCCTTTTTGTCAAGCCTGTCTATATGTGTGTGTGTGTGTGTATATATATATATATAATATTGGCTTTTAGGTTGGGCTTGATGTTGTAGGGGTATCTGGGTAATATCGGTTCTCTAAGTATTGTCTTATTATCGTTCTTTGACAGCAGCAGAGGTTGATCTCCGAAGGTGGTCCACTGAACCGATCTGATCGAAACGAGCAACCCGAAAAGGCGTCGGGTCTGGATCGTCGCGCCCCTCCTCGCGAGCCCTCGCGCCACTCCCCGCACCTTCGCACCAGCAAGAAGAGGTCCTCCTCCTCCTCGGACCAAATCGAGCAACCACCCGAACCCGCAAAGCCAGACAAGAAGCAAAAAGGAAGCGTCTTCTCCCGCATCAGCTTCCCGGATCCCAACACTACCAGCACCGGAGCCGGCACGAGCAAGAAGAGGAAATCGTCGTCCTCCGAACTCCCACCACAGCCACCGCCACCGCCACCTCCACCACCACCGAAGGAGAAGAGTAACACCGGTCTGAAGGAAAGCTACGACCAACAGTCTGTGATTGGAGGAGGGCGGAGAGGGAGCGGTGGTGGGTATGATCGCAACTCCAGCGAAGAGGAGGAGGAGGAGTACCATTTCAAGCGAAGGCCTTCGAGGAGAGCGGCGGAATGGGAGGAGGAGGGCCGCAGGCACCCGAGAGGGTCGAGGGAAAGGGACCATCAGCATGACCGTCCGCATGGGAGCAAACGTAGATGAGAGAGAGAGAGAGAGAGAGAGAGAGAGAGAGAGAGAGAGAGAGTCACTTGATGTTATAATAAGTGTTAGGGCTATGCCCGAAAGTTATGTACATTACGGGAAACTAAATATTTTTCTGAATGATATTGCAAATCAGAAATTTCACATTTATGAATTATGATTCATTGTTAAAATCAAATATCCAGACACAAACTTTGAATGATGTACCCTAGATGTAATAATATTTAGGCCTGTTGGTGTTGCAATTATTTTCCTGTACAACCGAATTGCTGCAAAGCCCCACCTGTCGAATACGTGCCCACATTACGATCGCTACACGTACGTTCTTTTTATATCTCCTCGTTTTGTGTTCCTCCTCTGCATCACGCTGCCATTCCACATACTGAAGATACCACTGGAAATATCTTCAGTTAAATCTTTCCCAATTATTAACAGAATGAGCCAGCAACAGCCACGGAGGCCCCTAGGAGCTGATCGGGGACAAGGCATCAAATACGGTGACGTCTTCTCCGTCACCAGTGACCTCGCCGGCCAGCCCATAGCCCCCAAGGACGCGGTCATGATGCAGTCGGCCGAGAACATCGTGCTTGGCCAAACACAGAAGGACGGCCCCGCCGCCAGCATGCTCTCAGCCGCTGCCTGCAATGAGCGTGCGGGCGTCGTCTGCCACGACCAAGTCAGCGATGTCCCACGAGACCAGGGTATCACCGCCACAGAGACTCCCATCCCCGGGGGCCGTGTCGTCACTGAGTTCCTAGCCAGACAGGTAAATGTGTGAATTATGAGAAGAGGGCTTCTCTGCAAAAATTTCCAAGTGACGCGCGGTTTTGCTGTTTTAGGTGGTGGGGCAGTACGTGACCGCCGACAACCCTGGAGGAGGAGTACCAGAAGGAACCAAAATAACGATCGGCGAAGCTATGGAGGCCGCCGCCTTGACGGCGGGGGATCAGCCGGTCGAACCGAGCGACTTGGCGGCCATCCAAGCCGCCGAGCTGAGAGCTACCGGTTTTGATATGCCGTTGCCTGGTGGCGTCGCCGACCAGGCGCAGGCAGCGGCGAGCGCCAACGTTTCGGTTGCACGCGACGACGACAAGATCAAGCTTCGTGACGTCCTCTCGGTAATTAATTATATAAAATTTTATTTGTTTAGTAGTAGAACGGCTATAACATATGACCGGTCAATGTAACAAGAATTTGCCACGACGGAACAGGATGCGACGGTAAAGCTTCCTGCGGACAAGCCGGTGGAGATAGATGACGCGGCGGCGGCGGTGGGAATGGAGATACGCAACAAGCCGGACATGATTGCGAGGCCCGGCGGTGTCGCTTCGTCGCTGGCCGCAGCGGCGCGGCTCAATCAATATAGGCAGTAGGCGTCATCTGCAAGAGTTTCCAGTGCTTGTTACTATCTTAGTCTATTACTCTTCTTCTTCTTTGATGTATATTATATATGAATGTGTCATATGGTACTTGCAATGGTAATGAGTAACTCAAATATACTCTTACTGTGGATTGGGCCTGGAAATGCATAAAAGCCCAACAAGATGGTATCCTTTCTTTCTTTGGGCTTTAATTGGATCACAAATTGGGTTGGAAGTAATGGGCTCCTCTTGTGATAGTAGTTTTAAGAAGGCAGTGGGAGAAGCTTCCCTATCCTCGTAGTAGGACCATGTACTTGTACAGTTCTGATGAGTTGGGAAGTTTCACGACGAGAGATGAAGATCCAGTCCAGGCTATCAAATCCTTTTGTGTCCCCTCCACTAAACAACTGGTGGGCCAGCTGCTAATTTATTATTTATTATTTATTATTTATCAGGGGGACCCAGTTATGTACGAACCAACGTATTGTCTGGTATCTGCAACGATGCATCGATCCACTTTGGTGTTCCTTAATTACCCAAAGAACCACATCCATCAATAAACCTACAGCTCCATCGAGATTCTATGTTCTATGGGTCTCCTCACCAATCACCATACCGCTGGCTACTGGCTATGTTATAATTCGGTTTTGGAGCGATAGAATGTTATATTATTACTGTTGTTACGATAATATGTATGTTTGGCATTAATTATATCCTTTAAGACCTTCCCAATATTCAATTATGTTTTAATTCCACCAAGTAATATCTTGTAACCGAGTTGACAGTTTACTTTCTTCACATATATAGAGAAAATGAATAATTTATATTATATATATGGTCCCTATTCACATGCTACTGGGGCTCAATAATGAGCAGTTATTGGTCCGGATCGTATGTATCATCTATCTACCACTACCAGATAATATCCAAACCCAATTAATTGTGCAGTTAGTTCTTGACAATTAAAAGCTTTTGAGCAGTATACGATGGAAGATGAGCAAGGTGAAGGACAGTGCCAATGTTTGGGCATAAACAGGATTTAAACAGTGATTGGACAGCTGATCGAGAGGTTCAGGGAACCATCTAACTTCCACCAAAACGCCAAAGCTATCCTCCAGTTCTTATTATTGTATCCCACTTGGAGATTGGCATGTTTCTACTCTCTTCTATCTCATGGAGGAGGCCCACATATATGAACATATATATATATATATATATATATATATATATATATATATATATAAACTAGCTGGGGAACTGAATCATGTGCCCACTACATACTATCCACAGGGAGAGGGAGTTTTACTGCACATTAATAATAGCAGTCAGTTGAACCCTTGGTTGGTTTTTATCCAATGCAGTCAGAAAAAAAATAAAATAAAATACTCCAAGCTCAATAACCAGAGGTTATGTGAAAATTTAAGTCTTTAACCAGAGAACGTTTTGTATGAAAATTAATTTTTTAGCACAACTTATGTCTCATAGTGAATTAGCATTCAAATACTCTAATAACAATGCTTCACCCGGTTAATTCCATCTGCAAAAGAGACAAAAAAGAAAAAAAAAAGTGGTTTTGGCGTTTGAGATTTGGATAAAACTTGAGAAAGGTTTAATTTCGTTGGCGGTTTATTTCGCTTCTATGGACAAACAGGCGAACGTGATCTAGAAAGATGCCAAGTGAAGCGAATCTTGTGGTGTACTGATGCCACTTAATAACAGTAAAACACTGGCAGCCGGGAATCCTGGATCTTGCTAGATAGATTCCCTATGTGGATAAATCTTTCACAGTTTGTGCTACTAAGGACAAGATTTATGCCACGAATACTTGTTCTTGATGGTCCAAGAATCCACGATATCGTAAGCACTTATTAGAGTCAATGGTAGTTGCCGGTGTCCAATAGATTATTGAGTAAATCGATCTTTGATTGGGCTGAAGCTTGCATTTGGATTAATTAATTGCTTATTTTATTCATCTATACGAGGTGTACAAATAGACATTATATAAGTATAAATTAGTTTTAATATTTATCGGTGGTGCGCGTCCAATAATTAAAAAGAGATTAGGATACAAATACTATCTCGCTAAATTAAGACAAAAGGAACTAGTATTCATGGCTTTCAGTGGAACTAATTTATCTCCTAGCAGCATTGGAGAGAGAACCATGCACAACAACAACAACAACAACAACACAGACTAATGTTTTCATTCAATGATTGTTAGCCATTTGCTTGTACACATGGATATCTTACAAGTTGTATTACTTATAATGGAGTGCCGTATCTATTTGCCATAACTCTTACCTAATATTATAAGCAGGAAGCCATTATTATGTTTTATATATAACGTACTTGTATTACTATAAATCAGAAGAATACATACATACACACATATATATATATATATAAAGAGATGAATGATGTAAGTTAAAAGGTTTATGTAAGTAATTGCTAACTAGAAGGGTAGATCTACGTGATTTATGAGAGATGTGTACCTACCTTTAACTCAATCGTACAAAATGTTGATATTTATTTGTGTGATGTCCAAATAACAAGACATGTGGCCTGTCATAGTCAACCATCAACATTACAATTAAATAGATCTCAAGTACTTCATGAGCAGTATGCATCATTACCAGAATTCTCAGAATTTTGCCTAAATTGCAACTAAAATTGATAGTTATACGTCTGAGTTGGCTAACAAACGGGCAGACAAAGAGTAAGATGAATGATAGGGTTTTTATCTTAACTGATAATAAAGTAACATATAAGGAATTGAGAATCTAAATCAAATTGGAGAAAGGATCGAGCACGGTAGATTTTCAGAGTACTGTTGTAGTTACTTTATGACTTTAAACCTGCAGTACTGGGCAGCAAACTAGTTAGCGATAGTAGTTGTATTTTTTGGAGCAAGGCAAAGGGGGGGCCATCTCCTCGTGAGCCTTTTAATACCAAGGACGAACGTATACTGCACCTTCCCCCTCTCTCCTCTCTCTCTCTCTCTCTCTTCCAAGTTCCACAACAACCGTTCATTTATTTGTGACTTTTCTGATTTAATGTTATTTTAATTAAAAGTTTATATTTTTAATTGTGGGTCAGAAGCATTTATTAGAAATCTTGCTTGTTATGTGGCAACCGTAATTGAAGACACTGAAAGTATAAGCGTTTTTAATGAGGCTGAAAGTTTTCACATTGTATTTATAGCACACTATCGAAGTTATAGAAAGTTTAAAAAAAATTCTAAAGAAAAAATGAGCAAATTAAACTAATTAAAATGATATTACTCTCTTCCCTTTCTTCTTCTTTAGATAGATAAGAGACCCAAAGCAAGAGAAAAAAAAATTTAAATTAAATTAAAATGCGGACTATTTCATCGTTCTTAGAAGACGATTGTAAAAGCAAGATAGAGATAAAAATATTTTTATAATCTTTAGCATATATAGTTTAGTTATTAGGAGAGAGAAACCTGGATTCCATGCACCAGTAGGAGGTGGTATTCATCACCACATTTCCCGGCTTCCGTCACGTCAATATTTATTGAAGACGGCAGCCCAGTTTTTAAATAATGAAAGACTAGTTAAAGACATTAATACAATAAATATAGGTAAGGTTTGTTTTAGGCCCTACTTTTTTTTTTTTTTGACAGTAATTACACTTCACTCTGTATGCTTCTATTACTTATGGACCCACTGTAAAAGAAATCCTTTCTTAAGCTTGGGATAATTTGCTTTTAACCCTCTAAATTAAACCTTTCTTCTATATGACTTTTCTAAACTATTCTTTTGATATAAAATGGCCTCCTTATTTATTAAAAATATTATTAAAAAAAATTTCCGTTAAGTTATATTTATGTTACTTATTTTCATTCATAAGTTGGCATTTGATAGTCAGATGACAAATATATAACATGTTTACCCGTTTATGCACGTACAAACCATATGCAAATTAATAGAGAATTTTAATTAAATAAAATACACCTATATTGTCCCAAGTCTGTCAATCTCATAAGTCTCTTGAGTATAGGCAAAGACTTATCCGTGAATGAATCCCTTATTTTATTTCTCTCCTCCTCCCCTAGTCTGGTCCCCTCCTTTGGTTTTCCATATCGAGGGAAGACAGTAGCCTACCAGTAAAGCTGTTGTAGGATAGTCGCAAGATCCGGAGGTTGGGAAGGCCGCCAATACGGGCACTAGAGGCGGCGAAGACGATAAAATTGTCAATGGAGGCGACATCCTCGGGGACGGACTAGGGTTGAAGGGGTTGTCATCCAATGAGACGTACTGCAACCCAAAGAAACTAGAGAAAAATTTGGCAGAGATGGAGGCGAAGACATCTCGATGAGGCGTTGGAGCGTGACGAGCTTCAGGAAGAAAATGAGGAGGTTGGAGATCTAGTTGGATTGGAGCTACAAAGATAGGAGGGAGGGGAAGGGAGGGTTGATGTCGGTGACGATGCCGGAGGAGTCACAAGTGATACAGTTCCATGCCGGGTTGCATGGGTCGATGCCGAAGACCTAGGACTTGCGCAAATTGAAGAGGGAAGGGAAGGGAAGAGAAGAGAGATCTAGATTGGAGCTGCAAGGATTGGAGGGATGTGAGGGTTGAGAGGGAATCGAGGAGGGAGCCAAAGATGGAGGTCTTGCCGAGGTTGATGTCGATGACAGTGCCGCAAGAGTTGCAGGTGACGTCATCCGATGTCGAATTGTATGAGTCGATGTCGGAGACTTAGGACTTGGGTAGGTCGGAGAGGCTCTTTGCAAGATCCCACATTGCATGGGAGTTGCTGGATTTGGCGGAGGAACATCATGAGGAGGGGGGTACGGGATAGAGAGATAGATTACGAGGACAATAAAGAAATTTACAAAGAAAATTAAAATATATATTTGATTAGCTAAGCCACTTAATTATTCGCAATTATAAGTGGAGGGATAATTTTCGTTAATTAATTTAGGCGGTTAAAATGAAATTATCCCTTTTAAGTTTAAGGTGATAATAGGATGTTTTTATAGAGTAGTTAATAATTGCACCTTGTATCCCCTTTTGGAATATTGTTAGTTTAAAATCCATTTAAGATATATTTACTTTTTAACCTTATTTTGAATACTTTAAATGAGTTTAGAAAAATTAGGTTGTTAACCAGATTTAACTGTGTTATTGTTACTTTTAATTTGACATGAAATTTAAATTAAAGTTTTTCTTATTACAGTTGAAAAAGTATAGATTGCGAATATAGTGAACCAAGTAATATTATTAAAATTAATATTCATAAAATTTCAGATTATATCGAATAATTTGTCTAGTCTGCATTCTGCAAGCTCTATTTTGTAACGCAAATTTCTATACACACAATATATGTTTACATTATTGATATATACCAGCAATGCTTATACGTAAAAACTAATAATGCTCGTCTATATGGTACACGTACGCACACAAAACAAATTTCTAGACACGAATGCAGGTTTCTAGGATAAGATTTAACTTTTATATATATATATATATATATTGATCATAATAACACGTTAAGTCAAACCAGTCCTCTGATCTACAATTTAGGGAATTAAGCAATATATCCTAATCCTATAATTGCAAGTTACTATTTTGAATGATTAAATAGAATAACTCACCACTAACAGCTATAAGTAGGCCTGCTTCTTCCTCGTCCACTTCCTCCTCCTCGCAAGAGAGAGAGAGAGAGAGAGAGAGAGAGAGAGAGAGATGTTGGGAAAAGGTTTTCATGGCTGCTTCTCTCGCCTCAAGCGACCTTCTCATTCTACCCCTCCGTTAAGTCCAGATTCTTCCCATTATGATCCTTCCACCACCACCACCACCACCTCCTCCGTCTCTTCGACCTCCGTCGTCTTCAAGAACTTCAACTCCCTGTACGACCCCGCCGCCTCCGACTTCGAAACCCTGACGCCCACCCTCTCCTCCTCCGTCTCCCTCTCCGCCGCCACCGCCACCGCCACCGCCACCGCCACCGCCAATTCTTCTTTCTCCTCCTCCGTATCCGCCGCCGATGAGGTCGCCGCCGTAGAGGGATCGCCGTCTGGTCGCGATCTCTCCACTGCGATCGCCTCCCGCCGCTTCTTCCCGGCCTCGCCGGGGCGGTCGAACTCGATCGTGGACTCGGCCGCCGTCGGTGTTGGGGCGGGGGTCGCGGTGCCGACGTACTCCCCGGATCCGTACTGGGATTTTCGGCGATCGATGGAGGAGATGGTGGCGGCGCTAGGGCTGGACCCGAGGGCACACCTGGCCCACCTCCATGAGCTCCTCCTCTGCTACCTCGCGCTCAATCGCAAGCAGGCGCACAAGTACATCGTCGGTGCCTTCGCCGATCTCCTCCTCTGCCTCGCCTCGACTTCGACCTCGACCTCGACCTCGATCTCTGACGAAGAGGGCGGCGCTTAACATACGCTATAAGCCCACTTTAAGATTTGCTATCCCTACATCCCCCCATCATTTTAGATTTAAGAGGGTTATTAACTTGTGGCGTTTTGTAATCTGTACTAATTAGTGTTTGTTGGACGTAAATATGAACACGATGTTTAATGCACTTGTTAGATGGAAAATTGGGGTGATCGAAGCCGCTCATCTTATCAATATTTTGATAGACATTTAATTATCCATTAGTGGGATAATGGCATCATATTATATTTGATCTTTAGCCAATGATGGAAAATGGAGTTTGAAGGTTGTCAGAATTCGTTGAGAGAGATGGAGAGAGTGGACAGGTGGGGTTTCGAGTAGTTGGTCCAGTCTTATGTAGTGGTGATGAGAAGCTCATGTTTTGGTGGTGAGCACAGGGAAAGATGGGTGGAGTTGCATGTTGAAGCACTAAGGACAAAATGGTGGGCCGTAGAAGAAAGATGGATATCGATAGAATATAATTATCTTACAGTGAAAATAGAACGTCAATTTTCTGAATATATATGAGAGAGAGAGAGAGAGATGAATAAAAAAATCCTAATTCATTTGATAAAGCGATTCATTGATCATTGTAGATAGATTGCTCGAACTAAAGATGAACAGCGCTGAAGAAAAGTAGTAGATTAATATTGTACCGTTAACATTCAGTTTAACGTGAATCTGAGCAGTCTTGATGCAGGGTTCCTGCAATCTTTGATGATCTTCAATAACAAAATAATAACAACAACATAGCATACGAAATGGAGATCGTTTTCTTGACGAACAGTAAAGATAGAATTTAAATCAAAAAGTATAAATAGATGCGCACACGTGTATAGCAAAGACCTGGACTTAATGACAGGCAACTTGCTGTTTTACAAAAGGTCACTTTTTCCTGATGCTATATGCCTCTCTTTTCTTGATCCTCTAAAAGATGTTACAAATGAATCACTAATCACAATTGTTCCACCAACGAGAAGACATCTGATCAATCTTAAAATTCCCCTTCCGGTCCAATCTCAAACTGAAGAGTTAAAATGATTTAGGTAAGGTGAAGCCAATAACCTGATCATCATCCAAATTGTATGGAAGGGTGAGGGTGCATGTAAGCAACTGCAGTGTTAAAACCATTAGATAGGTCATCTGTCATAAACACGTTGACGCAGGTTTCATAAATTATAATTCCAAAAGAGAACCCTGATCTTAGTGTAACTTACTGGCATAGTGTGCAACATTAAACTGAAAGAAACAAGCACTGTTCTCCCCACACCAAAGATAAGACCAACATAGTACCACAAGTTCATCTTAATTGAGCAAAACAAATAAATGTACCTCTTGGGGGCACTAGTCAGACAGATCAAACTCCCTTCTACTTTTGACGGTAGCCCTTTTCTTCATATCAAAATCTAATTTCTCGAGGTCTGATGCAGTTGCTAGATTACCGTAAAAGATCCTCTTCTTCTCACCAGTCTTCTCATCCACCTTGAACAGCATTGGATTCCTCTCATCATCACTAGACTGAATAGCTTGTGCACATGCCCAACCTTTGCGTCCATGGTCCTCCTTTTCGAAGAATTCTGCAAGACGCTCAGCTTCCCTAAGTCCAGCTTGAGTGTTTGCAAACTTCACCAGTGTAACTCCCAAGTGTCCTTCCTTTCCATAGAGGGACTTTGACTTGCCACCAGGAAATCCTAGTTCTGAGACCAAACAGAAAAGAACGTTGATAGGACAAAAACAGAAAGTATTCTTGTGCCACAAGAGTACTCCATAATTTCCAGTCCAACAAAACAGTGCTCATTTTCACTGGTAGGCCACACAAGATCATAGTCCTCATCGAAACTGTCTTCTCAATTAAAAAAATACTAATTAAGTAATATTACTTCCGAAATACCCAGACAGACACTAAACAATGAATGGATCAGCAATTTCACAAGGGAATGTCTCTTGACCTACCATTCTTTTTTACCATAAGGAAAGAATATTCAGGACCTAACATAACAGGGCCACTGATTCTTTAACACATCATGTCATCATCCAGTACAAGTACAACAAAAACCTTCTGAATTTACCACTAGAGTAACCACTGGTAATTTCTCCATGGATGAAATTGAAGCAGTATGCTGCCACAGGTCTTTTTGGCCATGATGACATTCATCGGCACTTCAGATATAACAGGGTGACGATAATTTACTTCACATATCATATAATGCTAGTAAGACAAAACCTTCTCAATTTACTATTGACTAAATTTAACTACTGGTCATTTCCCATAGATGATAGGGTAGCCTCCTCCCAAGAGGTCAACACAACTCCAACCAGTATATTGGCAACCATGCCTTTTTGTCCAAGATGAAATTTATCTCCATGAAAGACAGGGCAGGCGTGAAATTATAGGCCCTTTGAAAACAATGCGTCCTCCGTAGAGGAGGTACCCCTATCTCAGAACGATTGTTGGACAAAACAGAAAGAAAAAAAACTGAAATACTAGAAAATAAACGAAAGAATATTCAGATCAGAGAAAGCATGGTACGTATAATATACAAAACTCAAAACACAGATGAGATTGCTGTTGTCTCTAGTGCAAAAGAGTAGCTAGGGGTCACGATAGAAAAATTGGATTAAGTCTGCGCCTATAAAACATGAAAGGCATAAGATCACCAGACAGTAGATACAGTTATTTCCAATAAAAGGCTTTCTCATATTTAAGACAAGCAAATCAACGAGATGGATGTAGGAAAATGGAGGATCATATACATTATAATGTTCTTGACATGCGCTAGACAATGTCAGGCAGAGATGGCTAGCAAGTGAAATGATCCACCTAAAAGGTATTGCAGTACTTCACATTATGAAGCATGGCATTTCATTTACATATCTATGTTATTACATAAGATATCCTCTTCTAAAACCAAATATTCTTCCTTGGTGGCGCCTTCCCTCAAACTCATAGTGCCAACAGCACCACCAAGAGTACTTTACCAACAACAAGAGGGCACCTTCAGAACTCAGACATATCATGGCATGGGATCAAAATCTAGGATGCTAATTCAAATCCAAGTTCGATTGACACATCAAGGAAACTATCATGACAGATGATGGCCTGCCGAGAAGAACATAGAAAATCCTAAGCATATGACATCAAGGAATCAACTTTTCCTAGAGGTCCAACTGTGTCACCTTATTCAAATAGAATCAAGTTTTTCTATATGTTTGCGTTGATTCATGTATTAGTGTCAGCAAAGAAAAGTCAATGATGAAGTTACTAGAGTCTAATGTACAGAAACAGTTACAACCAATAGCAGACCCAAGTTATGAATAACATAGGGATGAAGACAACAGAATAGGATCACCATCCCCCATTTGCAAGATTAAATAATGTTCTGGGCACATAATGAAGAATGACGGTAACTGTGCAGCAAGAAAATATAGATAAATATGATTCATATGTAAGAAAAACACTACTCTTTCTTACTCTAGCTAGTTAGGATATTGGTAGAGATGGTATTAGAACTGAATAGGATCAGGACAATGACAATAGACAAAAAAACATTGATGTTTGTTAATATGGCAGGTATCATAGAAAAATGAGAACCATCAATAACAAAGTCAGTTAACAGTGAAGAACTTCAAAACAATCCCAACCTTGCAGAATCAGCTATAATTCTAGAGTGATGTCCCTAATAATCACCAATTTGCAAAATTCATGCCAAATATTCATGTAGAATACCAAGGGCAAGCCCAAACTCCAGATCAACTTAATAACAAACAAGCCCAGTTTAACTTTGACATACTAGTCCAGCAGTTCATTTTGGGTGGTTCAATCCACCAATATAAACAAATAAAAAAAATAGTGCTGATGGGAACTGAACGTCAGTTGATAAAACAAATTGCTAGTAATTTTCTAGATCAAAAGTACTCAGATCTAGTTTGCCTCCTTCCATATTATTCAAAACAAACTGAAATTTAATAGGTTGTTACTTTAGTTGTGTTGACAAGAGAGCTTGATCCTATCAAATTGGGAGTTCTCAGACAAATGGATTCAGTTCAAGTCCATTTATTTCTACAACTTATAAATGATGAGTTTGGTGACTTTCCACATCCAAACTTCACCCAGCATAAACCAACTAATGGCCAATCCTATTCAATACCACAATGTCCAATGCAAGATGTACACATGTTAAATTCAAGGAAAGAGTATAAAGAATTGGTAACGCAGAACCAACCTTCTTAAACTACTTGAACACTATTGACCTTGAAATTGTTATAATAGCAAGCAAAGAATCGCAATGTCCATGGACAACAGACTGGAAGCTACACTTAGGAGGGTGAAATGAAGGAGCATTTCACAGATCACTTACACAGTTAAGACTGACAATCTTGAGAGATTCGCATTTCAGAAAAGGTACAAGGCATATAACAAGGTGAGGGGTACAAATTTACGTGATCAATTGACATGAACTCAGTTCTTTTGTGAGAGAGGTGAATCAAGTCATAAAAACTTGAAAGAAGCTAGTACAAAAATTATTTGTACCAGTAGATATCGAAGTGTATATTATATACAGACAAATATGAAAACCTAAAAGAACGTTAAATTACTGCAAATGAAGGTTGACAACAACTGCAAAATCAATTACAAAAATATCAGCAACTGATGGAGTGATGGGAGATTAAATGTTCGTGAAAGCTTAATGATGAACAAAGAGCATAGTAATGATGAGCAAAGAGCAGACACTTTGGAACCAAACAACAATAAACCTATGAGGAAGAAGATGTAAATGCGTTTATTCAAACTTTGTTCCTTTAGGCCTTGCTTGCTTTGAGTTTAGGAATTCCTCCTAAATTAGTTCAGAGACCCCTAAACTAGTTCATAAACTAAACATCTTTTTATCTTTTTCATATCTAATTAAGTTTAATCTTCAAAAAATGAAGACTAAGATAATTAAGCGAATTCAAGGCTTAGTCTCAAACCAAACAAGACTTTGTAAAATTTGAAAGCTGCACAAAGGGGTAATAAGCAAGAGTTGGAATAGCTGCAAGACAGACAGCACGCAATGGATTATTAAAGCCTACAATACAAAAAAGTAGCACTAATTTTAAATTCATTCGATAACTAAATGACCCCTACAGGCATATAAGTAGTGAGCCTCCAATTCTAAGAATACTTATATTAGCTGCTTCGCAGAAATTAATGAATTCAATCTATCATTTACCTTTTAGCTTAGTATCCATCTCTTTGTTACCGATACCCTCCATGCGGCCATCTTTTCTTCTTCCTGAATTTGTGTTGTGAATAACAATTGTCGGAGGCCATAAGATAAGATCTTCCCTATTAATTTGAGCATCATCGGCAGGTAACAATTGATAGGCCTTAGAGTTTTCAGGGGCCTTTGCATAGTTCCATCCCATAAGAACACACAAGGCCTTGTGTAACCCAAGATGATCAACATGCAGATCTGCATTTTGAGAGTTGTATGCGTGCATGATAAGTCCATGCACATCTGCAAAGTCCTTAGATGCCCTGCCATCATCCACATAAAGCACACGCAATAACAGAAGAATGAGAAACTTACTGGATATGAATAAATTAAAGCAGGACACTGAATATATATACACATATCTGCAAAAAAGTTCTAGATACAAAATGACAACCATTACAAGTTGTAACAGATATCAAATAATTCAGAAGACATATCAATGAGGATACAGGGCTCATTACTACTAATTATATATCCCTGTTTCAACTTTTGACACCATCCAATGCATGGAGATTGCACTAAAAACACTTAAGGTATTACCCTTCATGCCATACTGGTTTAGACTCATTAACTTATCCAAGGAATACCCCAAAACATATACAGCACTGCAAAAGAGCTCCAAGAAGCTAGCAACTTGAAATTGTAAGATATAACCCAATAAATATGTTTGGCTTCATCACAACCTCCAAAGCCAACTGAACACAAATAAGCAAGCAGTCTATTACTTTATTACATTTCGAGCAGTACACTTTTCCAAGCATTGGCAGTCAATGTAAAATCATAGACAAGTAGTTACAGCTCCATTCTCATTTCAACATTATGGAATTTCATTAGGGCATTGATAGTAAATCAAAGGGAAGGGGAAGAATAATATCAAAGGGAAATTTGTTCGCTAGCCATTATATAAGATATGCTTTATACTCTGAGGATCATAAAAATATATGTTTCAAGAACAAGAAGCTAAAATGAGCTCAGTATGGTGGACATCACCTAAACAATTGAAGTAAAAATGATTGTAACAGTGAAACGTGATAATAGCACAAATGGACTGCTAATTATCATTTGCAATTGTTTGGCTGCAACCAAAGCAGATTGTAAAGCAAGGATAGCCGTGCCGGTGGCGTACCGGCACATGGCATGAGGGGTGCCGTACAGCACCCCTTCTAATAGTTCCGCCGCTCGCCATCAATCTCGTTGCCGATTGCCGTGGCCGTCGGCGTCGGGTGCCCTAGCCCGAGGGAGAAGAGACCGAGAGAGAGTGAGAGAGAAACTAAGAGAGAGATCGAGAGAGAGAGATCGATTAAAACTTAAGTTGTGGATCTCGATCTCTTCTCCCTCGGGCTAGGGCACCCGACGGCGACGGCGGCGGCGATCAGAGAGCGGCAAGCGGCGACGGAGTATCTATTTTTTTTCTCTCCTCTTACGGCACGGCCGGCAAATGCCGCGGCACGTACCGTGCCGACCAGTAGTCGGCACGGTCTGTGCCTATGGCACGACTATCGTTGTTGTAAAGTACATCAAAAGTAATTCAAAATGGAAGCTGCTGGAAGGGGAAGAAATAGACCAATAAATAAGATAAATAAAAACATTATGAGGAACTTGGATCGAAGAAAGAAGCGACCCCGATAAACTAGGAGTGGAAGCTCAAGCAAAACTCGGTGTGGTGGCTGCAAATAATAGCCAAAGAAACCATAAATAATAAGGGCCCATATGTTCCCATTCGTAATCAGGCTCTACCATATAGCAAAGGGATGAAAGCAGGACCAAACTAACAATCCAGGGGCCCCAAGCAAGACCTCACTGCTAGCACCCTTAAGAAAACACAAAAGTCACAAACACGCATGCAAGCACACCGACATAGAAGTCCAAAATCAAATCAATGAACTTGCATTACAGATTTTTCAAACACAAACAAGCAGATAGCTGCATAGAACAATTAAAAACTGTCATGGGCTAAAAACATAATTGACTCAGCTATACTCAGTTTCATCTTCAAATAAATCGAACCTCAAAATGGGAATATTTCCCCAACAATCAAAAGGTAACACCAGACACCATATATAAACTGCTACACAAAGAACAGTGATGTGTAACCTTACTGAAGTGGACTTGCAGGAAGGATTACATTGCAAAGCAATCAGCAAATAAATGGCAAACATTACTGTATCAAACAGAGGTAAACAGACAAAACCTCAAACACTGTTACACATTAGCACAAAATCTGTTGCATTCTGGTGCTTTCACCAAAAGATCTTGCCATGCTGAACTTAGCTCACATGGATATTTACACATGTACAGTCGCTGTTCCAAAGGAAATAGTACAACCATCCAAAAGTAGATTTGACACATATGGAAAGATTATAAGATGAAAACACCCACTCATAGACCATATGTCCATTTAATATGAAAAGGTTTGTGTCGGCAATGGATGTGAGGCTTAATACAAGTCAGACATCAACGAAGAAATTTTAGCTAGCCTCAAATAGATGTTGGCCCTTCATTATTGTTTTTAATTATCATCATGCTGCCAATCTAGTATTCAGAAGAAACAGAACCTCATAAGTACACACACAAGCATCAAATTACATTATTTTCAGGTTATTGATTGCATATCAAACAGCACACATAAATTTATTCAGCATGACACAAACTCAGATGAGTCCAGAAAATCCTCTAGAACTTAAATCGATGTCGTAGCCCAGGCAAATCATAAGAGATTTGTCATGAAACCTGCAGCTCCAATTAGTAAGTAGTGTGACCAGACTTAAAGGTCAATTTACATTCATGCAACCAAGTAGCAACCCTTCAATATTTCTCTATATAGGAGTCAAAATAAAGGAGGAAGATTGTACTTTAAGATATAAAAAATATCTTTCTAAGGTACAAACAAGCCAACAGAGGCAAATAAACACATTCCACATGGAAAGAAACTACTATCTCAGAAATAAGACATACACTCCTGCATGAGTGATAAGTGCCCCCGGCTAGCTTAGAACATGAAAAATAAGCAACATACTGGATCAAGGAAGTACTCTTTCTGGTACAAAAAGGTACAACCATTTTGTGTTGATCTCACCTAAGAACAAAAAGGTACAACCATTTTGTGTTGATCTCACCTAAGAACAAAAAGGTACAACCATTTTGTGTCTTCTGCCAATCATACATGGTACACAAATTGTCCAACAACGAAAAGGACAAAAAGAAAAAAAGGAAATCTGCATAACATATTGGACACTCAGAGGTGGCACTGGACATGCTTTAAGAAACACAAGCAGAACATTCAAGTGAAGAAATCTCAACCAATTGTTAGTGCTTAATTCTAAGTCCATAGTTCAAAAGAATGTGAGAAAATGTGCATATGCATAAAGCATGTGCAGAATCATATCAGTTGTGCTCAATATGGAAAGAAACTAAAACCATGTCTCCAAGAAATGCCACTGCTTGGCTTATATACCATTTTAATCACCTGTAGTAAACTATGATGTCATGTGAGTAGCACATGATAAGAGGGAAAAAGTTTAAACTAGCCACAAAGAATACCCTGTGAAGAGGCAAGGTCACATCTACCAGAATATTTCATGCACAGTGTCCAAGAATTCCGTATTCTTATATAATATATATTGTATAGTAGTATACTACCATAATGGTGAAAAATTATCACAATCACACATTGAATTAGTATGCCTACAAAATATGACTACTGTAAAAGAACAATAGACAAATATCTAAAGTAAAAGAACAATAGACAAATATAAAAGCCTAAACTAGCCACAGAGAATACCCTGTGAAGTGACAAAATCACATCTACCAGAATATTTCATGCACACTGTCCAAGAATTCCGTGTTCTTATATAATATATATAGTACAGTAGTATATTACCATAAAGGTGAAAAGATTATCGCAATCACACATTGAAATAGTACGCCTACAAAATATGCCTACTGTAAAAGAACAATAGACGAATATCTACGAAACAATTCACAGGATAACTTTTACCCTAAGGGTTGCAAAAGAATAACTAGATATACAAAATACAAACAAACAACCAATTTTCTTTGGGGTGCAAGAAAAGATATAGAAACGCTTGTTGCTCCACATGGAGAAGTACATCAACTTTCTTTTGGGGTCAAATAACAATCCCTTGTCCCGCATGAAACCAGTAATTTCTAATGCTGTCAGCAACCTCATCATAAAAAATAGTGGCAACCGTTGCCCTCTATAGTTAGGTTTACCTATTTACTGATTTTTGTTGTGACTGAACAGCTCCACAAATTTCCCCAAGCACATGGCCAATCATCAATTGATCTACACACAGGATGTAAGACTAACAGAAAGCAAAAGGCTGAAGTATGTTCAACTACTTTATTGCATTTCTATAAAGGAGAACGCCACACACATCTAACTTCCATGAAAGCTTCAAATAAGGAACCTCAGATAAGATGAACAACTTCATCATAAAGCAAGTACTACAAGAGTAAGACATATCCACAGGCCAACAATATCAAACAAATAAAATCACATGCTCATGCAACCAAGGGAAAGAAGCATATTGTGCAAAAAGATGCACCAGGCACTGAGTTCAGTTGGTGGATGAAATAATCTCATACAGCCTGGTGGGACTATAGGAGTCACTCTAACTCTGCATAATCCTGCTTGCAAATAAGGATGGAAAGGAAGTTCCTCGCAGATGGCTTTAGATGAACATCCTATAGTATTCAATTGACTTTGCTTATAAATCAAAGCCAAAGAAAGATACATAATAATTGAAGATAGATTTTCAATAACCAGTACAAATATAAAATTGTGTAAGAAGAAAAGTTCACTTACTACGCTACAGCATGTCTCCTGCATAGGTGCGCGACCACAAGATATTTTTCTAATGTGCATATCCAACAGATCCAAGAAATTATGATCCTAAGTCTAACTCGGCAATTTCAGCCTCATCAAAATTCAAGCTATACAAGCTCTCCAATTTTAAGAATCGTTCTCATATATCTCATGCAATCTAAGGCTGACTTTAAAAATCTCCTTTTTCTAGAATTCCTCACTACCTCAGCAAAAAAGAAAAAAAAGGGTTCATAATTGAAGATAGATGGATATATGGTATGTTGAAGTACTTCCAAAATATGTACTCATTTTGCATGCCCAACTGTCATGTAACTGGGCACTGCACATAATACCACATATATAAAAATGGGAAAACAAAGTAATAAAATGGATAGGATGAGCACACAAAGGAAATTACTAGATGAAAATACTATAATATGACTGATTTAGCAAATGAAAAGATTAGAAAGATGTGGCCTGTTTCAGATCAATTCATAACATGATAACATCTCAAAAATAACAATCAAAGATGAGTAAATGACAAAAGGGTCATTTGGTTTTCTCTGTTTCAAGATACAAAATCTATGATGTTAAATAAGAAACCAATGTAAACAAAAGTCTTATGTCTTCCCTCTTTTCTTCCAATTGAAAATTGAGAGAATATATTTTAACATCCACTTAATTGAAGTGAATGTAAAGACGCTGCATGTGAGGCTATTTTAGTCCTTGGATAGGATATTTCATATAATCCATAAACTAAAAACTGATTTTTTATATTATACTTTATATGTGTAGATGCAGTTTTTCCAAATATATTAAGCCAAACAGCCCTAAAGATGTCTAGATAACCATAGAGCAACTGCAATAATATCCAAAATAAAAAACTTGTAAATATTCCTGCACAACTTGCCATGAATGTTATATCCAAACAAGTCAGATAACAGAATCTTGATTAAATAAAAAGAGAAGAAATAATCACATCATCACAGGCATAAGATAAAATTCCTGCATCACAACGTAAAGAGACATATAAGCAAAGGAGGCAGCCAAAGATGTCCAAATTTTGGTTAACAAAATAGAAGGATTGAGTTTCAGAAAGAGTAAAGAAGTAAAAATATATATATATATATATATATATCCGGTGTAACCAAACCTGCCGCAAACAATGCACTGCAAAGGCCCGTTCTTCCCGTTCTCCAAATAATTCTTCTTCTGGTTCGAGCTTTCATTGATTGTCTTTGACAACCTAAGAAACGCCCTCTTCAATGCCTGCCTATCCACATCCACCTGAACCGGAGGCAAATCATCATGTCGCCTCCTCCGTGAGGGAAAGTCCTCGTAATCTTCGCCCCCAAGCTTCGCCTGCTTCGATAACCTCACATCATCACGATCACCATGCCGGAATGGGCTTCCGCCAGGCCCCAAAGGGAACCTATTGGGATTAGCACTAGAATTCCCGTACTGCATCACATGCTGCCTGTGCCATGCGAACTCGTCCTCCTCCCCGTACTTCCTCTTCAGCGACGATGCACCGCCTTCCTGCGGGCCATCGAGTCCAAGCGACGCCCAGTAATCATGCTGCGGCGGAGGTCCACGGCCATAGGGCGGCGGCTCGCGGAAGTCCTCTGGGCTGAATCGGGCCCCTGGGGGTGGGAAGCGCTTATCAAACCCTAAGCCTAGGCCGGTCTCCGGGCCATGTCCGTAACCTGGGCGGCCAGCAGAGCCAAAGGCAGTGTCTAAGGGGTAGTCGGGTGGGAGGGCGAAGTAGGAGCGGACGCTTCCGTCGGCAAGAACGATAGTGCGGCGCTCGAGGTTGTGGAATCCATAAGGGGGAGGAGGAGGGATTGCAGCAGGGTCGGGGAGGAGAAAGGGGGGTCCAGCAGCAGCGGCGGCGGAGGGAGGAGGGCGGAGGGAGGCTGGGAGAGGCGGCGCCGCCGGAGAGGCGGCAGAGGGGTTGTCCTTGGGTTTCGAAGGCTTGGCGTCGGGTACGACTTGGTGGTGGTCAGAGGAGGGCTTGGAATCGGATTCCCACCGGGATTTGCGGTTGCCCGAGGCGGAGCCGCCGACTGAGGAGGAGGGGCCTTTGTGGGATGAAGGCTTCGCCGATGACTTGTAGTTCTTCATGGATGACCGATTAGGCGGGGATGAGAAGGAATTAGGGTTCCATCGAGGTGAGGGAAGAGATCTGGGAAAGAAGAGGAGTGACCTTTCCTTCTCGGTTTAGGAACTGTCGCGGCCGCTGGATGGCGTGCGTTATTCATATAGTCCGTAGTCGGTCCACGGAGCCACGTATATTCTCGATTTCTCTCTGCCAGGCCTGGCTGGGCCTTACCCACGAACCCAACTACGGGCGATATGAACGGGCCGGCCCATGAGAGAGAGGCGGAAGAGGACTAAAATAAAATAAAATAAATTAAATTAAATTAAATTATTTCACATCTCCATCACAGCGATGGTAAAGTCATCAGCACAGGTCAGCTACCAAACAAAAAAAATCTTATCTACACACCTGCGGTTGTGTTTCTCGGTCAAGCCACTATTATAGCTTATAGCGTAGCAATTGATCTCCTCCGTTGATATATAATTTATATTTAGTAAATTTTTTATCAAAGAGTATTATTATATGCGTATGATTTACCTTTGCTTCAACCCATTTCTTAAAAATATATTTGCTTAATTGTATCTGATCTATTTATTAGGAAGGATTAATCTCTTTATCTATGGCCTATAATATACTGACTCATAATCACTGAATATTAATATATATATATATATATATATATAATTCTTACTGAAATTTTTTAAAATATTAAAATTATTACTAAATTTTGTTTTTGTTTTTACTCTTTTAGAATTATCATTATAATTAATTTTTAATAAAATATTTCTAACAAATCATTATCAAATTAAAAAATAAATATATAAATAATTAAATACTCTTTTTGAATTTTATTATAAAATATTTATCAATAATTTTTCCTCATATAAAATAAAATATTTTTGTTGTACTATAATATTAGATAGCTTTTAAACTATTTTTAATAATTTATACAAATATAAAATAGTCTCTCTTTTTTTTTTAATCTCAGTTGTATTTTATTTATGGTTAATTAAATTCAGCTAATGTTGGATATATATATATATATTTATTTATTTATATATTTCTGGGTGGAACGCAACGCAGCACACAGATTTTGTAGGTTGTTGCGATTTTCGAGAAGCATCCAAAGCTCGATTTGCGTCATCCATTGAAAGTCTCGTCTTCCGACAATTTCAACGGAGATTACGCTGCTATTTGCAACAATAAGGCGTTTGTTTTAGGTAGAAAATCAATCTCATCTCCCATTCTGCTAGCCTTGGCATCTGAGAGATTTCGGTTCTCACAGGATTCTGGGTTCGTCCTTCGGTTAGTTCAGTGCCGTAAAAATATCACTTTTTGCCTTCTCGGATGATCTTTTTGAGAGATACATTCGATGTGCTTGTATTCAAGATTGTTGTTAAGTTTCATGTAAATCGTTAAGAACTTGCTTTCAAAACAGAAATTTCATTCCTTTTGGTGTATTTAAAAAATGAAATGCCTTAGATTCCTTTCAGATCTGTTGTTAATCAAGGATTGGGCGTGTGTTTTGGGCATGCAATCTTCTTACTTTTTTGGCACGCTATTGGATGATGTTAACAGAAATACGAGCGCTAGATTTTAAAAGCAATAAGGCTCAACCGTAGAATTAGTAATTGGTGGAGTGATTTTGCAATTTTCTATCTCTTATTTGTGATTTCTTTTGCAACAAAGAGGAAAACAGACTTCTTATTATCTTTTTCTTTGTGTTTTATTTATAAACTCTTACTTTCTCGCAGTAAACCTGCAAAATGGGTGAAGTCAGTCCCGCTATAGCAAATAATGTCACTGAAGTATGTTATCTACTCAAGTCTCTCTAGCTAAGTATCGGGAATCTTCTGTTTTGAATTAGGTTACCATTTGTAATTGTCTTGCTTTTGGAAAATTTCCAGTTGATAGGTAATACTCCACTGGTGTATCTCAACAATGTGGTGGATGGTTGTGTTGCTCGAATTGCTGCTAAGCTTGAGATGATGGAGCCCTGTTCCAGTGTTAAGGATAGGCAAGTTTTTTACTGTTATTTTTCATCTGTTATACTATGTGAGAAAGGAGGTTTTATGTCCTCTCTAATCGTTTCTTTTTATTTGGTGATTTGTGACTGGCAGGATTGGTTATAGTATGATCACTGATGCAGAGGAGAAAGGCCTTATTACTCCTGGAAAGGTCAGCAACTTCTTTGGTAGAGATTTCTAGAGCCAGCCTGAATGAGACCAAGACAAGCTCTGAAATAGAATTTTAATATAGAAAATTCTTGTTCTTGTTTGCCTATGATTATTGCTAAATGACCAAAGATACTCAAAAGAAGGAAGTAAGCACCCCAAGGATTTATCTTACTTAAATCTACTGGGACTTAGCTTTGGACCTGCATTATAACCTAGACCTACAATGTCAAACAACTTTAGAGAATAAATTATGGTTATGTGCAAGCATGTGCTGTCAAATATTAGTGTAATACTAACCTGATGTTCTCCATATTTCTTTGTGCCTGAAATGATTTTTAAAGAGCGTCCTTATTGAGCCTACCAGCGGTAACACTGGCATAGGACTGGCCTTTATGGCTGCTGCCAAGGGTTACAAGCTCACCCTCACGATGCCAGCTTCCATGAGCCTAGAGAGAAGGATCATCCTCAAGGCTTTTGGTGCTGAACTGGTCCTCACTGATCCAGTTTTGGGTATGAAAGGTGCTGTTCAAAAGGCTGAGGAACTGGCTGCGAAGACACCCAATTCATATATTCTTCAACAATTTGAGAATCCATCTAACCCTAAGGTATCCATCATTCCTTGCTGTATAAAAGTTTGACCTGCCATGTGGAACACTATTTGACCATATCTGTGTTTGGATAACAGGTTCACTATGAAACAACTGGACCAGAGATCTGGAAAGGAACAGCCGGCAAAGTGGATATCTTTGTCTCTGGCATTGGAACTGGGGGTACAATTACTGGAACAGGGAAATATCTCAAGGAACAAAATCCTGATATTAAGGTAATTTTTATCTTTAATAATCTATTCAGTGGTTCTATTTTGCAGCTTAGTGCATAAAACTTGCACATATCTGCACTGATCTACTTTATTTTGTTTGAAGCTGTACGGTGTGGAACCAGCAGAAAGTGCAATTCTATCTGGTGGAAAGCCTGGTAGGTCATCATAAGTACATTTTTTTCCTCTTTTCCTAGAATATACAAGGCAATAATATGTGGCTAAAAGTCTTCATATGATTCTTACCACATTATTTTGTCTGTCTAATGTACTTTTCCTTCTTAATAGCACTAGAAAGCTACTGTAAAGTTGACATTCTGAATATATGAATTACTACAAGTTTCTTTTCTGCATCTTATATACTTTCTTTTGACCTTGTTCAAAGCCTGGTCAGTGGTCAAGCATTGCTAGTTGCGCAATGACATGGTTCCATGTTTCCTCTTGACCACACCAAGTTGTTGTTGTATGCAAAGTTTATGCTGTTTATCATTTTATAGCATGCCCTCATCTTCCATGTATAGCTTAAAATATCAAAACCCATTGTCCATTTATTAGTAAGAGATAGTATAACCATCATTTTCTGTCCTGCATCAGTATGTGTTTGTTGAAATATTTCATCTGCATGATGTTTTTTGACTGTCTCAGGCCCACATAAGATCCAAGGGATTGGTGCTGGCTTTATTCCTGGTGTTTTGGATGTTAACCTCCTTGATGAAGTTATCCAAGTAAGAATTAAATAATGTTTCTGATCTTATGGATTGTGCAGTTGTGCTTCATTGTTGGTGGCACCAGTATTGGTCTCCTCCCTGAGTTAGCATAGTTGGTCTTGAATTATTTGATAAGAGTATAATTGGGAGGCTGTCTAGCTTTATTATCATGTCATGTAATAGCAACACGCCGGAAGTTTGAACTATTTATTGTCAACCACTAGAAAGGTCATCCTCAATGCATGCGTATAAGGATATTTGCAAAGTGTGATGAACTTATAAAATTTGGGAAGCCTATTAGGAAGGTTATTTGAAACAGTGACAATAGCTGGAGAGGGGAGCACTGGGTCAAGGAGGAGGTTCAGGATAAGTAATGGTACACTCACTATTATGTGCTATTTGTTAGGTGGTATGCTATACATATCAAAATAATAAAATAATATTAAAATTAACATTGAGTAATTTGGCCTTGCTACAAGCCAAGGGCTCCTGTGGCACCATACAGAAGAACAAATAGAGTGAGCATTGTTGCAGCTCGAAAAAGCCTAGGTTCACTTACGGAGGTGGAACTAGAAGAAAATGAGTACTGAATAAATAGATATCAATTTTGAACTATACAATATAGGGGGTGTAAACGAGCCGAACTTGAGCAAGCTGAGCCCAGCTTGGTTCGGCTCGATTACTGGATTTTCCCGGCTTGAGCTCGCTTCAGCCCTTCTCCAGCTTGATGGGAGGGTTTAGGGGCGGACATAGAAGAGTGTTCACCGATTGGCAACGGAGAGCTAAAGAAGCAAATGGGAAACTTTGAAAGAGAAGTAATAATGGAAGAGCATCAGTATTTTTTTTTCAATTTAATAACATAAAATGCAAGAAATTGTGGACTCCACATCTGGGTCCTTCCAATCTGCCACCATTGAGCCAGAGTGGTTATCCCACACCTTGATGGTTCCATCTAGAGAAAGGGGGTGAAGCGATCTCCATCGGAGCATGAAAGAGGAGAGGAAGGAAGTCTTCTTCTCTGCTCATGGCTGTATTAGACCGAGGAATAGTGACAGGAAACTTCACCTTGGTGGTGGGTCACATGCTGCTGGTGGGTTTTATCCATTTAAGTGGAAAGGTGACATGATTTTTTTGTCTTCATGTGGTGGTAGGTCACAGGCTGTCAAAAACAAATGGATTGCATTCATGTAATCCACTTTATATACTATCCCTTGTAAGGATTAGCAATATATATATATATATATATTGCTACGATGTCTAGCCTAATCGAGCGAGCTAGCTCCAGCTCGGCTTGGCTAGATAACACATTTGAGCCTAAAAAATCAGGTCGGCTCAGTTCATTTAGAGCTCGAGCCAAGCCCACAAACTTTTTTGACAGCCCTAATATAATAGGCCTGAGGACAATACCAAATGAAGGTAAGGTCAATATAAACTTGAAATTGGGGCCTAGCTGCTGGTGTTATAGGAAGGAGGCACTCTAGGATCTTATAATAGTAAGAAGCCAATGAAAGATGAGCCTTTGAGCTCGTAGAGTTCATTCAAGTTGGACTAAAACATTAACAGAACAACCTTTTAGTCTATATGAATTAAATAATATTGTAATGTTTTTGTTTCTTTTTTGTCTGTTCCACTTTAAAAAAAGTTTCTACTATGGCATGTTTTCATGCCTATTATCAACCCCTGTATGTGGTCAATTCTGTTCTGTTGTCTTGCATGACATGAATGAGAAGAAACATACTAATCTAAACTAAACCCAGTGCTTTATCTGTCCTATTACACTGGCCTAGTCTCCTGGTCTACCTCATTACCTTTTTTAGTTTCAAATTAAGGTGAATCAGCCGCCAAGTTTGGCACATAATCTGTCATGGCCACTTATGAGGGTTGATGAGTGATGATAAGCTCCCCTGTGACATGGAAACGCACACAACATAGTATTGTACAATGGGCTATATATGGCATGCTTTTAACTGTACAAGCAAAAACTGACAACCGATTTAACTCACGAAGGGTCTATGACAGCTTGGAAGACACATATAGGAAGATTATTTGTAGATTTGATGATGTGATAAAAGAAATACATCATCATTCTTGTATGTTTGATGATTGATATTAATGCTTAGAGTAATGTTGGTGTTTTGTATGAAGAGTTTCCTCCATTCTAGTCATCCCATGCACAGTCTAGTGCAGACCAAACATAAGTCCTGGACTGGAGAATGGCATTAGTTCTTCCATTGAATATATCATTCTGTTGAGTAGATACTAAGGATGATTAATTCCACATTATCCCAAGGTGGTAATTAAACACCATAAAGGTAAGATTGTGAAGCACCAAGGCACATTTGTAGTAGAGTCGGTATGAAATAAAGCTATCTATCATTGATGTTTAGACACCATAAAGGTAAGATTGTGAAGCACCAAAGCACATTTGTAGTAGAGTCGGTATGAAATAAAGCTATCTATCATTGATGTTTAATTCGAACATGAGACTCAAATTGATTAAGAAATCTATTTCATAAGCAACAATGTTGGTAGTTCAGAATAAAGTTCTTGTAGATATGAATTTCATTAGGAAGTTACGTACTCCTCAACGCTTAAAAGGACTTCATAGAAAACTTGTATTGAGCAGCCTTTGACCTTGTTCTTGTTGTTATATGCATTTTCCAGGTCTCCAGTGATGAATCTATTGAGATGGCTAAGCTTCTAGCCTTGAAAGAAGGGCTCCTGGTGAGTTGCAAAAGCAGCAAACATCAGTTTCTCAGTAGTTTTCACTTTTTTTCTAAAATTTAGATGTGCCTGTGCCATGGTGGGAGATCCTTTAATGGTGATGGTAAGTTGGTTCTCTATTTCAGGTTGGTATATCATCTGGGGCCGCCGCCGCTGCTGCCATAAAGATTGCACAAAGGCCAGAAAACAAGGGAAAGCTTATTGTTGTAAGTTCTCACTTTTTTCGATGCATATATACTTCTCTTGTATTCTGTCTTTCATTGGTCTTTCTCTGGATATTTGAGTCATGTAGTCAATTAATCAGAGTATAAACACAAATTGCTGCTAGGACTTTGTCTATGTTGATATACTTAATTGAAACTCTTTTACCTTGAGCTGTCTATTAATTACTTTTGTGATGCGTCTATTTATACTTTCTCATGTTAATATACTTTCCCTCATAATTGTTGACTGATTTTAATCTGCACTTTTGCTGGTGCTTTTTGGGTGGTAACTTACTGCATTCCTTTTCTTGCACTGGGTACAGGTGATTTTTCCGAGCTTTGGCGAACGCTATCTTTCGTCGGTGCTCTTCCACTCAATAAAGAAGGAGGCAGAGAATATGGTTTTCGAACCATAAATCTTGTTGAAGCTTGAAGCTCCACTATGGTAACTTTTAGATTTCATAAGAAATTCAGAATAAAATTATTTTAAGACGAGAGTTTGAGCCTCTGTAAACAAAGATCTGTGCAAATGGTTTCTTTCAGTTGGACCATATCCAAACTTCTTTTTCTTGTGCATCATTTATATTATGGGAAACTTTTGTTAGTATCAGATATTTCTCGCTTTTGAATGAGCAAGAGATATTATACTGCTTATAGTTTCTTCTTTACCTGTTCTCACAGGAATTTTGATTTATGGAAAGGCCAAGACTAGTGCAGCTATTATAAATTTTTTTATATACTGGTATAAGAGATTTTATACCAGTTATTTTAGTGTTTAGTTGTATATCAGTATAATATGCAATAAATAAAATTGAAATGATCATTTGTCAAATAACTAAAATACTATTTAATATGGATGGAAGAGGAGAAGAGAGTAATTGAGATGATATTTTCTTGAGAATAAAATAGTAAATAGGTAAATGAACAAATATTTGACGGAAGGGGAGAGGAGAGGAGAGGAGAGCGTAGAAGTTAATTAGTATACTAGGTTAGATCTAAGTGACTGTGGGCTTATGAAACAAGAAAGTCTACTCCCTCTTCTCGCCGTGCTCGCCTCAAGCAAGTATATTGTATGATAATTATAGTGTGAGCTATTTGTTGTAATATAAGGCCAATCAGATGGCCTCATTAGCCTAACATTGTAGTGTTCTGACCGTCAAATAAACTGGAGCCAAATCCTTCGCAAGAAAATATATCACATATGTGTTATGAACAGGAGCTATTATTTATCCTAGTGAACAAGGAAGAGTTTATAGATTATAAAGACATGAAAAATAATCTGCAGTTTTGAATACAATATTCACCGCAACGACCTCCACAAATCCTACGTGTACCTACATAACTCTACAAGTTGCAAATTAATTCGTTCTTTGAACCAAACAACATAATGAGTTGTGCTGCAGACTTCTGCAGCTGAATCTCCCCATCCTAAAACCTACAGATATTGACATTACCTTGCTGCTGTTTGTTATAACTTACAAAACTAGGCTCTGCACTACAAAATCTCAGTGATCCAGAGACCACATTGACGAAATAGAATCACGGTAGTTTATTCTTCAGTCTTGCGCAGGCTAGAACTCTTCTCCCATACGGGCTGTTGCGAAGTACCGGAACATGAGGCTTGATAGCGTCAACGAAAGCATCATAGAGTGCTCCCTGCTTAATAGATAATTGGAATCAGAATCAGAACCACAAGGGCTTAAGAGTTGTATATAAAGAGATCGTATAACTTTTACCTTGCTTATTTTAAGAGCTGATTGAATGACATAGTTTCCATATTCACCTAGCAAGATCTGGAGGAGTGAAGGATCATGCAGCAGTTCCCGGAGGATTTTCACACGCCTGGCATCCCCAGCAAGACAAAGACATTTCTCTACGACGTTGCTACTATATTTCTGCAGAGATAAAATCCCATAATGACCATCCAATTGATTTAGTATCTTTGCAGTCGCCCAAGGAATTTCCTGAGTAAGAATGTATTGGATTACATAGTTCCTGCAAGATTTAACGACATCAAAGTGATGAAACTAAATGAAAATATATTGCTACACAAGTATATGATGGCTACTAGGCCAACACTATCAGGATTGGATTTAGGAAGTAGTGTAAAAAAATTAACAAAGGAGAAGAAGAAGAAATCCAATGTCAATCAGCTAATATAGATAATGAGTAATAGTTTTCTTCTTAAATCAAGGGAACAAAAAGGAACTTTGAAGTATACCCATATCTGTCTTCCGAAAGGATTAAAGCACGAGATGTGAGAGCAAATATCAGTTGATGTTTCTTCTCATTGCTAGAATGAGAGATGCACTTTTGAAGAACACAACAGCCTTGACGGTCTTTTGCTAAATCAAAACAGTGAGCAGTGGCAGAATCCAAAAGGAACTGCAAAAACAGTAATAGGTTGCTATTGATGGTCACAACGAACAGAAGCTCATTAAATTGTAGAAGAAAGTTCGTCACCTTATATATGTCAAAGCTAGCAAAATACAAGTTTGCACGAGTACTTATTAGTGTAGCATATCGAGAAAAAAAGGATGATGCGCTCTATATTAACCAGCCAAAATAAGGGGAAAGAATTCTCCCATGATATCACTTTGAGTACATAAAGGTGTCCCTTAGGGATTAATCTTGATGTATTAACTGCTAAGTTACCTTGTAGAGGCCAGCCTCAGTTCTGTCATGCATCTTCTTTTCTTTTAGTTACAAGGACTACTTTGATAGAAGTAAAATATTCAGGAGAAGAGGTAAATAATTCTGACGCTAAAAAAGCTCAAAAACAGAAAAGAGGTAACAGGAAAAAGATGAGAAAATATTTTTCTACTATGCACTACAATTCCCGAATTACAATAAGCATGAACAAGGATGGATATTCTCCAAAAAAAAAGCATATACAGAGTTAGAATAATGGATATCGACAATCAGGAGAAGAATGAAACATCCTTAGTTTGTACAATCAGGGACAGGACTATTTTTATTGAGCAAAAGAGTAAAGAAGATGAGAACAGAACTGATGAAGCAGAGTTTCACAGACACACAGAGAGACAGAGAGATAGGACTGTAAAGGGATCTAAACTTTTCAATGGAAAGATGATTTAAAGAAACCTGAATTCATTAAGATATAGCAGTTATAACCTTGACAACAGACAAAAGAACATACCAAAATTCATAAGAAGAAATTTTTGATGTACTCCTTACAGTGAATAGTAGAAAATTTTGTGTCAGAAAATTCCGAGAGAGGTTTTAATCTTATACTACACTCAGAAGGGTTATCCTTATGCACTGGTAAAAATTTTGAGCTGTTTATCTTATATTCCTTTCTCATCTATAAAGAAGATCATTTCCAAGTGGCAAGAGAGAGGGTAGAATATTTACTTTGATCATAAGGATCACTTTAGCATGATGAGACAAAACCAAAAATTAAAAAAGAAGAGCCTACTCAGTTTGCAGAAAAATGTATACTCCATACCCCGCTGTGTGCAGGCAGAAGATGTTTTAAGCAGAGCTGTGAAACATGACTACCATTGACATCCTTCATCAAAGAGTAGACATCAAGACTCAAAGCTGAAACAAGCAAGCAAATTTGCTCTGGCCTTCTGATCGTTTCTATTATCCTTTGCACAGCACGAGTTCTGCATATTGTAAATAAAGTGAAACCAAAGACAAGGAAAAAATCAGTGTGGAGGTCATCATAATGAGTAATGACATCAACTTCATGCAAGATACATACCCATGCTTATCACATGAGAGGCTAATGAGCTCGCCTGGAGTTCTAGTAATTTCATAAACTATATGCGTCCTTTGATCCTCAGTACATACTTCAATAAGCTTTTGTACAAGATAGTTCCCAATGGGATCAGTCATAAGATCAACAAAATGATCAATAACCCCAATAAAGACCTTCTCGATATCTTCCGCAGTTCCCTCTGTGAGTACTCTTTGCAAGTAGCAGCAACCTTTCTGATCCTTTGCCAATATACGGATTTTTCGCCCAACTACATCCTCTGAGCTGAATTTCATCCGGCGTAATCCCATAAATTGTTTAGATTCAGAATAATCAGTAGACGAGCACCAGGAGTTTTGTCCGTCAATGTGGAGCTTGCTCAGAGTAAGAGTGAGGTCAGGATCATCAAAAGGATATACATTTCCCTTCATTTCAACATGACATGGTGATTGGGAAGTAGCAACAGAAGCAGATTTAGTGGTTCTAGTTGAGTTGAATTCATGAGACAGAGTTAAGATCCTGTCATCGGGAGTCTGGTGGCCAACTTGGTCTAGCATCAGACTCTCTGAGAATTGTTCGGATGAACGAGTTAGTGAAAAAGGATACGTTGGCTTCTCACCATATTTAATCCCATGTCCCTCATCTTTACCACATAAACCCTGACAGTAAGATCTTTGAGGGTACGTATTCATCAGCGATGCATCTAACCGATCATATCCCACATTAACAACAGTGTTGCTCCAAGAAGAGTCTTGACTTCCTTCCCCTATTTGGTGAGAGTTGGGCATCTCTATATATTGTGGATGTGCGACAACAGCAATTGGACCATTTAGAACTTGATTCAGTTCGGATCCTTGATTTTGGAGCAATTGAAGGCAAGCATACACTTCCTGCAATCTGGTGTGTGTATTTTCCTCAACATCATGCCATGCCATATTTGACTGGATCATACTCTGATAAGGAACGTAGGCCAGCGTATGATGATCCGGATAGCATTGCTGCTGAAAGACAGAAGGCACAAACTCAGATTCCTTACTAGAAACACCACGAAGGACCTGAACGTTATATATTTCAGAGTTTACCGGCATAACTCTAGAGTTTACTGGAAAACTTTGCGATTGCTCTTGATAGTCACCTAGTAAGCTCACTGGTGTTTGGTTCCTGAGTACATTGCCATTTACCTTCAGAAACTTTCCCTTATCGAGAGCATTTATCTTTCGACTGGGTTGTGGGGCTTCGTTTGTGCAACTGGTACAAGGGTGCTCATCTGATGAACAAGTAGGAGGTAAATCTGAAATGCCGTCTTTACAACCTACATCCTCCAGTGCTGATGCCAAAGATTGCTCATCTGGCAAGTTTGCCGTGTCTTGATTAAGATCCTCTATAGATGTTTCATGGTAATTACTCGAAGCAGCCTTCTGATCACATTGATTCCTCTGTATGGTCAAGCTGTCAAACAGGGCTGTGTCACGCCCGAGCTCTGCGCATTGTGAAGAATTGTTGAAGTAAGTAATATTTCTGGAAGCAAAAGACATCCTCTCCTGTGTTGATGTTCCTTCTAGTTGAAACAATATTTGGCTAGTGCCAGGTTCTTCATCTTGCGAGTTCCCTAGAGTACCATTTGGAATCTCTCCAAGAAACCTCACTCTTCTTCTGTACGCTTTACTACTACTACTATTACTACTACTACTTTCTCCTTCCATATTGCAAATGAAACAATCTTCACACAAAAAGAGAACAAAACCAGGTCAGACATGACATACCTTCAACAAGTAAAACATTAGACACCGCAAAATAGTAAAATTGTTAATAACAAAGGTTTCATCTTCTTCAACCAAAAGTATCCAATTGAGGCAAGTCCCCCATGATCAAAGAGCAAATCTTCTCCACAGGTACATCTCAAACTTAAATATATTAAGGAAAGTTCTCTACGATCTGATAAGATCAGGATGTCGGGAATTTAATCATCTTATGACCTCAGTACTTTCAAACTGAATGCGTAATAGATCAAAAGAGAGGAGGTTTTTTTTTTCTTTGTTTTGCTTTGTTTTCTTTCTTATATAAAGAATAGAACCAATAGCGGGAGAATTCAATCTTTCCGAATTCACTCTGCAAACCATTATTCTACCGAGCGAATATAGACTAGAAGACACACATCTAACACAGTCCTACATAAACAAACAAAAGAAAGATCTTTGTCGCCATAGATCATCACCGCATTGACTCGACGTCACAAGATTTTCAACAGTAGAAAGAAAAGCCAAGACCTACGAATGCAAAGGGTTTTTTTAAAAAAAAAACTAAACTTGATCCTCACGGTCTCATCTAATGCAGCTTAAATGGCAAATCCCCTAAAACCTTGATCACCCCGCAAAGAGAGAGAGAGAGAGAAGAAGAATTCTTTTGTCTCCAATCAAAACAGACAAAAAGCCCATAAAGAAAAAGGAAAAAAGAAATCCAATCTTGCGAGTATAAAGCAAAGAAAACGATGAAACAGGGCCCAAAGGAGATCAAAAGACAGGGATGGCATCGGCGAAGAGAAGAATTACCGGCGACGTGGAGAAGAGATGCATCAGGGAGAAGCGCTCAATGACATGGCTTTATAAGGTAATAGTAGAAGTCCAAGAAAGGTGGAGAAGGGTGGTTCGGTAATTTCGGAGGAAAGCAGAGAGAGGAAGGATTCTTGAGAAGCGGAGTTGTTTGGAAAGAAAACAAGAGAAAGGTGGGGTTTTCTGATCAAATATGAGCAACATATCAATCTCCTCCGCCGTTCCTCTACCTCTTTCCAAATATTATGCATAGAATCCCATATGAGATGGAGAGAGAACCAAATATAAAAAAATATACCAAAAAAATATACCATGCACGCATGCATGGCTTTTTATGGCCTAGGTGGTTTTGGGTTGGGTTGGGTTGGGTTGGGTTTGGAAAAGACTAGCTTGCATATCAGGTTCCTCCGGTTCTACCAACATGATTCATCTTGGATTTGTCTGTCAGGTCCGTGTGGGTCAACAAAAATTCGATTAGGTGCATCTAATAATTTTAGGATCATAATAAGAAGATTTTAAGTAGGTGCGATCGAAGCATTATCAGATATGCACGATTAACCTCTAGATAAGGTTAGTATTTTATCTTAAACAAACCATATCTTTTGCTGTTACCAAATCTTTTGAATCGATATATAGAGGTAGAAACTTTAGCCTCAGTTACTCTCCACAAACCTTCTCTACGGATTCGTTCATGAACACAATGATGCAATTGGCACTCCTGGAGACATCAAGATCGCATAAAAAGAAGTCTTATAGAACACTATGATTCAGCAGGCATTACTTCCCGTATATACTTTACACAATAGAAGGACAATATAAATTATCACGGCATCCTTTACTATTTACTTTGAAGTCAAAGAGTCCATGAGGTGTCAGGTAGGTAGGTATTGAGAAGCCATATAAACCCAATAAGAATACGGACGAGTCTCATTGTGTTGTTCATTTTAGCAGTTTCAATCTAAACACATTCAGGAACTTTTAGCTCATCTCAGTACTCTCTTTTCCTTTTATATTATTCGCATCTCTTATGCCTTAAAAAGACACGTTGTTGGGCCTTATCATGCCATATATTGCTTGCTGCACATTTGTTAAGGTTGGGCTTCTTATGGCTCAAAGATAAGCTAGATGGCATGTCAGAAATCTTGATAGGAGCCTAATGTTTGAATAATAACTGCATAATCCTAGAACATATCCAAGTTTTGCTAGATGTTTTGGATTAGATACATTGATATATAACAATCCAATAGCACTAATGCCATTGGCTACGTTTCTCTGTCTTTATTTCTCGTGTCCCATATGTCTAAAGGCAAATTGGTATTTGTCACAAGAATAATTAAATAATAACATCTCCATCCCAAATAAAGACTCTTGGGCACTCCTCCATTTGAATAACTCTCTTGCATTAACAAGAAAAGTCATCAAATAGACTATGACTAACATAGTGCAATGCTTGCCCATTGTAGAAAAGGACTCACTTTGAAAGAGTAAACTGTAGAAGATTCAGCTCCATTCAGTTCTTGGTACCCATTTCTTCATAGATTTCTCATATTAACATTAGGCCAGAGACATCCAAGAACTCACTTTCTCTCTGACAGATACCAAAAGGCTATCAAGAGATTTACGAGCATAGCATTCATGTTCTATTTTAGCAAGCATCTTACTGCTCAGAGAAAAGATTTTTTACTTCCCTTATTGGAACATGCTGAGAGTAATAAACCAGATCCCGAGGAGACGATAACCTAGTAATTATTTGGATATGCATTTGGTGAATCGAAAAATTTCAGCCAGCTCCACTGGACTGTTACAACCTCAGGCAGGATAAAAATACAAAAATTAGTTATTCCCTGTAAAGATAATGAAAAAGATTGTGCACAAACCTTAGCTAGATGTATCTGCTTTTGATGAGATGATCAAGCATGCATTCTGTGATATGATATTTCGTTGAAAATTTATAATTCTTTAGCATCTATAACTTTATTCTTTTAAGCTTTTGTTTTTCTTTTCAATTTTCCTTCTCAGTCCTTTTCTGCAGAAAACAAATCTGGACACAAAATGATAAACATATATCAATGCTAACTTTGGTACAATATATGATCCAAGGTAGAGCAAACTGCAAGTTAAGCAATTCGTGCACATTCTAATACAAAGGGATACATTCCAACAGATGGACGCAGATGACCATCCTAAGCAAAACCTATGTCCTTGGGAGTAAGACAAATAATCAGTAATACAACGTGCTTCTGTCAAGCTAATCAAGAGCTAGAAATCAACTACTACTTGGCGCTGCTTCAGCAGGTAGCTGAAGAGGTTCCAGCGAGTCGACAATGTCTCGCATAAAGGGCCTTGCCTTCGGATTACGATTGAGACAGTGGTAGGCCAGCATCACCGTCTTGTGAACAGCTTTAATAGGATAGTCACCATTAAGCCTTGGATCTACAATATTGAGAATCTTCTTCTTCTGGGTAAGCAATGGAAAGGCCCAGTCAGCAAGGGTCTGTTCTCGAACGGGCCGGGACTTGTCTAATGATTTTCTGCCGGTAAGGAGCTCGAGTAAGACGACTCCGTAGCTATAAACGTCACTCATGGCAGTCAAATGCCCTAAATAAGGACAGAAGGAAATATATATCGAATGAGCATTTATATCAAGCATTCAGCACAAAAAAGTAATGCCTGCTTCCAGACAAAGTCTTCATTAGTCATCATAGCTTAAACAAAATCATTTAAAACTTTACAGAGAAGAAAACACTAGTGTTTTAAGTTTCATACTTCAATATAACCTTTGAAATAAACCCTTTGAACTGGTGAGCAACTTGTGCCTCAGGATAAGGAGACTCACAGAATTAAACATGCATTATCATAAGTAATTTTTTCAGAATTTTCTAATGGGCATCACACATATTCATCTTACATAGAAAAGGGAGTTGTCAAAGTAACTGGACCATCCATCCTCCGTTCATGGTTAATGCATCAGAGAGTGTGTTGTCAAAGTAATTGGCCGCACCAAAGGGGAAACAAGCAGCTGACTACTAATATCAATAAAATATGAACAAGATGGATACTGAAAGATGAAGCTGTTGTCAACTTAAAGGTAAAGGTTTCACTTGAAATGGATATCAAAAAATCATGGTCATTAAGAACCTTCACGTTTCTGGAAATGTAAGAAGTTTCATAGTCCAATTTCAAACAATTGTGGCAAAGAAACCAGAATATCAAGAGGAAGAAAGAACAGAGTTGAGCCGATTACTTCTCATATTTCTACATGATTACCATCATAATGTTCTCGGAAAGTTTTTAGCTACATTGATCCTTTCAAACAACCTATTACTAAAATGTACTGAACAGAAAAGCGTACTGCAATTCCAGTAATTCCAGACCTCAACATTAGCATATCTCTTTAGATAATTAATTAAAAATCAACCTCCAAAAGACATATTTGGATACCCTTAAGATCCTAAATAAGTTATTGCCATGTAACATTCATCTACCAGCTCAATGAAAAAATCTACTAGTGAAAATAAGCAAGAGCAGATTTTAGGTGACTCAAGCAATGTCTATAATTTAAATACCTGTCATTATGTACTCCGGGGCAGCATATCCGTAAGTTCCCATAATACGAGTAGACACATGGGATTTATCACCAACTGGTCCATCTTTTGCAAGACCAAAATCAGAAAGCTTCGCGTTGTAGTCCTGCATGTATAATAAAAAAGGAAAAGAGAAAACAATCACGTACACATATAAAACTAAGTATTGAAGGATAACAATACAGAATGCAAGACAAATGTAGTGATAGTTATAAAGAAACAAATTTTGAAAGCCTTCTTTGAGAGAATAATAGAAGCCTAATATCTCTGATGGGTTTTGGTTCCCTTCATTTTAATTCTTGCTTCTGTCTGAGAAAATTGGGACTTTGGAGGTGCAACGTGTTTAGCCATGCTTTTACGTATAGGACTTAATTTTGTTCAGATCCTCTTTTCCTTCTCTACTGTAAACCTATGTATAAATCCTTTTTGTCTCTTGGGGATACGATAAGATCCTTTTGAATATACTTAACTATTCCAGAAGCTGTCTAGGGTGTAAGAGAGTATGTATCAGCAATCCTCATAATTTTCAAATAATCAGATCCTACCGCAAGCTGATCGTACATAAAATGTCTTGCCAGTCCAACCTTTGTTGTGGTAGTTAACCTTTTCAGAGCTTCAATAGCATATTACATAGTCAATCTTTTGGTAACAAATACCAATAAACTGGTATAGCGATGTGACTGTATAAGACAACAAAATAGTTTGAGTTTACTAACCTGGTCAAGCAGTATATTTGATGTTTTAAAATCTCGATATATTACTGGCTGTTCAGCTTCATGGAGGAAAGCAAGCCCCTTTGCAGCACCATATGCAATTTTCATTCTGGTAGACCATGGAAGAGGAAGCAATACTCCTACATGAGGAAGCATAGAATCAGCCAACAGAAGATGGATAGATTTCTCATAGAATCATAGCTAATGGGAAAGGAAGAATGAAAAGGAAAAGAAGCAACAAAAGTTCTGTACATTTCCTCATTGGAGATTACTTATAATTTAGTAGTGTAACTACCGTTAATTTATTAGGAAATTCCTAGCTGAGAATTGAATAGAGAAATTTAATGTATATATGAGGCATTCAAAGCAAGAACACTGAGTTATCATCACTCTAGTAAATTAAATACTATCTTGACAATGAACATAAGAAGAACAGGATGCTAAAAGATAATGACTACAATTTCATGTTTTCTCTTTCAAAAGAAAAAAAAGTACTGCAATTTCATGGTATAGATCCTTCTACATTTTTTCTTTTGTCTAAATAGCAACAAACTGGCAAAGTTGAATGATGAATGAGTGATATTACTTGAAAAAAGATTTGACTCCACACTTCCTCGGGGCATGAACTCATATATTAGTACTCTGTGTTCATCTTCACAGCAATATCCGACCAACTTCACCAAATTTGGATGAGAAAGTTGCCCAAGAAATATAACTTCTGCCTGCAAAAGGTATAAAAAAAAATCTGATAAGATGATTAACAGAGTTTATTCCTAACCTAAAGAAGCAAATAAAGAAAGAAATTGAGCAACATAATAGAAAAACTTGTTTATAGGAAAGGTACCAGCCATTCCCTATGACCCTGACAACTGTTATCACCATCATGGACCTTGACGGCTACTTGTAAAGGCTGAATTCCCTCCCTAAATTCTTCAGTTATATAACCTTTATAAACACTTCCAAAACCCCCTCCACCTAAAACAGAATCCTGCCTGAAGTTCCCTGTAATTGTCTTGAGCTCATCAAATGTGAATGCTATCAAAGGATTTGTAGCCGTATCACGTCGCAAGTCCTCAACTTCTTTGGGGTTGGAGGGCAATTTGCTATTCTCCTCTCTTTCTTTCACTGAAGGGCTCTGGATTTTCGGAGACTCTGTAATCGATAAATTTATAGATGAGTTTAGAATATGTACAGAAAAGAAAAAAAAAAACAATCTGCCTAAAGATGGATAAAATACACAATCAAGCGATGCAACAAATAAGAGCAGAAAAAGGAAGTAACTTTGGCTATCACAGAAATGGAGAGCAACTGAATAGTAAACAGAAACAGCAAAAGTAAGGAACTTTAAATAAGAGGAAATTTTGAAACTTCTTGTGTCTTTTCGCAATGAAAGAATATATCAAGAAAAGAATGATTCTTTTCAAAAATCTAAATAGAACCAGGATTTTGGATATCTTAATTTAAAACAGAAACGCACGGATCAGGATAAGTAGTTTGATTCAATAAAACATCTAAAATACAAAACCACTCAAAAAGTAGCATGAAAGAAGAAAAGGTTAAATTAGAAACGAAACAAGAGAATTACCTGACTTAGCGTTAGAAGATACCCTGTGAATAGACGGGTTCACCCTAAACCAGCAGTTACCCATTATTAACCCTCAGAGAGAAAACCACTCAGGCCCTTCACCGAGATACCATCTTCCCTGCAATAAAAGGAATCCACACAAAAGGGAAGAGAGAGAGAGAGAGAGAGAGAGAGAGAGAGAGAGAGAGAGAGAGAGACTTTGCCAAAAGCTTTATGGGTCTTAGTGGGTCTGAGTTCTGATACACCAAAAATAACGAGAAAGACACAAACATATGTCTTATCTACAGGGCGAGAAATCTCTCTCTCTCTCTCTCTCTCAGCTTAGAGTATAAAAATTAGACTCGGTTCTTTCAAGGAAGCTACGATAAGAAAACAAAAGTGGATCAAGGACTACATATATTAGACCTTTCAAATATCTCATGGTGGTTTTCCATGGGCGGGGAAGAAGACAACAAAACGAGAAGAAACAAAACGAACGCTTTCAAGTTTCAACCGAAATCTATATCTCGCTCTTCTTTATTGTATTTATTCAAACGTATAAAAATTATTTATTTATAAAAAAATAAAAATAAAAATTATTTATATGTGTATTGGGGGGTTATGCTGGGTATTAGTAATACTCATCAAGAGGGATGATCAAAAAGGAAGAGGAGGAAAATATAAGAAAATGAAACCTATCTCAATCACTTTTTCTTTTTCTCTTTCTATTTTTCAGAAATTCCAATCACTAACCGATAAGCACAAGAGTGGGACCTTGGGGTGTCCTTGTGTATATTATCTTGCATTGCATTGCATTGCTTCAGCTTCACATTTCCTTCCTTTTTATTTTCTCTTTTTTGGAGTACCTTTTCATACTACCACCAAACTTTCAGTATTGTTCTTCTGAAAGCCTCCTCCTCTGATAAATTTCCAATCTGCTACTTTAACCACCTCCTATTCATTCAAAAAGAATTCTGGCAAAACTTTTTAGTCAGAGATCAGAGTATAAAATGCTCCTTAATGAGATAAAAGATGTTTCATTTTTAGGCGATGATACACAGAAGGGGGGGGGAGGTGGGTGGGTTGGCCATTTTTCTCCGGTCTTCTGTGGCAATGATGGGGGCTTTTTACTTCTCAAAGTGGGCCAACCATTGGCATCATCCAGGATAGCACATCACAGTGCTGCAGCTGCTGCTGCTGCTGGTGGCGGTGGTGGTGGTGGTGGTGGTGGTGGAGATATATGGACGTAGTGGAGGTTTGAATCACTAAAAGCAGTCAGTACCAGAACTTTCCGAGTGGTAGCCTTTCGCTGAAATTTTTGTACCACTAGAGTAGTGAGTGGAAGTGTCCAAGTGTATTTAATTGAGACTTTTGTCATTTGCCAAATCCCAATTCCCAGCCCTTCCAACCTCGCGTTGTCGACTTCAGATTGGTGTGGAGCTATTTTCCATCGTGACACTTTTTTTTCTTTTTTTTTATCCTTCCTCAAAGCCCCAAAGTTAAATATGAGTTGGGCAGAGGACTTATCTTCATTAAATATAGATTTATTTAAATTTTATTATATTTTTATTTTAAGTTGTCTAGACTTTAAGTTATATACATTATTAAATAATTATTTCGAAATAAACTGCTCCAAATTATCCTATGGTCAAGCTGTTTATTCAAATCAACTGCACTGTCAAATCATAAATTGAGTCGATCTATTAAATTAAGCCACCAAATTACTAAATAATATTATTTTTAAAATTGGAGCTAAACTCATGGCTTTATTTATCATAGAAAAAGCACCTACTAATTTTACTATAGATGATTGATGTACTCTACTGAAGGTTGGTCCAGCAGCACACTTTAAACTATCACAGGTTCACAGTAGATGTGGTAAATGAGGAGTACGTGGCCCACCACGAGGTACCGGCCTTTGGAGTTGCTCTTGATGTAGATGTATGCTGCACGCCTATTTGTTCAGCTCGTGATAGATGTCGACCAGAGTTGATGAATCTGAAAGTGTCGGTTTTGGTCTCACGATCTCTGGGCTTGTTGGGTCAGTAATAATAGGATGGTTTTGCTAATTAGGCTCCAAGTGTGCTGGGCTTGAATACTTGCAATGGTGGTATTCTTTTCCCACCTACTGACGGGAATCATTCTAAGAGCATATGCATTAATCAGTGTATGTAGGCATACATCCTCTCAATCTACCAAACCCACAAGGACACCGCTTTCAATAGTGACGTTGCCGGCTATATCAGGGAAATTGAATATATTTCAACAGGTTTCTTTCTCAAACTACGTTGAGCATTAAATTGTTAGAGAATAAATTCTATGGTCTCAACTTAATGCAATACCTGGAAACAACTGCATTAAACTCAATTCAACTTTACTTCCGAATAAAGTTTACCAAGAAACAAAAGAAAAATGTGCTCATTTTTCAACTAAAGAATGCATCAGAGATGTAATCCATCTTTTTTAAAAAAAATAAAAAAAATCCTAATCGCTGTTTGTTTCTTCTGGAGACAAAGATAAAACTACAAATTAATATGAAAGAGTTAGCTCGAGTTTGGAAGGACTTATTATGAGAGAATTAATTATCACATCCAGTTTAAGTAGGTATTGTTCAGCTTTTGATTTTTCTGAGTCAGTATATCAATAAAATAATTCATCAAGTCAACTTGACCTCAGCTAAAAAAGACATGTTCTTTAAGAAAAAGAAAGAAAGGAGAGACATATCTTGACGCTGTGTTGACAGCTTACCAAAAAAAAAAAAAAAAAGACCAAGACTTGGGCTAATTAGTTACCGGTGACGATGAACTCTACATTTGCTGCCTTACAAATTACCGCGTGAAATCACGAAGTAGCAGACAAATATGGAAATAACAGTTCGGTTGGATGCAATCATGTTGGACTTCAAGATCAATTAGGAATTAAAATTTTGGTTGTCTCTTTCTCGCTCTCACTTGGAGATTTGGTTGTCTTATACGAGCTATACAATCAAGATTGTTTTCTGTGGATAGTTGGGCCCTGGACTGTGCTCTTAGATCTATAGTAGCACATCGTATCCAACCTGAGGAGGGAATTTTATTCATGAACTCTTGTCTTCACAGTAATGCTTTATTATAACATATATTTGATTAATAAGCTATTCATAAACTTCTTTTCATCAACTAGTAGGCAAACTTGTCCTTCGGGCTTCTCTATCTTGTTTCTTACCTTTGTTACTGTTCCATAGGCCTTCAGGCTATCAAATTTTTTGATGCCATAATCGAAACATACTTAAAGTTTACTAGATGTAGACTATATAATATCACTCTTGATGCAATTTGCGAATCAAATACGAAATTATCTATGGTAAACTGTCTGCTCTCATAAATTATCTCAGTTCTTCCCAAGCCCAGTGGAAATTTCATAATTGCATTAGCATAGTCAACAATATACTCCTCTCTCATGCTTGAACTCAAGGAATTGGAACAATAACAGATATTATTCCACCCTGCAGAGGATTTGACAAGAATTGTTAATGCAAATGAAGAACTCTTAGAAAGAAATTTTGTGCTTGCAAAGTATAATAAGCCAGACCTTTAGCACAACTCCTGATATCGTCTGAAGGGTCCATAAAATAGGTTACATGGAACTATGACAGCCACTCGACATGAATCTTAACAAAAGTATTGTGGTTTGCATTCTCTGATGTTGTATACTATGACGCAAGACATCTATGTAATTATAGATAGCCACAAGAGATTGACGGTCGGTGAAGCTTGCCGTTATATTTTCGGTTAAAGTAAAAGAAATATGATGGTTGAACTCATGGCAGTAGAGAAAGAGTGTTACGTAAGTCTCATTTTAGTAGCAATTCAACTTTCTGAAATGCTTCATACTGAAATTTCTTTCTAGGTAAATATAACTGTAAAAATGGAATTTAGTTACTAGTCACAGACCAATTTTTGTGATAAAAGTTTTAAGACTAGTGGCTACATAGATTAAGAACAATAAGGAGCTACTTCGAGTTAATGATACCTCCTAAACCATGGATTGATCACACATAAAGAATAACAACATAGCATAGGGAGATTATAAGTATATAACTCCATGTTCTTAAGACATGTTTATATCGGTACATGACACGCATGACTCTAGGCGATCGATAGGGTTTAAGACTTCATGATTATGCATGTTAGTCCTTTACTTTCAGTTATCTCTTAAGAACTGAAATGAAAGAGAGAACGAAGAACAAAAAGGTTGAAGTTGATGAAGATGTTTGAAAGTTCGTAGAGTAGGTTCTTTGAAGATGTTGAATTGAAAGTTCTGAATAATCTAGATATGGTGCAGGCAGATATAGCACTTCACTCTGCTCATGCAACCTTTTAGTTGTTTAAGCATAGCTTTCATGACACTAGATCTACTGTGTTCAACAAGAAAGCTATGACTGTGAGGAGGGTAGAGTAATGTATGCTAGAATAGTATGAAGACCCTATGTTTTATGTAATGCCAAACATATTGAGCTTAATTTTGAGTTGTCGCACTTTCGCAGATTGCCCTTGGATACGATATATTAAGATACCCTTATCATGGTGGCTTCAAAACACTTTAATGTAATAGGGGAGATCTAGTTTATGATCTTATCATGAAATTGGATATTTAGGGGTAATCATGCAGACCACACATGTATTCTCTAAATGTCCATTCCTCACCTATATGCTTGAACTCTAAATCCTGAGATTAGCCTTTTTGGGAATCACAAAAGCTATCATAGTTTTACATAGCTTAGTCTCACCTATATATAATCTTAAGTCTAAAAGGTAGTAAGACTAAATAATAGAATTGGAACAAAAGAAGGGGAAGTGGGTTCCGTTTCTTGTTACAGCCTAGCTTGCAACATTAGCATAAAAATTATACTGTATGATCGTCCGTCTTGAATAAATTTTACCGCTTAGCTAAGTGATCAAAAGACAAGGAGCTCTAAATGTAGATGGAAGATCAACAGGACAAAGGTAATCATGCAGCCATGGGGGGTTGTCAGAAGTCATTCTAGCTTTGGAAGCTTGTATTGCAAGCACCCTACACCATGCCAATCCAGTACACTCAAACCCATGGAATCATATATTCTGACCTTTTCTTCATCTATATAATCCCCACGCATTCCATTTGGGTGATCGTGTTAAAGACAATGACTGCTTCCTTTAAGCAGCTCTGGGTCCTCCTCCTCATCCTCACACTCGCACTTTATTGTATCTCTACCACACCAACACCCCATGTAAACTTTGTCATCCCAAGAGCTTCACTTTTTATTCTGTTAGCCACCAAATTAAGGTTTTGTATCATGCTGTCTATTTTCCCTTGTCTTGCAGGTTCACATTGTCTACTTGGGCCATAACCATGGCCAAGATCCTCTTCTCACCACAAAGTCCCATCTCGGACTTCTTTCCAGTGTCTTCTCTAAGTAAACAACCTCTAGCTTAGGCTAAATGTGTTAATGTTTCTTTCTTTCATACCAACTCTAGCTATTTGAAAGTTTAACTTGCAGAGAGAAGGACGCAAGAAAAGCCCTTCTCTATAGCTACAAGCATGGGTTCTCAGGATTTGCTGCAGTGCTCAATTCAACGCAGGCCACTACCTTGGCCAGTAAGAAGCAAATACTTACTCATGCCAACTCTCTGCCAAAGAATACAAATTTTACATACTGGAATTTAACAGGTATGGAAGGGGTGATATCGGTTTTCAGAAGCAAGATGCTGCAGCTACATACGACTCGGAGTTGGGACTTTATGGGCCTCAAGTTGGATTCTGGGAAAGTGACTCCGATGCAGTTGACGTACGGGGATGATGTAATTGTTGGCATCTTTGACACAGGTGCATTTATTTATTTTTCCTTCGGATCTTAATGCAGTACTCCCTTATACTCTGTTTTGCTAAATTATTAATTTGTTCGCCGAAAGGCATATGGCCGGAATCCGAGAGCTTGAAGGAGGAGCCAAACATGGGACCAATCCCTGCATCATGGCGCGGTGCATGTGTCAAAGGTGAGAAATTCGACCCTAAGACTGCATGCAACCGGAAGCTGATCGGCGCTCGTTATTACATCAATGGCTTTGAAAGCGAGTTCGGGCCATTGAACACCTCCGGCGACGCCGAATTCAGATCGCCTCGAGACCGGCTTGGGCACGGGACACACACGGCCTCCACTGCCGTCGGATCGATTGCGCCGAACGCGAGCTTCTTCGGCTTAGGCCGCGGCGTCGCCCGTGGCGGAGCGCCCCGGGCTAGGCTAGCGGTGTACAAGATATGCTGGTTCAAGGATCTGCAAGGGAGATGCAGCGAAGCCGACATATTGGCGGCGTTCGACGACGCGTTACGCGACGGCGTGCATGTGATATCGGCGTCGTTAGGAGCATCGCCGCCGTTGATGCCGTTCTTATCGACAAGCACGGATATCGGATCGTTCCACGCGATGCAGCTCGGGGTGACGGCGGTGTTCTCGGCGGGGAACGACGGGCCGGAGCCGACTCTAGTGCAGAATGTTTCCCCATGGGGGTTGTGCGTTGCTGCTGGTACTATAGACCGGACTTTTCCGACCCAGATCACACTAGGGAACAATACCTCCTTTACGGTATATATATATATATATATATATATATTTCACTCCTCCTCTACTATTCGAATAGATCTATCTGCATGAACTGGGCTGGCTTATAACACTAACATGGATATGCCGTGCTACATACAGAGATGCATGTGTGCTGTAGTACTTATTGGTCCCTTGTGATCTTTTTCTTTTTGTAAATAAAGAGTAGGCGTGTGCATCTTGTCTTTACATTCTGTTTTATATTAATTAATCTGGGCTTCATGACAAACTAATTAACTAAATGATGAACTGTGGATAGGGGCAAAGCTTCAATGTGAAGGAAATGAAGATGGATTTAATAGACAGCGGGAAATTATTTGATGATGGGTGATCCTCTCTCTCTCTCTCTCTCTCTCTCTCTCTCTCTCTCTTATTTAAAACATAAAATAATAACGATTAATTGACCGAGAATTGGTGCTATACTTATATTATGTGGGCTTGTTAATGATGTTTCTTTTGTTAAGGTCGTGCTCCTTCGACAAATGGAACCGCAACCTTGCATCAGGAAAGATTGTTCTATGTTTCTCCACGGTAGGGCAAGTCTCGAGCACAAATGCAGCCCTGGCAATATTGGTAGCCAATGGATCAGCCATGATCTTTGTCGACACTCTCACCAAGCGAATTGCTCAAGACGATTTCCTTCCGACCGTCCATGTCGATCTCTATCAAGGCACTCAAATCCTCTACTACATTCGATCCAACAAGTAAGCCATCCTTAAATTCCCTAAGCATTATATAATTTCGTCATATTCCCTAGCTAGCTAATACAAAAGGAACATACATATGTAACTTGAAGGGACTCGACTGTACATATATATCCAAGCAGGACAAGTATTGGAAGCTCACCTGCACCTACTGTTGCATACTTCTCTTCCAGAGGACCAAGCTCTGTGTCTCCTAACATCCTCAAGGTATTCAATTAAGGTTAAATACTCCAACTATTCAACTATGTTTACTGTGCCATGCTCAATATTAATACTTTGCACAGCCTGATATTGCTGCTCCTGGAGTTAACGTATTAGCTGCATGGCCACCAAAATCATCACCAAGTTTGCTACCGTTCGACCGGCGATCAGTGAGCTGGAACTTCGATTCAGGGACCTCGATGTCGTGCCCTCACATTTCCGGCGTCGTCGCCCTGATCAAGTCTGCTCATCCAAGCTGGTCCCCTGCGGCCATCAAGTCTGCCATCATGACAACAGGTAACAAAAAAGAATAGGCTAATTCCAATGCGAACTACTCACACTTAGTTCTAATTCCAATGTTTTGGATGTGGTGTAGCTTACACGAGTGACAGAAGCTCTGATATTAGCTTGGCTGGGGGAACTCTAAAACCTGTCGATCCCTTTGATATCGGAGCTGGACACGTAAATCCAATAAAGGCGTTGGATCCAGGACTCGTTTACGACATGGAAGCACGAGACTACATCGTCTTCCTCTGTAGCATAGGCTATTCTGAAACGCAGATAAAGAGAATAGTTATTCCATCTCCGAGCATTAATAATACAAGCTGCCGCGGAAGCTATTCGGATTTGGACCTAAATTATCCGGCAATTGTTGTATCGGATCTTCGTTCTACCATAACAATTAAGAGAACTTTGAGGAATGTGGGCCAAAGAAATGCCGCTTACTATGCGAGCGTGACAAGCCCTCAAGGGGTCTACACTTTTGTGTGGCCAAAATTCCTAATTTTCTCCTTCCATAAGGTAAATATTTCGTATTATGTGACCGTCAAGCCGATCAAACAATCTCAAGATCGATACGATTTTGGAGAAATAGTTTGGTCTGATGGGTATCACCGAGTAAGAACGCCATTAATTGTGAGAGTAAATAATGCGAGGAGCGGATTTAGTGATGCCAGTCACCAAAGTGTTTAGTGTACCTTAATTTGACGAAGAAAGTTTATGCAGTTGTAACCAATTCACGAGATTTGTGATTTGCAAAATGGTTTCAATTTCTTTTCCTTCCGTGGCTCAACAATACGATTATTTTTATATTAGAGAAAAAAAAGAAACTAAAAAAGTATGAACAACTTGGTGTGCTTTCCATTAATATTAATATTAATATTAATATTAATATTAATATTGAAGGCGACACCAAAGTAGCAGAAGTGAGATGCATGAAATTGTATATCTGAACAATTTTTTTATAATAAAAAAAATGAAAACAATCTTCCAGTCCAAACAAAGTAGTTTTGCACGCAACTCTCAAGTGGTGTCCACTCTCCACCACAAACAACATTTTCTTATCAATTTTGGGGAAGTTCTCGTATGTCACTCTCTGACCGCTACATGAATAAAAATCTGCAAAGTTTTTACTTGCCCTTTTTGGTATGAACATTTCATAATTCATACCAGGGCCTCTTTATCCTTTTTATGGGTAATTTATTTATTTTGCGATCAGTAAGTAACTATTGCCTGGGATGAAGGAGTCTTCAATTGAAAGCTTGCTTGTGCCCATTTCATCTAGAAAGACTTTCTAACAAAGCTATTATTAGGTATGGCCCAGCCCATGACAGGAAGTAAAAGGCCCAACAAAAGCTAGGGTTTTAATCTTACTACCCCTTTGCCCAAGAAAGGCACATACGATTAAAATAAAGATAATAATAAATTGACGTTATGATATCCCATGGTGACGGAGTCGGAGCCGTGGAGCTATTTGAATCACCGCTTTTGCTTGTCCCAAACCCTCTTTTCTTTGACCCCCCCTCCTCCAGTGGCGGCGGCTCCCCTTCCCCCCACTCTTCTCCTTCCTTCTCTCACCTTAGGTTAGAGTTAGAGTTTGGGATTCGGATCCCTTCGGTGCCTCCTCCTGTAGATCGCGTCTCTCCTCCAGATCTGATCCATGGCGGCTGTTGCTCCGACCGCTGACCGTATCCTGCCTTCGATCCCCTACCTGGGGGTTAGGGTTTTTGCTGATCCTTCGATTCGTTGCCATGATTGCTGCCTTTGTTTTTGTGATGTTCTCTTTCTTGATATACTGAGTTATCACTCGTTATCCATCTTCGATTGTTGTTTTCGGAGGGCTCTGTTGGGGTTTACGCGTAGATTGGAGCTTCTTCTTCTTCTTCTTTCGTGAGATTTGTTATTGTAGTGGGGTGATTTGGATTTTCCTTTTATGTTGGCGAGCTTTGGCGGGTTTCTTTGTTCTGTTATCTGCTGATTATGTTATTTATTGCTTATCCGAAATTTTTTATTATTTATTTTAATTAGCCCCGAATTCGAGATTTATCTTGTGCCATATGGTGGGAAAAATGTTCTCTTTTATTTCGAATGAGCAAAATTAGTAAAGGGGTCTTGGTTTGTGTGCTGTTTTGGTGCTAAATTTGTTATCTTTTGTTTCTCCCTCCTTGCTTATGAGCTTTCTTTTGAATGGAATTTGACAGAACTTTCCGTTTCCCTTTTGTTTAATATAACTGCGCAGTCAGTCTTACCTGTTATCGAGTGATTTTTTTTTTCTTTCTTTTCCTTTCGTTCGTTCGTATGAACACCCGTTACTGGGCTCGTCATCTTGTTTCTTTCTTCTAATCTTCTTGTCGTTAGTTTACTGTTCCCCTTAATTCAATGAAAAATAGAGGCCACCGATTCATTGAAAAAGCTGTCCTTGGATTCTCAGAGCAAAGCGTACAATGCTGTGGATACTACTAAGAAGGTAGTTTTGTTATCTGACCCTTTTTCTAGCACTCTGTAGCTCATGGATGCATATATTGTTGTTAGTTCGAAGTTTTTCTTTATTGCATTAAAGTTGGATATTCATGATATTCTAAATTTTGATAGGCATCTGCTAATGGCGGAGAAGCGCAAAACATGCCTATCCCTTCAGAGCGGTCATTGACACCCGTGCTTCCAGATTTCATGGATCCAACGATGTGTTACCTGCCCAATGGATATCCATCTACAGCTTACTACTATGGAGGTAAACAACTTCCTTTATGCCCACCTACTGATTAGGGGTACCTAATTTTGAAGCTTATTATTTTTTTCTTTTGACAGTTTGATCTATCTGTTCATGGTTCTCATTTATTATCAATGATATCTCTGACATGAACAGATCTCATATGAGTTCATCATTTATATTGATTCTATCATTATTTTCTTTCCCAAACTTGATAATTTTTTGTTTCATTTTCTGTATCATCTGAACTTGTCCTTTTGTTTGCTGAAATGTAAAAGTTATACTTCCTTGTTTGCAGGTTATGATGGTTCTACAAACGAGTGGGATGATTACTCTAGATATGTAAATCATGATGGAGTGGAGATGGCCCCGGTAAGTTTCAGATGAGAACGGATTATTGACCTTGTGAACTATTCATTCTATAAAGGCGTGTGTTCCTTCAAATTGAAGTGAAAAAAATATATATGCAATTTGGATGTTATATGTGAAATTAGATGGGCATGATCTTTTCTAGTGAAAATGTTGTTCAAAAGTTAGTTTCTTCACTGGGTAAATAAGTATTAAGAAGACACGTCCTGTTGCTTTTCACATATGTAACACACAGTTTCTGCAGATGTATCCCTTTCTATGGAATGAGGTTACTAACTATTTTGGATATTCCTTTTAAATTTTTTGTACATTTCCTTTATGTTATTTGTGTACAACATAATGGTGGCTTAATGAGTTTCTCCACTTGTGTCAGGGAGTCTATGGAGACATATACCACCATGGATATGGGTATGCTCCTTATAGTCCATACCCTTCCCCTGGTTCCCCAGTTCCGACTGTTGGAAGTGATGGTCAACTCTATGGTCCACAGCATTATCAATATCCGACTTCATTCTTTCAGCCGCCACCATCTACAATATCATCACATGTACCAAGCCAGACTCCTACTTCTCAGGGGGAAGTGTCTACTTCTGTTGCTGCTGATCAGTCACCAGTTCCTGTTGAGAAAGCCAAAACAAACACAAATGGGATTGCGAATGGTAATGCAAATGGGAACAGTGCATCAGCACCTCTGAGGCCAAGTCTGCAAAATTCATCAGTGACCCACAATGGATCATTTGGGGGGGTCTTGCCAGGTGGAGTTCATTCTACTGGTTACCAGGACCCAAGATATGGTTTTGATGGAATGCGAACTCCCTTCCCATGGTTTGATGGACCTGTGTACTCTAATGGGCAACAGAGGCCAACTACAACCAACTCAATGTCTTCTGTGGTTTCACATACTTCGAACACTCCTTTAGCAAGGAACCAGAATCAGCATCCACTACCTCATCTCATGGTAAGTCACAGATCAGTGTTGCATACTTGTATTGAGAATTATGTTCTAGTGGATCTCTAAACATGCTACTACGAACTCCATTTGTCTGATAGGTTTTCTTTCTTAGTTGCATTACATACCTGATGTCACTGTTGGAGTACTGTTGTTTATACTATTGATTGGGTGACTGCTTTTTTCAAGGCGACTCTTTTCTTTCAGCATTATAAATTTGTTCCATTGTATCCATTTTGTTTTTAAGGAATTCCTTTGAATGTTCTTATGGGTAGAACTACAGATGTCAGATTTATCATGGTAAGATGTAACATGAGTCTCATATTTAGAATTAATTTTACCCTTTTATTTCAGGGTATGCATACTCAGAGACCAACCCCTGGAATGGCGCCAGCAGCTCCTGGATTTCTAAATAGGACATATCCAAATAACAGGCAGTATGGTCAATATGGAAATTCTTTTAAAACTGGTCTTGGTTTTGGTTCCAATGGCTATGATGCCAGAACAAATGGACGTTGGGGGCTTGTTGTAGATAACAAATTCAAGCCCAGGGGGCGAGGCAATGGATTTTATGGTTTTGCTAATGAGAATCAGGATGGATTTAGTGAGCTGAACAGAGGCCCAAGAGCAGGCCGTTTCAAAAATCAGAAGTCATTTGAACCTACTGTTACTATTGCTGTTAAGGGACAGAGCCTCCCTCCGCTTGTGAACGAGGATACCAGTATTGTTCCGGATAGGGAGCAGTACAACCGAGCAGACTTTCCTGAAAAGTATGTGGATGCGAAGTTCTTTATCATTAAGTCATATAGTGAGGATGATGTTCACAAGAGCATTAAGTACAATGTTTGGGCAAGCACACCTAATGGAAACAAGAAGTTGGATGCTGGATACCAGGAAGCTCAGGCAAAAACTGGCGGATGCCCTGTTTTTCTCTTTTTCTCTGTAAGTATGAGAATTGCTTTGTACTCTTCATATTTTCTCTTCAATGACATTATTGAACCTTTCCTTAAATGCACAGGTAAACACCAGTGGGCAATTTGTTGGTGTTGCTGAAATGGTGGGTCCAGTTGATTTTAACAAGACCGTAGAGTACTGGCAGCAAGACAAGTGGAGTGGTTGTTTCCCTGTTAAGTGGCACTTTGTCAAAGATGTGCCAAACAGCACTCTTAAGCACATCACATTGGAGAACAATGACAACAAGCCAGTAACGAACAGTAGAGATACACAAGAAGTCAGTATCTGCAAGAGGCGTCTTAGTAAATTATCTTGCTAAAAGAGGTATCTTACTGTTTCTTCCTATGACAATGCAGGTAAAGGTTGAGCAAGGGCTCGAGATGCTTAAGATTTTCAAGGATCATATCAGCAAGACTTCTATTCTGGATGATTTTGGCTTCTATGAGAACCGCCAAAAGCTGATGCAAGCAAAAAGAGCAAAGCAACAGCAGCTTCACAAACAGGCATGCTCATGCTCTCTGTTTTCCTTATTTTCAATTTGAAGTGCTTTAGAGTGGGTTATTAGTTCTATTGTTTCTATTATATTTGGTATACATTTGGTGTTCTTATTATCCTGATTTACATGTTTGCAGCTATTTCTATTTTTAAACTTTTGAGTAGGTGATCAGTGATGAGGTATTTACTGTAATCCATGGCCCTCCATTTTACTTTTACCTTTTAATTTGTTAGGTCTGGGATGGAAGGATTCCTGATGCTGTTGCTGGAGAGAAAGAGAAGGATATGGTTAGTGGCAAGTCTAAATTGCAGAAACCTTTGGAATATGTTTCCACCTTGAACAAGGAAGCAGCCCACGGTAGTCTTGGAGAGAAAAAACTAACTGAGAATGGTCTGGCCCCCATTGCTGATGATGCCTTTAAGGCTGCTAAACCTGCAACTGAGAAGCATGCTGTTGCAAATGGTATTGCCAGTGGTTGTTAGGTTTTGACAAATCCTATTTTGCTTAGCTGTAGCCATTGAGGCATTGCTTGAGCTATAAACTTTCAGGAAGACCTTTTCCTTAGCCAGATATAGATCCGAATATGCTTGATCTCAATTTCAAACAAAGGCTGCAAAGTTCATGGCATGATAAGAAACTTCTACATAGCCACTTCATTGTGGTGAGCCAGTTAGCTTTCCTCAGTTCGTATAATCTGAGTTGGTTTACTGTTTCCTATTTCTTAATAGTGTCCCTTAGATTTAGGAGCTCTAGTGTATGGTGAGTGATGGGTGTTCTGCAGAGTTGTCATACTCCCTTTCTTTCAGTTTTTGAGTACTAATTACCTTTGTTCTTTTTTTTTTCTTGTGCTTTTTTGAAGCCTTTAAGTCGCCTGTAAGTCTACCTTTGTAATCTCTTAAAAGTAAGAACCAGAAATTAAAGTAGGGTAGAATAGTTGAAGAAAGCAGTGAGTAAGTTGTCTCTTTCCCTCCATTTTATCTTTACTTGATTTCAGTAGCATGGATATCTTTATCTTATAACTTGATGTAAAATGATCTGCATGGTTAGTGCAGTTTGCTATTATTGTTAAGCTCACACCTCGGTGACATTTGGAGCAAAGAAATAATAAAGTGAGCATCTTGAGAACAGACAATGAAATCAATTTGAAAAGTCCATTTCTTGCATGTTTAGTTGATACCCGGGTGTTAACGGCCTATGATTGATTGGGCAATTTCTCTGAGTAAGTATTAGCCAATTGACCCACTACTTTGCAGATAATTTCCGGAGAGATCAATAATCGTTTGATGTCTGGTCTAGTGGATTTCTGGCAGTAAGAGCTTAGCTTTTAAAGCGTGGTTGTACTAAGATAAGTTTGCACACATACAAGACCAAACTAGCTCACTATAACCCAAACAAAAATGCTGAGTTTATCAGCGCTTTATCTATAACAGTGAATTGGATTTTATTTGGTAAATAAGTTTGAAGGTAATCTATTTCGATAAATTTTTTAAAAATTAAGTCTATTTTGGTCAAAAACTTGTTTTCTTTTGGATTAATATTTTTAGATTACAATACACTCGATATTGGCTTAACGATAATAATACTCCTAATAAGTTAATAAGCTCATTGGTTTAGCCAGCAAAATAAAATAAAATTATAAAATACTTAAATACCCTTAACTAACTTTTAGTTTTTTTAATGCCCCACTATCCTCCTTCAGCAAACCCAATCGTCACGATTTCGACGAGTGCGCCAAGGACGTTGTGACTTCGGTCGACGACGAGCTCGAGCAGCTCTAGAGCGCGGTGGGGTTCGCGGAAGGATTGCGGTGTTGGATCTGCACGAGTCATGTAAGGTCGCCTGCTCCGTGGAAGAGTCGACGCGGCGGCGCGGATGTAGAGGAGGCGCTAGGAATAGAGCGCCACTACCGTGGCACTTGATCTCTGCTCCACCGTGCACCGTCGTCACCTGCTCATGTGTCGTCGTCGTTGTGGATGGTAGTGTCGTCGAGGAGGGAGAGTAGAGCGGCGCTACCATTGTCTTTGTCGTCCTTCGACCCACCGTTGCTGTTGAAATGGATCACTGCCGGTGAATAGAGCGCCGCCCCGTGGCACCCGATCGCTGCTCCACCGCATCGCAGCCTCCCGTTTATCCCCGCTGTCGTCATCTTGCTCATGCGTCGCCGTCGTCGTGGGCGGTAGCATCGTCGGAAAGGAGGGAGAAAGAGAATGGGGAGGGGTCACCGCTACTATTGAACTAGATCACCGCCAATGAATAGAGCGTCACTTCGTGGGACGCAATCGCTGCTCCATCAGGTCGTCGCCTCTTGCTCATGCGCTGCCATCGTTCTCCTATGCCGTTGTCGTCGTAGGCGGCAGCATCGTCGGGAAAAAGAGAGGGAGGGAATGAAAGATTGAGATAGCTGGAAGGGAAGAATGCAGATGAGGGAAGGGGGTATATTCGTCCATTATTATTGGACCAAAATGAAATTAACTTTTTTCCCACCAATGAGGGTATTTAGGTCATTTTGCAGCTGGTGTATTATTTTTTTAAAGTTTAGGAGGAGACATTATAATCTAAAAAAATTTATGAGGTCCTTGCAATTAGAAATGATCATTGGGCGGGCTGGGTTGGGTTCGGGTCGGGTTAGAATAGTCTAGCCCATTATTGCCTGTCGGCCCGTGAGAGATCGGGCTAGCCGGTCAGGCCGGGCCGGCTCAACCCACCAATCATTCGGCCCAACCCACATTTTAGCTATTTTTAGAATTTTTTTTACTATTACCTTTTTTTTAAAAAAAAATATTTATGTTCCTCCATTTTAAAATAATAATAATAGATTAAAAAAATTTAAATGTGTGCTTAAAAAAATGTAAAACAGTACAATATCAAAATTTTAGTTGGTTTTTACTATAGCGGAACGAGTAAATACTGTAGCAGAACGGACGGGCCTAGTTGCGAACTTCCGGGCCGGATCGGGCGGGCAATTGCCGCCCATGGATAGTTCGGGGCTCGGGGCTTGGGCCGGGCCGAGCTTAGCCCGGTCCAAACCGGGCTGGGCCGTTTGATGAGGTCTAAGTGTAGTGCAAAGGGTATCAGTGTAATTAACTATTTTCTTTTTCTTTCGGCTGGTGGTTGTTTATTCTTTTCCGGTGTTATCGTTAATGTCAAGCCCATATTACTTTTGAGTTCTACAGGCATGCGTTCTACATTTGACTTAGATTATCCAACATGAAGCAGCCTGAATTTTCTTTCAATCTTATTCTACAATACTAAGTAGATCATCTCAGGTCTTTCTCGAAGATGGCTAACGAGACTTGACTACTTGAGCATCTTTTCTTACGTGACTGAATGTGTTGAGCAGTGCAAAAGGAAGATTTGACAAAAGATGAGTCTGTTCTGTGAACTGTACGTTAAATTTATATACTAAATTTCATCTCTCAGAAAAAGGTATATACTAAATTTTGGGTCCTGAGGTTCCGACATCGTTTAAAAGAAGTACTCATTTGGATCAGCTTTAAGACATTTCTTTGGTGTTTCATCTCCTAAATGTACAGAGGAAACCAAACTGAGACTCTTGAGAGCAAACAACCAGATTCCTTCTGAATGATCAGCATTTTAAGTCGAAAAATTTATAAACAAAAAATCTCTAGTAGTGCAAGTTCCTAAAACATATAAAGCAAATCATTTCCACCACAGATACATTTATATATTGTCATAAATTACTGAAAACAAAGTAACAAACATATAAGGGCAAAACTTGAAAAAAAGGAAAGAGAAGCAATTATGCAGAAGGAAGTGCAGACGAAAGAGTTTACTACCAAATCATGGGCAAGATGGAGTAGAAGAAGTACTAAGTTTATAACTGGAACAAGCTAAACAGATTTGTTGCATTGTGCTAGCGTAGCACTGTAGCCTACTCAATTGGTATTAGAAGACAAGACTGTCATTCTCATCTCCATGACCTTTTTGTGTGAATTGGAGTGCTTGTAGCTAACAAAAGTGGGGCTCTTTGCTGGCCTATACTCAGGAAGCAGCCTTCCAGACTTGAACCTCACCCCACATGCATTGCATAGAGTCTTAGGCCCCGAAGGCCCTGCCCTCCACTGTGGGGTCCTCTGTGACATGCAATGGGTGCACCTCCTCGGCTGCACCATCTCCCCCTCTTTCTCTTCCACCTTCTCCTCCTCTGCCTCCCTCTCCCTTCCTGCTGATCCTAGTTCTGGTGACTTGGTGTCTGCTTCTTGCTCCTTTTTGGGAAAGATGAGCTCACTGTCTGCCAGCCAATGCGTCTGGTGGAGAAGAGGTGGTGGGTCTGATGGGGTCACGTGAAGGGTCTGACAGTGGGGGTTACTTCTTCTTCTTTTGCCTTTGGGCTTGCTTGGGGATTCAAGGTCTTGGGAGGAGGGTGTCATGTTTTGGGATGGAGGGGGTTGAGAGGTTTTTGCTGCGGTGGTGGTGGTGGTGGTGGTGGAGATAGGGAAGTGTTGAGATGTGTAACTTGTGGTGCTAGAGAGACAATCCTCCACAAAGATGGATAGCCATTCTAGACCCACATCCTCACCTCCTTCCTGCATGCAAAGATAAAAGGGGAATCTTTATACTTCGCAAGACTGCCAAAAGAAGTGAGAGAATGATAAGAAGAGTAGTTGAATAGTAATTATATGTGTAGAAAATTCCAAGTAAAAAAAATATTTATTTATTTATTACAGTTTTTACGGTAAGATGTGAAAGCATTGATTTCAATAGAATGTGGAATCATAGCATGCAAAGGCAGATAAGGACGGACGGACTGCATGGCTCGATCGCTTTGAAGAGAAAAATTTAATACATCATAATTCATTATATTATAGGTTTGCGGAACAAATTAATCCCGGCCGCATTCCATAATAAACTCTCTGTATAAATATATGTGCACAGAAAAGATCAATATGGCTTAAAAAATTTCACCAGAACCCAAAAGAAAACGAATAAAAGGAAAATCACAAGGAAGGCCGGTGAAAGAAGGTGTCCAAGTTTTCTGATGACGAACCGTCGAAGAAGAAAACGGCAAGAAGCAGAAATCCAGAAAATGGAACAAATAATTGAAAGAAAGTGATTGTGGAAAAAAGCCCCAGGAAGAAAACCGACCGCGATATTCCCCGGAAAGAGGTTGTCCAACGTCGACGTGATCGGAGAAGGGCCGGTCTCAGGCTGAGAACCACCGGGGAGATCACCGGTAACGGCCACATTCCGGTGGACGTCCATGCCCTGGTGAGCCATTAATTCCTAATACCAACCAAGCAAAACCCACAGACAAATTAGTGTCTGTGTGTTAGAGAGAGAGAGAGAGAGAGGCTTTTTCTCGTGAGTTCTTTAAGGGGGGTTACGAACTAGAGAGAGAGAGAGAGAAGAAGAAAGGGAGAAGAAAGGGAGAAGCGGAGAGCAATAACTGCCTACTACCTCAATTGCGTTTCTTATTTACGCGTTTTTTTTTGTCGGTAGTCTCTCCCTCCCTCCTTTTATAAACTATAATCGGTAGACTTCAATAGACAAATGTCCGCATTAAAACTTGAAGCCTCACCAAAAAAGTTTTTACGCAGGCAAGGATGGATGTTCATCAAGGCTGACATTGGGTTTGGGTCCAAAATCTGGTTTACAATTTAGTCGCCAAATTGAGTCCCATCCTTTTGTGTCTACACCTTACCAACAACGATTTAATGCTGCATTTACTACTCTCCCTTTGGTTTTGTTTTGTTTTGTTTTTTTATATAAAAAAACTCCCTTCCTCTCCCTCCCCTTAAAACCCTCACAGGTGGGTGAGTGGTGACAACTTTCTTGTCTTAACCCATAATTGAATTCGAATACAGCTGTAGGTGCTCTGCCTCTCACTTTTCTCATTCCTAGCACCGTGTCCTCATCACCTTATTATGGCTTCTAGCCTTCTATCCCGATTATTTTCCAGTTGACTTTTGTTGCCTCGCCATTGGATTTTGGCCCCTCATGTCTCGTGAGCATTTGATATGAAACCACAAGCACCAAAATTAAGTGGGGTATTATATATATTATTAATCATGGAGGGAAGAAACCGATGCCCTTCATGTGGGCTCAATTGGAGGGCGTCCGTGCTTAAACCATTGCCATTCAATGTTGGTTAGGCCCAAATCCAGTCCAGATATATATGAAGTAGCCCAATAGACTTACTTTGGGCCAAGACGTCTCCTGTTTCCATATGACTCTCCCACGGACCAAACCATGAGCCATATGGCCCATATCCCACATTCTCCTTAATCTGGGCCTAATCTGACCTTATCTGTTAGGGTAGTCTAGCAGTAGATTTGTTTCTTACGTTAATTAGATTTGGAAGTTTTTTATCACTTGCATCCTATCAATTTTTTTTAAAAAAATAAAAATTAGCACGATAAGTACATCAAACTACTTATAAAGAATCAGATAAAGTCATCTCTTTCTCCTACCAAAATTGCGATCATGCATCCCACACGTTGTAGCTTTCTGACCATCCATCCACGTGCATCTTTACACTTGTCGGAAAATTCTCTCTCTACTCTATGTACCCTAGTAATAAGTTTCTCCGCCATTTTTTTTTTTTAAATGCCCTTAGTGAATACAAGTAGACAAATAAAAAGACACAAAGAATATAATGACCTAAGTCTCATTTATACTTGCCCTATAATAAATCGCTATAAATAATACAGAGTATCAAGCCTAATGACGCACAAGAAAAATCAAGAGTGAAACGAAGTCCTAAAAAAGTGCTGAAGGCCTCGAGTCAATCTATAGGTTCTATTAAACCAACAGTTTGAGATATAAGGTCATGAAATCTCTGAAAAATATTGGAGCATGACGTCACGGTGTCGGAATTCTAACAATGAGCTCGCCGACTAAGACAAAAAAAATATAGAGACCTAAAACCTAAATCTTGAAGCAAGGCTAAACACTAAGAAAAAGATCAACCCCCGCACCCACACACAAAATACAGAGTCTGGAATTAACCAAGGCAACAGCAACAAGATACAATCATGCAAGGAAGGAAGAGAGGATGAGGCTACCATAGTAGCCACAACCGAAGAACGTCAATCAGCAAGTCAGGGGAGGGACAAAGGGCAACAAGACACTAGTAAGGACAAAGACATTCCACCACCACCACCACCACCAAAACCCTTTACCAACTAAGGGGCAATGAAATGGAGCAAGGAGATGGAGAGGTAAAGGAGGCGACGATGAAGGTAGTAGAGTGGCATAGGGAAACATGGGGCATAGGGAAGCGGCAATGACAAGGAGGCAGTAGTGTATGATGGATGTGAAGGAAGATATCTATAATAGAGCGATGCAAGGAGAATGGCGTTGAGAATCACGCAACACAAGAGGCAGCTACAATAAAGCCATGCGAGGAGATGAGAGCATAGTTATCAAAACTGAATTAGACCGAATGATTGGATCGGTGAACGAACCACAAACTAGCTCGATTTTGTTATCAGGCTGAATAAGTAATGAATTCAGTAAAAACTGACAAAACCGGCAATTGAATCAGTGATTCATGCAACTCGACTATTTTTTAGTGAACAGACGGTGCCAATTATTTTTACAAAATTACCCTATTATCTTTAATATTTAGTAATTCTATTTAATATTCTACTAGTAATTTAGTTGTAAAATTTTTAAAATATTTAGTTTATAATATATATATTTATTTAGAAAATTAGTTTTTCTACACATATACACTTAAAAAAGGCACTTATTTACTTATATGTCCCTCTAAGTTTATATTTACATGTATATTGCTTAAAATACATTGTTTTGTATGTATACATTTTAAAATTCTTATTTTTTTTCACGAATAACTTTTGGAGTAAATGTTGACACAAGTTTTTAAGTATTTCTCTTAGTTAATGATATTTTTTTCCTTTTTCTATTGAATGACTTAATTTGAAAAATAATCACACGGGTATCTATATAAATAACATATATTTTAGGACTTATACATATAATTATACTACTTTGTAGATATTCTTTTTATATAATTACGTGTAACTATAAGTAAATTATTTAAATTTTTTAGAAAACTAATAGCTTAGTGACCCAACCTCTGACTAGGTCAATGCTCGATCCGATTTTGATAGCTATGGGCAAGAGCATAAAGAGACGGTGATTGCAAAGCAACGGTGGGAGGATGGCTAACAGGGGGAGTGATTACGACAGAGCGGCAAAAGAAGACGATAACATAGGGAGGTAGGACAGCACATGGAGGCGGCTGTAGTAGAGCGGTGCAGGGAGATGCGACGTGGTTGAGACTCTCGACATATGGAGAAGAAAGAAAAGAAGAGAAAGGAAAAGATGAAAGCAATAGAAGAGCAAGAAATCTAAAACAGAATTAAGAAGAGAGGCTTCTTGAGGGAGGAAGGGAGGAAAAACGGTCCCTTTCCCTTTCCTAGCTGCTTAGGCTAGGGAGAAGAAAAAGAAGAAAATAAACCTGCAAGCCAGGGAGGGAGATGAGGAAATGAGAGACAACCAGACCTAGTAGATCTAGAGCCCCGTGCTCTCTCTTTTACCTACTGTATACCAGCATAGAATATGGACTATTAATTTCTCCGCGGTGGGAATAAAAATCTTCGAGCGACGTAACGTTGCACTATTTGCCACCAGTAGTAGCAAACTGGCAATCTTAATAAAATTCATTATTTTGTTCATGAAAGTCAGCGAGTACTATGTTTAATTAGATCTTAATAGTATGGGCACAGAAATTAAGGAGAGTCAGTTTAATTAACATTGCATGCCTAAAGATGCCAGGAGGAAAGGCCTAGGATACGCCACAAAGTCACTTACTTAATATGTCGTCCCATTAGTATTAGTATAACAAGGGAATACTAAGTCACTAACACGAAGAAATTAAGTATGCCTACCAAATATTGGCCTACTAATACTAGTTGGGGGACATCAGGACATGAAATTGGTTCAAACTGTCCGCTCTGACAAGTTGTCATAAATATGTTAGATATTATGAATTTATAATTTAAGACTAATGATGTGATATTTCTAGAGATTATTGTAGGCTCATATTTGTTCGCAGTTTTTTTATCTTTAGTTTTCTTTTGATTGAAAAACTTTGGGCACGATCAGTTTTAGGCTGATCTTTGTGTCACATCAAGGTCTACAAATATCGATCCAGTGAAAGGGAATATGACATCCTTATTCATAGTTGCACGATTTAATTCAATATATTTATGAATCGTAGACATCTTTATTATACTCTTTATTGTATAAGAATTTGGTCTCCCAACTACTTGTTAAAAATGTATCTGTCAATATTTTATTAGATATTTTTATAAAATAATCTTAAAATTTGACTAAAATGAATAGACAAAATTGAATTCACATCCTTTCACCTTCATCTTTATAATAATTATTTCAAATGTCAAATTTTAACAAAATACACTTCTAATAAGAGGAGAAGAGAAAATAAATAAAGATATTTTTTATCCTATCCATCGAGGAAAATGATTAAATATATATATATATATATATAAGGCTGTGGGATATTTTTATAGCCCATAACTTTGGCCTCGTGATTGTGATAGAGTTATAAAAAATGTGTGTGAGAGAGAGAGAGAGAGAGGTTTGAATGGCTTTGTATTGAGTAAAATAGTACACCACCACTACCCAACTTAGCTGGCTAATATAAGCACTTCTACAACCTCACCTTAGCATTTCCACAAACAACAACCATACAGCTCGCAACAATACCAATGGCCGCAGCAGTAACAAAGGGCGGGTTGGCCGAGAAGCACGGCTACTTACCTCTCAAAGACCGCGTCGCCATCGTGACCGGCGGCGCCGGTGGCATTGGCTCAGCGATCTCCACCCACCTCGCCTCGCTCGGCGCCAGAGTCGTCATCGGCTACATCGGAGACGCCGCCCCGGCCCAAAAGCTCGTCTCCACCATCAACGCAAAGCACCCTACGACCCCACGCGCCGTCGCGGTGGAGACCGACGTGTCCAAGGCTACCCAAGTCAAGTCCCTCTTCGACGCCGCCGCAGCGGCCTTCGGCCCCGACCTCCACATCCTGGTCACGACCGCCGCCGTCCTCGACTACGGGCACCCGTCGATCGCCGAGACGACCGAGGAGAGCTTCGACCACATGTTCGCGACCAACGCGAAGGGCACGTTTCTCTGCTGCCGTGAGGCGGCAAACCGCCTGGTTCGCGGCGGCGGAGGCCGCATAATAACGTTCTCGTCGAGCGGGGTCGGGTCGCTGCGTCCGGGGTACGGGGCGTACGCGGGGAGCAAGGGAGCGGTGGAGGTGATGACGAAGATACTGGCGAGGGAGCTGCGGGGGACAGGGATAACGGCGAACGGGGTGGCGCCGGGTCCGACGGCGACGCCGATGTTTTACAACGGGAAGTCGGAGGAAGACGTGGAGGGTTGCATCGGGGAGATCCCGCTGGAGAGGTTGGGGATGCCGGAGGACATCGCGCCACTGGTGGGGTTCTTGGCGAGTGATGCCGGTGAGTTGGTTAATGCCCAAATTATCCGGTGTAATGGAGGCAATGTTTGATTTACTGTTATTCCTACCAACCGAGTGGGAGTGGTCAGTGGCCAGTGGTCATTTGTTGTGTATCACGGTATCAGAGTATTAGTATTACTCTACTTTTGTTTGTTTGTTTGAAAACAATTGATCTAGGACTCTTTTGTCTCTTGCAAAATTGTTTTGTCTGTCCCTGACCCTGCGTAACGCAAGGACCTCTACAATTATTTTGATAGCTTTCTTACACCTACCAGGATTTGTTATATTGGGCTACTGGGCCAAGTTCTGGGATAGGCCGTGCCCACTCTCCATTGTATTTTGCAAAATCACGAGAAATATGAAATTATTCAAATTCAGAATACAATATATAGGTATTCCCATTCACCTTTGGTTATTAATTTTTACATGGATATACAAATACATTTAATCGAACGAACAGTATGCTTTCTACCTTTTCTTTTTTAAATTTTCTTCTGTGGGTTTGAAAGTTTCAGGTCACTTTGCTGGTTGTTCCAATTATTAGGTACTCGGGCAGCCTAGATAAGTGTTACGGGCAGCACGGGCACTATAGGAGCCCAAACTCCAAAAGTCTCACCCACCACTTTCCACTTTCCACTTTCCTTAAGAATCGGAATTAGGGGGAACCCCTCCCTCCCCCCCGGCTGCTAACCGAACGAGAAAATTCTCTTCCCATTAATCATCTCCCAAGGAGATCAAGGTCAGTCCTTTTCCCATCATCTGTTCAATCTTCGACCCTAAAATTTTATTTTCGTATTGTTCTTGTCGTTCCATCTCTACACGTGCTTGGAACTTTTATTAATCTGTTTGGTTATTAAAAATTGACATGGTGTACGATTTCGATTTTTCCATTGAGATGGGTTTCTCCAATTACATATGAATTCCTCAAAATAGAGCCCTTCAAGGTGTTATTGCTCAAACGTTATCCAAATTATCATATATAATAGGAAAAGTTCGAAATTTGGACTCAATTCTGCGCTTATATGTTTGCATTTTCAAATAATTCTATTCCAATGTTTGGTTTTTCTACATAAACTTCAACATAGACGAAATAGTGATGCCCTTTTTTTGTTGTGGTCAGGCTTTACCAATCTCGGTTCAGAAAGTAATTCATGTTCATAATTCATTGTGAAAATTTTGGAATTAGATTCAACTTTGAATTGTGTTTATTTGGGAGATGGAAGTAATCTTATTTTTGGTTCAAAATCTATAATTCTAAGAGTGGCCTTGCTTTATATTTGTGATTATTACACGAACAGTCATATTATATTCAACAAATTCGTGTGTATTCTTTTGCAATTTAGCTAGCCAATCTAGAAGGTGCAATTGCTAACTTAATTTCTGCGTAAATCAGAACATCATTTTTCTTCCCATATTGGTATCAAGTTTATATGAATCTTCAGATTATTTACTTATATATTAAGTTATGAAAATGTTAATTCGTTTGGTAGGATTTGCATTGGAAATGGATTGATTCTCATTGATGTGATCTCCAAGAAGAAAGAATTGGTTATAATCATCTAGCCATTTGAAGGATAAGCCAACCTCAGCTATTGTTTTGGTCTGTTGTTGGTGAAAAATGGCTCAGGAAAGCTGGAAGGAAATTGATGAGACTGAATGCCGTACGCCTGAAGCTCCAATCCTTTGTGCTAACAATTGTGGGTTCTTTGGAAGTGCAGTCACCAACAATCTCTGCTCTAAATGCTACAGAGACTTTATCATGAAACAACAGGCTGTAGCCACTTCTGCCTCTCCTCTAGTGGAAGAGATGCCTACTGTTGCATCATCCTCAGTTCCCATTGATCCTACTCTGGAAGACTTTGATAGCAAAGATTTAAACCATATCATCACTGCTAATATCAAGGAGGCTGAAGATTGTAGCAACAAGCAACCAGCTAACCGTTGTTTCCTGTGCCGCAAAAGGGTCGGGCTTACTGGCTTCATATGTCGATGTGGGGGCACATATTGTGGGGTTCATCGTTACTCTGAGGTTCATAACTGCTCTTTTGATTATAGGACTGCTGGTCGTGAGGTTATAGCCAAAGAGAATCCTGTTATAAAGGCAGAAAAGATTGAAAAGATATGATGTTTCTGAAAATGAAATGCTCTAGACTACAAGGTGTACACGCCTTATCCAACTTGTGTGCATTTCATATCTATTCTCACGATTGATCTTTCATTTAGAGGGCATTGTGGTGCCTTTGGGAGTTCATGTATCTCCCTTGTGTGTGAATGGTGATTGTAATTTCTGATTGTGAATAAATTGTGCAGAAATTTCAATGGAAAGTGATGTGGTAACCGATATTCACTCTTTTGCCCAGAAGTTCTCATCTTATGTAAATCTGATGACTGACAGAGTTGTATTATAGCTGTTCTGTCAAAGTTCATGTTCATTCAGTATGTCTGAGAGTATCAAGTGTAAAGCAGCATAGGTTCACAACAGCAGTTACATGATTAAACTTTTTTCGTTAGTATCGTTTGCTGCGACTTCCAAGCCAGTCGTCTTAATTCCTAGAAAGATGTGATCTTTCTCAAGTTGATTAAATGTGATCCTTCTTTATGAGGATACGATACAGTAATTTTATTGTTTCTCAACTCTTGTTAAAACCTATGTACTGTTTTCTAACATCTTGATCGTCCTTATTTCTAGTTGAAGTATTTGATATATAAATGCATTTGAGATTACTATTTTGCTTTTCGGAATACTCTTAAAATCACCGCACTTTGATGCATTGCTGTGGAGTAATCATACGGTCATGAGTAGCAATTGATTTGTTGTCAGAAGGAATTCATTAGATGGATTCTTAGATGTTTAGTTGATAAGTTCTGATGTTAATACAAGAGGGAGGAATTACTTGTAAGATATATTTTAGGCCTAAAAGTATTGCATTAGGTGACCTACCAAAGCAATCATAATGCAACCTAGCTATGCAATCATTATTCCCACGTGTACTAGCAGGGCTACACCAATCCAACAAATAGTTCCAAAGCAACAACAGTTATTTTCGCTGAAGAAAAATAAAATATGTAAAAATTAATTTGTCAGAAGTGGGATTTGAACCCACGCCCTCTCACGAGGACCAGAACTTGAGTCTGGCGCCTTAGACCACTCGGCCATCCTGACTTAGTGATAGTAAGCATGAGATATAATTATAACAAGGTCTTACTAAACTAACTACATATATTTTTTTTTTCTCTAAAAAAAAAAAAAGTTTTTCGATAGATCTACATTTTAAAGTATACTATAACCTGCTGTTTTCGTCAGACCCCTCTCCTCTACAATGTCTCTTATTCTGACAGAATCTTCCCACATGCCCAGTTTGGAGTATAAGTTAGACAGTGTAAGATAGGAGGTAGTATTATTTGGATCCAATCGAATAAGTTGTTCAGCTGCAATCTGAGCGACCTTGACATCACCATGTGTTGCTCTACACCAGCCCAATAAAGCACCCCAAACAGTAACATCAGGTTTAATCGGCATTGACTTCACAAATCCTAAAGCTTCATCCAGTCTCCCTTGGCGTCCAAGCAAATTCACCATGCAGGTGTAATGTGGTAGAGTTGGACTTATACCAAACTTGTCTCCCATAGAGTAGAACCACTGCCATCCTTCATTCACTAGACCACAGTGGCTACATGTTGAGAGAAGGGAGAGGAAAAGTACCCCATTAGGCATCAGTCCAACCTTTAACATGTCATCAAAGGTCGCGATTGCAGTTTCTCCATACCCATTTATTCCGTACCCATTGATCATAGAACCCCAAGAAACAAGATCTCTCTTCTCAAGCCTGTCGAATAAGGCCTCACCTTGCCTATGCTTCCCAATCTTGCAGTAGAAATCAATCAAAGCTGATGTTACAAATGCGTTATGACTATGTGCTAACCTCGTAATACGGGCATGTATGCTTCGTCCTAGATCTTGTGCTTCTATTGAAGAGCAAGCTCTCAGCAAACTAACGAATGTTATCTCATTAGCTTCCATCTTTGCTGACTGCATCTGTTTAAACATCTCAAATGCAAGGGAAGGATGCCCGGACTGGGAATAAACCGAGATCATAGCACTCCATGCAACGTGATCTTTATCATGCATCTGATTGAACAATGCCCTTGCCTCCTCAACTTTCTTAAATTCTGAATACATCCTGAGCAGCGTCGTAGCAATGTAAGAAGATTCAGATACCCCAACTTTTATGGAATAGCAATGCAATTCTAATCCACAGATCAAGTCTTCGACTTCTGAGCATATGTTTATTACACTCCCAAGTGTAACTTTCTCAGGCTCAACATGAGAAGCTCTCATGTGGTAGAACATTGCAATTGCTTCTCTTAGCTTCCCATTCTCTATGCAACCAAAAATCATGGTCTTCCATGAGATAGCATTCTTCTCTTTGATTCCATGATAGATTGTAGTTGCAGCATCCAGCTTACCACACTTTGCATACATATCCAAGATTGAGTTTTGTATCCCTGTTTGGGTATGAAATGCCCTTCTTATTGCAAAGCCATGGATTTGCTTACCATATTGAAGAGCGCCAATATTAGCACAAGCTGGAAGCACACTCAGGAGGCTAACAGCATTTGGGCTAAAACCAGAATGCTGCATCTTACCAAAGGCAACAATAGCCTCTAAATATTGTTCATTCTTACTGCATGCTGAAACCATTGCACTCCACAAAATCAAATCTTTTGTGGACACCTCATGAAACAGACGCCGAGAGCTTTCCAATTCATTTAGAGAAGAATAGAAGCCTATAAGAACAGTGGCAATAGGAACAACCAAATCAATGCCTCTTTTGATTGCAGTTGCATGAATTCCACGCTTCATATCATCCGAGCATGTGCTGCTGATGGCACGAACAATACATGAAATATGTGAACGGAATGCCCAAGAGATATGAGAGTTTTTAAGTATCATATTTCTCTCAATACTTCTATCAAACATCTGGTCGGCAATGCCGAAGTTATATCCTTCAACATGGAAGTCATAATTTCGAGGTAGAACAGAGTAGGAGCGTGGGTTGGGCCAATTCAATACGTCGGTGTTCTTCGCCTGGGTGTTCTTGATAGGACATGGTTGGAATTTGATGGTTGTTCTAAATGACAAAGTGTAAGTAAGGTTGGACGAACGAAGTGGTCGGAGAAGGGTCATTAAGGAACTACGAAGAAGAATCCAAATCTACCCATTTCCCATTTCCCATTTCCCTACCACGAGTCGAAGCCCAGCCCAGGACTTTAGATATCACTAAAAGAAGAGCAGCGCATGCATTTGGAGATAGCAGAGGCCTTCGAGGGAAAGAGTAAGGTGAAAAGAACGAAGACCTGCGTTGAGTTAACCAAAAGCAACTCGGCAACTTTGAGGCGCTTGAGACCGACTTTTGTAATTAAAGTCGGCTAACTTAATGTTCCGGCGCCGTGTTCTGCTTAAGTCGTCAGCATCGTTATGTAACCAATAGCTTTTGTTTCTTAAAAAGTTCATGAGTATGTTTTACAGAATGACGAATATACCGTTCTTGCTGTTGCAAATGAAAGAAAATGGAAGATAACATATAGGAACTCTGATTTGTTATCTGATGGAGCTAAAATTCATATGTTATCTGCAGAAATACAAAGGGGGCTTGTAACTTTATACTCTCATCTACTACACAGCAACTTGTTTTCTCTTCGGTTTCAGTTTGCAAAACTATTGATCCCCGTTAAGCGACTGAACACTACTTTTGGGATATGTTCTAGAGATTTGGGTTATGCAAGTACTGTGCTCCTTTCCATACACCTCCAGGACCCAAGAACACTGGCTTAAGCATCGTAGGACCTATGCAGATAAATGCATACTTTCCATACCAATCATGATTTGATCCTGGGCTAAGAATATAAAGCTCATCAAAGCCGCTCCTCCCTATATCAACCGAGTTCCTTCTTCCCTGCATCACAAGAATCCATTAGGTATTCAAGTAAAGAAACATGTACACAACCAAAATTAACATGCAGTGATGCAAATTCTTAATTCTCTCATCTGGATGAAGTTGGTTCTGAGGAGATGCTGCACCCTTCAGAAGTTATTAGAGTTGGCACTATGTTTGTGACCTCTCAAAGTTTATAGATGTGGAATAGGCAGTTTTTTTACTGTTTACTAAGTGAACGGAACATATGGAAGTCTCTCTAGTTGATAGACAGCTCTGCAAAATGATTCTTGAGAGCAAATATATCTAGATTCACTAAGTTCATTACCCACCCGATCAATGACCGTAAATTCCCTAGGTGCGCTTGTATAAATCCGACACAGTTTCTCTGTCATTTGTGAATAATCATCATCTTCTTCTCCCTCTGATCCATCTCCAAATGCTTCATCTTTCATATCACCTTTCTTTTTCCGAGTAGAGAAAAGCAATCCTTCAAGTGTTTTCTCAGTCCACGACTGGTTAGTTGTTGGAGATCGAGATTCATAGTAATCTGGAGGAATGATGCTGAACTCAGACATCACTGGTTGCTGGCTACGATAATTCGAGCCCTGCAGTCCAACCGCATAAGTCGCATCTGGTGTGCTCACTTTCAGATGGTTCATAATAGAGCCTGACAATTGGAGAGATGATGATTTGAGGTTAGTAATTGTAAACTCCGATGCTAGGAGGTCGCGTTGGAGTGTCACTAAGTATCTGACTTCAATCATGCTCTGCGGAGCAACTGATACAAGTTCGACCTGTAATATAACACTCACTGCTGATTATTAGGTACAGGTGTACATGTCAAAAAAAAAAAAAAAAAAAGATAAGTAGAGTAATAGATGCTTTAAAGCACACTAGTGATGGAAATCACGCATCAAATACAGAAAGATATATGATTGAATCGACAAAAGAGGAGAAATGGAAGAAATTATATTTTCAGGAAATTTGAAATCTCCTTTTGCTCATGGGTCTTTGTAATTATTCTCATGATAGTTTTCCTATTGTCTCAGGCGGCATAACAAAGATAAGTATCTAGATGACTCATTAAAATGACTGCTAAATATTCCTCAACAAGTCATTCTATATTTAAATAATGAACCAAGTCATAAGCTTGTACAGTTTTACTGAAAAACAATATTACTACTCATTCAACAGATATCCTGTTCTAGATGGTTTTTAAAAGGATTATTTCATGTCATCATTTTTTAAGCGCTTCAAACTTTTTGATAGTTAACTACCTGAATGGACTTCTCTGAGCTCCCCCTAACATCATGAAGAAACCAGCTTGTTGGGGACCATGGCGTTCCAACATCGCTCACACACTTGAGATGTGTGGACACTCCTCCTTGAATAACAACAGCTTCACGATCTTCTCCCTCGGAGACAGTGGTGTGCAGCACTTCGAGTGTGGTGCCATGCCACATGAAAGGTTTGTATGATGTGATTAAGCCACTTGGAAGCATCAAGCTGGCCATGCTGCCATTCTCCAATCCCATCTTGATGACACAATTGTCTCCAATACCTTCAAAGTTGACTCCATGGCCACTGAATTCTCTCACCAAGTAATCCACATTGATTGGTAAAGTTGCGCCTGAAGCTACAGCTTGTAGTGAGAGCTGTCTCCCGTGCTTGTGAGGCTGATAATTGCAGAAAAGATGACGATGGGTTCTCTCAAGTTGCTTCCATGGGTTTCTAGGAGGAAGAGGAGTGGAGTTGGGGAAGAAGGCAGCAGTGCTGGTCATGACCAACTCCTGCAACAAATTGCTTTACTGGGTAGCTAGTCAGGATACAAAGCAGTGAGCAACTGAGACAACGTAACCTTATCTATAACCTTGTCATTCATTCTGGTCGAGCTATTTGGTCCACAATAATGAAATGGTGACAACATGCTTTATCCTTTAGTGGTCACAAGTTGGATATTTAGAAAACTTTCTGCAGGATTAATATTAGAACTGGGGCCGAATTGTTCGACTCTTCTTTACTATGATGTTGGTGGTACAATCAACCAACTTTGAAGAGAGAGGAAGATTTACTTGCCAATATTTCAAACTTGCAAAAAAAATTTCAGCAGGTTTATTACAGTCTTCTGACACGGTGCCAATCTTAAAGCACTGAGCAGATCTAAAAGATACATAATTGGTGTGAAATTGCTTCGCGAGTTAGATTGGGAGTCGAAGAGAGAAAAGGGAAGGCAATTGAACAAATTTATTTATATATCTGTATGATGCCTGATTGCCCTGTAAGTCAGTGGAGAAGAACTTATCATGTGCAGTGCAGTGCAGTGATAGCATGGAGCTTTTGTAGTGATCATGTCAACTGATGTCAAATAAATCTTGCAGTGAACGGAAAGGATGAGCCCCCAAAAAATAAAAATGCTTGTGGTTGAGAAATTAAAAGCTGGAATCAGTACACTTTCTGATTGTGGAAAAGTCTGTTCTGTTGAACAAGCATCAACACTATATCTCGCTACTCCAGCTTATTGATTACAGATATGAGTAGAAGGTCTGAAATCAGAGCACTTCTCCTTCCAACAGAAACAGTTACACAAACATCTACTGTATAGAGTGCGAGAGGACAGGAAAAGCCGTTTAGAGGCCTTGAATCTGTGATGAATATAAGCAGTAATTCTCTTGGAGGTGATGAAAACAATTACAGTGAGCAAGAGGAAAAGAAGAGCTCTACACAACTCCTTGTAAGTTTCATTTTACAAATTGTCATGTTCAATGACCTGTGCCCCTCTCCACTCATCACCTGGATTCAGAACTAGAGGTACTAGCATGGAGGCAGGGCCAGTGCAGATGAAGTACTCCTTCCCAAATTTTTCAAAGGAAGAACCAGGGCTGCCTAAGTATATGTCGTCGTAACCCATTCTTATCACCCTAAATCCGAGACCACTTCCCTGTAAAACCAACAATTTGCAAGATGGTTTGCTAGTTTTTCAACTATTAACTTTTCCATACAAAAGCTAAGATGGGAGCTATAATAACAAGGAGAGCATCAATACCTGATCAATGGTAGTGTACTTGGAAGGCGGAGTGCTAAATATGCGCTTCAATCTCTCCGACGGAGGTGCAGCATAAACTCTACTAGTCTTGCCCCTCAAGATGGTATACAAATCATCCTCCACAGTCCATGAATCCTTCTTATTATCTTTGTTGTCTGAACCCAGAAATGAGAACCAACCAGGTGGGTCTGGTTGCATAGCTTCAGCAGGAGATAAGATGCCAAAGCTAGAAGAGAGAGGTGGGTGAGCACAATATGAGCAGCCTCTGAGACCCTGGATTGCCGAGCCCCGCCGGCTATCGAACTTAATATGGCTCAGTATTCCACTGGTCAACTTTACTGCTTCTGCTCCCACATTCTTAACTATGACTGCATTTGCCATGCTAAGAGGATAGAGGGAGACAACATATGTTATGTCAAGAGAGCCATCTCCATTTGTGCAGCTCAACTCAACCTGAGAATAATGGCAGAGTAGAGCAAATTATAACAAAAGACAAGCTAAATTTACGATCAAATCTAGCATCTCACAAGAGACCTGTACTGCATCAAAGGAGTCTGAGTCTGCATCCTTCACAGCCCAATCTGAAGCAGACCAAAGAGAGCCATTTGTGTCCAATTTCGATACGTCGTTGAGAATTAATCCGATGCCACCCTTTAGCGAGGCCGGATCGGAGGAGGCCGGAATTGTGTGAACCACCTCCTTGAATCCATCCTCCTTCCACTGGACCTTAGGCTTGTAGGATGTGATTAGCCCATCAGGTATGCGGAGACGCAGAGAGCTACCATTCCTGACCGACAATTCGACAGCTGGGACATCGCCGGATTCCGAGAACTTGATGCCTTTCCGGCCAAACCTTTCTTCCAGAGACTGGGGAGGAGATTGGGTGGTGACAGTGGTGGTGGTGGTGGTTGTGGGGGTGGTAGTAGAGGGGGAAGTGGTGGAAGTAGATGAGGAAGCCCTAATGGGGAAATTGGGTTTAGGATTGGGGAGACGGAGAGGGAGGAGATAGGCCATGAGAGACTACCCCTTTTCTCCCGCCACACATCAAAGGGGCCTCATATGTTTGCTTGCCTCAGCCTCAGGATAGTTTTGGTTTTCTTGTTTCTTATCTCTACTTTCTCACCGTTTTCTTATATATATATATATTTCAAATATCCATATGCCACGTGTAAGAATGTGTGTATGGTACCAAACACAATAACATTACTGTCACGTGATGCACGTGAGAAGTAAATTGGCTCAACTGGTGCCATTAACTATCGATAAAAGATACATTATCACAAAAATTGTATCAGAGTAATTATCCATACAAATCTTCTGTTCAAGGATAAGGGAAAAAAATTCCAATCCAGAAGATTATGATTGAGCACTGCTGGATCAATAAGACGAACCAACCATATAACAATAACATCACACAAACCATGCTTATCAAGCTTGCTGTTTCTAAGTCCCTCAAAAAAAATCCCACTCCCTACACGTAAAAGAAAGGAACACCAGCTACCACCATTTAGCTTTATAAAGATCGTCACCAGGGAAACCAAATCCAGCCTCTGCTCCAACTAATCCTCATCCATTCCAGCTGGTTGATCTCTTTTTGGGCCACCAGCAGGTTTTGCCATTATGATCTGCGAAATGAAGCACATGTTGTGTCACTGATGCTACAAGATGTATACAAGAATTCCCACAGATTACGAGATGAATTTAAGAAACAATGCTACAGGGATAGAAAATCTACTCACCTGATCGACCCGCAGAACAGTACAAGCAGCATCAGCAGCATACTTTAGTGCAAAGAACCTGCTCAGAAGGAAAACATATTTAGCTCTCATAAGAAAAACCATATATCAGAGCAACAAAATATGCACCTAGGGCTATCCTTTTGGGTATCGTGTCATAGAGAGTTTGGCCTATGTGTGCAGAGATCAAATGCTAAAATGTAAGTTTATCAATTTTGGGCTGAAGACAGATGGAATGATGAAGGTGATCCATTCATACTAAGCACCTGTACAACATACATTTATCGTTAATTCATTCTGGTACTTATGAAATCACAGAGAAAAAAAAAATCCATAGTTCAATGACAATTAACAAAGACACCATATGAATCAGCCAATTAAACAATATCACATGCACAATTTGATCAAATATATCTCTCCATGATGCATACATGTTTTGTTTATTCACATATCTATGTCTCACCACTAAAAGCATAAAATGGAACCATTCCGTTCACCAAAATAGTCCACACAATAAGATAGCACCCAAGCCCAATGAATAGCATTGTATATCTACAGTTCTACACTGGAAACGACTCAAGGCGACTGAGAGGATCTTACTGGAAACACATTGAATTACATCAAGCTTAAATCCTAAGAACATATACATTCTAAAGAAATAAGATAGAAATCTAGATAATAATAAAAGAATTCGACATGGACTCACTTGGTGAGATGGAGGTCCCAGATTTTCAAAGATGAGACATCCGTGCAGATACCTTCCTCCAAGTCGATACCAACTTTGATATTTCCAGCAGCATGTTCAGCATATAAGGAAGATATTATCTCCATTGCATTGAGTCCAGCATTTTCAGATAGGGTCTTAGGCACCATTTCAAAGCTTTCGGCAAACTTTGCAATGGCGTACTGATCCAATCTGGACAAATGAAGTTGACAATCAGATGAATTACAAAGTTCATATGATTTGCAAATACAGTCTTCTTGTGACAAATTGACCCGAAGGAAATGCGACAATGGATCTGTTAGAATTTGTCAATACAAAAAAAAATATTTGATGTATTAACAGTAAATTTCGTGAAAAAAATAATAATTATAAACATAAGCTATCACAGCAATGTTATACCATGCAAATGTTTGAAGAACCAGATGTCTATAAAGAAAACACAAGTTAATGCATGAATGGTTGAATGTGGTCCAGAACGATACATCCATTCATATCTTAATGGCACTGCAGCATCTCTTACAAACAAAATCAACATCTAATAAATGTTCACCATCACTTGCAACAGTTAATCCATATTGAAAGTCAAAGATCCCCAATCTCAAGTTGAACAATGCATGCAACTGTGAGACTGATTGCAATACCAAGGTAATTACCTGCTTGAAGCAACTAAATATACTTTCTACATTGATATAAAAAGAACTTAAATATTTCAGGAATGCCTTCGACCCATATTTAAGTCTGTTTACATGCAACAGCTATACACAAGAGTAAGAATCACCAATGACTTATTTACCCTGTTTCCTTGAATGAAAACTCCTTCAGTTTTCTAGCTAGTTCTATTTCTGTTGCAGCAGCCCCTGGTATGATTCGACTATCTCTGCACATTGCCTGATAAATACAAGAAGAATGTGTCAGATAAGAAATTAGCCATAACTGATGCAGCATTAAGCCCTCATCATAAGATATGAGCCTTATGAAAACCAGACCTTGTATGCATTAACACCGTCATCCACAGCCCTTTCAAGGTCATCTAATATACTGTCAGTACTACCTCTTAAGACGATCGTAGAAACTGAATTTCCACCTTCATCATTTTTCACGACTGTTACCTGTCAAACAAAAGAAAGAAAAAATAGCTCTCAAGAAAGCAAGCTATTGTGTGTATATGCTTGCACACAGTAGTTAACAAACCCGGGAACCGCCAATTTCCTCCACTGAAACAGAGTCAGCATATCCCAGCTCATCCGGATTTGGTTGGCTAAGTTTCAGCTGTTCCATTAACATGAACAATTCCTAGCATGAGATAGAAGCACAATCTAACCCCCCAAAACAAAACAAAAAATCACTGTAGTAAAGATAACCTACACGAGCTATGGCACCAGTTGTGCGGCAAAACCTTCTTAATTCAAACTTTGAGCTGATTTTCAGAACCATGAGTCTGTAAAGATGGCAGTATATATAAGTATCATCAAAGAAGACCCCCTTATATATATAAACTCATTATCACCTCTATGTAAGACATGTCTATGCTAGACCTCATTATCATAACAGTGAGCTTTCATTTATGCATTAAATAGATGATCTGGCCCAAGAATCGATCATCTGAATTAATAAGTAATAACAACTCCATTTCTTTAAGAGATGAACTTGCAACTAAACATCTGAAAGGAAAAAAGGAAATAGAGCATGTCTTCTTCCACTGTTGGAGAAAAGCTAGACTTCTTGAGTTATTATACGAGGAAGAAAAGGGCTGAATAGTCTCTTGCCTCTTCTAGATATTTTTTTGCGAAAGAATATCAAAAATAGGATCAAGGCATGTTAATGGATAGAGGAGAAAGGAAAAAGCCTTTCGAGTTTTGAGTGACCAACGGAATAATGACCAAAGTGCATATATAGAACTGCAAAAGAGTATAAATATTCTACAACTGCAGCAAGAAAAGAAACACAACTTGTGTACTTCTTAATTTCACATAGAAAAAGAAAGAAAGAAAGAAAGAAAGAAAGAAAGAAAGAAAGGAAGAAGGAGAACAGCTTTTGAAGAGATTTGAAGAAAAATGAGACCACCTATAATACAAACATCCAAAAAACAAATTCATAATGCTTTCACATTTTCAAGTGTCGATATGATATAGGCCAAGATACAACTTCACTTACTTGTAACGCTCACAGAAATGCAATGCCATATCACCAACTGCAGCTCCACTAACAATAACTTTGGCACCTGAGTCGGCAACAGCTTTAATAAGCTCCTCAACTTTAGCTTCCTCAGTTTTTGCATAATTCTCCAGCTGCAAAATCATAAATACAAAATATTTACACCATAAATTCCATACCCAATTTTTTACTAATTGATACAATTCAGTACATAATACTTCGCACTTCTGCATCTTAGATATGAAATGAAATGAAATATGCCTCTGTGATGAAAGAGAAAGAGAGAGAAAAAGAACTCAATGAATGGTGCACCTAATTTTATTTTTCATCATTACACTACCTGTTCAGCACTTTGAATTAGAACAGTTCCTTTAGTTTCTGTTGCAGATGTATCAACACCACCAGCAAACACAGCAATCTAGAGAACAAAAGATGCATCATCAGAATAAATGCATAAGAGAACTTTAAATGTGAAAAGGAAAATAGACCACATAAAGGACGTGTTATATGTCTATCACTAAAAGAAATAGGAAATAAAAAGAAATACTTGATCCAGATACAAGTTCTACCTTTGCCTTCTCTATCCTTTTAATACTCCCAATGGCATCATTTTTCAAGACCATACCACGGGCTACTGTAGAGTTGTGCAAACCACCTCCAAGTAACTTTGCAACTCGAACATTGTCCACATTAAAGTTAGCTGGGTTTTTCGGGCAGACTTGGATACATGCCTGACACGTAGCAAGAATTATGCACACAATCTACAATAATGATTTTGAAGTGAAGGATCTTTGAAGTAACTTACATCAGCAATAAGAGGGCACAATATATCTTCTTGACCATATTGCTTGCTTGCAACAGCAGCTTTCATTCGCAAAACAACTTCATCCTTATTCCTCACATCCATGGTTTCCGAACCTTTCTCTACCAACTCATCTAAAATTTCCACTGTCTGCATGTTGATAGGGAAAGTAGCAAATATAAAAATCTGCCATAAAATACTCAATTAAGGAATCTCACACCAATCATTAATCGAGGCAGACCTTATTAATGGCCTTTGTATAGCCACTGATAATTTCACTTGGATGCAGCCCCATCCTGATGAGCTCCTCTGCTTTCTCAAGTAATTCCCCAGCAAAAGATATTGTGAGATTAGCTCCATCTCCTATCTCCTCCTGCTGGGCCTTGCTTGCTAGAACCAAAATCTTGGCAGCAGGATGCTGGACCTCGAGTTCATTCACAATTGTTGCGGCATCATTTGTTATGAAAAGCTTGTCCAAATGATTTATTACCATCTTGTTCATACCTAAGAAATTATAAGAGAACTCTGGCTGAATATTTAAAAAAGAAGAAGAAGAAGAAGAAGAATACATGTATATACATATTGAACAGAGATGTAGTGCATCTCCAACTAGAAGAATGATTAATAAGGACAATAACAGAAAATTTTCCAGAAAATGAAAAAAAAACAACACTTTACAGTCCTCTATTGAATAACATGCAGCACAACCACAAGGAATCAACAAAACCAGCAGTGCTACCACTATACTCAAATCATTAAATACTACAATGAGGCAACATACAAATACTGAGATCTAGGCACGGTAATCAAATAATTCTAACAGGTCCATAACCTTATGCTGTGATGAAGCTGTTCTCTTTCCATGTAACGAGAAAAAGGTCCTCCCGCAAGTCCTAGCCCCATTATTTTTTTTTTCAGGCAGATTACCATTATATCAGAGGACCACGCCTCCAATAGCAGAAGATTCTCACGATCATGCTAATATTTACAAACGACTCAATACAAATGTAACAGAACCCACCAAAACAAATGAAGGCAAGGTCGAAAACCCATTCAGAGCACAAATTTTTGGAGGAAAAAAAAAAGTAAAAGCCTTTAACGGAACTCCTGGGGAGGAAAAGCTCACCGTTTGGGCCTAGGGAGGTGCGAGTGATGACGGAGAGTTGCTTGCATGCGTCTATGTTCTTGAGGACAGCTTCATCGAGCCCAGAGAGGTGCTTATGCCCTTCCTTGAGCATCGACTGGATCCCGTAAGGCTGCATCTGGAACCCCATCTTCACCGCACTTTCGGATCGCAGACAACGAAAAGGAGTTCACAAGTAGAGATCGAAATCCTAGAGCTTTTTTGGAGTGCGACCGTTGAAGAGAAGAAGAGAGAAACCCTCTGAAGAAGAAGAAGAAGCAAGAGAGAAGGATCAACCAAAACAAAAACCCTAGGAGGCGAGGCTAGAACGTTCGAAATCGAAACCACTCTCCTTCCTCTGTCTATTGGACCTTAGGCTGGGCCGCGTATTCTGGAAAGGACAACCTATTGGAATAAATGGGCTCTTGATGGAAGCCCAAAACTTAGCCCAAAACTAGCCCATTATTACAACTTTTGCAAACCCGGACTTGGATTAAATGGAATTTAGTAATCAAGTTAGCAGTTAGGGTGAATCTTTGCAGATCTAGTCTTCTAGAAGATCCAAATATAAATTATATAAAGCAAACCATCAATCAAAACCCTGGGATGCAATGCAGGCTTTTGGTGGTCCATCATCTTGCATCCATCCAAGACACAAGAGTTAAAACGTGCCATGCCATCTCAAAAGAAGATTGCGTTTAATACATAAAGTTAATGGTGGTGTTCCAACAACTCCTTTATCCTTTGGCTTTCCCAAACAGCAAACAGACATATTATTATTATTATTATTATTAGTTCTCCATTACCCTTCTCCTCAAAGCAAAGCAAGGCAAAGGAAAGCAACAAACTCGTCCGTCCCCTTTATTTTCTTTGGTTGCAACTTGTTAGTGTGAAAGAAGAGTAAAGAGGGTGGTGAGACCTCTGTAAATCGTTCCCTCTTATTTATTAATCTAATCCAGTATTCCAGTGTGCTCACCTCTCAATTTTAATTAATCTCCTCCATCGTCTATCGACTTCTAACTGCCACGTCGGCAAGTAGGAGTTGTTCTCCAGCTAATGGCTCATGGTTAGACTACTGTTAAGAAAACCCTAGTTCCAATCGGAGCGAAGGGAGGAGAGGGAGAAGGTGGTAACAAGTAAAGGTATCGCGAGACGTGGGATTAGATCGTATCAGTGGATTGGCGGTGGTCGGATGGCGGAGGAGGACAGGAGGAGCGAGAGCAGCAACTTCACCTCGGAGGACGAGGGCACCGAGGACTACCGGAGAGGAGGTTACCACGCCGTTCGCGTTGGTGATTCCTTTAAGCAAGGGGCCTACATCGTCCAATCCAAACTCGGCTGGGGGCACTTCTCCACCGTTTGGCTCGCGTGGGATACCATCCACTCCGTAAGATCTATCTGAGACCTTCTCCGTGTTTCAATATATCCGAGAACATTTGGTATAGTCGTGCGAATTCAATCATATTTAGTACAAGAAGGAAAATTCACCTACTATCTCTTTTCGCTCAGACATAGATAGATTGTGACCAACCTACTATCTTGAAAAAAAAAAAAAAACCATCTTTCATTTTGCTCAAAAATTATATGTTGTGATCAAAATTTGATCTTGTTTTCTTGAAAGAGAAAACCATTTTCTGTTATGCTGAAAAAATGGTGAAAATGACCATTGTAGTACGATACTGTTTCTTGGTTGCAGCGTTATGTAGCGCTTAAAGTGCAGAAGAGTGCTCAGCAATACACAGAGGCGGCCATGGATGAGATAAAGATCCTGAAGCAGATTGCCGATGGGGATCCCATTGACACCCGGTGCGTTGTAAAGCTCCTTGACCATTTCAAGCACTCGGGACCTAATGGCCAGCATGTGTGCATGGTGTTCGAGTTTCTTGGGGACAACCTGCTAACCCTGATTAAGTACACAGATTATCGCGGAATCCCTCTTCCTATGGTGAAAGAGATTTGCCGTCATGTTCTTCTCGGCCTGGACTACCTCCACCGTGAATTATCTATCATTCACACTGATCTTAAGCCGGAGAATATACTCCTCCTGTCGTCCATTGACCCAGCCAAGGATCCATGCCACTCAAGCACACCACTCATTATTCCTTCAGTGAAAACTGATGAACCACCACCTAGAACCCCTGCCTTGACCAATGGTGACCTTAGTAAAAACCAAAAGAAGAAGATTAAGAGAAAGGCAAAGCAGGCTGCTGCTGCCACCTCAGATAATAATGCAGTGGCAGCATCTGCAGATGCAGATTGTTCAGAAGATAAAGAGGGATCTTGTGCAGTGAATGATGGTGGTGGTGGTGCCAATGAGGAACCCAATGGAGTAGTGTGTGGCCATCAGAGAGGCAGCAGAGATACTAGGAAGAGGTTAGCAATGGAGGCCGACCTACGATGTAAGTTGGTGGACTTTGGGAATGCTTGCTGGACATATAAGCAGTTTACAAGTGATATCCAGACAAGGCAATATAGGAGTCCCGAGGTGCTTCTGGGATCCAAGTATTCTACATCTGCCGACATGTGGTCATTCGCTTGTATCTTCTTTGAACTTGCCACAGGAGATGTGCTCTTTGATCCACATAGTTCAGACAATTTTGATAGGGATGAGGTAGAGGACTTGAACTTTAAATCTCTCTGAACTAATACCAATGAGCATTAATTCTTTGTACATAACTGTGGGTTGGTTTTTGCTTCTTACCATGGCAGTAATTAACTTTGAAAATCTCATTTCTCCATCAAAAGCTCTATATCTACAGTTAGTAATTATTCATCCATCAACAACAATATATTTTCTTCTAGTGCGGAAGAGACAAGGGTTCTCAATGACTGATTGAGTTATTTACTCTCCAAAAAGGCTAGTTGTTCAACTCTTCTCCATTGAAGTTTTTTTCTTCTCATTGAAGTTTGTTCTTAAATATTTAAATTGATGTGTGAACAAACCTTGACTGTTTCACTATTAAAACTGAAATATGGCAAGATTCAAACTTGGAGAAGCTTATGTGATATTGCCACCTGCATTTATTGTGAACTTTTAACTGCTTGGATAGGTGACAACACTAAAGTAAATAAAGAATAAAAAGGAATAGACTGTTACATGTTCTCCTTTACTATGTGCTTGAAAATATCTATTATACTGATACAATTTTTCAAATGCTTGTCTGTGTGATTCATTCTGTGTGCTGTTTTGTCACATGCCTTGAGGTTTAGGCTTATAATATCTAGACTTCATTCAGTATTTAAAATTTTAAACCCCTTGCATAAGCAGTGCTCTTCAGGCATAATCTGAATTCTGATGGATCAAACAGTAAACATCACACTAGATTCCTATATTAACATGAAGATACAGTTGAAACTGTTTAGACTAGGAGGTCAGAATATAATCATTTCCACATGCAGGAGCATCGTCTTCACTATGAAACCTCATGCTATCTGTCTTTGTCCTAGTGATGAACATTCTTATTGGATATGAATATATGATGCATCCTAGAGAAAACAAATATCTTTAATGGCACTTGTGAAGGGGGGAATCAGTCCATATTACATTCATGGGCTACTGTGCCTCGATTCTTCACTAGCCACACATGCTGCTGACACACAATTATGTTATAATACGGGGAGATTGCTAATTACCTAGTAGAGATTTTTCTGCAACAGGTATATATTGGTGACCATATTCTTATGTATTTGCAGGATCACTTGGCGCTGATGATGGAGCTTCTTGGAATGATGCCGCGGAAGGTAAATCACCTATCCTGAACCTCCAAGATATCTCATATTGTTTGAATTCTCTAAATCTACAATAGTGCTTCTCAGATAGCCTTGGGCGGTAGGTACTCTCGAGAGTTCTTCAACAGGCATGGTGACCTGAGGCACATTCGCCGCTTGCGGTTTTGGCCCCTCAACAAAGTACTCATGGAAAAGTATGAGTTCAGCGAGCAAGATGCAAATGACATAGCTGATTTTCTTGTTCCAATACTGGACTTTGTTCCAGAGAAACGTCCCACAGCTGGCCAATTACTTCTTCACCCATGGATCAATGTAGGGCCTTTCGTACGTGAGCCAAGGACTCCATCTGAACCAACCCAAGCTTTGGTTGATGGTGTTTCTGAGAAGCAAACGAAGGAGAGAAATGAAAGAGATGCAGTTGTAGTTGGATTAAGAAATATTGCCATTGGTGGAGCTTCAAATCAATCAAGTGATCCTCATCCTGGCAATATAGGATGCAAGTCAAATATTTCCTCTTCGAGGTAGTTATAGCAGAGTTGCTTTTAGGCCCTCAGCAAGTGATTTTTTTTTCCTCTCTTTCCACTATTTTATATATCATCGGGGTGGATACCACTCAGTTTAATATGTCTACAAGTGGTTGTAAAAGGAGAGCTTGGTGCAATGATTGTTAGCACTTGGAGTGGAAAGTGCGAAGCAGGGATACTGTTGTAAGGCTTACTAAGATTGTTCCTCTTAATTCTAATGTCCTCTCTATAAGACAAGTTCCAAATTCTTCAAAAATTCTTTAGAATTGAATTTTCAATGGACTGCCATTGTATGCTTCAATGTTGCAACTTCCTTTATCCTACGATGGTTATATGTTTTAAATTGATAATATTGATAAGCAACACCAGTGTCAGATTTGTGTCATCATTGTTACCTTGCTTCAAGCCTAGGAACTGGAGCAACTACAACATCAAAACACATTAGTAGTTAAACTCTGGCAGATTTTATACAATGAATCCAAGAAACAAGTTAGCAAATCAACGAATACCCTATTTAATTATCTACAACCTATCTTTTTTCTAGAACAGCTGGCTGAGAAGTCCAAGAAGCACTGACAAAAGCACCACTAGTGAAACTGTAGGTGATGAAGAAGCAGGAGAATTAATCTGTATGATGAAGTTGCACGACCCCTGCGACGCATTCTGCGTCGTCTCCATGGCCAGCCCTTGAAAATAGCAGCTCGACTCAACTTGGTTCTGAGTCTGGTAGTACATATTGAAAGCATAAGAAGCATTTCCATTTGCATCCAGGTTGTTGCAGGTAGAGCCGTAACCAAGGGACGTGCAATCCGCATAAGTGCATGCAAAGTTTACGTTGTCCGCAAGCTTGCTAAGATCTGTAGAATTTGGGTTTAACACACACCACTTAGGAGGCAAATACGTAACATTCTTGGCTCCAACGAGGAGCTTGCCTTCTCCCTGACCTGAGAGATCCATTGGAAACTTGGGTTGGCCATCATAGGTAAAGATTCCCCAGTGGCGTTCAAAATCCCCTGGAGCTACGCTCTTGGCATCCTCATCAATCAAACCAAAGAGATAGACTTCTATGTATGTGTTTGGCCTAAGTGGAGTTCCTTGATTGATACCAAGACGTTTTAGAAGGCCATCGTAGAACCTTTTGGCATAGTCCAAGTTTGCATGTTTGTCTCCATCTGTAGGCCAACCAACTTCTCCTACAATGATGGGCATGTCTCCGTAGCCAGCCTTCTTGAGAGCAGAGGCAAGGGTGTCGAAGTTGGCGTCAAACACATTGGTATACTCAATTCCGTTGTCGATGACCGGAGTTGCAGAGCCGTCGAAGAAAGCAAAGTCCAGCGGGAAGTTGTCGTTTGCATAGAGACTTAGGAATGGGTATATGTTCACGGTGAACGGCGCCGCATTTTTGTGGAAGAATCGAAGAATTTGAGTCATCTGTTCCATGATATCAGCTCGGAATTGTCCTGCAGAAGGGAGGGGATTGTTTGTCGGTGACTCATAGACGTCGGCATTGAGGGGAATGGTGGCCTTAATGGTGTTGCCTAGACCTGCTTCATTGATGGCATTTTGGATGTTCTCCAGTGCAGGGAATGTGGTATTATCAAATGTACCATTGTAGGATTTGAGAAAGGGCTCATTTCCGACTGCTACATATCTGCCAAAGGAGGGGGGGAAAAATCATGACAATAGCTTGGAGATTCACATCCATCTATCTTTGATTACTATACTAAAAGTGTACGAGGTTAATGAATTCTCCGTAAGCAAATTCAGAGATAGAACAGAGGTTACTACTTACTAGCATTGGGGCCATTCAGTAACGCAGTAGGTAGTAAGAAAAAAAAACTGGAAGAAAAGGCTGATATAATGAAACTTGCTACTGGATTTATAAGAAAAGGAAGGACGTTATAGATTTGGAAACGTACGTAATATTCACACCTCCTTCGAAATTATAGCGAGTTACGTTCTTCTGCACCCACTTCTTTGCCGTATCATAATCATTCATGGCGGCGAGCATGTCGTTCGGGATTGCGATCATCACCTCGATACCGGTTCCAGCCAATGCACTCATGGTGGATTCAGCAGCATCGAACAGCTTCACCTTCTTGATCCCATTGTCTTGCAAGAGCTGACTTATGTTCTTAGGCGGGAAACGGTGAGTCGAAATAGTGCCCCAGTTGACCCCAAGGCCTTCGACAATGGGAAGTGCGAGTCCCATAAGAAGAACCCACGAGAGCAATTGGTAAACCTTCATCGTCTTTCTTCCAATATCAATGAGACCACCTTTCTGGGATATGAATCCCAAAGGGTAGAACAAGGATGGGCAAAAGATCTAGCACAAAGAGTACGCCTTTAAAAAAGAAAACTTTCAGATAAAACAGAGGTTGGATTTCACAAAATAGCCAGAATTTAAAGAAAGCAATCAGAGGAAGGTGGTGTTCTCAATAAATCTACCACTCATCCGAACACAGAGAACAATGCAGTCACAGACCCTGTGTAAGAAAAAACTAATCTTTTCTGAAGGCTTAAAGAAAAGTTGCCTCCTTTAATTCGTTAACCCCCTTTTCTGCTGATCTTTGATGATGTAGCAGAGAGAAAGAAGAACGCGAAATAGAACGTATGAATTCAAAATGCAGAAAGGGTCTCTGAAAGATTTACGGAATCCTGATATGTTCCTTGGAATTGGGAGGTCGATGAACAGAAAGACACACACACCAAAAAAAGAAAAAAGAAAAAAGAAAAAGATGTACCTAAAGGAAGAGAGGGGAGTATATAAGGTTGGCGCGGTTTGCAATCGAGTGAGGGTTTGACCGCGTCGCTACGTGGTGCACGTCGCCCCCTGAGATTCCCTGGCCCCACGTTGGTCGTGTATAGGTGGGGGTCCCTCCTTCGATAGCAATTTCGTCATTATAAGTGATTTGTGCTCTTGCGACGACTGGGGCTGGTCGGCCGCCGGCTTTCGCGGCCGTTGGATCGCCGCACGTTTCAGAGAAGTTTGGCATTCTGGTGCCATTTTACAAAAATGTCCCCTGCATTGCATGGCGTATTGGCATGAGAAGAGCGTCGTCATTCAGAGAAGTGCGCAAGTGTGGAAGGTGACCCACGAGAACGTTTATTAACCCAGAGTAGTTTGTTTGTTAGGTTAGTCCAAATGGTTTAGTTAGTGAGGGAAGTCTTAGTCAGTCCAATGAAGAGTGAGAACGAGCATCATAATTTGTTGTCATTAGGAATTCCGATGATGTCAAAATTTCAGAGGAGCTACTTGTTTGGAATCACGGCAGCACCTCGGAAATATTGTGTATAGCAACAGGTATTTAACTTCACAATCAGATGTTAAGAAGAAACTGCAACAAGATATGCAGATAACAATCAATATAATAAACAACACAAAGCACATTTATTCTTCTAATTTATGAAGTCATTGTAGTAAATAATGGGCACTGATCTTGACACCAAATAAGACAGAAAAGCTGTCTGAGCTCGGGCAGAAACAGATAATGATGATAGAAAGGGAAAGAGGAATCACACAAGTATTTTAAAGAGGGACCAGAATCAAATAATTATGAGAAAAGCTTGATATTGGTGGAGAAATATGATAGAATTTGGTGACCTATTATTCACTCATGGGAGCACCAGCCTCTTGACTATAGAAGCCATATACTTGCCCTGGTGTTCGGCAAGGGAGAGCTCTCTTTCAGTAGCTTGCCTTGTGCCATCACCGGCGAAAACTCCTGCACCATATGGAGAACCTCCTCTGATATCATCCATGCTGAACATGCCAGCTCCGAAAGTGTATCCGATGGGAACGAAAAGCATTCCGTGGTGAGCTAACTGGGTGATTGCGGTCCAACTGCAATCAGAAAGTAAACCCGATTATGAATTGATGTAGCTAAGTTAGCAGCAAGAGAAACCAAATTTTTTTTTGAAAAATATGAGTTCCAATAAGAAAGTAAGTCCTTTCCAAAGCTCTCTCTGGTCAAATATCATGATAACTTAAACCATCAATGGGTAGAAACATTGCAATTTAAGTACATCAGGATGTCTTTCACTGTCATAGACCCTCTGTTTTGTGAATGTTAACTAACTCATACGCCCTAATGACCTAAAAGTTTCAATATTGTGAGGTCCATAATATAACTTTTCAAATTACATGCTTGCACTTTTCTTAAGAACCTAGTAATGGTATGTAAATTGATTGACGATAACAATCCAAAGAAGAGAATAGAAAAATATGCTCTTCAAAGGGAGTGCTTCAACAGAAACCAGAAAATATGCACTTTAAATGTAACAAAACATGAGATCTTACACTGGCCTTAAGTTATGATTCCTTTAAGCAAACAGTAAATTATTTGCTCTACTTGTAGAATTGCTGCTTATGTAATCCAATAAAGTAAAACAGTCACATGGTTTATTAATTAGATGCTTGGACCTCACCGGCTTGCCCCCATGATAGCACAGGATTTAACATGTATGCATTTGATATGAAATTAACCTAATATTTCAACCTCTTCAGTCAATTGAAGAGTGAAGCTCTGTCCATGACTCTGACACTACAGCATGTAATAGGGGCCATTAGGTACAGCTTGAGCTAAAAGTAGCTAAGTGTTGCCATTTGTTAGACTTTGAAAACAGAATGGACATGCTTAAAGGGTTTCTAGGTTGGTTCAAAGATCCCCATTCGACAAAATAATTCTTATGATCTAAGCTTGAAACATATACATAATTAGAACTATAATAATTGAGAAATCTATGGCTTAGATGTATGTAGCTATCACCATATAGTATATGAGTTACTAGATCAGTATCAGTTTTAGCATGTATATACTATTTAGATTGTAAGCATATCGTAGTGCCAGTTGAAGCTACAATGAATCAGCAATAGCATTTGCATTCAAATGTTCTCAGTTAGAACACACTGACATACAACACTGGAGATGTTCTTACTTTCTATATTTAGCAACTAATTAACCTTGAGCAATGTAAGACATAACATTATAACATAATCAGCAATAGAATCAGAAATCCAGCACAGAGCAAAGTCAAATCTCCTCTGGCATGGACTGCAATTATTTAGATGCATGTTCTAACTTACTAAAGAAATAACCAGCAATGGTACCTAACTTTCTGAAGTAGGGTTTGTGGTTCATTAGACTTGGTTATTCGTGTAAAAAATTTCTAGATCATTTCTCACAACTACCATCCAGAATACCTAGGTTTTGCTTCCTTATTTGATCATGTTTATCAAAAGAAAATCTTAGCCAGTTCTTTTGCGCTTGCATGATCAATTACATAACAACACCCAAAAATCCAATGCATCTAAATCAGAACCATACTTAGGGTGATCATTTAAGGAGAATTCAGTCTCTATTGCTGAAGGAATAGAGAAAAGAAAATGACACTTAGTCTGCACATTTGTTAGAGACACAAAACCACAAAGTTGGGATCTACATTTTGGATTTTTGAGAGTGATGTCCTCTGAAAGTAAGTAGATTAATATTTTTAATCTGTTCTTCAAAATACGTGAGTTATTCGCCGCATCAATTTTCTAAATGCTGGTGGCAGGTATCCAGACAGTTGAAGTTGTTTTCTTTGCAGCAGTTGTAAGCAATTTCAGTTGTTGCAGGCAACAGAACTGCTCCAATGTGATATCCACTGTCACCTTGGAATCTGAATGGTAAAATTTCTGTAGTAAAAAACCTCCATCTCTCTAGAGCTAGAAGATAAGAATTCAATGGCTGTGCAATTATATGACGATACACTCATCTGATTCACATTTTACTGAATAGGTCAGCTGTTTTTGTATTCTTAAACTATAACCTCAAGATCCAACAACATGGCCTCAGATTACAGAAGTAGGAATCTTGAATTACTGTGCCTAATTTGCTTAAGTATCTGCTTGTAAACTTGCTTCCACATCTGCTATTCAGTCACATTCTTATGTTGTTTTGATGACTCCATCTCCATAGATAAGCCTACATCAAGACTCCAACTTCAGAGTTAGGCAACTAAGAATCAGGTATTCAGATCTTTGTGTCACTCTTCAATTCCATCTAGGCCCATACTGCATTCCATTTACCATTTACTGAAGGGCCATCTTGACTTTTGTCATTTTGCTGATGGCCAGGGATTTTTTTATCTCTCTTTCTCTCCTCTTTAAGGAACCTATTATCTAACTTATCTCTATTAGTAAAGTAAATAATCACTACAATCATATCCAAAGTCCAAACAATATATAGCTATTACGATCTCCTCAATAACCAATAGTTGGTCCCTGCAACTTTCAGGAAATGCTACAATTCAATTTCCAACGTCAATAACATACGGTGACTTCTCTAACTAATATCGAAACTTTAATTGAAGAAACATGATTCAAATCCTCCCTGTTGTTTGACGTGAATTTTTTTGTAAAATATAAAGCACCATTTGTCTAAGCCTCTAAGGTTCTTCATATGATATCCCCATAATCCAGCCCATTGTGGAGCTAGCATGTTCCTTCAAAAGTCAAAGAAGAATAACACTAATTTCCATTAGGAAAATGATGACTAATAGTGAACCATACAGTAGACAACATTGAGATGGCAATCTCCATCTAAAGTGTACTAATGCTCATTTGCAGTTTTGCTGCTCAATATTCTAAAGTTTGATTCTCAAAAGATTTTTGATTTCAAGTAAACACAATAATCCAAGAAATGCCTCGTGCATCTATTATTAATATTCAGCATAGTTTCTCATTTTACCTGCAAGTTCAGGCTCAAAAACATACCATGGAAATTATGCAGCACAATTAACAAAACAAATAACATAATTAAACATGCTTCATAAAACTCTCCAGCAAATAGAAACAAATGAACAATCAAATACATTCTGTAAATTGAAAATAGCATTCATGCCAAAAGTTAGGAACTAGGGTGACAACTATGGTTTGGCTGCAGATAAATTAACCATTTCCCTCATACTACCAGTGGTCAGCCCAAGGCTAGCCCTACAAATTCGGCATAAAAGACTTTCTTAATTGATATATTATTTCATTTGCTAGGCATGAGGATCCTGAGAAAAAATCTATTGTTTTATCCAATCACCAAAAAATTGAAAAGAGATTCATGGATATGCATAATCGGTGACTGTTAAGTTTCCTCTTCTGAAATTAAAATAATTCTGATCTCCAAACATGTTTCCAGAAGAAAAAAGTAAAATGCTACGGATTTATCTGCAGATAACATTCTATAGACTTACTCTCAGAGCATACACATTGAATGGATGTTAATGTGGGTTTAAAATGTAAGAGTCCAGAACTGAATCAGGGTTTATGCTTGTTCAAGAAAAGCTTAAGTGGAGCTTCTGGGACTGGTTAACCCATGAATTAGGACCAAAGATTACTTAGTAACTAAATTGAGCATTCAGCTATGAATTCATCCTTCTTTTAAACTTTAGTGTTAAATCAACAGATAAATATAAGAGAGCATGATAGTAAGGCCTACTACAGGCAGCCCGACATCTGGTTTATATAGCAAACCAACCACTTGAAAGGTTTGTACTTATTGGCCTCCCAAAATCAACATTGCTGAGAGCCTCATCCACTAGGAACAGTTGCTCGTCAACAGGCCCAAAGTAAAGCTAAATTCTGAGAGAACAACAGAATCTACAAACTAGTTTAACTCCAAACTCTTGCGCAGACAAGGAACTAGAGGCAAAAGGATTGGATATTTATATATTAAAAGAGAGATCAATGCCATGAAGAATCTTACGCTGTTGTTTCCTGTCCTCCTCCTTGGGTCCCCGTACTCACAAAAAATCCAGCCGGCTTTCCGGCCAGCTTCTGCTCTTTCCACAGCTGTCCTGTGGAATCAAAGAAGGCCTTCATCTGAGCCGCCATTGCCCCATACCTTGTAGGAAACCCAAACAATATCCCATCAGCCTCTTCCAGCTCAGCTGCTGCAGTGATAACAGGGATCTCAGGATCCTTCGGTGGCGCCTTCATCTGATCCAAGACCTCCGATGGCAGCGTCTCTGGGACGCGGTAAAGCACGCCCTCTGCACCGTCGATGCCATCCACTCCCTTCTTCATCCTCTTCGCGAGACTCTCGACGTGGCCATACATGGAGTAGAACACGATAAAGATTTTAAGCTTGACAACAGCCGGCGGCGGAATAGCGGCGGCTTCCAAGGCCTCGTTGCTTGCTTGGCTCTTCTGCTCCGTGGGAATTGGGACATTGCGAGCAGATGATGGAGCGTCGTTTGATGCGACTGCTGGCTGCCGCTTCTTGCTTGGCACACAACCTCCTCCTTTTCCCATTGTTGCTCTATTCTCTCATCCAATTCTAACGACGGTTCTAGGGTATCAGCAAGGAACGGTTCGAATTAGCTCCAAAGTTAACAACTTTCCTACGAAATTTGTCTCCTTAGCGAATTCTGCCTCGATTTGTCCGAAACCCTTGTAAAGTTCCGAACTTTCCTAAGCGATTCGAAGCAGATCGAACAAAAAACAGGGAAATAGAGATTCTTTCTGGAAATCACAATTGCAGAAATCCCCGGATACCTTAATTTGGATCAAGTCGAAATGATCCGCTTCACAATCTGGAATAAAATGCAAGCCATAAAAGTGAGATCGAGAATAAATTCGTTACCAAAATCGAACTGCAAACCTTTTAAAATAATTCCAAGCGAACCAGCGGACAACAAAATTTCCTGTAAAAGATGAATGGTACTCACAAGCTTGTTCTTCCTCCCTTTCCCGAGAAGAATCGGAGCAGTTCCCTTCGACTCCGATCTCCCTTACCTCTTTCTCGAGGCGGATGGATATCTAATAAAAAGTCTCGTTACTCGTTTTAGAGACTTCTCTAGATGTTTTGACGAGCCACTGCGCTGTTCACGACCAACCCTGGATCAGGTGCAGCTCGGCTTGTGGAATTCTACTACCCGATAGCCATTAGTCAGGTGACACGTAGATCCGTCATAGAAAGCGGCTGTGTGTAAAATTAGTTGTGGCGGCCCTTTTTGTTTGAATATTATTTTCTTGTGCAACTTTGTTCCACGTACGCAGCAGGCCAGATCAAAATAGAATAAAATACATCTCTATTCTCTACTCAACCAATAGGCTAGAGAATAGATAAGTAGTTAGTATTATTATTATTATTATTATTATTTACTTGGATGTTCGAGTAGAGGAAACCGCACGCCAAGTTGACTCTATTGGCAATGAATTATCGAGCACAACTAGGCCATATCCCTTCATATATATTTTAGGTTAGTTGCTAAGCTGTAACCGGGCGTAGGAAAATAAGAGGCCATCTTGGACTATATCGACAGAGTCGACAGGGGGAATGAACGTGGTCGGTCCTCCTTTTGTTGTTGTAAATTTTATACTCGATAATGGTGTTTTTTTTAGTTAATACCTCACCTACCCTTCTCAAAATCATTGTCTATATGCTCCTCCTACGGCTACGGCTAAAATCAGCCCAAATCCTTGAATTGGTCAACTCCAGATATTTGAAAGCCCCCAGCCCAGCCCAGCCCAGCCCAGCCCAGAGCAATAATAAGCAATGGTAAATGGATTCGGGTTGTCAAGTAAAAAAACTCCTAAAATCCGACGACCCTCTTCCCCATCCGACTGAGAGGTGATCTCCCGCGAGTTTCCCATCTCCACGATCGTTTCTTCGCCTTCTTCTCATCTCGCTTCGCCTGCCGTAGCTGTTGAAGCGCAGCAATCACATTGGTATTCCTCCATTAATTTCATCCTTATTTGCATTTGTTCCTATGCCGGTTTAGGATTTTGAGCTTCAAAAATATTTTTAGGTTATATGATGCAAGTGGAATGGTGTTTCTTGCTTCAGAAGAGGGATTTCATTATACATAATGTAACTTGGGGAAATGTAGGTCCACATTTGATTAGCTTTGACTCTTATCATAGATTTGTGTCTTTTTTGTTTCGATGAGCCATGGGTGGTATGATAAAATATTGAATTCTAACTGTGTTCTTATACCCTTGAAATTAGGGCTCCTTGACGTGGATGGCGATTGCGCCTATTAATATCCGAACTTGTTTTGTAGCTCAACAGGTAAGGGATGTTATTACTTTTACTTCACTCAGTGGTGAAAATATGATAAACCGGTAGGTTTGAGAATATGCATATTTTGATGAAAAAGGTTGATATAAAGATAAACACGAGTAGACCGGAGGCATATTTTAGAGTATTGAGAGTTTATCAGTAAAATTCCGTTGCAATCATTAGTTCTTTCAGAACATATGTATTGATAGGAACTTGTGACCTAATGCAAAGCACTTTCCTATAGGAATTGTCTAGGAGTCAACTTTTTTCTCCTAGGAGATGGACTTCTTCATCTGTTGGCTGTTGCAATCTCCTATAGAGCAACAACAATGCTGTTGTTGTCCTTGTTCATTTAATATTTCTTCTTGAAATCTTTCTTGTCAATGGAAAGAAAGTTAAGCTAACACCAACAGATACATGGATCTACTTAGGGATGCTTTTGGGCTACTCGAGTTGAGGAGCTCAGACTGTCGTTGTTGAGAGCTTGAAAGGTGCAATATCATCAGAATAATTTACCATAGAAAAGAAACAAAATCAGCTCTGCTTTGGAAGGACATTTGTGCCTGGCTACATCACGCAAAGCTGAACCTTTGTTACCTGGAGAGTATTATCTCCTGCCTTTAGGAGGCATATGTGGTGAAGAATTGGGGAGTCCTTGTTGAAGTCAATAGCATGAGATGATAGCCTTTTGGTAGTGCTAGTGCATCTTGTCTTTTATAAATCTTGGCCTATCACATTTATTTCTCTCTTCTTAGTGCTGAGCTATGAAAAATTCCATTAATTCTGCTTGTTTAGCATCTACAACATGGGCTAAAAAAATTCTCTTCTGGTACTAATATGTTATTATTGAAATTAATTATCTAAACAATCTCTCCTTGAACACTTTTCCACAAACACTCTTAGAGCATACCTAAAATGAGAAATTGATCAATATGGTTAGGAAATGCCCAAGAAGACCACACAGTGCATCAGTTAGAAAGTATGGTGTTATTTAAGTAGAAGGTGCATTGGAAGAAAATGAAAAAAAAAAAAAAGGGGGGGGGGACGGCAAAATCTAGATGTTGTACAAATTATATATTTGGACTTGATTTGTAGAGAAGCTTGCACTAAATAGAGATGAATAGAAGGCTGATCCATATAACTAAGATAAGCAGTTCTGACTAAAGCTTGTCATTGTTGTAATTATTGATCATAGTATCATGACCCTGTGTCATTATGTAAGTAAAGAAAAGATGGCAGAATCATCAAGGAAGTGAGGAATATACCATAGATTTTACCTACGCCAGGAGGCATAACATCTCAATCCATTAAAGTTGATACCTTCCCTACTATCATTGAACAACTGACTGGAATGTTGCTGGTAGATGGCGATGGGTTTGGCAGAAATCATGGCCTATCACATAATTCACTTGACGACATGGATTTTAAACTTAGCCATGTGTTCATACTTCGTTGTTAGTATGATAATGCAAATTCTGATTGTGAAAGTCAGATTGCCACTTTCAGTTTTCTTGTCATATTTATCTCAATTTCACCGATCCTTTGTCCTACTTATGTGATTACTAAGTGGAAATACACCTGTTCTCTTGGATAAGCACGATCAGTCATTTATCAATTTATCATCATTTACCTATGGTTCTCATTCATGGGCCACCCAAATCTTGTCATTCTTTTATTTGTGCACATGTTAGATTTCTACTTGATTAGTTGTTTATCTCTGCAGATGCTTTTAAATTGGTCTTTATAGCAATACTTGTTGTAAGTAGCAATGCCTCTGAATTGTACCCTTTGTCGCTGCACAAAGCATCTGAAATTTGTTGGGTTGAGATGGGTCATGCTTTTAGAACTGTACTCTTGTATATCAGTCTTCCATAGTTCCTTGTGGGAGATTTTAGTATTTTACTATGAGAAATAAAATAACATGGTATCACAAAATCACCCGGTCATGTCAGATTAACCTGGGTATGCATCACCGACCTTATCTTAATGTTGCAGTTCTGGGATTTATTTGTTTGCCGTGCTTAAAATTGTGGGCACTGATAGTAAGCTTGGAGCCCTTCTCTGACACCCCACCAATAGCACATGAACCACAGATCTCTCAAGTTCACTTCAATAATGCCATTGTTTCAATGAGGAAGACTACTTAAACCTTATTTACACACTGGAAATTCTTGTATGGTGCTGCTATGGGAAACTCTGTTCATGATTCATCACCGGCCAAGGTACTTAATCTCTTCCTCAGCATCTCGCTTCTACTGGTGATTTTCTTCTATCTCACCGCATGGTTGAGTTCTTCCTATCCTCTATTGCAACAACCATTAAAGGAAACCATCAAGAGCAACCAAATTCGGCATTCTGATGATTCCGGCAGAGTCTGCAATGGCCTTTATAGATTTGAAAGCTATGATGAGAAGTGCAACTATTTGAATTCTGAAGCCCAATGCCTTCCAGAAGGATATATTAATTATCTCAGCCTCTTCTACTGTGTCTGTGGTCAATATCCCATCCTTGGTTATACAATGCTGATGCTATGGCTTCTTTTGTTGTTCTACCTACTGGGAAACACAGCTGCAAACTATTTCTGCCCTAACTTGGAGGGCTTATCAAGACTACTGAAGCTCTCCCCTACCATTGCGGGAGTGACCCTCCTCTCTCTAGGCAATGGTGCCCCTGATGCCTTCTCTATCATGGTCTCCTTCTTGGGCAGTGACACCAGTGATGTAGGTCTCAATAGTGTGTTAGGTGGTGCATTCTTCGTGTCATCTGTGGTCGTCGGAATCCTAAGCATCTCCCTTAGTCCTCGCAAGATCTCCATCGACAAGTTCAGCTTTGTGCGTGACATTTGCTTCCTCCTTTTTGTTCTTACAGTTGTACTTGCAATCTTAGTGATTGGTAAGATGAATCTATGGGGTGCCATGGCTTTCACTTCCCTTTACTTGGTATATGTCTTCCTCGTATCAATCACATATGCCTGTCACAAGGGAGATGAAGAGACGGGTATCTATGATGATTCGTTGCCCTTGCCACTGCCAACGGATACAAAATTTTCGCCGTGTCAAAGCACAGAGGTTGGTGAATTGAGAGCCCCTCTTTTATGTAGCAGGGTTGTGGATCAATCTAAGATCTCTACAGTGAGACAAGGTGACAGCTTTAAGTTCCTAACATCATCTTGGAGTAAAACTATTAGTAGGATATTGTACATTATTGAGCTGCCTGTGTATCTGCCAAGGAGATTGACCATCCCAGATGTTTCCAAGGAGAGATGGTCTAAGTCATTTGCAGTTATGTCGGTGACATTGGCACCAACTCTCTTGGCTGCACTTTGGAATTCCAAGAGAGAAGATGCGGGTGAAGAAGAGAGGTTGACCATCCATCTGTTTGGTGGATTAATAGGGATTGTGTTAGGGATTGGTGCTCTTGTGAAGACCAACAAAGATAGACCACCATCCAGATTCCTACTCCCTTGGCTTGCAGGTGGGTTCCTGATGAGTGTCATCTGGGCCTACATCATTGCTGAGGAGTTGGTCTCCCTCTTAGTCTCTCTTGGTGTTGTGTTACAAATAAGCTCGTCCGTTCTGGGACTCACTGTGCTAGCCTGGGGCAACTCTCTGGGAGACTTGATCGCCAACGTGGCAGTAGCAATGAATGGTGGGCCACGAGGGGCCCAAGTAGCAATATCCGGCTGTTATGGTGGGCCTATCTTTAATATTCTAATGGGCCTGGGCCTCTCTCTTGTGTTGTCCTCCTGGGCTAGGTATCCCTCTCCATCGGCCATCCCCAACGACCCCACTCTGTATCAAACCCTGGGGTTCCTTATGGGTGGACTTCTGTGGGCCCTGGTGATGGTCCCTAGGAGAGGCATGAGGATTGACAGCATATTGGGCTATGGGCTGTTATCCATATACCTGTGCTTTTTTATCTTTGAGATTAGTTGAGTCTTTTGGTGTAATAAATTTCTAAGTTTACCTTTCGCCTTTAGATGGTCAGCATCAACTTTATTGAATGAGTCTGATGTGATGGGTAGACATCATCGAAAGTGTCGTGGACCAACACGAAGAAGCTTAGCAAGGAGACAGAACTCAGAAGAGAACGGTAGTATTAAAAAAAAAAACCGCCGGCTCATAATTCAATCCCACCCCTTTCTCCTCCTTCACTAACTCCAAAAACGGTGGCCCCCTTGATTCTTGCGAACGTGATTAATTTTCAACTCTCAACATGATTTTAAACCTACTGCCTAAATATAGTTATCATCATTATCATGCATGACTTTGAACTCTGAACATTTTTCCTTTTTTTTTTCTTTTTTTTTTTAGTGGGGAGTGTTGGTGGCCCAAGATAATTTATGAGCAACGGTTGAAAATCGATGGTTGCCAGGTTGCTATCGTTACTATCTCTCGGACATAACAATCGTACGCCCCATCGGCGGTGAACAACTTGTTTTGGATCTCCTTTTATTCTTCTTCAAGGGGGGCCGGCATAACTTTAAATATATATGTAAGAGGGAGCGGGTGGTGGGTATAACTGTAATAATAAAACACTCGGCTTTATTCTGGGCCAAAGCCTTGATCAACCCAGTAACTAACATAAGCTCTGACTGGGCTTTACTTCAATCCTACAGGCCAACAAGTCATTTTAATTTAGCTAGTGGAAATTCAAATTCAATTTGAGTTTTGCGTAACAAGTAAAGTAAACCAACTCATTGTACATTGATGAGCCAAGTAGGCCCTGATTGATTAGTGTTGATACGTAAGCATCACGAGTCCTATTGATTCAGTTTGGTGTGCAGACCCAATGGAGATTCGATGAGCTTCTCGCTCTGGTGATGCCAGATATCAGAGCATATATTGATGAGGAATATATCTTTTCGTACTTTGATTGTGAAGCATTACTGATAACAAGTATATCTAGACGATTTGCCTCTCTGTTCTCTCTGCATACAGTGTTATAATCCACGTGCTTACTCTACCGTCTCTAGAAAATTAACTGTGACCTGTCGACAAATCATTCTTTTAACTGGTCGTTGCTGTTGGAAGTAACGCTTTAGAAAGACGTTTTTGGATGCTTGCTCCTCTCCTTGTACTTGGTTTTCAGGAATTCAAACCACAATTTTATTATTAATTCAAATGTTGCTTATATATTAACAACTGCTTCCTCCATGCAATTATATATAGATATATAATCGTATAGTTTTTCGGTTCCTATATTTCAAAATCAATTAAACTCTTATCACTCCTATCTGAAACTCTCCTTTGGATTACACTTGAAATTAGAGTCGGGGTTGGATAAACTGTGAAAAAGAAAGATTTGGTAATGAATTCATTGGTAAATCTAGCAAGCACCATGTTTTGGTTCTTTATATCGTGCCAACGGACGAGTTTGAAATCCGTACAAAAAAAACTTCAAAGAAAATATAAAGAAATCATGAACAGCACAACAAACAGGTACAAGAATCACAGCTGTTGTGCTCTGCGATATCTTGCATGCACCATCCAGGAACTTTCTGCACACTTGGTCCTTTGGAATAACAACAGCTTCTTGAAAACATTTCTGAAAGAAGATAAATGCCTTCGTTTCATTTCCTTCAAACACCAAACAACTTATATTAATCAGTCAGTGATACTATACATATGTATGTATGTATGTATGTATGTACGTATATCAAATAAGTTGGTGATAATATATATTACTTTTCTGTCAGTACTTTTTATGTCGGTACTGCCTCAATGATTGTAGTCCTGAGGAAAAAAGTTCGTCTAAAATTTTCAATGAAAAGGAGAGAGGATATGAAAAGGAATGAGCTACATACTTGTCTCCCAACTTCCACTTTTTTATGCTATCTGCACCTTTGCTGATAGCAACCACACAAGGGAATGAGAGTTGAAAGGGGAATCAACAAAGCTCTCATTTCCGTGAGTCTGTCTATTATGTACATGTGCATGCACCAGAATAAGGACAGTAGTAATTTTGCAAACTACCCTCTCTCAAGTTAATTAAATTTAATTTCATCAATAAGGCTCTCATTTCCCTACGTCTATCTATTAATCATCATGATCATGTATATATATATATATATAAGACATATGCGATCTCTAAGCAGGAAGCAATTAATTAGTTTTAATTATTATCTTCTTTTTTCTTCTTAACCAAGTAGCCAACCTTCACGAGTCAAACCAGAGCATTGGGAGAAAAGAACAAAAAAAAAAAAAAAAAAAAAAAAGGAAAAGTAAGAGTCCAATTTAAGTCATGACTAGTCACTGACATTTTAAGACAGTTTTGGGGTTCTGAGAGAGGAGGGGGTTTAGCCTGAGCCCTGAGCCCTGAGGCCTGAGGCCTGAGGCCTGAGGGGATTAGGGCTGGGTCCCGGTCCAACCTGACACTCGGTCCGAGCCGCTCCAAAACATCGTCAAGTACTAAGCGTCTTATTTGCCTGCCGGCCAAATGAAACCGGGTTCACATGAGTCGGACTGGGACCCACCTCCCAAGAGACGCCTACCTCGGAATTCGTGTTCGGCAACGCATGTCGTCGTCCTTAATTTGCTTTCCTCTCTACTTCTTCTTCCGTATCCATGCATGCGAGAATATTACATCTGACTATCTGAGGTGAGGTGAGGTTGGTTGGATATATGATGATCAGCACTTTTATTACATTAATTAACAATATTTGTTATAAATAAATTCATACTGTGCATTTCCTGTATATATAATAGTAATTATTATTTACCATTCGTTAATTATCACCGATGGAGATTTTACCGTATTGTCTTTACTTTGATCCGGCCATGTGCGTCGTCCTCGTTGGTGTTTCGTGTGTTCGAACGAGGCCTACCAAACCAATTGTAAAGAAAAGGTGAGGAAAACAGGTTGTACTATGAATTCTTCCTTTTTATGTACTACGATTTCTTCTTTTATCTCATTTTTCTGCATCCTCTTTCCGATTGAAAGGGCAACAAATGGAGTGTTACTTAAAAAAAGTTTAAAACCCGTGATACTTTATACGTGTGGTTGAGTACTTTATGATTTTTTTTTTTTGGATTGGTTAGAAAACATGATTATAATCCTTGTGTTTCTTTTTTCCCTTGACAAATGTACAGTCAGGGTTTGATTATTTAAAGCAAGAGCTCCAAAGGATTCATCCTCGTCGATTCAACTAAATTAGAGTGCGTACAAGTGATCTATTATTAACTTTTATTTTTCTTCGAAAATTCAATCCCTGTTGGTTTTATTATGTTATGTCAGAGTAAAGAACATGTATCAGTTTACATATATGGTTATAACATTTGTTCCAGGAAAGCAGTTAACAGGATTCCAGGAACTTGAGGCAGGTAATAATAAATATTTTTATTTATTTATTACTATTGTTAGTTTTGTCTCTTTTCTTTTTGGCTGCCTAGGTTATCGTGTTTATATTTATATATTTAATAGCTTCTTTTTGAGTATGCATCGATCGGCGATCATAAAAGAACAGTTCGCAAGTGGCACTGAGTCACTGACAATGCCGAAATACTCGGACTATGCATGGATCCCATTATACATTGGCACTCACCTTCATGCGTGCTTCATACGTAACGACCGTACGTACCTACTCTGAACTATCTCGATCTCCATCTTATCAAGCATCCAGAGTTGAGAGTCATGTCCAAATATCCAATACATGGACGTACGCTTTGGGAGTACTTCGAATTTTGCAGTATGAAATGAGATCATGAAGAATAGAATGTGATCGATTATGACAATTCAATAGATCATATCTTTCTATACATAAACTCGATTGATTGCGCTAAAATATTCTTCTCAATGCTGCACCTACCTATCTTTTTCTTTGTCGGATGCTTTATTAGTTTGCATCACGTATTGTACCACTTTTCCTTGTAGGAAGTAGTACGCACACTTATACAATGCATTGAAGTGGCTCTTAGGACTAACAATAATATCAACAGTTTTTAGTTTAATTAAGTTTCTAGTGTGCAGCATCAATTAAGAGGTAGCGTTACTCCTCTGTTGAATCGAGTCGAAAGTCGAGACAACTTCTGCATGGCAAAAGGTAAAGGACAAGTTTTCTTCTTTCTTTCTTTATTGTCTTTTCAAATTAATAGATAGATAGATAGATAATGTTAACGATGATTGGCTATTAAAGAATGATGGCACGTTCTGCTAATTTCTTTTTAAATTTTTTTTTTTTTGGGTACTCTAAAAATCAACTGCCAGAGTACTGCAACCTTATGAGGCTGCATGTGAAGTATGGTTGTCTTTTTACGACTACTTACACGATAAATGATGCACATGTGACACCTTAAGATGAACCAAAATACGGAGATGGACGCTTTAGATGCTGCAGTAGAACCCGAGTTCTGGGAAGTCTCCAAGGAGGAGGATATGTCAAGGACCTCTATATTATATTGTTTAGATATTATTATTTATATATTTAAACCCTGGAACAGTAACTCACAAAGCCTCGGTAACGTCATAAGTACGAGTACATGCAACACAGAGACATACATGCATATCCCTTCAAAATCCTCCTCTACATTGGCAGAATAGTAAGAGGCACCAACAACAGGCAACACGAAGAGCCCTAGTATTTCAAAGGCCAGGTAACATATATTAGCTAGCTAGTTAGAGGCACTTTGGAGCTAGCTAATATATTGGTTACCTATCAATTATTGAACAGCCTTGCTCGATGTTGGAGTAATATATATATATATATATATATATATATATATATATATCTCCTTTTATCATATACTAGATATGCCAACGCAACCAACAATATACAGGATTGGTTTTGACATTATGGAAACGTAGCATAAAGCAAATTAAATCAAACGGCCAGCTAGCAGCATGGGATTGAAATATTAGGAAGACAAGCTACAAGAAGTTATTTATATATCAAGAAAGAGTTGAATAAAATTTGCATGCTCTCAATAGCAGCTAGCATATTAGACCCTCTGGGATGAGAATTAGAAGAAGATCCGCATGCAAGCAAGTTGGTTAAACTTGCATCAATCCTAAGCTCTGAGACAGCCTCAATGAGAGGAAACATAAGTAGATAGCCAAGAGTCCAATACCCAATACCCTATCCAGTTTCATGTCCTTCCTTGGCAGGATGACCAATGCCCACAGTAATCCTGCTATCATAAAGCCTAGAATCTCAAACAGCTGGGGGCCCACCGGGATTACGAAGGAGGCAGGGTGAACAGCCCATGCAGCTACCAACAGTGACAGCCCAAGCCCAGCCAATGTGTTAAAGATGGGACCAGCGTAGCACCCAGATATGGCAATCTGGGCCCCATCCTGTCCTCCGTTCATGGCCATGGCGACATTTGCGATGAGGTCACCTATGGAGTTCCCCCATGCAAGCACTGTGAGCCCTAGTATCGAAGGGCTTATGCCAAAGATGTAACCCAATGACACCAAGAGTCCTACCAACTCTTCTGCGATGATGTAAGTCCATAGCACACTCATGAGGAATCCTCCTGCTAGCCATGGGAATAGCACCTTCTTTGGTGGGTTATCTTTTTTCGTGGTGCGGAATGCGATGATCCCCACAACCAAGCCCACCAATCCTGCGTAGAGGTAGATGGTCATCCCTTCCCTTGTTCCCATCCCATTTCGCTTGGAGTTCCATAAGGTGGCTACAAGAACCGGCGCAAGTGTGGCTGAAGCCACTGCGAATGGCCTGCACCACCTCTCCTCCGTTACGTCCGGTATCGTTAGCCGCCTGGGCAAATACAGCGGCATGTCGATGAGGTAGAGGAACCAACTGATGTAGAACGATGCTGTTTCCTTGAACACGGTCCATGTTGATGGCTCTAGATGATCATCTTCTTGGCTGTTGCTCACGATAGTGACCTCTTTCGCCCCCGACACGGGTTCGTCGAGCTCCTCGTCGTCCAGGATCGGGACGACGAGGTCTTCATACTTGTCGTCACGGCAGAAATGCGTAGCGGACACGATCGAGACGTAGACGAAGTAGAGGGAAGTGAACGCCATGGCGCCCCATATGTTGATGCGACCGACGAGGAGGATGGCGAGGAGCGACGAGAGGACGACGATGAAGAAGCAGACGTCGCGCACGAAGCATGAGCGGTCGATGCGTGCCGTCCGAGATGCCGAGCTTGAGCTGGAGGCGCAGACATTAATAATGCCGACGACGACGCACGACACGAAGAATGCACCACCCAGAACGCTGCTAAGGCCGACCTCTCCTGACCCAGACCTAAACGAAATTATACTTGCAAATACATCTGGCGAGCCGTTTCCTAACGACAGGAGTGTAACCCCAGCTATGGTTGGCGAGAGCCGCAGCTCCCTTGATAGGCTCTCCACAGAAGAGCAAAAATACTGGGATGCTGTGTTACCTAAGAGGTAGAACAAAACTAAGAGCCAAAGGGCTAGAAGCATGTAGCCTAATATGGGATGTCTTTCACAGACGCAATAGAATATGTAAAGGTAGTTGACGTAGCCTTGAGACACGCATGGTATGTGGGTCTTGAGGTATAGGCACTTGGAGTGGTGGTCTTGGAGTCTTTGTAGACCATGGCAGCCATCTCCTTTAGGAGCCTTAAGGGTTGCAAGGTTGAAGGAAGGCGAGGGAGACCTTATGTGGGTTGTGAAGAAGAAGCATAGCAGCAGGAGGAATGTTGTGTTTATGAAAGCCTTCAATTTGCTGGAGAAGACAAAAGCCATTAATGCTAGCTTTACCTCTCTCTCTCTCTAGCTCTATCTTTCTTTATGACCAAAAGAGAGGAAGTATGCCCCAAGGTGACGACACAGGGAAGAGAAGTCTAGAGATCGATCGAGGTGAAATGACCCAAAGATCGATGTTTGTATGGTGAAAATTAATGGCGGTGCCTTAGGGTAGGTTTGAAAGGATCGAAACCTTCTTCTGGTAGAGTGAGAGGAGAAGAGAAGAACACCTCGTTAAACCTTTTTGGTGGTTGGGATCTTAGGATTCTGTGAGGTTTATAAAGCCTTGTAGAGGTTTATCTAGCCTTTGAGACAGAGTGGGCTTCACTCGGGACTAGCGAGCTGTAACAAATACTAAATGTACCAAGTAAATTAAAAATAAAAATACATATCGTGGTAAATGTGTGTTGGAAACTTGGAATCAAATACGATACCTATTAGAATACTCACATGCCGATCGACTATGATAGTCGAGGTGATGCTGATCGAACGTATGTATGTACCCAAGTCTCATTTTCAATGTGTCCATCTTTTAAAACGTTACAGACTTTGTATGTTTAATTGACTGGTTAGAATCTAAACCCTAGAGAATCCTAGATGCCGATTGAATTCCATCTCTACGTACGCTCCACATCATTCTTTCCTACTCTTATTAGCTAGGTAAATTCTGCCAAGAGGGGGAGCTAGACTGCATAAAATTGCTGCAGTCTCTCGTGCAGAGAATCTTCTACTTTTTTTGTTAAAAAAAAATTTAAAAAAAAATTTCTGTGATAAGAGTAGGGACACAGTGCGTAGATTCCCAAAATGAAAAGAGAGGGTAAGAAGGGGGCCGGGTACTGGAGGCATCCGGAAGCCGGACGGAAACTTCCTTTAGACACATGCATGGATATATAATCTAAGAAAGAGAGGAAAATGTTAGTTGCACTGGTGAAGTGAGATACGGATTCACTGTTTGGGGGCCAGGATCATTTTTATCACTTAATATTGGTAATGACATGTTACACGACAAACTGTAGATGACGTTAATGGGCTTTATGACCTTTCATACATGCTGATTGATGCATCCATATATAATTAAACTGATCCGGTCTTTGGTCTCACATTTGGATCGATGCACCCAAAAGTGACTCGACCTCACGACTATATAATAATATATATATAATATAATTGGAGCCGGAGCTCGAGCTATACCTTTTCTTTTTTATCATTCATGAGTCCGAAGGCTAGATATAGATTGGACAAAGGGCCAACCTTCCCTAGATACGGAGACAATTATGCCCTACTGAACTTTTAGCTATCTAGTTTAGGTTTTAAGTCATATGCGTCGTCGAACAATTGCTTCGAATTAAATGCCGTCGAGACCTGCTCCAAGCTATTAGCACTGTTGAGCTGTTTCTTCAAACTAAGCGCACTTAGACATGATCATCGGGTGAGCCGGGCTTTTTCAGGCCAATCGAGCTTATGTATTTGTTCATGGCCCGACCCACCAATTACTCGAACCAGGCTAGAATAGTCTAACCCGTTAGTGCTCGTCGGCCCGTGAGAGATCGGGCTAGCCGGTCGGGCCAGGCTGGGCCGGCCTGACCCACCAATCATTTGGCCCAACCACATTTTAGCTATTTTTAATTTCTTTTTTACTATTAGCTTTTTTTAAATATTTCTATTCCTCTATTTAAAAAAATAACAAATTAAAAAATTTTAAATGTGTGCTTAAAAAAATGTAAAATGGTACAACACCAAAATTTTAGTTGGTTTTTACTGTAGTAGAACGGATAAACACTGTAGCAGAATGGGCAGGCCTAATTGCGGGCCAAACGGGCGGGCTTCTGGGCCGGGTCGGGCGAGCAAAGAGTTGGCCCATGCCGCCCATGGGTAGTTTGGGCTCGGCCCGGGCCGAGCCTAAACTATGTCTGGCCCGGGCTTAGCTTGGTCCAAACCGGGCCGGGCACAGGTAGGCTAAGCTGTTTGATCACGTCTAACTGCACTACCAAGCTTCAATTGAATCGAGACAAACTACCAAACAACGAAATAATTTTTTTATAATATTATTTTGAGTTGGAATTGAACTCATAAACTCCTTGGTCACGAGGAATATACCTATCAACTCTATTGGAGTTGGTTAGTCGGAGCCATATCCTTCACCTTTAATTCCCTATGAAAGGATGGGAGCTAGGGTTGATTTAGTATAATGTGATATGTACAACAAAACTACTGTTACAATGCCAAATAAATTTGCCAACCCAAAATTAAAGAAAATGATTACTTTATCTAGTGGTTAGTGGTGATTTTTGGGTCCGAGATGTCAACACACCCAAGCTTCGGCCCAAAGCTTGTCATTGGGCCCTCTACTGGGTAAATTCTGACCCATTAACAACATTGAGTACCAGACATTATTTAGGGCACCAGAATTGGGTCCAGCTATTATTTTACTCCGGCAAGAACTTTATTATTATTTATTATTGTACATATAGGAAACGATATGTACAGAAGCCTCGATGTAGGGCACATGTCGTTTATATATATGTATAAGCCCACTATGGCCCATGAAAGTAAACCCATGACATTATAATGATATGGGCAGCAATGTGGCATCGCATCTTTTACTTTGACTAGAGATAATTTCAAGACAATTAATGATAATAATCAGTGAACTGCCTTTTGCTGAGAAAATTTTAATTTATGACTGGTATATATAAATATATATAAATAAATAAAATAATAATAATAATAATCCTAGACGAAATGTAAGTAATTTTTCTGAATAAGGTCCAAGCGTCTTAAAGAAGGGAACAAGGCTTGAGGTTTAGTTAAAGGGGAGTCCAGACATTAGAAATGCTCAAATTTGACATGTGGCTTCGATGTGGACAACCTTCGGCCGACATTGGAATCGGATCACATGAGATGAGATGAGATGAGATGAGATGCGATGGCCTGCAGTTCCGAACGCAAGAATTGGGAGTACTTGCCATTCCAACTTTTTTGCCGGCCAATAACGGTCCGCCAAGTAACCCCTTCATGGAATTTCTTGCAGCGAGGGCTCGGATCTGGTCTTGCCTACTTTTCCCGGAGGAGAGGGGCATCCATCGTGACTAAAAAAGGTTATGGGTTTAACTCTAATCCCAAATAATATTGTGGAAAAATTATTTGCTGGTTGGTGATTTGATAGCTTGGTTTGATTTGGTTGATGGCTCGGCAGTGCGGTTAACTTGAAAAAATAACTTGACAACATAATAGTTTAAACTAGATCTCAACAACGTTTGGTTCAGAGTAATTTTTTAGCGGTGTATATGACTTGAATCCTAAACTAGACAGCTAAAAGCTCGGTGGAACCTAAATGACTTTATATCTAGAGAGAGTTGACTCTTTATTCAGTCAATATCTAGCCTTTAAATTTATGAATGATAAAAAAAAAGTGCCTATGGCTATGAGTCCTCCCCTCCAAGGAAGGAACCACCAGATAAGATCAGTTCAGATCTAAATCTAATCCAACACTTTAAAGCTACTACGGCATGGGGATGCGGTAGGGGGAAGAGCCCAATCATCATCACTTTTAACTACCACCCATCCTGATAACTACCTTTCTCCTACCATCTTCTCCTCTTGCTTGTCACGGAAAGTAAAATCTTTCTTTGCTTCTACTCACAAAAAGCTAATTAACCATTCACAAGCCTAAGATTCTTCGTGACCTGTGAACACTTTTTGACTTTACTCCCTTCCTTGAGAGGTATTAGAAAACTTCAAAGAACTAATCCACATAATTAATAACAACAGTTAAAAAAAGAAATCCTTTATTTAGAGTTCTACAATTTAGATCTTCTCAACCAACCCAAGACATTAAAAAAAAATTGTTTTTTTCTTCCAAATGTCTTATCTGTAGTCCACTCTGTTCCTTTTCTTCCCAAAAACTCAGGATTGCATACTCTATCTCTCTCTCTCTCTCTCTCTCTCTCTCTCGTTTTCCTAATTCACTTTTGTTTCCATTGGTTCTCTCTCTATGGGGATCAAAGAAATCATGACCTCCTTCATCTTCGCCACATTCCTACTCTCCCTTCTCTTCATTCCATCTCTCCTACCCATCTCCATACTTCGAACCACCAACCACGCCAAGCAGTCCTCTTCCAAATCCAAACCATATCCAGTCGCATTCGCCTATCTCATCTCAGCATCTAAAGGCGACGTTGGTCGGCTAAAGCGCACCCTCACGGCGATCTACCACCCCGCCAACTACTATCTCCTCCATCTCGATCAGGAAGCATCGCCGGAAGAACGCCGCCACCTATCCAAATTCATTTCAGATCAACCCACGTTTGCCCAAACGGGCAACGTTTGGATCGTCAAGAAGTCCAATCTTGTGACATACAGAGGACCCACCATGCTTTCCACCACCCTCCATGCTATATCCATCCTTCTGAGGAGATGCCACTGGGATTGGTTCATAAACCTCAGTGCCTCGGACTATCCATTGATTACCCAAGATGGTATATATGGTTTAAGAAGTATTGAAAATTAGTAGCTTTCTGGCCGATTGTTTATTTGGGGGTAATTTCATCTCAGCTCTTGTGCAGATCTAATAGCGGCCTTCTCCGAATTGCCAAGAGATCTCAGCTTCGTAGAGCACACAAGCCACTTGGGTTGGAAAATGTAACAACTCCACAGCATTGTTAATTGTGATATTGGTACTCGAAGTGAATTTTTTTAATTTTTTTTTTTCTGTTCTACTGATGTTTACGTTTGTTAGTATCTCAGGAAGAAAAGGGCAAGGCCAATCATCATAGACCCTGCGCTCTATAATCTCAACAAATCGGAGTTCATCCGTTCTGGTGCTAAAAGGAGTCTGCCTACTGCTTTCAAGCTCTACACAGGCATGAATTCAAACTCACCTCTGTTTTCTTGCATAGGATTGTCTTATTACGAATGAAAGATTAATAATAAAACAATGATATCGAGATTAGATCGTAGCATAGTGCTAAATGCCAAACAAGAATGGACTACAAACTCCAATATGTCAGGAACTTTTGGGGTTCCAGTTGATTGAAAATTCTGTTGTAGTACACCATTGTCAATTGAAATATGGCTTATGAGAGTACGGATGCTTACTGGTCAAGAAGTACATGAGACATGACTAGAGTAAAACATGCATGTGAATACCAATTTTATGCTGCTTAAAACCTCAGTAAACAATATTATATATTATAAATGCTATGTGTCATACCGGTCTGAGTGCTCATGTGGCCTGTGAACAGAACAAATTAATGAACCTCTACTTTTATTAGTTCGAGTTCAGAAAGCACATGCTATGGCAGTAACCCTTGGAAGCTCACATGTCTTGCTGCTCCTGCCAAGGAACAATCTATTAATAAGGAGATATATTTTAGAATTTAACATACCCTTTATAGCTATGCTAATGTATTACTCCTTCAATTTATTCATAAATCTTTCTAAACTCAAAACCTCAGATCTGATACTCCTTAGAGAAAACCAAAGAAATTATTTGATTTCAGTATCAGTTCATCATCTATATATATATATATATATATATATATATATATGTATGTATGTATGTATCCTTTAAGTAACCGAAGCTTAGAAATAACGATTATCCTCAGGCTCAGCTTGGACTGTGTGTCGAGATCTTTCGCAGAGTACTGCATTCTAGGATGGGACAACTTACCAAGGACCCTCCTTCTCTACTACTCCAACTTCATCTCATCGCCGGAGGGCTACTTCCAGACTGTGATCTGCAACTCAAATTATTACAGAAACACAACTGTTAATCATGATCTCCATTATATTATGTGGGACAATCCGCCAAAGCAGCACCCTCTGCCCCTAGGATTGAAGGACTATAGAAAAATGATTTTCAGCAGTGCAGCATTTGCAAGGAAGTTCAAAAAGAATGACCCGGTCCTCGTTAAGATCGACAGAGAGCTCCTTCGACGAAGAAATGGGCAGTTCACTTACGGTGGTTGGTGTACTGATGGGGAGTCAAGGACATGCTCAAGTGCTCACAGCAGAGAAAGATTCGGAATTCTGAAGACTGGTGCAGGTTCTAGGAGATTGAAATCTTTGCTAACAAAGCTTCTATCTGATAGAAATTTCAGTAAGAGGCAGTGTAGGTGAAATAATCTATAGAGGTATGTACAGCGAAACTAAAAGCACATGCAATTTTGGGAGGAACTGGGAATTCTTAGCAACACGTTGGGAAAGGATTTTAGTTTGCTCATCATTGCAGAACAAAATATTCTGCAAGGTACATGAACATATCAGTATATTCTGAAGGAAAGATAAAATATATCTGTATGTTTCAACAGCATGCCTTGACTTCACAAGGAAGTTAATCCCTCTGATGCACTTCACACAAAAAAGGAGAAAAAGAAAAAAAAAGAGACTTTCAAACAGAAGTGAAACCCTCTGATGCACTTTCAATTCATATTCGTATTTGGGGTCCTCGTACCACATTGTTTAATCACAAAGTCGAAATGGTTCTCCTGGAAATTCGTAAGACACTTATTTGAGTAAAGATAAAAATAAATAATTGAAAGCAAAATATCATCAACTTCCACGACTTTTCAAGTAATTAATCTTCAAACAGTTCAAACGCCATCAGCTCAAGGCTGAATTCAGTCTTAACGACCTTATAATTGGTGGGTAAAAGAACATCAAACACTTTCTGCTTCACAGATGAAGGAAATCCAGTTGCAGCTATCAATAACACTGTGGGTACAGAATACAAGGAAAGGACAAAAAAACTCCTGCTAGACATGACCCTCCGCCACAATAGATAACTTAGCAAAACGATCAAGATATAAGATATATAGGGCTCAAGTTTGTACAGCTCAGTGTCGATTTCTCAGCAGGATGATCAATACATGGTTCACATCACTCAGTGGTATGAAACACATTCTATAGCAAGCCGGCATCCTTGAGTGCATTCTCAAAGTCGTCTTCACTTCTCCAGTTAGGAACCTGAAAGATTTATGGTCCATTCAATTGACTCAGTCTATTGAAAGAATACCTACAGAAACATAGTATGAAAAACGATGCTACCTCAGGAATGTAGTGTTGGAAATGACGCTCAATCTTCTCCATGATTGACTTGTCCCAATCAGTACACAACAAATTGAAAACAGCTCCTGTTGCCATCAGAAACGAAATAATCAACGTTCAAACTTGTTATCTAGATGCAATCGCCACTCAAAAATGGAGTACCATGCAATCTGGAAACCTTGGGAAAATGAAGCACAGACCAAATAATAATAAAAAAAAGAAAACTGAATGTCCACCTAAAAAGGCCAAAAGATTAAAGTCGCCAGCAACCAAAGCCATCAGAAATAAAAGACGAAGTTAAGCGATTCATTGCCAACTAATAGTCAATTCAGCAGAACTCTTTCTTTACTACTCTTAAAACTAACAGTTACCCCATGCATGCCCTTAAGGAATCATTAGCCAAACTAAGCCCTTAAAATTCAATGACATACTTTAAACGAAGTCAATGAGCTTTACACTCTCCATGTAGTGTAGAACATGTGCTAGTAAAGATAATTCTAAGAATTCAACCAACTTGATTCCAATGATATACAAATTATTGCAGCTTTCCCCATACAGAACAAGAGTGAAACCTACCACTTACCCAAAGGCCTAGTAGGAGATACTAGTTAAGTCGTCCATCCTCTGATCCTGGGTTAATACAGTAGGTAAAACTTTGTGCTTCTCAACTAAACAGTAGAATTAGACAAAGGGCTTTCAAAAACTTGTATAATCAGATTAAAGCTACAACCTTCATAAAAAGAATGAACTAGCACAGGCAGATTAAATGTACTACACCATATCAGATACTCAAAACCCAATGAGTGATCCGACATCATTCAAAAAATAGGAAATCTATCTAGTTACTCAAAATATTTTAGAGACAAACGGGGGAACATTTTAATCAATCTGCATTTTCCACCAGGACAACAGAAAGATGAAATATCCTGACTTCATCTACAAACACCTCTCAATTCATATGTTCTTCCTGTCACTAGCTATATATGATTACTGGTTTACCATGAAATCAGATATATAAAGGCAAGCACGAAAAATTCATAAACTAAGCAATATGAGGAGAGTTTCTACTTTGTGCAACCAATATATAGGGACACACTATGAAAACTCTCTATATATTATTGGGTAATCTCAGGATTCCACTTGCTGAAGCTAAGTGAATATGGACAACGAAGAATCAAGCATTCATAGTTATTGATCAAAATTAAGAAGTAGACAAAATCATCAGAACTGAATAGAAGATTACCCTTGCGCCCGAAGCGTCCAGCTCTACCAATTCTATGCAAGTACACCTCAAAATCAGGCTCTCGCGTATCATACTTGACAGGCAGGTCATAGTTGATAACCAAGTTAACCTTTGAAAACAAAAAACCACATCAAAATCACTTAATCACTAGCAAACATTACAAAATATTTTCTCTGCTAAACTAGATATGTCGTACCTGTGATTGATCAAAACCTCGAGCAAGGAGATCTGTGGTTATCAGAACCTTCGTGAAACCATCTTTAAATTCCTTTATTATCTTGTCCCTGTCTTCTTGCCTGAGAGCACCTTGAATTGAAGTGCACTCGTAACCCTCTTTAGCCAAGGAATTGTGTAAGACCCTTGTACTATCCCTTGTACGGACAAATATGATAGTCTGTCCAACCTTTTGTCCAAACTCAAAAATCCTGTCCTTTATAACATCTATTTTAGCCCTTTCATTTGGACACTGCACCTGGTACTGCTTTACTTTTTCCAGCGTGAGTTCTTCTTTCTTCACAAATATTTGATTTCCATCCTTTACAACCTTCGAAACAAATGCCTTGACAGTTTCATTGAAGGTCGCAGAAAACAGAAGCACCTATATCAATCAGGGAGGGAAATGGTAAACAACAAGCTCATTCTCCAATAAAAAATAATGGTGTAAGAAATGCATCCAAGACAGGAAAGAAGAGTATAAATATAATCTGACTTTGGGATATTAAAATTAAAGAACACAAAAAACAAACCTTTAGTTTGTACCAACACAATCTGATCTAAAGAAAACCAAAGTACCTTTCTAGAAAACAACTAAGGGTTCATGATTCCAGGTAAAATAAAGAAAGCAATTATCTTATGATTTCTGGAGACAGACCTGACAGTGTCCACTGCCTCTTTGAATATCCTTCATGATCCTTTCTGAATCATCCTTAAAGCCATCCTACAACAACAAAAAGAAACATTAGTACAAAAATTACATCTGAAAAAGTAGCAAACAGCATCAGATATAACACAAAAATTAATTTACACAAGGAAAAGGATCTACCTGAGATCTATTTGCATTTTATCTAGACAGGCTTAAACTTCTTAGCATCATGATTTCAATAAATTTCAAAGTACAGACACAGTGGAAAGATCATGCATAGACAGACAAGAGTTAGGTATCAAAAATAGAAAATCTGTAACTTCTTTATCCACTAACTCGAATGAACTATTTTTAGTAACATCCATAAAATAACCTCACAACCGAGGTCATTAGCTCATCACTTCATATATTGACACAAAAGATTTCTAGTGATAACTTCAATAGCAACCAGCGGCAACAAAATTCATGTGATAGTTTCAAATGACAGTCACAACAGTGATCTCAACCTCTGTTTTCCACCAGCATTACAGCTTTGAGTTGAAGAAAAAAATTTGATCCAATCAAATTGATGTTAAGAATGCCCTATACCTTTAGAAGCCAAAGATTTACCTCATAAATGCATCCCTTTTTTTTCTGAATCTACAAACTAGATTATATCTTTAAGATGAGTCTATAAGCATGCAAGTACTGCAATAAGCTAACAAATGATGCACAGAGGTTCACATACAGCCAATTAGAACTAGGAGGAAGATGTACATGCTAGAAAGGTAGAAACGAATATATATCAGAGTAACAAAGTTCTATTGATGCAGAATGAAATTCATGCAACTTAAGAGAAAAATAATACAAAATCTACCTCCGCTAGCATGTGGTCTGCCTCATCAAAAACAAGTATGTTGATATCCTTCGTTGCCAACTTCCTAGATGACATCCACTTCTTAATTGTCCCTGGAGTGCCAATAACTACCTGCTCAGTTACTGGAGGGCGTTTTGCAATTGGGACAAAATTTGTGGAATCTGATGGTATAGCACACATTGAAGTTATGCCAGCGAACTTCCCCATCCTTAGAAGAACAGATTGGTTCTGCATTATTTTGCAGACAGTCAGAGAATGTCAGAACGCAAGGGAATGGCACAAAGCAAACAAATCAAGCCAGCAAACCTGCAGGGCCAGCTCCCTGGTGGGACATATGCAAATAGCTTGAGGCACTTGTTTTCTCGGATCAACTCGACTCAACATTCCAAGCACAAAGCATGTGGTTTTCCCTGAGCCGTTGTGAGCTTGGGCGACCAAATCTTTGTAAGGTGGTGTCAGAATCATAGGAAGGGTCACAGCCTGTATCTTGCTGGGCCTACTAAAGCCCATTTCAACATATAAACCCTTCAGAAGCTCCTCTGATAGATTCAAGTCTTCAAACTTGAGAGCAGATGTATATACAGTATCACCAGATGTAACCTGTGCACCGAATTGCAGATCAGGCATACAATCAGTGTAACAAATTAAAAATCTCATATGGCGTCATTGTCGTCGCCATGACCTTTGCTTTAGATTTCTCTTCACGGCAATAAGCTCAAAGATCGATATCGAGAAAGGAAACGACAACCTTGCTAATTGAAGGAATCACAATTAACCCCAATTGCGGAAGAACGAGACGGGATCAAGCCAATCCCGATTAAAGACGATTTTTCTACTGAGGAAGAATGAATCAAGAGCACCGTACTCATGAAAGAATCCGAAATACGCAAATTTTCTAAAGTTCCAAACTATTCCGCGCACCGAATTAGGATTCCACCTCCAATAATCCGAACAGAACAACTCGAAATCTAATAACGTCATAAAAACCCTAGCATGAAGGAATAGCATTAGGAAGGGATCCTTACGGCCTTGATATCGGAGTCCTCGGGTTCTTCAAGGGCAGGTCCACCGTCCTCGTCGGATATTTTGAGGGACTCGATCGCCTTCAACTCTGACGTCTCTTCTCCCGACTGCTGGGAAGATGATACAGCCGCCTCCGCGGTTTCCTCCTCATCGGGCACCTCGTCGGCCCAAGATCTCTTCTCCTCCTTCTTCGTCACAGTCGGCAGCGCCGGCGCCGGCGCCGCGTCCGAACTGGTGTTGTTGTCGGCCATTGAGGATGATAGAGAAAGAAGAAATCTACCGGAGAAAATTACAAACTAAGACGGCGATGTAGGAGCATTTTATAGAGCACGAGACTTCCAAACCAAGGGAGTAGAGAACCGCCTTAATCCTTAAGAAATGGATCGGCCCAACTTAGCAGCACTTAACCCATATGTGGGCCGTAATAAAAAAGATTCAGCCCATATAACAGCCTGTCTAGATTTTCGACTCTCCTTTTCTCTATAAAGTTTAAACCTCCTATCTTTGCAATACCAAGATAGGAAGTCAACGTAGATGGTTTGATCTCCTTCGAGCGGAGCCAAAATCCGAGGAGGAATCTTTTGAGATTAAACCATCTCTTTCAATGGGGGAAGAGGGAGATGAGGGACAGGAGATGCCCCAGCCTTCTCAGCCACAGGTAATATATATGATGGAGCATGGAGCTGTAATTGTTCGGGGTTTTTTTTTTTCTCTTTGCTTCTACTTCTGTTGGTTAGATTGTTTGGGTTTGATATTCGTTTTTCCTGTTGTTTTAGTTAGATTGCCGTACACGGTCGTTTGTTCTCTTGTTTCCCGGTCATTCCCTTCATGCTCGTGTTGTTAATGGCAAATTTTGTGTAGGAAATTGTTTTCGCATTCTCTGCAAGGACTTGAGCTAACCATTTTCACGAAATGCTTTACCTTTTACTTTTCTCTAAGATTTTAGTGGTTTGTCATCAAATTTTGGTTTTGTTGCCAATTACAGCGATTTGGAGATTACTCAATTGAAACACTTTCGGATTGTACTTAATAGTACCTGTAAAGATTTATAACTCTGTTGTTCTTAACCATCTCGATTTCCAAATTTGAAATGATTGGAGTTCTAAAAAATGCATATATTTAATTAGTTGTATCAACTCAGAGAATGGATTATGGGCTTTTGAGCTTAAATTAGATCAAGAACTATATAATCATTACCTGGCGATTGCACATTACTTCTCTTAATTTTGTTTCATGTACATGTCTTTGATTTTCTCTTGTCCAGAAAAAAGAGAGTCATAATTGCATTGATATGTATCATGTATGTTAACAAGAAATAATAGAAGACTTGCCTGTAGAATATCTTCCAACGTCTGTTAGGCTGTTAGCACCTTATTGTCATAAGATTTAAGCTATAGATACTTTTGGAGGTTATCCTTCACAATTTTGTTTCATTAAATAATGGTAAGATTGTACTACTTACTTTACAAGCAGTTTTTGGAGGTTTCTTGCAAGACATCCAAGAAGGTTAGACGCTTTGCAGCTGGAACCGACGCCCGGCATGCACTGTATATGATAAATCGCAAATTGACTGGTGCTCCACCAGCCTTGTACATTGAAGCCATAAAAGAAGGGGAAGAGCCTGTGAGTTTTGGTCCTAATGCAATTCTTGTAAATTATGGCAAAGGCTGGAAATTGCAGACAGTTACTGAAGAAGGTACTACTTGATACCTGTAATTAGTTGCAGATATGCCTGCCACCTTATTGAATTGGGAAGTTAACATATGTATGTGTACTTTTCTTGAATTTCTAAAATTAGGAGATGGAGATGCATACTCTTCAAAGCGTCTCCCTAACACAATGGTATGTAATTCTTGATCTTATTCGATTGCATGAGTGCACCATGCTTTTGTCGAGTATCATTCCTTGCTTCCTCCTTTTAAAGTTAACATGGTCTAAGTAAGCAAATACCAGTTCAACTAAATTTCCTTGGTTATTTGTTGTCTGTTTTGCAGAAGCAACCTGAATTCCAATCTGTGCAGAAGGAGCCAACTGCTGGATTTACGCCAATCTTCACTTTGGAGTATCTTGGAAAGCTCCTGTTCGCATTTGTCTTCATCTTTCTTCTTGGAGGAATATTTACCTTCTTTCTGGAATCTCTTCCTTGGTTAATCTCATATTTCAGTTCAGATGTTGACTCGGTGTTGTTAAATAGTGATGTGTCTGGTTAAACTCCCACAAGAGTTGTACAAGCATTCTGTATCTGAATATTTTATACATTTAGCATTTGTTGGACAAAAGTGTTCCAGTAATAATTGCTCGAGGCTATAAAGGAATGTGAGGATTTGGTAACCGAAGATGAAAGGATTGATGTATAATATTGTATTCACATCTATCGACTTAAGCTTTATGCACTATGTTCCATTTTATCATGTGTCTGCTGTGATTGAATTCCTCTTTTGCATTCTATATGCTTGTTGCGATTTGCATTCTGAAATTAACCTGATATAACTGTTCTTTGTTTACCCTTGAGTGAAGATGGAGAATCGAATCTTGTAACCTTTTAGTATGTACATCAACATTAACAAGGAACTAGGTCGAAACCCAAAATAATAATTTCACCACATTGAGTATATTAGCACCATAAGACAATTGGAACGTGATGCTTACTTGAGATGCACCTTGTGATTGTTAAAAGGAAAAACGACAACTCATAGGCAGCACCTTCCTTTAATTAAATTAATGTAGTCAGTTGGCATCAAGCAAAAAAAGAAAAGAAAATAATGATATCCTCAAAAAATTTAAAAGCTACAAAAAGGAATTCTCCTTTTTTGAACCCGTGATTATCTCATATTTGATGTAGAAAAAACTCAACGGTTTGTAGCAGGCGAGTTCTTTGATAAGGCACATCGGCAGCACAAGACAGCATCTCACGTTTTATGCTTTATTGACTGCAAGCCATGACATACATTGGTGAAGGTACCTGGATACCAAAGCTGGACTCATGGACTAGTCTGGACTCTGGACTCACTCCTACAAAAAAAGCCACAACTCAACTCCAGTAATGGCGGTTGTGATGAATATAGCTTAGCTTTCTATGTGGGGTGGGAGAGGACGCACATTTGCATATTAACTGCGATTCAAATAGGAGATAAAAATGCGAGAGCACTGTGAAGAAAAAAAAAATCAGGCCAAATGGAATAATGAAAGTTGCAGCTCTCAAATCAGAACGTGACTGACTGCAGCTTATGAATCGCATACTCATGCTTCACTATCATAAATCATGCACAAAGATAGTGATGAAGATACGAGGATGGAAAGTTCTGCGTTTTAGACATCATGAAGCTTTCACCAAACAAAATTCAGCTCAAGGGAACTCGAAAGACAACATTTCCTATAGCAAAATTGTAACTCGCTTCTGTCGCAGTATGACTACAAAAATCAATCAAAGAAGCAGAAAATTAACAAATTCCTGTTTTACCAGTGTTCAGGATCTATAGCTTGTGTCTAGTTTTTTTGATCTTAAACACTTTCCAAGGACATAGGGTGCGCTTAGTTAAGCAACTTGAACTTGGAATAAGTCAAATGAATAACTTGGGAATGTGTTTCAATCTAAGACAGTAATTCAATAATGAAGTGGACCAATTTAAGCTAATTTTAGATTCGCCAAAATCATAGTTCCAGCAGCTCTGAATATAAATACCAGCTTTGCGGCCGGGCTTCATGGTTGCTCGGTCACCAAAATCCTCAATCCTGATGAAAGAGGAATTTTATTCAAATCCTATGGGTACACCCCCTAAAAGGACTCACAGAAAAGCTAATCCTCACCTTAGCATAAAGAAATGGTACTGATAGCTTACTAGAAAGTAGAAACATAAACCAAATTACCCCATGCTCTTCAAAGTTATCAGATAATTGATAAGTATAAACTATATGAGAAACTCATACCTGCTATTTCTTGGGGAATCATGGCCAGGAACTCCAGATATAGTTAATGTTGGGCAGAAGTTGGTGCAGTATCTTCATAGAGAAAATACTGAACAAGCTACCAGTCTCTATATGCATTCAACTTTTATATTCTAAACAAACAGTGCAACAATTGATTGAACTAGAGAAAAGAAAGTACATCCAGTTTCCATAATTCCGTGTCCTAAACTAACATGAGCAATACTTATTCCAGAACTTTTTAAGTAACAACAGATATTGAAGACAAAAAGGAATCCTCATAAGTCCACCTGAGTAACAATGTCTGGCTATCCAAACTTTGATTCAGGTGACGATACACTTCTACGGCATCAGTTCAAAAGAGTTAAATAACAGTAGAGTACTAATGAGTAATGGCAGCTGACAGGGGAAGAAGCAATACTGGCCAGGAACTCGTGATGAAAAAGAACCTACTCTAACAGAAAGCCGAGACACACCACCCAATTCAAGGATGCCTTGCTTGGAAATCTTTCATGAAAGCAACCAGCTTCTCCACACCCGCAAATGGCATGGCATTATATATCGAAGCACGAACTCCACCGACCGATCTATGGCCCTTGAGCTGAAGCATGTTTTCCTTGGCAGCCTCCTCGATAAACTTCTTCTCAAGCTCACTCTTTTGCAGCGTGAAAGGGACGTTCATCAGCGACCTCACTGATCTCTCGACTGGACACACATAGAATCCGCCACTCCCATCGATGGCATCATAGAGAATACCAGCCTTCTTCAGGTTCTTCTTCTCGATCTCTGCCAATCCACCTTGCTCGAGCAGATCCTCAAACACCAGAGCACAGATATAGATCGCGAAGCACGGCGGGGTGTTGTAGAGAGAGGCGCTGTCCGCGTGGATCTTGTAGTCGAGCATCACGGGCGTGATCGGCTGCGCATTCCCGATCAGATCTTTCCGCACGATCACGATTGTGACTCCGGACGGCCCCACATTCTTCTGTGCCCCGGCATAGATCACTCCAAATTTAGAGACATCTACGGGCTTGGAGCAGAAGTTGGAGGACATATCTGCCACCAAGATGGCATCTTTATTCTTGGGAACCGGATAATCCTTGAACTCGACCCCATGGATCGTCTCGTTGCCGCAGATGTGGAGGAATCTGGCATCTGGGTTCTGCTCGACGGAATCAAAAGGTGGAATCTTGGTGTACTTTTCGGCTTTTCCCGACCAGATTAGGTTGGCCTTGCAGTACTTCTGGCCCTCCTTGAAGGCCTTGTCGCCCCACGACCCCGTGACGATGTAGTTGGCGGCGTCCTCGGGCTTGCAGAGGTTGAGGGGGACGGCGGCGAACTGGGTGGTGGCGCCACCCTGGAGGAAGAGGACGGCGTAGTCGTCCGAGATGCCGAGAAGTGTGCGAAGATCTGACTCGGCCTTCTTGATGACGCCATCGAACTCCTTTCCGCGGTGGCTCATCTCCATGATGCTCATGCCGGAGCCTCGGTAGTTGTAGAGTTCGGACTGGGCTTTGAGAAGGACGGACTCCGGCAGGGTTGCCGGACCGGCGGCGAAGTTGAAGACGCGGTCGGATGAGATGGATGGGGAGACGGGAGGATGGGAGGTGACGGCGGCGCATGAGATGGAAGCGAGCCTTTTGGGGTGGAGAGAGATGAGTTTGGGGGAGAAGAGGGAGATGCGTTTGGGAGATGGGTGAAGAGGGTGATGGAGGAGGAGCGAGTTGGCGGAGGAGGAGGAGGTGGCGGCTGCCATTTGGTGGTGAGGAGAGGAGAGGAGAGGAGAGGAGAGAAGCAAGGGTGTAAAAGAGGAGGGTTAGGTGGTTGGGAGAAAGAGGCGTCTGGTGAGGAGAAAAGGGAGAGAGGAAAAGCTTTAATATATGGCGGTGAGTGGGCTTGTGACTTATTTATATCTTGTAATGTAGGATGACGATAGTAGCCTCGAATCGAATATTAATCTAATATAATATTAGACAATACTATAAGGAGCTTTAAGGTATGTTATTCATTGTATGATCAAACTTCAGTATGAAGTATATAACTATATTATGATCATGGTATACCTTTTCTATTGATTTTGTTAAGTTTAACAAATTGCGTCTGATATAGTGGAATTTTACTTTGTAAACAGACAGAAGGAGGATGTCACTCGTTCTCTTGCTAGTTCCGTAAGAACCTAATAAAGTCTCTCGATGGGACTAATACACTCAGATAGGCTCATAGTGCAGCTCATTATAATATGATCAAGAAACCCTATGGATAACAAAACGTATTCTCTTTATCCTATTAGTACTCTTTTATACAATCAAATACAATTCAAAAGAGGGATAAGGAATATCCAAGACGTAGAATTTTCTGTGGAAAAGATCATACAAGTTTACACAGAAAAATTGAGATAGAAGAGCGTTGTAGGGTAGACAGGTAATTTTTCCGGTGTTGGTGGTCTTGGAATCTGGTAGAAAGAGCGACAGCCCACTGGTTGGACCCGAAAGCTTCCATTAGATTAGAGGGAGAAAGCAAGTAAGTAGTAGGTGAGATCACACACAACAACGGTGAGATCTTTCTCCTGAGGTCTGAGGAAAGCACCGACGTCATTCTCTTGGATGGACGCTGCAACTTGCTTCTGATTTATTATACATGTCGGACTATTTGTACCGTTGAGAGGATTATTAGTCTGCACCCATTTCAATTTTGATGCAAGATCCTTCCCACTTCTGTGAGTTGTTTAACGTAAAATACTAGTTCGCATATCTGGCTCACAGTGACAATGAGACACTGTGTTCAATTTTATTATTATTATTTTATTTTTGCCGGCCCCTCAATCTGCAGTAAAAGGAAAAAAAGATGGAACATCAGCTGATCTACTTTCCTATTAGAGAAAATATCAATCCATGAGAATGAACAACAAGGCTGAATTCATACAAAATGCGGACATGGTTTATAGGATCGCCATCTGAAAGAAACTGGCAACTGCGATCAAAGAAAACCAACAAACCGCTCCATGTCGAAACTGTCCTGAGGGCACTAAAATTTAACATGGACAGGAGGAAATCTATCATTCCTAGAAAGCAAAGTCCCAGAATTACAGGCACCCCCATCAGAGGATACCCATTACACTATGTAAATTTTCCTGGGCAGCTGGGCGCTAGGCTGCCGTTGTGCCATTTGATTCCTTTGTTACTAACCTTGTGGTAAGAGACAAATATTGGAATAACAGGTAACATCTATGCTCATAATTCGCCTTCTTTATGTTGCTTTTTCTGTGGAATACACAAACAACAGCAGTTCCCGAATAAGAGTATATCACTAGTGATAAGTAGTACTTCTGTTGCCTGACTGAGGAAAAGCCTGGCGTCGACGAGGTTGTGAAAAGCTCCTTTCTTGCTCTTTACGCTGAGCCTTACCAAACCCCCCTCTTTTACTCTTATTATCTACAGAATCCCCAGATGTAACCTGGTCGTCGCCTTTGGCTACATCCTCTTCTCCACGCTCTCCAAATTTTATATTCTTTCTAGCGGCAGCATAATCAAATGGCCTCAACTGGAAATTAACCTCAGGTTCCACAGGTGACCTTCGATTGTGTTGAGAGTTTCTTCTCTCGTTGATTGACTGAAAGCATTTCTCAAAACTAGAGGAAAGCTCAGATGGCGACACAGGCATATCCATAGAATCAGGTTCTTGTTGAAGACATCCACTGGTGACATTTTCGTTAAGCCAAGGGAACCGTTGCCTATGCTTTGTATCATCATCAGTCATTGGGGTTTCTTCAGACAAATTTGAATATTGTAATTCATTTTCCAGAAGTATTACTTCTTCCATTTTGGTTAACTCAGTGGACTCGTTATGTTGGCCATGCTGCAGACTTTCTGGTGGTGGCGGAATCATTTTCACCTCAGGACCTTTCTGAGGAGGCTTCTCTCCACCAGAAAAATAATGGAATGGAAGTATGACTGCAGATTTTATCTTCTCCACCTTGGTCTGACTCTCCTAGAAAACAGTTCAAATTACAACATGATCAAGTCACCCTTGTGTTTGTTCATTGATAATGGAAGAGCATGAAGCAAAATTTATGCTAGTGTAATATGTAATTGAAATGCATCTTCTAACAAAATCTTCATTTCCATGTCAACATTCTACATCCCAGTTCTCTACATATACTATGAACCTAAAGGTGACGCTTTCTCAGATTGTTCTGCAATTGTTCTGCAATTATTCTGAAGTAACTATTTCACTCAGATTGTAAGTTCTAACATCCATTTGTTTAACACCAATATACAGTGTTTCCATTTTATTATACCAATAGCTACCTTAGTTAATCTGCTTCGTAGAAAGTTTTCTATATCACTTTGCTATCATCATCTGCTATTTTGTCCACTCTCTTATACTAGGAAAAACCCATTATAATTCATTCTGCCCACAATGTAACTAAACATGCATTTATAATGGCCAATTAATTTTCTCTCTAAGCCCATACAGTCCTACCACATATAGCGGTTTAGACTTCAGAGCTCAGATCTTCCACATTGAATTACCAATTATGGATATAGCCTTAAGACTATGCTTAATACAGTACAAAATACAGATTGGGATTCATATACCTGAATTATACGATGTCTTTCTTTCCTCTAATATGAGTTCCCTTCTTTTAGTTATTACATCTCCTATTCATCCAATTTCAAAAATCTTCCTAATCCAATAATCAATTTGCATATTTTCTTTTCTTACTAGCATACCATAATAACAGCCAAGTGCACTTCTCTAGATTTTTCTCCTACAAAATTTGTTTCTCCAATTAAATCATGCTTTTCCATTCTGTTACCATCACTTCCAAAGTAAATCAACTCTATGCAAGTTAATCTTTTATAGCTACTACTCCAGTAACCTAGTTTTTTCCACACAGGATATTCGGAATAATGCAATACTGCTGCATAAATTCCACAGTTTTATCAGATTTATGGACCACTGCCTGCATAAAAATGGCAAGCTGCATAAGAAAACCATCCACTTCTGACCAGGCTTGGAATCAGATACAATGGAATACTATTACTATTTACTAACCATGAAGGCTCTGTTCTGAATTAATAGCATACAAGTAATAGACTATGCATTAATAAATTGAATGCTAAATTTGATGTTATCTTCTTTAGTTACGAATAGTATCTCAGACACAGATCTGGTGAAAATAATATCAAGATAAATAAGGTAAAATGATAATAAAGTACCTGCTCAGTAGTGACCCCTCTAAAAGGATCCACTTTTCTACCAGAAGAGTTCCCAAATAGAGCTCCAAAAGCTGTAGGTCTCTTCAATATTTGAACTGACGCCATCTTCTCCTGCAATAGAAAATATTTACCAACTCAATTTACATCTCACATACAATAAAGAAAAGAAAAGGAAAGAAAATGGCCACAAACTTTTCTAACTGGTTGGAAGCTTCCATTTCCCATCTTTTCTGTATCCATTGTCCCTTTCATATCAGATATAGTCAAAGATTCTCCACTTGCAGATACTGAGATAGTTTCCAGTTTCTGTTTCTGCTGGATTCCACTATTTAAAGAGACTTGAGTGGTAAGCTGTCCAGAATTTGCAGGAGTGCAACAATCATTTCCAGAAGCTATATGAACTGGAGCAGAGTCAGCATTCTGTGCAATACTAGTCATGGTAGCACTGCCAATTGAATCTTCTTGAGAAACTGTAGACTCCATAGGATCCTCCGTAGAAGGCAGCATTTCCTTCTTGTAGCCAACAGCTTCTTCACTCTGCAGTGTGGACTGCAGGCAATCATATGTCAATATCTTAATAGAGAAAATCAATTATGAACTCCAAACAAAGATTTATTTATCTCACTGCTTCACGCCGTCTATTCTTTAGTTGTTCAGCTATACTCTCAAAAGCAGAGGAGCCAGCAATTGAACTCCTAATAATGCCAATAACAGAGCTAAGATAGCGCTCAACAAATGGATGCTTTGATTTCACCAACTGACGCAACTTTCCTGAAGATAGAGGCATCTGCCTTGCTTTTGAATTCACAAAAAGTAGTTAGAGGAGCATACCACATCGAGACTAATACCTAAGGCAACATCATAACGAAGAGTAAAAAATAGTTGTAATACCTATTTCAAGAAGAGCTTTGTTTGGTAATATGTAACCAGTACTCTCATCCTCTGCACGGGCAACAGTATCTCTCCAATGGCATAAGCCCTGTTAGAGATATGGTGCAAAGCTAAAATTAATCCGCTCAAATAATGCATAAACATACAATTACAGAATTTTACAGAATATTGTGAATATACAACATATGATTCAATTCTATCATGGGATGCATACACTCATATAATAGTACAATAGTGGACAAACAGAACAGAATCTTTCAACAGATAAGAAGGTTACCCTACTAAAATATGAATGCTCAAGACAACTAGTACAAGATTCTAAGATAGGAAAAGTAAATAGCATAGCTCAGATATGCACTAGAACCAGAAAAAACAACTGATACGTAATTTCTATCATCTCAACAAAATGAAACAATATAACGATATCAATATTGAAATCAGGCTATTACAATCACGCATGAGAGAAGAAAAGCAACTGCTCGGGACTCTGATAAGTAGAGCAAAATAGAACACTTACAGCAACAATAGCAAGTTGTTTCGAGTTGAACTCGGCTTCCTGCAAACTGTCAATAATGCAGTTAAAGATATGCTCGTGAGAAAGGCAAACCAAATGAAAGAAATATCATGACAAGTTATTACACCATCAAAACTACAAGCATGATTGTTTTCAAGATCAGAAAATAGTTAAATCACAACTACAATGTACAAACCCATAAATATGTTGATATGACGTATCTGTCAACAGTTCTTTTTCATAAAGTTGCAGGCAAATTTCATTGCTGCGTTTGTGGACCTGTAATTAGTAGAAAATACAATAAATTTTGTATCAGCCCACACTAGCACTAAAAGAATAAGAGGAAAAAGGAAGTGACAGCATATACTAACAATACGATAGACAACATCTGGTACATGCTTCATTTAAATACAAGTAAATAAATAACAACTAGTTATTACTTATCACAGTGGTTCCACCTCTAAAAGAAGATCACTTTCGCTTGTGGACACTGATAGCAATCTGATTTTCATTAGATCATATATATGTAATAGGTAGTGTGTGTCTTCTCTTGCATACCTGCAAAAAAGAAGTCCCTGTCAAGGTCTTACACAAAAGCTAAGTGCAACTTCAAAATTCAAAATTGTTCACTGGTCAATGTGCAAACCCATTAAAGTAATTTTAGACAAATGTAACCTATTTTACAGAAAGAGTTTCGTGGTACACTACTTGAGCATTTCACCAGGAAGTGGCCGCAACCTCCATTCTGCATTCTGATATCTGCAAGAAAGTGCAACTTAAATCTCACAAAAAATAAGAATCTAAAGAAGATAAACAGAAAAAAAGACGACTGTCATAGGTCATGAGCCATCAAAGATAATAAATAAAACAGAAATGAGCATTACTCTTTGTTTGCAGTAACTCCACAGAAGTGATGCAAAAGGTACTCTAAGCTGTTCCTCTCCATCTGTAAGACCCTTGAAGCCTGCATAGCGTAGAGGGAAAAAAATCAACTCACTAAAAAGAGAAACTAAAAAAAAGCAACTCTAGAATCTAGACATTTCCGAGGATCATGAAACTCATAAAAGCACACTCAATTACATAAGTTGCCTGGTTTTCCTATGAAGGATCAAGGATAGGAGATTGAGCAAGGTACTTCAAGAAATTAACCGTGCTAGTACATAAAGGTTTCACTCTTCTCAATCTGTTTCCACTAAAGTACTAATACACAATAATAGGATAATATCGCTAAGTCTACATACTCAATCATTGATATAAAATAAATTATGGAGGAAATGATATAGCCAGATTTCCCTAAACAAACTTATACTTTTTCACTCACACACTGAATCTACCATATCCAGATATTTCATTTTATTGAACAAAAAGGGGAGTTACCCAACATCTGAATGTGGGCTTTGGGGAAAAAGATAAATGAAAGAAAAAAGCAGTCTTCAAACCACACTATTTGTGGTCGGCTAAATGGATCCTTTTCCTTTATTTATACTAAAGTGCAAGGATTTGCATCAAATCATGTCGATATTCATAAACAAAATGATAGCAGCAGAACTCCTAATTTGCAAAAACTACCTGCCCAGTGTCAAAGAGATTGCAAACATAGATGGCAAAGTCCCGTTGGAGCCACACAATGTCACGATCGGCCCCGTGCATTACCTATTAGAAGCAGAATATATGAGCGACAGCAAGCTTGGCAGCACATTAAACCTAATTAATTTATGCATAAGGAAGAGATAAAGAAGGAAATAAGCAGACCTTTCTCTTCAGTGGATCTTTAAAGACCTCTCTTAAGTATGGACCAACATGTATACGCAGCTTAAGGGTGTCTATTACAAAGTCTTCCGTTCTTGTAGAAATTTGCATCAAACAGGTCATCCCCTGAAATGACCGATATTGATTGTGTTCCAAATCAACCTGAAACATAAGTAAAATGACAAAGTTTAAGTCGACCGAGAATGAAGAATATGTTGGCCCACATTGACCACTACTATTAATAACATTAGTAGACAGTTGGAGTCCATATCTAGAAAAGAAATAAAAGATAGACAATAACATTGAGTGCATTATTGAAGAAGCTCAGAAGGAAGGTGCCATCAAGCTAGAATTGCTTCAAATTGTTTGCAGAAGTCCTTGCAGTTTCTGCCACATAATTGCTTGCCGCATTATTATGTCTCCTATAATGTGCTACTGCTAATTAACAGAAAGAAATACATAGCTGACAACTTGTCAACTAGTTAATGGAATCTTTTGCTATGGCAGATCACTTGCTATATATATATATATATAATTTTTTACAGAAGATACGTGGTCCTAGATAAACAAAAGCAAAAGTTTGAAGCATGAGTCAGCATAGGGTCAGCCTTAAGAGTTTCTTTTTTACAAAAACACGGGATTCATTTCTTGTCCAATTTCATTAATTCTCATGGACTTCTCTCTTATCAGCTATCCAGTGAAATTATTCCAAATTCCTGAGTCATTCATGAATGTTTTATATATCAATTGTATGGCAGAGCACGGAAAGAAGTTACAATTCTCACAGGCAAGCCAAGTAAATCAAATAGTGTCCGCATCTAATCATGCAGCAGAAAATAATGAAGCTAAAGCATTCAAAACATAAAAGAGAAACAACAAGATCAACTCCCCCTATGATCTGCAGAATGTTGAGTTAGACAGGAAATAGGAAATAAGGAAAACATGCAAACTAAAATTAAAATAAAATTTACAACTGACCGCAAACTCAGCAACACCCTTCAACTTAGAAGCTAGTTCCTTCAACTCTTTCACTTCTTCCACAAGTTTAAATGGGGTATTTTCTAAAGAGAGTGGTTTTACTGGTTCACCCTCGCCAACATTTCTGTCAACAAAATCCAAAACAGACAGCTTCTCCTGTATAAATGGAAGTTGCAGCATTATTCTCAATGTTATGAATAGATGCAACTCATTTACACTAACAAATGCTGAAGAGCTATAAAGAAAGAATTGATAACTTCCTGACTGAGAAAGCAATAGAATTACAACCATAAATAGAAAAGATAGTAAAGTTTAGCTGATCAAGAAAAGGTCTAATGTTAATAAATGTTCCAATTTTCGGACAATAGGTCAAAGATGGAAGCATCACACAGGGTAAAGAATGGGGTTCAGACTGAAGAAGCAAGGGTTAATGCAGAGTATATTAACAAGCAAATGAGGTGACCAGTAAAGACAGAAGAAACGACTGCATCCTCCGCGATTTATAAGTAGCAGTGATTGTTCAAAAGAGTTTGAATAGGTTTAAAAGGGCCAAATAAGTAAAAACAGAGGGCAGCAGTTAATGAAACCAAATTGCAATTGCCACAAAAAGGATAGGAAGAAAAATAAAACCTTGAAAATAGCAGGAAGAAGAAAAAATGATTGGTCTTAAAAATTAACAAAGAACAAGGCTCCATGTGATGCTGAATGGTGTAAAAGACTTCAAATTGACATCCACCTAGTTGGAACTTGAGATTCTTTTTGAAGCTCTAATATGTGAAACTGCTAAGTTCTAAAACTTTTTTGAATCCATAAAACACACATATGCATCAGTCCATAGATCCTTTTCCCTCATACAGTATCGGTACACAGTAAACTTTGATAAATGAATGGGCTTCACGATTCCAATAGTTCTGATTATTGCATTATGGATTGGCATATAGAATGCATATCAAACTTAATACTTTCTAGACCTTTTCTTTGTCACGCAAGTTCTGTAGCCCCTAATCAGAAGACTTCTTATGGTTAACATTAGTAACCTGATTGCAAACCAACATATGAGAAAATGGTGAGAGAGCAGAGGGGGAAAAAAGAGTCAGAAATACTCCAGGAGAAAAAGAGTTCCTGCCCTACAACAAATCGGACGACACTAACGAATTCAATATATATATATAAGAGATTGTACAAGAGGAACCAACCAATGGGTGGACGAACCGGCTTCCATCATCGCTCTTCTCCAACCAAACATGCTCGAAGGGCTGATTCTTGTTGTTCACGAGAATATTATACTCATCCTGTGGCCGGGGGATGGTGGGTATATGAAATGGCACTTTTGACCGAGCGGCCGTAGTCTTACTGTCCTTCATTGCCACCTTAACCCCTAACGACGACCTCGAAGCTGGAAATCCTTCATCTTTCTCATAGTCACGCATGCCGCCCCTCTTCTTTTTTCCATAAACCAACTGAAACCCACTTTCTGCATCCTCCGCTCCAATCCTGCCACCGATCTCCTCTTCTTTCTCCCTCCAGCTCTTGAATTCGTCCATGGAAACGCCAAACCTCTCAAGAAACTCGTCGTTGAGATTAACCAACCAGTCAAAAGCCTCGTCGAGATCGTCGGGGAAAGGAGGTGGCTTCTTCCGGCCCAAGAGATGGTCCGAGGCGGCGAGGGTCCTCAAAGATGCCTCAGATTTCGCGATGATCTCGCGGACAGGGGTTTTGAACTCCGGGAAGTTATTGTAGAAGTGGAAGTCCCTATCCGAAGGGATCCCTCGGGATCGGCCGGAGAGCTTGGCGGCAGATGCTGCGATGGGGCCAGAAGCGATGGCGTGGAGGGCGGTGGCCTTGTGCTTCAGGGCGGATTCCCCGGAAGGGGAGTCCGCTTCCATGGTTGGCGAGGTGATGGTTTCTTGAGTCCAATTGCTTGGAGTCGAGGAGGGATTCTTCGGAGACCTGGAAATGGAGAAGGAAGAAATGTTGTCTTTTTGCACTCTTCTTGTATCTTTTATGATCGGTTTCTCGTGTCTAGGGTTAGGGTTAGGGTTTTCATTCCAGCATGGACATGCGAGAAAGAGAAAGCGTCTTTTACAATAACTTCAATTTAGTAATTGGTATTTGGTAATACTTCTCCTTTCGATTTTTGGGGGTATTTTCTTTCGCTTACCTTTTTGCATTTTTAAGATTATATCTTATTTAAGCTTTATTTACCATCACGATTTCTTGATGAAATCCCAACACGTGACATAGATGAGAGTAACTGTACAGGCTCGCTTTAATGCATGACAATTGAGCCTGGTTTCTGTAACTTAAAATTCGAATCCGACTGTCCAAAGTTCATGATTGATATTAGAGGATTAGAGCTTAATTCAAGTTTATTTCAACTCACTGTAGCCACAGAAGATTAACTGCAAAAAGACTCGTAAACATGTATCAGTAAAACCCCTTATTTCTATATTCGCAAACATAATATTATTTCTCTTAAAAAAGAAGCTCTGCTCTGCTCTTCCACTTGATTATTAATTTATTATCGAGGAGGGTTGCTGATGGTACGAACTGGAACGATAGGTATCGACTCCCACCATTCTCTCAACCTCCTATTCCCTTGTGAACCGGACATGGACTTTGCAATCTTTAAATTTGACAGAAAGCAAAACAGAGTCAACCCCATTAAGATGTATTTAAATGGGATCGCGGCAACAAGAACAGCAACTCCACTCATCGCCAACATCGCCATGTCCGTGTGCTGCAAACAGACGGACAGACAAACAGAAAAAAAAGAACCATCAAAACTGCTAAGCAAAAAGTGTTTTTAAGAATCGAAATTGACAATTCGAGTGATACTACCTTTGGTGCCCTTGATACCATTATAGCCCAGAGCTTCAGTATTGTCACGTTTACGGTCTTAACCAACGAATTCAGATACTTGAGACTATGCTGAGCAGTGACGATGTTTTCCATGGTCGTTTTGTCCGAGGAAGTATCAATCACCACCTCTGACCACTTATCGCCCATCTTTCTCCATCTAGCCCATACCATTATTCCCACTCCCGTCATCAAGAAGGCGGCTAGCGCATGACCAACACCTTCCCTGTTTCCAAAACAACCGGTCACGAATTACCTAGCTAGATGTACTATTACTAAACAATAATTTATGAATATAACCACTCTTTCATTCATGATACCTATTATTTAGGTATTCAATATTAACTGCCGGTACTCACTTGTATATGATGAGTAGAGCTATGGAAAGACTGCAGATTGTGATCGCTGGCCTCTCCCAAGAAATTATCCTTTGGATCCAAACAAGCAAGTCTCTAAGCGGACTGAGTAGACCCTGTAAAACAACTTAGTTATACACTGGTCGGTGTCAAAAGAATTGCAAGAAAAGAGACGACGAACAGTAGTTTTAATTATGACTTACCACTAGAATAAGAAGACCATCGCTGATTCCTTCCTCTCTCATCTCTTCAACCGAAGCCTTGGCGATGGTAACCTCCTTTGCTTCCTCTCTTACCTGATCGATAGTCGTCTCTAGAGAAGCCAAAGACTCCGCCTGCCCGCTTGGTTGATCCTCAAACACTTGTTTTATCTCCGTACTCGAAGCCATAGGATTAGACATGCTGAAGCTCTCCAACACAGAGGTTGCGCTACATGGAGTTATCTTCGATGTTTGTTTCAAGCTGTTTGCTAACTCTTCCAGCACATAGTCACCTTTAGGCAGGTCATCATACAGTGAGAATATCAAGAAATTAGTGGGAGCTGGTGGTGATATTCTTAGCATCTCCCTTGCTGCATGGAGCCTTAAGATTCCTAAGATAGTTCTTGAATGTGCCTCCCATGCTTGCACTGAGGATTCTATGCTGAATATTGATAGGAAGCGGTGAAGTAAGAAAACTTCCTTTATTAGCGAAAGCCAATGGTCACGCCTTGTCGAGCTAGTCATCTCAGGAAACTCTATAACCAGAGGTTCTGATCTGCAAAATTTAAATTGGACAGGAGTGAAAATGCTCTGATACTATCATGCTTCAAAAATTGCTTCTATTTCTCAAGTATAAATAAGAGAGCATAAATTTAACTTCCTTCTACATTAAAAAAAAAAAAAAAAAAAACATGCATAGCCAATTAAGATTCAGAGATCCAAAGGGATCTTACAGCTGTGAAGATTCATATGTTATAGATTTGTCGTACAATGGAGCACCCCAAGGCCCCGTCGAAGATGCTTTGACTTGATGATCTACCTCATTATTTGAAAGATCAACCTTCAGAGCAGGTTCATACGATATTACTCCCGAGGCCTCAAAATACAGTGCCTTATTGGTCAGGGTGAGTCTGCCTGATGAAGCCCAAAGTTTAATAAATCTGTCTTAGTTTTATCTTATCGTATTATATGCTGACTAGAATTCAATTATAGCATATACAAGAAATAGATCAAACTTGCAGTAAATGTGACCTGGCCAACTGGATGCCCCAATATGCCGCACTACTCTTTGTGTTCTAGCAGTCCCGTCCACATGCAAGATGAACTCACCTTCTGCTAGTTCACAATCAGTTGGTGTTGGTTGCCCCTGCAAGTACTTAAGACACCTGACAATGGAAGATGTCGGTATGTAAGTGTTAAATTACATATAACTATCCGAATGCTCATCTTATTCGATGATAAAATTGGCTTGTCATCTGCTGGGTCCTTAACAAAATAACAACAGAAGTAGGTTAGGTGAATTACTTGTCCAGCTCTTTCAGAAATCTGTCATAAGCAGGGAAATGAAGCTGGTTAGCCGTGGATGCCGTCAGGGTTTCAAAAGTGAATCGTGCATTGACAACATCACAAGCCAAGGGAAGTATGGAACCAAACCAAACGTATGCATCTTCTCCTACACTTGGCTCCGCATTGACCTGTGGAAACCAAAGTTTCAACATGATATATATATATATATATATATATATATATATATATATTATATATTAATAACCACAGCAAGACATTCCCCCTCAATTGTTCATCCATTTAAATATTTTAATAAATAATCTACTTACAAGGAAAGGCATGATGTCTGTATAAAAGAGGGGTATGTCATCGTGCATCTGCCCTTCATTTCCTTGAAGAGGTTCCTTCTTATCTTCTTTCTCTTTTGCAATTCCCTCCTGCTACCAAGATATCAAGAATGTATGAAAGCTAAGCAGCAAAACCTCCTTTATTTTCATTCTATGATAGTTAGAAGAACTGAATAGTAATTGACAATCATAAAAATAGACCAATAAGTCAGTAGACTAAAGATACGGAGGTAAGAGATGTGAACCGAATAGGGTTCGTCGTCAATTGCGCTAGGCCTCTCCCATGCAAGCATCATATCATAAGTAAATCTACTAAATGATCCATCACTGATCTTGTCCCCCAAGTCAGCAGTTAAATTCTCAAGTGCTCTAATGCTGCAAAACTCCACTAATCTTCTCGAATAATTGTCCACTACTGGCTTCAGGCTAGCCTCAAACTCTGACACCAGCGCATCAGCTGAAGTATCCAGAGTCCTGAAAGGTTCAATTCAGAATTAAATTGAAAGATCCCTAACAGAAGGTGAAAAGGAAAACAATAACCAGATGTTATTACTCTTTTACTACAATAAAGGGAATAATAATAATAATAATAATAATATATAGTTACAGTTTCAGTATTTATTGACTTTACACTTCAGGGAACTCAAATTTGAAGCATGAAATCGAGTAACATATACGACACAATAAGCCCCACCCATTTTCTTTTATGCAAACATATTTGACATGAACTTGATGCGCAACCGAGAATCACACTTTCATATATAAATATAATAGATATCCGTATGGTTCGAGGATTCACCCTTAGCATCTCGTTCACGACATGTTTGAAACTAATAGTACATTCAATTGATCTAAGAATTAGATACAACCCGGCCACAGCAATTTTCCTTATCTATATCGATCATCCTCTCCGTGTTGTCCATAAAAATTACTCTTCCCTTCCATCCTGACATGGTAAAAACCGAAATAAAAACCCACTAAGGGGGCTAGTTCATCAATGTCACTTCTCTACACCCATATAATTTGTCCACCAAACAAAGAAGAAGAGAAAGAGAGAGAGAGAGAGTTACTGGGCACATCTCTGGATGACATCGTTTGCAATGGTGGATAGGTGCTTCCTCATTCTCTACCCTTCACAGTCTGCCTCTGGTGTTCGGTTTCCTTTAACCCTCCTCCTCGAACTCCTCGGCTGTTGACGTGTCGGCCTGGTTACATTGCCACGTGGCAATCCTCTCACACATGTTCCTCGCCCAAGGATCGCACTCTGCATGTAAAGTGTCCCTTCGTCTGCCCTTCTTACTCGTTCAGCTCTCTGGCCTCTAACAGCACCCACCACTGTTTGCCCACGTGGAGGAGCTCTATTGGGTTACACACATTGTTAGGTGGGTCCAGTTGCAACTAATATTCTTCATTTCTTCGCATATTATTACTGGTGTATTATAGGACCTGTAAGGGGAATAATTTCTGCGGAAACGAGTTTACGCAAGTAGCCTGAAGGACCTTTTATTTACAACGAACTTACCCCTCTTCACTTTGTGGATGGAATAAATATTAATATCAGTTCAATATTAGCATAAGTTACAATAATTATATTTGATGTGATATAAAATTAGTATTAAAATAAAGTAATTGTATTAGAAATTAGTGATGTTTTAAACTCAACGACAAAAATACCCGTGAATATATATATATATATATATATATATAATTAGTATTAAAATAAAGTAATTGTATTAGAAATTAGTGATGTTTTAAACTCAACGACAAAAATACCCGTGAATATATATATATATATATTAAAAAATAGTAGTAAATAGAATTTTTCTAAAATAATATTATCTTTTATTAAAACTGCGGATTTAAAATACTCTATATACTAACACTACGAATAAATAATTACGCAGGGTAATACATGATTATAAGTCCACATTGCAGAAATAATCCTGCACTCTTTATATAAAATAACTATACACTAAATAAAAAGACATTGCGGGGATAATAAGCCCGCACTAAAAAATAATGCATTAGAAGATATAAAGATAAACTATGAGATAATACAAGGTTATAAATCTGGACTCTATATAAACTAATCATACGCTAGAATAAATAAATAGATACTACGAATTAATACAACGTTATAAGCCCGTATTGGCACCTAATGCGAAGTTATAAGTGTGAGATGTTTAAAATAAAAAAAAAGAGATAGATAAGAGAGAAAAAATAAACTGTAGTAGAGATGACCAAAAAAGAATCTCAACTGTAATTGATTCATAATTAAATATTATCTAATATAAGAATAAAATAATAATTATAAATTATTATAAAATATTATTATTATTTTTTAAAAGTTGTATAAAATAAAATGAGAAAATAATAAATTACTATACTAAAATAAAATAAAATATTATTTAATTACTATATTAGAATAAAAAGGCTTATTCTAAAATAAATTTATTCTTATCCTATAAGTGAACTGGGACTTCCTATACAAAATGTCACAGCTTTGGCTGAACATAAAAACACGTCCAGAACCAGATCTTTGCAGCGAAGCAACGGCACTACGAACCAAAGATACTTCCTATTTTATAAGAAAATTTTGTAACTTAAATATGTAAAAAAGAATAAACAATATATAGTACGTTATACATGTTATGGGGCAAAATTTTCTGATAATACTACATTGACCACTCTGCTAATGTTTTGTTTAGCTGTAAGAGGTCGATATAACGCTTCCATTTTCCTCCCAACCTCAAAACGGAGGATGAAAGAGACAACAATAAACTTCCTTGTTATACAAATCCCGATTAAATGCATTGTCATCGACCTGCCTGGCGCTTTGACCGCCGTCTCGGCTGATTAAGTAGCTTTAGCATGTTATCTGTTATGTCAAGGTTAGAGTCATCGTCCTCATTCCGGTGGCTATTATCAGAAGTATGTGTCAACCATGCCAACGCCTCTATGGCAGCATCCCTCTCTGCGAGCTGCTTGTTCTTCTTGGGTTTTCCGACAAATTGCATCCCTTTGAATTCCACAATTGCTCTAAACTCATTGGTCTTAAGGTGCTTTGTCTTGTACTTTGGAGGGCTGTGGCTTGCTCTCATCAACAAGGTCTGCAACAAGCTTTTCGGGTTTGTTCCATCCTTCACAATGTTACTTTTGTTACTATCATTGCTAGTCAACCTAGCTCTATTTGTTTCCCGGCCAAATACAAATCTTCCTTCACATAAATCACCAGCAACCAGCTCCTGCAACGCAAGCATCAGGAACTTGCCTTCCTTGTGAATGTCGAGACCAGGATCTTCAAGCTGCGATTGAATTGAAATATTGCTACATGAGTGTTGAGCATAGTACAAAATCGAGACAAAAATGTACTCTTCAAGAGTATTCTCAAATCGTATTGTCCTTCTGGAACCATTTTCAAAAGACAATTAATGTTAATGTCAATTATCTTATATGTAACTGTTGCTGTTGGTGTTATTTGTGACTGCCGCTCTCCAGTTCTTCTTTATTTGCATAAAATAGTATAATAGAGGCCTTTTTGCTCAAATGCTTATGGATAGAATCTGTTTATCCTTGTGATTCTTTATGGTCTTCTTTTCTTTTCTAAAATTACTTCTAAATGCAAGGTGAAATATTTCCTACACGGGAACAATATTAGCATTGTGTACCATGATTGCAGTTACCTTCTTTTGTACAAGCTTATCAAGTTCCTCCTTCAGGTGCAGATAGCATTCTGACAAACTTGGATCCATGAAGAAGTCAATGTAACCATCCAGCATTTTCAAATGCCCTGCCTGAATAAAGGAAGGATAATTCAGATGGCCATAATCAGAACAGTTAGTAAACGGGGAAAAAATCAGTCATACCATGTTGCCTTTCGTAAGGGTGCCACCAAATAGGATCAGAACAGAATCAGATACACCTGTTGAATCTCGGATGAAGACAGTATTGACTTTGACCTTCTCGCCAAAGACCAACCATGGGTAGGGGATAGTCTGGTATTTTGCATTCACAGAGTTCTGAAGCAAACACATTAAAAGTATACATCAGCTCTGACAAACATGAGAAAGATAATTAGTTTATAATTATGACTCCTGGGCATTCCAACAGAAGCAGGACATGGACTTACAGCATAAAGCATAACCTGCCCATCATCCATTGTTTTGAAGGACATGGACTTCTCTCGATGCTACAGAAAGGTGGACAACACAATCAATTTCATGAATCTAAAATATTGAAGAATAGCATGAAAACGATAATGAAAAGGGGAAAAAAACTTGTTTCAATAATTACCACAACAGATACTATGCCTGGAAAGAGGCCAGCGCATATAATTGCACGAACCAATGCCTGGTTATGGCTCAAGCTATTACTTATGCTAGGTTCGGCATCTAATAAACCAGCATCTTTCAGAATAAAGTTGAACTGCTTTCGAAGAGAATGGATCGCCTGAAGAGTTTGGGCTGAAAGAAAGTTTCTCCAGCAGTACTCATAAGCAGATCCTTCTCTCTCTGCATCTTTCCATCCTTCATATGCACGGACAAGAGCCATATGATCACTGTAGTCTTTTGCAGAGAATCTTGATTTTGCTGTTCCTGCCAACTGACCAAGCAAACAAAGAACTTCAACCAATCACATACTTTAGATTATAAATTAAAGGAATTGATTGATGACACGTGAACAGATGCAGATGGTACTAACAAGTAACAACGCAAAGCCTTTCAATATAAGCAATCCAAAACCTATTATGTTTGTTCTCCTCTAAATCTAGCTACTAGTAGCTTAGACAGTAAACTTACATCTTTCTTATCTTGGGGCAACAGAAAAGGGTCCCGAACACTTAACCCAGACACCACAGTGAGGACGGGGTCAATGCAACGGAAAACAGAACCCATAATAAGCATCTTTCCTAGCTTTGGATCAACTGGAAGCATTGAAAGATATCGCCCTGCAGATTGCAAGCAGAATACTGATATGTAAACACATCCAGCCTATTATCATACTGAAAAAGTATACAGGCATCATACTAATTACAGGATTCTGATTCTGACTCAGCAACAAGGAAGTGCAAGCAGGACAAGAAAAGGCATGCTTCAACCATGTGGAAATGTAACACATAAGGAAAAAAAGATCATACCGAGGTTTGTGAGGTTCTCATTTTCATCTAATGCTCCAATCATCTTCAAGAATTGAACAGCATTTTGGACCTGCATGTTTTCAAGTTGTTAATTCCACAAAACCATAAGGATATTTTAATGGAGTTGCAAATAAAAGAGGCAGAGAGACTAGGAAGAATCAGCAAGTGATGCAGATAAGATTACAAGTAGCTATCTCAATTATTTAATTTAAGTGCTCCTGTAACCTCACAATGCATTAATTTTATGGATAGCAAGATCAAAGCTATATAGCTATCATGCAGGAAACAATAATGAAGGACTTGATCTACAAAGTAACTGCAGTGCCTTGACAACTTGCCATATGTGTTATCGAAATTTATCAACACCATCAGCACATGAATTTAATATTTACAAGATTAGGCAAAAATATAATAGTCTTGCAATATTTTGGTAAGAAATAGATAGACAATGCATATAATGAGGTTTAGGGTATCCCATAAAACATATTTGAATCTTGAAGCATAAATTACATTCGATGATGCTACATAATTTGCTAGAAAGAGTTACAAATGAAATAAGTGGGTACCAGAATCCATAACAACAATGAGAAAAAGAGTTCTCGCCAAACAAATTTCAGCAATTGAACAGGTAAAGAATGCTTACGGCCAAGCTTTCTGGAGGCTGCAAAGCAGCGGACAGAAACTCCCCTATGGTACCAAGCTGCAAACTTTTTATTTGCAAACATAAGGAGTTCAGAGGAGTTCTAAGAAGCTCTGGAAGCTGATAGTCTGCAAAAGCATCATATACACATCTAGGATAGAGGTGATAGCATTCTCCAGGTTGCACACGACCAGCTCTGCCTCTTCTCTGTATACTCATAAAAGAGGAAAAAGGAAAATAACATAAATACACATATATAAAGTAGTAATAGTAACACTTAGAAGGCAAAAACTTATACAATTGTGTGTGTATAGAGAGAAGCTATTTTACCTGACGCGCTGAAGCTTTGGAAATCCAGGATGGGAGCAAACAAGGTGTATTGTTTAAAGCATCGTATGAGGTCTCCTTTGCTTTCCCACAGTCAACCACAAAAACAATATCATTGATTGTAATACTTGCTTCTGCCATGTTTGTAGCAAGGACAATTTTACGTACATTAGGCGGTGGTCTCTCAAATATGAGTTTCTGAAAACATTACAATGTCTATTTAAAATGATAGAATATACATGATTAACTTCGTCATCAGCAGCATGTAAATCATATAGAGATGATTCCTTAAAAAAGACTAAAAAGGACCTACCTGCTCAGAAGTAGCCATGGAACCATGACAAGCAAGCAGTAAAACCCTATTTGGATCTCCTAACAGAGGATGTGCTTTTAGCTGATCTCTTAAGCAGCTAATATCATCCCAGCCAGTCATGAAAACTAGAACAGCACCTGAGCGTTCTTTGCGACAAATGTGACATAGAACAGCCTCAATAAGATTAAACCCTATGCAATCTGGGTTCCAACTGGACAAAGAATCACGTGTCCTGGAAGTGTAGTTCTCGAAGCTTGAGATTTTAAGACTGTCCTGCATTTGTAGAGCAGAACCACTGAAGGGCATTGGCCAACAAAAAACAATTATCATTTTTTTTCATAATATAATACCTCAACAAGTGCAGTGATCTGATTCTTTCTCTTTCGAGGCACTAACTGCCTCTGTGTCTTCCAAAATTTATCTTGGCCATAATCATCCATTTGGTTAGATGAACTCAATTTGTATCCAGTCTTCTCCAAAATTTCTTCTAGAAAGTGTGCCCTTACTGGGTATGTAAAGCCCTGAAATCAATAAATAGCCTGATAAACTGCACATAAATAGCCTGATAAACTGCCAAAGGAAATTTTAAAAAAAAACTCTTCGGTCAAATAAAAACTCAAGCAATTAACAACTAATTCTGACACCATTCAAATCTAAGAAGCTTGGGGTAAAAAAGTCCATCAAGAAATATCCAAGGAGTTTAAAAATAGGAAAGATGGGCGCAAAACACTATCTCCTATCAAGATCACTGCAGTTCCTCTTCGGGCGGCTGTAGGACGGACGGCCCCCTATAGGTAGTAGGGTAGGACGGCTTCTATCAATATTTAAGCAAAAAAAAATTGTCATTTAAAACTCTAAATCAACAGCATCATAAAGAAAAAGCTATATAATCCCTGCTCATAATAGTTTCATTTAACAAAAAAAAAAAGAATCATTCTACTAAACTAAACATAGTAGGGTGAATAATTCATGTGCCTTTTAGTAAAAGAAAACAGATGTAGCAGCACATTCCAACAAAGAAGCTTCTCAACATATACAATAATAAAGACATGACTACCATCTCTCACTTGATTAGACGTTAATACAAGCATATTGATACTTACTTTAAAATGACAAAATATTATCTCACCGGTATGTGAATTGTAGGAGCCCCTCCAAAATAATTTGAGAAAAGTTCAGCATTCAGAGTGGCACTCATCAAAATTAATCTCAAATCCCGACGTCGTGGAAGGAGATCTTTCAATACGATCAATAAGAAATCTGAAAACAGTTATAGTAGCATAAGTAGTAATGAATACCAGCCAAAAGTGTAAGTAAGTCCAATACAAAGGACCTTGCCAAAACTTCAGAGATAGTTTTAAGTCAAGGAAAGTACCTTCATTCATGCCTCTTTCATGAATTTCATCAACAAAAACATGAGTTATACCATTCAGATTACGGTCCCCAAGCAATCTTCTTAACAAAATACCACTGGTACAGAACAGCAGATGTGTATTTTTTCCTTTCATTCCCTCTAATCGAACTTTGTAACCAACCTACATCAAAAGCTAATTTTGTATGGAAACTACAGTAAAGATTCTAGAAAATCTTTAGCTACTGATAATACCAAGTTAGTGGTAAAGGGCCAATGAGGCAAGTACAAAGTTAAGCTTACCGATTCACCAAGATTCTCTCCTCTTTCAGTAGAAACTCTTTCTGCAACAGCTATAGCAGATATTCTTCGCGGCTGAGTACAGATGATGTTACAGAATGCCCCGCGACCAGACTCGATCTCAGATTCTAGTACATATTGAGGGAGTTGAGTAGTTTTGCCACATCCAGTCTCCCCAGAAATCACTATGACCTACAATGAGCAGATGGAGAAAGCAAACAGCAAAAACAATATTCCTATATATCAGCTCGCACAACAAGTAGAAACATGTCAATACAGTTACATGCTAAATATTTACAAATAAAGGGACTTCCAGAATAAAATATAATGAAAGTAATGATAATAAGAGCAGCATGAGACTTTAATAATGTAAATTACTATTAGCATACAAAGGGAAAGGTTAAGTATCAAAGTTCTGGATTAACACCTGATTCCGTGCAATAGCTGACAAAAGTCTCTCCTTTTCCTTGTATGCTGGAAGTGATTTCCTGAAGTTTAGCATCTTGATACCTTCAGGAGATTCCTGTTAAAAGTGAACGACACACAAGAATAATAATCAAGTACAGATTCATTATATAGAAAAAAAATATGATCATGAAGAAGATCATTAAGAACTTCAGTAACACATGCAGCTAAAAACACTAGATCATTTGCACAACCACAAGCAATAACACTTAATCAGAAGTTCACAAATACTGCAAAGAAACTACTATCAACAAAGAGGGTTCTAACAAAATCTCTCCCCAAACTTCACTATGTCTGCACTCAACAGTTAACCAGAATTGCAGGGATAATAAGAAAAAACAATATGATATAATTATAGTGCTAATAATGAATCAATTCACTTAAGTTTGGACTATTATTACAGCTTAACATGCATAAAGCAACATATCAGCAAGGAACAAGGCCAACCTGCCATGTTCGCTGCAAATTCTGCATGCGCCAACTCTTTCTATGAAGAATTTTTTCCATAACTGACCTATCGACTAAAGAATCTTGGTTCTCATCTGGGTTGATATCATCAATATCTTCAATGGAAGAAGCATGTTCTAGCTTATCACTGGCTCTCTCAGCTGTCAGTAGCATCCTGTCAAGGTGTTCCTCCATTAGACCTTCAACTCTCCTTTGCAAACTTAGAGGGATCACGACCTGTATCATATTCAACACACCAAGAAAAAGAAAATTTTAATACTATGTATGCAGAGAAAATTTTTGTTTAAAAACATAGCAGTGAGGGAGGCAAAAGATCCATTACAAGCAGTTACCTCTCTTTGTGGCCGTTTATCGTCGAGATCGGGCCTGTAATTTGGCAGAGGAACTTTGCTGCCAACCACCACCTTCCCATAAAGCTCACTACATGCATGTACATATATATATATATATATATATATATATATATATATATATATATATATATATATATATATTACAAATTAGATACCTGAACCTAAACTTAGATAGAAATCCATAACACATATAGCTATACTACAGTAGCAAGAATGAGTTTCACTGCCCAACCTGTAAAGTCCCATTCTTCTTGCAAGGCTAGAGATTTGCTCGTAATCACGCCGATCCCTCTTATCTCTTGAAATAATCTCTTGTTCATCCGTACTACGCAAGAGCATGCTAAGTTTCCACCTCCATTCATCAATGTTGACCACCGAAGAAGATGGCTACAAGTAAACATTCTTCTTTAGAATAAAGATAGAGACTAAGAGAACACAGCACCCAGAAATCTAAATTCAAATAAATAGATTAATAGAAGTCCTCAGATGCAGTCTCAAGATCCACTAACATAATTAAAAAAGAAAACGGTTTGCCTTATTTGACAAAAAGAGACAGTCTAGACACTTGAATATAGCTTTTGTTACACGAAATAAGAGATACAATAAAGGAGAGAATACAAATTTCAAGTTTTACCCAGAAAAATACTAAAAACTTTGCAAGAAAAAGATTACTTACAAATAAATTTGCAATTTCTTAAGTTGCTTAAAGTAGTGTAAACTCTAAACCGTAACAAAAGTTCAATTTTTCACAATCATATTACATAGACACAGAATATATCATTAAGCAGAGACCTTCTGGTCCTCGTACTCGTATTCGTCATCAGAGAACTGCTCGACCGCGTACCCACAATAAACTCTTCCCCTCCCAATCCACCACGGAACTCCAACATCATTAGATGAGGGTAACAAGCTTCGCAACAAGCAATGTAAAGCTCCAGGCCTGCAATCCAACGGCGCTGCCGCTAATCTCTCGGACCTCACAAGAAATCCTAACCCTAACCATAGCCCTCGGCGATGCATCCTTGTCTAGGGCAGCATGACCGCAGATTTCGCGGTAATCTCGCGGACAGGGGTTTTGAACTCCGGGAAGGGATCCCTCGGGAGCGGCCGGAGAGCTTGGCGGCGGAGGCCGCGATGGGGCCAGAAGCGAGGACGTGGAGGGCACAGTGGCCTTGCGCTTCGGAGCGGGAGTCCGCTTCGGCGAGGTGATGGTTTCTTGAGTCCAATTTCTTGGAATCGAGGAGGGATTCCGAGAACTGGAAATGGAGCAGGAGATTGGAGACGGACGAAAGCACTCTTCTTGATATCTTTATTATCGGTTTCTCGTGTGTAGAGTTAGGGTTTTTGATTCCAGCACGGACGTGCGAGAAAGAGAAAGCGGGTTTTTATTCGTAAGTCCTGCTGCGGCTGCTGTACTTGATTAGTATCCTTTCGATTTTTTGTTTATTTGTTGTATTTTCTTCCGCTCACCTTTTGCATTTTTTACGATTATATACTTATTATTACGCTTTATTTACCATCACGATTTCTTGAGACGTGACATAGATGAGCCTGGTTTCTGTAGCTTAAAGATACATCAAAAAATAATTTGCTTAAACTTAAAACTCGAATTCGACTGTCCAAGGTTCATGAAATTAGAGCTTAATTCAAGTTTATTTCCACTCATTGTAGCCACAGAAGATTTAACTGCAAAAAGACATGTATCAGCAAAACCCTTATTCATATATCCGCAAGCATAATATTATTTCTCTTCCAAAAAAAAAGAGAGAGAGAGAAGCTTGATATCATCTTGGTACTCATCTGAAGAATCTTTTCTATAACTCATCTAGGTTGATATCATCAATATCTACAATGGCAGAAGCATGTTCTAGCTTATCACTGGCTCTCTCAGCTGTCAGTAGCATCCTGTCAAGGTGTTCCTCCATTAGACCTTCAACTCTCCTTTGCAAACTTAAGAGGGATCACCACCTGTATCATATTCAACACACCGATCCCCAACCCGTAAAGTCCCATTCTTCTTGCAAGGCTAGATATTTGCTCATAATCACGCCGATCCCTTTTGTCCCTTGAAATAATCTCTTGCTCATCCGTACTACGCAACAGCATGCTAAGTTTCCACCTCCATTCATCGATGTTAGCCACCGAAGAAGATGGCTACAAGTAAAACATTCTGCTTTAGAATAAAGATAGAGACTAATGGAAAACAGGCTCCCAGAAATCTAAATTCAAATAAAAAGATTAATACAAGTCCTCCTGTGCAGTCTCAAGATCCACTAACATAATAAAAAAAGAAAACGGTTTGCATCCTCTGACAAAGAGACAGTCTAGACACTAGAATATAGCTTTTATAACACGAACGGAGAGATACAATAAAGGAGAAAATAAAATTTTAATTTTTGTCCAGAAAAATTCTGGGGAGTAGAGTGCTGAACTTTGCCAAATTCTGGGGAAGTGTGAGCTCCAATGCGCATTACTAATGCTGCAGCATATGAACATCTTCAACAAAGGATTTGAGAGGTCTTCTAGAATCAATAAATTGCAATAAGCTAACCATCTTTGTTCATCTCATGACTGCAAGAATCAGCATATGATCTTTTCATTTTTTACCTTTTCTATATTTGCTATGCAGTGGCTACCGGTTCACTACTACAAACCTCTATTGTAGAACTCTGTTTGAAATTCTGACTTCTTCTATGAATATATAAAAAACAAGAAGGAAACCTCCATTAGATGCTAAATAATAATCGCACTTTAAAATTAAAAAGAAGAATACAATTATATAAAGAGGCATTAAGTGGAGCAGAAGCCAACAAAAGGGAGCACCGCTTGTTCAATGTCTTTTCTGGATACTGAACAAGCAAAGGTGCACTTATTCATCTCAATTTCTCTCCCAGATGAACTGATTGAAATATATTACCATTCCGTTCCTTGAGAAAGATTGTGAAACTTAGAGAAGGATAAAATTCAGTAGAGAACTCATAGTATGCCAGCCTGCTACCAAATTTGATTATTTTCCATGTACAACATTATAGTTCCCTTTTAGCAAGAAGATACACATATTTAAAGGAAAAAAAAAGTGCAGTGATAAATCTGAAGAGAAATAATGAATAGAACAACAGTAACCCCTCAATGCTAGGATATATAAGCTGCACTGGTACTTAGTGACCAGTGACAGTGAGACATAGACAAAACTATCAAGTGAGACCAGTTATAACGAAGTAGACTGCTTCTTGCTCTGACAAATAATAGTCTCTAATACCTGCTCTTGTGACACCATTTCTGCACTGGTACTTAGTGACCAGTGACAGTGAGACATAGAAAATAACAAAACTATCAAGTGAGACCAATCATAACAAAGTAGACTGCTTCTTGCTCTGACAAATAATAGTCTCTAATACCTGCTCTTGTGACACCATTTCATACTAATACAGTCCTTTATAGTTGGAATAATCTTTACTATGTCCCACTAATAAGTAGGATATAAAAGCAAGTTTTGCAAGTACTGTTGCATATTATCCAGCATACGCACATATGTAAAGGCGTGGATATGTAAATAATATGAGTGAGCATATATACTACATTATTTAAGCAAACCTTATAATTGAGAAGTAAGCAAAACTAATAATTGGGAACGAAACAAAATAACATGAATCCTGAATCTATAAAATTATAGCATCTGTTGCTGCATAAAAACCATCGTTTTCTAGGGAACAGAATGATTATAAGGAAAAGTGGCAAACCTTTTATCTAGCAACTAGACCATTTTAAAGCATTAAATGACGACTGCATAACATGCAATTAAAGAATACGACAATATGCAATACTATGAAAAAGAACAACAATCCTTGAGCATAATGATATCGACACACAAGTATGACAGTGAAGACACCATCACATTAAAAGATCTAATGTTGTCCAAAAGTGAGCAAAGCAGAAAAAAAGAAATAAATGGCTAAGAGTTGCAACTATGAAAAAGGCAGCCAGTACATTTGTAAGAAAAGAACATTAACTTCATGATAAATATTGTATTATATAAATAAATTGATTATTTCTCAACAACTCAAAATTTCGATTGATATTTCATAACTCGTTCAAATGTTTCACGAGTAGATTGTGTTTCTGGATGTTCCCTCCCATAAATGACCTCCTTTATACTAACAGCTGTCTGACAAAGTTGTCGCGCTATATCATATTGTCCACCTTTTAGCATAAGTCTTGCTCTGGTTTCCAAAAGAATTGCCCTTAAATGCGCAAGATCCTGGTAAAGAATAGGATCAGATGCTATGATAGATTGATTTTTACCACTCAAGCATGAAGATTTCTGCTGAGCAGCATTGGCTTCATCTATGAATGAATCCTCTAGTGCTTCCAGAGCTTCGGTGGATAATCGTAGAAGCTCAAGGATATCATTGTACTTAAAGAACACTGTATAGCTCCATGATACAAGAGGGAGTACTGAACGTTTGATAAAATATAACAGATCATGGGTTGGTAGATTGACAACCACAGGATCAGTGCCAAATTTAAAGAGCAAGAAGCATGCAGCCCATATATGATCAAAGTGTTCTGGTATAGAACCTTCGATGCTGATTGCTTTAACTGCAGAGATAGACATTTTGTTGCTGCCCCTTTTTTTAGCATATTCCTTTATTATATCATGAAAAGATATGGATCCTGTTTTTGCACTAGTCCTTCCCATACCAAGTGTTATCAGCATAGATGAGGCTTCAGCATCTGAGCTCTCAACATATGATGGCATGCATGTACAGGAAAACATATGCTGTAACTTCTTCCAAACCTGCATGTGATATTGCTCTTTAGAAGTTCCACGTGCAGCGAGGACCAGCATGGATATCGGTATTGGTGAAGGCGCAAACCAACTGCTGGCCTCTAACATTTTTGCCGCCAACTTTTTGCGACTCCTTGCATGATCTAACATAGAAAAGCATAACTCAAGAAACTGGAGAAGGAACGGATTCTGCTTCAATATGACTTCTTCCTTAGCATTATTCCATGTTATGAGCTCACTGCATGGCACTTTATTTATTGAATCTAGGAGTTTGAACGGATCAGTATGGAACTCAGAAATGATTGCGCCAACTAGTGCAAGACCGAGAGGCAACCTACCTAGTTTCTCTTCAATAAGCCTCAAAGCAATAATGTCTTCTGTTTTGAGATCTCTGGAGCTTCCCTTCATTAGAGACATTGCCTCTGCACCAGATAGGTACAGTAGCCTCAGAGGCTTAATATTCATTATCCGAGGCAATCGAGTGGAGATCAAAACATGTGTAGCCACACCTAAAGGAGGAAGAAGTTCTCTTATAGACCTCCCATCCCACCAATCGTTTTCGCTTTCTAGGTTGTCAATCACTAGAAGGAAAGGGATGTCTTGCATGAGCTCTCTTCGTACTTTTTGGATTGCTTCTTCTTCTATATCGGCAAAGCTCCTCAAACCATTTTCCTCGGGGCAAATTTCATTCTGTAGTCCAACATCAATACCTAATCGAGGCAATAACTTAATATAATTTCCTCGGAGGTACCTGGCTTCTCCACCCACCCACAATACCATCTTATACCTTTGCGAGAATCTATATGCATATTCAAGTAGAAGTTCTGTTTTTCCAAAACCTGATTCACCACAAACACAAGCTATGCCATTACTATATAAAGGATCATTCTTACTGCTCTTACTTCCATGTCTCTGATTCATGAATCGGTGAGGCTGTTTGCCTCTCCATGTGCATTGCGTTTCTTGGCAGTCTTCGGATTCTTTCCAGTTCATCGGTTTCTTGCCCTTACTTCTCTCTTTATACTCCTTTAGTGATCTTTCTCTTATTGATCTACTATCATCATTTCTCTCAGATACAGTTGTATCCCTTCTATACCTTCCTCTGGTTCTTGTATCAATGGAGTTATCCTCCTCATGCCATTCAACATCTCCAAAGAATATAGATTCAAGCTCATGTAACTCATTTCTCCTTCCTATAAAGTTAACGTTCCGTACATACGGGAATTCATCAGCTGCCAATTTCCTCCATTTTGCCACTGTTTTCACAATGCACCTTCTTCCTAACTGGACCCCAACAAGTTCAACAGCATCCATTATGCGGTCCCTGAGATTGCCTGCATTCACTTCCAACTTAAACTCCACGTGCAAGAGTCCATCTATGACCTCTTTCCATTCTCTCTCTATGCCGCCATATGCCGTCCAAAGTTCACCTCCAAGCCTCTCCCATATCTCCCCTCTCCTTTCAACTATATCCCTTGCGATGCAATCATCTTTAGAGACTCCAAGAAAAATTGGAATCAGTCTCTTCCTTTGCAAGAATACGTGCATCTCCTCGATGCAGTACGGATTTGAAAAGGAAATTGGAGTTATGATCACCACCCCTAAGGAGGCCATGTTAATTGAGGCCCTCGCAATGGTATGATCAAATGCATTTGCACACCTCCTTCGATCCGAGGCAAAGCAGGAGATCCCTTGCATCTGAAGCTCAGCTAGAAGCCACTTTACTAGCCTGAGGAGCAACGATTTCCGGCCATTGAAACCGATGTACACATCGCAATGCTTGATTCGATCCAAATCCGAGTTCCAAGATCTACTTGGACCTCTACAGGTATCAATATCTGGGTCGCTCTCATAAAGAGTAGGAGTACCGGGAAGCTGTTCGACGAAATGTCTCAAAGAAAAGGATGGAGGAGATGAGAGGTCCGGTGGAGAACCGGGCAAGTGGGCATTGCTCGGTTGGACTGAGATAGTAATTTGAGTGTCGTCTACGATGAAATCAGAGGACGAGGGAGATTGGGTGGCGGAGTAAAAGGCCGAGGAGGGGCAAGAGGTGCTCCCCTCAGAAGGCTCCATGATGTCAGAGTTGTAAGCATCGGGGAAGAAGGGGAAGGATTTGTAGAGACGAATATGGTAAGAGATGGAGCATATCCATTAGAGATTGATGTTTCCATTTTTGAGGAGGAAGGAGGAAGGCAATCTCACTCCCGCGTTTCAAACCAACGACCCTTTCCTTTACTCTTTATTTGGGAAAGTTTTCATTTAAGACCCTATATTTTAGTGAAATTGCGGCTCACCCTACTTGTTTTCACTTCTTGCCATATATATTTTGCATCACGATCGAGAAGCATATTAATTGTCTCCTATTAAAAAAAAACCAAAAAAAAAAAAAGAAAAGAAAAATTGAAGCGAAGTGAGACGGGACGATGTTTACATCGCAAGTATCAATCGTAGTTTCATATCAATTCACAGTTTACTTGTATGTTGTTTTTTTTTTGGAGCTAGCACGTACGTGCATCTCGATCTCCTTCATTTGGGTAATTTATTGGTTGCATGCACTGCGCAACAAACCATGCAAGTACGATGACTACCCCAACGTTGAAGATTAGTTGCTTGTTGTTCCTTGCAGCACCCCAAATCGCCCTCCACCAACTCGGTTGCTTTGGGATCACCACGTATAATTTTCCTCTGTCAAACTTGGCGGCGATTCTGCGGATGTTGCACCCCTTAGGGATCTCGAAGTTCTTCTCGAAACGAACATCTCTCTGCCGCACCTTTCCACAGATGTTCAGGTTTATTGACCTGCATGCACTGTCAACCCGAATCTTCAAGTCTTCCTTCTCGAATCCTTCATTACAAATTATCACAGGGGGAAACTCTTAATTTAAATTTCTTAATAAAACACAAACCAAATTCAGGAGCCATCCATCCGTTATATATGTCTATATAATTCATATATGCAGTTAGATTTATGCATGCCTGGGACATGAATAATAAGCGTATCGGACTCCTCTCCTCGTGACCATTCGGAAACCGGATCAATCTCGGAGTAATCATTATAGCGTGGTGCAACTTCCATGGGCACTTCTTCCTTCCGATCTCTTTTACTAAATGGATATATATATATATATATATATATAATAATGTGAAATAACTCTAAACGATCGAATGAAGGAAGGTCATGCATGGGTTCTGACATATATACAAGACAAATTCAACTCGCTTGCGAGGAAGGTCTTCTCAGCTATATTAATTGCTTGCTTGGTAAAGGAATTATTCTTTGTTTCTTCCTTTGAGGAATATTGGACTCCTTAATCGAGATTTCTAGATCTGGGTGGTTCTGCCTTATCTGTCATGCACGTTTGCTAGGTTCTAGTCATGAGTTTTACGTCTCTCCATTTCTTCCTATCAATCCAATTAGTTCGCCCCCATTTGTTTCTAATTTTGATTGGACCGGATTCCAACATTTGATTATTAAGGTTAAGCTTCGTCCCTAATTATTGTTTCCTTCTTTGAAAGTTCTTTTTTAATAATCCTATGTTTTTTTAAATCCAACTAAGACTATATATAGATTTTAATAGTGGGTGGAAATGCGGATAACAGTAGTTAGACTCGTGTCTGCATTAGCTGGAATACAAACAACAATTTTGTCACGAATTTGTGACTAAACATATCATTTATGACATTTTAAAGTAAGTTTTTGAATTACCGATCAAGATTGATATATTAAATAACGTCGTGCTCTGCAAGCTTATCATCTTTTTGACCAATCTGCAGCTACTAGGAGTCTTTCCTACTTGGTTTCTTTGCAAATAATTACTTACGATGCGTTTAATTATATTCACGATCATTAGTTGTAAACTGATATGTGGATATATGCATCCAAAAATAGTCACCAAGTCTCTGACATTTACGCTAAAAAGCTTAAGCTTGTGAAGAAAAGTAATTTAAAATATTTTAACAAATACATAGAGCCACAGGAGCAGGCATATATACATGTCCAATTCTTCTCTCTCTCTCTCTTGTTTTGTTATTGTTTTCATATCATCATTTGGATTATTCATTTGAGATTTTAAAATCACAAACGTGATCTTCTTTGTCCAGATTGTTCGTAGTAGTTGAGATACAAATACAAGCCCACACCAAGCAACGCCACCAGCAACGCAGTCCAGATGACCTTCCTCCTCTTGCCGTCCAAATCCCCACCCACCTTGTGCTTCAGGTCGCTTCTCTTATCAGACTCTTTGATTCCATTCTTCTCTTTCTCTGCTTCCTTAGTCTTGCTAATTATCGCTGCATCCTTCGTCGTCGCATCAGTTTGAGTAGTTTGGGTGCTCGGCGCGGGCGTAGGCGTCTGGGGCTGATCATCTTGGCGGTTCGTTTTTGGTAGCCTAACGTAGAGAATCCCATTCTCGAGTATGGCACGAATCTCCTTCCCGTCGCACTTCTCTGGAAATTGGAGCTCCTTGCGGAACCGGCTCCACTGGTTGCCGGCGAGACGGCGCTTCCCGCTAACAATTAGCTTTCCCGACTTGTCATATTGGACTTTGATTTCCTCCTTCTTGAATCCTACACACAAACATCCATCCATATAAAGGAAAGATGCTTAATTAATTTGATCCCAAACATATATGAAATGCGAGATGTAATTATTAATTAAGACCAATATTAACAAAAATATATGTACACATGCATACCTGCGACGCTAATGAGAAAGGTACTGTCGACTCCTCCTTCTTTGACTACTAGTTCATGTGGAGGTATAAAGTCTTGGTAGCTGCGCTTTTCAGCACTAGGAACGGGCGTTGTGCTCATGTTTATGCAAGCCTGATCTTTTGGTAGTTTCGATTTTGATTACTTTGGATGTGATTATGGCTGTAGGCGGAGGGTATCTATCTATATATATATATATATATATATATATATATATATATATGCATGCATTGGAGATTTTTTAATAATACATGCATGTACACTGGAAGGTGCTCTCTCCTTGGATTGTGATGGCGTAAGAGGTATGCCATTGCTTTGGAAGGTGGTTTACTGAGTTTTTTTTTTTTTTTTTTGGGGGGGGGATTGATTCCAAGGGTAGCTATACCTTTTCTTTGTTGGAAAGTCTCGTTCATTCTTTGGAGTGGCTGATGTTTACAAAAATAATTGAATTAAAAAAAAACTATTTTCGTACGTACACTTGACTGTTTTTAATTGTCTCACATATTTATGAGCTTACTTCTACGTAGCTCCGATCCGTCTTTGCTTCATCTAAGAACCATGCACTTTGCAAAAGTAAAATAGAAACGATTACCATTGAGGAGTATATCCTACGAGGCATTGGCAAAATTGGAAGCCATGCATGCATGTTATCTTAAATGTCATGACTCACACCAGCCTATATCTTTAGATGAAGATGACCATGGGCGCAACCTATCTGTTCTCGATTTCCGACAACAATTTCTTATTTCATCAAGAAATGACTGCCGATATATGCTCACTAATTCCAGGCAAGGACTAGTTATGCTCTAAAATTAAAGTAATCAATTTTGATTAGGCTAAGAAAAAAACCTTATCCCAATGAAGATCACGACTAGGTCTGTAACATCAATAACTTCTCTTCACATCAATAAGTCAGCAGAGACGAAGAAAATTGGGAAAAAAGAGAATTTCTATACAGATAGAAACAGTTCAAAAGCTTGATGAGATGGTTTAGATGTCCCCTCCATAATCTGCTGGAAGTTATCAACAGAGAAACAAATTGCAGGGATTTGCGTTGCAAATACACACCTCAAATAATTTGCTAAGAACTCTCTATGCATTTTCCTTCGACATCAGTCACTTCAGATATGCTTGTTTCAAAAGTTCTGTAACCTGCTCCACTATTTACAATCAAGAAAAATGGGAAAACAAGCAGATAGCAGGGTATTGCCAGCTATGAACTCATCTTGCTAAGTGGATTAGAAATCACCAACTTGGAGATGATATAAAGGATGCACCAAGAATAGGTAATGTGCAATTTCCCATCACTGTTATTACTTGTCTGCCAGAAATTGTTGACAGCCTTAGACGTGCCAATAGACAGAAAACTTTGCGAATGAAGAACAAATGCTTTCATAAATCACCATTGGTACTTGGCAGCAACAAGGGTTTCCTCATAGCGTTGGGCAGCACCATCCCAACTGAGGTCCTGCATCATTCCTCGCTTTTGCAATCCCTCCCAACTGCTCTTGTAGTTTCTGTACGTGTTTAAACAATGTCCAAGTGCATCTATCATCCTATTTGCCTCTGCACTCTCAAACGTCCATCCTAACCCTGTCTCCTCTAATGGATTGAATTGATGTACAGTATCTCGAAGACCACCTACAGCATGCACAACAGGGACAGTCCCATACATCATGGCGTAGAGCTGGTTCAATCCACAAGGCTCAAATCTTGAAGGCATTAATAAGATGTCAGCACCAGCAGTTATTCGGTGAGCCATCTTCACAGAAAACCCAACCCATCCCCTAATTTTGTCATGATGTTGGCTCTCAAACATCCTCAGCATATCTTCAAGGTCTTGCCTTCCTGTACCCAACATAATTAACTGCACATCTTGACCAACAATCCAGGGCATGGCCTCTGCAATAAGGTCTACACCTTTCTGATGGTCCAACCTTCCAATGAAAGCAATGATAGGAACATCATTACAAACAGGCAGACCAAGCTCTCGCTGCAAAGCAGACTTGCATTGGACCTTGCCTGTTTGAAGAGTTTCTAGGGAGTAGTTGATGTAACCATCAGATTTTAAATGCACATCAAATTTAGGGTTCCAATCTTTCGTATCAATCCCGTTCACAATACCCTGGAGTTTCCAATCATGCTCATTAATAATATCATGCAAGCCCCAACCACCTTCTGGTGTTTTCAGCTCCCAAGCATAACCATGGCTAACGGAAACCACCCGGTCAGCAGCTTTTAAACCAGCTGCAAAAATATTGAAATGATCTCCTCCCATCGGATCATGGAGTTTAAAATGATCAATGTAGTGACCCGGCAAATCCACATAGCGGAAGTCATCTACTGGACCACGACCCTGGAAACAGAGATCTAAATTAAAATACTATTTTCAAGAACAAAACTGAATTTACATCCTCAACTATCAAGGCATATATTGGAGCTTTATGATTTGATGTATGATTCAATTCAATAACTCTGTTGTTATTTGTCCGTGTAACTGGATAACATGTAAAATGCTTTAGAAGAAAAGTAACAGGATGCTAAATAACCTAGTAAGTCATAAAATATCAGAATGAGAATATTTTTTTTTTCAAACAAAATTAGTGGTTACCGGCATGTTTGGCAATCTTAACCGTGCTTGTCATACATAAATCACTTCAAAGGATATGAAATACCTAAATACTTTCTTTCTTTTTTCCTCTATATGGTTGTGTGATGTGTGATCTACACCAAAGTCCACACTAAATAGGGGATTGGCTATTCCAGAAGAAGATTTTATTTGTTAATGACATCACCACCATCAAATTTGAGCTGAAGCTACACGTCCAAACTGTTTCATGATTATCTCGGTCATGGAAAGATATAAGACGCCATACATTTGCTCACACAGATTAGAGGCACAGTAAGTATGCATCTATGGTGCCTATATCTGCCCCACCAAGTAATATTACTTCTTGCTGTGTGTATCTCCCCATCAGTAGGTCTATCACAATAATAATAGTATAAATTGTGTTAAAAAATATGCATCTTGACAATAAAGGTTAACTAAATCACATCCTTGGAATAGAATTTCTTTTTTCCTCTATCCTCAAATTGTGCAAAGAAAGAAATTGAGAAGCCTGTACCATACATGTAACAGTTAGGCAAGAATCAAGATGAAGCGATGAACAAGCAGATCGGAGACAGTACTGCTTTATAACAGTCTACATGCATCATCACAGCCTTTCCATAGTATTGGTCTATTCATATAGGCTAATAGTGATGTGGTCAGCATGCACAGTACAAATTATCTACAATACATAGCATGCTGCATATGTTCGGAAAAAAAAACACTCCAGTGAACAGCAAGGCATAATCAAGTTGAATAGGAACAAGATACAGGTAGATTTGATTGTAGAACAATAAAAGAAATAAAACATAGAGGATTAAAATATTACTTGGTGTGCTATGTTGTGTATCACCAGAACACATCGAGCATAGATCATCAACCCATTGTCGCGATAATATGCCTTTAGGTAGACAGGTAAAAGAGCAGTGTGCCAATCATTGGCAATGAAGACCAGGTTCCCATCTCCATAGCAGAAACCACCACAGGGAACATGCCAAGGAACCTGAAAAAAGCTTATTGTACTTTTCAACAATTTTAGTTGTTACATAAACTTTCAAAACACATTCCAATATGTCATGATATATGAAGTTATTAATGCTCAAGAAAATACCTCTATAGCTGCTTTGCAGAAAAAAATCATCCGCTTCAGAATGTCCTGCACTCCAGATAAAGTAGAAAGCATGAACCAATTTGGCTAACTTTTATCAATAAAAAGTTATAACTGAACAATAATCCTGACACTCTTGCCAAGGAAAACATTGGGTGGAGACATCGGAGAGGGTGATATTATACTAAAAGTCTGAAATGGGTAAGTAATGCTTTACCAGTCGATTTCCGCCATATATATCATTTTCTATGTGGCGGAAATTAGGACTATCCAGGAAAACAAAATCCACACCATCAATGTAAGCATGGAAATAGGCTACCTCCATATCCTGCATAACAACATATTACACCAAACCAGAATAAAATGTGCTCCACTAGTTGAACGATTACATAACTTACACAGCAATATACCTGCCCGTCAACCTTGTACCTTCTACGCTCTCCTATTTCTTTGGGTTCCACATAGTTTCCGTACTTTGGTGCCACTACCTAGAAATAATAATAGACATGAATCACTGATCTCTGAACCTGTTAAGAAAGTAAAAATCTAGCAACTCTTCAGGCATTTCTAACCAGACTAATAAGTATACTAGACTCCAGAAAGTGCTAGTTAGAATTATGCAGTGATTTGGTAATTAGAAAAATCATACGCTGAACCCATGTAAAGGAACCTTAGTCCTGGTTCAAATAACATGAATAGAAAACAAACTATAGCAATACAAACCATGACACGATGTCCTCTCCTGGCCAAAGCCTTTGGTAAAGCTCCAGCTACATCTCCAAGTCCACCTAGAAAAGAACATCAAATTTAGCTTAGAAAGAGAAAAAAAGGAAAGGAAAATAAAATTCTAGGCCCTTAACCTAGAAATGACCTCACAACATACAAGGACACAAAAAAGGAGAAAATAAAAGCACAATCAAGAAATGCCTTATTGCAGGAGACGAAATAGAGCTATTAAAATGACAACTTCTTAAATTTAAAGTGAAATGTTAATACCTGTTTTAGACCAAGGAGCACATTCTGCAGATACCAATATGACATTCATCACATTATCCCCAGCCAAAGGAGGTGAAGTCATGTTTCTTTCCTCAATTGCGGCCTCTAGCTTTTCACTGACACCACTTGCATATGCTTCTGCCGATTCATCACGCTTCTGATCTTTCCCCTTATCTGGTTCAGAGAATATGGGAAGAACAGTGGGCAGAATCTCTTGGTGGGAATGCTCCAAATTGGACTCTCTTGATAATCCCATAGCATGTGCAATAGAGTCTAAACTGTCAGTGTGTTTTCTATCATCATGAGAGCCTCTATGAGTGCTACCAGGTGGATTTGCATATGTACCAACTTCCTTTGATTGGGCATAACTATCAAAGTAACTTTCAGAAGCATGTTTATCATCAACATCTTGATTACTTGGATCTTTATCAATATTTGAGGAGGAACCCTCCATATCAGGGGAAAGAGGATATTGTTCCCCCTCAGCAACATTATCTTTTATAGTTGAAATAAGTTTCCTTTTCTCTACAATCTGCACCAAGTTGTGGAAATTTCGTACTATCATATTCAAAATTATTGTGTTCCAACAAAGAAAAAAAAGAAGCATAGCCACATGGCAACTAAAGGTGTATATAATTGAAAGATATAGTAGTAAGTTGTGTTGCATCACAGTAGAGGAAAATGTGAAACTGAATGATTTCCAAGGCAATGCAACCAATGCTAAAGAGAGAATAGTCAGATAATATTGCAATACCATATATTTAATACCTGTTGCAGTAGATCCCTCTGGATTGCTAAAACCTTCTTGCTTTTGATTATTGTAGCACGAAGTGCATCATTGGAAATATCATCATCACTGTCTTCATCAATGTCGCCCTGTCCCTCAATATCGACATTCTTCTCCGCTGCTTGTAGAGCCTTCCCAGTTTCTCGGCCTATCGATCTTGAAATCAACGGCAATTCACCTCCAACGGACGTCCAAAATCTTGTTTTCCAAGCACTTCCCACGGTACCAAGACCATTGAGTCGGATTTGTGTCTAAAGGAGAAATCAAGAATCATTAGCATATAATGCTTGGGAGGGGGGGCACCTTATTATCTATAATATGACACGATTTTAGTTGCATAGTGGAGAACGCCATTTATTTGATCAGAATCAGCTACTTTTCTATGAAGATAATACCATGGTCCTGGTACGAATCAAAGTGAGAGAAAAAGTAGACACCTGGAAAGGAGCCATCTAAAAGAATGACCCACTTCACCAGGAAATAAAAAGTCGAGATTCAAAAAGCATTCTTTCTTTAAGGATATCTTTTAGATGTAAAGAAGCATTCTTTCTTTAAATAATTGGTCCAACAAATTGAGAGAGAGAGAGAGAGAGAGAGAGAGAGAGAGCTCACAGTGGGAGAAGAAGAGAGGATAGAGGCGCGAGGGAGAGCAGCGCCGTTCCGGCGGGCCTGGGGATGCAGCGGCGACGGCAGAGACCGGAGGGTCAGAGAAGAGACCATTTGGTTTTGGTGGATCACGCCCTCTTGCTTTTGTTATTATCGCGAGCGGTGGAGACGAGAGGGAGAGAAAGAGAAAGTAGAGAGGAAAGAAAAAGGATGGACGTTTTTTTTAAAAAAAAATTTGTGGTGATTTGTGTATGATGTTTGTTGGAGAGAAGGTGAAGGAGGGCGTGTTCTATGTGCTAGTGCATGAGTGATTGGTTTAGATTTTCTTTTTGCAATTGTAATTGCAATTGCAATTGCGAAGCAACGTTCGTGTCTTCATCTGGTCTTAGGGCCTAAATTCGGGACCGGATTCTCCGCAGCCCTAGCTCTTCGCTCTATCTATAATCCATGCGTAGCGTATGGACATGATTGGTTGCCTTGCTTGTTTTGAATTAGTCCATCCTATTAGCCCAAGGGCCAAGCCAAGGCAGGGCCCTTGGCCCACATCAACTTTATAAATTAATGGTTTTATTCTACTTAGGCTCGTGCACCAAAAAAAAAAAAAAAAAAAAAAAAAAAAAAAAAAAAAAAAAACAAGATGACTCGAGTGAAAGACATAGGCGAATTAGTATACCCTTTTTTGCATCACACGTGGTATCGCATGATCTCTTTAGTCCAGTCTTTACAGATAAGGTCAACTTGTCTAAGTGAGATCCCAAATTAATTTGAACGAGGTCTTCACCGACTTTTGTCCGCTTCCCATAAATTATTCTTCACTAGGTATTTTTTTTTTCTTTTCCATCACTATAAACAACTGCCACTGGACACGATTCTTCAGTATTCACTTGGCTATTTCCACTCTCCCAGGCTCAAGTCTCTCTGCTATAAAATCCATTCTAATCCCGTTGCCCCATCTCCATCTTTGCCGACGTTGGTCTCTCTCTCTCTCTCTCTCTCTCTCTCTCTCTCTCTCTCTCTCTCTCTCACTGATGCTTCGTTAGTTTCTCCTTCTCTTCTCTCCTCTTTAACTTTGGTTTTAATTTGTGTAGCTTCATAGTCTTGGAGTCTGGAACATAAGTAGCTTCATTCTTGTCTCAAATGGGAATATTCTTGTGAACTTTGTGTGCTGACGTTTATATGATGATGCATTTGTATGTTTATATGTGAGGAAAGTGGGTAGAAACCTTGCTTGAGACTAATCGTAATCACCTCAAACACTGATTACAATTTCATAATTTATATATCGATCAGTGGCCTTCCAGTATCTTTGTTGACCAAAAATAATTATCTCATATAACGCACTCTTGCTTATCCGATTCTCTTTCAGGATCATAATAGACAAGCGTCTGAAAGTAGTATTGCTATCTAAAGATGGATGTCTTTTGGAATTCGACATTTGTTTTACTACTCCTTTGTTGCTTTACGGCAATGGGGGAAGCAGAGTATCTGAAATACAAGGATCCTAAGCAACCACTAAATGTTCGAATAAATGATTTGGTAAACCGCATGACTCTTGCTGAGAAGATAGGCCAAATGTCACAAATTGAAAGAGAAAATGCAACTGCTGGTGTCATGCAGAAGTATTTCATTGGTAAGATTCATTATTTCAGTTCAAGCAAAATGGACATTGGAGCAGTATTTCGATGCTAAGTAACATTAATTAGATCTGGTGCAGGTAGTGTGCTAAGTGGGGGAGGTAGCGTGCCCTCTCCTCAGGCTTCTGTTGAGGATTGGGTGAACATGGTCAATGGATTGCAGAAGGGTGCTCTTTCTACTCGTCTGGGTATCCCAATGATCTATGGTATTGATGCTGTCCATGGCCACAATACTGTCTACAAAGCTACGGTCTTTCCACACAATGTTGGCCTTGGCGCTACAAGGAAAGTATTCCTAAACTATAGGGCATGGCATGGTCTAATTGTATCCTTTTGGGTCTCGTGAATTTTCGCTATGCCACCTTCAGATACTAGTGTCATGTCTGTTTATTGTTTCTAGTACTATGCTTCAAGTCATTTAGATGCAGGAACAAAAAAAAAATTTCTACTGCTAACTTACAATTCCACCCTTCTGGATCAATTAACATATATCATGTAAACAAGATTCAAGGATATGCCTGTATTGGATTCTTATTGTGGATATAATTCTTTGTCTGAAATATGGATCACGAAATATCTTGTTTTTTCAGGGATCCAGCTCTGGTGAAGAAAATTGGAGCTGCAACTGCTCTTGAAGTCAGAGCGACAGGCATTCCTTATGTTTTCGCTCCATGTATTGCAGTAAGGAAAAAAAAACACTAACTTATAAGAAGTTGATTCCTTTTGTAAAGACTAAAGAATTAACAACATTTTGATACATATTAAGCATTCTTAATGCCTTCCTTTCTCCATTTCTTTCATTTGATTGCCTGAGCTTGCTTAGGTTTGTAGGGATCCCAGATGGGGAAGATGCTACGAAAGCTACAGCGAAGATCCAATGGTCGTCCAAGAAATGACAGAGATAATTCCTGGTTTACAGGGAGATATTCCAGCAAATTCTCGAAAAGGAGTCCCTTTTGTTGCCGGAAAGTTAGTCATTTCAGTCGATAGCATCTGCAGTATGATTAAAAATTCATCTATTAATTTTCTTCTCTCCTTGATCTTCTGCTGCGCATGTTATAGGAGAAATGTTGCTGCATGTTCCAAGCACTATGTTGGTGATGGTGGTACATACATGGGTATTAACGAGAACAACACCATCATTGATCAACGTGGGCTAATGAGCATCCATATGCCTCCTTACTACAGCGCTGTCGCAAAAGGCGTCTCTACTGTGATGGTTTCATTTTCAAGCTGGAATGGAGTGAAAATGCATGCTAACCATTATCTAGTGACTGACTTTCTGAAAAATAAACTCCATTTCAAGGTTACTGATTCATATACCGAATGGAACTGGTTTCAGATATGTCGACTTTTCTGATTTTTTTTTCCGGTCTCATGATGATTCTTGAAAGCTGAATTTGTGGGTTTGTTGATTAATTAGGGTTTCATTATCTCGGATTGGCAAGGGCTTGCCAGGATTACCAGCCCTCCACATTCAAATTACCCATACTCGATTCAACTTGGAATTCTTGCAGGCATTGACATGGTCAGTATATGTCTTTGTTAGATGGAAGAAGCACCCAAATTATAATTGGTTATCTTCAGCTAATATATAATTCCCAAGAATTGTCCAATATTCAGCATTTGAAGTGATATTTTAGGTGAAGTGCATATGAATAATTTTGAGTTAATGCCATACGTTCAATGAAATACGTAGAGAGGAAGGCGGTATTTTGATCCGCTCATGACTTGTATATTCAAGATGATAAGATAACATACTCCAAGAAGTGTCTGAATGGACCAATTAAAACTGAGAACTGGCATGCAAGAACGAGATTAGTTATTACCTCTTTAAAGAAAATAGACATAGTTACACACATTGTTGATTTACAGACATTTATGCAAGCATAGACACATACACAGTGAGTTAATTTCATCTGTGAACTAGCTATTGCCTCATTTCAGGTTCTAACGATTTTGCTGGCTTTTGCTGCAGGTAATGATTCCATATACCTACACGGAGTTCATTTCTGATATGACCAATCTAATTCATAATAGCACCATACCAATGAGCCGAATTGATGATGCCGTAAGAAGGATCCTTCGGGCCAAATTCACAATGGGCCTGTTTGAGAACCCCTATGCTGATCTTAGCTTGGCTGATCAGGTCGGCAAGCAGGTCAGTCACTTGCTCATACTGCCCAGCCTTTTTATTGCAAATGTAGCCTTTCTCTATCTTCCCAAGTGATGCTTTTTTGTGACCGTACTTTTTCGATTTCAACAGGAGCACCGAAATCTGGCCAGAGAAGCCGTAAGGAAATCCCTTGTGCTGCTAAAAAATGGCAAGTATGGCGACAAGCCATTGTTACCCCTCCCTAAGAAGGCAAGTAAAATTCTCATTGCAGGAAGCCATGCTGACAACTTGGGGTACCAGTGTGGTGGGTAGACAATCACTTGGCAAGGACTCGGAGGGAACAATCTCACTAGTGGTAAACTTCGAAGACTCCTAAATATGCACTTTGCTTCTTCTTTCTGTCTGCATAACATGGGCTAATTGATGTTATGGAAATTGGCAACTGTAGGAACGACAATTCTTGCTGGTATCAAATCAATTGTCGACCCGAGCACGCAGACCATATATTCAGAAAATCCTGGTGCGGACTACATTAAACAGCACAGTTTCTCATACGCCATTGTAGTAGTTGGAGAACATCCTTATGCAGAGACATTGGGTGACAACTTGAATCTGACCATACCCGAACCCGGCATTATAATATGAGCCAGTGACAGTGAGCGGCTGGCTACTCATGCAAAATTAAGCTTTGTTCTTGAGAGATGCCGGCATCTTTTTATTCACGAAATTAAGCAACATGACAAGTAGTAAATCGTTCAGGAACCTTAGCTATTACAACAACTCCGCCGTGGCCATGGTATATTTATTTCAAAGCTAAATCGTTCAGGAACCTTAGCTATATCTAGGCTTAATTAAATTTTTGATGGTTCTGCCTATAGCCCAAATCCAAATGGGTAGAGTGGGTCATAATGCGAGTCCCCAACGTTCATGGGGAGCTGATCAACGGACTTGAACCAAGTCCTTGATAGCTTGCCTGAGAACACGTAGTCACCAAACAGCACATCTGCCACTCCCTGGCCTTCGGTGCCCGGAAGCCATGCAGCTACAAGCGCATCTATCGTGTTCATGTAAGGCTCGATCACGAGGGGACGGCCAGAGATCACAACAACAACGCATTTCACACTTCCGCAGACGTTCTGAATCTGGTTGGACATTTACTTATTATCTAATTGAAGATTCCAACTGCAGCAAACGTGATAAGGGGGGGTCTTTTGTCTTGCCACCATGTGACGACACGACTGCACGAGGTCCAGCCGCAGAGAAAAATGTTACCGCGGCCAATCACACCGACTGCTGGAAATTCCTACAGTTCGGGGCCGCCGATGGTCTTCTGCCAAAGTTTAATGGGAAAAGAAGAGTACCTGGCAGCAATTGATTGGCTAAAAATAAATTTCTGCAGTCGGATATCGAGACGATCTGCTCCCCATGTGTTTCAAGGTCAAACGGCTACGCCCAACGGTTTCTTCATATGGAGTAGTTAATGACAGCTGAGTAAGCTCCTTTGATTTAAAAAAAAAAAAAAACAGTTGCCAAGGAGAGAGAGAAAGAGTTTTTTCTTTTCTTTTCTTTTCGCTTCCAGTCGCAAGTGCGTTTGTCCCCACCCCACCCCACCCCCCAACAAATACTCACAAGTCACAATGATAAATCCCCACCCACACTGTTTCTCCTATCTCCTGCTCTTATCGTCCAGAGTCCAGACCTCCCTCTATGGTTCTGGTTCTGCATTTGGCGCTTATGCTTGGTAAAGATATCTCTCCCCTTTTCCGCTCTCTTTGCTTCCATTTTGCTCCGCTTTCTTTGTCTCTCCTTATTTGCATCGCCTCTTTCATTCAACCACTGTGCATTGTTGGGTTCTCTATTCCGTACTGCAAACTGGGATCTCGATTCATTTCGTTCAGGAAAGTCCCGGTTCACATTGCTCACCAGGGTTTTTTAGATCTTGAAAGGTTTGATCACTGCCAATGTTTTGGACCACATTTCCTTTTCTTTTTCCTCTTTTGCCTTATCCTTCGTTTTATCCAGTAGCTTACGGGCTGTCTAGATTTTATTTATTTAATTTTTTTTTAAAGGAGGAGTCAACTTTGGTGCCTATCAATCAAGTGTGGTCCAGTGATTTGTCCGTTTTTCTAGTAAGAGTATAATTTATTCTCCTCATCTTTCTTGAGAAAAAAGAGCTTACTAAATGATCCTATTTGGCCACTTGCCATCGTTTGAAGGTTGATGTGTCAAAAATAAATCAACAATCTACACACCTTGGGGGTTGAGCTGCATTCGGCGGTTATGTGTGCCAGATCCTAGTATCGATGGGATTGTGGCTCCTAAATATAGTGTGATTAGAATCGACATCCTCACTTACCAATAGTTGATTATTCTTCGTAGATCCTTTCTTTGGCCTCCTTTTCGCTTATACTTTTGTTTGGCAACCCACATCTCAGGACTCTAACCAATAGTTGGAAGGTCGCATCATTCCCAGAGTAATGGCGAATTCTCAAAGTTCTGCATTCGTATTATTTCTCCTTTGCTGCTTCATAGTAACAGGAAGAGCAGAGTATGTGAAGTACAAAGACCCTAAGCTGCCAGTGAATGCTAGGATAAATGATCTCTTGAGCCGCATGACTCTTGCTGAGAAGATTGGGCAAATGTCACAGATTGAAAGGGGAGTTGCAACAGCTGATGTCATGCAGAAGTACTTTATAGGTATGAAACATTGTTTCAATACTCCAACTACATCGGACATGGTATTTTTATTTGCCGCTAAGTTTAATTGCAATGCAGGAAGCGTACTGAGTGGGGGAGGTAGTGTTCCCTCTGCTCAGGCTTCTGCTGAGGCATGGATGAACATGGTAAACGAATTACAAAAGGGAGCTCTTTCCACTCGTTTAGGGATCCCAATGATATATGGTATTGATGCGGTTCATGGTCATAATAATGTTTACAAAGCCACTATTTTTCCACACAACGTTGCGCTTGGAGCTACCAGGCGAGTATTCTCAAATGATATTAGGCTTGAAATTTGCTTAGGATTTTCTTTTGTGTTTGAATAGTTTTATGTTGAGAAGAAGCACTAGCAGCTGGACACACAAGTACCCTTTTGGCTTGGATAACGTCCTATTTTTGTTATCCAGAAAAAAGAAAGAAGAAGAAATAAAGCTCGTTCACTCGTATAAACAATCAAACTGAATGTTTTTTCATTGAGAAGTTGCTTCTCACTATATTCTAGGCTGAACTTGCTTATTTGATGTTCCTTCTCTTTCTAGGGACCCAGAACTAGTGAAGAGAATTGGGGCTGCAACTGCTCTTGAAGTTAGAGCAACTGGCATTCCTTATGTTTTTGCTCCATGTGTTGCGGTAAACCTCCAAGATCCCTTCCATTGCTGTGAAATTTCTCCATCAAGTCAAACAAAAGAAGTTTCAAGGAAATTATTGATCACTATTATTGTCCTTCTATGACTTAATTTTTCTTTGCTTACTTGGCCGGCTTGTTCAGGTCTGCAGGGATCCAAGATGGGGCCGCTGCTATGAGAGCTACAGTGAAGATCCAAAGGTTGTCCAAGCAATGACAGAGATCATTCCTGGTTTACAAGGAGATATTCCAGCCAATTCTCAGAAAGGAGTTCCATTTGTTGCAGGAAGGTAGGATCTTTCGAAATAGGCATCTGAAATTAAATTCTTCAAACCTTCATAACACACCTTGTGGATCAATTTATATAAATTACTTTTCTCGTTCTTATCGTTCTGTTTTGATATCTTGTAGGAGAAATGTTGCTGCCTGTGCTAAGCATTATGTTGGTGATGGCGGAACATACATGGGCATCAATGAAAATAACACCATCATTAGTAAGAATGGCCTGCTGCATATCCATATGCCTCCTTATCCCAGTGCTGTCATCAAAGGTGTCTCTACAGTGATGGTCTCATACTCAAGCTGGAATGGAGTGAAGATGCATGCTAATCATTATTTAGTGACTGATTTTCTAAAAAACAAGCTCCATTTCAGGGTCAGTATTTCCTCTCAAGCTCCATATTCGAAATGAGACTGGTTCCGGTGATATCAAAATTTACCCACATTCTTATGAATACAATTTGTGGCTGACCATGTGATTCTGCTGAATAAGTAGGGTTTTGTCATCTCGGATTGGGAAGGGATTGATAGGATCTCAACACCGCCACATGCAAATTACTCACATTCAATTCAACTTGGAATACTTGCCGGCATTGACATGGTTAGTATTTATCTTCCAGCATACAGCCTTGGATGACATGAGATACCATGGTAGAAATGAAGATAAACTAGCGACATCTTAACTAACCATCAATTTCCAAGAGATGGCTTAAAATTATTAAAATTTCAAAATTAGCTTTTCCAAATACAGAATAACTTTTTCTCACAAAAAGATAAAAAAGGAAGAAGAGGAAGAAACAAACTGTTCAAGCTATCAAAGTATATGCGGGTTTGATCAAGCAGAGAAAAAGGATAATCATGATACTTTATTTTAGTTACTGAAAGAAGTTGAACAAGTGCTAGAAAATACAAACATTACATAATAATGTCTTATATGAGATGTAACTTAACACATTTACATGGTGTCTTCTACCTTTTGCTATTTGGCAGGTTATGATTCCCAACGCCTACACAGAGTTCATCAATGACCTGACCAACCTAGTGCAAACCAACATTATACCAATGAGCCGAATCAATGATGCTGTAAGAAGAATCCTAAGGGTCAAGTTCACGATGGGTCTATTTGAGAACCCCTACGGTGATCTTAGCTTGTCTGATCAGCTTGGGAAGCAGGTTAGCCACTTCTTTGCATAACTTGCCCACATGTGTAAGCTAGCAATCATCCTCACCTAGAAATATGCCCACCAACCATTAACTCCTTAATTTGCATCCAAAGTGATTTACTTACTGATGACGCTCTTGGCTCTCAATATAGGAACACCGTGAGCTTGCCAGAGAAGCTGTAAGGAAATCACTTGTGCTGCTGAAAAATGGAAAGTATGGGGACAAACCAGTACTACCCCTACCCAAGAAGGGCAACAAAATTCTTGTCGCAGGCAGCCATGCTGACAACTTGGGATATCAGTGTGGTGGGTGGACAATCACCTGGCAAGGACTTGACGGGAATGATCTCACCTCAGGTAGATCTCTGAAGCTCTTAATTGAGCATAATCTGCTGACTCTCTTAATATGGGACAGCATAATTTTCTTCGGTAGCTAACTGTACTTTTTATTCAGGAACCACAATTCTTAAGGCTATTCAATCAACTGTCGGCAGTAGCACCGAGGTCGTTTACTCTGAGAACCCTGATGCTGGTTATGTCAAGCAAAATGGTTTCTCACATGCCATTGTTGTGGTCGGAGAACATCCATACGCAGAGACATTTGGTGACAATTTAAATCTCACAATTCCTGAACCCGGCCCAACATTGATTCAGAATGTCTGTGGAAGCGTCAAATGTGTCGTTGTCACAATCTCAGGGCGTCCACTCGTGGTTGAGCCTTACATTAACATGATAGACGCACTTGTGGCTGCATGGCTTCCTGGTACTGAAGGCCAGGGCGTGGCTGATGTTCTCTTTGGTGACTATGGCTTTTCTGGCAAGCTTTCAAGAACTTGGTTCAAGTCTGTGAATCAGCTTCCAATGAATGTGGGCGACCCCCATTATGATCCACTCTTCCCATTTGGGTTTGGGCTCCGAACGTAACCGTCGAGAAAGCTGAAAGAACAGCATATTAGAATGTTGAATAAAGTCTAGTGATTCAGTTGTCTATTCTATTGAGAGAATTTTATTTATCCTGGATTGCTCTGTAGTACCAAGTATTTGCTTCTTATGAATGAAAGAAACCCAAGGTTTCAAGATTGCCATTCTTACATCAGAACTTTGGGACTTTACTTAACTGGTTTATCATTGACTGACGTCTATTGCAGTCAAGAGTACTCTTAGTTAGGAATCTGGCCCACAACAATTATTTAAGCAGCAAAACTTTATTAATTAGGTTGTTTATCTTGAAAAATTCCAAGATATATGCATCGGTTGGGTAAGTTGTCAGCGTAACTGAAAGAATAAATGAGCTCATGCTTTTTGACCAAAGAAAGACTTGTCCACGCAAAATGACAAAGCAATCTCCATTATCGAGTATGCGGTCTTAGATTCGTAGCACTAAAAAAAAAAGTCATTTCGTTGGGCCCCAATTCCTTAATCACGTGAAGGAAACTACAAATTCGATGTAGCGTTAATAAGATTATAGAATGAAAAAAAAAAAAGAGAAGAGGATTGACGTAGCACCTGCGAAGGAGGTGAGAGAGAAGCCGCTTGGCACTCGATGCTGTCGGTCTCCTTGGATCGATCAAACAAACTTAAACCATAATCATAAAATAGAGAGAGAGAGAGATATTGAGGGAAGAGAGAGGCGTGGAGGTTGTTATGTGGTTGTGAGATAATGAAACATAAAACTACTGTATCAAGAAAATATATTTTAAAAGTTAACAATAGAAATATAGTAACTTGCCACTGCACCATACCTATATTCAACCATACACGTTAGAAAGTAATAATAAGTTTCTTTTAGACATGTTAGAAGTTATAAGGGTACGTTTAAAATTAACTTTAAGTGGAATTCAATAGAAGTTTTGAGATTAAGGGTTAGTTTTGAGATTTTAAGAAGAAAACTTTATATGCCGAAATAATTCTATCTCAATTCGTTGGATTTCATTTCATATACTGAAATCGATTGAAATCAAGTGGAATCTTAACATTGAAAATTGCAAATTGGATTGGGTGAAAATAGAATTTCTTCCACTTTACTGAAATCCTTTCTTTTCTATTCTTTTCTTCAGTTGCACATCCTTCGTCGATGGGTAACCTGTCTTTCTTTTGCTCTCTCTCTATATAAAATGGTCATGCTCTCTCGACTCGTTAATGTGGATTTACTTCTTCTTTTCGGGCCGCCTCTTCTTCATTCATCGCTGGTGATTGGATCACAATCCATCTATAGATCTTATCTGACATAATCTTCGACTTCCTTAGTATTTCTGGCATCTCCCGGAGTCGAAATTAGGATCAGGTTGCATCCCCACATCTCCTAATCAATTTTTTTGAAAACGTCCTTATCGATTATCTAATCTACCTTACGCTGACATGTCGGCTATTTTTAATTGCAATGTGGTGATTAAAATAGTAACTGAGACCACGATTGCATAGCATTCAATGCCGTGGTGTTAACTGTTGAATAAGATCCTACCATTCGTCTATGGAAACTAGTAAAATGTATCTTATCTTATAGTGACCTATTTTTGGCAGCAAGGGCCAAATCCTTCCTATATAAACTCTCGACTTCCTCCTGGGAGTTTCCGCAACATAATAAGCACCTCTTCTGGATTGGGTCTCCTGGGATCTGATGTCAGGTGCTCTTATGTTGATCTAGCACATATTTGTTTCTCTTCTAATTCTTCGTCGCTGTTTTCAAGTGATGATTCTGTTGTCAATAGGATACGCAGGTGAGACAATTCGCTATATGTGTTCATACTATTTTTTTTTTATTTTTACCAAGATAAGAATGATCGTATTTGTGCTAACCTTTAATCATTTGCCCTAGAGACCGGTTTTCAAGTTGCTCCTTTATTAACAGATATCTGTTTCAGATTCTAGAATTTGTTCGCATGGCTTATCTGTGAAATTACATCCATACTATGAGAGCCTCAGAACTGAAATGTTCATTTTGGTTTACTCAATGTTGCTACAAGGGGGATCCAATATGGCACCTATTATTCTAAAACTATAGTTTCTGAAGACATTCATATTATTTTATCAGGAGAGTTTTATATTCTTCAGATCACTTCCTGACCTTTCTTAATCCTGCATTTCTTTGTCCTTTCAAGTTGAGTATTCATGTGCTTAAAAAGTCTCTCTGACATCGAACAAGCTGCTTAGTCTTTTTGATATGCTATTTATCTCAAATATCTTTTGCGTTGTGTGCTCATATCTCAAGAGGTATTCCAAAGTATTGCTATAAGTATTGGCTACCTGTTTGTGGATCTTCTAACTGAAGGAGACATGAAGTTTTTAACGTTAAATCAACAAGTTCCTGACTTACCCCTTGGGTATCTGTTTCCTAGTTTAAATGTTAACATTAAGGTTTTTAGTACGAGTGTTTTTCAACATTGCAGTAATTATACCATCTATTAGATACGTTGTTTATCGTTCCCTTCCTTAATTTTTTTTTCCTCTCTTCAGGACTATAAAGAATCAGGGAAAGGTTTCATTTAATTTGTGAAGATGAATAGTTTTCGGAGGGCCGCATTTGTTCTTCTGATAGTCTGCTGCTCGGTGATAACAGGGGAAACAAAGTATATGAAATATAAGGACCCTAAGCAGCCATTAAATGTTCGCATAAATGATCTACTAAGCCGGATGACTCTTGCTGAAAAGATAGGCCAAATGTCACAGATTGAGAGGGAAAATGCCACAGCTGAGGTTGTAAAGAAGTATTTCATAGGTACATAATTCCTGTTGTCCCCTAACAGAAGACAGAAGTCATGATATGTGTATATATATATATAATATGCATGGAAAGAACAAATGCTGTTGTTAATCAATGTGAATCTGGTGTAGGAAGTGTACTGAGTGGGGGAGGCAGTGTGCCCTCTCCTCATGCTTCCGTGGAGACCTGGGTAAATATGGTCAATGAGATGCAGAAAGGTGCTCTCTCTACACGCCTAGGAATCCCAATTATCTATGGTATTGATGCTGTTCATGGACACAATAATGTTTACAAAGCTACCATATTCCCGCACAACATTGGACTTGGAGCTACCAGGTAAATTGTATTTCAGTTATTCAGGTGAAGCCTTGACATAACAAGAATCTGTCATTTGTTCTTTCTTATTGTAATTGATATCTTTTGAAAGTTTTAGAGCATTGTGGATAGATCATCAGATTTATATCTCTAATGTCCTCATTTTTTGAGATAAAATGTCTTTCTTCACAGGGATCTAGCACTGGTGAAGAAAATTGGAGCGGCAACTGCTCTTGAAGTTAGAGCTACAGGCATCCCTTATGTCTTTGCTCCATGTATTGCGGTAATTAATAGTTCCAACTTCCAAGACATCCTCGAAGTCAAGATGTTGATTTTATGGATTCCACTGATCTTATGTATTATAGTAATTAATGTGTTGTAACTTTTATTTTCCCCTTTTTACTTGATATTGTTCAGGTTTGCAGAGATCCAAGATGGGGCCGCTGCTATGAAAGTTATAGCGAAGATCCAAAAGTTGTTGAACAAATGACAGAGATCATTCCTGGCTTACAAGGAGAAATTCCAGCAAATTCAAGAAAAGGAGTACCATTTGTAGCTGGACGGTATGTTATTTAATTAGCATCTATTATCAGATTGTATCAGTTCATGAGGTTCCTTCATATAATAGTATGGAATCCTTTTTGTCCCCACACTAGATTAGTGAGCTAGAGTAAGTAATCAACTTTTGATACAGATGGATGGAAGAGAGTCCAGATGGTAAAATTTGGACAGTAAAACAAAAAAAAAGTAGAGCTTTGTAACTGAGACTATGCCTGAAATGGACCTTGATATTGTAAAGTGGCAACTTGAATTGGTAGTATCGTTCATATATCTGCTTCTGCTGTAGTTTTTAACCTGATGTCGAGGAATGCAAACCTCTGAATGAGGTACACTTTGTTATGCTATTTTATTAACTTGGATTAATAATCTGTCTTTGGTGTCTTTTGCACATTCTTAATTCCTCTGACTGAAATTAAGTATGGGAAATAAATTTTAAGAATGGATATTCTGAGAAGAATCTTCTTGTATATTCCCTAGGAAAAAGGTCGTTGCATGTGCTAAGCACTATGTTGGTGATGGTGGAACACATATGGGCATTAATGAAAACAATACAATCATCAATTTCCACGGGCTGCTCAGCATCCACATGCCTGCTTATTATGATGCTGTTATCAAAGGTGTCTCTACTATTATGGTCTCCTATTCAAGTTGGAATGGAGTGAAGATGCATGCTAACCATTATCTAGTGACTGATTTTCTCAAAAACAAGCTCCATTTCAGGGTTAGTTCACTGCCTAGAACGCAAAACAATTTCTCAGTTTTTTTTAATGTCTATTTAGGTGCAACATATATGATTATTAAGATCAATGCTGAATAGTTTTGTTATTTGACAGGGTTTTGTTATCTCCGATTGGCAAGGTATTGACAGGATTACCTCTCCTCCACATGCAAACTACTCATATTCGATCCAGGCTGGAGTTCATGCTGGCATTGATATGGTCAGCATTTATCTTACATACATGAATGCTAGATTATTCATGAGCTATGACAGAAGACATCAATAAATAGATTTTCAAACTCAAGTTCAAACTGTTTTCTGACAATTTTGGTTGCTCTCGAGAGTAACTCAGCCACAAATTTTAAAAGTAAATTAAAAGAAAATTAACTTTCTCGTAAGTATCATTATGAAAAATCTTTAGAGGCCTCGATCAGGTTCTAGTACTTGGTTGTGTTTCTATTGCACTGATGAACATTAAGAAGATGCAAATGGTTATTGTTAATGGGTATGTCAAATCTATAGTTCTGCTTTTTTCCCTCTCCGTTTGGTCATGTACAATCTTTCATTCTGTGTGGCCTTCTTCAGGTAATGATTCCTTATGACTATATTGAATTCATTGATGATCTGACCTTCCAAGTCAAGAACAACATAATCCCCATGAGCCGAATTGATGATGCTGTGCGAAGGATCCTTCGAGTCAAGTTCACAATGGGTCTCTTTGAGGACCCTTATGCTGATCTTAGCTTGGCTGGCGAGCTCGGAAAGCATGTCTGTTTCTTTCACCTATAGACATCCAGATTCATGTTCAAATTACCTATTAACTACATCACATTTCGTTTCTCTATGCTTCCAGTGATCATTCCTACTGATTCAAACTTCTTACTTTCAACAGGAGCATCGGGAACTTGCCAGGGAAGCCGTGAGGAAATCGCTAGTGCTGTTGAAAAATGGAAAGACTACTTATTCTCCGATGTTGCCTCTTCCTAAGAAGGCGAAAAAAATCCTTGTTGCTGGAGCTCACGCTGACAACTTGGGTTATCAGTGTGGAGGATGGACAATCACTTGGCAAGGACTTAGCGGGAATAATCTCACATCTGGTAAGCTTACTAATCAAAAATTTAGGTTGCTTAATTTAATTTTCTTTCCCTAGACACCTTGGTTGATGGTAATGTTGAGGTTCTCAAACAGGAACCACAATTCTTAAAGCTATTAAGTCCACCGTCGATTCTACTACCAAGGTTGTCTACTCTGAGAAACCTGAGAGCGGATTTGTCAAGAGTGACAAGTTCGATTATGCCATCGTTGTGGTTGGAGAACATCCATATGCAGAGACGAATGGTGACAATTTAAACCTTACAATTCCCGACCCTGGTCCGAGTGTGATTCAGAATGTCTGCAAGAGTGTCAAATGTGTTGTCGTTGTCATTTCCGGGCGACCTCTGGTGATGGAGCCATACATTGACACGATAGATGCACTCGTGGCTGCATGGCTCCCTGGCACAGAAGGCCAGGGCGTCGCTGATGTTCTTTTCGGTGACTACGGCTTCTCCGGCAAGTTGCCTCGGACGTGGTTCAAATCTGTCGATCAGCTACCCATGAACGTAGGCGATCCACATTACGATCCCCTTTTCCCGTTTGGATTTGGACTCACAACAGAGCCGATCAAAGGAAATTAGGAGTCCTGTACTCCAATAAATTCTTTGGAGATAGTAAAATACATCCAACCTTATCTAAATTTAAGTCAGTAGGTGGTGTCTATCAATCTTAATTAGGATTCTTGTGGTCCTGCTGCTGTATTTTAGTATCCAAGAAGGGGGATGACCTCCATTTTAATGAGCTTTGATTGAAAGAGAATAAAACTGCTCAATGTTCACTCTTGTTTAAAAACTTTTGACTTTTATTTCTCATATTTTAGCTGTTTTTAATCTATATCTTGCAATTTTTACTAGTTAAAACATTGTATTAACTGATCGCAGCTGGATTTGTTCGCTCTCGTTACCTGCAATTGCTGCAGATAACAACACAACGCAACTCCTGATTGCGATGAGAGAGGGTGGTAGCACGGTAACTAGTAATATGTGTCATATCATATCATATCATATGTAATAAGGCACGTAGGCAGGACGTTAAACTATTGGCATCTGTAGGACCTATCCAGTCTCCCTCCAAAACGTGACGTGTTATATAACTTTGGAGCATATATTGTACTGTAAAGGGTGTTGTTCTCAAATTATTTAATTTGTGGCCGTGCCGCATCATCTATTTAGCTAAAAGACGTGGAAAACATTGTATTAGATAGTTTCGTGTTAATTTGTTTCTCTTTTATGTCGAAATTTTAAAACCTTTTTCGTTTTCTTGGATCTTTCTTCATGATCTAGATAATTTCTGAACACAAAGTCCCTTTTTCCGCACGTTATCCCTCCCTTTGGTTTGGAAGAAAGAAAAAAAAAACAAAAAGAAAACGTGTTTATCTGTTAAAGGTCTCGTTTTTTGTTATCTAATTTAACACCTGGAATCTAATCAAGAGTTAATTAATCAATTTCGTTTCTTCTTCCGTACAAGTCTGGAACACTGAAATGCCTCTTCCTAAGGATTAGTTGGTGTTCCCTTATCTTGGAAGCCGGATGCTGCTGACTAATTCTATCCTTTATCCTTATCTTCTCTCTCTCCCTCTAATTTGCTTCTTTCTTCCGCACAAGAAAAGCAGCAGCTACGTCAAGTCTCTTTCTCTAGTTATCCTCTGCCCTCCTACCTCTTCGTTTGAAATAATATTAAAAAGGAAAATGCTGACCTGTTACCCACTCATTGGAGAATTTTCACAAAACTCTTTTTACAATTACGCTGATGACGTGGCTGCAACGAACTTCCACGTTTTTGGGCGAACAATAGAAATCACCATCCGATATAATTCTGTCACGACTCACGAGGCCCCAAATCAGATGTCACACGGTTAATGTTTAAGTAGTTGACTTTGTTCACACGGTGACATCCTTGCGCTCTATAAATTACAGTGTTGGCTTTAAGATAGGAGGTTTAATTTGCTTGAGGCAATGTATAGTTCTAAGCTTAATTGCCCAAATTAATCACCATACTCTATTATCTTTTTGTTGTCCCTACCATTGTCGTCACACCCAGGATTAAAAAAGGTACGAGTTTATTATTTTGATTGAGAATTTAATTACAGTTAAAATATTATATATATTTTATCTATCATAGTATAGTTATATCTTAGTTTATTATTATGGTACTATGAACATATATCTGAATGTTCATAATATATTTATGTTATTCTTAGACTATCTTAGATTATATTTACCCGATTACATGCTCATTACTTTTTGGTGAAATATTTTTTTAGATTCAATGATTTCAATATCATATAGAAGATAACCGGGATTAGTTAGATTTTAATTATTAGGGAATTTTATAAATTACATCCTATATTTTATTTATTTTGTGATTCACACTCTGTCTTTGAGGATTTTGTAACTCGACTACTCTTCTTCTTTTTTTGTTAAAATTCTTATTTAAAACATTATTTTAACTAACTAACGTCGACCAAATTGCTAAAATAACTCCACCATTTTCTTTTATTTTCACTATCTTTCCCACCTACCTAGGGCTGTCAGGCTTGACGAGCGGCCCGGGCTTGGCTCGGGCTCGACTCGGCTCGATCAGAGCTAAGCCGAGCTCGAGCCGTCGCAACATGTTCAAAATTAATATCAAGCAAAGCTTGAGCAGGAGCCGGCTCGACTCGATAGGCTCGATAGCCTGACTAACTATAACTAAATAAACATGACATAAAGAAATATTTTCACGTGTCCCTCACTAACCCATCCTCACCCTTAACCCATTCAATATTCATCACCCTCACCTACCCCACCCTCACCCATCACTTCACCCTGCCCATCATGTCACCTTCCTCATCCTCAATTCCCTCACCCACCCCACCCTCACCTTCACTCTCACCCTCACCCTCGTCCACTTGATCACCACTCATAACCTCACCCCACGCGCCGCCACCTCCTCCCTCTCCGTCGGCCTCCATCGGCAAGCCACCACCACGGCGTCACGCCCTCTTCTCCGTCAGACTCCTCCTCCTCCTCCTTGTCCACTCTGTCGGCTTCCTCCTCCATCCGTCTTCGACTCCTTCGGCAAGTCGTCGTCCATGCCGCCACCGCCCACGCTGCCACCGCCTCATCCTCTAATTAAGCCCGAGATTTGGCTCAGGCTCAGTTAGGCTCAACTCGAGCTCGGCTCGAGTTGAGCTGAGCCGAGCCTAAGCAAAATTATAAGGCTCGAAAGTAATTTCGAGCCGAGCCTAAGCCAGAGCCGGCTTGCTTAGACTCGACTCGTTTACACCCCTACACCTACCTCATCTATTGTCATCGTCATCGGTCCTACATTTCCTTATCTTCCTCTCTCCTCCTAATCTTTTTTTTTCTTCTTTTTAAGAAGGAAAAAATAGAAGAAAGAAGACATAGATAATTTAAGTATTTATAAATTATTTTATGAGTATTCCTTTTTTAATATGTCTTAGATGAGAATTATAGGAAAAAATGAGAGGTTTGGTTATAAAATCTTTAAAGACGAGATATAAATTATAAAATAAGTAAAATATAAGATGTGATTTATAAAAAAACTCTAATTATTATTATTTTATTTATTATATATTAAATTGTATTAGTTATAGCCATTGCGTTCGATATTATTTTTAGTTGTATGGATATGTATTTAAAAGTTTGTAGTTTGATTTATATTTAACTTATTATTATTATTATTATTATTATTATTATTATTATAGTACTTTGTAATTTTTGTCTCTTTGGATTGTTATATAGACGCCAAGATTAATTATTGGCTAAATTCTCCCATCATTGATTTCTCATTTGCTCCATGAATTGCTTCTTTGTGGGTGGATTCTGAACTCAAGTAAGTGGATCCTTCGAGGGAGGCAGTTGCTGCTCCACGAAAGGATGGCGGTTTACACATCGCTTCTTTTGATTGTTCCGTTCCTATTATTCTTCTGGGAGCCGCTCACAGAACCCGGCTACATGATGTATAAAGATCGAAGCCAACCGGTGGAGCTTCGAATCAAGGATCTGCTCAAGAGGATGACTCTTGCGGAAAAGATTGGGCAGATGACACAAATCGAAAGAGATGTAACATCAGCTCAAGTCCTGAAAGATTACTACATAGGTACGAATCGGAATGGGAAGAGGAACAGATCGATGTGCATTTAAAAGAATTATCTTCATTCCCTCCCCCCACCCACCCCCCTTTTTTTATATATATTTTTTCTTAATAATTTGTCAGGTAGCATACTGAGTGGTGGTGGTAGTGTGCCTCGTTCCCAGGCCACTGCTGCCGATTGGGTTAATATGATGAATGAGTTCCAGAAGGCCTGCCTCTCCACCAGATTAGGCATACCGATGATCTACGGGATCGACGCCGTTCATGGGAATAATAATGCCTTTAATGCCACCATATTCCCTCACAACATTGGCCTAGGAGCTACAAGGCAAGTAGTGTGTCAGTTTTTTTTTCTTTTTTTCTTTTCTTTTCCATCCGAAGTAAAAGTGTTGTTTAACAAGGCGTCTGTTTTGTTTTGTTTTGTTTGTTTGTGATCTTTATTCCTTCTAAGCAGGGATCCTGATCTTGTAAAGAGGATTGGTGCGGCAACAGCCCTTGAAGTCAGAGCAACAGGAATTCCTTATGCTTTTGCACCCTGCATTGCGGTAATTGAAGAAGAAGCTCTCAATTTAATTTGATTTCTTCAGTATTATGTAACAGACGGTTACACCAATTGAACTAAAATTTTCCTTTTGTCCCCTGTTTTTTGGCTGCCATGAATCAGGTGTGTAGAGATCCGAGATGGGGGCGTTGCTACGAAAGCTACAGTGAAGACCATATTATTGTACAGGCAATGACGGAAATTATTCCCGGTTTGCAGGGTGATGTGCCAGCAAACTATAGCAAGGCTTTTCCTTATGTTGCTGGAAAGTACGTAAGTCCTCTGAATGCAATAAACAAGCAAAAATGATGATCGATGCACATCACTCTTATTTTCAGCTGCGTTTATTACTTGTGATTTTGTTATTCATTCATCTTGTAATTTAAAGAAAAACAAAAAAGACACTCGAGAATCAAACAAAAAAGACACCGGAGAATCATCCTATTTATGAAATAATTCATGAGTTTGCTTATGTAATTACTAGTTATAGCCTCAAAGAAAAACACGCTGCCGACACCTTATGTTCACTACTATGTGGATATCACTTGTTCAACAGGAACAACGTTGCAGCGTGCGCCAAGCATTACGTTGGTGATGGTGGTACCTACATGGGTATTAATGAGAACAACACCATAATAGATCGCAAAGGACTGTTTGATATCCATATGCCTGCTTACTATGATGCCATTGCAAAAGGCGTCTCCACTGTCATGATCTCTTACTCTAGCTGGAATGGGGTGAAAATGCACACCAACCGCGATCTCATCACCGGCTTCCTCAAGAATAGACTTGGTTTCAAGGTAGGAGATTAAGGAACGGAATTAAAGCGTCGGTTGAAATCCACTTCCAATATTTAACCTATCTCTGTTTATGATAATGTTCGCACCTTGATCTGTGAATAGGGCTTGGTGATCACAGACTGGGAGGGCCTTGATAGAATTACCAACCCAGCTGGCAAGAACTACACTTACTCTGTCCAAGCTGGAATAAGTGCTGGTATTGATATGGTCAGTATAGCTTAGAATCTCTCTCTCTCTCTCTCTCTCTCTCTCTCTCTCTCTTCCCACTTTTCTGCCACAAGGAATCTTGGCTTATTATTTATGACCATCCATGAAGATGATTTCTTTCATTGTGATATGTCGATCCAAGTACTTCACTTCACTTCTTCACTGTGGCGACTCCTGCAGGTGATGGTTCCGAGAAACTACTCTGTTTTTATCAGAAATCTGACAGCTCTTGTTAACAACAACATCATCCCGATGAGCAGAATCGATGATGCCGTAAGGAGGATTCTGCGAGTTAAATTCATCATGGGCCTGTTCGAGAACCCTTTTGCTGATCTCAACCTAGCCGATCAGCTTGGAAAGAAGGTAGTTTCTTTTCCTTGTGTACTAGTGAACGATGCTTTCACAAGTCTCAACTAGACTAGTGTATTGGATGTCATCCAGGAGCACAGGGAATTGGCTAGGGAAGCAGTCAGGAAGTCGCTTGTGCTGTTGAAAAATGGAAAGCGAACTGGCGAGCCTCTGCTTCCTCTGCCTAAGAAGGCTTCTAGGATACTCGTTGCTGGAAGCCATGCTGATAACTTGGGCTACCAATGCGGTGGGTGGACGATTGAATGGCAGGGGGGTAGTGGAAATATCACAGTAGGTACATATAAATATAATGTAGTGCGCTTTGTGCTCGGCTTCCCTTGTATAATAAATAGTAATGGAATTGATGAGTTCTTCTCTGTCGGTGTGCCCTTTTTATTTTATTTTTTTCACAGGAACCACGATCCTAGATGCCGTAAAATCCACAGTAGATCCTACAACCAATGTGGTGTTCTCCTTAAACCCCGATGCGGAATTTGTGAAGAGCAACAACTTCTCTTATGCCCTGGTTGTGGTTGGGGAGCAGCCGTATGCAGAGAGCGACGGAGACAGTCTGAACCTGACCATTGCGGAGCCTGGCCCGACCACGATCCAAACAGTGTGTGGCGCAGTCAAGTGCGTGGTCGTGCTCGTCACGGGGAGGCCAGTCGTGATACAGCCGTACATATCTAAAATCGATGCCCTCGTGGCCGCTTGGTTGCCTGGTTCGGAGGGGCAAGGCGTCGCTGATGTCCTCTTTGGCGACCACGGCTTCACTGGGAAGCTCCCTCGGACCTGGTTCAAGTCCGTGGACCAGCTCCCCATGAACTACGGCGACCAGCATTATGACCCCTTGTTCCCATTCGGCTTTGGCCTCACATTTACTACGCCCACATCGGACGATTTGGACACATTGCCCACCACTTAACATATATATTCATTGGGCGGTGATAGGCAGTGCTCTCTCAAAATGCGACGATAAAATCAGTGCACTGAATGCGAATGCTCATGCTCGACCATCCATTTTTATAAACTATAATTTGTAACCAAACAACTGTTGTCCTTAAATGAGAAGACCTGTGCTAATAAGTTTAGATGTCGTGAGTTGCGCTCCCTGTAAGTTCTGTCATTCATCCAAGGCCTAAGAAACTGTTATTCCCAATCATTAATCTTTGTAACACTGGAATCCAGAAGAACTTGCAGTATATCCATTTTTATATCAGGAAAGTCTAGTCCTAAATTTCATGTTTATGTTCGGGAATAAACAACGGTGCTTACATTTGTTCCATTTAAGTCCCTCTCCAACAATTACTTGACATTCTTAAACTATTCAATATATCACTATCAGGCCTGGCTTTATAATTATTTGCACATCAGATGTTTTCGTGGGTTTTAAACAAGCTGAGCACATTAATTGAATTAAATTTTAACTGACGGCAGCTAAATTTGGATTTGAACTACATCATCTGCAATATTACAAACATAATGTACATATCAGCTATAGCATAAAAAATGTTGAAATGAACATCCCTCCCAGTTGTGGAAGATAACCGTCCTCAACACCCTGCAAAAGCAGATAGAGAATTTAAGCTTTGAACATATTGAGAATTGCAAGCTTCTAATTTCAATATCAGGGCCAACAAAGACAAGAGATTGACAAATCTGAATTTTACATATCTACATCTTTTACAGGCAGAGACCTTTTACACACTATAATAATATACTTGGAAAGGGAGAAAAGGTGATAGAAAAAGCTGCTTACAGTTTCATCAGAGAACAGGCAATCTGGACTAGGAGAAACATCATAAATAAAGTTGATCAAATGTGCAAGGTCAGAAGAAAATCTCTCCAGTATCTTTTACCAATTGTTGACTTCCTTCCACAGACAAAAGGATGAATCAGAACCAACATTAAGAAATTTCCATCTATCTTTGCCCAAAACGAATATGTGAATTAGAAAATCTTGAGGCTGAAGAGCCACTCTTATTAGCACTCTTAGGGGACTTTGATATGGATGATGCTAAAACAGCCTTGTGTTTCTTTAAAGACTGGGAACTTGAATAATTCCCACCAGAACCCAAGTATTGCTTTCCATGACTCCTCTTGATTGGCGATTTGGGGGACACCCAACCATTTGACTTGATCTTCTTTGCTGGCAAGTCACCTGGGTCATCAACTATCCATCCACCCTTTATTCTAGACTTACTAGCAGACATATTCCATCTTTCATCATATGCCAAGCATTTCTTTTTATCACGTTTACCAAAATCATGAGGAACCGATCTAAATCCTGACCAATCTCTGTTTTTCTTGGCTGATTTCCAAATAGGAGTTGATGATTCACCTATCAGCCTATCATACTGCAGAGAAACATTAACTATGTAAAAAATGTAAAAGATAACACTGGCAATGCATATCTATATAATTATTTGAAATAACCTTAGTAGCTTTTGTGCAACCACGTGCAAAATGCCCTTCTTCACCACATTTGTAGCAGAGGGTTGGTGATGCAACATTACTAGTTTCTCCACGCGGCTTTGCACATCCCTAAATTGAAGGAGATCATGAGCACCGATCCATAGTTCTTATAGGTATGAAGGGAAAAAAAAATATAATTCTTAGAACAAAAGGTCCATCTAACTTACTGAACCAGTATGACCAGATTGAGCACAATTATAACAGGAGACTTCTGTTGGACAACTATCTGTGAACTCAGAACAACAAAGATGACCATGCTTTTTGCATATATAGCACTGTATTTCCTGTACAGTTCAAACGGATAGATATTTCAGTATGAGGTTTTTCACATAGTTGCACCAATAACAAACATTAAAACCAGTGTAACAGTGAAACAGCTGTCAGCAGCAAGCATTGCGCAACAATCTAAATCTTATCAGCTTTCTGAACCTCTCCTGAACACCATAATAACTCAAAAAAAGTATTACACAAACGATCAAGAACACGGGTCCCAAAGATAGTACAAACCTTCAGGTCTTCGGGTGAATAGTCATTAATACATGAAGCCATATCATGTCCTCCATCTCCACATCGAAGACAAATCCTAGAGTCCTGAGAAATCTTTTTGTGCTTATCTGGGCAGTCTTTTGCGATGTGTCCTCTTCTTTTACATATAAAACAATCTTGTCCCTACAAATGGATCAACTAAATGTGTAGCCACCAATGATGTAAGGAATCAAGTATATACTATAGAATGCAGTGAATGCCAGTTTTTATGCAAAAAATAAATATCAAAGGATGAAAAAATTGACAGCATTTTACCCATAACAGAGCAAATGCGATAAAGTATATTATAAGATATGAAACGTAATGCTTAACAAATCAGCAAGCAAGTAATGGCATTAAAACTTCTGAGTAGATAAAAACTATTTATTATACTTCAATGCCAATTAAAGAAAAGGAAAATGGTGATGTAATAAATAAAGTGATAAATAGTATTGCTCACAAATTAAAGAAACCAAAGCATAGCAATAGTGTCAAATAGATATAAGTCTACTAGTTTCCTACTTGATGATACTGACTTCTTTCTCGCTAGTAAGGAATGTGATCCTCTATCTGGGTAAATGCACTAGGATACTGCATGATAATGATAATATGTGTATTCAATTCTCCTCCCACATGTGCTTCTGACATTGATGCAGAAGAGTATCCTGTCTATTCTCTGATATATGTCACTATGTTGCAAGCAGACCTTTCTAAGATTTGGACCAAATATATGAATAACATTTCACCCCCAAGCAATAGAAAAACATATTTGCCTCACTTTTAGGACAATGATTTAATCATCAGCCACACCATCAAGGAAGAGTCAAAACTTCAAATGGCTACACAGCATTTAATCAAATGTACTCAACTGAGAAATGCACTATCTAGTATAATTATTACCGCTTGTCAAATAAAGGAAAGGAATGGCAGACAACAACAACATACTTGAATTGACCAGCATTTCATTCAGACTTAAAGAGGGCCAACCTGCATACACTGCTTTGCATTGTGCCCAAACAAACCACAGACAAAGCATGGTTTCCGCCGCTTCTCCATTGTGCAATTCACAGCCACATGACCACCTTCGCCACAATTAAAACAAGTCGCCCAATTGCTTTCCCCTGGATCAAAGTACCTTGGCCCCCGCTGATCAGATAATTCCACAACAATTTTCTGGTCAAAAATCAAACTTTACAACTTAAGAAAGTGGAAAAGTGTTTAGACTCACAAGAAGCTTTCGCAAGACTACATTGTCTGATAGTTCCTTTACTTCAGTGATTGGAGATTCAGCTGTTCCCGATGGTTCTTCTTCTGCGCCAACAGCACCCTTCTCTGGCTGAAAGAAGGCAACCTAACAATATGTACATCATTAACCATCAAAAAAGAAAATCTTTTCTGATGCAGAACTATTAACTAAGAGAACATCAGCAGCTCCAACTATTAAAGGACTAAATCTTCTGTTCGAAATAAGTTGTCATGAGTGAAAAAAGTAGATATTTTCCACTCCTATAGAGCGTGCTTCTTTTAAGAACAAAACTTACAATCTCATTCTCGGGGACCCTCTGCTGCTTCTTCTTCTTTTTCCTCTTCTTCAACTTTTTCCGCTTATTACTCCTCTCCCCATCCTGCGGATCCCCGCCGGGATCCGCGGGCATCTCACAAGTATCGAGCTCGACCTCATCGGAGGAGGAAGAAGAGACGTTTACGACCGCAGCTCCGGAGACGGCGTCCTCGGCCCTCTTTCTCTTCGCCTCGCGCCGCATCGCCCTCTCGACGATGGCAAGGCTGAGGTCCCCGTTCGCTTCCTCGTCGTCGCTGCTGCTGAGAAAGACCACCGACCGTTCCACATCGGCTTTGCCGTCTGGGTCGGCCTTCCCCTTGGAAATCCGTCCTTGGATCATCTCGGTTATCAGAGGAGAGAGGGGGGCTAGAGGAGGAGGAGCTCGAATCGGAAATAAAACCCTAACCCTAGCTAACCAGAACCGGTAGGACCGTGAGAGGACGGGGAGACTTGCAACATTATGAATCTGGTGCTCTGCTTTTTAAATTTTCTATTGAAAACAAAATATTAATACTGATGACTCAATGAGGGAGCCTCTAGTTTAGGTTGGCCCAACTAGAATGGGCTAACAGTTGGGCCAAAAGCCCAAGATCAAATAAACGGGCTTTGTCATTTGCTAAGATTAGCTGTTCTTCTAAAAATCTCTCTCTCTCTCTCTCTCTCTCTCTCTCTCTCTCTCTCTCTCTCTATATATATATATATATATGTATATATGTGTGTATATATAAGAAATCTAAAAATTACTAATACACATAATTATGGAGGACAAAAATCTCTCCCCAGAGTCTAATGTTCAACATGGGTGCACCATTTGCTTTATATATTAACTCTTCATATCAAAGTGTAATAATTTAACATTTATTTATTTATTTATTCATTCATTCTGATGATTTCTCTCTCATAAAAAAAAGAAAAAAGAAAATTAAAATAGGAATATTTCTCTCAACCTACGTGGGATTTTGGGCTCTGGTGTACTCGTCCACTTTGCCTCCCCCCGCCCCCGCTTACCCGCTTTAGAATTCCCAAAACACCCCGTAATCGAAATAAAAACCCAGACCTCTTTCTGGACCCAGCTCTTTTCCTTTCCGGTGGCGTCGGTCGCTCTTCCCTTCCCCTTCGGCCCCCCTCCGTGTTCTTCTCTTCTTCTCCTCCGCCGGGGATTCCACTCCTCTGCTTTGTCGCTGCAGCTTCGGATCGGTTCCTCCGTCGTCTCCATCCATGACTATGATGACTCCTCCGCCGCTCGATGTACGTGTCTCCTCCTAATCCCTATCGCCTGTAATGCCTCTTTTGATTCCTTGACCTAGATTGCCCACGGATTTTGCCGCTCGATCTCTTACTCGCTCTGCCTCTTCCGCACTTCTCTGTTATTCTCTTGCGATTTCTCGTGCGCCCCCTAGGGTTTTCTGCCGGGTTTGGGCACAAGCAGTCGTTTCGATCGGTATCTATCGTCCCGATAGGTTACGGTTTTTCTGGATCTGAGGTGTACTTTGTGCTTCTTTTTCTTACTCGCAGCAGGAGGACGACGAGATGCTGGTACCCCACCAGGAGTTTGCCGATGGAGCGCAACCCATGGAAGGTAAGCGTATAACCTCGATTTGACGAATCGAGTTCTTGCTGGATCGGAGTTTCTAGGTTTCGTGCGTGATTTTTGTCTAAAAGTTGCAGCTTTACATCATCAGTGATTTGATCTGAATGTTTTTTGGTAACTGATTTCTGATCTGAACCCTTCTCGTACTGTTTCTTTTCGGCATCAGTAGTGGCTCAAACTGAAACTGTCAGTACTGCTGAGAATCAGCAGTTGGAGGATCCTCCCACATCCAGGTTCACTTGGACGATCGAGAATTTCTCTCGGCTCAACATCAAGAAACATTACTCGGATGTCTTCATTGTTGGAGGCTACAAATGGTAAGAAGATTTCTTTGCTGGACGTCCATGCCCAAGACATTGTCAGAACGAGCAAAAATCTAACTAGTACATGCTGGTTGTGGCAGGCGCGTGTTGATTTTTCCAAAGGGGAACAACGTAGACCACTTGTCTATGTATCTAGATGTTGCTGATTCTGCAAACCTGCCTTATGGATGGAGTAGATATGCCCAATTCAGTCTGGCTGTCATAAATCAAATCCACAACAAGTATACCATAAGAAAAGGTATAACTTTTTCTGACCTTATGGTTCCATTTAAGCTTGGTCTTCTCTTAACTAGGACCAGCTGTTCCTTTTTCCTTCATATTCTTTAACTGTTAACTGATGATCGGATCATGGGAATAAGTATTTGCCATTCTGATAATGTTATTTGTTGTGTGTTTTTTTGGCATATACATTTGTGGACTCATCCTAGGCAACTCTTCCATGTAGAAGGCAGAAGTTGTTGTTCTTTTTTTGTCGTATGTGTGTTTTGTTGGGTTGGGGTGGAGCACTTGGTTCCATTTTCAAAATGATCTTCCTTTTAGGTTCTTTTGGTTTACTTAACATGTTATTTAGACAGTTAAGAAAATGGTTGGAAGCATTCTTACGGGTATATATTTAGACTCATTTGTTTTTTACATTTGTAATATTTGTCGGGTTGCCGCATGGGACAATATTTATTTAATCTTGTAAGTAATAAATACTCACGCAGTACACCTTCCTTCTTTAATGCTTTATGCGGAGGCTTAACATCTGATATGCAGTTTCTGCCTTAAACATCAACCTAAATTGGTCTCTGATGTGGATATTAATGTGATTTCCCTCTTAAAAGGCTTGCGTTTTGATGCCTAATATTGTCAGAAAAGTTTGTGTTTTTTGAGATGCAGTGACCCAACGACATCTTTAGTATCACTTTCATTATGTTGGCTACTTCTTTTAGTTGTTCTATATTCCAGCAGGATTTGGATTGCGAAAACGAACCAGGATCAACTATGCTTTCTTTTAGTAGTTTATTAGTGGCAGCTACAGAAAATAATTATTCTCTGTTTTATTGATTTCAAGATAATTTTTTTTAATCTCATCCTTCTTTATTTCATGTTCTTCATTTTTTTTTATCACAGAGACCCAACATCAATTTAATGCACGGGAGAGTGATTGGGGTTTCACATCTTTTATGCCTCTAAGTGAACTTTATGACCCGAGTAGAGGATATCTTGTTAATGATACCCTTATAGTTGAAGCTGAGGTTGCTGTCCGCAAGATGGTTGATTACTGGACATATGACTCAAAAAAGGAAACAGGTTATGTTGGTCTTAAGAACCAAGGAGCTACGTGCTATATGAATTCTCTTCTCCAGACATTATATCATATTCCCTACTTCAGGAAGGTGTGAATTTATTATCTTTCTCTGCTTGCTGCTTGAATTGTTTTATATGGAGGGTAATGATTCCGACCTTGCTATGTTCTTCAGGCTGTGTATCACATGCCTACAACTGAGAACGACATGCCATCCGGAAGCATTCCTTTGGCCCTGCAGAGCCTTTTCTATAAACTTCAATACAGCGACAGTAGTGTTGCTACAAAAGAGTTGACCAAATCTTTTGGATGGGACACATATGATTCTTTCATGCAGCATGATGTTCAAGAACTCAATAGGGTTCTCTGTGAGAAATTGGAAGATAAGATGAAGGTTTGACATATGTTCTAGATAATTGCTTGTTAATGATAGTTCGTATAGCTAATTGTGCACTTTTGTGTCTCAGGGAACTGTTGTGGAAGGAACAATTCAAAAATTATTTGAAGGCCACCACATGAATTACATAGAGTGCATTAACGTTGACTATAAATCTAGCAGGAAGGAGTCATTTTATGGTAATGAACTGTGATATGTTATACTAACCAACATCTTATTTCAAAGTGCATGTTCTGCTACTTGTTTATTAATGGTTGGGTGTATTCTCTAGATCTTCAACTTGATGTGAAAGGTTGCCGTGATGTCTATGCATCGTTTGATAAGTATGTTGAAGTTGAACGTCTTGAAGGAGATAATAAGTATCATGCGGAGCAATATGGCTTACAGGTTAGTTGGTCCTTGTAAATTTGTTTTGGAGTTTGAATTTTGCTAACAATTTGATGAACATCTTTTGTTAAATTGTTTATTAGCTGAAGTACTTTTTTTTCTTTTTCTTTTTAAAAAATGTGTAGTGGAGTTGAGCAGCTAAAGTTTTGGTTACATGATATTGCATCCTTTTGGTTTCTCGATATTAACTATATTATTTCCCATGAGGAAGAGTTTGTTCCTTGCTATTTTTTTGATAGCATTTATTTAAGGTTATTACTATTATTCAGCTTACGTCATATAGTTTTTTAATGCAAGATGTTATTGACTTGTTATTCATTAATTTTTCATGCAACAATATTGCATGTTTTTGTTCCTTTAGTTACTTCTTTATAAGCATGTCTGTCACTCCATGAATTAAAACTCTAAAGGATGCCTTTGACATGAATTCATTTTGGCCTAGAGAATATAATCTGAGGAGAAAGTAGCATGATAATAGTATGTATGACAATCTTCTGTTCACACCCATTTATCTATGCAATCATAGGGCATTAGGAGATCGTATTGTTAAAGGATGTAAAATGAAATGATGGAATCAGGCACATTCATCTGTTCAATTTTGACGAGATAACAAGGCAATGGAAGATACCATATTGTTGCTCTTATCCTAAAATGAAGATCATATTACTCTGGCATAATATATTTTTCTCCTCTTTAAACTGCTTTTCTCTGAAGTAACTTGTTGCAGGAATTACATGATTTCATTGTTGTGATTCATTTTTTAGGAGTTGTTTAATGCTAAATCTGTTACTCCTTTCTCTGTCAGGATGCTAAGAAGGGTGTTCTCTTCATTGATTTTCCCCCTGTTTTGCAACTTCAGCTGAAACGCTTTGAATATGATTTCATGCGGGACACCATGGTTAAGGTCAGTGAATGGTCTTAACTCTCCCTTTTTGATGCCTCTTTTGCTTTGCTGTGAATTATCGTTAGGAGATCATGTCCAATTAAATGTTAGGGCCTGTTGGATAGCCTAAATTTCTCTAGAATTTAGAGGAATTTGGCTTTCCTTAGGAAATTCTAAAAGGATATGAATTTTTCCCTAAGTGGGTATTTGAATGAAAATTTTGGAGGAAATTTTTTTTAGGAAACACCCTTATTTTAAGGAAAAAAAGATTCTGCCTTCACCTCATTTTTTTTCCTACACCCTCTCCCTCACTCTCTTCTCTCACACTCTCTCTTCCCCATCCCTCCTTTCTTTCCTACCACCACTCTTCTTCTCCACCTACCATCACCACCATATTCTCTATCTCGTCTGTCCACTATCACCACCACATCTACCACCTCCTCTTTCCACCAGCACCACCACCTCCTATTTCTCCTCTTCCTCCCATCTCTCTCTTTCTAATTTTCTTTTCCTAAAAAATTCCCTTGACTATCCAAACAAGATAAATTAAATCAATCCTAAGGAAAATTTTCATATAGGATCTTATAATTTCACTTTTCAATTCCTACATTTGGAATTTCCAATGGAAAATATTGCCTACTTACACAAACAGGCCCTTACTACTTGGGAAAGCTATTTGATATTAAAGGATAAGTTGACTACTTCAATATTGCTTACTCTTAATATTGATGTTTTATGAATCCTGCTCTGGACATATTTTAAGTTCATGAGTTTGGTGTTAGAGTCCAAGAGTATGACAGGATAACGCATACAAGAGATAGTCTCTACTTATTCTATCAGTGGATGGCTGGTCTCGAAAAATTGTGTAAATAACTGCAAGGGACATAAGTTCTATATTTTCTAGATGAGGCTTGGGGTGTATTGCCTAATGCCCAGAGAAATGCCTCCATTATAAGTCCTCTATGTTGATTGTGATGTGCCAAACTGGAGTTAAATACAGCTTGGCAACAGAGCTATTTAAGTCTGGATGACAGTACCTGGGCTATAGAGTATGGAGGTGTATTACTGAAAATTCACCTGATAATCAGACTCTGTTTAAGCCCTACATGGGTTATTTACTACATATGTCAATTGTTCAAGTTACCTAGATCTTGGTTTGCCAGAGTGGGATTTCCTTGGTGCTTAGGCTGATGTGCATGTAAATATTGGACAAAAAAAATATTTTAGCTGCTCATCTTGATTAGTTTTTTTTTCTTTTACTTTGTCAATTTATGTATTTCCCATAGATCTGCAAGTAAGTGTTGGCAATAATATATTGGTGCAGATAAATGACCGCTATGAGTTCCCTCTACAACTTGATCTTGATAGAGACAATGGAAAATATCTTTCTCCAGATGCAGATAGAAGAGTTCGCAACCTTTATACTCTGCACAGGTAATTCTATCAGATTTTGTTGGTTTATCATTAAACCTTTTAGTTTTGACTGGCTTCACAACCTACGCATGCCTTTTATTTTACTTTTGACTTAATGGATATAGAATATTACAGCCTAAAAGACTTGTGATTCAGGCAATCCAATCTTCCGAGTACAGTACCCTCCCAATGAAGTCTTGAACTAAACTGCCTATAACTTTGAATATTTTGTTCTTTATTTTTCATTAGCATTATTTTGTGGAATTTAATGCTGTTTGATATATTATAGGCCCTGACTTGTCTCAATTTGTAAATCATAACTGTATCTGCTCTGGAAGTAGAAAATTTGAATTGTTTGATGTCACATTAACATGGGATCTTTTTCAATATTTTTGTTACATTGTTATGCAGCTTGCTTATGCTATCCAAATGCTTCTGTCATATTTTTATACCTATTAACGTTCTTTAATGCATCATGCAGCGTGCTTGTTCACAGTGGCGGGGTGCATGGTGGGCATTACTATGCTTTTATACGACCAACTCTTTCTGATCAGTGGTATGCAGTTTGTGCAAGGTCTTATCATTTTAATTCATTTAAAGCTTTTATATGGTTGCTAGTGCTCAGCAGTCAAGTGGAAAAGACTCCTTATATATATATATATGTACTGAAAAATAAATAAGTGCATCTATTGAAATAGCTTTATGCAATATTTATTAGAAATTTTTATGCCTATACATATATGTTTAGTGCTGGTGGATCTTTCCTTTTCAGGTTTAAATTTGATGATGAGCGGGTAACAAAGGAGGATATAAAGAGGGCACTAGAGGAGCAGTATGGTGGTGAAGAAGAGGTGATGTATTTTTCTAAGCGATTATTATTTCAAGAAATCCTTTGCGTGCTTCTTGTAGCATAGTCACTCTACTTTTATTTTTCTTTCCTGCCTAAACAGTTACCTCAGATAAACCCCGGCTTCAATAATACTCCATTTAAATTCACAAAATATTCAAACGCCTACATGCTTGTCTATATTCGTGAGAGTGACAAGGAAAAGATAATATGTAATGTGGACGAGAAGGATATTGCTGAGCACCTAAGGGTAAGGCTGTTGTACTGTCCATTGAAATTTGATAAATAGTAAATATTTATTTATTTATTTATTAATTATAGCTAATGTAGTTGCATATTGTGCGCAAAATTTGTGATTTTTAGGTAAGGTTGAAGAAAGAACAAGAAGAAAAAGAACACAAGAAGAAGGAAAAAGCTGAGGCTCACCTTTACACAATAATAAAGGTACGTCATAATGATTCTAATTTATCTATCTTTTAAATAGTTTGCCGTTGTGATGTTCATACAGGCTAAAGTTTTCATCTTCATCTAGGTTGCTCGAGATGAGGATTTGAAAGAACAGATTGGAAGAGATATATATTTTGACTTGGTGGACCATGACAAAGTTCGTAACTTTCGGATTCAGAAACAATTGCCCTTTAGTGTATTCAAGGTAACTGTTTCTCATATATCTGCTATGCTGACTATCATTTCATTACAAGGACATAAAAGACATCACTTACATGTTCTGTTTATGATATTTATAATTCATACTAAATTTTTAACAGGAGGAGGTGGCCAAAGAATTTGGAGTCCCTGTTCAATTTCAGCGCTTCTGGTTGTGGGCTAAGCGGCAAAACCATACATACCGTCCTAACAGGCCGTTGAGTCCACAGGAAGAAGCACAATCTGTAAGTGATATTATATTATGGTCTTCTCTTTATATTGATTAGAAAAGGGTATATGATGCTACATTTAGCAAGTTGTGATATCATGAGGTTTTAGGTAGAAGTACAAATTCTCCTTTTCTAGATTTTTTTTAAAAAAAATTCTCTATTACCTTCTATCTTTTTTTTTTTTGTAGTTGTAAATTTTTTACACTTTATATCTTGATTTTATGAGTCTTCATCAAGTATGTGAAACAACTACCTTGGAGATTAATTGTTGATGTTGCTTATTTAGTGGGTACATAATATGCTTTTATTGGATTCTACTAGGTTTTCCCAATTTTTATATTTAAATTGACCGGTAGTATCTAGTGTGTTGGAAGCAGCGGTGAAAACGGATTGGATAGTGGTAAAATCATATCCGTATCCATATTTTTTCTTTCAGTACAGATCCGAATATGGATAGTGAACATATAGTAAACTTAAATACAATATCCACTAAATACAACTATGGAAATGAATTGAATATCAGACGTATCTATATTCATTTTCTAAATCTATATGAACTAGTGATTACATTACTGAATTCCATAGACAATCAATAAATATATACAAAAACTAGATTAGAAATTTACATAAATGTCGTAAAAGTTTTTTTATATTACTATGTTTATGATATTTTAAACTAAATGATATGCAGATTTTAGTTCACTTATTATTCATCCCATATTAGTATCTGCATAGACTATTTGAATACAAATATGAATTTGGATAACAAGATGGATAGGAAAATCTCAACTCATATTCGGCAAAATTCATATACGGAACCGGATCTGGCCAGATTTTATGTGACCCATTTTCACCCCTATTTAGAATGATAATAATCTTTTACTTTTCCATGAAAATTTTGGTGGATATTCATGAATGATGGCACAAAGATCCCCAAATAAAAGTTGCATTTCCTTGCTGCATCTTCCCATTAATAAAAATTCTAAGAAGTATGTCATATCTTGTTATTTTAAGATTTTTAGTTCCATTCTGTTCTTACATATTGTCTCATTTTGGGCTTATACTTGTTTGATGATAGATATTCCACTATTAGTTTTGTGTGCCATTTATTTAGTTTCCATGGTCAGCATTATGATGTTTGACTGCCAAAAACTTTAAACTTCTTATATCCTTCTGATATCTTTTGCTTCTGGAATTATTTGCATTTTTCAATAGGATATTGAGGTGCTTCTTGGAAACTTTTCTTGTTTTTTTGTTTTTGTTTCAATTAGTTTCTAGAAACCTTGTTTGCATATGCACTAAGGAAATTGATGAGCTTATTAACCCAGTAGTTTCCCTTAGGTTTTATTATGGCTTCTATTAGGTCTATCTTGCATGTGTATGCACGTACCTTCTTGTTTGTATGTTTCCATTTTCTTTTTTTATCTATTTACAAGTGAGCTTATGGATTCTGCTGGTTCTGTATAGGTTGGACAGCTAAGAGAGGTATCAAATAAGGCACATAATGCTGAACTTAAGCTATTTTTGGAAGTCGAGCTTGGACAGGTAGTGACAATATTCATAAATAATATGGTTTTCTTCCTAATTTTCTATCTTGATTTTTCTGTACACTGTTTGTCACTTCTTCCATGTGGTAATTATTTCATTCAATTTTTTATTATTCAGGATTTACATCCTCTTCTGCCTCCTGCTAAAACAAAGGAAGATATACTGCTCTTTTTCAAGCTATATGACCCTGAGAAAGAAGAGCTTCGGTATTTCATTTTCTTAAGCATAGTTTACTTGCAGTCTCTTAAATTTTGCCTCATATCTGGCGCTTTTATAAATCTAGATATGTGGGGAGGCTCTTTGTCAAGTCAACCGGAAAGCCAGCAGAAATCCTGACAAAATTGAATGAAATGGCTGGGTTTTCTCCAATTGAAGAAATTGAACTATATGAGGTCAGTGTTAGATTCAGTTAATTTAATTTCTTAAAAAACATTTATTCATGTGTAGAATTTGACATTAAATGAAAAATGACCAGTTGCTTATTTCTCACATGTATTAAGTACTAACTGATAGATTCCTCGTAGTGTTTCAGTTTCTTTACTTTCTCGTATACCTAGACATTTCATACTGCATTCAAAAGAGGCTGGTGCTGCTACTTTGATTTGTTAGTTTACCTATTCTTTTGTATCATGAGTCTTCTGAGCTTTTCTCTCTAACAATGTGCAGGAAATTAAGTTTGAGCCAAGTGTTATGTGCGAGCACATTGACAAGAAACTTACTTTTCGGTCTAGCCAGGTTTATAGACCTTGTTGAATTCAATCATGATGATATATTATAGATAATTCGTGCAAATAATTGTTCAGTTTATCTGACTTTCTATTTTCTATAGCTCGAAGATGGTGACATCATCTGTTATCAGAAATCTCCTATTCTAGAAAATGATGATCGAATCCGCTATCCTGATGTTCCATCATTTTTGGAGTACGTTCATAATCGACAGGTACATTTGAATGAATTATTCTACGCCATTCTTCCTTGAATCACCTAGTTCCTTATTGTGGCCTTCATTTTCACTTCAGTTCTATATACTCATAGTGGAGTTATTCCAGTACTTGTTTTTTTTTGTTTTCTTTTCTTAATGTGGAAGTATTATGCAAAAGTACTTCCAAACATATTTTCATAACGGTCTTCAATCACGATCAACCTGTGCTGTTGTTTTCCTACAAATATCTTTTTTCTCATACTCTCTGATGTTAGATTGTCACAACTCATGAGTCAACTATGTATCCTTCATTAGTCAATATCATTATTTTTTAGTCTAGTTGAACCTTATCTTCACAGGGAACTTGCTTATTTAAATTGTTCTCTCTTTGATGTGACAGGTTGTGCATTTTCGATCTTTAGAAAAGCCAAAGGAGGATGATTTTTCATTAGAACTGTAAGCATCTGAAACAAGTTTACAGTCTGTCAAATTAATGATATATTTGCTGTTTTCAAATATTAACATTATATCCTTTTTTTTATGCTTATGGCTTTCCTATGCCCTTAAGGTCGAAGCTTCATACTTATGATGATGTAGTAGAAAGAGTTGCTCGTCAACTTGGTCTAGATGATCCATCAAAAATTCGGCTTACATCTCACAACTGCTATTCACAGCAACCTAAACCTCAACCCATCAAGTACCGAGGTGTAGAGCACCTAGCTGACATGTTAGTCCACTACAATCAGGTTGATCATCCTTTCCTCTGTTGTGGATAATGAACTTTTGATTTGTAAATGAGGGATATAGACTTTAATGGCTTTATCTGTAACAGACTTCTGATATACTGTATTACGAAGTGCTGGATATTCCTCTGCCAGAATTGCAAGGTTTAAAAACGCTAAAGGTTGCATTTCATCATGCTACAAAGGATGATGTAGGTTTATCTGCCATGTCTTTCTTGCACATTGCTGGTTAAATTTAATTTTACGGACCTTCGATAATCAACTTTTGTTTATTTGTCAGGTTGTAATTCATAGTATTAGGCTTCCCAAAAATAGCACAGTCGGTGATGTAATTAATGACCTGAAAACAAAGGTAAGAATGACAACTGTTGCTCGATTTGTTTCCAGTTCATTTTGTTCCTGCAATATCGGGTATATTTTCAGTCTTTTAGCTAGTATAATTCCTATTATGTCAATGCTTAAATTTTCCACCATCTGCATTTCTTTTTTCTTCTGAATAGGTTGAACTGTCTTATCCTAATGCTGAACTCCGGTTGCTTGAGGTCTTTTATCACAAGATATATAAGGTGCTGTTACAGCCTGGACTCTCTGATGCTTAGATGTTTGAGCTTTGTTGAAAGCATTTACATTCATTTTTAGCAACATTGTGTTTCTTCCTTGCAGATCTTTCCACCTCATGAGAAGATAGAAAATATTAATGATCAGTACTGGACTCTGCGTGCAGAGGAGGTATGTCGTAAGTCACTCATCTAAAGTTTTTGGTCAACCAGTTGCTTCCTTTTAGAGAAGAACTCACTATATAGTTTCTATTTTCTGGACAATCTTTCATACCTTAAGCTAAACTTACTTTCTCTTCTCATACAGTTTATGTATAATTATACATATCTTTTGCTAAGTATTTGTGTATCCTGATTGCAACAGATTCCAGAAGAAGAGAAGAACCTTGGTCCCCACGATCGCCTAATTCATGTTTATCATTTCATGAAAGATCCTAACCAAAACCAGATGGTAAATAGAAATCAGAAAGTTCTCTTTCTGTTCTGTTTTGCATTGTTAAATGGCAGAAGAAAGCAAATTAGTTTTTTATACTGGAAATTCTGCTGCCAATAGATGTACTTGACTTTTCTTTGGCCAGTTTACTAGGGTTACTAGTCTCGTGAAAATCCATCTTTTATTCTTTTTCTTTCTTTTGTAACAATCACATCTTCACCTTCCGCCTGATCCATGGCCCATCTGTTTCCACCCAGGTTTATTAATAGTCATGAAGTTGGTAGTTCTGATGTTGCTTGCACTGATACATTTAATGTTGTGTATGCATGACATAGGAATTGACATTTTAATCTTTAATCCTAGCAGCAGGTTCAGAACTTTGGAGAACCTTTCTTTTTGGTAATTCGTGAAGGCGAGACATTGGCTGAGGTGAAAGTACGAATCCAGAAAAAGCTTCAGGTTCCTGATGAGGAATTTGCAAAGGTACTTCCATTTCTTTTTCTTTTTTTCTTCCTCTGTACTCTAATTGGGGCATTCAGGAAATTCTTCTGTCAAGTTCTTTTTAGCTCCTTTGGTCTAGGCTGACGATGTGAATTTAGATTGCTGTAGTATATTTTTGCTGCTGAGTAAGGAAAGTAAAGGCATGGTTTATAGCTATTTTGTAGGAAGTATGGATACTTTCATATACCCTAGCCTTATTTGTATTTGATGATATACAGTTTACATATATACATATCTTTTGTAGGAAGTGAAGGCTTGTTTTTTCCCTGTTAAATGCTTGGCCTTAACTTCTTTTGTCTTGTAAGAAATCTTGCCTAAGATGCAGAATATACACTGACTTTCATAATGATTGTTTGACCAGTGGAAGTTTGCATTTTTGTCAATGAATCGCCCTGATTACCTCCAGGATTCTGATATTGTGTCAAGTCGTTTTCAGGCATGTGTTTCTATTCATTTCCATTTTCTCACTTGTCCCTTGCTACAGTTATATTCATTTTTCATCTTTTTCTTATACTAAACCAGAGAAGAGATGTCTATGGAGCGTGGGAGCAGTACCTTGGATTAGAGCATTCGGATACTACTCCAAAAAGGGCCTACACAGCAAATCAGGTAATTGCCAGCTTGTTATATGATTCTTGTGACGGAGGGAGTACTGATTATGGTCCACGAATTGATGAAACCTTTTATTGATCTGAATTCTTGCCCAAAGGACGAAAAACTGCCTTTCTCTCAGCAATTGGCTTACATTGTTTTGCTTACTGCAGACTATTGAAACTGTTGCACACTAAGTAAAAGAGAATCTCTCATTATCTCTTACTGTGAGTTGGTTTCCTTGTTTTGTGTGCAGAATCGTCACACCTTTGAAAAGCCTGTGAAAATCTACAATTGAAAGTTCAGCACTCCCTCCCTCTTCCTGTGCCTTTTCCTTTAGCAGATATAGAGGCATAGGGTAGCACCAACACAACAGGAGAGGATGAGTTTACGGCAGCTGCTGAAATGGGAGGTTTCCTGCTCTAGTGCTTAACTGATGCTTCCTCTCGGTGTAACTTATTCCAATGCTGGTTGAGGGGAGGGCTTTTGGAGTTCATCATCATGCCTTCTAGCGATGATACGTATTGGTTTTCTTGAGTCCTTTCTTACAAAGGCCCCCATTAGGATAGAGGTTGTTTTTATTTCCAGTGTAATTTAGTACATAAAGAAGATTTTGAAAGAGGGCATGTATACAGGATATAGTTGGTTCTGACTCTGTTTATTCTCGCCTTGTTATTTGTCTCCCTGTTTCTTAGGTCAAATGGGGGTTGTATAATGGGATAATCTTATAATGGGTGTCAATGGTTTTAAGTTTCACCAGCTACTTTGTAAAAGAAACCACTGCCGGGTCGGATTGAGTTCCAACAGTTGGCCTGCATAGGCCTTAATCTGATTGTTGTTTATGATAAATCAATGCTATTTACCCTCAATTTCTTGATGTTTTTGCTTCTTCGATTAAAACTGATGTGGAACTGAAATATTTCGGTGTGGCGTACTTAAAATTCAAATTTTACTTCCATGTTAAAGAAATAGAAGATACAGAGCAAAACCGAAAGCAAAATTTTGGTGTTGCTACATGGTGCTTTTATCAGTTCTCTTTACTTGTCTAACTAGCTTATGGTTCATCTAATGCTCTGCATTCTTTTTCGAGCAAGTTTGCGTTTTAATCGGAAATGTCAGTCTTAGTACGGGGGAAGAAGAATGAGTTTTTGACCAAAATATTAAGACAGTGAAAAATATTCGTCAAAATACAATAATGTTTATATTATTTTCTAAACTAGTTCTTTCTTCTCCTTTATGTAAATTGCTTTCTTCTGAAAGTAATTTATATAGAAATAATGGTGAAAAAAAAAATGTTCTCTAAAACACCAATTTTTTCTAACGGCCTTTTTTTTTTAATTTCAATCCCTTGAACTTTCTTTTTTTTGAATATATAATAACAACTAAGCTTTTCTTTTAGTATGTAACTCCTAACGAAATGAGTCTACTGAAATATTTTTAATAGTTCATATCTAAAAAAATTAAAAAAAAAAGATTCTTTTGATCTTTCAATTTTTTAGAATAATGAGAATTATTAGTAAGTAGTCTATAAATCTTATTTATCCAATAGATTTCTATACATATTATGAAATGAAATGAAAGAGAATTATAACCTAAGTAAAGAAAAGAAAGCAAGCCCATTTGCCGGGTAGACATTTTGATCATGAAACACATGCAAACCGTCCAACCGTCACGTACATGAACAGGCATATTGACGTGGGAGGTTTTAAAACGTTCAAATCGCGGGTGTTTCGGTATTAACGACGACGCGTATTCTCCTTCCCCGTAGCGCCTCGTGCAACCTCCACCACCCCACCCCCTCCCTCCTCTTTTCTCTTCTCTTCTCTTCTCTTCTCTTCGAAACCTACGCCGTCTATCCATCCACCCTTCCGAAATTGAGGAAAATACTAATAAATAGCTCTATATTGTAATTAATGAATTTCTATTTGTACGTTTATTGCATTAAATACCAAATCAAGATGTTCGTAACAGACTGGCTGGAGTCGGGGGCGGTCAGCGGTGGAGGAAAACTTGATTTTTTTTCCCATTTATTTTTATTTATTTGTATTTTGTTATCATCTCCTCCTCCTCCGCTGCTAGGGTTTCGAAAATTTCGAACCCCTCCTCCCGCCTCGATCACCAAAAAAGATAATTCCTCGCTGTCAATTCTCCCCTCCCTCTTTCCTTCCTTATCTCTCGCCCCCTCTCGATCTCCAAAGGGCGAGAATCGCTGCGGAAGAGGAAGAGGAGGAGGAGGAGGAGGAGACGGCAGAGCCAAGAGGTGGATCGAAGTGTGGAAGCAAAGGGTTGTTCGATAATTCTCCTTCTCCTTCTCTCTTGGATTCTCCCGAGCGATCCATGGATCCCGGCGAAGAACCCCCTCCTCTCCCGCTCTCTCTGCGGCGCACGTGCTCCTGCTCCTGCCTCTGTTGCGGCGCTCCTTCCTCCGCATGGCGCCGCTCCCTGAAGAGAAAGCTGCACAAGGAGCACGTGGACGATGATGACGATGACGTCGATGAGGAAGACGAGGAAGAAGAGAGGCGAATCGAGCCCGCGTCGTCGGTGGCCACGTCAGCCGTCGAAGGCGTGGCTCGGGTGGAGATCGAGAACGAGGCGGCTGCCCTTCGTGAGGCCCTGGGCAGCCACCAGCAGTCAATGCAGGACCTCTACACCGAGCTGGAGGCGGAGCGCAATGCGGCCGCCACCGCCGCCAGCGAAGCCATGTCGATGATCCTCCGCCTCCAGCGCGAAAAGGCGGAGGCTTTGATGGACGCCCGCCAATTCAAACGCTTCGCGGAGGAGAAGATGGCCCACGACCAGCAGGAGATCGCCACTCTCGAAGACCTCCTCTTCAAGCGCGAGCAGGCTATCCAATCCCTCTCCTGCGAGGTTCAGGCTTACAAGTACCGCCTCCTCAGCTACGGAATTGTCGACTCCAACAATCCTAATCCACCATCCGAGCCCCAGACTCCCGAGGCAGGCGCCGGCAATGTCAACCAAAGCTTCGACCCACCGGCCTTCAACTACCCTCCGTTAAGGTGTGTCATTCCGCCGGGCGATGCGGATTCCATGGATGACACCGCAGACAAGTACCCATTCGGGGAGACCCCGCGAGAACACTTCCAGAAGCTGGAGCAGCGCATCTATCAGCTTGAGAGGAAACCCAGCAGCAGCCGCTTCAGCAACGCCGTGGAGAAGGGGGTTGTCGGCCAGTCCCCACGCCGTCCAAGGCATCTGAGGAAGTTCTCCACCGATAGCTATGGCTCTGGCTCCGGTCATTTCCTGTTTCGGGGAGATCCAGTAATGGAATACAATAAGGGAGATGAATCCCCGGTGACATTGGACCGTGCATCTGATGGTGGCCGAAGGGATGACCTGAGCGATAGGGTGTACACAATCGACGCCGTGCATGGGGTGACTGTCGGGATGTGCGACGACTATGCAAGCACGCCTAGGGAGTCTGGAAGCAAGTGTGATGCAGGCAGAGTCGATGAGGAAGAGATAAAGAAGCTGTACATGAGGTTGCAAGTGCTTGAGGCTGATAGAGAGTCCATGAGGCAGGCCATCATTTCTATGGGCACGGATAAAGCACAGATGGTGTTGCTGAAGGAGATTGCGCAGCAACTATGTAAGGAGGTTGCACCTGAAAAGAAAGTTGTGAAAAGGGCATCTTTTATCAAGAAATTCCCTGCAATGTCTGTGATGAAGGTAATTTCTTTGGTACTGACGCTTGTTCCACCATCTCGTTTAGATTACTAGGCTAGAAAGTGCGTTCACGATGAAAAAAAAATGCATAATGGGTAATTCATGTCCTTTATTCTTTTTCTGTAAGCTATGCTTCTTTTAACCTCTAGTAAATATCAGAGGATATGAACAGTTGATTTGTTGTCAACCACAGATTTCTTTTTGATAAAAAAATTTAAGCATCAAGAGAGTTGTGGAAGTATTTGTTTGACATGCAAATAACAAGTGTTACTTTCAGTTGCAGAGAAACTGAATTTAAAACAGAACTTTGGTGAAACTCTTTAATCTCTCTTTTGATTGAATGCTAAGAAAGTAAGAAAGCAAATTTAAACAAATTGCAATTCAAGTTTTCTGAATAATTTCCAAATGGAAACGCTCATTGGTAAATCACAATGTAAGTTAATCGCCTATTTCAAGTAGCATATGTATGGTAGCGTCATTGAATTACGATGTTAGTTGTAGTAGGTGGTCTAATGAGTTGATTACACTAGATGGATCTATAGCCTGTAAAAGGATTTGAGAAGTCTGGAAGCTCATTTCTGTGACTTGTGCATTCCAAGGACTAACTTTTTTGTTAAATGGTAACCAGTATAGGATCAGAGTGTCTTAGATATGCATTAAAAAAATTGTACAACTAATCTCAATTCCTTGATTTTATTAGTTTATTGCTTATTGACCTTATTGACCTTATTTTGTTACACTTAAGACAAACTCAGATTATCAAGCTTGTTTTGTATGTGCAATTACAAAACAGTATAATTGACTAGGCAATTACTCCATCTCATAATGTTGATATGTGTTAACATTGATTGATAATTCTTCCCTCTGTGTGAAGTCTGATATATACTATGTTTGGATCTTTCTTGTCTGTCAGTATCTAGGAGTCTCAACTTTATCGTAGGCAGATGATGACTTCCTCCTATCGTTGCTAGGTTTTCTGATTGATTCGCTACTAGCATTTGAACTGTTGAGCTTTTGTGAATTTAGATTGTTAATTTTGTTATATGCAATCTCTTTAGGATATATTAATTGCTATTTGTGAAAGATGTCTGGTAGTAATCCGGGTATCCCCAGGTATCTCAGCCATGATAACATATTATACCCTACTACTATATAGAAACTGCTTATTTCACTCAGTTTCAGCATTCTCTATGATCATTTAGAATTTCCTCCATCAAGTGTACATCATCTAGCAGTTATGTTATTTGCCTATATCTATCTATGTGTGCCTCTTGTAAACCTAATCCGACCCATGCTTTGAGCCCTACCATAGATCAGCTTGCCAATTTTCACAGTGCTAGCCCAATTAAAACTACGGGAAATGGTTTGGGTTCTCCTGAAGTGATATTTCCTTAGTATGTATATCAAATGTTTGCCTTAATTCTTCCTCTTTTTTTTTGCCTTTTCTTCTCAGTGGATCGCTTCAGTTGTTTTATGGAGAAAGAAGTCATCTCGAATCAAGTAAGTGTTGCATCTTGGCCAGTCGGTTGCATTTTTGTGTTGTTATTTCAATTTTCAGGGGCTCAATGAAATATCTCAAATGTTGCTTTGAACAGGTATCCTATTGGGCTATCAGGCAACAATGTTGGCTTATTGCTGATTCTAGACAAGTCTACCTGTGCAAGGCATCGGAGATTTCTCACAAGAACATAATAGGGGATGGATGATAATGATGATGATTCAACCATAAGGTGCCAAAAGAGCTTCCTCTTCAACAATTATTTGGGATCTAAAGTTGGTGTTCCTTTACATTTCCGATGGAAGAAATTGTTGCATCCTTGTGTGGATTCTCTTGCAGCATCGGAGTTGAAAGTTGGAAATATCATTGTTCTTGTATTTTATGTTTTCCTCTGCGACCCCTCTTAAAATATTCTTTGTATTGCCATCTAATAAAAGATGTCCACGTACAAGGCAACTGAATTGGGTCATTGCTTGGTCTTTTTTGTTTTTATTTTTGTTTTTCTATAAGCGGAGAAGATTGATCTTCACTCTCCGGTTGTGAAGCAATTGTCGTGATTTGCCTTGGCGGAAATCGCAACCACGATCGTTTCTTTTATCGTTAATGAAGTTTTAAGGAACCTGTTAAGCTCGGTCGTATCAAAACTACATTTCTTCCGCTATGTCAGCAGTGTCATTGTTAGTTGGGATAGTGTCTTCTTGGCCTCGACATGGCGCCTCCTCTAGGTACTATTTTTTACTAAGCTTAATCGGCCGAATAAACCACAAATTTGCTTTAGATAGCGGGCCAATTTCAGGAACTCTAGGCCCAGCCCATTTAAGGCAATCCCTCTTGCAACCCTAATAAACTACGATACAAATAAATCCATACAAATCAAAACCTCGTCTCCGGCATCCTTCGAGATAGCAGATGCCGAGCGCTTTCCACAGTCTCATCTCTCCCATTCCCACCAAAAGGAAGCAGAAGAAGAAGAAGAAGAAGAAGCAGCAGCAGCAGCAGATTAACATTAACAAGAAGAAGAGAGCAATCGCCGGATCCAAACATGGATCATCTCCCACAACCCAATCTGTAGCACGCGTCGATGGACTGCAGCGAGGCGAGTACGATGAATTCGAAGAAGAAGAAGAAGAATTAGGGTTTAAACTCAAATCGTCGCCCTCTTCGGGGAATCACTTCATCCAACCCCTCGGCAACCTCCTCCTCCTAGACCCCTCTTCCAATATCCGCGACCCTGGCCTCGGCACCCTTCGTGTCCTCTCCGACGAGCTCCTCCTCGACGTCCTCGCCCTCCTCCGCGCGAGGGATTTGGGTGTCCTCTCCCTAGTGAGCAAATCCTTGTACGTCTTCTCCAGCCACGAGCCTCTTTGGCGAAATCTCGTCCTTGACGAATTTAAAGGCGACTTCTTTTTCACCGAGTCTTGGAGATCCACCTACATTTCCGCCGCTAAGCTTCTATGTAACCCTTTCCGTTCGGTTTCGGTGCCTTTCGTCCTCAACATCAGGAACTTCTACTCGGACTACCTCTTCCAGAGCTGGCTCTGCGCCAATATGGAGATGAAGCCCGAGTGGCTCCAGCGGGACAACATCCAGAGAAGGCGTGGGATCTCGATCGACGACTTCGTGACTTGTTTCGAGGAGCCCAACAAGCCGGTGCTGCTCGAGGGCTGCCTGGATAGCTGGCCGGCCATGCACAAGTGGAGCAGCGAGCACCTGCTCCGGGTTTGCGGTGACGTCCAGTTTTCCGTGGGGCCTGTTCAGATGACGGTCGAGCGATACTTCCAGTACGCCGACGCCACTAAGGAGGAACGGCCGCTCTACCTCTTCGACTCCAAGTTTGCGGAGAAGGTGCCCGAGCTGGATTCTGACTACGAAGTTCCCATATACTTCAGGGAGGATCTCTTTTCGGTTCTAGGCAACGAGAGGCCCGACTATCGGTGGATCATCATTGGGCCGGCTGGGTCAGGCTCGTCCTTCCATGTCGACCCAAATTCTACATCTGCCTGGAATGCGGTGATCAAGGGATCGAAGAAGTGGGTGATGTTTCCACCAGAGGTTGTTCCGCCTGGGGTCCACCCGAGTCCTGATGGGGCTGAGGTTGCCTGCCCTGTATCCATCATGGAATGGTTCATGAACTTCTATGGAGCATGTAGGACATCGAAAACGAGACCTATAGAATGTGTGTGCATGGCAGGCGAGGTGGTCTTTGTGCCCAATGGGTGGTGGCATTTGGTGATCAATCTCGAGGACTCCATTGCTATTACCCAGAACTATGTGAGCAGGTGAGTTTTTCTATACTTGCTGTATTGACTACTTCTAAAGTTATGTTGTTGCCTAGTGAAAATGAAAATGATCGATAGAACTTTCTATCTGTTATTCTGATGTATATTATTAACAGATAGAGTAAACTTCCACATTTTCCTTGTTCCACGGAACGAGGTGCAACTTTGCTGTACTATGCACCTATGTCTTTCTTTGGCACTTATGCGGTGTTTATATCTTCTCCAAAAGTCAGGACCTTTTCTGTATATTCAAATTGAGATTACATCTTACATTATTCATATATTGCAATCTACGGGAACATATGGTAAAATGCTGTCCTTATCTAAACGGAACCGTTAAATCATTTTTCCCTTGGTCGTGTTAATCTTGCAACCAATCTCTTGTGCAATATGTGGTATCGCTGCGTCTTGAAGAAGACGAACCAGCATTATTATCCTGTTAACTAATTTTGAAGAAGAATTTTGTGAATGCTGTCTTACTTAAGCATCTGTTTCATTCTCGCATTATAGGTTAGTTGGTTCAAAATCATACTGTTTTCTAGTGTATCTTAGCATGGTGAATTCCATCTTAAGGTTGCTTTAAATCTTGATATATATATATATATATGTGTGTGTGTGTGTGTGCGCGCGCGCATCAGTGAGCCTGACTATGTCATGCAGTCGACTAGTACTGCATCTATTTTCCTTGAATTGTGTGACATAATTTGTATAAGAGACATTTATGGACTGCATGTACTACATCCATTTTCCTTGCGTGTGCAACATGATTTGTATAAGAGATATTTGTGGACTGCATGTACTACATCCATTTTACTTTAATTGTGCAACATAGTTTGTATGAGAGATATTCATGGACTGCATGTACTACATCCATTTTCCTTGAACTGTGCGATACAGTTTGTATAGGAGATATTTATCACTACATGTATATCTCGACTTAAGTATGAGTGACTCTTCCATGTTGATTAACTAGCATTGGGTTGTTGTGCTGATTACAGTTTTCAATGCTTTCTCTTATAGGAGCAACTTATTGAATGTTTTGGATTTCCTCGGTAGACCTAATGCAAGTGAGCTTGTCTCTGGTACTGAAGATAGGGTCAACCTATATGAGAAATTCAGGAGTGCCATTGATGCTGCTTTTCCGAGAACAATTAATCAGCTGGAATTTGAAGCCCGGCAGAAGATGTCCCAGAAGAAAAGGCTGACTTTCTGGGAATCTGTCACTGATGCCAACACTGGAGGATTCAAGTTTTCTTTTGGAGACAGTTAACAGCTGAGATGTGAAGGAAGTCGAACTCTTCCGAAATCTTCTTTAACATCTTCTTTTTACTAAGTTCCACAGGAATGTGATTCTTCTCATGTATGAACCAGCATATTAGTAAGAAAAGAATTTCTCATCTGTTAGTTCTCATCTCTCAGAGATATTTGATGTTCTGATACATAGTGACACAAAGGTTTAGCCGACTGTGTTGCATTTTGATGGCTTCAAACTAAAAATTACCATCACTATTTTGTAGCAGATAATAGATGCTATTTTGTACCAATAGCTTTTATAATTGCAACGTTCCATTAGTCTTTATTAGCAGTAAGTTTTTATTGAAACCATTGAGCCTGATCATCACAATGAAATTTGTGAATATTCCACTTTTTTCTTATTTTTCGGCAATAGGCAATCCCCTGTTTCATTGAAACATTAAAACAGTCATCCAAACTACAACTAGAACATATGAAGACACACTTCACCGTGCTTAGCAGCATCCGCATATCCCCCTAACATTATATCACAACTGTAAACAACAAAATAGCAACCAAACTAGGGGTATCACCAAGAAACACAAAACAAAACCCACCAATGCTTATCCAACAACATCCACCACACAGTATCAAAATACACCTACATGCAATGTAAACAGGAAACAGTCCAAAAGAAGATCTAAACAAGTAGCAACAGTAACTAGCACTTTCAAATTAGTCCAGAATCTCCAAATCCATATGTTGAACCATTTTCCTCGCTTTCTTTGTCACTTCCTCTCCCTACATCCCTGCCCAACAAAGGAACAACGATGTTACTTTGTGCTGAATATCTTTCCGGATTCTAGATTTATCAGTCAAAATTTGGCTATTTCTTTCCCCACACATTCCAATCAAAGCCGCAACACAAATAACAAGCCATTTATTTATCTTCTTTCTGGACCTCATAGAACAAAACCAATCCCTGGCATGCTTAGGTCCAGTGCCCATACCCATTGCAGATATAACCCTTTTAGCAATTTGCTGAACAAATTTGCATCTCACAAAAAGGTGATCTATTGATTCCTCCTTAAAACAAAAAACACAAGTAGTATTTTCACTCCACCGTTGCCTTTTAAAATTGTCTTTTGTTAAAATTCTGTTCTGACACATCAATCACAAGAAAACCTGCACTTTCAACAGCACCTTTAACTTCCAAATTTTTGGAAGAGAATGAGAAATGATTCCACCATGATTTAGGAATCTATAAAAAGATTTAACTGTATATACTCCATTGCTTGCAAACCTTACTTTATTCTATCTTTCATTCCTGAAATAGTTATACCACTAGACTCCACCCTTTCTTTATTTTGCTGTAGCTCAGTTAGGTTTTTTAGGTACTTAAGGTTCCACACGTCTCTAACAGTTACCTTATCATCCCAAGCAATAGCAAAAAGACTTGAAAGTTAGTTGCCATAGTAGAATCACTGCACCAAATATTTTGCCAAAACCTTAGTTTTTCACCCATATGAGCCTCCAAAGCAGAACTTGCTTTAAAAGATTTTATTGGTGTGCAACACACCTTTACAAAAGGTGAAATTCTATTAGAGCTGGTAATCTGGAAAAAAAAACTCAGCCTATAGTACTTTTGCATTACAACATCAGCCCACAAATTATTCTTAGATTGGAGCAACCTCTACCACCACTTAGCCAGTAGAGCTCTATTCATGTCTATAAATTCAAGAATCCCCATCCCTCCCAGGTTTTTGCTCTTACAAACTTTTTTCCAATTTACTAAAGCATATCCTTTTCTAGTCTCCTCATTGCCTCTCCACAAGAAGTTTCTTCTCAATTTGTCAATTTTCGACTTAACCCACTTTAGTACTCAGTACTGAATTTATAAGCACTATTCTTCCCCCTAAATTGAATAAATTTTCTTCCCAACCCGCAAACCATTTATCTATTTTATCAATGACTGAAAGCCAATCACACATTCTCAGCTTACTATCATAAGAGTGGACGCCTAAGATACTTTGTTGGTAACTTCTCAACTTTACAGTTTAATAAGTTCGCAAACTTCTCCATACCTTATCTCTTCCCCAAATAAACAAACAAATATTTATTGAAATTGATCTTAAGCTTGACACTGCTTTAAAACAGTAAATTATTAATTTTAGCACTCCCACTTCATGCTCATCAGCCTTTAAAAAGATCAGTGTATCATCAATATATTGTAAATTATAACTCCCTTGGACTTGACATCATTGTCCAAACATGTCAATAAACCAACTATCTTAGCCTGATCAATCATCATGCGAAGCCTATCAACAATCAACATGAATAAATAAGGATACAGTGGATCTCCTTGTCTCAAGTCCGTCCGACATCTAAAGTACTTGCCAACTCCCCATTAAGAAGGACAAATGAGTACCTAGTTGTGACTGCCTGCATCACCCAATTTATCTATTTTTTAGGAAATCCTCTCCACTTCAGCACATCTAAAAGAAAATCACACTTTAACTTTATTATAGACCTTTTCAAAATTCAGCTTTAGTAGTAACCCCTCTTCTTTAGACTTTTTAATCCCAAAGATAATCTCATGCGCACAAATCATACTGTCCAAAATGTATTTCTGTTTGATAAAAACACTATGGTATTCTTCAATCAAATCCCCTATCACCTTACATAGCCTAAAAGTTAAAACTTTTATAACAATCTTATAATTATAATTTAATAGGCTGATAGGTATATACTCTTCTATCTTTTCAGTTCCACTATTCTTTAGAATTAATACTAACGTAGCATAGTTCAATCTATGCCGACCACCATGATCATCATACAGGCCCCTGAATATTCTAATCAAATAATCTTTGATCAACTCCCATAATTTATGATAGAACTTCATGGTAAAGTCATAAGGCCTCTGAGCCTTATTATCAGAAATTTCGCTCACAGCTTGCAAGACCTCAGGCCCTGTGAGGCTTTCCTAGATTTATCCTGTCATTCTCTCCTTGTTTGTATAGTTCCCAAACTTGCTTCGTCATCTACCCCCCGCCCCCACAAAATAATTTCTAATAATACTCAGTAATATGATCCTTGATTATTTTGACCTCTCTCGCCTGTTCATCATCAATGATTATAGAACATATGTTATTTTTTCTCCTTCCATTTGCAATCTGATGAAAGTAAAAAATATTCATATCTCATTCTAGTAACCATCTTTGTCTAGACCTTTGTTGCCACAGCAACTCTTCTTCTTTATACAACTGATTTAACTTCAAAATCAAATCAGTTCTATCAGCTGCTTCCACTTTAGATAAAGCCTTTGTTTTTTCAATTAAATCTAGAGTATCCAAGCTCTCAAACCACCTTTTTTTGTCCTAAATCTTGGTTTTTTATATTCTTGCTCTAACCTCTCAAACCTTGATGCACTTTTTTTTATTTTTGAAGACCAATATCCAAAGCTGAACTCCCTCCCTTAGGAGAGAGCCACCACTTTTTCACTAGATCTTCAAACTCCTCTTTACAGATCCAGTAGTGCTTTAATCTGAAGATATTATTTTTTTTTATTCAATCTTACTTGTATCCACCAATAGAGGAATATGATTAGAGCAAATTCCAGGCAGTGCTATAACAGCTGATTTAGAGAACATCTGGTCCTAGTCATTTGTTACAATGACTCTATCTAGGAGCTAACACATGCTGCTTCCTCATATTAGGCCAAGTAAATTTTTTGCCCTATCACCCAATTAAATATTTTCATTTCTCTACTGCCAGAGGTTTTTTCGTCTTCTGTATATCTAGTTGCATTAAAGTCAATACTAATATTCCTCCTTTCCCCTTTCCAATTCTTTAGATGAATCATTCCCTCTCACAAAATCTTTTTTTCTGCTTAAGTTTGAGGTCCATACACAATTATCAACACCTAATCCTCATCTTTGTCTTTCTTCTGACATGCATAACCATTGAATACCTATGTTGTACACAGTCCAGCACCTCCAGGATGTTTTCATTTATACCCATCAGCATTCCTCCAGAAAGCCCAAAGGCAGGTAGATAATCTCAAAAGGTTATTCCACCCCCTCTCAGACTTTTAAGCATACAATCACTCATGACCTCCTTTCTTTCCTGCAAACAAAAAAAAATTCTAGATGCTCTCGGCTAATTATCTCCTTGATTCTTCTCTTTTTTTCACGGCCCCCCAAACCTCTAATGTTCAGGGTATCACCTTTGCTTTCTTCTGCAAAAAAGACTCAATATATTTTTCTACTCTATCCCTCTTGAGGGTTTTCAAAATTTTCAAATTTTCCTCTTGCTCTGTCAAGGAGCTTCCCAAAAATACTCCACATGTATTTGTAGAAATTTTGCTTAGAAATTGCATAAATGGATTATTTTCAGAAAATTATGAGAAACTTAGACACTTTATAAAGGATCATTACCAGGGTTAGTTCTCCTTTTTGCTTGTTCCAAAGTTTTTGTTCTCCCAACTTCAGCAATTCTATCATGTATCTTTTGCTCCTGAACCCCTATTTCCTAATGCTTCTCCTTGTAGGAATTTTTGGTGATGAACTCTGTTTTTCCCTCATGTATTTTTTAATTTCTGGACCTTGTGCTTGTAGTGGCTCTGCCTCCAAAGCATTTTCCTATGATGCCACTCCTGATTTTTCTCATTGAGCCACTTTTGTTCCAGCATCTCCTCTTCAATATAATTCTCTTCCTTCAGGACTATATATAGATTTGTTTTTTTTCCTCATCCACTGGTACACTTTCTCTGGTTCAGTTTTTTTTATCCGAACACTCTAATTCACAGGAAAGTGAAAAATCATGCCTTCAATGATCATCATTATTGTAACTGGAATATTAGCAATATCCTTAACAAGGACTCTTAACTGAGCATACTTCAAGTTTATCTTCTTACTAGTTTGTTCATCCACCATAACCTTAAAATGAATGTAATCCCAACATTGTAAAGGAATACTTGAGATTCTAACCCATACTGGTTCCTTCTTCCACCATCTTGGAATTCTTTCGCCATGTTGAGAACCTCATTATCACTATCCCAATATCAATTTCTCGCAACCTCAAAACCTCCTCCATCCTCTGCACAGAAGAGAAGTCCACCAGATATTCCTTTTGTGAAATTGTACGAGATCGCCAGTCGTGGGCCTGAGAGACCACATGGCATCCATTACCAGATCCAAGTTGTTTGTAGATATCCATTCTTGAGTCAAGGTAACCACCATACAGAATCTCGGATTGAATTCATTTTTGCGCATCTCCTCCGATGCCCGCAACATTTACCATCACCCATGAAATTTTGGATTTCTTGCCCCATTCTGTAGCCTCTAGCCCGTTCCCAAATTTTTCGTACTTATAGCGCAGGATGCTATTCCGACAGTTCACCGCCCAGTGATCGCGACCATTGCACCTAAAACACCTTCCGGACCCTCGATCTTCCAAGATGGTGGTGAAACCTCGGTCTCTTCTCCTTTCTCAGTTTTTCTTCCGATTGACCAAACCCTAACAATACCTCTTTGTACAACAATTTGCTACTCTCACTCTTCTCAAAAACCAGAGATACTCTTATATCCTCTACTGCCCCGTGTGAGAGTAACTGGTCCTTTTTAAAAGAAAATTTCACTCACCGATTTCTCGGATGCGCGTCTTGACTCCACCCATGGATTCGGATGATCGGACTCTGGTAGAATCCGAGCCGACAGAGTGGCAGAGCCCATTTTCTTTTCCACTTTTTTCATTGCTTTACAAAGTTGATTGTCATTCCGATATCCTGTTACACATGCATCTGATGCATGCAAAATTCCTCCACTTGTTATGAACCATTTTGTTTGAACCGATAAGAAGTCGTGCTCGTATACACAGTAATTTGTACAACTAAGAATTGTGATATGTACATACGATGCTTGTGATTGCATGTATTGTTTATGCTTATTTTATACAATATCCAAATACATCACCATCTTACCCTGAATGACATGTTCAATAGCTTCAATTTACAGATTTTCGAACCACAATATCTTCTTCTCCTCTTGGTGCACAATTTCCTTGTATCCTCCGAAGGGCCTGCCTAGGTTGATTAATGTAAACATGATGATCAGGATTGGACAATATAGGGACAGTTGTCCAGGACTTGCCACATTTGTTGGCATGATTAAATCTTTCTGCTCACACAATATCAGGTCAGTAAAGGATAAATTGCTTCTAGTACTATGTTTACGACTTCTGAGTTCCTTCTTAAATATTTTCTTAATAAATCTTCTTCAATGTGCATTGTGCAACAGACTTTGTGAACTCAATCTTCCTTTTTTCTTTAAAAATAAAATAAAATAGAAATCGTTCTTTCCAATCTATGAGGTATACAAAAGAGTTCGCTAACTGTTCAGATGGTTGCTGCTGATGGACCATTAAATTTTGATTGCTGCAAATGTTTGTCAGCATATTTAGCTACTTCCTTTTCCGAGTATTATTAATGTGCACCAGTGGAAATGTACACCTGTATGTAGTCCATTATTGGGCTCCATGCCTCCATATCAGCGAATAGCCCTTTAGAATTCTGTAGACCTCCAAACCGTCTTCAAGCCATGAAAGTCCAGACAGATACAAGGATTATGACAATCAAGGTTGTCGTCATCAGATTAACTGGCAATCTGCTACCTGAGAGCTCTTTTTCAACAACTTTTTCCTTCTTTTGAGAAGCGATGAGCGTCGTTCCTAGTTCTGGGGAAATGGTGAATTGAATAATTAAATGACATTTAAGGCTGCAAATAGATTATGCTGCAGGAGGATTATTTGCACTGCGTGAGCTTAACTTGGATGGAGCAGTGTCAGTGCTGCAGATCCAAGCTAATACGCTCCTTGTCTCCATCTTGTTCCCTTGTCAGAAGGTTGATATCAAATCTAACTAAAGATCTCATTGTGCAACACATCATCCTCAGCCTTTGAAATATATATATGCTACTGCCAGAAAATTTGCATGGTTTTGTGAAGATTAACAGAGGGCTCTACTTTTTGCTTTTCCAGGTATTTGAAAAGTTGTAGTTTGTATTCTTACATCAGACAGTGAAGCTCAAACAGCTACCTTCCACTCGCTGAGGAAATCAACCGCGTGTCCGCTAGAAATTCAATAGTGGGATAAGTTTACCTGTCTTTATCTTGATTGGTGGACCCGAATTAAATGACGGACTCGCAATTTGAGTCCCACCATTTGAACCATGTTATGGTGGTCTGAAGATTCTACGTACCTAAGGTGTAACAAAGCGTCACACTGACGTAATATATGGCGTAATATACTATGAGGCTTCGTTAATTCCAAGAGATACTTCATATGTTACAGCAGAAATAAAGTTCTGAGTATATATATGTATGTATATCATGCAACATGCACTTACACGTACAAGTAATTATATACTTCATATGTTACAGCAGAAATAGGTGGTGGACAGAAATTAAAAGCAATTAATTGCTGAAAGAAAGGACAAGAAAAGGTACGAGTTTATTTATTATTTCAAGTGTTATGTGACACCAATGTGTATGATGAGTATGAGAAGTCATTTCCAATGTTTGTGAGCATAGCTATAAAGGTTTTTTTTTTAAAATTAAAAACGAATCCTCAGAAGAGCACTTTGCTCTGTTGAAGAGTCTCTTTTGCAAGTACGGATAAGGTTGGTTAATTAGATTAATGTCCCATGTTCAGGTGAAGAGATTTGTGTTTTGGGTGGGGATGGGCGTGGGCCAATCCACCCACCCCCCTTATTCTATTTTTCAATTAGCTAAGTAAGTGTGAATGGAGAGCAAGGACTGCTGTCGGCCATCCAAAGAGCCACTAAGAAAATAGTACTATAGATATACGTCAGTACACACTTTACTTTTGGCCAATTGAAGCCTAACTAGACTACTAGATCGATGTCCATGGTGCGTGCTTCATAATCTACATGTGTAAACACAACTATACCTCAGACGAATTAATGCTGATAACATATATTTCATGTCATGAGAGATTGTAACATCTGAAATTAAACTAGCATCAACTGGGCTTAGTTTCTTTGATGGCAAATTTCGTCTGTCATGATAGCCACCTCTGCTTGATTAAGTTCCGGTATCGTGTTTATTTGTGATCTTATTATTATTATTATTATTATTATTATTATTATTATTATTATTATTATTATTTTGTCTTGTTTTAATCGTGGCCAGCTTAATAGAATTCCTGGTCGTTGAGTAACCCATTAGTTGTGTCTACATCAGACAGAGATCAATCACGAAGCCATCACTCTAAGCTACCCTAATTATTGCATATTATCGACAAAAGTGTGGACCGAGAGGAACCATTCTGTTACTATATCCTTTCAGCATGTGCTTCCCCTTCTTTAATTAGTTCTATATTTATCGGACTCTTTTACTTTTCAATTAACTAGCTATTGTATATCCATGTTGGTACTAATCAATATTTAAGGCACATATGCACGTACCATCCATATATATATATATATATATATATAGTATTAATTAACTGATACAATTATAAAAAGCTGAGTTAATATCAGTGGTATTTTTTAAATAAAAAAAAGTAAACATCAGAGGTACCATACGAGAGCAGAAGAGGTTAACACACATACAGATAGTCTCACGTGTGACAAAAAGCGAGGGGGGGTGGGGGGCAGGCGGGAACTTGGAATTATACTAGGGGCATTTGTGTAAACATGACACTGGAGTTACCTCGAGCACACGACGTCGTGAAGCTAAATTGTGTAGGAGGTGGCATCTTTATAACGGGAGGGAGGGACCGAGGAGGGAGGGAGGGAAGGAGCAACCACATTAATTGGTGGCACTGAGGTGGCCTTTCATTTCTCCATCCATCACCTTTCATTCATTTCTCTTCTTCTTCTTCTTCTTCTTCTTCTTCTTCTTCTTCAGCCGGTGATCACTAGTCCTAATTATTTTCTTCTCCGTCTCCCCCCATATGCTAAGGTGCGTACTAATCTAACAACCTCTTCTTAATTATAATATTTAAAATCGTATTGCCTTATATATTTTAACTACCTCATTTGACTTCTTTTTTTCCCCTTTATAATTAGTTGTTGCCACGCACCATGTATAGCAACACAGAAATTAAAGAGACTAAGTTGACGACTTGGTCGTCCTCTTTCTGTTTTTTTTTGGCTTTTAATTAATTTCTATTTTCGTATACTGCCTATTATCGTCGGCTCATTCAGAAATAAAATTAGTCAATAGTTTGTTTGTTGCACCTTCATTAATTATTCACAACTTGTTCTCATTGTGAAAGTAAAGAAAAGTTTACAAAAGAAAAATGATTTGAGTCTATCTTTTGTAAATCGATACCACAGAGGAAAAATCTTGAAAAAAAGTTTCAGTGATAACTATATTGAGATATCGAATCTAGGCATTTTGGAAGTCTAATTCATGAAATTGGATAGGACTAGAAATTGAATTACCCGCAACTCAGTTACAACAGATGCATCACCGCGGGTAGATCTCTCTCTCTCTCTCTCTTAGTGCAAGAAAGCATCGGCAATCATTGACTGTATGTGGGGTACGTGCTGGTGGTTAGATCGATGCATAGTTTCTTTCTCTTTTCTTATATTCAGTATTCTACCAAAGTTGGTTAGAAGCCTCTAGTGATTCTCAAGTCTAAAGGGAAGGGTGGGTCGTCTACTTGCTTTGAAATATAAAAGAAGAAGAAAAAAAAAGTATCAGAGAGAAATTAGAGAGGGTCTAGCTATGAACCATTCTAGTGCTTATCTTCTTAATTTTAAGCAATTAGTAGCAGAGCTGGAAATTAATTTCCTTCGCCTTGGAGTACTGCTAACACATTAATGTTTTGATTTGGCAATTTTGATTGATATAGGTATGGATTCAACAGCAGCAGGAGGAGGAGGCAGTGGAATGAGCAGGACAAAGTCGGAGCAACTGGAAACGGTGGGTTCAGCAGCGACGCAGTCCCTTAGCCGCACAGCATCTGCTGAGACTGTAGTGAGCATGGAGATGAACAATGGAACACAGTCCTCCTTATCTCGCAAGTCGAGCTTTGGGAAGAAATTGGGGAGCTCTCCCGGGAAGAAAGGGAGCCACCAACATATAAGGAAGTCGAGGAGTGCACAGCTGAAGCTTGACTTGGAGGAAGTCAGCAGCGGCGCAGCCCTCAGCCGAGCCTCCAGTGCCAGCTTAGGATTCTCCTTCTCTTTCACTGGCTTCACCGCTCCTCCTGAAGATATTATTGCTCAGGATGCATTCAGCGACGGTGAAAGTCGTAAGCCCATGATCCCCCTCAAGATTAATTACATAAGACAATTAATCAGAGAACAATGTAAAACACTAGTTAAAAGTTTTAAAAAAAAAGTCAAACAGCTAATCACCTATTTTTTTTACATACTTTTCTGTTTGATTCTAATGATATGGGACAACTAACTACATGTCATGCATGCAGCAATAGATCCTGAATCTGGCATCACACGGAAAAGGCTAATCACAGAACCAACCTTGCCAATTTATCTCAAGGTAATCATCAAGCGTTAGAGGTACTATCTTTAATTTCCAGCAATGGATTAACCTTTTATCGTTTCATTTGTCAAATAAATTGACATGAAAGAGCTATTCCAGATGATAAATATTTTCGTTCTACTACTAGCCTGATGATGGTCAGACCATGGACTGATGACTAGTACCGTAGTAGATGTTACTGTCTTTTCAACACTAGTCTAAAGACTTGCAATTGATCTTCTTCTCAGAAAAGTTTGGCAAGACAAAACACGATATCTTGCTAACAAACAGCTGATGGAAGAATAATTAATATTGTTCTGTCATGGATCTTGCAGTTTACAGAGGTTAAGTTCAAAGTCATCCTGAAAGGCGTATCCACTACCACTGAAAAAGATATACTTACTGGAATCTCAGGTTCGGCTAGTCCTGGTGAGGTGGTGGCTTTAATGGGACCTTCTGGAAGTGGTAAAACAACTCTTCTCAGCATCCTTGGCGGAAGAATAAGTGGCAACACGGTTGAAGGTTCTGTCACTTACAACGATGAGCCATATAACAAGTCTCTAAAGCGCAGGTAATTGCCAAATCGAAAAAATTATTAAATATGCCCATTTTTTGGCTTTACTTTTCAAGGAAGTTATTTAGAGGACATAACCACTTGTTTCTATATATCCAAGTAAGTAGGGATAAGAAGAACAGTATCTGACACTGAAATTTGCTTTAGTAGTAGTCTATGATTGCTCTCTTTTGTGGGTTATTTTGATACTTTGAACAGTGTAATGGAGATGCAAACCATTCTACTTGGGCATTGCTAATGGAAACATTATTACTTATAAGTCAAAGCAATCTATATATGTTAAAGAGTATGTCATCATATGCTTGGCAGGATAGGGTTCGTCACCCAGGATGATGTTCTGTTTGCACATCTTACTGTGAGAGAGACATTAACTTATGCAGCTCTTCTTCGACTTCCCAAGACAATGACAAAGAAGCAGAAGGAAGAAAAGGCCATGGATGTCATCTATGAACTAGGGCTTGAGAGGTATAAATGATATTCACATCCTTGGTTGGCAGTTTTTTTGAATATTTTTTCTTAGAAATCATCAGTTATATATAGAAGATCGAGGAAACATGTTTCGAAAAGGTGGGCTTTGAATGTTAGGAGATAGCTATATATCCCTCTGCCATCAGTTTTTTTTTATTGAAATAAATGATCGATGCTTTTAGGTCTTAACAAATTATTGGTTTATATGTCCTTGCAAAGGTGCCAAGACACGATGATAGGAGGATCTTTCGTGCGAGGAGTTTCAGGTGGCGAGAGGAAAAGAGTGTGCATTGGGAATGAGATTATAATCAACCCTTCTTTGTTATTTCTTGATGAGCCCACTTCTGGTTTGGACTCAACTACCGCAATAAGAATAGTTCAAGTGTTGCATGAGATAGCTGAGGTAAGCTAAGGCAGCATAACCATAACCTAAGAACACGCAGTCCTAGTCTTCTCTACGTAGTGTTTTGATTCAGCTAGTTTATTTGAATTTTTGACCTTATGTCAGGCTGGGAAGACAGTGGTAACTACAATTCATCAGCCTTCTAGCAGACTCTTTCATAAGTTTGATAAATTGATCCTTCTTGGTAAAGGAAGTTTGTTATACTTCGGGAAGGCATCAGAAGCCATGGTTTATTTTCAATCCATTGGATGTTCTCCACTGATTGCCATGAATCCAGCAGAGTTTCTGCTAGATCTTGCGAATGGCAACATTAATGAGGTTTCCGTACCCTCAGAGTTGGAAGACAGAGTGCAGACAGAGAATTTAGCAAGTGACACGCGAAATGAAAAGCCATCTCCAAAAGATGTGCATGAGGTAGGTAACTACACTTCTCTGTTTAAGCCTAATTAATTATGAAGTGTATATATATATATATATATGAATGCACTATCGTTAGTTTAGTGATCTCCGAATTGCAGGTGCTGATCATTTCAGCAAAGTTCTTGAATAAAGGGATTTTATATATACACATACTATTAACTAAGTTAATAATATTGGAAAATATTTCAGAAAAAACACTGATGCTTGATGAAAATTAATAAACAGTACCTGGTGGAGGCCTATGAGACTCGAGTTGCGGACAAAGAGAAGAGAAAACTTGTTGTGCCCCTGCCTATCAGTGAAGACCTCAAGGCAACGGTGTCATCGCCAAAGAGAGAATGGGGAGCAAGCTGGTGGCAGCAGTACTCCATTCTCTTCTGTAGAGGACTCAAGGAAAGGCGGCATGATTACTTGAGCTGGATGAGAATCATCCAAGTCATCGCAACAGCAGTAATCCTTGGCTTACTCTGGTGGCATTCTGGTACTAGCACCCAAAAGGGTCTGCAAGATCAGGTACAATTAACAAACATTTAGTCTATCTCTTCTCCTCGGGCACATGCAAATATTTTTCCATTCCAAGTGTACTGCAAGTAATTAAGATCAGATGGGAAAGTCATTAGCTGCATGCATGATATGGTTTATCTTCTGCAGGCAGGGTTGCTGTTCTTCATTTCTGTCTTCTGGGGATTCTTCCCTGTATTCACAGCAATCTTCACGTTTCCTCAAGAAAGAGCCATGTTGAACAAGGAACGAGCAGTCGACATGTACAAACTGAGTGCATACTTCATGGCCAGGACAACCAGCGATTTGCCACTAGACCTCTTCCTACCCATTATATTTCTGCTCATCGTTTACTTCATGGCAGGATTAAGGCAGAGAAGCGAATCCTTCTTCCTCAGCATGCTTACTGTCTTCCTCAGCATCATCGCTGCTCAGGTACACATGCATCTCAATTTGTCTTTGAGGCATGCAGCAGCAGTTATGCACATGTTAATTGGTCATTGTACAGTGACAGTATATGACATATATGTATGCGTGTGATCATCAGGGACTAGGATTAGCAATTGGGGCTACTCTGATGGACGTCAAGAAAGCAACAACTCTAGCTTCTGTCACAATAATGACCTTCATGCTCACAGGCGGCTTCTTTGTCAAGGTACGTAATAAGGTAGCTTCAGTGGCAACGTACGTACGCGTACGTACCCCTGTATCTATCTCATCTATTTGTGATATATCATCATAATCAAACATTATATATATATATGGAGAATTAATTTATATATTCTCTACTCATTAAATTGCAGAGTGTTCCTTGTTTCATATCGTGGATCCGCTACCTATCCTTCAATTACCACACCTACAGACTCCTATTGAAGGTGCAGTATGGTCATGCACCACCGGCTTTAGGTGTCACTCATCTTGATAATGGCGTTAGGGAAGTCGTCGCCTTGATTGCTATGGTTTTCGGTTACCGCCTATTAGCATACATTTCCTTGAGAAGGGTGAAGCATCGGACGGGCGCTTGACCATTCATCTGACCGATTTTATCTCACTAAGCCACTCAGCTCTCTCTACTCCAAAGGAAGGGATGGATACGTTGGATACTTACAAAGCTATATAATAATTAACTTGAAAGAAAAAGAAAAAAGAAAAGAAAGGAAAAGACCATCTATCCAACTCTCCTTCCACAAGTTGTCATTAATGTCATAATTTAATTAGACATACATGCACCCACGGACTAGAGTTCGTGCGCACACTTTTTCTAGCAAGGAGGCAAAAACTGTTGTTTTAATATTTTTGTAGTGTAGGGTGGTATCTTCGACTTGATAGAGAGGATTTAATGTCTTGCCCTACGGCATAACTGTTGTAATTTTATGTATTTGATATGAATTTTTTATTAACTTTAAGCTAAATTTTAAATTGAACCTATACATTATTAATAATAATTTAATAATAAAATTAATTTACCTTAAAGAGTACTTTATTATCATATATTTACTTAGTCAAATCTATGAAGAGAAGTGAATAAAAATTTACTTTAAATAGCATCATGATAATGAAAAATAAAGAAAAGTGAGTTTAATACCATATTGAATAGTTGAGAAATATTAATATGGCATAAAACTAATAAACTTCAAACCCAAAAAAAGATACATATTTTGTGAATAAAAGTTACTATGTAACTTAACTCACACGCGCGCGCCGCCCGGCTCGGTTCACACGCACGGATCAAATCCAATTTTAATTTTTTACGATGAATAGTTAATCAGTCAGTTAGTTGAAAGACCGACGTTCACTGTTCCAGAAGCAATCAATGGAGGGCGAATTGATCTTAAGGAGATAATGTCCAACACTAGACTCGACTATTCAGAATTTTATATTCTGTAATTTATAAATTTATTTAATTTAATTAATTTTGATCAGATTTTTTGTGACTCTTTGGAATCAGTTTGTTATCGCCAACAACTACAAACAAGCTGCCGTGATAGACAGCATACAAAAGCTAGCCAGCCAGCAGGTCTCACAGTTCATGTTATCGTCAATGATGCTCTTCGTTCTTCACTTAACAGGGCAAGGCATTGTTAGCTGAACTACTACAGTACAACGTGGCCATATTAGGAAGAAAAAAACACTCCAATATTAAACACAACAAACTGTAATTGCCTTCGACCAATGGGGTGAGTATCACTAATTACCAACAGAATCATCAATTTTATTATGTACAGAGAGCAGAGCTGTTACTTACGAGGAAAAGAATGGCTATTTGCACAGTAAGTTCAACATAAGGTTTTCTTGTTATCAGATGATGACACATGCTATACGACTCCTGAAGGCCCGGTAAAGCTAATTTGGGGGTTATAAAATATCATAATTACAAGAGCACAATTCGTGCTCGGAAAATAGACCTAATAGTTCCTAATATGTGATAAATGACATAAATCCCATGGCTGTATAAATAACTCCCATGTCATAGATCAACATGGAATTTACTGACCTTTGACTCTCTGCGATGACAACACCAGAAGACCTAACAACAAAACATATTTAGCAGTTTTCAACATGGCCATCATATACTAAAATAATAAATTACGATGAACATCAACAGCAACCTTTAAAAAGTCACCATATAAGAAGGTCGATCATAAGTAAGATGCCAGTGCTCACCGTCATCTGAGAAATATATATGTCCACTGCAGAAACTCTAACATTTTCTTATGCCATTGTCCTCAACCACCCAAGCAGCCGAAGAAGAGCAGCATCTAAAATAGGGGATCTTTTTTCAAGACCTGGAATCAGAGAAATAATCCAAAACAAAATTATATTCTCTAGTAATCATCTACTTGGTCATCAGTTCCCATCGAACTGACAGCTAACAATCTATAGAAACTTCATACAACTTTTCATGTTGATACAGAAACTTCATCAAACGAAAGTCCATTTCACAGAAAAAGTAAAGAGTTCAAACCTTGGCACGATTTAGATGGCAGATTACAAATGTTATCTGTTACCATACAAGTTCTAGGCATTTTTTTCCCCCTTCAGGTAATTTAGAAGTAGAAAAAAAATCTTATTATATTACCAATATCTGTTATCATATAAGTTCCAAGCATTTTGTTTCCATTCTGGCCATCTAAAAGTTGAAAGAATTTGATTACCAATATCTGCAGCGACTCTATGTGCACACATGATTCCTGAAAAAGCTACAGCGATGACCCCTTGTCCAGGAAAACAACTGTCTCCAACACAATAGAGACCGTCTATAGCCTGCAAGTCCCATAACACTGATCAGTATAGTGAACCTTCTATCCATACCAAGTTCTGTAGTATTACTTCTCTCAGGAAAATTATTATATTGGTCATTACTTGAATTTACTTACCGTTGTATTGAAGGGCATTGCCACTAAACCTTTTGGTATACCACGTGGCATTGGTCCATATGTGCCATCATCACGAGCAAGAAATCTACGATGAGTTTTTGGGGTGCCTATCTGCCATTACCAGTTATACCATCATTAGATTCTAACAACGGCAACAATCTAAGACTAGCTATTCAGGAATAAGATATCAACAACTTTGAATAAGAAATCATAACTTTACTATTCAATCAGAGCACATACAAATGAAAGTACCGATCTGGGTGAAATACAGAAGGTTCCTTTTCTGATCTCATCTAATGATATGTTTGTCTTGTTTTTGCATTCAGCATGTATGAAATGATTAGGCGGGGTTAAAACATTGAATACATCTGAATATTTCATGTAACTTATTTTCAGAATGAATGATGATCAAAGCAGATAATGACTTCACAGTTGCCATGTTGCAACTTTAACAGGAAATCAAGAACAGTAACATCAACACTCTTGACTAATTAAATATTCTTTTGTACTTTGATGTGAATGAGGTACCTCTTTAAGAACTATGGAGCTTTGAAGACCTGGAAAGAGTTTATTTTCAAGCCTCCTTATGATTTCATCAGCCACAAGCACCTTTTTCTTCTCATAATTTTCCCTACCAATGCCCTAGTCCAATCAGTAAGTAGAATCTTTCATCAGTATGAGAGATCAAGCTACACTGAAAAGCTGATAATTGTTAAAGTACTACAACTAGCATATTTAATAAAATTTTCATCTATGAAAAGCTGATACTTGACTTAAAGTACTACACAAATTTCAGTTTTTCACCTCCCAATCTTCTATGCTGGATGTTGTGAAAATATGAAGAATATGATGCCCTTCTGGAGCCAAGGATGAATCAAGAATAGTAGGGATACTCAAAAAAATGCTTCCGTAAGGCTCTTCTAACTTCGCCCAGTCATCCTGCATATACCATGATAGTTAACAAATGAGCTTGTGCCTTTTCATTTCATTACTAGTTTTCTCTTTCATACTTGATTCACTAAACAGTAGGAAGCTTCCAAGTACCTCAAGAATGAAATGATGGCAATCAGTACCAGCTGGCAAAATTGAGGCCTTGACTCCCATGTGAATAGAAAGGAAGGATGGTGCCTTAACATAATTCTTCTGAAAGTTTTTCTCCTCTTCCGGAAGATCTTCCACTTTCACAAGCTTCCCTGTAAGTTTTAATAACTGTTAATTAATGAACTCCATTGAGAAGCAAAGGATGTATCACACTATCACATAGCTGAACAATTTACAAACACGAAACTTATGGAGAAAGAACTTACAAAGAATAAGCATTAACATTAAAGTGACCAAGAAAGTGAAGAAATAAAGTCACAGGCAGATTAAATTTAATATAATGCACCAGACAGTTTAAAAAGACTGAACAAGGCCTATGCCAAATGAGAGTAAATTTTTAATGTCTGATAGAAACATTACCAAATGTATCCCATCTTGTGGCGTTTGATATCACTGTTCTGGAAAAGAACTCCTTTCCATCTGAAAGCCTCACCCCTACCTATCAGAAATGAAGAGAGACATGTTAGCATCACCTTTAATGTTCATTTCAATTTTCAACAATTATTCACCAAATAAAAAATGGTTGACCTATATAAGATGCACTCACAGCTCTTCCATGCTGAAGAATTACATTAGTCACATTTGCCTTGTAACGTATCTCACTACCCTTATCAACCAGGCCGGTCGCCAAAGACTTTGCAATACCACCAACACCACCGACTGGATAATTGATCCCTCCAAAATGTCTATCACACAAAACCTGTCGTGATTCAAGAAAAAGATAACTGGTGAAAAATTTGAAGCCAGAGAAATCAAACTGTGCTTAAGGAAACTCACCATGCTTGCATTGATCATTGGTGTCTGCAAGGCATTGACTGTGCTCACAATGAAACACTACAGAGACAGCATCACAAAAAATTTTGATTCCCGAGTTCAATGAGTGCTCATTGGAAACAGATGAATTTTAGGAAAAATAACTCTTCCAAAAAAATAAGGAAATTTCTTGTATAGTGTTCAAACAAAGCAATAATTCACATCATCTTCACACCTCAGCATCTATGAAGGACAGTAACTGTGGATCTCTTATGAATTTCCGAGCTATGTTTCCAGCATTCTGTGGCAGATAATAAGCTGCAGGAAGAGAAGAATCATCTTCAGGGGAAAAAGAGATGAAATTGACAGACAGCTCTTTGATTTCCATTATAACAACTTAATAGAAAGTCAGACATATAAGAGATCATTGTTATATCTATGTGCTTATGATTCTGTAGTAAGTGAATATATTACCCAGAGTCAAGCACTCCACAGGCTTCTTGAAGAATTGCCCAAAAAGGTATAAAGGCTCCTCCAATGACTTTAACTCGAGTGAGTTTAGTGCGTTGAAGATCTGTCCGTATATCATTCAAATTAAAATAGAGAAAAGCATTAACAAAAGAACAAGGGCACGTTCGTCGAAATTATGGTAATATAGCATCCACACTTACCTTCCAACATTCGCCATAGAACTTAAGGATACCTTCTTTTTCATGCGGAAACTTACTAATAAGTTCTGTAATGAACTCATCGTATTCTCTATGCACACGAACAGAGAGGTCACCTGGTAGATGGAAGTGAACAGTAGTAGGATCAGGTACTACCTGCATCTTGTAGCCTACTGCTGCCAATGATTGTGTAATCAAATTGAGGTTGCCCTGAGACATGGAAAAAAGAAATTAACAAACAAAGGGGCAAAAAGTGCCAAAGAAATTAAGAAAAAATAAAAATAAAAATAACAACATAAGTTTGGATAAAGCATTATCGGAAAGGGGTAGCTGACCTTGTCACTAAAACCAAACATGACGGAGGAACCAACGTCAAAGGTGAAGCCGTCCCGTTCGTAGTAGCCGGAGCTACCCCCAGGGATGACATACTTCTCCAAGACAAGAACCCTAGCCCCCTTTGCCGCAAGCTGCGTTCCCGCCACTAGCCCCCCGATGCCCGACCCGATCACTATCGCGTCGTAGTCGTTGTCCTCTCTCCTCTGTCTTCTTATTCTCTCTGAGGTAGAATTTTCCACGCCCAAGACTGACCTCGGACTTCTTCGGACCCTCACAGACCCTAAGCTCGCCTCTCTCCTCCTCCCCGCCGTCGGGAAGGCACTCCGGCCTAAAAGGGTCCGGGAGGGAGCGAGATATGACGAGGGCAATTGAAAGCCTAATTGGAGCATGGTTGAAGTTGGTCAAGATGGAGTCTCTCTCAGCTCGCGGCTTCGCTCCTTTCCGATTTGGAGATGGATGGAAGGTTGCCTTGCCTTGGTGAGACTTAAACGTGTTTGTTGCTTCAAGTAATAATTAGTGCGGATCTGTTAGCGTTCAAATCCGGCTGATTCGGAGAGGGATGAGGCAAATTTTGGTAATCTGGAGACTGGAGGTGCAGATGGGGTGGTGTGGTCTGGTGGAAGTGGAAGTGGAAGTGGAAATGGAAGACGTTTGGTCTATGGATTTTCTAATCCAGTTCTATTACATTGGTTGAGGTCACTCACTCGATCACCGTAGGCCGTATCTTGATAGTCCCACATCGCTGGGTAGACAAATGGGACGACCTGTCACTCTATAAGTTACGAAGCCTATGCAAGTTTTAAGCCATCTTTGCGCTTGGGGCAATGACGCAGCTAGTGAGGTTATAACCGAGGCGCGTCAATTGCTGGTTGAAAACTATTTCCAAACCCCCTCATAGGCATGGGTTTACCCCCAGCGCCTCTGAGAATTTCTGGAAGGGCTCCCTCTAATACAGGGTAAAGCCCTATAAATCTTTAATTTCTTAAATTTCTTCGAGAGATTGCTCAAATTTTATATTTTTGTTTCCTCGTCAAGTAATAATAACAGTTCAACATGGCACAAGCAACTACACATTCGTCTTCCACTATTGTTTGGTCTAATTAGCTTTTTCCTACTATCAACCGCTAGCCCACTTTTATCAATATGATGAGTGGGTCAGACGCTTTGATAGGGTAGATGATCTTATTTTGAACAGTAGTTGGCTAATGCCTTGATCTTGCACTATTTTGGGCTAGGCCAACTCAGGCTAACCAAAGCTTAGAGCTTCGTTGGGGCCCCAATTCCAAAGGCCACAGTGGTTTGCACGGATAATTTTACGATCCAGCACACTCGTCAAACGCTACGGCTCCCTCGCGGTCAAAGCTGGCGTCAGATTCGTTTCTATTTACCAGAGGTCTGCTCGAAAGGAAATCGACGACCCGGCCTCCTTTCTCTCTCCTCTCTGCCTTTCTCCTCCGACCGAGTAGTCGTAACGGATTAATTAGAATATTGATTGAGAAGGGTTAAAGAAAAGGAGGAAAAGAGAACAACAAGCCTGACGCGGAACCTTCGCTATGTCTTTATCTCTCTAGGGTTTTGTTCTTTGATTGCCAACCACGGAAAAGTGGATCTCTTGCTGCTCAATTAATTGATCAAATAGCGAAGGTCTGGTTTGATCCGTCTAAGGTCTGATTTTGATTGATTCAACCTCCTCGTCCGTTGCCGTTTTCCTTTCTGATCCGAGTTTTTAGTTTTTATGCACGAACTTTACCGATCGATGTCTTCCCTCCCTCCCTATCTCATGTTTGTCCTTCGTCCTGCCTTCAAAAGGCTCTCAACTATCTATTTAATCTGAGCGCCGTCTTTCTATCTCCGATTGGAAGAGCTCGACTGATTTTTATATCGTAAAGGTCGGTCATTTATTGGATTAAAGTTGTTATTCCTGTATGTTACCACCCGGAAAGGACCAAATTTTGTGGTTTTTTTAGTTGCACAGGTTCGATAGGATTAAGGATGCTGCTGTAGCAGGTTTAGTTGGTCGCCTAATTCTTTGTTTTAGTGCGTCTTGGTCAGGTCAGTCATCTTCTTACAGTTGTATCCGGCTTTCTCAAAATTGTAGGGGAGAAGAGGATGGAGAGCCATCTATCGTCGGCTGCGGCTTTCGTGGAAGGGGGCATCCAAGATGCCTGTGAGGATGCATGCAGCATTTGTCTTGAAGCCTTCTGCGAAAGTGATCCGTCAACAGTATGTGCTTGTTTTGGAATTTTATCCTCTAGATTCTGGTGTCTGATCAGTTTGTATTTTGCGTCAAAATTTTTCATCTCCTCATGACTCCTTTTTTTCGCTGGTTATCCAGGTGACTAGCTGCAAGCATGAGTTTCATCTTCAATGTATTCTTGAATGGTACTTTTCTGAATAATTAGTATTCTACTATTTTTAGCCAACAAGAAGTTGTTGGGATTAAGAATAATATTGTCTTTGATATTGTTACCTTGGTTTCTTTAGCTTTGCACGATAATAAGTATTTGTCTCTCCTTTTATCACTTGGACCAGTTTTGTGGATTGTCTTTCAAGCACTTATATACTAATTAGATAATTATTCTTGTCTTTAACGGTGTGTAAGTGAAACACCCACTTCAAAAAATCATATGTACCTCGTATAGAGAGATCCACGTGACTCTTAGTAGTAATCTATGAATAATGGCCGCTGGTGATCCACGGTCCACGTCAAGGTCTTCAGCGGCTCGGAAAGAGAAAAGAGAGGAAGAGATGGAAGAGTGAGAGAGAGAAAGAGATTGCGAAAAGAAGAGAGCAAGAGGGGGTGTTGGAAACTTGGAATTTATATAGAGATGAGGGGGAGAGTGAGGGTGGAGTGGAGTCCGGCACCTTTTTCTCCCACCTCTCGCAACTAACTGCGAGAGGTGGGGAAGAGAGGGACTGGGTCACGCTAATTTTTTTTTAAGTTGTGGGTGTTAGAAAGGCATGTATTTCATTTTACTAGTGGTCAACTGCATTTACGTGAATTTATCTCAAACCTGTGTTATACATTTAAGCATTAAAAGTCATTGAAACATTAGTAGCACAAGTTGCAAGTTGCAACATATCTTTTAGTTTACTATTTTCGGGTATACATACAACTCTGTGTTTTGAATTATAAGGATTAGCCCATTTGTCGATCTTCTATTCACAATTGCAAGTTATGAACTTACGATTTACATGTTTGTCCAGGTGCCAGAGAAGTTCTCAATGCCCAATGTGCTGGCAGTCTATCAGTTTGAAGGATCCGACCAGGTTCATTTTAGTTGAAAATCCCTTCCAATATATGACTTACCTTTTGTTGTCTTTTGTTGTTCGTATGATACTTTTCTTACTATGTATAACAGCCAAGTACTACTTGAAGCTGTAGAACGAGAGAGAGTTATCAGATATAATCAATCACGAAACACCACAATATTTCACCTTCCTACACTTGGAGATTTCGAATTGCAACATGTGGGTACTTCTAATTCATGTTAAGCATGTTTACTCCAGCTAGGTGACACATTTATCTTTTAATAATTGATATAAGAATCCACTCTCAGTTACCAGTTGGAGGAAATGATGCTGAATTTGAAGAGCGTATTATTCAGCACTTAGCTGCTGCTGCTACAATGGGAAGAGCACACAACTTTGCTAGAAGAGAAGGACATCGGGATAGGTCAGGAGCTCACGGCCGTCCACAGTTCTTGGTTTTGTCTACACATCAAAGTGCACCTTCTATTGGCTCTGTTTCTGCTTCTTCTGGGGAAAGAGGAGAGGTCCAACCAGATTCCATTGTTTTAGCTGTTAGTCAGTCGCCTACTGCTTCAGGAGAGGAAGCCACAAACCGAGGCCCACGGGTAATTCCAACTCAAGCCGATCAAGTTGCTGCATTATCATCTGGGAGTAGCTACTCTGCCAGCAGTCTTGGACTTCCTAGTGACCAGTATGATAGGGGGCCATCTATGTTTTTGCATGGTCTTACCATCACTTTTGTCTGTTCTAAGGTAATAAAAAGTTATGAGTTTTTGCAATGTTTCACAGGACTTCTGCTGGACAATCGACTTCAGTTATCCAAGATAGAGCTGGACCATCAGATATCCAATCCTTTTCGGAATCTTTGAAGTCTCGCCTAAATGCTGTCTCAATGAGGTATTCCAAGGTTCCATTTGTTGCTCTCAAGAAATTGCTCTCGAGAAATTAGAAAGGGATAAGATAATTGAATATTACTTTTATTTTTACTCAGGTGCAAAGAGTCTATTACGAAGAGTACTCATGGATGGAAGGAGAGGTTGTTTTCACGTAACACATCCGTTGCAGATCTTAGTTCTGAAGTTAGAAGAGAAGTTAATGCTGGAATTGCTTCTGTTTCGAGCATGATGGAGCGTTTGGACAACAGACAAAATAGAAGAATAAGTGGGTCAGCCGTAGATATCACCTCGGATCATTCAGCTACGGAATTAAGTAATGAGAGGGCTACAGAGAATAATTCTAGCACTCATCAAAATAACAACCCATCAGCTTCCTGTGTTACAACTTCAAGTTCAAATTAAAACTACAGATTGATTGCCAAAACCTATACGAACATGCTATCAGTATCCATCTTTGAATGTACACCTCTAACTTCAACCTGCATTTGTAGTTTTTAAGTGTGAATTTTGAAATGGGATTTTTATATAATTGCCTTTCAAAATATCATAATTACCGCATACATTCTTCAAAATATCATAATTGCCGCTGGAGATGATATACCCTTTCAAAAAGTGCCACCTCGTTAGCTAGATCTGACTACTCACAGATAAAATTCACCATTTTGCCCTTGTATAAATTGCTTAAAATGGTACTAAAGGTTAATAATGATACCAATATCATAGTGGAAGAAAAGAAAGTTTTATGTTTTTCTCGATAAGAAAAAAGGCAGAGACAAATATTGTATGTTTTAAACTTAAAAAAGAAGGGTATTTTAGTCATCTAATATGTATTTATTCACCCTAAAAACTATTTGCTATGGAGATTCTATAAATGTTTCTCACAAACTAATCATAGTGGCAATTTTGAAATAGTGAAAAGGGAAATTTACATGTAACACCATGCCTTTTAATAAAATTGTGGTTTACACTCCATATTTTTACTGTTTATAAATTAAACTCTATAATTTACCGAATATGTATAGAAAATATCATACTATTTTATTAGTTAAATTTAATCAAATATTTAAGTTAAGTTAACTATACTAAAAATATTACGAAAATACCTTCAACCAATTTATATTTTTCTAACCTATACTAATTCAATCCAAGCTAACCAAACCTAACTAGACTTAACTCAACTAAATCCAATCCAACCTTACCTCAACTCCTCCACCTTATAATCTAAACCCAACCCTCCTCCTTTGTCATCATCCCTACCTCCCACGTCGGGATTTAAAACTTTGGCAACGGTGGAAGACCCGCACGATGCACTGGAACCTTTATTCGACAACATCGACAACCTGAGATCCGCATCCCCACCTCTTTTGTCAGGATTTAGCACTTCGGCAATAGAAGAAGACCCATGTGGTGCATCGGGACCTCTACTTGACAACGCTGGCAATCGAGATTTGGATTTCTAGCAACATGCGGAGACTCGCACAGTACATCGGGATCTTTACCCGACAATGCCGACAACGCCAACTTGCTTGACATAGCCGGGAAACTATTAGAGGTCAACGTCCACGACGTGATGGTGGGAACCGTTGGCAGGCTCGCTTGACATCTCGGCTTCCGATCTAGAAGTGCCACTGGAGCCCATGCCGGAAGCCGCAGAGCCACCGTCGCTGGCTCATGTAGAATCACCAGCCATTTGGGGGGTCGAGGCAGAAGGTCTTAGAGAAGTCTAGGGCAGTGCACCATTTGGGTCTAAACCAGAGTTTTTTTTTTGCACATATTTGCTAAATCATAGAGTTCGATTTACAAATAGTAAAGATGTATAGTATAAATTACAATTTCGTTAAAAGCAGAGTGCTATATACAAAATTTTCTAGTTAAAAATAATTTTAATGGCAATTATGATATTTTAAAAAATGCCGTGCTAATTATGATATTTTAAATATTTTTTATAACAATTATGTAAAAAACCTTTTACAAAAAGAGAAGTTTTTGCAAACATGCTAATTACCTCTAATATGTGATTTTGTGTCTTGGAGGAAAGATTGGACATCTGTTGGTGAAATAGTGCAGTATTATCTGTTACCCAAGTTGAAACATTTTGCCTAGTTGGAAATTGTAGTTTATAATACAAATGAGCTGTGATGGGCTCAATGGTGCTGATCTTCCAGGATAGAGCTGTTGAATCTGGTTGGCGTTGTGAATTATAAAGAGATGTTATAGAATACATGAACTTGAACTTGTGCTTAACCTTAGTTAAGATTAATTTGGTTTAATGGATGTCAGAAAGATTAACATTTTTAGAAGTACTTATCTGATTTTGTTGAAAGGTTGTCGCCTTCAGGTGCAAAAGTCAGAGATTAAGTCCAGTGTTGGAAGTGATAACTGGAAAAAGAAGATGCAATGTTGAGGGTGATGCTGAATGAATCCTTGTCCATTATATTATACCAACTGCTGTTAGAGGGTCTCCACCGTAAAGACTAAGTAGGAAATTGCATGGAGATGAAATACTGAGCTTCTGTTTGGATTTCCTACGAATCTATCTTCTAATTCAAGTTTTCAACTATGTAAATCAGTTGTTGGGAATGTATTAGTGACATCGCTAATGAAAATAATACTATAGTGCTTGCAAATTATGACTCATCATAACTGAAAGACTCATTACGAAATTTGTGGTTTGCAGCTGCCTTCCAGCTTGTTGTGGAAGAGGCACAGCTTGTTTTCCGCATGTTTTTCACTTTTTATACAAGTAACTTGGATGCGTTATTTGCCTGCAATAATATTTCGTTTATTCTACGGCAACTTGTTTTAATGGCTTGAAGGTCTCATAGACTTGGCGGTTGTTTCATGCACTCAGATTACCTTTCTGGCTAACATCTCTGGAACGATCAGATTTCCTTTTATAATAGCAGAACAGCATGAAATGGCACTTGCTATGCCGATCACTACTGTCTTTAGTGCTAATTTACACTAGAACAAGGACACCAGCCACCAGGGATGTCATGTCTTTCTTGTAATGCTCAAACGTTATGATTGTGGTGGTAGTGATACCATAGATTTGGCGGACTGCACGGCGTACGAATACTACTCTTAAAAGGTTGAGTACACGGCCACCTGTTTATTATCAACGTCGTTGAGATCAAGAGGGAAGCATTCAAATTGAGAGCCCACCTCAAAATTATATCACCCCTCTAACCTGGCCCAATTATCGTGGGAAGCTTTTTATCCATAAGCTGCTTTAGCTACGAAAACTGGATCATTACCAAGATATTGTGATCTCCACTAGCTGCTTCCAGCAAGACGATGTGGTTGTTCTAAGATATGCTACTCAAACAATTTTGGGTTGCCAAGTTTGGAGGAAGAAGAAAACAATGTTCTCACATATGGTCCTATTCTGCCAAGCAATGAAGAGCTGTAGTGAGTTGAAAACCCTGCAGGAAATGCAATATCTCGACGACAAATGGCACTCATCAATCTACATTTATCATATTTTGAAAGGGTCCTCTAATGTCATCAAATCAGATAAGCGGCACCACATTCACACTGCTTGCAATACCACGCTGACATGAAACAGATGAGGTGCAGCCGTGCCGTCCATCTTGCCAAGTGTCCAAGTAAAACTACTAAATCAATCAAAATTTAGTTGTCTAAGAATACAGTTCTTCTCTGCTGTAACAAATGAATGAACCGCTTAAGACAGACACTCTCCTCTCAGCTTGATGATGAAGTGTGCCTCACGCAGACAAGATCGTCCAGTTTGTTTCCATCCATCTTATATAGTGAGACGCCACCCATTTGAATATAGTGGTCTCGTGCTTCCTTTCTTAGGCTATCAAATGGAAGCACTTCCCATTTGTTGTAATTCGAATTCCTGCGAGTGACGCTCATATCTTCAGATCCGGAAATAGGTCCACTGCCAGTGCCCGCATCACCCCATACCTTACAATTACTGTAAGGTCCCAAATCATCTGGCTGGCCAGCTTGCCTTTTCTTCAAACGCAGAGCAGCAGAGTGCGATCTTCTAATTATTTCTTTACTTGGCAGGTCTGACCAATCTTGCTTCCTCTGTGATCTCATTGGAGAATGGATCCTGATTACCTATGTATATAGAAAGTAGTCTTGGTAGGTGAGACAAAACTTTGCCCATGCAATTGAGACCAATGAGATGGATTAAAGAATTCTTACTCCTAGGCACTCCAAAAGTTGATAATAAGCCCGCCCTTGCAAAGGATTGTGCCCTTTCCTAGGTGTCGAGAAGTACCTTGTCCTAACAAGGAATGAGAGATGGTTGACATGTATTCATATCTTAAACTTATTAAGATGAAACTCAAATTATGGAAAGCAAATGTAATTGTAATCTGCATATGCCAAACACTAAGTGCATGAAATTCTTTCTACTCAGTTACTCCTACAACACCTAACAAGAAACACCTTAGTAAAAGGAAAAAAGAGAAGGAAAGAATCCAAGTCCAATTTCTATTCAGATTAAAATTGTTTCTCATGTTTCAAGAGAAATGTGAGCCTATTCTGCAGATAACAAGCACTGGGTGCAGGAAATTTTAGGATTTCTACACTAATTCTAATCCTTGTGGTTACTGATTTTCTTAACAGTTAAATATCCCTATCAACATATCAATGCTGCAAAGTCACTGAAACTACAAAGATTTTAAATGGAAAAAATCTTGCTTCTTCAACATGCATGAGATGCCCTTTGTCATCAGAGATAAAGAATATTCAGGTTAAATAAAATACCACAAGCAGATTCTGTTCTAGTACCATGTAAATCAAGACTAAACTTTCAACATGGCAAGATAAAGTGAAAAAAGAAACAAAATTTTCACTACTTAGGCAGTCAAATATTCTTCAAATGATTAAAAAAGGTACCTTTAAACAGACAGAGAAAATTTAAATTAGCTTGAGCATTAGCTGCCATTGGAACCTTTTTTATGCATTTACACTTACCATTCTGTATAGCCAGGATCAACTGTAAAACCGTATATGTCAACAATGTCACACATGGACAGGGCCAGCTCAATAGATTTCATTCCAGTTCCTTTAGCACCCCTTCTTAGTACAATACCTTGGAAAAGATAAACAGGATTTGGAAGCTCCTGCACAACAGAAGCAGTCTATTTATACCTACAATTCACAAAGATACTAACAAATTTCTTCATAGAATAAATGACATGTTTGCAGAAGTTGTTAGTCATAATCAAGAATAACATTACCCCTTATCATAAGATTGATAAGTCAGACTACAACATATCAAACTCAAGATCTGTTTCCAAGTAGAAGGCAGAACATTGAGTAGTGCTACCTTTATCATTTTGTTGAAATCTCTATGTGTCACGCTTTTTATTATCAGCACCTCATCAGCTGCAACAAAAGTATATTGGTTTTATGAGTCAACCAGTACATGCCAAAACTGAATAAAATTATAAAATAACAGAACATCTAAAAAAATAGAAAAGATCTCACAACTATTCAGCTATTATAAAGCATAAACATTTTGACAGTATACAAATACAACCTTACTTCAATTAATTGGATCCCGTTATTAGCTCGAAGTTCAAGCCACATAAAAATAAAGAGCATTAGTTAAGGCAAGTTTACTCAAAATTTCAAATCCTTTCTGGATATTTTAGTTGCAACTTTTCTTCAAAAGTAGAGAGATCTTTACATAAAAGAAGATATAAGTGCAAAATTTAAGCATGAGATCTTCTATCATTAACAAAGAAATAATGCATGCTTATATATAGAATCTAGTGTAAATCATCCCAGCAGCCCTCATGACTTCGAGGATAAATTGTTCATGATTCCAAAACGTACTATATAAGCATGTTCTATCTCTTTTCCAAATATTTCATATTTACATGATAAGTCTTGAGATTTCCTTGTCATTTTTGTCTGAGCCAGTCAGACTAGTTACTCTTGACGCAGATAACTAGTGATATGCACCTTAAACTTGCAAAGCTAACAATAGAGATTCCATGTGTGGTCATCTGCTAATAATAATTAAATTATCTCTATACACACACCAGATATACACAAGTTAAAGAATGCTTAAAGTGGACATCATGCAGCAAACCATAAATTACCAGTGACCCTGATTTTAATTAAAAAAATTTCTACCGAGATTCAGGCATGTTCATATATGTTGTAAGTAACTAAGTACATAGATTGTTGAAGGCATCACCTGTAATTATGCCATAGACACTTAAAGAGTATGAAACTAAGATTCGAAAACTCTAGATCGGCCACCAGAAAAAAAAAGAAACGATACATATCAGCTATATCGGCCGCTCAAGTCAGATTGAATTACCTTTTAATTATGTAAAATTCTAAATATTATAAATTGCTCTTTTGATGTAAATATCTGCATAATTTTATTTTTATATCACATGATACTCTCCAATATTAGAAAATAAGTAGCTAATTTAATTTTTTGAGAAGACTGAATGGAAGAAAAGTTTTTTGAGAAAACTGAATGAAACTGAGTATAATGATCTTTCTACTACCAGACACTTGGCTAAGTAAATTAAGAATTCAACCATAATTATATATAAAATTTGTCAACATCTAACCTTTATGTATGACTATGTCAATTTAAGAATTTTTAGTAATATCTTCCAACATAAGATTAAGACAATGTGCAGCTCATGATGTCTAATATAAATGCTTTATTTTCATTATAATAATTGTCCAATAACTCTATAATTTGCTCATTATCAGTAATCATTTAGACTACCCTTTTTAAAACTATTTCTTCTACTACTTCATTCATCAACTGAAAAATATAATTTACACTTTTGAAATGAGTAATAGCATCCATAAACTTCAAATATATTATTCCCATACTTGAGTATACTAAGAAACTAATTATATTTCTCCTATTTTATATAGTCCACTCATCACATCAGCGTATAACCAAATTCATCCCAATACTTTTTAAATGTCTCAATATAAGTGTGAAATTTAATAGCAATATTTTTTAAACTAAGAGGTGGAACTCCGGACTCTACTAATTATATAACATCTACCATAGTGTGATAATAAAGACTATTAGCTACAATAAAAAAATGATTATAGAAGAAAAATTAGAGATAACCCTACCGATATGCTTCTTTTATATTTTTATATTCTTAAAAGAGCTGTCTTGATAGTGGTCTATATACAATCATTTTTTTTCTGAAGATATATATATATATATATATATATTGGTTTTATATTTTCAGACTCTACAGTGACACCATGAGTTTTGAAACTACAACCTCTATAATCTCTTTCTCCTTGCATGTAAACTTATATAAGATTTTTGAAAGCTACCATCACTACCTTTTCTTCTCCTATTCTCTTTGTATATTTTGGTCCCTCTTATTACCTTCCTCATCTATCTCTCCTTATCATTTTTTCACTTTGCTTACTACTATCATCATCAATTGTTTCACGGTCATGCATTAATTCTTGACGAACTATTGACTCTTTTCGTTGTGCGAATTATTTATTATTCTTTTTACATATTAAATAGGCTGACATTTATTTTTTGCTTCCAAAATAACTTGAGTGCAAACTGCTATATTTCTTTGCCTTTCAACCAAATATTATTTCAGATGGCTGAACACTGTCACTCATTTCCTTTCTATATTAGTTGCATTTGACATGTTTCTTATCTTAATTAATAACGATATTGCCAGTCAACATCGATATCTTGTGACTTCTCTCTTGGAGTCAATTTAATTATACTATAAATATTTAAACAGAGATCAAATAAAATATTTAATTTGGAAAATTAAAAGATAAGAAAATTTTAAATACAAAATAAATCTATCTCTCTCTAATTTGTTATGTAGTGATTTTTAGTTAAGAAGAAAAGAAAAAAAAATTTCTGGTTATGTAGTGAAGGAAAGTGAGTGGAAAAAACTGAAGAAAAAAAAGAAAAAAATTTGCCGTAGTGAAGAATAAGGGAGAGTGGAGGAACCAAAAAGAAAAAAACCATAGAAAAAATATTATGCTACAGTGAAGAAAAAGAAGAGAGAGAAAGTGACTAAGAAAAAAGAGAAAGGAACCAAAAAGAAAAAAATACCGTCGCAATGAAGAAGAAAAGAGTAGAAGAGCCAAAAAGAAAAAAATGTCACAATAAAAAAGAGAACAGAAGGAGAGAGTGGAAGAATCGAAAAGAAAATAAAAGGAAAAAAATTCCACCGTAGTGAAGAAGAAGAGAGGAAAAACCGAAAAGAAAAAAACTAAAGTGAAGAGAGGAGAGAAATAAAGAAATAAAATAAAATCATATATTTTGAGGACGTCGGAGTTCAATTTGCATCCCCGAAGTTCACTGGAGATGGATTTCTGTGTTAGAGAAACAATGGCTATGATAGGGAGAGAGAGAGAGAGAGAGAGAGAGAGAGAGAGAGAGAGAGAGAGAGAGAGAGAGAGAGAGAGAGAGAGAGAGAGAGAGAGAGTGAAAGACAAAGAGAGAAAGAAGATGTTGGGGAAAGGATATCAATTATTAATGTCCCTGAGTCGAATCCGATCATATCTGTTATAGATATGAGTATCAAACCTGATCGACCTGAACTGACCGATCCCACTCGATCTTAGTCAACTGACTGGAACCGAGATCTATTTATTTTTTGATCCATGTATGAAACATGCAAAAATAAAAGCTTTTGGGTTTCCATAATACTGAATAATGCATCCACGAAATTGTTATGTATCAATAGATATTAAATAGTAATGTGGATGATAAAGAGCTTGAATCTTGAATCAATTACTGCAATTTGCATTACATATTCATTTGTATAGGCAGAAAGGCTTTCTGATATATCATATGCTTGATACACTAGCAACTACTAAAATTTTTGCACCTCCAACTTTAACATAGAGTTCCATAAGTACTCTCCAAACTAATAAAATTATCAATGGGCAATGTCAAGACTAGAAGGAATTTATTCTGCAGCTAACTTGTCTAGTCTCAAAAAATGATAGCCACAGGCTGTATAGCCATATATGTATCTAACTATGAAACAGTCTTTCGATTCAAGGCATCAAACCTACAAGATCCATTAAGTATCACAACCATGTTACGAGCAGCGCCTCTGACAACCAGACGGAAGTCTCTTCTCAGCCCAACATGTTTGGCGTATTTCTACAAAATTAACACAAAATTTAGGGTTACGTTATAAGATTCAATCAGGCCTAACAAAAGAGTGGAAATAACAGGTCCATGAACATTCTCAAAATCAGTCTATAGCTAAATTGATGTCAGACATGTCTGATGAGTTGGGCACTATTTTTAATTTAAGGTGGAAGCAAATTATACCAATAAGGGACAAGTTACTAATTATACCAACAAGGGAGTCAGCAGTGACTTGAAAAATCTATGTCATTCTTACTAGATTACGGTAGATGCATATTAGTAGGTTACCTCACTAACAGGTGCCTCGTTATCACGAAACACTGCATCATGCTCGTCAATCTCTTGCCCAAACTCTGTTTTCAAGAGATCTCCTGAGTTCCCAACAACTGCACATGTCCTAAACTGGTGTGGGTGAAAAGGAGGCTTTGCGGGCAAAATCAAGTTAAGATGCTCCTCACAGAGTGTATGGTTATAGCATTTATCTGCACCCCTGCATCTCAAAAGAAAAGTCTGTTTAACAAAATCACAACTGGTTGCTTACAAGAACGCAACAGAATAAAAGGACACCTTATGTGTTCAGCATCTTACAGCTGCGCTATCCTTTTGGCAGCATAGTCTAACCATCCATCTGGTCGTACATCTAAGTATTCCCTTGTCAAGACTGTCGTCATGTTGCGATACTGGCAATCTATTCAGTCTTAATACACAGTACACATTAAGAAATAGGTTGCTTTTTGCCAAATAGAATCTCACCTGCTCCCATAGAAGGATAGCTTCACAAACATCATACTGGTATTCCAATGGCTCAAAAATTTTAAATTGTGCATTGTACTGCAGGAATTAAACCATAAGTGAAGTTCTCCTTGGACACAAGGTTCTTTACTGATAAAAGAACAGACGCAAATTCATGATGGAGAAATGCTTTACCCAGGTACTATTGGTGCCTTCAGGAAATCGAAGAACCAGCTTGCAATGGTCGATGATATCTGCAGTAAGGCCAAGTCCTCTCCTAGCCTAAATAAAATAGAAATGTCAGGACTCTGCTAAAGACATGATAGCGAGAAAGTACAACTACAAAAGAGTGGGAGACTCATTTAGGGGCTGTTTGATTGAGAGTTTTTCTAGATGTATTAATAGAGGTAGTGTCTAATCTAAAAAATATTGTTTGCTTTGATGCATCAGATATGAAAAAAATATTTTAAAAAAAACTAATTAGACTCAGATATAATCTTTCGCATCCATTTGGACTAAATAGATGTCAAAAAACTACATTTAACCATCCCAACTTGACTTATCTTTTTCCTCTTATTTCAATCCCAATCCAACCCTAACCCCAATCCATCTCTCTCCTCTCCTCTCCTCTCATTTCCATCCTCAACCCTAACTCATCTTTCTTCTCCTCTTTTCTATTATCCTCAAATTAAATACTTCTTTACTAAATATGTCATTATAAAATAAAACTAACTAAGCATATGTTTAACAAATACAACGTTATGAAATACAATAAATTTCACAACATCTAGAGAAACAAGTACCTCTTAATACAAGAAACCAAATTATCCCTTAGTTTCTCTTCTTTTTCTTAGGGGAAGACAATTTTTATCTAACATGTGACATCGCAACCAGCTGCTAGCTTCCTATAAGTTAAAGGAATGCGCCAGTATTTAAATTACCATTACAATAAAATAGAAATAAAAAATTTCTACTTTGGCCGCTCCCTTCTACATGCTTTCTCGTTCTCATTTTTCCAGGATTGGTTGCATTATCCAGTTGACTTGATGAGTTTCCTCATCTGCTATTTTATATTAGTCCTTCTGGTTAGCTAATTAATATATTCAAGGGAGGTGTTTCCAAGCAGAAGGGTGTTACGAAGCTAGCAGCTAATTACCAACAATACAATGAAGAGAACATGAAGTATAAATCTGATCTACCAGATCCGCGATGCAATCTCAGATCAAAGAGAGATCTGAGACAGAGTCGTATTAGAAAAGCTTGCAACCAACATCCGAGTTTTAAAATCTGCAATGCTCGCAGATCGTTAGTTCTCCCAGATGCGGAACATGAATATAAATAGCTCGGTCACAGATGCAAATGCCATATCCGATTTCCTACTTCTTCTAGATATCACCGTATTAGATGTTCGAGAAGTGCGCGTGTGGGAAGCCGCAGGTGAATAAATGGCGGAGGGAGAGAGAGATGGAGAACGTACCACGCACTGCTGCACGCGAGATTGGAAATCGGACAGGATACTGATCTCCTCGCTGTTTGATTCCGATCTCCGGGATCCTGATGGAACACCAGAAGAAGAGGAAGAAGAGAGAAGAAAGAGGAGATGCTGAGATGGAAGTGAAGGAATGAGAAGAGAAAATTGTGCTTGCTGACCTGTGAAGAAAGAGGACTGGATGGAGAGAACAACGACGGAGAAGATGAGGGCGATGCCTAGGAGGACCACCACCGTCGGCTTCCGGCTCCCCACCGGCTTCGACACCCTGGTCATTGAAGAAGCGATGGCGGGATCGGGAATTGCGTCCCTCCGACCTAACCACGGGTTCGAGACCTCCGTCTCAAGGTAGGGGTAATCAGGTAACTCACCCCAAGTGCGCTGTTTAATGGGGACGATCCACAGGATATCAAATTTTTTAATTTTAATATGGACTCAGGCGTTCTTTTTCTTCTTGCCATATGTACATCATAAGCAGTTCTAATGAAAGACCATATGACTTACAGATTAGCCAGTTCTAGTAAAAGATCATATGACCTGCATTAGATGGCTATACCTCTACTCACCCTGCTATAAGAGCTGTTGTAATTTTATTATGGCCCATAGATTAGCCAGACAGAAATTGCAATGTTTGGACTGGTCCGAGGATCTCATATGTACATGTCTATGGACCTCCTAAGAAAGAAAACGAAAAAACAGAGAGTAAGAGATCATATTGTGCTCAATTTGCTTAATACATTTTCTCATCAGACTCGGATTAAACCTTCTATATCAAAGCTACCACCCAGAAAGGAAAAAAGTAAATATTAATTGAGGGTTTCTGTTAACTTGAGCCAGCTGATTCCGTGTAAGATGGCAAAAGCATTCTCCAATCTTAATTCCAGCAAATGAACATATCCTGTCATCATCATGCAACAATTGTAATAGTTTCCGTTGACATCTTGGAGGCAAATATCCAATATACATATGAATTGAACAGCAAAACAATAGTCAAATAATATACACCACATACTGATAACATCCACCAAAACAATATCTACTCCACAGACCACGAATCCATAAATCTGAAGAAGGATTAAGTTCTCCACGAAGCACACAACTCACTATTCACATCCGAGACATACATAGGCAAGACAATCAATGTTTCAACCTTCAACTGTAAGTTCATTTGGAGCAGCAACCACAGGATTGGATTGACTAAGAATAATTTTATCTTCCTCAACTGTGTAATCCAACGAGATTGACTCTACTATTTCAACTGCTTTGGAAGAGACTTCGATTGGTTTGCCAACCTGTTCTCCTTTTGCTTTGATGATTTTGGGTTTTATGTCTGAGACCTTCAGCTTTGTGTCAACCTGCTTCATTTCAGACTTTGCAGACTTCGATATTTGAGAAGGCAACTTTGAGAGTGATTTCTCCAATGGCTTCTTCAAAGCAATGGAACTTCCTCTATTGTTGGCTGTTCCTTCACTTAACTTGGCCGAGTTACCAACAGCATGTTGGCTTTGACATGCGATGGGCCCTTCTATAAGATTGACAGCTGCAGCTACTGAGGGTTTGTGCCGTCCAAGCTTCGGTGATCTAGCTCGTGTTGGTGGGATCTGTTACACACCAGAAGATTAGAGCAGACAAGTGAAATATTGACTCTTGTTGTAGATACATTTTATGTATTACAACAACATACTGTGCTACAGAACTAATATCAAGGAATGCATGCTCAGAAGAGTACCATGATCACAAGAATTTACACATTTAACTTTTGCAAGACATACAGAAAGAGGAAAACCTTGAGGAGCATTTATGGGAAGTTGTCACCCAAAGACAAAAAAGTCATTACAAGAAGGATTCCAAGTAGTGATGATTTACAGGGTAGAAAATTGCAACTGGGTAAATAGGGAAAACAGATAATGAGATGCATTGAGAAGATTAATCAATTATGGATATTCAATCCTGTTGCAGGGTCTTACACACCTCCATTGATCAACCAAGGTTTTATATACTTGACCACTTCATTATTAACAGGAGGAGAAGTGAGGCGGAGGAGAAGAGAGGGTTAAAAGGAGAAGAGGGTGGAGAAGAGAGAGTGGAAAAGAAGAGAGGGTTGAGAGGCCCCAATTTCTTTCCTCTTCTAGCTTCTGAAAATTTTCTCAAATTAAGAGGAACATCATCATGCCTTAGAAAAAGAAGGACAATTTTGTTATTTCAATAGACAAATAGTTTGAACTAGACGGAATATTCCCTTTTTATGCCATTTGCCCAATGGTGCTACTATTTAGGGCTATCGAAATAATTGGCTCAGATGTAAATGAGCCAAGCCTGAAAAAAATTCTAGCCTACATCACTTTCATTTTCATACTACATAATTTTCAAAGATTACATCTTTCCGTCAACTTTGAACTAGTAACAATATGGATCTACAATTGTCTGCAGAATTACTTACACATTTACAAATCGCATCAACATAATAGTTTTACCGGTAGACGACAGAATTGACCTTCCAATGGAAGCACAACAGAGACAAGTATACTCTACCTTTTTCAATTCAACTTTTGGAGGACCAGGTTCTTGATAAAAGCTTGGCATAGGCGTGGCCTTAAAAGTCAAGCTCTTCCTCAGTTGTTTGATCTCAGCCTCTTGGTTCTCCTGTATAAGTATGATTTTTGTATGTCAAACAGTTTGTAATGATAAAACTAAGTGAACCAAAACCAACATATACAATGTCATAATAGAAACCATTACCTTTGATTTTGCCTGCAAATTTGTCTTTTCCATTTCCTTGGCATGGATTTTCTCTTCTAGCTTCATGAAAAACTGAAAAACCAGCACCAATGGATACCTTTGTAAAGAAAATATATGGAACAAGAAGAATAAAATGGAAAAAAACTCAATAAAGCAATGAACCTCCTTTCGTTTCTCAGCACGTTCTTCCAATCTGAAACTGAAACCAGAACCAATGCCCTTTCGATGAGTTACTGCATGAGGGGTGGTATTACTTCTGAAAAACAACGTAATAAACATCAAACTGATAGCATATAAGAAATTGGAGATCCTATAACAAACTAGTGTATACTATATAGATGAATCATGAATCTTTACGAGTTGGTGGAGTGGGCATCGTCCTCATATTTTGCAGGGAATGTGTGCCTTGAGTTTGTTGTGTTGCCATCACCAGACCTGCCATGAAATGTCAATCCTTGCAAACCAAATGAACATAATCTAGCATGTTAAACCAGGAAGTAATATATAATATTCCAAAGTGGTGCACAATTATGCTTAGATGAACATCCCAAGAAAAATAAACCTGCTAATCCGATGCTCTGAAAAACTTAGACATGAACTAAATAAGAAAAAAGGCTCTCAAAGAATAATGTAGGACAACTAAAGATCTTTATGATAGTGTTACTCTTTTTATTTGGTAAAGAGTAGAGACAACTTATTAGGACTTGAAGATAGATAAGCCATGTCCACAGATGCAGTAAGACATTTTGTGAAACTGTAACGAGAACTTACTGCAATGCAACAGAGTAGCTGTCTTTGGCAGCTCCACCCAGCAACCCAGACTTTGTAGACCGTATACCAAGCAAGTAACAGATATTAAAAGATTAGGAATCTTTTGAATAAAAAAAACATCTTATTGGCTGCTATTTAGAGACTCACAGATGGGCGCCGCGTGCTAGGTGTAGCAGCAAAATTAGATTGTTTAGCAGGTGGCCCACCTGATTCACAATCTCAGACTATCAACTTAGGATTGGAGAAGATATGGTATTATAAAGATCGGAAGCAAAAAGAAGATAACAAACCACCGATAACGTCTGAGCTACTTGAGTGCATACTTTTGGCACCTGATTTCACCTGCTTCAAAGATGCCGTGCTCTTTCTTAGATTGCTGGCTACAGTACCTCTAGCAGGAAAGGAAAGGCTCTGGGTAAGGATAGGTCTTTTGCCTCGAGCCGTGCCATTAGGACTGCTTTGATCCTTTTGTGCTTTACCAACCTTCAATTGACCTTGTCCACCAGATCCAGATTTCTAAATGATAAGTGGTCATCAGAGATTATTCAGTCCATATAATGTGTCAGTTGAGAAAAGAGAATGAGAAACAAGTGCAAACCTTTGAATGATTTGGGACTTTGTCATGTGTTACTGCTGCAGAGTCTTGATGTCCTACTCCAGATGTATTTAGAAGACCACCTTCAGCTCTTGAAGGATCTTCCGAAGACCCATTAGACTGAAGGCTATTATCAATCTTCTCAGAAGCCTCATTCTCCTCGTCTAATTCAGAATGCAACCCGTTGGCTTCTTGGGTTTCCTCCGAAACTCCATTCTGGAGGTCCAGCTCAGCTTCCATCCTAAAATGGAGACTCCTTAGTGACCAGAAATTGTACTCTGAAAGAAAACAATGCGGAATTTATCCCCTTAGCATTATTCTCATAACAGAAACATCATGTAAATTCTCTAAAAGTCTTGTAGCAAAGTCCAATTTTTTGTTTCTCTCTTCTCGTGCATCGTGCATCTATATTTCGAGTCATGAATCAATTTAAGTGTCATATGATCTGCTATTCCTAGCTACTTTTACTGAATTAGATCAAGCAAGATACTGGGAATCCATCGAATTTCTAGAAGTTGTCCTGAATCTAATACGACTAATCCTTATAGCAGCGAGATCAAGCCCATAGGTGACCAATCATGCATGAATCAAACATCAATTGTCAAATCTCAGATTAAGATATCCAATAATCAAGATCACGGTCAGAGACAACAGATCCAGATGTTACCTCTAGAGATCGATTGCGAAGTTCAGAATCAGGGAGAGAAAGACGTAGAGCTATCCGCGAAGGAAGCCAGCAAAGACGCCATGCCCTCGTAGAGAGAAGGGACTGGTAGAAAATACCCTTCGGTTCGGGATCGACTGATAGAGATGGAGAGATCTCCAACCTTGCGCAACGCGATCTCCGACACCCCGTCACCACCTCACTCTCAGCAACCACCAGCCCATCCAGAAGAGAAGAGATTGAACAAGTTGGGGGAACCGATCTTTTCAAACAGGAGAGATAGACGGTACCACATTTACGAAACTGCCAAAATACGTTTGACCAAAGTAACCCTACACTTTCTGGAGGGCTTGTGGTTTATGGACATCACTTGAGAAGGGCAATCTGGTCTGATAGGAGCAGAGTAGAAGGAGAACGTGCTGGGGGCTGGCGGTCTTCTGTCTTTATCGCTGACATGGCACGTCCTCGAAGAGCGCCGCTGGCGGCACGGAGATCCAACGGATGTGCTCATAGATTACTTGTATGCGAGAACTCTAAATCCCCTCCCACTCATGCTTTCCGGGTCATCACAACTGTACGTGATATACCTCGCCACCTCGGTACATAGAGGACCTCCGAAGTCCGCACAATAAGGAGGCTGACGTGTCAACTTAACCAGTCTGGCTGGGAAGAAGAGATCGGACGGCAAGGAGAGAACGCAAGGGGAAAATCGGGACCGTCGACCTGACGCAATGATTGCCCGTTGGGATAGTAGAAGAGGAGAACATTTGGTTGGTTGGTGGTGAGTTGCACTCAAGCTGGCGACAGACAGACGGGCGGACAGATCGGGTGGTTGTGGTGGACTGGTGCCCCTCGCCACCTTGAGATTCGAGAGCTCTCTCAGCATATCCCAACCGTCCAAACGATTCTCCAGCCTCCAGCTGCTGAGCTGCACTCCATAACACTGGACCAGTGACTTATCTGAGGCCGAACCGGCCTTCAAATTTGTGGACCTTTGTTTATTTATCTCTTTATGAACAGACCGTAGACAAGACAAGAAGAAGAGAGATAGGAGGGATGATACCAGTTACGGCGGGGTGGTCCCGAATATATATATATATATATATATATATATAGAGAGAGAGAGAGAGAGAGAGAGAGAGAGAGAGAGAGAGAGAGAGAGAGAGAGAGAGAGAGAGAAACTTGTTCGGTTGTTCCCGAAGTTAGTATTGCCTCTCAGAGTGGAAACAGTAGTACGCTACTACTAAGTTTTTTCCGACTCACGGATAAGAGCATTCGGTGCCATATCCAAGTGCTATGCGAACAAGCTTATTTGTTTCCATGTACTTCATGTATATTATACGGAGCTCCAACTCAATATCATCCAATCCGGGGGGACTATCCATCAGAAGATATGGATCTGTTCGCTGGGTCGTCCCGTTCTCCCTTCTTCCATCTCATTTCCCTCGCTTTTTCTCTTCCCTCCCCTTCCCTTCCCTTATTCTCTCCTCTCTATCTACCCATCCATCAACTCTAGGAGTGGGTATTTGTATCTACTTAAAAGGAAGGGAAGGGAAAAGCCGCCATCTACCACCTCGGCCTCGTTCATCCTATGCTTGTCCCCGGCTTGGCAGGGTCATTCCATCTAGCCTTGAGGGACGGCACATCAATCTACATCTCAGCAGCGTTGAGCCAGAGGAATCCCGACAAGGCCTTTGCCCCATGGGAGAGCATAGAGGGGATGGATCCATAAATCCTAGAAGGTGAATCATTCAGGTACATAACAAACACACATCAGGATTGAAAGGTGGTAGGGATCAGACTGATCAACCCCGGAGACGTTGGTGGTGCAAAGGGAAAGTGCAGTTGAGGCATACTCCAGAATCCCGTACATGAATTTTGCGCCTCGGAAGGCGACGTCGAAGGAGATGGACAGCCATGGGACCTCCATCGAAGCCATACGAAACATAAACCGTAAAACCTAACCCTGAAGCAATTCGGTGTACGCGGCGGGGAAGGGGAAGGAGTGGGTCTCGAGACTTCTCGCTGGCATGTTATCGCATCCCGTCTCTTCTCCTTCGTCTTCCTCAGGTACTCTGCTCTCCTGGTGCCTTCACTCATTTCCATCTGCATTGGCTGTCACCTTTCATTCACTTTTAATCATTTTCTTCTCGTAATCGATGTGTGCTTCGAAATTTTATTTCTTTCAATTGATTTGTTGCTTCTATAATCTATCCAGTGATTGTGTCGAATTTGTCCAATGAACGAGAAAATAAAAAGGCTTTCCCGTATGCGGTACATGCTCTCTTGTGAAAAGGAGGAAACAACTTGTTTTTGTTAGTTAAAAAAGATTTTCCTTTTATCGTAGTCATGTTTATATGGAGCCTAGTTTCATTTATCTGCTGCTTTACTATTCAAAACTTTTAGCCTTTCTGATGTTTAATACAGAAATTGCAGTTGTAGGATCTGGAGTGTGCAATTCTGAATTTAAAACATATGCAATAATCGTTTGCAGTTGTAGGATCTGGAGTGTGCAATTCTGAATTTAAAACATATGCAATAATCGTTGGCAATTTTTCTTACTTGTGAATCCAGACAAGTAGCTGCAAAAGTGCATTCTAGTTTAAGAAGCATTAGACAAAGTTAATATTTTATGTTTACCATCTCTCGTCATATTGTTTGTTTTACTGCCTTTCGGATCTGGAGATTTCTACCTTGTCTTCTAATTGACACACTGGGTCGTGCGAAGAGTAGAGCGAGGGAGAGAAAATAAAAGGAGTGAAAAATTCATTTGCACAAAACAGATTTTTTTTAAAATAATATAAATGGGCCCTTGAGTATAGTTGTTCATATCTCTTGTATACATTTTAAGCATTTTATTAAAAAAAATACATTTAATAGAAAAGATAAATACATTCAGTTTTAAAAGCCCAATCTTACTATTATTATAACCTAATTTTTTGTTTTTGCAAATAGCACAAAACTTGAAGTGAATTCAATCAAAGGGAAAATAATATGGATCAACTTACTATGAAATAAATTGGATGGAGGACGAGGACAATAAGAAATTTCTTGGATTTGAAACTTGGCAAACACAACAGAAGAACATGATATATCGCAGTTTTTTTTTTTTTTTGAGACAATGACATAATATAGTGCAATTTTTTTTTATTGAAAAAAATGACATGATATAGTGCAGCTAACATGCCGAGAGCAGAGACATAGAAATAAGAGATACAAGTAAACAGATTGATAAAGGATATATAACTTGGGAATTGAATAGAATTCTCTCTCTCTTTTATTTTAATTTTTTTCTTCCAAAAACTCAACTAGAGAAATAATCCATGAAACCCACCTTTGCAGTAAAAGATAATAAAAAGCTATTGTACTTTTAATTGACTTGTTTTGCAAAGATATCTTATACTCCTATTTAAAATAAGTTTTGCATCATGTTCACACATGGAATAAGATTAATTTTAGAACAAGTAATCTAATTCAGAAAAAGAGTTAATATCGGTATAAATTATTTTATTATTTAGTTGAATACTAGTATAAATAAATAATAATTATATTTAACAAGAAA